>NC_044549.1:95451840-98294340 GCF_007565055.1 Rhinopithecus roxellana
GAAAGAAAGACATCGCTCTTTCTCCCCAGGAAAGCTGTTGTCTTAGGTACTATGAAATATGCATTTTCCAGCCAGCTTGTTATGGTGTGTCAAGATCTAAGGCAAACTAGATGTGCCCTATGTACTAGCCATTCCACCCTTGATCCATACCTTTTCCCTGAACCTATAACACTCTGTTAAAGAATTATTTTATTAAAATTCCTCTGTTAAAATTACCATTTTTAAAAGATAAAATGATGTAATACTTTGATAAGTAGGAGAAAAAAATGAAGAAACCTAATTAGTATGGGTTCTGTTTATATTTTCCTCTCTCCCACTTCATACATGAAGGAATTTATAATTTATCAGGGGGGTTTCAAATTTGGTGCACCATGCATCAAATCTAATCCATGAGAATTTTTTAAGCCTAACATTTCACTTCTTAAAACTTTAGTTAATGATTCTATCATATAATGTTCTTAGTTAAAGGAAGAGAAACTGATTCTGGCTTATTTAGCAGAAGGAATTCATAAGTACACTTTTGGTAGCCCCCACAATCCTAAGAAGGGTTGGACAACAAGACTCAGGGGCATGCAGTCAGGAATAGCACCCAAAACCACACAGCAGAGGCAAGTCATCCAGTCAAGGCCACGCAGACGTCACCCTTGCAGGATACATGCTACAGCCTACACCATGGGCACCATCTACTGCTGCTAGCACAACATGCCCTGCTCCACTGGGGTGCCTATATGACCACTGTAAGGCTCCCCTGTCCTTGCTTCTTTGCATCATTAGCTCAGAAGTTCAAGGCATGCAGATCTAGTCAGCAGGGCCTAGATCATATGAGCAGATGAAGGAGAATGGGCAGTAAGTAGAGATGAAGAGAGAGTTGAGCCACTGCTTCCTGCTGGCTTCTCCCTTTCTTGCTAATTTTCAAATAATGTCCTCCTACTCTCCCACGGTTGCTTTTCAAAGTTTAGAATCCCCAAACAATCTTAGTAATTTGCGTATTCATTGCCAAAATTAACAGTAGGAAGCGCTAGGTTAAGAAGTCTAATAGCCGGCTATTGTGGTCAATATTTATCAGACCATTTTTAGACAGTGGTAATGTGTCCAATTAATATTTATGAATGTAAAATAGAAATCCCTAAATGATTATGATGGCACTCTTCTGGTATTTCTTTAAAATTCATCATTAGCTCCTGAATAGAGTCTGCCAAGTGCCTTGTGAAACCAATTAAAATCTTAATACCTATTTGGGGTGATTTTCTTTCCCTGTTTCTTGGTACATCAGTTGCACTGTCAACTATGGCCCCCCTCCAATAAACTATAATCCACTCAACAGAGTGAGCAATCAAACAGCCCAGTGAAAATTTACTTGAATTCCACAAATTTTTGGATAAGCTCATTAATTGTCTCAGAAAGCTTCCAAGAGGGTAAGTGGCAGCCTAGATTAAGATACTTATTTGTGAATTGCTTGGCATGTAGTCATAAGCCTTAATTTCACATACAAGGAAATGCTTTTAGCTGCAAGAATTTTTATTTCTATTTAGGATACAACAAACCCATCCTCTAAAATTCTAGCAATTAATTTATTGCCAAAATTTAGAGATTTTTAAAATGAAACCCATTGGCAGTAAAGATTATAGACAATAAATGTTTACACATGCTAAATTCCAACAGACTACATCTGTCAGATTTAGACTCAATTGATATTTATTGAACATAGACTATGTGTCAGGCACTGTTCTTTACAAGTTTACAAACATTATCTCTACTGTCCTATAAATCTATGAGGTAGACTCAATCCCATGTTACTGATGAAAGAAGCAAAGCTCATAGTCTATGGGACTTAACAGAGATTACAAAGCTAGCAGGTGGTAAAGCCAGGATTTGAGCCTGTCTCCTGACCCAAATCAGCTGTCTGCCTCAGCGGAGTGACCCGGGATGCATAAGAGTTTCATCACGAAAGAGTAGTTAAGGTAGGCTAAGCTTTAGGCAGAAATGTGTAACTTCTAGCATTATTATGCAGGCTCAGATATTATGAATTAAGCCCCTGTTAGGCCCAAAGTGTTGAGATTCCACTGAGACACTACAACTTGGCATCCAATCATTCAAAACTGGGTTGAAAGGAAGGACATGTCCAAAGCAACTAAGCATTTCACCTGAAGAAAGGATGCCTTAAACTGATGAAAGATGGCTAGATATAAATCTCTTCATATCTCAATGCATAGATTTAGAAGGTAAAAACAAACACAACAAAACGGCACACAAAATAACGATATAGAATTGTCTTTTTATGCTAAGTGACTAGGTAATTGGACACTCAATGACTGGGGAAGATATTTTGCACAGCCTTTTTTTTGTTCTTCTTTTAACTAACGATTCTCATACATATTTGTTGCCAAAATGAGTAAATCTAGGCCTGCAGATTAGGTCTTAGAGCTGGTCCAAGGGATGCATCACCATGACTCCCAGGGCCATCTGGGGAATAGGTGCTTGCTGTAACTTCACAGCATGGAATTGAGCATCATATCTGGCCCAAGCTGCTTTAGCTTGAAGAGGTTGAGAGTAAAGACTAAGAAGTTTATTTAGGCATACAAGTACTCTGTTACCTGTTCCTGCAAGTGTATTGTATATCATGTATACTCTGCAATGAATGAAATACACCTGACTAGGGTGCAGTTGTTGCCAGCAGGTACCAGGGCTGCTTTAGCTTCATGTATAAGACTAGGTCTGAAGGGGCAGTTGACCTTCAAAAGGTCTAATGTGAGCTTCACTTGCTCAAACTTACCATCCATAATTGTGTATCTGCTGATGTGGCCCATCGGAGGGATTCTCGAGTGTAAGCACTTATGTCTGTTAATAAAGATTGAGAGATGATCTCTCTGCTACATAGCCTAACTGCTCTGACTTCATGCTGCACATTTAGATATGTAAACCTTATTTGATTTACCCAAGTAATGTCTTTGTCTGTCTGTTCAGTCAATTTGAACCAATTTTTTATATTTGTCAAAATGGTATATGTGCTGAGTGAATATCTACCATCATTCTATGACCTTTGATTGCTGATTAAAGACTCATTTCAAAGGAGATAGGTAGATTTATTGCCAAGCTGATGTCCAGCAATGGTTCTCATCCTTGACCAAAATGTAAGGTTAACCCTGAAGAAAGGCTTTCTTTCTTTCACATCCATCTAACATGATTACTCTTTTAGACATTTCCACATATCCTTAACTAAGTTCTGCTAAGTAACTCACATAGGATGGAACGTCTAGGCAAAACAGGCATAAACTTTATGAAATGTGAAATGCTGTAGCAGTAAAACTTCTAGAAAAGGAGATCATTGTGTGGTAACAGTGGCTAATGTCCTTTTGTATGTAATATTTTGGTGTGGCTCTATATGAAGGGAAAACCCTTCAGAAGTAAATTGATACTAACTTGAAAACCTAGGTCTAGATCTAGGGGAATTAATAATCTCGGGAAATATTTTTATCTGCAATATAACAATGTTAAATTAACTCCTACTCAGCAGAAAGCTACTCTTTGCCTTCTACGAGTTTATGGTTGATGGGTTCCTCACTCCATTTCCACCGTTCATTTAACCATTTACCCATAACTTTTACTAAGAAGCACTCCTTTCCTCACCATTTTATTAGCTTGCAGCTGTTTTTCTCTCTGTGGCTTCAGGTCGAAAGAAAAAAAATGAAGACATTATGTTCTTTGAAAACTTTTTAAAAGGCTATTTAATTCTTATCATTAATTTCATATGGGGAAATGTAGAATTTTATTAGATACATTACTTTCTGATGCAATTAGATGCATGAACGGTTTAACTATTTTTGGATTCATTTTTTTCTTTTATTTTCTTTTTATCTGTCATTGATTTGTACTGAAAATTTTAAGATTAACAAAGATATTTGGTAAGATTTTTTCTTTCAACCATTTTCTGGTTTGTATAGCCCATCAATACTGTTGTTTTGCGTTGGAAAAGATTGAGTCATGAAAGGCATTAAATTTTTGTACGGGTCTCACAGTGAAATAATGGTTACCCTGTTACTTAACCTACTGGTTTCTACTCTTCTACCCCTTAAGATATAATTAAATTAGCTAACTTGTTTAAAAAGTAAAATTCCAAGCTAAAAGCTTGGAATTATCATTTAGGTCAGTTTTATTTTTTAAAATTTAACCAGTGGTGCTCTAAGTGTTTTAAAGTGAACCGTTGAAATGTAACAACCACAGAAAAATGCACGGATCTTAAATTTTACAGTTTAATAAATTTTCACAAACTAGAAATACCTATAACTACCAAAATAAGAAAATGAACATAACCAGGACAGTGGATGCCCCCTTGGACTCTGACTCCAAAAGGAGCCACTATCCTGACTTTCATACCGTAGATTACTTTTGCCTATTTTGAACTTTATATAAATACAAACATACATCATGTATATCTTTGGGTCTGACTTATTTCATTCAACATTATGTTTATGATACTCATCCATATTGATACATGTGACAATAGTTTGTTCATTCTTGTTTTTGAGTAGATGATAATTTATCTATTCTATTATTGATGAACTTCTGGATTGCTTGCATTTCAAGGCTATTACAAATAGCACTGCTATGAACATTCTTGTACACATTGTTGGTGAATATATTTGTATGTTTCTGTTGGATATATATCTAGGAATTGAATTGTCAGGTCATATGGCCTCACTTAGTATTGGCTATCTTTTCATTTGGTAGGTTTAATGTTGTGTGAGAGTTGGCTCATACTGTCCCCTCAGGAACCAATGCTTACATTTTCAGGAATTCTGTGAGCTGGTGTTAAACACATTATTAAAAATTAAATTATATAAATTTAAATGTTATATATTATATATTACTATATATAATATAGATATACACAAAAATACAATATATTTGTTAAATAATATATAATACAACTTATTTATATTATATATTACAAAGGTAATAAGTATTTGAAATTCATTGCCTTCACGCTATATTTGTCTATTATCTATGCTCTTAAGGTTACTTACATCAACCGTATCTGTGTGGTGGAAATGCTATACCATGGTGTGCTGTTCTGCATCCCTCTAGCAATGTCATGTGGCTAACTTGACAATGGCCACAATGGAGTATTTACACCATGGAAACTGTGAAATGCTACTAATTTCAAGGCTTAATTTATTATTTTGTTGATTTATGCAGACTTAAGAAAGTGATATCAAAAATGTTAATAATGCAGATTAAACTTTAAAGTGCCATGTTTGTAGCTGATATGTTGTGGCTAGCATAAAGAAAAAATTTGTAAAAGCATGGTTGAATTGCAACCTTAGATACAGATACAAGGGTTCAGTAAAAATCAACAAAAACATCTGTAAGAATCAACTGGCAGGCCGGGTGCTGTGGCTCATGCCTATAACCCCAACAGTTTGGGAGGTCAAGGCAGGAAGATCACTTGAGTCCAGGAGTTCAATATCAGCCTGGGCAACATGGTAAGACCCCCCCCCCCCCAACCCGTGCTGGGCATGATACTTCGTACCTGTGGTCCCAGTTTCTGGGAAGGCTGAGGCGAGAGGATTGCTTGAGCCCAGGAGGTTGAGGCTGCATTGAGCCATGGTGGTGCCACTGCACTCCAGCCTATGCGACAGAGCAAGACTTTGTCTCAAAACAAAACAAAAAAAGAAGAAGAATTAACTGTCTACTGGCTATATGGAATTTATCATAAAGGATATTATATGTTTTATTATTATTTGTAAATTTGTGCTACATGCATACACACCTTTCTATCCCCTCTGGAAAACCCCATTCTTAAACATTTACCAGCACACCTCTATTTGTAGTGGTCACATTGTGATATGAATTTACTTTTCTTAGTCAAAGAAGTTGAACACATTTTCATGAGTTTATTGGTCACTAGAATGTCTTTTTTTGTGAAGTCCTTATTAAGTCTTTTGCCCATTTTTCTACTGTTTTATTCTTACTGATTTGTAGGAATTCTTTACATACTCATGATAAGAGTCCTTAATTGAATATATGTATCGCTAATATCTTCCCCCAGTGAATGAGTTGCCTTTTCACTGTCTTAACAGTGTTTTCTATGTAAAACAGCTCTCAATTTTTATTTAGTCCAATGTGGCAATCTTTTGCTTTATGGTTAGTGCTTTTTATGCCCTGTTTGAGAAATAATTGCCATCCCCTAGCTGTTCATGTTTTCTTCCAGAGGCTTTGCTGTTTTACCTTCCACAGTTAGATCTGCGATCCACCTGGAGTTGATTTTTGTATATGTGTGATGCAGAAGCTAAGATTCCTTTCTTGTCCATATAGGTATCCAATTGGCCCAGAACATTTATTGAAAAGGCCATGCTTTTACTATTGTACTTTAGTGCTATTTGTACTTTTGTCATAACCAAGGGGCTGTCTATGTGTGAATCTTATAGGATATTTTTAATAAATGAAGCAATGAACTTTAGCATTTTACAGATATCTTGCCATTCCAATCATCTTAATAATTTATCCAAAAGAGATTTTACATCAGATGGTTAGGAAATAACTTGTCTCCCCTCCTACCAGTAATGTTTATTGATTTCCACTATGAACAAGATGCTGGAGTAGCCTCTAAGGCTACAGAGCTATCTCTTTTTCAAGAACATTAAATCTGAAAGTCATAAAATAAGCATTTCTCTCATCCTTTTTTAGATATTTATTTTGACATTAGTTATCTTGATGACTTTGTAAAATATTTTCTTTCGTAATATTAAAGCAATTTTTCATAACGTTAAAGCAGATTCTGATAACACATTCAGATTATATATTGAACAAGTCAATATTTACTTGTGTGAGCTTACCAGAAAGAGTAGATTGAATAACTAATATCTTTTTTGAACAGAGAGAATAGAATTTGGTGACCATGATAATTTGGTTGTTCCTGTTTATAGGATAATGCATCTTGGAAGCAATCAAAGTAAGCAAAATCCCTTCAAAAAGAACATATGAACTATGAGGAAATTAATTTCTTAACTCTGTTATTGATGCTATTATTCATAAAAAAAGCAAAAGCCCCACATAACAATTGAATATGTGGAGCATTTTATAAATTGAGGGATACTAGATTTTCTGTGCTGTTTGATTGTAGAGAGGACTTACCTTCCACTAGAGGGCATCTTTACCCCATTTAGTCTTTTGTAAAAATAACACTGTTTTGCTTAATATTATTTTACCTTTTAACTATACCTGACCTTAAGGAGAAAGTCAAGGAATGGCCTTGATGCTAACAGAGCTCTTAAGAAACACACGCGCGCATGCGCACACACACACACACACATCTTTTTCATTAACAGTTACAGTAGTAATAACTTACTATGAAATTCTCTTTGGAACGAATCAACACTCTTCCTTCTCCATCTTTTCCACACAAAAAAGTCTTTTTAAATTTGGGCAACAAGAAGATAATTAACACTAAAATATTTATTATTGCTCTATAAAAATATACCCTAAGCATTACAGCAATGGAAAAAAAAACACAAAGGATGGATAGATTTGACTCAATATAAACATCAAATACTTGAATGTAAAGTAAAAGTACAAGGAAAATTTAAATGTAAATAAGCTAGAAAAATCATTGTCCCAAATATAAGAACCCTTCATACAGATATAAAACTCTAAGCTCTGATAAAAGTAGGCACGATATGAACAGAAAACTTATTTATTTATTTTTGTTTGTTTGAGACTGAGTCTCAGTCTGTGGTGCGCAGGCTGGAGTTGCAGTGGCATAATCTCAGCTCACTGCAACCTCCACATCCTGGGTTCAAGTGACTCTCCTGTCTCAGCCTCCCGAGTAACTGGGATTACAGGTGTGGGCTACCATGCCTGGCTAATTCTTGTATTTTTATTAGAGACGGGGTTTCACCATGTTGGCCGGGCTGGTCTCAAACTCCTGACCTCAGGTGATCCACTCGCCTTGGCCTCCCGAAGTGCTGGGATTACAGGCATGAGCCAGTGCGCCCGGCCAGAACAGATAATTTAATGAAAACAGATAATAAATGAACAAACCTTATTAGTAATCTAGGAAAGATTCGGGAGGCCAAGGCAGGCAGATGGTTGAGTCCAGGAGTTCAAGACTGGCCTGGGCAACATGGTGAAATTTTGTCTCTGCAAAAAAATACAAAACTTAGCCAAGGCATTGTGGCACCTATGTTTCCAACTTGGGAGCCTCAGTTGGGGGAGTCACTTGAGCCTGGGAGGTGGAAGTTGCAGTGAGCTGAGATTAAGCTACTGCACTCCAGCCTGGGCGACAGAGTGAGACTGTGTCTCCATCATCATCATCATCATCATCATCATCATCATCATCATCTAGGAAACAAAAATTACGATACACTTTTCTACCTGAAAAGTTAGGAAAAAGGTAATGTTAGTGAGCATGGAGAGAGAAGTGCATTCTCATGCACTGCAGGTAGGAGAATAAATCAGTACATTTCCAGGAAGCAGTTTGGTGATATATATAATCTCCAAAACTATACGCTGACCAAATATATATATATATATATATATACATATATATATACACACATATATAATCCTAAGAATCTATCCTTAAAACGTTGTTAGGACTTAGAACTCAGATGTTGGATTCTGACACCATTCCCTAGTAAAGAGCCTTTCTTCAAAGGCTCTTGGACAAAACAGGTGGTCCAGAAAAGGTACAAGGTGAGCCTGAAGCAACTTATTATGTCAAGGAGTAAGGAACTGCTCAAAATGATAAGGCATGACACAAGAACACAGGAGCCAGCTTGAAGGGGATCCCATTTATCAAATATGGGACAATTTTAGAGCCAACCATTGGGAAAACAAAAACAAAAACAAAACCTAGTAATTTCATTAGTCCATGCTAATAACATGTAGACAAATATGTAAAGAAAGAAGAACTCTTGCTTATGCAAGAATGCCAAGTGCTGAATTGTAAATGTGAAGAGTAATTAAACTGGAAAATCTTCATTTTTTTCTGCCAACACAGTAAATATTGATTCATTTGGGCAAAAATTATCAACAGATGCTAAATCTAGAGATAAATTTTTGAGGAGGAGCAGGATATTTGGATGATCTTATAATATCTTCCCATAGATTGCTTATTAGGAATAAGAGGAAAAAACTGCTATCATTTGAACAACTCAGACAATACCTTGACCAGCAGATCAAAATTAACATCACAAATAAGGAGCAGATGACACACAGATTGTATGCTTCCGGGTGTGACTCTCTGAGGACAACATCACTAATGTGCTATTCTGTCCAGAATGCATACTCTGAAACTAATCATGAGGAAGTATCAGACAAATTCAAAATAAGGAATATTCTAGTTTTTTTTTTAAAGGGACTGTTTTTTCAAAAATGGCAATGTCATAAAAGACAATGAAATGCTGGCTGGGCACAGTGACTCACACCTGTAATCCCAGCACTTTGAGAGCCGGAGGCAGGCAGATCGCTTGAGCACAGGAGTTGGAGACCAGCTTGGACAACGTGGTGAAACCCCATCTCTACAAAAAATACAAAAATATTAGCCAGGAGTGGTGGCACATGTCTGTAGTCCCAGCTACTCAGGAGGCTGAGGTCTGAAGATGGCTTGAGCCAAGGAGGCAGGGGTTGCAGTGAACTGAGATTGCACCACTGCACTCTGTCCTGTGTGACAAAGCCAGACCCTGTCTCAAAAAAAAAAAAAAAAAAAAAAAAAAAAACCTGTCAATCTATGAACCCAGAAAATCTGGGACAGATCTTAGTTCATTTAGAAAGTTTATTTTGCCAAGGTTGAGGACATGCCCATGACACAGCCTCAGGAAGTCCTGACAACATGTACCCAAGGTGCTTGGCCACAGCTTAGTTTTATACATTTTAGGGAGACATGAGACATCAATCAACATATGTAAGAAGTACACTGGTTCGGTCTGGAAAGGTGGGACAACTTGAAGCAATGCCAAGAAGACTTGAAGCAGAGAGGAAGCTTCCAGGTTACAGATAGGTGAGGCACAAATGGTTGCATTCTTTTGAGTTTCTGATTTGCTTTTCCAAAGGAGGCAATCAGATATGCCTCTGTGTCAGCCAGCAGAGGGGTGAGTTTGAATAGAATGGGAGGCAGGTTGGCCCTAAGCAGTTCCCAGCTTGACTTTTCCCTTTAGTTTCCTTTAGTTTAGTGATTTGGGGACTCCAAGATTTATTTTCCTTTCACACATCCATCCGTTCATCCTATATAGAAAAAAAAAATTTTTTTAATACAAAAAAAGACAAGGAAATGTTCCACATTAAAGGAGACTAAAGAGACATGGCAACAAAATATAATACCTAATCCTAGACTGGATCCTGTCTAGACACAGGAAAAAATGCTATAAAATACATTATGGGGTCAACTGACAAAATTGGAATATGGATGGTAGATTAAGAAAAAGTATTATGGCCGGGCGCGGTGGCTCAAGCCTGTAATCCCAGCACTTTGGGAGGCCGAGACGGGCGGATCACGAGGTCAGGAGATCGAGACCATCCTGGCTAACAGTGAAACCCCGTCTCTACTAAAAAAATACAAAAAAACGAGCCGGGCGAGGTGGCGGGCGCCTGTAGTCCCAGCTACTCGGGAGGCTGAGGCAGGAGAATGGCGGGAACCCGGGAGGCGGAGCTTGCAGTGAGCTGAGATCCGGCCACTGCACTCCAGCCTGGGCGACAGAGCGAGACTCTGCCTCAAAAAAAAAAAAAAAAAAAAAAGAAAAGTATTATACTAATGTTAAGTCTACTAAAGTTGATAACTGAACTATGGGCATGTAAGTGATATACCCCTCTTCTTAGAAAATAGACTGAAGTTTTAGGGGTAAATGTCGTAGGAAAAAATGGTTCAGAAAAATATGTATATTTCTTTGTATATCTAACTATATCTCTATCTCTACATATATGAAGAGACGAAGGGATTAAAACTTGCTAGTATAAAAATTACGTTAAATGGAAAACATTTGAGTTGCTGTAGATGCAGAAAAAAAGCTTCCCTGAACTTCTCTTAGCTCACTAAAGCAGAGCCTCCCAAAAATACAACTTCCATTTAACTTCCTGTGAGGGCTTCCTGTTTGGAAGAAGACTGACTCTTTGTGGAGGTGCAAATTCAGCTACCATAAATCTCCCTCTAGGGGAGTTTCTAACCAGGAAGGAGACTGTCCATTCATATCAGGATGAAAAAAACCCGATAGAACTTTCGATACTTTCCCACTGAAGCCCTAAACACCCCCACTTTTCCTTAAGTAAACTGATATAAACACTGTTACTCCTAGCTGTTCACCAAGGTGCTCCCTACTGTGTACTTCCATCCTTGTGAACAAACCTTGTCTTTTATCCTGTCAGTTGATTTGCATGCCCCCAACGATTCCAAGTTCTAAGTGTGTTGGGATGGGGAGATGACTACATTTCTCCTTGTCTTCTCTGACTCCAAATTTTTGCTTCTGATGAATCATTTACATGTAAAGATGTCCTTCTGTTGATGCTGTGTCTGTTCTCCAGAGCACTTTCTCACATAGGTTGCATCTCCTTCTTGACTTCCTTCTAAAGTATAAAATAAATAATTTGCACGTTTTGGGAAAATAAAATTCCTATCAATAAAGAAAGACGTCTTCATATTAATGTAGAAAAAAGGAAACAGATTTATTACTGAATAAGCACAACAGAGTACATGTGTACTGGCTGCCTGTGAATCACTATGAAGTCAGGATGATTTTTTTTTTTTTTTTTTAGAGAGAGAGGATCTTGCTCTATTTCCCAGGCAGGAGTGCAGTGGCATGATCATAGCTCATTGTAACTTCAAACTCCTGGATTCAAGTGATACTCCTGCCTCAGCCACCCGAGTATCTAGGACTACAGGTGCACTCCACCGTGCCTAATTTTTTATTTTTTATTTATTTATTTTTTTAGAGACGAGGTCTATGTTGCCCAACTCTTGAACTCCTGACCTCAAAAATCATGCTTGGCCTCCCAAAGCTCTCATAATGAAATTTCACACAATTAATTCTGTAAAGTGGAAGAAAAAATAATAAAATGTCTCTTACCTTCTTGGGAGACAACTAGTTATATCTCAAGATAGGCTTTTAGGTTAAGTCCAGGGGTGTATGTTGACATTTCAAGGGTTGGTGAGGCCTAGACTTTGGAGACTTCTCTCTGCTTCATAAAACAAGAAATGCAGGTTCTCTAGCCACTGGGGAGATTTATCCATGTTCAAAGAGTTACAATAAAAACTCGGGTCCATTCTATTTCCAGGAGACCCTTTGAGAAGAGAAGGGGGAGGTGACGGACCTCTTACCCTTTACAAACATCAGGCACAGCAGCAGTTTTTCTGACTTTTGGGATGATGTGTATCATCCCAAAGGCCAGGATACATGGTGGCATCACATGGCAAACAACGGAAAGTTGAACTTCAAATATCCTTGTCATTAAAGTCCTTTGGCCACCCTAATGACTGGAATTTCCCACTGGGCACCTCTCTCCCATTAGGCTCTGGCCTCCTGCCATGGTTTCTTACTCCCTTCATGACTTCACACTCCGTGCTTCTCCCCTTTGGACACTTTTCTCCCCTAGACCCCCAACAAACTAACTTTTCCTTATTTTATGATGCAGAACAAGTAAGTTTTCCATCCAGTACCAGGCTCTGGTGCATCAGAGATAGTTCCACTCTCCAGAAGCTTAAATGCTGGCCTTCTACAATTACAGGCTTTGGCTCCAGAGTCCTGACTATCTGCAGAGAAAAATGGGCAGGGGCTTTGAAATTTCAATTTTTTTCCCTTTTTCTTTCCCCATCAGTCTTTGAGGGGAAGGAAGATAGAAGTGGAGACATATTGCTGATGTGAATTATGACATCCTTCCCCTCCACACCCTCCTTAGAAAACAAATGACTACACTCAGCTTGGGGCTTGTTATTTTTTCCTGATGTTTTAAAATTTCTTTTTCCTAAGATATCTATTTTTATTCACATTTTATCTAAAAATTGAAATGCAATCATTGCTCGGCCTTTTGGCTAAGATCAAGCATAGTAAAAACTGAAATGCATCTTACATTTACCATCAAATTAAGAAATACCGCTTTTACAGAATAAATTAGCAAAGGCTTTTGGTTTTGAATGACCAGACGAGTGAAAAATATGTTGTTATTAATAGTAGCCAGCTGAGTAGCAAGTTGGCATTGATAAACACATTTAAGGTTAAATTTTAACCTAATGACAATCCTAATTTTCCTAAATTGTCTTCAAAAATTGTGCACCCAAAGAATACAGACAGAGCTGCAGAAAACAAGTATATACACGTAGGGTAAATATTAGCCACTAAACGGATGACCACATATGGATAAAGCTGTCTTTCTTATTGTCCCTAATACTAGCACAAAATAACTGCCTGTCAAATACCAGGAAACGCTATCAAATGGCTGAAGGAATTATTGGATTTTTTGCAATAGGTCATAGAATTTTCAAGGTTAGGAGAGGTATGACTCATTCACACTTCATGAAGGACTGTCACTAGATGTTGACCATCAGTCTATCAAAGACTTTTTCTGACTTTTAGGAGAAACTATTGATCTTCCTTCAAAATGGAATACAGTTCAGGAACACAGCAAAATGTGTAAGTTTAACCAAATAAGAAATATAGTCGCTGGGCGCAATGGCTCATGCCTGTAATCCCAGAACTATGGGAGGCTGGGGCGGGTGGATCACGAGGTCAGGAGTTCGAGACCAGCTTGACCAACAATGGTGAAGCCCCGTGTTTACTAAAAATACAAAAATTATCTGAGCCTGGTGGTGGGAGCCTGTAATCCCAGCTACTCAGGAGGCTGAAGAAGGAGAATCACTTGAACTCAGGAGGCGGAGGTTGCAGTGAGCCAAGAAGACACCCTTGCACTCCAGCTTTAAGAAATACAGTCAAAATCCCAAATTCCTGTGATGAGCTTCAAAATAAAACTGTCTGCAACTGTCTGCCTGAAGGTTGTTAAAGATATCATGATCAGGAGCCATGTTCTGGACATCATTATGTCTCCATGATGATCTTCAAGGGAAAACTTCATATTCAGAATGTGAGAAAGTTCTGGACTTAGATTTCAATTGCAATACTGAAGAGAAGAGTTAATTGTGTAGCTTGCACTGTACTAGTTTGCTAGGGCTGCCATAACATGAGATCAAAGACTGGATGTCTTAAGCAACTAAAATTTATTTTTTTCAGAATTCTGGAGTCTAGAGGTTCAAGATCAAGGTTTCAGCAAATGTAGTTTTCCTGACACCACTCTTCTGTCACTTTCAGATGACCATCTTCTTGCTGTTCTTCACATGTTCTTTCCTTCTTCTAAGGACATCAGTCATATTGGATTAGGACCTGCCCTGATGACTTCATATTAACTTAGTAGCCTCTCTAAAGGTTCTGTCTCTAAATACAGTCGCATTCTGAGGTACTAGAAATTAGGGCTTTAATATCTGAACTTGGGGGTGAAGGGAAACAGTTCTGCCCATAACCTGCATGATTTGGAAGTTAATGGGAAATAACTATATATATGTAATAAACTATCTTCTTTACCCCCCAAAAATTATAATTAACCCTAACCTCTCTGTATCTACCAATTGCAAACTATTATGTCCTAACCTTGCCAAACATAATCAAGCCTTCACCCTATCCCCAAAAGTCCCCAACTCTCTCCTTCAGTCACCACACCCTGCAGTGAGAGGCCCACAATACCCTAAAAAAAAGCTCATAAAATATCCTGCCTTTGCCCTCCCCACTCTGAAACACTGCTTAAGACTTTTTAATGCAGTATTACCCTTTATCATTTAAAGCAATAAACTCAGTTTTGTTTTACCAACAGGTTATTTTGGTTGTATTTTCCAGAAGCCAGCACTCAACATTTAGAAGAGTCCCAAGAAGTTGCCCACTTCTATTTTCAGTCAGATGCTTGAGTCCCTCATACATTACCCTAGCAAGTGATATTCTGGTTTCTACCTGAATAATTCAAGGGCCTGGGATTTCACTGTCTTCCAAGATATTGTTCTTTAGGCAGTGACATCTTTGGAGTAGTCCAGGTGTTTCGCAGAAGGTAATAATATGGTGATAATAAAAATCATTCGAGTGAATGAAAGGATGGACAGTACATTTCAGGTTTGAGTGTCCCTCCTACCAAGAAACTAAGAAAATCATGATTAACAATTTTATGTTCATCTTTCAGTCTATTTTCTTTTTCTATGTTTTATTTCTTACTCCCTATTTGTAAAAACTTGTGATTTTTTTGGTTTATGATTAATATATTCTCTGTGTAGAATGTTTGGAAATTCCAAAATAAAAACAAATCTTTGGAATCTGAAAAGAAACATTTAGATAACAAATGAGTTTTACAAAATATGTTTAACTTTACTTTCAGAGCTTTAAGGTTATTTTCAGTGAATTTCTGAATTCTTTGTTACACTCTTTCTAATCTCACTTTGAATTAGTGAAAACACATTTTCACTGACATTAATTCAAAAAAATCAATAAAACTAGAATGTGAAGAAAGAGAAGAAAAATAAGACAAATATCTCCCCCAAACCTACTAATTACAAAAAAACAAATTTCTGACACACTAACAAGGAGAAACATAGCATTGCTGATTATCTCTTTGATATAGAAATTAGACACATTTGTCAAAAGTAAAAACAAAAGTCAATAATCCAGTTGAAAATAAGGTTAAAAATCTTTTTGAGGTTCTTGTTATGAATGAAAACTACTTAAAATTCTAGTAAGTTCAAGGAGAAGAAGTAAAAAAAAAGGCTGTCTTAGTAAGACATTATTAAGTAATCAATATATAGAGGAAAGGTGTGTCTGCATGGTATTTGGAAATGTTTGGAAAATACCAAGCAGATACATTACTTGGATGATAGTATATATTATTGTTTCCATTTTGTTCTTACATGGGAAAACCATTGACCAAAGATTAGCGGGGATAATTGAAATTCCAGTCAAATTATGCAGATCTGCAGAGCTCATGATCTTATAATGTACATCATTTGATAATTTAGAAATATTAATTTGTACCCATTCTACCCGGAAAGTCTCCAGCACATTTCCACTTTCTTTCTATCCATACTTAATAGTGGCTAACAACTGAGCTTCATCATCTTTTGTTGGATTATTTTTATTTTGTAAAACAATTTTATTTTAGAGACCAGGTGTAGTGGCTCATACCTGTAATCCCAATGCTCTGGGAGGCCTAGGAAGGAGGATCTTGAGGCCGGGAGTTCAAAACCAACCTGGGCAACATAATGAGAGGCCACCTCTAAAATAAAAATTTAAATTAGCTGGGCATGGTAGTTCACACCTGTAGTCCTAATCCTAGTCCTAGGTGGGAGGATTACTCGAGCCCAGGAGTTTGGAGGCTGGAGTGAGCAGTTATTGTGCCACTGCACTCCAGCCTGACCACAGAGCCAGACCCTGTCTCTAAAAACAAAATTTATTTCTCACAGTGGGAAAATAAAAACAAAAATAAAATTCAAAAAATTAAAAAAAAATTTGTTTAATCAGTGTAAGATGTGGATACCATTTAAAAAATCAAATAATATGCCATGCTGCTAATAAGCTGTATTGCCAAATACTATTTTTAATTAGACATTATCTGTCAGTGGAGGATAAGGTTATCACTGTCTTACATCTCCCTTCTGCACACTTTTTCTCACCCCTCCCTTTAATATAGTTATGATAGCACAATTTCTAATTAAATCAACATTCAGTTGCTACTATATAGTGTAAATATTGTTCACTACAGGGCCAAGTACGTTTCTATGATTATGTTTCTTTTTTTGAATAGCCTTTTTTCTCCTGTAGTGAATAATTGTTTCTTTTGTTTTCCTTTTTTTGTTTGTTTTCTATGAATCTGTTGTTAATGTTTTCTAAATGCTCCATCATATGTGTCAGATACCTACTGCTATTATTTTCTAAATGGTCATACAAAGCAGATAATTTACCAATTCCATCTCCCTTCACCCCACTCCTCATCCCAAAGGCCTACATATGCTTATTCTGATCTGGGCTGGCTGCTTTCCAGCCTGCTGCATAACTGTCACTCTGGGATCCCTTTGTCATCATCCTCGGTCTTTCTAAAACCATGTTCTGTGTTAGATTACAGCAGTATAATAAAAAATGAATAGTTGGTCTTTGTCCCTCATTCCTGGCACAGAACTTCTAAACCCCTTGTAATTTCCTAAGTGATAGGCACGTCTTCTTTTTTTTTTTTTTTTTTTTTAATTTTACTTCAAGTTCTGGGATACATATGCAGAACATGCAGGTTTGTTACATAGGTATGCGTGTGCCATGATGGTTTGCTGCACCTATTGACCTGTCCTCTAAGTTCCTTCTCCTTGCCACCCACCCCCCAACAGGCCCTGGTATGTGTTGTTCCCCTCCCTGTGTCCATGTATTCTCGTTGTTCAGCTCCCATTTATGAGTGAGAACATGTGGTGTTTGGTTTTCCGTTCCTGTGTTAGTTTGCTGAGGATGATGGCTTTCAGATTCATCCATGTTCCTGCAAAGGACATGATCTCATTCCTTTTTATGGCCGAATAGTACGCCATGGTGTACATGTACCATATTTTCTTTATCCAGTCTATCATTGATGGACATTTGGGTTGGTTCCATGCCTTTGCTGTTGTAAATAGTGCTGCAATAAACATATGTGTGCATATGTCTTTATAGCTGGAAACATTCCCTTTGAAAACCAGTACAAGAAAAGGATGCCCACCACTCTCACTACTCCTATTCAACATAACATTGGAAGTTCTGGCCAGCACAATCAGACAAGGGAAAGAAGTGAAGCATATTTGAATAGGAAGAGAGGAAGTCAAATTGTCTCTGTTTGCAGAGGACATAATTCTATATTTAGAAAACCCCATCATCTCAGCCTAAAAACTTTTTAAGCCAATGAGCAGCTTCAGCAAAGTCTCAGGACACAAAAATCAATGGGCATGTCTTTTCTTATTATTCATAGCAAGCTTTCCACTTTTTTATTTTTATTTATTTTTATTATTTGTTTATTTATTTTTGAGATGGAGTCTAGCTCTGTCACCCAGGCTGGAGTGCAATGGCATGATCTCAGTTCACTGCACCTCTGCCTCTAGGGTTCAAGCGATTCTCCTGCCTCAGCCTCCCAAGTAGCTGGGATTATAGGCGCCTGCCACGACACTTGGCTAATTTTTTTGTATTTTTAGTAGAGATGGGGTTTCACCATGTTAGCCAGGACGGTCTCGATCTCCTGATCTCATGATCCACGATCTGCCCACCTAGGCCTCCCAAAGTGCTGGGATTACAGGCCTGAGCCCCCACGTTCAGCTTTTTTATTTTTATTTTTTAATTTTAAGAGATGGGATTTCACTGTGTCGCCCAGGCTGGAGAGTGCAGTGGCGTAATCATAGCTCACTACAGTCTTGAACTGCTAGGTTCAAGCCATCCTACCACCTCAGCCTCCTGAGTAGATGAAACTGCAAGCACATGCCATCATGCTCAGCTAATTAAAAAAAATTTTTTTTGTGGAGACAGGGTTGTGCTGTTGCCCAGGTTGGCCTCAAACTCCTGGCCTCAATCAGTCCTCCCAAAGGGCTAAGATTACATACTGATTTCAAATATTTTGGATAAATATCCACAAATGGAATTGCTGGATCAAGAATTTTCTTTTTTTCTTTCCCATAGTCATCCTGTTTTTGCTTAATGGGTACAATATACTTATATATTTTAATTCTCTGAGGATATTATAGTATTTTTTTAAAGTTGTCTTTGCTTCCTCTAGGTTCCTGTTTTTCTGTTTGTTTATTTTGATCTCTCTTATGTTGAATGATTCCTGAAGAATATATTGATCTTTTCATGTTAAAGGCCCTAAAATTTTACAAGTTCTGGCCTGTGGACAGGACTTGCCAAATGGTGGATGATCTGGTAATCTATCAGCCTTTTAAGTCCGTCTACGGAGGTATTTTCTCTAAAACCTTTCAGTATTGTTTTATTTTTTGTTTTTTAACTTTTTACCTAGGAAAAACATACCAAACTACTGGTGCTCTGGAAGGGATACAGAAAGGAATCCGGGGGTCCCAAAGTCCAGTATTTAGAGTTTCATTAATCCCCCTGTGTGCAACCCTTTATTTCACCTTCATTCTCCATCATTTAGAGTGTGTTTAAGACCTACTCCTCTAGTTCAGTCTCTCCAGAAATAAGCCCATGATTGCCTGCCTAGGGATAGTCACCAATGCACAGAAGGGGAAACAGGGGTCTAATCTCTTTGTATACTAGTAGATCCCTCTGCTTTCAGTGCCATGCTTTAGTCCATGGTGTCATTCATACTTGAGACCTTCAGGTATTCTGTAGCAAAAACCAGGGTCATTTCTTGAATCTCAGCTAGTCTATAGCTGGGATCACTTTGCTTAAATGAATGACTTATTTTACAATGACCTGTGATCTGATTTTGCAATATCACATGTTTTAAACCTTTGATATTTGACAAACCTTCCAAAATCAAATTATACATCATGTCTTTTTCTGACCTAATTAATCCTTTAAGATATTACTAATAGGTTCCCTAAAGTCCAAAAATGACATATTTGCCTTATTTGGTATAAAAATTATACAGGAAGCATTGTCAAATATGAAATACTGTTTGGTTTTCTTTGGGCTGTATTTGTATAAGTATGTCATTGGTATGTGTTCCAAAATTATGGGAAACTCCTATAATTCTGATATGACTTAATATATGTTATCAGTAATTATAATTGTTATGTTACATCATTGTGTGCCACAGAGGTAACAAATTTCCTTGTCAAAGTGCCTTTGACTATGGCTGCCCTAAAACTTTTTGTCATCCACAGACAATTGTAATCTTGTTTTGATCCTCTTTAGAAGGTGGTTTTATAATCAGCTATAAAACTCTAACAGGTGCTTTTTAATGCAGGTTTCTGATAACTTTGGACACTGTGACATCAGGATAAAGGAAAACTTTCAGGACTCATGGAGAGCTGAAAAGTTCATGAATGTCAAGTAGAACAGAAATTCACTGCATGGACTAAACTAACAGAAGTCTGAAGTAATCTTTTAACTTTTTACTTAAAACGTTGCTGATACTTTGCTTTGTTTTTCAGAGCCAAGGAAACTTTTATTTTAACCTATTTACAGCTTTTAATGAATGTTCATACTCCTATGAACAACATTTGGATCATATTTGTTTCTCTCTATCTAGTTTCTACAGAATTTGGAAACTATTTGTGAGTATTTTTAACTTACGACAATACAGTTATTAGCACAAGTGCAATAAGAATCTGTTTTCATTTGTAACAGGACCCAATAGTAGAAACTGGTTATTTTACCAAGGCTTTGACTGGAATGGTGTGCTTTCCTTTAAGGAATCAAACTTGACTTATGAAGCCAAAAAGAGCCCCTTGGAAAAACTGGCCTCATACCTTTGTCTACAGGGTTCCTGACCCGTGGTAAATAAAGAATGTCACTTTCTGAGAGGCCCAAGTTTATCTTGGAACCTCAAGAAGAGAGGAATTTGCCCAACTCATAGGTCTTTGATGGCACAAATCCATGGCTGGGCTCAGCATTAAAAAAGTCTTATCTGAGATTCCTTCTATGGAACAAAGTTCCACTGAAGTCAATTTAAAAGCCTATGTTAAAAAATATTATTCCTCCTGCATTGCATACAAATAATCAGGCCAAGTATAATAAGGCAAATCAGTGCTATCATGATTTGTCTTTAATAAAAATGGGAAACTGGAGAGAGAAAAATTTTGTCTCTAAACTATAGTACACCTGTTGTTAAATTCTAGTCTTGCCTAATGTTTTTCCATTTTTATTATTTTCTACAGTTTGGATGGAATTCTAACTTTTCTTGGCTACAAGTCTTCAAAATAATGTTTTCATTTTTTTTTTCTTCTTGTTTCCCTATTTTTCCTAATTTGGAGTCACTGGAAACTAAGCTGTGCTTTCATAAAGCCCTGCAAATTAAAGCTAGACAACTTAAACTTCAGAAAAAAAAAAGAGCAACTGTATACATACATAAGGCACTTTCATACCTGCCTACTGATGTATGAACTTCAGAGTAATATTGCCTATATCAGTTTTCCAGGATTCTTCTTTTGTTTGTTGTTGATTTTCTCCCTTCCTCCCCCTACTTTCTCTTCATAGAACATAAGACTTCACAACCTTCTAAAAATGAGCTTTCCTAATAACTTGGGACCTATGCATCTAGGAATAAACCATCCTAGCCATGAGAGATCAGACAAAACCTGAGACCAGAAAGGCTCATTTTCTTCTAAAATGCTTTCTCCAAGAGATTTTTAAAAATAAAATGGGGAAATTGTGAAAGAAAAATACCTTGGACCCCCAAAATCACTTAGCTAAAGGGAAAAGTCAAGCTGGGAACTGCTTCGGGAAAACCTGCCTCCAATTCTATTCAAAATCACCCCTCTGCTCACTGAGATAAATGCATATCTAATTGCCTTCTTTTGAGAGACTAGGAACTCAAAAGAATGCAACTATTTATCTCTTATCTACCTATTACCTGGAAGCCTCCTCCCCACTTTGAGTCTTCCCACCTTTGCTTCAAGTTGTTCCACCTTTCTAGGCCGAACCAATGTTCATCTTGCATATGTTCATTGATGTCTCATGTCATCAGGACCTCCTGAGGCTGTGTCTAGCTCTCTCATTTCCAGAATTTCCATCTTTACTTTCCAGCTGTTTTAGTTACTCTCAACTCCATCCTCTGGTTCTTTTTTTTTTTTTTTGAGACAGAGTCTTGCTCTGTCACCCAGGCTGGAGTGCAGTAACACAATCTTGGTTCACTGCAGCCTCTGCCTCCCAGGTTCCAGTGATTCTCCTGCCTCAGCCTCCTGGAGAGCTCGGATTACAGACACACGCCACCATGCCCAGATATTTTTTTTTTTTTTGTATTTTTAGTAGAGACAGGGTCACCATGTTGGCCAGGCTGGTCTTTCTTTTTTTATGAGTTTCTTTATTATTATTATTATTATACTTTAAGTTCTAGGGTACATGTGCATAACATGCAGGTTTGTTACATATGTATACTTGTGCCATGTTGGTGTGCTGCACCCATCAACTCATCAGCACCCATCAACTCGTCATTTACATGAGGTATAACTCCCAATGCAATCCCTCCCCCCTCCCCCCTCCCCATGATAGGCCCCTTCCCGAGTTCAAGTGATCTCATTGTTCAGTTCCCACCTATGAGTGAGAACATGCGGTGTTTGGTTTTCTGTTCTTTGATAGTTTGCTAAGAATGATGGTTTCCAGCTGCATCCATGTCCCTACAAAGGACACAAATTCATCCTTTTTTATGGCTGCATAGTATTCCATGGTGTATATGTGCCACATTTTCTTAATCCAGTCTGTCATGCCAGGCTGGTCTTGAACTCCTGACCTCAGGTGATCCGCCCGCCTTGGCCGCCCAAAGTGCTATGGTTACAGGCATGAGTCACCGCGCCTGGACCATCTTCTGGTTCTTAAAGTCAGTAAAAGTGTGAGTTTCTGTGCACAGGGGTCTTGGCTACCGTTCTTGGGGCTTGTCCTCAAGCCACAAGGCTTTAAAAATGGGAAACTTCTTCAGTGAAAAGTTCTTCTTCCAATTGTAGACCCAGATTTTTCCTGCTTCTAGTCTCCAGTGCTCTTTCAGGTAGTTGTTCACCTTTGCCCAGAGTTTATAGTTGACATATGCAGAAGGATTGGATTAATAGAAGCTACTTCACAATTACCTCACAGCTCTCATAAGACAAAAGGAATATGACAATGGACTCATCATTTTCAGGTATTCAACCTTACTGAATAGATAATATGCAGAGGATCAAAATCTATACAGAAATTGCTGAATATTGCTTTTTTAAATAAAATATCCCAATTACTTTCTTTGAAGAATGGCTAATATTAATGTGTTCATTTTTATTAATAGGCTAACAAAAATATTCATTGTTTTAATATACCTAAAATAGATAAAAACATTAATTTTTATTATACTGTAAAAAATGAAATGTCAATGTTCAATTGCTTTCCACTTTGATTGACTTAACTAATTTAGGGTCTTGCTCAACATTTATCACCAACAGCAGTCTCAGAAAATATAGTCACTTAATACATTTATTTTAAAAGAAATCTTATACAATGAGTAATGTATACAATTAATGAAATCATCCTCTTTGCTATTTTAATTGCAAAAGTATATTTTATAAATCTAAATTTAGGATGAAATAAATCTTACCCAACAGACTTTATCAGAAAAACAAGGTACCCTATTTCAGGCTTTTCAATAGCCAGAAATTAATGGAATCCAAAATAGTAGCTATAAGAACAATATATATGGTAGAATCACAGAAAGTGAATTGACCTGGAAGAAGCTAACAATGTTGTCTTCTCTCATTTTCCAACATTCAAAAGATATCTCCTGCTATGTAATTCTGTATTTATGATATTCCTGAGATTGTGGTTAAAAGACAATAGACACATTTCACATGAGCAGTCATGCTGAATAAAGTAATAAACATTGTGAAAGCAAAAGGAGTAAAGGTTAGAAGTAGAGCACATTTATTTTAGACCCTTCAATTGCAGACCTAGTTGAGGTGATGGGACAGACCCCCAGCTTTGCTGACCCTTATTATAATGAATCAGTGAAGCCCACTGGCAGATGGCCCTCTTTACATGGGGTTCCATTTATTGTTTTTGCAGCTGGTTAAACAGTTAGTCATAAAGTAGGCCACTGTGCATCCACAGGAAAGTGATTACAGACACACAGAAATGTCTTTTTTAGAAATTTTAACTAGTTTTGTCTGTATGAATGAGAACCCTTGATGAGAAGATTTTCGACACTACATTTGTCTGTTGATGGATGCAGTGTTAGTGCTGGCCTCTCTATAGAAACTGCATTGGTTATCCAACACCTGGAAATGTACAAAACATAAGCTTCTAAAACATTTTCCAATAGCTACAGGATTTGTCCACGAAATAAATAACTTCAAGTCATACACTTATCTTCTCTCTCATCTTTTTAGGATATGTCTCTAGTTCATACATGTGTTTTATTTGATCCACAAATTTTTTTTGTTGTTGTTATTGTTGAGACGGAGTCTCGCTCTGTCTCCCAGGCTGGAGTGCAATGGCCGGATCTCAGTTCACTGCTGCAAGCTACACCTCCCGGGTTTACGCCATTCTCCTGCCTCAGCCTCTCGAGTAGTTGGGACTACAGGCGCCCGTCACCTCGCCAGCTATTTTTTTTGTATTTTTTAGTAGAGACGGGGTTTCACCGTGTTAGCCAGGATGGTCTTGATCTCCTGACCTCGTGATCCACCCGTCTCGGCCTCCCAAAGTGCTGGGATTACAGGCTTGAGCCACTGCGTCCGGCCTGCAAATGTTTTTTAAAAACTGAAACAATATTTTTAAATATGGGGAGTTTTCCCTCAAATAAATTTTAAAGATCACAAACAAAAGCCCAAGTTTTCATCTTGTCTTGGAAATTTGGAGACTTGCAACCAAGGACTCAAATTCCTGAATGAGAACGTTGGGTTGAGCTGAGTGTCTGCAGCTTCTACAGGACTTGTACTCCCACCCACCCAGCTCACTTCATTCTTTTTCCCTAACCTGCCCAGCACTAAAGGCATTGAGTTTGAGATCCAGGTCTTACATGATGAAAACACCATCTTGTGAGCTTTATTCACCAATACTATACAAGTAAAGATAAAGTTGTTATTGGTGTGGCCCAATATTCTCTGAAAATCAGGCTCAAATATAGGAGATTATAAGAATAACCTCTCTTTAATCAAACCCTTACAAAGAATATGTATGCTTTGCTAAAATAACTCTTTAGCATACCAGCTGAAAACTTTTCTGTATTCACCAAATACACATGCCTGTAGAAAGTAGTGGTATACTTTTTCAACACAGCTTATTTTTATTATAACATCTAGGAATTGCCTATTTTTGCCAATCACACATGTCCAACACGAGGTAAAAATGTAAATGTCTGTAACCCTCAACTTAAAAGTGATGGGAAAGTTTAGAAAAACTAAACAAAACATCAAAAATTGAATTCAACAACAGAATAACTATAATCTACATAAAAGAAGTAACTTTCTAACCAAAGTTCTGGTAGGTCAAATTAATAATGATAACATTTATGTATCACTTGCTCTCATTTAATCAGCAAAAAAATCCTATAATGTATATTGTATTTTAGTCATCTCTTGCTGCATAAAAAACTACCCCCTAGACTTAGCAGCTTAAAATATCAAACACTTGTTGTCTGATTAAGTGCAAGTAAGACTTAGGAAACCTATGAGATTACAAAATTTAAATTCCCTACCATTTATCCAAATGGTGCCTTGTCCAAATGGTGCCTTGTGGAAAATTCCTACTCATTATATACATATCCATGAAAGGTATGTGATACATATTAGATCAGTTTCAAATAGCAACATTATACCGAAAATAAGAATCTTTTCTATGTGAACTACTTCCGCTATCCACCATCACTGTTCTCACAGGGAATTTATATCTTCGGAAAGCTGAGAGCTTCATTGTTCAGTTTACTTCCCTTCTTTCTCGTTTTACATTTTTTTTCAGTTTCCCTCATCCCCTCTTCAAACAAAACTCATTTTAAAATATGGCTTGAATTTTATGAGCCAAATATTGCTCTTGGGATATTCTACATGAATTAGAAAATAAAATGTATCCTATTTTTATAGTAGCATTTTGGAGGAAATTAAAACTGCAGTATAACAAAAAATTGATAAATTGCTATTATAGGCTCTTCCATAATGCAAATAAAACACTTACTGCAGTACACATAGAACATCTGCTAATCTAAATTAAAATGAATGAGGAACTAAATTAGAATTGCTTTTTCCATCTAATCATATAGAAGACTAAACATATTATGAACTAGATATTTTCAGTGTTTTTAAGGCATTGCCAATTAGTGAGCTTAGTACAGTAAATTGAAGTAATAACTAAACAGTATCTTGGGGACCTGATGGAGTTAATCACTGGCCTCCTCACTGCTTAATTAACAGTTGGGCAGAGTTACCAGGCATCTCTAATTTAGTAGTAACAAAAGGTATAGATTTACTTTAAATCCCAAGCCAATATTGTTCCTTTTTCTTAGTTGCACCATTTTATTCTTTCTTGCTTTAATTACCTTATTATCAAATTTACCATCTCAATAAGCACATTATCAACGTAATTTCAAACTCATTTTTTGAATTCTGGATTCTAAACTCTGGATTACTCCATATAAAACAGTGGAAAATAGAAAATAATTTTAAAAATCATCTCACCATCAAAAATTTGAAAGCCTTGCAGAAAAAGACAAAATATAATGTCCATTTCTTGTTACTTCTAAGGAGTACAGTCCACTACCAGCCTCCCTCTGCTTTCCGTGGTTCCCCCCATTGACTCATTTAATTATCACTCGGAATGACAATATTTGCTTGCTCTTGGTGACCTGGCTTCCTCCCTTTTTTTTCACCATTAAAGTAAAAACAATATCCTGCTCCCTTCAGTAACACATATATCAAAATTGGAGCAAATGTCAAAAGCTGAATTAGCATGACCCCAACCCAAATATGACAAAAAATTACTAAGGCACATCATACTTTTAAATTGCTAAAAATCAAGTGAATAATCTGTATTAATAGGAATTATTTTCAATTGTAACAGGAAACCTAACTAAATTATTTAAACAAATTGTGAGTTATTTTTCTCAATTCTTTAATGGAGCTTTCAAAGATCCAGTTAGCTTTCTGATCTAACATCTCAGTGCGCAGTCTTTATCCTTATGAACACTTTGTGATACCGAGAGGGCTGCTCCTTCTTTCACTTTGTGTCTATATTTCAAGAAGGCATAATGAGAAGGAAGAAATGTAAAAGGCACCTGCCAACTGAGTTGAATCTCTTTTAGAAAGCTTTCCTAAATATTTCACATATCAGACTTAATCTCATTGTCCAGAGTTGGGTCGTATGCCCAACTTCAGCTGCAAGAGAGACCAAGAAATCAAGTTTTTAAGATATACATTGCCATAAAAATAAAATGAGGCTGGGCATGGTGGCCCATGCTTGTGATCACAACACTTTGGGAGGCTGAAGCAGCAGGACTGCTTGTGGTCAAGAGTTCAAGACCAGCCCAGGCAATACAGCAAGACCCTGTCTCTACAAAATAAATTTTTTAATTAGCTGGCTATGATGGTGTGCACCTTGTAGTTCTAGCTACTTGGGAGGCTGATGTGGGAGGATTGCTTGAGACTAACGAGGGGTTTGAAGCTACAGCGAGCTATGATTGTGCCACTGCGCCCCAGCCTGGATAACAGAGAGAGAGTCTGTCTCTCTAAAAAAATGGGGTTCTATTGTTCTATTAGTAAGGAAGAAGAGAGAAATTATTATCAGGTAGGCAACTACTACTGTCTGCAAGATGAGGAGAAAGAAAGACTTAAGGATATAATGCTGGATGCAGAAAAGAAAAGAAAACAAAACAAAACAAAAGAGATGAAAGCAATTTTAGAGAACATGATAAAATGAAGACCAAAGGTGACCCAACATAAGAATAATTGATGTCCCTGAGGTAAAATTCAACAAACAGAACAGGACAAGTATTTTAAAATAAAAGAAAGTAAAATGTTACTAAAATATAAAACCCAAGTCTGTGGTTTGATAGAACAAATTCTATATAAGAAAACAAAGACATGGGTCAAGATAAAATGTGGTTAAGTTATTAAACCTCAAAATTTAAAAAAATTGCCGGGTGTGGTGTTGCTAGCCTGTAGTCCTAGCTACGCAGGAGGCTGAGGCAGGAGGATCACTTGGGACCAGGAGGTTGAGGCTGCAGTGAACTATGGTCATGCCACTGCACCTGAGTAACCAGGTGAGACCTTGTCTCTAAAAAAAAAAATTCTAAAAAAAAATTTAAAAAGAATTCAGGAATTCAGGCAAAACAAGTCATTTATAAGAGAAAAAGTCAGGATGATCTGAGACTTTGACATGAAAAACATCAATGACAGAAATGAATGGAGCACTATCTATCAAATGCTGAGAAAAAGAGGGATCCAAGAATAATATATGCCCACAAGATATTATTCAGTCATAAAATCAAGCAGCAGGCATTTTCAAAAACCAGAGAACTCATAAAATATTGCAATATTATTAATTGGATTATGTCTCCCCAAAATTTGTAGGTTGAACTCCTAACCTGAACTGTGACTATATTGGAGGTAGGGCCTTTATGGAAGTAATTAAGGTTCAATGAGGTCAAAAGGAGAGATTAATACAATAGAATAAGTGTTCTTACAAGAAGAGGAAGAGACACCAGAATATGTTCTTTCCACAGAGGCATAGAGGAAAGGCCATATGAGGACATAACAGGAAGGTGGCCATCTTCAAGCCAGAAAAAGAGCCCTCTCCAGAAACCCAACTCTATGGCATGTTGGTCTTGAATTCTGGCCTCCAGAACTGTGAGAAAAGTAACTTTGTTAAACCACCCAATTTTTTTTGTTTGTTTTTTGTTTTGTGTTGTTTTGTTGTTTTGTTTTGAGATGGAGTCTTGCACTGTCACTGCGATGGCACGATCTGGGCTCACTGCAACCTCTGCCTCCTGCGATTTTCCCGCATTCAAGTGACTCTCCTGCCTCAGCCTCCTGAGTAGCTGGGATTAGAGGCACTCGCCATCAAGCCTGGGCAATTTTTGTATTTTTTGTACAGACAGGGTTTCACCATGTTGGTCAGGCTGGTCTTGAACTCCTAACCTCAGGTGATCCACCCGCCTATGGCTTCCCAAAGTGCTGGGATTACTGGTGTGAGCCACCGTGCCTGATGGTATTTTAAAAATAGCAGCTACTGCGCACTAATAGAAGCACCTATGAGCTCTCTGTGAAATGTTTAATTGATTATAAAACTACCAGCCAAGAAATGAATCAAGATTTTAAAACTCACTTGCAGCAACATGGATGGAACTGGAGATTATTATAAGTGAAATAAGCCAGACACAGAAAGACAAATATTGCATGTTATCATTCATATATGGGAGCTAAAAAAGTTTATCTCATAAAAAAAATGTTAATCTCATGAAAAAAGTTGATCTCATATGACAGATGCTAGAGGCCGGGAAAAGTGGGAGGGTGGGAAAGGGAATGAAGAGAGGTAGGTTAATGGTTACAAACACACTGATAAAAAGTTTAAGTTCTGTTGTTCAACAGTAGAGTAGAGTGACTACAGTTAACAACAATATATTATGTACTTCAAAGCAGCTGGAAGAGAGGACTTGAATTGTTCCCCAACACATAGAAATGATAAATACTCAAAGTGATAGACATGTCAAATAAATACCCTGACTTGATCATTACACATTCTACACATATAACAAAATATTACATATTATTTTTATTACCCTATAAATATGCAAAATATTATGTAGCAACTTAAAAAATTTTTTTTAAACATTGGAAAACTCAGTATTGGAAAAGACATAGTTGAAGGGCAAGTAGTAAACAATGAATCTATGTAAATATAAAATGAAGGATCAAAAACTGGGGTAGTAAAAAATATATAAACAAATACAATCAGGGAAAAGGGGTGGGACCTAGCAATGACAGCTGGCATTTATTTGGTGTTTATTACATTGTAGGTACTGTTGTAAGTGTTACAAGAAAAACCTGGGACTTTAATGTTCCTCCAAACTGGGAAGTAGTTGAGAGACCAAAGGATGACTCGGACAAGTCCGGCTTGGTGAGCAGATGGGTTAATCAGGATTTACACACAGGGCATTCCTGGGCAGCAGCAGGACAACTACAAGATCCACCCCACCGCTATTCTCTAAACTGCTTTTAAGTTAATGTTCTGGCTCTTTGTCCACTATTATGTTTCCAGCTATGCTCCAGGATGTTTGGGTTCTCAAGGACGCCTGCCCTTCTACTGAGCACCAAGACCTTGGCTCATTGCGTAGCCTTCAGGGTTCAAGCAGCAGATATAAACCCTTTAACTAACCTAGTGGGGGACCTGCCACACTGCATTCCCATAAAGTAACTCATTTAATTTCACAACAACTCTCTGGGGGTAGTTACTGTTTTATCCTCATTTTACAGAAGAGAAAATGGAGACATAAAATTGGGTAATTTGCTTATAATAAAAAGGTAGTACATTGAAGAGCAAAGCCTTAAATAAAGGTATTAGAATCTACAGTCTTAGCAACTATACCAAGATGTTTTCCACTAGGGGGACCAACTGTACCGGTTTTAGCACTAAAATTCCCAAATCCCAGGGAACAACTCACTCCTAGGCAAATTGGGATTGTTGGTCACCCTACCTCCCAGTATTGATCCTATTATCTTTCATAGCAGCAAAACATTCAATGCTAAAATTAAAATGTAATTTTAAAAAACAGTAACGAACATAATGACTCCAAATCCTTAATAGTTTTTATAATCTTTTGTGTTAACCTTAGGAGATCTAAGACACAATCTCTCTTAACAGTAAAGAACATTTATCCAAAGTAGACAATTTTTTTCATTTTTAAATTCTGTGTTTCAGAGGGTATTTTTTTGTTTTTTTTTGTTTTTGTTTTTGTTTAGTTTTTTCAAAATGATTGTCTTTTGTGATGAAAAGTGCTTCCCATGCATTGGAAGAGTAAATTTTAGAAGCCGAAGCTCCCCAAATAGATTGTAGGCTCTGGTTAGAAGGACGTAGCTGGCCGGGCGCGGTGGCTCAAGCCTGTAATCCCAGCACTTTGGGAGGCCGAGACGGGCGGATCACGAAGTCAGGAGATCGAGACCATCCTGGCTAACACGGTGAAACCCCGTCTCTACTAAAAATACAAAAACTAGCCAGGCAAAGTGGCGGGCACCTGTAGTCCCAGCTACTCGGGAGGCTGAGGCAGGAGAATGGCGTAAACCCGGGAGGCAGAGCTTGCAGTGAGCTGAGATCCGGCCACTGCACTCCAGCCCCGGCGACAGAGTGAGACTCTGCCTCAAAAAAAAAAAAAGAAGGACGTAGCTATCTGAGGAGAAGCAGCAGCAACAGTTTAGAGTGAGCTCACTGATGTGGGGATGGGCCAGAACCAAGAGCTCACAGATCAGGAGGCACTGAGGACTTGAAAGATGAGTCAGAAGCTCGGCTGGGTGAGATTTCAGATTTGCAGACAGAGCAAGCCCCTCATCTCAACTATCGACCTCTAGAGGAAAGTTGTTGCCCCCTTTGTGTGTCTGGGGAAAAAACAATTTATTCAAGAGTCAGAAAGTAAGGAAGTGGCCAATACTGTGCTTGGACAGAGAAAAAGTCCTACTAATTGTGACCAAGCTTAAAAAGTTGTCTATGTTAAAAAAAAAAAAAAAAAAAAAAATTAAATCAAAGAACATTTGCATGGTCTCTGGTAATGTACCTTGAATATAGTAGATCCTCAAAAATGTTAGCCCCTTCTCCTTCAGTGGCATGGTAGGCCCCTTGGTGTTTCTAACAATGCTTTGCAATTGGTAAGTGCTCACTAAGAACATATTCCATGACTGAGAATGGGGCTGATGGTCATGGCCAGATCATCCCAGGAGATGAGATTTGTACAAGACACTTTTCAGATTTATAGGCCTATCTTTCTCTATATCATAATCCCCTTCCAGCGTCCCATGAGTCCAATTTCTGTCTTCACCATCTTCTAGAGAACTGGGACCCTATTGTTTTATGGAATTTTCCAAACAGTAGTCCTTGGGGCCTCTTCTTTTAATAGCATTTCAATGCTGGATTTCAGATTTGTTTCTCTCACACCGGACCCACACAGCACCTCTTTTTGCACACCAACTCTATCCCTAAGTGTACTGTTCCACACCCTGCTCTGAGGGACCAGCCATGTCACCCCATCACACACAGCTTGGACCTAGCAGAGGAATCCACCCTAACTATTGGCCTGTGGGCTAGCAGCCCTCCAGAGCTGACAGAAAGCATTTTTAAAAAAACTAAAAAATGCCGGGTGCGGTGGCTCACGCCTGTAATGCCAGCACTTTGGGAGGCCGAGGCGGGCGGATCACGAGATCAGGAGATCGAGACCATCCTGGCTAACACCGTGAAACCCCGTCTCTACTAAAAATACAAAAAATTAGACAGGCGCGTTGGCGGGCGCCTGTAGTCCCAACTACTGGGAGGCTGAGGCAGGAGAACGGCCTGAACCCGGGAGGTGGAGCTTGCAGTGAGCCAAGATCGTGCCACCACACTCCAGCCTGGGCGACAAAGCAAGACTCCGTCTCAATAAAATAAAATAAAATAAAATAAAATAAAATAAAATAAAATAAAATAAAAAAACTAAAAATAACCAACTTGACCCAGCAATCCCATTACTGGGTATACACCCAAAAGAATATAAATCATTCTATTATAAAGATACATGCACATGTATGTTTATTGCAGCACTATTCACAATAACAAAGGCAAAGACATGGAACCAACCCAAATGCCTATCAATGATAGACTGGATAAAGAAAATGTGGTACATACATACCATGGAATACTATGCAGGCATAAAAAGGAATGGGATCATATCCTTTGGAGGGACATGAATGAAGCTGGAAGGCATCATCCTCAGCAAACTAACACAGGAACAGAAAACCAAACACTGCATGTTCTCACTCATAAGTGGGAGCTCAACGACATCACGTGGACACAGGGAAGGGAACAACACACACCAGGGCTTGTTGGTGGGGTGAGGGGAGAGCATCAGAATGCATGCAGGGCTTAATACCTAGGTGACAGGTTGACAGGTGCAGCAAACCACCATAGTACATGCTCACCTATGTAACAAACCTGCATGTTCTGCCACATGTATCCCGAAACTTAAAGGAAAATAAATTTTTTAAAAAATAACAAACTTAATACTTCCCCATCTTCATATCTTCCTCCTTCTTCCACTTAAAAATTAACTATTTAAAATTAACTATTTAAAAACCATGCTGCAGTTTACTAGAAGTATTTAACATTTTGCCAACATTTTAAATTCTGATTATCATTCACACATTTCACACCAAAGCTACACCACCTTTGTTAAATATAATGGTTATTTGTGTCCACTCGTTTTCATGGCTTTTCTCCTAATTCAGACCATTAATACCCTTGTGCAGATTCACTGATCTGCCTTACTTCTGAAGGTGGATAGGAGCTCCAGCCCCTTCACCACATCCAATTCATCCAACTACAATGCCCTAAGCATCTTCATGAAGCACAGATTTGATTACGTGACTCACCTCATCAAAAACCTCTGATGATTTTCCAATGTAGAAGAAGCTGCCTCTCAAGTCACGCCTATCTCTGTAACACATATGATCCCTAGTCACCATAAACGTTGGACTTCATTCCACACTCCTTATCTGTAGGCCACCATTCAAAGTATTTCTGATATTTTGAGTGTCTTCCAACCATAGAAGTTTTCCTAGACCCTTACCTCAATCTATCTCTTCTCCATACTCCAGTAGCACTTATTTTTTTGTACCTGTTGTCACAATCTGTCTTGTGCTAAAATTATGTTTTTCACAAGAAAATATCAGCAAGTAAAAAATTATATGCGTGTGTATATGCGCACACACACATACACACACACACACAGGTTCCTTCTATAAGACTGAAACCTATGAGCCAGAATTGGTAAAAGAGCAAAGGAGGAGGCTTACAGAAAGCAGAATGAAGCAGAAATAGGGCAGATCACATGCCATGTAGTCAAAGAGAATAACAGAAGCAGAAGAAGAGGCTGTGTAGGTCAGGGGACAGGAAGGAAGAGAATGTTTGACAGCTCTCCAGTTCCTATGAGGCCTGCTTCTCTTCCTGCCATAGGTTCTATGAGACTTCTCTGTACCACTGCCCTTCACATAAGCAAACTGACATTAGAACTGTCATTTCTTGAAACTAAGGAATCCCTTCTTAACATACCTAGCATTGTGCTTTGCTCATTAAATGTTCATTAAATTGAAGTGTTAAACAACATCACATTGAACAGAATGTCCTCAAGTTGAATTGGGACTGAGCAGCCTCTGCAATACAAGACATGGGTGGACCATGCCTCCAGAATACAACACACCAATGTCCCATGCATGAGGGCTGCTGGTTGTTCCCATTGAGCTTATCGTCCAGTACAGAGGAGAGAGGACTGAACTTACCCCCCATTTCAAAACGTCTCATAAATTTTACATGAAAAAAAATCAAGAGTTATTTCTCCAGAGCAACATACATTTATTACCTATGCTATTAAAAATGAATAATTCAATATTTTATATCTTATTCCAGATTTTCAGTAATTTTGAGGTTAACTTGATATTGATTGACAGAATGAACACTATTACTGGAAAGCTACATATAAAATATTTAGAAGCACAGTCCTATCTATGTACTGAATCCATTCACAGGAGATTTGATTAAGATGTATAGAACTCTGTCTTTGCTGACCTTATTAAGAGGACCAAAGTACAGCTCCAGTTATAATTGGACACAGCATACTGGATCAGAATTGACCTACAGGAAAATTTGGGCATTATTTGGACATTTCCATTTTGAAATCCTTTCCTGAACTGGAATAAATAAATTTTATAGTAGTCAGTACTGAAACAAGAAATACTTTAATTTAGCTGGTATGCAACATATAGGCTGTGTTGCTAGAAAAAAGTTTTAAGGACATGTTGTACAAATTGTACTTTATAATGATTACCTTTTTGTATGCACACTTAAAAGTACACATGTGACCAGAAATTAAATAATATATTCCTATTCTTTGCTCTTTCAATTGTAAATTTTATATGCCCATTTGTGTGGGTAGTTACGCAGAGCAGAGTGAGATGCAGAATCTAGGTCATTTAAGACCAAAAAAAAAGTAGAAATGTTAAGTCTTTTCTCCACTCAGTTTCATGTCTGGTGGGAAAAATTAGTCAGCCAAGCAATTTGATGCTAGTACGGATTGAAAGAGTTGATGTTACGTAAGAAATTAAGAAATGTTATTCATTTTGTAACTGTGTGTGTGTGTGTGTGTGTGTGTGTAATCTCCTTATGGAATTCCCTTATGGAAGCAATCTGGGTAGATAGTACGTAAGATGAAAAATAAAAAATAAACAGATAATGTTCCAGCATTCTTCAGTCTTTCCAAACCCTTACTGACTTCGTTGGTCTGAAAGGTTATAGTACAGACCTGGCCAGTTTTACACAACCAAAGCAGAAGAGACACTTCAGTCTACTGATTCCCAGGATGCTGGGTGTAAGAATTAGTGGGACATCCATGGTTGTGTAAGCTGGGTAATGATATTTAGCTAACTCATTTAGCAACCTCTCCTCTTACCTGTTTGATCTGACTTTGTCAAAACTGGTCAGATGGATAAGGTCTGGGTTGCTGAAGCATGTAATACTTTTTACTTTCAGAGCTCATTAGGTGCTTTGGGCCAATACTCTGACTTGATTCATTATAAGTTTGGTATAATTTGGGGAAAGGATCTGTATGGGATAAGAAATAACCAAAATTATTCTGTCCTTTTTAGATACAGTATGTGTTTCACCATAAACATATTTTTCACTTTTTCCTCTTCTTTAATGAATATGATACAGTATTAAAAGATCAGTTAAGTAGTGGGTGCAGTGGCTCATGCCTGTAATTCTACCACTTTGGGAAGCCGAGGCAGGTGGATCACTTGAGGCCATGAGTCGGAGATCAGCCTGGCCAACATGGTGAAACCCTGACTCTACCAAAAAAAAAAATTAGCCTGGTGTGGTGGCACATGCCTGTAGTCTCAGCTCCTCTGGAGGCTGAGGCATGAGAATCACTTGAATCTGGGAGGAGGAGGTTGCAGTGAGCTCAGATTGGGCCACTGTACTCACTGTTGCTCACTGCCTGAGCAACAGCATGAGACTGTGTCTCAAAAACAAAAACAAAAACACAAAAGATCAGTTAAGTAAATTCTGGGACATTATGCAATGACATATTAATAGAATAATATACACTCATTTACATTGTATGTCTAGAGATCAAAAAGTGTTTTGATATAATATTAAATAAAAAAGAAATAAAATCACACATTTATAATGATTTTGATTATGTAATGAAAATGTACTCATAGAAAAAACACTGGAAGGAAATATATAAAAATACAGCAATTGTGTTTAGGTGTCATTAACAAGTGATATTTTCCTTTTATTTTTAAACTTTACACATTCTCCTTAATGAACACACATTATTTATTAATGGCAAAATAAGCTTAAACAGTGTAGTCACAAGTTTACTCATTTTATGGTCAGGTGTACAATGAAAATAAGGCTTTAAAAATTTCTTCGTGATTGATTTGATCTTATTAATAAGCTCCCGACCCAATGGGTAAGAAGAAAAAGTCAAATTTTATTTTAATCTTGTAAACATAGTCCAAACCCAACTAATTAGACTGCCTTTCAAAATTTAACTCAGTCTCTGCCTGAATGGCCCACATAAATGGTATTTTTCAGGGCTCCACATCTATTCCCAGATGGGCTGTGGGTCCACCAGTGAGATGTGATGCCGCCATGACGTCATAGCCAGGAGGTGAAGCCTAGGAAGCACATGGCATCCTCTGTATTCTCATGATCTAACAGAAAGTGGCTAGCCACTGCTGCTCCCTGAACCAACTCCCAGTGAGGCACAATGGGGCGTGTGGGCCACCAAAGTCTGCATCTGGTGGTACTGTGGTATGTTCTCCACGGCTCAGCCAAGGCAGGGATCTCCCTCACAGACAGCTTTTAGTGACATAGCCAAACAGTCAGGTTAAGCCTCACCTAAAGCTAGCCCTGCCTCTAGATTTTGCATGTAAGAAACCATTAACTTCCCTTTGTTTAACTGAGTTTGGGTTTACATGTCTTGAAACAGACTCAGACTTGATTTCAATAGCTATGTTTTGTTCACTTAGCATGGCTGCAACAAGCCAACATGTCTAAAAATGTTTTGCAAATTCTTTTAATAGAACAAAAAGGAAATAATTATGCAGGAAACCAAAAAGGCATCAAATAATGAGATCTTGCTTCCAAGCACTTTTTTCTTCTCTCCTCCTAGTCCCAAAAGAGACAACAGATTCCCCTCACATCTTTCATAAAGAACCAAAATACTGGCATTGATTAATACCAGATCAATGCCAGTATTCTGAAACTTCTCCAGTGATTCATCTGTTTCAGAGATGCTGGAGATGCTCTGCTCTTGAATCCTTTGCTGATGTCTGGGAGCCATGGTATAAACAAATGACAGTGACCATGGAGGGTGTCCCCCCGAGCCTGAGCAACAAACAAGAGATCGTGGTAGAGAAGCAGATAGGACAAGGCAATTTCCTTGATGATCAGTCACAATGTCTGTTCCAGTGTACACACTGTAGAGCAGAGATGGGAAGGGCAGGACAGGCAGGCTCACTCTAGTGGTGATGCTCACCAGCAATAGGATGGATCAGGAACTGGACAGTCTCAAGATGCTGTCCCAGTGACCTGGTCACAGGTGCATGAATGTAGTTATGTACTGTCTTTTGGAAAGCCACAAAAGTACTCACAGGCCATGTTAAAAGTTGTGAATGCCTGTTGATGTTGCCACAAAGTTAGAGCATTGGCTTGCCAGTTCTTCTGGCAAAGGCGGATAACCAGCCTTCTTGGTAGAAGCAACACCCCTCCAGGGGTGCCCTTGAGTGGCTTTAGAGCACAGTTAAGCAGGACTGTTTACAGGCATTTGTTTGCTGCCTGTGTCATCTGGGTCTGAGAAGGTAGAGGCGAAGAAGGTTCTATAAAGGAGTGATACCTGTGCAGAATCACCAGTGTGCAGTTCAGCAGGTGAACAGGGAAGAAAAACGATACAGAGAATGGATATACAAAGGACATGTGAAACAGTGACTTGTTCGACGAACTCCCAGTAATTGAGCCTGGTAATATGTACACATGGAGAGGTGAGAAGATGAGACCAAGAAAGTGGACAAAGCTGGGCATGGTGGTGCACACCTGTAGTCCCAGCTACTCAGGAGGCTAATCTGAGCTAGGAGTTTGAGGTCACAGTGAGCTATGATTGCACCATTGCATTCCAGCCTGGGTAACAGACCAAGACTCAGTCTCAGAAAAAAAAAAAAAAAAAAAAAAAAAAGAATATATGCTTGATTCTTTCTGTTAATTTTCATGGTAATAAGATGATGCCCTAATAATCTCTAATGGCTAACCATTGAGGTGTTCTTTTTGTTTTAAACAAATGAATTTTTATATATTTGGTGCATTTCAATCTTCACAAATTCCTTCTAATTAGTTCCTTTGTACTTTTAAAAAATCACTTCTTCTTCAAGTTATTCTTTGAGTGTTTCCTGGTTTTCTGGCTTCATAAGCTATCACAGGCATTTTCTGCCCCAGACCTGGAATCCACTATTTCCCTAACGATCTCTACCACCTTTTGTAAGTGGGAAATGGCAATTAGAGACTACTATCTGGGCAGACCTCTTTAATTAGAGTGTAATTATTCAAGTTGACCATGGCCCTGACACCCTTGCTGTGCTATATGAGATATACTTTATTTATTTATGTTGCCTATTTGAGTCTTGCTGGCATTTCAGTTTGCAAATCCTGGGAAGAGGCCTGTGGTGTGATCCATAATAATTTAAGTTTTGTCCTGCCACAAACTGTAACTGAAACCACTAAATTTCTCTATGCCATGTTTTCCCTGTTTACAAATTTGGAACAACAGTAACTGTACCAAAAACAGTAAGAGACAGTAAGACTCAATTGTTTCATAGAACTGATGTTTATGGGTTTTTTAAATGAAAACTTGAAATCTTTAAGTCTTGGTATTTCTATCACTACTCTCACCACTACCCCCAAATTCATAGTGACATAAATATTAATTTTGCTTAGTTTTTAAAGTTTTATAAAATGTTAAAGTATCACCTGAAATAAATGTAAAATTTAATAAATAAATTTGAGAACTAAACTTTAAATTTTCAATTCAAAAAATAAATTGAGAAATAGAGTAAATCTGTATGAAGTTTCAATAGGCTCAGAATGATCTCAAAGCTTATAAATATTCATTTCTTGACCAGAGAAAGACTACTTGTTGCTCATAAATATCCATTTTTCTTCTTTCTTTAATAATAAAACTCTCAAATCTTAGCTGGATACCTGGCCATGGGAATGAGATTTAGACTTTCCAGCTTCTCTTGCAGCTATTAAAGCTGTGAACAAAGGTTTGTGGATAGGAAGTAGGAGGAAGCGATGCGTCATGCCAGGTCAATGTCTGGGTTGTGCTTCTAAACAGAAAGGAATTAGCTTTCATTCTCCCTTCTTCAGACTTCAGATTTCTGCCTGGCATGTTACTCTAGCGGTGAGTCTTTTCTACCACAAGCATGCAGGCAATATTCTAGGAATGACAGAGCAGTAAGATAGAATGAACTTGGATCCCCAATACCATATCAACCCCAGACAGCTTGTGATTAGGCTATTATGTGATAGCTAAACTTCTGTTTTACTTAAGCCACTATTTGTTTGGATCTTACTACAAAGCAAACAGATTCACTAACTAAAATATATCCTATATATTCCATTTAACTCATTATACAGGCCTATGTGGGGGGAGAAAGGATCTTCATAACCAAACACATAAGAGAACTGTTTCTGTGGAAGTTCGTCGCACTTTTTCCTCAACTGGCTGAGTGTGACTTCAATTGTCTAAAAGAGTGCCAATAATTGCTTGCAGGGATGGCATATGTATGAGCTGAACAGGAAATTTTCCCTTACAAAGGCCAACCCTGCTGTTGTCAAGCACCTAATTTTTCAGCCGGGTAGCAAACCCTAGCACCAGGATGGTAACACACCGCTAGGTATCTGTTGCCAGGCTGACTTTATTAGGCTCCTTTCATCATGTAGGAAACCATAAGAAGAATAGACAATTCTGCATTTGGATAGGCTTCCCCTACCCATCCTGCTTCTGCCTACACCAACATCTGTGTCCTTACTGAAAATCCTGTACAACAACATGCTTTCTTAGTCAATATGGCCTCCAAACAAGAACTTATAAATGGCAAAAACATGTGAAGCAGTGGTATAATGTCCTGCCACTTTTGTTTTTTGTTTGTTTTTTGAGACAAGGTGTTGCTTTATCACCCAGGCTGGAACACAGTGGCTAGATTATAGTTCACTGTAATCTCAAATTCCTGGGCTCCAGCGATCCTCCTGCCTCAGCCACCCAGGTAGCTGGGACTACAGAGACATGACACCACGCCTGGCTAATTGTTAATTTTTTTGTAGAGTTAGGGTCTCATTTTGTTGCCCAGGCTGGCCTTGACCTACTGGCCTCAATCAATCCTGCTGCCTCGGCCTCCTGAAATGCTGGGATTATAGGTATAAACCACCACACCCAGCTTGATCTGCCTTAAGTAACAGAGCAGTTGCCTGGAAAAAAGGAAAGGAAAATCATTAATGCCAAACTAAAGTTGTACAAGCAGTTGTAGAAATGAGAATGAGGTCTCCACTCTATTTTCTTAGTTGGGCACCTGGCCATCAGAATAAGATTTATATTTTCCACCTTCCCTGACAGCCATCTCTGGCTATGAGCTACGTTTAGCAGATGGAGTAGAAGGAAGTGTGGATTCCACTCCTAGATTGTGTATTTAAAGAGAAGGTACTTAGCCTTACTTTATCTTCTTCAGACAGCAGACTTCTGCCTGGTATGTACATGGAGTGCCAGAAGATTGAGTAATTAATTTCCCCTTCACTTCATTCTTTTTAGTAATTTACATGATATAAGCAAAAATCTTTATACTCTTTCCTCTTCCTTTTTCTCTGTTGTTGTTTACTGCAGTAGTCTTCAAACTTCCTTTCCCTGCAAAAAAACTTTTGAAAAATCCTGTTGAGGGTGGTGGTGGCTGTGGATTCAGTTGTTCTTGGCGCACGGGGTGGCAGTGGAGCCCAGTCCTGGAGCAGGCGCCGCCAGCAACCTTGGGGAGCGTGTTGGCCTTTGGCCACCAGCAGGGCCGCCCTAGTCGCCTGGCTTCATGTTGCCATCGCTGGGAGGTGACCTGGGAGCTGGGACCAAGTCGGTCGGAGTTCGGAAAAACTACAGTGGTAATCCTTCATCAAAAATATTTTTAAGATCTGATCGTTGACAACACAATTAGGTCCTCCTTCAATTTTATTGCAAGTAAGATATTTTTGCAATAAATATTTTGCTTGCGATATTTTTCTGATTTGCAAAGAAATCTTTAAACCCAATTATTAGATAGACAATTTCTGGAAGATACACCTAAACAGCTTAACCAATATTTATCAAATAACTACCAATTACACTTACTTTATTTAGAAGTATCTTATATTTCAAGCTAAAATTGTACATAAATGATTTTTAAATAACCCCATAAAATTGGAAATTTCACATTATAATTTTTAAACTATTGACTGCAGAAATACTCATACTAAATTTCAATATTTGATAGACTCAGTGTCTTAAAAAGATAACAGATGGACAAGAAGACGGATACTGAAAAAATATATTTGTATAGGTATATATCCATTCTATTTATCTATATACAATTTCATTTCATAGCTGAAAACAAGATTGTAATTATGCATTTGACAGAATTAGGAAAGCAAGTCATCATCTGCAAAAGAAGAGCTAATCTTAATCGAATAAAACATTTAATCTGGGTCATTATATCCTGATTGCATTTGAGGAATATTTGTCATAACTATGGCTTCTAAGACTACAGTTTAATTTTATACAAATTAACATTCTATTTTGTGCAAATTTACAACAAAATAAAAGAAGGTGTTGGGCCCCAGTAAAGCAGACCTAAAGAGTGTTTCAGTGATTGCTAAGTGCATTACTGCTATAAAATTCAAAACATAGCCCAGTTAGTTAATATATATCTAATTAGTACATTTTATGATAAATAAATACACAGAGAAGTGATTAATGAGTCACAGTCAGCAGTAGACTTAGGTCCAAGTCAAAATAAATATGGATTTGGAATAAGGAATAAACTTTTGTTAAAAGACCTCAAAAAAGGGTTCTACTACCAGTCTAAATAAATGGTCAAGAAAAAACACTAACTCACCCTCAATATATGTTCCTTTTCTTTGATTATATAACATGGATCTCTTAAAAGTAAACATGAAACTTTTTTGCTTCCTTTTTCTTGAAATTTTGAAAAATGTGCAAAAGAAACACACCAAGACACAAATGAGTGGAAGTAGCCAACAAGCTAACCAAGAGTGGTGGACATTTAGAGAAAGATTTCTTCTTAGCAAATGGTTATTTCCCAACTTGGTCTCTTCAAATCTTGAGTATTCAAGTTAGACTAGGCCCAGAGCTTTGTTACGGGTTTGTCACCTAGGTAAGATAAGGTACCAGAGTCTCCATATTCTGACAATAATCTTTGCTGTGCATTCAAGAGTTTCCCACAGAAGAAATACTTCTTTGATAAGAGTCAGGGAATGGAAGAGACTAAATTGTTGAAGGAAAGTTGTTATTTATCCTGCTGCTCCAGTTCCTAATACATCTGAATTCAGAATAGATTATTTTTAATACTATGCTTTACCCTCAACTAAAATACATATAAGACAGTGAAAGACACCAAGCTTTCCCATATGTTTGTGGTACCTTGATTAAATAAATCTTCCCCAACACCAATAACCTAAGATAGCTTGTTGTTAAGTTCTCCTGAGGTTTTACACTCTGGTAAAGCACCACAGTAAGATCCAGGATGGGGGAGAGGTATACTTGGAAAGCCTGTTTTGAAAGAGGAGATGGGAACACAGAGAAAGGCAAGAGTCCTCTAACTCAAACCCATAGCAGGCAGATCAATTATAAGAAAGAAAGGCTCCATATTGAAGCTGGGGATCTGGACATTGATTCCTTTAAAAGTTCTCAGGCTAGAGTAGCCCATGGAACATTTTTATGCATCCATAAATGTACTCATATCCCAGTTTGAAAAACCACTGTTATTTAGGACGTGTTAATGATGATTAAATTTTCCAGTTAGTTCATGGATTGAAGAATATATAAAGAAATTTTGATGGAACTAGAAGAGTAATTATGCTGTAGGAAATCCTTGGCTTAGAGCTGTATAGTCATACGACATTGTTTCTAGATCAATACAGAAGCAGGAGTTTGTACCCTTTCCTATTGGAAAGGGTGGCTGCAATTGTGTATGGGAAAGGTACACCATGCAGAGATAGGGAAGGCTCAGGTGTATGAGAAGGGTGGGTGAGCATAGTGAAGCAGACAGTTTTTGGAGCACCACCCAGCTCACAACACTATGTGTCTTTGAAATATAGGGTTGGGCACCTGGAAATCATATTCACTTGTACCCCCCCAACAAAATAGATAAATGATTCTGAAATTGATACCTGGCCTAAGCTGAGCCAACCATATTCCAAAGAATTTGAAATCTTGGAATAAACATCTCCCAGAACATGAGCTGATAAAGCTTAGTCACCTTAATGGCTGAATTCCAGAAGGAAGGTGTCCTATTCCTTGAAGCTCCCTGATTTTTGAAATTCCAGAGACAAAGATTTTCAGTAGTTCCTTCTATATCATGCAATAATACAGTGGCCTCATAGTACTATTTTTAAAAATGTAGTAGTTTTATATTAATAAATAGATCAATGAAACAGAATGAAGTCCAGAAATAGACCCAAATCATATGAGATTTTATTATAAAGCTTGTATTTCAAAAATTAGGGAGAAAGTAATCAATAGATGGAGATGAACCTACCTCATTCCCTTTGCCAAAACAAATTTAGGATAGATTAAATACCCAAATTTTAAAAATTCGTAAATCAGGCCAGAAGGATTTGCCGGGTCTGTTGTCTTCCAATATTACATTTGAGGTGTAATTTGGGAGAATGCCCTTCCTTAGGGTACACAACTCTAGCAAATGACTTCTTGCTGGTGCAGATTTGGGGCCTGGGATTATTTTAAGCGTTGAAGTTCATAAACTGCTGCTTTACAAAATGTAGGAATGTTTGGTATGGTATCTGTCCAAAAACTTCTGGTCTACTATAAAAACCATAACCAAAGTCTTTATCTAGACACTTTAAAAAAATGTCTCTTTCTTTAAAAAACAAAAACAAAAAACCGATTTAGGGACACAGTGTGAGGAAGACACACTTTCCATGGCTTTGGAGAGGATGCAGTTTCCAGAATGAACCACTAGGGCAGAAGCATGCAGGGCAGGTAGGGGGAGATGCTTAGAAGTTAGGGGAGGGGCTGCATCCTCTAGCACCTCTGAACACAGAGCTCACTTAATCCAGACGTAATTTTTTGTTAAGATTCTGGGGCTGAAGAGTAGAGGACACAATTTTATGTATAGAGAGATTCTTTTTCATTTTTTAAAAAATAGAGATGGGGTCTCACTATGTTGACTAAGCTGGTCTTACACTCCTGGCCTCAAGTGATCCTCCCAAAGTGCTAGGGTTAAAGGCATGAGCCACCGAGCCCGGCCAGAGGACACAATTTTTAACATATATGCTTATCATTTAGATACTGGTCTCTCCATTCTCTATCCCTCCTGCCTATAGTTACCTTCAGACCATTTAGAAGATAACACCCTTAATCTAATCTTTGCTGGTGACTTTGTTCCCATTTTCTAGTTAAATACTCTTAGGAGAATATACTAAAAAAAAAAAAAAAGAGTTGGGCCACATTCTTCATTAAGGCTACTGCTTCACAGTCACCAAATAATTAAAATTGCTTCACTCTGAGATACAGAAGCAGTTGGCTTTTTCAAACACCAAAAGAGAGTGCTCAGTAATTTGGATTGCATGCTGCCACATAAAGCACTCTCCTGGATCTCCAGGTTGAATCACATTTAGGGATGATAATGATGATGATGATGATGATGACTTCTGCCAATACTACTTCATAGGTGGGTTTATGTTTTTCCAGGTAAATTTTTTTTTTAAAGAGATAGTGTCTTGCTTAGTTGCCCAGGCTGATCTCGAACTCCTGGGCTCAAGTCATTCTCTGCTCCCACTTCTGCCTCCCAAAGTGCTGGGATTACAGTTGTGAGCCACCATGCCCAGCCTGGTTTTTCTGCCTTTTTGTAATGCTATCAGCCATTGATTCTCAATGTTTAGATCCAGTAATTCACTAGAATTGCAAAAGATGTTGATATTCAAATCTTTTTTCAGTAATTTGATGGACTACTTTCATCAAGAGAAACTTTACCTCACCTACTATTTGGTATCTTGGTGGCACAGTTTACATAGGAAAGGCAGGATAAATGCTTGATTGTTTTCTTTTATTTGCCAGTTCTCAAATAAAAAGTTGGTTTCCGGCCTCTCCCGTGATTACTATATTAGGGTTCTCTAGGAAAATAGCCAAAAGAATATGTATAGATAGATAAGGAAAATTTACTATGGGAATTGACTCATACAATTGTGGAGGCCAAGAAGTCCCACAGTATGCTACCTGCAAGCTGGAGAACAAGGAAAGCCAGTGGTGTAAATTCAGTCTGCATCTGAAGACTTAAGAAGCAGGGGAGTCAATGGCATAACTCTCAGTCCAAGGTCAAAGGCCCAAAGACTTGGGAGTCAGGAGATGCTGATGCAAATCCTGGAGTCCAAAGACCCCAGAGCCAGGAGTTCCAGTGTCTGAGGGCAAGAGAAGGTAAATATCTCAGCTCAAGAATAGAGAGCAAATTCACTTTTCCTGTGCCTAATTGGATAATGCTAGCCCACACTAGTGAGGGCAGATCTGTTTTACTCAGTCTACTGATTCAAATACTACTCTCTTACAAAACGCTCCTCAAAGACACACCTTGAAAGAAAAGCTATCAACTTACCCAGTCAAGTTAACACACATAAAATTAACCATCATAATGAACAATTAGTTTTTTTTTAAATCAGGATGAAATCATGGTTTTAAGTACATTTGCTATGCTTTGACCCATTGCTTTTATATTTAGTGATGCTCAAGTTGCTCCATCTTTAGTCAGTAGGAGCCAATAGCAATATCAACATTACCATCAATACAATTACTGAAAAGAGTTAAAAATTCTTCTGCATATGCTCTTCCCATTCTTACACCACATTTTTACAATTGTACCACATCCACACTGTCAGAGCATTCCGCCATTATGTACCACATTATCTTCTTTATATCTCTCATTTAGGGTCTTAGTTTTGCTAGAAATTATAATCAGTGCTCATCACGACTCATTTTGTCAATGCCTCCCCATGTATTTTGTCTGAATCCCCTTCTCCTGTAGATTCATAAAGAGTAATATTCCCTGAGTTCTTGCCTGCTGATAACAGCTTGTTTAGATGTAAAATCATTGCTTCATATTTCTTCTTTGCATTATGTTACTCAATTTTCTTCAAGCGTAAAATTTTGAGATTGAAAAGTTTGAAGATAATATGACTTTGTTTCCTGTATGAATGATTTGGTATTTTTATTCTGGATTTTCTAAATAATCTTTATTTTATTTCCTTTAAAGTACAATAATTTCACTAGACTACATCTCAGTGATGATCATTCCAAGCCAATTTTATCCGATAAACTGAGTGTCCTCTCAATGTTTAGTTTCAATTCTCATTTTATTTTGGCTTCTCAAATGATAGATTTCAGTATTTTATTGCTAAAATTTTCCTTAGATATGCCTTTTATATGTATGTGGGATCTTCCTTGTGTGTCTTTTTTTAATCCTTTTTATCTCTCTCTTTTTTCTTTTAAATCCTTAAAATTTTTTTTACTTGTATTTCTCTTGAGATATTATCTTGTATTTTTTCTAGTTATACTTTTATTTGTTCTGTTTCTTAATTTTTAGAATTATCTTCTTAGTTCTATCACTTCAAATTCTGACTTATTTGTTCTTTCATTTCTTATATCATTTTTTTTGTGTCTCCTAGCTAGTTTTCAAATATTAGACTATAATTTTCATCTGCTGTATGAGAATGTTTTTGGCATGTTTTATTATCTGTAGGAATAGTATTCTCTCTTTCCTTATACTTTAATGGAATTTGATCTCTATCTTTTCTGTAGCTCAATGTTTATGTCAAAGTTTTCGTGAGCTTTTTTACAAAGGAGATGTAGTTTTGGATAATATTTTATCATTTAACTTTCTACCCACACTTAGATAACTTTCTGTTCAAACCTTACCATTTTAGAGCTTTCTTTTTTGGATGTTTTTCAAAGCTATCAAGATTATGGCAGCTTACATTCTGAAATATTCTGACTGTCCCTTCCTACCTCCACCCACATTTAATCTATGTATTCTTGTTCTTTGGCTTTATGATCTGTGCCCTCTTAAATTTGAATTCTATCCCCACAAGTTTGTCCTCTTTGAGGAGTTTTGTCTTGAAAGGAAGTTTTATTTAGATACTATACTAGATCATTGCAGGCTTTTCATATTTTGCTGCAAATCCTTTGTATTTCATTTACAAAATGATATGTAATACTGACTCTAGTGAGAAATAAAGAGACATGTACTTAAAATTTATATCTGGGGTGGAAAAACAGAAGAAAAATTCCCTGAGGAAATTGCTTTCTTGACCATTATAACAAATGCCTAACAAAACAATTAAAGTAGGATAAATTCACCAAAAATTTATTGCTGAAAATATTATATTAGTTAACATTTTTATTGTGTTATGAGTAATAGAAACTATCACTAACTAGCTAAAACAAGCAAACAAACAAAAAAGGTAAGTATCATAAGAAAGCAGTGGTGATTCAAATGGTCCAAGAGCAGGGTACAACTAGGCAAGGAAGTCTTTCTTCCCCAGCTTTCAATTCTGCTTCTCTTTCTGAATTGGCTTTTTTCTCCTCTCTGGGTTGGCCTACTTTTCACAAGCTGGAAAATATTTACTGTATCTTCTGAGTTTCTATCTCCTTTCTTTCAAAACCAGAAAGAATAAGCCCAGAATTTCTTGCTCTAAATTCCAAATGCCTGCAGAGGGATGCTGGTTGTCCCACCTTTGATTCAGATTCCCTGAGTATATCACTGTGGCCAAGAAGTAGGGTAAACTGGTTAAATCAGGGGTATTTCTACTGTGATAAAGTCATGTCATGAGGTCAAGCATGAGAGAGTACCTTAGTTTGGGCTACCATAACAAAGCACCATAGACTGAGTGGATTATAAACAGCAAAAATGTATTTTTCACAGTTGTGGAGGCTGGAAGTTTGATATCAGGGTACCACCATGGTCAGATCCTGGTGAGGGCCCTCTTCCAGTTTGTAGACTGGTTACTTCATGGTGGAAAGAGGGTAAGAGAGCTCTCTGGGTTCCTTTTTTATAAGGGCACTAATCTCACTTATGAGGACTCAACTCTCACGACCTTATTACCTTTTAAAGGGCCCACCTCCTAATACCATCACATTAGGGGTTAGGATTTCACAACATATGAATTTAAAGGGTTGGGGGACATAAACACTCAGTCCATTGTAGAGTAAGACAGAGGAAAGAGGACAAGTGGAGAAAAGGATCAGTTCCTATAAAAGAGGGAGCCAAAGAGACAAAGCAGGTTGAAATCCAGATTTCTATTTTCATTACTATATTGTACACATGATATCTGTCTATAAAGAGTCAGAAGAAAAACTAGTTCAAGACTAGAAGAATGAATAACAAATAGGAAATACTTTCCACTCCATCTCCAACAATATTTCTTGATGAAATCAAGACTGTGAGGCATAAAATTGCTGTCTAGAAGGTGAGATGTAACAAAAACAAAATAAAATGGAATATTGAGTTTTAAGGAAGAAATGTTTGCTTAGAGCTATTTTGCTACTTTTTCAGATGGAAATTTAGACTCTCTGGTAGACTGAAGATGTGATAGTCATATGTCATATAAACTTTTGAAGTATTTTGTGAATGAACACACAGAGGTTAGCTACTGAATTTAATGTAAGCAAAACAGACCAGGTGAAGTATGTAATTTGGAAGCAAATACTTTGCTTCACTTGAGAAAGATTAGCCATTTGAAGTAACTATTAGCTCCACTTGAGAAAGAGTAGCCACTTGAAGTAACTTTGGTCAGTAACAGCATAACTGGCAGCAGTAATGAGAATGTTTGAATCCCCAACATATTTATTTTTAGAGAAATACAACTTTCAGATCCCATCATCAATTCACTGTCAGTTGTCACTAAGATTTTCTAATTTATTGTTCTACTACTTTTTCGTTTTTAAGATGAACAGAACAATAAATTATCTTAGGCTTTGGAAATCAAAAAATTTGAAGATTTAAAATTTTTTTTCTTTTTTCTTTTCTTTTCTTTTTTTTTTTTTTTTTAGAAACAGGGTCTCATTCTGTCACCAGGCTGGAGTGCAGTGGTGTGATCATAACTCACTGTAGCTTCTAACTCCTGGACTCAAGCAATCCTTCCACTTCAGCCTTCTGTGTAGCTGGAACTATAAGCATGTGTCGCCATGCCCAGCTAATTAAAAAAGAAAATTGTGAAGACAGGGTTTTTCTATGTTGTTCAGGCTCATCTTGAACTCCTGGCCTCAAGTGATAATCCCACGCTGGCCTTCCAAACTGCTGGGATTACAGGCATGAGCCACTGTACCCAGCCAAAATCTTAATTCTTCCATTATATTCTTAATAAAGTCTTCGGGGAACTATGCATATTACTTATATATGTAAATATCTATCATACATTACAATTTTTAAACAAATTTAAAGCTTAAAATAAATAAATGCATGAATTTACATGGTAAAAATTGCAGCTATACAGTTATACCTGAGATGGACTTTCTATCATAGCAGAATCATTCCAGAGAATAAATTGTGTTTTCTCATTTTTGATGAGGGAAGTTGGCATTTTCTTTACCATTCTCAGGGAAAAGGAATCTTCCTGACGTAGCGTTATGGTTTGAATATTTGTAGCCTCCAAAACTCATATTGAAATATAATCTCTAATATGGCAGCATTGTAAGGTGGGGCCTCTCAGAAGTGATTCGGGCAGAGCCCTCATGAATAGCTTCATCCATTGATGGATTAATGGATTACATAAGGGAAGGGGAACTGGTGGATTAATAAGAACAGGAAGAGAGACCTGAGCTAGTACATTGGTATACTTAGTTCCCGCACTATGTGATACCCTGTGCTGCCTCAGGACTCTTCAGAGGGCCCTTACCAGTAAACAGCTCTCTCTCCCTGAACCAGGAATGTTAGGTGATCATCAGGTGATGGTCAGGCAGTTGTTAATTGTCTCTCTAAAATAATAATTGGTCACAGCCAGCACCAGGGAAAGGCAGTCTCCCAATAAATAAAAACACCTGAAAATTGGTGATCAGCAGCCTCCCAATAAGATCTCTGGAGGTGGGCAGGTGGGCTCAAGCATGCACACTAAGTGACAAAATGGTGGAGTTTAACTGGTATATGACTGAAGAACATCAGACTGGTAAGGGAAGAATGCCTAGGTAAGCATGCATACAACTCCAATAAACACAGAGCGTGTGTTCCCACCCAAGTGCTGGCAGACCACTGTGCTTACAGACAGCTCAGGCCATGGGAAGAATCAGGGGAAAAGGGATGTAACCCCCCAAGAAGCATGCTGATGTATAAAACCCCAAGTCAAAGGTCAAACCATGCACTTGATCTCTCAAGTTGCCCACTTGGCCCTCTTCCAAGTGTACTTTAGTTCCTTTCATTCCTAGTCTAAAACTTTTTGATAACTCTCACTCCAGATGTATGTAAAACTTGCCTCAGTCTCTCACTCTGCCTTATGTGTCTTGGTTGAATTCTTTCTTCTGAGGATGCAAGAATTGAGGTTGCTGCAGACTCATACAGATTCATTGCCACTATCATACTTTGGCATCATGTGACACAAATATCTTCCACTGCTAACATACTTTAGTGCTGCATGACTCAGATACATTCCCATTCCCCAGTGGTAAGACAGCTCAACACCTCGCCTTCTTCAACTGGAGGCCCTCAACCCCCATACATGATACTCTTCTCCCTTTCACTCTCCTGCTTACTAACCAACCTCCAGAACAACCCCTTCCAGCCAGAGTGACTCTGCTACCCCTGATCAATCTCTCAATTCACTCTGATGGGTGGCTTATGGGGTGGGAAGGACCTTGGAGCCTGTACCAAATAGACCCGAGACACTAGTGCCCCTCCTGGACAGGAGGCTTGCAAGAGTGGTAGGGCTAAAGGCTAAAATCACGCAACATCTGGGGTTTCCTCTGCTTTTTCAAGTAAAATTTTCTCTTTCCCAAGAAACTGCACCACCTACTCTCCTGTTTTCTCTGTGTATATTCTGAAATAGCCTTGTGCACTCACTAGACCATCCACCTCATAAGCAAGTCTGCCTTTTCTCTGCTTTTTTCAGGCACACACAGCTCTTGCTGCATTTGCATAGCAGTAAAGAAATGGGCTCCTTGCTCCTGTCTGCTGGCACATTGCCAGGACAGACACTAATTGGAATCCTAGCTCTCCCAGCTCCTTATGTCTTACCATACACTTTTCATCCCTGTTATGCCCCAGGCCCAGTTTTTCCTGTAGCTTTGAATGGAGTTTGTCCACCTGCATAGGGTCTCACTCTGTGGCCCTCCAAGGACCCCACCTACTTACTTTTTTGGAGTTAGCACCTTTTTGAGAGATAGGATAATTCTTCCTTTGCTATTTGTGAATTCTTACTCCAAGCCCCACGTTCTCCAGAGGTTATGCCTTTATGTCAAAGGGCAAATAAATGTTGCCCTCTTAAATCCAAGGGCTGTTGTTTTTGCATGGAAAGCCTACCATGGTATTTCTCTCACTTCCTCCTCTAGGCTCCATTTCTCTAATCACTTCCACATCCTTATCAACATGCATCAAGACCCTCAAGGTTATATTTGAAGGGAGGGAAGTTCAGCCTCCTTGTGGCAGTTAGCTAAAAAAATTAGCTTCTCCTCTACTTAAAAAACATGGGAAATGGAAATTTGAGAAAAGAGATAATCATTGTGTTGCTAGAATGCTCTGAGTGAGAGTCACTCTAAGTCATGGAGACAAGGATATAAGGCAGCCCAAGGCTGCAGGTGCAAGAGACCCATAGGATAGAGATGGAGGTTGGTCACAGGCGAACAGATTACCATTAGAACAGAGATGATGGCATGATTGAAGCTATACAGAAAAACCAGTTCATTCTGGAACCCCACAGATGAACAGGAGGCCCACGGTTCACTCTGGTATCTCCTCAGTTCTCAAGTGGGTAATTGTGACGAGATGAGACTAAGGTCAAGTGTACATGGTAAGACAGGTTTATTCTGGAACCCTAAAGATGACTGGGGGATACCTTACTCAGGATAACAGGAAAGTAAGAAGAAACACCTTCTTTTTCCTTTTCCTTGTTTTTCTCCTTTGTTCTATCTTCATGGATGGGTGATGGTGTCTCCATACCACAGGACACACCTCTTGGATGCATTCCAAAAAAAAAAAACTAAGAAAAATTTGATTCCCCCAAACCTTAAAACAGCAACAATAAAAAACTACATTTTTTTGTTGTAATACTCTTTGGCCTAAAAATAAACTGGGAGAAAATTACAAAAGTCAGTCTTAGAACCCAGTGCCCTTATGCAGAAAATCCTCAAATTAGCCTCCTCCATTTTTATAACTGAGAGCAGAATAAGGAGAACAGGGCTAAGGAAAAGAAGGAACAAGAGGAAGTCTCAATTATTGGCTACTTTACAAGCTCTCCAGCTCACTCCAGGTTGCTATAAGGACACTCATTCAAGTAACCGCCATTGGTGCAGGAAGCCAGGCCAGTGGAAGGCAAACTACCCCAATGGGATAAATGGGAAAATGCCCTGCACAGCTTGCCCCCTTTACCACAAGCTGGAAATGGGACTAACCTGACAGCTGAGGGCTCCCATGGATAGAGTCCCAACACCTGATGACCTTGAGCTGAGGCATCTCTCTGTTCTGGCTGGCATCCAACCTGGACATGGCCATCAAAAGGAAAGGGCCAAGGGCAACTCTTGAGGGGGCAAACAAAATTATAAATTTTCCTTTTGGGTTCAAGAGCTACCTACTCTGTGTGAATCTCCTTCTCTAAGCAACTCTCTAAATCCTGCCAGTTAATGGGGGCAAATGGCACCCTTTACCTCCAAAATAAATAACTCATATCCCTTTTGGACAAAAATATGCTTTCTGAGATGGGTGCCTGCTTAATATTTACCCAAAATCTAAATTCATCTTTTCCTCAAATACACCTGTTTCTCCTGGGAAAGCTACTTAAATCTTTAAGCAATAACTTTAACCTGATGGTCTTAACTCAGGAGTTTAGAAATAACCCACACTTATTCAGACAAACTTTAGAAAAAAATTTAACCAAGCATTCTCTTCTCGAGGGGATCATAACTTTTACAGTATGTAGATAAACTCCTTATCTTCTCCTCCTTTACAGGACTCACACAGCAACGGGCAGTATAAACCATAGCTTCCTAACAGAAGAAAAATGACTTTTGTCTTAACTTGAAGGTTATAAAGGTGAAGAGGTATTTTCGTCAAGGAACATTATAAAGAAAAGATATTTTATATGAGAAAGGATCTTGTATAGTAAATTCTTCTTCTAAAGTAAAATGACTGGTTGTTTAAAAAGAGGGATGTTTAGAACAGGTCAGAAAATCCAAGCATGTCATAGATGGTTTCTGTAAGTCAGGAAAAGATTCATGAAAGGGAATTTATAAAAATGTACAGTTTTTTTTTTTTTTTTTTTTTTTTTTTTTTTTGAGACGGAGTCTTGCTCTGTCGCCCAAGCTGGAGTGCAGTGGCCGGATCTCAGCTCACTGCAAACTCCGCCTCCCGGGTTTATGCCATTCTCCTGCCTCAGCCTCCGGAGTAGCTGGGACTACAGGCGCCTGCCACCTCGCCCTGCTAGGTTTTTTTTTTATATTTTTAGTAGAGACGGGGTTTCACCGTGTTAGCCAGGATGGTCTCGATCTCCTGACCTCGTGATCCGCCCATCTCGGCCTCCCAAAGTGCTGGGATTACAGGCTTGAGCCACCACGCCCGGCTAAAAAATGTATAGTTTTAAAGGGTATTAGGTCTATTAAATACTTTAGGGTCATAAACTGCTACTATAACTTCTAATTGTACAACTTATTTACTTTAAAGCTAGGTATATACAGAGTTAGCCATGTCCCCTAGCTACACTGAAAAGATTCAGACCTTAGCTGCACTTCTATTTGATATCCTAGGCTCCCCACCTAGTTCATAATTAGAATCACTTACTTACCAGGTTTTTCACCAAATGTAAAAGTTGCTAAGAATTAACAGGTAACATGTATTTGAGACTATTGAAAAGATAGATTTACATGCAAGGAGTGTAAGGAAAGTAGAAGGTACTTTTGGTAAAAGAGTTTATGAAGGGAAGGGAATGTGGGTTATTTTTGTCTAGTTTAGAGCGTTAAAGGATTGTTTTAAGTTGAATAGCATAAAGCTGAATGTTTAAGCAAGTTGTGGAGGTTTTGTGAAAGATTATTCTTGTGAATGAAATTCTACATGTAAACACAATGGCTAAAATTAAGAGGATATTTTTTAGTTTATCCATACATTGAACATTGAATAGAAGCATAATAGAGTTTTATTAAATAATTAATATGCTCTTAAAAAAAGTAATAAATTATAAAAGGTTTCTGAGAATCTTACTTTATGGTCAAACTAATTAAGATTGAATAGATTTATCTATAATGTTTTATTAAGAACTAGGCTTGACATCAGTAGTACACTAAAACAAAGGCAAACTTTGCCTTTTTTGAGTATTTGTATAAATGTATGATTGGTATGAATTGGTTCTAACATTGGGTGAAATTCCTATAGCTCTGACATGACTTAGTATACATTATCAGTAATAATTGTAATTATGTTAAATTATTGTGTGCCAAAAAGGCAACAAATGTTTTTGTCAATTGTGTCTTTAACTGTGGCTGCCCTAAGACATTTTGTCATCCATAGACAATTGTTGTTTTGTTTTCATCCTCTTTACAAGGTGGTTTTATAATCAGCTATAGACCTCTAACAGATGCTTTTAAATGCAGTTTTCTGATAACCCTGGAGATTGTGACACTAGAATAGAGATAAAACCTTCCAGGACTCTCATGGAGAGTGAAATGTTCATGAATATCAAGCAGAACAGAAGTTAACAACTGCACAGACTGAACTATATAAAACTAAAACCATCCTTTTAAGGATTTTTGCTTAGAACATTGCAGATCCTTTGTTTTTCAGAATCAAGAAAACTTTTCTTAAGCTATTTACAGCTTTTAACAATGAGTAAATATACTCCCATAAATAAAATTTGGAGCATATTTCTATCTCCTCTCACCTTCAAGCCACCAAGCTCCAGATGATACTCAGTGAGGGATACTGTCCTGTCAATATTTGTGACTTCTCCTCCTACAGGGGACGCCATTAGTGAGACATGACAGAGGTGAAGTCCTGCCCTTGTCTCCCTTGGACCTGGCTGGATACTGCTTTCACCAACCCATGGTGCCACCCTGCCCTGTCAGCTAGCAAGAGGCCAAGACCCACAAAACAACCACCACTGCCCCTCTGTCAGCAGGAAACAGTTACAGAAGATTGACCTTTGTCCATTTTACCCAAAGAATTGGGGTCTTGAACCTTTGAGGGGGAAAATGTTACAGCAGGAAGTCAGGAAGACATGAGCAGGGCACAAGAGGCTCTCACCCCCAAACAGGAGTATCAGGCGACCATCAAGTGATGGTTAGGCAATTGTTAATTATCTCTCTAAAATAAAAATTGGTCACAGGCAGCACCAGGAAGAGGCACTCTCCCAAAAATAAAAACACCTGAAAACTGGTGATCAGCAGTTTCCTGATAAGATCTCTGGATTTGTACAAGTGGACTCAAGCATGCACAATAAGAGACAAAATGGTGAATTTGAACTGACATATGACCTAGGAACATTGGACTGGTAAGGTAAGAATGCCTCAAGTGAGCACGCATACCACTCCAGTATACACACTGTGCATGCAGTCCCTCCCAAATGCAGGCATGTCACTGAACAAGTGGAATGCCAACGTATAAGACCCCAAGTCAAAGGTCAAACCACACACTTGATCTCTCAAGTCACTCACTTGGCCCTCTTCCAAGTGTACTTTATTTTCTTTCATTCCTGCTCTAAAGTTTTTTAATAAACTTTCACTCGTGCTCTAAAATTTGCCTCTGTCTCTCACTCTTTCTTATGGCCCTCATCAAATTTTGTCTTCTGAGGAGGCAAGAATTGAGGTTGCTTCAGAACTGTACAGATTCACTGACACTAACATAGAAATGCATAACAAATTATGTCAAAATTTACCAGTTTAAGAAGACATACATTCATTGTCTCCTAGTTTGGGTCTAAGAATCAGGCACAGCTTAGAGTCTCTTTTCCTGTCTTTTCTTTTTTTGATACTGGATCTCACTCTGTTGCCCAGTCTGGAGTGCAGTGGCATGATTACAGCTCTCAGCAGTCTCGACCTCATAGACTCAAGCAGTCTTCCTGCCTCAGCCTCCCAAGTAGCTAGGACTATAACTGAGTGCTCCCATTTTTTCTAAAAAAAAAAAAAAAAAAAAAAAAAAAAAAAGCGGGGGGAGGGGGATGACTATTACTTTTTATTATCCACTCTTCTCTTCTCCTCTCCCCTTTCCCACTGTTGCCTATTTCCTACTTAGCCTTTGAGAAATGCAAATATAACCTTCCACCTCCCCCTTAACAGACATTTCCCGCAGGTCCAGTTCTTCTAACTATGTCCACCAAGACAGATCTCTCCTTGAGAGTTGACAATTTATGGAACTTTCACCTCTAAGAGGTGGCCTCTGGACTTCTATCCACCAGGAGGACACATCAAAAGCATGGCCCCTTGGCCAGGAGATAAGGCACCAAGCAAGCAGGGGGACCCCTTGCCCTTGCTCACATTCTGCCTTACCTAAAAGTATCCACTTTCTGTTTCAAAGGTGAAGCAGCACATTCAAAGGCAGGACACTTTGTGTCCCTTCCCCAAGCTAGCTTCAGAATAAGTTCACCTTTTTTTGGTACCAGAACTCATTAACTGGACCCTGCATGTGGCAAACAACTAATCTGCTATTAATTTACAGGACTACAGGCATGTGCCACCATGCTCAGCTAATTTTTTAAATTTTTATAGATATAGAGTGTCGCTCTGTTATGTAGGCTGGTCTTGAACTTCCAGCCTCAAGTGATCCTCTTGCCATGGCCTCCCAAAGTGCTGGGATTACAGGAGTGAGCTACTATGCCTGGCCCTAGTTTAAAGTAGGAGGCCATAATCAAGGTGTTGGCTGTACTTACCACCTTCTTAAGGCTCAAGGGTCATGGACAGCTTCCATCTCTCTTGTGGATGTTTTCAGGCCTGAGATTCAAACTGGCTGTTGTCCAGAGATATCCATTGCTTGCCACATGGATTATCCTTACAGCTGTTCACAATATGGCAGCTTGCATCCCTTAGAACAAAGGTTCAAAGAGAGAAGGGGCGGGGGGAGAGAGAGAGAGAGAGAGCGAGAGAGAGAGATCCAGAGTCTCTTTTAATGTAATTTTTAGAAGCGAGTTGCCCCTACTTTTGCCCTAATCTATTGGTTAAAAGTGAATCATTAAGTCCAACCCACACTTATTTACACACATTTAGAAAATCATCTCTTAGTGTCTTGTGGGGAACAGAATCTGGAAAACTACATAGCAAGCTGACAGTAGTGGTTTTCCCTGGGAGGCAGTGAATTTGGGTGTGAAAGGAAGGCCAGGTGAGTGGGGGAAATATGGAAAGGTGTGGGTGAGGGAAATTCAGAAAGGAGTGTTATTAAAGGTGTATATGGAATTCATTCCTTCTCGTGGGTTCTTGGTCTCACTGACTTCATTCAAGAATGAAGCTGTGGACCTTTGTGGTGAGCGTTACAGCTCTTAAAAATGGTGTGTCTGGAGTTTGTTCCTTCAGATGTTCAATATGTCCGGAGTTTCTTCCTTCCAGTGGGTTCGTGGTCTCACTGACTTCAAGAATGAAGCTGCGGACCTTCGTGATGAGTGTTACAGCTCTTAAAGGTGGTGCGGACCCCAAGAGTGAGCAGCAGCAAGATTTATTGTGAAGAGTGAATGAACAAATCTTCCACAGCATGGAAGGGGACCCAAGTGGGCTGCCGCTGCTGACTCAGGTGGCCAGCTTTTATTCCCTTATTTGGCCCTGCCCACGTCCTGCTGATCAGTCCATTTTACAGAGTACTGATTGGTCCATTTTACAGAGTGCTGATTGGTGCATTTACAATTCTTCAGCTAGACACAGAGTGCGGACTGGTGCATTTTTACAAAGTGCTGATTGGTGCATTGACAATCCTTTACCTAGACACAGAGCACTGATTGGTGTGTTTGCAATCCTCTAGCTAGATAGAAAAGTTCCCCAAGTCCCCACTTGACCCAGGAAGTCCAGCTGGCTTCAGCGTTCAAAGGGACTTTGCCACTGTGAAAGAAAATAATACCTCAAGACCTCAAACTCACTATGCTAAGGGGAAAGTTAAGCTTGGGAACTGAGTTATACAACAGTACTTTTCTTTTTTTTTCCAGACAGATAGCGGTAATTTCACAACCCTGTGACACAGCCTTACACATAAACCAGGTTTCCATGGTAATAGAAGGTCATATACCTCCTCAGATGCCCTCCTCATAAATTGCTCACAAAAAAGTTCCCTGTGAGCCCCTAAGTCTTTCAGGATACACATTCCCCCTATAAACCAGCCCTGAAACCAAGTTGTATTAAGTGTCTTCTTTTTTTTTTTTTTTTATTTGAGATGGAGTCTCATTCTGTCACCAAGATTGGAGTGCAGTGGTGCGATCTTGGCTTACTGCAACCTCTGCCTCCCAGGTTCAAGCGATTCTCCTGCCTCAGCCTCCCGAGTAGTTGGGGTTATAGGCATGCACCACCATGCCCAGATAATTTTTTTTTTTTTTTTGTATTTTTAGTAGAGATGGGGTTTCACCATGTTAGCCAGGCTGGTCTTGAACTCCTATAAAAACAAATCATGGTAGGACTGATTTGTTTGCAAAACAACCTTTAGTCATATTATACTTGATGTGATTACTTTCATAAAGTGCAACAAGAATAATTATTTGCCATATAGGCTCCTTTTTAAATTGCCTTTTATGAAACTTTGTTTTATACAAAATCTCATATAGACCTTTGAAAACCTTGAGTCCACCCATGGGTTTATGTTTGAAAATACCTGTATGAGTTGGGTCAATTTCTCTCTTTTTGAGGTCCCAATATAACTTGGGGCTCCTGGGCCAGTAAGAAAGTGACATTCTTTACTTACCACAGGTCAGGAATCCTATACAGGGACTGTATAGACAAGATATGAGGCCAGGTTTTCCCCAGGGTCTTTCATTGGCCCTGTAAGTCAACTTTGATTCCTTATAGCAGTCTGTTTATATTTGAAAGCATGGCCTTCCAGTCAAAGCCTTGGTAAACTAACCAGTGTCTCTAATTGTGTCCTCTCATAAAAGAAAACAGATTTGTATTGCACTTATGCAAATAACTATATTGCCATAAGTTAAGTGTAAACCAAAAATAAAATGATAAGTCCCTCAACCATCTGAATTGACCCCTCCTCTTAGCCAAGGGCATTCCAATGTTAACCTGAAAAACTAGCTCAGGCCATGAAGAAGTGGGAGTCAGACATGCCTCATTATCATTAACATCAACATAGACCTTAAGACTTGTAGAACAGACTCATTAAGTCTAACAGGAAACATTTACAATCTATTCTCTTTGAAGCAGGCTACCTGGAGGTTTCATCTACATGATAAAACCTTTGTCTACACAACCCCTTATTGTAACTCAGACATTCCTTTCTATTGATTTCAGGTCTTTAGATAGTAACTCAACCAACTACCAATCAGGAAATATTTAAATCTGCCTATTACCTGGAAGCTCCTGCTTCCAGTTGTCCTGCCTTTCTGGAGCAAACCAATGTACATCTTACTTGTATTGATTGATGTCTTATGATTCCCTAAAATGTATAAAACCAAGTTGTAGCCTGACCACCTTGAGCACCCAAGACTGTATCATGGGCATGTCCTTAACCTCGGCAAAATGAACTTCTAAGTTGATTGAGACTTGCCTCAGATACTTTTTGGTTTACAAATGAATACTCATAACTTTTGGAGGAATTGGGTAGAGAGAAAGAAATATGCTCCTAATTGGATTATATTTTACTCAATTGTCAAAAGTTATAAATCAACCAAAAGAAATTTTTTCTTGACTCTGAAAAACAAAACAGAATCAGCAATGTTTTAAACAAAACGTCATAAAAACACAATTTTGTCTTTTATTTGTTCAGTCTATGAAATTAATTCCTGTTTTGCTTGATATTTATGAACACGTTAATTTTCCAAGAGAGTCTTGGAAGGTTTTTTTCTCTATATTTTAATGGCACATTTTTCATAGTATCAGAGACCTGCATTTAAGAGTACTCATCAGAGTCCTATAGCTGATTATAAACTGCCTTTTGAAAAGGATTAAAACAAGACAATTGTCTATGGATGACAAAGAGTCTTAGGGCAGCCACAGTCAGATACAATTGATGAGAAAATTTGATTACCTCTGTGGCACACAATAATTCAGCATAACAATTATAATTTTATTACTGATAATGTACACTAAACCATATTAGAATTATAGGAGTTTTGCATAATTTTGGAACACATACCAATAATACATTTATACAAATACAGCCCAAAGAAAGACAAACATTATTTTATATTTGACTGTGCTTTCTGTATGACCTTAATATATCAAATAAGCAAAATATATCATTTTTGGACTTTCAGGACCTAATATCTAAAAGGATTAATCAGGTCACAAAATGACTATATTTAGAATTTGATTTTGGGATGTTCGTCAAATATCAAAGTTTTAAAACATTTGACATTAAAAATAGAATCTCAAGTCATTTATTTATACAAAATAATAACTCAAAGATTTGTTAACGGCAAAACCCTTTACTCATTGATAGAAGGAAGCCTTAGCTTTCCAAACAAGTTCTCTTTTCTCTCCCTTCATTTTCCTGTAGTTTATTCAAAAGGCAAACCCAAATCTCTTATTATCTCTCAACATTACATGAAAATATTGTTCAAGAGAGAAAGCCAAATTTCACCTTTGCATTAATGTCAAACCCAATTCTTAATAAAACCTTATAGGCAAATCTATTCAATTTTAAATAGTTTGACCATTAGGTAACATTCTCACAAACCTTTTATAATCCTTCACAATTTTTTTGTTAATGAGCAGATTAATGCTCCAAAGAAAACCCTGTTGTGCTTTTATTCCAATATTCAATTTACAGAAAAACTGAATATCCCTTAAACTCTAGGCAATATGCTCACCCACAGAATTTCTCCTACTTCTCTTTTTCTTTTTTTTTTTTTAATAGAGATGAGAGTCTTGCTATGTTGTCAGGCTGGTTTCAAACTCCAGGACTCAAGCAATCATTCTCACTTCAGCCTCCCAAAATGTTGGGATTACAGGTGTGAGCCACTGTGCCCAACCAGGGATTTCTTTTATAAGATTAATCTTTCACGAACCTTCTAGAACTTGCTCAAAATTTCAGCTTTATTCTATCTAGCCCAGAACAATCATTTAACCCTATAAACTAAGCAGGAAAAAACCCACATTCTTATGCTTTCTTATATATATATTTTTTAACCAAAAACACTTTCTACTTTCTTTACAAACCTTGCATGTAAAACTGTTTCTCCAGTACTCTCAATTACATGTGTTATAGTGTTAACTCTTAGCAACTTTTATTTTTGATGAAAAACCTGGTAAGTAGGTGATTTTAATTATGTACCAGACGTGGAGTCCAGGATGCCAGACAGAAGTGCAGGTAAGGTCTATTTCCAGTATAGCCAGGGGGCATAGTTAACTTCACATGTCTCCAGGCCTTACCTAGAACCAAATGACTCCAAAGCAAGTAAGTCAAATAACTATCAAAAGTCAAAAAAGCAGTTTAAGTAGTTTAGTAAACACAGTATCTGACCTGCTTAATTTAGACCAGAGGTCTAAATTTTCACATTTTTTATCTGACCTGCTTAATTTAGACCAGAGGTCTAAATTTTCACATTTTTATTTTATCAATAATCTTTAAAACCATCTTTATTTCCCAAAGATTACTACAGTCACATGAGCCAAAAAGTGTTACAGTTTCTATTTTTCTAACAAAAACATTTGATTTAAGCATTTATTATTTTTAATCAAATTAATCAGAGCTGTTTTATATAAACCTCATACACATAACACATATAAATACATAGACAGAAGAATATCCAGTAGTTGTAAGGTTTTTTTCATTTTAGCCAGTTTTAAAGTTTCTTAATTGGATTACTGGCATCAGGGTGGAGCCCTTTGAAATATAGGGCCAGGAAAGCATGTAGTTTCCAGGGCCTAACAAACAGGCAGAGCTGGAGAGCAAAACTGATCCCCCAAAATTAAGCATCCCATTTGTATACCAGATCCTGGATTCTTTAAAAGAGTGAAACTCTATGGCACAAGACAGTGCAATACTTTTACCATGCATTTCATTGCAAGCACATTCCCCCAAGGCTTGAGACTTGTGGGCAACCCAAAGCCAATCAGCCCATCCTCCATGGGAGTTTTACCTCTGTGGGTAGGGGAGAGGATGTTTTCATTCTTTCCAGATGGCTAAAAGTATGCTTCTCTGATCCACATGTGTAAGGATCTGAGTATTCCCTCATCACAGCCATTAGTCGTCACTAAAAGTATATTTCTGATACGGTTTGGCTCTATGTCCCCACCCAAATCTCATCTTGAATTGTAATCCAAATTGTAATCCTCAGGTGTCAAGGGAGGGACCTGGTGGGAGATGATTGAATCATTGGGGTGATTTCCCCCATGCTGTTTTCATGATAGTGAGTTAATTTCCATGAGATCTGATGGTTTTATAAATGGCAGTTTCCCCTTATCTCACTCTTATCTGCCACAATGTAAGTCATGCCTGCTTCCCCTTCTGCCATGATTGTAAGTTTCCTGAGGCCTCCCCAGCCATGTGGAACTGTGAGTCAATTAAACCTCTTTTGTTTACAAATTCCCAGTCTTGGACAGTTCTTTATAGCAGTGTGAAAACAGACTAATATGATTGCCTACCTAAGTATTACACACCAAGGCTAAAAACTCTCTCATAACGCAAAGTAATTTCTGATGCCCCCCAAAATAAAAAATGTCAGGTAATGCAAGGCAAAACAGAGGAGAGCTTTAGATTTTGAGAGGGACCTATATGCTTTCAATTGTCTGGGATGCCAAGAGGAAAACAGAGGTTTTCCCTAAAATGCGGTCTGTAGAGACTCTTCTGTTTTACCCAAAGAGTCTCAGGGTATTAATAATTATTTTAGGACAGGCGTGGTGGCTCATGCCTGTAATCTCAGCACTTTGGGAGGCTGAGACAGGAGGATCACCTGAGGTTAGTGATTTGTTTTTCTAAGACCACCAGAGCGGGCACAAAAGAACCAGCGACTAGGCAAGGGTAGGAGCAAAACTGCAAGTTTATTTTGGTCACCTAAGGTGTGGGGAAGAGGTCTGTCGGCCTCCGGCAAAGAAGGCCGACAGAGTCCCCCGGTGGGGCTCTCGGACGGAGTTCCTGCAGTCCTGACATCCCGACAGGAGTGGAGGACTAAGGAAGGCCGCGCGTAGCGTCCCTCCGGACCGGCTTTTCTAGGAGTGGGAGGGCAATAGGCGGGGCACGGGCGTGTTGGGGGGGCGTTCCGCAGGTGCGACCAGGTAAATTTTGGTCTCTTCGGATTGACGTCACCTGGCGCATGCCCAGTTGGTCTGCAACTTCCCCGGCGCCGGCTGCATTTTCATGCGTGCAGGAAAAGTTGGTGAAGAAGAACCCGGAAGTGCACCATCTTGCCTCCGTTCGTCCAAACAGTGAACTCCGTCCGAGAGCCCCACCAGGGGACTCTGTCGGCCTTCTTTGCCGGAGGCCGACAGACCTCTTCCCCACACCTTAGGTGACCAAAATAAACTTGCAGTTTTGCTCCTACCCTTGCCTACTCGCTGGTTCTTTTGTGCCCGCTCTGGTGGTCTTAGAAAAACAAATCAGTTAGGAGCTCAAAATCAGCCTGGCCAACATGGCAAAACCCCATCTCTATTAAAAATACAAAAATTAGCTGGGCATGGTGGCATGACCTGTAATCCCAGCTACTTGGAAGGCTGAGGCAGGAGAATCACTTGAATGTGGGAAGTGGAGGTTGCAGTAAGCCGAGATCACAGCACTGCACTCCATCCCCCCCCCCCCCCAAAAAAAAAAAAAAAGAATTATAAGAATTATTTTAGGTCCTCTCATGTGGGCATCAAGAATGAAAAGAAGACAAAGTGGAGAAAAATAATTCAGTTGACTGAGAAGAAAAAAACTTTTTTTCAGAAAAACAAGATCCAAGAAGAGAAAAAAAAATCCATAAAAGCCATTTAAATATGCATGTAGCTTGTATATCTGCTTTTAATTAAGCTGACTTTTAACCAAATATCTTAGTACCAGACTCCAGCCAAGACAGACAGCCAATATTTCTGGCTTCTGAACTTTACTGAAGGTAAGTTCCCAGATGAAGCCAACAAGTCTTAACTAAGGTTATGACTTAATTATGGGTTATGAGGGATTTTCTAAGAGGTGGTAAGTAGTTTTTATAAGACCCAGAATGTCCAAAGGTAGCTCAGAGAAAGGAAAATTCAAGATAGGAAGTCAGAAATTGCTCATGATGGGGAAAAGAATCAATAAACGACACAGGTCACACAAATATCAAACCAGAAAAGACTCATTCCCTACAGTGGGAATTAAACCTGGACCACCATTGTGAAAAGACAAAATCGTTAGCTACTGAGCTACAGTATCAGGGTAGTATCTGCTGTTCTTCTCAAGAGTCTAGAGCATCCAATTTCAAGCTTGCAAAGACTTGTAACTGCCCAAGATAATTTTTAGGACTATGACATGAACCCCCAAATTTCCACTCTCTGAATAGCAGAAACCAAGAGAAAGTACCTCCCACATCATCACAAGGTCAAGCTCCGAAGGACATAAAGCAAGACAAGAGGAAAACCTCATCTAGTTTTTGTTTCAGGGACCTTCAGAAAAGTTTGCAATGGACCAGTTTGCTAGGCTGGTTTGAATGGTGGGCTTATACGGGTTCTAGGACTGCATTCTATACTATGGTACCCCCTTTTATGACAGAACAACACAGAAACAAATTCATAATATAAAGTAGACCAGATTTACTACAGCCTAAGACTGGCCTCACAAATTCTCTTTTCCATTAATCAAAACCTTGCAGGAGAGGCAAACAGTGATTTTTATCATTCATTCAACCAGTTTGCACAGAGAGAGGTCAGAAGCCTGACTGCCAGAGGCAGTGACTCACGCTTGTAATCGCAGCACTGTGGGAGGATGAGGAAGGTGGATCACGAAGTCAGGAGTTCAAGACCAGCCTGGCCAAGATGCTGAAACCCCCATCTGTACTAAAAATACAAAAATTAGCCAGGTGTGGTGGTGGGCACTTGTAATCCCAGCTACTTGGGAGGCTGAGGCAGGGAATTGTTTGAACCTGGGAGGAGGAGGTTGCAGTGAGCCAAGATGGCACCATTGCACTCCAGCCTGGGTGACAGAGAGAGACTCTGTCTCAAAAAAAAATAAAATAAAATAAAGACAGACAGACAGAAAGAAAGAAAGAAAGAAAGAAAGAAAGAAAGAAAGAAAGAAAGAAAGAAAGAAAGAAAGAAAGGAAAGAAAAGAAAAGAAAAAGAAAAAGAAGAAGGCTGACTAGTAAGAAATTCTTACCCTTTTGCCAATATACCAGGTTTCTGGATTCTCTCTCTCTGAGTGGCTTTGATGACCCTGCTTCCTGTGTTATAGCTGTAAGACCAACTGTATTACAAAAAAAATTATCTTTTTTATGGAATCATGTCCAAAAGCCTCTCAATTTGGCAAGATGCCAACAGGCTGCATGGGGGAACAGAATTAACATTTTCCATTCCAGCCAGAGCAAAATACATGTGACAACACATAAACATTAGCCACCCTGTTCAGTGCCCAATATCAAACTGATAAGGCTCAAACTTGCACCCATTTTCCCCTGTTGTTGTCCGCTTTGATCCACTCCAAGTGAGGTGGAATGACCTCTGACCAGTAGTTTCAACATGTGGTCTCTGAGCAAGATAGAAGATTGGACAGTTGCCCTGAGTGACAGAAGATAGGAAAGGGAAAGGAAAGAAGAAGAGACAGAGGAAAGGGGAGAAAAGCATTGCCTGCGGTGAGGAGGGGGAAGCAAGGAGCTCAGAGAGGCCAGAAAAAGACCCACTCATCATAGCGACACTGAATTGAAAGTTCAGGTGGCCGCCGGTGAGTCATGGATGGGATCTTTTCCAGCAGTTCCATCAGCTCTCAAGTTTCCCATTTTAGGGGAGGTAAAAAATGTTCCTCATGTCCTGTAATCCTGCACATGCCCAATCCTGTCAGACAAGCAAACATACAAAAACGGGCAGAGGCATGGGAGAAGAGAAAGTTAAAATGTCCCAGGATCAGTTAAGTGAGCTTTCTTGAAATGGGAGTAAAGACAAACAGCAACCAGGAAATTGATTCATGCAGCAAAGAACACAAGATGGATTAATTCAAAGAGAATGGCAGTTGAGGCGGAGCAAGATGGCCGAATAGGAACAGCTCCAGTCTCCAACTCCCAGCGCGAGCGACACAGAAGACCGGTGATTTCTGCATTTTCAACTGAGGTACTGGGGTCATCTCACTAGGGAGTGCCAGACAATCGGTGCTGGTCAGCTGCTGCAGCCTGACCAGCGAGAGCTGAAGCAGGGCGAGGCATCGCCTCACCTGGAAGCGCAAGGGGGAAGGGAATCCGTTTTCCTAGCCAGGGGAACTGAGACACACAACACCTGGAAAATCGGGTAACTCCCACCCCAATACTGCGCTTTAAGCAAACAGGCACACCAGGAGAATATATCCCACACCTGGCCGGGAAGGTCCCACACCCACGGAGCCTCCCTCACTGCTAACACAGCAGTCTGCAGCGATCTATCCGCAAGGCAGCAGCGAGGCTGGGGGAGGGGCGCCTGCCATTGCTGAGGCTTAAGTAGGTAAACAAAGCCGCTGGGAAGCTCGAACTGGGTGGAGCTCACAGCAGCTCAAGGAAGCCTGCCTGTCTCTGTAGACTCCACCTCTGGGGACAGCGCACTGCTGAAGTCCAACAGGGGAAAGAGCGGGGCCGGTGCAGACGCGAACGACTCTGTCTGACAGCTTTGGGGGGAGCCGTGGATCTCCCAACGCGGAGGTTGAGATCTGAGAATGGACAGACTGCCTGCTCAGGTGGGTCCCTGACCCCTGAGTAGCCTAGCTGGGAGACATCCCCCACTAGGGGCAGTCTGACACCCCACACCTCACAGGGTGGAGCACACCCCTGAGAGGAAGCTTCCAAAGGAAGAATCAGACAGGTACACTCGCTGTTCAGCAATATTCTATCTTCTGCAACCTCTGCTGCTGATACCCAGGCAAACAGGGTCTGGAGTGGACCTCAAGCAATCTCCAACAGACCTATAGCTGGGGGTCCTGACTGTCAGAAGGAAAACTATCAAACAGGAAGGACACCTATACCAAAACCCCATCAGTACATCACCATCATCAAAGACCAGAGACAGATAAAACCACAAAGATGGGGAAGAAGCAGGGCAGAAAAACTGGAAATTCAAAAAATAAGAGCGCATCTCCCCCTGCAAAGGAGCGCAGCCCATCACCAGCAACGGATCAAAGCTGGTCAGAGAATGACTTTGACGAGATGAGAGAAGAAGGCTTCAGTCCATCAAACTTCTCAGAGCTAAAGGAGGAGTTACGTACCCGGCGCAAAGAAACTAAAAATCTTGAAAAAAGAGTGGAAGAATTGACAGCTAGACTAATTAATGCAGAGAAGGTCATAAACGAAATGACAGAGATGAAAACCATGACACGAGAAATACGTGACAAATGCACAAGCTTCAGTAACCGACTTGATCAACTGGAAGAAAGAGTATCAGCGATTGAGGATCAAATGAATGAAATGAAGCAAGAAGAGAAATCAAAAGAAAAAAGAAGAAAAAGAAATGAACAAAGCCTGCAAGAAGTATGGGATTATGTAAAAAGACCAAATCTACGTCTGATTGGGGTGCCTGAAAGTGAGGGGGAAAATGGAACCAAGTTGGAAAACACTCTTCAGGATATCATCCAGGAGAACTTCCCCAACCTAGTAGGGCAGGCCAACATTCAAATTCAGGAAATACAGAGAACGCCACAAAGATACTCCTCAAGAAGAGCAACTCCAAGACACATAATTGCCAGATTCACCAAAGTTGAAATGAAGGAAAAAATCTTAAGGGCAGCCAGAGAGAAAGGTTGGGTTACCCACAAAGGGAAGCCCATCAAACTAACAGCAGATCTCTCGGCAGAAACTCTACAAGCCAGAAGAGAGTGGGGGCCAATATTCAACATTCTTCAAGAAAAGAATTTTCAACCCAGAATTTCATATCCAGCCAAACTAAGTTTCATAAGTGAAGGAGAAATAAAATCCTTTACAGATAAGCAAATGCTTAGAGATTTTGTCACCACCAGGCCTGCCTTACAAGAGACCCTGAAGGAAGCCCTAAACATGGAAAGGAACAACTGGTACCAGCCATTGCAAAAACATGCAAAAATGTAAAGACCATCGAGGCTAGGAAGAAACTGCATCAACTAATGAGCAAAATAACCAGTTAATATCATAATGACAGGATCAAGTTCACACATAACAATATTAACCTTAAATGTAAATGGACTAAATGCTCCAATTAAAAGACACAGACTGGCAAACTGGATAAAGAGTCAAGACCCATCAGTCTGCTGTATTCAGGAGACCCATCTCACATGCAGAGACATACATAGGCTCAAAATAAAGGGATGGAGGAAGATCTACCAAGCAAATGGAGAACACAAAAAAGCAGGGGTTGCAATACTAGTCTCAGATAAAACAGACTTGAAACCCTCAAAGATCAAAAGAGACAAAGAAGGCCATTACATAATGGTAAAGGGATGAATTCAACAGGAAGAGCTAACTATCCTAAATATATATGCACCCAATACAGGAGCACCCAGATTCATAAAGCAAGTCCTTAGAGACTTACAAAGAGACGTCGACTCCCATACAATAATAATGGGAGACTTCAACACTCCACTGTCAACATTAGACAGATCAACGAGGCAGAAAGTTAACAAGGATATCCAGGAATTGAACTCATCTCTGCACCAAGCAGACCTAATAGACATCTATAGAACTCTCCACCCCAAATCAACAGAATATACATTCTTCTCAGTACCACATCGCACTTATTCCAAAATTGACCACATAATTGGAAGTAAAGCACTCCTCAGCAAATGTAAAAGAACAGAAATTATAACAAACTGTCTCTGACCACAGTGCAATCAAACTAGAACTCAGGACTAAGAAACTCAATCAAAACCGCTCAACTACATGGAAACTGAACAACCTGCTCCTGAATGACTACTGGGTACATAATGAAATGAAAGCAGAAATAAAGATGTTCTTTGAAACCAATGAGAACAAAGATACAACATACCAGAATCTCTGGGACACATTTAAAGCAGTGTGTAGAGGGAAATTTATAGCACTAAATGCCCACAAGAGAAAGCAGGAAAGATCTAAAATTGACACTCTAACATCACAATTAAAAGAACTAGAGAGGCAAGAGCAAACACATTCAAAAGCTAGCAGAAGGCAAGAAATAACTAAGATCAGAGCAGAACTGAAGGAGATAGAGACACAAAAAACCCTCCAAAAAATCAATGAATCCAGCAGTTGGTTTTTTGAAAAGATCAACAAAATTGATAGACCACTAGCAAGACTAATAAACAAGAAAAGAGAGAGGAATCAAATAGATGCAATAAAAAATGATAAAGGGGATATCACCACCGACCCCACAGAAATACAAACTACCATCAGAGAATACTATAAACACCTCTATGCAAATCACCTAGAAAATCTAGAAGAAATGGACAATTTCCTGGACACTTACACTCTCCCAAGACTAAACCAGGAAGAAGTTGAATCCCTGAATAGACCAATAACAGGCTCTGAAATTGAGGCAACAATTAATAGCCTACCCACCAAAAAAAGTCCAGGACCAGATGGATTCACAGCTGAATTCTACCAGAGGTACAAGGAGGAGCTGGTAACATACCTTCTGAAACTATTCCAATCAATTGAAAAAAAGGGAATCCTCCCTAACTCATTTTGTGAGGCCAACATCATCCTGATACCAAAGCCTGGCAGAGACACAACAAAAAAAGAGAATTTTAGACCAATATCCCTGATGAACATCGATGCAAAAATTCTCAATAAAATGCTGGCAAACCGGACTCAGCAGCACATCAAAAAGCTTATCCACCATGATCAAGTGGGCTTCATCCCTGGGATGCAAGGCTGGTTCAACATTTGCAAATCAATAAACGTAATCCAGCATGTAAACAGAACCAAAGACAAGAACCACATGATTATCTCAATAGATGCAGAAAAGGCTTTTGACAAAATTCAACAGCCCTTCATGCTAAAAACGCTCAATAAATTCGGTATTGATGGAACGTACCTCAAAATAATAAGAGCTATTTATGACAAACCCACAGCTAATATCATACTGAATGGGCAAAAACTGGAAAAATTCCCTTTGAAAACTGGTACAAGACAGGGATGCCCTCTCTCACCACTCCTATTCAACATAGTGTTGGAAGTTCTGGCTAGGGCAATCAGGCAAGAGAAAGAAATCAAGGGTATCCAGTTAGGAAAAGAAAAAGTCAAATTGTCCCTGTTTGCAGATGACATGATTGTATATTTAGAAAACCCCATCATCTCAGCCCAAAATCTCCTTAAGCTGATAAGCAACTTCAGCAAAGTCTCAGGATACAAAATTAATGTGCAAAAATCACAAGCATTCTTATACACCAGTAACAGACAAACAGATAGCCAAATCATGAATGAACTTCCATTCACAATTGCTTCAAAGAGAATAAAATACATAGGAATCCAATTTACAAGGGATGTAAAGGAACTCTTCAATGAGAACTACAAACCAATGCTCAGTGAAATAAAAGAGGACACAAACAAATGGAAGAACATACCATGCTCATGGATAGGAAGAATCAATATGGTGAAAATGGCCATACTGCCCAAGGTTATTTATAGATTCAATGCCATCCCCATCAAGCTACCAATGAGTTTCTTCACAGAATTGGAAAAAACTGCTTTAAAGTTCATATGGAACCAAAAAAGAGCTCACATTGCCAAGACAATCCTAAGTCAAAAGAACAAAGCTGGAGGCGTCACGCTACCTGACTTCAAACTATACTACAAGGCTACAGTAACCAAAACAGCATGGTACTGGTACCAAAACAGAGATATAGACCAATGGAACAGAACAGAGTCCTCAGAAATAATACCACACATCTACAGCCATCTGATCTTTGACAAACCTGAGAGAAACAAGAAATGGGGAAAGGATTCCCTATTTAATAAATGGTGCTGGGAAAATTGGCTAGCCGTAAGTAGAAAGCTGAAACTGGATCCTTTCCTTACCCCTTATACGAAGATTAATTCAAGATGGATTAGAGACTTAAATGTTAGACCTAATACCATAAAAACCCTAGAAGAAAATCTAGGTAGTACCATTCAGGACATAGGCATGGGCAAGGACTTCATGTCTAAAACACCAAAAGCAATGGCAGCAAAAGCCAAAATTGACAAATGGGATCTAATTAAACTAAAGAGCTTTTGCACAGCAAAAGAAACTACCATCAGAGTGAACAGGCAACCTACAGAATGGGAGAAAATTTTTGCAACCTACTCATCTGACAAAGGGCTAATATCCAGAATCTACAAAGAACTCAAACAAATATACAAGAAAAAAACAAACAACCCCATCAAAAAGTGGGCAAAGGATATGAACAGACATTTCTCAAAAGAAGACATTCATACAGCCAACAGACACATGAAAAAATGCTCATCATCACTCGCCATCAGAGAAATGCAAATCAAAACCACAATGAGATACCATCTCACACCAGTTAGAATGGCAATCATTAAGAAATCAGGAAACAACAGGTGTTGGAGAGGATGTGGAGAAATAGGAACACTTTTACACTGTTGGTGGGATTGTAAACTAGTTCAACCATTATGGAAAACAGTATGGCAATTCCTCAAGGATCTAGAACTAAATGTACCATATGACCCAGCCATCCCACTACTGGGTATATACCCAAAGGATTATAAATTATTCTACTACAAAGACACATGCACACGTATGTTTATTGCGGCACTATTCACAATAGCAAAGACTTGGAATCAACCCAAATGTCCATCTGTGACAGACTGGGTTAAGAAAATGTGGCACATATACACCATGGAATACTATGCAGCCATAAAAAAGGATGAGTTTGCGTCCTTTGTAGGGACATGGATGCAGCTGGAAACCATCATTCTTAGCAAACTATCACAAGAAGAGTAAACCAAACACCGCATGTTCTCACTCATAGGTGGGAACTGAACAATGAGATCACTTGGACTCGGGTAGGGGAACATCACACACTGGGGCCTATCGTGGGGAGGGGGGAGGAGGGAGGGATTGCCTTGGGGAGTTATACATGATATAAATGATGAATTGATGGGTGCTGATGAGTTGATGGGTGCAGCACACCAACATGGCATACGTATACATATGTAACAAGCCTGCACGTTATGCACATGTACCCTAGAACTTAAAGTATAATAATAAAAAAAAAAAGAAAGGAGAATTAAAATTAAAAAAAAAAAAAGAGAGAATGGCAGTTAACATACCATAGAGCCAATCCATTCTTAACTAAGAGGGGCCTCACCAAGGAGGACCCCTCATGTCTTAGGAGGGACTCTTCCTAAGTTAGGCCTCTAACCCAAGTTCAGACCAGCATCCTTGTGCTTTACCAAGAGGGGCCTTTTAACCCTCTATGTCTTATGAGGGGCTTTAACCCAACTTTGTCCCAAGATAAAATGTACCCCACAAATTCCCTAAAGCTGGCCAATTGGTGCTGCAGTCTATTTCCCTTGGGTGGGGGATCTTTTCAGTATGGTCCCTTTGCAGTTCACCATGGAAGATGTTACCAGAAAAAGGTCCTGATCCTGACCCCAAGAGAGAGTTCTTGGATCTTGCAAGAAAGAATTCAGGGTGAGTCCACAGTGAAAAGAAAGTTTATTAAGTGAAAGAAAGTTTATTAAGAATGTAAAGGAATAAAAGTATGGCTACTCCACAGACAGAGGAGGGCATTCCTGAAAGTGAGAGGAAGAACCATGTCCACCTTAGGTACAATGCCTGCATATATATAAGATAATAAAGCAAAAAGTCTTGGGAGAAATATGCTCTACTACAAGGGCTTGTGACAAAGAATTGTTAATCTTTGTGTAACTACTGTCTTCTGTAAAAATCTGTATTATTATCTTTAACACAAAACTTATTCTTAGAACTATAAATGCTTTTGTTCTTAAGATATCAGGACATCAAGACATTTCCTGGGCCTGTTATTTCCTGGATCTGTTAAGCCCTGGGTCTGTTCAGCAAACATTATTAACCTGTTCCCTTAACAGTAAACATCCTATGACTAAGAATGCCTAACCTCCTGGAAATGCAGCCCAGCAGATCTCAGCCTCATTTTACCGAGTCCTTGTTCAAGATGGAGTCACTCTGGTTCAAACGCCTCTATCAATTTTATAGACATGTTCCCATCTTTAAAAAGCAGCTGCTGCTCAGTTTTAGCAAATTTATGTTCTGCCAGAATGTAGATTCAATATTGCTAGCTTTTCCAATTTTCCAAGAGACATTAGAAATTTATGCTTTTATATGTAAACTCCTGACTTTTAACACATTCATATATTTTTAAACCAGTGTGGACCAGACAAGGTATGTGATCAAGTAATACACACCAGTCTGCAAACTCTATCTTAGAACATGAGGGTGGGTCATTTATATCCAAGGAGCAAAGAAAACAGACCCTGGCTTGCTTAAGGAGCCTTAGGAAGGCCTCCAGCTAGGATAAAGGTTAATACAGGTCTAAATCACTTGGGACCAGACAGGCTTTTGGGATTCAGAAGTTGCAGATTTTTTTAACTTTTTAGATCTATGGGGCCCATGCCATGTAGCATGCTAAGAGAACTCTGAGGCAGCACCTTATTAACAAACACATTGATATTTCTGAAGCAAAATATATAAATATTCAGAATTCAAGTGACATAAGAGTATAAAAAAACATATACCCCATGGAATACTATGCAGCCATAAAAAAGGATGAGTTTATGTCTTTGCAGAGACATGGATGAAACTGGAAACCATTATTCTCAGCAAAGTAACACAAGAAGAGAAAACCAAACACTGTATGTTCTTACTCATAAGTGGGAGTTGAACAATGAGAACACATGGACACAGGGAGGGGAACATCACTCACCGGGGCCTATCAGTGGGTGGTGCGCTGGGGGAGGGATAGCATTAGGTGAGATACCTAATGTAAATGATGAGTTGATGGGTGCAGTAAACCAACATGGCACGTGTATACCTATGTAACAAACCTGCACATTGTACACATGTACCCCGGAACTTAAAGTATAATTTTAAAAAAGTATAAAAAAATCTCAAGTAAGTTCTAGTCAAGTTTTGCCACCAAATGAGATAGTTACAAACTTATGAAAAAAATAAGTTTCCAAAAGCATTGGGATTTCAGAATTATTGATAGATAATAATGTGAACCAATTATAAGGAGGAGACAGACAAGTGAGGACTGACCACATACTTTGTTAATCAATAGACTTACAGAGAATTTATGCCTGATGACCTCTACCCTTTGGAAACTATTTTTATATCTTTGATAACTAGGGACATACCTGCTTTCTCCCCTTTGACCTCAGGGAAGGCAGTGTTTTGCCCTTTACCGTTGTACACCAAGCATAGGCAGGTCCATTTCTTAATTTCCCAGGCATATCTGAAACTGGCTGGCAGGAAGCTCAGCACAATGAGTCACTTCCAATTGCTGTTAAAAATGACTTTGCTCAGGGCCAGGCACGGTGGCTCATGCCTGTAATCCCCAGCACTTTGGGAGGCTGAGGCAGGCAGATCACCTGAGGTCGGGAGTTTGAGACCAGCCTGACCAACATGGAGAAACCCCATCTCTACTAAAAATACAAAATTAGCTGGGCATGATAGCGCATGCCTGTAATCCCAGCTACTCAGGAAGCCTGAGGCAGAAGAATCATTTGAACATGGGAGGCGGAGGCTGCAGTGAACCAATATCGCACCATTGTACTCCAGCCTGGGCAATGAGAGCGAAACTCTGTCTCAAAAAAAAAAAAAAAGACTGCGCTCAGATGCTCCACTCCCAGTTCTGTAGTTGAGACCAATCTCGATTGCCCCCCTGTTTGACTCTCATATATCTTCATGCCTCAAGGTTCTTGCCAGACTCTCAGTAAGGACCTAAACAAGAAAAAGGGTCTCCTTTCCCTCTGGTTTCTGCTCTTCCTCCATCCTCAATTTTTGCACACCAGTAATTTATAACTACCATTCAGGTGGATGATTATGGAATGATGTCTCCTTTTAAAAGATGCCCCACCCTAACCCTCAGTGCTGTGGTTATCCTGAGCTCCACCTCTCAGGACAATTACAAATAACAGCAGCCAAATCAATAACAACATTCTGAGTTATCCAATCTTAGTGGGCATAACCACAATCCATGCTGTGCTAAACCGGGCTAAGTCCAGGTCACTTTTTTAAAGCCCCATAGTATGATCAGGCATGCCTATCTCTACAGTAGCTTTAGGGCTTCTGCTCCTGATTCTATATGATTTACTACACAAAGAACATATACACATCTCCGGCAATAAAAAACCAACCCCAAACCAATAAAAATCCAAATGTAGAAAATAATTCTTTCTCCTGGGGAAGATACAAAGCTGTAAGGACTTGGCTTTGCTGCTGCCAGACATGGATTTACATTACAAAATAAAGCATTTGGCTTAGCTTCTCAACCTAAGCACCTCTACTCTGGTGACTTCACTTTTTCTCAGGAACAATTGTTTTTGGTGTCTAGAGGTAGGAGTGTCCCAAAAGAAATATACCCAAGATAGACAGAAGTCTCTTCTTTCAATGAAGATTTATGGTTGAAAAATCTCATTAAAAAGAGTTTCTCCCATTTCTGGACTATTACATGTTCATCAAGATCAGCATACAATCTCAACATATTTTGCACATGTGTACATATGCACATGCATGTGAGTGTGTACTATATTGTAATTGTAAACCAAAAATAAAATTCTAAGCCCAACAGCTGACTGAATGGATCCCCTCTTGGCCAAGGGGATCCAAGAGAAAGCTGAAAAACCATTTCAGGCTATGATGGGAATGGGGGCTTAGGCACAACTGACCAGCATTAACATAAAAATAGAGATCATAAGACGAATAAGACAAACTCTTTGTAGCAATAAGATACTGAACTCCAACCTGCCTGACCCTGGTACAGCATCACATGACAGATAACACGCCCTAAATATATTTTTTAAATTTCTTTCTTCCTTTGTTATTTTATTTTTCATTTATTTATTTATTTTTTAGAGTCAGTAACTTGCTCTTGTTACCCAGGCTGAAATGCAGTGGCATGATCATAGCACACTGAACCCTCAAAGTCCTGGGCTTGAGATCCTTCCACCGCAGCCTCCTAAGTAGTTGGACAGGCATATGCCACCAGGCTCAATTAATTAAAAAAATTTTTTTTTGTAGAAATGGGTGTCTCATTATGTTGCTCAGGTTGGTCTTGAACTCCTGGCCTCAAGCCATCTTCCCACCTCAGCTTCCCAAAGTGCAAGGATTACAGGTATGAGTCACCATAACTGGCCCTAAATATATTTCTTTGACATATTGTGGCATGGCCCTGCAAAGAGGTCCTGGTAGGGGAAATTTGCATTTTTCTTTTTTCTACATCACAACTCATTAGAAAGGAAATGTGTATTCTGTAGAGAATCTCCTTCCTTTGCTACTAGGTTTTTCCTGGAGAGTAAGGTCTCCAGAGAAGAGATGTTTATAATCTATTCTCTATGACGCCTAGAGGCTTCATCTTCATAACAAAAACCTTGGCTTCCACAACTCCCCTATCTAACTCAAGCATTTCTTTATTCTGACTTCAACTCAATAGGGAGAGCTTAACTTTCGGCCAATTGCCAATGACAAAATATTTGAATCCACCTATGACTTGGAAGACTCCTCCCTCAGCTTCAAGATGTCCTGTCTTTCCAGGCTGAACAAATATATACCTCCCATGTATTGATTTATGTATTTGCCTGTTAACTTCTGTCTCCCTAAAATATGTAAAGCCCAACTGTAACCCAACCACCTTGGGCACATGTTCTCAGAAGCTCCTTAGGCTGTGTCACTTGTCATATCCTTAATCTTGGCAAAATCTCTAAATTGATTGAGACCTGCCTCAAATAATACTATTTGGTTCATGTAATTAATAAGTAATCCATGGGCCAGGTGTGGTGGCTCACGTCTATAATCCCAGCACTTTGGGAGGTCCAGGAGTGTGGATTGCTTGAGCCCAGGAGTTCAAGATAAGCCTGAGTAATATGGCAAAACCCCAACTCTACAAAAAATACAAAAATCAGCCAGGCATGATGGCAGGCATCTATAGTCGTAGCTACTCAGGAGGCTGAGGTGGAAAGATCACCTGAGCCTGGGAGGTTGAGGCTGTGGTGAGCCATGATTGTGCCACTGCACTCTAGTCTGGGTGACAGTGTAACACACTGTCTCAAAAAATAAATAAATAAAAATAAATAATCTGTGGGTAAGATACAATACTGTGAATACCATATTGCCTAATAATCCTCAAAAACCTTTCATTCAATAGTTTTAGCATCTACAGGTGTTCTTGCCCGAATTATTCCAATGGTGGTTGCAAAATGGCGATTTTTCTAATTCTATAGTTTCTTCTATATTTTGTAGGCTGCAGTCTTTGAAAGAAGAGTGCTCACTTCCACTTCCACCTTTTTTTTTTTTTTTTTTTGAGACGGAGTCTTGCTCTGTCACCCGGGCTGGAGTGCAGTGGCCAGATCTCAGCTCACTGCAAGCTCCGCCTCCCAGGTTCACACCATTCTCCTGCCTCAGCCTCCCGAGTAGCTGGGACTACAGGCGCCCGCCACCTCGCCCGGCTAGTTTTTTGTATTTTTAGTAGAGACGGGGTTTCACTGTGTTAGCCAGGATGGTCTCGATCTCCTGACATTGTGATCCGCCCGTCTCAGCCTCCCAAAGTGCTGGGATTACAGGCTTGAGCCACCGTGCCCGGCCCACTTCCACTTTTATTTTGAGTGTCACTATGCATTCATGGGTTCTTTTCTTATTTTGAGGTAATACAATCCATTACCTTTATTATTCTTTTTGATGTTCAGCTTGTCACAAATTTAGCCCGTGGGAACAGCTTCAAGTCAACTCTCATGTCCTTTTGACATGTTCCCATTAATTTTGCGCACTTTCTTACTTTTGTGCATAAGATATTTCCAGCTTACTGTGAACCTCCCCTTTCCCAGACTTGAAATTAGCTATTGGAATGTTATTGCTTTTATGCTTCTTTCGGAGACAAAGTTAGAAATCCAAAACTTTAAAGAATCATGAGTTAATACTGATACCTCTAATTCCAATGTCAACCTACAAGAAGAAGCTGAGGCAAAGTAGAGAGTTCATCTGGGTCAAGTTTGAGGACTGCAACTCAGGAGCATAGATTTAAGTTGCCCTGGATATATACTCCGATTAGCAGCAGTAACAAATGAGTTTTTAAAGGAAAAAAGAAGAGTCAGTTTCTAATTTTTTTCCCAAGAATTTGCATTAAAATAACATAAGCTATTAACTATCTTTGTTCCTTGCATCACACCTCCCAGGAATATGAACATAACAGGTGGGTGAAACAGCAAATTAGAAACAAAATGCCTTTAAAGAACTGCCCCAGGTGTGAATGTAGGAGGGAAGTGGGGCTCCAGCATGGTTGAAATGTCATACTTATGTCTCTCTGGGCCTGATAAATTTTGTATTCCTCACATAATTCAGACTGCTCTGAGCTACATGTTTTTTTTTCTTATTCCCTTCTCCCATAGTGAGGAAAAAACCCTGGTTTCCCACAATTTTCTCTACCTATAATACATTCAAAATAACTTCAGAATTTCTTCACTGATATTATTATTAAAAAATCACTAAGCATCAGGGAAATGCAAATCAAACCCACAATGAGATACCATCCCACTCCAGTTAAAATGACTACTATCAAAAAGGCAAAAAATAACAAATGCTGGCAGGGATGGAGAGAAATGGGAGCTTTTATAAACTGTTGGTGGGAAGGCAAATTTAACCATTATGGAGAAAAGTATGGAGGTTCCTCAAAAAACTACAAATAGAACTACCCTATGCCTATGATCCAGCAATCTCACTATTGGGTATTGAGCCAAAGGAAAGGAAATCAGTATTTCAAACAGACATCTGTCCTCATGTTTATTGAAGCATTTTTTACAATAGCCAAGATATGGAATCAACCTATATGTCCATCAACAGATGAATGATAAAATAAAATGTGGTATATATACATCATGGAATACTAGTTAGCAATTTACAATAATAAAATTCTGTCATTCATGGCAAAATGGATGACCTTGAAGGACATTCTGATAAGTGAAGTAAGCTAGGCATAGAAAGATAAATACCGTGGCCAGGCGTGGTGATTCATGCCTGTTATCCCAGCACTTTGGGAGGCCAAGGTGGGTGGATCACATGAAGTCAGGAGTTCAAGACCAGTCTGGTCAACATGGTAAAACCCCATCTCTACCAAAATCACAAAAATTAGCCGGGCATGGTGGCAGGTGCCTGTAATCCCAGCTACTTGGGAGGCTGAGGGAGGAGAATCGTTTGAACCCAGGAGGCAGAGGCTGCAATGAGCTGAGGTGACACCATTGCACTCTAGCCTGGGCAACAAGAGCAAAACTCCACCTCAAAACAAACAAACAAAATAAGTAGATAGTAGAATAGTGGTTACTAGAGGCTGGGAAAGGCTTTGGGAGAGGTCAAGGGGATAGCCAGCTGTTGGTTAATGCATGCAAGAGTATAGCTTGTTAGGAGAAATAAGTTCCAGTGTTCTACAGCCCTACAGAGTGACTATAATAAACAACAATTTATTTTATATTTTCAAATAGCTAGAAGAGCAGATTTTGAATTGCTCCCAACACAAAGAAATGATAAATGTTTGAAGTGATAGATATGCTAATTACCCTGATTTGAGCATTACACATTGTATCCATGTATTGAAATACCACACTATACTTCATAAATATGTACAATTATGTATCAAGTAAAAACAACAATAATTTTTTAAAAACCTACTAGGGAAAGTTCAATATTTTTTTGCAATTCTTTTTGCACTGAAAATACATTCTGTAAAAGGAGTGCTATGTTTAAAAGTTACTTGAATTAATTCTATTTCTGAATTGTTATGGTATCAACTTGAGAATGTCTTTAGTTAGCTTAAATTGTGGCTGTTTGTGTTCTACATTAGGTTTTGCTTTTAATTTTTGTTGATCTGATACACAAAATGTTTATATGATTCAAAAGAAAAAACTACACTAAAGAGGTAAATTCAGAGAAGTTGCACAGCTTCATTTTATGCTTTTCATTTGTTTCTGGTTTATTCTTCCTATATTTCTTTTTTAAGAATAAGCAATTATACATGGACTTGTATTTTCTCCTTTTTCTTACAAAATGTTCACGTTATATATACTCTTTTACATATTTCTTTTAACAAAATTTCCTTGAGGCTGAGTGTAGTGGCTCACACCTGTAATCCCAGCACTTTGGGAGGCTAAGGTAGGAGAATCACTTGAGCCCAGAAATTCGAGACCAGCCTGGGCAATATGGTGAAACCCTATCTCTACACCCACACAAAATACAAAAATTAGCCAGGCATAGCAGCGCATGCCTGTAGTCCCAGCTACTTGAGAGGCTGAGGTGGGAGGATTGCTTGAACTTCGGGAGCAGAGGTTGCAGTGAGCCAAGATGGTGCCACTGCACTCCAGCCTGGGGAACAGGGCAAGACTCTGTCTCAAAAAAAAAAAAAAAAAAAAAAATCCTTGAAAAGATTCCTTATCAGTTCATCAAGATTTTTGCTACATAGTACATACTTTATAGTTTGCATGCACCATTGTTTATTTAACTAGTTTTACATAGATCAGTATTTAGGTTGAATCCAGGAGCTGGCTTTTTGAAAAGATCAACAAAATTGATAGACCGCTAGCAAGACTAATAAACAAGAAAAGAGAGAAGAATCAAATAGATGCAATAAAAAATGATAAAGGGGATATCACCACCGACCCCACAGAAATACAAACTACCATCAGAGAATACTATAAACACCTCTATGCAAATAAACTAGAAAACCTAGAAGAAATGGATAATTTCCTGGACACATACACTCTCCCAAGACTAAACCAGGAAGAAGTTGAATCCCTGAATAGACTAATAGCAGGCTCTGAAATTGAGGCAATAATTAATAGCCTACCCACCAAAAAAAGTCCAGGATCAGACGGATTCACAGCTGAATTCTACCAGAGGTACAAGGAGGAGCTTGTACCATTCCTTCTGAAACTATTCCAATCAATAGAAAAAGAGGGAATCCTCCCTAACTCATTTTATGAGGCCAACATCACTCTGATACCAAAGCCTGGCAGAAACACAACAAAAAAAGAGAATTTTAGACCAATATCCCTGACGAACATTGATGCAAAAATCCTCAATAAAATACTGGCAAACCGAATCCAGCAGCACATTAAAAAGCTTATCCACCATGATCAAGTGGGCTTCATCTCTGGGATGCAAGGCTGATTCAACATACACAAATCAATAAACGTAATCCAGCATATAAACAGAACCAAAGACAAAAACCACTTGATTATCTCAATGGATGCAGAAAAGGCCTTTAACGAAATTCAACAGTCCTTCATGCTAAAAGCTCTCAATAAATTTGGTATTGATGGAATGTATCTCAAAATAATAAGAGCTATTTATGACAAACCCACAGCCAATATCACACTGGGCAAAAACTGGAGGCATTCCCTCTTTGGAGGAAGGGAGGCAAGATGGCGCAGTTCCCGGTTCTTCACCGTCAACTTTCCGGCTCCAGGGAAAGACACTGCTGCAACCTGACTTCGGACAGAGAGAAACCGGAACCTGCCTAGCCACGCCTACCACCCCCGCCCCCGACCTGCCTATGTCCCGCCCACTGTCCTCCCACTCCTGGGCCCAGGACATAAAAGCCGCTCTCAGCAGGCGCGCGGTGCGAACTTCCTTGGCCCCTTTCCTGGTACGCAGGGCCCAGGAACCTCGTTGGAGAACGCCGGTGCGAACTTCCTTGGCTCCTGCTCCTCTGCGGACCTAGGAACCTCGTCTGAGAATGCCAGAGCGACTTCGTCGGCCTCCACCGCCGGAGACTGGTGAACCTCGCTCCCTCCTTCACATTGGCTTGTAAATAGTTTTTTTGCTTTGCCTACTTGCCTTTTCTCTGGCATTTGCTCTGGGGTCGCATTAAAGCAAATCATTCCCCTTAAAAACTGGCACAAGACAGGGATGCCCTCTCTCACCACTCCTATTTAGGTTGTTCTCTATTTCTCATATGAAAGCTGACTTGTTCAAATTTTCCTCTCTATTGGGGACAATTTTTAAAAAATGTATTTTCTAAGGGAATTATTTATTTCAACTAGGTTTTCAAAGGTATTTGTATGAAGTTGTGCAAAGTAATCTCTTAAACTTAAAAAAAAATCTGTTTCAATGTTTATGTCTCTCTTGTCATTTCTTATGTAATATATTTCTTCCTTTTCTTGTTCTTAATTAGGTTAGCTGGTGGTTTACCTATTTTTTTCCCAAAGAAATATTTATTTTTTCCAAAGATTTATTAGTTCTTGTATTTTTTCTAATCATTAATCTGTCCTTTAATATTTATTATTTTCTCCCTCCTTTCTTTTGGTTTATGTTTCTAGATTTGAAATCAAACATTTTGTTCATTTATTTTTATTTTTCCAGTTTTACTGTTAAAACTATTTAAGGCTATTGATTTTCCTCTTATCCTTGCTTTAGTTGTTCCTCTATCATCTATATTTCCTGTAAAATAGAAGTGAGATTTAGAAGTTTGATTAGATGCAGGGTCAGATTTTCATTCAAGAGTACTTCACTGATGGTGTTGTACACCTCAAATTACTCACACCAGGAGATACAAGTTATTGGTTGCCTAGTTTTATTGTTGCAAAGTCGATCACTGGGTTCTGGTGATGTCAGCTAGTTTCCTCCATTTTAAAGTCACCCACCAACATTTTACCCATGTCATTAGAAGTTTTCATTTGCAACTTCTAATGACATGGGTAAAATGTTGGTGGGTAAATTTAATATGCAAATGGTGGTGGGCTATTTTATTACTGCTTCTTTTTTTTATTGACTATAATTCATCTACAAAAAAGAGGATGGAGCTGGCACAGTGGCTCACACCTGAAATTCAAGCACTTTGGGAGGCCAAGGTGGGAGGATCACTTGGGGTCATGGCAAGAGCCTGAAGTCCCAGCTATTCAGGAGGTGAAGGTTGAGGTGGGAAGATCACTTGAGCCCAGGAGTTCAAGGCTGTAGTGAGCCATAATCCAGGTACTTCAGCTTGGGTGACTCAGCAGATAAAGCAAGATTCTGTCTCCAAAATAAATAGATAAATAAAATAAAACAAAAACCAACTTTCTCTCATTAATTATTTTATTGATACAGAAAAGGTAGAATTATTTATCCCTCTCTGACTTTATTTATCAATACATAGTCACTTAGTGATCCAGCAACCTCCCATGGACACCAATGCATTTTTTAAAGTATCACGATGAGCTCACAAATTTGCATACAGTTGATGTTTTAATCCATTGCAGTCATTATTCTTTAAAATTTATTTGTAACTTCTTTGATTTTATACTTGGATCTCTTTTTTCTTATGGTGAAAATCTCAGTTCCTAATGGAATTAAAACAAATATTTGTTTTTCTTTTTCTGTATCATGTTAGTACTATAAGACAACTGAATGCAGTGTAAGTTTTTTTGGGGTTCTTTTTCCTTTAGAATATATCCTACTGGATGTGTACTGAAATTCAAAATGAAAGAATTACTTTCTCTATACGGTTTTGGTGCCAAAATTATGTATAGTTAGAATAATTTGTTTCTGTTTGTTTTGTTTTCGATTTCAGAGGTCTTTCCCACTGTATAATTACATAATTCTTTTATATGGTTCCAAAGCCAAAACTACATAAAAAGATGGACCCACAGAATTTTTCCTTCTGTACTTGCTTCTTCATCTTGCACCCTCTCTCCAAATGGAAGAGATCATTTTTGTCCATTTGTTAGTATGCCATTTCATTGTTTCTTTTTTGAAAACATAAACAAATATGTTTATATATTTGTTTAAGTATTTGTTTCCTTCACACAAAATGTAGCACACCATAAACATTGTTCTGCATCTTGCTTTATTTCACTTAATAACATATCCTGGCCATTGTTCCATACTAGCATATAGAAGTGTTCCTCATTTGCTTTTACAGTAGTACAATTCTCTATTGTTTAAATGCACCACAGTTTATTAAACCAGTCCCTACAACTGGATGTTTAGGTTGTTTCTGGTTTTCTACTCTAGCAAATAAGGTCACCATAAATAACTTTGTGCCTAAAATTTTATATATTTTTTTGCAAGTGTATCTTTGGGAGACATCTTAGAAATGGGATTGTTGGATCAAAGGATAAATTCTCACCTAATGTTCCTTGACATTGCCAAATTCCCCATCATAGTGAGTATACATTTTTACCTTCCCACAGCAATGAGAGAGGCCTGTTTCCCCACAGCCTTGCATTGCCAAGCTTTTGGATTCTTGACAATCTGATGGCTGAAAAATAACATCTTGATATACTTTTTTTTTTTTTTTTTTTTTTTTTGAGACAGAGTCTCGCTTTGTCGCCCAGGCTGGAACGCAGTGGTGTAATCTCGGCTCACTGTGACCACTGCCTCCCGGGTTCAAGCGATTCTCCTGCCTTAGTCTCCTGAGTAGCTGGGATTACAGAAGCCTGCCACCACGCTCGGCTAATTTTTATATTTTTAGTAGAGACAGGGTTTCACTATGTTGGCCAGTCTGGTCTCGAACTCCTAACCTCAGATGATCCACCTGCCTCAGTCTCCCAAAGTGCTAGGATTACAGGCGTGAGCCACTGTGCCCGGTCACAATGTACTTTTAATTAGTATTTATCTCTCTTTTTCTGTACAGATGAAGGTCTCATTATGTTGCCCAGGCTGGTCTTGAATTCCTAGCGTCAAGTAATCCTCCTGCCTTGGCCTTCCTAAGCACTAGGATTATAAGAATGAGCCACTGAGTCCAGTCTAAAAACAAACTTTTTTTTACAGATGGTGCCTTGCTTTGTCACCCAGGCTGCACTGCAGTGGCATGATCATAGCTTACCGAAGCTGCAAACTCCTGGGCTCATTAAATCCTCCCGCCTCAGCCTCCTGAGTAGCTGGGACTACAGGTGCAAGAGTTGTCACTGCATCAGGGGCCTATAGGTTTGAGCCACTGCACGCAGCTAATTTGTTTTTCGTTTCTTTTCTTTTCTTTTCTTTCTTTTTTTTTTTTTTTTGTAGAGATAGGGTGTCACTTTGTTGCCCAGGCTGGTCTTAAATTTCTAGATTCAACCTGTTTTCCTGACTTGGCCTCCCTAAGTGTTGGGATTACAAGCACAAGCCACTACACCTGGCCTTCTTTTTAAAATTTATTTTTAAAAACATTAGTGTGGTAAAATATACCTGAGACCTAGTATTTTAACCACTTTTAAGTACAGTTCAGCGGCATGAAGTACATTCACATTGTTGTGTAACCATCACTACAGCCCACATCCAGAACTTTTTCATCATTCCAAACTGAAACTCCAAACCAATTAAACAATAACTCACATTTCTTCTCCCCTCAGTTTTGGGTAACCACTGTTTTACTTTCTGTCTCCATGTATTTGAGTATTCTACGTAGCTCATATAAATGGAATCATAAAATACGTATCCTTTTGTGTTTGGCTTATGTCACTTGCCATTACGTCTTCAAGGTTCATCCATATTGTGTCATATATTAGACTGTAATTTCTTTTAAGGCTAATATTTCATTGTATGTAAATATCACATTTTATTTATCCATTTATCTGTTGATGGACATTTGAGTTGTTTACACCTTTTGGCTATTGTGAATAATGCTGTTATGAGCATTAATGTGCAAATATCTGTTCACATTCCTGCTTTCAATTATTTTGTGTGTATACCCAGAAGTAAAATTGCTGGATCATATGGTAGTTGTTTAATTTTTTGAGGAACTACCATACTGTTTTCCTTAGTGGCTGCATAATTTTACATTCCCACTAGCATTGCACAAGGCTTTCAGTTTGTACACATCTACACCAAGAGTTTTTGTTTTTATCATAACCATTTTAGTGGATCTGAAGTGATATTTTATTGTGGGTTTGATCTGCATTCCTCTAAGAATTTGTGATGTTGAATATCTTTTCATGTCCTATTTGGCCTTCTGTATATCTTTTTTTGATGAAATATCAATTAAAGTCCTTTGTCCATTTGTTTGTTTCCTAGACACTAGACAACCAGAGACTTTGTCTACTTTTTAAATTGGGTTGTGTTGTTGCAGTTGTTAGTTTTAGGACTTGTGTATATATTCTGGATATTAATTCCTTATCTGATATATGATTTGCAAATATCTTCTCCTTTTCTGTGGGTTGTCTTTTTACTCCATTCATAGTGTCCTTTGATGCCCAAAAGATTTTTAATATTGACGAAGTCCAGTTTGTCTATTTTTTTTCTTTTATTGCCTGTACCTTTGGTCATACCCAAGAAGTCATTGTCAAACCAATATCATGATTTTCCCCCACATTTTTTTTCTGGGTTTTACTGTTTTAGTGGTTATATATAGGCCTTTGATCCATTTTGACCTCATTTTTGTATATGGCGTTAAGTGTCCAACTTCATTCTTTTGCCTGTGGATAACCAGTTTTCCCAGTACAATTTGTTGAAAAGATTCTACTCTCCCCACAAATAATCTTGGTACTTTTTTGGAAATTATTTGACCATATATGCTAGGGATTATTACTGGGCTGTCTATGTTGTTTAGTTGGTCCATATGTCTGTCTTTATGACAGTACCACATTGTTTTGATTACTTTTAGAGTTGTAATAAGTGTGAGACCTCCAAATTTGTTACTCTTTTTCAAGATTGCTTTGGCTCTCTTCAGGGTTCCTTGAGATTCTACATAAATTTTAGAACGGATATTTCTATTTATGCAAAAACTATAGTTTGATTCTGAGAGGGACTGCATTTAATCTGTAGTTAACTTATCCTACCAATATTAAGTCTTTCATTCATGAACATGGGATATCTTTCCATTTATTTATGTTTGCTTTCATTTTTTTTCAGTAATGTTTTGCCATTTTTAGTGCACAAGTCTTTTGCCTCCGTGGAGGCAAAGTATTTTATTCTACTTGATGCTGTTGTAAATGGTATTTTTCTTAACTTCCTTTTGGGTTGGTCACTATTAAGCATTATTTTATTATTATGAGCAGGCTGGGCATCTCCCCTCCCCTCCCCTCCCCTTTCCTTCCTTTTTTTTTTCTTTTGACAGGGTCTCCCTTTGTTGCCCAGGCTGGAATGCAGTGGTGTAATCATAGCTCACTGTTGCCTTAACCTTCTGGGCCCAAGTGATCCTCCCACCTCTGCCTCCCAACTAGCTGAGACGACAGGCATGTACCACCACGCCCAGTTAATTTTAAAATTTCTTTGTAGAGATGAGGTCTCTCTATGTTGCCCAGACTGGTCTCAGACTCCTGGGATCAAATAATCCTCCCAGCTCAGCCTCCCAAAGAGCTGGGATTACAGGTATAAGCCACTGTGTGTGGTCTGACATCTTTGTATATATTTCGGGTCCATTTCCTTTTCTGCAGAACAGTCCATTCATATCTTTTACCCACTTTTCTTTATTTTTTTTAATTATTATTTTTTTTGAGACGGAGTCTTGCTCTGTCTCCCAGGCTGGAGTACAGTGGTGTGATCTTGGCTCACCACAACCTCAGCCTCCCAGGTTCAAGCAATTCTCCTGCCTCAGCCTCCCAAGTAGCTGTTTTACCCATTTTTCTATTGTACTGTTGGTATTTTTTTCTTCTCAACATTTTTAGAGCTCTCTATATTTTATTAATATCAGCCCTTTGGATATAGGGAACATGAAGGGGGAAAAAAACTAAATAAAAATGCTTATGATAGAGACTATTACTTGTTACCCAATAACCAGTCACCCACACATCCTTATTAATAGAATCACCTATTTTTAGCTGGAAATTTGGCTGACCAGAATAAAGTCAACATTTTCCAGCTTCCTTTGCAACTTGGTTGACTATATGATTATGTTCTGGGATATAACCAGAGCAGCACATGCAACTTCTAGAAATGATCTTGAAAGGAGGAGGTAGGTCCTTCTCTGCACTTTTTTTCTTCCTGGTAGCTGGAATGCAGAGGTGATGGTTTAAGGTTTAACTGTGTTGCTGAAAATGGAGGAACAATAAAATAGAAAGGCCCTTAAGCCCCTAACATCATCAAACACACCTGGACGACCCAATTTATGTGAAAAAGAAATAAACTTGGATATTGTATAAACCACTGAAAAAAATCGTCCCTCTGGATAGGGGTTTGATAGTTGTATGCATTTGTCAAAAATCAGTAATGCATACTTAAGATTTTTGCATTTCATTGTATTTATATTTTACACAGAAGAAAAACCTGTAAACAAATATTGAGCTCTGGTTAATGATATACATACAGAAATACTTAGAGGGAAGTACATTGATGTGTGCAATTTACTTTGAAATGCATAAACAATGGATTGATAAATGGATAAATTCTATATAATTAAGTAGAGTAAAATATTAATGGGAGAATCTAGGTGATGGATTTTGGGTATTGCCTATAAAACTTTTTATGTTTCAAAATGTTCATAATGAAATATTGGGAAAAATAGTAGTCATCTAATAATATACATTATAAATATTTCTTCCAAGTTGTCATTCTTTACTGTGTTTTCCTCATAAAAATGTTTTCAATTTTATATACAGACACATCATTTGTGTTTTTTATGGATTCTTTTTTCTTTTTTAAACAGAGTCTCACTCTGTTGCCCAGGCTGGAGTGCAGTGGTGTGACCATGGCTCACTGCAGCCTTGAACCCCTGGGTTCAAGCAATCCTCTCACCTCAGCCTCCCAAGTAGCTAGGACTATAGGTGCATGCCATCATGCCCAGATAATTTTTTTAAAAAAAATCTTGTAGAGAGGGGTCTTGCTAGTTTGCCCTGGCTGGTTTTGAACTCCTGATCTCAAGCAATCCTCTCTCCCTGACCTCCCAAAGTGCTGGGAGCTTCTTAATTTTGAGTGATAGCTTGTAAAGTTTTCTCTCTCCTCTATTATAAAAAAAAAGTCATTCATGCCTTCTAGTACTTGCATTATTAAGGTCTTTGGCCCAGTGTTTAGTCAGGTTGTTTTCTTATTTTTGAGTTTTAAGGGTTCTGTGTATATTTTGAATAACAGATCTTTATTAGATATATCTTTTGCAAATGTTTTCTCCCAGTGTTTGGCTTTTTATTCACTAGACAGTGTCTTTCACAGAAAATAAATTTTCATGAAGTCCAGGTTATCAGTTCTTTCTCCCATGTCTTGAGCCTTTAGTGTTGCCTCTAAGGAGTCATCACCAAACTAAACTTATATAAATATTTATCTACATTATCTTCTACGAGATATATAGCATTTTACATTTAGATCTGTGATCCACTTTGAGTTAATTTTTATGAAGGGTGTAAGGTCTGTGTCTAGATTCATTTTTTTTCATTTGCATGAGGATATCCAGTCATTTCAGCACCACCATTTGTTTAAAAGATTTTCTTTTTTGTATTGTCTTTGCACTATGTTAAAGGTCAGTTGACTATTTTTTCGTGGGTCTATTTCTAGGTTTTGTATTTCATTACACTAATCTATTTGTCTATTCTTTGACTAATACCACATAATTTGATTACTGTAGTCTTATAATAAATCTTGAAGTCATGTAGTGTCAGTCCTTCAACTTTATAATAACTCCTTTAATACTTTATTGACTACCCTAAGTTTTTTGACACTCTACATAAACTTTGGAATTATTTTGTTAATATACATAAAATCACTTGCTGTAATTTTGGCTGGCACTGCATTGAATCTATAAACTTGGGAAGAACTGGCATCTTGACAATATTGTTTTCTATGCATAAACATGGAATATTTCTCTATTTAAGTCTTTTATTTCTCTTATCAGATTTTTGTGGTTTTCCTTATATAGATCCTGCTAATGTGCCCATTTGGGAGTGCTAATGTAAATAATATTGTGTTTTAATTTTAAATTTCATCTGGTCTTTGCTGTTATATAGAAAAACAATTGTCTTTTGTGTATTAGTTTTGAATCCTGCAACCTTCCTGTAATCAATTATTAGTTCCTGGAGGGTTTTTGCCTCTTTTTGCTAATTCTTCTGGGTTTTCTATGTAGACAATCATGTTATCTGTGAACAAACTCAGTCCTAGTTCTTTCTTTTCAATCTGTATGCTGTTATTTTCTTTTCTTGTCTTATTGTATTATCTGGCACTTCCAGTATGATGTTAAAAAGCAGTGGTGAGAGGGCACATCTTTGCCTTGCTCCTTGACTTTACAGGAGAGCTTCTAGTTTCCCAACATCAAGTCAATTCTTTAAAATTTATTTATTTATTTATTTATTTAGACGGAGTCTCACTCTTTTTCCTAGGCTGTAGTGCAGTAATGTGATATTGGCTTACTGTAAACTCCAACTCCTAGGTTTAACTGATTCCCGTCTCAGTCTCCTAAGTAGCTGGGATTACAGGCATCCACCATGACAACCAGCTAATTTTTGTAATTTTAGTAGGGACAGGGTTTCACCATGTTGGCCAGCTGGTCTTCAACTCCTGACCTCAGGTAATCTACCTGCCTTGGCCTCCCAAAGTGGTGGGATTACAGGTGTGAGCCACTGCACCTGGCCCTTTAGAATAATCTTTCTAAAATTTTGTGCCCTAGGATTTGTGTTTTTGTGTTGTTTTTTGTTAACTTTCTTTTTTTAATTATACTTTCAGTTCTAAAATACATGTGCAGAATGTGCAGGTTTGTTACATAGGTATACATGTGCCATGGTGGTTTGCTGCACCCATAAACCTGTCATCTACATTAGGTATTTCTCCTAATGCTATCCCTCTCCTTGTATCCCACCCCCTGACAGGCTCTGGTATGTGCTGTTTGCCTCCTTGTGCCCATATGTTCTCATTGTTCAACTCCCACTTATGAGTGAGAACATGCAGTGTTTGGTTTTCCGTTCATGTGTTAGTTTGCTGAAAATGATGGTTTCCAGCTTCATCCACATCCCTGTAAAGGAAATGAACTCATTCATTTTTATGGCTGCATAGTATTCCATGGTGTATATGTGCCACATTTTCTTTATCTAGTCTACCACTGATGGGCATTTGGGTTGGTTCCAAGTCTTTGCTATTGTAAAGAGTTCTGCAATAAACATATGTATGCATGTATCTTTATAGTAGAATGTGTCTTTATAATAGCATGATTTATAATCCTTTGAGTATATACCCAGTAATGGGATTGCTGGGTCAAATGGTATTTCTAGTTCTAGTTCCTTCAGGAATCACTACACTGTCTTCCACAATGATTGAACTAATTTACACTCCCACCAACAGTGTAAAAGCATTCCTATTCCTCCACATCCTCTCCAGCATCTATTGTTTCCTGACTTTTTAATGATCACCATTCTAACTGGCTTGAGACAGTGTCTCATTGTGGTTTTGATTTACATTTTTCTAACGACCAGTGATGATGAGCTTTTTTTCATAAGTTTGTTGGCCATATAAATGTCTTCTCTTGAGAAGTGTCTGTTCATATCCTTTGCTCACTTTTTGATGGGGCTGCTTTTTCTTGTAAATTTCTTTAAGTTCCTTGTAGAATCTGGATATTAGCCCTTTGTCAGATGGATAGATTGCAAAAATTTTCTCCCATTCTGTAGCTTGCCTGTTCACTCTGATGATAGTTTCTTTTGCAGTGCAGAAGCTCTTTAGTTGAATTATACCCCATTTGTCAATTTTGGCTTTTGTTGTCATTGCTTTTAGTGTTTTAGTCATGAAGGGTTTGCCCATGCCTATGTCCTGAATGGTATTGCCTAGGTTTTCTTCTAGGGTTTTTATGCTTTTAGGTCTTATGTTTTAGTCTTTAATCCATCTTGAGTAATTTTTTATAAGGCTTAAAGAACAGGTCCACTTTCAGTTTTCTGCATCTGGCTAGCCAGTTTTCCCAACCCCATTTATTAAACAGGGAATCTTTTCCTCATTGTTTTTTTTGTCAGGTTTGTCAAAGCTCAGATGGTTATAGATGTATGGTGTTATTTCTGAGGCCTCTGTTCTGTTCCATTAATCTATATATCCATTTTGGTACCAGTACCATGTGGTTTTGGTTACTATAGCCTTGTAGTATAGGTTGAAGTCAGATAGCATGATGCCTCCAGCTTTGTTCTTTTTGCTTAGGGTTGCCCATGGTAGCTTGATGGGAATAGCATTGAATCTATAAATTGCTTTGGGCAGTATGGCCATTTTCGTGATATTGATTCTTCCTACCCATGAGCATGGAATGTTTTTCCATTTGTTTGTGTTCTCTCTTATTTTGTTGAGCAGTGATTTATAGTTCTCCTTGAAGAGGTCCTTCACATCCCTTGTAAGTTGTATTCCTAGGTACTTTATTCTCTTTGTAGCACTTGTGAATGGGAGTTCACTCATGATTTGGCTCTCTATTATTGGTGTATAGGAATGCTTGTGCTTTATGCACATTGATTAAGTATCCTGAGACTTTTCTGAAGTTGCTGATCACATTAAGGAGTTTTTGGGCTGAGATGATGGGGTTTTCTAAATATACAATCATGTTTCTGCAAACAGAGATAATTTGACTTCCTCTCATCCTATTCGAATACCCTTTATTTCTTTCTCTTGTCTGATTACCCTGGCCTGAACTTCCAGGAGATAGACTGCTAGGCAGACTAATAAAAAAGAAAAGAGAGAAGAATGAAATAGACACAACAAAAAATGATAGAGGGGATATCAACACTAATCCCACAGAAATATAAATTATCATTAGAGAATACTATAAACACCTCTCTGCAAATAAACTAGAAAAATCTAAGAAGAAATGGATAAATTCTTGGAAATATACACATTTCCAAGACTAAACCAGGAAGAAGGCTAATACCCGAATAGACCATTTAATTACTGCCTCTGAAATTGAGGCAGTAATTAATAGGCTACCAATCAAAAAAGCCCAGGACTAGACAGATTCACAGCCGAATTCTACCGGAAGTAGAAAGAGGAGCTGGTACAATTCCTTCTGAAACTATTCCAAACAATAGGAAAAGAAGGACTCCTCCCTAACTCATTTTATGAGTTACCCTGATACCAAAACCTGGCAGACACACAACAAAAGAACAAAATTTAAGGCCAATATTCCTGATTAACATTTATGTGAAAATCCTTAATAAAATACTGGAAAACCGAATTCAGCAGCACATTAAAATACTTACCCATTATGATCAAGTCAGCTTCACCTCTGGGATGCAAGGCTGGTTCAACATACGCAAATCAATAAATGTAATCCATCACGTAAACAGAACCAATGACAAAAAACACGTGATTATCTCAATAGATGCAGAAAAGGTCTTTGATAAAATACCCCTTTATGCTAAAAACATTCAATAAACTAGGTGTTGATGGAACATATCTCAAAATAATAAAATCTATTTATGAGAAACCCACAGCCAATAACATACTGAATGGGTAAAAGTTGGAAGCATTCCCTTTGAAAACTGGCACAAGACAAGGATGCCCTCTATCACCACTCCTATTCAACATAGTATAGGATTTGGTTTTTATTGATAAATAAAAGATGTACATATTTGTATGGTAAATGTGATTATTTGATACTCATATAAAGTGTAAAAATCAAGGTTGAGACATCCATTACTTCTATGCTAAGAACATCTAAATTATTCTCTTCTAGCTATTTTGAAATGTACCATAGACTAATATTAACTATAATTCCCTTCTGATCTACTGAGTGCTAAGTCTTATTTTTTCTACCTAACTGTACCCATTACTCAACCTGTCTTCATTTTCCTCCCTTCTACCTCTCCTGGTCTCTGGTAATCACCAATCTTCTCTCCATCTTCATGAAATCCACTTTTTTAGCTCCCATATATGTAAGAACACATAATATTTCTCTTTCTGAGCTTGGCTCATTTTACTTAACATAATGACCTTTAGATTCACCCATGTTGTTGCAAGTAACAGAATTTCATTCTTTCCACTTCATTGTATATACACCATTTTCTTTTTCCATTCATCCATTGATGGACATTTAGGATGATTCCATATTTTGGCTTTTGTGAATAATGCTGCAATAAACAGGGAGTTGAAATATCTCTCCAATATATTTCCTTTTTTCTGGATGTATGTCCCATAGTGAATGTATTAGTCTGTTTTCACACTGCTATAAAGAACTACCTGAGAGCGTGTAATTTACTAAGAAAAGAAGTTTAATTGACTCACAGTTACACATGTCTTGGGAAGCCTCAGGAAACTTACAGTTGCAGCAGAAGGCAAAGGGAAAGCAAGGCGCATCTTACACGGTGACAGGAGAGAGAACAGAGGGGAAGTGCCACACTTTTAAACCATCAGATCTCTTAAGAACTTACTCACTATCATGAGAACAGTATAGGGGAAACCACCCCCATAATCCAATCATCTCCCACCAGGTCCCTCCCTCAACACATGGGGATTACCATTCAGGATGAGATTTGGGTGGGGACACAAAGCCAAACCATATCATTTTGCCCCTGGCTCCTCCCAAATCTCATGTCCTTTTTACGTTTCAGAAACAATCAAGACTTCCCCAAAGTCTTAACTCATTCCAACATTAACCCAAAAGTCCAAGTCCAAAGTCTCATCTGAGACAAGGCAAGTTTGTTCTGGCTATAAGCCTGTAAAATCAAAAACAAGTTAGTTACTTCCAAGATATAATGGTGGTAGAGACATTGATGTTTCCAATCCAAATGGGAGAAATTGGCCAAAACAAAGGGGCTACAGGCCCCATACAAGTCTAAAACCCAGCATGGCAGTCACTAAATCTTAAAGCTCTGAAATGATCTCCTTTGATTTCATGTCTTATATACAGGGCATGCTGATGCAAGAGTTGGGTCCCCAAGGCCTTAAGCAGCTCCACCCCTCTGGCTCTGAAGGGTACAGTCCTGCCAGCTGCTTTCATGGGCTGCCCTTGAGTGCCTACAGCTTTTCCAAGTTCATAGTGCAAGCTGTTGGTGGATCTACCATTCTTGGGTCTGGAGGACAATGGCCCTCTTCTCACAGGTCCACTATGCAGTGCCCTGGTGGGGACTCTGTGTGGAGGCTCCAATCCCACATTTCCCCTCAGCACTGCCCTAGTAGAGATTCTCCATGAGGGCTCCACCCCTGCAATAGACTTCTGTGTGGACATCCAGGAATTTCCATACATTCTGTGACATCTAGGTGGAGGTTCCCAAACCTCAACTGTTGTCTTTTGTGCACCCACAGGCCCAAACCAAATAGAAGCCAACAAGGCTTGGGGCTTGCACCCTCTGAAGCAATGGCTTGAGCTGACAATCACGTCATCTGCAAACAGAGACAATTTGACTTCCTCTCTTCCTATTTGAATACCCTTTATTTCTTTCTCTTGCCTTACTGCCCTGCCCAGAACTTTCAATACTACGCTGAATAGGAGTGGTAAAAGAGGGCATCCTTGTCTTGTGCCAGTTTTCAAAGGGAATGCTTCCAGCTTTTACCCATTCAGTATGATATTGGCTGTGGGTTTGTCATAAATAGCTCTTTTTGAGACATGTTCCATCAATACCTAGTTTATTGAGGGTTTTAGCATGAAAGGGTATTGAGTTTTATCAAATGCCTTTTCCGCATCTATTGAGATAATCATGTGGTTTTGGTCATTGGTTTTGTTTATGTGATGGATTGCATTTATTGATTTGCATATGTTGAACCAGTGTAGCATCCCAGGGATGAAGCTGACTTGATCATGATGGTTAAGCTTTTTGATGTGCTGCTGGATTCTGTTTGCCAGTATTTTAGTGAGAATTTTCACATCGATGTTCGGCAGGGATATTGACCTGGAATTCTGTTCTTTTGTTGTGTCTCTCCCAGGTTGTGGTATCAGGATGATGCTGGCTCATAAAATGAGTTAGGGAGGAGTCTCTCTTCTTCTATTGTTTGGAATAGTTTCAGAAGGAATGGTACCAGCTCCTCCTTGTACCTCTGGTAGAATTTGGCTGTGAATCCATCTGGTCCTGGGCCTTTTTTTTAGTTGGTAGGCTATTAATGATTGCCTCAATTTCAGAACTTATTAATTGGTTTATTCAGGGATTCAGCTTCTTCCTGGTTTAGTCCTGGGAGTGTGTACATGTCCAGGAATTTATCCATTTCTTCTATATTTTTTAGTTTATTTGCATAGAGGTGGTTATAACATTCTCTGATGGCAGTTTGTATTTCTGTGGGATCAGTGGTGATATCGCCTTTATCATTTTTTATTGTATTTGATTCTTCTTTTCTATTAGTCTGGCTAGCAATCTATCTATTTTGTTAATCTTTTCAAAGAAACAGCTCCTAGATTCATGGGTTATTTGAAGGGTCTTTCATATCTCTATCTCCTTCAGTTCTGCTCTGATCTTAGTTGTTTTCTGCTAGCTTTTGAATTTGTTTGCTCTTGCTTCTTAGTTCTTTTAATTGTGGTGTTAGGATGTCGACTTTAGATCTTTCCTGCTTTCTCATTTGGGCATTTAGTGCTATAAATTTCCCTCTAAGCACTGGTTTAGCTGTGTCCCAGATATTCTGGTATGCTGAGTCTTTGTTCTCATGAGTTTCATATAACTTATTTATTTCTGCCTTACATTTGTTATTTACCCAGCAGTCATTCAGAAGCAGGTTGTTCAGTTTCCATGTCACTGTGTGGTTTTGAGTTTCTTAATCCTGAGTTCTAATTTGATTGCACTGTGTTCTGAGACTCTTTGTTAGGATTTCTGTTCTTTTGCATTTGCTGAGGAGTGTTTTACTTCCAATTATGTGGTCAATTTTAGAATAAGTGCTATGTGGTGCTGAGAAAAATGTATATTCTGTTGATTTGGGGTGGAGAGCTCTGTAGATGTCTATTAGGTCCACTTGGTCCAGAGCTGAGTTCAAGTTCTGAATATCCTCATTAATTTTCTGTCTCATTGATCCATCTTAAATTGACAGTGGGGTGTTAAAGTCTCCCACTATGATGTGGGAGTCTAAGTCTCTTTGTAGGTCTCTAAGAACTTGCTTTATGAATTTGGTTGCCACTGTATTATTGGTAGCATATATATTTAGGAGAGTTAACTCTTCTTGTTGCATTGATCTCTTTACCATTATGTAATGTCCTTGTCTTTTTTGATCTGTGTTGGTTTAAAGTCTGCTTTATCAGAGACTAAGATTGCAACCCCTGCTTGGTTTTTTTTTTTTTTTTTTTTTTTTTTTTTTTTTAACTCTCCATTTGCTTGGTAAATATGCCTCCATCCCTTTGTTTTGAGCCTATGTGTGTCTTTGCACGAGATGGGTCTCCTGAATACAGCACATCGGTGGGTCTTGACTCTTTATCCAACTTGCCAGTTGGTGTCTTTTTATTGGTGCATGTCGCCCATTTACATTTAAAGTTAATATTGTTTTGTTTTGTTTTGTTTTGTTTTTGAGACAGAGTCTCACTCTGTCACCCGGGCTGGAGTGCAGTGGCCGGTTCTCAGCTCACTGCAAGCTCCGCCTCCCGGGTTTATGCCATTCTCCTGCCTCAGCCTCCGAGTAGTTGGGACTACAGGCGCCCGCCACCTCACCCAGCTAGTTTTTTTTTTTTTTTGCATTTTTTTAGTAGAGACGGGGTTTCACCGTGTTAGCCAGGATGGTCTCGATCTCCTGACCTCGTGATCCGCCCATCTTGGCCTCCCAAAGTGCTGGGATTACAGGCTTGAGCCACCGCGCCCGGCCTAAAGTTAATATTGTTATGTGTGAATTTGATCCTGTCATTATGATGCTAGCTGGTTATTTTGCCCATTAGTTGATGCAGTTTCTTCATAGTGTCAATGGTCTTTACATTTTGGTATGTTTTTGCAGTGGCTGGTACCAATTTTTCCTTTCCAAATTTAGTGCTTCCTTCATGAGCTCTTGTAAGGTATGCCTGGTGATGACAAAATCCATCAGCATTTGCTTATCTGTGAAGGATTTTATTTCTCCTTCACTTATGAAACTTAGTTTGGCTGGATATGAAATTCTGGATTGAAAATTCTTTTATTTAAGCATGTTGAATATTAGCCCCCACTCTCTTCTGGCTTGTAAGGTTTCTGCAGAGAGATCCACTGTTAGTCTGACAGGCTCCCTTTGTGGGTAACCCGACATTTCTCTCTGGCTGCCCTTAACATTTTTTCCTTCATTTCAACCTTGGTGAATCTGACAATTATGTGTCTTGGGGCTGAAAAGTATCTTTGTGGTGTTCTATTTCCTAAATTTGAATGTTGGCCTGTCTTGCTAGGTTGGGGAGGTTCTCCTGGATAATATCCTGAAGTGTGTTTTCCAACTTGGTTCAATTCTCCCTATCACTTTCAGATACAACAATCTAACGTAGGTTCAGTCTTTTCACATAGTCCCATATTTCTTGGATGCTTTGTTTGTTGCTTTTCAGACTTTTTTCTATAATCTTGTCTTCATGCTTTACATCATTAAGTTGAACAATCTCTGATATCCTTTCTTCCACTTAATCAATTTGGCTACTGATATTCGTGTATGCTTCTCGTGCTGTGCTCTTCCACTCCATCAGGTCATTTATGATCTTCTGTAAACTGGTTATTCTAATTATCAGTTCCTATAACCTTTTATAAGGTTCTTAGCTTCCTTGCACTGGGTTAGAACATGCTTCTTTAGCTCAGAGGAGCTTGTTATTACCGACTTTCTGAAGTGTACTTCTGTCAGTTCATCAAACTCATTCTCCGTCCAGTTTTGTTTCTTGCTGGTGAGGAGTTGTGATCTTTTGGAGAAAAGGCATTCTGGTTTTTGGAATTTTCAGCCTTTTTGCGCTGATTTTTCCTCATCTTCATGGATTACTTTTTGTCTTTGATGCTGGTGACCTTCAGATGGGGTTTTTGCATGGGCGTCGTTTTTGTTGATGTTGATGCTACTGTTTTCTGTTTGTTAGTTTTCCTTCTAATAGGCCCCTGTTCTGCAGGTCTGCTGGAGTTTGTTGGAGGTCCGCTCCAGACACTGTTTGCCTGGGTATCACCAGCAGAGACTGCAGAACAGGAAAGACTGCTGCCTGCTTCTTCCTCTGGAAGCTTCATACCAGAGGGGTACCCTGTAGATGCCAGCCAGAGCTCTCCTGTATGAGGTATCTATCAACCTGTGCTGGGTGGTGTCTCCCAGTCAGAAAGCACGGGGGTCAGGGACCCACTTGTGGAGGCAGTCTCTCCCTTAGCAGAGCTTTAGTACTGTGCTGGGAGATCTGCTGCTCTCTTCAGAAGTGGCAGGCAGGAACATTTAAGTCTGCTGAAGCTGCGCCCACAGCTGCCCCTTTCCCCAGGTGCTCTGTCCCAGGGACATGGGAGTTTTATGTATAAGCCCCTGACTGTGGATGCTGCCTTTCTTTCAGGGATGCTCTGCCCAGAGAGGTCTAGAGAGGCAGTCTGACTACAGCAGTTTTGCCACACTGCAGTGGGTTCCGCACCCAGTTTGAACTCCCCAGCTGCTCTGTTTACACTGTGAGAGGAAAACTGCCTACTCAAGCCTCAGTAATGGCAGATGCCCCTCCCCACACCAAGCTCAAGTGTCCCAGGTCAACTCCAGACTGCTGTCATGGCAGCGAGAATTTCAAGCCAGTGAATCTTAGCTTGTTGGGCTCCATGGGGGTGGCATCTGCTGAGCAAGACCACTCGGCTCCCTGGCTTCAGCCCCCTTTGCAGGGTAGTAAACAGTTCTGTCTCGCAGGAGTTCCAGGTGCCACTGGGGTAGGAAAAAAAAACTCCTGCAGTTAGCTCGGGGTCTGCCCAAATAGCCACCTGTTTTGTGCTTGAATCCCAGGGCCCTGGTAGTGTAGGCACCCAAGGGAATCTCCTGGTCTATGGGTTGCAAAGACTGTGGGAAAAGCATAGTATCTTGGCCAGATAGCATCCTCACTCATGGCATAGTCCCTCATGGCTTCCACTGGCTAGGAGAGGCAGTTCCCTGACCCCTTGCAACTCCTAGGTGAGGCAACATCCACCCTGCTTCTGCCCACCCTCTGTGGGCTGCACCCACTGTCTAACCAGTCCCAGTGAGATGAACTGGGTACCTAGGTTGGAAATGCAAAAATCACCCACTTTCTGTATTGGTGTTGCTGTGAGCTGCAGACCGGAGCTGTTCCTATTCGGCTATATTGCCTGGGCATCCTATTTTGCCTATTTTTGCAGGGGGTAGGGAGACATGAGACCATCTCTGTTGTCCAGACTGGTCTTGAACTCCTGTTCTCAAGCAATTCTCCTTCCTTGGCCTCTCAAAGTGTTGGGTTTATAGGCTTGAGCCACTGCACCCAGTCTGCTTAATTTAGAGATGGATTTTTTTTTTTTTTTTTTGGCTATTGTTTGAGCTCTTTATATATTTTAGTTAGTAATCTCTTGTCAGATGAATAGTTGCAAATATTTTCTCCCATTCTGTGGGTTGTCTCCTCACTCTGTTGTTTCCTTTGTTGCGCAGACGCATTTTAGGTTGACGTAGTCCCATTTACCTGTTTTTCACTTTGGTTGCCTGCGATTTTGAGGTCTTACCCAAGAAATCCTTGCCGAGGCCAATGTCTTGGAACATTTCCTCAATGTCTGCTTATGGTAGCTTCATAGTTTCAGGTCTTAAACTCTTTAACATATTTTGATTTTGTTTTTTCTATGGTGAGAGATAGGGGTCTAGTTTTATTCTTTTGCATATGGTTACCCAGTTTTCCCAGCACCACTTATTGAAGAGACTGCCCTTTCCCCATTGTATGTTCTTGGTAACTGTCAAAAATGTTATTAATAGCTGTACATCCATGGATTTATATCTGGATTCTCTACTCTATTACATTGGTCTATGTGTCTATTTTTATGCCAGTCCCATGCTGACTTGGCTACTATAGCTTTGTAGTATATTTTGAAGTTGGTAGTGTGATTCTTCCAGCTTTGTCCATTTTGGTCAGGGTTGCTTTGCCCTACTCAGGGTCTTTTGTGGTTCCATATAAATGTAGGGATTGTTTTTTCCATTTTGTTGAAGAATTTTATTGGCATTTTGATAAGGAGGGTTTTTTTTTTGTTTGTTTGTTTTTCGTAGATTATTTTCCATCCCCTCAAGCATTTATCCTTCAAGTTACAAAAAATCCAATTACATTCTCTAAGTTATTCTAAAGTATACAATTAAGGTATTATTGATGATAGTCACCCCATTGTGTTATCAAATAGTAGGTCTTATTTATTCTTTCTATTTTCTTTTGTGCACATTAACTATCCCCACCTATCTCCAAGACCCTCACTACCCTTCCCAGCTTCTAGTAACCATCCTTCTACCCTCTATGTCCATGTGTTCAATTGTTTTCATTTTTAAATACCACAAGTGAGAACACCCAATGTTTGTCTTTCTGTGGCTGGCTTATTTCACTTATCATAATGACCTCTAGTTCCATTCATATGGTTACAAAATGAAAGGACCTCGTTTTATTATTTTATTATTTTATTTTATTTTTTTTACAGAGTCTTGCTCTGTCACCCACGTTGGAGTGCAGTGGCAGGATCTTGGCTCACTGCAACTTCTACCTCCTGGGTTCAAGCGATTCTCTTGCCTCAGCCTCCCAAGTAGCTGGGACTACAGGCACATGGCACCAGGCCCAGCTAATTTTGTATTTTTAGTAGAGATGGGGTTTAACCATGTAAGGCAGGATGGTCTCAATCTCTTGACCTCGTGATCCGCCCGCCTCAGCCTCCCAAAGTGCGGGGATTACAGGCGTGAGCCACTGTGCCCGGCCCTCATGGGCTGAATAGTACTCCATTGTGTATATGTACCACATTTTCTTTATCCATTCATATGTTGATGGACACTTAGGTTGCTTCCAAATCTTAAGCTATTTTAAACGGTGCTGCAACAAACATAGGAGTGCAGGTATCTCTTTCCTTTCTTTTGAGTATATACCCAGCAGTGAGATTGCTGGATCATATGGTAATTGAATTTTTTTTTTTTTTTTAAGGAATCTCCAACTGTTCTCCACAGTGGCTGTACTAATTTACATTTCCACCAACAGTGTATGGGGGTTTCCTTTTCTTCACATCCTCATCAGCATGTGTTATTGCCTGTCTTTTGGATATAAGCTATTTTAACTGGGGTGAGATGATCTCATTGTAGTTTTGATTTGCATTTCTCTGATGATCAGTCATGTTGAGCACCTTTTCATATGCCTGTTTTCCATTTGTATGCCTTCTTTTGAAAAATGTCTATTCAAATCTACTGCCCATATTTTTCTGGATTATTAGATTCTTTTCCTATAGAGTTGTGTGAGCTCCTTATATATTCCAGTTATTAATCCCTTGCCTGATGAGTAGTTTGCAAATATTTTTTCCCATCCTGTGGGCTGTGTCTTCACTTTGTTGACTGTATCCTTTGCTGTGCAGAAGCTTTTTAACTTGATGTGATCCCATTTGTCCATTTTTGCTTTGGTTGCCTGTGCTTGTGGAATATTGCTCAAAAAATTTTTGCCCAGACCAATGTCCTGGAGAGTTTCCCCAATGTTTTCTTGTAGTAGTTTCATAGTTTGAGGTCTTAATTAAGTTTTTAATCCATTTTTATTTGATTTTAAGATATGGCTAGAGATAGGGGTCTAGTTTCATTCTTCTGCATATGGATATCCAGTTTTCCCAGCACCATTTATTGAAGACATTGTCTTTTCCCCAAAGTGTTCTTGGCCAACACTGTTAAAAACGAGTTCATGGTAGGTGTGTGGATTTGTTTCTGGGTTCTCAGTTTTATGCCACTGGCCTATGTGTCTGTTTTTATGCTAGTATCATACTGTTTTACTGTAGCATAATTTGACATCAGGTAATGTGATTCCTCCAGTTTTGTTCTTTTTACTTAGGATAGTTTTGGCTATCCTAGGTTATGTTTCACATACATTTTAGAATTGTTTTCGCTATTTCCGTGAAGAATTTCACGGGTATTTTCATAGGATTTCATAAATAGGTTATTAAAAATCAAGTTGAGGAAGTTTCACTGTTTCAGTTTACTGAGTCTTTACTGATATTTTATCTGTTAATGGATGCTAGACTTTGTCAAACGCTTTTTCTGCATCTACTGATGTGATCATGTGATTTTTCCTCTTTAGTCTTTTGACATGACAGATTATATCAACTGCGTTTTTTGAATGCTGAACCAGACTTACAACAAATCTCTCTTACTTGTGGTGTATAATACTTTTTAACATTGTTGGATTTGATTTGATAATATTTTGTTGAGGATATTTGCATTTATGTTTATGTAAGATATCTGTCTGTAGTTTCTTTTCCTGTAATGCCTTTGTCTAGTTTTGGCATTACAGTAATGCTGGCCTCATAGAATAAGTTAGGAAGTACTCTGTTTTTATCTTCTTTTTTTAAATTTCCAAGTTTATTACAAAGGATACAGATGAAGTGATGCATAGGGTAAGGGGTGCGTGACATTTCTATGTCTTCCCTGGGTGCTCCCCCTCTCCAGGAACCCTCATGTGGTCAGCTAGCCAGAAGCTCTTGCTTCTATCTTCTGAAGTTTCCTTTAATTTTTGGTAGAATTCACCAGTGAACACATCTGAGCCTGCTGCTTTCTTTCTTTCTTTCTTTTTTTTTGAGACGGAGTCTCGCTCTGTCGCCCAGGCTGGAGTGCAGTGGCCGGATCTCAGCTCACTGCAAGCTCCGCCTCCCAGGTTTATGCCATTCTCCTGCCTCAGCCTCCCGAGTAGCTGGGACTACAGGCACCCGCCACCTCGCCCGGCTAGTTTTTTGAATTTTTTAGTAGAGACGGGGTTTCACCATGTTAGCCAGGATGGTCTCGATCTCCTGACCTCGTGATCTGCCTGTCTCGGCCTCCCAAAGTGCTGGGATTACAGGCTTGAGCCACCGCGCCCGGCCGAGCCTGCTGCTTTCTATTTTGCAAGATCATTAATTATTGACTCAATGTTTTTGATAGATATAGGCTGGTTCAGATTGTCTATCTCTCCTTGTTTGAGTTTTGGCAAATATTGTCTTTCAAAGTGTTCTTCCATTTCATCTAGGTTATCAAATTTGTGGACCCAGAATTGTTCAGAATATTTCTTGATTACCCTTTCGATGTCTCTGGGCTCTCTGGTGTCCCCTTTTTCATTTTTGATATTAGCATTTTGTTTCCTCTCTCTTTTTTCTTCATGATACAGTTTGAATATCTGTCCTCATCCAAATTTCATGTTGAGATGTAATCCCCAGTGTTGGAGGTGGGGCCTGATTGGAAGTGTGTGGGTTATGAGGGTGGATTCCTCATGGCTTGGTGCTGCCCACAAGACAAGTGAGTGAGTTCTCATGATATCTGGTTATTTAAAAGTGTGTGGCACCTCCTCCACCTCTCTTGCTTCTGCTTTTGCCTTGTGATGTGCCAGCTATCCCTTCCCCTTCTGCCATGACTAAGAGCTCACTAAGGCCTCCGCAGAAGCCAAGCAGATGCCAGTGACATTATTGTACAGCCTGCAGAACCATGAGCCAATTAAACCTCTTTTCTTTATAAATTACCTAATTGCAGGTAATTATTTGTAGTAATGCAAGAATGGCCTAATACAGTTAGCATGGCTAGATAATTACCAATATTATTGATCTTTTCAAAGAACCAGCTTTTAGCTTCATTGATTTTTTCTACTGATTTCATATTTTCAATTAATTTTTGCTATAATTTTATCTTTCTCTGATTTTAATTTGGTCTTTTCTCGTTTCCTAAGATGAAATCTTATATGATTAATTTTTGGATTTTTTTCTTTACTAATATATGCATTCAATGCTATAAATTTCCCTTTAAACACCTTCGTTGCATCCCATTAAGTTTGATAATTTGTGTTTTTGTTTTCTGAAATATTTAGCTGAAAATATTTTAAAATTTATCTTGAGAGTTACTTTTTGACATGTTTTATTTCAAAGCATGTTGTTTAATCTCCAAGTATTTGGAGATTCTCCAGCTATCTTTCTGGTATTGATTTCTATTTTAATTCCACTGTGGTCTGAGGGCAGACATTGTATGTTTTTTATTCTTTTAAATGTGTTATGGTGTGTTTTATGGCCAAGAATGTGACCTATCTTGCAGAATGTTCTATGTGAGATTAAGAAAAATGTGTATTCTGCTGTTACTGGATGAGAAAGTCTATAGATGTCCACTATATCCAGTTGATTGACGGTGTTGTTGAGTTCCACTATAGTCTGATTTTCTGCCTGTGGAATGTGTCCACATCTGCTAAAGAAATGATGAAGTCTCCAACTATCATGGTGGATTCATCTATTTCTTCTTGTCATCCTATCAGTTTTTGTCTCCCGTATTTTGATGCTCTGTTTTTAAGTGTATTCACATCAAGAATTGTTACGTCTTGGCCGGACACTGTGGTTCACGCCTGTAATCCCGCACTTTGGGAGGCTGAGGTGGGCGGATCACGAGGTCAGGAGTTCGAGACCAGCCTGGCTAACATGGTGAAACCCCGTCTCTACTAAAAATATGAAAATTAGGCAAGTGTGGTGATGGGCACCTGTAGTCCCAGCTACTCAGGAGGCTGAGGCAGGAGAATGGCACAAACCCCAGAGGTGGAGCTTGTAGTGAGCCGAGATTGCACCACTGCACTCCAGCCTGGGCAACAGTGTGAGACTCCTTCTAAAAAAAAAAAAAAAAAAAGGAATTATGTCTTGGAGAATTTATCCCTGTATCATTATGTAATGTCATTGTTTATCCTTGGTGACTTTCCTTGCTCTGAAGTCTGCTCTGTCTGAAATTATTGTAGCTACCCTACTTTTGTAAAATTAGTGTTGCCATAGTATATCTTTCCCTATCCATCTACTTTTAATTTATATATTTATATTTTTAAAAAAATTTTTTTTTGGTGAAAAATAATTGGGTCTTATCTTTTGATTCACTTGGACAATGTCTGTTTTTTAATTGGTGCATTTAGACCATGGACTTCCAAAGTGATTACTGATATAGTTGGATTAATATCTTCCATATTCGTTACTGCTTTTTCACTTTTTTGAGATGGAGTTTTGCTCTGTTATCCAGGCTGGAGCACAGTAGTGTGGTCTCGGCTCACTGTAGCCTTTGCCTTCCAGGTTCAAGTGATTTTCCTGCCTCACCCGAGTAGCTGGGATTACAGGAGTGTACCACCAAACCTAACTTTTATATTTTTAGTAGAGATGGGGTTTTACCATGTTGGCCAGGCTGGTCTCAAACTCCTGTCCTCACGTGATCCTCCGGCTTCAGGCTTCCAAAGTGCTGGGATTACAGGTGTAAGCCACTGCTCCCAGTTCATATTTGTTACTGTTTTCTCCTTGTCCCCTCTTAATCCATGGGTATTGCCATAAAACAATACCTGAGGCTGGGTAATTTATAAAGAAAAGAGGTTTATTTGGCTTACAAGTTTGCAGGTTGTACAAGAAGCATCGTGCCAACATCTGCTTCTGACTAGGGCTTCGGGAAACTTCCAATCATGGTGGAAGGGGAAGTGGAGCTGGCATCACATGGCAAGAGAGGGAGCAAGTGAGAGAGGGATGTCACATTGTCTTAAACCAGCTCTCACATGAATTAGAGATCTGAGAATTCACTTATTACTATAGGAATGGAACCAAGCCATTTATGAGTGATCTGCCTCCATGACCCAAATACCTCCCACAAGGCCCCACCTCCAACATTGGGAATCAAATTTCAACATGACATTTGAAGGAAATGAATATCCAAACTATATCATCACCCTTGTTCTTTGTTCCTATTTTTTGTCCTCCACATTTTCTGCCCTTTGTGATTTTCACTGAGCATTTTAAAAGACTCCATCTTCTTTCCTTTCTTAGCATATCAGTTATATTTATTTTATTTATTTATTTTTGAGATGGAGTCTCACTCTGTCACCCAGGCTGGAGTGTGGTGGCACTAACTCAGCTCACTGCAACCTCCGCCTCCTGGGTTCAAGCATTTCTCCTGCCTCAGCCTCCTGAGTAGCTGGGATTACAGGTGTGTGCCACCATGCCTGGCTAATTTTCACATTTTTAGTAGAGACAGGGTTTCACCATGTTGGTCAGGCTGGTCTCAAAGTCCTGACCTCGTGATCCGCCCACCTCAGCCTCCAAAAGTGCTGGGATTATAGGTGTGAGCCACCATGCCCAACAGTTATATTTTCTTAAAACTTGTTTTAGTGGGTGTCCTAGAATTTGCAATATACATTTAAAACAAATTCAAGTTATCTTTCAAATAACACTATACCACTTCATGGGTAGTGTGAATACCTTGTAATAACAAAATAATACTCATTTCTCCATTCTATCCTTGTGTCATTGCTTTCATTCATTTCAGTTATATACAGCTATACACAAACATACATAATCAAATATATTATTACTAGCTTGAACAAACTGTTATCTGTCAGATCCATTGAGAACTAAAAAAAGAATATATATTAGTTGGTTATCACACTGCCATAAAGAAATACCTAAAACTGGGCAATATATAAAGCAAAGAGGTTTAACTGGCTCACAGTTCCACAGGCTGTACAGGAAGCATGGCAGCATCTGCTCAGTTTCTGGGGAGGCCTCAGGAATCTTACAATCATGGTGGAAGGCGAATGGGAAGCCAATTCTTCACACGGCCAGAGCAGGAGGAAGTGTTGGTAGGCGTGGGAGCATTGGGGAGTGAGGTGTCACACACTATTAAATGACCAGATTTCATGAGAGCTCACTATTGCAATGAGAGCACCAAGGGGGCGATGATGTTAAGCTATGAGAAACCACTCATGATCCAATTGCCTCCCACCAGGCCTTACCTCCAGCATTGGGGATAACATTTCAACATGAGATTTTGGTGGGAACACAAATTCAAACCATGTCAGAATGTTTTTATTTTTCTCTTCATTTATTCCTTCTCCATTGCTATTCTTTACATGGATCCAAATTCCTGACTGATATTATTTTCCTTCTCTCTAAATGAATTTTTTTTTCACATTTCTTCCAAAGCAGTCTACTGGAAACAAACTCCCTCAATTTTTTTTTTTCCTTCTGAAGGGTAATTTTACATGTTGCAGAATTCTAGCTTGTTTGGTTTTTCTCTCAACACTTTAAATATTTCACTCTACTTTTTTTGCTTGCATGGTTTCTGAGGAAAAACCAGGTGTAATTCTTATCCTTGCTCCTCTATAGATAAGGTGGGTTTTATTTCACTGACTTCTTTCCGAATTTTTTCTCTATCTTTGATTTTTTTTGTAGTTTGAATACATTGTGCTTAGGTGTGGGTGTTTTTTACATTTATTCTGCTTGGTATTCTCTCAGCTTTCTGGACTTGTGGTTTGCTGTCTGACATTAATTTAGGGGAAATTTTGTCATTATTGTTTCAAATATTTCTTTTGTTTCTTTCTCTTTTTCTTCTCTTGGTTATTCCCATTACACATGTTGCACCTTTTGTAGTTGAGCCACAGCTCTTGTATATTCTGTTCTGGGTGGGTTTTTTTCAGTCTTTTCTGTTTTTCAGTTTGGATAGTTTCTATTGAGATAGCTTCATGTTCAGAGACTTTTTTCTTCAGTTGTGTCCCGTCTACTAATAAGACCATCACAGGCATTCTTCATTTCTGCTACAGTGCTTTTGATCTCTACCATCTTTTTTGGTTCCTTATTAAATTATCTATTTCTCTGCTAACGTTACCTATCAGTCTTTTCATGCTATCTACTTTATGTGTTAAAGCTCTTAGCAAATTAATCATAGTTATTTTAAATTCATGGTCTAACACCAACAGCTCTACCATATCTTGAATTTGGTTCTGATGCTTGTACTATCTCTTCAAACTGTGTTTTTCCTTTTAGTATACCCGGTAATTTTTTTTTTTTTTTTTTTTTTTTTTTTTTTTTTTTGATAACTGGACATAATGTACTTGGTTAAAGAAACTGTCATGATGTTCCTTTAGTAATGTGATGTTAAGGTGTATGTATAGGTGGGGGAGCTTTCTGCAGTCCTATGATTAGGTCTCAGTCTTTTAGTGAGTCTGTGCCTCTGGATCATGAACTTCACAAGTGCCTCTCAGTTCTTTACCCCTATACTCACCCCCAAGATGTTACGTAGGATAGGATAGCTAGAGTGGGCTGGATTTGGGTATTTCCCTTCTCGTATGTGGAAGTCTAGAGGGTATGGAGTTGGGTATTTCCCTTCCCCCAGGTCAGTTATGCTCTGATAAAACCCCAGCAGGCTAGGTTACTCTCAGCTACTTTCTTCTGAGGATAGCTATTGTTGAGAAGAACAGAATGTTCTGGCACATTTAAAAATGGTTTCTTTTCCCCTCCCCATGCTGGAAGCACTGGGGGATTTTTCTCTGATATTCACCGTGTGAACCTGATAGAACTCCAGGAGTTAAAACACACAAAAAGTATGGGTTCCACCCACCATGACTAGGTCCCCCTGAAGTTTTTAACTCTCAGACTTGCCCACACAGAACTTTTAGCAATTCATCATTTAACAGTTTAGGTTTTCCTACCCCAGCACTGGTTCCTATAGAGGTCTCAGCTCATGGTTTTCTGCTCTGGTAAATTATAATTCTCTGTGTTTTCTGTTTGTTTTGTTGTTTGGTTTTATTTGTCCAGCTCAAAATGTCATTTTTTTTCTTTTCTTTTAATTCTGTAATTCTTTGTATCCACCTGTCTGTCTCTCCAGTTTGGGAGATGCGGTTTGCCCCATAACCTCACTTTTCCAAAAAATATATGAAGGGTTAAGTATTTTCAAGTTTGTTTAGCTTTTTACTTGTTATTAGGATGGAATGGTGAATTTTAAGTCTTACATGCTGGATTGAAAACCAGAATTCTGAATGAGTTTTGGAGGTTGAAAAGGGATTCCAATACATTTGCACTGTTCAACATGGTGGCCACTTAGTCACATGTACCTACTGAAATTTAAACTAAGTAAAATTTAAAATTCAGTTCTTCAGTCTCATTAGCTACATTTCGAGTATTCAATAGGTACATGTCATTAGTGTCTACAATATCAGAAAACATCTAAGAGCATTTTTATCATTGGAGAAAGTTCTATTGAACAGTGCAGCTCTATACTCTTGCTACTCAAATTGCAGTCTAATAACCAGCAATATCCTATCACCAATTGGTGGGTTGTCTCTTTTTCTTTTTGTCTTGAGACAAGGTGGTGCTCTGTCACCCAGGCTGGAGTGCAGTGGTCCAATCACAGCTCACTGCAGCCTCAACCTCCCAAGCTCAAGCAATCCTTCCAGCTCAGCCTCCTGAGTAGCTGGGACTACAGGTGCATGCCACCATGCCAGGCTAATTTTGTATTTTTAGTAGAGGTGGGGTTTCACTATGTTGCCCAGGCTGGTCTTGAACTCAGAATCTCAAGCTATCTGCCCACCTCAGCCTCCCAAAGTGCTGAGATTACAGGCATGAGTCACCGTGCCCTGCACAGTTGGTTTGTTAATAGGCAGAGTCAGGCCAGGCATAGTGGCTCACGCCTGTAATCCCAGCACTTTGGGAGGCCGAAGCGGGCAGATCATGAGGTCAGGAGATCGAGACCATCCTGGCTAACACGGTGAAACCCTGTCTCTACTAAAAATACAAAAAAATTAGCCGGGCGTTGTGGCGGGCACCTGTAGTCCCAGCTACTCGGGAGGCTGAGGCAGGAGAATGGCATAAACCCGGGAGGCAGAGTTTGCAGTGAGCTGTGATCGCACCACTGCACTCCAGCCTGTGCGATAGAGCGAGACACTGTCTCACAAAAAAAAAAAAATAAATAAATAAAAAATAAATAAATAAATAAATTGGCAGAGTCTCCAGCCCTATCCAGGACCTGATGAATCAGAATCTGCTTTTAATAAGATTCTCCAGTGATTCCTATGCACATTTAGGTTTGAGAAGCATTGTTGTAGTGGTTGTGGGACTTGGATGAGTCAGATGGGTGTGGTTCTTGGATGGAGGGACTCAGAGAATAAAACTGTACTCTGAGGTAACAGTGGGTACAATGACAGCGCATGAAAATGCATGCATGGCCGGAGCTGGTAGGCTGAGGCAGATTACAAAAGGTTCTGTAGCCCTTTGGATTGTGCCCTGTGGGAAGCCCCTGATCAATTTAACATAGGAATGCCTGACAAGATCTGGGTTTGAGGAAGACAGCCTAGTGGTAATATGAAGGACCTGAAGGGCAACTTGGAAGTCAGGGGAGCAGACAGAAAGCTCTGATACAAACCTAGATAAAGAATGAGGCTTTCTTGGCTGCAGGCATCTCAGAGAGGAGAGGGAGAGAGAAAGAGAGAGAATCCACAGGGACTTGGTGACTGACTGGACATGTGGAATAGAGAGATGGATGAAGTGAGAGCTGAACTTGGATGAGTGATAAATGGAGCTTTATCCAAATCAGGAATCCAGGAGAATAAGCAGACTTTATGGGAAGGTACTGAGGTTGGCCTAGACATGTTAAGTTTGAAGTATCTCTGAGACATTTGTTCGCCAGTTTCCCTACCTGCCAAATGACAGTAATGACAGTATCTACCTCCACGGTATTGGTATATTAATAATCAACTGATATAGTGTATGTGAATATACTGTATTAACGTTTAAGTGTCACATATGTGTTACTAGCATGACTCTTCCATGTATTTGTAATCTGAAGGAGGGAAGCAGAAGAAAGGCTGAAGATATTGTCTGCATTTGCATAAAGGCAGTGTCATATATCAAATTCATTAAGACAGGAAGTGCTAAAGGAAAATGCTGAAGAGAATGAAAGATGTGGATAGTCAAGTAAGAAATATAAGATAAAAAATCATCAATTAGAAATACACCCCAGCTGCTTCTAAGCATAGTAAATTGTCAAAGCTTTCCATCAAGTGGAAGAAGACAGTCACAGTAAGACTTTGGAGAAAACACATATTGAAAAATTCAATTGAACAATTAGTAGAACGATTTCCTGTATATTAGAAACCCTGTCCAGAATCACATCTGCCTTGAAACATATATAGCACATATTACGAAAGAACTGCTACATTTCGATTTTCATCTGCAGACAAATTTAAGGTTAAAATGTAGTATACCCTTAAAGGTGATTGCTAGTTCAAATTTATCATTAGGCATATGGCTTCCTAACTCTTGATTATATGTTTGGAAAATTGCTGAGAAGTTTTCCATCTGATTGATCAGACAGTATCTGAGTGTGAAACGTAAATCTTTGATGCATGCTTTTCTTCTGGAATTTGTAGATAGTGCAGGATTCTTACATTTATTTTGCTTTTGTAAAGTAAGCAAATAACCTGACTTTAAACCTCAGTAAGGCTATTCAACTAAATTCCATATATATCTATTGAAGATATATTACAGCAAGGCAGTGCGGTAGGGCCTGTCTCTTCCCTCAGGTTGCTGATAATTTCATGGCAGAGACACCTGTAAACAAGTCCTGAGGCAAGTGAGTGCTCATAGAATTATAAACAGGTTTGGGTAGTTTGGGGAGAGAAGTGAGGAAGAACAATAGCTGCCATCAGATATCATATATTTGAAGTTTGATGACTGACTTTCAAGAATAAAGTTCCTGCCACTTAGTTTAGCTAGTTCTGGCCATGTTATCTGCAGCTCCTTCCATCAAGAGGTAGAGTCTATTTGCCTGTCCCTTGGATTTGGAGAGGCCCTCGCAATTTGCTTTGATCTGCAGAATTTGGTGTATATGACCTTGTGTGACTCCCAAGCCTAGGCCTTAAGAAATTTTACAGCTTCTGCCTGCTGTTTTCTGGATGTTGCCCACAGACCAAAAACAGCCTACTGCAGGATGAGAGGCCACACGGAGCTGACAGCAGAGGCATGAGTGAGGCCACCTTGGACTTTCAGCTCAGCTGATTCTCTAGTTCAGGGAGCAGCAAACTACAGCCTGTAGGCCATAGCCTGCTTTTGTATGGCCTTGAGCTTTGGGTTTTTAATAGCTTATAAAAAATAAATAAAAAAGAAGAATAGTGACAGACACAAACTCTAAAATATTTACTATCTGATCCTGTTTTACAGAAAATTTGGCCAACCCCTGCTACAGCTGAATGTATCTATATGAATGAGTCCAATCAAAACCAGAGAGGAACCACATAACCGACCTTCAGAATTATGAGAAATACTAAATTGATATTTTTGCAAGCAACTATATTTTGGGAGAGTTTGCTCTGCAGCAATAGATGACTCAATCACAAGCTGATAAATGCTACACAAAGAAAAAGGAGACTGCTTCAAAGGAAATAATCTCGTAAAGGTTTTGGACCTTTTTGTCTCACTTCATTTAGGAGAATTTCTTACTCCAATCTGTTGTCCATGGCTCTGCTTTGCATTCTAGGGAGGTTTTGGCAGCTATGAGCACATATACCTGCTGGTTACTCAAAGGACATTCAAAACATTTTTAAAATCAGTATTGAAATAGAACTTTTCTAAAATTTTAAGAAACAGAATTTGTAAAATATAATACTAATGCCCTAAAGCATTCTTCCAAATAAGAGGTCTATTTTTTCAGTATATTAATCTATCTGCAGTGAAACCTGTCTGGTTTTGTTATTAATGGACCTCCTTGACTTAGTGAGGTGAACTGTCAGCCCAGGTGGGGTGAAGAATGGTTGTAATAAAGGCGTGCAGCAGGGCAGCAACCACTTTACCCTCTGCAAAGGACACAGCTACCCGCCAAGGCTGGAACCAGGAAAACAATCTCAACCATAATTTAGATCTGATTATTGTAATTTAGATCTGATTATTTATGCAGTGCCAACTAAGTCCTTGACTTACACTGCTACTATCTATACTTATTTTTGTTGCACACCCATTTTGATCTCTATATTCACCCCTATTATTTTCAGAGAACCTTCAAACTATCATAAGTAATTTTGCAAAAAAGGCTATAAGGAAGAAGCAGTCAGGCCAAAGAATAAACAAAAAGAAATGGTGGGCCACGTTTACAGTCATGATGCAAATGTGTGGGTTACAATCAGGGATGGTGCTCATGGCTGGGCGTGGTAGTGGTCAAATACATGATTCAGACCCACTTGATTTTGAGGAAAGGACCAGTACAATCAATACTGCACATCTTGGTAAAAGGAGTTTGAGAAGATGGATCTGAGAATTTAGGTCAGCTATGCTCAGATGTACAAAAGCAACTCCCTGGGACTCCCATCCATACACAGGCCATTGAAACCTGACGTGTCTCTTACCCCCAACTCCATTCCCCATCGGATTCGGGAAGAAGAACGGGCATTTCTTCTGAGACAGCAAAGAACTCCTCCTAAGGTTTCTGCTTTCCTAATTAGTTCTGTATGAAGTTTAACAAGAAAATCCCTCCAGGGCCGCCTCCAGGCCAAGGATCTTAAACAGATATCCTAGCTCGACGTCTGCCACTAAGTTGTCTAATCTTGGCCAGCATCAACTAAAGGCATACGTAACACGGTCGTGCTCGGAATGCAAGATGACCGCGAGGATCCAGAGGGCGCGCCATGCGAGCTCACAGGGCGGGGGGCCACCTGGGCCCGCGCGTGCAGCCAGGGGCTTCCGGCCGCGGCCCCGGCGCGTGGTCTGCGCGCGCCCGGCCGTGCGTGCGGCTGCGGGGAGGCTGCGTGTGTGCGCAGGGCGGGAGCGCCGTCCACCTTCCCGCTTCCGAGCTGGGTGCGCGCCGAGCACAGGAGGTGAGTGAGAAGGGCGGCCCTGCAGGGTCTCCGAGGCGGTTGAGACCTGCGGCTGGGTGGCGGGCGTGGCCACTGGACCCGCATTTCCCGGAACGCGGCATCCTTGTAAACGCCTAGACCCCGGCAGCGAGGCTGGAGGCACCGCCCACTCCTTTGGAGGTGAGCGTGGCCCAGGTAGAGCCGCCGCGCCCTGGCGCTCGGGCTCGGGCCTCAGTGACTAGCAGCTCCCCGCTTCCGGTAAGCGCTGAAAAAGGGGCCTAGCGGGGCAGTGGGCTACGCGGAGGGCCCAGGCCGCGGCGGCAGCCGCTGGTTGTCCACCTTACCTTGCGTCGCCTGTGGCGGTCCAGCCACCGTCCGATCCGGATAGCGACCCGGGGCGTTTAAAGCGGTGCGGAGGAAGAGGACGGGAACGGTGTTACGGTATTGGTGAGCCCCTAACAGGCCTGCGGCGAACGCTTTCTTGGAGCGGTGGGGAAGGGCCCCAGCGCAGGGCTGTCGGAAGGCTTGGGAAGGAATGTGAAAGTCAATGGGGAATGAGGAGAAGGGGCGGGGAGAGAAGGAAATCCTGCGGGGCTAGGGCTACAGGATTCCTACAGGCGGTGTTAAGGAGCATACAAGGCGTTTTAAAAGGATTCCTAGAGGTGCAACGGAGTGGCACTTTTCCAAGCAGGAAGGAATGATGCCATCCTCAAGCACGGGTAGTCGTTGAATTCAGTACCCGTTCACCTTCTTACTGCTGGATTTAGGAGGGAGATTTGCCGGGCTTTCATGATTTTGTTTCCTCTGCAGTTTGCACAGAGTGCCTGCTTTTAGGAGGTGGCTGTGTTGTCGGAAAAGCTGTCAAGGAGGAAATTGCCAAACCGTGTCTTTTTTTCTGTTTTCAGAGGTAAGGAAAATTTGGGTTTGCGGTGTTTAACTGGGAACAAGTTTTTTAGCTTCTCCCAGAAGGCTTAAGCAAAAGAAGGGCGCTGAATTTGTGCTCTTAGTATGTGTCGACGCTTGATAAAAGCACAAATTACCGAACGTGTATCAGTCTGTAGAAGAGAACTGTTTTAAGAGATAAGAGACTGACATTTTTTGCCCTCATAGACTAAAATGTTCATTCAAATGAATGGCCATATTTTTTTTTCTGTTCTTCTGTTCAGTAATTCACAGCAGATCTGAGTGTTTTAATTAAAGCATGGAATACAGAAAACAACAAAAAACTTAAGCTTTAATTTCATCCGGAATTCCACAGGTGAGTTCATCTTACTTATAACTTATAAATTATCCTAATTGATTAATAATGTCCGTAATAATGGCCTTTACAAGGTTTAAGGATCGTTGATGCAGCCACGAAGTTTGTTGTATATTCTAGTATGATTCTTTCATCAGAGGATTTGAAGAACTTCAAGAGTGAAATTCTACTAAGCCATTTCGGATAATATATATTTTCTGTCTTTTTTCTTGCTTAAAAAACAGAGACAAGGCCTCTTTATGTTGCCCAGGCTAGACTGGAACCCCTGGGCTCAAATAATCCTTCGACCTCAGCCTGCAGAGTAGCCACGACTTCAAGTGTGTGCCACCTCACCCGGCTCTAATAATATACATATTTTCTAAAATATTGAATTATTAAAATACCATGGTTCTTCAGGAAAACCCGATAACTATAAAAAGTTAATTTGGTGGGTCATATTCAACTTCAAGTTCTGACTCCCTTTATCCCTAAGAAAATGCTCCATTGAGTACTTTTTCTCTTTCCCCTTTGGATGGATGATGTCTCTTTTTGTGCCCAGCCTCCAGCTTTGTTCCATCCACCATTGGGTGATGCAGGTAGAATTCCCTTTTAGGAAATGTCTTTGTCCCTTTCACAACTACATTGTGTCCAGACCAAATAAGCTTTTAGAGGGATGGATCATTGTTGCTCACTGTGGGGTAAACTCCCACTGTGTGGTACATAGCCACATAGATGGGGTCAAGCATGTGGGATCGAACAGGGTACTCTTAATGATCTTGCACAACAGATGCATTCAAAAGTTACAGTTCATTTAACAGCAAACTGTTAGGCAAACATCTCTCTTGGGACTATGGACAATGCTTTTATACTAATAAAAAAGTTGTGTATTATAAACACTGATTTGCTTTTGTTACCAGGCCTTTTGGCATATTGTGAATTAGAGGCTAGGGGAAGATGAGAGGATGAGCTAGAAATACGGCAATTTGTCGGGGCACATCAGCATGGAGAAGGAAGGTGAAGCTACAGAACATCTGTAGGGTAAGGCCCCAAGTGCCTGAAGGTTGGGAGATTTGGCTGGGGAGATAACCTGCACTCCTTGAATCTCTGAGATACTAAGGAACTAAAAGCTAGAGTAGGTTATCGGTTTCCCACTCCATGTATTTTTGACTCTGAATACAGGTAGGTAACTAGGATCCCATTGTCTGTGGCTTTTCTTTCTGTGTCTCTTACCTAGAACTATATTTAGCTGTTTTGTTTCCAGAATTTGTTTTCAAGAATGGAGTTACCACTTTCTATGCGAAAGCAGAATGGAGTAGCTGAGACAGACCCTAGGGCCCACAAAGAAAATATTGACTATCTACCTTTTATGGGGAAAAAAGTTTGCCCACTTCTGGGATAGAACATGGATTTCTGCTAAACTCTCAAGCTGTGCATTTTGAACAGTCTCATAAAAGTTAGAATAACAAAGTCCTCCTCTTAAAGCATTTCACAAGTCTGCAGCCACCCATTCCTGCAGCATGACATGAGGGCTCAAACTATATCTCATATCTGGAATTATATTTGGCTACTATTTTGGTTACAGACTTTGTCATTGAGAATGGAGTTACGGACTTTCTAAGGTAAAAAGTTACCATCAAGTTTTATCTCTTAACATTAAATAGTTCCTTTCTCTATACTGATACAGGCTCTAAATGTATGCCTCTATTGGGCACTAACACATTGTGAGAGTGCAAGCTTAGTTCCCTGCTGTGGATTTTGGTCACTAATTTAGAAACATTTGAGCTGGAAAGCCTCCCCCATATTCTCTAGGTGGGCCTCACTCATGACGTTCAGTATGTGTAGTTGTGAGTCTTCCACCGTGCTCTGCATTGAGTGTCTGCAGCTTGAGGACAGGGCTTGTCTGTCTGCTTCCCAACTGCTACGCCAACCTCTAACACAGGTCCAGAACGCCGAGTGAATGAATGAAATACCCTCAGATGACTAAGGCAAAGGTAATTGATAACTAACAAGAATGGTAAAGATCTGTAATGTTCTCAAGTTAGGGTAGTAATGGGAAGAAATGTTAACTAGAGCAGCTCCCCGATGCCCATCCTCCGGTGGATAAAGCTGTTTGTAACAAAACAGACACAGAAAGCCCAGCTTTTAGCTGTTTTGCTGCTGTTCTGCCTGACTTGTGTGATCTTTGCTCCAGTTTTCCTAGCTCCCTGGACCGGGTTGACCTGTTGGCTCTTTCCACTGACTACTCTATCACGTGGTGCTCTCCAGCTACTCAACCCGAGTGTAAAGGTGTGTCTGCTTCTGCTGCATTCTTTGCTGCCTACCCAGGAATCTCAGGAGGCTGTGAGATTAGGTGTGAGGGTGGTCTCTCCTGGGACACTGTGCCCTGGCAGAAGGAACTTGGCATTTGGAGTTGAAGGGCTTGAGTTTGGATTCCATGTCTTCCTCTACCTGAGCTGCACTGTTCCCTGAAAAATGGGATTGATGTTAACACAAATTTTACAGTGTCATGAAATGTGCTTTGTAAATTGTAGTTAGAAGCACTGTAAACTTGTATAGTGTCCAGAAGTTCACTATGCCTTTAAAAAAAAAAAAAAAAAAAAAAGCCCTGCTAAAAATCCTGATGTGTATTGCAAATTATTAAGAGTGATTTTTTATGTTCTTATTGGAATATGCAGTAGGGCAGAAGCAAAAAGAAAATTGCAGCTAAATTTTCCTTCTGAAGTCCTGCTGCTTTTGTTTGCTCCTCATTTTTCTCAGCCCAAACCCAGAAATCCGTAAAAGATTCTGCATGCCACAACCTAGAAATCTATCAGAGATTCCCATATACAGGGATTGTTTTACCTACAAGAAAGTAGTTTGTTTGCAAACAATATATATAATATGTCTTACTTACATGTGTCTTTAAAAACTCAGGTGTCTTCTACCTCAGCACACAGAAGCAGCAGGCTTCCGCCTTAATGAAAGACATTCTCCCATACATCTTAGAAGATACCTGAGGGTGGTAGTGCTGCAACCAGCAGGGTTTCAAGGGCAGAATTGAGAAATGGTAATGGAGTATAGGTATTTATACTCACTGTCTATCTAAAACTGTGTGACAGCTACAGAGAGTGGTGCTCGAGGTGGGGTTTTTCTTAAACTCAGTAAATACTTCAAATTCATTCTTAAAAATTGAACAATTTAAAATATGCCAAAATTAAACCTTTTCTATGAACTACATTTGAAACATCAATAACAAAGTTGTGGAACCTTGTAGTTAGAAGGGACCTTCGACATTTCTTAGAATAACACTATTTTTGGTTTCTCATTTGCCTTCTGGAGTGAAACTTACATATTATTCAAAATAATTTGAAAATCTCTACCATGGCCTTTCTAAGCTTTTCTTGCCTCTAGAACAGAACATCCCAGTTCCTTCAGCCACATGTCATGCAATCCTTATGCAGATGATAGAACCCTCCACCGAACGAGTTACCCTCTTCTAACTTGTCAGTGACCCTTTCGAAATGGAACTCATATGGGGCTATGGAATTATGACCCCTTTTGCCCAGATGCTTTTTCCATTTCTTGAATCTAGGAGTGTATTGGGGTGGGTGTGTGTGTGTGTGTGTGTGTGTGTGTGTGTGAGAGAGAGAGAGAGAAGGGGGACAAAATCTAGTATTCACTTGTAGAGTTTCTGTCAGCACTGCCATTCATTCACAAGTACTTGGGAGTGCTTCCTATGTGCCAGGCACTATGCTAGGGGCTGGGGACACAGTGGTGTGCAAGAATGAACATCATCTCTGTGCTGGTAGGGCCAGATGGAGCCTGATAGGTAACCTAGCCCAATGCCCTAAAATTCTGTTGAGGAATAACTCCTCAAATTCAATGACTTGCCTCCCTGCCAGAACTAAAATCCTTGTTTCCTGACTGCCCAGTTATTCCTTTACATCACCACCTTTTATCATATTGGACTCATACTCAGCTAAACCGTAAGGTCTGTGTAGGCTGCTGTTAAAATGGCTCCCCATCCTCCTCTTGTGCACCTGATTTTTCGAACTCTGACTTGGGACGATAAATGTGTTCCCATCAAATTTCGTCTTGCTGTCTTTAGCTTTTTCTCACCTGTTAAAACCTTTTGGATTGTAATTACATATTTTAATGAATTTGTCATTTTTTTCCTGTGTTTTTCTGGCCTACAAAATTGAATAAGCCCACATTCCTTTGTCTTTTTTTTTTTTTTTTTTGAGGCGGAGTCTCGCTCTGTCACCCGGGCTGGAGTGCAGTGGCCGGATCTCAGCTCACTGCAAGCTCCGCCTCCCAGGTTTACGCCATTCTCCTGCCTCAGCCTCCAGAGTAGCTGGGACTACAGGCGCCCGCCACCTCGCCCGGCTAGTTTTTTTTTTTTTTGTATTTTTAGTAGAGACGAGGTTTCACCGTGTTAGCCAGGATGGTCTTGATCTCCTGACCTCGTGATCCGCCCGTCTCGGCCTCCCAAAGTGCTGGGATTACAGGCTTGAGCCACCGCGCCCGGCTCCTTTGTCTTTAATTAGATGTATGAAATGAGAAAAGGCTAAAGATAGGCCTGTGATTTTTCTCCCCCAGTTTGACAAAGATGCTCCAGTCAACCTTAGAACATCAGCAGGAGGGCAGATCTCTGGCACTTCTGTGTAACACTATTCCCAGAGTCCTGCACAAGCCCAAAAAATGTTTCTTGAACAAATGACTGCATGAAAAATACACTGGCTATGATGGATCAGCCGATTTTTAAGCCATCTAACCACTGTCATTACTCACATTTTCCCATTTTGTTCAGAAGGACTTTAAGTGCCCAGCTCTCTTTACAGAGAAGCTTGATTCTTAGGTGTTATCTAGGAGTTACCTTGATCTTCTGTTGAAGAACCCTATTGAAAATAGGGCTTAGGTCAGTCAAACAGAGCATTCTCAGTGAATCTCTTCTACCTCCTGATGGTCATTGCATTTGTGTCATAAGTGTTCACTAATGTTTACGGAGTCTCAGCAACGTATTCAGGGTTATTTGGAATACAGATTAATATTAGTCCCTTCAGGGATTTCTCCATTGCCAAAAAGTGAACTTGTTGGGGAAGACTTGTTGAAAATTGGGTGAGGATTTGGAAGAGCTCAGCATGATTTGCATGGGAATTGGACTAGACTTCCCTTTCTTTAAAGTTTCTGGTTTAGCCACTCAAATAGCTGGCATTATAGGCATGCACCAGTGTGCCTGGCTAATTGTTGTATTTTTAGTAGAGACGAGGTTTCACCATGTTGCCAGGCTGGTCTTGAACTCCTGGCCTCAAGCAGTCTGCCCGCCTTGACCTCCCAAAGTGCTGGGATTACAGACATGAGCCACCATGCCTGCGCAAAAGTTTGTGGTTTAACTTTGACAACTCTTCATCTCTGAGGAAGAACAGAGGTGCTGCACTATGAAAGTATGAAGACACCAGGCCAGTAGGATAAAACAAGGCAGGAGGGAAGCTTTTGTAGTGTAGTGGCTACAGACTCCACTTGGGGTGGTGAAGATAGCCGAGTTTTCAGTGCTTGGCTCTGCAGGCTCTGACACCCTGACTAGTGAACAGGTGTCCAAATCTCAGTCTGGTTAGCTGAAAGATAAATGTTATAATAATGGTTCCTACTTCATAAGATTGCTGTAATCATCAAACAAATGGAAATATAAAACATGCTTACTACAGTGCCAGGACCAAGCAAGGACTATTGCTAAAATTTTAGAGAAGGGAGTATGAAGAAGTTGGGTAGAGTAGAAAGCAGGTTCTTTTTAATGTAAGCCTTTGTTTGCGCTGACAGAGTAAAGTGTATTTCATTTTTACGTGTTATCAAATTAAGCAAATATACCAATTGCTATTCATTCAGTAAATAAAATTTCCTGTTATATGTCCAGCTGTATGCTCCAAAGTAAGGAGGAAAATGTAAATCATATCAAATATGCACAATCCTCAAATAAAGTAGCCTGACGCCACTTGAATATCACACGCACTACAGCTGGAAAAGGTTCTTGTATTTTGCAGCTCTCCTCCAGTTCCTACAAGTGCCTATGGCGAGACTTTTGACAGTGTGAGTGGTGCCCAGAAAAAAATGCTGTTCGCTTGTAGGAAGACTATGGGGCAGAAAGAAAGATCCTGTGAGAGGGGAGCACATGTGCAGAGGAGGAGCCAAAAAGTGCGCATTTGGCCTTGTGAATCTCTACCAGTAGTCCTTGGGGGCTCGTATTTGCAGGATAGCGAACATCAGGCACTGGGAGATTCTAGGGGAAGCAGAATCCTTGAACTCTAGGAGAAGACCTACTGATTTGGAAGGAGAAGGTGGATCCACTAACATTTATTTGCATGTTTAATTGTATTATAGAGAACATCATGCCATGTAAGACACATTTGGGAGTTAGGAGGAAGGTTTGTAAAGGAGATGTAGACGAATAATATTTGTAGAGGAAGCATATAGTGTGGACTCTAATAATAGCAGCAATATCATCTACTTAGCCCTTACTGTGTGCCAGCCCCATCCTAGATGTTTAGGACATTTTATTTCATGTAGCTCTCGCAGTAAACCCCACGAGAAAGGTATTATTGCTCCCATTTTACAGATAAGGTAACTGAACCTTAAAAAGGTTGAGTAATTTGCTGAAGTGAGTTTCATTGCTTCATACTGAAGTTTGAACTTCAGTATGTCCACAAGGCACCTGTTAAAAATGTTTCTGATTCACTAGGTCTGGGGTGGGGCTTGGGGCTTTGCATTCCTAATACACTCCCAGGTGGTGCCCATACACTTTTGTCGGGGGGGGGGGGGGGTTGGTCTAGGCATCACATTCAAATCACCTGGGAGCTTTAAAAAATAATGCCACCTGGTGCTCGCTTCGGCAGCACATATACTAAAATTACTGCCACCTGAGCCCTGCCACACTCTGAAACTCTGATTTAGTTGGTCTGGCATCCAGCTTTGCTTCCAGTGTTTTTCGAGTTCTTCAGGAGATTGTAATGTGTGCAAAGTGAGAACCACTGGGTTAAAGAAGGGGGGGAAAGTAGTGGTCAGATGGCACTGGCTGTGTTCATTTCCATATAATCAGGGGAGGTCCTCAAACACAAAGCAGCAGTGAGTTGTGAAAATAATTAGATGTGTAATTGATGAGTCTAATTGAATGGTAGAGTTTTATATTGCTTTATGAGTTAATGTGTTTAGTTTGAAAGGGTACTGGTGAAATTTCCCACAAATATGTGAATTGATATGTGAGTTATATAACAAGGAAAATACATGATTGATGTAATGATGATTTGAATTAAACTTAATATGCACAGGACCTTTTTTAAGGCAATTAAGATTTCCACTCCATTTGCAGTATTTTATGTAGAAGAAAAATTAGAATGTTGCAAAACTGACAGTAGTTTGGTAATTATCTGTAATAGTTAGCGTATGGATGATCCTGAATCTAGCATGCTTGGACCTAAAATTTAACTAAAATTTGTTTTTTGTTTTTTTTGGACCTTTTAAAATGCACATGATCAGAATCAGCATAGCCTATTACAATAAGGTTTTGTTATTAGAAGAGAGCTGAGGAAAAGCGTAATCTAACAAATTCAATTTACTTTTGGATTCAATTTATTCTTGGGAATATTTACTAAGTGGATAGAAGTACGTTACCAAACCATTTGCAAAGTATGCAAATATTACAGAGAGCCTACTATGTGTTAGACACTGGATATATGGCAGTGAATAAGATGGGTCAGGTTTTCCCCCTCTTCAATCTTACATTCTTTTGAAGGGAACAGACAATAAACAAATAGAAATAGATTTTTAAAATTCTGGATAGGGTTAAATGCTGAGAAGGTGTTAGGTTTAAGTCCCAGCTGATGTCCAACAAGATGTTAGGTTTGAGTCCCAGCTGAGGTCCGAGGGGAGTGGGTGGATGGGCGAATAGCTGAAGGAACACTCGGGGCTGTAGGCAGGTGAAATGTAGTTTTATTCAGTAGCTTTTTAATCAGCAGCTTACTTACAGTAACTTTTTCTCACGGTTTCTTTATCTTGGCTGTTTGCTTCAGCTTTGTGGCTCCTCTTATGAGTCTGCTCCTGCTGCCCCCATCCTTGCAGCTGCACTCCCTGGCCTACAATGCCAGCATCAGGGTTAGCAGCCTACTTTTTCCCTCTGGGCATAAGTCCCCCTTCCCGCCTTCAAGGCGACCCACTCTCCCTTACAGGGGTCAGTAGCATTACTCTCTCTGGGCATTAGTGCACCCCCAAGCCATGTCAAGCCAACCCAAGCCCTGTGCACAGCATCAGGAGGGCAGTTGTACCTTTTACAAACAATAGCGACTCAAAGCCAAATATAAACTTACACAGACAGGTTATCTAACAAGTTAAGTGTGTGCCTGTGCCCTAAACTTGCTAAGTCACTTTGGCCCGAATGTTCGCCTTGGCCTATTCCTTAAAGCAGATTCATGTACTTCACGGAAGGGAATAACGAAGGATGTGATAGAAAATAAGTGTTGGGAGAACTACTTGAGATAAGGGGTCAGGGACGGACTCTCCTAAGTGACACTGTGCTGAGATCTGAGGCATGAGAAGGAGCCTGCCTTTCCAAGAACCAGCTTTTTGGTTGGAGGGGCAGAGTAGGTGCAGGCTCCACAAGGGAGGAAAATAGTTGACATATTCAGGGATAAGAATGGGAGCCAGGCTGAGTTTGGTGGCCCACATCTATAATCCTAGCACTTTAAGAGGCTGCAGTGGGAGGATTGCTTGATTCCCAGAGTTCGAGACTGTTATGCCCAGACCGTTTATTTCCCGAAGAAGACCACCAGAGTCCAGAGTCAAAGCCAAGTGGCAAGGATCTTTAATGCAAGTTCGAACTTGGTCCCTCCGTTCTACAACATACAAGAGGGCCTGGAACAATGCCCGCGCTTGCTTTTTATAGCTTGAGGTAAACAGGACTTGTCAGGTTACAGAGGAACAAGGCATTACAATTGGTTTACATTTTAAATTATGCTTTTAGCAGCTTTCTTATTGGTTCCTGCGCTTTTACAAACGGTTGCAACCTTATCGGAGGTTCTCCAGGTGTTTTTTTTTTGAAATATACAGAGGAATGTGTTTGTGTCCGGCTCAGGAAGTGGAGGCATTGCTCAAGGCTGTGATGTGTTTGTGTCGGGCTCAGGAAGTGGAGGCATATGGGGGGACGTGATGTGCTCAAGGCTGTGATGTGTTTGTGTTCTTTCATTTCCCCCTCTCTCAGGTACCTCTGGAGCCAATCTTGGGTCCTATAGGTCTGACTCCATTTCAGTGTCCACAGTTTGGTATTGAGCTCTGAGGACCATGAGCTGTATGGTGTCAAACCTTTGCTTGACAAACCGCAAAATTCTGTTTATAACACAAGGTCCTACGGTAAGCAGAAACAGCAGACTTAACAGGGGTCCAAGGAAGGGGGCTAACAGAGAAAACATAGAGGAATTCCACCATTGGTTTGCAGCTGAGGCAAACTGCTGTTTTTTCATTTCTATGCTTAACCTGCATAACTGCTGGACCCGGTTCTCTACAAGCCCTGATTCGTTGATATAAAAACAACAGTCTTCCTTTAGAAACATACATGTACCACCTTTCTCAGCAGTGAGCAGGTCTAAGGCCCTCCGGTTCTGCAAGGCTACTTGAGCTAGGGATGTAAGCTGTCGTTGGAGGGAGGCAAGGGACTCAGCCGACTCCTCCATAGCAACAGCAAATTGTTGGTACAACTTGTTATTTTCTATGAGGGTGTGACCTAGGGCTCCCCCTGCCAGTCCGGCCGCAATGAAGGATGATGTGAGGGAGATTCCTGCAATGAGGGGGAGAAATATGGCTCGTGTAGGTCTCGGTCTAGGGACTGGGTGAATAGCAGTACTAGTCCAGTTACCGGTGTACCCCAGGAACTCGCCGGCAGTTAGGAGAGTTAACCGGGGAACTAATGTAACGGGAAGACACAGTTGGTTAGTTACAGAGGGACCAGAGAGGTTCTTAGATAATGTTCCATTACACCAAAAGAATATGCCCGGCGGGGCCCTCAGGTTGGTGTTGGGGGGCGTTACAGTGATGTTGCAGAGGCTGGAGTTGGTGCCTGAAAAACAGTAGGGAAACTTCTCCTGACTGGGGTTCAGGTACAGTGGCACATTAATAATGGGGGTGTTTGTGAAATTCTGAAGGTTGTTAATTTGGGTAGAGGATCCCCATGGCAGAGGGACAGCGGTTAGTGGTGGGCGCCCTAGGGTGGCACATAGAAAGCAACCGGACAAGCTATAAAGTCCTGTAAGGTTAGCAAGTTCTACTCCTTCTCGTAATAATTCTAACCAGGAGAAAGGACGTAACTCTTGTGTTAGTCTGTCTTCCTGTCGTTGGATATTCCCATGGACCAGGGGCAGTACTTGAACTAGGCCCCGCCACAGATAGAGGTGACTGCTAGGCCACGTGGAGGAAGGGGAGTAGTATACAGCTCCATGTTGAGGCTTGGTCCAGCGGGAGTTCCAAGGGTCTTTAACTACCCAAGTATAGATGCCACCTCTACCCTGTCGGTAGAAGTTTCCCCTGGATCGCTCGCGCCACCCTCTGACTGAGTGCATTCTACAGTAATTGTAGGGGCAGTCTGCGTTTTGGTGCCACCAATAGTGTTTACAATTGTATTTAGTCTGATCAAACTCAAAACATATTATTGGCACCTTTGGTTCGGCTATTTGAAAACCAGTAAAATTTAGCAAAATTGGGTCACTGCACCCTGAGTGGGGGGCAGTCAGCACTGGCCAATAATTTCCTGGGTTTATGAGGTTGCCCAGGGTGGGTTTGGTTTTCATAAAGCCAGAATCTCCAAAGGGATTAGAAACTGGTTTTGTGTTTGCCCCAGTGGCCACTAGGGCAGCTAACGCTAGGGTTAGACTGCTTAGCTGCATGTTTGCGGTGAGCTATGCTGCCGGCACAGGGTGAGTTTTAAGGGGTTGTTCTTAGCTCTGTCCACAGTCCACGTGGTTGGTGCTTCAGTCGCTGCCGTGAGTGGTCCAAGAAGGTCGGAGGTTGGGTCCACCAGTTTGACGTGGGTGTAGTGGATCCACGACGCGATGCCCTCCACTCTCAGGGCGGTGGGTGTGGTCAGGAGTACCTGGAGTGGTCCCTTCCACCTGGGTTCCAAGGTCTCCTATCGGTGTCGCTTAACCAGGACCCAGTCTCCTGGCTGGTACGGATGGGGTGTCGGTGGGGGACCGGTCTCATAGAGTTCCTTCAGTTTGGGCCAGACTTCCTGATGAATTTTCTGCAAGGCTTGTAGGGAAAATAGGAGTTCAGAGACATTTTCTGTGTCAGATTTAAGCAGATCATCTTTTAGGCTGGGAACCAGGGGTGGGGGTCTGCCATACATGATTTCATAAGGGGTAAGGCCCAGTCTGTAAGGGGTATTACGGGCCCAGAACAGAGCGTAGGGGAGAAGGACCACCCAATTAGCGCCAGTCTCCATAGTCAATTTAGTTAAGGTCTCCTTTAAGGTCCGATTCATCCTCTCTACCTGTCCTGAACTCTGGGGCCTGTAAGCGCAATGTAGTTTCCAATTTGCCCCAATGATGGACGCCAAATCCTGACTTACCTTAGCAACGAAGGCTGGTCCATTATCTGACCCTATCTGGACGGGGAAGCCATACCTGGGAAGGATATCTTCTAGAATTCTCTTTGCTACAACCTGAGCAGTCTCCCTCTTGGTTGGGAATGCTTCAATCCACCCTGAAAAAGTATCTACAAAGACAAGTAAGTACCGATACCCGTACTTCCCTGGCTTTATCTCAGTAAAATCTACCTCCCAGTAGATACCGGGCCTGGTTCCCCTGAGCCTCGTTCCCGTTGCAGCCTGGGATTGAGGGTAGGCGTTGTTAAGCTGGCAGACTTTGCAACTGGTCACAATGCTGCTGGCCGTCTTGGCTATATGTCTGATTTTGAGCTTGGAACGTCTGATCAGGTCTATCATCCGCCGGGCACCCAGGTGGGTGGTTCGGTGGATGTGTTCTAACACTTGTTGTCCTAATTTTTCTGGTAGGATGGTTTGGTCATTAGTATCAGTCCACCACCCATTCTGGATCTGTTTCAGGGGAAGTTTGTCGATCCACTGGAGATCTTGTTCTGAATAATCAGGGAGATATGGCAGGTCCCGGGGGCCCGGATCAGGGAGCTGGAGTGCAAGGAGTTGACTGGGAGCCTTTGCCACACTCCTTGCAGTTTGGTCTGCCAGAAAGTTGCCTTGAGCAATTGGAGTGGTTGGTTTCTGATGCCCTGGGCAATGTACAATAGCCAATTTTTCTGGTTCCCATAGGGCTGTTAACAGGGCTAGGATCTCTTGCTTATTTTTTATCTCTTTTCCTTCAGCCGTTAGTAACCCTCGCTCCCTGTAAATGGCCCCATGTATGTGCGCCGTAGCAAAAGCATATCGGCTGTCTGTGTATACTGTCAGTTTCTTCCCTGCCCCTAGGGTAAGAGCTTGGGTGAGCGCTATCAGTTCGGCCTTCTGGGCCGATGTCCCCGGGGGCAAGGGTTCCGCCCAGATTACCTCAGTCTCTGAAGTCACTGCTGCTCCAGCGTACCTCTGGCCTTGGTGAATGAAGCTGCTTCCATCAGTGAACCAGATGAGGTCTGCGTCAGGAAGTGGGCGGTCCTGTAGGTCCTCTCGAACTCCGTGCACCTGAGCTAGTATCTCAGTGCAATCATGGAGTGGGGCGTCCAGGTCCGGGTTAGGCAGCAGTGAGGCAGGGTTTAAGGTTGTTGGGGGCAGGAAAGTTATCCTGAGAGGATTTAGTAGAAGTCCTTGGTAGTGGGTGAGCCGGGCGTTACTTATCCACCGATTAGGTGGCTGTTTGAGTACACCCTCGATGGCATGTGGGGTACCGACCCGTAATTCTTGACCCATGACAAGTTTATCAGCATCTTATACCATCAGGGCCGTGGCTGCAATCATTCGGAGGCAAGGGGGCCACCCGGTAGCCACTGGGTCTAATTTCTTTGACAGGTAAGCAACTGGCCTCTGCCAGGGGCCTAAGTTCTGAGTTAGCACCGCCTTGGCGACACCCTTGCTCTCGTCCACGTATAAGTGGAAGGGCTTAGTGATGTCAGGTAGTCCCAGTGCAGGCGCAGAGAGTAAGGCGGTTTTGATCTGTTGGAAAGCCGTCTCGACTTCTTCTGTCCAACTAAATGGCTGCTGTCCCCGGGTTGCCTGATATAAGGGTTTAGCCAGCTCCGCGAACCCGGATATCCATAGTCTACAAAATCCTGCTGACCCCAGGAATTCCCTTACTTGCCGGGTGGACTGTGGCCTGGGGATCTGCAGAACAGTCTGCTTCCGGGCGTCTGTTAACCAGCGCCGCCCTCCTTTTAGCAGGTACCCCAGATATGTTACTTCTGGTTTACAAATTTGTGCTTTCTTTGCCGAGGCCCGGTATCCTAGATTTCCTAAAGCTTGTAAGAGACCCTTGGTCCCTTGGAGGCAAGCTTCTTGGGTCTCGGCTGCAATCAGGAGGTCATCAACATACTGTAGTAAAGTTATTTCAGGGTGTTTGTGTCGGTACTCACCCAGGTCTTCATGGAGGGCCTCATCGAATAGGGTGGGAGAGTTTTTGAATCCCTGAGGCAGTCTGGTCCATGTCAGTTGGCCACTTATGCCCCTCTCAGGGTCAGTCCACTCGAAGGCGAAGAGCTTTTGACTCTGAGGGGCTAAATGCAAACTGAAGAAGGCATCTTTCAAATCTAAAACAGTATACCATTGGTGTTTGGGGTTTAGAGTACTCAGGAGGGTGTACGGGTTAGGCACAGTTGGATGTATGTCCATAACCCTCTTATTGACTTCTCTTAAGTCTTGTACAGGTCTGTACTCCCCGCTATTAGGTTTCCGTACCGGCAACAAGGGAGTGTTCCAGGGTGAGTGACAGGGCCGAAGGACCCCTTGGTCGAGGAGCCGACGGATGTGGGGCGTAATTCCTACTTTGGCTTCTAGGGGCATTGGGTATTGCCATACCCGAACAGGATCTGTCCCATGCTTGAGTTCGACAAACAAGGCAGGACGGTGTTTCGCTAGTCCTAAGCCCCCTGTCTCTGCCCAAGCTCCTGGATATTGCTGGAGCCAGGTTGCTATGTCCTGGTCAGGGGTCACTTGCTCTTGGTGGAGCCGGTATTCATATTCTAGGGTTATAGTCAGGATGGGCACGGGCTGATTTTGGGAATTGGTCACGATGGGCCCCTCAGGGAGGAACTGGATCTGTGCTCCCATTTTAGTCAGCAGGTCTCTCCCTAATAAGGGGCAGGGGCTCTCAGGGATGACCAGGAAAGAATGGGTTACATTCCTGGCTCCGAGGTTTACTGTCCTTTGTGTCGTCCAGGGGTACTTACTTCCTGTGGCCCCTTGTACCCATGAGGACTTGGTGGATAATTTTCCCTTAGTTTTAACTAGGACCGAATGCTGTGCTCCCGTATCGACCAAGAACTGGACTGGGGACCCCTCCACTTGTAAAGTTACCCTAGGTTCGGGGAGGGGGTCCAAACCCCGTCTTCCCTAGTCTTCGTCTTGAGTGACTAGTACGGGTGTAGGCCTAGGGGGTCCCTGTCCTCGTTGTTTCTTCTTAGGGCAGTCTCTTACCCAGTGGCCCACTTCCTTACAGTAGGCGCATTGGTCTTTGTTCAGATTATCATGTCTGGGCCACTGCCTAGGTTGAGTGTTCTCTGGCTGTAGATGCTCTTTCTGTACTACTGCTGCCAGGACCTTAATCATTTTTTCAGTGGCCTTAAATTGCCTTTCTTCTGGAGTATCTCTATTATTGTAAACTCGCTGGGCTATCTGGAGGAGGTCCTGTATCTGTTTTCCCTCTCAGTTTTCTAATTTCTGGAGTTTCTTTTTAATATCTGGGGCTGCCTGATTTACAAAAGACATTACAATAGCTGCCTGACTTCCTGGGGCCTCTGGGTCTATGGGGGTATACTGTCTAAAGGCTTCCATTAATCTTTCTAAGTAGCTGGCTGGGCTTTCTGTCTTTCCTTGCAAAACAGAGTATACTTTAGCCAAATTAGTGGGCTTGCGAGCAGCCGCCCGGAGACCCGCCATTAGAGTCTGGCGATAAAGGTGTAGCCATCCCCTACCTTCTGCTGAGTTGTAATCCCACGCCGGTCTGGTCAGAGGAAACGTCGCATTTATGAGGTCAGGGTTGGCAGTTGGTTGACCGTCGTCCCCCGGGACCAGCTTTCTAGCTTCTACCTGTATTCTCTCTCGCTCCTCCCTTGTGAACAAGATCCGGAGGAGCTGCTGACAATCATCCCAAGTGGGCTGGTGGGTGAACATGACACTATCTAGTAAAGCCATTAAATCTTTGGGGTTGTCTGAAAACCGGGCACTCTGAGTCTTCCAGTTATACAGATCACTAGTGGAGAATGGCCAGTACTGAAGCCTGGAGATTCCCGTGTCATCTGGGGGTCCTATTTCCCGAAGGGGTAAAGCCACTGTGGAGTCAGGCGGCTGGGGGGGGCTAGCTCGCAAAGTGCGCCCCCGCGTCCGCCCAGCTGGCCCTTCAGAGTTACCTTCACTTTCAGCAGATCTGGGAACTCCGGCCACCCCCCCGTGGCTCAGCCCGGGGGGCTGGGACCTGGGGTCCGGAGGGGTACAGAGGGGGTTCTGTGGACAGTGGGTCCTCGCTCTCAGGTAAAACAGGATGGGGGGGGGCGTCGGTTGCTTGGATTTTAGCAGCCGAGCAACCAGTGCCTTACAGGGTTCCGGGGCTAATAGGAAGGGGGACAGCCAAGGGGGCGGGTTCTCAGTTAGGTCCTGCCATATAAGAATGTATGGGATATGATCCGGGTGGCCGGCACGCCCTGATAGGAAAACCTTGGACTTGACTCTAGTGATGACGGGAAGGCAGAATGTCCCTCCAGGTGGCCACCCTACATCAAAGGCACGCCATTCGAAGCGGCATAGAGTAATTAGCCTTCCCTTCCTGATTTCCATACTAAGATCACGGCCCCTTGCTCTAACATCCTTGAAATTACTTGTAAGGAGAGATAGGGGAGTGCTCTGGGTATTACCCATTTTAAACGGTAGCGCCCAGAGAGGCGTCTGGAACAGGTCCTGCAAGGGAACAAATTATGTCAGCCGCAGGCGAGCACCAGAAACCTGGGTCAGAGTCATATCAGAGGGGAGCCGCCAGCGCACACAGCCGCCAGCGCACACCAGAAACCTGGGTCAGAGTCAGATCAGAGGGGAGCCGCCAGCACACACAGCCGCCAGCGCGCACCAGAAACCTGGGTCAGAGTCAGATCAGAGGGCAGCCGCCGGCGCACACAGCCGCCAGCGCGCACCAGAAACCTGGGTCAGAGTCAGATCAGAGGGCAGCCGCCGGCGCACACAGCCGCCAGCGCGCACCAGAAACCTGGGTCAGAGTCAGATCAGAGGGGAGCCGCCGGCGCACACAGCCGCCAGCGCGCACCAGAAACCTGGGTCAGAGTCAGATCAGAGGGGAGCCGCCGGCGCACACAAACGCCAGCGCGCACCAGAAACCTGGGTCAGAGTCAGATCAGAGGGCAGCCGCCGGCGCACACAGCCGCCAGCGCGCACCAGAAACCTGGGTCAGAGTCAGATCAGAGGAGAGCCGGGGGACGTCTCCCACCGGTCTCCGCTGGCCGTCCTATAGCGTGTCCGCCAGGACTGCGTCAGCTTCAGTTTCAGACCTCACGAGTTACAGATACAGGTTTAGAACAGACACAGACAAACAGAGACGAGCCGCAGACTCAGAGAGCTGCAGATTCAGAACAGACACAGACAGACAAACAGAGACGAGCCGCAGACTCAGAGGGCCGCAGATTCAGAACGGACACAGACAGACAAACAGAGACGAGCTGCAGACTCAGAGGGCCGCAGATTCAGAACGGACACAGACAGACAAACAGAGACGAGCCGCAGACTCAGCCGCAGATTCAGAACGGACACAGACAGACAAACAGAGACGAGCCGGCTCACCTATTAGCAGATCAATCCTAGCAGATCCGTTGACCGGGGGTCTGGTGGGCTTGGGGGAATCCCGGACGAGCCCCCAAATGTTATGCCCAGACCGTTTATTCCCCGAAGGAGACCACCAGAGTCCAGAGTCAAAGCCAAGCAGCAAGTATCTTTAATGCAAGTTCGAACTTGGTCCCTCCGTTCTGCAACATACAAGAGGGCCTGGAACAATGCCCGCACTTGCTTTTTATAGCTTGAGGTAAACAGGACTTGTCAGGTTACAGAGGAACAAGGCATTACAATTGGTTTACATTTTAAATTATGCTTTTAGCAGCTTTCTTATTGGTTCCTGCGCTTTTACAACCGGTTGCAACCTTATGGGAGGTTCTCCAGGTGTTTTTCTTTGAAATATACAGAGGAATGTGTTTGTGTCGGGCTCAGGAAGTGGAGGCATTGCTCAAGGCTGTGATGTGTTTGTGTCGGGCTCAGGAAGTGGAGGCATATGGGGGGATGTGATGTGCTCAAGGCTGTGATGTGTTTGTGTTCTTTCAAGACCAGCTTGGGTAACATAGCAAGACCCTATCTCTATATATTTATATATTTTTTAATTAAGAAAAAATTTAAAAAATCAAAAATAATGGAAGCCATGTGGTTGAAATAGGATTGGGAGGGAGTAGTAGTGGCAGATGAGAGAGAGGCTTATATAAACCCTTGCAACCAGAGACTTAACAGATCTTCATTAAAAAATCTGAAACATTGTTGCTGGCATTGTAACACATGCCTGTGGTCCTAGCTACTGGGGTGGATCACTTGAGGCCAGAAGTTCGAGGATGATTGTGCGTGTGAATAGCCACTGCTCTCCAGCCTGGGAAACATAGCAAGGACACATCTCTAAATTTTTTTTTTATGTTAATATTGTTATTTTTAAGCTTTTATTGTCTCTGCCCTTTTTTGGCATTCCCTAAATTTTCTGTAATGAACATAATATTACATTTGCAATTAGAATAAATATATTTTTTAATAATTACATTTGATTTCTTTTTGCAGGAAATAACCAACATTTTTGCACTCCAGGAAAGAGTTTCGGGTTATTTTGGCTTAAATAGTTGTGCCGTTGTAGTATCTCTGTTTGTCTGTTTTCCTGGAGTCTTTGCATTTGAACACCAATACCCCCATTTATTTTCTAGTGACTTCCAGTATGTTTTTGGAGTAAAATAAAAAAGTGTGTATCTGCATAAACAATTAGTTACTATTCTTGTTAAAAAATTTGTATTTTAGGTTTTAAGGGTAGGAATTTTGAGTCTTCCTTGTGAAAATGATAAGGCTGTGATGCTGCTATACTGTTTATATCAAGGTTCAATGGTTGCAAGAAATTAAAACTCAAAGCAGCTCTGGTCAGAAGAGCTCCTTAGCATAGGAAGCATAGTGAGCAGGCAGCACACTCCCTGGGATCTAGCAGCCAAGAACATGAGATCTGGAGTCTTGTTTGAGTTTGTCTCCACCACTTACAAGCCTGTGATTTTGAGCATATTGACTCTCCCTAAGCCTTAGTTTTCTCACCTATTAAAAGGGGATAATAGGGGTTTTTAAAGCACCTTAATTCATGGGACTCTCATGAAGATTACATGATCTGGTGCCTGGAAGCAGTTACTGTTGCCCTCTCCTGGTACCATTGTTAATACTTTTAACACTGAGTGCCCACAGTGATACACAGAATGACTGACTGGACTGCCAGGCTTTTAAAAAATGTTTGTAATGAAGTATGACATGCAAAAAGGTGAGTGTATAAGTTGTAAGGTGAATTGTCAGAGTAAACACAGAGTAAGTAAGGTGAATTGTCAGAGTAAACATGGCTACCACCTAGAAAGTCACCTGATTCCATCCCAATTATATTTCCTCCGTTTCCCCAGAGGTTGCAGTGTCCTGAATTCTAACACCATAGCTTAGTTTGCCTACTTTTCAGCTTTGCGTAAATGGAATCATAGTGTCTATTCTTTATGTGCTTGGCTTTTTTCACACAACATTATGGTTGACAGATTGTCCATGCTGTGATGTGGTGTGGTAGTTTGTCCATTTTGGATAATGTGCTGTTATATGGATTTCTGCCTGCTATTGTGGGTGGATATTTGGGTTGTTTCCATGTTGGGGCTATCATGACTAGTGTGCTGTAATGACCTTTCTTGTACATTTTTTGAGGGGTGGCTGCCATTAGAAGGACTTGAGCCCCCACTTATATATTTCTTGATGTCCTTGACATACATACACGTTAATGGTGAGTGTCCTGCCTCAAGTGGGATTGTTGTATTGTGGGGTACATGTATGTTCAGCTTTAATAATGCCTAAAAGTTGTCTGAAGTAAATGAACCAATCTGTATTTACTCCAGACTACAACTACAATTTTTATGGGTTTAATAATTCACAGAAACCTCTTAAATCAATAAATACAGAGATCTCCTAAGATGAGGTTTCCAAAGGTGTGGAATACAAGTCTTGATGGAGGCTCTGAAAATTAAACCTATTAAAATGGGTTATTTGTTCACAGAAATTTGAGAAACATTGCATATTATATCCTTTTCTCAGAGAATGTACCTTAACATACTAAAAACTCTGAGAAGCCCTCCACTAAAAAAAAAAAAATAATAGTTTAGGCTGGGTGTGGTAGCTCACGCCTGTAACCCCAGCACTTTGGGAGGCCAGGGCGGGTTGATCACGAGGTCAGGAGTTCAAGAACAGCCTGACCAATATGGTGAAACCCTGTCTGTACTGAAAATAGAAAAATTAGCCAGGCGTGGTAGCATGTGCCTGTAGTCCCAGCTACTCGGGAGGCTGAGGCAGGAGAATCGCTTGAACCCAGGAGGCAGAGGTTGCAGTGAGCCAGGATTGTGCCACTGCACTCCAGCCTGGGTGACAGAGCAATACTCCATCTCAAAAAAATACATAATAATAATAATAATAATAATAATAGTTTGTTTGAATGATTTCTGGTTGTTTTGGCCCATGGAGCCTTTTTGTGTCTGTAACACCTGTAGATAAGACAGAGATACAGCCTGTGATTGTTGAGGCATTGGGAAGGAGACGGCCATCTTTGGCTGCTGTAAAGCTATAGCATTTAATAACGGAGGTGCTGATTACCCCCTCTCTGAGGGTGGTGCTTTCATTGATGGTTGAAGCATTGGTACTCTTAATACACTGGAAGCTGATAACCTTTTTATCTTTGGAGGTTTTCTGAGCTTTTTAGTATTTGAGATGTTTTTTCAACTGCTGAAGATCAGCTCCTAAATCAACAAGTAATTACTGGTGGCCTGCTGTTCACCCAGCATTGCACTAAGTTGGTGGGATAGATAAGAACTGTTTGCTTAATGGAAATTGCTTATAGTATAGTTGGCAAATTCATGTGTAGTTAATATAAGCACAAATTTATCTTAAAAAAATTTTTGTAGGTACGGGGTATCACTGTGTTCCCCCAGGTTGATCTTGAACTCCTGGCCTCCAGCGATCCTCCCACCTTAGCCTCCTAAAGTGCTGGGATTATAGGTGTGAACTACAGTGTCAAGTTTATCTTTTAGAAAATAGAAATTATTTTTAAGTTGTAATTTCTTTCTTGACAGTGATGTGTGGCATTATTTAAGAAGTCAGTAATAAAACAATAGCATACTTCCCTGTTGGGCCTTTTCATATTGTTTTCTATTCATCACTATTGTTGATTCTTCTTTCCGTCCCTCCCCTGGGACGTGGGAGTTAGAACAGTGTCAGGGTCCTTGTAGCCCACTACTCAGCTGTCCTAAGGAGGCAGGCCAGCTGCCCTGTGCTCTCACTATCAGGAAATGAGCCAATCCGAGGTCTCTGGCCAGTTTGATTTCTGTGACGCACACATGCTGTGAACACAGGGGCCACTTCAGTTGAGCCTTTGTGTACATGGCTGAGTATCATTTTAAAAATATGTTTATTGATTGATGGTTGTACATATTTATAAGGTACATGTGATATTTTGATACATACATACAGTGTTTAATGATCAAATCAGAAATTTAGGATATCTATAACCTCAAAAATTTAGCATTGCTTTATGTTGGGAATATTCAGAAACCATTAAGTGCTCTTGGTCCTGGACCAGGCTCTGTGCTGACTGGTTAATCCAAGTTCTTTCCATTAAAACTCACAATAATTGAATTGGTTTTGTGATGCCTGATTCATAGCTGAAAAATGAAACTTTTGAGAAGGTAACTAACATGCCTAAGGTCATACAACTAGTCATTGTTGCAGTCAAGATTTAGGGTGGATTGGTTCTGATATCCAAAGCATTTTTATTATGCTTTTTTCCTGTTTGTTTTCATAAACTTAAAATACAGAGAAAACTAAACATTAGAGAACACCTATATTTCCATCGCCCTGAATTAGCATCTGTTAATTATAGTATAGTATTTGTGACCAGTGTTTTTTTTCTCCTTTAACCACGTGTTCCTTTCATTCTTCCTGCTGATGGGTGTGGTATGTTTTCCTGTAGTCCCATTAAAAAAAAAATCATTATTTATACATAATTGCTTCTAAAGGTTAATCATTTCTTGTGTTTTAGAATTTTTATAAATGGTAATTTATACATGTGTCATTATATAGCTTGTTTATACTCAATGTTTTATTTTTGAGAGTTACGTTGATGTACTGTGTACAAATCCAGTTCATTTAGCTATCATATGGGATTCCATTGGAAGACATGCCAACTTTTATTTATTATCTTATGGACATATATTTATGGATTTATTTGATTGCTTTCTTGTGATGTTCCTTAGCTTTTCTTTCTATCCTCTGTATTTCTTGTAAAATTTGATTAGATTACAGTTAAAAATTACATTATATCTCATTAGGAGATAAATAATATGTGTTTGTTCCATCATTTATGATGTTAAGATTAATCATTGGGTTAAGAGTGGTGACACCCTGATCCTCTAATGTAAAGTTTATATTTTTTCAGTTCTTGCAATTAAAAAGTAATCTTCATGGTGTTACTTTAGCGTCATACAGATAGCCAATTCTCCATCAACCTTTTATTTATTATCAAAACCCTGATGAATAATCATCAGTAATTTCATGAAAGATTGCAAAATGACAATTTTCTTATTCTGTCATTCCATCTATAGTAGTCCCTGCTTATCCATGGGGGCTATGTTCAACACTGTGTCCCCCAACCATGCCTGAAACCACTATAGTACCACACGCTACCCAAGGAATGCCAAGGTCACCTTTTTACTTAAAGGAAGCACTTTGAGCTTCTCTTTGACCTGTCTGAATTGTCAGCATCCCTACTTTTCTGCCTTGGGGCCATTATTAGGTAAAATAAGGGTCACTTGCACGCAAGTACTGAGATACCATGACAGTGAATCTGATAACTGAGGGCTCCTACATGACTAACAGGTGGGTAGCATATATAGTGTGGATATGCTGGGAGGAGGGAGGATTCATGTTCCACCTGAGACAGAGAAGGATGGTGTGAGATTTTGTCATGTTACTCAGAACAGTGTGCAATTTAAAGCTTATGAATTGTTTATTTCTGGCATTTTTCATTTAATATTTTCAGACTCTAGTTGACTGTGGATAACTGAAACTATGGTCCAGGAAACTGCAGGGGTGATTGCTATACATTTCTAATTGGCATTTTTCTTTAAAACATTTTTAAATTATTTATTTATTTTTGAAGCAGGGTCACACTTTGTCACCCAGGCTACAGTGCAGTGGCACAATCACAGCTCACTGTAGCCCGGACCTCCCACACTCAAACCATCCTTCTGCCTCAGCTTCCCGAGTAGCCAGACCACAGGCTCATGCCACCATGCCTGGCTAATTTTATTATTTTTTGTAGAGACAGGGTCTCACTATTGTTGCCCAGGCTGATCTTGAACTCCTAGTCTCAAGTAATCCTCCCACCTTAGCCTCCCAAAGCATTAGGATTAAGGTGTGAGCCATGATACCTAGCCTATAAGTGGCATTTTTCTATAAAGAAGAACTTTTTCTCTTCAGTTAGAGCTATTTGCTTCCCCTGAACTATAGATGATTCTTTAAAGCAGGAAATAAAAAATGCTGTCTTTCCTCCATCACACCAGTAATTTTCAAGTAAGAGATTGGTATAGTAGCTACTGCATGGAAACGTTTTACATTGCTCGTGTACAGTGCAGATATGGTGTTCTCTTTAAATTTGTGGATGAAACAAGTTGTGTATATAAGGATTTTGAGCTTCTAAACATTTTTTTGTTGATTTTTTTTTTTTTCAGTAGAGACAGGGTTTCACTGTGTTAGCCAGGATGGTCTTGATCTCCTGACCTCATGATCCACCCGCCTCGGGGTTGTAAACAAATTTTTAAGAAATTTTATGGTTTTTAAATTTTTTAAGTGTTTTCCATAATTTTTGCAATTGATTTATAATTATGCTGTGGTTAGAGAATGTAGCCTCTATTATTGTTTTTAAAATTGTTGAGAAGGCTTATGTTACCTAATATTATTAATTTTCTTTTTAAATGTGTTATGTTGTCTTAAAAATGAATGTTTCTATTCTTTTTATTAGATGAAAGCTACTAAATGTTTCATTTGATCAAGATTAATATTATTTGAAACATTCATATCCTTTTTTATCTGCTTGATGTATCAGTTACTTAGATGTATTAAAGATCTCCCATTATAAATTTTCCCATTTATACTCATACTCTTCAGGTTTTGCTTTATGTATTTTGATGATATGTTTTTATGGTTATAGAGTTTCATGATTGTTAAATTATCTTTTTGGATGGTTTCTTCTATTAGTAATAACATCTCCTTTGCCCCTTATTAATGATGTTTGTTTATTTATTTATTGTGAGACAGAGTCTTGCTGCTCTTTTGTCCAGGCTGGAGTGCAGTGGCAGGATCTCAGCTCACTGCAACCTCTGCCTCTCAGGTTTAAGCAGTTCTTCTGCCTCGGCCTCCCGAGTAGCTGGGACTACAGGTATGCACCACTGTGCCTGGCTAATGTTTGTGTTTTTAGTAGAGATGGGGTTTGCCATGTTGGCCAGGTTGGTCCTGAACTCCTGACATCAGGTGATCCACCTGCCTTGGCCTCCCAAAATGCTGGAATTACAGGCATGAGCCACCATGCCCAGCCTGAGAGTCTTTTTTTAGTAGATAAGTTTACGTTTATATTTACCTTAATTAACAGCACATTTAGATTTATTCCTGCCATCTTTTGCGTTTTCTGTTTGCATGCATTTTTTCTTTTTCTTTCTGATTTTCCTACCTTATATTTAATAGACAGATAACTTACTTTCTTCTATTTCTCGATCAATTTGGAAGATATGTATTCTATATTTGTTCTTTCAGTGATCAATGTAAAGATTAATATACATTCTTAAATGAACTTTTTAGCAAAATGTGGTTTATCCATATCTCTTTGTTCCTTAAAATATACTAAGAATGTTAGCATATTTTAATTTTCCTGTGAAACATCTTTTTGTAGCCATCATGTCATTTTTACCTAGTATTTTAATTACATTTTTTAACCACATGAAAAAATTTTTTGCCCCTCCCTCCTTTTCAGGATAATCTATTTTGACAGCAAGAATCATTTTAGAGAACACAAATAGGATGGAAATGATGCCAAGAACCACAGCTGATAATAACAGCTTCTATTTGTTGAATACCTAACACAGGCCAGAAGCTTTGCATATATTATCACTAATTTGCACTATATTAATATCTTCAATATAGAGACAGGAAACTGAGGCTTCAAGAGATACATACCCATTCATCCTGGTTGGTAAAGGACAGAGCTGGAGAGTGGACTTTAGTAGCTGGCTTTGGAGCCACATGTGTTGTAGGTGACCTAGTCTGTGCTGGCCAGTTCTTTAGAGTCTGTTCCTCACTTTTGGACTAGATAGTTTCTCCTCTTTTTCCTGCTGCTTTATTTTATTCATGGGTCCATAAATGATAGACATCATAACCGTAGTAAACATTCTCACATTTAGAAACTATGGCTTATAGAATGTGTTAAAAGTAACTTTTATAATAAGGTTTGCCATTTTAAGTTCTTCCCATTGTTGAAGAGTAGTAGGGCCTCCATCATCTATATGCAATTGTAAATGGCACCCCTTACAACACTTTCCTTTGTTTTTCCAAAATCTGTTAAAATCTGCTGATTTGTTAGAATGAGTTATTTGTTGTAATAAATGTACAAGTCATTAGTGGCTAAGTTGTAAATGGTGCCCTCAAGGGTTGTGTAGTGCTCAGTAGCCAGGTGAGGAGAAAACATAGAAAGGCAGTGTTAATTTCATAATTCTTGTTCTCAAACTATTCCATTTCAGGTTTTTTTCTGGGATTGGCAGTGTATGGCTAGTAAAGGGGATAGGGGAGGATAGGAGGTGGATGGACAGATCTATATTTTATCCTTTTACAAATGGAGATAGCATATCAAGCCTCAGTGTCCATTGCACTCCTGCCGTAGGCCTCACTTTGTCTTGCACTTTGACTCCTGAGAGAAAAATTGTTTTTGCCAACAAGGTCATAGAATGTAAGTGGAGAAGCAAGACACATATACATGGAACCGAACTGGAGAGAGTTTGCTAAAACATTACATTGCATTGTGTGGGTTAAAATAATGGAAAGCATTACATATAGAAAAGATAATTGTGGCGGGACGTAATCAGGGCAGGTAAGAGATGACCAGATGAAGAGAACAAGGAGCCTTGAAATCCTGTTATTTTCATATGTATTAAGAGATAGAGGGGCTGTATGTCCAGAGACCCAAAAGTTGACCCAAGGTAGAACCCTTGGTAGACCTGCCTTCCCATAAGGACATTAATGTCCATTCTCCATAGTGAATTCCAGCTTTCCAAGAACTCTCCCCCATATAATTGTGGGTAAAAGGGCACCTGCCAGCAGCCTCCTCAGCCCACCCTTCCTCATGTTGTTCATCTGTCCCTTATGCTAAAATTCCTTAGCATTTGGTATAAACAGTGTGTACTGCACTCTGGTGCCATGTTTACACGTTGTCTTGGGATTTCTTCTTTCTCCTGTCTCCTGCTTCCTTTGGTCTCCTTAGTGCCTGGTCTTTGGAAGTAGAAGATGTCCAGTAAACACACATACATGAATGCCCTTAGACTGAAGTCTATGCCCATGGTGCAAGGAAAGCTCTGTGGAATCCCAGATTATAAACTACCCTCTGCCTTGAGATCAGGAACAGAGCTGAGGCCTTGCTGTCACTTTACAGTCTGAATGTTCTATGCCTCCTCTTGTCTCAGCTAGAACTTCTGTGTAAAAGCAAGTGTTCTAGGAGTTTCCATCCCTTGATTCTGATTGGGTGTGTGATTTCTAAAGAGGTTGGAATGGGAAATGTGGAAACTTAGTACTAAGAATGGGCCTTTGATTTAAACAGTTGCTATCCAGACTAGCATTTGAGTTTAACCAATGAGGTAAAAGAGGGGATAGGTGGTGTTTGGGGCAAGTAAAAGCTGTTTCATAGTCAGTGTTTGAAAACTCAAGAGAGATGATCCTATTTGTGTCTGGAGGACTTGCCTTTCAGGTGAAGAATCTCTACCTTATCCCACATCAGCAGTCACTAATAATAGAATAATGATCACTATAGGATTTTTCTTATCCGGATTTGCTAGATATCAGAACACACAGCTGAGAAAGACCCTTCGTTTATTTGGGCATGTGGCTAGTAATATCCCCTTGAACTAAATCCTTTTTTAATAGTTATAAAGAGGAGATACATTTTATTTATTTGTTTTTATGGTAGATTTATTTTTTAACCCACCATTGCCCATCTCTTTCTGTCCCTGTCCTATCTGCACCTAGGATAGAATTATATTTAACAGTTACCTGTTAATTTAGATAGAGTAGGATAACTCTACTCCAAAAATAATAAAAGGATGTCTAACCTTGGTCTTGATGTGAGAAGCTAAAATGGGTTTTGGTTACTGGTATCTATTTGCTTATAGTTAAATGAAGTAGATTCAAGTGACTAGATTGTTCAATAAATAAAACTCCACACTGTTTTGTTTTTATAGCCTAGTGAGCTTATAATTCAGTAACACCCTTTTGTTTTACTGTGGAGATTTTGTTCTACTCTTTCTCCTTGAGTAGATAGATGTCTTTTGAAAATGTGTTTTGCGTGTGGAATATTAATCCAATTTTCGATAACTCTTCCAGAACTTTCAGCTCGCGTGCTTCGGAACTGCTGTGGATGGCCCCGGCTTTCTGGACTGTCCTTCCGAGTAGGATGTCACTGAGATCCCTCAAATGGAGCCTCCTGCTACTGTCACTCCTCAGTTTCCTTGTGATGTGGTACCTCAGCCTTCCCCACTACAATGTGATAGAACGTGTGAACTGGATGTACTTCTATGAGTATGAGCCGATTTACAGACAAGACTTTCACTTCACACTTCGAGAGCATTCAAACTGCTCTCATCAAAATCCATTTCTGGTCATCCTGGTGACCTCCCACCCTTCAGATGTGAAAGCCAGGCAGGCCATTAGAGTTACTTGGGGTGAAAAAAAGTCTTGGTGGGGATATGAGGTTCTTACATTTTTCTTATTAGGCCAAGAGGCTGAAAAGGAAGACAAAATGTTGGCATTGTCCTTAGAGGATGAACACCTTCTTTATGGTGACATAATCCGACAAGATTTTTTAGACACATATAATAACCTGACCTTGAAAACCATTATGGCATTCAGGTGGGTAACTGAGTTTTGCCCCAATGCCAAGTACATCATGAAGACAGACACTGATGTTTTCATCAATACTGGCAATTTAGTGAAGTATCTTTTAAACGTAAACCACTCAGAGAAGTTTTTCACAGGTTATCCTCTAATTGATAATTATTCTTATAGAGGATTTTACCAAAAAACCCATATTTCATACCAGGATTATCCTTTCAAGGTGTTCCCTCCATACTGCAGTGGGTTGGGTTATATAATGTCCAGAGATTTGGTGCCAAGGATCTATGAAATGATGGGTCATGTAAAACCCATCAAGTCTGAAGATGTTTATGTTGGGATCTGTTTGAATTTATTAAAAGTGGACATTCATATTCCAAAAGACACAAATCTTTTCTTTCTATATAGAATCCATTTGGATGTCTGTCAACTCAGACGTGTGATTGCAGCCCATGGCTTTTCTTCCAAGGAGATCATCACTTTTTGGCAGGTCATGCTAAGGAACACCACTTGCCATTATTAACTTCACATTCTACAAAAAGCCTAGAAGGACAGGATACTCTGTGCAAAGTGTTAAATAAAGTAGGTACTGTGGAAAATTCAGGGGAGGTCAGTGTGCTGGCTTACACTGAACTGAAACTCATGAAGAACCTACAGATTGGAGACTGGAGGGTTACACTTGTGATTTATTAGGCCCTTCAAAGATATTTGGAGGAATTAAGTATAAAGGAATTGGAGGTTTTTGCTGAAGAAATTAATAGGACCAAACAATTTGGACATGTCATTCTACAGACTAGAATTTCTTAAAAGGGTGTTACTGAATTATAAGCTCACTAGGCTATAAAAACAAAACAGTGTGGAGTTTTATTTATTGAACGATCTAGTCACTTGAAGGTTTTGTGTGTATCTTATGTGGATTACCAATTTAAAAATATATATAGTTCTATGTCAAAAAACTTCACTAAAGTTATACTGAACAAAATTTTACCTATTTTTGGTCATTTTAGTAGGTACTTCAAGATGTTGCAGTATTTCATAGTTATTATTATTTAATATTACTCCAGACTTTCTGTGTTTTTAAATGTTTTGATGATTTCAATACAATATAAACAGGATAGTGAATCATTCTTTACATTCAAACCTTTTCCAGTTACTCAACTGATCAGTTTATTGTTGATATATCACTCCATTAATGTAAAGTCATAGGTCATTATTGCATATCAGTAATCCCTTGGACGTTGTTAAATATTTTACTGTGGTAATATAGAGAAGAATTAAAGCAAGAAAATATGAATTATTGTCTTGTTTTTAAAAATATAGTCCCTAGTGTTTTTAGAAGTCACTTAATCTGTCTCATTTTTCCACCTGGAAATTAGGAATAATGTAGAATGCCAGGCAGTAATTTCCTTTTGGAAAGGACTCTAAAGGCAGAAAAAAAGGGAGAGAACCTCATGGGCAGAATATTATAAAAAGAGTGTCATATTCCAGCATTTGAGTTGGAAAGAGAAGATTGAAGATCCAAGTTGCATTATTAATCTGCCCTATTTTTTTCCTTTTAACAATCAGTTTGTGAATAAATAGGAAAGAAGCTGCCGCTGTTACGAGTTTCTCATCAAGATGAAAGCCCTAATGTGTAAAGTCAAATCTGATTTAAATTTTGTGCTTTTGTAGAAAGACATTTCTTCATGTGGTGATATATCTTTTATTGGACCTGCTAATAGTAGGTCAAAGAGGAGTACTCCTTGTCCCCTATTCCTGGGATTATGCAGTTTTCTTTTTAGAGTTTATATAGGGCAAGTGGTTATTTTTTTCTGAATTACAGGATGGAAAAAGATCATATCATTTGTCAGGAAATATAAACTTGAAAGTATGTAGTCAGCTCTTGTAATATTCATATTTATGATTGTCCTATATGAAAGACAACTTCAGTTAAAACTGTAACGTGTGGTTCTCTGTAACAAGGCGATTTCTGTTTCCCAAGGCTCAGACCTAATCGAGTTATATTAAAATCAATTAAATGAAATATTCTATGGAATCGATCTATGCCCTTGTTAATCTCCATCCATATAGGAGTCACTTTCTTTAAGACAGATGGTGGTAGTTATTTTTGTGGCATGGTTAGATTTGACTGGTTTTGCAGAAGATTATAGTCATGTACTGCATAATGACATATACAGTAGTGATCCCATAAAATTATAATGGGGCAGAAAATCTATTGCCTCATGATGTTATAGCCATTGTAATGTCATAGCCTAGTGCATTACTCACGTGTCTGTGGTGATGCTGGTGTAAACAAACCTCTTCACTGCCAGTTGTATAAAAGTACAGCACATTCAGTTATGTACAGTACGTAATACTGATAATGACAATAAATGACACTGGTTTGTGTATTTACTTTTTATCATTATTTTAGAGTGTTCTCTTCCTGCTTATTAAAAAAAAAATGTTAAGTCTGATACAGTCTTGGGCAGGTCCTTCAGGAGGTATTCCAGAAGAAAGCATTGTTATCATAGGAGATGACAGCTCCTTTCATGCTATTGCCCCTGAAGACCTTCCAGTGAGACAAGATGTGGTGATGGAAGACAGTGATACTGATGATCCTGACCCTGTGGACCTAGGCTAATGTGTGTGCTTGTGTCTTAGTTTTTAACAAAGTTTAAAAAGTAAAAAAGTTTAAAATAGGAAAAAGCTTATAGACTAAGGATATAAAGAATATTTTTGTACAGTTTTACAAGATATTTGTGTTTTAAATTTAAGCTAAGTGTTATTACAAAAGAGAGTTTAAAAGTCTGTAAAGTTACTGTGATTTAAGTTTAATTGCTGAAGAAAGAAAATTTTTAAATGAATTTAGTGTGGCCTACTTTAAGTGTGCTGTGTTTGTAAAGTCTACAGTAGTGCACAGTAATGTTCGAGGCCTTCACATTCACCCACCACTCACTCAGTGACTCAAACAGAGCAACTTCCACCCCTGCAAGCTCTGTTCGTGGTAAGTGCCCTCCCTATGCAGGTGTACTATTTTTTATCTTTTATACTGTTTGGTGTTTTTACTGTGCTTTTTCTATTTTAGATACACCAATACCATTGTGTGACGGTTTCCAGCAGTAAGTATTCAGTACAGTAACATGCTGTACAGGTTAGTAGCCTAGAAGCAATAGGCTCTACCATGTAGCCTAGGTATATAGTAGGCTATACCATCTAGGTTTGGAGTACACTCTGTAATGTTTGCACAACAACAAAATCACCTGACAAATTTCTCTACAACGTATCTCCATTGTTAAGTGCCACATTTCTGTACATCGATGTTTGGGAAGCTAACTCAAAACATTTCTAGAGAGAACTTTTAACACACAAAAAAAATTCCCTTTCACTTTTAGAAAAGACAAAAAAAAAAAAACAAACAAAAAAACCGCCAAACAAGTAAAATGTGAATAATTGCCAAGTTTCAGAAGATTGTTTCTTCTGAACTGAAGGTTGGTGTCTAAAAGAACCTACAAAGTTAAATGATTAGGAAAACATTAAGAGATTGGGTCATTATTTTTTTTTTAACTATATTTCTTAATAAGCTTTCAGGAAGTAAATATTAACTGTGTTATTAAAATCATGACCTGGTGTTTAACCAAATCAGCAGCTTTAAAAATTTGAACTCATATAACAACGTTTAATACTGGGGCTTTTCCTTGCAGTGATTCGGTCCCATCTGCCTTAGCCCTGCCATCACCATAGTTTCACACACCCTCTGCCTCACTTGCTTTCCTTGTCTGCAAGTGTTGAGTTTGTGACTTAGCACATTAGTTAGCTTTGCTAAGGGTCACAAATGCTACAGTAACATCCAAATCTCAGACTTGATGACAACCAAAAGTTTTCATCACATTGCATGGCAGTGGTTGGCTGCAACCCTGCTCTATGTGTCTTTCATTCCAGGATCCAGGCTGATGGGCAGCCCATTTGGAACATGCTGTTCTTACAGAAGGAAATTAAAAAGCTGGTGGAAGCACAGTGGAATATATTAATACATCCACTGGCTGAGACGAATCCCTTGCCAAGCCCAGTGTCACTGAGGTGGGGAAGTACATTTCTCTTGCAGGAAGTAACTGCAAGTGGTGTTGCAGCATGCAGGAATGTGTTCTTCCGCAGGATGAGGTACGAAAAACAGTGCAGTCGTACTGTGAGCTGCCACACTCAGTGTCGGAAAGGGAGAGGGAGCCTTCAGACAATGCAAGACAACTCTGCAACAGACCCCAATTTAGGCCCTGTAAACCTGCAGAAACAGAAATAAAAATTTTTGCCTAATGCTACCAACTTTGAGGGTGGCTTCTAATGATGATAATTAAAACATTTCTTACCAGGGAAATTTCCCGTTGTCTGTGGCCCTGGGGCCAAGCCTTCTTTCCTCACATCTGGCCCCTCCTCCATACATGCCGGGCCTTATCCCTGCTTGAGGTTATCAACGAGTAATTTCCAAAACTCTTTCCACTTAGCCCTCTTTCTGTTTCTACTTTCTCCTTTCAGACCATGTGGGAAGCAAGGCAGAAGTGAATGCTACTTATATTTCTCCCCTGCCGCCCCCCAAAAAAAAAGAAAATCAAGGCAATTCCCAGATAAAAGGAAGTCAACTTCTCTAAAAATAAATTTTGCCATACTCTTAAAAGGTTGCAGCAGCTGCAGTGACAGTTCTAAATGCCACTCTTCCCTCTCTTGCAACATATGTACAAACTGTACAGAAACAGGATGAAAATATAACAAAATTTGAACAGAAAATGCCTCAAAGATTTCTTCCTACTTTAAAGGTACCTTTTATTATTTCATTCTCAATGACGATAAATCATTTTTATAACACAGATGTTTTAAATATATTAACAAATTTAGGTAAAGATAAAAAGTGACATCAAAATGTCACGAGCAAAGACTGCTGGGGTGCAGGCCAAATGCTGTGTTTACCGCTGAGCCCCCCGCCTCGCGTGCCCACCATCCCGCTTCTGTGCAGGCAGGGGCTGCCTCCCAACTCAGTCACTTGTGTTTAAGCCAGTGTCTCACTGTGTCACTCAGGCTGGAATACAGTGGCATGATCATAGCTTACTACAGCCTCAGGCTTTTGGGTCCAAGTGATCCTCCCACCTCAGCACCCCCCAAGTAGCTGGGATTATAGGCGTGCGCCACCACACCTGGCCAATTTTTCAAAAACTGTAGAGATGGGGCTTACTATGTTGCTCAGGCTGCCACCGCTCTTTACCAGCCTTTCTTGCTTCTCATGTTTTGACATGTGAACCAATCCCAGCCAGTGGGACTCCAGGCGATGTCTGCTGGTAGGCTTTTGGGCTTTCTAATAAAGACAAAGTATCCTTTTCTTTGGCCAGATGTTATGTCTGCAATGATGGTATCTGAAGCAACCATGTGGATCCAATGAGAACAGCCTAAAGGCCAGAGCAGTGGCTGAGATGGAGAGCCTGGCTCTTGATGACATCATTGGGCCACTGAACCAACCCTGTGACCACAGACTTCTTGCCCTTGCATATGTGAGTTAACCACCATGGTGGGTGCCATAGTCTGTTACAGCTGAGGACATCCAAACTGTAGGAACATAAGAAACAGTTTTCCCCTTCCTAAGGATCTGGGCCAATGATGAGTGGGGCTGATGTGAAGAGGTAAACCCAATTTCCTATGAGGCAGACAGAAAGCAGCTTGTCCGTGACATGGGAGCTCTATGCTCTGGGATGCATCTTGGTGGAGAATGGAGCCCAGCCTGAATGAGTAGCCCACACTGATGGATTGGAGATACCGGAAATAAAAAATGCCTTCTCTTCCTTGCTCCTCAATAAGTGATTGCCTTCCATTTCAGGCAGCAGAGTCTGAATTCCCATCTGCTGGGAGCACAGAAAGGGGCACAGCATCCTGGTTACAAACTTGAAGAGTCTACACATCTCTCACTAATGAAGCCATCACAGTCTGGAGCCAGATCTTCCCATTTGAATGAGGAGAGAGGACAGAGTCACATTTGCTTGCCTTTTACTGCTTACTGACTGAATAGCATCAGGAAAGGTTTACTTTATGAACCTGGCACAAAGTAGGTTCTGGGCCTGATGTTAACAACATTCACTCTGCCGTCTTCACTCTGCCGTCTTCACAAATGAAAAGGTGGAACATTTCTGACTTCTAGTAAATTCACATTGCAATGACTTTCTCTGGACACAGATCTTGCAGTTCTCCCATCCCTCAAGGCTGCTGTGATTAATTTATTTTAAAAAGTCTTTCACAGTTTCAGGAGAAGAACAGTTGAAAAGCTCTAGGTAGAGGATAATTTGGTGTTCACAAATGAAGTGATTCTCTCATAGCTCAATGAATAGTAGGATTAGGAGAGTAACTTCACTTTTGTATTGAATCCCTTTTTATATGTACCTTTAAAAACTTTTGCACTTCCTTTTTTTTTCTCCTTCAGTGAACCTTAGCATATAAACAAGATAATTTTTTTAAAAAGTATTTTATATGTAGACATGAACTTTTATATTTCTCAGACTTAAATTTAAAAGCAGGTAGAGTAGGCAGTTGTTTTGCATGCCTAACTCCTTTTCTTTCCCTTTTTTTAAAAAAAAAATTTTATTCTTTTTAAGAGATTGGGGTCTCACTGTGTTGACCAGGCTGGTCTCAAACTCCGGAGCTCAAGTGATCCTCCTGCCTTGGCCTCCCAAAGTATAGTTATTACAGGCGAGACCCACTATGTCTGGCCCCAACCTTTTCTAGAAAATTCTGGAATTGTCTAATCCATGAACTCCATCTGCATGATTAATGCAAGTCACCATGTTACTACTATATGGCCCAAGCCATGAGTACTACCGACTCTTCAGAGCCTAGAATCCTGGAGAGAGTTTATCTGTATTTCATTCTGTCTCCACATTTTACAGTGTTTCTTCCTGCATCTTGTGAAAACCTTTGCAGACGGATATTTTCTGAACACTTTTCTCAGAGCTGCATCATGCTGTGTTGCTGGAGTCTATCATCTATGTATAATGTAATCCGTGTTACCTGATAGTAATTACTATAAACTTTGTCGATGCGTTACTATGAAGAGGGGTAAAAGTTGTGTTAGGTTTACAATAAACATTTTTTGTTGCATACATTGTATACATGTTTATAAATTGCCTTGTTTTGAACCAGAGCCGGCTTATTCCCATTCCAAATGAAAGCACCAAAGTCTCAAAACCTCCTGCCTCTTGGTTCCGTTATGCTTTGGTCTTATCCTCCACCCATGAATTGTTTCTTTGCTTTCCACATAGAACCCCAACTCAAGCTATTCCAACTCAGAAGCATAGAGAAATTATAAAATTCAATAACAGATATTAGAATGGAAAATGAGTTTAACTTAAAAGAATACCAACAGTCTCAGGTTTAAAGTCTAACAACTTTATGTGTTTATTTTTGCTTTAATCTTGTCATCATGGGTAAATTTTTAGCTGTTCATTTTTATACAACAACACAGGGTCAGAGATAGCATGAACACATTAGTCTCTACAAGGCTAATTCTACCCCAGCACCCATCAAAGTGACCTAAATGACACGCCATGCATCTTGAGTGACGTGCACTGCCATATCCCCTGAGCTCTACTACAGGTAATGTTACACCAAATTGACGTTGTAACTGTGTTTCAAGTGTCTCTTAGAGACAAATATAGAACAGTAGGTAAAATAACCCTGAAGACTTCCAAGAGTAATGAGGTTTCGCCAAAGCTTGTTGTGTTTATCGTGGACAGTTTTCAGGAAATAACTTACCAGAAAGCCTGATTGATTTGACAGTCATTTTGACCTGTGATTTATTTATTAAATACAATTTCAAGGTTCCTAAAATAAAGTATTCCTAATAGATTGTAGATACTGTATCTTTTTATAAGCAAGTAACCCCTTGTGATTTTTAAAGTTGCAAGAAAATGCTGATGGAAAAATTTTCATGATGTTGAAATAGGTATAAATAGAAGCTTATACAAAGCCACTGTCTCAACATCACCAGGATAAGAGATAAGAACTTCTGAGACATTATACTGTTTCCCAAAAAAAACACTTATTTTTTTTTTCCTTCCCCTTTTTCTCTCCCCACCCTGTGCTTTCCTCCTTTCCATCCCTAATAACTGAGTTCCACCTATGGTTTTAATCTTACTAAATCAGAAATTGGCTTGGTTTCATTTGAATTTCCTTTTATATGTGCTCATGATTAAAAACAACAAAAACCCTGCTTTTGATCACAATAAGATCTTTACCATCTCTAACCATTCCTACTCTAGTATATGAAGTATATGAATTATTCTAATTCAATAGAATTCTAATGCAATTTGGCAATAACTAGTGTTTGGATTTAAAAAGCCATTGGCATAAACAGAAAGAGATGTTTAGGAGAAATGAGCAGGCAAGCAAATAATTTAGAAAGAAGTGATGGTTTCTGTGGTTAAAAATAAAAGTCTGGGATTTAGTTTTTCTTTGCCATACAGAAAACAGATGTTGCTATTTTTGTTCAAAATACAAAACTTAAATTCCATGCTTAGACTCTGGAATGTGTAAAGTAACTATGGATACCAAATTTATGGTTTAAAAAAACTGACATTTAATCTGTTCATATTTGAAATCGGGAAATAATTGTGCTCCTGAAATGTTAACTTTCTATATAACAGATTCACTGATTTATACAGGAACACTGTATAGATCTTCTAAAACACTGTATAGAATCTTCAGGAACACTGAAGATACTCTCAGTTCATGGCTCTCTTTGGGGGCATAAGGTTATTACACTATATAGTCTCTTGGGAACAAAAATAAACATAGGCCATGGAGAGATGTTCTTGCTCCTCCTTTTTCTCCTTTCTATAGCCCTTTTCTTCCCCCAGAAAGATCCTGAGAGAGAGACAACCTGGTTTTCACCAGCCTCCTGCTGTGCCCTTGCACAGCTGCTGGCCTACTTGGGTGGAGGCTTCCAGTGGCACCCTCTACTGGGACACTCCTACCCCCCATCCTGGTCCCCAGAGGCTCCATGTCTCACTTCCCACCCCATCCTTGGAAAACTAGGTGAGTTAGTAAAACGGAGTAATTGTCTTATGCAGTTTGCTTTAGTGTGGGCAAGAAATTCCCAATCTCGTATCACTTACTTTTATATGTGAGAAATAATTATTCTAATTCTACCCTGTCCAAACAAATCTATGCCCATTGGAAGAAATCATGAAGATAACAGTTTTCATCCCATTGGGTCAATATTGAGTGTTATAGTATCTCTGAGGCCCCCACTAGGATGTAAGCCCCAAGAGGGCAGTGATGGCGCCTGAGTGCTCACCAATGGATATGTTCACTCAGACAGTCACTGTCTGGCAAGTAGTAGATGCTCACACACACAAAGAAATTAAAAAAGGAAAGAATAAAATATACAAGCACACTTAGAGCAATAATAGTGACTTCCCCAATGTAATATGTTCATAAGATTGATCAATCTGTTATAAATGCAATGATGCTTCTATGTTTACGAAAAAAACTCATACATTTTCCTTATACAAATTATGTGAGCAGAGTTTACATTGGGGTCTTTTGGAATGAACTGTTTAATTACTATTTTCCAGGTTTGTCAGAATAATCATTTATCTGAACCCACTAAAATTTCTATTTGTGTCTCTCTCTTTTTTTTTCTTTTTCCTGGCTGCCCATGAGAATTCTGAGACGTTATCAAATAGACTTCAGTTCTGTGACCTGAATTGCAGTTGTGTAAGTGCTCTAAATAAAAATCATTTGCTTTAGTAATTGAAGAGTAAACTTAAAGACAGTATTGTAGATGTTAATATTTCAATGTGAACATGTAATAAATTAAAAAGAACAAACACTGCTTTCTAGAATGGAAGCAAAAGTTATGGGTTTCTCCATGGTCATATTTTATTCATTATTCTACTTTCTGCACACTGTATATGCTTGAGGTAAAACAATAATCAAGATGATAAATACATAAAGACCGTTAGTTGTAGTCTGGGAGCCCAAATAAGAGTAGTATTGTGGCTTAATGTCCCATGGTTCTAGCTTTTCTCCACACAGCAGGATTTAGACGTTTTCATTACTAAACGAAGAAGTCACCATTTGTCCTAAGATACACTAAGACAAATGGGAATTTAAAACTTACATAAAAGACATCTTTTTCTTGGGTTAGAGATGTCTAATACATCATTTCTACAGGATTAATTTTTTTAATTATATGGATTAGAAAACTAAGAAGCAGGAATATCAGATCACTCTGTGGTTTGTTTCTGTGAAATTGTCTGTTGTAAACTGAGTACTCACTAGTATTCATGGTGGCAGTTGCAAAATTACCAGTATGTTAAAACTCGCTCGCAGTTGTAGCTGTGACTGTGTTTATCTGACTTCAGTTTTATCGTCCATGATTTGGAACGTGAACGGAACCTAGGACAGTTAAGGTGTTGAGGACAGCAATAAATGAGACCTCATGTATCCATTTTCATCAGAAAAAAATGGAATAGGGATTGCAATTTTACCAACTTCACAAATAACTGAGAATGTTGTTATCCCTTCAATATTACCTCCTTCACAAAGAGCGTAAGTACAGAAAGCATAATTTGTGATGTAATAAACTATAACACCACCTTTTCTTAATTTAAAATATTTCCTTTTATATTTCCCTTGATTTGGGCTTCTGTATTTTCTTAAAAATGCTTTCCTTTACATTCTAATTTTGACCACACTGGAAACTGATTTTACAATTTTTTTTATTAAAAAGTGTTCCAAACCGTTTTTCTTAAATGTGATTCTGCCCGTGCCTTCAGTCCTACAAAAGGAAGCTTTAAAATTAAAATGCTGTCTTCATTAACAAATAAGCAAAGCATTAACCAATACTCTTAAGAAAGAGAAGCCCATTTTATGAATGGTGAAAAGTGGTAACAACTGCCTTTTCTTGATCTATGTGCAGGTGTCAGAAATTACTATTAAACACAACCTGTATATAGTAAAAATCTGATAATCCACATTTCTTATAAGCTACTTTTTACATTTTTAATGTCTGGGTATCCTAAAGGGGTTTTCCCCTGATACCTGACTATTACGTCCATCTTTGCTTCTGCATGAACAGTGAAACTATGTGTGATGATTTGTTAAAATGAATAGTTACTACATGCTGTCCTCAAAGTCCTTAACTTGGATTTATTAAAGCAATTGTACATATGATGCTGTGGTTATTACTAAACACATAAAAATTATCAATACCCAACCCCAGCCTCAATAGTTTGCTGTTCAACCGTGATAAAAATAACAAATAGACAAAGCATTAACATTACTAAGGATCAGCAAACAAATTTACATGTTAGAAAAAATGTTTAGAAATGCATCTAATGGAAGCCTCATGGTCTTTCCTTTTCTGTGATTTTCTATATATTTTTAAATATCACATAGTAATGAAATATAAAAATATTCATTTTGATTCAACCTGAAAAGCAAAGGTAACTGCAAAAAAGCAATGGAAAGATCTTGGAATGAATTTGAGACATATCTAGCTATGGCAGGGCTCTTGCTCATTATTCATATAAAAGAAAGGGATGGCCGGGCGTGGTGGCTCACGCCTGTAATCCCAGCACTTTGGGAGGCTGAGGCGGGCGGATCACGAGGTCAGGAGATTGAGACCATCCTGGTTAACACGGTGAAACCCCGTCTCTACTAAAAATACAAAAAATTAGCTGGTCATAGTGGTGGGCGCCTGCTGCTCGGGAGGCTGAGGCAGAGACAGGAGAATGGCGTGAACCTGGGAGGCAGAGCTTGTAGTGAGCAGAGATTGCACCACTGCACTCTAGCCTGGGCGACAGAGCGAGACTCTGTCTCAAAAAAAAAAAAAAAAAAAGGGATGATGTTTAGAGCTTTCAGTAGGATTGTTCTGCTATCAATATGAGGCTGCTGTTGGTCATATTAAGTCATACTACTTCTTAACACTGCTTTTATTAACAAGTCAGCTTCGTATATGAAAGGCTCATGCATCTAAGTTGCAAATTGTACTTGTACTGCTACTACTAAGAGTCAGCATGAATGAAACCACAGCAATATTTCAATATACCAGAATTTCCCAAAGAGTGTTCTTTAGAACACCAGTTCCTTGCAATGTTACTAGGTGCTACTCAAAAAAGTTTCTGTGGTCAAATTAATCTGGAGAACACTGGGCTAACTGACAGTAGATATTCGTTGTGTTTTTCTCTCCCCTGCAGGACATTTAAATTAGAGCCTTAGATATGTTCATGTTATAACTTTCTAAGATGGTATGTGTTTTCCAAACTTATTTGATCCTGGAACCCTATATTTAGAAGAGCATCTTTGGAACTTACGTTTTTTGGAACACACTTTGGGAAACACTGGATTCTATTATTTCTACAGCTAACTATCTCAAAAGTCTAGATATCAATGACTTAATCCAGAGGCAATTAAACAGCCATGGTATCTAACAGTCATGTCATTTCTCCAGAGCTGGATGACGAATGCTGGTGTGACATGCTAAGGCAATTTTGGGGGACTGTTAGGGGATGAACAGTCTAGTGGTGGTTCAAAAGGAGGAAAAAATTTCTGAAATGATTGGAAAAGTTTTATACAAAGTATATATTCCTATACTTTCTGATATACAATGATATGCTGCCTTTTCTAAACACAGACCTTTCATTGACACAGTTGCAAGAGAGATCTAGCAAAAAAAAATCAGGAAAATCAAAGTACCCCTTGATACACAAGTTCCTTGCAGTGTTACTAGGTGCTACTCAAAAAAGTTTCTGTGGTCAAATTAAACACAAAGGAAATTAAACTCAAAGGAAACAATGGAGTCAATTTCCTAGAATCCAACAGTGGAATCAATTTCCTAGAATCACTTCAGATTAAATTGAAATGATGACGCTATGACTCTCATGCAATCCTCTTTGCCATTTACCCAAAATGATGTAATAATTACACTTGTATGAAATAAGGCCTGTTTTAAATTATCCAGCTTGCATCCTTCACTATAACACTCTCTGTGTAATACTCTTATGACATATACAGGATTCAAGAAGCCAATACCTCAATCCACAGCAAGGAATAAAATGCAGCCACTGGTTACCACTAATATGTACATATGTACACAGATATGTCACATTAGAACAGCAATTCAGAGTTAATTGCCTTGCGGCAAGTTGGTCATATAAAATAAATGCAGGTCTTGGGAACAGCTTTGGAGCTTTCTATATAAGTATTGTTTATTCCTATGATGAAAGAATTGTAAATACAATTAATTTTTTAAAAAATTTCCCTAGCTGTCCCTCCCCCAACCTATGTTAAGAGTACAGATTGCCAGTGGAGCAGCAGCAGAGCACTGCATTAATGGAGACCTGGGCCTGGCACCCTGCTGGGGTCTCATAAACACATGGCCATTCCCGTCTTCATTTCTAAAAGACTGTAAAACCATCCCAAAATTTGGCACCATGGGGACAATTGGCAATTCGAACTCGAGCTAGCAAGGGAGTCTAGGAAGCCTTGGGTGACAATTCCAAAGCTTTGGCAGTGCTGCTTAGGGAAGCTTCACATGCAGACATCTCAAATCAATTTCCCTAATGGCTCGATTCAGCATTCCCGGGTCCCTGGGGAGCAGCCAGTGTGCTACAGGGCACCCCAGGAGTGATGTCTGCAAATCCCCAACAGCTGGAAAAGGGCTAGGGAGAGAGAGCTCCAGAAGGAAGAGAACAAAATACTCTGATTTTAGATATAACTATCCTAACTATTAATGAAACTGCTACAGTTTTGCCTAGAACTTCTATCTTTTAAAAATCTACAAGCCATAGTAGGGGGGAAAGAGGCAGTAATGGGAGTAGGATATATACACTCTATTCAGTTAACATTAGAAATGAATTAATTGCACAAAGCAAAATTTAGAAGACGCCTTGTGAACCTCAATTAGAGAGAAAGTTATGTAACTCGTGCACTCAGCACCATCTGTTAAGAAATTCTGCAGGGCACGTAACCACTGATTTACTAATTTAGTAGCTTTTCTTTCTCATCTTTATCAAAACACTGCTGCTTTCATTTTAGACAATAAAAATAACTGTGGAATTTAAAAATGTCTTTCCCTTGCTATTATACATTTTTGTGCTATGTTAAAAATAAAGAAAGAAAGTTGGCTATGGGCTGTAAATTGCCGACACCATTGGTGCTGATTTCAGTTCGATGGTGGGTGGGGCAACTCTCAGGAGTCAGAACGTCCTGAATCCCCAAGCAAACTCAGTCACCTGGCCTGGCCATATCAGCACTGCTCACAGTCAGCATTTGTTTTCCACATTCCCTTTCCTGTCCCCCCACCCCAAATATTAATACACACATCCACATATTCAGTGTCTCTCCAGAAGCAAATGCTTAAATCTGAAATGGTGGCAGATATTTTGTACTAGAAGATTCTATGGCTAAAAAATAATAACCAAGGTTCTAACTGTAATGCTGGAGAACACAGTATACAAAAGTAAGCAAATCTCATGGGAAGTCATTAGCAATTCTCAGTGCAGTCAAAGAAAGATAAGGGCTTGGAGAAATCAAGATAGATTGCAGCCCTCCACATCCACAGGGCAATTTCTTCACTCTCTCGAGCTCTCTCCTGGACACGGCTTTGGGAAAGCTCTACAGCAGCAGGAGGGGAGAGGGCAGGGCTCCACGGGGAGGAGGTGTCCGGTGAATGTGGCCTATGGGAAGCTATAACCAGAAATGCCCACAGGGAAAGAACAACACCAGGTGGATACAGAGGGGTGGGAGGCAACAAAAGTTCGTTTGGCTGTTTGAGTCACCTTAGGCAAAAAGAGTGACCCGGCATTTTCTCTAAATAAACTTATAAAATACCAAGCTTGGAAAAACGATACATTAGTGACACAGGAAATGTAGAGCAGCAAGCCAGGCCCCTAAATAATTCTGGCCCACTTCTCAATATGGGTTCACGCTGGAATTCCCGACTTGCTGTGTTGCCACTGCCGGGTCCCTTTGCTGCCTCCCCTGCAGGGCTGCAGGCCACAGGGGGCGGTTTGTGTTTGCCTGGAGAAAGCTACCTGATGGGGATGGAGATTTGCAACCAAATGTTAAAGGCTGCTGCCTTTCCATTGTCAAGGAGAAGCTCATCCCAGTAGTTTCCCACCAAATCCCAAGCTGCAGTAGCTGGGAACTCTGTAGCTGGCTTCAAGGAGCACACATACAGTTATAGGCTGCTGCTTCTCAGAACACTGCCTGAGAGACACTTGAAAACCACTAGGAAAAGGGCAAGGAAAAACGCAAGAACTGGCAGCTGGAGCTCAATTCAGGGTGGTAACCTCACCAGCTCACTCCTTTGTCGATGCAAACAGCTTACTTGCCGGGGAACACTGTGACTCATTCAGTATCATTTCCTTCATCTACTGCTGAAAATGGAAGGAATCATGGTATTGTGATTTGGTTTTTTCATTTTCCCTAACGTGGTTTCTTGGTCATGTAAGATGAAAAATCATGGTGTCTGTTTGTGAATTTAACAGCTGCCTATTACATACGGTAAGGACTAAGCAAAAGGTTAACGGTCATGCATGATTTGGATAAATGCACAAAGGCTGGTCAGGTGGTATACAAAGTCTATTTAACTAATAAAGGAAGCAAGGGAAAAGGATTATTTCTGCTGTGCAGGCAGTTGCCACTGGTCTCCCATCCTCTGCTTCTCGCAGTCCCCAAGAGCAGCCAAAATAATAAACCATTCCAAATCTGCTTCCAAGCTGCTACTGAGCAGAAAACATGGGCTCAGAAGGACAAAGCATTCTTAGGACAGCTCTGTCTCTTGGCAGAGGGTGTTGCCACGTCAGCCCCTGACCACTCACAGGTGACGCAGTGGCCTGTCTCCTGCAGCACTGGGTGGCCTGTCCTGTCCACTGTTCCAAAGAGAGGACACAACAGCTGATGCCTGGAGGACCCTGAACAGCATATTGAAAAGAATCTTGAGGGAGACTAAATGGCACATATGCTATTCACTTCATATACGTAACTCTACAGCTATTTATTTATATATTTTGGACACTGGATGAAAGAGTTGGGAAAACATGAAGAAACCATTTTCCAGCTTCTTAACTACATTGGCCAAGGGCACCCTCTGTTCATCACTGCTTATAGACCTAAGACCACCAGGAAGAGGGGATTCCATGTCCGGGATGGATGATCCTAATTACAACTCCCACACTTTTCACTAAATTAAAAGAGACCAGTGTGTTGCAAGTCCTTTAGTCTAAGGCAGCTGAGACCCCTGAAGGGTTCACTGCTCTTCTGTTTTGCTGCTATTCCTGAACTTCACCACCATGACTGTTATATTGTCAGGGCAGCCTCTGTAAAATGACTGTAAAACTATGCTCTTGGCCCCAAAGTGAGGTTCATCCAAGCGCTCCTTGATGAATCGAACTGCTTCTTCATTGCTGAAAGCATCCCAGAGGCCATCTGATGCCAAGATCATGAACTCAGGCTGAAGCTTGTCCAGGTCAAAGGTCAGGATGTCTGGGTCTGGGATGACCACGTTGAGATTTTTCAGCGGATAATCTCCCAGGGACCGAGACATGGCCAGGATTCCCTGGACCCTCCAAGAGCCATTGAAACTGATGAAACCACCTAGAAAGACAGGATGAGCGCATTAGTTTGACCAGCTGATATCTCACATACCCGAGATAGTCTAGGTGTGTGCGCAACAGGGTGACCTACTTCGTGTTAACTGGCCCGTGGACACGCCCCTTAACCCCATCACTCCCGGGACCCACTGCATGGCCTGGGGTTTCATACTCTACCAGTTGATCCTCATACCCTCATCCTGGCATCTTGAAGGATTTCAAGAATATATCAATAAGAGTACTGAAGGTAGGGGATACATATGGGGGAGGGCATTGGTTTTAACTTAACACCATGGTGGCTCAGTGATTGACAGTAGAGAGCGTGAGGGTAGGGATTTGAGGAGAGTGGCAAAGGAATGCTGAAAGGCAGGTGACGGGCATATACATCATTTGGCCTGAGGCCACCCTTAAGTGTGCCTATATAGATCTCAAAACAGCTCTGTCCCCCCAAATAGGATCAAGATTAAGAAAAAGCACATATTAGTGTAGTCATTAAAGGCTCAGGTCAGACTACTTGAATGTGATTCCTTAGCCATGTCTCACTTTGGATGAGAAACTCTTTCTCTGATCCTTAGTCTCCCTGCCTGCAAAATAGAGACAGTATCTATTTTATTGGGTTGTTGAGAAATGAAGGTCTTATTCCACATAAGTCATTTGGCATGGTCCCTGAATATAATATACACTTAATAACTGTATCTATTATTTTTTTCTCCCTTCACATATTTGTCAGATACTTACTAAATACCTACTCCATGGAAGGCAATGTGCAGGATATGAAGTTATACAAGATCCAGACCTTTCTTTAAAAAAGTAGACAGCCTGGCGGGAGAATTAAGTCACAAAAAGTAATAAATACAATAAGCACGAAGTGGTATTCTTCACGGTGAGACCAGTGTCTGCTAAATGCTGTAGGCAGATGGAGAAGGGAGGGATGATTCCCAGTTCTGATCATGAGGGAGTAATGAACATTAAAGGTGGGCTTTGAGTGATGGGTGAAACATCTATGGGCAGGATACGTAGGAGGACATTCCAAGAAGTGTGGTCTAATAGGCAAGAGCATAAAACCCAGTCCTGGGATTCAACTGTAGTCTCACCATTCACTAGCTGTGTGTGCTTGGGCATGTAAGCCTCTGTGAAGTTCCAGTTTGTTGGTTACAAAATGAGAATAATATTATCAACCTCTTAAGACAGGCAAAGAGAAAGTGTATGCATAAAGTGCTAGGCTTTGCTCCCAGAACAGGGTGAGCACACAATAAATGACAGCTAATGTTGTTGGAAACAGTATAAGGAGTGGCGACAGAAAGCCCACCATGTATATGGCCCAGGCTGGCTGGACCTTACTGTCACGCTAAGCAGGAGGGGGAAAGATGTCCTGAAAAGAGGCTGACGCCAGAGAAAACACACATGAAGATGGTAAAACCAATCACTGTTTCTTAAGCCCTGTATAAAATATGCCCTTGATCAAATTATGTAAAAGAACAGAGAGGTTAGATTAACCACCTTGGAGACAGTGTCCAAATTTGCTTCCACAAAGAATCAATGTAGAGTGCAGGCGTGGGTAGTGGGTACGGCAGGGAAGAAGAGGAAGGATAAAATGGCCATGACATTTCAAAGGAGTACTGAATAGTAAGATGACATTTTCAGGTGTATTGTGTACACATCTTTGCCTGTGCTGATGCAAGAGTGGGCTAACTGTACCTTAATTTCACAGCAGACTCTTACAGGGAGATGGTGTTTTGTAAGTGGGAAGCCAGCGAACTTTGCTCTTACTGCCTGGAGGTCATCAAAGTTTGATGGATGCTCCTAAAATATCATTTGTTCCATCCCATCAACAGAAAACCTGACCAATGCTTTCATTAAAAACTATTTTGCAACTCAAGCAGTCACTGAAGCAGGAGGTTGTAATAAAATTCAACACATTTTGACTTAACAGTATAGTTCCCTACTGTGAAAACTAAAATGTTGATTAGGTTCATTGAATTCATTCACTGGGCAGAAGCTGACCTGTAGAGATCAATGTGCAGATTAACCCAGAGAGCAGGGGCCCATCCTGGTCAGAGACTAGTGTCTATGAGCACCTCGCTTGTTCCCCTTTGACAGCTGGCCTGCTGCCTGGCACATCGTGAACAGCATACATCCTGCAGCTCTCAGTCTGAAAAGTGAAAGAATGCTTCCCTTCCATAGGTATAAAGGTATCCTCTGAAATCTAATTATGAAAATGTAATAATCAACTGATAATGATCCTCCCTGTCATCATCCAAATGTCACTCTAGCAAGGCCCACACAGGCCACACTACTTAAAACTGCAACTCTCTGACACTCCCCTTACCTGCTTCATGTCTTTCCATAGCAGTTACCACCTTGTAATACACTATATGAATGACTTATTTTTACTATTTTTTTTTGTTAATGTCTACTTACTCCATTCCCCACCCCCATGACAATTTCAGAATATAAGTTTCGTGAAAGCTTGGGAATGGGGCTTTGTTTTATCCCTAGCTCCTAGAATATTGAATAGACGAATGAATGAATGAATGAATGAATGAATGAATGAATGAATGAATGAATAAGGAGCCCCTCTACCCCTAACCTTGCTCTGAAATATTTACTTATACCAGGCACTAAGCCAGATGCTCAAGGTATAGAGATGAACAAAACCAAGTTCCTGTCTTCAAAGAGGTGACAGTCAGGAAGGCAAGGCAGATAGGAGAGCCAGGTATGTCCACGTATTATAAAAGGTGACCCAAGAGGTCCACATAGGATGCTGGGGAAAGGCAGAGGGGCATCCACCCCAGACTTGGAAGGCCCTTGCCGCAGTGTGACATGGAAAGCTTCCAAAAGAACACCTTAAACTGAATCTTATGGGACAAGTAATTGTCACCCAGAACAGCACTTGCAAAGGCACAGAGGTTTTTGGAAACAAGGTCTTTTGAGAAATGATTAGTAGTTTGGTGTGGCTCCGAGGGAAGCAGCATATAGTAACAGGCTAGAGAAAAGTGAGGACCAGAGACCCAAAGATTTTATTAGCCTTTAAACTGGAAATAGGCTTTTTAGTTCTTTTGGAATCTTTGGTTATGAAGGACAGATTTAGTGGCCATTTATTTGATAGGCAACGATACAAAGTTAATCTCAGTTACCTCAGTAGCAGCCTCTGTATAATCTCAGTTACCACAGTAGCAGCCTCTCTAATACCGGGTAACTGAACATTTTATCCAGGAGCTCCCCCAATCAGGCCGCTTTGCTCAACAGCAAGACAGTAGACATTTCTTGGAGGTGTTCGCAAGCTTACCTGCTCTCTTTATCCTCTTTCTTTCCTTCAACTGGTAAGGCTTGTGATCATGAGACAAAGGAATAGCGTTCCCATCTTTGTCACACAGGACCCCGCGCGAATCACCCACGTTGGCCACAGTGAGGTCTTTATCTGATAGCAGAGCAATCAAACACGTTGTGCCTTAAAAACAGAACAGAGAGACAATGCGGGAGGTCAGCAATGCATTCAGGTTCCGTTGCTTCTTATGGTAACTGGATTCTTCAGTCATTAAAATTGCTTCTGCTGGGTGAGAATTGGACTCCAGCCACTCTGAAAATGACTGCTGTTCGCTTTGGCAACAATGATCAAATCTGACAGTCAATTTTCTTAACCATATTAGAGTGTCACTAAAATAGGCTAGGATAACATTATAATTTTCCTAATCACTTTGTCTCTGCTACTCTTAAACACATATCACATTTAAAAGGATTAGGAGACAAACAAAATCACTTTCAAGTTTCAGTCAACTGATACACACTTTAGGCTTCTGCTTGGTGCTGAGTTTCTGTGAAGTCCCAGTTGGAAGTGGGAAGGATGGGGGTGGTGTGGTGGACTCCTCATTTCTAGGAGGGCCTAGAAATGCCAACAGCTGAATCCTGTGGAGCATGAGGAAGTTGTGATGTCGGGGCAGGATGAGTTTGCCTATTCAAAGTCTGACAGCAAAGACTGGTGGCCAGAAACAGGTCAGTTCCAGGGTGTGATGGAGATAGACCATAAAGACAGAAGCAGAAAAAGCTCTGGTGATGACAGAACTGAGGCCTAGGGAAAGGGTGGTCCGAGTCAGAAGGAAGCAAGATTGAAGATGTGCTTGCCTGAAGCCCACACAAGACACAAAGGACAAGCTCTCCTGAAATTCTTTTTGAAATGAGAATGGATAAAAGCAAATAGAGTTGAACAGTCTGGTCTCGTTGGAGCCTGCCCTGTCCAGTTCCTTTCTGTTCACCTCTTCTTTTTTGACAGTGTCACTCAATATGCAAATATCTGCTGAAATGCACAACCCATTCAGCTCTAGCTTCAAACATATCACCCTTACTTGTTAAAATTATGCATTAATTAGTCTTTATTAATGTTTCCTTCCTCATTAAGGTCATATTCCATAACAAGAATGTCAACTGTATCTAAATGGCTCTTTAGTTTTCATGGAACAACAAAAAAGACTGAATTTTTTTTTGTCTTTTTTTTAAGAGAGGGGATCTTGCTCTGTTACCTAGGCTAGGGAGCAGTGGTGTGATCATAGCTCACTGAAACCTCAAATTCCTTGGCTCAAGGAATTCCCCCACCTCAGCCTCTGGAGTAGCTGGGACTACAGGTGCACACCATGGTGCTGGCTTGAAAAAAAAAAAAAAAACTGAATTCTTTTTTTTTTAAATGTTACTCTAAGTTCTGGGATACGTGTGCAGAATGTGCAGGTTTGTTACATAGGTATACATGTGCCATGGTGGTTTGCTCTACCCATCAACTTGTCATCTAGGTTTTAAGCCCCGCATGCATTAGGTATTTGTCCCAGTGCTCTCCCTCCCCTTGCCCCACAGCCCCTGACAGACCCTGGTGTGTGATGTTCCCTTCCCTGTGCCCATATGTTCTCATTGTTCAACTCCCACTTATGAGTGAGAACATGCAGTGTTTGGTTTTCTGTTCCAGTGTAGGAATGATGGCTTCCGGCTTCATCCATGTCCCTGCAAAGGACATGAATTCATCCTTTTTTATAGCTGCATAGTATTCCGTGGTGTAAATGTGCCAAATTTTCTTTATCCAGTCTATAATTGATGGATATTTGGATTGGTTCCAAGTCTTTGCTATTGTGAATAGTGCTGCAATAAACATATGTATGTATGTGTCTTTATAATAAAATGGTTTATAATCCTCTGGGTATATACCCAGTAATGAGATTGCTGGGTCAAATGGTATTTCTGATTCTAGATCCTTGAGGAATTGCCACACTGTCTTCCACAATGGTTGAACTAATTTAGACTCCCACCAACAGGAAAAAAAAAAAAAAGGCAACACTGAATTCTTAAATAGACATAAAGAATAAATATAAGTTGATATCAAGAGCAGAGAGAATAATTAAAATAACTATCATAATCAGTTATTATAGTTCTGCTTGAAATTCCATTCTTACACTTATTTAACTAAAAATGCCTTGATCAGATACGGAAACACGTGAAATGTTGGTTACTGCAGGATTTCTAATACAAAAGGCCTTGGGGAAAAAAAAAGACTAATCTCATGGATTATCAAAACAATTTTTAAAAAGCTATAAGAATGAAAATTAAGCAAAAGCACAATCCACACAATTAGAAATTGTTGTTCTCAGTTTTTGATAGTGTTTTTTTGATACTGGAAACTGAAATTTTGGTATTCAACATATCCTCACTTTGTCCTCAAGCATCTGATTGAGTTAAATAGTCCTACACAATCATAGCATAAATTCTCCAATAAGGCACAGTCTTGAAAGGTAAAACAGAAAGATTGCTTCATGGGATATTACATGGTTTGTAGGCATTACTTCAGCATCACTCTTGGAGTCCTCTCTCTATAGGACTTTCTTCTCACTCTGCACTTTCTGGGTGAGCGTGTCACCGACCTTGGCTTCCACACTTTCTAAGTCTATGCAGTTAGCCTGGTTGACACTCCTGAGGTGTACACCAACTGCCTAGTAGGCATTTCCATTTGCTTGTACTCCAGGGGATCCAAGGAAAGGCTTTAGGGCCTCCATGAGAGGGAAGGGAGGAATCCAACTGGCTGAGTTAAAGGCCCCTTCCCCAGCTGCATTTCAACTAGGACAGCTCTACTTCCACCTGTTAACAGCTAAAAGTGAGCTGCCATGCAAGATTTCTTTTTTAAAAAGGGAGAAGGAGTCACTCTTGCAGCTAGAAAAATAAAATAAAATTTAGTCCCATATTTGATTAAGAATCACTGAAGGGTTTTAAGCAGGATAGTGACACAATGAGATTCATGTTTTAAAAGATGATTCCGGGGCAATGCAGAAGATAGATAAATTGGGAGCAGTGAGAACAGGTGGAGTTAATGAGGATCTGAATTAATGTAGTAAATATAGGGACAGAGGATACGTGATAGGTTCTTATTTTTTATTTTTAGAGATGGGTTCTCACTATATTGCCTAGACTAGTTTTGAACTCCTGGCCTCAAGTGATCCTCCTGCTGGCCTTCTAAAGTGCTGGGATTACAGGTGTGAGCCACTGTGCCCAGCTCCTGTGACAGGTTTCTAAAAACCAGAATGGATCAGTCATAGAAATTGAGGAGAATAAAGGATGAGGGGAGAAGTTTAGAATAATACCCTTATATCTAGATGGGAGAAACTGGGCATTCCATGGACAAGGACTCAAAAAAGTCTGCTGGGTGCTTCTGAGAAAGGCTTCCCCCTCTCCCCACTAAAAGAGACACAGAGCAGACAATGACTGTTTATTTGGCCCAGTGCTAGCCTATGTGTTTCCCAGAAGTATGGCAACCATTGTGCAGCTATGAAGGGATATCCCTTAGGGTCATGGCAACAAGTGCAGGATTGTAGAGCACAGAGGTAAACAGTAAAGAGCCTGAGTCCTGGAGAATACCAGGGAACTGCTGAGCCACCCTAGAACTGCCCTGTCCTTGTTCTGTGAGACAATAAATGCCTTTCTTGTTTGAGACTTTTTGAGTTGAATTTTTTTTGTTGTTCCCTGTAATATCTGAATTTGGTGAGAGATTTAGTGTGTGGCTGTTCAGCTACACAGTTGTCCCTTGGTATCTGCTGGGGATTGGTTCTAGCACTCCCTACAGATAGCAAAATCCATGGGTGGCCAAGTCCCTTATATAAAATGGCTTAGTATTTGCATATAACCTATGCACATCCTCTTGTATACTTTAAATCATCTCTAGATTACTTATAATCTACAATGTAAATGCTATTTAAATAGTTGTTATATTATTTTTTAATTTGTATTATTGTTATATTGTTTTTTATTGCTTTAAAAATATTTTTGATTTGTGGTTGGTTGAATCCACAAATGCAGAACCCATGGACATGAAGGGCCAGCTGTACTCACATGCTATTGAACATACTTAAGATTTATGACCCGCCTTTGTCACAAACAAATCCCACTGTTTCTATGGGTAAATTAAGATCTACCTCATGGTGAAGTTTTCAGCACTATACTGCCTATGTTAGCAACAGAATCTTAGACCTGGCCAAAATGGGTGAGCCCCAGATGGCAGGGTTTTGAGTTCTAGGTATATTCTGAATTACTGAAATGTCTCCATTCCTTTCTCTACAGAGGAAACCTGCCCCCATCCTGGGTGAGATGTGTGTGGTTCTGGAGAAATAATATGTACAAAGCAAGGCTGAACACTGGGGTGGGAGGCTTAAGAATGATCTGAAACAAACCAGGACACCAAAAACAGCTTATTGTTTGGGCTTTGCAGTGTTAGCTCAGGATTGTAACAGATAGCTTACAATCTAATCTTGCTTGACAGAACAAATTGCTTGGTACTGAGAAACTCCAGAAAATATATTATGCCCAAGAGAAAATGAAAAAATCATTTTCTTTTTTATGCTCGAGACAAAACACTTGCAAGATTCTGGCTATTAGTTCTGAGATAAAATATTTATTCCATCATAGCACTGTATTTATCAAAAATACCAGGGCCTGACAATGTTACTTAATTCTGAACCTCAGGATATTTCTATATTAACGATTTAATCTAGATGAGAACTTAACTGCAAATCTGAAAGAGATCTTGAAAATTTCACCTAATAACCTTATCTCACAGGTTTTAAAAAAACCAAAAAGCTAAAAAAAAATTGAATTCACATGGACTAGACTTCAATGTCCTAGCTAAGTGAGGTTTGGCAAGTTATTTGACTTTTAAGCCTCAGAAAATGGCACCATAATCCACTCCATTGCTCAAGCCAGAACCTAAGAATCACCCTTAATTTTTCTCTTTTCCTCTTTCTTGACATTCAGTCCATCATTAAGTTCTGTTACTCTTACCTCTAAAATATCTTTTAAACCCTTCCAGTTCTCTTGTTCTCACTGCATTGACTCCAGTCCCAACCACTGTCATTTTAGCCCCTGGGCTATTTCAGTAGTCCAGGTGAGAAACAATGGTGTCAAGTCCTGCATGACTTGGTCCCTAGCTAATTTGTCTAATATCATGTCACACCACTCCCTTCCTTGCTCAAGGCCTCCCTCCTGTTGCCCATACATGCCAGTCTTTTTGTCATCTTTGGGCTTTTGTACTCGCTGTTCTCTCTGCCTGACATGTTCTCCTGTCCTTGACATTGGCTGACTGACCCATATGAAGATGTTGTAGCTCAAGTGTGACATCTTCAGAGAGGCCTTTTCTGACAGGGATTGTATTTCCTCATTATTTTGCTTACTGCCCTTACAACACACAATTATGTAGATATCTTGCTTATTTATTTAGACTATTTATTTATTTAGTGTCAGTCTTCCCCTTTAGAATATAAACTTCACAAGATACATTAGTCCATTCTCACACTGCTATAAAGAAATACCTGAGACTGGGTAATTTACAAAGAAAAGAGGTTTAATTGGCTTATGATTCTGAAGGCTGTACTGGAAGCATAGTGGCTTCTGCTTCTGGGGAAGCCTCAAGAAGCTTCTAATCATGGCAGGAGGCAAAGGAGGCATGAGGCCCTTCACATAGCTGGAGCAGGAGGAAGGGGGTAGGGGGAGGTACAGTACACTTTTAAACAACCAGATCTCACAAGAACAGTACCAAGAAGGACGGTGATAAATCATTCATGAGAAACCGCCCCCATGATCCAATCGCCTCCCACCAGGCCCCACCTCCAACAATGGGGATTATAATTTGACATGAGATTTGGGCAGGGACACAGATCCTAACCATATCAGAAGTTTTGGATTTTCCCACCATAATGCTGATGTCTAGAATATCAAAAGCACCCAACATTTGCTAAATAAACAAATTAATAGATGAGTGAATAAGCATTCACACATAATGTCCTGACCTGACATAATGCTAAGCTCCTAAAGTCTTGCTCTGACAGGTGAGCCCAGTTCAGTACCACAATGGACAACACTATCGTCCAGCTACTGCCATACAAGGAGCTATCAGATGTAGCAAAGTACACTTTACACACTGATGAAAACACAATGACCCTCCTGTACATGTACAGCTCATGCTCACATGCTCACTCCTGGTGGGTGGAGAGAACTGGCCCAGGTATGTCCAAAGTTCTTTCCTCCATCCAGGATTCTGGTCCAGTGCAAACAACATGTGGGTAGGGCTTCCATCCTCACCACACCGTCCAAAGCCATGGCACCTTGTGAAGCAATAAAGGTACATCACAATGGTCATTATGAGGACCGTCTGTGTCTGCTTCTGAACTCAATATGTACTTCAGCAAAATGGGCATGTTTTTGTGTTGGCCTAATAGGGAAGACACACAAATGCAAATTATGTATCAGTCTATTCCTGTAAACCAACATTCTCCCCTCTGATTTAATTTCTGGAATGCAGACAAAGTAACAATACACAAAAAAGTTATTCTAAACTTAACTAAATATTTTGGTTGGATAATATTAGACAATTAATTCATTTGACAGGTAGAGCTTGAGAAAACTGTAAATCCTAATGAGGATTATGTAACTTGGGGTATCTCAGACATCTTTTAAACTCCTCGTTATAAACAGTTTTAAAACTTTCTGAGTTAAATTCATGACAAAGTTGTAATAATGATTCATTCAGTACTATAAACTCTACTAAGTGGCTCACAAACACTTGCAATTGATTTTCAAACATTCAGGGTAGGGAGGGCCAGTATTCTCCCTCTAAGCAGATGAGGAAAATGGGACTCAGAAACCTCAAATGTCTTATCCTTCATGCCCACCCCAATCCTCAGCCCCTCCCCCAGCATTATGAGTCTGTGTAGTGTACAAAGCACTATGATAAAAACAGTTTCTTTTCCATGAAACCTCAAGTGTCTCATCCATGATCACATTGCTCAATGCATATGTACTGAATGACTAAATGACTGAAAAATCTGGGAATCCCAAATTGTCACTTTAGTCATAATGAAAATGATGGGCGGGGTGTGGTGGCTCACGCCTGTAATTCCAGCATTTTGGAAGGCCGAAGCAGGCGGATTACCTGAGGATAGGAGTTCGAGACCGGCCTGGACAACATGGTGAAACCCCCTCTCTACTAAAAATACAAAAATTAGCCGGGGGTTGTGGCACATGCCTGTAATTCCAGCTACTCAGGAGGCTGAGGCAGGAGAATTGCTTGAGCCTGGGAGACAAAGGTTGCAGTGAGTCAAGATCGTGCCACTGCTCTCCAGCCTGGCTGAAAGAGTGAGACTCTGTCTCAAAAAAAAAAAAAAAGAAAAAAAAAAAAAAAAAAAGAAAAAGAAAATGATGGTCCCTACTACTTAAGTATTTTATTATAATGCTAAACATTTTATTTATATTATATACTTAACCTCTCTGGAACTCAAAAACAAGAGGCTTGGATTAGTTAACCTCCAGGCCCCTTTCAGCCTGAATATTCTGCACATCTTAAATTGAAATTGCAAACTCCAATCCTTTCAGGTCAGGTGTAAGAAAAATCTTGGCCTTCTTGGCGTAGCTTTACCCTGCTACTTTTGATGGGAACCTGGGTTCTAAAACATTTTTCGGCTCTAAGGAAGGGCAAGCATGATGACGAGTGAAACTGACATCAGGTTTCAGTATTGGGGCTACAAAAGGGAGCGGGGGACTTGTGACAAACGGGAGAACACGTGCTCAGGGGAAAGCAGTTCCTCAGCAATGAAAATGGTTGCCGCGTAGGAATGCAGGTGCCCTGGGAATGTTTCCTCTGATTTTTCAAGGGAAGTCGTTTTTGTATGAACTCTCCTGATTTTTAAACGTTGGCAACTTTTATCTTAAAAAGCAGTACAAGCCAAGCGAAGGCAGCTGTTGGTCAAATCCGGGTTGCTGGTGACCCTGTGCTCCCAGGCTTTCTATTAAATTAAAGCCCAAGATTACTATGATTATTCATAGTACCCCTTTGTATAACAATAAAGATGACAATGAAATCTTACACTTCTGGTCTGTTTTATGAGTTGTGAAGTGTTTTCTTACCCATTCTGGCACTCAGTTCTCAAAGCTCATCAGACAGGGAGTAATGATCACATCGACCTTATAAATGCATAAATTGGGTACAGACAGCTCAGGTATTTGTTTAAGGTCACCTGGCTAGTTAGGTGAGGCAAAGGTGGGAAGAAATCACAATAGAGACCTGCAGCAGCTGAGAGTAACGTTTGCATCACATCTCATGGCTGCCCAGCTGCCAACTTACTGTACATCACATACCATGCTATTTATATGCCTTATTTATGATTCTTTGACCCATTAGGCTGAAAGTCCCTTTTAGGGCCAGGGAGATGTCTTATTCATTGCTGTATTCTTTTTTATTTTTTTTGAGACGAAGGTTCGCTCTTGTTGCCTGGGCTGTAGTGCAGTGGCGGGATCTTGGCTCACTGCAACCCCTGCCTCCTGGGTTCAAATGATTCTCCTGCCTCAGCCTCCAAAGTATGTGGGATTACAGGCGTGCACCACCATGCCCGCTAATTTTTGTATTTTTAGTAGAGACGGGGTTTCACCATATTGTCCAGGTTGGTCTCAAACTCCTGACCTCAGGTGATCTGCCCACCTCGGCCTCCCAAAGTGCTGGGATTACAAGCGTGAGCCACGGTGCCCAGCCCATTGCCATATTCTTATAAGAGTGCTTTGTACACTGCACAGACTCATAATGCTGAGGGAGGGGCTGAGGATTGGAGTGGGAGTGAAAGAAATGTGGGTGCTTTTCAATTTATACCTATTCATTGTACTACTTGTATAATTTACCCCTTACACTATGCAAATATAGACACTCTAACCATGTCCACACACACATTCTTATTTTTAAAAATATTAACAGGGCTATCTAGGTGATGGGATTTTGGATCTTTTTGTTTTCTTCTTTATATTTTTCTGTATTCAGATGAATTTAATGTTATTTAAATGTTGTAGTAAGGTGAAGTTTTACTTATTCATAGTGTTTCGGGAGCATATTTACTGCATTAAGCAAAGTATACAAGATATAAAACAAAATATAGAACTAACAATCCTGTTACAAAGAGTTGGATGGAAGAGATGGAAAAGGACTCAGAGGAATAGTGGTGACAATGATGACAGCAGCCATTTTGATAGTACACATTCAGATTCAGATTCAAATATCAATGACTATTCATCAGTGTCTTGGTGACATGAGAGCCTAGCTGCTTTTAGGCTCTCCCTGCACTGCCTTGCTGCATCTCTAAGTAGTACCACCCAATCCTTCTCCTCAGTGGAAACATTCTGCCTTAGGTGCCAATCAAGATCCTCATTCTCTTGCCCCCCTCCAACCTTTCTGTAGGCACACAGGTATGGTTTTAAAATTGGAGTCCTGAGAATCCTTATTTTATGAAAATCCACCTTAGTGCAACATTTTCTTAAGTGAGTGACGTCACTTTCTATGTTGTTGGGGTAGGGATAGGAAGCTGGATGGAGTAGAGAAAGCTGTGTGGAATTAACATGGTTTATAAGCCTTGCTTGATAATGCATGTGGACACTCACCCACACAATGCCAGGCTGCTTATGCTAATAGCAGCTCCCTCCTGTGACATAAAGTCTTTTCTATTAGAATAAGGGAAATTGCCATTTTTGTTCTTTAGGAAAGACAGAGACAGATTGGGGAGGGTAAGGAAGGGGTGGCAAGGGGTAAGGAAGGGGAGGAGGAGAAAGGGGGTTAGACACAGAGAGATAGGCACACACACACTTCAAAGATTTCAGTGAGGGTATTGCAACAGCCAAAGGGCCATTCATTATACACAGCACGGGAGAATCAACGCATTTATAGGATGAGGATAAATAAAATAGGTTTGTCTCATAAAGGTTTGACAATGAATGTTAGTTCAATAACACAATTTCAGGTCCTAGATGACATCAAGGCCTGATAACGGACAGAAATTATATTGGAGTGCAACATATTGGTGAAAGAGCAGGTGAAGGCAGTCATTAATGAAAGTATCACATGGGAAAGATAAGATCACTGTCAGCAGAGGTTTCCAGCCTCCATCTTCCACAGCCAACACTGTGATCAGCCCTGTCCTGAAACACAGATAAAGTACCCGGCAGCTCTCAGATAAGACTCCCTGACCCCTACTCTTGTCTGCATAATCTTTAAGTCTGCCAAAATCTGACCTGCCTAGAGCTTTTTACGTGTCTTTCTTCTAATAATCAATGCCATGGCATAGACAGACTTGTCAGGGATGATACCTTGTGTGGAAAACACTATAAACAGTAAGCTTTAATCTTTCTTTCCTTCTTTTCTCTCTTGTCTATTGCCTGAGTCCTTGTACCCCCTGCTCTGACTTTGCTGAGAGGCAGGCCCTCATCAGAGTCATATTAATGTGTGTGGCTGGGCTAAGACTGTGTCACTTGACACATTAGTCTAACTCTGCAAGAGGCTATTAAATTAATACTAATTATGATTCAAATCACAAATCCATAGGTCCACTGTAATGAGTCTTGTAGTAATGGGCTTGAAAGTTATTTTATGTTAAGAGAGGACTGGTAGAAAGTAATTGGAAATTGGAAAACCATCTATCTATATGGAAGGACACAAATGGGTCACACTGTGACAGCTGCCATATACTGAGCATTCACCATGCTGTGTACTTAGTCCTTGGCATACGTAATTTCTTTAATCCTAACAGCCTATGAGGTACTATTATTATTTCCATCTTACAGATGATAAAACTGAGATTATGTGACTAGCCCAAGGTCATACAGCTAGTAAGGGGCAGAACCCACCTAGTCTGTTGCCAGAGTGTTGCTTTCAACATCAAGGCAGGCGATTGCTACCTTGTGTTTAATTTTTTTGTGCAAACCAGAAAAACGTATGTCTTCATCAAGACCCTTTACTACCAGCCCCATAAAATGGCTGTAATATATATTTAAATCAACAATGACCACAGTGTGAATGGTGCCTCCCAGAGCGGTGGGGTAATCCAAACATACACAACCATATGGGCAACCCTGCTTGGAGGCTTTATCCCATACCCACTGGCCCCAAGAAGAAAGACATCATAGAACAAGGTCAGTCAATGAGGAAGTTCAGCAGAACAGCACCTTAGGGGGTTTCTATTTCATGGAGAGACTTGTAGCAGCCCTAAAACCTGACTGGGAAGAATGAAACACTGACAACAAAATATCTGAGGCAAAGGATATAGTTAAGAACACACCAAGGCCTTCTTCCATCAAGACCTGAGGTACTAGGATAGCAAACCATCTTTGTGGGCTTCCAAGCAGAAACAGCAGTGATGGGACATGCCCATATATGCAGGGAGGCTCATGTGAATCCCCTGGACTGGGTGGAGACCCAAGATCCTCTAAAATAGCACCTCCTTGGGTCTTCCTTTATAATAGAAGCTGCCTTAGCTTCCCCTCATCACACGCTAAAGAGCAGAGTGGCAGGAATGACATTTTATGAGAAATAGATCCATTACAAATTAAAATTTTCCTTTTCTCTCTGATATTTTTGCATAAGCAAACATATCAACTATTGAGTTTGACACTGGCTGAATGTGAGGCAGTCATCTTGATGACAAATTCTATTATTTTAAATCCTAGTGCTATATAGTTTAATTCTAGATTTAGGTATACTTGGGCTCCTCCCCCAGCAGACACAGTGATTAATAAGATGGCTACAATAAATTGAGAAACAGGGTATGAGTGCCAGAAAGATCTTTGCCACAAATGAGGTATGCCACCCTAAATATGAAAAACAATCTCTTTAGTGAGGGAGGTGGGCGTCATAATTCAAGCTTTCAGAATCTGATGGAGTATTTATCTAATTTTCACACTTCACCAGAGTTAAAGTATAGATGTGTCATCTGATTCTCACGAATATTATTTTGAAATCGAAATGTTCTTCAATTTCACATTTCAACTGCTATAATAATAATATTTATTTCACACTTGGGTGCGGCCTATGGGCACCCTTCTGGTCCTTCCTTTTCTGTTAAGTGTGAACATATTAAAGAGAGCTGCTTCCTAGTAAACTGATCACATGCATTGGAGAGTCTTAGGAAACCACAGCAGGTCCACTTGCTGCAGGAGCCTTCATATATACTCTCTGGGCATGACTATTTTGAGGTACATACAAGCAGACAAGCTTTTGTGATACTCATTAGCATACTTCTCATAGTTATTGCTGGCATTTCATTCAGACTGTACAATGCTACTGAAATTAATTTATAATTACATAATCACAACATGAATTCTAAGTCCAGTATCTTTTAATGGTGAATAAAATTAATTTCATGGTTGCTTTGATTCTTCCTACATAAGCCAGAGAAGCACCAGCTATATTTTTTCATGTCTTCGTGTTATTTGAGGATTCTTCAGTGAGTGGTCTCACTTCTCTTTTAGGGTTCCCTGTAAATTACAAGTACGATCTCTGCTTTTTATGGGGTATAACAGGAACTTCTGAAATATAGCCTTATTACAAGGGGCATTTGTCTTTCAGTAAAAGGCAGAGAGGAGAAAGGCAGAGAGAGGAAAAGGGGAGAAGAAGGTTGAACATGAGAAGCACAGCCTGAAGCATTCGGTACACTTTCTTGAACATTTTTGTTCATGGTATAGAATCAGCTCTCTTTCCTATAGTTTTAATGAAAAGCAAACCTGTACTTTGATATTATTAGGTTATTCTTATATAAATGACCATATAGTTATAAATCTATTTACACACACATGTGTTGGTAGGATGATATTTAGAGATATTAAGTTCCCATTCCCTTGCATGTATATGACCCTCTTCCATTCAGCTTGAGACACTCATTGTCCTAGGGACCATTAGGATTGCTATGGCTGAAATGCAAAGAAAAAGAAATAGTTATGCTTAGCTTTTGAATTTCAAGGAGACTGTGGAAAGTCACAAAGCGACAATATTCTCAAGATAAAAATCTTTTTACAGGTCTATCAGCCAAAGTTTTGGACCACATCCCAGGCCTATGAAGATGGAGCAAACAGTGAGTTTTCCTGCCCATGAGTACTCTCTTCCTGGTCTCCCTAATGAGTAAGGCTGGCCAGACAGCACGGGTGTGAGTAGAGTAAGATGCAAGGAAGACAAAGAGGAAAACAAGAGGGAGTCATTGATGTGAGGATCTCCAAGAATTATGTGGAGCTTAAAGCACAGAAGACTTAGAACTTGCTTTCCTGGGAATAGCCTAATAAATCATAAACCTTTGCTCCAGTATGTAGAGGCAATGGCTGAATGAGAAGCTAACTGGACGGTATAGTGTGAAGCAGAGAAAACTGCTGAGAACCGCTGGCCTCCCACTAAGTGAGAACAGTAACTCTCAGGAGCTTCAGCGCCCCAATGAGTGGGCCTTCCAACCACAGGTCATGGAGACTCTGGGTCACCCCCGCAGATGCCAGGACAGTAACACCATCCTGACACTTAGATCGCCCCTGGGAAAAAGGGGGACAAAAACATAAGCTCAATTTGGTATTTACAAAAAAGAACCTGAGAAAATCAGGAAATTATGGAATATACCTGGAAGTGAATGAAATAAGCCCTTGTAAAGCATGCCATTGGCAGGTTCTGCAGTTACTCATAAATTATTTCCAGATGGTATTTTCCATCCAAACAGAACACAGGCACTTATAACCTCACTCAAAGGGACAAAATAAAGAATGGGCTATCAAGTGTATGTAGGATAAATCAGATTTTGGGCCAATTTGATCCAATAATATTATTAATTCTCTAGCTTGTTTTGGGCTCAGCAGACTATAAAACTGACTCTACAGCTATGTTTCCAGGAAGGCTGTGGTCCCAATGACCTGATAAAATCCTGATATTAATTCTATCTGGACTATCTGGACACATATCAAAAAGTGATATCTCATCTGTACATCTATAGCTGAGAAAATACAAGCATATTACTTCATGAAGATGACCCTCTTTCTCCCTCACACTTCTATCTCCTGTACTTAATAATATAGGACAGGATCGTGTGTGTGTGTGTGTGTGTGTGTGTGTGTGTGTGTGGTGACTAAATGGTTCTGTGCTCCTTGTTCCCTCATTCAGTGCCTGCTATGTACAAAGTACTAGGTGTGTTCTGGGGAAATAAAGATGAATAAAATATAGTCCTTACCCCCAAGGCACTTAGTGTCTAATGCCAAAATAAAACCAAACAGACACTTAGAATTCAGCATGATAAATGTTATGACAGTGCTATGAGAGAGGGAGCCTGGATGTATGGGTGTGGGTGATAGCAGAGAGGGGAACATGTCTCAGTCTGAGGAGATGGCAGGTGGTGGAGAGGAGAGCTGGGAGGAAGTGAGACCTCAACTCTCTCTTAAAGATGCAGCAGAGAGAGGAATTCATATAGTTTAATAAGGTTCTTGACACAAAGAAGAAGGTAAAGAAGCAATCTGTAGAATAAAACCAAATGAAAAAAGCAACTTTCAAAAGAAGATTTCTTTGTAATTCACTTTCAAAACAAAGAATAGAAAAAAAATACTTGTTTATGCTCTTTGACATAATAATGCCAATTCTTGGATTTTATCCTAAGGAAACAATCAGAGATTTGAACAGAGCTTTATGTACAAGGATTGACCTCACAGAATTACTTAAAGTAGCAAAACAGTGAAGACAGCCAAAATGAGTAGCTATAGTATGACAAAATGCATTATTAACTATCCAAACAAGAAAGCGTTATAAGGACATTAATTATAGTGTTTCTGAAGAATATATATTGTCATGAGAAAGTCTCATATTTTAAGTAAAAAATAAAACACAGTTTATAAAATTTAAAAATAAATATTACATTAGCATTTTTACTTGAAAAGAACTAGATATAAAATATTCCAATTTCATTCATCTAAATACTTGAAATGTGTATACAAATATATGCAAAAGATATTAGAAGAAAAAAGGATATCAGTTTTGAAAGTTATTTGAATTTTTAAAAAAATTTTTCTGAAATTTTCCTGATTTTCTAGATATAATATGACTCATTTATAGAAATTCACTTTTACCAAATTCAGTGCTTTTTACCTTCATGTTTCTTGGTGTTAGGCATTTTTTCCTTTCCTACTGAGGGTCTTTTGTCATGGTCCACAATGACTTGACTGGATTTTTTGTTAGTTGTTTGATTTTCCTCACTGCATCAACCTGTCATTTCAGTCACTGAAGACTGTGGCTATGCAAGTGAAATACTGATAAACCTTACTGCCTCCCTGTTTTCCGTTTTGGCCAATGTAGTTCCAGAGAAAGAAAAAAACACTATCAGAAGGAACAGGGAATGAATGCCGGGTCGTAGACTCATCATCGGTAGGCTTGGAAAGCTCTGGGTTCGCTGACACCACACTCAGGTAACACCACCATACCATGTGGTTAGATGCTTTTGCCCAGGAAGGGACAAGGGATAGCCAGGGAGGTCAGGGGAAAAGCGGTAGAGGGCAGCAGGAACAGGCTGATTATGAAACACCTGCTGCATGGGAAGCCTTGACCAGGGAGAGCCAGCTCTAGAACAGGTGGTGAGTCTGTTTCTGTTGTGGGCAATTACTCAGTGGGTGTCACATGATACAGGGGACCAGGCTGATGGAGGGCAGGGCTGGTGAGAAGGAGGAGTTACAGGATGCCAGAATCTCAAACCAGATGTCAAGTCACAATAGGAAATGTTATTAACTAAACAGCTACAATGGACCAGACACTCCCTTCGCTGTTCACACAAACCTGACCTCATCCAGTTTCACAAACATCCTGCAAGGTACACGAGATTATTATTACTACCCTCTACCCCATTCCACAGATATGGAATAAGAAGCTCACCAATATCACATTGCTTTTGAGTAGAAGACCAAGATTTTGAACCCAGGTCTGACACCCTAAATAAGGCTTTAAAAATTTCAGCAAGATGTAGAACCTTATTAGGAGTACGGCAAGGAGACAGTTAGCTTTGGCAGCAAATAGCTTTATTTAAGGATTCTTTAAAGTTTATGCAGGTTGGGCATCCCAGATTCAAAAATCCAAAATCCAGAATGCTCCAGTGAGCACTTCCTTTGAGTATCATGTTGGTACTCAGAAAGATTTTGTTTCTGTTTTGTTTTGTTTTGTTTTTTTTTTCTTCTGAGACAGGATCTCACTTTGCTGCCCAGACTAGAGTGCAGTGGCAAAATCCTGGCTCACCGCAGCCTCGATTTCCTGGGCTCAAGTGATCCTCCCGCCCCAGCTTCCCAGGTAGGTGGGACTAGAGGTGTGTGCCACCATGTCCATCTAATTTTTGTATTTTTTGGAGAGATGAGATCTCACTATGTTGCCCAGACTGTTCTCGAACTCCTGGGCTCAAGTGATCTGCCTGCCTCAGCCTCCCAAAGTGGTGGGATTACAGGCATGAGCTACTGCACCCTGCTGGTTCTCAGAAAATTTTGAATTTTGGAACATTTCAGATTTTGAATTTGCAATGCTCAACCTGTATTTGCTTCCACTGGAAAAAAAAAATACAGGGCAGACCAGGTGCAGTGGCTCACGCATATAATCTCAGCACTTTGGGAGGCTGAGGTGGGTGAATCATTTGAGGTCAGGAGTTTGAGACCAGCCTGGCCAACATGGTATAACCTCATCTCTACTAAAAATACAAAAATTAGCTGGGCATGGTGATATACGCCTGTAGTCCCAGCTACTTAGGAGGCTGAGGCAGGAGAAATGCTTGAACCTGGGAGGCGGAGGTTGCCGTGAGCCAAGATCGCACCACTGCATTCCAGCCTAGGCGACAGAGCAAGACTCGGTCTCAAAAAATATATACAGAGCAATATACAAACGAGATATTCAAAGAAATCTTTCTGGTACAGCATACAAATGAGGTATAAAATATTTTTAACTGTTTTTTGAATTCATGGCTGAGCTGGAAGATGTGATTTCCTTGGAGGTCAGAAACAAGAAAGTTACAAGCCCAAGGGATAAAGTGAGGAGGGGGAGCCGATCACTTTAGAAACACCACCAGATACGTGTCTCCCAGCACCCTGAGGCCAATCTTCTGCTGAAGGGGCTCTTAGGGTATTTAGAAAGCAATGTTTCCAGTGCATCAGAGACAGAACTGGAGAGTCTTCAGAGTTAGCAAAGTGATATCAAACACTTCTTCCAAGGGTCTTGAATTACATTACTAATTTTTATTCATCAAATAAGGCAACAGCCTCAGGGACTAAGAAACCAATTCAACATTGGTGGGTGATTTGCAATGAAACCAGAACTTAAGCTGCATTTCAGCTGCTCAGCCCAGTACTCTGGGTACCACTCTAGAACTGGGGCATATTCCAGGCTGTTGGCTCAAGCATCTGCTAAGCGAAACTTGAAGGCTCATATATTTCCACATGTGAAAAGAGCTTTAGCAGTTATAGTCCCAAAGGTTTAAATGAACATTTGAGGTTTAAATGAACACCATGTGAACAAAACTGATAAAGAAGCTGGCCACGCCAGTTAAGAATGAGGAGATTCTGTGATTAAATAGGGAAGACTATGCTCTAAGTAGGTTGAAATCCCCAAGTGCATAATATGTGGATGGCAGGAGGCATCTTTTAAACTGAAAAATAAGAGCACTTCAAGGGGCACAACTTCCACTTATCGAAACCCTCCTCCCAGGACCCCTGGAAACTGCCTCCGGTTGACTGCTAAGAAATGAAGCTTCTCACGGCCCCACTGCCCTTTTGGATCCACCCCAAGTTGAACTGGCTTCTTCAGGTAATTTTTCACTTGTTACCAGTCTATTTTCCAGGCAAACGTAATGAAGTCAACCTCTGACTTGAAAAAAAACACAATGTTTTTAGGTTTTCAGAGAACTCCTTCACTTTGAATTGGTCTAGGCCCACAGACCGCACAAAACTGCCAGGCAGCATGGAACCAGGGAGGGAGGGCACCTTCGCAGGTGGTTTCCTGAGTTGGTCTGGCCTTGTGTAGCCCCTGAAGGACTTATAAGCCCCAGGGTGGCATTGTCCCTGACTTTCTGGGCTTCTGCTGCTCTGGCTCGAACAAGATTCTGGCTGAGCCTATGAATGTTGTTTATATAGCCTCTGAACTCATCCGCTCACTAGCCTGGTGGCTGAAGTTATTCATTCATTCAGCAGGCATTTAACAAGCACTTTCTGCTATGCCAGGAATTCTGGTAGTGTTGTGAACTCAGAAACAAAAGAGGCATTCCCTAGGTAAAGAAGTGACAGCTTAATGGGAAGCCAAAGAGGGAAGAATAGAACAACAACAGTTCTATTATAGTTGAAGTCGACAGAACCAAGCACAGAAACCAGCCTGCTATGATACAAGGAGGAGCTATTTGAGTTGAGTTTTGACCGATGAGTGGGGAGTTAGCCAAGGGTGGTGGGGAGGAAGGGTTGAATTGTGTGCGTGTATGAGTATGTATATGTATGTGTGGTGTATGAGTATGTGTATGTATGTGTGCGTATATGAGTATGTATGTGTATGTGTGGTGTATGAGTATGTATATGTACGTGTGCATGTATGAGTACGTATATGTATGTGTGCATGTATGAGTATGTATGAGTATGTGTGATGTGTATGAGTATGTATGTGTATGTGTGATGTATGAGTATGTATGTGTATGTGTGCGTGTATGAGTATGTGTATGTGTGGTGTATGAGTATGTATGTGTATGTGTGGTGTGTATGAGTATATATGTGTATGTGTGGTGTGTATGAGTATGTATGTGCATGTGTGGTGTGTATGAGTATGTATGTGTATGTGTGGTGTGTATGAGTATGTATGTGTATGTGTGGTGTATGAGTATGTATGTGTATGTGTGGTGTATGAGTATGTATGCGTATGTGTGCGTGTATGAGTATGTATGTGTATGTGTGGTGTATGAGTATGTATGTGTATGTGTGGTGTATGAGTATGTATGCGTATGTGTGCGTGTATGAGTATGTATATGTATGTGTGGTGGTGGTGGGGAGTTGAATAAGTAAATGAGTAAGAAGGGATTTTATCTTCCTTAACTTAAAGATTTAAAAATATTTTTTAACAATGACTAGGATGTCTAATTTTATGTGAGTCCAAATATATGTCAAATCTCAATATGGAAATTTCTGACATTAGGAAATGTCAAAGCTTTTAAACATTACCAAATTGCAAATATTAATAGAGATCCAGGCACCATTTAAGAAAATTGTGTTTAGAAAGAAAACATTGTCGATAAAAAGAGTCAAACTCTAAAATATTTTTCTGAGTCAAATATGAGTGACCATGGCCCATGACACAGCCCTCAGGAGGTCCTGAGAACATGTGCCAAAGGTGGTCAGGGTGCATCTTGGTTTTATATCTTTTAGGGAGGCATGACACATCAATCAAATACATTTAAGAAATACATTGGTTTGGTTCAGAAAGGCAGGACAACTTAAAGCCAGGGCGGGGTCGGTAGAGGGAGGCACTTCCAGGCTATAGGTAAATTTAAACATTTTCTGGTTGACAACTGGTTGAGTTTGTCATTGGTTGAGTTTGTCTAAAGACCTGGAGTTGACAGAAAGAAAATGTCCAGCTTAAGATAAAAGATTGTGGAGGCCAAGGTTCCTCTGAAGTTCTATAGTGGCTGCCCTTAGAGACAGTAGATGACAAGTGTTTCCTGTTCAGATCTTTAAAAGGTGCTAGACTCTTGGGTAATCTCTTTAGGATTGGAAGGGCCTGGAAGAAACAGATCTAGGTATGTTAACAGAGATCCTTTACAGATGCAAATTGTCCCCCACAAAGGACAGCTTTGCAGGGCCATTTCAAGATATGGCAAATAAATATGTTTTGGGGATAAAATAATTGGATTTTCTTAATTGTCTTATAACGTTATGCCAGAGTCAGGTTGGAAAATAAGTCACAACATATAGGGTTAAATAAAACCCATCTGATGAGAATTTATGGTTTTAGGGTATGATTCCCCAGACCCCTTAGATAGGAATTTGGGCAAGATAAAAAAAAAGAGAGAGAGAGCTTAGTCCTCAACATAAAAAAGAAGCAAATTCCCACTCTGACTTTAGAATGTTCCAAAAAAAAAAAAAATGGATTATTTTGTGATTAATTATATTATAGTAAAGGTTTTGGCTATATGCTATAGTGCCCAATTACAGCACTGTAGAAAGTAAATAACCATGCTTGATTTTCTCTCATTCTATTTTCAGTTCACATGTTCAACTTTATGGAGAGTCAGGGAACATGTTGCTCTTGCTTGTAAATTTTTAACTAATGGCAATGGAAAATACCCAGCCTTAAGAATCTTTAATTAAGTACACATGTTATATCAGTCCCTTGATACAATGGCTGAATGACATCCAGGTGAGTTTTTTAAAAGGTGGGAGAGGTCTTAGCACTACTTAAGAATTAAATCTCTGAGGCTAGAATGATCAAACTATGTATTGCACTTAAAATTTCAATTAAAAAAATGCTGAAGTGTCACTCCTTGAAAGAAATGGCTTCATGGCAAAGAAGAAAGGAAAGGGGTGTCTAAAGATATAAGAATGTGTTTCACTAAGCACCAGCACTTGGCCAGCTAGTACTGTTCAAACTATGATCATGAACCATGGCAAATTATCATGGCCTTAGAGAGAGCACACAAATGGAATGACCAACCCATTCCAGATCCAAACCCGGTAGATTTATACCCAGTTTCCAAAGAGGGTATATGTTGCCTGAGATAGGACCACCAAGTTTCAAAAGTCCAAAGGCTTGCAGAAATCAGGATTGTAGCATTTATTTGGAGAAGTTTATTTGATTCACGCTCCAGTTTGATCAGCAGATGGGAAGCAGGTTCATTCAATGTTTTCTATCTAAATTTGCCACATGGAAGAAGCTATTTGTTATCATTTAAAATATGAGGTACGGCCGGGCGCGGTGGCTCACGCCTGTAATCCCAGCACTTGGGGGGCCAAGGGGGGCGAATCACGAGGTCAGGAGATCGAGACCATCCTAGCTAACACGGTGAAACACCCCTCTCTACTAAAAATACAAAAAATTAGCCGGGCGTGGTGGTGGGCACCTGTAGTCCCAGCTACTTGGGAGGCTAAGGCAGGAGAATGGCGTGAACCTGGGAGGCAGAGCTTGCAGTGAGCCGAGACTGTGCCACTGCACTCCAGCCTGGGCAAGAGAGCGAGACTCCGTCTCAAAAAATAAAAAATAAAATAAAATATGAGGTATGAGTTTCATAAAATTCCAAGTGAGGTTGGAACCTTGAAGGTTCCAACACTAGAACAGCTTCAGATGAAAAAATACATGCCGTCTCCTTACTGCTTCCCCACTCAGTCACCTTACTTCCTAACATGGCAGAGTTCCAAGAACCTTGATCATTTTTCCAAAGGAGAGTCCTCAGACTTGTCTCATTCTTAATTGGTGAGAGGCAGAATTGTTACAGGAAAGGAGTCCTACTCCAGACCCCAAAAGAGGCTTCTTGGCTCTCCTTCAAGAAAGAATTCAGGGTGAGCCCACAGTGCAAAGTGAAAGCAAGTTTATTAAGAAAGTAAAGAAATAAAAGAATGGCTACTCCATAGATGGAGCAGCCCCTAGGGCTGCTGGTTGTCCATTTTTATGGTTATTTGTTGATGTTATGCTAAATAAATGGTGGATTATTCATGCTGCCCCTTTCTAACCATATAGGGTAACTTCCTGACATTGCCATGGCATTTGTAAACTGTCACGGCGCTTGGTGGGAGGGTAGCAGTGAGGAGGACTGGAGGTCATTCTCCTCACCATTTTGGTTCTGGTTTTGGCCAGCTCCTTTACTGCAACCTGTTTTATCAGCAAGGTTTCTATGACCTGTATTTTGTGCTGACTTCCTATCTCATCCTGTGACTTAGATTGCCTTAACCGCCTGGGAACGCAGCCCAGTAGATTTCAGCTCGTATTACCCAGCTCCCATTTGAGATAGAGTTGCTCTGGTTCAAACGCCTCTGACAGGAACACTAAAGCAAATGGAAGAATATTCACATGATTTTCAGATTAATCACTTAAGAGGGGAGACTAGACTATAATATTTACCAAGGAGATATGCTGACAATAAAGAATGAAAAAGATGTCAGGATGGAGTCAATTTTGCTTTTTAAAAAAATAAAAATAAAAAATCCCAGCATTTTGGGAGGCCAAGGCAAGAGGATCTCTTGAGACCAGAAGTTTGAGACCAGCCTGGGCAACATAGTGAGACCACGTTTCTACAAATAAATAAATAAAAATTAGCCAGGCATGATGGCACATGCTTGTAGTTCTAGCTGCTCAGGAGGTGGAGGTCAGAGAATTGGTTGAGTCCAGAAGTTCGAGGCTGCAGTGGGCTATGATTGTGCCACTGTACTCCAGCCTGGGTGACAGAGAGAGACCCTGTCTCTAAAAAAAAATACAAGAAAAATAAAATTCATAACGATGTTTATTGATATTTGCAACCTACAACCAACCCTCTGTCATACATTTTTATGAGGCAATGTGACTCAGTCTTGCTGAAGAAATGAAAACAAGATAGATTCATTCAACATAATTGCAGCTTAAAGCAACAAATATTTATCATCTCACAGTTTCTGAGGATCAAAAATCCTGAGGGGCTTAGTAGGGTGGTTGTGCCTTAGGATCTCTCATGAGCTTGTGGTCAAGCTATCAGTCATCTCAAAAGCTCAAGTAGGGGCCGGGTACAGTGGCTCATGCCTGTGATCCCAGCACTTTGGGAGGCTGAGGCAAATGGATCACCTGAGGTAGGGAGTTCAAGACCAGCCTGACCAACACGGAGAAACCCCGTCTCTACTAAAAATACAAAAAAAAAAAAAAAAAGAAAGAAAGAAAAGAAAAAAAAAAATTAGCCGGGCATGGTGGCACATGCCTGTAACCCAGCTACTTGGGAGGCTGAGGCAGGAGAATCACTTGAACCTGGGAGGCGGAGGTTGCGGTGAGCTGAGATCGCACCATTGTACTCTAGCCTGGGCAACAAGAGCAAAATTCCATCTCAAAAAAAAAAAAAGCTCAATAAGGGTACATTTCCAAACGCATTCACATAGATCCTGGCAAACCTCAGTTCTTCACCATATAGGTCTCTCCACTGGCTGCCCAAGTGTCATCTCATCATGACATGAACTTCCCCCAGAGCAAGTGATTCCAGAGACACACAGCAAAGGAGCAAACCAAAGTCAGAAGCCACAGTCTTTATATAACCCAATCTCAGAAGTATCATCCCATCACTTCTGCTGTATTCATTCACTATAAAGGAATTATAAAGTCTTGCCTGCATTCAAAGGGAGAAGAATTAAGTTCCACCGCAATGAGAGAAGTATCAAATAACTTGTGGACATACCTTTAAAACCATGCTTATGGATACCATAGAGTCAGATAATAAAAATCTGGGCTAGCAAAGCACACAGATCAGAATTATCAAATTTTTTTAAAGGATTTTTGCTTTGAATACAGACCTTTTTTAGGATTCCAAAATGAGAGGCTTCCTAGAGAATGTGTTAGATAAAAAAATACAGTAAGTGAGATTTCATGGAAGCCACGTCTTTCTTGGCAGGAAAAATGGACTTGTCCCATCTTTTTAACCTTAATGGGAGTCCCTTAAAATCATGGATCTCTGCTCTGAAAGCACCTTTGAATTTGCAGCAATCAGTGTGAATGTACTTCCCTGACTGGTGACCACAGGTTTACAATGACTAGTATGGAACTAAAGGTAACATTAAAATGGAGAAAAACACCTAGATAAACATGAAGGAATATGTACTATGCTCTGTAATGTCTTGAATGGCACCTGGCCTGGGTTAAGAACCAAACTCTTTGACTATAGATGTAAAATTTACCAATTACTGAAGGATAACAATTACAGTTCACATTTATTGAGCACCTACTCTGTAACAAGCATTGTTCTAAGTGCTTTACACACATTCGTTCACATAATCCTCACATCAATCTACTAATAATACTCTCATATGCCCGTCTTGCAGATGGTTGAACTAAGACACAAAAAAGGTAAGTAATTTGCCCAAAGTCACAGAGGTATTAAGAAGAGAAGATGGGATTTGGATCTAGGTAATCTGGTTCCAAGGCCCATGCTATTAACTTCCACACGGCCTGATCTTCTCCACTTACCCTCAAATCTTTCTGATTTTTTCTTATATTACTACTCCCTATATACGTACTTACAATGAGCAATTTCCCCAAAGGTAAACAACTTTTCAGTAAAGATCTGTGAAGTCTGTGAGTATACCATATGAAGGGGATGGTCAAGGAAGAACTGCTATCCCCCCACACTGACCTGGATAATTAATGTTGTCCCCAAAGTGATTTCAAAATTTAAGATAGAATAGGTTAAAGCAGAGTCTGATCTTTTCTTTCTTAGAAAATCTCAGTCGTGGCTTGATTTGGACTTGCTGACTTGCTGGTATACTGTTTCCCCTTTTTTCTGTGGTTTATGATGATGAAAACAAAAGCTGACATCATATGTATAGCTCATTAACCGGAGACAATCACCAAATATTGAAATCAGCTGGCTGAACTACCAATGACCCTTCCTGAGTATGTTCAATCATACGCTGAAAAGCACTGCAAAAAAGAAATAATGTGTTCAAACCCCAAGAATGTCCTTGAAAATAGCAAAGTCATCTATTAGGAATGTCCAGAAACTGGGAAAATTAGAGCGACCTGTAAAATTACTTTAACGTTGGTTAAGTTCCTGGCAAGAATTGCCATTAACAATCATACATGACCTGATTTTATTTAGTTGGGAAATAAAGCAATCTTATCTCTGACATGACATAAGTTTTAGTCTCATACTTTCTCTCCCATTCATGTTATTTTAATCTTGCATCTCCTATTCTTTATAGTCATTCTTTCAGCAACTATTTTTACAATAACAACAAGGAGTAGTTGTACATATCTTGACTTCAAACAATGAGGCACAGCCTTTAGCATCTCTGTCTACAGTCAAAAGCACTTTCTAAAGAATTAAAAGCAATGGTTACTTCTCTCAAAATTAGCTCTTCCTCTTTGGCAGAGGGGCCCTGTGCCACACAAACCATGAAATAAAAGTTTTCCTGTTTTACATCAGGCTTGAGCGCTTCCTGCATTGCTCACCACTTCTTTCCGTTTGGGTTACTTACCTATTCAATAAGCAGAATAAAGCTCAGGCAAAACTGCAAGATGGCTCACTCTTTTTTTTTTTTTTTCAATTTTCTTTTTTTTTTTTTTTTTAATTATACTTTAAGTTCTGGGATACATGTGGAGAATGTGTAGGTTTGTTACACAGGTATACATGGGCTGTGGTGGTTTGCTGCACTCATCAACCAGTCATCTATCCTTCCCCTAGCCCCCCACCCCCTGACAGGTCTCAGTGTGTGTTGTTCCCCTCCCTGTGCCCACATGTTCTCATTGTTCAACTCCCACTTATGAGTGAGAACATGCGGTGTTTGGTTTTCTACTCCTGTGTTAGTCTGCTAAGAATGATGGCTTCCAGCTTCATCCATGTCCCTGCAAAGGACATGAACTCATTCTTTTTTATGTCTGCATAGTAGTCCATGGTGTACATGTGCCACATTTTCTTTTATTTTTTATTATACTTTAAGTTCTGGGATACGTCTGCAGAATGTGCAGGTTTGTTACATAGATATACACGTGCCATGGTGGTTTGCTGCACCCATCAACCTGTCATCTACATTAGATATTTCTCCTAATGCTATCCCTCCCCTGGTCCTCCACCCCCCGACAGGCCCCAGTGTATGTTGTTCCCCTCCTTGTGTCCATGTGTTCTCATTGTTTGACTCCCACTTATAAGTGAGAACATGCAGTTTTCTGTTCCTGTGTTACTTTGCTGAGAATGATGGTTTCCAGCTTCATCCACATCCCTGCAAAGGACATGAACTCATCCTTTTTTATGGCTGCATAGTATTCCATGGTATTATATGTGCCACATTTTCTTCATCCAGTCTATCATTGATGGGCGTTTGGGTTGGTTCCAAGTATTTGCTATTGTGAACAGTGTGCATGTGTCTTTATAGTAGCATGATTTATAATCCTTTGAGTATATACCCAGAAATGGAACTGCTGGGTCAAATGGTATTTCTAGTTCTAGATCCTTGAGGAATCACCACACTGTCTTCCACAATGGTTGAACTAATTTACAGTCCCACCAACAGTGTAAAAGCGTTCCTATTTCTCCACACCCTCTCCAGCATCTGTTGTTTCCTGATTTTTTAATGATCACCATTCTAACTGGCATGAGATGGTATCTCATTGTGGTTTTGATTTGCACTTCTCTAATGACCAGTGATGATGAGCTTTTTTTCATAAGTTTGTTGGCTGCATAAATGTCTTCTTTTGAGAAGTGTCTGTTCATATTCTTTGCCCACTTTTTGATGGGGTTGTTTGCTTTTTTCTTGTAAATGTGTTTAAGTTCCTTGTAGATTCTGGATATTATCCCTTTGTCAGATGGATAGATTGCAAAAATTTTCTCCCATTCTGTAGGTTGCCTGTTCACTCTGATGATAGTTTCTTTTGCTGTGCAGAAGCTCTTTAGTTGAATTAGACCCCATTTGTCACTTTGGGCTTTTGTTGCTATTGCTTTTGGTATTTTAGTCATGAAGTCCTTGCCCATGCCTATGTCCTGAATGGTATTGCCGAGGTTTTCTTCTAGGGTTTTTATGGTTTTAGGTCTTACATTGAAGTCTTTAACCCATCTTGAGTTAATTTTTGTATAAGGTGTAAGGAAGGGGTCCAGTTTCGGTTTTCTACATATGACTAGCCAGTATTCCCAACCTCATTTATTAAATAGGGAATCCTTTCCCCATTGCTTGTTTTTGTCAGGTTGTCAAAGATCAGATAGTTGTAGATGTGTTGCATTACTTCTGAGGGCTCTGTTCTGTTCCATTGGCCTATATCTCTGTTTTGGTACCAGTACCATGATGTTTTGGTTACTGTAGCCTTGTAGTATAGTTTGAAGTCAGGTAGCATGATGCCTCCAGCTTTATTCTTTTTGCTTAGAATTGTCTTGGCTCTATGGGTTCTTTTTTGTTTCCATATGAAATTTAAAGTAGTTTTTTTCTAATTCTGTGAAGAAAACCAATGGTAGCTTGATGGGGACAGCATTGAATCTATAAATTACTTTGGGCAGCATGGCCATTTTCATGATATTGATTCTTCCTATCAATGAGCATGAAATGTTTTTCCATTTGTTTGTGTCCTCTCTTATTTCCTTGAGCAGTGGTTTGTAGTTCTCCTTGACGAGGTCCTTCAGATCCCTTGTAAGTTGTATTCCTAGGTATTTTATTCTCTTTGTAGCAACCGTGAATGGGAGTTGACTCTTATCTCAAAGGATACTCTATCTCCTCCCTGAATGTGACCCATCCCTTAACACCTAATACTTTAAAACTTTTCTGTGGGTCAGTCATGCTGGCTCATGCCTGTAATACCAAGGTGGGTGGATCACCTGAGATCAGGATTTCGAGACCAGCCTGACCAACATGGTGAAACCCCATCTCTACTAAAAATAAAAAAATAAAAAAAAATTAGCTGGGTGTGGTGATGCACATCTGTAATCCCAGCTACTCAGGAGGCTGAGGCAGGAGAATCACTTGAACCTGGGAGGCGGAGGTTGCAGTGAGCTGAGATTGCGCCATTGCACTCCAGCTTGGGCTACATAGTAAGACTCTATCTCAAAAAAAAAGAAAAGAAAAAGAAAGAAACTTCTCTGTACTGAGGTACTCTACTGATATTTGTTCTTCACACGCAATGCTCCAAGCCTTCAAAATCTGCCACCTCTTCCTCCTCCCTCTTCACCCCCATCCCCTCATTAGGATTCCTATTGCCTTGGTTTGAGGATCCTAGGTGTTAGGTGGACACCTGAGAATAGCAAGTTTCTATAATAGCAATTGATCTACTAACACAAGGGCAGGAATCTGCAATGGTGGGATTTCAGGAAATGTCATATGCTAGTAGGAGATATATATGTAAGAAAGAAAGCCTTCCACGTGCTTTTCAAAGTGCATCAGGTAGGTGATGACCAACTCCATTGATGTGTAAAGATAGCCCTTGTAATACATTTTTTGTTCACTTTGAGTGTTCACAAATTATTCTGGGGTGACCTATTGAGTGATAGAGAAATGGACAAAGGTGAGGGTAGGATTGCTCTTTGAAATACTGGAATACCTAACCCTCACAGAACAGAATGAAGGTAATTTCATTGCTGCCACTTATAGGAAAATAAAGTGGCTCCACTTTAACCATTTGGTGAAATCTCTTTAGCCCTTTGGTTATCTCTACTGCTACAATTACAAAGGAGTAATTTTAAAATGGTCTCTTGTATTCAAGCGCTAAAATAAAATGGGCTGGGGGGGTATGGGATGTGGTAAGGAGACAAGAAGGTGATAGGTCAGCCCTGTTAGACTTCACTCTTTTTTTCTCATTTTTCCCCCCAGGCAGAGGAAGATGCTACTATGCACCCTTGTTGCCCTATTTTCCACTCAGTGGGCCTTATAGAAAGCTGTCTGGGAACAGCATCATTAACAGGTAAGTTAAATTGGCTAAAACCTCCTCATGAACTGCTGGTGTTGCTGCTTCAAGATATAGAGTATCGTCTGGTGTGGTGGCTCATGCCTGTAATTTCAGCACTTTGGGAGGCTGAGGTGAATCACTTGAGCCCAGGAGTTTGAGACCAGCCTGGGCAACACAGCGAGACCTCCACAAAAATATAAATTTTTAAAAATTATCCTAGGTGTTAGTTGGTATGCATGTTAGGCTAGGCATGGTGGTATGCACCTGTAGTCCTACTACTCGGGAGGCTGAGGTGGGAGGACCCTTTGAGCCCAGGAGTTTCAGGCTGCAGTAAGCTATGATCACACCACTGCACTCCAGCATGGGTGACAGAGTGAGACCCTGTCTCAAAACAAGCAAACAAACAGAAAGTACAGAATGCATAGCTGCCATTCACAAGTCAGGGAAGAGCTGTTCTGCCACAGAGTGCGATGAGAAGAACTTGAGCTTTGGAGTCAGACAACCTAGCTTCACAGTCTACCTCAGGCAAATGACCTAACCTCTTTTCGTTTCAGCAATATACATCAAGGTACACAGTTGTTGCTCAGTAATTGTTTGTTCCCATCATTTTCTTTCCAGGTCACTGGAATCTACAAAGCCACCACAATCACTGCTTTCCAGCTTGCGCCTGTGGTATCTTCATGAATTTTCTTCCATAATTGCACCTGAACTCTTGCTTTATCAAACAGACAAGGACATCTGATTATTCCAGCCCACCATACTTCTCAGAAATACAATCTTCTGACCTGTCTGAATTTCTACTGGAAGAGAACTTACCAGGCCTCTGGAGCCTGTGACAGCAGCTTATAAAGGAAAGTAATAAAAGAAAGTGGAGGTGAACCATTTTGGGCTCCTTTTCAAGAAGGAGGGTAGGTGTGGTTTTTAAGATCAAGCCAACTTGTCTAAAATTTCTTCCTCCTCTTATTTTGATTAGACGTCTTCGCTGACATCCCATTCCTTTCCTAAGGTCTGGTGGAGTATACCAAAAGAAGAACTTCTGGAAGCTTTCCTTTTTTTTCTCAACAGAGATTGTTTCTATATCCTGTGTTGTGAGTAGAATGTAGTAGGTACTAGAGGCCTTCTTTCTCTTATTTCATATAACTGAGGATTTTGACGTATGGATGCTATCCATGGGGAAGGAGATATATGGCTTCGAAAAACATATTTGGAAGCAAAAATATTGGGAGCCTGGGCCCATCTAGAAGTCTGACTCTAATTGGTGGTCCTCTAAATGACAAAATACCCAAATTCCCATTTTGGCACCTCTTGGTAACTGATATTATTATAATAGTGACAGGAGGAGGTTGTTGTCATAGTCCATTTGGGCTACTATAACAAAATACCTGAGACTAGGTGATTTATAAATAGCAGAAAATTATTTTTTACAGTTCTAGAGGCTGAGAAGTCCAAGATCTAGGTCCTGGCAAGTTCAGTATCTGGTGAGGGCCTAATCCATAAATGCCACTTTCTTATGGCATCCTCTCATGGTGGAAAAGGCAGAAGGGCAAATTAATAAAGAAACAAACAAAAAGGGAGGAGGGATGAAGGCTGTGTTCTTACATGGCAAAGAGATAAAAGAGCAAAAGGCACGAGGGCACTCCTTTCAACCTCTTTCATAAGGTCACTAATCTTTAATTATCTCCTAAAGGCCCTACCTTTTAGTACTAACTTTTGTGATTAAGTTTCAGCATATGAATTCAGGTGGGGAGGCACGTTTAGACCACAGCAGTTGCTGATTGGGAAACTGTAAAATTGAAAATAGGAGATAGTCTGTAAGGTTTTGTCTGAGACAGGCATGAAGCAGCTCAAAGTCTACTCCCACGGTATTTGCAGGCATGAGGTCAAAAAGTTTCCCAAGTTTCCATGGGCCAGCTTGTGCTCAGTCTTTTCTTCATGGTTGCCGAAAACCTCAGGGAGGCTGTAGGGTGGTGGTGGTGGCAGGGAGTTGTTCTGATATCAGGAATATAATGAAGTCATGTCATTTTATAAAACAGCCACCGAGGCAGAGAGGTTAAAGGCTTGCTCTCTTTTGTTTTCTCTTGCCAGTTCTGCTCTATGTCTCAGTAGAATAGCAAGGAAAGGAGAAATTCTATGGGGGTGTGCATGTTAAGGGTGATAGTAGAGGGGTAGATGGTTTCCATCAAGTGGTGTGTACAAAAATGAGCTCCTGGGGGTAGTGATAAACAGCAAAGTCAAGAAAAAAAAATGGAAATATATTAAGATTTTCTTTTTGGAAACTATTATTAAGAATGTGCTTTTAGACATTATTTTGAAGTCTCTTTTATATTTTCAGATGCTACTTTCGATATTAATGGTGGAAACAAAAAATATCCTGCCTACATATCGCTTTCTTCTCAAAGTTTAAAAGTGGTTTCATTCAGCTTATTTATTGGAATTTTATGACATTCTTGTAAAGTGTGCAGGATGATCTAATACCAATTCCATTCTGGCATAATTAATGAAAATAATATGAACTTGCAATGAGATGGACAAGGGTTTCAAATCTTAGCTCCATTTAGTTACCATTTGTATGACCTTGGCTAGTTAATAGCACTGTAAAACCCAACTTCATTTGTTCATTAAGTCTGGCTCTTTCTGTAACTATCTCAGAGGGTGCTTATGAGGATAAAATGAAATAACCTATGTAAAATGTTGGCCGCCACAAGCACTCAGTAAATGTTTTCTTACATGTGAGACTTCAAATCCATATCTGCCCTTTCAGATATTTGAGCTGCCACTAGACTATATATAGTTAGGTTTTTTTTTTTTTTTTTTGTATACGTGCTGGCTCTGACACTGGAATTGAGGTGGAAAATAATAGGTATTATGCTCACCATAAGTGCTTAAAGGCACTGGGAGTGTAATATAAACTCCCAAGTGTATTAACTGTGATGAATTAGACTTTTACTAGTACGGATGACCTCCCTGAATCCATACTGACCACAGTTCATCAAGATTACTGCTATTACACCAAGCTGTATGTTGAGGAGTACAATCTCACTAATTAAAATTTTATAGGGCATGTACACTGGCATTCTGTCAGCATCCTGATAAGCTTTTATTAATGACTGCCTTAGGACTAGGGTACCCTCTCCTAACATTCTAGCACCTGGGGGAGTCTTTTTGGTCTTTGCTGGTGTCAGGTATCCCAGTTTATTCATAGGGGAGGGGCGGTAGGAGAGGGAGAGTAATTTGATTCTGCCTTGCAGTAAGGCTGAGATTCTCAGCAACAACCATGCTGGCCCAGCCTCTCATTGAGCTGACTTTGAGCTGATTTTCTCCTGGATTTCTGGGTCCTTTCCCTTTTCTCCTTTATCTCTGTTTGGTTCTTTATACTGTCTACTTTGCAGAAGCTGCTTCTTCTACCTGTTCCCCAGGGTTCTGCCCTTGGCCCCCTTCTTTTTCTCCTGCCATACTTGCCTAGGATTGTCTCACCCACACCCACATCTTCAGCCGCATCCACCTGTATACTTATGCCTGCCAAATTTTTATTCCTAGCCTGAGTGTCCAAACTACAGGGACTCTGCATTCTGTTTTCCTGTAGGTACCTCAAACTCATTATGTTAAAAAAAGTCTCTTAGATTTACACATGCTGTTTCATTCATGCAGCCTGAATCACAGAGTGTCATCAATATTAATCCAAATCCAGGGACTTGGGAGTCCACAATGACTCCATGACCATAGCAAATCACCCGGTAAGGCTTGCTAATTCTATTACTTTATGATTTCTGAAATTTCCCTTCTTCTCAATCACTTTCTGATTATGAGAAGAGCCTAGTGGTTAAGAGCACAGGCTTTGGGTCTGATTCCTAGTGTCACCACTTGCCAGCCATGAGGCCGAACAAGGACTTCAGCCACGGTTTTCTAAGCCTTGGTTTCTTTATCTGTAAAATGAGGATAACCTTTGATTTGCTGTTTAAACCAGTTAATGTTCAGTACCTCGGCCATGAGGAGCCGTACGTATGGTTAGGTTTTATTCAGTTTCTCATTCTCCGCTTGACCAGCTGAGTTCTCTTTTTGCAAACTTTTTGCAAACTTACTCAGTTATCTTTTTGCAAACTCACATGTACCTAAGATTCACCTGGAGGGACTTTTGTTGCTCCTGAGATTGCTGGGCCCCATTCCAGAAAGTATGCATTTCTAACACATTCCCAGGTGATATGCTTTGGCTGTGTCGCCACCCAAATCTCATCTTGAATTCCCATGTGTTGTGGGAAAGACCCTGTGGGAGGTAATTGGATCATGGGGGCAGGTCTTTCCCATGCTGTTCTTGTGACAGTGAATAAGTCTCACAAGATCTGATGGTCCTATAAGGAGGAGTTTCCCTACACAAGTTCTCTCTTTTCACCTGCTGCCATCCATGTAAGATAAGACTTGCTCCTCCTTGCCTTCTGCCACGATTGTGAGGCTTCCCCAGCCACAGGGAACTAACTGTACATACATTAAACCCTTTGTCCTGTATAAATTACCCAGTGTCAGGTATGTCTTTATCAGCAGCATGAAAATGGACTAATATACCAGGTGATGCTGACTGCTGCTCCTAGGCCTACACCTGGATTGCACCAATGGTCTAAAGGTCTCTTGGCCTGCAATCTCCCCACCCGCATCATAGCTGCTCCACAGTGCTGTCAAAGCCATCTTTCTAAAGCATGATCCAATCTTTACATAAAATTGGTTGAATTTCCTAGTAGCTGCTAAGCATTTACAATGTGGTTAGATATAGCTCTGAGTGACTAACATCAGTTAACTTATTTAAAGCTGAGAAAAGCTCTGTGAGGTAGACAATATTATCTCCATTTTACAGATGAGAAAACCAATGCATAGAGACCTTGTATAACTTGTCCAAGATCCAAGGTAGTAAGTTTCAGAGCCAGAATTTTAGACCAGATTCCAGCCCTCATCTCTGGAGCCAATGTACTCACTGCCCTTCTTCCCCTGCTATTTCTCCACCTTAAAATCTTCCAAAGAGCAATACCCTCCAGGATTTAAACTCAACAATTGGCATGGCCTATGTGAATTGTTCTTTTTTTCTTTTTGAGAGGGAGTCTTGCTCTGTCGCCCAGGCTGGAGTGCAGTGGCCGGATCTCAGCTCACTGCAAGCTCCGCCTCCCGGGTTCACGCTATTCTCCTGCCTCAGCTTCCGGCGTAGCTGGGACTACAGGCGCCCGCCACCTTGCCCGGCTAGTTTTTTTTTGTATTTTTTAGTAGAGACGGGGTTTCACCGTGTTAGTCAGGATGGTCTCGATCTCCTGACCTCGTGATCCACCCGTCTCGGCCTCCCAAAGTGGTGAATTGTTCTTCATTCACCACCCATTACCTTGTTCCTTGAGTCTGGCCATTACAAACCGGTTTGGCAAGTACATTTTCCCCTGCACAAGGCACCAAGACACTTCTATCTCCTTGTCAAATTTTTTCTTTTTTTTTTTTTTGAGACAGAGTCTCACTCTGTTTCCCAGGCAGGAGTGTAGTGGCGTGGTCTCTGCTCACTGTAACTTCTGCCTCCCGGGTTCAAGCGAGGGACTCCTGCCTCAGCTTCCTGAGCAGCTGGGATTATAGGCGCCCACCATCACCACCTAGCTAATTTTTGTATTTTTAGTAGAGAAAGGGTTTTACCATGCTGGCCAGGCTGGTCTTGAGCTCTTGACCTCAGGTGATCCACCTGCCTCGACCTCCCAAAGTGCTGGGATTACAGGCGTGAGCCACCATGCCTGGCCACCAACTTTTATTCATCCTTTGTAAAGCTTGGCTAAGAACCTCTTGTGAGAGGTCTTCCCAGCTCTTCCTCAGCAGCTGCGGATTAAACACCCTCCTTTTGTGGAAATTCCCCTAGCACCGAGCACTTAGCTATCTTTTGAAACTATACCATGTACACGTGCTTGCTTGTCTAACCCTTCACCAAACAGTGAGCACCCCCTTAAGGGCAGTACAAACTCTTATCATTATATCTGGGAAGTAGTTAATAACTCTGTTAATGTTTGAATGTAAACTACAACCAATGGCACTTTTAAGCCCTCATCTCCTACCTCCTTTCTGGGTTCCTTCTTTGGACTTCCCCTTATGACTATATTGCAAAACTGGTCTTAATTCTTTTAAAAAGATTTTATTTATGTTTGTTATTTCCCTAACTAGAAAATGTAAAATATAACAAATATTCACATACCTACCACTCAGTTTTAATAACTTTTAAGATTTTACTTTATTTGCGTTAGATCTTTAAAATATTATTATAAGAAAATACATGGAATTATCAATTTCCTAGTTAATCAAAATAAACTTAATCTCAAAGAGTTTTTGTTTATATTTAGTTTCCATTTTAATTAACCTATTGTCTTAGTTTATTTGTGCTGCTATAACAAAATACCAATGACTGGGTAATTTATAAAGAACAGAAATTTATTTTCTCACAGTTCTGGAGGTTGGGAAATCCAAGATCAAGGCACCAGCATCTGGTGAGGGCCTTCTTGCTGAGTCCTCACATGGTAGAAGATAGAAGGGCAAGCTAACCGCATGCTGCATGAAGACTTTTTTTTTTTTTTTTTTTTTTCTCATTCAGAGATGAGGTCTTGCTGTGTCATCCATGCTAGGGTGCAGCGATGTGATCATAGCTCAATGAAGCCTCAAACTCCTTAACTCAAAGATCATCCTGCCTCAGCCTCCTGAGTAGCTGGGACTACAGGCACATGCCACCATGCCTGGTTAATTTTTTTTTTTTTTTTTTTTTAGGTTTTTAGAAGTGGATTCTCACTATGTTGTCCAGGCTGGTCTCAAACTCCTGACCTCAAGTGATTCTCCTGCCTCAGCTCCCTGAAGAGCCGGGATTATAAGTGCAAGCTGCTGTACCTGGCATGAAGGATCTTTTATAAGGCCCTTATACCTATTCATGAAGGAGAAGCTCTCATGGCCTAATCACCTCTTAAAGGCCCCACCTCTTGATACTATGACACAGGGAACACCTCAGTTTTGGTGAGAACACATTCAAACCATAGCACCTACACATGAGAGACTTCTGGAATGGCAGAGTAACACTTCCAAAAGTCTGCTCTTCCACAAAACTATGAGAACACTGGAAAAAATTGTTAAAATCAACTTTTTCAGAATTCTAGAAATTAGCCTGAAGCTTTCAACAACCTAGGGAGTGCTTATTTAAGAAGAAAATGGCTGAATATTGGTAAAAAGAGTGAGCTTTGTGTTGTTTTAACTCACCCTATTCTCATTCCTCTCTAGCCAACTCTGTGGCAGCCTTAAAAACCAGCAGCCTTGTATTCAAAGTGCTTGTGAAAATTAGCAGCCTAACAGTCATGAAAAGGGGATGAGGAGGTTTGGAACTCTGAAAAAGAGCTCCATCCCCAGAAAACTGTCACCATCTGTGGGACTCATTGGAGAAACCCCATTTACAGAGCCTTTTTTTTTTTTTTTTTTTTTTTTGAGACAGTTTCCCTCTTGTTGCCCAGGCTAGAATGCAATGGCGTGATCTCGGCTGACCGCAACCTTCGCCTCCTGGATTCAAGTGATTCTCCTGCCTCAGCCTCCCGAGTAGCAGGGATTATAGGCATGTGCCACCATGCCCGGCTAATTTTGTATTTTTAGTAGAGATGGGGGTTTCTCCATGTTGGTCAGGCTGGTCTTGAACTCCTGACCTCGGGTGATCCGCCAATCTCAGCCTCCCAAAGTGCTGGGATTACAGGCGTGAGCCACTGCACCTGGCCAGAGCTTCTTATTTGATCTGATTCAGAGCTTCCCCAGGGTATTGGTTAAAAGCAATCAGTGGCAATTATTTAACATTGCAATCATGTGAAAGTCAAACAAAGACTATCCAAAAATCTTTTTTTTTTATTTTGAGATGGAGTCTTGCTCTGTCGCCCAGGCAGGGGTGCGGTGGCACAATCTTGGCTCACTGCAACCTCTGCCTCCTGGGTTCAAGAGATTCTCCTGCCTCAGCCTCCCGAGTAGCTGGGACTACAGGTGTGTGCCACCATGCCCAGCTAATTTTGCCCAGCTAATTTCACCATGGTGGCCAGGCTAGCCTTGAACTCCTGACCTCAAGTGATCTACCCATCTTGGCCTCCCAAGATGTTGGGATTACAGGCATGAGCCACCACGCCCAGCCCCAAAAATCTTAAGAGGAAGATTTGGGAAGTGGATGTCCACAGTGGAATTTGAAAAGCTACAACATATTCCTGGGATACATGTGTAAGACTGTGTGCATGTGCAGAAAAGACCTTAAAACGCCCTAATTTATTACCTCTAGATGACTTTATGGCCCTACACAAGCAAGAAGTGAAAAAAAATGGTAAGAAATGCAAAGAAACAGTAAAGTATGGCCCATACATGGGGATAAAAAACTATCAGTAGAAACTACCCCCAAGTAAGCCCAGATGTTAGACTTTCAAGCAAAAAATTTTTAATCTACTATCATAGTATGTTTAGAGAACTAAAGAAAACTGTGTCTGAAGAACCAAAGGAAAATATAAGGATGATATCTCACTGAATGGAGAGTATCAATAAAGAGAGAAAAATTATTAAAAAATTACCAAATTACCAGATAGAAATTCTAGTTTATATTTGTGTAGTAAATGAAATGAAAACTTCAATAGAAGGATTTTATAGCAGATATGAGGAGGCATAATAAAGTATCAGCAAACTTGAAGATAGATCAGTTGACATTATCTAATTTGAGGAATAGATAGAAAAAAAGAATTTAAAAAAATTTTAATAGAGCCAGAGCCTTGTTGGGCACTGTGGCTCACACCTGTAATCCCAGCATTTTGGAAGGCTGAGGCAGGTGGATCACGAGGTCAGGAGATCGAGACCATCCTGGCTAACATGCTGAAACCCTGTCTCTACTAAAAATACAAAAAGAAATTAGCCAGGCATGGTGGCAGGTGCCTATAGTCCCAGCTACTCGGGAGGCTGAGGCAAAAGAATGGTGTGAACCTGGGAAGCGGAGCTTGCAGTGAGCAGAGATGGCACCACTGCACTCCAGCCTGGGCCACAGAACAAGACTCCATCTCAAAAAAAAAAAAAAAAAATAGAGCCAGAGCCTTAACAATCTGGGGAACATCATGAATTGCAACAACATATACAGGATTCCCTAAAGGAGATGAGAGAGAGAGAAAGGAACAAAAGAATATTTGAAGAAATAATGGCCAAAACTTATAAAATGTGATGAAATACATTCATCTATACATCCTAGAACCTCAACAAATTCCAAGTAGAATAAACTCTGAGAGATTCACACCAAGACATATAATCAAACTGTTAAAAGTCAAAGATGGAAAGGGAATCTTGACAGCAACAAGAGAAACAAACAAACAAACAAAACAAACAAACAAAAACCCTCATAATGTACAAGAAAGTCTCTATGAGACTAACAGCTGATTTCTCATCAGAAACCATGGACATCAGAAGGCAGTGGGACATACCAAAGTGCTCATGAGAAGAGTGTCAACAAAGAATTCTCCATCCATCAAAATTGTGCTTCAAAAATGAAGGAGAAATTAAGTTATTCTCAGATAAAAACTGAGAAAAGTTGTCACTTGAAGCCCTGAACAAAAAAGGATTTCATAATAGAATGCTTCAAAGTGAAATAAAAGGACACTAAACAGTGATTTGAATCCACATGAATATATAAACAAAAGTAATCAATAAAAGTAAATAAGTAAACATAATAGGCAATAGAAATGAATTTTTTTAACAGAAGCAGGATTTTAATTTAAAAAAATATTTTGTTCTAATTTGATCTTATTTGTAACTATTTTTTTCTCCTAATTTAAAAGATAAATTAGGAGAAATTATTTCTGCATAAAGAAATAATTATGAAACTATTGATGACATTATAATGTATAAGCATATAATTTGGGTGACAGCAGCACAGAGAATGGGGGAGGGAACAGTGCTATATTACAGCAAAGTCTTTGTATAAAATTGAAATTAGTTTAGAATTAATATGAACTAGATATTTTGAAGCTAAGGTGTTACTTGCAGTCTCCAAGCAGCCATTCAAAAAGTAACCAAGGGTAAAAAAAAAAAAAAAAAAAATGGAATTAAAACAGAAAACATCTAGTTATGCAAAAGTATGCAATAATGGAGTGATAAAAACAAAATACATAAGATATATAAAAAACAAATAGTAAAATAGTAAACATAAATTTTAACTTGTAGGTAATTACCTTAAACATAAATGAATTAAAAACTAATAAAAAGGCAGAGATTAGCAAAACAGATTTTTAAATCTGATACAACTATGTGCTTTCTAGAAAATACTTTAGCTCCAATGGCACAAATATGTTAAGAGTAAAGAGTAAAGTATGCTATGAAAAAAAAAAAAAAGAAGAAGAGAACTGCAGTAGTTTTACAAGTATCAGATAAAATATACTTCAAACAAATTATTACTAGAGACAAAAAAGGATATTTTAAAACAATAAAAGGGTGAATACATCAGAGAGAAAAATATATATGCATGTAACAACAGAGCTCTAAAATACATGAGGCAAAACCTAACAGAATTAAAGAACAAAATAGAAAGTTCAACAATAATAGATAACTTCAAAATCTCACTTCCAGTAATAGAACAACTAAGCAGAAGATTAAAAAGGAAATAAAAGACTTGAACAATACTAGAAAACCACTAGACCTAACAGACATCTATAGAACACTCCACCCAACAAACATGGAATAGACACTTTTACCAAGTATATACAGGACATTCTCCAGGTTAGACTATAAAACAAAACTTAATAAATTTAAAAGGGTTAGAAACATACTAAGTATGTTCCCTGACCACAAACGAATGAAATTAGAAATCAGTAACAGGAAAAAATTTGGAAAATGTAACAATATATAAGGAAGTCATGAACACAATCCTAAATAACCAACGTATCAAAGAAAAAAAAAAAAAAGAAAGAAAGAAATCACAAGGGAAATTAGAAAATACTTTGAGATGAGTGGAAATGAATATACACACCCAAAATTTATGGGATACAACTTAAGTTTTTACAGCTATAAACACCTATATTAAAGAAGAAAGCTCTCAAATAGAAAACCTAAGCTCCCACCCTAAGAAACTAGAAAATAAGGGTAAACTAAACTCCAAAGAAGAAAGAGAATAAAAAAGATTAGAGCATAAATAAATGGTATAAAAAATAGAGATACCAACAAAAACAAAAGTAGGTTCTTAAAAAAGATCACCAAAGTTGACCAAACTTTAGCTAGATTGATGAAGAGAAAAAGGGGAGAAGACTCAAATTACCAAGATTGGGAATACAGAAAGGGACATCATTACCAATTTTACGTAAATAAAAAATAAGCATAATAAGAAAATACTATGAATAATTAATGTATACCAATAAATTAGATAATGTAGATGAAACTTAGAAGTTCCTAAAAAGACACAAACTAATAAAACTGACTCAAGAAGAAACAGAAGATCCCAACAGACCTATAACAAGTATAGAGATTGAATCAGTCATCAAAAGCTTCCCATAAAGAAAAACCGTGACCCAGATGGATTCATCAGTGAATTCTATCAAACATGCAATGAAGAATTAAGGCCAACCAATTATTTACAAACTTTTCCAAAAAATAGAAGAGGAAGGAGCACTTCCAATTAATTCTATGGTATGGTCAAAATAGTCTCTTATGGTGATTTCATTTGCATTTCCCTAGTTAGTTGATAAGGTTTAGCATCTTTTTAAGGGGCATTCCTATTTCCTCTTCTCTGAAATGTTTGCTTATGTTAAGGTCAGTTTCCTCAATGAGCTTTATCAGAAGTAAAGCTGTTATTTTGCTTGCTACTTGACTGTCTCCTATGTCTTATTTCTTAATTATTTATAAGTTTAAAGGGGGAGGAAACAGGGTATTATTTTAAATGTCCTGGTGAAGAATAAATAACCAATTTGCCTACACGAGGGTTCAGGACTTAAATATATGTTCAAATATTTTGAAATGCCAGAATGCATTAGAGTATAAAATTGACTTAGAAGCAACAATTTTTTTTTTTTTTTTTTTTTTTTTTTTTTTTTTTTGAGACGGAGTCTTGCTCTGTTGCCAGGCTGGATGGAGTGCAGTGGCATGATCTTGGCTCACTCCAACCTTCACCTCCTGAGTTCAAGTGATTCTCGTGCCTCAGCCTCCTGAGTAGCTAGGATGACAGGCACAGGCCACCACACTCAGGTACTTTTTTGTATTTTTAGTAGAGACGGGGTTTCACCATGTTGGTCAGGATGGTCTTGATCTCCTGACCTGGTGATTCATCACGTCAGCTTCCTAAAGTGCTGGTATTACAGGCGAGAGTCAACATGCCCGGCAGCACATTTTATAGTTAGCTTCGTTTATGATATTAGAGAGAAAGGCCAACTTGTTACATGACATATCATCTTGTTCATGCATTACAGTGGCTCTAGTGGACATATATCATGCAGTAAATGCCCCGAGCTAACTGACTGACGTAGCAGTGACAGGTAACACAAACTCACTCAAATTTATTTATTTGAAAATTTTTCTATATACAAAACTCTTACTGCTAAATGGTACTTTGATTCTATTTTACCTCGGAATAAATTTCCATCTTTGTAAGTAGCTAAAAACCAGCTGTTGACCTCACCAAAAAGTGTCTAGAATTTATCTTAGTAGTTAAAAAAGAATTGGTGGCCAGACATGGTGACTCATGTCTATAATTTCAGCACTTTTGGAAGCCGAGATAGGAGGATCACTTAAGATCTGGAGTTTGAGACCAACCTGCGCAACATAGTGAGACTCCCGTCTTTACAAAAAAGTTTTGAAAAATCAGCCAGGCATGGTGGCGCATGCCTATAGTCCCAGCTAATTGGGGAGCTGAGGCAGGAGAATTACTTGAACCCTGGAGTCTGAGACTGCAATGAGCTATGATTATGCCACTGCACCCCAGCCTGGGTGACAGAATAAGACCTTGTTCCTAAAAAGAAACAATAACAACAACAACAATCCCAGAATGACCACAGGTATCTTAATTTGGGTTGCAATGTTGAGAATCATCTATAGTATTATCTAAAATAATTAATTAACCAAGTTAATCAAATAATCTTATCCTCTACTTCAGTGTTTCCCGAAGTGGTTTCTGTGGCTAGCCAATTCAGCTGAATATAGACAGAAATTATTCAGTAAAAGGGTTCATGCCTCAATAAGTTGGGGAAATACCAAGTTCTCAAAGTTAAAGGCAGGGAAACTATCAGTCTTATGAAGCCTTTAATATACTGTCAAATGGTGGATTCCAAAGAAGGTCATGGTATGCAACATATCCCAAATGTCTTTCCCTCCAGAATGCCTGGAATGCCTAGATGCCAAGGAACATACCTTGGAAAATGTGAAGTTCTGCTTCGATTCTTGTCATCAGCTTCCTGCAGGTAACATCGTTAATTTGTTTTCTCATATTTTTTTCTGACTATTAAGTGATATTGTGAGAAACATTATTTTTAGATTTAAATTTTATATCAGCTTCATAATAATTGGAAAGTGTATAATAAATATTTATACAAGAAAAAATATCCATAATACTGAAATGCTACAAAATTCCTATTTAAAGAGATATGATTCAATTTATTAAAATGCTAATTAACTCTACTCCTAAACTAATTAAATGTTCTTTATCATCAATTGTAGTTTATAGTATCTTAAAGACAAATTTTTAAAAATTCCAAAGCAATAATATTGGAATTCCATTTGTAAAAATATCTATGCTACCTTTCATGTTCATAGAAAGATGAGAGAAGACATGAAAACCATTTGATATTATTACTATTGAATAAACAAAATACATTTCAAGATTTCTACCTGAAATATTCTTATTTAGGGCCAATGTATTTGTAAAATGAAAGAAGCTCTTTCTAAAATTGATGTGTTATGGTCTTTTATGTGTAAATGCAAATCCTCTCTTTGTGATCCACCATGGAGAATTCTATAAAGATGGCCCTTCCTGAGGAGTCCTTGCACAGAATGGGGTTGCCAGCACGTAATGTGTGAGGAGGCTAACACATGCACACACAGTCTGAATGCAAATTTATCTTTTAAGATTGACAGTTGAATTAAATAATGTCAAGCTGTATACCTCATTTATTCTTTTTTTTTTTTTTTAAAGAGTAATTGGCTTGCTTCTATTAATTTTAAGCTTTTTTTTCTTTTTTTCTTTTTTCTTTTGAGAAGGAGTCTCGCTCTGTCGCCCAGGCTGGAGTGCAGTGGCGCGATCTCGGCTCACTGCAAGCTCCGCCTCCCGGGTTCACGCAATTCTATTGCCTGAGCCTCCTGAGTAGCTGGGACTACAGGCGCCCACCACCGCGCCTGGCTAATTTTTTGTATTTTTAGTAGAGACGGGGTTTCACCGTGTTAGCCAGGATGGTCTCTATCTCCTGACCTCGTGAAGCTTTTAAAGGTATCTTCAATCAGGTTAGGGTAATAGGGGAAATTTTCTAGAACTTCTAGTGTAAAATCAAATTTTAGGTACTTCACTGGAGTAAAGCAGGTGCTTTACTGATCCAAGGTTATTTCAGGATGCGAAACCTCTCTGTTTTTCCCCTGTATTTTCCTACTCAACCTTGGCAACACTTTTTCCTTGTATCTGTAGTGGAAACCTTAGCAGCAGACAATAACTGCTCCAGGTTTGTCAAATAGATTTATTTTTATAAAGACTGGCTGGCACCTTTGCACCAAGGACAGAATGGGACATCGAAGAGGGTTTAAATGAGCTAACTGCTCTCTTTCTTTGACCACTGGAATGTTTTCAACTTCCCACGACAATTCTGAGCTTAGGAAAATTGTAATACAACAGGCATAATGGGCACTTACTTCTGAGGCTGGCATTTACTTCAGAAAATAGAACACTGTGGATCCTTGGTAAGGCACCAAAAAGTAGGTAGTTTATTCAGCTAGGTACTCGAAACTTGAAGGTTTTTGGATAACTTTGGTGAAGAAATGAAAAGGCTACTGAAGAGCCAATCAGCATAATCAATTGCATCAAGATGCTCAGACCCCATAATTGGTCTAAACAAAAATATGACACTTCTCTATATCTAATCTCCCTCAAATTCCTTGAAGTTCTGATAATTTGCCATTTATTGCATTGTGACATTTTCTTCCCTCTTCAAATTTCACCATGGTACTGATTTTAAAATGTTCTTTAATTTGAGATCATTTGGGAGAATTTCACCCTTAAGATAACTGGGGACACACCCCCTTCTTTTTCTAAAAATCCACCTCCAAAAAAGAAGACTATGAATCATCTCTATCCACAGTTACACTTTATAAGTACACTAATGAAATATTTCAAAAATCCATTCATTTCCAACTAGAAATATCAGCAGAAGTATTTCAAATTGGCTCTTTCATGACTTGGCAAGATAAGCATAAACAAGAAGAAAAAAAAGAAGTGCATTACGTTTTGTTCAGATAATACTCCAAATATTATCTTCTAAGAAACTGGAAAACACAATCTTCTCCAAATGAATACCCAATCCATGAGCAAACATTCTTCTCTTAAAGACTCATTCACTGGATAATCTCTCAGAAAGTCTCCACACCATCCACATATTGTTATAATCAGAGCACACTCTAAATAAAATTGAGAATTAGGAAAGTTGCTCTTGAAAAGCTTACTTTTCCCCAACCTGATGTCCTACCATGATAGCCTCCACTCTCAATCCTTTGTTTATTCACCTCTCCTATCAAAATCTATTTGTACTATGCCTCGCCCTCTAATAGGAACATGATGAAATAATATTTTCTTGCAAGAAGGAGTTCCTCATCCATCTTATAAGCCCTCTTTAGAACTGCCTCCTAGAAACTTCAGCCTGAATGTCCTGTGAGTATGTGAAACCCAATTTAACATCTCCCTCCATCTCTCCTCCTCCTTCAACCTGTTCCTTCTTCAGCATTCCATATCTTGGTTAGGGCATCATCATACACATAGTTACCCAATTTAAAAATCTGAGAGACAATTTATCACACTGTACTGGAAATGTTTGTTTGCATAGCTGTTTCACTCACAAGACTACAAGCTCCTTAGGGGAATATGATAGGCCTCTCCTAGAACATAGGACCATGCAATATGACAGAAATGAATAAATGTTTGATGTAGATGGAGATCATAGTCTAATACATTTAACTATCTGAAACAATATTTGGATTTCTTTTTTACCAGTTGCCTAGATAGAATGCCCCCATTCAAAAGAATGGCAGTATCAGCAAAGCTTCTATAACTGGTTATCTACTTTGCATGAAATCTTGATAAAAACAGTATAAACAACTAATTCCCAAGTGTCTCATGAGATCAAATATCATATGTTATATAGACACACCTTTTGGTGACCTGCCACCCGTGAAGTTGACAGCAGGACCATTCTCAGGAACACTCAGGCCACATCCCTCCTTCCCATGGGATTTCTCAAGGACTAGGAATTGTGGGCACTCCTCACTTTTTAAGGTGGGATGTGCATTCAGAAGGGCATACAATGAAAAAAGCAAACACTAGAGTCAGATTAGCTAGGTGTAAGTCACAAGGTTCATCTGTTCTAATAAATACAAATGCCACGTTTTTATCTAAGTTCTGTGCAGGGCAATATTTGGCTTAGAGGCTGCCTGCACACACACTGAGCAGGTTTTAATTAGCCATCCAAACAATAGTTAGCTTATTCCTGGTGAAAGAACTAATGCAAATCATGAGAACCACTGAATTCAGTTAAACAAAAAGCCTCAGAGCTAAAATATTTATTCTGACATGAAACAGAAGGGCCCAGACCTATCTCTGCTGTGTGCCACAGGAAAGCCTTTGTCTGGAAACAGGTCCCAGGTGGTAGGTGTCAGAAATAACTCCAGGGATTCAATTAGTGAGTGCAGCTGAAGCATGTAAATAATGACCAGTTTAGAGATGTAGTTTGCATATTCTGATCAACTCAATCACCACCAGATTAACAAAATATAGCTGCTGGAAAATCCCCTTTAGGATTTCAGATCACATTTGACAAATGGTTTTTTTACTACAACTACATTATCTCCAGGCCCTGGTAATGAGGTTTTATGAAGAACTTGCACGTATCAGTGACACAGTCATGTTTCAGTCTACTGCTAATTTCACTGAGGTGCCCTGTAAATAACTACTAAGCTTTCCAGCTGGCTTAGAGGAAGGAAGGATAGTGCATGATTATTAATTTTAAAATAGAATATGTCCAAATAGAAATGTGTATTATGATGCTTTTGATGTGTGTGAGTGGTGTTAAGAGAATTCATTAAAAATTTCTCCCATTCACCCCCTTTTGCTACTCCCCCTACCAACTGCCCTACATGCACCTAGAAGACGTATTGCTCCTTGATTTACAACTGTGACTTTTCCCATGTAATAGCTCTCTTGTTGGCCAGCTCCAATGTATGGAAGTGGTTGCCTGCATACAGCACCGAGGAAACTCAGGCATACTGATTTTGCACCATAAGTGGTGGATTTCAGTTGCTCGGAGGTGTTACAATATGACTCCCCCATCCCCAAATATCCCAAACCAAAACAAGAAAGCAAGTCTGAGAAATCTGAAGCATTAATGCTTATACTAGTTTCTACTACTATTAAAAATCCTGGCCGGGCGCAGTGGCTCACGCCTGTAATCCCAGCACTTTGGGAGGCCAAGACAGGCGGATCATGAGGTCAGGAGTTCGAGACAAGGCTCACCAACATGGTGAAACCCCGTCTCTACTAAAAATACAAAAATTAGCTGGGTGTGGTGGTATGCGCCTGTAATCCTAGCTCCTCAGGGGGCTGAGGCAGGAGAATTGCTTGAACCTGGGAGGCAGAAGTTGCAGTGAGCCGAGGTCGCGCCACTACACTCCAGCCTTGGCGACAGAGCAAGACTCCGTTTAAAATATATATATATATATATTCTGACTTAAAAAAGGGATATTTGGCTTTGTGAGCTGACAGTGTCAATCTATTCCCTAAATTAGAGAATAGAAACATAAAAACAACTAACATGGATATTTTACAATTTAGAGTTGAAACAACTACTTCCATTAAATGACATATTGTATTTGAATATCTTCTGTAATGCATCTTTAGGAAAAGATAAATCACAGTAAGCACTGCTTCTTGTGCTTAATTAATAGTATAGAGCAAGTCAAAATGTGTGGTTTTAAAGTACAGAAGATTTCAACTGTAGGACATAATAGCTTACAGCTGGTTCTGAGCTTTGCTTTTTATCACTTCCTAGTTAAAGAGACAAAAAAAAAGCTTTTCGGAGAGAACAGAAAAGGACAATCTATATATAGTCTTATTATCTCACCACCTTTTCTGACTCAGAGTAATTTGTACCAGAGGCAAGGGAGGGAGATGCAATAACAAGTGAAATCAATAGGTTCACTGCATTTCAAGAGGCTGCAGAGAGGCTGTTATTGATTGCTGAGGATGAGTAATGAATGAAAAGGGAAGTTAGGTAACAAATATAGTAGGATTGGGATTCTTAAACATTTTCATGGAGATGAAATATTATAGAAAGTTGATTTGCATCCTGTTAAAAAACAAACACTGCATCTCTAAATGTGGTCACATATTTTTTAAAAAACTTCTTGATAAATTACCTTATTTTCACTTTTCATATGTAAGCCTATATAATAACATGTGTTCCACTCCAAAAAGAAAAAGAAATTGAAAGCATCTATAGGGAAAACACTGTGGGCAAGCTATCCAGTGCATTGGCCTTACCATTCAAGAGTGATCCAGGATCAACACAGCCCATGTAACCAGGAGTAAACAGCATTCTGGCAACTGATTAAAAACACTGTAGAAATCACTGTAGACATATATATCAGCATTGACCAAACAAAAGTTATTTGATAATCAGAGTCACTCACAATGGGATATTTTCTGAGACAACAATCATCTACCACATCACTGGCACTGGCTGTTCTTCCCCCTTTGCAGATTCTTCCTTATTGTCCCCACCCTAAGGCACCCCAGGCCTCCTTCCACAGAACTCTTTCTTAATTACATTTACTCTCTAGCTGGTCTCATCTAGTCTACTGGCTTTAAATACCATCTATATGCTGACGATGTCCTAACTTTTATTCCCAGCTTTGATCTTTCCACTGAGCTTTACACTCATATATCTAATTGCCTACTTGACCCAAATTTGCATGTCTGACTTAGCATGTCCCAAACTAAGTTCCTAATATCATTCCAGCAAATCTTCTTTTCTTGTAGCATTCCCTGTCTCATTATACAGTAACTCCATCTTGGTAGCTGTTTGGGTCAAAAACTCTGGACTCATTCTTGACTCTGTTCTTTCTCCTACACTTCACATCCAATCTATTAGAAATCTCCACCAGCCTTCACAATGTACCTAGAATCTGACCACTTCTCACACCTCCTTTGCTATAGTAAGGTGAAGAGACAATATGAGTGTCTGTATCTGCAGTTCTAAGCTCTTACCAAATTTATATCACCTGACCTCTAATTACTTAAAGCACATGTATATTTGAATGTTGCACCATCTTAAACTGGACAAGTCCAAAATGGAACTTGTGATGGCAAAGAGCCGTTCCTTTCCATGGCCTGTTTATGCCCCATCTGTTCACAAAGCAGACATTTACTGAACACCTATGATGTGCCGGATTCTGTGGATACAAAGATGAACATGACAATTCCAGCTCTGTAGTATCTCAGAGTCTTGGGAGGGAGAAATACCTGTAAATCAGTACTTACAATGTTGCAGCATTTAAGATTATTTCTTTCTTTTTTTAATATTATTTAATATTTTTTAATATTATTTAAGGCTAAATAATATTCTATTGTATGTATATATCACGTTTTCTTTATTCGTCTGTTGACAGACACTTGGGCTGTTTTGACCTCGTGGCTCTTGTGAATAATGCTGCAATAAGCATAGTTGTACAAATATCTCTTTGAGATTGTGCTTTTTTAAATGTTATTTTTAATGCATCTTTTAAAATTGTATATTTTTATGTTATTTTTAATGCATCTTTTAAAATTGTATACTGATAGCTTCTGGGTCTGAAGTCATACCTAGGAAAGCCTTCCCCACCCTGGGATTTCTTCCCGATTTCTTCTAATAATTTTATGGTTTAACCTTTTTACATTTTAATCTTTGCATCTTCTGAAATTTAATTTCTGACTCTTTTTTGCACGTCTAAATCCTATTTATCCTGTTTTTCAAAGCCCTGTCTAAAGAATAATAGCTAACCTTTGTGGAAAACTTACATTGTGTTCCAAGTGCTTTACATGTCATAACTCATTTAATACTCACAAGAGATCCATAAGGTGTATACCACTGTTTCATAGAGGTAACTGAGTGGCAGCTTACTGAATAACTTGCCCGAGATCATTTGGTAAGTGATAGCTGGAATTTAAACACAGGCAAGGCTGGTTCCAGAGCTTCTGTATTTAATCATTATGCTGTGGTATTTTATCAAATACCACTTCTTCAACACCTTCCCACTCTAACCTTGAGATGGCCATCTCTTTTTCCTAAACTCCAGAAAACCTGTACCTCTCATGATACATATCACTTTTTAAGGAGATCACAGTTAATTGCATCACTTCATGCCACTTTAAAAGGTAGCCTTCATACATAACTCACAAGATTTTCAGCCATAGTAACTGCCACATTAAGCATTGAATGCATACTGTCTCTTTTAGGGTGGTAATTAGAATTAGGTTGTATGTCCTCTCTTGATTCTGAAGACACTTCTGGTGCGTCAAGGGTAAGTACTTTTGCTTTGTTTCTGGTGAAGTTCTGAATATAGTAAAATGATTAATTTTAGATGCTTCAGACTGAGATACTGGCATTGTAAACTTGGCATGTGAGCAGGACTCCTGAAAGTCACTGGTTGATCTAGTTGAACTCTGGGGAATTATAGGAAGCTATATCAGGGGAAACTGAGGTCAGAGTAGGAGCATTAAGGTGGTTGCATCCAAAACATGTTTATGCCTGACATAGCAGTAACTTCCTAAGAGTGTGGCAGCAGAAACCACAGCAACAAGGTGAGAATGCTGGAAAGAAAACACTGAGCACAAGTGAAACCTTACCCTGAGAAGAAATAACTGGGATTTAAGAGATTTTTATTTCCCTCTGGTGGCCAGGTGGGGTCTATGGCATAATCATCTGAACTCACAAATATTATGTTATGAGTCACAGGCAGATTAGGGCAGTGAAATATGGCTTACTAAGTGCAACCACAGTATGATCTTAAGCTTTATCAGACTATAGACTCTGGGATCAGACTGTCTGCAGTACAAACCACACGTGGCCGTTTTCAAGTAGTATGTCCTTGAGCAAGTTATTTAACCTCCTTCTCTTCATCTTTAAAAATGGACATATTAATGGTTCCTTCTTTATAGGGTGGTTGTGAGGATTAAATGAGTTCTTACATGTAGAATGAATAAAAGAGTGCAGGCACATAGAATGTGCTGAAGAGTGTAGGCTATTATTAGTATTTTTACACTTTCCCCAACATTGCACCAAAATTGCATTTATTATGCCAGGAGGTAGCAACCATGTTATCCTCTGAGTAGCCTTTACTGAGAAAACATGGTTCTTTTCACCACCAGCTTTCTTTCCTTTTCTTTTCTTTTCTTTTTGTTTAAGAGTCATAAAAACTGAAACCTATTCTCTTTACCAGGTCAAGTTCTTTATTAAAAAGTCATGTACCTTTGTAACTCATTACTAATAAATACAATTATGAAATAACTTTCAAGTCAACCCCCTCAGTTCCGGGTTTACCAGGATCATATCATTTTCCACACACAGTGCTTAACAAACAGACCCTGTATTATGGTGATATAACTTAATGGTCAATATTTATTCTTGCTTCACAAAAATTTACACTGAAGAAATGACTTTTAACAGTCTTTCTAATATTGCCAATAAATTTATTTATTCTTGTTAAGTTTCCTAAAATGTCATCCAGTAGTTCCAAGTCTCCCTAGACATCTTTTCAAAGATGCCTGTCAAAAATCTCCCTCAAGAAAGTCCTTTTGAATTCTGTGACCCTGATGAAAGTAATGATAAAGTCACCTTACGATTTGCTGCAAAGGGAAAAAAAAGGAGGGAGGCAAGAGAGAGGGACAAGAATGCCATGGATAAGAACCACACCAGATAAACTAATTTTTATGTGTTTTGTTCTTGTTCTATTAATCTGTACATAATTTTTGCAATTTGACAAGTAAATACATATTTGAGCAAGGGTGATGATGAAAACATTAATAACTAGTGGGATACAGGTGCTAATCAATTAGAACAGATGCTGGCTGTAAACAACTGGAATAGTGAGTCCCAGGTGAAATCCTGTTATACCTAAGTATGGTGCTTGTGGTCATCTCAGTACAATTTGGGGCACTTTCATTATGCCATTTTTAATGTGAAAATTGGAATGTCTTCCAACAGAGAAATTTTTCCAATAATGTTATTTGTCTTGAATGCAAAAGTTACTTATATATGCAAAATAATTTATATAATAGGAACTTTTAGTTCTATATTATTTTCCTTCTATTATATTTTCCAAATATGTTCTGTGATATGCTCTTCTGAAAATTTCCCTCAAACCTATTTACTTGTGTATAAGACTTGGATCCTGCTTCATTTGGTACTTGGCTGTTGAAAGTTTTGGAGGTTCTTCAGGACATATACAATTTTATTTTCAGATTGTTAGCGATAGGCTGTCTTTATTTAATCTAGAAGGAGACAATTTATAAAATGAGAAAAACAAAACTGCAGACTATATCTGCTTCTTTGCTTCCTGCTTGTCCAACTGACCCCTCCCCCCAAAACCCCCTCTTCAAAAGAATTTTAAAGCCAGAATGAGACCAGCTACCAAGACCTGGAATTTTCTTAGTCTTATTTAGGCCTATCCTACCTAAGGTTATCTTTAAGAGGACAACAAGTTAGTCATTAAACCAGACCATTTGGCATCTGACAATGTGACTTCTTGGAATTGCCAAAATTTCTTATGACATACTTAAATAACTATACCTGAGTCTTGTAAAAAAAAATCAACAAATGGTTTCCCATTCTGGTTTCCCCATCACCATCCACATTTCTGCCAACAATGTTATCCTTCTCCCTTTTACTAAAGGTCAAAAGCTCAAAAGTTATTTCCAGCAGATAGATATCATATTTGGGGATATCTTCATCATTTATTAACTGGTGAGGGGCAGAGTCCACCTCCTGCACATATCCAGCTCCTTTCAAACATGTGCAGTCAGATTATCCAACTCCTGCTCCTTGTTACAACCATTTACTGTCCCCTTGGTTTCACCTCTTCATTCATTTAAGGACTAGGAACTCCCTCGGTCACCTTCTGTATCACTAACATTGTCACAGCCCACATAGACCATCCACTCCTTGAACCACCTCAGAAATCTTTGTTTGAAGAATCTCTCTCTCCAACCACTACCTTTTAACTTTCCAGAGCATTCACACTGGCATTTGGACTCCAATAATTCTTCAGGCCAACAGGACTGCTGATCCATTAGCCCCACCACTGTTTCACTGTTCCTCACTCACCTTAAGTCCTCCTATCCCTCCTAGTCTGCCCACTACTGAATTCTTCCTTTGCTCTTCCTGGTATTGCCTTGCCTAGAACAACCTCAACTCTGGTTAAATCCAGCCATCTTTTGGCTTTGTATCTATGCTTTCTGAACACAATCTTCCTAATGTGTTCACTCATCACTGACTTTTCACTGTATTTTCCTAGTTAATTTTTTAAATTTTTTTAAAAAATCATTAATAGGTTTTTGGGGAACAGGTGGTGTTTGGTTACATGAATAAGTTCTTTAGTGGTGATTTCTGAGATTTTGGTGTACCCATCACCAGAGCAGTGTAGACTGTACCCAATGTGTAGTCTTTTATCCTTTGCTCCCCTCTCATCCTTTCCCCTAGGTCCCCAAAGCCCACTGTATCATTCTTATGCCTTTGCATCCACATAGCTTAGCTCCCACTTATGAGTGAGTACATACAATGTTTGCTTTTCCATTCCTGAGTTACTTCACTTAGAATAATGGTCTCCAATTCCATCCAGGTTGCTGTGAATGTCATTATTAAATTATTTTATAGGGCCAAGTAGTATTCCATGATATATATACCACAATTTTTTTAAATCCACTCATTGATAGACATTTGGGCTCATTCCATATTTTTGCAATTGTGAATTGTGCTGCTATAAACATGCACGTGCAAGTATCTTTTTCGTATAATGACTTCTTTTCCTCTGGGTAGATACTCAGTAGTGGGATTGCTGGATCAAATGGTAGCTCTACTTTTCGTTCTTTAAGTAAACTCACACCGTTTTCCATTGTGGTTGTGCTAGTTTACATTCCCACCAGCAGTATAGAAGTGTTCCCTTTTCACCAAATGCATGCCAACATCTATTATTTTTTGAGTTTTTGATTATGGCCATTCTTGCAGGAGTAAGGTGGTATCACACTGTGGTTTTGATTTGAATTTCCCTGATCACTAGTGATGTTGAGCATTTTTCATATGCTTGTTGGCTATTTGTATATCTTCTTTTGATAACTGTCTATTCATGTCCTTAGCCCACTTCTTGGTTAACTCAGTCCAAGTTGAATATTTCACATATTACCCTCTTTTCTTAAACTTCCAATACCACTTCCCCTATTTCAATCTTAATGCAGGATCTCACCTATTTTACCAAGAGATGCCATTAGAAAACTAAGGTGTTTTCCCATGATCGATTTATCAACCCACAAAACCAAAAATCCCTTGCCTTCGTTTCTCCTTGTTCCTATCTCTCATCTATTCAAGAGCTTTGCTCTTGTAATTATATTTCTCTCCCCCGCATCATTAGTTTCTCTCATTCTTTAGAATAATTCATTAGCATATCAATATGCCGTCATCTCTTCCATCTTAAAGAAATCTCTACCTGGGCCGGGCGTGGGGGCTCATGCCTATAATCCCAGCACTTAAGGAGGCTGAGGTGGGTGGATCACCTGGGGAAAGGAGTTCGAGACCAGCTTGGCCAACCTGGTGAAACCCTGTCTCTACTAAAAATAAAAAAAATAGCTGGGTGTGGTGGCAGGCGCCTGTAATCCCAGCTACTCAGGAGGCTGAGGCAGGAGAATCACTTCAACCTGGGAGGTGGAGGTTGCAGTGAACCGAGATTGCGCCATTGCACTCCAGGCTGGGCGACAGAGTGAGACTCCGTCTCAAAATAAGAAGAAAACAAAAATCTCTACCTACATATCACAAACCCTCTGCCTACTGGTGCATTTCTTGGCTCATCTTCATAGCAGACTGGAAAAAAAAAAAAAAAAAAAAAAACCAACAAACTTGTATTTACTTGAAATTTCCACTTCCTCACCTTCCATAATTTTTCCCTAAGCCACTTCAAAGGCACTTTCGTTCTCACATTACCATTATAGTTGCTCTTGTTGAGGACATTGGAAACCTCCATCTCGTAAAATCCAATTGTCAACCTTTGCTTTTCGTTTTACACCACCTTTTAATAACACTGTTTAAAACACCATTTGAAATGTCCTACAACCTTCCTCATCATCTCTCCAAACTTATATCCTATCATCCTCTGCCTTGTCTCGCCTCAGGGTCCTTGCATTTGCTGGTCACTTGGCTGGAACGCTTTTCTTGCAGATCTTGGAAAGGGTCACTTTTTCACTTCCTTCAAGCCCTTCTCTGACTGCCTGTGCCTCAGCCTCTCCTATTCCCCATCCTGTCAAGTTCTAGTCTCTTGTCCTGCTTTATTTTTCTCCATAGCACTTAGCATCATCTGGCACCCTGATAGTCATTTATTCATTATTTTGTCTCCTTCCCTACACTGAAACCTCATGACAGAAATCTTGTGTGAGTTGTTCACAGCTGAATTTCCAGAACTTAGTACTATGCCTGCACATAGTAGTGTGTGGTAAACATACCTGATAGCAATAGCTTAAGCATACCATGAGAATAACCCTGTAGGGCAGATGCACCTGAACGTATGTTCTGAGCTAGGGAACTTCAAAGTGGCCAACCTGGAGATTCATTCCTTGTCTATGAGGAACAGTTGAGCCCCCAGGCTGTCCCATGGAACACAGGCTATACAGGTGATCAAGGCCCCAGGTTTTGGGTTGAATGTAGATTGCCAGGTGAAGATCACTGGGGAAATGGTGCTAAATGAAAATGCTATACTAAACTGCATGCCTTTTGCAAGCAGCTGTGGTTCTTCTGCCCAGCCTGTTGCCACTGGGCCATGCAGATATCCTGCCGAGCCTGCTGCCACTGAACTCCCTCCTCTGCATGTAAGCCCCTGGGAAAAGCCATAGCTTGTTTTCTGGCTCTGGGTTTCTTCTTCAGCCTCTTCAACTTGGAGCTTTCCTCACTGGAGTCGATAGGGTCAGCATAACAAATAGGTGCCCAATAACTACTTTTTGGATGAATGAATAATTCATCAGGTATATTTAAGGTAATTTTTATTCATGAATCAATAGAGAGAAGTAATATCCGCCCCCACCGCCCCACAAATCCTGAGTAAAATTTGCAGGAAGACCAGAAAAGGCATCAGGATAAATTTATTTACATACATGAGAAAGAAATGGATCAAAGTGAAATTAACTGAGCAGTGAAAAAAAAAAAAAGAGGAAAAATGGGAGTTGGGGAGAGAGCAGGCTTTGTGTATCAGTCCCTGAGGAGACAAAAACAAAAAGGAACTAATGGCTTTGTCATCAAAAGAGGGGACAGGGTATAAACACTGTCTGTCTTTATACACCATTTGTCGGTTCAAGTTTCATAACTTGGCTGCGCCTGAACTGCTACTCGGTGTTCTTACTATGACATCTGTTTTCTCTTTTTAAATTATAGAGATTGATTATTGCAGTTCTCATGTCTAGTGGCATGTCAGGCTTACCTTGGGTCTGAAAATGGGAATCTGGGTCCCTCCACATTTACCAAAACATTCTTCAGGGCTCAGTGAGGCCCATGAACTAGTTCTATAAAGTTCCCCAATTCACCCAGTGCAAGCAGAGGGCTACTGATGGTTTGGAAGCATCACCAGAACAATGTTTTCCAACTGCCAGACCTGAGCAGGCAAGAAGCTATTTTTTACCACCTTGTGACCATTTCTATTCTGACCCTCTTTAGTATGAAAGATTGTAGTTTAGTTCCCATGTTTTTTTTACCTGACTTCCTTCCCCCAACCCTCCCAACTCTCCTGTAGAGAATCAGGATAATTTATCAAACTCGAGACTAATCTAGATTAGAAAGTGATGCTCCATAATTCATGTAGTTGTTGACATGCCTTGGAATACTGATGTTGGGCATCAACTCAGACTGCCATACACTGCAGCAAGTTTTTTGTTAGATATTCATTATTAAGGCAATAGCAGGAATATCATTTTTACTCATTAGCATGTAATATCAGCTAACAATTACTGAACGATTAACCTATATCAGGCACTGTGTATAATTCTATATCCTCTTGTATAAAACAAAACCAAGAAAAAAAAAAACCTTGTTGTAACACCAGTGTACACTGTACCTGGATCAACAATTCAGTTATGAGTTAGGGATTCAATGGCCTAGTGTTATAAAAATAGTAGTAGTCAGGTTATGACTAATTTGGCTCCTTAAAGCAGTTATTTTTAACTGTCCATCATCCCTTTCCCCTTGAGAACCATCTGTCTTCCAAGCCATGATGTCCATGGTGCGTGCCCACATTCCTTCAGAGAGATGAGGCAGATGAGCACATGGCTCAGGCTAGCCAATCAGAGTTCCTTCTCCTTGGCCACAGTTCTTGGTTCAAAGATGAACATGTGATCCAAACTGGATCAAAATCTGTCCAGCAGATACCAGGAAAGAGAAGGTCTCTTCCTTTCTTTTCCTGTATTGGTATACTGTGAACAGCTTCTATGGCTCCAAGGATAAAGTTGTTTGCAACGGACAAGAATATGGTTAACATGCAAAGAGAAAAAGAGCTGAGTAAGGAAGAGAAAGGCTTTTGACATCATTTGAGACCTGGGTCAAACCATTCCTAATCAGGTATATCCCTTGGATTATTCACTCACAGAACCACTGAACTTCACATTCTTTTTTGCTGCTCTTGTTTTCATTTTGCATAAGCCAGTTTAAATTGAATTTCTGTTAGTTGGATAGAGAGTATTGGGCCCTAATTTTGATGATATGAGTGAAAGCTACACTTGCCATTATCTCAGTTTTAGAGATAATTGTGTTGATGTCCTCTGGTTTACTACATCAAACACTGCAGATACTTAAAAGAATAAAGCTGTAACAGCACTACCAATTTTCTCAACCATTATCTCCCACAAATATTTAGCTTGATCAGAACTGGAAGCAGGATGGTATTTAATCCTCTCCGTGGATTATTAGTTACCCACCCATATCCTTTACTAAGCCTTGTTATTTCTTAAATATGCATAGTATAATGGTTGAGAACTTGGGTTCTGGAGATATAGATTTCCTAGGTTCAAATTCTGGCTTTGCTAGTTATACAACCTTAGGCAAGCTACTTAACCTCTCTGTGCCTGAGTTTCCCTATGTAAAATGAGGATAATAATCACACATCTTAGGGTTGTTGAGAGAATTCAAAAAGCTAATACACATGAAGAGCTTGGAACAGCATCTAGCACATAGAAGTGCTCAATAATTATTAGATGTCATTATTAGTTATTATTATGTTACCTAGGGAAACCAAGAGATTGAGCTGTCTTCATGAATTTACTATAGATGTATCATACATATATAGGATGCAGTATAATGAGATGAATGGCATACACTTGTAGACATTAGGCTGGTCAATTTCCAGTTAAAGACTGGGTTCTCACTGGCACATGGGTAGCTCCTCTGGTAGGTCTTTTTCTTAGGCCACAGTCCTTAGGACTACAATGAAGGCCCAGGGTTCAAGGACTTCACAGAAAATAAGTATGACTTATGGGAGACTGTAATAGACTTTTATAGGAGCTCTAGATTAATTCTAGAAAGAACATTTAAAAAAATTTCATCAAGTAATTACATAATTGCCCGAGGTATAACTGTTTCTATTTTCTAGGTTCCTTAAGATGGTATTTAGGTTTGAATCAATATCTGTAATTGAGAGTCTTCTTTCCCTAACTAAATTCTCCTTAGGGATTCTTAACTCAAGTAGTTTTACGAAAGCCATAAATTTAATGTGCTATAACTACACCATCACCATCTTTCTTTTTCCTGAGAATACCCTGGGGTCTTAAGTTTCCAGTAATTGAAAATGAAACAGGGGCTCTCAACATCTCAAATCCAAAGAAAAGGAACCAAAAACATTCAAAATGGTTTGGGAAAGAACTCAACATCTCTTCTCTGAATTTAATTCTTCACCTTTGTTCCAGTCAAACTTGTCCAATCTGTGGCCCACCAGCCCAGGATGTCTTTGAATGTGGCTTAACACAAATTGGTAAATTTTCTTAAAACACTGTGAGATTTTTTTGTGATTTTTTTTTGTGTGTGTGATTTTTTTTTTTTTTTTTTGCTCATCAGCTATCATTAGTATTAGTGTATTTTATGTGTGGCCGAAGGCAATTCTTCTTCCAGTGTGGCCCAGGGAAACCAAAAGATTGGACACTCCTACAAAGCACTGGTCCTGAATAAGGATATTCTGGGTATTTATGGGGGCATTTTTGGTTGTCAAAATAACTGTGGGTATGACTAGGACTTATTCAGCAAGGGAAAGGGACACTAAAGATTCTGCAATGTGATACACAGTCCTACAAAAGAGACTTCCTCACATTCCATACAACTTGCAAATAGTAGAAATGAAAATCTGTTTATAATCACATGGGCTTGGAACTTGTTTTACATGTAAACAAAGAGTATTCTGGAACTCGCTTTAGTATACAATGAATTTTCCAGGAATGCAACTACTGTATAAATGAAGGGAGCTTTCACTTTGTTTTGTTTAGAACTTCACAAAGAGGAACTGCTATCTTAAAAAAATCACTTCATCAATGACAATGCTACTTACTGTGTTGGAGTTATCAATATAATCCAACTGTTAGTCTTCATTTGCAGCTGTTGTACATCTGCGTACACACATCTGACAACTCCATTATGACTTCTAATGTATTGGTGCCTGAATATTTATATATTGAAATACATATAATTATATATTACTTTCCCTTTGTTTTCCCCTTTATGTTAGGGCATTTTGCTGAATTTTTAAATTATGATGTATACATATAGGTAGATTATATTATCTATGAATCTCATTTTAGGATGGTAAAAACAATGTTAAAAAATACTTGTTGCCTGGGCATGGTGGCTCACGCCTATAATCCCAGTACTTCGGGAGGCTGAGGTGGGAGAATCATTTGAGCCCAGGAGTTTGAGACCAGCCTGGGCAACATGATAAGACTCCTGTCTTTACTAAATAAATAAATAAATAAATAAATAAATAAATAAATAAATCAGTTGCAGTGTGGTACATACCTTTAGTCCCAGCCACTTGGGAGGCTGAGGTGGGAGGATCACTTGAGCCCAGGAGGTTGAGGCTGCAGTGAGCTGTGTTCATGTCACTGCATTCCAGCCTGAGTGACAGAATCAGATCTTATCTCAAAAAAAAAAAGTTACTATGGCTGGGTGCAGTGGCGCATGCCTATAATCCTGGAACTTTGGGAGGCCAAGGCAGGAGGACTGCTTGAGGCCAGGAGTTCAAGACTAGTCTGAACAACAAAGAGATACCCTGTCTGTACAAAAAAATAAAAAATAATAATCAGCTGGGCATAGTGGGGTATGCCTGTAGTCCCAGCCACTTGGGAGGCTGAGGTGGGAGGATCACTTGAGCCCAGAATTTCAAGGCTCTGATGAGCTATGATCATGCCACTGCATTCCAGCATGGGTGACAGAGCAAGACTCTGTTTCTAAAAAATAATAAATAGGCCAGGCATGGTGGCTCACGCCTGTAACCCCAGCACTTTGGGAGGCTGAGGCAGGTGGATCACCTGAGGTCAGGGGTTCAAAACTAGCCTGGCCAACATGGTGACGCCCTGTCTCTACTAATAATACAAAAATAAGGTGGGGATGGTGGTGGGGCACCTGTAATTCCAGCTACTTAGGAGGCTGAGGCAGGAGAATCACAGGAACCTGGGAGGCAGAGGTTGCAGTGAGCCAAGATCGTACCATTGCACTCCAGCCTGGGCAACAGGAGTGAAACTCTGTTAAAAAAAAAAAAAATTGTTTTAAATAATAATAATAAAAAATAAAATAATTTTTTTTTTTAAGTGGTGGTTGGTTCTGTTAGGGTTAGAGTTACTACTTTAGAGAGGAAAGATACTTAAATTGTTTTTCCCTAAACTTCCCACTACAGAGGAACTTATTATAGGACAATTATCATGTTGGTTTTATAGGACCTGTTACTATAAAAACTAAAAGAGGAGAAATGAGCAAGTAAGGAAACAGATTCAGAAATATTAATAGCAAAGGCAGAGCTTTAGCGTGCAGCACTGAAATCTTCATATTCTTCAGTTTTCAGATTTTCCTAAGGGATTGTCTTATTTGTTTCTATTTCCTCCTTTCTTCCCTTTCACATCAGAAGTGAGTAACACATTCCCTTTAATCAGTACATTGGGTTTTATATCAGCTGGCCATGGTTTGATCTCTTCGAAGGCATGAAAATATTGATGCCTTCCCCCCTTTTGATTACTAGGATGTTAAAGCCTTTAAAATCTATTGCTCATGAGAACCACAGAACTAGTTTATGAAATCATAGACATTCCCTGGCCTCCTAAGCATAAAGAATTGTACAGATACCTTCTGTTAACTGCACTACCAGTATAAATTCTATCTGAACAGTGGAAGCAGGTTAGCAGAGCTTAAGTGGTGGCTCCCAGGAAGGCTTTGACAGTTAAAGACTGGCTGTTCTATTCTGGTAAGTTGTTCTGAGATCCTGAGAAATCACTTAACTTCTCCATGAATTAGATCTCCCAAGCAGAAAGGAAGATTAGAAAATATTCTATTTCTTTTTTAGTGCCTGCTCTAGTGGCACACACACCAAAATTGAAACCATATTTTCCCTTTCCTTACTACCCCAGGATGCTCAGCTAAGCTAAGCTGATCAGTTAAGCAGCTTGAGGATCTCAGAGGAAAAATGTCTCACTCAGTGTTATTAATTATTGACTGGGGCTGACAGACTGAAAGCCAAGAAAATCTGATTTTTTGCATCTGCGTCTAAAAGGTGGAAATCTATAGCAGCTGTGAAGTGGCTCTATCGTTTTTTGATTTTGCTTAAGGTCAAGTCTGTTTTCATTTCAAGAACAAGGTTGATTTTTTTTTCTTTTCTGATATCATTCCTAACTCCTTAACCTGAATGTTTGCAGACCTCACCTTCCTATGGATGTCATATAAACATTAGTAACGTAAATGTCATGCTCTCGACAGAACCTGTCCAAGTATTTCCACAAGTTGACAAGGGGTGCCTCCCATGAGCTTCAGTCACCTCATGGTGTCTGCCCTATTCCTCCTCTCTTGCCCAGGTTCCCCTATTCTTGTGGAACGCAGTAATGTGACTGCCACTCTTGACAGTGTCTACCCTAGAGATCCCATTATTTCCTCCTCAATCATTAACTCTTCTTAGAGAATTTGCCTCTTCCAGGGTCAGGAAAGGAAAATTCCACCATGTAAGCCTGGCCCCTTTGCCATAGCCGATAGGACCAGAAGAACCAATCCATAGAATGTGCTTCCCTAGTTCAAGAATTTAAGCTAAGGAACAAAGTGAAGCTAGTAGCCCAGCGTGACGATTTAAAAACTCATTTTATGATTTAGTTTAAAACATAGAGCATAGGCCGGGCGCGGTGGCTCAAGCCTGTAATCCCAGCACTTTGGGAGGTCGAGACGGGCGGATCACGAGGTCAGGAGATCGAGACCATCCTGGCTAACACGGTGAAACCCCGTCTCTACTAAAAACTACAAAAAACTAGCCGGGCGAGGTGGGGGGCGCCTGTAGTCCCAGCTACTCGGAGGCTGAGGCAGGAGAATGGCATAAACCCGGGAGGCGGAGCTTGCAGTGAGCTGAGATCCGGCCACTACACTCCAGCCCGGGCGACAGAGCGAGACTCCGTCTCAAAAAAAAAAAAAAAAAAAAAAAAAAAAAAAAAAGAAAACATAGAGCATATCCTTCATTACTATCAGAAATGATAATGACTGCCTAAATCATTGCACTAAAACTCACCTGTCTGATTCTGACATCATATAGGAGAGGGAGAATAAGTCCTAGATCACCTGCAGATTTACTTGAAGCTAATGAAGCTTCGAACTTGAGAGCCCTTCCCTTGCCCAAGCCCTTTCAAAGGCCTGGGTCATATGTTTTCGAAAGTTTGAAGAAGATACCTGGAGAAGTAAGAAGTAATCAGGCAAGAGCAGTGTCTCTTCACTTCCACTTCCCTTTGATCATATTTCCCTGTGTATACACTGATACTAAATTGGCCTCTGGCTGGGATCTAAGAGGAACTTAAGTCAAGGATACATCACGTTTGGGTATAGTGAAAAATATATATGTAGTTTGCCATTATTTTCACTTATAGTTCTTGTTAGCAAGGCTTCCCAGGCCTGTTGGGGGAAAAGCTAGTATTCAAACCAGAATCTGGCTGCCTGTAAGGCCAATGATATTAACACTACACCATGCTGTCTTTCATATGCTTGGTGGTCCATGAATGGCCTTGGGCTTCTTAACTTTATGGCACAACATAGAGTCTATTCTTAATCACCTACCAAGTTTTGACAGCCCTTCCCACTTGCCTGTCTGGCTCCAGCATACCTTTCTAGTCTTGTGGCCCACTGCTACACTACTTGTACGTGCTATTCCATCCAAACTGGACACCATGTCTTTGCCAGATCACACCTTTTGTTTTCCCTTGACTGAAATGGCCTCACTCCATTACAGCTCAGGTTCTTATGGATAATGTGACATTAAGTGAAGACAGATAAAACTCATTATGCACCATTGCAACAAGGATAATGACAACCAGTCAGTTAATGAGTATTGTAAATTCAAGGAGTATTTATTAGTAACTGCATAAGGAAACTTCAAATGACCTGAAATCTTTTATTGTAAGAAAGAAAGAATATGTAAGAAACTTTGATAGAACAAACACATGACTAATCCATTGCAATGCAACATTATTACAGATATGACTCACTAAGTGATAGAAAGTTTTTGGCTCCACTATGATCTTATTGGAACACCATTCTATTTCGTCCATTTTGTTATTAATTGACATGTTATTATGTGGCACATGACGGCATTGTAGAGAAAACTATGTAGTAAATCTGCATGTGCCCATCATCTAGCTTCAATAGTTATGAGCTCTTGGTCAAAAAAAAAAAAAAGAAACTTTGATAGAAATTTTCCGAGATTTAGTAGCAACCCTAAAAACTTGTATGACATTATAAATAAAGAAATGAAAAGCTGAAAGAGACTCTGAAGTATGAGTTAAAAAACAAAGCAAGATAAAAATAACAAGTTTTGCTCAACCAAGGAAAAAGGGAAGATTAAATTATCTTCCCAGGCCCCTCTGTAGGAAATGATGTTACAAACTCATGGTTGTATGAAGAAGTAACCAAAGAACATGCTGCCAAAAGATGTGGGAAAAACTGTAGCAGATGTCAGACTATAGCATATATCAGGCAATTAATTAATACAAATGTTATTTTACTAGATTCAGTGGTAGTGGTTAGCTCTTCAAAATTTGTAATTTATTGTGATTTATTTTCTCATTCTAAAGAAATCATTTTGTACTTATTTTTTATTTTTTTCCTAAAGAAGGTTCTCTAAATTGTGTAAACCTCAGGCCTCAGGAAACCTTGGCCAGTCTCTGCCCTGGCTGAGGAATCTGACTAACCTTTTACCAACATGGGAGCCTCTGGGCTCTGCAAGCACTGCCATTTACTTCCTCAATCCGTTCCTTTCATTCATTCTCCAGCATCTGCTGATAAGCATGTGGGCATGGGTAGCAAAAGTGGGTTAATGACCAAGATACCAGATGGCTCTCCGTGAGTAATACCTCACTCTATTTCTTCAAAGAAGCTGGATGCTGTCCATAGTTCAACAGCCTGAACTCTCACTGAGACACTGAGATGTGAAAGAAGACAGTTTTATTATTTACGAGGCAGGTTTTTATAAACGGACTAGTTTTTACTATCTAATACATCATTAAAAATTGTTCTATCTACCCTGACTCTCAAAAGCTTTGAGATGCTAGGTTTTATTTATTTATTTATTTATTTATTTATTTATTTATTTATTTATTTATTTTTGGTGGGTGGGGAGTGGTCCCTGAGAACTGTGCCATCAATATAGGCATCTATAGTAAAATTTAAAAATCATACATTGATCATACCTGGAGAATATTTATCTGTTTAGAGTAACTGTCCATAAATTTTAAGATTTGCTTTTTGGTGACAGGAAACAGTTAAAGGAATGAAAGTACAAAATTATGAAAAAAAAATTTTTTAGAGAGGATACTTTAGCTCCTTTGCATAGCATATCAATTCAGGTAAATAACTATGTGATAATATTTATTCAAGTAATAAAGATACATAAGACACCTTCAAGGAAAACAAATCACCAATGCTCAAACACCCAAAGTGTTATTTGAAAGAACTACTAACTAAGGCTACCAGTAAATATTTATCTCCACTTGCTTGGAAAAAGAAAGAACATATTAGAAAAAAACAAGGAAAACAAACTTCCAAGATGGGAATGAAAATAGCAGTTTCTCACGTTTTAAGTACTGGCTTTAGAAAATATTAAAAGTTCATTTGAACCTCACTGTAATACTACACTAGGACATGCCTGATTGGTCCAACCACATGTTAATGAGATCCTTTCATCTACTTTAGTAAGGAAACTATTTGTGATGATGTCTAAACTTGTCTTACCCTTAAAAAATTTTTGCTCTAAAGTAACAGTTCTCAATCTTGGTTATGCAATGGAGTCAGTGGGGGAAAATACACATTGGGTACAGTGTACACTGCTGGGGTGATGGGTGCACCAAAATCTCAGAAATCACCATGTAACAAAACACCACCTGTTCCCCAAAACCCTATTAGAATTTAAAAATAATAAAATAAAAATACTGAAGCCTGGGTCCCACTGCTCAGAGACTCTAGGGTAACTGGTCTGAATGCAGCCTGGGCATCTGCCCCCCAAGGTGACTTTCATATGCCACAAAAGTTGAGAACTATTGCTCTAAAGACAGCCTTGGCACTACTGACATTTTGGTTAAATGTTGCTGTGGGGGGCTGTCCTGTGCATTATGGCATGCTTAGTTAGCAGCATCCTTGGGTTCTACCCACTAGACACCACCAGCCCTCCCTCCCATTCCCCCTTCTAAGCTGTGACAACTAAAAATGCCTCCCAACATTGCCACATGTCCCATGGGGGTGGAGGTAGATATCGCCTCTGGTAGAGAACCACTGCTTATAAAGGAAAGAGTTCATAGTAAATCAATTTTATTATTTTTGGTGGTTAGAAAATAATTCCTGTCAAATAAAAGCAGTGCAAAACAGGACCTCATTTGACTCTCTAGTATATAAGACCAGCAATGATGCACTGATAATGCAACAGAGTAATCCCAAATGCTTGGAGATATAGGAAAATGCTGAGAATGTCATGGATTCAGTATAACTTCTAAGTATACATTTAAAAATAGCACAACTGTAGCTAGTCAGGGACTTACAGATTAGAAGTGCATTTGATCACATCTGTCATATTTGACCTCATTTCATTTTGTAAAGCTTTCATATTACCCACCGCCCATCCCACCCCCCTCACAAAAAAAAAAAAAAAAATCTGCTAAAATCTAGTCAACAGGCAACTATTTTTAGACAAGCTCATTTTCTTTAGTGGCTGTGGAATGCTGATTTCTCCTTCAGGGGAAGGTTTACAAAGAGGTACGGTCAAATGAAGAGGCCTAAAGTTACTGTCATTACAGCAAAAAGAAAAAATTAATACATCTAATTGTACTCCAAGCCCTAGACCTTCTTGCATTTTATTTGCAAATGCAATTATATCAGGCTCATAACACTTTCAGGTGTGATTTTAAAACTCAAGGCCTACAGACAAATTTGGCTTAGTTTATCTCTATTTACAGGGGCCAACACTTCTCACAAGCTGATTCTTAAGTACAAAAATCAAATGCATCTCTAATTCTGTGAAGGCATTTTGGTTTTCCCAAGTTCTTTAATGCTTAATCTCAGATTGAATTTCCCATAGATCAAAAAAGCAATTTGAAAAGAGAAACAGGTTAAAAATATGAGTTCTTTAAAAAATGATGCTTTCCTCATAACATTTTTAAAAATCTAGCCACAGTGAAGCAGTCCCTAGGAAAGTTACTTGTAGTTCCATCACTATCTTCTTCCACTAATGCAGATACAATGAGAGGCTTACATGTTTACTGTTGTTTTCTTTAGGAACAGAGAACTAGAGATGGAGATTTGGTGAAAAAGTAGATGACCACAGTAAGGGAAATTATGGCATAGTAAAAAGTGGAAGAAAAAGACAAGCTCTTCAGTGACTTCCTCATTTTTGCTTCATCCCTTTTTCTCTACACAATAGAAAAGGCAACCAAGAGCAATAAAAAAGGAATAGGAAACTTGTACTGAGGAAAACTGCTGGGTCGAACATTGAAAGTGAAATACAAAAGCAGTTTATGTGGTTCTTTACTCATCCATTTAAAAAATTAACAGAACAAGTGATCAAATTATTTAATAGATACGAAAATTTAAAACGTGATAAATTTTAGAACACAGTGAAGGAAAAAAAGAGAAAAATAAAAGGGAGAAAAGGGAGGAGGGAGTGATAAAGGAGAGAGACTTTTTTTTTTTTTTTTTTTTTTTTTTTTTTTTTTTTTTTTTTTACTATCCAGAGAGTCATGCCTTAATCTTGAAGCATTTAGGATGCTGCTAAAAAACTGATCCGAAATTTCAAAGCTGTCGAGATGCCCAGGCACAGTGTTAGGAAGCTCTAGAAGGAAATATCTTAATGAATTAGAGGAGTCAGAAGTGATAGTCAAAATATTTAAAAACTGATACATCAAAGGCATCGACCCTGGCCAGATGAAATGTACACTGTGACTACTGGAAAGGATGCTGAGTCTAAATAATCCTAAAGCCATCCAGGTGCTGGATGCAGGGCTCAACATTCCAGCTTTGGACTTCCAAGAAATGAGATGCAGGTAGTGATTAGAAAACGAGAGGGGGCCAGGCACGGTGGCTCATGCCTGTAATCCCAGCACTTTGGGAGGCCAAAGTGGGTGGATCACTTCAGGTCAGGTATTTGAGACCACCCTGGCCAACATGGTGAAACCCCGTCTCTACTAAAAATACAAAAATAATTAGCTGATTGTGGTGGTGAGAGCCTGTAATCCCAGATACTCAGGAGGTTGAGGCAGGAAAATTACTTGAACCTACAGTGAGCCAAGATCCCGCCATTGCACTCCAGCTTGGGTGACAGAGCGAGACTCCATCTCAATAAATAAATAAATAAATACATACATAGAAGGAAAGGCAATGATAATAGAAGGGAGAGTGAAGGAGTTAGAAGAGTAAGAGCAGATATTTTTGCAATACACCCTATGGTAGTTAGCCTCCAAGAGCCCCTCCCACAATGATCTCCATCTCCTGGTATTCATACCCTTGCTTAGTATGAATACTCCCACACCAAATTAGGGTTGGTTTGTTTGACTAACCCCAGCTTCTGCCAGAAACTGTGGTATGTCACTTTCGACATTCACATTGTAAAAGACTGTGGCTTTAGTCTTGGGTGCTCTCTTGCTCTCTCTCTCTCTTATATCACTCTCATTCAAGTCATGTAGCAAGAGGCCTTATGAAGAAACCCATGTAAACAGGAAATGAAGCTTTTTGCCAAGAGGCACATGAGTATATTTGGAAGCAGAATAGCTCCAGTCAAATCTTCAGAGCCTGCTTCCCTGACTGACAGCTTGACTGCAACTTCCTGAGAGAACCAACCTGGATTTCTGATCCTCAGAAATTGTATGAGCTAATAAACATTTATTGTCTTAAGCTGCTAAATTTTGGAGTAATTTGTTATGCACCAATAGGTAACTAATACACCACATTAGAAAAGATAAAGATATTAAACCCATACAAATACTCTTAAATTGAGGAAATATTTTTCCATACAGGACAGGGCAAGGAAGGAACAGCAGGCTTATGGAGCCAACATTTTGCTGGTTTCTATCTTGCTCTGGACAGGAAGTTAATTTATGCCAAGTATAGTAATAGGTAATCCTATCATGAAGGGAATTGGGAAAATACCCCTGTACACCACATCAAGTACATGCTAGGTTATGTAACAGCAAAAACAACAGAAATGCTATCATTGGTAGAGTGTTTACTGCATGTCCATCATTTTCCATACATTATCTTTCCTTTCTTCTTCCCTCCCTTCCTCCCTTCCTTCCCTCCCTTCCTTCCCTCCCTTCCTTCCCTCCCTTCCTCCCTCTCCTTTTCTTTCCTTCTTTTTCTTTCCTTCTTTCTCTCTCGCTCTTTCTCTCTGTCTCTCTTTCTCATCTCTTTTTCTCTCTTTCCTTATTTCCTTCTTTCCAAGGTCTCACTCTGTCACCCAGGCTGGAGTGCTATCGTATGATCACAGCTCACGGCAGCCTCAACCTCCAGGGCTCAAGCGATCCTCTCACCTCAGCCTTCTGAGTGGCTGGGACTACAGGTGCATGCCACCGTGTCCAGCTAATTTTTGTCTTTTTTGTAGAGACGGGGTTTTGCCATGTTGCCCAGGTTGGTCTTGAACTCCTGAGCTCAAGCAATCCCCCTCCTCTGCCTCCCAAAGTGCTGGGATTACAGGCATGAGACACTGTGCCTGGCCCATTATCTTTAATCTTCATAAAAAGCCCCATTAAGTATAATATCACAAATAATTATCATGAAGCCAATTGGGCTCTTTTCACTACACTTCACTGCCTTGAAAGAAAAGCAATAGAGGTTTGGCCATAGTTCAGGAGAGAGGAAATCTAACTAAAAGGCCAAGTAAAGCATCAAATCTAGTAACTTGTCAGACACAAGAAGATCAAGCTCTGAGGTGAAGCAGAGGCAACCAACAGAAATTGACGTCAGAAACTCTGCTGGATCCCCACCAGCATGCTACCCATAAATCCTGTTCTCTTTCAGGTGAACTTTTTTTTTTTTTTTCCCAATGAGTCCAGCCCTACCCTGGACTCTGGAACCAGTTCTGGCCCAGAGTAGAAAGGCTACCAAGCACCTATGGTAGAAGCCTGGTGTCCAGGCATGCCTTGGCACAGTACTGAGTAGGTCTTATTACTGACCTTCTCTGAGCTTGGCACTGCAGTTCCATGATGTCTGGCCTTGTTGCTGAGCTCCTTTGTTGACTTATTCCAAAGATATATATGACTTAAGGATAAAAAGTTTCATTGAAAACAAGAAGTATGATTTTCTGTTGTATTACATTCCATTTCTAGTACTGAAGATGAGGGAAACAGGAGGGTTTTGTTTAGTTTTATTTTTGTAAATTTTAAGAAATACAAAATACATGGACAAAGTTAAAAATTCAGACAATATAGTAAGAGTACTCAGTGAAAAAGTAAGTCTCCTTCCTCAGTTTCTCCTTCCCAAAGTAACCATTCTTGTGAGTTTCTTATCTGTGGAAGGTAACTAATTTTTACATATAGCAGGTCACTGAATAATGTCATTTCATTTAACATCATTTTGCTATAAGATTGATGTAAAAAAAAAAAAATTGTTTCCTGGCTGGGGCCACTATCCATGAGGAATCTGTATGTTCTCCCATGTCTGTGTGAGTTTTCCCAAGGTACTCTGGCTTCTTCCCATATCCTAAAGTTGTGCCCCTTAGGTGAACTGGCATGTCTACATGGTTCCAGTCTGAGTGGGTGTGTGTTAGTGCACTGTGGGATGAGATGGTGTCCTGTCCAAGGTGGGTTCCCACTTGTGCCCTGAGCTGTCAGGATAGGGTCCAGACACCCGTAACCCTGAACTGGAATAAGTGGGTTGGAAAATGAATAAATGAATACAAATTACTGTCAAATAAATAAACCCCAATTTAAATGTTACATCTCACTATGCCACTCAGGTTGAAGGGCCCAGGTATTTGAATTCATTAGTGATAAAAATGAAGATTAGTTAATTATTTAGGTTTGAGTTGGGAAGCTGTCCTGTTGAACCATTACATCAAACAAAACAACCTCTTTTCTTTCATCTTCTGCTATATGCAATATTTTTCTGTAAATGCATGTGAATACACTCTATATTATACATGTTAAATACAGAGAGTATTCCAATATAGAGTATGTCCAATATAGAGAGTATTCAAATGCATTTTCCTGTCCAATACAAGAGCTTTGAAAAAACATGAATAATGTATTTTCAGTTTCTTTCTTTCTTTCTTTCTTTCTTTCTTTCTTTCTTTCTTTCTTTCTTTCTTTCTTTCTTTCTTTCTTTCTTTCTTTCTTTCTTTCTCTTTCTTTCTTTCTCTTTCTTTCTCTCTCTTTCTTTCTCTCTCTCTCTTTCTTTATTTTGTTGTTGTTGTTGTAAACTTTTATTTTATCTATTAAAACAGTGAGAACCTTATAACTCATTAGGTTTCTCTTTTTGGTCTGGCTATCAGAAAGCTTAGGAGAAATTAGATGCTTAATTAAAGTATATTATTATACTTTAGTATTCTTTATGGATAGTACATTTGCTTTCATCCTTAATTATGGCTTTGATCTATTTTTATTGTAACATTATTATTATAAGAATGGCAAATCAAACTTTTAGGGAAGAAGAGGGATATAAAAATAAAAATATAATTTGTGTTACTTCCTTACTTGAATGAGGTGGACTAAGATAGGAGAATGGAAATCAGCGTGACTCAGGTAAGGAATAAGTCAGTTAAGTTCAGGTATCATTTTGAAACAAATTCTAGAAAATACATTCATAGAGACAGAAGTCAAAGATTAGCAACAAATTCAAAGGGAGCAGACTTCTAACTCATCTGTCTTTACCCATTTCTTAGACTCTCAGCACCTAGCCAGAACCTGGCACATAGTAAATGTTTGTGTTGAATGAACAGTGTATGTCCTAGCAATTTCTCTACAGTCGATTTAGAGTTCCCTAGGATTGATTAAAGAACTACCAGAGCACATCCAGGAGCTACTCCAGTGCATATACTAAAGAAACTCCTTATCAACCCAGCTTCATCAGAAATGGCCTAAGCCACACAGCCTTGAGACAAACTTATCAACTAAAGAAACACAAAGATAATTCTTCTGGGCACTAGAAGGTGACTTTAAAAAACAGTCCCTTTCAGGAGGCAATTTACCAGATGAAATTTTGGAGTGTCTAGTAGATCCCAAAGACTGAACATAACATTTGCAAAATGACATTAAACAGCAGCCCAGCTGTCTATGATCACATATCTTCAGAGTCTGAGAGTCAACCAAGGATGCATTTACCTACCTCTCACTACTACAAATGGACCATCATAATACATTAGAAATCCTGGCACTTTAAACACTATTTTATTTTTCTCTATAAACTGAAGGTCTTACCATTAATGTGCATCTCATTAAAATTTATTACAAACATTCCAACAAGGTCTATAAAATCTTGTTTACAAAATCCCGATAGTACAGAAAGAAAGAGATACCGATGGCATTGGCATCCTGTCTCTGCATAGCTAATGTACTCTAAAGTATGACCACCTGGTCCAATTATTTTCTTTGAAGTGTACACATTTCCTTTAGTCCTTGTAATCAAATACTACTTCAGAGACAGGAAGTAACACTACTTCCCTTGTGGCAAACAAGGACAACTTGATTAGAAAGATAAATACAGCTCCAGTTCAAATGTTTCAATCACTAGAGGTGGCACTTCCTGATTCTATCAGTGTTCCTTTGTGGTTTCTGGTATTCTCAGCAAAGTTCTTTAAAATTTTGCCCACCATAAAATTTAGATCAATGTATTTTCTTTCTTTTCTTTTCTTTTATTTTTTGAGACAGAGTCTCGCTGTGTCGCCCAGGCTGGAGTGCAGTGGCGCGATCTCGGCTCACTGCAAGCTCCGCCCCCCGGGTTCACGCCATTCTCCCGCCTCAGCCTCCGAGTAGCTGGGACTACATACGCCCGCCACTACGCCCGGCTAGTTTTTTGTATTTTTAGTAGAGACGGGGTTTCACCATGTTAGCCAGGATGGTCTCGATCTCCTGACCTCGTGATCCACCCGCCTCGGCCTCCCAAAGTGCTAGGATTACAGGCTTGAGCCACCGTGCCCGGCCAATGTATTTTCAGAGTGGATATGAGGTGTTCTATTAGAAAGGTAAGATGAAGTTGGGGAATGTGATTTTTTTAAATACCTTCCTATCACACCACTTTTACAAGATTAATTCTGAATTATCATTTTTTCTACATTGGAGGAATCATAAGCAAACAGGCAATGCTGAGAGCATATTAATATAAACTAAACTAATTAGTATCAGTTGGAGAGCAGCAGTTAGAATGTGGTGGTAAGTCTGGGAGTGGTGGTTCATTCCTGTAATTCCAGCACTTTAACAGGACAAGGTGGGAGGATTGCTTGAGGCCAGGAGTTTGAGACTAGCCTGGACAACACAGCAAGAACCCGTCTCTACAGAAAAATTTTACAAAAAACAATTAGCCAGCCATGGCGGTGTAAACCTGTAGTCCCAGCTACTCTGGAGGCTGAGGCTGGAGAGTCCTTTGAGCCCAGGAGTTCAAGGTTGCAGAGGGCTAAGATCATGTCACGGCACTCCAGCCTGGGCAACAGGGTGAGACCCTGTCTCAGTAAAAAAGAAGAATGTGGTAGGTGTTGCTATGGCAGAAGGCAAGAATTGGTCTGTATAAGGCACTAACATATAACCACAGTTACAGAAGCAAAGAAGAAAACAAAGCATTATTCAAAGCCTGCCTTTGAAAACACAACTGACAGTAAAGTTCAAGATGAACAGTTCACAAGATTTACGGGTTCTCTCATGATTTTCTGATTTAAGAACTCTTTACCAATTCCAAACCTAATTTCTTCTTCCTCTGCACATCTGCTGTCCCCTAAAACACCAATTCCACTATGCTCTAGTTATCTGTTTTTACTGGCTATCTCCCTGCCCTCCTACATGAGCACAAACACAAATGCATACACTGTGCATCTGGAGTAGAGGGTCACGTGGCCATCTGAGCATTTCTGGTGGTGGGCACTGCGTCTGGCTCATAGATGCTCATTCAGTCAATGTTTACAGAGTGAATAAATGAATGAACCAATAACTATTAAGTAAACTGAAGACAAAAATCATACATTGTTAAGACTGGAAGAGATTTAAGAAAATATCTAATTCAATACCCTTATTTTACAGTTGAAGAAACCATGCAGAGAGATGCAACGTCCCACCACAGACAAAAACCTAGCCTGGGGCTTGTAAATTACATGTTTGGGTACTTTCAAACAACCAGGGCCAACAGTTTTCTATTTTGCAGATGTCAAAGTCACTTTGTTTAGTTATTGCTCCCCATCACCAAAAGATAATTCGGCTTTTAAAATCCACAGTCTAAATGGAAAATGTAAGAATTATAACTGAAATTAAAATCAGCTTGGTGAGGCCAGGTGCAATAGCACACACCTGTAATCCCAGCAGTTTGGGAGGCTAAGGCAGGTGAATCACTTGAGGTCAGGAGTTTGAGACCAACCTGGCAAACATGGTGAAACTCCATCTCTACTAAAAAACTAAAAAACTAAAAAAATTATCTGGGCGTGGTTGCACATGCCTGTAGTTCCAGCTACTTGGGAGGCTGAGGCACGAGAATCACTTGAACCCAGGAGGGGAGGTTTTAGTGAGCCAAGATTGCGCCACTGCACTCCAGCCTGGGCAACAAAGTGAGGCTCTATCTCAAAAAAAAAAAAAAAAAAAAAAAAAAAAAAAAATCAGCTTGGTTAAAAAGATTGGTAAATTAGTCACCTACGTAGCCTCAAAAAAAATTTTAATATTATCAGCCAGAAAGAAGTTCTCAGTTTATAAGTGGATTTTGAATACCTATTTTACTCCCCTTTTCCCACTGTTATTATACATGGCTAGTAATTGTCTGCATTACAAAAGTCTTGTTTTTGTTAATCATACTACCATTCTCATTTTTTTCACAGATAAGGAACAGACCACCAGATTCTGGGATTCTATGTGGTAAAGAGAACTGAAACATGGACACAAGAAAGGAACCATATTAAAAATATTAAAAGGTTATGAGAATGATAACTGTGGTATATCCACTCAATAGAATACTGCAGTTATTACAAGTGACCTTTATGAGTAGTTTATAACAGCATAAAATATGATTAAAAGTGTTAAATAAAAAGATATAAAATTGGCATAAATAATTAAAACTCAGCAGAGAAAAATGGCAAGAAATAAATACACCAAAGATGTTGGTTATGTTCAGGTGGTAGAATTAAAGGTTATCTTCTTCTCTTCCTTTTTCCATATTTAAAAAATGTTCTAAAGCATATTTATTTACTTTTATAATGGAAAAATAAAATAGATTAAATATTTTTACAGAAACTAAGAAGTTGGTATCAGAGGCTGCACAGTCAATATTGAACTTCCCTTTATAAGTTTCTTTTGGGTCTCTGTTTTTGTCTTCCTTCCAAATTCTCCAATTCTTGTCAAAAAGTCCCTGGAGAGGATATCTTTTGAGCTAAGAAATGGGGTCCTGATTGAAGATATAAAGTAATGAAACCTCAGTGTCACTTCTTCCCTTAGGAGCTGTTTGAGAAATATACTGAGAAATTCACTCTATTTGTTGGAGTGAAGAACTTCCTGCAAATGCCTTTTACTAGATTTTTTATGTTCTTAGAAAACCTGAAAAGTCCCTAAATAATTCACACCCTCTTTCCTGGGTTTGGTTGCTGGATGTAAGTTCAATTTTTTTCCCCATGACAATAAATGGCTTTTCTTTTGAGATTACTGATTACTATGACACTAATGTCCCAATTAAAATGTAGATGTAACTTTCAGGTACCATCTATTTTAAGAAGAATAAAATAAGCTCAATAGGAGGTAACCCTCCAGCTACTTCCTAAGTTGCTTAAAGCACATTCCTCCACCCTTTTAAAAAGCTATTTTCCCAAAAATTACAGTGCTTGGTGTGTCTGCACTACAGGTAGCTTTCACCTGCAGGTAGGGCAACATCAGGGAATCACAAAGCAAAAGCTGAGAAATTAATGCTTCTCCTCCTTTCTCATCTTCTCTGGGAAAGCTGTATGTGACTGCCTGACACTTATAAATGAATATGCAGGCTCCCAACTCTGATACCTCAAGGAACACAAGGAAGAGCCAGCTGAGCTCTCTTCTTCCCTCATGTGCACCATCTGGTTCACTTTCTACTTGTAAGTGCGTTTTCCACATTGCAGAAGCATGTGCTCATTGGAAGGCTGTATGGGTTTGTAGCTAAACAGTAAGAACAGAAAGCTCTTGCTGGTCTAAGAACTCTGAGAAGATCTAAGCAGCAACTTAGGCAACTATCTTGAGGGCTGCAACAAGATGCTACCATTGAGCATTCTACCCATTGCAGGTGTACTCAGCTTTTCCCAAAGGGAAAAATATGCAGCTCTTCACTCCTGCTTCTAGACTTCTGTTCCCATGGCTTAGGGTTCTTGACCCTGTGACAGAAAATATTGCTCTCAAATAAATTCCTCATAATTCCCTCAAACACTGTTTATCCTTAACATTACAAACCACACTAGTTAATCCTTAACAAAGGAATATGTAGGGAATATTTATTCATGCCCAAACTCAAAAATAATTAAAAACAGAATTTGAGATTAGTTACAGAAGCATAAATAATACTCCAGCATAAAAATAAACAATATGAGGAAAGATTCCCTCTCTTGGTATTTCAACCCTTTGACTTTTGCCCACTATGACACATAATAAATATTTAGGTTGATGATGCTTCCTGAGACAGTGTAAAACTCTATTTTGATCTCTTCATCTCAAATTATGCCACTGCTTTCCTTGAAAACTTCTGTGTCAAACCCAATCTATTGAAGTGCGCACAAACTTGTACTTCAATTAAATAAAAATATTAATAGATCAAATATAAACCACACCTTATTTGTTACTCTGAATTTTGCTTAGTGTTAATACATACTAATACAATAAAAGGTCTAAACTATCTTAATGAGGATCCATGAATGATAGCTTAGAATCTCTTCTTCCAAAATCTACTTTTGCTTGATGCATACGGTTTCACTCCCCATCCCACCAAGAAAAGTATGCCTGGGAATATTCAAGAGCAGATGTGATGAAAGCTGAGTGATGGTCTTCTTTTGGTCAGAAATTAGGTACAACTTATGTGGCCATGTAAGAAGAAAGAAGAAAACCAATAGAAAAAGCAGAAAAGTCATAGCTACAGGAAGCCTTGCAGAAATTATAGCTAGTTGAGTGTTCCATTGTCATAAGACCAGAAGCATAGTTTTAGAACTAGAAGACATCTATGAGGCCCTGTTCATGCCATCAGTTTACAGGAAAATGGGCTTTAGGAAGGTTTGTGACTTGCTCAAGGTCACATATATGGTTGGCAGTACAGCTAGACTAGAAATAGAATCTGGATCTTTTGGTTCCAAGTTTTCTTTCAACTATACCACAAAACATATTAGTTCTTAAAATCATCAAAATATAAACCATTTGAATGAAAAACTTTCTAAACTAATGTTAGAAAGGGGGTCTAAATGTTTGTGTCCTCCCAAAATTCGTATGTTGAAAACTAATCCTCAAGGTGATGGTATTATGAGGTGGGGGCTTTGGATGGTGATTAGATCATGAGGGTGAACCCCTCATGAATGAAATTAATACCCTTATAAAAGCGGTCCCAGGTAAATCTCTCACCCCTTCTGCCATGTAAGGTTACAGTGAAAAGATAGCCATCTATGAGGAACCAGGCCCTTATAGACACCATATCTGTTGGTGCCTTGACCTTGGACCTCACAGCCTACAGAACTGTGAGAAATAAAGTTCTGTAGTTTATCAGCCACCCAGTCTATGGTATTTTGTTATAGCAGGCTGTATTAGTCCATTTTCATACTGCTGTGAAGAAATACCCAAGACTGGGTAATTATAAAGAAAAAGAGGTTTAATGGATTCACAGTTCCACACGGCTGAGGAGGCCTCACAATCATAGCAGAAGGTGAAAGAGGAGCAAAGGCATGTCTTACATGGTGGCATACAAGAAGAGCACATGCAGGGGAACATTCCTTTATAAAACCATCAGATCTTGTGCGATTTATTCACTACCACAAAAAACAGCATAGGAAAAACCCACCCCCATGATTCAATTACCTCCCACCTGGTCCCTCCCATGACACATGGGGATTATGGGAGCTACAATTCAAGATGAGATTTGGGTGGGGACACAGCCAAACCATATCACAGGCTGACAGGATTAATACACTGGTTTACATAATTTCTGCTTTTATATACAGAATACAAAAAACATTATTGAACCTTTTCTCTGCAAATCAAGGTCACCAGTGTGAAGATCAACAATGTGAACTCTGTAATACAGTCTGTGAATGCTAATATGACTTTGAGTGTAGTACAATGTCAGGAATCTAAGTGCTTTTTATGGATTTACTCTTTGCTCTCATTACTTATGTTTTCAGTGTTGCTGCTCCAAGTATCATCCCCTTCCCCACCTTCTCGTTTCAATTCTAAACTCTTATGTTTTCTGAAGTCTATCCTCTAGAGTAATATAAAATGCAGACAAATGAATCCCATATTTCTTGCAGCATTATTCATAAGAGCAAAACAAAAATGAAAATGTCCAACATAAGAGAATATTTAGTAAGTGATACTTTCAAATAGAATATGATATAGTCATTAAAATTATCTTCACATGAAGAGGCTTTAATGAAATGAGGAAGTGCTTATGTAATAATGTTAAATGCAAAAAGCAGGATGTAACATTACAATAAAACTACCAGATACCAACTACATTTTAAAAATGCTTAGAGTGAGGAAAATATACCAAAGTGTTTACAATAGTAAGATTACTGACAATTATTCTCGGATTATACTGTTCTATGTATTTCTGTTCATTTCTGCAATTAAAGTATAACACTTTAAGTCAGAAAAAGAATTTCATAAAAGAAAATATCACATTGGAAAATATAACCTTCAGAACTATATAAAATAAAAATATATAGATTCAGGTGAGAATTGAAAGCCTCTGTTGTATGGACTTGTCCACAGTTCTGTGACACGGTAGGGTTGTACACACATGGTTTTTGCTCACTTCCCATTTCTTTGCTGAATTCCAGGTTGCTAGATAGCTGAATTTTGTGGATGGGCAAAGCATTAAAGTATATATGTATTAAATGGGAAGAGAAAGAGAAAGAAAAAAAGGAGAGGGTGAAAAAATTCTGAGCCAATGGTTTTAGAAAAATGTCTAAGTGTTTTTTTCATTAATTGGTTTTTTATTAATAAAAGTTTAGACACTACAAATAGCAGTAATTGTCATTAAGTCACTCAGGCTAATTTGTCAGTGAATCAGTATTAAAGACAAATTAACCTTTCTAGAGACCAAGATATCTTCTAATAATTAACTACCTCCTAAAACTGGGAGAGCTGAATCAAGAACGTGAGGAAGTCAAAACTAAGATAGCATAGAAAGAAGCTAAACAGTTGAAGCAAATGAGTGTCTTAGTACAGATGCTCCTTGACTTAGAATGAGATTATATCCTGATAAACCCATTGTAAATTGAAAATATCCTAAGGTGAAAATTCATTTAATATACCTAACCTACTGAACATCATAGCTTAGTTTAGACTAACTTATATATGCTCAGAACACTTACATTAGCCTGTAGTTGGACAAAGTCATTTAACACAAAGTCTATTTTATAATAAAGTGAATAAAGTGTTGAATCTCATGTAATTTAGTGAATACTATATTGAAAATGAAAAACAGAATGGGTGTACGTGAAGTACAGATTTTACTGAATGTGCATCACTTTTGCACCATCATAAAGTCAAAAACTACTAAATTAAACCATCCTAAGTCAGGAAGCTTCTCTGTAGGATGGTAATGTCTGCACATATTGGATACTACTAGCAATTTACTTTTTTTTTTTTTTTTTTTTTGAGATGGAGTCTCGCTCTGTCACCCAGGCTGGAGTGCACTGGCACGATCTTGGCTCACTGCAAGCTCCACCTCCCGGGTTCATGCCATTCTCCTGCCTCAGCCTCCCGAGTAGCTGGGACTACAGGCACCCGCCACCACGCCTGGCTAATTTTTTGTATTTTTAGTAGAGACGGGGTTTCACCGTGTTAGCCAGGATGGTCTCGATCTCCTGACCTCATGATCCACCCACCTCGGCCTCCCAAAATGCTAGGATTACAGGCATGAGCCACCACACCCGGCCTACTACTACCAATTTTCTATCCTAATTCTTTTGTATTATTATATTTTTCTGCTAAATAGTAATATTTTTTCTTATTTTATCCTCTTTCTTTGACTGAAATCATTAACATATGGGTTACGGAGCTGGAGGTAGTGACTTTTGGTTTTGCAACACACAGTGACACTCATTCACTCATGTGTACACATAGCCTACCCTCCCACATCCACTGCCCTGCATCACCTCATGCAGAGATGACCAAAGGCAAACTGAGCTCAGAGTGGGTGTTTTATCAAATAGATGTTGCTAGATTTTTCAAAGCTTCTGAAGATCACTTTAAAAACTTCCCCTCTGCCTTCCCAAACACTACATGCCAAGAAAAGACTAAGTTAGAATACAGCTGACCCTTGAACAACATACGTTTAACTGCATGGGCCCATTTATATGTGCATTTTCTTCTGTCTCTGACACCCCTGAGACAGCAAGACCAGCTCCTCCTCTCCTCTTCAGTAGTCTGTTCAGCCTACTCAAAGTAAAGACATTGAGGATGAAGACCTTTATGATGGTCCACTTCCATTTAATAAATAGTAAATATATTTTCTTTTTTTATGATTTTCATAATTTTTTTTCTCTAGCTTAGTCATAATAATACGGTATAAATACATATAACATACAAAATATATGTGTTAATTGACGGTTTATATAATCAGTAAGGCTTCTAGTCAACAGTACACTATTAGTAGTTAAGATTTTTGGGGAATCAAAAGTTTTATGCTAATTTTTGACTGCATGGAGAGTTGGCATCCCTAACCCCCATCTTGTGCAAGGGTCAGGTGTACTTTACACTGGTTTAAGGGATAGACAAGGTCCAAATCTGTTCTCATTCATCACTAGTGGCATTAATTAGCATTTGCAATATGATCTCTAAGGACTTCCCCAAACATGATAATATTTATTATTATAATAGCCCTGTGAGATTATATTAGCCCAATTTTACAGATGAAGAAACATAGGTTCTAAGAGGTTAATTTGCTGAAGATCACACCAGTATTAACCTGGGGGAAGGCCTAGACCTTAGATCCTCTAACTCTCTATCTTGTGTTTATTTCCACCGTTTCGTGCTACAGGGCTTATTGACAGATTAATTCTATGCCAAACTATTAGCCCCTAAAAGCCATGTGCAAGTGTACCTCTGAGAATCAGTTGCTGCTCAACAACAGTGCAGGAGAGTGGAAAATTATTCCTGAAGTAGGAAAAACTTGAGTGGTGGGTGATTGCAGCTAATGTTCATGCTTACCTTGATGTCTCCTTGTGCCCCTTCATCCACTACAATGCATCTCCCTTCTCTTCACAAATACTTGCCCACCATTTGTCCTTCAAAGTTTAAAATGATGCCCCCTCTACAGAATTTCATGGAAAATTTCAGCCATTTCCACTATTTCTTGACTCCACATTTCATCTTAACTTTAATAACTTGAAGATATTACAGGGTGTATTTAGTCCCAAACTCCTCAGAAATTTTTCTCTAGAGCTCATACATGTATGTTTTAGCCCCCCAGCAAGACTTTAAGCAAGATCTATTTTCTATATCTCAGATTCCTTTCCATGTTTTCACTGTTTTTCTCTTTCCTTCAACTGCCTAGTATATTGCCATGCATTCAACAATTGCTTACTGAGCAAATGAGAACCTGCATCAGTGTAGTAAAAGCATAGCTTGATTAGTAATTAGGAAGTTGGCATCCCAGTTTTACAACTAAGTAACTGCATTATTTCAGGCAAGTCTATGAGTTTGTTTTGTCACCATAAAATGGTCACAGTGGGTGGACCATATGAGTTCTATGATCTATAAGATGCTATGAATATTTAAATATTATTTTGGTTGGGACTGATCAAAACCTTACTTTATTCCTTTAAGGATGAGAGAAGAGATGAAAAAGAATTCCAATGAGAAGAATATTGAAAGTAACGAAAATGCTAGGCAGAAGAAAGCCAATGTGTCGGGAAAACGAAAAAAAAGCAAAGAAGAATCAGAGAATCAGAGATGTCCTGGGTAAAACTGGAAATACAGATCCTGCTTCAGAGGGAGGTGAAGGGGTTAGAGGGTGGAATATATACGGGGGCAGCTTAGTAACTAAAAATATTGGTTAAGTGGTTAGGTGAATGTAGTATAATGTTTTGTTTTGTTTAATTTGCTCTTCTGTTTGCTATTTGAACTTGAAATCAAGTGGTAAGAAAGTATTGAGCATGCATAGATTCTGATGAAGAAAATAAGATACATGCTAAAAAATCCTTGTAAAAATAGAAACAGAAGTTCTTGGCATTAATATAAGAATACCATTAACATTTGACCATTAGAAACCTTTTTTCCTGTACTTTTTCCTCCAATTTTTTTGAGAGGGGGAGGTGGAGAGGTACAGCAATTTTAATCAGGGTATTTCTGCTGCTTAAGTTTAATTTTATTAAAGATTTTAATAATTCCAAGTAATACTATATTCATTTAATTAAAATTGGGTCTTAGCTGACAGACCATATAATAGATTAAAATAATGTTATAAGGAGGAAATAATGTTATAAGGAGGTCTGTCCATGACTTCATTAATAAGCTCCCTTGGATGGGAAGAACCTATGGCAGGCAGTGAGATGACGTCTCTGATGTGGTAGTATCTGAGTTGCTAAGGAAAAGAAAGTAATGATTAGCTTAACAATTTGAGAAAAAAAAAACAAAAAAAACCTCTTTAGAAAAGAAAACAACTAAAATTAACTCAAATATTTGAATCTAATAACATTTCTTGGATTCTTGGATGGAAAAGTTTTCAGTTGCTATCCAAATTGAAATAACACTTTAGGAGTACCCAGTTAATAAAAGGCCAAAAAAACCCAATAAAAAAGACCAAAATTTTAAAGGTATTTGATATTTAAGATCCATTTTTAGGAATCTTCTGACCATCTTGAGACTAAAACTGCAGAGAATAAACTTACTATTAGTCCACGTTACATAACTTTGAATCCAGTTTGCCCTTAACCTTTTACCAAGTTTAACCAAGGTTTATAATGAATTTTTTTTGCAAGGAGAAAAAAAATGTGTGTTTTAAAAACAAACATACCTGCTTCATCATAGGATACGGTCAATTTTTCTAGCATTTCTCGGTCAATTGACAAAATCTGCTGTTCAAGGATGGTCTGATAAGACAATACACTATTTTCTTTGTCTTTCTCGTAGTCCTGAAGATGCTGTTTAAGGGCCTCTGGGAGTCGAGATTTTACATATTCAGCTGCAGTCTGCAGATAAAACAGACAGAGAGAGAACTCCATTAGAAATTCTCCTCTTAGACTCTTTACTTACCCTCAGGTGCTACAGAGAAAGCTCAAAGCACTGTGAAACCAACCCTCCAGACAAGCATGTCCTTGTCATCGTCATTTTAGTATCCACTGGACCCAGTAAGGTGATCTTCAAATAGACAGAATCACAGACCTCTAAGAGTTTTCTATTAGGTTTAAAAGTACAAAAGATGATAGATTTGGTTAGATATTCACAGAATTAGTGCTCAGAGTTTCAACTATTATAGTGAACTGAAGGCCCCTGATAGTGATTTTGCTGGATACAAATTTGACTTGCCCTTGTCTACAATACAGAAGACAGTCACTCATCTCAGCAATGACCCCATCCATGCTATGGCATCCACATCCCTACTTTGTTTTGTTAGTCTCTACTCATTAATGTTTACACAAGAACTCTTGTAAAGTGAATTTTATAAAGGAGAATCCTCTGCTAGGATCGATAATGAAATAATGGGATAAACAGAAAATGAGGAGATTTAAGACAAAGCCCCTTAACTTTGCCGGGGGGGGGGGGGGGGGGCGGGAAAAAAAAAAAAAAAAAAAAAACCTCTTCACCACTTAAATGCCTTAAGCTGACATATATATAATTCTTACTTTGACAAGTTTGTTGTCTGTTTTTTGCTTTTACACTATCTGTACAACACATTCCCAGATAGTTACATTCCAATTAGTAACAACTAATTACATGCAGTGATTTTCAATCAGGTAAGCATGTTCCACATGGGGGTAGGGGGTAGGAAGGAAGATATGCATATTTTGAAAAGATTTTCCCAAAGATTCTGATATATTCTTCTGGTAGGTTGCAGTGGTAGCATACTCTTTTCTCTCCAAGTTAAGAATCCCAGTGCTAGTTAAGCAGAATTTTATGAGCATAATTAAGTGACAGAGAGGCATGCATAGATCAGGGGAATTCTGAAATTTATAAAACTTCTCTCTTGGGAATATCAAAAGTTTAGCATCTCCTTGCAGTACAGTCCTGCTTTACTCACATAATGTCTAAGGTTAATAAATCAATCAATGAAGTCCTCCATATATTGTTCAAAATTATATTCACAACCAGTATAAAACTTCACACACAACAACAGCAACAGAAACTGCTGAAAAAAAAACAACAAAAAGATGGTCTCTGGGGCAATCTTTTCTTAGAGTAAGGCAGACTTGTCTACGCAGAAAAAAAAAACTCCGTAGTGTTCTGTTGCACAGTGGGTGACTATGGTTCTCAGTAAGGTGTTTTATGTTACAAAATAGCTAGAATAACTGTTTTTGAATGTTCCCAACATAAGTAAATTATCAATGAATGAGGTAAGGGACATGTTTACTACCTTGATTTGAACAATATACAAGATATACATGTATTGAAACATCAAACTGTACCTCATAAATATGTAAAGTTACAATGTATCATTTTTAAAATTCTGTACAGCTATTAATTATGCAATTTAAAATAAGTATGCATTAAACATACATACTGATATATATATGATACATGCTAATCAACAGAGGTTCCATTTTTTTCATTTATAGAGTAGTATCCTCTATGGCCTTTGGAAAAAACGAGATAGGACTATATGTACTGACCAGGAAGAATACCATGATATATTGTTGAGGTTAAAAATCAAAGTCACAGAATATCAGGTATAGTATATCCTACAACACATATATATATATATATGAGCACAATTAAGTGACACACATATTTAGTATTATCATATAGGCATAGGAGAAGATATGGAAGAACATACTCCAATTGTGGAAGATACTTTATTTTTTTATTTTTATTTTTTTGAGACAGAGTTTCACTCTTGCTGCCCAGGTTGGAGTGCAATGGAGTGATCTCGGCTCACTGCAACCTCTGCCTACTGGGTTCAAGTGATTCTCCTGCCTCAGTCTCCTGAGTAGCTAGGATTACAAGTGCCTGCCACCATGCCCGGCTAATTTTTTTGTGTGTGTTATTAGTAGAGCGGGGTTTTACCATGTTGGCCAGGCTGGTCTTGAGCTCCTGATCTCAGGTAATCCATCTGCCTCAGCCTCCCAAAGTGCTGGGACTGCACGCTCAGACAATACTTTCTACATTCCACATTTTCGTATTGTTTCCAGGTTCTTACTATTGTAATTTTTTAAAATTGTCTTTAAAATGTATTTGGTTTGTAAAAATTTTATTTCAGTAGTTTTTGGGGAACAGGTGATTTTGGTTACATGAATAAGTTCTTTAGTGGTGATTTCTGAGATTCTGGTGCACCCGTCACTGGAGCAGTGTACACTGTACCCAATATTTAGTCTTCTATCCCTCATCCCCTTCCCACCCTCCCCCTTATGTCCCCAACGTCCATTATATCATTCTTATGCCTTTGCATCCTCATAGCTTAGATCCCACTTAAAAGTGAGAATTTATGGTTTTCCATTTCTGAGTTACTTCTCATAGAACAACGGTCTCCAACTCCATCTAAATTGCTGTAAATGCCATTATTTCATTCTGTTTTATGGCTGAGTAGCATACCATGGTGTAAATACACCATATTTTCTTTATCCACTTGTTGGTTGGTGGGCATTTAGGCTGGTTCCACAATTTTGCAATTGTGAATTGTGCTGCTATAAACATGCACATGCATGTGTCTTTTTCATATAATAACTTCTTTTCCTTTGGGTAGATACCCTAAAATATACTTCTTTATAACCTTCCCTTTAAATGTTAACACAATTCAGGATGGATAAAAAGAAACTTGCCAGAACAATGACAACTGACTTCCCAGGAAAAGTCCACTGGGAAGTGGTGGTGAAAAGTTATATTTTAGCCCCTAGAGTAGCCAAAGATAACACAACACGTTTTATTTCGAGATTTATATTTATGTTTCCTAATTCTGTTGCTGACAAAATTACAACTTTAACATCACCAAACATTGTTCAACTTCTCTGCCAGCCAGCTAGTGCAGAACAAATGAAATTATTCCATAAAATGTAAATGGACTCAGCACATTTGTGCAACACATTTAATTGTAGAATTTAATAACATTTTTTCCCTGACACTGGAAAATGAAGAGACACACGGCACAATAAGTATTTTTAACTCACACTACCTTGTTACTCAGTGTAATATCTGTCATTAATTTTCCTCCTTGAAATGCCTATGAGGTACAGGAAATAGTTCCAGAATTCACATTTTACAAATATTGATGTACTCTGTATTATTGAAAGCACACCACGGGATTACTGGCTAGCCATATGTAGAAGATTGAAACTGGACCCCTTCTTTACACAATATACAAAAATTAACTCAAGATGGATTAAAGACTTTAATGTAAAACTCAAAACTATAAAAACCCTGGAAGATAACCTAGGCAACACCATTCAGGACATAGGCACGGGCAAAGATTTCATGATGAAGACACCAAAAGCAATTGCAAAAAAAGCAAAAATTGACAAATAGGATCTAATTAATCTAAAGAGCTTCTGCACAGCAAAAGAAACTATCATTAGAGTAAACAGACAACCTACAGAATGGGAGAACATTTTTGAAAATTCTGCACCTGACAAAGGCCTAATATTCAGCATCTATATGGAATTTAAACAAATTTACAAGTAAAAGACAACCCCATAAAAAAGTGGACAAACGACATGAACAGATACTTTTCAAAAGAGCACATACATGTGGCCAACAATCATGAAAAAAAGCTCAACATCACTGATCTTTAGAGAAATGCAAATTAAAACACAATGAGAGGCTGGGCATGGTGGCTCACGCCTGTAATCCCAGGACTTTGGGAGGCCGAGGGGGGCGGATCACGAGGTCAGGAGATCAAGACCATTCTGGCTAACATGGTGAAACCCCATCTCCACTAAAAATACGAAAAAATTAGCTGGGTGTGGTGGCAGGCACCTGTAGTCCCAGCTACTCGGGAGGGTGAGGCAGGAGAATGGCGTGAACCTGGGAAGCGGAGCCTGCAGTGAGCAGAAATCATGCCACTGCACTCCAGCCTGGGCTACAGAGCAAGACTCCATCTCAAAAAAAAAAAAAAAAAAAAAAAAAAAAAAAAACCAAAACAACAACAACAACAAAAAAACCCACAATGAGATACCATCTAACACCAGTATTAAGGCTATTATTAAGAAGTCAAATAATAACAGATGCTAGCAAGGTTGAGGAGGAAAAGGAACACTTTTACACTGCTGGTGGGAGTGTAAATTAGTTCAGTCATTGTGGAAGACAGTGTGGTAATTCCTCAAAGACTGAAAGCCAGAAATACCATTTGACTCAGCAATCCCATTACTGGGTATATACCCAAAGGAATAGAAATCATTCTATTATAAAGACACACGCTCACATATGCTCATTGCAGCACTATTCACAATAGCAAAGACATGAAATCAACTTAAATGCCCATCAATGATAAACTAGATTAAGAAAAGGTAGTACATATACACCATGGAATACTATGCAGCCATAAAAAAGAATGAGATCATGTCCTTTGCAGGCATATGGATACAGCTGGAGGCTATTATCCTTAGCAAAGTAACACAGGAACAGAAAACCAAATACTGAGGTCTCTTACTGGTTTTAGCCAATCCTTCATTTTTCAAAGTTTGGCTCAAATGCCATGTATATACTCTTAGTATTGCCTAACCTAACTTGAACATCTAAGAGCATCCAACAGCTTTCCAATTATTTTGTATTTGTACAGGTATAGGTACTTTTGCTCCTCCATCTGGCAGAAATAAGGACTGTATCTTACACATTATTGTGTTCCCCCATATCTGGTTCAATGCTTTGTACCACAGAAGCGCAATACTTTATGCAAAAACCAAGTACTTTCAGATAGCTTGGGAGAAGATGTTTTGACAGTTACTAATTCTTTGCTTGCATACAGATCTTCCTTTCACAATTTCAGATAGAGAATAAAAGTCTGGTTTTCTACTGGCAAATGGAACTATTCTTGGTCTTTAATTTTCTTTCATGCCATTATTTTAGAAAAGTAAACAGCTCAAACCCAATCATCATTCACATGACAAAATGGCAAATTATGTGTTTCACACTTAAAGCTGTGTGAAGCTTTGTTTAATGTTTTCCTCTCCATAATCATTTGATCTTCTCCATTCTTGCCTTTATTTCTGCATTTAACAACGGGCTTGATTGATTCTTCTAGGGACCCTTTGAGGAATCATGTATAACGTACATCAGAGCAGTACACCTCAGTTAAAGGTTGCCTTGCAGGGTGTTAATTACCCCTGGACTTTCAGCTTTATGCTTAGCCAGATGTATCCTAAATGGCTGAAGAGAAACCTTAGGGAAGAAAGTGCAAAAGAGTTCACAGGTTCCCTCCAGTTAGACATGAAAAGACGGTGGCTTCGGCAACAACCAGAGTAAAAAGATGAACTAAAAACTTACAAGGCAGGGCATAAAAGGTGCTGAATGTACCTTCTTATAGAATTGACATATATTTATATTACCCATTCCAGCGTCAGTCTGGAAGACATTAAAGGGTTACAGTAAACTCTATAAAAAGAACTCAGTGGGTAAGAAGTATAAATGAAAAGAAGCAAAATGATTAAGAACCCAAATTCTGGAAATGTAGGTAGAATGCTGATGCTGGTCATTAGGCTAAAAAACTATTTACTATTATATGGTATATTGTTTAAGAACTAATACATATTAAATAATTTGGGTGGGGTGGTGCAAAAGTATATTTCAAGAGCTGCTAAATGTTTCACAATTTATCTTAAAAAGAAAACTTGTTAGCCAGCCGATTCTAATTTATTGACTGACTGCTGAGTAATACATATTAGGCTTGAACTGTTGGGAAAACAACCCTTTACCATAAAGGAACCTGCAATCTTAATATGCAAACAAAACACATGAAATACTAGAAAAACACATTTTACAAAGTAATGCAAAAATAGGCATGAATCCTGAGATAAATTAACATATTTGTTTAATGCATGAGTTATGTTAAGTGCTAAACAGCCTGTAGGGAGAGAAATTAAGATAGGAGGGGAACACAGAAAAATAATTAGGAAATAATTCTGGTAGAATTTAAAGACCAATTTAAAAAAATAAGAAAGAAGGCCAGGTGTGGTGGCTCACACCTGTAATCACAGCACTTTGGGAGGCCAAGACAGGCAGATCACGAGGTCAAGAGATTGAGACCATCCTGGCCAACATGGTGAAACCCTGTCTCTACTAAAAATACAATAATTAGCTGGGCGTGGTGGCGCGTGCTCTAGTCCCAGCTACTCAGGAGGCTAAAGCAGGAGAATCGCTTGAACCCAGAAGGCAGAGGTTGCAGTAAGCAGAGATCACATCATTGCACTCCAGCCTGATGACAGAATGATACTCTGACTCAAAAAGAAAACTAACACCTAGGAAATATTCTTCCAGACATTGGCCTAGGCAAAGAATTGATTATGAAGACCCTAAAGGCAAAAGCAACAAAATAGACAAATGGGACTTAATTAAACTACAGGGTTTCCACACAGCAAAAGAAACTATCAACAGAATAAGCAATTAAAAATTGTGTTATAAAAGAGTACTAAATTATGTAGGAAAATATTCATAATAAAAAGCAGATTAAGGCCGGACACAGTGGCTCACCCCGTAATCCCAGCATTTTGGGAGGCTGAGACAGGTGGATCATTTGAGCTCAGGAGATCAAGACCAGCTTGGGCAACATGGCAAGACCCTCTCTCTACTAAAAATACAAAAAAACAGCCAGGCGTGGTGGCACGCACCTGTGGTCCTAGCTACTCAGGAGGCTGAGGTGGGTGGACTGCTTGAGGCCCGGGAGGTGGAGTTTGCAGTGAGCTGAGATGGCGCCACTGCACTCCAGCCTGAGTGACAGAGAGAAACACTTTCAAAAACAAGGAGATTACAAAGTAGTTTGTATACCTCATGTATGAGGAAAAAGATGGGTGAATTAAATTAATGTATATCATTAGTTATCTCAGAGTAATAAACATTGGGGTAACTTATTTTTTCTCTCTAAAGTTTTCCAAATTTTATAAAATAAAACAATATTTCTATGTGCCAGCACTGTGCTGAATGCTTTAAATGTGTTAGCATATTTAATCCTTACGACAACCCTAACAGATTTTTACAGATTAAGAAACAGACTCAGAGAGGTTAAGAAACTTATCCTCAGTTATACAGTGAGTACTGGAGCAGGAAACACAAATTGCTTTTAAATTTAAAAAAAAATTAATTTTTTACAAAGATGGCAATGCCTTCTGTGGTCACTTCTTTACACGGTAAAGCAGCCCAGGCTGGGATAAAACCCAGAAAAGAACAAAAGAACACATGAGCAAAGCTTTCCAACAGATGGGAAAGAAAAACATGCCTTCAATGCTGCGTAACTGGAAGCTAAAGCTGAGGGCAAAGCTGTTAAAAGCAACGGGAAAACTGAGTAAAGTTACACAACATATTAAATTCACTCTTGCAAATTTAACAGTAAGCCTGAAAACATTCATCACTCCATATTTTAGGGAATATCCACCACCATCACCATGACCCTCCCAAAATCTCTGTGAGGGAAAGGTATTAAACTTATTTGCAAGTTTCCAGGAAGCCAAAAGCTTGTCTTCAAGGAAAGCTATTAAGTGATGTAATTAAATTCTAATAGAGCTGCCATTAGAAAAAGATCACAAGCAAACTAGACCAATGTTTCAAATCACTTTTAGTATATTTCTCTGGAAAAAAAAAAAAAAGTGTCATGGTCAAGTTACTTTACTCACTTTGTTACGTTACTCATTTTGACCTTTAGTGGACTTAAAATAAAAACAGGCTTCTGATATCCTTAACTATGAAAATATGCTTCATCACATAATAATTTTTACTTAATAATTCATATGTCACAGTTGTGTGAGTTTTTTATTTTTTGTTCCTTCAGTTGTAAACAAATATTCTATTTTACTACCAATTCTAAGACTTAGTGAATAGTAAGCAATTTTATGAAGTTTTAGGTAATGATAATCAAAAAGAAAGTGCCTCTACACTCAATAAATTCTTATTTAGAAGATACTTTTTAAACCAAGAAATGGATTTATCATTAACTTTGTAATGAAGTATGTTGTAAATGTTGGTCCTGATACAGAGACGCAATTTCCAACTAACTGAAAAACCACGAGTTGAGATTTTAAGATTTCAAAACCTGAGACAAGCGTCTTAAGAAGAAAAGGGATTTTTGCCTCATGGATGGTCTAGAGAGTGCTTTGCCAAGATAAAAAGTTTAAGAATTTTAATACCCCTCAAATTTCACAATTTTATAAATTACCTTTCCCTCTCCATTTTATTTAACACACCTGAACACACACAATTATAATCTGAAAAGAGAGAGAAACTCTCAAGCTCCATTAAACTGAATGGGACAAATAATTGATGGCAGTGTCTTTTAATTTATGTTTACACCACATATATGCCTAAAAAGCACACAGGGCTTCTGCTTCAGTTATGTGTGTTGACTGTGAATGGACATAGCCTTCTAAAGCTGGAAAAAAAGGGACAAAAGCAAAAGGACTAATCTTTGCACTCATGTCAACAGTAAATTTAACACTGATAAATTTTAAAACACTGATAAATCATAAAATAAGATGCTAGATCTGGCTTTAAGGGCATCTGATCAGTGGCCCTCTCCTGTGAGGAGACTTTGGCACTGAGGAAGACATACAGGGAGGTAAGATGAGAATCAATTCTACAAATACTGAGTAGAAAAAGGGCTGAATTTAGGGAAATGGTCACTGAGGGACAATCATAAGGTATTCACAAGATAAAGGAGAGATTATCATGGGAATCCTTCGAAATTCACACTAGAGGAAGAAAGAAGAGAGAAGGGAGTAATATTTTAGCGCAGGCAAGGTTTCCCTGCCCTTGAAGAGAAGGGATGTGTGTTTGCTGATCTGGCAGCAGCCAGCACACAGACCACACGTTAATTTACTTAATTTCACCTTGGAATCCATCTTTCTTATGGTAACATATCATTAACTTTTGACAGCTGCTCTTTGGCTCCAGGCACTTTAAAATAAAGTCAGAGTGAGTGCCCTTGCCCACCAGGAAGGGAACATAAGGCAAGGGAGTTATTCTCTCATGCCTGCCAAGAGTGTCATTTCTTGCCATTTTTAGTCTTTGGCACTTCTAACCTGGAGAGGTTATTCAAATAAGGAAAAGTATCTTTGAGATGACCATCTTGCACTCCTGAATTCATAATTCTGCCTCAAGAAGGCAAATTTGATTCCTTCAAGAGAGATGGCATCAGGAAAATGTCCCAAGCTTAAACCAGAAGCATAAAAATGAAATCTTACACCTATTACAGAGATTTAAGATTGCTCTGGAGAACAAAAGCTGCAGACGTGCAAATGCTAGTCATGTGGTAAAATGACTACCACAGAGGGCATAACACTCAGTGTGTGAAAGACTTGAAGTCATCTAACCGATAGAATATGAAGACTAAAGTTTCCATTTAGTTTAAGCATTAAGGTGATGGACTACTTAGTTATAGATTATCCCAGACAATTCCTTTGGAATTCCTAATGTGACAAATCTTAAATAACTTTATCAGTCATCTAATTCATATTCAATCTGACACTATATTCATGTGGCAGCACCAAGTGTGCCAGCGTGTGAAAATATCACTCAAATCCCACTTTCTGATGGCTTCCCTAATTGCAGACGGATGCTTTTGTACATAAAAACTAACTTACCTCTCTTTTCTAGATCTTACCCTGTAATTGCAATAAAATATAATTTTGCCAAATTATCAAACATTGTTCACCTATGTGGCCCATTTTCCTTATCTTATTATTTTGATCGAAATCTACCCTCAAACTCGAAAGGATTAAAAAATGTATCTGCTTTACAGTCTAACAAAAAGTTGACCTTACTTCCCTACTGCCACAGTGATGATGAATTCTTTGTCCTTCAATATTACACATGATCCAGGGATAGGTTAAGGGATTCAGGGGGAATAGCTTGTACTAGTTTCATGATCCTTTTGTTTTAAAGCACACATACACATCTATGTTCCCCTGATAAAACAGCCTAATGGCGGACTTTCTCATCAACCTGTTGAGAAAACAAGCAGCACTCGGTCAAAGCAATCTGGCTAAATTTTGTGATGGGTGAGTTCCTGTCTTTTCTGCAGTTACAGAAAGATGTTTCACATTCTATACACATGAGATCTATAGAAGAAAACTGCAAAGTAATATTTGTTTACCAAGAGAACTATGTTTCCTATTTCAGAGAAAATTATGGTTAATTACTGATAAAATTCCCTTCCCATTCTGAATCTTGGGCTATAGAGCTTGCAGAAATATTAACTTCCATTAGTGCTATCCAAATGTATTCCAGAAAGTTCCATGTGGAATGTTAACTGAAAATGCCCTTGGAAATTCAGGAAGCCAATGGGACTGTTAGAAGTGAATTATAAAACACTCATGAGTTATTAATCAAAAAGAACTCTGAAGCTATGACAGTAGAGCAGCTGCTTAGGAGGTAGCCAAAACATGGTCAGATAAAAACGTTCTTTGGCTGGCAACCTCTATTTATAGAGGAGTAGCGCCAGAGAACTCCTACTAGGCCTCATTTGGCTTCTGCCCTGCAGCTACCTACCAGGCTCTTTAGGGTGGGCCTCCAGAAGGCAGGTGTGGCCAGGGTGGCAGGGAAACTCCAGACGAATGCCAGTTGGGCTTCTGTCTCCAATCTGACATGACTTTAGGAAGTGCCTTCAAAATCCGTATTAGATTAAGGCTCCCTGTATGTGTAGTTGGGATGTGGAGAAGGCCTGGTAATTCTGTCCAGGGAGCTGGTAACGGCCTTATTTAGTGTGATGTGCGTAACCCCAAAAGGATCCCCATCCCCAAATCATTTTCCCTTTTTTGACGCCTGAAATTCTATCATTATAGCTTCAATCTTTGGTTAACGCCAGCTCTTCACCTACCAAAAGGTAAATATTTTCAGGAGGAGTAGTATACTAAGTAAATATTCAGTCTTAGTGTGAGCAAGTTGATCAGATTTTTACCTACAAGGAGGTGGATTGACAAGCAATAAGGCACCCAAGGAGACTCCTGGGAATGGAGTGTAAAGTACGAAAGTGAAGATAAAGAAAGACAAATGTTCTCTACTCTGAAATTTAATTTTGTGTGGAGGAAAACACAAAGATCTGTGCTCCTTGAAGGTCTAAATTATTTTTCTCTGTCTCTGGCTCCCGCTTCGAGACCTGCCATCAAAGCTTGTTTGAGGCTAACTTAATGAAGCAAACTTAATTTGTTGTATCTCACATATGAGTAAATAAAGAACAAATTCAGTAGCATCTACTACATACATATAATTTTAAAACTTCCGTACAAATAGGAATCATCACTTTGGTTGCAAAAGTAGTCTCTCAGAATTAACGCGATTGCTTTCCCACTTGTCACCACAATGTCCTACGTTCAGATCCCTGTTACAGCTCTCAACTACTTCAAAGTGTCTCTATCTAGTCACCTATTTGCCTTCCCACTAGTTTATGAGCAACCAGAAGGTAGGACAGAAGCTTTTTCACCTATGTGCGTTTCCCTGACACTTAGTCCAACATGGGCATGATGGCAGAAAAGGATGAGGAATGGGTGCTTTAAAACCAGGCTTAAAATCCTATGAGTGATAACTCTACATGACCACAAAGAAAGATAAAAGGGACAATGCCTACAATGTTTCTTCCTATCACTCTGACATTTGCCTCTCTTCTGCCACAAAGCATATAAATGTCATACTATTTTATACTTGCCAAGCATCACACCTTATTTCATACCACAGGAACCCACTTGCAAGGACTGCTGGTTTGGACAAAGCCAGAGCCTGTTGTATCTCCCGATAAAAATGTGTTTTCAAATATTTTTGTATTATTTTCAACCTGACTAAAAAATCTTTGAAAGCAATAGATCCTCTTCCCAGAAATACACACCCAGTATCTAATGTCTCATTTTAGGAATCCAAGTATAAAGCTCATAAACAGGGTCATGGTGAAGTCTTATTAGCTCCATACAGAGGAAGGGCACTAGGACAGGGCTTCAGTTTTTTCTACAAAATTAGGTCACTGGGCTTCATCAGTGTTTCTACACGGCTGGTATTCCAACCAACAGCTTCCAAGTCACCTAGGGTGGAAAGAGGGGATTGCCTTCTTTAAAAATGCAGATTCATATAAGGAGTAAGGAAAGGATCCAGTTTCAGCTTTCTACTTATGGCTAGCCAATTTTCCCAGCACCATTTATTAAATAGGGATTCCTTTCCCCATTTCTTGTTTTTCTCAGGTTTGTCAAAGATCAGATGGCTGTAGATGAGTGGTATTATTTCTGAGGACTCTGTTCTGTTCCATTGGTCTATATCTCTGTTTTGGTACCAGTACCATGCTGTTTTGGTTACTGTAGCCTTGTAGTATAGTTTGAAGTCAGGTAGTGTGATGCCTACAGCTTTGTTCTTTTGACTTAGGATTGTCTTGGCAATGCGGGCTCTTTCTTGGTTCCATATGAACTTTAAAGCAGTTTTTTCCAATTCTGTGAAGAAAGTCATTGGTAGCTTGATGGGGATGGCATTGAATCTATAAATTACCTTGGGCAGTATGGCCATTTTCACGATATTGATTCTTCCTATCCATGAGCATGGTATGTTCTTCCATTTGTTTGTGTCCTCTTTGGTTTCACTCAGCAGTGGTTTGTAGTTCTCCTTGAAGAGGTCCTTTACATCCCTTGTAAGTTGGATTGCTAGGTATTTTATTCTCTTTGAAGCAATTGTGAATGAAGTTCATTCATGATTTGGCTCTCTGTTTGTCTGTTACTGGTGTATAAGAATGTTTGTGATTTTTGCACATTAATTTTGTATCCTGAGACTTTGCTGAAGTTGCTTATCAGCTTAAGGAGATTTTGGGCTGAGACAATGGGGTTTTCTAAATATACAATCATGTCATCTGCAAACAGGGACAATTTGACTTCTTCTTTTCCTAACTGAATACCCTTGATTTCTTTCTCTTGCCTGATGCCCTAGCCAGAACTTCCAACACTATGTTGAATAGGAGTGGTGAGAGAGGGCATCCCTGTCTTGTGCCAGTTTTCAAAGGGAATTTTTCCAGTTTTTGCCCATTCAGTATGATATTGGCTGTGGGTTTTGGATTAGAGACTTAAATGTTAGACCTAATACCATAAAAACCCTAGAAGAAAACCTAGGGAATACCATTCAGGACATAGGCATGGGCAAGGACTTCATGTCTAAAACACCAAAAGCAATGGCAACAAAAGCCAAAATTGACAAATGGGATCTAATTAAACTGAAGAGCTTCTGCACAGCAAAAGAAACTACCATCAGAGTGAACAGGCAACCTACAGAATGGGAGAACATTTTTGCAATCTACTCATCTGACAAAGGGCTAATATCCAGAATCTACAAAGAACTCAAACAAATTTACAAGAAAAAAAAACCCCATCAAAAAGTGGGCAAAGGATATGAACAGACATTTCTCAAAAGAAGACATTCATACAGCCAACAGACACATGAAAAAATGCTCGTCATCACTGGCCATCAAAGAAATGCAAATCAAAACCACAATGAGATACCATCTCACACCAGTTAGAATGGCAATCATTAAAAAGTCAGGAAACAACAGGTGCTGGAGAGAATGTGGAGAAATAGGAACACTTTTACCCTGTTGGTGGGATTGTAAACTAGTTCAACCATTATGGAAAACAGTATGGCAATTCCTCAAGGAACCAGAACTAGAAGTACCGTATGACCCAGCCATCCCATTACTGGGTATATATCCAAAGGATTATAAATCATGCTGCTATAAAGACACATGCACACATATGTTTATTGTGGCACTATTCACAATAGCAAATACTTGGAATCAACGCAAATGTCCATCAGTGACAGACTGGATTAAGAAAATGTGGTACATATACACCATGGAATACTATGCAGCCATAAAAAAGGATGAGTTTGTGTCCTTTGTAGGGACATGGATGCAGCTGGAAACCATCATTCTCAACAAATTATCGCAAGAACAGAAAACCAAACACCACATGTTCTCACTCATAGGTGGGAACTGAACAATGAGATCACTTGGACTCGGGAAGGGGAACATCACACACCGGGGCCTATCATGGGGAGGGGAGAGGGGGGAGGGATCGCATTGCGAGTTATACCTGATGTAAATGACGAGTTGATGGGTGCTGACGAGTTGATGGGTGCAGCACACCAACATGGCACAAGTATACATATGTAACAAACCTGCGCGTTATGCACATGTACCCTAGAACTTAAAGTATAATAATATTTTTAAAAAATAAAATAAATAAATAAATGCAGATTCATGGGGCCTGCTCCATATTTAGTAAATCAACTTTTTTTTAGGGTAGGACTCTACAATCTGCTTTTTAAACGTTTGATGTATTTTAACAGGCTCATTAACAGGTGAAAAACACCAGATTCTACCTCCTAGAGATTCTGATTTTCTAAGGTCTAGGCATGTGTATTTTTACAAAGCTTTGTAACAAATTCTGATGTACATCTAGGGTTGTACAAGACCCTCCACAAGAACAGTCCTTCTGCATCCCCCAAGACAGAGTTTGGAAAGTAAACATGTTGAATTCCTGGGAAAACCTTGACTATATGCAATGACATTCCTACATGGCCTTTCAACCCTCAGTGCCACAGGCTTTTCTTAATCATACAAAATTGCTAGTCTTCTCAGCCTCGGAAAGGCTGAGCCCTTTCCTGAAGCAAACTAACTGACCTTGTGTATTTCTAATGCAAGGGAGCACCTGGAAACCTTTCCCAACAGCTTGTGGGCAATCAGGCAAATCTCAGTAAGCTGCGTGAAACAGGCCACAAAACAACCTGTGGCAAAACACTGTGAAAACACAATGATTTCCTCTTGACCATCCCCAGGCATGGTAAGAACACTGAGCTGACCCTCCCTGCCGAGGGCTGCTAGTGGGATTTTGAATCCTGGAAAGCTGCAGCAAAATATAGCAGAAGGGAAAGGAACTCAGCATCCCTGGCAGTGTTGCATAACTTTGCAAACAAGGTTTGAAAGGGTATCTTATTTTAGCAAGAGGAAAATGAGATACCTAATTGTGTGGAAAAGCTATAGTTTTAGCAGTGACTGCACCTGCTTGTGTAAATAGAAAATGACATTTTAAAATCTGGATGGGCATACAGTTCATGAACCTTACAGAGAAAAATATATCTTTTTCCCAACTCCAACTTCAACTCCATAAGAAAATAGTTGGATGGGCAGTTACACAGTCATAAGCTAGAAGTATATCCTTTTAACTAATATTTATTGGGTGTCAATTGTGCTGGACACTGTGCTAGGTGCTAGAGATAAATGGTTACTTATATTAACATTATTGCTTCTATAAAGTAATAGATTAGTCCAATGTGATGTGAGTTCAGTGGTGTGATTAGAATTAGAATTTGGGGTGGTTGGGTGTTGAGCTTGAACCTTTCTTAATTGATGGCTGCTTTTGGGCCAACTATGGAAACAATATTTTTTACTCTTTACATAAAGGTTGTTTCCTAGTGTCTAAAGAGCTGTCCTTCTTTAGAGTAACAGTTAAATTTACAGGGGGATTAAGTGGTTCTGCAGGTAAATTTAAAGTTGAACTAAGATTCTATGTTGGGCAACCAGCTATCACCAGGCTCGGCGGACTTGTCACCACCACCCACGAATCTTCCCACTATTTTGCTACATAGACGGTGTGCTCTTTCAGCTATTCTTGGGTAGTGGGCAGAAGTAGACATATCCCTGCTGTCATGGTACTTATGGTCTATTGGGGAGATAGAAATGAACAAGATTCTTTGATGAGATAAAACGAAGAACCGAAATAGCCTGGTTGGGGGTGAAGGAGGAATGGGGAGAAGAGGCTTTCCTGAGAGTGATGTAGAGCCAAGATCTAAAAAATGATGAGGAGGTTCACAGACAAAGGCATAAGGAGCAAGAAGAAGCTAACATAGACAGGAAAAACAGTGTATTTTCTTGATATGAATTTTCAAAAATGTGGATAAATTAGAGCCATGGGTGAATAGAAGTTGTAATTTTACAGGAGAAAAGGCCTCAAAATTGCTCTGAGGTACTAGACACCAGCCATTGGGACTGTTGAGGAACATTAAGGAAAGGAGAAATATCACTACATTTGACCAACTAAAACCAATACTAACTTTCTATTTGTTGTGGGGAAAAATTAGTTTCTGAATTTCTTTTCATTAAAATGGGTTTATGATGAAGAGTCTGAGTTAAGAACAAGGTTAGGCCTAATGACCTCCTGACTTGCCAGTTAACACTTTGTGTATTTGTCACTCTCTTTCTTACTCATGCTGTTGCTTTTCTTTAGTGCTGGCAACTCTCCTTTCACATTTCTCTCAAGTGTAGAATGTACACCATTTTGATTCTTCACTATGTAGAATTGTAACATATCTGGGTGTCTTAAACTAGTCATTTTTTAAGTCAGAAAAGATATTATTTTATGAAGGGAACTGTGGGCTAAAATAGCATCAATTGATAAGCATCAACTAACTTCAAATCACTCATCTCAAGTTGTAAAATTCTTGCCCCAAAACTCAGTGGAATAAAACTAAAGTGAACTTTTAAGAATTGTATGGAAATTGCCCAGTATGACAAGAAAGTGTCACTTTCAAAGGCAAAGGAAAGAAGTCCAATGGTCTCCCCACTCCAAATCCCACCTTGTTATTTTCCTGTGTTATCCTTGTTATCACGTATGTGGATACGTGGTCCTATTCCACACAGAAAGGTCCCCACAAACAGAGGAGTAGGAAAAAAAAAAAAAAAGACTCAAATGTATAGGGTGGCCTAGTATTTCCCAAAGGGAGGACTCAGTTCCACAAAATGAAATATGGGGAATCTGGAGAGAGTTTTTACATCTTCAGGAGTTTTTCCACCTATCTGCAAAGGAGGGCTGGAGAAATCAGAAGTAATGTGATTTACCCTTCTAGGTAGGTTGGCGGAGTTCTCTGAAGGCATACATTTAATAGCTACCATGTATGCAGTATTCGCTATGTACCAGGCACTGGGCTTGGTATTATACATTAATTACTTCATTTAATTCTCACCAACCCTGCAAGGTAGGTATGATTATCAATGTTTTGCAGATGTGCCCTTGCAAACCCCCAGTAAGCCTCTGCTCTTTGGTAAAGTCTATGGTTTCATAAATATTTTATGTAGGCAAGTTTTAGGAACTCTGGACTAAGAAAAGTAAGATGGTAAAATTGAGATCAAGCTAGGGATAAAGTTGGATGCAAAATATGTGCTTTATTATTCTTTTTACAGTTGACCCTTAAACAATATGGGGTTACATACATACGGTTGACCCTTAACCCCAACACAGTCAAAAGCTCACAAATTACTTTTCATTCCCCCAAAATGTAACTACTAATAGCCTATTGTTGAATGACAGTCTTACCAATAACATAAATAGTTGATTAATACATATTTTATATGTTATATGTGTTATCTATTGTATTCTTACAACAAAGTAAGCTAGAGAAAAGAAAATGTTATTAAGAAAATCATAAGGAAAATATATTTACTATTTATTAAGTGTAAGTGGATTATTATAAAGGTCTCATCCTCGTTATCTTCACATTGAGTAGGCTGAGGAGGAGGAGAGAAAGGAGGAGTTGGTCCTGCTGTCTTAGGAGTGACAGAGGCAAAAGAAAATCTGTGTGTAAGCGGACCTGTGCAGTTCAAACCGAGGTTGTTCAAGAGTCAACTATATTTGTTACAGATGATTAAAAAGTAACTCTGAGTTTCTTGGCACCCAATGCAAAGAAATAAAGGCAACCATCTGCACAAGTCACAGTGTCCTCAAAATAAATTATAGGAAAGATCAAAACAATGCCTATGGCAGACATTAACTAATGAATTATTTACCACTGAACCTAGATTGACCCTGAGAATCCTTCTCAATACAATATTCTAAGGCAGCCACCAATTAATCAAAGTTAGCACATGAGATGAGACCTCTTTATGACCCTTGGTCTAAATCCAGGGTGGCAAACTGAAGCCCAAACATCCATCTTTATAAAGTTTTGCTGGAACATAGCTCTGCCCATTTGTTTATATATTGTCTATGGCTGCTTTTGCACTATAGTGGTAGAGCTGAGCAGCTGAGACAGGGACTGGATGGTACGCAAAGCTGAAGATAGTTACCACATGGCTCTTCACAGAAAACACGTGCCAAACACTGTTACAGATGGATGGCCAAACTGAAACAAAATAAGTTGAGATATATATATATATATATGTAAAATTAATTTTTTAGCTTGCATTTATTATGTGCCTTCATGTATGGGGCACTGCGTTAAATTTGAGGCATACAAAAATAAGCTGCACATCATCGTCCTCACCTTGAAATAGCTCTGATTTTAAAATTCTAACACTCCAGATATTTTTCTTAAGCGTTTTATTTCTTTCCGCTTGACCATATAACCTAAAAAGTTAGAGAGTCTTAGAAATTGTAGTCTGCTAGCAGTCCTCAGAGAAAATGGATGGGTAAAAATACAGCCAGACATTATAAAGTGCAGCTGCTTTATTTTATGTAAGATTAAAAATAAAAAGGTTATTAAGCATTCTAAAAACAATGAGCAATTGGCAACACCTCATAAAAAACTAACTTAAGCAACTTTAGAGTCTCAAAACTATCATTTATCAGGAACCACATAATCATGAGAAAATTAACAAGGCCCCAAAGAGACATGTAAAATTTGAATTAGGATTCATAGTAGATTGGCAGGGACATAATAAATCCATAATTATGGTGATCCACAGCTGCTCCAACCTTAGAAAATAATGAACTGCTTAGTGAAGGCTGGTGTCTCTCAAACAGCAAGAAAAAAACATCTACTGTGGAACAGTGTCCTATCTTTATGTCCTATACCCAAATAGTCCATAGACAAGGGTGATCCACCTGAAGATTTACTGGTGCAACAAGCAAGTTCCAGATGTCATAAATCATTATGGAAAGAGATTAGAAAAATTATAAACTTTGCCATCTACAATATACTCAATTATTAGTTTCCTTATATTCCCGCAGGTAGTACCTGTGATTCTTCTTCAAAACACATTGTGTTGATACAAGTGCCCTAGAATAAAGAAGTCATTAAATAAGTCAACATGACTTACGAGATACACACAACAAACCAAGCTTTCTTTTCTAACACAAATCTATGTCCACATTCAGGCAATTAAATAGTGAAGATTAATAGAACTTCAGAAGACAGGTGGCTGGCCATTTTTGCATTGCATTTCTACTTATCAATTAAATGAAATATCAATTTTGTTTGAAATCTTTCCTTCAAGAGCAGTACAAAACAAAATTTTATACATAACACATTTTAATGTAATATTTAATGGTATGCTTCCTAAGAACTGGGTACATTCTCAGAATTCTTTCCAGTTCTTCAATTAAAAAGAAAATTAAGTTTGGATTTTTATGTGTGTATCTTGTGTAATCTTTCAAATACAACTTCTGTAAATGATAGCTAAATTCCACATACCTCATTTAATGAGTGCCACCAGGAAATGAAGAGTTCCACATAAGTGAATGTCCCATTTAACTCAACTTTAATACTCTAAGTGATGAAAAATTATTTTAACCTCTTTTGATGAAAATGCTTCTAAAATGAAAAAACATACTTCTCAAAGTTTTTCAAAAAGAATGCAAGGAAGAAAATCCAGCATTTTCTTGATGATTTAGGGCTATCTTGGGAACACAAAGGGAGGGTTATGGCGTGCATGTCTCCTGTATATGAGTTTGGTTTCCACAGTACATCACCCTGATCTCTGTGAGAAGCTCTTGATTCTCCTCCATAGGCAGATAATACTGCTTCTAAGAGGGTGCTTTATGCACAATTATCTAGCCTTAAGACATGGAAAATGTTTAACCTTCTTACTGGAGAAAGGTATGTGAATTTTGTGATTGTTTTTTACCCCTCAGTTCCTTTTTGATTACTTCCTGCTTCATTACAATGTTCCAGGTAGCTTTAAAAAAAAAAAAAAAAAGTCTATCCTTCAGATAGGTAGACTGTAAGCAGTACAAAAATGTGAATATTGAATGAATATCTACTTTTTAGGAAAAATCATAAAGAATTTCCCTTTAGATTCATATACTCTAAGAAAATCCATCAAAATGGCAAGACTAAAACTGGTAACTTTATATCTATGATGTTTATATGCACATTAGGAATTCTTATGAAAATCTAAATGAAGTTTGTATGATTTGTCTTATGAAAAGTTATATGGCTTTACATTCTTACCTAACTATTCTTTGGACCAAGACTGATACTGTCTTTCACTTCCGGTTCTTTAGCACTTTTTACAATGTCAGGCGTTAGGCAGATGCTCAATAAATGCTTGGAGAATGAATGAATTTAAAACACAGTGTCATGGAAAAATTTAAAAATTCAGTATCTCAAACTTTAAATAATCAGTTTACCTTAAATCACATAAATTGCCACACTGACAAGTAAACAATATTTAATAATACTTATCTTTTTTGAAAATATTTTCAAACATTATTCATGAATGAGCCACTTCATAAAATTAAGGCTGGGTGTGATGGCTCACATCTGTAATCCCAGCACTTTGGGAGGCCAAGGTAGGAGGATTGCTTGAGTGAGCCAGGGAGTTTGCCTGGGCAATATAGCAAGGCCCCCATCTCTACAAAATAAAAATAAGAAACCAATGTACAGGAATGAAAAAAGCAATTGCCAAGGAGTTTTTCCTGACTACACTTCTGGAAACTACCATGAAACAGTGACAACTTCTATATTAATGAGCAATAATAATCTTAAACTTCTACACGGTTTTGGTGAAGCATGCATCTGTAGTTAGTCTTTTCTCCACCAGATGGCACCCATGAATCAAGTGAAATGTTTAAACGTCTATGAAAATCAAAAGGAAAAATGAATCAAGTAGTAAGTGTAGTTGCCCTCTTGTCTACTACATGAGCAACTGTCAAAATTCACAGCTATGAAAAGCACAGAGCTGGCTGAACTGAGTTACAAAGTAAGCCTAATAATTCATTCAAGTATTCATTCTTTCAACATTTATCAAGTGTTTATTATACTCCAAGCATATGCTAAACACATAGAGCTAAAAGAAAGTCCTTGACCTCAAAGAGCTTATCACGTAAGAAAGTAGATGACTTGTAAAGAAATAACTACAAAAGAATACAACAAATTCTCTAATTGAGAAGCCTCAGAAACACCATGTATTAGTCCATTTTCATGTTGCTGATAAAAACATACCTGAGACTGGGAAGAAAAAGAGGTTTAATTGGACTTAAGAGCTCCACATGGCTGGGGAGGCCTCAGAATCATGGCGGGAGGTGAAAGGCACTTCTTTTTTTTTTTTTTTTTTTTTTTGTTTTTGTTTTTTTGTTTTTATTTTTTTTATTATACTTTAAGTTCTAGGGTACATGTGCATAACGTGCAGGTTTGTTACATATGTATACTTATGCCATGTTGGTGTGCTGCACCCATCAACTCGTCAGCACCCATCAATTCATCATTTATATCATGTATAACTCCCCAATGCAATCCCTCCCTCCTCCCCCTCCCCCCTCCCCATGAGAGGCCCCAGTGCGTGATGTTCCCCTTCCCGAGTCCAAGTGATCTCATTGTTCAGTTCCCACCTATGAGTGAGAACATGCGGTGTTTGTTTTTCTGTTCTTGTGATAGTTTGCTAAGAATGATGGTTTCCAGCTGCATCCATGTCCCTACAAAGGACGCAAACTCATCCTTTTTTATGGCTGCATAGTATTCCATGGTGTATATGTGCCACATTTTCTTTTTTTTTTTTTTTTTATGAAATTTTTTTTTTTTTTTTTATTATACTTTAAGTTCTAGGGTACATGTGCATAACGTGCAGGTTTGTTACATATGTATACTTATGCCATGTTGGTGTGCTGCACCCATCAACTCGTCAGCACCCATCAATTCATCATTTATATCTTGTATAACTCCCCAATGCAATCCCTCCCTCCTCCCCCCTCCCCCCTCCCCATGATAGGCCCCAGTGCGTGATGTTCCCCTTCCCGAGTCCAAGTGATCTCATTGTTCAGTTCCCACCTATGAGTGAGAACATGCGGTGTTTGGTTTTCTGTTCTTGTGATAGTTTGCTAAGAATGATGGTTTCCAGCTGCATCCATGTCCCTACAAAGGACGCAAACTCATCCTTTTTTATGGCTGCATAGTATTCCATGGTGTATATGTGCCACATTTTCTTAATCCAGTCTGTCACAGATGGACATTTGGGTTGATTCCAAGTCTTTGCTATTGTGAATAGTGCTGCAATAAACATACGTGTACATGTGTCTTTGTAGTAGAATAATTTGTAATCCTTTGGGTATATACCCAGTAGTGGGATGGCTGGGTCATATGGTACATCTAGTTCTAGATCCTTGAGGAATTGCCATACTGTTTTCCATAATGGTTGAACTAGTTTACAATCCCACCAACAGTGTAAAAGTGTTCCTATTTCTCCACATCCTCTCCAACACCTGTTGTTTCCTGACTTCTTAATGATTGCCATTCTAACTGGTGTGAGATGGTATCTCATTGTGGTTTTGATTTGCATTTCTCTGATGGCGAGTGATGATGAGCATTTTTTCATGTGTCTGTTGGCTGTATGAATATCTTCTTTTGAGAAATGTCTGTTCATATCCTTTCCCCACTTTTTGATGGGGTTGTTTGTTTTTTTCTCGTATATTTGTTTGAGTTCTTTGTAGATTCTGGATATTAGCCCTTTGTCAGACGAGTAGGTTGCCAAAATTTTCTCCCATTCTGTAGGTTGCCTGTTCACTCTGATGGTAGTTTCTTTTGGTGTGCAAAAGCTCTTTAGTTTAATTAGATCCCATTTGTCAATTTTTGCTTTTGCTGCCGTTGCTTTTGGTGTTTTAGACATGAAGTCCTTGCCCATGCCTATGTCCTGAATGGTACTACCTAGATTTTCTTCTAGGGTTTTTATGGTATTAGGTCTAACATTTAAGTCTCTAATCCATCTTGAATTAATCTTTGTATAAGGGGTTAGGAAAGGATCCAGTTTCAGCTTTCTACTTATGGCTAGCCAATTTTCCCAGCACCATTTATTAAATAGGGAATCCTTTCCCCATTTCTTGTTTCTCTCAGGTTTGTCAAAGATCAGATGGCTGTAGATGTGTGGTATTATTTCTGAGGACTCTGTTCTGTTCCATTGATCTATATCTCTGTTTTGGTACCAGTACCATGCTGTTTTGGTTACTGTAGCCTTGTAGTATAGTTTGAAGTCAGGTAGCGTGACGCCTCCAGCTTTGTCCTTTTGACTTAGGATTGTCTTGGCAATGCGGGCCCTTTTTTGGTTCCATATGAACTTTAAAGCAGTTTTTTCCAATTCTGTGAAGAAACTCATTGGTAGCTTGATGGGGATGGCATTGAATCTATAAATAACCTTGGGGAGTATGGCCATTTTCACGATATTGATTCTTCCTATCCATGAGCATGGTATGTTCTTCCATTTGTTTGTGTCCTCTTTGGTTTCACTCAGCAGTGGTTTGTAGTTCTCCTTGAAGAGGTCCTTTACATCCCTTGTAAGCTGGATTCCTAGGTATTTTATTCTCTTTGAAGCAATTGTGAATGGAAGTTCATTCCTGATTTGGCTCTCTGCTTGTCTGTTACTGGTGTATAAGAATGCTTGTGATTTTTGCACATTAATTTTGTATCCTGAGACTTTGCTGAAGTTGCTTATCAGCTTAAGGAGATTTTGGGCTGAGACGATGGGGTTTTCTAAATATACAATCATGTCATCTGCAAACAGGGACAATTTGACTTCTTCTTTTCCTAACTGAATACCCTTGATTTCTTTCTCTTGCCTGATTGCCCTAGCCAGAACTTCCAACACTATGTTGAATAGGAGTGGTGAGAGAGGGCATCCCTGTCTTGTGCCAGTTTTCAAAGGGAATTTTTCCAGTTTTTGCCCATTCAGTATGATATTAGCTGTGGGTTTGTCATAAATAGCTCTTATTATTTTGAGGTACGTTCCATCAATACCGAATTTATTGAGCGTTTTTAGCATGAAGGGCTGTTGAATTTTGTCAAAAGCCTTTTCTGCATCTATTGAGACAATCATGTGGTTCTTGTCTTTGGTTCTGTTTATATGCTGGATTACGTTTATTGATTTGCGAATGTTGAACCAGCCCTGCATCCCAGGGATGAAGCCCACTTGATCATGGTGGATAAGCTTTTTGATGTGCTGCTGAATCCGGTTTGCCAGTATTTTATTGAGAATTTTTGCATCAATGTTCATCAGGGATATTGGTCTAAAATTCTCTTTTTTTGATGTGTCTCTGCCAGGCTTTGGTATCAGGATGATGTTGGCCTCATAAAATGAGTTAGGGAGGATTCCCTCTTTTTCTATTGATTGGAATAGTTTCAGAAGGAATGGTACCAGCTCCTCCTTGTACCTCTGGTAGAATTCAGCTGTGAATCCATCTGGTCCTGGACTTTTTTTGGTGGGTAGGCTATTAACTGTTGCCTCAATTTCAGAGCCTACTATTGGTCTATTCAGGGATTCAACTTCTTCCTGGTTTAGCCTTGGGAGAGTGTAAGTGTCCAGGAATTTATCCATTTCTTCTAGATTTTCTAGTTGATTTGCGTAGAGGCGTTTATAGTATTCTCTGATGGTAGTTTGTATTTCTGTGGGGTCAGTGGTGATATCCCCTTTATCATTTTTTATTGCATCTATTTGATTCCTCTCTCTTTTCTTCTTTATTAGCCTTGCTAGCGGTCTGTCAATTTTGTTGATCTTTTCAAAAAACCAACTCCTGGATTCATTGATTTTTTGGAGGGTTTTTTGTGTCTCTATCTCCTTCAGTTCGGCTCTGATCTTAGTTATTTCTTGCCTTCTGCTAGCTTTTGAATGTGTTTGCTCTTGCCTCTCTAGTTCTTTTAATTGTGATGTTAGAGTGTCAATTTTAGATCTTTCCTGCTTTCTCTTGTGGGCATTTAGTGCTATAAATTTCCCTCTACACACTGCTTTAAATGTGTCCCAGAGATTCTGGTATGTTGTATCTTTGTTCTCATTGGTTTCAAAGAACATCTTTATTTCCGCTTTCATTTCGTTATCTACCCAGTAGTCATTCAGGAGCAGGTTGTTCAGTTTCCATGTAGTTGAGCGGTTTTGATTGAGTTTCTTAGTCCTGAGTTCTAGTTTGATTGCACTGTGGTCTGAGAGACAGTTTGTTATAATTTCTGTTCTTTTACATTTGCTGAGGAGTGCTTTACTTCCAATTATGTGGTCAATTTTGGAATAAGTGCGATGTGGTGCTGAGAAGAATGTATATTCTGTTGATTTGGGGTGGAGAGTTCTATAGATGTCTATTAGGTCCGCTTGGTGCAGAGATGAGTTCAATTCCTGGATATCCTTGTTAACTTTCTGTCTCGTTGATCTGTCTAATGTTGACAGCGGAGTGTTGAAGTCTCCCATTATTATTGTATGGGAGTCTAAGTCTCTTTGTAAGTCTCTAAGGACTTGCTTTATGAATCTGGGTGCTCCTGTATTGGGTGCATATATATTTAGGAGAGTTAGCTCTTCCTGTTGAATTGATCCCTTTACCATTATGTAATGGCCTTCTTTGTCTCTTTTGATCTTTGATGGTTTAAAGTCTGTTTTATCAGAGACAAGGATTGCAACCCCTGCTTTTTTTTGTTCTCCATTTGCTTGGTAGATCTTCCTCCATCCCTTTATTTTGAGCCTATGTGTGTCTCTGCATGTGAGATGGGTCTCCTGAATACAGCAGACTGATGGGTCTTGACTCTTTATCCAGTTTGCCAGTCTGTGTCTTTTAATTGGAGCATTTAGTCCATTAACATTTAAGGTTAATATTGTTATGTGTGAACTTGATCCTGCCATTATGATATTAACTGGTTATTTTGCTCGTTAGTCGATGCAGTTTCTTCCTAGCCTCGATGGTCTTTACATTTTGGCATGTTTTTGCAATGGCTGGTACCGGTTGTTCCTTTCCATGTTTAGGGCTTCCTTCAGGGTCTCTTGTAAGGCAGGCCTGGTGGTGACAAAATCTCTAAGCATTTGCTTATCTGTAAAGGATTTTATTTCTCCTTCACTTATGAAACTTAGTTTGGCTGGATATGAAATTCTGGGTTTAAAATTCTTTTCTTTAAGAACGTTGAATATTGGCCCCCACTCTCTTCTGGCTTGTAGAGTTTCTGCCGAGAGATCTGCTGTTAGTCTGATGGGCTTCCCTTTGTGGGTTACCCGACCTTTCTCTCTGGCTGCCCTTAAGATTTTTTCCTTCATTTCAACTTTGGTGAATCTGGCAATTATGTGTCTTGGAGTTGCTCTTCTGGAGGAGTATCTTTGTGGCGTTCTCTGTATTTCCTGAATTTGAATGTTGTCCTGCCCTACTAGGTTGGGGAAGTTCTCCTGGATGATATCCTGAAGAGTGTTTTCCAACTTGGTTCCATTTTCCCCCTCACTTTCAGGCACCCCAATCAGACGTAGATTTGGTCTTTTTACGTAATCCCATACTTCTTGCAGGCTTTGCTCATTTCTTTTTCTTCTTTTTTCTTTTGGTTTCTCTTCTCGCTTCATTTCATTCATTTGATCTTCAATCGCTGATACTCTTTCTTCCAGTTGATCGAGTCGGTTACTGAAGGTTGTGCATTTGTCACGTATTTCTCGTGTCATGGTTTTCATCTCTGTCATTTCGTTTATGATCTTCTCTGCATTAATTAGTCTAGCTGTCAATTCTTCCACTCTTTTTTCAAGATTTTTAGTTTCTTTGCGCTGGGTACGTAATTCCTCCTTTAGCTCTGATAAGTTTGATGGACTGAAGCCTTCTTCTCTCCTCTCGTCCAAGTCATTCTCTGACCAGCTTTGATCCGTTGCTGGCGATGGGCTGCGCTCCTTCGCAGGGGGAGATGCGCTCTTATTTTTTGAATTTCCAGCTTTTCTGCCCTGCTTCTTCCCCATCTTTGTGGTTTTATCTGTCTCTGGTCTTTGATGGTGGTGACGTACTGATGGGGTTTTGGTATAGGTGTCCTTCCTGTTTGATAGTTTTCCTTCTGACAGTCAGAAGGACTGTCTGTTGGTCTGTTGGAGATTGCTTGAGGTCCACTCCAGACCCTGTTTGCCTGGGTATCAGCAGCAGAGGTTGCCGAAGATAGAATATTGCTGAACAGCGAGTGTACCTGTCTGATTCTTCCTTTGGAAGTTTCCTCTCAGGGGTGTACTCCACCCTGTGAGGTGTGGGGTGTCAGACTGCCCCTAGTGGGGGATTTCTCCCAGCTAGGCTACTCAGGGGTCAGAGATACACCTGAGCAGGCAGTCTGTCCGTTCTCAGATCTCAACCTCCGCGTTGGGAGATCCACGGCTTTCCCCAAAGCTGTCAGACAGAGTCGTTCGCGTCTGCACCGGCTCCCGCTACTTCCCCTGTTGGTCTTCAGCTGTGCGCTGTCCCCAGAGGTGGAGACTACAGAGACAGGCAGGCTTCCTTGAGCTGCTGTGAGCTCCCCCCAGTTCGAGCTTCCCAGCGGCTTTGTTTACCTACTTAAGCCTCAGCAATGGCGGGCGCCCCTCCCCCAGCCTCGCTGCTGCCTTGCCAATAGATCGCGGCAGACTGCTGTGTTAGCAGTGAGGGAGGCTTCGTGGGCGTGGGACCCTCCCGGCCAGGATTGGGATATATTCTCCTGGTGTGCCTGTATGCTTACAGCGCAGTATTGGGGTGGGAGTTACCCGATTTTCCAGGTGTTGTGTGTCTCAGTTCCCCTGGCTAGGAAAACGGATCCCCTTCCCCCTTGCGCTTCCAGGTGAGGCGATGCCTCGCCCTGCTTCAGCTCTCGCTGGTCAGGCTGCAGCAGCTGACCAGCACCGATTGTCCGGCACTCCCTAGTGAGATGACCCCAGTACCTCAGTTGAAAATGCAGAAATCACCGGTCTTCTGTGTCGCTCGTGCTGGGAGTTGGAGACTGGAGCTGTTCCTATTCGGCCATCTTGCTCCGCCCATGTGCCACATTTTCTTAATCCAGTCTGTCACAGATGGACATTTGGGTTGATTCCAAGTCTTTGCTATTGTGAATAGTGCCGCAATAAACATACGTGTACATGTGTCTTTGTAGTAGAATAATTTATAATCCTTTGGGTATATACCCAGTAGTGGGATGGCTGGGTCAAATGGGACATCTAGTTCTAGATCCTTGAGGAATTGTGAAAGGCACTTCTTACATGGCAGTGGCAAGAGAAAAAATGAGGAAGAAGCAAAAGCAGAAACCCCTGATAAACCCATCAGGTCTCGTGAGACTTACTCACTATCACGAGAATACCATGAGAAACACTGGCCCCCATGATTCAATTACCTCCCCGGGGTCACTCCCACAACACATGGGAATTCTGGGACATACAATTCAAGTTGAGATCTGGGTGGGGACACAGCCAAGCCATATCATTCTGCCCCTGTCCCCTCCAAATTTCATGTCCTCACATTTCAAAACCAAACATGCCTTCCCAACAGTCCCCCAAAGTCTTAACTCATTTCAGCATTAACCCAAAAGTCCACAGTCCAAAGTCTCATCTGAGAGGAGGCAAGTCCCTTCTGCCTATGAGCCTGTAAAATCAAAAGCAAGCTACTTACTTCCTAGATACAATGAGGGTACAGGTATTAGGTAAATACCGCCATTCCAAATGGGAGAAATTGGCCAAAACAAAGGGGTTACACAGCCCACGCAAGTCCAAAATTCAGCAGGGCAGTCAAATTTTAAAGCTCCAAAATGATCTCCTTTGATTCCAGGTCTCACATCCAGGTTACACTGATGCAAGAGGTAGGTTCCCATGGTCTTAGGCAGCTCCACCCCTTGGTTTTAAAGGGTATAGCCTCCCTCCTGGCTGCTTTCATGGGCTGGTGTTGACTGTCTGCAGTTTTTCTAGGCCCACAGTTCAAGCTGTCAGTCAATCTACCATTCTGGGGTCTAGAGGATGGTGGTCCTCTTATCACAGCTCCACTAGGCAGTGCTCCAGTAGGAACTCTGTGGGAGCTGTAATGCCACATTTGCCTTCCACACTGCCCTAGCAGATGTTCTCAATGAGGGCCCCACCCCTGCAGCAAACTTTTGCTTGGGCATCCAGGCAGTTCCATACATCTTCTGAAATCTAGGCAGAGATTCCCAAACCTCAATTCTTGACTTCTGTGCACCCACAGGCTCAACACCATGTGAAAGCCGCCAAGGCTTGGGGCTTCCACCCTCCGAAGCCACAGCCTGAGCTGTACATCTGCCCCTTTCAGTCAAGGCTAGAGCAGCTGGGACACAAGGCACCAAGTCCCTAAGCTGTACACAGCACAGGGACCCTGTGCCCAGCCCACAAAACCACTTTTTCCTCCTGGGACTTGAGGCCTGTGATGGGAGGGGCTGCCATGAAGGTCTCTGACATGGTCTAGAGATATTTTCCCCATGGTCTTGGGGATTAACATTAGGCTCCTTGCTACTTATGCAAATTTCTGCAGCTGGCTTGAATTTCTCCCTAGAAAATGGGTTTTTCTTTTCTATTGCATAGTCAGGCTACAAATTTTCCAAATGGTTATGCTCTGCTTCCCTTATAAAACTGAATGCCTTTAACAGTACCCAAGTCACCTCTTGAATGCTTTCCTGCTTAGAAATTTCTTCCACCAGACACCTTAAATCATCTTTTTCAAGTTCAAAGTTCCACAAATCTCTAGGGAGGGGGCAAAATGCCACCAGTCTCTTTGCTAAAACATAACAAGAGTCACCTTTGCTCCAGTTCCCAGCAAGTTCCTCATCTCCATCTGAGACCACCTCATCCTGTACCTTATTGTTCATATCACTATCAGCATTTTTGTCAAAGCCATTCAACAAGTCTCTAGGAGGTTCCAAGCTTTCCCACATTTTCCTGTCTTCTTCTGAGCCCTCCAAACTGTTCCAACCTGTGCCTGTTACTCGGTTCCAAAGTCACTTCCACATTTTCAGGTACCTTTTCAGCAACACCCCACTCTACTGATTCCAATTTACTGTATTGGTCCGTTTTCATGCTGCTGATAAAAACATACCTGAGACTGGGAAGAAAAAGAGTAAAGTTTAATTGGATTTCCAGTTCCAACATGGCTGTGGAGGCCTCAGAATCATGGTGGGAGGTGAAAGGCACTTCTTACATGCTGGCGACAAGAGAAAAATGAGGAAAAAGTAAAAGTAGAAACCCCTGATAAACCCACCGGATCTCATGTGACTTACTCTTTATCATGAGAATAGCATGAGAAAGACGGGGCCCCATGATTCAATTATCTCTCCCTGGGACCCTCCCACAACACGTGGGAATTCTGGGAGATACAACTCAAGTTGAGATTTGGGTGGGGACACAGCCAAACCATATCATATGTCCAAAGGGACATGTGAGCCAAATTTTGAGGGATGTAAGGAGTTGCTGAGCAGAATGGGCTGGGTAGCAATCCAGGCAGAGAATACATTCCATATAAAGACATAAAGGCATGAAAAACATGGATATTTGGAGTTTAGAATTGGGTTACAGAGCAGCAGATTTATAGAGCTGGAGGTAAGAGTATGTATGTGTGTTTGGAGGGGAAGGGAAAGGGAAAGGAAATGGTGGAAGACCAGAAGTAACAGCAGGCTGCAACTATGTAAGGATACTTAAGAATTTTAATTATATGATAAACAGCAATAGCTGATATTTATTGAAAACTCTCTATATGTTGAACACTATGGTAAGTGCTTAAATGCATTATCGTATTTATTCCTCATTATGACTCTCAAACCTTTATTTCTACACCTATTTTTCAGAGCCCTGCCATTTTTCTGTCCTTGGGTTCTTGCCTTGGAGCTGCTCTAATAACAATTGTGCCCCACAACTCACCTGCTTCAAAAGTCTTTAGAAGTGGGTAAGGCATGCTGTTTTTGGACAATTCATTCTGTTCCATAGTAAAATGCAGGGCAATAAAGTTCTGTTATTCCAGCTTCTGGAAGGAGTCCTGAACAAGACTAGGAAATCTGGGTTCCCAGTCACACAGCAATCAACTAACTCTGTGAATGTGTGCTCTTGTACACATTCCTTAACCTCACTGGCTGTCAGTCCCCTTACCTGTAAAACTGGGGAGTGGGCTGAAGGGATTGGATTAGAAGATCTTCAAAATCACTTTATGTCTTAAATTTTATTCCATATATTTTATTTATTTATTTCCCTCTACCATACTACCCTACTTCGGAGGTGTTAATGAGTAATTTAAGGCAGGCTACAAAGAATCTGCAAAGCCTATATAATCTGGAAATCCTGAGAATTAACCATAATATTGACAGACTAATAGCAGAGTAAAGATAATAGTTCACAGGCTCCTAATATGACTATCTATTTTGCAGCCACCATATTAAGTGATAATCTCGCAAAGCTAAATTGCATAAACCTAAAGGAAAGAAGGCATATTAATTATCCAGAAGGTTACAAATAGGCTCGTATTTTCATGTATCATTGGAACAGAAGTTTCTCCAACACCTCTACATTAGCTTTGGTGACTTAGCAGCCATCAATCGGCAGTATGACACCATTATTGAATTAACAGAACCAGCTAAGAAATCAGACGGCTTCAAATTCCTGCTGTCACAGTAGTGACAATGAACAAATCTATTTATTAAATAATAGCAGTTCTCTTGCTGAACCTTAACTAAGGCAGCAAAAATGAGACCAAGTGTGACTGATTTTCAACACTATAAGACTGTGGTGATAATAAGAAGTAATGATATAAGGATGAAACAGGAAAAATACTTGTATGAACTTCCTATCAAGAATTTAAAAACACTTAATATTTTAGGACAAGCATTCTTGAGGTCAATCTTTTAAAACAAATTTAAGTATCATCAAACTTAAACCACGCTCTCTTAATTTTATGTAGATCATACCTGCAAAAAATAATATTGAACAATAATAAAAATATTAAAACACATACACTTAGAAAGTATCCTGAACTTGAGGCACAACAGTTCCTACCATTGAGTGACTCTTCATGTTAATTCATTGTGCTTTGAGGGCATAAAACACTTGGCACCTTGATTAATATGGACTTTTAAAAATAGTATAAAGCATTGAAATGCTTTAAGCAGACAATAGCCATTTTATTCTGATTGGGTCAAATATTTCTCTTACATGGTTTTGTATTCTTTCATCATTAAATAAAACAGATGATAAATGAGAAAAGTTATAATTCTGAGATGACTATTAAGTGAATTTAAATTATTTAGCTCCTGGGAAACATATTTTATTAAAATATATTCACAGAGTTCACTTTTCTTTTAATTGTGTAAGACTATGTAAATACAAATACTGAGAGATTTCATTATTTCAATCAAAAGCAACCAGCTACTACTAGAGGTAAAAAACAAATGAGCTGAAATATTTTAGTGAATATAATAAAAATGTTCACAAGTGCTGACAGTGATTGAGCATGTACTGTAGGCCAGGCACTAAGCTAAGACCACAGATGTATTCTGTCAATTAAACTAAAATCAAGAGGGGAAAGAAACCCACTTGGCCTAACAAAATTTACACTAGATTGGTTTTTTCAAGTGAAATTCATTCTACTTTAGAATTATTCTATCAAACATTGCATAGCTATCAATACATATGAGGCTCCACCTGTGTGACATGATAAACCATAAGAAAGTAATTTAAAAAGTCAGGATCAATAAGATAATTATAATGACGACAAATGGATTAAACTCTCTTAAAAAGGAAATATAATATTAGGTAGGATTTATTAAGTCCATTTGGGAAACAAAATCTCACAACTACTTTAAATACTTCATATTTAAGGCTGTTTTCCACTATAATGTTTCTGCCATTAACTAACTGGCATAATTACACAAGCAAAAGAGTATGTTAAGAAACAATTTTGTTGATTCTGAAACCATATTTCAAAATAAACCCTTGGGAATACTAAACATCCGAGAAACTCTATTCACTTACAGCTGTTTTAGAGAAGCTGGTGCATACATTCTTCACATCATTAGATTGATACCTACAGTTGAATGAATCTTGGACCATTAAAATATCAAGAAATTTGCTTTAAAAGTCTCCTGGCCAGGCACAGTGGCTCACACCTGTAATCCCAGCACTTTGGGAGGCCGAGGTGGGCGGATCACGAGGTCAGGAGTTTGAGACCAGCCTGGCCAACATGGTGAATCCCCATCTCCACTAAAAATACAAAAAATATTAGCCAGGCGTGGTTGTGTGCACCTGTAATCCCAACTACTTGGGAGGCTGAGGCAGGAGAATAGCTTGAACCCGGAAGGCGGAGGTTGCAGTGAGTCAAGATTGTGCCACTGCACTCCAGCCTGGGGGAAAAAAAATTCTCCCCAGGTTCCCCCACGTAATTCTTATAATTATAACAGAAGAGGTGGGACAGACTCAAACAGATAAAACATCTAGATCAAGGACCCACTTCAAAGCTCTGCCACACCCTTGACCCAGGTGAGTCTTAGTTTATTGCCAAATCTTCAGATGTGTTTCTTCTGCAGGGCCTGCCCATAGTCAGATGCAGGCTTGAGAAACCAATGGTGGCTGAGGACACAGCAGGTGGGACTGCCAGCTTTACTGGATTGTCAAGATGTTTTTCTGATTTTTCTACAAGACAACAAAACACGAACCATTCAAAAAGGAAAATGCATTATTTAAAGCAGATTTAGTACAATGGCTTGATGACATTTTCCAGCAGTGAAGCAGCTAGTAATTAAATATCAGCGAGTTAATGACCTGGCTGATTCAATGAACTTTGATTTGGTACAATTAGGACTCCATCACTGAAGCTTCTCCTTTCAGGTTGCATAGCTTCAGGTCCCAGGACAAGTCCGCTGGGAAAAACAAACAGGGGAGCCGCAGCCTCCACTATTTATGCAACACTAGTGCAGTATTGCTTAAGCATACGCTATCTCACATTTTCCAAGGTCTCTGCTGCACTGCAGTATTTCTGGCCCAGCAAACTATCTGACGGATCACTACTTTTTTGACAATGCTAAACCAAACAAGAAGGGGGCATTTATATACACATACAGATGTACGTACCCAGTCACTCTCTTAGCCTCCTCCCTTCCAGAAAGGTTACCCTGACTGTTGTAAATTATACCATTCTTTAAATAAGATTAGGTTGGAGTGGAGATAAGAGCAACAGATCAGAAACTAAACTACATCTTCAGGATGAGAGAATTAAAGGATTGTCAATATAAAGTTAAAGGAGTTATTATTCATAATCAAAAGGAGTTGAGCAGTCCCTGACGACTACATATTTGGTTCCACAAACTCTCTGGATGGTCCCATGCAGCTCAGTCTCTGCTTAGTAACACACAGGTCTTCACTCATGCCAGGGTTATATGATTTGTGACTTACCTTCAGGGTTTGGGACTTAAAGGCTTTTGTTTTCACGTAACTATGTTTTGTCCATATCTAGATATATTTATATTGTAGAGAAAACATCACACAGCCATTGAAACATGATTTAATGATGGGATTTTTTTTTTTTTTTTTTTTTTTTTGGAGGCAGAGTATCACTCTGTCACCCAGGCTGGAGTGTGATGGCACGATCTCAGCTCACTGCAACCCCCCACCTCCTGGGCTCAAGTGGTCCTCTTGACTCAGCCTCTCAAGTAGCTGGGACTACGGGCAAGCACTACCATGCCCAGCTCATTTTGTACTTTTTGTGGAGACACGGTTTCACCACATTGCCCAGGCATATCTCAAACTCTGAGGCTCAAATGATCCACCCACTTCAGCCTCCCAAAGTGCTGGGATTACAGGCGTGAGCCATTGCACCCGGCCAATGATGTAAAATATTTATAGTATATTGGTAACTGGAAAAAAAAGTTCACCAAGCTGTCCTATAGCATGAATCCATATATGCATAAAATAAGGATGTGTATCATTACAGAACCTCTAGCATTAGTTGTTCTTTTGGAGTGAAGGAATTACACGAGACATTTTTTTCCCTTCTTTAAGTTTTCTGTATTTTTAAGGATTTCTACAATGAATATATATTACTTTCATAATAACATAATGTTGGATGGGAATAATGGAAAGAAGGGAAGAGAAAAAAGCAAGAGATCACACCACCTCTTTCTCTCAGAAGAGTGAGCAAGCAAACACTGAATGTGTAATCTCTTAAATTCACCACTTAAATATTAACCTTCCCTCATTTCCAGTTATTTGACTTTGTCACAGCAGGAGGCCTACCAAAAAAGTATTTGGGGTGGGGAGGACAGAAAATCAAAAGCTAAAAATAAAAGATTCAGCAGTTAAGTGTTTTACACTAATATCAGCACAGAAGGGGGATACCATGAGGCATTTGTTTTGAACATAGCTTAATGGTTGCCACTTTTTAAAAAATTGATCATCCAGATTTCTTATTTTCATATCTTCAACTTATCAACTTACATCTAAAATGAATAATGTGCTAAAGTTAAAAACATTTGCTTTTCTTACTCTCTAGCTTTAAAAGAAAAAAGGGGACAAATTCCCTGCAGAAATAGGATTAATGACATATGGTAATTACACTATTAGGTTGAAATATCCATAACAGCATAAACCTCCATTAAACACATTTCTCAAGAGGCACTTTTATTAAAGACAAATTCAGTCATTTTAAATTCACAAATAGAAAGCTATGTATCAAAATCTTTTTTTATGTAATCAGATTGTCTGAGTCATTCATTCCACCATTCCTGGCTCAGAAACATTTCAAATAAAGACAGGAAGAAAGGTTATACCCCAGGCAAGAGACAATATATTTGCAGATGCAATATTTGAAGCTGTGAATTACAAAAAAAAAAAAAAGTCAAAGTAACAAAAAGAATGCATGCTTTCTATTTGCATGCTGCAAATTCTTGGTCAGCTGTGGCTCATTACCCACCAACTTCCCTAGCTCCCATGTCTCCCATTCCTCCAAACAATGAGGAGGCAAGGAAGAGAGGGAGGTGGGGGATGCTCAAAGAGGGATAATGAAAAATGATGATGGAACAACAAGAAATGCAACAAACAAGAAGAGCTCTTTTTCTTCCATTTTATACCACATATCATCAGGTGTCTGATGCTTACCTTATTTTTGTTTCAATTTCATTTTTAATTGCCTTGTTTTCTATTGGGCTTAATTTTGTGAACAATTTAAAAACTCTTCTAGAAATAGGTAGATATAAGTCCTACATAAATAACAAAAAAATCATTCACTCAAAATACAGCATTTCAAATTAAAATAAAAATTGTTTTCTGTACTATTTCTATCAACAAACAGCTAATACTCAGTTCTCTAAAAATTGCATATTATACAAGGCAATTTTATCTAAGAAACTATGATTTTATTAGAAAACAAGTACAGATGTGCCTCACTTTCTCAACTACAGCGAAATGTGAATAGAAACTAAATTTGTGTTAATCATACTCCCTTCATGGATCTCTTATAAAGAAAATAACCTGTGTTGCAAGTACTGGGTTCCATTCTGCTTGTTTTAAAAGGAAAGAGAACTAGCACATACTAAAAGCCTACGATAACACCTGGCAGTGTGTTAAGCATTTTCATAGTGTTTATCATTTAATTCTCACAGCCATTTCACAGATGAGGAAACTGAAGCACAAAAAGATTAAATTCCCCAGGTCGTTCAGCAGTGAATGATGAGGCTGAAATTCAAATTCAGTTCTCTTCTATTTCAAAAGACACATTTTTCTAATATACACGACCTCCTGGAATATCTGCATTAGTGGTGCCCATGTCATATAACATTTTTCCAGCTAGACACACAGGTAAGATGCCATGAATCTTGGTCTAAGGATAAGTGAACCTGGGGAAAATGACTTGAGAGACTAAGATCAGCCGTGAATATCATACTCAGAAACAGACAAATGGCAATAATAATCAATTATCAAATGTGAAGATTTTGATCATTTAAAGGAGTCTTCATCCTATAAGATTACTTCATGTATTTCCCCAACAATTCTGAGAAGCAGTGAGGCAGATATTATCACGACCCTCACCTTGTAGCTAAGGAAACTGAGGCATACAGCAACTAAACAACTTACCCAAGACTACAGCGAACAAAATGTAAGTCAGAAGCAAAGTTTCTTAATGTACTGTCCAGCACTATGTCTTCTATGTCATGCAGCATTTGGGAAATAATTTCTATCAAAATAAAACTTCTGATAGCTTGAAGAGGTGTCAAGCATTCCCTGTAGCCCATACTTTAAGCAGATACTATATCGGAGTGGAAATACAGGCATTTTTCAATCCATCCTATTTCAGTCAAGTGAAATTGCTCTGTGTTCATAATATGCTCAAAACCATATTCACTTTCTTACTTTCTTGAAGAAAACCTTAGGTAAATTTTTTTTTTGAGAAAACGTACATAGCGAAAAAGGTTTTCCTCACCCCTCCTTCCCTTGGATCCCTGCTTTGAAATAAAATAAGTAAGTGGAAGAACTGACTATAAAGTATGAGAAAGAGCAAAACAACAAAAGAACGACTCCTCTGCAAGAGTTCTTCAAGTTTGGCATAAAAAAAAAAGCTCTGAGAAGGCAGAACTGACTACATAGAGAAAGTATTATACACAAATTTATATTCCAATAAACAGTGATGTTTCTCAAAGTAGCCTTTTTAAAACAAATTCTTAGCTCTACTTAAGAAAAGTATCAAGCACCATCTGAAAAAGAAAACATTTTGGAAGAATAGGTTTGCAACATAACCCTGGAAAATACTACATCCTAACCTAAGGATATTTAGATACTGACTACTGGTATTTAATTTTAATTAGGAACATATGTGAACTGAAAACATGGACAAATAGTGAGACCCACCCTGTATGTCTCCTCCACCAAGAATGCCTTCCCCACACATACCAAACTAAGTTAGGAGATCCCTGCTCTTCTCCCATCCTTTTCTTTTTCTTCTTGCCACTTAGCACAATTTATAATTGGGCATGAAAATGTGTGATGTCCTGTTTCCCCCATTAGATAGCTAACTCTGTCTATTTCACCACTATAGACCTACTGGCTAGCATAGTGCCTTGGAAAAATAGTAGGTGTTCAGTAAATAGTTGCTGAATGAACTAAATGGATAAATGAGGACCTGTGGACTCCAGGTGATGGGTGCAGCTTCCCATTTGATCTCTCCTGTTTTCTGGCAATTTCTCCAATCTTTGAGTGAAGAAAGTACTTTTCTGGTGTGGTACAGGATGGTCAATCAGCTTGTGCACATAGGCAAAACACCATAACCACAAAAACCTACACTGAATATGTGGACATGTTATGTGTCTGTACAAACATCAGGCTGCCTAAACCAGAAGGCAGAGAAATACTGGCTGCCTGAGCAACTCGTATTTTTTATTTCAAATGTTTGTTCCTTACTGTCTTAATTAGTGTCATTTATACATTCAGTTAGAAGAGCATGTAACTGAACCTCTCAGCTTAGAAATGCATTTTAAAACTTCTTTTCCCCTTGTCTTAAACTATAGCCTTAAAATGTACCTTAAAATTCATTGTTTCCCTCTTTCCCACTCCCTGGCACTCTGCACTTATCTAACCATATGCTTGCTTAGAAATTCATGGGCTAATCTTAAAATGAACTAGGCATGAAGACTTAGGTATGGAATTCTCCCCCACTTAGAGATTACCTCAAGGCAGTGAATCTACAACCCAGACACAACCAAAATGGCACCAGCTCACACTCCGGGTGTATAAGAACTGAAGACGGCCATCAGAAAGTGACATACAGACCTGCAGCATGCACCGCTCCCGCATGTTTCCCATACCAAGCTTCCTTCCTTTGCTCCACCTAAAACTTTGAGATGGTTCCTTTGAGGCTTCAGCCTGGTCATGTCCTCTGTTGGCATTTGAATAAAACTGCCTTCCTTTCACCACATCTCACCTCTCATGTATTTGGTTTTTCAGGTGGGGAGCAGCTAAACCTGAATTCGGTTACAAGCAGCACAAATTGGAAGCTGTGTATTATGAACAATACTACCTCAACTAAGTAATACAGTATGAACTAACTAGATACAAAAACAAGTCACTCAGGCTAGTCCCCATAAATCTCTTGCAAATGTTTTCTTCTTCAAGAAGTAAAACAACATTTTATTCTCTCTCTTGTCTCATTTAGTCCTTGCATGACTTCAGGGCAAAGGGAGTTACTTCCCTACATTTGTGTAGCACTTCACAGTTTACAAAACACTTTTTTTTTTTTAAGGGACTGCTAAATTAGAAATTTCAACACAGATACCAAGATATGTTCATGAAATTCCACTCTGAAGTTCCAGGCCCACGTGTACATTTGTAAAAGAAACATTTTGCAACCTGTTTTGTGGTTCTAAAAAGCCCTAACCCACATTCAAAATGAAAGAGTCAAAAGTATGGAATTTAAGGGAGAGTTTCTAAGGAAGGTTTCTTGGGAGCACAGTGTCCCCCTTCTCACATGTAACACAGAGGGATGAGTGATGGTGATGTGGGCAAGTCAGGAGAGAGGGGCTTCAAAAGGGCTGTTCAGGAAGCCTGGCATGTGCCCCTACAGTTAGGAGGGGATATATGTGTGACTCCTGCCTGGAAAAGCTAGAAGAGCAGAAGCTGAAGGAGAGGTGGGAAGGTGGTGGGGACTGTGCTAGACTGGCCTGCACTTCCAGTGCTTGTCTGTCCAGGATCACGAGTGCTCCTTGTGGACAGATGCGAGCCACAAGGGGGAGAGCTGGCCTGAAGCCACTTAGATCCTGCCAGAGGACTGCCTGGAGCAGTGAAAGGAATCTCACAATGGAACATTTATGGAACAGATTGCTGAAAACCAGGATATGGGGAAAATGCACTGACTACACTACAAGTAAATAAAATGAAGAGGGTAGGCATGGCAGACACTCACAGTGACCAGCAGAAAGAGTGAGCTTTAAACACTTACCAGGCACTGAAGCATGAAGCCATGTGTCACTATCAGCCAAGTAAGCACTTTCCTGCCCCCTCTCTTTTCCTCTCCCTCTTTTCCTTCCTTTTCCAGCTTAGGCCCTGGCAGAATCAGGAACTATCAAGTAGAAACTTAAGGTACACAGAGAGTTTCTAACTGTCAAAGGAACCAACTGGGAAAGGGAAACTGGGAGATTTAACTCAAATCAACTTTGAAGTTTTGATTACCTCATGGAATTGGCCATTCTACTCTGATAATTTCTAACTAAAAGTCACTATAATAAAGTATATTACTTAAAATTAAGAGGAAAATCATAGGGCCACCCAAGTTTTCATTTTGGGGTAGGGAGGAGCTTCCTCTACTGAATATACTCTAATTGGAAAATAGGAAACAAAACAAAGATGCTTTCTGGTTAGACCCCATGAATCCTGTTTTGTTCAGTTCACTGGTTACTAGATGAGTTGAAACTCTTTCAGTCAGAGAATCATAGGAACCTGACAAGCTACCTTAACCCCTAAAAGGGAATTTTGAGACTAAAAACAAAACAAAACAAAAAACTGCTGTAAACATAGGAGTTAGGTTTGCCTCAAAGAAAAACTAAATCAGAAACTTAGACCCCATCTGCCTTGCATCTCTGCCTTAGATCTGTTTGTCTTCATCAATTTGTGCTGCTATAACAAAATATGACAGAGTGGGCATTTTATAAAGCAAATTTATTTTCTCATAGTTCTGGAAACTGGGAGGCCCAAGATCAAGGCATTGGCAGGTCCAGTCTCTGGTGAAGGCCTGTTCTCATAGATGATACCATCCAGGTGTCCTCGCGTGGTAGGAGAGAAAGAGGGACAAAAGGACCTAGCTAGTTCCCTCCAGCCCTCTTATAAGGTCACTAGTCCCATTCTTGAGGGCTCTGCCCTGGTGACTTAATCACCTCCTAAAGGCCCTACCTCGTAATACTGTGCATTGGGGATTAAGTTTCAACACGAACTGTGGCAGGTACATAAACATTCAAACATAGCATTGATACTCTTTGTATGCTATAATATTCTCTCCAACAGAGGGAGTCAGAAGGTAGCAATTTGCTACCAGTAGCTCCAAACACTGATCCTTACAACAATACCATACTAGAGAAAAAGGCTTGTCAGGATAGCATTGAAGAATCCCACAGGAATACTCCAGTTGGCCCTGTTTCAACCATGTTCCCACCTCTTGAACCAATCACTGTATTCAGTTGAGGTGAGGTACCAGGCCATATGCCCTGTGGTCAGGAAGGGTATGTAGTCTGTTGCTAGAAGTGAAGAAGGGTGCTAGGTAGATTAAATACTTGAACCCCACAATTTTACATCCATTATCTCATTTTATCCATACTTTACAAGGGAAAAACTAAGGAACATATCCAAGGTCATACAAAAAAGCAAGAGTTTAGCTGCCTATGGAACCCAGATCATCTAACTAAATCTGGTATCCTTTCCAATACTCTAAATCTCTCCTTTAAAATATTTTCTAGAGCAAATAGATCTAATTCATTCGATATCTCCCAACAGGAAACTAGATTAAGTGACTTCTAATGTCACTTAACTCTAACATTCTAAAATAGGTCACTAACTGGTTTAGTCCAGGCTTTGTGTTATGATCTGGAGTCATTCATTCCCTAATTAATTCATTTGATACACATTTACTGGGTACCTACTACACACTATGTGTCACTGACACTCTTGCTATATTGCTCATCTAGGAGCCTTAATACTAAACAAAGCCACTAAACCATATAGCAACTGCCTGACCAAAAATGGAAAAAATTAGTACAATAAATTCATATAGTCACTGCTTAAAAGTAACCATTAGTGAAAAGTTTCATTCGACCAGCTACGGGAGGGACAGAGGCAAATAGCTTTTCTTTTCTTATTTATTTATTTATTTATTTATTTATTTATTTATTTATTTATTTATTATACTTTAAGTTCTAGGGTACATGTGCATAACGCGCAGGTTTGTTACATATGTATACTTGTGCCATGTTGGTGTGCTGCACCCATCAACTCGTCAGCACCCATCAACTCGTCATTTACATCAGGTATAACTCGCAATGCGATCCCTCCCCCCCTCCCCTCCCCATGATAGACCCCAGTGTGTGATGTTCCCCTTCCCGAGTCCAAGTGATCTCACTGTTCAGTTCCCACCTATGAGTGAGAACATGCGGTGTTTGGTTTTCTGTTCTTGCGATAATTTGTTGAGAATGATGGTTTCCAGCTGCATCCATGTCCCTACAAAGGACACAAACTCATCCTTTTTTATGGCTGCATAGTATTCCATGGTGTATATGTGCCACATTTTCTTAATCCAGTCTGTCACTGATGGACATTTGCGTTGATTCCAAGTCTTTGCTATTGTGAATAGTGCCGCAATAAACATACGTGTGCATGTGTCTTTATAGCAGCATGATTTATAATCCTTTGGGTATATACCCAGTAATGGGATGACTGGGTCATACGGTACATCTAGTTCTAGATCCTTGAGGAACCACCATACTGTTTTCCATAATGGTTTAACTAGTTCACAATCCCACCAACAGGGTAAAAGTGTTCCTATTTCTCCACAGCCTCTCCAGGACCTATTGTTTCCTGACTTTTTAATGATTGTCATTCTAACTGGTGTGAGATGGTATCTCATTGTGGTTTTGATTTGCATTTCTTTGATGGCCAGTGATGATGAGCATTTTTTCATGTGTCTGTTGGCTGTATGAATGTCTTCTTTTGGGAAATGTCTGTTCATATCCTTTGCCTACGTTTTGATGGGGTTGTTTGTTTTTTTCTTGTAAATTTGTTTGAGTTCTTTGTAGGTTCTGGATATTAGCCCTTTGTCAGATGAGTAGACTGCAAAAATGTTCTCCCATTCTGTAGGTTGCCTGTTCACTCTGATGGTAGTTTCTTTTGCTGTGCAGAAGCTCTTTAGTTTAATTAGATCCCATTTGTCAATTTTGGCTTTTGCTGCCATTGCTTTTGGTGTTTTAGACATGAAGTCCTTGCCCATGCCTATGTCCTGAATGGTACTACCTAGGTTTTCTTCTAGGGTTTTTATGGTATTAGGTCTAACATTTAAGTCTCTAATCCATCTTGAATTAATTTTCGTATAAGGAGTAAGGAAAGGATCCAGTTTCAGCTTTCTACTTATGGCTAGCCAATTTTCCCAGCACCATTTATTAAATAGGGAATCCTTTCCCCATTTTTTGTTCCTCTCAGGTTTGTCAAAGATCAGATGGCTGTAGATGAGTGGTATTATTTCTGAGGACTCTGTTCTGTTCCACTGGTCTATATCTCTGTTTTGGTACCAGTACCATGCTGTTTTGGTTACTGTAGCCTTGTAGTATAGTTTGAAGTCAGGTAGTGTGATGCCTACAGCTTTGTTCTTTTGACTTAGGATTGTCTTGGCAATGCGGGCTCTTTCTTGGTTCCATATGAACTTTAAAGCAGTTTTTTCCAATTCTGTGAAGAAAGTCATTGGTAGCTTGATGGGGATGGCATTGAATCTATAAATTACCTTGGGCAGTATGGCCATTTTCACGATATTGATTCTTCCAATCCATGAGCATGGTATGTTCTTCCATTTGTTTGTGTCCTCTTTGATTTCACTCAGCAGTGGTTTGTAGTTCTCCTTGAAGAGGTCCTTGACATCCCTTGTAAGTTGGATTGCTAGGTATTTTATTCTCTTTGAAGCAATTGTGAATGAAGTTCATTCATGATTTGGCTCTCTGTTTGTCTGTTACTGGTGTATAAGAATGCTTGTGATTTTTGCACATTAATTTTGTATCCTGAGACTTTGCTGAAGTTGCTTATCAGCTTAAGGAGATTTTGGGCTGAGACAATGGGGTTTTCTAAATATACAATCATGTCATCTGCAAACAGGGACAATTTGACTTCTTCTTTTCCTAACTGAATACCCTTGATTTCTTTCTCTTGCCTGATGCCCTAGCCAGAACTTCCAACACTATGTTGAATAGGAGTGGTGAGAGAGGGCATCCCTGTCTTGTGCCAGATTTCAAAGGGAATTTTCCCAGTTTTTGCCCATTCAGCATGATATTGGCTGTGGGTTTGTCATAAATAGCTCTTAGTATTTTTAGGTACATTCCATCAATACCAAATTTATTGAGTGTTTTTAGCATGAAGGGCTGTTGAATTTTGTCAAAGGCCTTTTCTGCATCTATTGAGATAATCATGGGGTTCTTGTCTTTGGTTCTGTTTATATGCTGGATTACGTTTATTGATTTGCGAATGCTGAACCAGCCTTGCATCCCAGTGATGAAGCCCACTTGATCATGGTGGATAAGCTTTTTGATGTGCTGCTGAATCCAGTTTGCCAGTATTTTATTGAGGATTTTTGCATCGATGTTCATCAGGGATATTTGTCTAAAATTCTCTTTTTTTGTTGTGTCTCTGCCAGGCTTTGGTATCAGGATGATGTTGGCCTCATAATATGAGTTAGGGAGGATTCCCTCTTTTTCTGTTGATTGGAATAGTTTCAGAAGGAATGGTACCAGCTCCTCCTTGTACCTCTGGTAGAATTCAGCTGTGAATCCATCTGGTCCTGGACTTTTTTTGGTTGGTAGGCTATTAATTATTGCCTCAATTTCAGAGCCTGCTATTGGTCTATTCAGGGATTCAACTTCTTCCTGGTTTAGTCTTGGGAGAGTGTAAGTGTCCAGGAAATTATCCATTTCTTCTAGGTTTTCTAGTTTATTTGTGTAGTGGTGTTTATAGTATTCTCTGATGGTAGTTTGTATTTCTGTGGGGTCGGTGGTGATATCCCTTTAATCATTTTTTATTGCATCTATTTGATTCTTCTCTCTTTTCTTCTTTATTAGTCTTGCTAGCGGTCTGTCAATTTTGTTGATCTTTTCAAAAAACCAACTCCTGGATTCATTTATTTTTTGGAGGATTTTTTGTGTCTCTATCTCCTTCAGTTCTGCTCTGATCTTAGTTATTTCTTGCCTTCTGCTAGCTTTGTATGTATGCCTTCTGAATGTATTTGCTCTTGCTTCTCTAGTTCTTTTAATTGTGATGTTTGAGTGTCAGTTTTTAATCTTTCCTGCTTTCTCTTGTGGGCATTTAGTGCTATAAATTTCCCTCTACACACTGCTTTAAATGTGTCCCAGAGATTCTGGTATGTTGTATTTTTGTTCTCATTGGTTTTAAAGAACATCTTTATTTCTGCCTTCATTTCGTTATGTACCCAGTAGTCATTCAGGAGCAGGTTGTTCAGTTTCCATGTAGTTGAGCAGTTTTGACTGAGTTTCTTAGTCCTGAGTTCTAGTTTGATTGCACTGTGGTCTGAGAGACAGTTTGTTATAATTTCTGTTCTTTTACATTTGCTGAGGAGTGCTTTACTTCCAATTATGTGGTCAATTTGGAATAAGTGTGATGTGGTGCTGAGAAGAATGTATATTATGTTAATTTGGGGTGGAGAGTTCTATAGATGTCTATTAGGTCTGCTTGGTGCAGAGATGAGTTCAATTCCTGGATATCCTTGTTAACTTTCTGTCTCGTTGATCTGTCTAATGTTGACAGTGGGGTGTTGAAGTCTCCCATTATTATTGTATGGGAGTCTAAGTCTCTTTGTAAGTCTCTAAGGACTTGCTTTATGAATCTGGGTGCTCCTGTATTGGGTGCATATATATTTAGGATAGTTAGCTCTTCCTGTTGAATTGATCCCTTTACCATTATGTAATGGCCTTCTTTGTCTCTTTTGATCTTTGATGGTTTAAAGTCTGTTTTATCAGAGACTAGGGTTGCAAACCCTGCTTTTTTTTGTTCTCCATTTGCTTGGTAGATCTTTCTCCATCCCTTTATTTTGAGCCTATGTATGTCTCTGCATGTGAGATGGGTCTCCTGAATACAGCAGACTGATGGTCTTGACTCTTTATCCAGTTTGCCAGTCCGTGTCTTTTAATTGGAGCATTTAGTCCATTAACATTTAAGGTTAATATTGTTATGTGTGAACTTGATCCTGCCATTATGATATTAACTGGTTATTTTGCTCGTTAGTTGATGCAGTTTCTTCCTAGCCTCGATGGTCTTTACATTTTGGCATGTTTTTGCAATGGCTGGTACCGGTTGTTCCTTTCCATGTTTAGGGCTTCCTTCAGGGTCTCTTGTAAGGCAGGCCTGGTGGTGACAAAATCTCTAAGCATTTGCTTATCTGTAAAGGATTTTATTTCTCCTTCACTTATGAAACTTAGTTTGGCTGGATATGAAATTCTGGGTTGAAAATTCTTTTCTTGAAGAATGTTGAATATTGGCCCCCACTCTCTTCTGGCTTGTAGAGTTTCTGCCGAGAGATCTGCTGTTAGTCTGATGGGCTTCCCTTTGTGGGTAACCCCACCTTTCTCTCTGGCTGCCCTTAAGGTTTTTCCTTCATTTCAACTTTGGTGAATCTGGCAATTATGTGTCTTGGAGTTGCTCTTCTGGAGGAGTATCTTTGTGGCATTCTCTGTATTTCCTGAATTTGAATGTTGGCCTGCCCTACAAGTTGGGGAAGTTCTCCTGGATGATATCCTGAAGAGCGTTTTCCAACTTGGTTCCATTTTCCCCCTCACTTTCAGGCACCCCAATCAGATGTAGATTTGGTCTTTTTACATAATTCCATACTTCTTGCAGGCTTTGTTCATTTCTTTTTCTTCTTTTTTCTTTTGGTTTCTCTTCTCGCTTCATTTCATTCATTTGATCCTCATTCGCTGATACTCTTTCTTCCAGTTGATCGAGTCAGTTACTGAAGCTTGTGCATTTGTCACGTATTTCTCGTGTCATGGTTTTCATCTCTGTCATTTCGTTTATGACCTTCTCTGCATTAATTATTCTAGCTATCAATTCTTCCACTCTTTTTTCAAGATTTTTAGTTTCTTTGCGCTGGGTACGTAATTCCTCCTTTAGCTCTGAGAAGTTTGATGGACTGAAGCCTTCTCTCATCTCGTCAAAGTCATTCTCCGTCCAGCTTTGATCCGTTGCTGGCAATGACCTGCGCTCCTTTGCAGGGTGAGATGTGCTCTTATTTTTTGAATTTCCAGCTTTTCTGCCCTGCTTTTTCCCCATCTTTGTGGTTTTATCTGCCTCTGGTCTTTGATGATGGTGACGTACTAATGGGGTTTTGGTGTAGGTGTCCTTCCTGTTTGATAGTTTTCCTTCTAATAGTCAGGACCCTCAGCTGTAGGTCTGTTGGAGATTGCTTGAGATCCACTCCAGACCCTGTTTGCCTGGGTGTCAGCAGCAGAGGCTGCAGAAGATAGAATATTGCTGAACAGTGAGTGTACCTGTCTGATTCTTACTTTGGAATCTTCCTCTCAGGGGTGTACTCCACCATGTGAGGTGTGGGGTTTCAGTCTGCCCCTAGTGGGGGATGTCTCCCAGTTAGGCTACTCAGGGGTCAGGGACCCACTTGAGCAGGCAGTCTGTCCCTTCTCAGATCTCAACCTCCATGTTGGGAGATCCACTGCTCTCTTCAAAGCTGTCAGACAGAGTTCTTTGCGTCTGCAGAGGTTTCTGCTGCTTTTTGTTGTTGTTGTTTTTGTTGTTGTTGTTGTTGTTGTTTAGCTGTGCCCTGTCCCCAGAGGTGGAGTCTACAGAGACAGGCAGGCTCCTTGAGCTGCTGTGAGCTCCACCCAGTTCGAGTTTCCCAGGGGCTTTGTTTACCTACTTAAGCCTCAGCAATGGCGGGCGCCCCTCCCCCAGCCTCGCTGCTGCCTTGGGGTTAGATCGCAGACTGCTGTGCTAGCAATGAGGGAGGCTCCGTGGGCGTGGGACCCTCCCGGCCAGGTGTGGGATATAATCTCCTGGTGTGCCCATTTGCTTAAAGCGCAGTATTGGGGTGGGAGTTACCCGATTTTCCAGGTGTTGTGTGTCTCAGTTCCCCTGGCTAGGAAAAGGGATTCCCTTCCCCCTTGCGCTTCCCAGGTGAGGTGATGCCTCGCCCTGCTTCAGCTCTCACTGGCTGGGCTGCAGCGGCTGACCAGCACCGATTGTCCAGCACTCCCTAGTGAGATGAACCCAGTACCTCAGTTGAAAATGCAGAAATCACTGGTCTTCTGTGTCACTCGCGCTGGGAGTTGGAGACTAGAGCTGTTCCTATTCAGCCATCTTGCTCCACCCCTCCGCAAATAGCTTTTCTTATAGACACGTTAACCACTAACACACATGTATGCGCACATGCGCGCGTGCGTGCGCACACACACACACACATAGGGAAATGATAGATCTCATGAAATTGAGAAATTTTTCATGGTATAAAAATCATATAATATGTAACAGTTTCATTACCAATGAGTATAAACCACTAGTTTAAAAAGAAAATTCATCAGCATCAGACTACAGACACAGCTATAAAGTAAAGGAAGAAAAAAATGCTCCGTAGGGTTTTTTTTTTTTAGACCTTAAATGTTGTTGTTCAAAAGTTCCTCTATGTTATCATTTTTTGATTGCTCCCTATTTTAAAAATATCCATACCATGTATTAAACATCCATCATATCACACCAGACAACTTCAAAGACACAACTGGAAATTACTTTGCTTTTCCAGCTGTACTTTTCTGAGAGAGCTTCTGGTTAGAAAAGATAACGCAGCCCAGCTTTGATTCTGGGCCTTTGTTGATGTTGGTGTATTAACATAACACAGGTTAGAGTTTTCAATCTTTAAGTCATGGGATGTTCCTTGTACATATATCTGGCAAAGGTGAAGGTGCAGAAAAAGGCCTCCTATCCCACTGTCTTTCAGAGCATCTATTTACACAATACTAACACATTTGCCTTAGGTAGAAAACCCAACAAGTCTGACTTTCTTGATTCATCTGCAAAACAGAAATAATACATGCTGTGAGGCATTGAGTATCAATGATTATTTACAGGACTAAACAAGCTCCTTGGAATATACTTGAAATAAAACAAGCACAAGTGCCTTGCCTCTTAGAGAAGTTCCTTTATCAATGAATGTTTTACATATCCAATAACCAAAGCAAGTCAGGAGAGCTCAGGAGAATGCTGTCATAATGACCATCAATTCTGGGTCAGAATGCAATCCTGTGGCTTAGTATCTTGACTTTGTATCCACTACCCACAGCCACCACTGGCATAGCATATTCATAGCAGAGCTCAGAAAAGGAATTTCTCACATTGAAACAAACATCCCCCTACTTAATCAGAGGAAGCCATAGTCAGCACAGCTAGCAGATTCTTTTGCTCCAAAGTCAATTCAATGTACACTTTTGTTACCCTAGAACATACTCAGCATGGGGTAGCCATTACGCGGGAAGGATCTAAGAAGTCCTTGGTTTTAAAAAGCTTACACTCTTGGTGTGCAGACTGCCTTATCGAAATGAAACAAAAGAGCAATCAAGCAGTGGAAAGAGATCTGAATTAAGGGTTCTGGTTCCAGGTTTACTATTTATCAGCTTTCATATCAAACACAGCAGTCTTCTCACTGCATTCATTTTCAAACAAGGACCTAGCTAGATGGTCTGTAAACTGCAGTTCCCACATTCTAAAAGTCTAATCAAGCATCAAAATGCATGGGACATCCTATTATGGCTCAGAAATCATTAAGAGAGGCCGCTGCTGAAGCCCTCCAGAAAGAAAGGTTTCAATTGAATTACACTATGAATCCACAGAGAAAAAGACGCTAGAGGAAAGGGGCAAAGGGGCAGGTAGGTATACAACTAGGCTTTTGGACTGTAACATAGGTTCCTGAAGGAGACCCTCTGCTAGGACCCTGCCTCAAAGTTCCTAGATACAAGACCCATCTCTCTCATTCAGCTGCCCTCAATGCTGCCTCTTCTCCTTCTATCAGTAGTACTCCTTGGTGCTAGAATTCTGAATTCAGAGGTTTGTGGCTATGAGATTAGCTTGTATTACAGCTAGAATATCCACCACCACCACCTCTCTCAAGAAGATCCTTTAAAGAATGTCAGCACCCTGTAAGAGTGCAACGAGTAGAACTAGAAAGATGGAGTTTCTGTCCTTTCTCTGGCCCTACCCCAAACTAGTTCTTCATCTCTGGACCAGCCACTTACTCTTTAGACTTCATTTTCCTCCTCCTCCTTCATTTTCTTCCTTCCTTCTTACTTATATCACTAATTTCATCTGAAGATCTCATGTATCTCTTATACATGAGATAATAGGTATAATTAAACCATAAGATCTTCTCAAAACATATGGTAGAGTTATTTTCATCCTTGTTACGATTTGTTGAGATAATGAATTAAGAGTTGATCTTCTACTTCCGGTAATGGCAGGTTAGTTTATAGTACAACAGCCTCCTAAGAACACAAGGACTCACTAAACACTTTACAACTAGTGTAAAAATCCAAGACTATAAATTCTGTTAATAATAATCACATTAGAACAATATGCCAAACTCAATTGAATTGATGTTTTGATCACCTAAATGGCTAACTTAAAGTAAAACTACATTTTATTTCCATCTATTTACCATTTACTCTGTAACATACCACGCTAAATAAATAAAAAACCTCTCAGAAAATTCATGATTCCCATTTCCAAAACTCACTGGCAGTATAAACTGGAATGAGAAGTTCAATTCTGCGCATATAAATGTGACACTTATAAATAGGGGTTTTAGTGACTGGTAAATCAGAGTTGTAGAGCAGCGGCTGTTGTAAATGGTCATGACCATTTCGTGTTTGATAACAACAAGCAGTTTCCATATTTATAATTCTAGAAGCTGATTTCAATGATTAGGAATAGCTTCTTGATTTTCTGCTTTTTACAACCTGAATTTGTTTGGGCAGATGCAGTTTATTCTGAAAGGGAATATAAAACAAATAGGAGAGAATAGTCATTTTACATATTTTTGCTAAGCTAGGCAAAAAATGAACTTCTAGCATGTCTACAATGAGGTTTTATTTCAGTAAAGAGCTGACAAAAGGACAACATACCATAAAGGAAATCTAAATGTGAATTGTTTCCTATTATTATTATTATTATTTTTTTGAACTCTGAACTTTTTATTGGCCTCCTTCTCCCCAAAGGGTACCCTGCTTCTGCTGGCTTAATGCCTCAGAACTTTGGTGTCATTGGTCTCAGACACCACTTTGCCATCCACTATCCGGCGGGTGGTGGTCTTTTGGATGGTTTGCATTGGAGTTGCTGCTGTCCAAGGCATCACCAAGATTGAATTCCTCGCCATCTTCCAGCAGGCGGCGGTAGGTGGCAATCACAGCTTCCAGCTTGACCTTGATGTTCAGCAGGGCCTCATACTCCTGGGCCTGTCGCTGTCCCTCTGCCCGGGTCTGTGCCAGCTCTGACTCCAGGTGCAGCAGGATCCCATTGAGCTGCTCCATCTGTAGGGCGTAGAGGGCCTCCACCTCCCTCAGGCTGTTCTCCAAGCTGGCCTTCAGATTTCTCATGGAGTCCAGGTCGATCTCCAAGGACTGGACTGTACGTCTCAGCTCTGTGAGCGTCGTCTCAGCAGCTCCAACCTCGGCGGACTGTGTGGTGACCACTGTGGTGCTCTCCTCAATCTGCTGAGACCAGTACTTGTCTAACTCCTCTCGGTTCTTCCAAGCCAGCTCGTCATATTGGGCCCAGATGTCTGCCATGATCTTGGCGAGGTCCTGAGATTTGAGGGCATCTACCTCCACGGTCAACCCAGAGCTGGCAATCTGGGCTTATAGGCCTTTTACTTCCTCTTCCTGGTTCTTCTTCATGAAGAGCAGCTCCTCCTTGAGAGCCTTGATCTCTGTCTCCAGCTGCAGTCGAGTGACATTGGTGTCATCAATGACCTTGCGGAGCCCATGGATGTCATTCTCCACAGACTGGCGCATGGCCAGCTCTGTCTCATACTTGACTCTAAAGTCATCAGCAGCAAGACAGGCATTGTCAATCTGCAGAACGATGTGGGCATTTTCCACAGTATTTGCGAAGATCTGAGCCCTCAGGTCCTCGATGATCTTGAAGTAATGACTCCAGTCTCTGACCTGGGGTCCCTTCTTCTCCAAGTGCTCCTGGATTTTGCTCTCCAGCCTCCGGTTCTCGGTGTCCAGGCTCCTCACTCTGTCCAGGTAAGAGGCCAGGCAGTCGTTCAGGCTTTGCATGGTCTCCTTCTCATTCTGGATGCCTCCCATTCCTGCCAGACCCCCGGCCATCCCTGAGGCCAGGCCCCCGGACCCCATGCCGCTCTGGAAGCTGGTGGAGCGGGACACGGAGATCCGGGAACCAGAGCCCCCGGCGCCTCCACAGACACTGGCCGTGTTGCTGACCAGCCGGGCGCCTTGGCTGGGCGCCTGGACAGAGCCCAGGGACCGGTAGTTGGTAGAGAAGGTGGAGCGAGTGGTGAAGCTCATGCTGTATGGGAGGAAGGCGGGACGACAGGACTCAGGCTTTGCCGACCTGTTTCCTATTATTAAAGTCAGAATTTAGCTTGTAATTTCAGGTTCACTTTGCAAAAGCACCATAACTGACTTATCTGTGTCCTATATGGAGAAGAATACCCTATTATACAAGTGTTCCCTTTACTCTGGAGATTTTTCTCTTTGATAGGCCATGAGGTACTATATATTACATTGAGACTGAGGAAGGCATATGCTGGTATCTCTATCAAGCCTTGGAATAGCAAGTGTTTTTCAGGCACCAACTATACTAAAGATGCTGCATTTTTCTAATACCTAAGCTAAATGATTTACTAAACTATTTTGTGTTGTACTAGAGAACAATGGTAGGTAGGCACTTCCACATTTAGAAGTTGCCCCATTGATTATTAGGCTAGATTTGGCTAGCTAGACTTGATTCTTCCTTCTTATTACAGAACCTATCAAAATTAGGAACGATTTCCTTTCTTGGCTAGATCTTTTGATTCTGGAAGTTTCAGATAAAGAGAGAACAGCCAAAAGTTTTTAATGTCCCTGCCCAATACAATATTTAACTATTACTCACACTGCTTCCGACTCTTTGCAGAAGATTGGATTCTTCAATGTATCCAAAATTTCTAGGCTTCAAGCTGGTATAGCTGGGTTTTGCTCATAGCCCATAACCAAGCTTTGTGGGAGCAACTGAATGACAGTTCCAAAGAGGATAATTGTTTCCCCGGGGCAGAAATTGTGGCTCAATGGCAACATCCAATTGCATCCACTTTCATCATTTACCTCTGTTCTAAAACAAACAGAAACAAGTGAATATAATTTCTAATGAAAACAGAAGTTTAACAGGACATTTGTTACACTGTTTTTGTTTGTTGTATGTTTTTGCTAAATTAGCTCATCTTCTCAAAAGGGGGCACATAGATGATGGTTTAACTTGCCTAAAAATAGCAGATAACAGACAGAAGTTGTTCATTCCATCTGCTTCCCCAGAGAAGAAAAATAAAAAGCATCTTGTGATGGTATCAGGAGACCCAGAGCCCAAGGAGAGGACTGTCCTGAGACTTTATTACTTTTGAGGCTTCAAATGCACCGCCACATGCTCTACTGAAAATACCATTTTGCCCATCAGAGAATCGTTCTTGGGGCATATCAAATGCAGTAGCATCCTACACTGTCTGAATTTCCAACTCAGCTTCACTACTCATTTAAAAGCAAGGGACGACTGAAGAGGAAACTGATATTTTCTTATGGTTAACTACTTTTCTATTTAATATTCTGGACACCATTTCAATATTCTTTGATGTGATGTGATTTGAGAGCAGTAGTGAGAGAAGAATAAAGCTATTTCCCAAGTGTTGCCATGGGTTGAGTCCATTTAAGAACCAGTTGCATATGCCATTCGATGGCCTAAAACTTGTTAAAATAAGGCCATATTTTCTAAGTTATCTTGAGTGACTAGAACAACTTCTAAAGCCCTTTCTTAAGAATCAGGAAATAACACATATGGTTTTTATGAAGCTCTTCAGAATGATAAAATATTAATTCAGAAAGTACCTTCAAATGGAAATAAGGCAAGAATCAGATGAACTGGTTTCTATAATATGTGACTCATTCCAATTTCCTTACAGGCTTCAGCAGGAGCTGCCCAAAGTCTCATGATCAAGCTTTACTATGATATCTACAGTGAGATCCTAAAAGGTAGAGTAATTTCATTTAAAACGAAACCTCATCAGTGAATAGGGAATAAATAAATTACTCTTAAGACAGAACTTTTTCTCTTTGTTCCATGAGGTCATTCTTAATGTAAATTGCCACAAGTTCTAGCTACATCGCTAGTAATAATCTCCATGTTAATTCTATAGCAACTCCAGCTGAATAGGCATTAGTTTCACTCCAGAAAAGAGGGAATTTAGTACCTTTGGTAGTTTATTCCTTGGCAGAAATCAGGTCCAATATTTAGGTACCTGCCCTTTTATTATCCAAATTTCAATACTAGGATATGGTCAACTTCACTTTATCATACCCTTTATGAGAAGAGAATCCATGTCTGTGTTAACTGATTGTATTCTTCTGCCTAGCACAGTACCTGACATGTAGATGGTTCCTTAAAAGGACAAAAGTTTTATTACATAATTTTGCTTATCTGCAAATATCAAAAGTGTATAAATCCTTTTACTTTTCACTGCTCTGGGAACCATTACTTCATGACAGGTGACTTCAAAGTAGATACTGAGATATCCAAATTCAATCCATCTCATTGTAAATACCTGTTGAGTTGTATGGTCCTGAGAATATGAAAGAATATAAGATGCCATCTAGTTCAAAAGCCCTTAGACTTAGATAAGTCATTTGTACAACTTGGGAACCAAAAAGATATAAGTAATGAACCTGGTGGGTGATGGAGAATTATATGAGTAGTTGGGGGCACTTAGTAATGTATAAATAATCTAAACCAAGGGACAGAGGAACATATAAGACTCAGGGCCTGTTTTGAAATCCCTGAGAAAGTAACTATAAAATGGGTTCTACTAGCATCATCCAGATCTCCTGGAATCTAGTCGGGAGGAATTTTTTTTTTTTTTTTTTTTTTTTTTTTTTTGAGATGGAATCTTGCTCTGTCACCCAGGCTGGAGTGCAGTGGTGCGATCTCGGCTCACTGCAAGCTCCGCCTCCCAGGTTCAAGCCGTTCTCCTGCCTCAGCCTCCCAAGTAGCTGGGACTACAGGTGCCCACCACCACGCCTGGCTAATTTTTTGTATTTTTAGTAGAGATGGGGTTTCACCGTGTTAGCCAGGATGGTCTTGATCTCCTGACCTCGTGATCCGCCCGCCTTGGCCTCCCAAAGTGCTGGGATTACAGGCGTGAGCCACCGCGCCTGGCCGTCAGCAGGAATCTAATCGGCACCCAGATGGGAATTTCTGGTCATTAGTAACCTTTGTATACTGAGAAATGCCCTGAATTACTCGATACTTGGTAGTTTCCTTAGTTGGTGATGAGACCAAGTGCTCTGGGTCTCTGCAACTCTAGGTCTTAATACTAACTGAAATCCCTGGTCGTAAGTAACCTTAGTTAACTGAATTTTTAACTGCCTTCCTCAAATGGGGTTGTATCTTTTATGCGTCAGAAGTTTAGAAAGTTAAGTATAAGTATATAAAGATTTTTAGGAATAAAATAACTATTTTTCAGGAATCTATTAATTTTGACATTTTATATATTTGAAACATTTGAGAAAATTTGAAGATCACTGTATTTATAAATGTGATTTATTAAACATGAAGTTATTATTTACTATCCAGTGACATTTTAAATAAGACAATTTAAGTTCTTAAAAAGAAATACATATATTAAATTTATAAGGACAGTTTAAATGTTTAATTAATTTTGTAAATGAGACTAAACGTTATTCAAAGGCCCTTTGAAATTATTACTAACTTCTGTCTGACTTATACATAAAAAAGAAGAAACTAGAGTTGGAAGCTGTACTGAAAAGCCTAAAGTAGTTTTTAAAAAGTAAAAGCCAATTTTTAAAATCAAAATTAAACATTATTAAAAGACTTTTTGTCACATACAAAAATCACCCTGGATAACATAAAAAGTCTCATATCACTCACTGCCTGTGTCTTTACCATCCTAATATTCAGCCTGCTGATTGGCCAGTCCCCGCAGCTAGCCTTAATGCCGAAGGTCATCTAGTGATTTAAAAGGCTAACTGCAGCCGGGTGCGGTGGCTCACGCCTGTAATCCCAGCACTTTGGGAGGTCGAGGCGGGCGGATCACGAGGTCAGGAGATCAAGACCATTCTGGCTAACACGGTGAAACTCCGTCTCTACCATACAAAAAATTAGCCGGGCGCGGTGGCGGGCGCCTGTAGTCCCAGCTACTCGGGAGGCTGAGGCAGGAGAATGGCGTAAACCCGGGAGGCGGAGCTTGCAGTGAGCAGAGATCGCACCACTGCACTCCACCCTGGGCGACAGAGCGAGACTCCGTCTCAAAAAATAAATAAATAAATAAATAAATAAATAAATAAATAAATAAATAAAAATAAAAATAAAATAAAATAAAATAAAAGGGTAACTGCAGGCTCTACAGTTATGCAGGAGGGAAGATTAAATACTAATTTTTTGCTGTCTTTGTTTTCTGTTATTCTTTACAGGAACGCACCATAGTGAAAAGCAGAAATTGCCTAACTTAAATTTCAGGAGTTTCAGTGAGTTTTGACTGGTGAAATCTCATCAGATTTCTATGTCTTTGGAAAAGATGGAAAGTAAGAGAAAAGGGTTTTGTAAATTTCTGATACCTGGAAAACTGAATAAAAATGTAAGAAAATGGTGAGATAGTCACTACTGTGCTGCCGTCTCACAGTGTGGCTATCTTATAATGCAGGCCTTCTAGTAACCTATACCTTCTTAGCTGCCAAGGGAACCTGGTTATGCTAAATTTCACACCACAATTGGATCATGTTATAATCATGAAGACAGTCAAGGAGATGAGTAAAATAACTTTATAGCATTAGCATTTTGAGATAAAGCTCCCTCATCACCACCCTTCTACTGCTAAATGAGATTGTCCAAAACAAATATTCTCAGATCTTTAATGTGTGTATGTGTGTGTGTTTGTGTGTGTTTGTGTGTGTGTTTGTGTGAGAGAGAGAGAGAGAGAAAGAGAGAGAAAGAGAGAGAGAGAGAGAGAGAAACTAAATGCATAAATGCAGTTGCTGGGTTTCAGCTGCCTCAAAGAAATACACCGTCTATCCTTGGGAGATGGGAGACCATATACTGCACTCCTAAAAATCAAGTCCTTCTTATGTGCAGGAAAAGTAAACAGGCTTTGGTGATCTTCAGGTTTTTTATCCATTTAGAAATTCCAGGTGGGTCCTTCCAGGGTTGAGGTATTGGAAGCCTGGGGAGGAGAAGGGGTAGGCTGGGAGTGCAGTTGGTCTCTAGAGTCTTGGAGGCCTGGCCCTTATTGCCATAGAGCTCCCAGAGGTGGCAGACTTCTGAGCAGGCTACCCACAATGGCTGTGGGCACTGGCTGGCTTCAGAGCATCCTGCCCTTGGCTGACACTATGGAGCCTGCCTGCAGAGACAAGAGCTGTGGAGAGGCACTTTTGAGAGCTCCCCACCCCCAAGGAGTGAAGTGCCATTTCAGACTTGGTAAATTGGACAGAAGGAGTCATGGTGACCATAGTGATGACTCAGGACCAGACGTCTGCCCATGTTCCCAGGACCCATTTAAGCCCTGGGAGTCCAAGGCAATACAGTGTTGCAGGGGAGACGGCACTGGGGGGAGAAAGTTGGGGAAGGAACCCCAACAATGGGTGACATCAAATACCTCACCAGCAAGCAGGGCTCAAAAACTGATTTAAGTAATAAAAAGAAAACAAAATGTTTTATTGAGCCCAGCTTTCATAGAGCAATGCACATACCTACTTGCTTATTAACTTCCTAATGCAAAACAGAAATAAGCAGGTATATGACATTTTGATGTAGCTTTTTTTTCTGAAAGGGGGATATTTTTCTACAGTCTAAAACAAACTATTAAGCTTTCTTAGCTTTTGTACGCATGACAAGTAACGCAATATTTGCAACAGATATCCTCTCTCACTCCGAGAGCCTTCCTCCATCCGTGAGCCTGCCAGGCACTGTAAGGCAGCACGAGGGCAACCCGCGCCTGCTGATGATGCCCGCTGGCTATGAAGAAAAATTTTTGTGTGCCTTTTGTATTTAAGACAACACTGTCAAAATGGCCACAATCAAATATCCTATTTTGGAAGAAAGCCCAGTTCTTAAGTGGCCAAACGATTATCTCAGATAAATGAAAAAGTAGAAGAACATAGTTGTCACAGAGGCCAGAGGAGAGAAAAAAGCAGAAGGAAAAAGCATTTCTCAAAAAAGGCTTGTAGTCAGTCTTCTGAATCGAAGACCCTTAAAATATCTGTCTAATCCAACTCTTCATGTATTTAGCGGGCTTCACAAATTTTATTCTAAAACTAAATAATATTAATGACAATGGTTTTTACTCACTCACATAAAAAGGATTTCAAAGCCATTATCCCAGTCTGAGGAGATTTTATGAGCTTTTTCATTAACCATTCCAGTGTTAAATAACCCTTCTCTTTAATCTGTTTTATTCCTGGTACTGTACTTTAAACCTGGTCTCCTCTTCATTTGTATGTATCATTGTACTTCCAAGTCTAATAACTTGAACATGGCATTTTTGAACTTTAATGTTATTGCCCAGTGTTATTTACTGCCATCTAATTTTTTATCATTAGCAAAGTTGTCAGTAATGAGCTTTTCCTCTTTTCTGGATTTAAATTATTCCAGGCAAGAGTATTTTATTAGTTACTAGATCCATGAAACAACATGCTTCTGACTGTTCTCTTTCAGCCAAATCAATGGTGAACTATTAATGGTTCTTAAAGTATCATTTTCAAAAGGTTTTTTTATTATAGAAATATAGCATACTCAATTTTTTGCTATAGATATTTTTTATACCAAATAAGAACTCTTAAGGAAAAATACAATCCATAATTTATTTATTATGTTAGAATACTTACGCATAGTTTAATTTGTCAGACTCAGTTTTATTTTTCACAGCTTAAAGACATCTAACTTAAAGACACCTTACTCTAAACTCTTATCTACATGATGGTTTCTAATAGAAATTTCCAAACAGATTAGAGTGCAAATTTTCCAAAGGTTTTACCATGCTGCTTTTCCAAAGTACTGTGCAGAAAAATCTTGGTTTCTCAGAAGTTATTCTGGATTTATTCAACATTCATTCAACCATTCCTTTATTTAAGAATTATGTATCACCTCTCTACCATGTGCCAGGTACGACTGTCCTAAGTGCTAGGCTTATATAACCATGGATAAGACAAGGTTCTTGCCCTCAAATAGCTTTCCATCTCATAGGAAAGATGAGCAAATAAACAGGTAATCACCATAAGGGGTTGTTAGTGCCATGATAGTACAAGCAAAGGGAGTTCAAAGGAAGGGCAGCTCAACCAGTTTTTCCCAGAGAAAATTCCATCAGTGGGTGAGTCCTGCGAGTGAGGATTCACGTGCAAGTGTGCATGCACAGCTGGGGAGAGGGAAGGCACAAAGGCATTAGGGCAAGGAACAGGAGAAAGTTTTCCAGATGGTCAAGGCGCTTAATCTTGACACATAATTGTTTTGTTTATCATTTTGGTTTAAAATCTATCTAGAATTTTATTACAAACAAAGAACAAAAGGAATATTAATCACAATGGAAAGACTTTATAACTCATGGGCCATCATATTGTTGGCGTACCCTATGACACAGGGATGCCCTTAAGGTCCATTGAGCTTTGCCATATGTGTACTAAACTGTCCTAAATTGGCCTTCCTTTGAAATCATGTTTTTTTTTTTTTAATATGATTCTCTCCTTCTCTAATCTGCTATCAGTGTTTATGCATATAGGAGTCCCTCTTTACCACCACCTCCCCCCAACTCCCACCTTTTTTTGCTTTTAATAGCTGTGGACTTGGGAAATAAATAACCAGGCTTATGAAAATCATGCCTAATATAAGAATACATAAGCTCTGAGTGATATTGGAGGAATTCTGCTGTGCCTGAACCATATGAGATATGAGATACAATATCTATTTTGGTCATCCAGAGATCACTTTGCTTACTGTACACTGATGTATTATATTCAAGATAATTAAGGCCAGAAATGCAAGTCCTGGAAAGTCAACAATTTCTGAAAGTTGAAACACTTTCACTGACCTGTCACTCTATAGTTTACATAATAAAGTAAGTTTTGAATCTATATAACTAGCTAGAATAGGATACTTATAATGCTAGTAGATTGAGAGATTTCTTTAATAACTTTAAGCAGTAGTGGAATTCTGAGACCAAATTTGTCCCACTAATTCATGTGCAGAATGCTTACTCAATGTCATTGAACCAAATACTATCATTTAAGCTTCTAGGTCAATAAGGGCAGATGATAAATTACATGAAGTTGTGAAAGACCAGAAGCAAATAGCATAAGAAGCATTCAAGAATCCTAATTCCCTCTCTTGTCCTCCAGCACTTGTTCTCTGAGCTCTTGAGAGCAGTGCCTGTGTTCTTCCCCAGGAAGTTTAGCTTGGAACAATGTACAAAATAGCATAAAAAATAGCTGATGAGCAAGTGTTTATATAGTTTAAAAATTAAAGTCACTGGCAGAAAAAGAGTTTGATGTTTTGTTTCTAAGTTACTTTTAAATTGGTGGTGATCAGATTATTTTCCTTTCCTATTTGGAGGGCCTGACTCCACCAATAAGCTGCATGGTCTTAATCATGCACGTATTCAACCCAAATGCCTTTCTGATACCTAGAAATGGAATAAGAAGCATATGGAGGAAAAAGCAGTAACTTAAGTTAGAAACATATGTTTCTTAAAGGGGTTGCCAGAAAAAAAAAAAAAAAAAAAAAAAAAAAACGGAATATAAAACTGGCACTCATCTAGCAGCTATCTTAAAAAAAATTTTTTTTAAGTAGATTGCAGAGTGTACTGGAAGAAGAAATATGTAGGCAGGCATCTTTTTTGAAATCTGAGATCATGCAAGTTGAAGATGACAAAAAGAATATTTTTATCTATATTTTTCTATTATCCTCAAATGAGCTATATCATAGCAGATGTATTACATTTTAGCATCTAGACCATTATTTTTATTTCAGTAATGCATTGAAAGCACTATCATGGAAAAATTTTTAATAATTTCTAGTGATCAAAAATTATATCTAGGATATATAAGAGCTCCTTCAACTCAATACTAAGAAGTCAAACAACACAGTAAAAAAAAAAAAAAAAAAAAAAAAAAAAAAAAAAAATCAAAGATTTGAACAGATACTTCACAAAAATGCATGTATGAATGGCCACCAAGCACAATAGTAGTCATCAGGGAAATGAAAAATAAAACACAATGATATACCACTATGCACCTATTAGAATGACTAAAATTAAAAAGAATGTCTAGGCCAAGTGTTGGCAAAGATGTGGAAGAACTTGAACTTTCATACACTACTGGTAGGAATAAAAAAAAAATGATACAGCCGTTTTGAAAAACAGTTTGTCAGTTTGTTATAAAAGTAAACATATACTTAACATACAACTTAGCAATCCCACTCCTATTCACCCAAGAAAAATGAGAAAATGAAAGACGTACATATTTGAGTACTCAAAGATATGTGTATCTTTAATTAACAGTAGTCAAAAACTGGAAATTAATGGTGGTCAAAAAACTGGAAACAACTCAAATGTCCATCAATAGCTGAATGAATACACGAATTGTAGTATATTCAATGGAATACTAGTCAGATATGAAAAGGAATGAATTACTGACATAAAAAAATGACATGGATGAATCTCAAAAACATTATGCTGAATCCCCAAAACACCAGATATGAGTACATATTATACAATTTCATTAATATGAAATCCTAGAGAAGACAAATTTATATCTATAATGACAGAGGGCAGTGATTGCCTGGGGCCAAGGATCAGGGTAGAGAATGACTGGGAAGGGGCACAAGGAACATTCTGGAGTAATGAAGTCTAGATCTCGATTGTGGTGGTATTTATACAGCTATATACATTTATCAAAACTCACTGAAATGTACTTAAAATGGATTTTTACTGCAGATAAATTATACCTCAATAAAGTTGATTTTAAAAAGTAGTTTCATGCTAACAAAACTAAAAAATATTAGTGAAATCAGATTTTCTTCGACCTCTGACATCAGGGTTCACTGTCTACTCCAAAGTGGGCTAGATTTCCTGCTCGTTGTCCAGAATAAATAATTTACCTATTTTGTGACTTCATAATCTAACTTTTGTGCATTATCTCCTTCAAAACCCATTAATCCAATTCTTCTAGCTGTTGGGAGGCCTAAAACTCTCTGAGCTATTACTTCAGCCTCTGTTCTTCTTCCTTTTAATCATGGCCCCAGGAACACCTCATCTATTTCCAAAAATTCATATACCATCTTCATGGATTTTGTCCACAAGGCATCCCATTAAGCATCTCATCTATCCCATGAAAACCTGTTTCATATTCAACTTACCCCATCACAGTATGCAATGCCACCAAGTAAACATCTCAAAGTGGTTATCAAATGCAACTTTTACCAAAGAAAGCTTAGGGTTATCTACACCACTCTTCATCACTTCCTAGAGACATTCTGTTTCCAAAGTCTCCCCCTTTCTTCACTGGAGGACCTCCCATTACACTGTAAAATATTTGCGGAAGGAGCATTTATTTTTCAGCATTTTAATCCTCACAGTAACTATAGCAATGCTCTAAACTTCACAATTTCTTAATAACATCAAGTAAATTAGTACATACATAAAACTACCAATGAATCTGCTATAATTACCACTTCATCATTTCTACATGACACACTTCAATCTGAGCTCATAACTCTTTTGCATGGATATTCACACTCTAATAGAAGGTCCTAGGGGACCCAGATAAGTCAATTGCTAGAATTGGTAGCATTTCAGACCTTAGTAAAAGACAGGAAGACCTCTTAGTATCTTTATCCCTGCTTTTAAGGGTTTGCTCTCCCAATACAGAATCCTATTAATAGAAGGCAGGTGCATGGTTGTATGGAGAGTATATACCCTGGCAGAGGCTTTACTCTGTGGATGCCACGATTTATTCCTCTGTGATTAACAGGCAGAGTTAGATGTGATAATATACGGGGAAGCCCTTTGAAATGCAACACCAACAGATATAAAAGATTATTTCCTAACCTATGGAGGTACGAATTTGCTCAGAGATGGCAAAGAGATCCCTCTTTGTATTTGCCTCAAGTACAGCTTCAGGAAAAGCTCACAGAAAGGTTTTCCCTGGGCACAGGATGAAGCTTGCAGATTACATACCCTAGATGATCTCTAAATTCCCATTCAGCTTTCAGGTGTGATTCTAACCTCATCAAAACCACACATTTTATGGCTTTGCACACACCATTATCCACATTATTTAGGTCTTCCCAAGCCTTCCAAATCCTAACTCTCCTTTCTCACTACTTTTAATGTAACACAGATTAATCTCACAAATTGAGAAGCCTTTTCTACCAGCTTCTCTGTTTTCCCTCTTGAATGCAGAGATACAAACTACTCTCAGGGTTCAACACTCCTGCTCCATCACTCCAAGAAGCAGAAGAATTGGCATCAGTATGGAATCAATGCCAAATGGTCTACGTGTTAGGATGTGGGACAGTTAAAGTTCTTGGGTCCACTCTGTGTGCTCCTTTTGGATTCCTCTATTTGAATCACTAGAAGTTACTGGTCCTTCTTTGAATTGCCTCTTCCCATATGTGAAAAGGCTGTGTCTTGCTTGGCAGGACTCCTGTCTTGTGAGGGCCTAGGCTAGAAGGCAATGCTAGTATACTCTTTTCTCCCCCTGGGGTTTGTTTTTCTCATTGCATAGGAATGGCAGGAATCCAAGAAAAAAAATTAGCCCTTAGTAAAAGGAGCCCAGGCAGACTTCTTTTAGTCTAAGTCATAGACCAGAAGGATAAAGCAAATACCCACTTACAAGTGGTTGAGGCCAACCCACCAGACCTCTAGCTTCCATGGAAGGCTCTGGGGTCAAAGCCCAGCACAAGGAAGAAGGTGCATTTGCTAAGAAGGTCTGCTCTGCAGAACTCTCTGCAGAACCTATGGCAGTGCTAGATAGCTATGGTTGAGGTTTGGTGACCTGTCTGGCTACCCTTCAGAATCTCCATCAGAGATACATAACATACAACCTCACCCTAAATCTCATTACTCTGACAGTGACATATACTTCTCCAAGAACACACTTAACATTAACCTTTATTCAGATTTCTTACTTCTATTCTGCCAAACATAAGAGATCCAAAGGATGAGACTGTTAATATCAAAAGAGTACACTTGTGGTAGGAAAATACCAATGAAAATCCCAGTTATTTATGAAACTATGCATATCTCTGATACCCAAAGCACCACAAATGAAAACTAACTCTTTCCTCATTACAGGTGACTGGATGCTAACCTATCTTGTTTGGTCAAGCTCTTTAATCTCCAAGTGAGGTATAAAAGTACCATAATGTTAAAGTAATTTATACAGTAAGAGAAGTTCAAACTTCAGTTCTGGAATCCCCAAGTTCAAGAAATAGCTTGAATTCCCAAAAGAAATTGCTTACCATGGTGCATACCATCTTGATTACCTGTGGCAGCCTGCAACCAAGGTGCAACATTTAAAAATAGTTATTTCAATTTCTCTCAATAAACAAAAGCACAACTAAAAGAAACAATAAGAACTTATTTACCAAATATAATTGTTAGGAAACCTTTTAAAGACATGTACACAAAAATAAATAAATTAGATTTAGAAAATAACTGGGTTTAAAATGGAAAAGAAAATAAAAGCCATGGAATTAAACTGAAAGCTTGAAAGTTTCAGGCTCTGGCCAGGCATGGTAGCTCACGCCTGTAATCCCAATACTTTGGGAGGCCAAGGTGGGCTGATCACTTGAGGCCAGAAGTTCATTTAAGGCTGGCCAACATGGCAAAACCCCATCTCCACTAAAAATACAAAAATTAGTCAGGTGTGGTGGCGCATGCCTTATTCCCAGCTACTGGGGAGGGTGAGCATGACAATCACCTGAACCTGGGAGGCGGAGTTTGCAGTGAGCCAAGATTGCACCACTGCACTCCAGACTGGGTGACCAGTGAGACTCTGTCAAAAAGGGGAGTGGAAGGAAGGGGAAGGGGAAGAGAAAGGAGAAGGAGAAGGGGAAGGGGAGGGAAAGAAAGTTTCAAGTTCTGAATATATTTCAAGATTGAGAAGTCATCATAGTAAACATTATTGTTCTTCCGACATGCTTAAACAGAACAGCCAGGCCCTTCTTTCACTTGTGACTTCAAAGAGTAAATAGTTAATATTCATGACAAGATCTATCATGACAAAAAATAAATACTTCTGCCACAGCCCCTTCATTTCTCCCAGGATTAAGGGGTATTAACTAGGTCAGTACATCACCTTCACATTTTTCACAAACCCAGAGGTACTTCTACAAACTCTGAAGACTCCCTCAACCCACCCACATGGGCAGAATTTAAAGCTCCTGGGGGAAAAAGAAAGGACTAATTTACAAGTTGCTATAAACATAGTTCTTAATGTCGCATTGTTCTAAAATCTTCTAAAAGCTCCCCAACTCCTTGGCTTCTATGACAACTGCGGTTCCCTGATTTTCCTCTTAGTTCTTTGATTTCTTCTTCTCAGTCTTTTAAATGGACTTTTGTCCAACCTCTCTGTAGGCAGTTCTCTGTTTGGCCTTTTTTTCATGCTAAACTCCCTCCTTGAGAGAGGGCTTGCTTACTTTCACGGCTTTAAAAACTATCTTCAGGCTTATGTTTCCAGATTTCTATCCTGAACCTAGGCAACTCCTGAGCTCCAAACAAAATTTCCAGTGGATCAAAATGGACGTCTACATTAGACCAGTGCTAATATCTCAAACGTAGTAAGTCTAAAATTGAATTTGTTAACTTTCTTCCAGAGCCAGCTCTTTCTTTTCCATTGTCTCTTAGGTAACAGCTTCACCTTCTACCAATTACTCTAAACAGAAATCAAGAAACCCTCATGTCTATTATCAGCACGTATGATGTTTTACACCTATGTTCTCCATTTCCTTTCCATGCCATGGCCTTGAGGCAAATCCTCTCCCTCCTTCATGCAAATTCCTCCTCACTCCTCCTACACTATCACCAAAAGCCTCTCTGCCCCATTCTCTTCCATCTTGAGCTGATCCCTTACCTTACCATTATTTATCTCCTCTTTACAAAAAAGTTTTTAAGGTCTATGTAGAAAATGTAAAATTATTAACAAAGCACTCAGGACCTTGACAATCTAGCCCTGTTCTCTCTTGGCAGCCTAATCTTCTACCATGTTTCTGAATACCCTTCACTCTTGCCACTGCTTGTATATGTAGTTCACCAAGGTTCAGCCTTGAACAATTCTTACCCCACCTTCATATTTGTATTTTTATTCAGTTGTGCCTTATTCATGCCATTCCCTGAGCTCAAAATGAATTCCCCTGTCCTCTACCATAATTGTATTCACCACTCAAGCTTTAGCTGAAACACTAGCCTCTCTGAAATCACTCTCTGCACTGCTATACTATTGTCTGTCCCAATAAGACAGTATTTATGGGACACTATTCATCATTACAGTTAGTTGTTTATGCACTTAAATACCCTACTTGGTGGTAAACTGTTTTAGAGCAAGGACTCTGTCTTGGTAATCACCATATGCCTGTACTATTTATCTCTGTGTGTTCACATTAAGTGGATAGGCTTCCATAAATATTTGGTGAAAAAATCTCATCAGTCATCTTTGCTTCTGTGTTACAGTATCTGTTTCTAAATGTAACATATACTTTAAAAAAAAGAAAGTAGTAATAAGTAGACTACAGGCCGGGCGCGGTGGCTCAAGCCTGTAATCCCAGCACTTTGGGAGGCCGAGACGGGTGGATCACGAGGTCAGGAGATCGAGACCATCCTGGCTAACACGGTGAAACCCTGACTCTACTAAAAAATACAAAAAACTAGCCGGGCATGGTGGTGGGCGCCTGTAGTCCCAGCTACTCGGGAGGCTGAGGCAGGAGAATGGCGTAAACCCGGGAGGCGGAGCTTGCAGTGAGCTGAGATCCGGCCACTGCACTCCAGCCTGGGGACAGAGCAAGACTCCGTCTCAAAAAAAAAAAAAAAAAAAAAAAAAAAAAAAAAATTAAACTACATATAGTCTCAAATTCTTTCAAGCAGACTTTTTCTCCAAGTTTATGAGTATTTATAAAACAAGGCTCCAAGAAACTGATAAACAACTATTCAGCAAAAATTATTTGTTTATGTGAACAACACCGTATTTAGTTTTTATAGTTCCAAATGTAACGAGGATGCATATTCCTTCTTGGTAGGCCATTTTAAAGTCAAACTTCCACAGTAGAAGCACTCTTACCACGCATTTGATAATAAATAAAACATAATATAAGCATAGGCTACTACTTAAAAAAGAAAACCAACAACAAAGTTTCTTGAAGACTTGATTGTAACCATTATGGGGTCATTCGAGTAGAAAGACTAACAAAAACTCAAAACTTTCAAAGTTTGACAGTGGATACATTCAAATAGGCTAATATCCAAACACAGACAATACAAAGAATTAAAAAAACTTCTTTCTTTGCTGAATATGCTTCTTTTGCCCCCTTCAGAATCATTCTCTCCCCTTCTCTTCTCTGCTACACTCTGCCCGGAGAGGCTGACCTGCATGTCCTGCATCAACGGGGCTTCCTTACCTTCTGTATTATTGTAGGTTTGGCTAAGGGGAGGCAAGAGATCAGAGGGTAGGAGGAGAGCAAAGCTGGGGCATTCATCTCCTTGGATTCTTCCCCGACAGACCACAAGCCATGGCTGCATTCCTGCTCCAGCTGGGCATTCCCTCCGTCGTATGTTCAGCTCCTGCTAGTTTCCAGGAACATGATTCCCACCTCTTGCCCTTACATGCTTGGGGTAGTGATAGTTTCCCACTGTTGCTAGCCCAGGAACACTTCATTATCCCTTTTTGATTATCTTTAACTCCGCCATGCTTTAGTATTGATTAAACATGGTGACAATACTTAAAAAGGAATTTGGCTAGAGAGTTTATGACAAAATCTCAGCAAAACACTTATATACACAAGAGGGAAAACACTATATTGTCAAGAGAAATGAAGAAGTATACAGAAAATAAAAAATAAACTTGAGAGAAAAAGAAAAACATATGCAGATTAGTTTTTAAAAATAATTTTATAATAAATTCCTGAACATAAATTGCATAGCTATTCTTAGTTTTGGATGTGATTTGTTTTAACTACTTTCAAAAAGCTAGGTAGCTTCAATGAACAGAAAATATGTAGACCAGAATTAATATTAATATTGATAAGAAAGTTTTCTTTAATCTTCATCCTAAACTATTTATTTCTCACTATATTTTTACAAAGCCCTGCTACTGGTCTACTCTTGTAGTCTGAGATATTATCTCGAACTTGTATTTCTACTGCCTTCCATATTCCATGCCTTCTGTGTTCCATGGGAGCTCTGCTTTTGTTCCTTGTAAGCATGTATCATATTCTGCTTCTAAAACACATACACTGGTAAGCAGCCCCTAAAACAGTCCCCAATAATCTGAGCCCCTGCTATTTATGTAATTGCTCCCTTGAATATGGGCTGGACCAAGTGATTCGCCTCTAACAAATAGAGGATGGACAAAATGATTATTCTGGAGTTACAAAAAGACTATGGCTTCCATCTTAAGTACTCTATCTTGCTCTCACATTTGCTTGTTCTAAAGGAAACCAGCTGCCATGTTGCAAGCTGCCCTATGGAAGCTTATGTGGCAAGGAACCAAGGGAGGTCCCCAGCCAACAAACAATGAGGAATTCAGGTTCTCTGTCCAATATCCCACAAGGAATTAAATTCTGCCAACAACCACATGAGTGAGCTTGAAAGTGAATCCATCCCGTCAAGCATTCAGATGAGCATTCAGCCACAGCCACCACCCTGACTGTAACTTCATCAGAGCTATTGAGTCAGAAGCACCAGGTAAATTGTGCCTGGGTTTTTTGTTTTGTTTTGTTTTGTTTTTTTTGTGAGACAAAGTCTCACTCTGTTCTCAGGCTGGAGTGCAGTGGCATGATCTTGGCTCACTTCAACCCCTGCCTCCCAGGTTCAAGCAATTCTCCTGCCTCAGCCTCCTGAGTAGCTGGGACTACAGGCATGTGCCACCACACCCAGCTAATTTTTGTATTTTTAGTAGAGATGGGGTTTCACCATGTTGGCCAGGATGGTCTCCATCTCTTGACTTCGTGATCCACCTACCTTGGCTTCCCAAAGTGCTGGGATTACAGGCGTGAGCCACTGAACCTGGCCTGCCTGGGTTCTTAACCCACAAAAATTATTATACAAATGTTTGCTGTTTTAAGTTGCTAATTTTTAGGGTATGTTGTTATGCAGCAATAGATAACCTAATATACATACTGATCCAGACACCTCACCTTGTTTTTTAAAATGGACACTCCTATAGAAATACAATTTGTAGAATCTAATAGAAAAGTACCAAGGGAAAATATAAAATTTTAAAGCATCAGAACACATGGTCTTTCCTAAAAAAGAAATAATAATAATAATGTTAAGAAAGAGCAGGAAGTAGAAAGAAAGAAAACTAGCAAAAATTAGAAATTGTTCAATGAACAGAAGCCCAAAAGGAAACAATAGAAAGGAAAGGCTAAAACCAACGAATAAAGGAAAACTAGAGCTAAGATTTTAAAAGGTTTAAATGAGCAATTAAAATGTAAAGCATTCAAATAAAAAGAAAAATAATCTTAGAAAAAATGTGATGTTTTTAAAAAAAAAGTTTTTAAGAAATATTTTGTCTAGTTCTACTTTTCCCATCAAAAATCAAATGAGAATAGGGTCAACCAATACTAGAATTTTAAGAACAGAAAACTGTGTTAAACTAAGGAAGGGAAAGAAGTAATGAAAGATAACATTAACAAGCTAGACATATTTCAATCTGCAGATTTTTATGACTTCCTTTTGGTATACTAAAATAAACTGCATGTTTCTTGAAAATCACTTGTTATAATTGTTTAAAACAAAGCACTTGCAATGTATATAAATATATTATGATTATGATTATGACTATTAAACAAAGATAGTCCTAGACCTAAAACTTACTGATTTAAATGCAAGCTTAACTTTAATGATGGGGGTATCACCAAAAAACTAGTTAAATAAAATATATATCTCAGAACTATTAGATGGCCATTCAAAAGACTGGAAAGCTAATATTTTGAGCTTATCAATAAATCAATGTCAACCTGTAAGACTATAATGCTCCAAGATGAACAGGCTTCAGGTTAGAGTATAATGAGAATATAATGAGAGTATATATAACAGAGTATAATGAGAATTACCATTGGCAGAATATGCTCTTTATAATTAGATAGTGGTAACAAAGTAGGGCCACAATGGGAAGAACATTTATTCAGAAAGGCACTTTATATATTGGAACTGGTAGGGAAATGCAAAAATAAATTCCATATAACAAACATATAAGAGGCTAGATTAGCAAATCACACAGTCAAAACTACCCTTAATATTCCTTAGAAAAGTTCATGGAAACAAAGAATGTAACGTCGCTCAATGAGTCCAACTCAGCCAGTCCCTCCTCCAGTACTAGAGCAGATCTTTACTTTTCTGCTGTGAACCAAATGAATAAGTTGGATCGTATTTTACAAAATAATTTATCTTTCAACACCAAAATCACACCCAGCATGTCAAGAGGCTCACAACGTGAGACACACATGGCAACCGATATAACTGAAGAACAGCAGGTTCACATCTCACATCTCAGGCTGGATCCAGGAATAGCATAGGGAACCACTCATATCGTGAAACATAGATTCTCATATTGTGAAAGATAGTTTCATTCTCATTCTCTCTCTCTCTCTCTCTCTCTCTCTCTCTCTCTCTCTCCCCCCCCCTTCCTTCACTCCCTCCCTCTCTTTCTCTCCCTCTCTTCCCCCATAATATAATGTGCATGTGATAATAAGACACTGCAATTGAATATGATAGAAGGTCTAGTTATAAGTGCAGCTATCAATAATGTAGCACTGATACCTTAAGAAGGCAAGGTCAATAAGAATTTGGCCCACTGGCTTGAGTTCATCCTCCCAATATAAGAGTCTACAGCCACATTCTTTACCATCTGTTCCTCTTCCACACTTGGATTATACCAAGTACTCATCTACATGGGAGACAGACACATCAAGGGGCATAGAAACAACATTGCCCAAAAAGTCAAGAGAACTGGCTCTAGATCAGCTCTACCCTACACTACTTGCATGAACATGAGCATGTTCCATAATTCTTCTAGGCCTCAGCTTTCTCTTTTTAGAAATACAGTATTCTAGATAGTCATGTGTCTAAGATAATTTTCAGCTCTGGATCATGTCTTTATTTCCCCCTACATCATGTTTTGAAGGCGTGTGTGTGTGTGTTTGTGTTTGTGTGTGTGTGTTTACTGCTTCCGTGATAAATCTCTTGTGAAGTGTTACAGCCTAATGCTTAAGAGATTGGGCTCTGAAGTCTGGTAGACCTGGGTTCAAATCCCAGAGCTGTCATTTTCTAACTATGACAATAGGCAAGATGCTAACCTCTCTGAGCTTCTGTTTTCCCTTCTAAAATAGGGACAATAATTATTCCTTTTGGCAACAGGATTGCTAGGAAGATAAATCAGATAATATACATAAATCATCTAGTAAAATCTAGCACATTTTAAGCTCTAAATAAATGTTGATGATGATGATGATGATGATGATAATGATGATGTTACTAGATAAAAATTTATTAAATGTCTGGCTACGGTGAAGCTCCAGACCTTACTCTGTAAAGAAGAATAGGAAGCAAATGATTCCCAGGATATCAAAGCAATATCCTTGCTTCATTACTTCCTTATGCCAGTCTATAAAATTCCCTAAATCAAATTCTGTCCAAGGTATCATGTCGACTCTGCGTTTCACAGTCCAGGACAAGCTTCTGAAGTATGGACAGTGGTCTGCACTTACACAGAAACAGAAAATCTGTTTAAACGGAGATTATTTGCTTATATGAGAAAAAGTCCAGTAAGGCTATATGAGATTTTATCCTGCTCTAAAAATCACACCCTGTCTCGTATCAAATTAAAAATAAAGTTTAAAAGGTAGATTTAAAAGCGAAGGGAAGAAAAAAAGGGGAAAATGTTTAGAATTTTATAATCTACCTAAAGAAATGTTAAGGAGCAGAACTTATATGCCACATAAGAGAGCTAATTAAAAACAAATTATTTGAAAAGGTATTGTTATTTAAAAAAACATAATTATCATGTTTCTTTTGGTTAGCTTCTGTCATTCAAAGAGCAATTTAATCCCAAATCACAGAACCACTTCAATTTAGAAAATATAATTTAGTGCCTACTCAACATGAAAATGATGAGGATAAAGACCTTAATGACAATCCACTTCCACTTTGTGAGTAGCAAATATATTTTCTCTTCCTATATGATTTTCTTAATAACATATTCATTTCTCTAGCTTACCTTATTGTAAGAACAGTATATAAATATATGTCAATCATTTATTTTATTGGTAAGGCTTCTAGTCAACAGTAGGCTATCAAGAGTTAAGTTTTTCAGGGGCCAAAAGTTGTATTTGGATTTGCTACTGCAGCGGGGTGAGCACCCCAACCCCCATGTTGTTCAAGGGTCCACTGTATATGCATTTCGTGCTTTAACCAAAAAAAAAAAGGATTCACCTGACTTACAAAATGCTTCAGCTGATGAGTTTTCCACTCATTTCAACTTCTGAGACATTCTGAGTTTTCACTGCCCCATCTTACCTGTTTGCTCTCAGTGGCATGTATTTCAGTACTTTTTTTCATCTACATAATGTACTGCTCTAAATCTCAACTAATTTTTTTTCTCTAAACACCAAGTTCTTGATTTTTTGTTAGCTTTCATTTCACCAAAGTTACTTGAAAATAAGCCATCTTTCAAAAGAAAATATAGATGAAATCAAACATCTCAAAGCACTAATCTCAATTTGTCTTACTTGTTTGTTTGCTTTTAAGAGATATGGTCTTGCTCTGCCACCTGGCTGGAGTACAGTGGCACGGTAATAGTTCACTGCAACCTTAAACTCCTGGGCTCAAGCGATCCTCCCACCTTGGCCTCACAAAGAGCTAGGATTACAGGTGGGTGCCACTGCATCTGGTCCCTGTCTTAGCTCTCAGAAGGTAAGAGAGTGCCCAGTTTCAAAGTAACCACTAGAGGGTCTTGTTTTCCTAAACTCACCATAAGGCCCCCAAAATGTTTGCTTTGTCAGTACAGAATACCTAGAACTAAGAATAAACAGCAATGAGATACAACAGTACAAACAACAAAATACATCTATGAAATTTTTAATAATTAAAAGAAAAAGGAAAAGAAAAATTAGCAAAAATCTTCCATGATTAATTTCTTCAAATTGTCACTTTATAGGAAAATCTGAGCATGTATTGTTCCTGTGGATAGAGTTCTGAATCTAGAATTTGAAAACGTGATTCTTTTCTGACACTGCCTTCCTAGCAGTGAATATTCATTTAAGTAGCTACTTTTTAACTTGAATGCTCATTTAAGTTCTTTATGCCTCAGTTTCCTTTGCAACCTCACCCAGATGTGGCAAAGATGAGACAGAGTAAAAAGATATGAAATATCCTCTTCCTATGGTAAGTTTATAAGAAAGACTTTCAAACAAAGCAAATAACAGAGAGGAATAGTGTAGACATGAAACGTCAGGTTAAAGACCCTTTTCTATAGAAAAGAATCACCTGGAGAACAACTTTTATTTTTCCCTTTTGGTTGTTTACAGAGATTCAATTTTTCACTTGGAAGATTTCTTAAACAAAGAAGTCCTCCCTCCCTGCCCAGTAGAATTGGCCTTTCTAACAAGTTCCCCGGTGCTGCTGATGTTGGTGTAGCTCTTTTCAGGAGATCACACTTTGAAAACACTGTTTCAGAATGCTGGATGGTATGCCACGTCCACTATCCAGTTATCTTCATACCCAGAAGGATTGGCTTTGAGTAGATAACCTACAATCCATACTATGTTCAGTTCTCCCAATCTCTAGCTTTCCTTCAGTTCACTTGGGATCATTAATTTTTTAATGCCCTAAAGATCTTTTCATTATAAAGTGAAAGATGGATCCCTTGATTATCTATCTTTCCTACAATTTCTAAGCAGAAAGTTTTGAGGTTTTGGTTTTATGGGATTTTTTGTTTTAATAAAGCTGATTATCTTTTTGCAGCCCTTCTCTCATGCATTCCTATTAATTCAAAAGCTCACGAAAATCTATACATGGTACCTATCTTTCCTTTTTTGAATCTAGTAATGCCAAGTGCTATAGTAATTAAATACCAAGACATTTTGTAAAAAACAGGTAGCTTTCAAATTATTTTATACAAACTTGTGTATCTTGCTTAGGCTATACTATATCGAAGAAACTTAACTGCTCCCCTTCAATCGCACATTTTTTTCTGATATAAAAGTAACAGACATTCAAATTAGAAAACTTAAGAAATACAGAAACATATACAGCAGTCAATCAAAACCAGCCATAATCCCTCTGTCCAAAAATAGTTACTGTAACGTTTTTGGTGTATTTTCTTCCAGTCTTTTTCAATGCATATAAAAATTATACTAGCTAATATTTTACAGTCACATCCCCTACCTAACAAATTGAAAGAACATCAAATATGCTTTTTAAAGTACTTAACAGATCCATAATATTTTATTATATGAATGAACTATAATTTAATGGTACATATTATCTAGAGCAACATCATAAAGCCTACAGGGGAGTGGAGCTTTAGCCTTGGTTCACATAGAAAATTTATTTTACCTATGCATTGCTTCTGAAGAGGGACTTACAAATACCTTTTTAAAACAACAAAGCTACCTGACCCATTATAATCATGGTAGAGGTTCATTCCCCTGCTTGACATCAACCAATGTTTATTCAGAGTAGTTTCATCCAAGACAATTTTTCTCTTCCCTTCAACTCAAGGCAAAAATGGAAACAAGGTCCTGCAGATTAGATGGATAAATGGATGGAAGAATGAATAGAAAGACAGAATTTTACCAATATAGGTATCAATATAAGTAAATAAACTACAAAAGCATAAATATATATTTTATAGTATTATATATCTATCCATAATTTCTAATATATTATAATTTCCCTTTGATTTGTATCTTCCATTGGAATATAGATGCCTAGAGAGCAAGTGGTATAACTTATCCACCTTTATCCCTCCCCATTTCCCCCACCTCCGTGTGTGCACACACACATACCTAGCACAGTGCCTAGTATATGGTAGATCCTCAAGAGATGTTTATGGAGTAAAATAATAATAATTGAAGTAATAGAAAAATGCCATCTTTAAAAATAACAGCTACCATTTATTAAATATTCTGATGGTATATTTTATGCATAAACTTGGTAAGGCTATGGTGATCAGCTGTTTTGGTTAAACATTAGTCTAGATGTTGCTTTTAAGGTATTTTGAGAATGTGATCAGTATCACAATCAGATGACTTTAAATAAAAGTTACTACTTTCTATAATAAGGGTGAGTCTTACCCATCAGTTGGAGGCATTAACAGCAAAAAATGAGTTTTCCTAAGGAGGAAGGAATTCTTACTCAAGACTGGAACAAAGAAATCCCACTTGAATTTCCAGCCTGGTGGCCTGCCCCACAGAATTTGGATGTGCCAGCTCCCACAATCACATAAGCTAATTCCTTAAAATAAATCTCTTAATACACAACACACATACATACACACATGTACACACACACACACACACACACACTATTGCTTCCATTTCTTTGGACAACCCTGACTGACACAGCTACTATGCCATACGTAACCTCGGGCAATGATTTCATATCACTGTCTCTACAACAGTCTAACAAGGTGTGTATTACTATCCATCTTTTTAAAGATATGTACCTTACCCAAGGTCCCACAAGTCAGTTTATAGGTAACAGGGCTGGGTTCAAACTTATCTGTTTCCAGAATCTGTGCCCTTTCTCTCTCTTCAGAGTAACTGAAACGTGATCTAAATCTTCTCAATTCTGTAACTGCAGATTCCAGCATTCAGTGTCAGTCGAGCTAGATAAACATCTTAATAGATGTATGTATGGGGGGACAGGGTAGAAAGGCATGTCCACAACTAACAAAGCAGATGTAAAAAGACGTTTTTGTCTAATAGTTGAATCTAAAAATGTTGGAAGGAAAACTAAATACATAGGAAATTAATAAGACTGTTTTTGAAAAGTCATTTTTATGACATGCTAACTCCATATTCAGAAGGATCACAAAACATTCAAAAGAAATGACTGAGACACTCAGTATCATAGGACTGTTTGAGTGGGAAGTGGGTCCAGAAATCCAGTCGATGTAGAAAAACCCTGGCCTTGTTTTGACAATAACAACAAAAATGAAAAAGTAAAATAGGTTCATAAATAAGCACAGCTCACATCTTTGTTAAAACAATACCTTTTAAGCTCTCTTGTAAACCATTTCCCTACAGTCTACAGAATGCGAAGAAAAATGTTATCTTGATAACATCTCTGCAAAGCTGCCTGCCCATTTCTTCTGCACCTGTGTTCCTTACTCTGAATTTTCTATAAGAGTAACAGGGAATGATCTAAGATGATTTCTAAATGTGAAACAAGAGGATTGAGTTCCTTTAGATGAAAATGAATTTTACTCTACTCTTTAAAGATACCAGTGTGCCCACCATTTCCAATAACTATATTTCTGCTATATATTCATAGCAGCAGTTTCCCAATTTTAAGACTGTGGAACTATTACAAGAGGCTCTGAAAATTCATATGTAGAAGTGACCATTGTAATCAGACTTAATAAATTAAAACACACATACACACACACAAACAGAAAAATGCTTAATTTTTCAAATGGATAGGTATGGTTGTGAATGAACAAAGCCAAGCACATTTTATGCATTTCTATTTTAAAGATTCAGAATTGGCCCTACACATTTACCTCCCATCCTTCTCAAAAGTCCTATGGAAATAACAAAAATAATTAGAAAAAGAAATATAGCATTGAAAAATTAGGAAACCATCAATCAGAAATTTTAAAGAATTTTTTTTTTGACAAAATGAACAAATGAGATCAACTTATGCAAAAACAGATAAGGCAAAGCTGCCTGCCCCCCAAAACTAACACAGAAGAGATTTTCCATGCCCTGTGAGGAAAGATAAACAATTTTTCCCAAAAGTTTCTCAATAATTGGTCTGAATTCTAAGAAAAAAGAATTAGGATGTAAAATACTAGACCCAAACACGACAAAAGACATTTTTCCTTTCCCCACAGACACCAACAAATGTGTACCAAGGAGCTACATCATATGAGACATATTCAAGCACTTGAGATATGGTGACCTAGGCGCAGGGTCCTGAAGTAAGTGGGGGAGGAAGTCGTGTAGAAATCTGGGGGAAAGCATTCAGATAGAAGAAATAGCACGGGCAAAGACATTTAAATAAACACTTGCTGTGAAGGAAGAATAGCAAGTAGACCAATATGACTGGTGAGGAGGAGAATTGTAGGAGAAGATGAGTTTACAGTGTGAGGTCGATGCAGATCCTGTAGGCGATTATAAAAATGTAAACCTTTGAAGAAATGGATGTTTACTGGCTGCTGTGTTGGAGAATCGGGTGTAGAGGGTCAAAGATGGAAGCAGAGAAACCAACTAGGAGGTTACATAATAATAGCATTAGGAAAGTTCAGGTTTGGGTGGGGAGACCAGGACTTCATTTTGGAGCATGTTAAGTCTCAGACATAAAGTATACAATGGGAAACACGCAGTCACAGGAGAGGTCTGAGCTAAAGATGTAAACTTTGGATTTATACAGATGACATGCAAAGCCACAAACCTAGATGGAATCACCTAGGGAATACAAGTAGATGGAAGAAAAGAGAGTTGAGGAATGAGCCCTGGGATAGCCTAACATTAAGAAACTGGGGAGTTGAATAAAAGCAAGCCAAGAAATAGTGTCCATTGAGCTAAAACAACCAAAAGAAACTGGTATCTTAAAAGCCAAATGAAGACAAGAAAGCAATCATTTGCCAATTGCTACTGAGAGCTCAAGTAAGGTGAGCACAAAGAACTATCATTTAGATTTAGCAATATGGAGGTCTCTGATGATATGGTATCATCATACTGTTCACCCATTTACACTTTCTGGAAAAATTACTTGCACTACTGTGGTGAAATGAGAAATTAACTCAAACAAAAACTCAAGAAAGTAGTGTATAGCAGGCATGAAATGGTAGTGAACAACAAACTCAGTAAAATTCAAAGTTAAATACATGTAATTACTATAATGTGGCTATAAAGTTTCATATCATAGTTAAGAAAATATTTTTAAGAGACAAAACATACAGGTAAACTACACCTATATAGATAATGATGTAGAAATAAAATCTCATATTATTTCCATAAAACCTATGAAGCACTGAAGGAAGGGGAAGAAAAAAGGATAAATCAAAGCATGTTAAATATGTTTTCTTGTTCGGTTGGAGCTTATGGATATTTTCATTTCTAATATTGATAAAGCATGTAGGTATTGATTAAAAGGCTGCAGATGTAGGAAAGAAAATACAGTTTTAAAGCATTTTTAAAAAATCAATCAAGTCAAAGAAAGGAAAGGAGGTTAAAAGAAAACATACCAAAAAAGCATCAGAAAACACAAAATAAAATGGCAGGAATAAAATCAATCATATGAGCAATCAAAATAAATGTCTGTTGGTAAAACTGTTTAAAAGACCATTTGATGGAGTAAACACCTGTTAATATAAAAGATAACTCTAAAGAAAAATGTGGGCAACAATTGATCTGTTTATAAACAGAATTTGCTATGGCAATATTCATAACAGAGTGAATTTAAAGCAAAAAAATACAGCAAAGATGGATATTTTATATTGATGACAGGTATAATCCAAGAAGACATAATAATCACAAAGTTATATATACCAAAACACACATCATCAATTACATGAAGTAAACACCAAGAATATAAGAAAAAGTCTTTGAACCCAAAATACAAGTAGGAGATTCTTATCTGAGAATTTGTTATCTCAGACGATGAAAAAAGATGTGAAGATTCAAATAATTTAATAAACAAGTTTCTACCTTCTCACTCTTTAGAAAACTCATCTACATTTAAATATTCATTTCAAATATCCATGAAACATTTATAAAAATCAGTCATTTCACAGGCCACATAGAAACCCTTAATAAATTCGTAAACTATTGATTCAGTTATCTTCTCCAACCCAAAGGCAGTACTAATAAAAATAACTTACTAAATAACAAAAAAACTAACGAAGATTCTGACAACTATTAAATAAGACATGAACCAATAAGAAAATCAAAACTAAAGTTACCAATTATTTGAAATTAACAACAAAAACACTATACATCCAAATCTAAGTGAAGTGACCAAAACTGTACTCAAGGGGAAAATAGTTCCTCTGCCTGAAATGTTTTCTTTCATTCTTTGTATTTTAAAATCCAACTCATTGGCAAAAACCATTCTGTGCCTTCTATTTGGAATTAATCTTCTCTACCTCTGTACTTCCCCAGCATCTTTTCAAAATCACTTCATTTCACATTTATTCTGATTGGCTTTTCAGACACTTGAGTCCATGTCCATCTCAACCCAGTAGACTTTTCAGTTATCAGAGTGTACAGGCCCTGCTTTAACACTTCTGTATCAACTCAGGGCACAGCACTGTTAAAGTCACTGTTCTCTAATAGTAAGAGCATAGGTTTAGAAGATCAGTTAGATCTCGGTTAGAATTCTAGCCCTGCCATTTTCTAGCTGTGTGATCTGGGGCAAGCTGCTGAATCCTCCATCCCTCTTTTTTCATTAGTGGGGCTACTATCATCTATTTGATAAATTTATATAATAAAACATCAAGCACAGTATCTGGAACATAGCTAGACAAAGGGAAGCTATTATGAACACTGGAACGTTAGATGGAGTAAAGAAAAAAACCTAAGACATAGGTGAGTAGTGGAAAGCCATGGATTTGGGAGGTGAACTGACCTAACGAATCCTGGTTCTGCTAGCTATTTGGCAATACTTATAATCTTGAGCAAGTTACTCAATGTCTCTGAGTCTCCTTCTCCACATCTGTAATTCTGTAATGTTGTTGTGAAGATTAGAAATTGGGAACATATAAAACATTGAGTAGGGAGCCTGACACACATTAAGTGTTCATAAGTGGTACTTACTATTGTCACTCACACATTTCCCCAGTTACAAGTCTTCACGAATGTCTGCTGAATTGAATTAGAACTTTATCATCAGAATCTCACTTAGTTTACCTGGTACCCTAGAAGGGCCAGAACTGACAGCAAGTTATCGACTTGGTAAAGCAAGTCCTCAAGAAGCCCCAACATGTGCCTGTGGTTTGGTGAGGTCAGAGTAATTGAGGCCTCACAATTAAAAAGCAATCTTATGTGAGGTTATCTTGTTGGATAACTTGTTAGGAATCTTTTTCATGAAGTTAAATCATTAAAATTTGACACCAGAGCAGTCTCTGAGAGAGCCCTAAGCAGGTCTCACTTCTCATTAATATAAATTAAATTCCTCAGGAGACGCTGAGAATCTCCCCACCTGACAAACAGTGTTGACATTTATTCAATTTCCCTCTGACCTTTCTGGACTTAAGAAATACCTCCAAATAGTTATGAATAAGCTATTATTTTGGTTTTTACTTCATAACTATCTTTGAGAGTGAAGCCATTTTGTCTACTTTATTTTCCAGAATGACCCTTCTTTTAATATGTCATCCTGCATTTTATGCTTAAGAACATATGAGGCTCTGCATGCCAAAAAAATGAATAAGTGTGAAGTGAATAACAATTATGGTGCATTATTCTTTACTGGAGGTCTTTTTTCCTCGTTAAACAAAGGTGAAATTTTTTTTCTTCCTTAAAAGTCAAAGTTAAAAATCTTTCATTTAGTTTCTCAAATACTAAGAGTGATATCAAGGGTATATGCCATACGTTAAAATATAACTGTTACTCAATTTTGTTAGTACTAATGAATTTTGTTAAATTACAGAGTTGTAAAACGTGAAGGAAAAGAAAGGGTCTTGCTAAGTGAGTGACTGGGTAGAGGTGAGACACTGAGAATATTGTTATTAAAATATGCAAAAATGAATATTCACCAGGGATAGTTTAGACTGGAGCTTTTAGCTCTGCTATTTCCCTGCATCCAGCTGGCAGTCTATCTAATTATCACAGTGCCATTCTGGCAGATTAATTTTGATTAATATAAAATCTTAGAAGGCAGAGGTATCTTTGAGATCACCTAATCCAATGCACATACTACAAATCAGGAAAAAGAAATCTGGAGAGAAGTCCTTCGCTCAAAGGCTTAAAGCTTGTTAGCTGTCAGAGCCAGTCCTAGCATACAGCTAGCACTTTTGGTCTCTTTGTGGTATTCCACATTCATTTATGTTAGAATTAAGGGTAAGGACCAACTAATGTGAACCACCTCCACTATACAGATACAGGGAGGGGTCATGGCAGAAGACTAAGAAAAATGAAGGGGGACCACCTCGTTAGAGACATCAGGAGCAATGTCATCATCTGGTAATAAATCTTTACAAGAGTCATTCGTCGGCCGGGCATGGTGGCTCACACCTGTAATCCCAGCACTTTGGGAGGCCGAGTCGGGCAGATCACGAGGTCAAGAGATCGAGACCATCCTGGCCAACATGATGAAACCCCGTCTCTACTAAAACTACAAAAATTAGCTGGGTGTGGTGGTAGGCACCTGTAATCCCAGCTACTCAGGAGGCTGAGGCAGGAGAATCGCTTGAACCCGGGAACTGGAGGTTGCAGTGAGCCAAGATTGTATCACTGCACTCCAGCCTGGTGACAGAGCAAGACTCCATCTCAAAAAAGAAAAAAAAAAGCGTCAGTAGCCATAGAAATGTCAGCCATTGACTGCAACTAGACTAGTAATCACTATAGCTGTAAGAGGTGCTAACAGTCAAAGGAAGGGTACACACTAAATCTACACTTAGTGGAAGCACTCGAAGATCAACACAAAAAATAAAGCACTATTTCTACTTGGTCACTAAACCATCTGATTATCTAAAATTTTCAAATGGCCTTTTTATTAGGCTACACAAAATCATAAGGAAGTGATTCCCATTAATGTCAACTTGAGTTATGATTCTGTCAAAATTTCCATCATAACTCCAGGCAAAGCTATCAGAAGCACAAGTCTCCCAGCCAATAAATATCTTTTCTTTTTGACCATAATATTTTAAAGAATACTTATCATTTTAAAACACTTTTACTACTGGAAAACAAAACATGAAGTATCACTGCTCACAGTGGCTTCTGCATTTACTTTTTAAAAGGGGTAGGAAGACTCTTTTTGAACATGTCTTCAGTCTTTAAGGCAACACATTTTTATCTTCAAAGTTGGTTTGCCATGAGCAAATGAATAAACTTCCTTTTAAAAATAAATTAATATCATTTTTGAGGAATTATTTGCCCAGGTCCTTAACTTACAATACTTAAATATGATCACCTAGAGAGAAAATAAAAATATAAATGGAAAATAAGATTTTTTAAATGAAGGTTTTCAAAAAAGATGTTTAGATAAATTAATTTATAAATTTTAATCTTCTAAAATGCTACTGTTTTCAACCATTCAAATTCCAGCCCATAAAAGAATATATACTAGAAGTCATTTAAAAATTAAAGATTTTTCCCATACACTATTATTCAAACTTTAAATAAGTAATTCAAAGTAAAATCATAAAGAAGAAATTGATAAACAACACAAAAAAATGCATTTTCCCTAAATCTCACTTTAAGAGATATTACTAAGCAACTATCATAGGCAAGGCCTTCTCCTCCTTCAAATGCTTCATGAGAGCAGTCCCTAAAGTTGCTATCATTCTAGTTCTGGACTAAGTAAAAAATAAACAAACATGAGATCCAAGCTAATGTTGGGGTAGGGAGAAGATGAATCAGAAAAGACAAAAGAGAAATCAAGCATTTAAAGGTGTCTTTATGGAAGGGTAAAATTTTGAAAGATAAGAAAGCACCACAAATAGCAGAGTGAAGCAGTTTCTTGATCCCTAGGTACCAATTTAAAAACTTTTGGGGATTACTTGGTAACAATATTAGACCACTTTAGACTGCATTTTTCAATTTATAAAACATTTTCTCCATCATCACCTTTTTATTCACTAACAGATATTGGGGGTTTGGAGTGACACTCTTGATGTCCCTATTAAAAGAAGATAACCAAAGGATCAAGAACCACAAACAAAACAAAGTATTCCTTTATAAATTTCTCAGAATTGCTATGAGGGTGACATTCCAAGACACAAAATAATAGACAAGTATTATTCCCATTCTATCAATCATGGAAAGGGTTCAGAGGGGTTAGTGATGACCCAAATTAAAACAGCAGATGGGCTGGGCATGGTGGTTCATGCCTGTAATCCCATTACTTTGGAAGGCCAAGATGGGAGGATTGCTTGAAGCCAGGAGTTTGAGACCAGCCTGGGTAATACAGCAAGAACTGGTCTCTATTAAACAAAATACATATATATATATATATATATATATATATATATATATATATATATATATTAGCCAGGCACAGTGGTGTACACCTGTAGTCCCAGCTACTCAGGAGATTGACATGGCAGGATTGCTTGAGCCCAAGAGTTTAAGGCTCCAATGAGCTATTATTATGCCACTGCACCCCAGCCTGGGTGACAGAATGAGATCCTGTCTCTAAAAAACAAAAAAACCCACAAATGGGTGAAATATGGCACTGCAGGAATTTAGTCAGGTCTTCCAATGGCAAGTCAAGAGCTTTTCCCATCAGCTCACCAATGGAAGAAGAAATTCCAAGTTGGCTACACTACAGTAATGTCCCTGGTTACATCTAACCTCTATTTTTAAGCAATAATGTGACTGTAACATAGAATACAAGCTATGAAAAATCCATTTTCTTCTTCAAGGCACAGTTTAATAAAAGGTATAGGATAAAAAGGTGGAAGATATATAGCTCAGTAAAAAGGAATTAAAACAGATACATAAATTAAGTTTGTACAAAGTTAAGTAAAATATCACAACAATCTAGAGTGCCAAAATCATTAGATTCATACTTTAAAATTGATCATGATGTTTGATTATGGGAAATTATGGTGAAGGCAGATTTGTTACTGAGTATATTTTTTATGCAAAAAACTCAAAGAGTACACTGACCAAAATGGGCAAAACACGCATGCTCTGTGATTGTTGATGATATTGCTAATAAAGACTCCTAAAGAATGAATTGAAGAATAAACAATAAGCTGAGTATCTGGGAATTACAGCGTTCCTAACTCAGCTCTGCCACTAACTGGCTTTGTAATCTTGGGCAAGACATCTTACCTTTCCAGGCCTCTGAAAAAAAAACAACTCAACTAGGTAATATTCAGGAGTCCTTCTTTCCTAAAAATTATTTGAATCTATGAATTCCCAAGCTTTGTGGTGTATGAAGGGCCATTCAAAAGACTACATGAGCCATTTTCCCCAGTAGAATATGATAAAACTTGCATACTTCAAAATCTAAAATGCACACAGAATAGATAATGCCACAAAATCAATATAGCCGGCAGTTACATATGGTGTTTGACAGTGCACTTTTACATGTTTCTTCCACGCTTTGGAGTCAGATTCATATTATATAATAAGTGGTTGCAATAGAAACAGAAACCAATGGTCTAAATCTAATCTGAATCTACATCTACATTTTAAGAATGAAATCCTAGAGATATTAAAATAGCAATAGGCTGTCAGTGTTGTCTGTAGAGATCTTAGAATACAACCGCACCTTCACTCACGATGCAGTTACATCCTGATAAACCCATCATACACTGAAAATATCATAAGTCAAAAATACGTTTAATATACCTAACCTACTGAACAACATAGTCTAGCCTAGTCTACCTTAAATGTGTTCAGAACACTTACATTAGCCTGTAGTTGAGCAAGATCATCTAACACAAACCCTATTTTATAAAAGTGTTGAATATCTCATGTAAAAGTATCATACCACATATCACTAGTCTAGGAAAAAAATCAAAATTCAAAATTTGAAGCTTGGTTTCTACTAAATGGTATTGCTTTTGTACCATCACAAGGTAGAAAAATTATAAGTTGAACCATCATAAGTCAGGGACCATCTGTATTTGTTTCGATGATTATCCAAGGCACATTTTACTCTGGCAAGATTTACAGAAGCAAATTTTATAACTCAGCTAAAATGGCCTTCAAGTATAGCATAATTTTTTGTTTTAAACTACAATAAAGGTTGGAAATGATTTAGAAACTCATGGGGTCAAGCTTTTACTTTGGGATGACTGACCAATTTATTGGGGCATCGGGGGTATAGGATTATCTTGGTCTATTTGATTTAGGGAGCTCTGATAGAAAAACAATTTCATTCACTTTCACCTTCATATTTTGACATCTGGAGCTGGTTGTGAAATCAGGAAAATGACAGATGAGACTGAATAGGAAATGTTGTTTGGTTTATGTCCCAGGGATATTGTTTAACAAAAATGCTGAGTGAGCTATTTCAAAGCTCAGCTGGAGGGAAGATGTTCACTATATACTATTTATGGTGCTTTTAGAAATATCTCAGGAGGTATGAATGCTGGCAACTTATACATGTTCCTTTAGGCATTTCCCTGTATTGGTTCCCTGCCTTCCATACAGAGAAAATGTTTGTCCCTCACAAAAATAAGGAGAGATGTTATCATTTCTAACAGGAAGTATGTGCAATTTGATGATGAGAGGAAAGCAAGTTCAACATATTTTAAGGTTCTTGATCAGGAAGTTAAGATTTTGCTTCCAAGAATTACTGCAGATGGCCTTCTTAGGTCTACCTTATATTACATTTATACATGCAATGATTGTACAACATAACATTCTAATTCCAGTTATATATATACGACATGTATATCATGCCAACTGAAAACTATTAAGGAAAAGTAACATAGGGATTTTTGTTAAAAATACCAAACACTTACATTAGAAACAGAAATCCTGTTGTATGGCCAAAAGAATAATGATTTCTATTATTGATGAATTCTGTGAATCTAATGATTAATTGTAATCTTCCCCTGCATCAAGAGTGATAACAAGTAGTAAAAACTTTAATTTTATCTTCTCTCTGATCTCTCAAAAAGTGCTAGGAATCTGAGAAATAAAAAGAAATGTGTAGTGAGAAGTAATATTAGTTGCAGAGCAGATTCTTGATAATTCTAAGCCAAATAGTGTATTTCTTTCTTTCTTTTTTTTTTCTTTTTTTTTACATTTCATAATACGAAACCCCAATCTGGAACAAAGGGCTTTTTACACATTGTATAATTCAGTTTGAAGGCACATTCATGTGTGTTTAAAATATTCATATCAAAGTTAAGCTTAGAAACAGACTTTTAAACTCTAAAATATATTCACTGACACAGTTTGGATATTTGTCCAGCCCAAATCTCAAGTTGAAATTTAATCACCAGTGTTGGAGGTAGGGCCTGGTGGGAGGCGTGTGGGTCACAGGGGTGGATCTCTCGTGTCTTGGTTCTGTTCTCACAATAGTGAGTGACAGCTCAGGAGATCTGGTCATTTAAAAGTGTGTGGTTTCTCCCCAGCCTTGCTCCTGCTCTTGCCATGTGATGTGCCTGCTCCGTCTTCACCTTTTGCCAAGAATAAAAGCTTCCTGAGGCCTCCCCAGAAGCGAAGCAGATGCCAGCACTATGCCTGTATAGCCTACAGAACTGTGAGCCAATTAAACCTCTTTTCTTTATAAATTACCCAGCCTCATATATTTCCATTTTATTTTATGTTATTTTATTTTATTTTAAGTTCCAGGATACATGTGAAGAACATGCAGGTTTGTTACATAGGTATACGTGTGCCATGGTGCTTTGCTGCACCCTTCAACTCGTCATCAATATTAACTATTTATCCTAATGCTATCCCTCCCCTAGCCCCCCACCCTCTGACAGGCCCTGGTATGTGATGTTCCCCTCTCTGTGTCCATGTGTTCTCGTTATTCAACTCCCACTTATGAGTGAGAACATGTGGTGTTTGGTTTTCTGTTCCTGTGTTAGTTTGCTGAGGATGATGGCTTCCAGTTTCATCCATGTTCCTGCAAAGGGCATAATCTCATTCCTTTTTTATGACTGCATAGTATTCCATAGTGTACATGTACCACATTTTCTTTATCCAGTCTATCACTGATGGGCATTCGGGTTGGTTCCATGACTTTGCTGTTGCAAATAGTGCTGCAATAAACATACGTGTGCATGTGTCTTTATAGTAGAATGATTAATATTCCTTTGGGTATATATACCCAGTAATGGGACTGCTGTGTCAAATGGTATTTCTGGTTCTAGATCCTTGAGGAATCGCCATGCTGTTTTGCACAATAGTTGAACTAATTTACACTCCCACCAACAGTGTAAAAGCATTCCTTTTTTCTCCACAGCCTTGCCAGCATCTATTGTTTCCTGACTTTTTAATAATCACCATTCTGACTGGTGTGAGATGGTATCTCATTGTGGTTTTGATTTGCATTTCTCTAATGATCGGTGATGTTGAGCTTTTTTTTTTCATGTCTGTTGGCTGCATAAATGTCTTCTTTCAAGAAGTGTCTGCTCATATTCTTTGCCCACTTTAATTTTTGTATAAGGTGTAAAAAAGAGGTCCAGTTTCAGTTTTCTGCATATGGCTAGCCAGTTTTCCCAGCACCATTTATTGAATAGGAGATCCTTTCCCCATTGCTTATTTTTGTCAGGTTTGTCAAAGCTCAGATGGTTGTAGATGTGTGGTATTATTTCTGAGGTCTCCTCTGTACCTCTGTACCATTGGTCTGTTTTGGTAACAGTACCATGCTGTTTTTGTTACTGTAGCCTTGTAGTATAATTTGAAGTCAAGTAGCATGATGCCTCCAGGTTGTTCTTTTTGCTTAGGATTGTCTTGGCTATATGGGGTCTTCTTTGATTCCACATGAAATTTAAAGTAGTTTTTTTCTAACTCTGAAGAATGTCAATGGTAGTTTGATAGGAATAGCATTGAATATATGAATTACTTTAGGCAGTATGGCCATTTTCACAATATTGATTCTTACTCTCCATGAGGATGAAATGTTTTTCCCTTTGTGTCCTCTCTTATTTCCTTGAGTAGTGGTATGCAGTTCTCCTTGAAGAGGTCCTTCACATCTTGTTAGCTGCATTCCTAGGTATTTTATTCTCTTTGTAGCAATTTGTGAATGGGAGTTCATTCATGATTTGACTCGCTGCTTGTCTATTGTTGGTGTAAAGGAATACTTGTGATTTTTGCACATTGATTTTATATCCTGAGACTTTGCTGAAGTTGCATATAAGCTAAAGGAGTTTTGGGCTGAGATGATGGAGTTTTCTAAATATAAAAACATGTTGTCTGCAAACAGAGACAACTTGACCTCCTCTCTTCCTATGTGAACACCCTATACTTCTTTCTCTTGCCTGACAGCTCTGGCCAAAAATTCCAATACTATGTTGAACAGGAGTGGTGAGAGTGGGGATCCTTGCCTTGTACCAGTTTTCAAAGGGAATGCTTTCAACTTTTGCCTATTAAATATTATATTGGCTGTGGGTTTGTCATAAATTGCTCTTATTATTTTGAGATATGTTCCATCAAAACCTAGTTTGAGTTTTTAACATGAAAGGATGTTGAATTTTATCAAGGCCTTTTCTGCATCTATTGAGATAATCATGTGGTTCTGTCTTTGGTTCTGTTTATGTGATGGATTACATTTATTGATTTGCATATGTTGAACCAGCCTTGCACCCCAGGGATGAAGCTGACTTGATCGTGATGGATAAGTTTTTTGATGTGCTGCTGAATTCAGCTTGCCAGTATGTTATTGAGGATTTTCGCATCAATGTTCATCAGAGACACTGGTCTGAAGTTTTCTTTTTTTGTTGTTGTGTCTCTGCCTCGTTTTGGTATCAGGATGATGCTGGCTTCACCAAATGAGTTAGGGAGGAGTCCCTCCTTTTCAACTGTTTGGAATAGTTTCAGAAGGAATGATACCAGCTCCTCTTTGCACCTGTAATAGAATTCAGCTGTGAATCTGTCGGGTCCTGGGCTTTTTTTAGTTGGTAGGCTATTAATTACTGCCTCAATTTCAGAACTTGTTATTGGTCTTATCCAGGGATTCAACTTCTTCCTGACTTAGTCTTGGGAGGGTGTATGTGTCCATGAATTTATCCATTTCTTCTAGATTTTCTAGTTTATTTGTGTAGAGGTGTCTATAGTATTCTCTGATGGTAGTCTGTATTTCTGTGGTGTCAGTGGTGACATCCCCTTTATCATTTTTTATTGTTTCTATTTGATTATTCTGTTTTCTTTGTTATTAGTCTAGCTAGCGGTCTATCTATTTTGTTATTTTTTTCAAAAACCAGTTTCTAGATTCATTGATTTTTTTGAAGTTTTTCATGTCTCTATCTACTTCAAGTCTGATCTTAGTTATTTCTTGTCTTCTGCTACCTGTTGGATTAGTTTGCTCCTGCCTCTCTAGCTCTTTTAATTGTAATGTTAGGGTGTTCATTTGAAATCTTTCTAGCTTTCTGATGAGGGCATTTAGTGCTATAAATTTCCCTCTTAACACTGCTTTAGCTGTGTCCCAGAGATTTTGGTACATTGTCTCTTTGTTCTCCATCCTTTAATTCTTCTTTATTCCTTTATTTCCTCTTTATTTAGAACTTCTTTATTTCTGCCCTAATTTCATTATTTACCCAGGAGTCATTCAGAAGCAGCTTATTCAATTTCCATGTAATTGTGTGGTTTAGGGTGAGTTTCTTAATTCTGAGTTCTACTTTCATTGCACTGTGGTCTGTGGTCTGTCTGTTATGATTTCAGTTTTTTTGCATTTGCTGAGGAATGTTTTACTTATATGGTCAATTTTAGATTAAGCACCATGTGCCACTGAGAAGAATGTATATTCTGCTGATTTGGGGTGGAGAGTTCTGTAGATATTTATTAGGTCCACTTGATCCAGAGCTGAGTTCAAGTCCTGAATATCCTTGTTAATTTTCTGTCTCATTGATCTGAGTAATATTGACAGTGGGGAGTTAAAGTATCCCGCTATTATTGTGCGGGAGTCTAAGTCTCTTTGTAGGTCTCTAAGAACTTGTTTTACGAACCTGGGTGCTCCTGTATTGGGTGCATATATAATTTGGATAGTTAACTCTTCTTGTTGAATTGTTCCCTCTACCATTATGTAATGCCCTTCTTTGTCCTTTTTGATCTTTGTTGGTTTAAAGTCCGTTTTGTCAGAGACTAGGATTGCAACCCCTGCTTTTTTTTTTTGCTTTCTATTTGCTTGGTAAATATTCCTCCATCCCTTTATTTTGAGGCTTTGTGTGTCTCTGCACGTGGATGGGTCTCCTGAATATGGCACACTAATAGGTCTTGACTCTGTATCCAATTTGCCAGTCTGTGTCTTTTAATCGTGGCATTTCGCCCATTTACATTTAAGGTTAGTATTATTATGGGTGAATCTGATCCTGTCATTATGATGCTATCTGGTTATTTTGCACACTAGTTGATGCAGTTTCTTCATAGTGTCATTGGTCTCTATATTTTGTGTGTTTTTGCAGTGGCTAGTACCAGTTTTTCCTTTTCGTATTTAGTACTTATTTCAGGAGCTCTTGCAAAGCAGGCCTAGTGATAATGAAATCCCTCAGCATTTTCTTGTCTGGAAAGGATTTTATTTCTCCTTCACTTATGAAGCTTAGTTTGGCTGGACACAAAATTCTGGGTTGAGAATTCTTTTCTTTAAGAATATTGGAGGCTGGGCACAGTGGCTCATGCCTATAATCCCAGCACTTTGGGAGGTGGGCAGATCATGAGGTCAGCAGATGGAGACCATCCTGGCTAACATAGTGAAACCCCGTCTCTACTAAAAATACAAAAAAAAAAATTAGCCGGGCGTGGTGGCAGGTACCTGTAGTCCCAGCTACTAGGGAGGCTGAGGCAGGAGAATGGGGTTAACCTGGGAGGCGGAGCTTGCAGTGAGCCAAGATTGCACCACTGCACTCCAGCCTGGGCAACAGAGCGAAACTCCATCTCAAAAAAAAAAAAAAAAAAAAAAAAAAAAAAGAATGTTGAATATTATACCCCAATCTCTTCTGGCTTGTAGAGTTTCTGCTGAGATATCCACTGTTAATCTGATGGGCTTCCCTTTGTAGGTGACCTGGCCTTTCTCTCTGGCTTTTTTTCCTTCATTTTTTCCTTTATTTCAGCCTTGGAGAATCTGATGATTGTGTGTCTTGGGGATGATCTTCTCGTGGAGTATCTTAGTGGTGTTCTCTGTATTTCCTGAATTTTGCATGTTGGCCTGTCTTGCTCAGTTGGGGAAGTTCTCCTGGATGTATCCTGAAGTGTGTTTTAAAGCTTGTTTTCATTCTCCCGGTCTCCTTCAGGTACTCCAATCAATCATAGTTTCAGTCTTTTTACAAAGTCCCATATTGCTTAGAGACTTTGTTCATTCCTTTTCATTCTTTTTTCTCTAGTCTTGTCTGCATGCATTATTTAAGTAAGATGGTCTTAAAACTGATATCCTTTCTTCTGCTTGATTGATTCAGCTATTGATACTTGTCTATGCTTCATGAAGCTCTCATGCTATGTTTTTCAGCTCCATCAGGTCATTTATGTTCCTCTCTAAACTGGTTATTCTAGTCAGCAACTCCTCTAACCTTTTATCAAAGTTCTTAGCTTCTTTGCACTGGGTTAGAACATGCTCCTCTAGCTCAGTGTAGTTTTTTATTAGCCACCTTCTGAAGTCTACTTCTGTCAATTTGTCAACATCATCCTCCATCCAGTTCTGCTCTCTTGCTGGAGAGACGTTGCAATCATTTGGAGGAAAAGAGGCACTCTGGCTTTTTGGGTTTTCTGCGTTTTTTTGTTGATTTTTTCTCATCTTCTTGAGTTTGTCTAGTTTCTATCTTTGAGGCTGCTGACCCTTGAATGGGGTTTTTGTGGGGACTTTTTGTTGTTGTTGATGCAGTTGTTGTTGCTTTCTGTTTGTTTTTCTTTCAATGGTCAGGTCCCTCTTCTGTAGGGCTGCTGCGGTTTGCTGGAGATTCACTTCAGGCCCTATTCATCTGGTTCGCTCCTGTGCCTGGAGGTGTCACTCAAGCAGGCTGGAGAACAGCAAAGATAGGTGCCTGATTCTTCTTCTGCGATCTCTGTCCTCCAGGGGCACCAACCTGATGCCAGTAGGATTGTTCCTGTATAGAGTGTCTGACAACCCCTGTTGGAGGGTCTCACCCATTTAGGTGGTACAGGGAACAGGACCCATTTAATGAAGCACTTTGTCCCTTTGTGGATGGGGTGTGCTTCGCTGGGAGAAACCCACTCATCTGGGCTGCCCAGATTCCTCAGAACTACCAGGAAGAAAAGCTAAGTCTGCTGGTCCACAGAGACTGCAGCCATCCCTCCCACTAGGGGCACAGGCCCAGGGAGATCCCTGTTCTGTCCCTGAGCCTCTGGCTGGAGTTGGAGTTACTGCAGGGAGCCCCACCTAGTAAGGAAATATGAGTCACGGTCAGGCCAGAAGAGGCTTTCTGGCTGCAGTCTGCTACAGCTGGTGTGTTGGGCTGTGAAGGACACCTTTTGGGACCAAGCCATCCAGCCTCACTGGCTCCAGCAGGGGAAAAGCAAAGCGTGGCCTGGAGCTATAGAGATGAATGATGCCTTTCCCCGACCCAGGGAGCTTAGTGTGTTAGGCAGTTATGAGTCCCAGTGCTGCCTGCGGCTCCTCCCCCAAGGAGCTCAAATGGCGTACACAGCAGGCAGCGGCAGCTGTGGTGCTGGTTGCCCCTCCCCCAGGGGAGCTCCGCAGGCTTAAGCAGATTCCCGCTGAGAGGCTGTTGAGAATCTGCGCAGCTCCAGGGTTAGGACCCTAGGCCGTGTGGTGTGGGTTTGCGAGTGGCATCTTCCAATCCGTGGGTGACAGAGTTCCGTGGATAAAGCACGGTTTCCCAGGCTAGGTAGCATGCTCACTCACTGCCTCCCTTGGCTGTGGGTTGGGGGCTCCTCTACCCTGTGTGGCTTTCAGGTGGGCCACCGTACCACACTCTCTTCCTTCCTCTCCATAGATCATGCCAACCAGAGTCTAGTCAGTTCTGATTAGACAACCTGGATATCTTGGTTGCCAGTGAAAGATGCACATGTTTATTATGGTTCTTTTCTATGGGAGCCTCCGATCACCACCGTTTCTAGTCGGCCATCTTGGCCTTGCCCCCCTCATGTATTTCTTTATAGCAACACAAGAACAGCCTACCTAATGCATTCATAATAGTCTAGGCATGTTATACTCTTCTCCAGTGATCTGCTACTATTCTACAGCAATCTATAACCTTTGTCTTTGCTTACATAAAAGTATATTTTTCTTCACAGCTTTTAAAAAAGGTTTTCTTACCTTAAAAAAGTGAGCAACTAGGGATTTAGAGAGTGGGCCTTAATTGTTCATGTGACTGACAGAATGATTTCTAATACCTTAGGTCAGGTCAGTGAAGGGGTAAAGATAGGGAGTGAGAGGTTCTCTCCTACTGAGTACCTATCCATCCCCTACACACCAAGAGTCTAATATGCTTGAAGGTGACAAAGGTAAAGAAAAGAACTATAGAATTTGTCTTTTGAAAAAGCTCCACAGGTAATAAGATCACTGACTTCAAACATGAGAAGAGAACATCTTTTGAGGAGGTGTTAGTATGAGATCAGGGAACAACAGAAGGTTCTGAGGTCCAAGTTCAGAGAATCCCACACACTAAATCTCCCTCCATGGGACTCACACTACTCATTAGCATAGCAAACTTTCTTAGAAGTTTATGAGTAAAGAAATCTGCTTTACTTTATTTAGTGGTCTTAAAATCTTATTCATCTACCAAGCTTTCCCTCAACATTGTTCAGGGCAGATAATTTAGAAATCCTGAAATATTTATGAAAATGGCCCCATTCCATTGTATGTGGGCTCTGTGCCAGATTAAAGCATGTGTACTAGCACCTTAGGACAGGGAAAGCTAAATTCTACTCAAGTACAAGGTTGTTTACTTGGTAATAGTGTCAAAGCGATTATTAAATACATTAGTCTACTCAAAACCCACTATCAGCACTGTTAAAACTATCAGTACCACTGGGTCCCTTACAGCACAGACCACAAAGTTTAATGGCCGCTTCATTTCTACTGTCTCCAGAGAAATGAGGCCACTTGCTATTCTTTAAAATGTCTTTCCTTTCCCACCTCCATACCTTTGCTCTTGCTTCTTGATCTATTAATACCTGGAATGCGCTCCCCACTATCAACTCTCCAAATGTTGAAGCTTTACTAACCCATGGAGACCTACACACCTAAATGCCAGCTCCTTCACAAAGCCTTTCTTGATTGTCCACAACTAACTGGCTTCTCCCTTCTTTAAAACTCCCAATCACACTGTATATCTCTTAAAGCAATAATCATATTAATAAAATATGATTAAAATAAATATTATTAAAATAAAATATTAATAAAATAAAAAATTAATAAAATAAACATATAAATAATCATATAATAATTAATAATTAATAATCATAATTAATAATATTAATAATAACCATAGGTCTTCTTATCTCATCTCCCAATTAAATGGTAAATTCTTTAGGGATAGGAACTGTGTCTTTCCCCTATTTAGATGAAGAAAAAAAAAAATTTTTTTGAGACAGGGTCTCACTCTGTCTCCCAGGCTGGAGTGCAGTGGCTCAATCACAATTCGTGGCAACCTCAAACTCCCAGGATCAAGAAATCCTCCTACCTCAGCCTCCAGAGTAGCTGGGACCACAGGTGCCCACCACCATGCCTGGATAATTTTTTTTAATTTTAAATTTTTATTTTTTATTTTTTTGTACAGACAAGGTCTCACTAAGTTGCTCAGGCTGGTCTCAAACTCCTGGAGGATAAAGAAATGTAGGCTTAGAAAAATGGAGCAACTTGTCTAAGATCATATAACTAGTCAGTGGCAGTGCTGGGAATTACACTCAATCTGCCTAGCCCCAAAGCCCAGACCCCAAAACCCAGTCTCTTTCCCCTAACTTCTTTCTCCCTCGCCCCATGTCCTGTGCCACATCCTATGGAAACAAAAAGGACCTAAGTCATCTCCTACTGCAGGTAGGCAGCATAAAAGTTCTATTTTTCTGCCCTAATTCACTGCCTGGCTTCTGACTCAATGTTCTGACTCTGTCTTCAGCTTGTAGACCTTCATTTCTCAAAGTGTATTCTGGGAAACAATAGTAACGCAGGATGTGGTTGTTTTTAAAGTAAGAGTTTATGGGAAAATGTAGGCTAAACTGGGTGCTTACTGCAGGACTTTTCAGATCATTTAATTTGCTACTATGCAGCATTATATATAACTTCTGCACGCATATTTCATTTTTAAGACACAGGATATTACATATATTTTGTTAAGTATCATGGAATGCAACTACATTTCATAAATTTCATCTAATTCCATATAGCACTGTCAGGTAAAAAAAGAAAAGTTTTATTTTAACAGCATCATTTTCACAATATAATACATACATAACAACAAATTTATTCCCAAACTATTTAATAACACGTATTTAAGTAAAAAATCTGACAACAAAATGCTGTAAGACTTAATGTTACTAGGATTTAAAACTAGCAATAATCTACTTTGTGCCAGCAAATGAGTGACTAAGTGCTACCCACATAATGTCTGACATTTAATGAGGGAGTTACATGCATGTAGAATATATTTTACTCAATGATTAATACAGGTTTACTATATTTAGTGTCTACTTGAACATTTCGCCTTTTTTCCCCATCCCTGAACCCAGCTGAGGACATGGGATAAATTTGAAGACGAAAACCCAAAAAGTTTTGATGAATGAAATAGATAAGAACAAGCTGGCTCTTATTGGATAAAGTGAGAATCATTTTTAGACTAGCTGAAGTTGTTGAAAATAAAGTAAAATAACATTGATGACCTCTGAGGAGGACAACTGGGTGACCTGGGGACAACGGTGAGTTTATATACTTCTATATCTGCAGTGGGCACAACTGTGTTCCCAAAAAGAGATCTGTTTAAGTCCTAACCTTCATATCTATAAATATGAACTTATTTGGAAATTGAGTCTTTGCAGATGTAATTAAGTGAAGATGAGGTATATGACAGTGGATTAGAGTGGGCCTGATTTTAGCAACCCTAGGAAACTAATACACTATCTTTTTGATTTTACGTAACATGATTGTAGAACCTACTCAAAAACTAATGAAACTAAAATAAAGTAAAAGTTCTGCTTTTTATTACAGTTTAATAACTATCTTGATCCTATAACTAAAATATGCATATTGACCTCAAAGCTTTACATGCTCGTTTATTTATTCCTTCATTAATTCAAACTTCAACTAACTGCTTACTCTGTGCCAGATGAGGTAGCATGGGAAAGGTTCTAAAGAATCCAGAAATCAGATATTTCCTGTCCTCTAGGATGCTGTCTGCTCTAATAAATAATTGCAGAAGAAATAGATTACATCAACCACTAGTGAAAGTGCTATTCATGAATCTTGAGAAATTAAGATTAAGATCAAGTTTTAAGTGGTATTCAACCACGTATATGAGGCAGATCTTCCTCCTTCCCTTTATTCAAAGATTAATGATATGGAATACATACCTCTTTTTTTTTTTTTTTTTTTTTGAGATGGAGTCTCACTGTGTCACCCAGGCTGGAGTACAGTGGCGCGATCTTGGCTCACTGCAACCTCCGCCTCCCGAGTTCACACCATTCTCCTTCCTCAGCCTTCCTAGTAGCTGGGACTACAGACACCCATCACCATGCCTGGCTAATTTTTTGAATTTTTAGTAGAGACAGGATTTCACCGTGTTAGCCACGATGGTCTCAATCTCCTGACCTCGTGATCTGCCCACCTTGGCCTCCCAAAGTGCTGGAATTACAGGCATGAGGCACCGCGCCAGGGGCCAGAATACATACCTCTTACTTGACCACTCTGAGGAGCATCTTGGGAGATAAGACACACATTACTAGAAAGTGAGGTCAATGCCATAAAAACCCTATTGAGAATTCAGAATAGGAGAAATAACTATTTTTTAAACCCCAGGGAGAATAGTCAAAAGCAGATGCAAATTCTGATATCACTAAAAGTCTAGTGCTAAAAGAATGAAAACTGGAGTCATGTTGGAGGACTCCACCATCTTAAGAAAGATGGGGGAGGTGTATTTGAAATTATTTTTTAAATATATTGGCCAAGAGAAGTATTATATACAAATCAGGCTTGACATACTTTCTCACATTGTCCTCTCTCCTAGCACTGTTCCTATGCTGAATTAGAAAAAACTGATAATTCAAGTTTCCAGAAATTGACAATACAGTAATTCACTCATCTCTCCATCATGAAAAAAATGGAAGAAAACATTTAAAAGAAATGTCCCTCCCTCAGAACCAAGTCCTGAATCTTGGAAGTAACAATAGAACAATAATAACTGACATCATGTAACATGTATCTTCACATTGAGATGATTTCCCAACTCCCGTAGTTAAAATCTTTGCAGCATAATAGTATAGTAGTGCCTAAATATATGTATGCATTGATATTCTTTAAGTTAGAAGAACATTACCTTAGAGAGTTTTACTTTCTAAATGCTGCTGAAAAAGTGGGAAAAATCACAAGCTGTTCACTGTATCAAGAATCACACATGCAACTATTTAAAAAATTACCATAAAATAAAACAAAGATCTACTGTCCTATGAAATAAACAGAGTTTCACTATATCACAAAAACTCCACTTTCATTATATCCCACTATATCCTAATACCATTTGAAAGAGGGTTGAACGTGTATCAATGTGAGAAACTGGGAAAAAGGATAACTAACTACAAAATCTGGGTGGAGGGGGTGGAAACAGGAGATTCTAGTAACTTGTCCCTGCTCAAGATGCTGAAAGTCAATTTGATTGGGTCAATGTTAAACTTTTGGCAGGTGAGAAGCTGCTTTCAGCAAAGGACAGATACTTTAGGAAAAGTTTTTATTCTGCCATATTGGTATTTGATAGAAACAGAAATTTAAGTAAGGATTCCTTTATTTTTTTTTTTTTAACACAGAATTCTATTTTACCAGTAATATGATTTGGTAGGAACATGTATTTGGGAGTATGACAGTTTGGACTGCCACTAATTTAACAGCTATGAAACCTCCCACCTCACTGCAGTAAACATTATGACAAAGCCTCATCTGCAGCATGGGAAAATGTTACTGCATTTCTTCTCTAGAAATACATATGTACTCAATCAGCGAATGCTCTTCTCAAAAGCACCAAATAACTCCTTCCCAAAAGGCTTGTTTTCTGAACTCTTCACCCTGTATCATTTCTCAATTTTTCTCCTCTCCATTTCCCTAATTTTAACTTAATTGGTTGTGAATCTGAAAACTCATGTTTCCTATTTGCTTTTGGCTACAGAAAATTCCTAATTCTTTTTTTTTTTTTTTTATACTTTAAGTTATAGGGTACATGTGCATAACGTGCAGGTTTGTTACATATGTATACTTGTGCCACGTTGGGGTGCTGCACCCATCAACTCGTCAGCACCCATCGATTCGTCATTTATGTCAGGTATAACTCCGAATGCCATCCCTCCCCTCTACCCCCTCCCCATGATAGGCCCCAATGTGTGATGTTCCCCTTCCCGAGTCCAAGTGATCTCATTGTTCAGTTCCCACCTATGAGTGAGAACATGCAGTGTTTGGTTTTCTGTTCTTGTGATAGTTTGCTAAGAATCATGGTTTCCAGCTGCATCCATGTCCCCACAAAGGACGCAAACTCATCCTTTTTTATGGCTGCATAATATTCCATGGTGTATATGTGCCACATTTTCTTAATCCAGTCTGTCACAGATGGACATTTGGGTTGATTCCAAGTCTTTGCTATTGTGAATAGTGCCGCAATAAACATCCGTGTGCATGTGTCTTTGTAGCAGCATGATTTATAATCCTTTGGGTATATACCCAGTAGTGGGATGGCTGGGTCATATGGTACATCTAGTTCTAGATCCTTGAGGAATCGCCATACTGTTTTCCATAAAGGTTGAACTAGTTTACAATCCCACCAACAGGGTAAAAGTGTTCCTATTTCTCCACAGCCTCTCCAGCACCTATTGTTTCCTGACTTTTTAATGATTGCCATTCTAACTGCTGTGAGATGGTATCTCATTGCGGTTTTGATTTGCATTTCTTTGATGGCCAGTGATGATGAGCATTTTGTCATGTGTCTGTTGGCTGTATGAATGTCTTCTTTTGAGAAATGTCTGTTCATATCCTTTGCCCACTTTCTGATGGGGTTGTTTGTTTTTTTCTTGTAAATTTGTTTGAGTTCTTTGTAGGTTCTGGATATTAGCCCTTTGTCAGATGAGTAGATTGCAAAAATGTTCTCCCATTCTGTAGGTTGCCTGTTCACTCTGATGGTAGTTTCTTTTGCTGTGCAGAAGCTCTTTAGTTTAATTAGATCCCATTTGTCAATTTTGGCTTTTGCTGCCGTTGCTTTTGGTGTTTTAGACATGAAGTCCTTGCCCATGCCTATGTCCTGAATGGTACTACCTAGGTTTTCTTCTAGGGTTTTTATGGTATTAGGTCTAACATTTAAGTCTCTAATCCATCTTGAATTAATTTTCGTATAAGGAGTAAGGAAAGGATCCAGTTTCAGCTTTCTACTTATGGCTAGCCAATTTTCCCAGCACCATTTATTAAATAGGGAATCCTTTCCCCATTTCTTGTTTCTCTCAGGTTTGTCAAAGATCAGATGGCTGTAGATGTGCGGTATTATTTCTGAGGACTCTGTTCTGTTCCATTGGTCTATATCTCTGTTTTGGTACCAGTACCATGCTGTTTTGGTTACTATAGCCTTGTAGTATAGTTTGAAGTCAGGTAGCGTGATGCCTCCAGCTTTGTTCTTTTGACTTAGGATTGTCTTGGCAATGTGGGCTCTTTTTTGGTTCCATATGAACTTTAAAGCAGTTTTTTCCAATTCTGTGAAGAAAGTCATTGGTAGCTTGATGGGGATGGCACTGAATCTATAAATTACCTTGGGCAGTATGGCCATTTTCACGATATTGATTCCTCCTATCCATGAGCATGGTATGTTCTTCCATTTGTTTGTGTCCTCTTTGATTTCACTCAGCAGTGGTTTGTAGTTCTCCTTGAAGAGGTCCTTTACATCCCTTGTAAGTTGGATTCCTAGGTATTTTATTCTCTTTGAAGCAATTGTGAATGGAAGTTCATTCCTGATTTGGCTCTCTGTTTGTCTGTTACTGGTGTATAAGAATGCTTGTGATTTTTGCACATTAATTTTGTATCCTGAGACTTTGCTGAAGTTGCTTATCAGCTTAAGGAGATTTTGGGCTGAGACAATGGGGTTTTCTAAATATACAATCATGTCATCTGCAAACAGGGACAATTTGACTTCTTCTTTTCCTAACTGGATACCCTTGATTTCTTTCTCTTGCCTGATTGCCCTAGCCAGAACTTCCAACACTATGTTGAATAGGAGTGGTGAGAGAGGGCATCCCTGTCTTGTGCCAGTTTTCAAAGGGAATTTTTCCAGTTTTTGCCCATTCAGTATGATATTGGCTGTAGGTTTGTCATAAATAGCTCTTATTATTTTGAGGTACGTTCCCTCAATACCGAATTTATTGAGCGTTTTTAGCATGAAGGGCTGTTGAATTTTGTCAAAAGCCTTTTCTGCATCTATTGAGATAATCATGGGGTTCTTGTCTTTGGTTCTGTTTATATGCTGGATTACGTTTATTGATTTGCGAATGTTGAACCAGCCTTGCATCCCAGGGATGAAGCCCACTTGATCATGGTGGATAAGGTTTTGGATGTGCTGCTGAATCTGGTTTGCCAGTATTTTATTGAGGATTTTTGCATCGATGTTCATCAGGGATATTGGTCTAAAATTCTCTTTTTTTGTTGTGTCTCTGCCAGGCTTTGGTATCAGGATGATGTTGGCCTCATAAAATGAGTTAGGGAGGATTCCCTCTTTTTCTGTTGATTGGAATAGTTTCAGAAGGAATGGTACCAGCTCCTCCTTGTACCTCTGGTAGAATTCAGCTGTGAATCCATCTGGTCCTGGACTTTTTTTGGTTGGTAGGCTATTAATTATTGCCTCAATTTCAGAGCCTGCTATTGGTCTATTCAGGGATTCAACTTCTTCCTGGTTTAGTCTTGGAAGAGTGTAAGTGTCCAGGAAATTATCCATTTCTTCTAGATTTTCTAGTTGATTTGCATAGAGGTGTTTATAGTATTCTCTGATGGTAGTTTGTATTTCTGTGGGGTCCGTGGTGATATCCCCTTTATCATTTTTTATTGCATCTATTTGATTCTTCTCTCTTTTCTTCTTTATTAGTCTTGCTAGCGGTCTGTCAATTTTGTTGATTTTTTCAAAAAACCAACTCCTGGATTCATTGATTTTTTGGAGGGTTTCTTGTGTCTCTATCTCCTTCAGTTCTGCTCTGATCTTAGTTATTTCTTGCCTTCTGCTAGCTTTTGAATGTGTTTGCTCTTGCTTCTCTAGTTCTTTTAATTGTGATGTTAGAGTGTCAGTTTTAGATCTTTCCAGCTTTCTCTTATGGGCATTTAGTGCTATAAATTTCCCTCTACACACTGCTTTAAATGTGTCCCAGAGATTCTGGTATGTTGTATCTTTGTTCTCATTGGTTTCAAAGAACATCTTTATTTCTGCCTTCATTTCGTTATGTACCCAGTAGTCATGCAGGAGCAGGTTGTTCAGTTTCCATGTAGTTGAGCGGTTTTGATTGAGTTTCTTAGTCCTGAGTTCTAGTTTGATTGCACTGTGGTCTGAGAGACAGTTTGTTATAATTTCTGTTCTTTTACATTTGCTGAGGAGTGCTTTACTTCCAATTATGTGGTCAATTTTGGAATAAGTGCGATGTGGTGCTGAGAAGAATGTATATTCTGTTGATTTGGGGTGGAGAGTTCTGTAGATGTCTATTAGGTCCGCTTGGTGCAGAGATGAGTTCAATTCCTGGATATCCTTGTTAACTTTCTGTCTCCTTGATCTGTCTAATGTTGACAGTGGAGTGTTGAAGTCTCCCATTATTATTGTATGGGAGTCTAAGTCTCTTTGTAAGTCTCTAAGGACTTGCTTTATGAATTTGGGTGCTCCTGAATTGGGTGCATATATATTTAGGATAGTTAGCTCTTCCTGTTGAATTGATCCCTTTACCATTATGTAATGGCCTTCTTTGTCTCTTTTGATCTTTGATGGTTTAAAGTCTATTTTATCAGAGACTAGGATTGCAACCCCTGCTTTTTTTTGTTCTCCATTTGCTTGGTAGATCTTCCTCCATCCCTTTATTTTGAGCCTATGTATGTCTCTGCATGTGAGATGGGTCTCCTGAATACAGCAGACTGATGGGTCTTGACTCTTTATCCACTTTGCCAGGCTGTGTCTCTTAATTGGAGCATTTAGTCCATTAACATTTAAGGTTAATATTGTTATGTGTGAACTTGATCCTGCCATTATGATATTACCTGGTTATTTTGCTCGTTAGTTGATGCAGTTTCTTCCTAGCATCGATGGTCTTTACATTTTGGCATGTTTTTGCAATGGCTGGTACCGGTTGTTCCTTTCCATGTTTAGGGCTTCCTTCAGGGTCTCTTGTAAGGCAGGCCTGGTGGTGACAAAATCTCTAAGCATTTGCTTATCTGTAAAGGATTTTATTTCTACTTCACTGATGAAACTTAGTTTGGCTGGATATGAAATTCTGGGTTGAAAATTCTTTTCTTTAAGAATGTTGAATATTGGCCCCCACTCTCTTCTGGCTTGTAGAGTTTCTGCCGAGAGGTCTGCTGTTAGTCTGATGGGCTTCCCTTTGTGAGTAACCCGACCTTTCTCTCTGGCTGCCCTTAAGGTTTTTCCTTCATTTCAACTTTGGTGAATCTGGCAATTACGTGTCTTGGAGTTGCTCTTCTCGAGGAGTATCTTTCTGGCATTCTCTATATTTCCTGAATTTGAATATTGGCCTGCCCTACTAGGTTGGGGAAGTTCTCCTGGATGATATCCTGAAGAGTGTTTTCCAACTTGGTTCCATTTTCCCCCTCACTTTCAGGCACCCCAATCAGATGTAGATTTGATCTTTTTCCATAATCCCATACTTCTTGCAGGCTTTGTTCATTCCTTTTTCTTCTTTTTTCTTTTGGTTTCTCTTCTCGCTTCATTTCATTCATTTGATCCTCAATCGCTGATACTCTTTCTTCCAGTTGATCGAGTCGGTTACTGAAGCTTGTGGATGTGTCACGTATTTCTCGTGTCATGGTTTTATCTCTGTCATTTCATTTATGACCTTCTCTGCATTAATTATTCTAGCTATCAATTCTTCCACTCTTTTTTCAAGATTTTTAGTTTCTTTGCGCTGGGAACGTAATTCCTCCTTTAGCTCTGAGAAGTTTGATGGACTGAAGCCTTCTTCTCCCATCTCGTCAACGTCATTCTCTGACCAGCTTTGATCCGTTGCTGGCGATGAGCTGCGCTCCTTTGCAGGGGGAGATGCGCTCTTATTTTTTGAATTTCCAGCTTTTCTGGCCTGCTTCTTCCCCATCTTTGTGGTTTTATCTGCCTCTGGTCTTTGATGATGGTGACGTACTGATGGGGTTTTGGTATAGGTGTTCTTCCTGTTTGATAGTTTTCCTTCTAATAGTCAGGACCCTCAGCTGTAGGTCTGTTGGAGATTGCTTGAGGTCCACTCCAGACCCTGTTTGCCTGGGTATCAGCAGCAGAGGTTGCAGAAGATAGAATATTGCTGAACAGCGAGTGTACCTGTCTTATTCTTACTTTGGAAGCTTCCTCTCAGGGGTGTACTCCACCCTGTGAGGTGTGGGGTGTCAGACTGCCCCCAGTGGGGGATGTTTCCCAGTTAGGCTACTCAGGGGTCAGGGACCCACTTGAGCAGGCAGTCTGTCCCTTCTCAGATCTCAACCTCCGTGTTGGGAGATCCACTGCTCTCTTCAAAGCTGTCAGACAGAGTCGTTCGCGTCTGCACAGGTCTCTGCTGCTTCCCCTGTTGTTATTTAGCTGTGCCCTGTCCCCAGAGGTGGAGTCTACAGAGACAGGCAGGTTTCCTTGAGCTCCTGTGAGCTCCACCCAATTCGAACTTCCCAGCAGCTTTGTTTACCTACTTAAGCCTCAGCAATGGCAGGCGCCCCTCCCCAAGCCTGGCTGCTGCCTTGCGGTTAGATCGCAGACTGCTGTCCTAGCAATGAGGGAGGCTCCGTGGCCGTGGGACCCTCCTGGCCAGGTGTGGGTATAATCTCCTGGTGTGCCCGTTTGCTTAAAGCGCAGTATTGGGGTGGGAATTACCCGATTTTCCAGGTGTTGTGTGTCTCAGTTCCCCTGGCTAGGAAAAGGGATTCCCTTCCCCCTTGCGCTTCCCAGGTGAGGCAATGCCTCGCCCTGCTTCAGCTCTCGCTGGTCAGGCTGCAGCAGCTGACCAGCACTGATTGTCTGGCACTCCCCAGTGAGATGACCCCAGTACCTCAGTTGAAAATGCAGAAATCACCGGTCTTCTGTGTCGCTCGCGCCGGGAGTTGGAGACTGGAGCTGTTCCTATTCGGCCATCTTGCTCCGCCCCTAGATTAAGACTCGAAAATTCCTAATTCTTAATGTACATTAGGGAATGTAGGAGTGAATGCTGTAGGGTAATGGTTAAAAGATTAAAAAAAAAATGGTCAAAGCAAAAAACAAGAATATTGTTCCTCTCCTCCTACTGCTGCCAAGAAGATCATATAATTTCCTCTCTCTGTAGAAAATTACTTAATTATAGAAAAGGGCATGCTCTCTGCTTATGATACCAGAAGTGCTAACATGTAGCACTTTTTACAGAAGTGGACATTTTAAGAGTGCTACCAGCTATTCTCATAAAATGGGGGCCAGAAAAGAGAAACATGGGTAACTGCATCAGGTGAGTGATGAAAGGAAGCACCATTTCAATACACGGCAATCATACTGGAGACCTCTCTAGTCTCTGGTCTCCTACAGGAGCTGTTCTCAAGTTGTATCACTGTGACATACTGGAGAAAAGGATAGATCAGCAGCATAAGCACCAGATGAAAACTTACTAGAAATCCAAATTATCAAGCTGCACACACCCTAGACTTACAAAATCAGAAACTCTAGGTGTGGGACATAGAAATCTGTGTTTTAACAGGCATTTGATGGGATTCTGATTTGATTGACCAATGTCCTAAAGGAATTTACTATCTGCCAATTTATTCTGGCTTTTAATCATATGTCACCCAAATTGTTACTGAAAATTTTCATGTGTATGTATTCTCACTCATTTACAGGATCCTTTGGGACAAAAATTCTTTCTCTTCCCTTGTCTTCTTTGCTGTCCATCACCCACCAGTACCTCTCATAGAGCTAATAACAAAAGAAAACATAATGAGCATTTATAATAACAGCAGCTGGGGAGGGGCACCTCGTAGAAAGTCCTTTTTTTAATGATACTTCCCTCCACTTGAGATATCTATTCCCCTTAATTATAATCTAGGGTAAAAAGACCTTCATCCTATTTACAGAGGGTTCTTCATTCCTGGGATGGAACTGCTCAACTTCAGAATTTGAGTAATCCAACTGAAAACAAATTAAAAGTTGTATAAAATATTTCCCCCAAAGGCTTGGTGACTTTAAACAGAGAGTGGGGGGAAAAAAAGGTAGCATTTCTTTCTCAGGAGCCCCCAGTAGGGGCCATATACATGGGAAAGTTTCTTAGTTACCCCTATGGCAGGATATAACCTTCAAACTTTTGATATGAAAATGTTTTGTTTGCCTTCTTTTTCTTTGCTACATTCAAAGCATAAAAGTCAAATGTTTCTCCTTGCACACAAGGTGTCCTCACTATCCTCAAGCAAAGTAGAACTAGTTGCTCAGTTGCTAATAATTCGGGTTCTGAGTTTAATAAATGTTTGGAGCTTAGTCATGGTTCCTAGGGAGGACCTAACAACAGGGGCATTCTTCAATCAGGCATAAATAAATGAAATGTTTTCAGATGTGCTCTGTTAGCACCCAGCAGAAATCCTATTAAACTGAATGTGCAAAGATATTCTATATCATGATGGAAAGGATCACTGGTGCCTTCCATAATCTATACCTGATATTTTTAAAAAGGGGCTGCACACTTAAGAGTACCGGCTTCTCCCACTTCTCCAATTAATATATCTTGTAGGTTCTTCGAGCCAATCTGAAAGGGGCCTTGTTATGGGCTGAATGTCTGTGTCTCCCCAAAATTCACATGATGAAACCCTAATCCTCAATATGATGGTATCTGAAGATGGGGCCTTTGAGAAGTAAGTAAGTTAGATGAGGTCATGAGGGTAGGGCCCTCAAGGTTAGTGCCCTTATAAGAAGAGACCACCAGAGAGCTGGTTCTCGTGTAATTTCTCTCTCCACCATGTGAGGACACAGCCATAAAGCAACCATGCTAGGAAAAGGGCCCTTAGCAGGAACTAAATAAGCCAGCACTTTGATTTTAGACTCCCCAGTCTCCAGAACCATGAGAAATAAATGTCTGTTGTGTAAGCCACCCAGTCTATGGTTTTTTGATATAGCATCCCAAGTGGACTGATATACCAACCCTGAACTACTGTTCCATGCCTTCTCAGTAGAACTCTGAACCCAAATCCTTATTAAAGCTAAGACAGCCTTTGTTTGCATATGCCAGTGCATGTGTGAGCTGAATTATCTGTATGCACTCCAACTGGGTCAATGCATGATGGCCTGCAGGGTGGAAATGGTGATTATAGGAGTTAAAATAAATTATTTAGGCAGATAGTGAGGTTAAGGAAGTCCTTGGCAAGGTTTCCCTTTTAATGAAAAGCAGCCCCCAAATCATTGCTTCTCTAACAAAGAGTAGCCTGTAAAATCGAGCTGCCAACATAGGAAAGCTTACACAGGTGAATGCCTTCAGCTGTGCCAAAAGGAAAAGACTACCTGGGGCTAGGCATGTTCAACATGGTGGCTCCATCTTCCCTCTTCCTTGCCAACCACATATACAGTAAGGAGCAGACAATAGAGCACTGGCCAAGTAGAAAACTCATTTGCTTAATAAGAAGATTAGAGTGGGGTGGCCAGCTTCTTCGTGTGTTATGTAAAGATCACACCTGTCCAACCAATCTTTGGACCCTATGTACATCAGACACCACCTCCTCAGGTCAGTCTATAAAATCCAGTGTACTTCACTTTGGGTCAATGTCCCACTTGGGAGACCCTCTCTCTTGTAGGAGAGAGAACTGTTCTTCTTTCTCTTTCTTTTGCCTATTAAACTTGCGCTCCTCAACCAACTTCTCATGTGTCTGCGTACTCTTATTTCCTTGGCATGAGACAATAAACCTCAGATATTTACACCAGACAATGATATTGCTTCAATGGCACCTGTACCTAACCTGAAAAACAAAATTATTTCTATGAGCCGGACATAACTGGAAAGTAACAGAAAGCTGTCAGATCTGAAGAGGATGTGCACACTGAGGCAAGATGCATCTCAGCTGAAATAAATTGTACACATCTTGCCATGAATTTGGAGATGTGAAAAACTTAGCTTGCCATGAGCTTGGAGATGAGAGCTCTAAAAATGGCAAAAGCCAAATTTTTCTCCAGCCTGGTTCTCTGCAGGAAATCAAGCTATTCAAAAAAGTTTTTTTGATTATTATTATTTCTTACAGAACTGAGTTTGAAGATATATTTGTACCCATGACACACAAGGCAAATGATAAATAGACCTTTGAGGAGTATTCAAATTAAATCTAGGTCTCTGCAACGAAACACCAAAGCAAATATCAGACTTTTTTAAAAATGCAAAGCCTTGTCCGTGGCTGGATTCCTGAAAACCTAGACTCTCCAGAATGTGGCAATGTCCCTTTCTCTGTGGCTAATTAGTAAAACTATCCTTTTCCTTGTTGTTGGGGATTCTTAGCCTATGATTGGTTGCCTAGGTGCAGAAGTCATTCCCAAAGGATATAAAAATAGCAAATGCTTTTTGTCACATGCTAGGTTCAGGCTGCTGTGCGCAAGACTCTAAAACAACATGAAGCCTTTTTCATTCACTTCTGTGTCATTAGGGAAAATGACCACCCCCACATGGCCCCCCGCAATATGGTGTTCCAGACATTGTAGCATTGTAGTTGTGCCCACACAGAGACTCTGTATTAAAAGGACTTCTAGTAACTCAATGCAGAGTATATGGGAGTGCTGAGTTTCCAGGGGCCCATTGTTTGCTAGTAAATCAATTCCTCTAAAGTAGAATTCAGTGGTGCCACTCATACAGTAATAGCACAGTGTCTGCAGTAACAGCAGCACTTTCAGAGAGATTTTGGGCTTTGCTGAGGACCACAGAGATGAATTTCTTCTAACATCTTGTTTGCCAATTTCTTACTATAAATTATCTATGCTGATGAAGCAACACATGATATACATATAAAACACTGAAGTAATCAGGATCTCATTCAACATCAATACAGTTTTCTTTGTTCTTCTTCAACTCTACGGCAGCACAGTTTGCCATCATTCCACACTAACAAGTGTGGCAGGGAGAGTGCACACACACAAACATACACACAAAACCAGAATGGTCTTCAAGTTTTTCTCTCAGAAGTTCTCAAACCCTTGATTTACTGTCGTAAGTCACTCAAATCTGAAGCATTAGAGGTAGGAATCTTCTACTTTAAACACTCAACAGTTGGTGTCATCATGAAGGATAGGTTATTTTGAATCGTTTATGTACAACCTGTACAATTCCTATAAAAAGCAGATTTGATCCAAGGAATTGATGAAAGAACGTTCCACCAACATCATCAAAATCCCCATAAAGCTTATGTTTGCACACTCTTCCTAATAGATTTGGTGGAGTCCCTTAAAACTCTTCAAGACTAGGACTTACAGCAAATAAGAGAAGGCATGCTTGATTCTGAAAGGAAAATGTGTGAAAAGGGCTAGAGTTTGTGTATTACATTGAATGTCAAGAGTCTTAAGGATAATCCAGGACAAGTCAGAGGAAGGTAGGAGATAAAATGCTGAAGTATCACTCATAGCCATTTTGCATGATGGTTATGAACACACTGACCTTAGGGTCACATATAACCCTGGATACAAATCCCAGCTACCAGCTATGTGACCTGGGCAAGTTTTAGTTAACCTAAATGTGTTTCTTCACCTATAAAAAAGGAAGAGTAATAAAAATCTACCTCATACGATTGTTACAATGATTAAATGAGAAGACTTGCAGGCACTTAGCATAGTGCCTTGCACATAGTAAATCCTCAATAACTTCTAGCTATTTTATTTAATTTCTAAAGCTCTCTCCAAATCCCCATATTAGGTGGAATACTGAATCCAAAAGAAAAGTAGAATTTTCATCCTGCTTCCCAAAAGATGTGTTAGGATCCTAATAGAAGGAATGAACTTACATTTAGAGACTTACTTGCACAGGGGACTACCAAGCAACATCTTGGAATTAATGGATTTAGCTGTCACACAACTATAAATATTCAGAAAACTAGTATTTTAAACATCTTGATATGGAAGATAGCCTTGTTTCTAACAACAATAAAGCTCTGTAATGTTATTCCAGCCAAGTAATTTTATAATAGCCCAAATGCCACCCTCTTTAACTGTAAGATTCAAAAATGTGAAACTAAATAAGTAAGTACATTCTGTATCAATAATCTGGCCTTGTAAGAGTCTGAAGGCATACATAATTCTATGCTAGAGATTATAATTTAGGTGTTATAGTTTGCATATTTATAATAGCCATCATTCTGGAGATATATATATATATATATCATATAATATATGCAAAATAAATGCAAAGGGGCTTAAAATAATAACAATGTTTATTTTGTTCATGAATCTACAATTTGGACAAGGGCTCAGAGTTTATTTCTGCTCTACTCTATGTCAGCTAGGCCACCTGCAAGGCTGGGGCTGAGAAGTCATCTGACAACTTGCTCGATCACATGTCTGTCCTATCGCCTACACTGGGAAAACTCAAACAGCTGGAGACTGGAACAGCTGGGGTTCCTCTGGCATACCCCTCTAACTCTGTGCAGTCTTTCCATGTGCTCTCTCTAATATGGCATATTCGGGGTACCTGGACTCAGTTTCCAAGGCACATGTCACAAGAAAGAAAGAGGACCAGGAGGAGGCTATATCACCTTTTAGGGCCTTGCCTTGGAACCCACACATCATTATTAATTCTACACATTCTGTTCATCCACACAGGTTTAAGCAGGGGGGACACAGCCCTCTACCTCTCAATGGAGGGATGTGATACCACACTGTAAGAAGAGCATATAGGATAGGATATATATTGGTGATACAATTTTTGGAAAGTATAACCTGCCACAGTTGTCTTAATTTTCACACAGTGTATCAGTCAGAGTTCTTGGTTACAAGCAATAGAAATCCAATTTGGCAGACTTAAAGGGAAAAAGTATATTTGAAGGATACCAAAATATCTTGAAGGAAAAGCTAGAAGCCTGACCTGGAAGTGAGCCAGAAGCAAGGGAGGCTGAAGGGAGGCTAGGACACAGGGACTCAGCCATAGAAGAGTCTGGTTGACACACCTTTCTCATCACCACTACTGCAACTAGACAATGATGTTGCTAGACTCTCAACATCACCACTGCTAAAAAGAATAAACTGTCTCTGCATCTTTGAGTTATGCGCTCAAGATTCAAAGTTCTGGGTGAGTAATAGTGATTGGCTGAACCTAATTCACATGGCTGCAGCCTAGCTTCTAAAGACAAGAAGATCTGACCCCTTCTTGAAAAGGAATCCTGCCTCCCACAAAAACCCACATAACAAAGAATTCACGCCAGATAAAAACAGAGGTTCAGACTCTGGGTAGCCAAAAACCTAGCAAATGTCTGATATAGACAGAAAATTAGTAGCCCTCTACAATTTTGATATAAAAGACCATCCCATTTTCTGTCAGCAAAGGATAAGACTAGAGCCTGGTTAATAATCAGGTTTTAATTTGGAATAAAGGCCAAATCCTCAATCCATGATGCAAGTCAATTTTCTCATAGTGACATGTATTAAATTAATTAGGATCACAATTCTACTAGAACTCTGGGAGGCTGAGGTGGGTGGATTGCTTGAGGTCAGGAGTTCAAGACCAGCCTAGCCAACATGGCGAAACCCTATCTCTACCAAAAGACAAATATTAGCCAAGCATGGTGGCATGTGCCTGTAGTCCCAGCTACTCAGGAGGCTGAGGCAGGAGAATTTCTTGAACCTAGGGGGCAGAGGTTGGAGTGAACCAAGATTGCACCACTGCACTCTAGTCTGGGCGATAAAGTGAGAATCTGCCTCAAAAATAATAATAATAATAATAATAATAATAATAATAACAACAATAACAATAATTCTACTAGAGCAAGGTTCAATTCTAACACTATGGATCTCCCACAAATAGAAATGTGTTTGTTCTCTTCACAGAGAATGGGTTTGTATATACCCAGTGCAAGGACAGGTAATATTCCATAGTCTACCTACAGGTCAGCCATTTTGAATTTATAACAAAATTTTCCAAACAATGATTAAATTTCCAGGTTAGCATATAAACATCTAATTAGCCCAGAAATATATGCAGCTGATTCTAGCCATTAATATTGTTTATAGAATATAAGCAGTACTGTGTTTATATCATGGCTTTTATAAGGGAGAGATGCCCACGTGCTCATTAGAACCTAGAATACTTCTCCCTTAGCCTTGGCAACAGAAAGACTCTCTTTGCCTCAGCTTTACTGGGAGCAGGAAGTTAGCTACCCTGTAAGAGTGGGAAGAAAAGAATCCATGCCAAGTTAACTGTTCATATGGAAGGAAATTTTGCACAATGATTTTTTTAAAAATCATCTTTAACATTACCTACATATTAGGATAAAGACTCTATCTAAATACTTCACAAACTTCTGAATACAAAGTTACTTGACAAACTTTGATTTTCCTCACATCATAAACAGTATAACTAATATCCTTTTTTTTTTTTTCCAGACAGAGTCTTGCTGTGTCACCCAGGCTGGAGTGCAGTGGTGTGATCTCAGTTCACTGTAACCTCTGCCTCCCGGGTTCAAGCGATTCTCCTGTCCCAGATTCCCAAGCAGCTGAGACTACAGGCACTAGCCACCACACCTGGCTAATTTTTTAATATTTTTAGTAGAGACAGGGTTTCACTATGTTGGCCAGGCTGGTCTTGAACTCCTGACCTCGTGATCCACCCGGCTCAGCCTCCCAAAGTGCTGGGATTACAGATGTGAGCCACTGCACCTAGCCCTAATATCTTTATATAAATTTTGAATGTCTAAAACTAGTAGTATATTTAGTGTTTTTCTTGTATTATTTAACAATAAATTAAAATGCAATCAAAATTTAATTCTGGTTTGTTCCCTGTTATGTAAGTGAGCACAAAATAATGGAGAAAATTTAAACTTCCTGAGAGCAGGGGACCTGACATGTTTGTCTTGTTCACGGCTATATCCCCAGTTCCTAGTATGGGGTATATGGGAGGTGCTCGAGAGCATCAGTTGTTGTTATTGTCAAAGTTTTAAAGGAATGAAAGAGGGAGAAAAAAGTAGCAAAAAGAAGAAAGAAAATAGTAATGGAATATTTTAGAAAAGATATTTGGGTCAATGACACCGAATAATTGTTCATTCCTTTCTTCTGACTAGCTGGATGCTATAAATAACACCCTAAACCCTTCTCCTCCAAAATTTAGATAATTCTTCTCTTTGCCTCCAAAAACTGACAGAAAATGGCCAATATGTACTTCTCAAACCGGTGAGTGATTGCCAGCTGTTAGCTACAGTGCACACTAAAAGCCCATATCACCTTTCAACACTGCAGGAGCGTCTTGCTTTGGGCAAAGACTTATTTCTCAGGAAAAGATTGTTCTGAGTAAAGTGAGAGAAGATCTGTGTGGCACATAACATAGCTTTAGTGTTCAATGACTACTGGATAAGATAAATAATGAAAAAAAAAGATGCCTTAATTAAAATACAAAAGCGGTCATTTTCTGCTCAATAAAAAATGTTCTAATTATGCCACCTGAATTACAATGTGAACCATAATAAAAAAGGAATACTTTAGTAAGAAAAAAAATTATACATGACACCTACATGTAAAATACTCTTAAATATTACATGAAATAAGAAAAAAAGGGAAGGAGACAACAGAGGAAAAAACAGAGGGAAACAAGCCCATAATACCTACAGAGCCTGCTGAAATGAAGTGGATCACTCAGTCTTAGGACTGGAAATAGCCATAAAACATACTAACCATTCCATATCAATTTAAAAGCTACCCAAGGAAGATTCAATATTTCACAACCTAATCAGACTAAGATGGTAGAATTATTGGCATATTTACTCTTGTTTAGATGGCTGAGGTTCTTGGGTTAATAAACATGTATTTTAAAATTATTCCTTCTCTAATCTTAATAGCTTCATGCTACATTCTCAAAATAATTTCCTTTTATTTTGCTCTTAGCAGAGGTGAAGAACGGCTAATCCTCAAAGTCTGGAATAGAACACTTCATGTGCATGAAGACCTTTTTGATAATGTATCACCTTTCTACTCTTGCTCCTCTGAAATAGATCAGATCTGTCCCTTTAACCTCTTTTTGTTTAGATTTTTAGATCCCACTGTTATATACTTCTTGATTCTCCCAAACTGTCTTCTCTTCTCACTCAAGCTCAAATCCTATTCCAAAAAGGATTTGAACAGTGCCAATTACAAGAAAATAGTTTTGAGGAGTACAACAGCAGACTTTGAAACTGAAGCCTTGACATTTATATATATTTTAAAGCCGAGGTGAAAAGGGAATAAAAATTTCTAAAGCATCCCAGAATAGATCCTTGGATTTCAAGCCAATTACTTTGAAGTTACCTATTTAAATTTCCAGTTTTGGATTCAATCAAAGGGTCATGCTATTTAATTTCTGAGAAATTACAGCGATGTGCTCAATAGACAAGTGGGCAGGTCCCATTTGTCTACCAAGATTTAAAAATAACTACTCTTTCCCACACAGCCGTCTTCTCTCTTTTATGATTATTATTTCACGATTTGCCAAGAGCTAAAACTACTCTACAACACTTATTTCAATGAACTATTACAGAGGACAATTGAAATCATTTTCTATTAATTATTCTGTTTTCTTAAATTGTGTGTAAAGACCTGTCTTATGTGAAAGGATCGCAGTAGGTCTAATTATCAGCTTCAGGAAAATTAATTACAACTTTAAGGACTTTGATTCCCTGGCTTTAAAGCCACCAGTACCTGCCAAAACACAGAAATGACTGAGAAGTGTCACATTCATGAATTGCCGGGAACTGTCATTCATGAATGACCAAAGAGACACAGCAATGCTGCTTTAAATGTCCACTACAGTTCCCACCTCTCTGTCTCAGGTTACTGTGATGTCATCAAGTAATGATTTGCTAGCGATTATTATGCCCTGCACCAGAGCAAGGGGCTCCTAATTATTACAGTGGCTTGATTTGTTTCAATGCATAAAGTATGTAAAATTATTTTTGAACCATTTGGCTAGTTCTGATGTCTTCATCAGCAAATAATCTTCTATCATATTCTAATATTCTTGGGGCATTCTGGAGGACAATTGCTTCATAATCTTCAACCAACATTAACTCTTTTCTGGAAAGTTGGTGGGACAACTTTGCCATAGTGGTGAAGAGGTAATTATAGCACTCTGTCCTATGAGCCTTTACCTGGCATTCTAGCCTTCTACCCTGAGGTCTGCTTTACAGGGTTTGGTAACTCCTCCTCCCCTACCCTCCCCCCCCCCACACACACCTCCCATGGTCAGGATCTGGAAGGGAAAGTGGCAGGTGCTGGCAAGAAATACTAACCTTGTCCTTAGGGCAAATTTTGAATTGTTGCTACCACAGAGATATATATTGGGAGGGACTGAATAATAGTGGCAGCTGGACAAGAGCAGCAGTGAGGACAGCACGTGATTCTAGCAACAATGGACAAGCCAAGACTAAAGCATCCCATAGCAATACCTGAAGCAAATGCCAGGGCTTCTAAGCTCTATGCAGCTACATTCTTCCTGGAGTTTTCTTAGCTGGAGAGAACACTCCCATACCCAGTCATGTTTGCAATATCTTTTGAGTACAAAAATGAGACCAATTTACATACCTACAAATATTTGTACATACTGCACCAAAGGCAGAAACTATAAGAGATTGTTATTCTATTCCACTGAATCTAAGACTTTTTTTTCACATTTTAACATCTCTGAAATCAATATAGGTCATACAATTTTTGGAAAAAAAACAATAGATCTGACAACATAAAAACAAAACTTTAAATTTCTATATGGCAAAAAATACCACATATACTGTTAAGAGGAAAACTTAAAAAATATTTACAACCTTATGCCTAACATAAGGTTATAAGGTTACAGCCTTAAGACTAATATAAGGTTATAAGGTTACAGCCTTATGCCTAACATAAGGTTATAAGGTTATAGCCTTATGCCTAACATAAGGTTTATACCCTTAATAACCAGAAGCTTTTACAAATCACACCAAAGCTGAGCAGACAATAGGGAAAAGGGATAATGAAGTGCATAGGAAAGTTACAAAAGAGGGGGCAGGAAATTTTATATCTAAATAGTTCTGTTATTACTATTATAATGACACTCATATAGTCCTACCTCTACCTTGCTGCTCCTAAGAGGCCAGTTATTTATTTAGGCTGGAGAAAAGGGGAAACGGAAAGAATCTTCTCTTTTCCAAGCATTATACTTCTAGATTTCACAAACATGAATTCACTGAAGCCTCATAACAATCCTATGAATTTAATATCATTGTGCAGATGAGGAAAGCAAGGATTAGAGAAGCTGAGTAATTTAAACAAATTCTCAGAGCAGGTATAGTAAAGCCCACATTCCTGGTTCGGAGTCCTTATACACCTGATCAGAGCACAATTCTAGAAACCCTATTCAGATACAAGAGGCTTCCCTGAAAACAAGGAGACAGACCTTGAAGTTTTAAACCCAAAACAATAACTATTACCCTTAATACCAGAGGCATCACATTCCATGAATCAACAATATTTGTATTCAGTTGCATAGGAGACTTCTTAAAGTTCTGTTGTGATTTTCTCCTTTGGAAAAGAAGAAATTAACTGTCATATTAAATGTGTTTCAATTCAAAGATTAAGTGTTTTTTTGTTTAAAATACGGATAGCTTTCTACAAGTAAAACCATGACTGAAAAAAAAAAGAAGCCTCAATTCCTAAGTGTCATTAAAATCTGTCCACTTTACTAAAATAAAGCATGTGCATCAAAAATAAGTAGATCACTATTCCTCAGACTGGGTTTCAGGTGGAAACATGACAATGAAAAATAGCCCCCAAACTTTTATTGAAATACATGCAAAGAAGATGGGCCAGTGAAAAGTAGCCCTGCTTTGGTGGCCCAGAGAAAAGGGATGTTAATTAAACAAATGATCTGACAGATGTCAGAGTAGCTGGTATTAATGTTATGACTATGTTGTACAGGTGAGGCCCTGAAATTTTACCTAATTCTCTAGTTCCCCCAACACCGAAGTCTTGACAGCGTGCCTTGAAGACAAGCCACAGTCCAGGAAGTCACCAATGTTGCATCTGCTGTCAGGCACCTACTTCTCCAGGTGGAAAATGCCAGGACCCTCCTTCCCTAAGACCAGGGCAGGGGGAATAGAGGGATAGATACTAGGTGACACTTGTGTATTTGTATACAGAAAAACAGCTCTCTTACTCTTTTTTTTTAAAGTATCAGGTATTAGGAGTGCTCAGTTTGACATATGTGGCTGGGTTACAGAGGATTAAAACAGGATGCCTACAAGTTTTCAGTCTTAGAAGCCGTTCTACAATATCAGTCTAACATTTATATAATACTTCTCGACTTCCACCAAAGGCTGATACTTCTTCATCACCTTTTTGCAGACCAGCCTGTTCTTTTAAAAACCAGCTTAAGTTTTTTTTCAGCTAGCAAAATGGAACCCAGTATGAAGTCAAGTGGCTTAGGTTATTTAGCCTGAGTTCTGATAGTTTTTGAAAATATGTTAAATATATTAAAGTGTCATAGACAATCTGTCCTGGAATTCAGCCACCAAAAAGTTCCAAATTAAAAGGACTAAACCAAAATGACTCTTTTCAGCACAGCTGTTTAACCTTTACAATGATACCATGCCACCAACTTGCAGTGTGCCCACTGCATTTCACCAGCCATTCATTAAAACATTATCGCTATTTTCTAACCATAATAGCAAAAACATAAAAAATATTATTTTCAAGTACTTCATTAACAAAAACTTGAGGTTTACAGTTGTCTGCTTGCAATATTGACTAAAAAATATATTATTTAGGACAAAATTTTCCTCCAGATTTAAGCATATAAGGAAAAAACAGGGAAAGGAAGGAAGCCAGAAAATGTGAAGAAAGTGTCAAGTAAAGTTACTTATAACTGATAAAATTTTAGTAACATCTTAACAGCATAGAGGAGGGGGTTAGAGAACCCAGATGAACACTTAGATATATGTACTTAAAATCTGAAAAAAGGATAGTAATACAGACAACTTCACAAGCCTGTTTTCTCTAATTCCAAAAACAAAAAACAAAAAAACCTTGGAACTCACTTTAGATCAAAATAGAAAATGGGAATGTGATTTTAAGATTACTGTTAAATCAACTAAGGCTAAAGGTCATTTTAAGAGTTCATTAAAAATTAAAAAAACAATCAAATAACTTCCAGTAACTGCATATTATTTGCTGATCATCTTTCCTCTCAGTTCTTTTTAAAGTTGTAAGATAAATTGATTCTAAGAATATATAAAGGCTCCCAGCACTTTGGGAGGCCAAAGTAGGTATATCACTTGAGCCAAGGAGTTCAAAATCAGACTAGGCAAGATAGTGAGACCCTGTGCCTACAAAAAATAAAAATTAGCTGGGTGTGGTGGCACATGTCTATGGTCCCAACTACTTAAGAGGTTGAGGTAGAATTGCTTGAGACCAGGAGGTCAAGGCTGGAGTGAGCTGCGATGCACCACTGCACTGCAGCCTAGGCGACAGAGCAAGATTCTGTCTCAAAAAAATAATACATAAAATGGCAATGAAAGAAATCTATTGAGTCCAAAGATTAGTTCAGGAGATTATGAATTACAAAGAGAGGTAATCAGATGTCATATTAATTGCTCAAAATATTTCACAAATAAAGTATCTAAAATATATGGGAGAATGAGTTTATTGTTTTAGGAGAGATGGTTTACCATTATCACACCTTAGTACTGTCCCATGGAAATCACATTTGACTTTTAAGAGCTCCATTAAAGTGGTTCTAAGCTGAAAATCTCAAAATTCAAAGACTTTTGATGCTTCTAGTATGTGATGATGTATATCATTATTTTAGTATTATTATTATTCTCATTATGAGCACATTATTATCTAAAATAGTAAGAATTAAGTCCTAAATGTTGAATATTTCTAAAGGAAATGTGAGTAAGTCATAAAATGTACATGGGACATGGATCTTTCCAACAAAGCAGAATGAAATTGTAAAGGTTTGTCATGTTTTCATGGACTATGTATGGCCTTACTATCTTGAGCCTGGTAAAATCTAGCAAATAGCTGAAATAACCTTCATAATTTATAAAATGAATAAAGGGAAATCACCCCATTAATATTAAAAGCTAAAAGTGTGTCTGTATAGTACTAAATACAGCAGATATTTTTTTTAAGTAGGAGGCTTTACTCTCCTGAAATTCAGAAGAGCATTAGCCAAGTACCTTTCTGAGCACTGACATGAGAAAAATTTCCTATGTCTAATAGGGGGAGAAAAAAACTGTAGCAGCTTCAATGGTCCAGGATAACCTGAGAGGCCTTACTCAACACGGTCAGTTGTCGACTTGGTTATTTGGTCTTTGACATATAGACCAAACTACATTCTAAGGCAAAAATACAATTGTTCTCCACAACAACTTCTGATGCTAAGAGATACATATTTAATATTACTTGATTTTTAATAACCTACTATAAGTCTATCTCCACTACTTAATGCATATTAACTAGATAAATCTGTATCACTCACTGAAATAAAGAATTTCCTACTTTATATATGAAAATCTGCTAAAAGATCCATTTGTCTTATAACTTATTAATTAACTAATTTATTTATTTATGAGACAGAGTCTCACTCTATTGCTCAGGTTAGAGTGCAGTGGCATGATTTCGGCTCACTGTAACCTCCGCCTCCCAGGTTCAAGCGATTCTCCTGCCTCAGTCTCCAAAGTAGCTGGGACTACAGGTGCGCGCCACCATGTCCAGCTAATTTTTGTATTTTTAGTAGAGTCAGGGTTTCACCATGTTGGTCAGGATGGTCTCAATCTCTTGACCTTGTGATCTGCCCACCTCGGCCTCCCAAAGTGCTGGGATTACAGGTGTGAGCCACCACACCAGGATAATTAATTTTTTTTTTTCTTAAAGCAGACAATTTTGAAACTAACCCAAAGGGGCTAATTACCATAATAGCAAAATATATTTGTTAAAGTGGTTTATATTAAGCAATCCTATAATATAGACCTTAAGGTCAACAATAAAATATAATTCCTGGGACCTTCCATCTACCCTAAAATTACTTTTTCAAAGCTTTAAAATGTTTCTAGGATTTGATGAACACGTTCATATTTGCCCTATTTGCATATTTCATGATTTCATAAATCTGGATCATGTCTCCTCTGAGACTTTATCTTTCTAGAAAGTCAGTCTTCCTGGTTAGTCATTATACTGAAGCCACTAAGCCTCAATTATTGACTTTCCCAGAATGCCTCAGCTCTCTGTTTTCTGATATTTGGCATAAAAACTGGATACAATTAGAAACAAATTACAGCCAAGACAAAAATAATAGAATTTTTAAATTTTGCTAAAACAAAAACATTTCTTGTTTGGCTAGTTTTTACTAACCTGTATAAACTTCCTCAGTGGGCTGAATTCATCTGCAGACAACACATAGTAGATTAAAGTGTTGGACTTTAATCTGAAGTTTAGATACCTAATTTTTCTACCCACTTACAGGGTATAAACTTCCTAGAAAATCTTGGCTAATGCCTTACCCAGAAATTTCTACAACCATCTTCCCTTTATTTCCTGTTGAAAATAAAGCATTCTGTCTAATACCAAGATGAGGACAGGGCCTTGGGCCCCTTTCTGGAAACAGAAAGAATCTCTTGGGGAAATGGTGCCATGTCAGTAGTGGTGGTTATCCATGACCACAAGACTTATGTCTTATTCATCCATTTATATCTGGCACCTGGTGATAGATGCTCAAAAACATATTTGTGAAATAACTGATAAAGATTTGAAACCAACGTGACTAAATGGAGACAAATAAGTTACTCTGGAACTCCAATTTTCATTTATATATCCTTTCACATGTTCCTTCTAGGATAGAAGCAGATGGTAGTCAAGGAAGACAAGGGTGACTGGGTGTGGTGGCTCACCCCTGTAATCCCAGCATTTGGGGAAGCTGAGGTGGGCAGACTGCTGGAACCCAGGAGTTTGAGACCAGCCTGGGCAACATGGCAAAATCCCGTCTCTACAAAAAAAATACAAAAATTAGTCAAGTGTCTATAGTCCCAGCTACTCAGGAGGCTGAGGTGGGGGAGATCACCTGAGCCCAGGAAGTGGAGGCTACAGTGAGCTGTGATCATGCCACTGCAATCCAACCTGGGTGACAGAGTGATACCCTGTCTTAAAAAGACATGAAAGAAAAAAGAAAAGAAAAACAGATGGACAAGGAAGAATGACGTTCTAAGACCTTTTTGGGACAAGATTTTTCAAAAGGACTCAGTGAGACCCCAACAATTCAATATGGAGTGGTAACAAATACAATAAAATGCTCTGAGTAATGGAAGTAGATTCTGAGGTGTTTTGTCAAGAGTCTTTCAGGCACTGCTAAAATCAGCTTCTTTACCTACCCAGGGTTACTTAATCTACCTATATCCACCTAGATGTTTTTTTCCATCTCAAATATGTAGACTAGCTAACTTACTCTCAGAATGAAGCTAACTTACTCTCAGAATCAAGGTTCATACCTGCATTCTCAGATTCATAAGGGGTTTGCAGGGGACTATGCATGCCCTAGAATTAAGCCCTTGATACCCGGCAGAGAAGAGTGCTCAAGCAGAACAGTGGGACGTGAGGTTTCAGGCAGAAAGAACAGCTTACTTGAAGAACTAGGCTTATTTATGTGACCAGGAGCCCAATATTGATATTAAACTGTTAAAGATCAAACTGCACAACATACTTGATAGCTGTCGAATCTGTAAGGGCCCCCCTCACAGTCCAGTAACTTCAGATCACACTGTACAGGCACTAGACAGTTTCCACAGCAGCACATGACTTACATCAAAACCTAAGACCTAAGGTTGGAGCTTTCATGAGAAAGTTAACCTTCTTACCACCGAGTGATGACAACAAAGCTTTCTCCAGACAGCAAAAATGATGAGGTTAAATTTCTGTAGGAAACAATAAATTAATAACTAAAGGCATTTAGTGGAAGAAAAGAAATAACAAGTGCTAAGCAGGAAAGAGTGAATTTAGCTGGCTGGCAGACAGCACTGAGTATCCCAGGGGCCGAGAAAGTGAGAAAGAAGGCTAGAAAGCTGAGGTAAGACCAGATAACTGAGGGCCACTCATTTGCTATGAAGTGTTTTGAATGTGGTCTCCAAGTCTGTATTTAAAAAATTCTTTCATCTTCATTTTAAAATCACTAGTTTAATGTGGTATTGTATTTGAAGTTTAAAAATTCCAATTTCTATTTGCCATATATATGACAAAATACATGACATGTTTTGGACAGAAACATCCAAAATGTGAAAATGTGTCAGTGGAAAGTCTGGAAAAATAGAAGCCACACAGGTATTGTGTCAGAAAAAGGCTAGTAAATGAATAAGTGGCTGTCAAAATTTAGCAGAGTATCCTGCTGTGTAACGATTTGTCTGATTTGCATTTTTAAAGAAAATGGCAGTCTGATTTTTTATTTTTCTCCTAAGCAGACCTGTAATTTATAATAAATTAAAAGGAAAATTAAACTGAGAGGTATTCTTTACACTAGTGCTTTCAAAAAACTGATAATCATTTTATTCTGCTGCCAGTTTATTAAAGCTTTTTTCCCCCTACGCTCCTAAATATGATCATTTTTATCCATAGTTTTCATTGAAAATTGAAACTCACTGGGGATTTGGCGGTATTAGGGTTTCAGAATTGTGTGTGTGTGTGTGTGTGTGTGTGTGTGTGTGTGTGTGTGTGTGTGTGTGTGTCTAGGATTAGGGATGGAGACTAAAACTTTCTGTACATCTCCTGTGTAAGACTGCCCTCTCACTGGGACCTGAGTCAATCAGTTGCTCAAAATTTCCTGTATGAATGTTAACTCTCTGCTATAAGCAATTCCTTTAACTTACTTTAAATCAAAACCCAGGTGTCCTATTCCACATCCCCACAGCATCTCCTTGATTTTCCTAATAGTCGTTTGTGCTAGATTGATAGCTGGTTTGCAGAAAACATACCTTTATTTTGCTAGCATTTCAGTGCTTGAATCGAAAGGGACCTATGTGCACTGTCCAGGAGTTTCCAGGAAGCTATTTGAAGGAAACCACTTTCAACTGAAGGGGTGAGAAATCTTTTATCAAATCAGAAGCTCAATCCCCTGATCAGGCCAGCCTTGCTCTTGTTACATGTTCTGGGATAGAACTTATTTTCTTTGACAAAATACTAAAAGTAATTTTGGGAGCAAGTGAAATACTAATAGCAGCTACTCTTCCTCATCATCTTCATTAGCATCATCATCATCAGTGTGGTAGCCAGATGGCCCCCCTCAAATATGTCCACACCCTAAACCCTGTGAATATATTACCTTACATGGCAAATGGGACTCTGCAGGTGTGATAAAGGTAAGAGTCTTGAGATGGGAATATTTTCCTCCATTACTTAGGTGGTCCCAATGTATTAGGTGGGCACAAAGGTCTTTATGAGAGAGAAGCAGGAATATCAGCCAGAGGAAATCTAGCAATGGAAGCAAAAGTTGAACTGATGCCATTGCTGGAAGGTGGCTGCACCAAAAGACTGGCCAGTCTCGAGAAGCTGGAAAACACAAGAGGTAAATTCTCCCCTAGAGCCTTCAAAAGGAACACAGGCCTGCTGACACCTTGATTAATGCCATAACACTCATTTTCAGATATCTGACCTCCAGAACCATAACAACAAACTTGTGCTGTTTTAAACCACTAGATTTTTTTTTTTTTTTTTTTTTGGTAATTTATAGCAGCAGTAGGAAACTAATACCATCATCAGTACATACAACAACCCTATCAGGTGGTTGTTATTGTCCCCCGCTACACAGATTAGGAAACTGAAGCTCAAAGGCATTTCAGATAGCAAGTAACAGAGCCAGAAATCGAACACAGTACTATTTGGCATCAAAATTCATGTTCTAAATAAATAATTATACTATAATGCCTTCAAGAGCAATTGGCATAAGAATTATTTAGTATTTATTTATATTAGCTGCCAAGCACTTGATAATCTAGCTTTTCCCTATTATACATCCCGTCTAAATGATCTAACATCTTGGCTTTCTCATGTTAAAACTATCAGTATCTTCAGAGTTGTATCTAGGCAACAGTAGGACATTACACTATATTCTGCTTAGCACATAGTTGCTTCTCATTATAATCCTTACTCTATACAACTTCCATTGTAGTCTCTGGGTTAATGCCACAGAGGTGCTGCACAGTGGAAAAGAAAGAAACTGGCCTTGGAGTTAGCAAATAAAGGTTTTATTCCCAGCTGCGCTACTAATGACACACTATGTGACCTTCCACTTTGAACCTTTCAACCTCTTATATGAAAAACCTCTTTCTATTCTGAAGCTCTTATCTGAAAAAGTCAAAGCCAGACAATGTCTTAAGGATCTGTTATGAACTAAATGCTTGTGTTCTCCCAAAATTCATATATTGAAGCCCTGATCCCTAATGTGATGGTGTTTGGAGGTGGGGCTTTTGAGAGGTATTTAGGTCATGATGATGAAACCCTCATGAATGGGATTAGAGCCCTTATAGGAAGGGACAAGAGAGAAATGATCTCTCTCTACCTGGTACAATACTGCAGGAAGGCAGCCACCTGCAAATTAGGAAGAGGAACCTCATCAGACACCAGATCTGCCAGCACTTTGATCTTGGACTTCCCAGCCTCCAAAACTGTGAGAAATAAATGTCTGTTGTTTAAGCCACTCACCTGTGGTCTTTCGTTATAGCAGCCCAACCTAAGACAGGATGCTTTGAGAGATAAAGTTCTGGCTTTGTAACTTCCAAATCTATACAGGGACTCCACTATCTAAGTGCTAATCCTAAATCGGCAATTTCCTGTGCAATGATTCCAGCTGGGTGCCTTATTACTTCATCGTGGGTCCCTTACCATCTGCCTCCTTTCGTTAATACTACTACCATTTTCTCAGTCTTTCAGATACATTTTTACACATCCCTATGTTTCATTCTCTGGAGTCTGTCAGGCACCACATTCAGTTGCCTTCTTCATGTAATTAGGGTCTATTATTTTCAGAACAATAAATGTGGCAACAGGATGTTAGCTGAGGAGTATATTAGAATCTACTACGTGAATCAGGAGTTTGTACTGGTTATGGGAATGAAAAGAAAAGAACAAAGTTTTAAAAATGATTTGGAGGAAGGCATCTGGATGTGGTGACTAAAACTTGCTTCTTTATTTTTAAATAAGTTTAAACTCCTCAGTACAGATTTTAAAATCTGAAACTATCTACATGTGTAATCTTATCTCCCAATGTTTCCCAGTCTCTTGCTTCTTCCACAAATCATCAATGACACTCACTAAATTAGTTAGGCTCATTCATTCCTACATAATTTCAGCTCTTCATCAGGTTTGACATGTAAACTGCCTTCACATTTCGTATCACATCATCCTCACAACAACCCAACCATTGGAAAGATGAGGCAAGTTTACAGAACTTGATCGAGGTTACAGCTAAATAAAAGGTGGAGCCAGGACTCACCAGAGGCTTCTGCATCCAAGTTCTTATTATTTTTATTTGTATTTTTATTTTTTTGAGATAGAGTCTCGCTCTGTCGCCCAGGCTGGAGTGCAGTGGTGCGATCTTGGCTCACTGCAACCTCCACCTCCCAGGTTCACACCATTCTCCTGCCTCAGCCTCCCGAGTAGCTGGGACTACAGGTGCCTGCCACCACACCCAGCTAATTTTTTTGTATTTTTAGTAGAGACGGGATTTCACCGCATTAGCCAGGATGATCTAGATCTCCTGACCTTGTGATCCGCTCCCCTCGGCCTCCCAAGGTGCTGGGATTACAGGTGTGAGCCATCGCACCCAGCCAAGTTATTCTTATTTGACATCACTACATCATAAACTTTCTCACAAATACAGTTTTATCAGGCAGCTCCCAGGTATTTCCTTGTTCTCCATTTTCACGCAGTGTTCTTAAAAAGCTATCCTCACAAAATGTACATACTGACCCACGGGTGAGGGTGGCTCAGAAAAGGGTCATGTGTACACAATTCAGAAGGAAATAAATTTTGCTTATCATTTTAATATCAAGCAAGTTTGTATTTCATTCTTTTCTTTAACTTTACATGCCCTAGTAGGAGTGAATACAGCTAGACCAGGGGTGGGCAAAAGTCAAAGAAGGTGAAGTATGCCATAAAATAAACACAAGTGAGATCAAAATGTAGAACGATTACTCTTGACAACTCCTATGAGAAATACACTGATATTTCCCAGATAGAGAAGTTACTCCTCTTGAGAATATCCAATTATTATTTGCCTAACATCATTCAATCATAGTAATCTAACTTGCATGAAATAAAAGAAGGCAAAGAATCATGGAATGTAGAAGCTGGAAAGACCTTAAAGGTTAACTGACCCAACTGAATTAGCCTGGATCCTATCATTTACGTGTGACATAATAAAGGACAACCCAAACTGGCATAAGAAAACAACAACAATCAAAAAAGCCTTTACTGGAGAAACACCTGAAAAGGTAGTGTTAGATTCATGCATAGATAGGGTCTGCTTTCCTCCATATAGGCTCCATCTCCAGTTACCTCCATGTGGAGATTGCCCACAATTCCAGCTTTCTATTCTACTTACTTAGGAATATTATAGGGAAAAAAAAGCATCTTCTTTAATAGTTCCAGACAAAACCCAGAAGTTGACTTCTGATCCATCCATCCTGGGTTGCCTACCCACCCTAACTACTCCAGTGGCCATGGGAAGTAGAGATTCATTGACCTAAACTGGGTCACATGCTCACTCCTGGATAAAAGGGAACAGACTGGGTTGGACCCAGTACTTGAAAGTAGGAACTTTTTCAAGTACAGGGAGAAATGGAAGTTGAGCAGACAAAACAAATGTCTACCATAAAAACATCTTATTATAGATGAAGAAACTGAAGTCAGAGAGTTAGGACTATATCTCAAGTTTTCAGTAATTCATTCAGAATTTAAACAGATTAAATTAACACCACCCATGTAGATACTTTTGAATTGTATTTACCTGTGCTTCATTGTTTTAGCAAACACTCTATAAACCTTGTATTTTTACTCAAAATATAACTAATAAGTAAAGGGTGAAATTGTCCACCTTTTATTGAGGGTAATGTAGTCCCTTTCATTATAAAAACAAATATAAAAATAAGGAAATAAGACTTATTGTGATTCACGGCACTTGAAGTGAATAACTTCTGCTCTGGGAGGCCGAGGCGGGTGGATCACCTGAGGTTAGGAGTTCAGGACCAGCCTGACCAACATGGTGAAACCCTGTCTCTACTAAAAATACAAAAATGAGCTGGACGTGGTGGTGGGCTCCTGTAATCCTAGTTACTAGGGAGGCTGAGGCAGGGGAATCACTTGAACATTGGAGGTGGAGCGTGCAGTCAGCCAAGATCACACTACTGCACTCCAGCCTGGATGACAGAGCGAGAAGAAAAAGAGGGAAGGGAAGGGGAGGGGAGGGGAGGGAGAAATTTCAAATAACTTTGCTTTGGAAGTTATTTGTGCTAAAATGGAAACACTGCTTTACTTCATAAATACATAAAAAGACACGCCTGATTCCATATTCTATCAATAGTCCACATTATACAGTATGGACAATTTTCCTTTTAGAACAATAGACTCTGCCATTTCAAATGTCAGCTAAGCAGCCTAAATGTTTCACCAAGAATGAGATACATTATTTTTCTCTGTTAAAATTTAAAGGCAAAGCTGGAATACTGGAGAGGGCTACCAAGAGAGTCACGACAGGACACAGTCACTGCAAAAGGCTTCCACACCCAAAATGGGAAACCTGGAAGCAGAAAAGGTTAAGTAAGCAATATGGATATGTATATATCCGAAAAAGAGATTGAGAGACAAGGATGAAAATCCACAGAAGAAAATAATTAGCTGAGGAATGTGGACTAGAGAGTTTAAGCCACAAAAAAGACTTTGTCTTATACTACAATAGCATTTATTATTTTAGGCTATAATTATTTGTTTATATGCCTGCCTCTCCCATAAGCCTTTAACCTCTTTAAGAGCAGGGATCATGCCTTGCATTTCTATATTCACAAGAATAATATAGAACAGATACTCAAAATGAAAGAATGAATAAACACTAGAATATAAATGAATGCAGTCCACACAAAAAAGGACTATTATACATATGAAGTTCAGAAAATCATATGGTCCCAACTGCAAGACAAAAAGGCAAAAAAGGACTGTTTTTGCATTATATTTTAAGGCAGCCACCTTACTTACAGCTCTTAGTCACAAAGTCTGATCTGGATTATCCAACCAGAAACACAACCAAAAAACAACTGTAGTTGTAAATTAAAGCAGGAATTTTGTTTACTTGATTCTAAACCTGTAGTTTGTATGAATAATGGTTTAAGTCACAAGGACTTTGGAGGCTAAAGATAAAATGTGTTGAATTTTATGAAAAGCACATTCAAGAGTTATGGTGGTATAATTTGCAAAGCCCACACCATCAGAATTTTAAAGAATGTAATTAGAAGGAAGAAACCATGACCTTTTGGAAGCAAAAAAAAAAAAAAAAAAAAATCCATATTTTTTCTGGAAACAAAAGGCATTTTTTTAAAAAGAAGTGTAACATCAGGAATATTAACTTCTTTCTTTTAAAGTGGTAGAAACTTAGAATTTAAAATCTGGGTTTTTTGTTTGCTACTTTTGGCAAGTAAAGGATAGAAAATTTAGAATCAAACATTAAAATATACTTTTGGAAAGAAGTTTCAGAAATTTGGTTAAAACTATAAAGACTAAACTACTATTAAACAATCAACTACAAAAACTAAATAAATCCACTGCCATCTAAGGCGAAATAAACAGGGAGAAGAATTAAATGAGAGGGAGAGGATCAAAGAAAGAAGAAAATCTGAATTTCTTTATTTTTTTAGCTTTTATTACAGTTCAGGCACACCTGCAGGTTTGTTATACGGGTAAATTACACGTCATGAAAGCTTGGTGTACAGGTTATTTCATCACCAGGTAATAAGCATGGTATCTGATAGTTTTTCAATCCTCACCCTCCTTCCACTCTCCACCCGCAAGTATGCCCTGGTGTCTGTTCCTTTCTTAGTGTTCATGTGTACTCAATGTTTAGCTCCTACTTATAAGTGAGAACATGTGGTATTTGGTTTTCTGTTTCTGCATTCGTTTGCTTAGGATAATGACCTCCAGCACCATCCACGCTGCTGCAAAGGACATGATCTCATCGTTTTTTTAATGCCTGTGTAGTATTTCATGCTGTATATATACCACATTTTCTTTATCCAGTCCATGGTTGATGGGCATCTAAGTTGATTCCACGTCCTTGCTATTGTGAATAGTGCTGTGATTAACACATGAATGCATGTATCTTTACGGTCGAACAGTTTATATTCCTTTGGGTATATACCCATGTGATGGTTAATATTAAGTGTCAACTTGACTGGATTGAAGGATATAAAGTATTGTTCCTGGGTGTGCCTGTGAGGGTGTTGCCAAAGGAGATCAACATTTGTGTAAGTGGACTGGGAAAGGCAGACCCACTCTCAATCTGGGTGGGCACAATCTAATCAGCTGCCAGTGCTGCCAGAATAAAAGCAGGCAGAAGAACGTGGAAAGACTAAATTGGTTTAGTCTTCTGGCCTACATCTTTCTCTCATGCTGAATGCTTCCTGCCCTCAAGCATCAGACTCCCAAGTTCTTCAACTTTGGGACTCAGACTAGCTTCTTTACTCCTCAGCTTGCAGACAGCCTATTGTGGGACCTCACCTTGTGATGGTGTGAGCCAATATTCCTTAATAAACTCCCCTTTATATATACATCTATCCTATTAGTTCTGTCTAGAACCCTGACTAATACAACCCAATAATGGGATTGCTGGGTTGAATGGGAGTTCTGTTTTAAATTCTTTGAGAAATCACCAAATTGTTTTCCACAATAGCTGAAACACTTAAATTCCCTCCAGCAGCGTGTAAGTGTTCCCTTTTCTCTGCAACGTCACCAGCATCTGTTGTTTTTTGACTTTTTAATAATCGCCATTCTGACTTGTATATCATTGTGGTTTTGATTTGTATCTAATAATTAGTGATGTTGAGCACTTTTTATCTGCTTGTTGGACGTCTGTTGATGTCTTCTTTTGAAACGTGTCTGTTGAGGTTCTTTGTCCACTTTTTAATGGGGTTGTTTTTTGCTTGTTAATTTAAGTTCCTCACAGATTCTGTATATTAGCCTTTGCTAGATGCATAGTTTGCAAATATTTTCTCCCATTCTGTGAGCTGTCAAGTTTACTCTATGGATAGTTTCTTTCACTGTGCAGAGTTCTTTAATTTAATTAGGTCCCATTTGTCAATCTTTGTTTTTGTTGCAATTACTTTTGGTGTCTTCATCAAGAAATATTTTCCAGAGTCTATGTCCAGAATACTATTTCCTAGGCTTTCTTCAAGGGTTTTTATAGCTTTGGTTTTTACATTTAAGTCTTTACTTGATCTTGAGTTGATTTTTATATATAGTGAAAGGAAGGGGTCCAGTTTCAGTCCTCTGCATAGGCCTAGCCAGTTATCCCAGCATCATTTATTAAATAGGAAGTCCTTTCTCCATTGCATGTCTTTGTTGACTTTGTCGAAGATCATATGGTTGTAGGTATGCAGCTTTTTTTTCTGGATTCCCTATTCTGTTTCACTAGTCTATGTGTCTGTTTTTATATCAGCACCATGCTGTTTTTGCTGCTATAGCCTTGTAGTATAGCTTGAAATTGAGTAATGTGATGCCTCTGACTTTGTTCTTTTTGCTTAGTAAAGTTTTGGCTATTCAGACTCTTTTTTTGGTTCCATATGAATTTTAGAATAGTTTTTTCTAATTCTTTGAACAATGTCATTGGTAGTTTGATAGAAATAGCATTGAATCTGTAAATTGCTTTGGGCATCTATTGAGATAATCCTGTGGTTTTTGTCTTTGGTTCTGTTTATATGCTGAATTATGTTTATTGATTTGTGTGTATTGAACCAGCCTTGCATCCCAGGGATGAAGCAAATTGTCCCTGTTTGCAGATGACATGATTGCATACTTAGAAAACCCCATCGTCTCAGCCCAAAACCTCCTTAAGTTTATAAGAAACTTCAGCAAAGTCTCAGGATACAAAATCAATGTGCAAAAATCACAAGCATTCTTATACACCAATAACAGAAAAACAGAGAGCCAAATCATGAATGAACTCCCATTCACAATTGCTTCAAAGGGAATAAAACACCTAGGAATCCAACTTGCAAGGGATGTGAAGGACCTCTTCAAGGAGAACTGCAAACCACTGCTCAATGAAATAAAAGAGCACACAAACAAATGGAAGAACATTCCATGCTCATGGATAGGAAGAATCAATATCGTGAAAATGGCCATACTGCCCAATGTAATTTATAGATTCAATGCCATCCCCATTAAGCTACCAATGACTTTCTTCACAGAATTGGAAAAAACTACTTTAAAGTTCATATGGAACCAAAAAAGAGCCCGCATTGCTAAGACAATCCTAAGCCAAAAGAACAAAGCTGGAGGCATCATGCTACCTGACTTCAAACTATACTACAAGGCTACAGTAACCAAAACAGCATGGTACTGGTACCAAAACAGAGATATAGACCAACGGAACAGAACAGAGCCCTCAGAAATAATACCACACATCTAAAACCATCTGATCTTTGACAAACCTGACAAAAACAAGAAATGGGGAAAGGATTCCCTATTTAATAAATGGTGCTGGCAAAACTGGCTAGCCATGAGTAGAAAGCTGAAACTGGATCCTGTCCTTACACCTTATACAAAAATTAATTCAAGATGGATTAGAGACTTAAATGTTAGACCTAAAACAAAAAAACCCTAGAAGAAAACCTAGGCAATACCATTCAGGACATAGGCATGGGCAAGGACTTCATGTCTACAACACCAAAAGCAATAGCAACAAAAGCCAAAATTGACAAATGGGATCTAATTAAACTAAAGAGGTTCTGCATAGCAAAAGAAACTATCATCAGAGTGAACAGGCAACCTACAGAATGGGAAAAAATTTTTGCAATCTACTCATCTGACAAAGAGCTAATATCCAGAATCTACAAAGAACTCAAACAAATTATGAGAAAAAAAAAAAAACAAGCAAAACAACCCCATCAAAAAGTGGGCCAAGGAAATGAACAGACACTTCTCAAAAGAAGACATTTATGCAGCCAACAGACACATGAAAAAATTGCTCATCATCACTAGCCATCAGAGAAATGCAAATCAAAACCACAATGAGATACCATCTTATACCAGTTAGAATGGTGATCATTAAAAAGTCAGGAAACAACAGGTGCTGGAGAGGATACAGAGAAATAGGAACACTTTTACACTGTTACTGGAACTGTAAACTAGTTCAACCATTGTTGAAGACAGTGTGGCGATTCCTCAAGGATCTAGAACTAGAAATACCATTTGACCCAGTCATCCCATTACTGGGCATACACCCAAAGGATTATAAATCATGCTACTATAAAGACACACGTACACGTATGTTTATTGCGGCACTATTCACAATAGCAAAGACTTGGAACCAACCCAAATGTCCATCAATGATAGATTGGATTAAGAAAATGTGGCACATAAACACCATGGAATACTATGCAGCCATAAAAAAGGTGAGTTCATGTCCTTTGTAGGGGCATGGATGAAGCTGGAAACCATCATTCTCAGCAAACTATCATGAGAACAGAAAACCAAACACTGCATGTTCTCACTTATAGGTGGGAATTGAACAATGAGAACACTTGGACACAGGAAGGGGAACATCACACACCAGGGCCTGTTGTGGGGTTGGGGAAGAGGGGAGGGATAGCATTAGGAGATATACCTAATGTAAATGACCAGTTAATGGGTGCAGCACACCAACATGGCATATGTATACATATGTAACAAACCGCACGTTGTGCACATGTATCCTAGAACATAAAGTATAATAAAAAAAAATTGTTTTGGGCAATATGGCCATTGTGACAACACCAGTTTTTCCTATCCAAGAGCGTGGAATTTTTTTTTTTCATTTGTTTATTATCTTTGATTTCTTTCAACAGTGTTTTGTAATTCTCATTGTAGAAATCTTTTACCTCCCTGATCTGCCGTATTCCTAGGGGTGTGTGTGTGTGTGTGTGTGTGTGTGTGTGTGTGTCTACTGTGAATTGAATTGTGTTCTTGATTTGGCACTCAGCTTGGATGTTGTTGGTATATAGAAATGCTACCAATTTTTGCACATTGAGAAAATCCAAACTTCTAAGCCTGGTATTCAAGGCTTTCCATGATTAGGATCAATGAGTGGTTTTACCCATATCCTTCACTGTTCCCTACTCATGCCCTTTGAGGCAACCAGACATGTATATCCTAAAAACACTTTACCGTGTACATTCCACCATCTTTACCCTTTTTTACATAGGGACTAGGAAAACACTATCCAGCTAAGAGTCTAAGGACAGTTCCCAGAAATATACCAACTGGCTCTCGCTCCTTCAAGATAAGTTTTCTGAATTTCAGGTAAGTATGGGCAACAAGAACCACCTTTCCCCAAGCTCTAGTCTTCATTATAAAACAAACTGAACCACATGATGGGGTCAAAGTACCTAAGTAATTTACACATAAAATACATGTCTAAGGTCTGAAAGAAAGATCTCTCTAAATAACTGGGTACCACCTACCTGGCATGCCAAGACATGCCAAAGTCCAGTAAACTTTAGTAGCTGAGTATGCACTAACTTGACATTGCCATCTACAGCCAATGTGTGGGGACTTGTGATCAGAATGTAAGTCCCTATTTGTGTAGGGAAAGTCCAGTATAGGCAAAGAAAAGTTCATTAAAGTTTGACCTTACATGCTCTCTTCTTCCTGAATACTATAAAAAGGTGAAAGATTTTGTTGACATCTGTAAAAATGAATTAAACTGAAAACAAGCCCAGTGCAAACTACTTTTTCTTTTACAAATACTTTATATCAAAACTGTCTTGCTAACTTGCTCATAATGTAAGCATCTTACAGATTATTTGATAAAATTCAACCCCAAATAAATTATTTTCAATGATTTTCAATCATTTTCAACACTCATGCAGTATAACTCAAATGTACCCCTTATTATTTGATACTCTTCAGGCGAACAAATGATCATAAATATGATATTTAATAATTTTAGTATTTTTATACTTTTATAGTTGACCACAGTCAACTATAAATAACAATGAGATCATTATCTTCCCTTTCAGATTTTCTATTTTTTCTTTAATTTATGCAGTCCATCATAGCATAAATAATTAAATGTAGGCTGATTATTGGGAAAGGGAAAAGTTTGTATTTTCTGTTCTATCTAGATCTACATGGGATTTTAGAAAGATTATGATGATACATTCTTAATACAGGTAGGATAGGTAGAGTGAACATTCTAAATCTATGGAGCTATAGAAAAGAATAAAGTATTTGTAGTAGGCTGAATGGTGGCCCCAAAAACAATTATGTATATGTCTTAATCTCCAGAACCTGTGACTATTACTTTATATGCCCCCTACCACTGTCAAAAAGAAAAAGTGATTAAATTAAGGGCCTTGAGAATTTTGGCCCTAAATGTAATCAGAGGGCGTTCTTAGACAAAAGAGGATTGGCATCATGCAGCCACAAGCCAAGGAATGCCAGAAGCTACCTCCAGCTGGAGAGGAAGGAAATGGATGCTTCCTTAGAGCTTTCATATGGAGTGGGACCCTGTTAACACCTTGATTTTTGAAATCTGGCCTCCAAATTTTTCTGTGAGAAAACAAATTTCCACTATTTTAAAGCCACCAAGTTTATGATAATTTATATCAGCAATCACAGGAAACTAACATCTTAAAGAATATCTGTTTTCAGTTAAAAGATGAAATGACTCTGCTTTTGGTGGACTCTAGAAGAAATAAAATAGAGTGTCATAAACATAAATTCTACAGTAAACTACCTGAAGTACCTTTAGAGATGACCAACCACCCACAGAACATAATCAGAAAAGTACGATATTAAAAGCATAGTTGCTGACTGTACAATCACTGAAAAGTTGACCCTTCCAGCCAGTTTGTTTAAAGGGAATGAGTTAAATTAACTTCATTTACTTAAATAGCATTGGTTTTTGAAGCATAGGAGTCTGACTTTTTGTATTTGGGTTATATGATTCTTTGGATGAATGAGGTCAAGATAAAATTACCAACTCACTCTGTTCTGAATCAATAAATTATTCAAATGTAAGGATTTTATTTGAGGGGAAAAACAACAAAAAGGGGAAAAGCTCTCTCACTGCTATCCCTTTTTAATAAACTATCTCTGTCAAAGATTAACATGCTTCATTAAAATACAGCATTGCTTTTAATGAATAAATATTTTCCTTAATTGCTTTTGAAGTGAGGCTATATAAAAATTTGTTTATTTTTTGTTTTTGTAACACAAAAGACAGCACAAGAAAAACTGAATTGTCCTAGTTGTCCTGATCGTCCTGGGTGCTCAGCTGCTCCAGCTTCTCTAGACTCTGATGTTGCCATAAATCTTACTTCTTAGAATGGTTTCTTATCAACAATTTCCTTCTGAGTAGAGATAATGGCCAGCATCTTCCTTTATGAAATACTTGTCATGAACATTAAATTCACACAGTTTAATACATCCTATGTAATCTTCATTCACCCTGAAGATTGAAGCTGAATTACACTTGATGATTCAGAAAATGATTATGTATAAAACAGAACATAGGACCTTTTCTTCATCAAAGTTCTAATTATCTACTCTTTAAGGGGAAAAAATCGACACGATGTCAAAAACAGCAATGAACTTGTTTCCTATGAAGAGCAAAACCAGGCCTGATATTTGAAAGACAATGGAAGGTCTTGGCTCAGGAAATACAGGCTTCGGAAAGGGTCACTAAGGAGTAACAGCAGAGTATGTCTTGGTTACCTTCCCACCTTCCTCCTTCCTTCCCATTTCCTGGCTTGCCTCTCTCTTCATTCCCCAAATATCGGATCTTTCCCTCTAGCTAACTAATGCTCCTACTAAGCGCTTTACCCAAGACATACTCTCTGTAAATGTCTTGTTCTCTAAAACGTGTCTCTTTTCTTCCCCTATCAAAGCTTCATGTTAGATGTTCAACAAATGTTTTCAATATTTTAACAAGCTATTCTTCCTTCTCAAAGATGAAATGCTTACTTTCTCCACAAAGATCTAACTTTCTAAAAGGAATAATTTGTCTCAACTAGAAAACACTGCAATGAAGCAAATTACCCCTGCCAAGCAGCCATGGAATCTGCTGGCAGAGGTAATTTACTCCTAACAAATCAGGCATTTAAATTACCTATATTCAGCATAGTTTGGCCTCAAGTTTGGACATAGCCCTCAACTTTTCAAAGAAAATAATAGAATCTCTGATTTGGTGCCCTTTTTTTAACCCTAGGTGATAGACAATCAAAAACACATCTACTTAAGTAAATACAGATAAATCAGAAGCAGACACTACCTTTAATTTTTAATCATCACTGATGATAAGAGCTACCCCTCTGGTTTTCTAAACAATGAGATCCTATCACCCCACAATCCTGTTTAAAAAAAAACTCTTGCCTACAAGATAACTGAAATTTAACATCTATCTGTTCGTACAGTGGTATAATATTTCAAATCTTTCGTGACAGAGGGAAGAAAATTAAAAAGATATAAAAATGACCGTATTTACAAGGATGTCTTTTAGAGGGCACTGGGACCGACAGGAGATAAAAAATAGGAAGGCGAGTTTGGGGGGATTGCTCTCTGACAAGTATGGGAAAACAGTAATGACCAAAAAACTGTAAGAGAGAAAAACAACAATGACCAAAAAAAGAAGCAACATCCTTAAAGTGAAATAAGATTCTTCCTCTGTGGAATCAATGGTAGTCATGACATGGAGCTGCAGATTGAGAGCTGGCTAAGCAGACCTATTCCCTGCTAGCCCAGGAAAAAATTGTAATTGCCGTGACATAAAAAGAAGTATATATTTGGTCTCTGCCCAGTATCCATGTGCACAGCTTCTAAAACCTTTGGTAATCTCCAAAATGATGTTCCTTTTTGTATATTAATTGGATGACTGGTGGCTGGAGGCTCCTGGATAGTCTCAGGATGGGGGCTGGTTGCCAGAGGGACCAGCCATGTGATTAGAGGGTTGGGATTTCAGCCTCAACCCCCAAAGTCCTGGGAGAGGGGCAGGACTGGAGGCTGACTAAATCACTAATGGCCAATGATTTCATCAACAATGACTATTTAATGAAACCTTCATAAAAACCCAAAAAGACATGGTTTGGAGAGCTTCCCTAACACACAGAGGTGCTAGGCAGGTGGCATTCCTAGAGAGGTATAGATGCTTCCCCTGGACCTTGCTCTATGAATCTCTTTCATCTGGCTGTTCTTGGGTTGTATCCTTTATATTAAACAGGTAAACATAAGTAAAGTGTTTCCCTGCGTTCTGTGCACCATTCTAGCAAACGATCAAACCTAAGGATGGGGTCATGGGAACCTCTGATTGATAGCCGTAGTTGAGGAGTATAAGTGACAATCTGGACTTGTGATCAGTGTCTGAAGTAAGGGCGGTCTTATGGGACTAAGCCCTTAATCTGTGGGTAGATAGGGTCAGAATTGAGTTGAATTGTAGGACACTCAGCTGGTGTCAGAGAATTGGCTGTGTTGGAAAAACCTCCACATATTTTAGTGGCCAGAAGCGAAGTATGAGTGTTGGGTGTGATTGTATGGAAGACAAGGCATGGTTTGTTTTTCCTAATCATCCCCAGATTGTAGCCCAAGTTCAGGAATAAGAAAGAGAATGCAAGTCTCCTAGCCATGCCAGAGTCCTCTGGCTGCTACTTGGATGCAGGGAATGCTGAATGTGAAAGAAGTTCTGGAGAACATTCCCTAAGGTGGCTCTGGAAAAGACCCAAGTCGTTCTAGGTCTAGGGTAGTCCAAAGAATCCTAGGGCAGGACAGGCCAGCAGGGAAACTATGAGGCCTGAACCAAGAAATAGTGCATGTGTAGTTGTGAAAAAAGACAGAGTGCTTCTGGAAATGCCAGAACCAGAAAACACCGATTATTTAGTGTTTAAAATATGCCCATTTAACTGATGTCTTGAGTTACTAGGTTCAAAATGAGGTCACTGGGCTAGACAGTGTCAGTTTCTCCACTCCCCAGATGCACTCTCCACCCTGCAGTACTACAGGAGAGAGAAGGCCATCGCTTTGGATAATAAAATTAATTTGTGAAATACATAGGGGAAAAAATGAGAGGTTTTCATGGTTAATTTGAAGGGCAAAGTAAAGAAGAAGGATTCTAAAGGACTGCCAGATATCCAGCTTCAGTAATTGAGTAGATGGTATACTTTCATCAAATGAGAGAAAGAATATGTTAATAGAAGAATTAGTTTAGCAGGAAAGAAGGGGAATTTCATTTTAGACAGAAAATGTTTGTGAAGCTTTGTACTATTGGTGGCAATGCCAAGGAGGCAGCCGCAGAGATGAGAAGAATAGTCACACAAGAGACTGAACTAAGGACCCCAATCTAAGGATTATGGTCACAGAACAGACACAGGGAGAGTACAGAGGGAGATGCCCCAGCACAAGGTAGAGAAGGACAAGAGTGGAAGATAGAACCTGGGGACACTAACGAACACTTAAGAAGCAGCCAGAAGAATAGCCTGTTGACATGTAATAGTTGATATAACGAGATGTGGCAGAGGGCACTGTTTCAGAAATAGGAGAGTAAGGAGCTTCAAAAATGAAGAAGTTACAATAGTGTTAAATGCAATGGAAAGCTCCATTAAGAAAGCAATGGGAAAAAAAAGTCCACTAGATATGGACACTAGGTTGTTGTTGACCCAGCAAAAGCAGTTTCAGTACACTGATGGGTGTTAGAAGCCTTACTGGGATGGCTAGGAAGGGAATAAAAAATACAAGAAAACCGTTTATTCTAAAATAAAAAATAAAAAAAAAAAAACTACTAAGCCCAAATAAAATTATCTGCATTACTATACTCCACAAATTATTATCATTCAGAATTCATTCATTAATTCAAGAATACATTTATTAAATATGTACTATGTGTCAGGAGCAATAGGAAGCACCAAGGATACAAAGATGAGTAAAAGATGAACCCTGCTTTTGAGGAGTCTGCAGTTAAGAAGGAATATACATCCATTACCATCGTACTCTATGCCTAATCAGACTGCCCTCCATTCTGTAATAATTCACTGTGGTAATTCCAGCAACAGGGGACAGAGTCAGGAACACAATGCCTAGGGAACGTAGCAGTACAGACACTTATACAGAAATTTCACAGCTGAGACCCGAGGAAAGAGTGGGGATCTGATAGGCTGGGCAGGAAGCAGGGTGCGTATTCCAGGCAAGAAGAATCTGGAAAAGGCCCAATATTGGTTCCAATCTGAGAGAAGTTTGGCATATTGTGAGGGATTTTATACCAATCTAAGGATTTGGAAATAAGGCTTGGGCATTTGTTAGGTTGTTTTGTTTCTGAGGTTTTTGCTTTGTTTTGTTTTGGTTTTGGTATGTCCCAGGATGTGTGTGTTTGGTTTGGTAAGCCAGAACTTGTACAGTTTGCAGTTATTTCCAAGGCAGCATCACTACTGGCAAAAAGAAAATATGTACTAGGAAGGGTAGAAGGGTTCCTGCGATCACACTTATCAATTGAGATCACAATTGAGCACAACATTTATTTGAAGTCTTGCATTCCTTTCAGACAAATTCTTTATTCTACTCTATTTTCATTTCATTTTTTCTCAGCTGAGATCACAATTGAGCATATCTATTTGAAATCTTGCATTGATTTCAGGCAAATTCTTCATTCCACTCTATATCTATTTTTTACATCAAGCAATGTTTTCAAATTAATATAAAATATTGGTTCTCTAAATTTTTTAGGAAAAATTGATACTACAAGAAGATGTGCCATGTTTGCCCCCAAAACATCCCTACCTAGCCACCAGTTTCAATATATGTGACCTTGAATAAGTCTCAAACATTAATATGAAACGCGACTTCTGGCTGTGAGAATCAAGAGGGAGCTTTAAAGTGGGAAGAAACGGTGTGATTTGACTTGTTTAAGAAAAGCAAGTTCTTAGGAGAAATTTGGCACCACGATAGAAGAAACAAATGCTACCAGATTCAGAGTTCTAGATTTCTATGCTTTGCCTAATAGCAATACTGCATTAATTTCAGTTTGAGTTTTTGGTATTCTTTCTACTAATGTTTTTGACCTCTTATATCATAGTGGCCCTCTTATAATGAGTCTCTTACTGTAAATTACCTCAAATATATTTTGAAGTAAGCTACACATACAAAAGTAGTAAAAAATAAATAAATAATAAGCAATTAACAAATAATATCATAACAATGTAGAATTAGGGGTAACAGTTGCACAACTTTGTGAACATATTAAAAAGAAGCACTAACTTGTACACTGTAAAAGGTGAAGTTTATGGTATGTTAATTATAAAATTATATGTCAATTAAATTTTTTTTCAAAGTATCACAAAGCACTATGTACAGTGTCAACATATACTTTATAACTAACCAACCAATTTAACTGGTGATTGATCTTCCATATATATGCTAATCCTCAGTTATCCATCTAATCTAGATAACAGAATACTGTTGTACTTTTAAAGGCTTATTTCAACGTAATAACAATTTTTTGAAATAATCTTTCAAGGTGAACAACCTAATAATACAACATTTTTAAGGAACACAATGAAGTATAAAGCATGACTGTAAAACTTAAGAGACAATGTGTAATTTAAAACAAATATAAAGTATCTGCAGAGATTTCCCAAGAGAGAAAGGCCCGACTTTTAAGAAACAGAAGTTTGTTTTAAAGCAAAATAACTGCAAAGAGGCAACAAAACCACATGGAAAATTTATATTCTATTAATGAGGTGTGACTTCACCACATGTCAGCCAACTGTTCACAAACCTAATAAAAGCCATGAATGAACAAAAACCCAGACAAAAAGACTTGAAATATGAAAAACCAAGTTTTTTTATTATAGTACATTATTTTAGCTTGAAGACTTCAGAACTTTTAAAATAATATATGTGTTTTCACCTTCAGTGAGAAACCTTTCCATTTTCTTTACTGGAAGATAATCTCATTAAATACTATTCTATTTACAAATCTTTTAAGTGGTATTATGAAGCACCTTTATAAAAACTATCTTCTTTTTGCAATTGGAAAAATGGAGGTGGTACACCTTTCGTAGTTTCTTAATACTTCTACTTTCTATTCATTTTCTTCTTTAAAGTCTAAATAAAGTGGAATATCCCTTCTCAAATGTACTTCCTTCTCTGAAGAAAAACCAGCTTGAAGTCTGACTACACATGGGGCACTTAAATTTTTACCTAAAAATTTAGCTTACATTCAACAAATTACACCAGCATAATTGACATACCTTTTACAAAAATTAACTCAAATGGATCGCAGATTTAAATGTAAAACACAAACCTATATAATTTTTAGAAGAAAGCATAAGAAATTTTTACATCATACACAAAAGTCAATTCAAAATGTATCACAGGGCCTAAATGTATCAGTAAAAACTATAAAACTTTTAAAAGAAAACATTGGAGTAAATTTGTGACCCTGGCTTAGGCAATGGATTCTTAGATACAACAGCACACAAGAGCCCAAAAATAATAATAATAAATAAATAGATAAATTCAGCTTCAATGGAATCTAAAACTTTTGTGCTACAAATGATATCATCAAGAAGATGAAAACACAACCCAAAGAATGGGAAAAAAATTGCAAATCATGTATCTAATAAATGACTTATATCCAGAATATATTTTAAAAATCTTACAATTCAATGATAAAAAGATTAAAACTAAAAAAATGGACAAAGACTCTGAATAGGCATTTCTACCAACCATACACCAATATAAGCACCATGTTCTTTTTATGTACATATTGTATATATAAGAAACATATGTCATAGCAGCATTATTCATAATAGCCAAAGAGTGGGAACAATCCAATGTCCATCAACTAATGAATAAATAAAATCTTATATATTCATATTACTACAATGGAATATTATTCTGCAATGAAAAGGAATGAAATACTGATACATGCTACAACATGGATGAACTTTGAAAACACGGTTCAAGTGAAGGAAGCCAGTGACAGAAGACCAGAAATTCCATTTATATAAAATGCCCGGAATAGGCAAATCTACAAAGACAGAAAGTAGATTAGTATTTGCCTAGGTTGGGGGACAAGGAAGATGGCGAGAAATAGAGCATAACTGCTAATGGGTACAAAGCTTCTGCTTGGGGTAATGAAAATGTTCTAAAACTTATCAGAATGACAGTTGCACAACTCTGTGAACCTAACTAAAAACTACTGAATTGTATACTTTATATGGGTGAATTGTACAGTATGTTAATTATATTTCAATAAGGCTCTTTAAAAAACATAGAAAAAATTGTCATAATCTAGGCTAGACAAAGAGTTCTCAGACATGACATTGAAAGCATAATCCAGGAAAAGGAAAAACTGACAAGTTGGAAATCGTTAAGATTAAAAACTTTTCCTCTGCAGAAGACATGTGAAGAGGATGGAAACAATCTACAGATGGCAAGAAAAGATTTGCAAACCGGTATCTGACAAAAGACAAGTATTTAAAACATATATATAGCATTAAGCTAAATTATCTATTTTTACCTTCATAATAGCTCTATAAGTTAAATATTATTATCCATTTTAGAGATGAAGAAGCTGAGGCTCAGAGAGAATAAGAACCTAGACCTTGAGAAGCGATAACCCTCAAGTCCCTTTTTGCCCATGGAGTCTCTCCACTTCCTCTCCTCTGTATCTCAGCAGGTCTCAGAAACCCTGAAGGCTAAAGGATACCCTTAAAATTCTATTTGTGTATTTACCCATACTCTGTCACTGTAAGTCTTAGACAAGAGTCCACTTACATAAAGAGAAAAGAACTTGCTTTAAGTTGTACCCATGGAACTCAAAATAAGGATATGTAGTCACAGTAATTCATTCAGATCACCTAAGTAGTGAGTGGCAGAGGGAGAATTTTAAAACAGGTTTTTCTGGCTCAAAAGCAGACGTATCCAATCTTTTGGCTTCCCTGGGCCACATGGAAGAATAATTGGCTTGAGCTACACATAAACTACACTAACAATAGCTGATGAGCTTTTCTTAAGAATTGCCACACACACAAAAAAAATCTCATAATATTTTAAGAAAGTTTACGAATTTTTGTTGGGCCGTATTCAAAGCCATCCTGGGCTGCATATGGCACATGGACCACAGGTTGCAAAGGCTTGCTCTAAAGCTTACACTATACTCTGTTTCCCGATAACCACAATTTCTGTTGCTAATAGGAACACTATTGTTTAGAACTTAATATTAGATTTTTAAAAGTCTAAATCCTATCAGTAGCTCTCCCTTCAAGAAATAAATTCAATTCCATTTTAGTAATGTGTGAGATACAGGATAGCAGGAGGGCCAGGAATTTAAAAATTTTTTTTAAAAAAAGAATTAGATTTGGAGACATTCCTTTATAACTTTTTAAGCATACTAAAAGCCAAAAACTATCAGAAAAAGTGAAAGAGTAAAAGAGAATCTAAGTATTCTTGGCTCTGAGCTTTTTGGGTCTAAAAGAGTCAGGCAAATATTTAGGCAGAGAAAAAAATACATATACATTTAGCTAAATGGTGAGTTAGAACTAGGCCACATCTCATTTCTTCTGCCTCAAAGTGCTTAATTTAGAATCAGATTTTAAAAACAATCCTCCGCAGGCCAGGTTTGGCCCTTCCAGTTGGCACCTAGACATCAAAACCTGTGACAATCTGGAACAACCGAAAATAGCTTTGGATATTCAACCACCAGACAGTAAGGAAGGTCAAATTTGAATTAATGCATTTTAAGACTGAAAAAGAAATTTAATACAAGCCTTAAATGAGAGAAGGAAAAATAAAGAGATTTAAGCAGCTAACTTCTTCTTGCATCTCATCAGAAGTGAAGACAGAGCTTGCATACAGTTCTTTTTGCCCTTATCTTCCACCTAAGGCACTTGGGTTCAGAGTTGTATGCGGCTTCTGCTCTAACTAAACTACAAAGCCATTTCTTCAATTTTCTTCTTATTCCTGACGAAGAACCTTCACTGTTTATCCATTTTCTACAGAATACAGTCCAACTTCCCTTGCCTGGCATTCAAAGCCCCTCCCAATTCTACCTCTCTAGCTTTATTTCCCATTATTCATTACCCCCCATCATGAGTCCTCTTTTAGAGCCAAACAGATCTACTCACTGTTGAAAAAGCAGGCATGCTCTGGTCTAGCCCTCTCTGCTAATGGCACCAGCATCCCTCCTACCCTGTTCCACCTGGATGAATTCTTCATACTCCAAGTACCAGCTCCTGCATGAGTCCTCCCCAACTATTTCAGGATGCACACACACAAAATCTCCTTCTAAAACCCTATACTGGTTATGTAATATTCCAACCCACTCATCTGGGGCTTATCATAAACTCTCCTATTTGTCTTATTTATATGTCTTAACTCCTCAAATATGTAAGTTCCCTGAGGGTAAGGACCTCAGTTTTCTTTATTCCTATATTTTATATAACATTTAACCAGGAACAAATTAATATTATCTGAGCTTCAGCTAATAAATTTAAAACACTCATGCAAGGAAGCTAAACAAGTTGATATTTATAAGCCAAAGGGAGGAATATATGTCATCAAAAAATTTCAACATTTCACCGTTTTCACATTTCACATAAGACAAAAGTCTCTTTAGTCTCTTTAAACAAAATAAAACAAAGAAGTCCTTATGTGTTATCAAGCCAGGAGAGTGTAACTACTGAAGACAAAGTTATTTGCACCTGCTGAAAAAGGCAGCAATAAGTTTAACAGCAGCAAGTAGGTTTCTCTGCTTGACTCTGCATAAAATATGACTGTGCTGCACCCTGCAGTCTATGGAAGAAAATAATTATAAGAAAGTCCATTCAAAGGCTAATCAATGCTTGGGCAGAAATAATTTTCCTGCTGTTTTAAAAATACTAATCAATTTTCCTCGTAATGTTGTCATTACACACTGAAAATATACAGTTGAGCTGTATTGGCAATTGCCATTTCATATTAAGAAATGTAGCTCTGCATTCCTTTTCCTTATTCTAGAATCAAAGAAAGTAGCATGAATGTCTATAAAAACATATTACTCTATAATCTAATCTCCAATCCTCTGAAAAAAAAAATCTCTTTAAAGATAAAGATTTAACCAGTGTGCTCATTGAGTCCTATCTGTGAGAACACAGCTGGATTCTGGAATGGGCCTTAATAAGCATTGCATGTTCAACCTGGGAAGTTCCCTTTTAAGAAGTAAGCTATCAGGAGAAGATATGTACAGATTTAAAAAAAAAAAAAAAAAAAAAAGTCTTGAACTCTGGCAATTCCAAGACGAGTCACAATATGTAGATACAGATTTCCAATCCCAGATTACTAAGTTCCATTTCTGCCTTGGTTCTACACTGGGACAATTCCAGGTTCATGTACTATGATGATTAATTTTAGGTGTCAACTGGATTAAGGGATACCCAGAGAGCTGGCAAAGTATTATTTCTGCAAATGTCTGTGGAAGTGTTTCCAGAAGAGATTTGACATTTGAATCAGTAGACTCAGTAAGAAAGATCCTCCATCACCCAAAGTGGGTGGGCACCATCCAATCAGCTGACAGCCCAGATAGAAGGAAAGGCAAATTCTCTCACTCTCTCCCGCCCCTGTTCCCTCTTTCTCTCTCTCTCTCAATCTCTCTCTCCCCCCGCCCCGCCCCGGGAGACAGAATACCCATCTTCTTCTACCCATGGACATAAGAATTCCAGGTTCTCCAGCCTTTGGAGACTTGCACCAGCAGCACCCCCAGGTTCTCAGGCCTTTGACCACAGATTGAGAGTTACACGAGGCCTTGGTTCTCAGGCCTTTGGACTTGAACTAAGCCATTCCACTGGCTTCCTGGGTTCTTCAGCTTGCATGCAGCCTACTGTAGGACTTCTCAGCCTTCATATTTGTGTGAGCCAATCCCTCTAATAAATCTCAGCTCATATATCTATACCTATATGTATATCTGTATGTATATCCTATTGGTTCTGTACCTCTGAAGAACTCTCACTAATACAGGTACCTAATGAGCAAATGGTCATTCCTGTGGATTCCAGAACCCTGTGGTAGGTCTTATGAAACCCGATGCAAACTGGGGTTCAGCACAAATTTCCCAAAACTGACTAGACACCAGGAAAATTCCAGAAATATCTCAATTTCATTGTATACTTAAGGTTGTACTTGGTAAATATTTCATGATGCTTTCCAAAAGTGTTGCCAGGGAAACATTTTAAAAGTACCATTAGCAAATGAGGTTGAGAAACACTACTTACCATGTGTTCCTACTGGATCACTCATTAGAAGATTAAACGTTCTGGAAAAGCCCTCTTAGAAAGAAATCAGTTACCTTCACTTAAATCAGCATTTTCCAAAATTATCTGAAATCCTATTAACACTTCCATGGGACTATCCCTCCCTACTCCATGACTTTTATAAACCATATGGCTCAACTCAATTACTAAAGAAATTCAAATAGGAAAGATGCATACATTCGAGATATATTTTTTATGTGACCTAGGGAAGGGCTTTCCAACGGGGCTCCCAAAATGACATTCATTACTTGACCAGTTTGCTATGGTCTAGGGTCTGGTTCTGAGCTGTCCAAGTTCAAAACTGAGTGTGTCAGCTGACCAAAGAGATTTGAAATTTCACTGGCAGGTTCACTGACCACAGTCACAAGACTGCTGTTTAACACTAGAATGTCAATTTATTAAGTTATAATTAACAATAAATAGTCATAGAAACACCTATATTCTAAACTGCAGGACCTACCCATTCCCTCCCTCTGACCAATCCAGTTGGGAAGTCAAATCATATTCAGAAGGTGAGCACACAATCAGGGGGAAATCACAAAAAGAATTGCATGTTTAATGATATCAGGCTAAGAAGGCCTGATGTATCCATAATACTTATGACCTTGTTTTAACAATAAACCATAGAGGGGTGGGCAAAAGACTGGTCTGAGGTGTTAGAACCTTTTTTTTTTTTACTTCCCCTTAGACTCCAGCAGCCCTAGAGAGTCCCCCACCCACTCCTAGAGATGGGCAATTGCTGGTTTTTCAATCTTATCTAAGGTGTGGGAAAAATGTACTACAAAGGTTGGCTATTTCTTACGACTACGTCATATAATCTAAGTAAAAACAGTGAGTTTGCTATGCAAACATAATTCCAAATAAGTTTTCTTAGTCTGTTTTCTGTCACTATAACCAATTACCATAGACTGGGTAATTTATAAACAATAAAGATTTATTTAGATAATGGTTCTGGAAGCTGGGATGTCAAAGAGCATAGCACCAGCATCTGGTGAGGGTCTTCTTGCCATGTCATACCATAGCAGAGGGCATCCCATGGTCATGGTAAGAAGGCAAGTTCTGTTCAGGTCTCTCTTCCTCTTCTTATAAAGCTACCAGTCCCATCATGGGACGCCCACCCTGATGACCTTATCTAATCCTAATTATCTCCCAAAGGCCTCACTTCCAAATGCCACCAACATATAAATTTGGGTATTAAGTTTCCAATACATGAAATTTGGGGACACATTCAAACTGTGGTATAAGTCCTCAAAGGAAAGCCCGTTTTTAACCCCCAAGAACCTCCAATATAGAAAAATTTAGACCTCCTTCTGTATCATAATCCTCAGTATCCATTGGCAACTCTTACTCTAATTCCATCTCCTTACTAGGGATGGCCTCACATTACTATGATTCCCTCCCTAAAACAGTAATCTGAATGGTCACTTCTTATATTAATCTTTAGAGAAGAAATTTTTTAGAAGTCCACTTAAGGATTAAAATGAATTCAACTCAGACATACTCCACATAGTTGTTTTTCTTTAACTGAAAAATATCACGGTCAAAAATCCAGATTTCTAGCTACTCCTAAAAATCCTGGAAGGTTTTTAGCTACAAGGAACAATAACATGACGGAACATAACTTGGCAATAACAGGCTGAAATTCAATACAGATTTTCCTTTAAACATGCTGTGTTTCCTTGGGTGCCCACCATCACTTCTACTGTCCACCACTCTCTGTTGTCTTACAGCCACCCTTTGTGGATATTTACATGCAAGCCCCTACTTAACCCACTATGAGTTGGTTTTACAATTTAACACATCAGGAACAAACTTACTACATAATTTTTTCTCAAGTTCTCAGAGATCTATTCATTTCATTGTCCATGTACTCCAGATATAATTTGCCATTCCCTCTACTACTCCATAACCATGGAAGGAAGTTAGTCAGCCAGCCTAGGAGTTTAAGGCAAAAAGAATCCTGGAGTCCAATGTTAAATTCTTTAATCTATGAACTAAAGTCAATCAGAAGAGACGCCACCAGTTAGTAGCTGAAACTTTTTCCTTTTTTGCAACTTACCATCTAGTTCTCACTCTTCAAGTTCTACCCCATGAACCTAAACCACAAAGTCTTCTATAAGCATTTGTCTACCCCACACCAAGAGCTGGCTACATAATTTGCAGGGCCCAGTACAAAATAAAAATGCAAGCTTCCTTATTTAAAAATTAAATAGAATTTCAGGACTGTGACAGCAGAGCATTAAACCAAGTTCAGGGCCCTTCCAGGCATGGGAACTTGTGCAACCACAAGTTCACATGGTTGCATGACCATGATGCTAGCCCTACCCATCTCTTCCTCTTAAACATGCTTTCCTGTTTCCTTTTGTCTGTGTTCTGTCCTCCAAGGGTCCCACCCGAGGCTTGGCAATCTAAATCTGATCTCATTTGCTTCTGACCGTTTTACCTTCTTGCAACAAGGACAAGCATTCCTCCCCCTGACACAAAGGCTGGCCTTCCTGACAAGATGTACAGTATAGCATTTATATCTACTGGGGCCTTATGACCCCAGTGCTATTCAATAAAGCAAGAGTCATTAAAAAGAAGGAAGGGCAAGCATTTAAGCCCCAGAATGGAATGTAATTTTGTTAGACTTCCTTCTTTATATGCACAACTTTATCTTGACAATAACAGTGGCTTGAAGTCAAGGAAATTCATTTATCTGTCTTTACAAACTCATGTTTTCATTCTAATTTATTACCCATATGACTTATAAGCTTATAACAGTATCATTTTTGTTCCTTATTTTTTTATTACTCCCTTCTCTTACCATTCAACCAGTAGACCCAGATGGTCTTATGCAGTTTCCCAAAGTATTGTATATACAATACACATGAGAAGGTTTCAGATGGTACAAGAAAGTTTTTTTTATATGTAGTTTATTACTTTAAAGTGAATTGGAAACAACATAATAAATCAACCTGTAAGTTCACAGTTACCAAATTTTGAAAATATACTTAAGTAAAATAAAGTAAGTCCATTTAAAGAAAAATATTAACAAAATAACAGTGAGGGGGGCAATCAAAGAAGAAAAAATATCAAGGTGGAACTCAAATAATTCAATGTGGAAAATATTGCTTTATATTGTAAGGCAAGATAATTGATTTTTAAGACGAAATAGGCATTTGTGTCTTTTTCCTCCAGTGGAGTTAATGTCTCTAAGAAGGGAAGTAGAATACCAATTTGCATTAAGATTTTAGAGAACATTTTTTAAAGCTTCCACAACCTTTGCCACATGAGACTGGTAAAAATTCACCAACAGGTCAAAAACAGGAAACCAACTAGTCTAAAGAACCTAAAAATTCTTAGCATGTTATCACTTGAAGTAATAACAAGGAGTCCTGATTGACTAAAGATGGATTAATGAGGAGTCCACTCAAAAAACACAGAAAGTATCCAACCTACACTCAGATAATCTACTACCCATATACAAGGCAGGAACTACAGGGACCTAGGTGGGGGAGGGGGTGAGTGGGGCTCTGCCATGGGTAAATCATGTAACTTTAGGCAACTCATTTACTTTCTCTGTATCTGTGAATCAGTGATGCCAAAATTTTAGAGACTGAACAATTCAACTGAGCTGCTATAAGGTAAAATGACTTGCTCAAAGGCATAAGAGACTTCTTGCTAGAAAGCCACAAGATCAGTAACAGAGCGGAAAGTTCTGAAGTCCCCTGCCCAGTATTTACGCTGCTAACCTGTCTGTCTCTCTTTCTCTTTCTCATTCTCTCTCTCTCTCTTCCTTTCCTTCCAGAGAACAGCAATAAATTCAAGAGCAGCTTCCTACTTCTTAAAAATACTTCTGGAAGCCTTCAGAGCTTAGTTTCCTTGGGATGACTGCTTGAGAGCAACAGATTCCTATCTGTCATAGTTAGAATCAATCACGTATTTCCAACTAATGAGATACCTGAAAAGATATTTCAATCCTTGAATATTAGCTGGCCTAGAAAAAAATGGACACATTGATTTCTGGCCAGAACAGAGAAGGATAAGAAGTCATGGGATGTGATCAAAAAGCAGATTATCCAGGGTATCCCTAGATACCCCCTGGAAAATGTCACTGTGATTTACAGTAAGAGTAGAGATGTTCCAAACTAAACAAATATTTGGGAGAAAAGACTTGTCTCTAAAAAATTTTTTTGGAAAGACACTATAGAACTCTTGATCATATTCCCTACTCAAAAATATATTCACATCCATGATAATATGCTGCTAAGCTAGTTTCTATGATGCAGAATCGGCCAAGTGGTGGGGCTAGGGATGGCAACATGATCAATAGAATAAAAAGGCAAAAATGAGAAGAAGAAATTATCAGGAGGAATCTGTGGTAGAGAGAAGTGGACAAGATAAGAGATCAGTTGGTAAGAAGGTACAGCAGATGAGGAGAAATAAAAATGCATGGATGATGGTGGAGTATCTTACAGAAGGGGAATAAAAGCTATAGGTGCGAGGGCAGCTGAATAGGGAGGAAACAGGCGAATTTGCACGAAGTATTGGGATGAGCTATGTATCTCCTTCATGTTATTTTAGAAATACAAGTTAAAAAATTGAGTTATTCTAAAAATACTTTATAGCTTAACCCCATGACTGGCTCTTGCAGATCACAGCCTCAGTAAGGAAGCAAGAATCACTACAGAGAATACCAAAAACACAATCAGATGTGGATACTCATTGCTTAAGAGCTAAGGAACTATACAATGGGCTTTCAGAGCAGGATGCAAATCCATGTCTAAAACAAACTACAAATAGCTTCACATCATGGATTTGGTACTCCTCCCAAACAATCAAAACCCCACTCTGAAAAAAAAAAAAAAAAAAAAAAAAGAAGAGAAGGAAGAAGGAAGAAGGAAGAAGAAGAAGAAAGAAGAAGAAGAAGAAGAAGAAAGAAGAGAAGAGAAGAAGAAGAAGAGAAGAAGAAACAGAAGAAGAAAAGAAAGAAGAAAAGGAGGAGGAGGGAGGAGGGATTAGGAAGGAGGAGGAGGAGGAGGAGGGAGGACAGGGAGGGGAAAAGGGTATGTGATTGTGAATCGGGAAGGCAGTTTTCCATTCCATTAGTTCGGGCTCACTCCAGACGCATCCAACCAAAAGAGCATATTGATTATTATCTTATTCGTTAGTTATTTATTTCTTATTATACTCGTATTAGTAGTAGTAAGTTGTCAGTTTCTCCTAAGATTAAACAACTACTTACCTTATGACCCAACAATTGTTCTTTTGTGCATTTATCCCAGAGAAATAAAAACCTATGTTCACACTAAACCTGTCCATCAATGTTCATGACAGAATTATTCATAATAACCCAACACTAGAAACATCCCAAATGTCGCTCAATAGGTGAATGGTTAAACATACCATGGCACATTTATGCAATGGAATACTACACGGAAATGAAAAGGAACAAACTATTGATACAAGAGAAAACTTAGACGGATCTCAAGGACATTATGTTTAGTGGAGGGAAAAAAGCCAATCTCAAAAGTTACATATTGAGTATTAAGTGCATATTATATGATTGCACTTAATAACATCCTCAAAATGACAAAACTATATAGATGGAGAAAAGATTAGTGGATTCTGGGAAGATAGGGGATATGAATGCAAATGCAGAGTACAAGGAAATTCCTTTGTGGTGATAGAACTACACACAACCACATACACACACACACACACACACACACACACACAAATGCATGTAAAAACTGGTAAAACATAGACCAATGAAACAGAAAAGAGAACTCAGAAATAAGACGGCACTTCTACAACCATCTGATCTTTGACAAACCTGACAAAAACAAGCAACAGTGAAAGAATTCCTCATTTAAGGCCAGGTGCAGTGGCTCATGCCTGTAATCCCAGCACTTTGGGAGGCCGAGGTGGGTGGATCATGAGGTCAGGAGATCGAGATCATCCTGGCTAACACAGTGAAACCCTGTCTCTACTAAAAATACAAAAAATTAGCCGGGCATGGTGGTGGGCACCTGTAGTCCCAGCTACTCGGGAGGCTGAGGCAGGAGAATGGCATGAACCCAGGAGGCGGAACTTGCAGTGAGCCGAGATTGCGCCACTGCACTCCAGCCTGGGATACAGAGCAAGACTCCGTCTCAAAAAAAAAAAAGATACCTGGGAGAACTGGCTAGCAATATGCAGAAAACTGAAACTGGACACTGGACCCCTTCCTTACACCTTATACAAAAATTAACTCAAGATGGGTTAAAGACTTAGGTGTAAATCCCAAAACTATAAAAACCTAGAAGCAAATCTGGGCAATACCATTCAGGACATAAGCACCGGCAAAGATTTCATGACAAAATCACCAAAAGCAATTGCAACAAAAGAAAAAATTGACAAATAGGATCTAATTAAACTAAAGAGCTTCTGCACAGCAAAAGAAACTATCATCAGAGTGAACAGATAACCTAAAGAGTGGGCGAAAATTTTTGCAATCTATCTACCTAATAAAGGTCTAATATCCAGAATCTATAGGAACTTAAACAAATTTACAAGAAAAAAAAAACCATTAAAAAGTCGGCAAAGGACATGAACAGATATTTCTCAAAAGAACACATTTATGCAGCCAACACACATTTGAAAAAAAGCTCAACATCACTGATCATTAGAGATATGCAAATCAAAACCACAATGAGATACCATCTTATGCCAGTCAGAATGGAGATTATTAGAAAGTCAAAAAACAACAACTGCTGGTGAGGTTGTGGAGAAATAGGAACCCTTTTACACTGTTGGTGGGAATGCAAATTAGTTCAACCATTGTGGAAGATGGTGTGGTGATTCCTTAAATACCTAGAACCAGAAATACCATTTGATCCAGCAAAGATTTAAATAAAAAATGATTTAAATACTCAAGGGAATTTAAATCATTCTATTATAAAGATACATGCATACTTATGTTCATTGCAGCACTATTCACAATAGCAAAGACATGGAATCAACGTAAAAGTCCATTAATGATAGACTGGATAAAGAAAACGTGGTACATATACACCATGGAATACTATGCAGACATAAAAAGGAATGACATAATGTCCTTTGCAGGGACATGGATGAAGCTGGAAGACATTATCTTCAGCAAACTAACACAGAAACAGAAAATCAAACACCGCATGTTCTCACTTACAAGTGGGAGCTGAACAATGAGAACACATAGACACAGGGAGGAGAACAACATACACCGGGGCCTGTCATGGGGTGGGGTCAAGGGAGGGAGAGCATTAGGAAAAATAGTTAATGCATGCTGGGCTTAATATCTAGGTGATGGGTTGATAGGTGCAGCAAACCATCATGACACACATTTACGTATGTAACAAACCTGCATATCCTGCACATGTATCCTGGAACTTAAAAATGAAAATTAATAATAAAATACTGGTAAAAAGTGAATGTAAATTCTGCAGTGTAGTTAACATTATTGTACCAATGATAATATCTAGTTTTAATCTTTTATTGAAATTATTGAGAACATTATCACTGGGGGAAGCTTAGTGAAGGGTTCAAGAGACTCTATGTGCCATTTCTGCAACTTCCTGTTAATTTACAATCATTTCAAAATAAGAAAAAATGCATTAACATTGTTTTTAGGACTCATAAAATTAAAAACAAGAACAAGGTATGTCTCAAACTACATTTCCAGTCTCACCTGTACAATCCCAAATACCTTAAAATCCAGCCACAGTAGATTCTCCATAACTCCAAGAGTATACCAGGCACTCTCTCAGCTCCATGCCTGTCCTCAGGCTATCACCTCCACCTAGAATCCCCTTCCATTCCACCTTTCTTTCTCTGAACTCCATCATATCCCAAGGCCCACCTAAATGACCTCTCTGAGAAGCCTTACCTGGCCTGAGTTCCCCATCCCACCAACCAGAGTCCTGTTTTTTCTCCTCCACCACCACTGTACATAGCAGTGTATCCATTCAGGGAGTAAAACATTTCACCATACTCTAGTTAGTTAACTCAACATCCTCTTTCCTTAATAAACTGTGAGCTCCCTGAATAAAATGAACACATACTCATCTTTACATCTCTAATCTATTCTACTAAGCCTACTACATAGATGGTATTCAATAAGTAAATGTAGATTGAATTTACACCTGACTTGTAATGAAAATACTATATTCCAAACTGCAATCAATATAAAAACCAGTGACTACCATTAACTTCATTAATACTACTTACAGAACAATACAGGGTACCCGCTCTAGCACCATTTCTCAGCTGGGGATTACTAGGGACTGAAGAGAGATAGCCAGCAATGCCTGGAACATGTCAGGCATATCACATACATTTTACTGATGAGAAAACCAAAACTCAGAGAGCTGAAGATTTCTTAAGATAACACAGGTGCTAAATAGGACATGGTTGAAACTCAAATCTAAATTTCTTACACCTCTGTTCATTGTTTCACACAAATCCTGAGCTCCTCACAAACAGCCTTTCAGACTCTAGAAGCTGGCCTAACAGACTATTGGCTTAGGGGGACCCAGTGGTCAGGGGTGAGCAGGAAGAGACATCTTATTAGCTCCCATGAGGGCCCCAGCCACCTGCTCCTCAAAATCCTTTTTGTACCAGCCTTTGTGTATCAGAGGTCATGCTAGTTGGCTTAGATTAACTTGTAATAATATTTGAAACAGAATGTCTTAACTATATAATTTTGAACTGTTTAAGCTTAATTCCACTCAAATTAGATCATGATACTGGGGCATTAAAAAGGATTATGGACAAAAGGAAAATATATATGAACAAAGCCTCTACTGCCATCAGCTCATATTCAAATCACACTTAATACTCCCTTGTCCCAACTCATCACTAATTTCTTTTTGATATTTTGATTCATATCATGTTTAATGATCAGATCAGGGCAATTAGCATATCCATCATCTCAAACATTTATCATTTCTTTGTGTTGGGAACATCTAACTCATCACCAATTTTAGTTAAAAAATTAAGTCAGACCATACATAAATTGGCTTTTAAATATGTGTCCACCAACAAAAAACCTAGGTTCTCCCTAGCAACTACGGAACATGTATAAACAAGAGCATTCTGATGCATCCAATATTAAATAAACCCTCTTGGGTGCTGTCCAAGGTATGGGCAGATTGCAGTTGGTACTGTTCAGCTGAATTCCATCCCCAACACCTAACACAGTTCCTGGCATGGAATTCAGAAAATGTTTTTGCTGATTTATAATCTGTGCTAAAGTGGACAATTAGAAAGCTGCTTTAAATAGTGCTTAAATACTCTTAAGTCTACTACTGCTGTAATCTTATTCATGCTTATAAGAAGCATACAAAACTATTTTTAAACTATTTAAAGTGTCTTAAAATTGCATGAGAAAACATAACATCAATATTCAACAGAAAAATGAAAGCTTTGAGTACAATTTTTAGGTCTTAGTTTTCTCCACTACAGCACGTGCAATGGTAGACTAAGGATAGACTCTGACCTATCATCTCACACCAATCTGGAGACCATAAAATTTGCCAAAAAATGGAAAATTCTCAGATTTTAGAGCAACAAAGCATAATCATGATTTAACTTGTTTCTCTTCCATTAATCCAAACTTCTATAATCCATTTAGAAAAATAAATCCTAAACTTTCAGGGTATGGTGGGAATAACGTAAAATATTCCAGTTTACAAAAGGCTTCCCTTCATGGCTTTAACCTACCTCAAACAAATGACTCCACTAGGATGCATGCTAGTTGTCATTGCTGCTAATACATTTTCACCATGATGGAACTATATACATGCTTTTTCTTTCTGATGTAGTACTAGATTATGGTTAAAAGCTCAGAGTCAACCCTTCCTTGGTAAGATTATTAGGGGATTAAATGAGCTAATCCATGTACAGCACGGGATCCACAATTGGCTCAGGGTTGGCATTCCATAATAGTAGCTATACCAGTGACTATAAGGATGATAGGAAGGATAGTAAGTAACAACAGAAAATCTTTAGGTTTTGTTTTTACAACCACGACACCCAAAAAAATGCCTAAGCAGAGAACAAAGACAGCTCACAAGGCCAAGATTCATCATACCAAAGCTCTGGGATTTCTTCTTGTTTTCTCAACTGCCCTAAGGATTTCAACTTTGTTTATGTGACAGACCAATCCACTTTGTTTCCCATGGCTGAGACGCAGCTGCCAGGCTATACCTTTGCAAGTCGAGGTGCAGCATGTGTGAAGGACACCCTCATGTGTTAGACAACAGGCCAGGAAAGGCATGCCAATGGGACCAAAGTTCAGGATTTTTGCTGTCTTCAATGACCTGGAAAATGTCTGTGTATTCATCCCCCACTTCCCACTTCCTGATAAACCAAAGCTGCTGCTCCCTTAATAACTTTACCTCCCAACCCCTTTTAATGCTCAACCATATCTCTGCCAGCTGACAAGAAGAGCTGACAGGCTACAAATGAAATCCTGTTCCAGCCTGTCTACCTGCAGGATGAGAAGGGAGTTAGTGAGGCAGGAAGGAAACAGAAGGCCCTGATAAGGGGAAATCAGCCATGTTTTAAAGGTAGATGGGAAAAGAGTAAATTGTATCTGATGTCCACTCAAAAACATGAACGCAAAAGAGCCTCCCTCTCTGGCAGTTGAGTGAGTTGTCTGGCAGCTTCCTTAACCACAGTTTTGCTTTGTTTTAATCAGAAGAGTGTGAAGGGGGAGTGTTTAAGTCAGGAATGGAACAAAGCCTGGAAATGTCACTTCTGACAGCTATTTGTGGACAGAGAAATGAAGTAGGTATATGCCAGTTGTGCTCCCTTGTTTCATCCGATTCTCTCATTGACATATTACATATTTACTGAGCATTCATTGGTGCCATATACCACAGAAACAGACATAAAAGTCTAGGTGTTTTTTTTGTTTTGTTTTGTTTGTTTTGTTTTGTTTTTTGTTTTTTATCAAGGGTGGGGTTTTTTTATCTAGGTCTTTTTATTTAGGTCTTGTTTACCTAGGGTGGAGTTTTGCTAAACAAAAACAAGGAGAAGGGCATTCCAGGTAAAGGAAACCCAAGGAAGGGGTAGGGGAAACAACAGGCAGAGGCAAGCAGCAAGTACAGGGCACGTTCTGGAATACCGAGACCAAAGCCTTCCACTGCTTGCTCTTCCTTGTGCCAATGACAACATGTATCATGTTCTCACCGTGTGATTTCCTTGCCCTGAAATTATTGCTTATTTGTAATCCCTGGTCTCCTTAACTAAGAATGGCTGTCCTGTTGGAGGTATAGGGATCCAGGTGGAAATGTTTGAATTAGGAGTTTTTATTTTAAAAATTATCCATTTTCTCAGAATATTTGCATACTTGCTACTTAGTAGTTTTGGCAGATTTTTGGCAATCTATTATAAATAAAAGGTGTTTGGGGTGTTTTGCTTTGGTTTAGCTTTTAGTGGCTCTACCTATGTCTATATGCAGAAAGGTTCTCTTTTCTTGAGGTCTGAGCAGGTTATGGAGTCTAAGGAAATAATGCAGGAGACTCAAGAGCTGTGCCCAGGCAGAACACATAGGTGGTACCATGATCATGTGTCCCAGGTGTGAATGATGCTCACTTCCTACCAAAAACTACAGTCTCTACCCACCCCCAGCAATATGTGCTAGCTTACTCCCTAGTACCTAACATTATCTAATCTCCACCACTTTTTACTTATTTATTGTCTATCTCTCTGTTTTAGAGAATAAGGGATTTTTCCTATTTTGTCACCACTGCATCCTTAGCACCCACATAATGCCAGGTATATTGTAGGCATTTAATATGAACTTGTTGAATGCCTAGTCAATGTATGAATTCCATAGGATAGTCCCAATTCTAAACACTGTCACACTGTCCATATAAACACCACACCCCTATTGTTAGATCAGTTGTCATAATGGAATACATACATAGTGAAGTAGCAGGTAAAGTAGCTTAATACCTGCTATTTGTAAAGATGCTTAAGCACTATCCTTACACAGATAGCATCAAGAAGCACTAACCTACTGAGAGCTCGGATGACTCCCCACTCCCCAGCCCCCAAATCTCAGGCTGAAATGTAATCCCCAATGCTGGAGGGGTGGCCTGGTGGGAGGTGTTTGGGCCATGAGGGTGGATCCCTCATGAGGGAGGCTGGGTACTGTCCTCAAAATAGTGAGTGAATTCTTTTGAGATCTGGTTGTTTAAAAGTGTGTGGCGCCTCTCCCCTACCTCTCTCTTGCTCCTTCTCTCACTATGTGACATGCCTGCTCCCGCTTCACCTTCTGCCTTAAGTAAAAGTTCCATGAGGCCTTCCCAGAAGCCAAGCAGATGCAGTGCCATGCTTATACAGCCTGCAGAACTGTAAGCCAATTAAACCTCTTTTCTTTATAAATTACCTAGCCTCCAGTATTCCTTTATCACAATGCAAGAATGGCCTAATATACCCACTGACCCATCTGGTTTCCACACACATGAATCTGTTTCAGTCATTAGTCAATTAGATAGAGGATGCAGAGGCCTGCATAAAAACATACTCTAATAGCCATCACTTTGTCAGGCATTATGATTTGGCCACATACTTTTTTACTTTCTATCCTAACTCTCCAAGTGTCATCTTTAAAAGTAGCAGTCTTTCTGGATATTAGAGTATGCACACATTTTCCCCAGTTCTGTAACTCCTACCCTTGGAGCTTAAAATGCACGTGTACACACACACACACATATACACACAACTTATACCAAAACACTTTCCCAGTGTTCATTTTGTAAATCAAGGCATGTCACCCCTACAAGAGGGGGAAAAGAGAAGGTAACAAGAAAAGTATTATTGGTCAATCTAAAGAAGCCTCTTTACATTATTATTTTTTTTTAAATCAGCCAGTAAAAAAGTATCTCAGAGGACAAAAGGAGGATTTCTGCTGGAAGCCAGGCTTGCAGAGGCTGATCACATTTGCAGATGCAAAATTCCATTACTTCCCCATCGACCTCAGCAACTTTAGTCTCTGGTCAAAGGACCAGGTGGGAGAGAGTGGGCTATCCTCCTTCTAAATGGGGAAGGAAAGCAGCCAAGCAAAAAGAATTTGAGAAAAAACAATGCTGTCCTAGTGAGAAAGTGTGTTAAGTAGGCCAGTATTGGAACCACAGTTTGTCTCACACAAATCCAAAATTGTCCTTTTATATTTTATTTTCTCCTTTCTTTCCCCCTGCTTTTCTTTCCTTGGCCCTATTCACTATTACTGTCATTTCATGTGTGTTTTTTAAACCATAATGTATTTGTTCAATTATCTGCAGACCTACAGCCACTTCATCAAATTAGCTGATCTCTATTTATAGGTGATAATCCTGTACAGTTCTAATAAAAATTCTTAGTAGTGATAAAACTAAGTCAAATTTTGCAATGCTGTTTTTCATCCAGGGACTCCTGCCACTATCCAATAAATTTGTTTCAGTGAGTGTGGTAAATGTATATTTTCTTTTAAAGATAGTACTTTTAAATAAGAAAAACCAGACAGTGATACCAGCAGATAATACTTTCATAGTTTGTTTCACTCCCTACTCCAAAATCACATTACCTTAAAAAATGAACTTTAACAGACAAAATAATAGAATAAATCTAAATGGGCTTTGAATAATGATTCTACCAGGAATGGATTTCATTTGCTTAACAGTGACATTTTTGTTGCTATTAATATATCTCCATATTCATTAATTTTACTAAACATCTTATTTCATTTACTACACTCAATTTACCAATTGTTCTAATGGCCTCTAAGGATGTTAGGAAGCATAATAAAAGAAAAAGTTAAAACAAATAGCATCTTTAAGCCAAGGTCTAACAAAGACCCCAAACCACATTCTAAGCCATAGGCCAAATTCCATATTAGAGCCCAAACTACAATTAATCATATTCTTTGTTAACAAGGTTTGAATACTCAAACACCAGTGCAATGTCTATCATGAAAGCCTTCCCATTTTACTCATCTCAGAGGTAAGACTATTACTTTTACCTACAGCAGAGTCATGTCTGAATATAATGGAATCCTGACTGTGATGCCAAGGCATGGGTAGTCAGGCCAACCAAGAGATGCAAAATTAGCATCCTCTTGCAGGACAGGGTCTGGCAGGTACCACAAGTCTAGGCAGAAAATGATCAGATCCATGCGGATCAGCTAGGCAGTGAGGAGCATCCATGTATCAAAAGTCTGAGCAGGAAGGCAAACTCTCACCTAGAAAATTCAAAGGTTGGCAAAAGCAATCAGAATGAGAGGGGACAATGACCCCTGTTCATATAGTTGAAGCTGGCTGCATTCTGCCCTGTTTTATAGTAGTTACTAGACATGAGTGTAGAGGGTTCACAAATATCAGCCAGAGCCAAAAGGAGCTAAGAGCCTTTGTGCATTTATCTCCTGTTGCTAAAATTACTACAAATATCACTGGCTCAAAAAAAAAAAGTGTCAAATCTGACACTGTTTTAACGGTAAAGTCATTCTTATCTTTCTATTGATTTAATCAGCAAAGCCAGGCAAAAAAACTACAAAGTTAAACATTAGTTAATAGTGTTGCCCTTAGTGACTTTGGAAAAGTTACTTAACATCTGTAACCTCTTCCACTGTCTTTAACATGGGGGAGGTAACAATACTTGTCTCATAAGATCAGAGGATGCAGCAATGCATGCAAGCACTTGGCATTGACCTCAGGTATAGTAAGCAATCAATACATATGAGTTGCTATTGTTAACAGTACTTTAAGTGAGACCATAAGAAAATGACACTTTTTTAGGTCAAAATGGTCTAATATTGGCAATTTCATATGGTTTGATCTAAAATTTTCATAAATCATCATGATCAATTTGTTAATATTATAATATTGTTATTGACAAATTTTTGACATCTTACGATTCTATTTTAGGATCCAAAATACTGAAATTTCAACTGGGAAATGTAGACAAATAGAAATTACTCCATTGCAAATGGCTATCTATTTATCCATCTATCTATTTATCTATTTGTCTACCTTCCTAAAAAGATGTGTCAGGAATAAAGAGAGCCAGCATACATCAGGATATAAGGATGTTACACATGGCTGAGATGACCACAGATTTTTTTGACACATAGTTTAACCATTTAAGCCATCATGATATTTATGACACTGTCTGAGGCTCTGGAGCATAAAATGGAATTCCAAATTAAGGAAAGTCAAATTAAAATATGAATATTTAGAAACCCCTAAAGGAATAATTGCAAAAACACTAAGCTGAGGGAAATAAAATGAGACCCAAAGCAGGAAAGAGCATATAAAAATATGAAACTTTAAAAAAGTATGTGCATATATAAGGCATGAATCTTAGAAGATACAGGTTTTTAAAAAAATACATTAGTCTCGTAATACTAAAATGGAACTGTCTCCTGCTCTTGTTCTGAACAACATAAATCTATACATATAGTGTGTACAGATGCAAAACTATTAGTTTCCTAAGAGGCTTTCAGTGACAGAGCTTTGATTTGTGGCCACGATCCTAGTGATGGAAGTACAGTGATCCATCCATAGTCTCTCATATGGCACCCGTTATGCCCGAGGGCCTACAACTGTCAGGTGAGGAGCCATGTTAAAAGATCAGACTTAGGCCACTGAATGAGCCAATGGACATGCACAGGATTCCAGCCTATGACCTTTCCCTCATTAGGGAATTCCCTGCCCTAATCAAACACCAATGGTGCTAAAACGTGTATTCAAAATACCATCAACCTTATGGTTCAGTACTTTAATAAGCACTCTTAGTTTAGGCTGCTATAACAAAGGGCCATAGGCGGGTAGCTAATACACAACAGAAATTGATTTCTTACAGTTCTAGTGGCTGGGAGTCCAAGATCAGGGGAGCCAATATGGTCAGGTTTCGGTAAGGGCTCTTTTCCAGGTTGCAGACTGCCTATTCCTCATTCTATCCTCTCATGGCAGAAAGAAAGCAAACTAACTCTCCACCCTCTTCTTTTAAGGGCACACTAACCCCATCCATGAACATTCCATACTCCTCATCTAATTTTGTCCCAAGGGTCTCGCCTCCAAAAACTATCACCTTGGGGATTAGAGTTCAACATGTGAATTTTGGGGACACAAATATTCAATCTATTGCACACTCATACATCTATAACCCTTTTTGAAGTTCAAGAGAACTTTGTCTCTATGTGAAATGCACAATAAAAGCAGGAGTCCTTCCGAGTCTCTTGATACTATGTCCACAATGATTCAAATAAGCCAATTTACAGAATAAATCAGACCTAGTCATCAATACTGAACAGCATTCTTGTCAAGGGTTCTGGAGTCAAGACTGTCTGAATTTAAATCCCAGCCTTGGTAGCTATAGGATCCTAAACAAATTACATTACCTTTCTGTACCTCACTTTCATCATCCATAAATGGGGGATACCAATATGCTTGCTTCATTGGAATCTTGTGAGAATTAAGTGAGCTAATACACAAAAAGCGCAGCTTACTTGGCATATGGCAAATGTTTAAGGAATGGTAACAATTAGTATTATTATACTAATTATTCCTGGCCATTTCTATACTAATAATGATTAAATATGGAAAATGAAAAATGAAATTTATAAAGAATCATCATATATGAAGATAAATTAAAAGTATAAACATAATCATTTAGGCCAGGCATAGTGGCTCATGCCTGTAACGCCAACACTTTGGGAGGCCAAAGTGGGCGGATCACTTGAGGTCAGGAATTTGAGAGCAGCCTGGCCAACATGGCGAAACCTGATCTCTACTAAAAATACAAAAAAAAAAAAAATCATTTATACATTTGCATAATATATTAAGAAACAACATTATTTTGTACTAATATATCATATATCAACTATTTTTGAAAATTCACTACTCTAGCTATCTGAAATCAAGAAGAACATTAAGAAAAGTCAAATAAAGTAAATAACTAAAGAATAAAAAACAACATTAACCGGTTTCCTATAAATAAGAAGTCCCCTGAACTTCATCTCAACAAAAGCTATCCTGGCAACCTTCCAGGAGTCCAGTGCCTGTACAAATTATGCATACTAATTTATGTAAAGCAGGCTTTTTTTTTTCCTCTTGAGATAACAGAAGATAGTTCTATCTCTTTGTGAGTAGGGACCTTTATTTTTTTACTTTGTCTTCTAAGATTCACTTTTCATATTGCTTTTTTGTCTCATGGTTTTTGTTTATATGTTTTCCCCTTTTGATCTCATTTTATTTTTCTTACAGATAGTCCTTTTTTAACTAGCTCTTCCTTTTAGATATTCTCATTCAACTTTTCTTAATTTCACACTCAATTTTATGCATCAGGGCCTAGGACACTGCCTTAAACATAATAGATACTCTACTATTTGTTAAATAAATGTAACAAAGCACCTGTGGTCAGCCCAGCCATTTGCAACATTCTTACAAATGGATGCATGCTAGTTGTCATTACTACTAATACATTTTCACCATGATGTAACTATATACATTACCACTTACAGTAGGGTAATTTCTATTTGACCACATTTCAGAATTGAAATATGCCTTCTAATCTATATTGCTCATGTATACTTACTATCACAACACTCAACAGAGTTAGGAAAGAAGTTTATCTACAAAAAATAAATATGCAATATTTTTTAAAAGACAGAGTCTTTTAAAGAACCTAAAGACAATGACATAATATCAAATAACAAATACATACATCAAAATTTTGGACCCAGAAACATTCTTGTTATACTTTTTTTATTTTAATACATATAAAACATAAAATATTCTTAGGAACTTTTTCTTCAAGGACCCTAATCATGACATGTGTCCTATAAGGTACAGCAATAACTAAAGGAGCAAAGATAAGAGAAGACAAGAAATCTTGTTTATTCAAATGATGGAGTTTTGGACCATGGGACGATCTCATATTGTCTTTTTAAAAATACTAATTTCTTCATACAAAGAATATTTCATTTGGTGATTTGCCAAGAAGTCTGCTTTTAGAAAAAAGAAGCTAAAAGGAAAATATTTCAAAAGAATGACAATTATGTCAGGTAATTTATCCTTAATCTTAAATACTTTATAAATTAATAAATGGTACTACAAAAAAGAACTTTTACACACAGTATAAATCTTTTTAAATTTATTTTTTTAGGCCTAGAGGGTGTATGGTATAGTGTGAAGAATACAGGCTTTGCAACCAGAAGACCTTAGTTCTGATCCCACCTTTGCCTCTTTACTCCTTAGACTACCAAGATAATTAAATGAAATTATATAGATAATATATTTAGTGGAGTGCCTGACACACAATAAGAACTCAGTGACTAATCATACCATTACTAGTTTTTTAAAAAAAGGAATTAAAAGAAGGCACATTGAATATATATTTAGTCTTGCCCCCTCCCAAAGTTCTACTAGAAAATAATGGGATTAAAGATAAAGAAGTCCACAAATATAACAAAAAAAGGAGGCCAGGCATGGTGGCTCAGGCCTATAATCCCAGCACTTTGGGAGGCCAAGGCAGGTGGATCATGAGGTCAGGAGATCGAGATCATCCTGGCTAACACGGTGAAAACCTGTCTCTACTAAAAATACAAAAAATTAGCCGGGCGTGGTGGCGGGCGCCTGTAGTCCCAGCTACTGGGGAGGCTGAGGCAGGAAAATGGTGTGAACCCGGGAGGCAGAGCTTGCAGTGAGCTGAGATCGCACCACTGCACTCCAGTCTGGGCGACAGATCGAGACTCTGTCCCAAAAAAAAAAAAAAAAGGAGAAAAATCAGTAAAAACAAAACTCTAACAGGTGGAAACAGATCAATATGTCATAACTAGCTGAGAAAGGTGAATCCTATGTCCACTGCAGGACCCTTAGCTGTACCATTTTAAACCAAAAGTCACCCCTAAAAAAATCGACTTATTTTTTGTGGTTTTATTACATTATAACATCCCTGTCTTTAAAATGTCAGCTAAGCAAAAAAGATTTCTTAAGGATTACATATGAAAACTGCAATCCATTGCTTCAAATATTTAGATGACATTAGAGAAAATGATTCTAATATATTTCAATTTTTAAACTGCAGAAATTAAAAAACATGACTAGGGTTAGGCAGCATAAACAACAAAACAAAACATGGGATTACAAAGGCTTTCAGGATAGACTATTAAATCAACTAACCACTAAACTGACAGTCCTCAAAGAGCAAATTAGGCTCAACAAGTAAGTCATATAAGTTATATAACATATAATTATATTTTTTTATAATTATATGTTCCAGTTCCCAGCACCAAAACATGTACACACCAAGGGGTGAAAACCTAGAGAGGAATCGGGGAAGGAAAAGATGTGTGCTTTCGAGGGCCAGGTGGGGTGATTCTCATACAGCACACACTTTTTTGTTTCTGCTGAGAAGTACTAGTCTACAAAATACAGGCTCTCTTCCCAGCTGTAAAATTCAGGGATGCTCTCTATCTTGCGCTACAAATGGGGGCATAAACTGGCTCAAACAATTTGGAGAACAATTTAGTAATAGCTAGTAAGGTTTAAGGTATGTATATCTTATTACCCAGAAATTCCACTCTTAAAAATATATCCTTAAAAAACTCTTGCATATGTACACAAGGAAATATTTACAAAAACGTTCATAGGAACGTTGGTCCATAGGAACAATGTATTGCCAAAACATTAAAAACAATGAAATATCCATTAACAGAAAAAGAGATAAACAGATTATGGTATACTCACACAATGGATAGCAGTGAAAATGAGTGACCTAATGCTACATACATCAACATAAATGAATCTCATAAACAACTCTGAGCTAAACAGAGCTGCCAAGGAATACATACAGCATAATGCCATTTACATGAAGCTTAAGACCATACAAAACAATACTATAAATATCTTAGAGCAACATACAAATGTAGTAAAAGTCGTTAAGTAAGAAAATGATAAGCAGCATATTTAAACAGCAGAGTTACTACTGAGGCTAAAGACAAAGAAATGAAATCAATAGGGTAATATGAGGACTAATATATTTAACTTCTTATGCTAGGTAGCATTAAACTTTACATCCTTTTATATGTACTTTTATGTTTTAATTATTTTACAGCAAAATTTTAAATCTGAAATACAAATTTTGAGATTCTCTAGCTTTGTAGCACTACATGTGGAAAGCACGAAAACAAATAAACCAAGGATGATTTCATCATCATGTGCTTTATCCAAACAAACATAAAGAGTTGATGAATAATAACTCCATGCCATGATGACAATGCAATACTGCATTCTTTCATAAAGCCAATCTCATCCAACTCTTCATTCCACTAACACTGCTAAGGTTGTGCCTCATCATCCTCTCCTCATCTACCACCTCTAGCTGGTCTCCTCGCCTTTGGTCTCTTCCCACCTCCTATCTGGACTCCACATTGTCCCCACTTACTGGCTTAAAAAATGATGTCAAAATAAGGCATGAATGGGAGAACTTAGAAGATTAAAATTCTTGCCAATGTTCTAGATGTAGTCAGTAATAGGTTCATAGGCTTTCCTTGCATTATGAGTATATAAATAACAATAAAATGACAAAGGATGTCATGGAGCAAAAAATATGATTAACCTAATTCTGTATTCCTAAAATCTATTTTTTTAAAAATAACAACAATAATGGGACCAACCTACTTCTCCAGGCTACTCCCCTTCCCCCATGGATCCATTCCCTCTATCCATGTTAGTGGATAGAGAAGGATAATTAACAAAATAAATACAAAAAATATACAGTATGTTAAACAGTGAAAACTTATTTTGTTTACTGACCAATTGTTCCCTCTGGAATGTAAGTTCCATGAGGGCAAGAATTTTTTCATTGCTGTAGAATACCCTATAATACCACCTAGAAAACACCCAGAAGACAATCTGACACATAGTAGGTAATTGATAAATATTTGCTGAGAATGAGTGAATGAACAATACATGACAAAATAGTGCTCAATAAATGGAAACTGTTGCTGTCATTATCATTGTATCTGTAGGGCAGGCTTCACTTGTCCACAGGAAAATGAATTTTGGAAAGGCAAAAATACCTTGCCTTCAACAATGCTGGCATTAAAACAAAAACTTAGGTCTAGAGTCTAGACCTCCATCAAGTGACTTTTATAACTTGGCCTACTCAGTTTCTTATGTTATATTAAATGAGACTAGGTAATGTCATTCCACAGATTTCAGGGCACCTTACAAAGTACAATTTTTTAAATTTTTTTTCTATAATTTAAAAGAAATTTAGGCCAACTGAGATCAAGTGACCTGTCTGAAGTTAGATGCATTAAAGCCTGGTTTAGAATTCTTAGACTCAGAATATCAGTTTAGGCTCACTGCTTACTGTCTACCATCATTATGGTAATTGGTTTATACCATTCCATGTCCTTTCATCTACTGCTCAACTTTACCACCAAGCTAACCAACAATATATTAATCACTTTTGACCAAATACCAAATACTAAATATCAAGGCAAGACTTCTGGCAGCTCACCAAAAGAGGAGACAGGGCAACAGAAGCTAGAACCATGCACAAGTAAAAAAAATAAATAAATAAAAATAAATTTCAAAAAAAGGCAAGCTTGTTTTTGCTTGTCCCAAAACATATCAAAAAGAAATGATAAATGTATGAGGTAATGGATATGCTAAATACCATGGGTTGATTTTCACACAATATATACATGAATCAAAACATCACACTATACTCCATAAATAAGTATAATTATTATGTGTTAATAACAACTAAATAAATGAGTAAAATAAAAAATGACAATGGTAGAAAAGCAGTCTGACAAGACCAGTGAAAGTGGGAAACAAGGACAGTGAAAATGACTCTATCTAGTGGAATCAGATTTTTAATAGCACAACTGCTATTTTTTTCTGTGAGCTATCTCATTTTCTAAAGTTAAAACCCTATCATCTGGTTATTTTAGTTAACATTTTGATGTACTAGAAGTGCTACTAAGTTGGGTAAAGAACTGAAAGAAATGTAGGGCAGTGAGCTCAAAAACTCACTTGGACATCAGATCAAAGGCATTCCAGTTTACTGGGACTATGCCACAAATACTAAACAAAGGCTTTCAAACAAATACTGTGTCCAAGCAATCTAAGTAAGGTGCTAATTTCATAGAAACCATGTCCAAGACTATTCTTTTCGTTAAGTTTACACTGGTTCCAACTTTACCAGTAACCTTTCTCAAGCTGCAGTTCGGTCTGTGCTTCATAACCTTTCTCTTGTATTCAATACTGCTCTTGAAGATCTTCAAACTTCTCAACAAAGACAGTGTGCTTAGTTCACTTTGATATCTTTGCAGCATCTGGTAATATTAAACTTCTTCAAATTCCTTTCTTTTTGAGCTTCCCTGACTGGTACTTTTTGGATTTTCCCATGCTATGATTCTATCTCTCTTTAAATACTCCTTTTCCTTCCATCTGTTAACTGTGGTTTTTCTACAAAACACAGTCCCTGAAGAATAGACTGTATTCCATGGTTTTAACCAACAGCTTCACATAGCTGACGTTTAAATCTCTGGTTCCAGTCCTTGTATCTACTATCCATTCCAGGCTATCATCAAAAGAGAATATTTATCTGGCCAGTTGTCACCTCAATCTAAATATGCCCAAAACTGAACTTGCCTCCTTCAAATCATCCTTTCAATCAAACCAATTCCCTTTCTCTACTTCTCTGTCTTCCATCAATGGCACCACAGCTCTCTCGGTAACTAACGTACAGATCTTCAGTCACCTTTGCCCATTCTGTCTCCTTCAGTCCATTAAGGCACTGAAATATTTACTTAGGCAGCCAAAATTAGGACATGACCTGCATAAATAAGAAAAATGCCAACACAATAGAAAAGCAGTTAAAGAAAAATAGTTTGAAGATTAAAATATTGGGATTTCCCATATGTCGCTAGAGTTTGAAAACAGAATATCTGAAGAAGGTGCCGTGTAAAAATTCAGATGCTGGTAATCATATACATCCAATTATCTTTAGCCATTTTTGCCTTTACAGACATCCCTTTCTCTCTACTCACCAATATCACTGCTGTAGTTCACACTTTCATTACCTCACATCTCAACAAATCTTGCCTCTCTTCCAATCCATTTCATCCTTCCACCTCTGACATCAATCATGCTAAAGCACAATATTTATTATGCCATTCACTTAGCCAAAAACCTTCAAACTACTTGGTCTGACATATAATATTATTTTCCACTCCTGGTTTTGGAAAGCCCTTCCACTTCAGATACATCCTCACACTCTACAGACTGAAAGCACCCATGCAAGTATGAGATCAAGAAGACAACTGGTAGATCCAAAGATATCTATAGCTTCACTTTTGTTCTCTTTCTCTCCATGTTTTCCTCTTTGTAACTTTTCTTCTTTTCTACCACTTTCTTATACTCATTGTCTTTTCCATATTTTTTTCTTTATGCCAATGTTACCAGCAAGAATTTATAATCCCTAGTAACTCCAGGAACTAAAGAGATTAGTGATCACTATTCTAATCAATAATTACCAATAAAAAAGACTCAGACACAACAGAATGGAAAGTAGAAGGAAGGCGACGTTGGTTGTGGAATAACCATGTGTCCAAGGTTCTCAGTGCAATTCTAAAATAAGGTTAGAAGTAAGGCCAAACAAGTTCTCAGATCTTATGATGGGGGCCTCAATAAGTGGTGAAGATGCCTTGCTGTCAATTTATTCAGGAATATAGAAGTAGCATAAACATAACTTCTTCCAGTTACAGTTTTCCAGATTTTTTTCCCTATATTTCATCAGAAGCTACACAGGGCCTTGGGTTTTCCTCCACTGAAGATCCATATCTGACAGAAAAGAACTCTGTCGGCCAATGTCTTCAATATAAAATTAAGAAACCTGGGAACTTTTTCAACATCAAACTAAGGCTATCTTGTCTTTACACAGGCTGTGCTTAGTTGGGTTTAAAAAAAAAAAAAAAAAAAAAAACAGACTCTCTGTCTTTCTTAAATCTCATATTTTAACTGCATTTCCTTAGGCCATATTTGCATCTTCAATGGAAAATAAATGCTCTTTCCCATTTCATAAAATGTTTTTTCACAGAAAAGAAACAAATCAACAATTCTCACTATACTCACAAATATTTAAAGCTTCAACCTGAGGTCTATGAGTTTCACACACACACACACAAATGAAACTGCTCTTGATTGGAAATGTGCACACACATAGACACAATCCACTCCTTTCTCCATTGTCCCCAATACTTTTTACTCTTAAGGAAGAGAGAATAATCAGTTTAATTGAAATTTAGATATTTTAAAACTTCTCCCTTCCTTTGTCTCTTCTCTCAATGAAGGAAAAATTAAGGGTTTTATTGAAAAGGAATGGTTATTTGTATTCTGACTGTATATTTGTGCGAGAATGCAAAAAATAGAAAAGGAGTGTAAGGAAGGTAACTTTCAGGTAAATCAATTGTGTTTCCATTAGGATTCCTCTTCTTTTCAGTTTTTGGCATCTAACTTAAACATACTAATCCTTCCTAGGGAAAAAGAACTCAAAACATTTATAACCTTTCACTGTTCCAGTACTAGTCCAGAGAACTGGATGTGTGCCCCTATTCAGAGCCTCACGCTAAGCAAAATGTAAAATGTCTGGTTTACGTTGGCAAAAATCTATTTTTTCTTTATGTTCTTTACCCTTCCCCTTCTCTTTGATTATATGTCCCAGAAATCTGGCAGTCTGCACAGTCCTTGGGAATAATTTCTAATGGTAGAATGACAGATACTATATTATGATGGAATAAGGACAGTTTTTTCCTTTAAATAATGTTTATTAAGCACCACTACAGACAATTTGAACCTTCCTTGAAATGTTTATCATCGTTCCTGGAGAAAAAAATTTTGTAATCAAAAGTTTTTTAACCCTGGATTAAGCAGACTCCTCAGCACCTTTAATATGCTAATAAGAACCACCACCCTCCCCCTCCCCTGCACCTGCTCCCTAAAAAGCAGCCCTGACATACAGGAATTCCCAGACTTCTTTGACCAGCACTACTTTCAATTAACTATTTACTACTCCACAAAATAATCTGAAAACAGTTGTGGTTGGAGAACTCAGAGAAGGGAGACAGCATTTATGCTGGAGTGGAAGAATTAAATATAGCCTCATAAAACAGTATTTGAGCCAGGTACTGAAGGATAGGTACAATTTAACTGTGCAGAAATGAGAAAAAATGCAAAAAGGATGCCAAATGTATCTCAAGTCCCTCACTTTTTTTTTCTCTTTTTTTTTTAATTTCAATAGTTTTTGAGGAACAGGTGGTATTTCATTATATAGATAAGTTCCTTAGTGGTGATTTCTGAGACTCTGGTGCACCCATTCTGGTGCGCCTGGGCAGTGTACACTGCACCCAGTATGTAGTCTTTTATATCTCACCCTCCTTCTACCCTTCCTCCTGAATCCCCAAAGTCCATTGTATCATTCTTATGCCTTTGCATCCTCATAGCTTAGCTCCTATTTGTAAGTGAGAACATATGATGTTTGGGTCTCCATTCCTGAGTTACTTCCCTTAGAATAATGGTCTCCAACTCCATCCAAGTTGCTGTAAATGCCATTATTTCATTCCTTTTCATGGCTGAGTAGTATTCTATAGTATGTGTGTGTGTGTGTGCGTGTGTGTGTGTATATATATATATACACCACATTGTCTTCATCCACTCATTGATTGATAGGTATTTGGGCTGGTTCCATAGTTTTGCAATTGTAAATTGTGCTGCTATAAACATGCACATGCAAGTGTCTTTTTTATATAATGACAAGTCCGTCACTTTGAGTCATCCACCTATTTCACTTATGCTGAAGCTAGTTCACTCTGACCTGTGCTCCAGACTTAACCTGACCTGGGGCAGTATCTACTGTTCAGATCCCATCAGGACCCAGCTGCCCAGATAGGCATGAAGACATAGCTCTGCAGAGGAGGGGAAGGCAATGAAATGAGATGTTAGGTGGGAAAAGGAAGGCAGTTTCTAGGCCATAGAAGGTTGTAACCCCCTTCCAAATATTTTCTTAACTCAACATTCTTTTGATCTAAGCAAGTTAATACATCCTGTCAGTTGCAGTTTTTAAAAGATAATATGCCTAACAGTAAAAGATCTTTTCTATGTCTCTATAAACAAAATTAATCAAATATGTAAACTATACTATTGGCGCATTTTACTTGTTTCAGATGTAGTGATCGGTAGTGTAAAGTTGTCAAAAATTGTTTTCTAGAATAAAGTAGAGGTAAAACGTATGCAGAATGTTGCATTGAATCAAATGTACTTCCTTCACTTCTGAATCTCTGAGGCAAGGGTTATCAGAGAATAATATTTTTGAATTCAAAAATAAAAACTTTGGCTTAAATGTATGCAACAAACCAAATTAATGGGCTAAACTTTGTTATAGAAGTATGAGAGGATTATTTGTCAGTGTTCAGAGAACATTGCTAATTTTTTGAAATTTTATCTGGTTGTAGAAGTAATGTAGGCCAGGTACAATGACCCATGCCTGTAATCCCAGCACTTTGGGAGGCTGAAGCACGTGGATCATCTGAGTTCAGGAGTCCTAGACCAACCTGGCCAACATGGTAAAACTCTGTCTCTACTAAAAATATAAAAATTAGCTGGGCGTGGTAGCACGCACCTGTAGTCCCAGCTACTCAGGAGGCTGAGGAACAAGAATCACTTGAACCCAGGAGGAGGAGGTTGCAGTGAGCCAAGATTATGCCACTGCACTCCAGCCTGGATGACAAAGTGAGGCTCTGTCTCAAAAAAAATAAAATAAAGTAATGCGTGTTTTTTTAAACTTGAAAATGTAAAAGAACCAAAGAAAAAAATTGAAACTACCTAGAGATAGCTGTTATTTAAATAATTTCTTTAATACTAAAAGTTAATTGCCTCTCCATAACCTGGGGTACATAAAATTGAATTTTTAATTGTAATAAAATAGAAATAACATAAAATTTGCTATCTTAACCATTTCTAAGTGTTCAGTGGCATTAAGTACATGAAATAAATATTTGACATCCAGAAAATGGGGTTTTCTCTAGCCATTTCAAAAAAATAAAACCTGCTAGACAACAACAAAAAAGTACCAAAGAGGACAAAAGGAACATCCCTGTAGAATATTTAAGTAACATATTAACAAGACATTCTGTCCTGGAAGGATAAATGCTATATACATAATCGACATTATAAACATCACCTACTTTATTATAAGGTTGGCAAGGACTTTCTCACATTCAGGCTTCTTCACTTTCCTGCTAAATGCAGCCATGTACTAGGGGTGTAGAACCCTAATTTAGCATTTGCTACCTGTAATCATGGTGTTACAAATCCTGGCCAGCAGCCCCACTCCCTGATGTCACACACTAAACACTTCCTCCAAGGCTACTTGCCAAGCAATCCCATCTTTCCAGGGAAAGGGAGAACAGCCTCTCTTGGTTAAAGCCTTGCAGACTCTCATAGACTGAATGCAAGGCTCCAAAAAAAAAAAGCTCCTATCAGACGTGTTCTATTAAAATCAAGCAGTATATAACCACACAGCCAGAGACCTTTCTAGGATCAGTCATTTCAAAACAGCAAGCACAAGGAAGAGTATTTCTAAAATCACACCCACAATTTCAGCCTCCTATGAAAAGTACCTAGACATTCTCAGCCCAGAATGCAATGCTTCTGAGTCCTCCTGGTATAAAGCAGCAATACTGCCAATTTCATTTTATGAAGAAAGAAAAAGGAACAATGGTTTAAATCCCTTGTCTAAAGTTACTTGGAAATCACAGTGACAACTTAGGAAAGGAACAGTTAGGAAGGATCAAATTCTCTTTGACCCAATTAATGCACAATTATATTTAAGAAAGAAAAGAAGAAGATGAGAAAAGGGGAGAAAGAACAGTTTTTGGCAGCAAATCACCAACAAACGGCCAAAGCCTCACATATACTTGGATAAGTATCCAGTGCAGAGGCCCAACACATCTTTAGGCAGCTGAAGAGCATGGAAGGCGCCAACATCGTAAGCTGAGAAAAAAGCACCCTCATCAAAATCTGAAGCAGAAGCCATCTTTGGAGAAGTAATAGAAATGTCATAGTCCAGAGGAATCTGCTTTGGGATTGAAGTAATAAAATGATGCCCACTCAGTGCCACACCAAGTGCGTGGCAAGCCCTGGGTGCTCACCAAGTCTTGCTTCTCCCTTTGCCCATTTGCACACAAGCCTGTTGCAATGTTTTTACAGCTGCCCATAGGCTTTATAGGTGGTCTACTATTTTTTGACTGAAGAATTATCATTTGCTATGATCCTACTAAGTGGAAGGGAAGGCACTGAGTCTACTCTGAGGACGCTGGGGCTTAGAGGGCTTAAGTTACTTTCCTGAGGTTTTCTAGGCAGAAGTCACAGAGCCAGGATTCAGAACCATATCTATCCAGCTCTGAAGCCCATACCTTTTCCACACTTCCACAGTGCTAACCTCACAGAAAGCACAATTAAGAATGTTTAATTTAAGCCCACAGAGAGACAGATCTCATTAATATATTAAAACAGGAGTTGGGAAACTTTTTCTGTAAAGAGCCAGATAGTGAATATTTTAGGCTTTGTGAGTCAAGTAGGTTTTCTGATGAATATTCATTTTTTTTTCTCTTACTCTCTAAAAACATAAAAACCATTCTTAGCTCATGAGGCTATACAAAAACTGGCCACAGGCCATAGTTTGCCAATCCCTATGTTAGAAAACACAATCCAAGCAAGGCTCAATGATTCTGATGGATGAGAACTGTAATACTGATTACTCACAGACATCTTGATTCACTACAGTGTCTTTCATTTCAAGATGGGGAGAAAAGAGGGGGATAGAAGAGAATCAGTGTTCAGTCTAGTCACTTCATAAACATTCCATTGTTAAGTGTAAGGAACAGTGGCCCCTTACTTAGACCTCTTCATTAGAGTAGTTTGACAAGCTATCAAGCATTTATTTCATTTGTTTCCACTATTTCCATGCCTTTGCATATTCCAACTTAGGCATTAATCTGTCACTGAAAATCAAATGCTTTCTTCAGTACAATTAGAACTGACTATTTCAGAGGGCCATAACATAATGAATAGAAACCTAGGGAGATTTAAGCTGACCATGGGCTCTTTCAATATGATCAAAGACCTCTGGGGCTCTATTATTTGAAATTATAGAAAATATTTTTCATTCACTTTATTGACACTTGTAACACAGGCTTTTGAATACTCCCTGAAATCTGCAACAACCATCAAGTCAACCTAACAGATGTTGCAAACTGGATCCAGGTCGTCAACATGAGAGTGCATAATGAGATGCATTTTAAACGACATTCAGATTTTGCTATGCAAGGCAAAATAATATACAATTTATGACCTCCTTAATTTTCTTTTTAGATACTGAACTTGCATCCAGGGATTTGCTGACAGGTCATCCGTAAGCAAATGCTAGTAGCTATGTGCCCTGTCAGTTGGCTGGCTGACCTCTGTATTGCCTTGGTCTGGGCAATACAACTTTGGTGCCAAGTCCAAATGTTTCTGGTTAAAATATTTTCAACTCTGCTGATTCATGCCCAGCTGCTTGGTAACTACAGAGTGGAAAAAGAAGGTGGCCACCAGGGACCAATTTAATATCAACAAATGCTATTCCCATTGCTGAGCTAAACCAGTTGGAAACCAGAAGACTCCAGATTCCAAAGGATGGTAACTTATTTCATAAGGCTACATGTGGAACCACATCGCCCATCTTAGGAGCAAATACATACAGGCTGACTTTAATCACAGGAACAGCTAGTGAATTGAAACAGGAGTGAGAGCAATAAAAGCAGCTCCCTTCTTGGGTTTGTATAATCACCTCTTGAGGGACAGGACAGTCAGGATGAAGACCTGGCCCAAGACCTACTAACACACATTAAGCAGAGACTAGGAGAAAAGTGACCAACTGCAAAAGCCAATTACAGAGGTGTAGTCAAGCAAGGAAATGCTTTCCCGTATATGAAGGGCATGGTAATGTCAGTCATGATGCAAGACACCAAGCAGGGACAGCAGATGAAGGAAAGGAATTAAGATGTGAATTCCTCCTAAGGGCTTAGAAGTATGCTAGATATTTTACACACAGTATATTATATAACCATTACAAACTTGTAAGATACGAAACAGCACCCTCTTTTTACCTCTGAAGAACCGAGGATTGGAGAGAAACATACCTAAGATTACAAGTAAGATGTGCCAGGCCTAGCATTAGAGCTAGGTCTGTCAGGGATCAAATTGGCCTTTTTCATTCCACCAGGCTTCAGTCCCCTCAAAAAAGTACCAAAATACAAGATGGAGTAAATGACATTCAGAAGTCAGATAAGCAGGCGGTATTGGTAAGCAGCAGGGCTCTAAGCTCAAGCCAGGACTCTACTGTCCCATTGGAGAGATGGTAAGAGAAAGCCAGAACACAAGTGCTGTATCTGGTAATGATGTCATACTTGGCACCAATAACCTTCACAAAGTCAGCTCCCAAGGCCCAGTGCTATCAAAGTGAAGCTAGAAGTCAGGGCACAATGTAAATAGGGAGGAGAGCTGAGGTTCAGTGGGTACCATGAGAATGCAGGAGGTCACCTGTCTGGAAATGTATTCTGAACTCCTGCAACTGAGGGGTTGAAGCTGTTTAAATACCATTTGGAGCCATTGTCTTGGCTCCAGATTGGCCTGAAAACTAAAGTTGAGCCTTCAGGTAAGAAACTCCAAGTAGGGAAGAAGAGGGAGGTAAAGGCAGGAATTATGAGATAGGGATGGGAAATTTTTTACTTCAGAGCCATGCCAAATATAATAACTTTCCTTGAAATTTCTTCATCTATAAAATTGCCATCATGGCACTGTTAATGGTCTTCACTTCAGACCAATCAAAGGAAGAGGAAAGCAGGATAATAATCAAAATAATTCCAGGAAAAAAAAAGGTATTTTGCCAGAATTAGATCACAACTTTATATTTCCAAACAGCAGCCTCACGCTGGCAGAGCTGGACCTTGGGAGCAGATTCTGGGACACACGCTGGTGCCAGGCACAGGGACATTAGCAGCTGGCAGCCCTTCCCTGCCTGGCAGTGCATGCACCCTTCTGTGGGTACCACCACCACTTCTTTACTCAAGTCATCTGATCAGTTTCCCGATCATATGGGGTTAGGGGAAGAAAGCTGGCATTAGAAGCAATGAGTAGAGGGACAGGTGACCAAGAAGGTAGAATGCCCCACAGTGACCATCCTCTCCTCTTCAGAAAGGGGCTGCTCTTCAAAGATGGGAGGAGGGAAGAATTCCAAATTCAACCCCTGATTCACTAGGCTGTGAAGACAGATCCAGCTGAGTGCACTAGACTAACTGATTAATCAGTTCCCTTCTCTGCTCTGTGAGGGAAGCCACTGTCTCGAGGCACATAATTACATGCTGAGTGTTCTCAGGTGCCTGAAGGTGACAGCCAGGCTGGGCAGAGCTTTGAGTCTGGCTCTTTGGGGCTGGCTGCTTCTACTCCCAGGTCAAGTGATGCCACTACTCCCAGCCTGAAAATGAGCCAGCTGGGGTAAAAGAGCGGGGTTGGAAAGAGAGACCCCCACCCCCAGTTATAGGCCAGGGCTCCTCAGGCAGCCACTATCAGGACTCTACCATGTTACCTGTACTGCAGCTCTCATAAAGCCTGGCTTCCCTCACCCACCACACACACACACACACATGCACAGAGGAGAATCCTGGCAAAGGGCAGTTGGAACAACCAAATTCTTCCCTCTTAGCCTCAGTTAGCTTAAAGGGGAAAACAGAGTTGAATAAGCAGAAAATTCTTAGAAAATCTAAATTACTATACCAACAAGGGACTGCTGCCAATTCAGTGTAGATAAATCAGCTTTCTCAGTAAGATAAATGGGCAATGTGAAAAAGATCACTTGTTTCAGATACGAAAGATTAACTATAAAAAGATTTTTCTAATCAAAGAGTTAAAATAAATCTGAAGAAGTTTTCTGATCAGACAGTAGTCAATCCTCGTCATAACACTCTCCCTGAAAAGAGATCACACAATTAATATTACTATCTCATAGTCTTTGTAAAAATATATATATATATATTCTGTAGACATAAATTTCTAAAACTCCCTTAATTCTAAACCCAATGTCTGCTACTGTCATTTTCAGTAGAAACAAAATCAAGTGAATTCACAAAAAATAAAAGTGTCCATACAGGAATTCTTTCACCTCAATCTATTATTCTCCAAAAGAAAGGCAATCCCAAGTCATAAATGTTTCCTCAACTCTTTCACTATTTTCATTTTTTTCCTGAAACTCCCTCCAAACTAACCATGAGCTCAGGAGTAATCATTTATTGGACAATGCAGCTGGTGACAGCTTTCACCAAGTGATAATGGCTTTTCTTCCAGGTGCGTAATCCACATCGGATACCAGTTCACGTTCTGTTTTTGTTTGTCTTTATTCCAAACAGCAGTCCCAATATAAAATAAAGAAGAATACGGAAGAAAGAAAAGCAATTGGCATTGGAAACTCAATTAATGCCTAAGCTAATTTGTAGGGCACCTGAAAAATAATCCACTTGAAATTTAAATCAAAATGTAGCAAGGAAGGAAATGGTGCATGGCTATACCAACATAAACTACCAAAATTATAAAAATTTGTCAATAATTGCACATGACATTGGTGATTAATAATTTGTCAGCAATATAGCTTGCAGAATTGTTTGACTGTTGTGGGAGGAACTGATTTATTGAAGATGGGTGCCTATTTGTTTAAATGTCCATATGCTACCAAAGTTAAGTAAAAAAATGTTCATCCTGGGTGATTTTCCTAAGATCATCACCAAATGTTTTAATCTCAAACCAAATCAGGGTAAACTGCTTTTCTTTGGATAATCCTAAATGTCCCAGACCAGTGGCTCTCAATCTTGGCTGCACACTGGAATTACCAGAGGAGTTTTAAAAACTTGATGCCTCGGCCCCATCTTCAAAGATTCTGATGTAACTGGTCTAGATGTGACCTGGATATTAAGATTTCTTTTTCTCTTTCTTTCTTTCTTCTCTTTCTTTTCTTTCTCTCTTTCTCTTTCTCTTTCTTTCTTCCCTTCTTTCTTTCTCTTTCTCTTTCTTCTTCCTCCCTTTCTTTGCTTTCCTTCCTTTCCTTCCCTTCCTTCCTTCCCTCCTTTTTGTTTTCTTTTTCTTTCTTTCTTTCCTCTCTTTTTCTCCTCTCTCCCCTCCCACCTCTCTCTCTCTCTCTTTCTCTCTTTTTCAGAGACCAAGAGGTCTCACTATGTTGCCCAGGCTACATTCGAATTCTGAGCTCAGGCAATCCTCCCACCTCAGCATCCTAAGAAGCTGGGTCTACAGCCCGCCACTGTGCCAAGATGTTACTTCGATTTTTCAAAGCTGTCCAGGTGATTCTAACATGCAGGTAAGGTGGGGATTCATTGCCTTTGACAATATTACAACATATCAATAAAAGTATGTAGTTCAAGCTTACTGTGTGCCAACAATTGTGAATAGTTAAATAAACAGAAAAGTGTAGCACAGACCCTCCCTCCAGACCCTAGATCTAAGGGGAAGAAAGACATGTAATACAACAGTTAACATAGAGTACGCTAAGTGCTAAAACTGAGATGTAGAGAGCAGTGAAGGGTGCTCTGCAGCGGGTATCTTTACACAACCAGGCAGAGAAAGTCAGGGATGGCTTCTCTGACACATAAGGCTGGGTCTTGTAAGCTACATAAGAGTCAACCAGGAGAACGAAGTGGGGAAAGGCATTTCAAGAAGAAGGTTTGGAATGTGCAAAGGTTCAGAGGCTGGAGAGCACAGCTCCTACCTTGGATCTCTGAAAGTTGTTCTATAGATAAGGCACAGAGTGGATATAAACACAAGAACGAAAAAAGGCTGGAGTGGTTTTCCAGGGTACCTAGAGGGCTCAGACTAGTAATGCAAATGGGCCAAGCAGACTGAGTATGAGACACCAGTTAGTATGGCAAACTGTCAAACCAAGGATGGCACATGGGGCAGGGGGTGGTTCTTCTTGTTGCTTTTTTCCAGCCATGGCAAGAATATGGGCTCAATATTGACATATCTTGCAGATTTTTAAGGGATGCTGAGAATGTGGTCCTTATGTGAAATGTACAGGTTTTTAAATGCTGAGCGGAACAAATAAGTCTGCAGGCCAGATTCTACCTACAGGCTACAGGTATGGGCTATACCTTTAACTACTGACAGATTTAAAGGTGGGGGAGGTAGTATCCAATTTAGATTCAAGTTCATTTATTTTATTTTATTTTATTTTATTTTATGTTATTTTATTTTTGAGGCGGACTCTCGCTTTGTCGCCCAGGCTGGAGTGCAATGGCATGGTCTTGGCTCATTACAACCCCTGTCTCCTGGGTTCAAGCGATTCTCCTGCCTCAGCCTTCCAAAGTAGCTGGGATTACAGGTACCTGCCTCCACACCCAGCTAATTTTTGTATTTTTAGTAGAGATGGAGTTTCACCATATTGACCAAGTTGGTCTTGAACTCCTGACCTCAAGTGATCCACCTACCTCGGCTTCCCAAAGTCCTGGGATTATATGCACCTGGCCTCAAGTACATTTTTAAATGTGAAGTTGAACAGCAGTGCAGCAGACAGCAGTGTAATAAGCATAGTAGTACAAAGTTTTCCCCAGTAATCCCAGTCGAGGTACCACTGTTCTGAAATTTGTCCCCTACTTTTTCATTTCTCAAATTCAATACAGGAATTATTACTTTTAATAATAGAGGAAAAAAACAATTTGGCAAATATTAAGATGCAGATAAAAAGCACACTTATTAGACTTCAAAGTGATATAAATTACACTCAGTACTGAATTACATATGCCAGTGGAATACAGAGTTAGTAATAAAAAAATCACAGATGATCTGCCTAGCTGGGCTAGTAGGGCTCTAGGCCCTGAGCAGCAATCCTCTGTAGGCTGGGAACACAGCCAGCTTCCCAAGCAGGGCAGCCTGACAGCAGGAGGTGGAGAACCCAGATGCTAGGAGAAGGTCACACTGTCTCCAGAGAGTATTTCCCTTCCTCCATTTGAGTCCCACCTCAAACTCCTCCCCAAGGTCAATTTCCCAAACGTGAGGAAGGAGGCTTACACATGATGATCAGTCGTCAGTACTATAGGGGCTAACCACAAATGTGCATCTTCCACACACTCTAAGAATCCGGAATCAATTTAAAGTCACAAAGCAAAGCTAGTGTGTACATTAGCCCCCATGCATGGCAATTAGAGCACAGAAAGAAGACGCTCAAAATATAAAAAGGTATTTGTGTAAATTTGGCAAAACATTTCGAAAACATAGTTATCTATAAACAAAATTAGGAAACTGTAACATTTGTATGACCTAATAGATTTGTTTAGGGAAAAATAAAATTCTAAATAAGAAAATGATAAATGGTAAGGAATACATCACAGATACATGGCTACAACTGATTCTCAAATAAAATAAATGGACAGAGGTACTGTCCAAAGAAAGACTATTTATTCAGTAAAGAACTAAGACCTGATTTTTTTCTTCAGGTTTTCTCAAAAAGAGAATACATATAATTACCATTTCTGGTAAAATGCCTGTAGTCTCCGCATGCCATTTCTAATTTTAGATATGGAAATGGGATTCTCTCAGGCATTCTGACTCTCAAAGATGGGTTACTGAACTTTAAAATATTAAATATCTGGAAGCTTAAACAATAACATTTATAATTCAACAAAAACAATGATCCTTTCTTTAACAGGGAGGAGGTTTTTTAAAAGTTAAATTGTATTTAACGATCTCAGCCGGGCGTGGTGGCTCACGCCTGTAATCCCAGCACTTTGGGAGGCCAAGGCGGGCGGATCATGAGGTCAGGAGATTGAAACCATCCTGGCTAACATGGTGAAACCCCATCTCTACTAAAAATACAAAAAAAAAAAAAAAATTAGCTGGGCATGGTGGCAGGCACCTGTAGTCCCAGCTACCAGGGAGGCTGAGGCAGGAGAATGGCGTGAACCCAGGAGGTGGAGCTTGCAGTGAGTGGAGATTGCACCACTGCACTCCATCCTGGGCGACAGAGCGAGACTCCGTCTCAATAAATAAATAAATAAATAAATAAAAATAAAAATAAATAAATTATATTTAACGATCTCTATGCTAAGTGTCTCTCAGTCTCAGTTTTTAAATATTAAATACTACATAAACTCAAAAAAGATCTCTAAACATAAGAGGAAAAATACCTTGGAATGTGAAGGCTCAAAGCTTAACTTGAAAAACTGCTCTCTATCCATCAATTGTCATGCATAATTAAATAGCTAAATAAAGAAATAACAGCAGTAAAATTATTAGAAGAGATTGTTTATCAGCAAAAAAAAAAAAAAAAAAAAAAAGAGTCACCTAAGTGGAGCCATAAGGCATGTCTATATATATTAGTATGAACACTTTTCATTGTTTTATCTAAACTTGTCTGACATACCATTTTAATTTTTTCTTGATTCAGAAATCATTTGTACAAAAATTACCAATTATCTCTCTAAAATATGACATGAGTTCTTAATTTCTGAAGTTATTATTCAGAGAAAGTAATTTTGATTAAACAAATCATCAGATGCTGGAATAGGGATGGTCCTGTCAAAGAGAGAGGATTGGACTAATGACACCACATAGAAAAGAAGGAAAGTGAATGGTATGAGCATATGACTGCCTACTTTTGGGGGAGGGGAGAACATCTCTTTCTGCTGCTCCTGGTTTATCTTTTGAGTTAGCACCCTAAATGTCCCCTACGCATATTTTACACTGAGATGGTGAGTTAACCTTAGGATTCGCCTTAATGCTGCAGCCAGACCATCTGGCCAGCACTGTTTCTTCCATTTTCACCTCCTTGAGCTTTCTGGAGTATCCAGGTATCTTGAAGTTAATCCATGAAGGGAATTTTGCCAGTCTCCATCTTAATAGAGTCCATGTTTTATCTCCAAGAGTCTGTACAGCCATACCAGTGATAAGAGTAGTGAGACTTTTAATTCAAAAAAATTTTTAATTGTGCCTGGTTTTTTCATCCAAACTCTGTATTTGCCTCTTTAAAAATTCTACCTTTTAAAAAGTACACTGCCCCAGGAGGACTATTACTTTTGCCAGGATAAAAGTGAAATTTAAACTCAGGTCTCTGTGAATTTTTCAAAGCCCATGCTCTTTCTACTATACCACACTGCCTCCTAGTATAACTTTATTAGGCATATTTAAAATTTACAGTATAAATAAAGTATGAATATGTGTGTATCCATATGCATGTTTTCCTCAATGCATCTGCCACTCACTTTCCCTACCACAAGAATTCTCTGAGGGCTAAAAAGAACGTGAGAATGAAGTGCCCAGCCCAGAGCTCAAAAACATTAGTGTTCTTCCTAACGATCATATGAGACCTTGTCGTCTACCTTTTAAAAATGAAAACGTTCTAACACAGAGTAAATTGCTCACCCTCATGGGGTCACATCAACACCATGAAACCTCAGTTCCAAGCTGGATTGTAGATTTCTAACCACTTACTCAGCTGGCATTCCACAACCTAGTGACATAATGACCAGATCCCTCTCTCCTAATTACATGACCAGGTACGGTCACAGATCCATAACCAGGGTTAAGGACCCAGGGTGAGAGAACAGAAGGTAAAACCATGAGGGCAGAGTTGAAAGAAAACTACAGTTTAAAACTACAGTTTTCTGAAACACTGTGAAACCAAAAAGACTAAGATGAGTCTTTCCCATTTAAGGAGGCAGTTGAGAGAGGAGGAGTATTACAGAGTTAATCCCTAGGACAAGATGTCTGAGTACAGGATGCTGGGCAGAACCCGAGGTAGCCACCAAGATGACTCTGTGAAGTCATAAGGACAGCACTTCTGAAGTTAAGGGCTTGGGTGTGGGGAGCTGTTGCATTTACAACCAAGGCAATGGACACAAATAGCTCTAGGGCAGATTAGGCAGTAGCCAAAAGTAAGAAGAAACAGGAAGGAATGCTGGAAATGACTATATAAGTTCAAACTATGTATGAAGTGAAGCCATGGGAACCTATACAACATATATAATCTGTAGATAATATAAACCCCAAACCTCCTGTATATGACAGTCAAATTACCTCAGGCTGAGACACTGTGGGAGAGGAAAAATACTAAAAGGAAAATGCACTAGAGGCAGGGACACAGTTTTCAAAACAAAACAAAACAAAAAACTGCAGAAGTCCCCTGAGTAAAATCAAGAGAGTGTAAGTTATCTCTGCATAAACAGGCAGGCACTGCTCTGCTGGAGGACTGTGCTATGCCAAGTTTCATCACATCAGCACAAGAGCTCCCTGGCACGTGGGAACAAACATAGTCTGAATCATTTGCTGGTGTGCATGAAACTTAGAAAATATAGATGGTTCAGCTCTAAATATTCTTCATCCTGTGACTGTCCATGGTCTGGTAGTCTTAAATTGGACAATGTTCTCAGTCCCAGGTTACTACTTCTCTAGTCCTGCAACACATAAAACCCATTTACTTAATAAATTTCACTTTGCCCCAAGTGCAAAATGTCCTTCAAAGCAACGGTTTTATGTTCGTATTCAGGAAAGGCTGACTCTGGCCCTTAAATGGATAAACCTCCTAGATAAAAATCACCAGTGTTTGGGATAGTCTAAGTAAATACAGCAAAAAACATGAAAAATATCTTTGCTTTTTCCCTCATCAATATTAAAGGACAAAAAATTCCCGTGTGTGTGTGTGTGTGTGTGTGTGTGTATATCACTAAACATTTAGTAAACCTTACCACTCCCCTGTTGAAAAATAGACCTAGTTATATGCCTATATATATTATATATTTCTCAAATAAATTCTCTAAGCATACCTATGGCAAAGCATAACACTCGCTGAACAGGCTTCATATGCAGTAATATATAAAAAATGAAAACTTTATGCAGTCTTATTTTTAAAAATCACAGAACATGTAAACTGGCTTATATTTTTAAAACCCATCTTCTCCAGAACATGTGAACTGGCTTGTATTTTTAAAATCTATCTTATCCAAGTGTGTTTAAATGTTGCCTAAATTGTTAATCATTGTTTTCTACCTAAAACAATACAGAAAATACAATACAGAATTATAAGGATGCCAGACCTTCCAGTTCTTAGAAGACATTATTAATCCAAGAGAGCCTAGGTGCAGAATCAGAGGTGAAGAATCAAACAGAGCAGAAATAAAACAGCATGTTAGTTGAGAGTTTTAAAGATATATGACAAATCACCTGGCTTGCAAGTGTAATTATCATTGGAATTGTTAAAATAAAAATGACCACAACTTTGGCTGTTAAAATATTACATGCTATTCAAGCAAAGAAATTAAATTAAAAAAAAAAAAAAAAGCTCAGAAGATTTTTCCCTACATCGGCCAACTGGCTTATGGCTCCAAAACATTCTTGATATCATTTAAGGCTACTAAGAAAATGTACCTCAATATATCATGTATTTTCAATTTCTCCATTAAAAAAAGTATTAATGCTTCTCAGAATAGGGGATTTGGGGGGAAAAATGTATTAAAGATTTTGACAATAGCTGAAGGTCATGAAGAATTGATATAAGTAGAACATAGATCTCTCCCTGTTCTCCCAATCCACCACACAACAGTGACCTACAGACAGGAACGTTAATGATACAATTAAAAGTTCTCTAAAATTAAAACTGTCTAAAGGAAAAAAGCCTCAGAAGAAATCATATTTTAATATGAAATACTAAAGGCTAAAAATGGTCACCTCTAAATTGAATAATATCCTGAAATAACAATAATAGACAATTTAAATACTTTAACTGTTTTTAAAATCAGTATGCATACTTTTTTTCTTGAAAAACTGAAGGAAAATGTGGCATGAATAAAAAATACTATTCCTTTATTCATGCATTTAACAAACATTTATTGAGTACCAAATGCAGGCCAAGTAGTGTCCTAGGCACTGAGGATACAGCAATTAACAAAAAGTCCCTATCCTTGTGAGACTTACATAATAGGGAGGTGAGACATACAATACACACACAAATAAATAATAGGCCAATAGATACTGAGTGGCAGGGAGAAAAACTGAGCACAGTAAGGGGTTGGGAAGTATCAGAAAATAGAGGGCAAGTCCTATTTTATATATAGTGGTCACAGAAGGCCTCTCTGATAGGTGACATACAAGTAGAGACCCAAAGAAAGAAAAGGAGCAAGCCACATGGATAAGCAGGGGAACATGTTCCAGGCAAAATGAATAACAAGCACAAAGGCCCAGGATATGAACATGCAGGTACGTCTCAAAGATACTGAGGTTTTGGTTACAGACCAACACAATAAAACAGTATCACAATAAAGAGAGTCACACAAACTTTTGGTTTCCCAGTGCACATAAAAATTATGTTTACACTAGAGTGTAGTCTATTAAGTGTACAATAGCATTGTGTCTAATAAAAACAATGTACATACCTTAATTAAAACTAGTTTATTGCTTTTAAAATGCTGATAGTCATCTGAGCCTTCAGCAATTTTGCTGGTGGAGGGTTTTGCCTCAGTGACTGATAAAGGTGGCGATTGCTGAAAGCTGGGGTAGGTGTGGCAATTCTTAAAATGAGGTTGCATTGAAATTTGTCATCTTTCATGAAATATTTCAATGTAGCACATGATGCTGTTTGATAGCATTTTCCCCAGAGTAGAACTTCTTTAAAAATTAGAGTCAGTCCTCTCCTAGCCTGCCGCTGCTTTATCAACAAAGTTTATGTAACATTCTAAATTCTTTGTTGTCATTTCAACAATGTTCACAGCATATTCACCAGGATAGATCCCATTTCAAGAAACCACTTTCTTTGCTCATGTATAAGAAGCAACTCTTCCTCATCTTCTACTAAAGTTTGATCATAATATTACAGAAATTCAGCTACAGAAATTCAGGTTCCACTTCTAATTCTAGTTCTCTTGCTATTGAACCTCCCAAAGTCATCTATGAGGGTTGGAATCAACTTCTTCCAAACTCCTGTTAATGTTGATATTTTGACCTCCTTCCATGAATCACAAATGTTCTTAATGGCATTTAGAATGGTGAATCCTTTCCAGAAGCTTTTCAATGTGCTCTGCCCAGATCCATCAGAGGAATCACAATCTATGGCAGCCACAGCCTTACAAAATGTATTTCCTAAATAATAAGACCTGAAAGTCAAAATGACTCCTTGATCCATGGGCTGCAGAATGGATGTTGTGTTAGCAGGCATGAAAACAACACTAATTTCCTTGTACATCTCCATTAGAGCTCTTGGGTGACTAGGTGTATTGTCAATGAGCAGCAATTTTTGAAAGAAATCTTTTTTTCTGAGCAATAGATCTCAATAGTGAGCTTAAAATATTCAGTAAACCATGCTGTGAACAGATGTGCTATCATCCAAGCTTTGTTGTTCCATTTCGAGAGCATAAGCAGAGTAGATTCAGCAAAATTTTTAAGGACCATAGGTTTTTTTGAAATGGTAAATAAGCATTGGCTACAACCTAAAGTCACCAACTGCATTAGCTCTTACCAAGAGAGTCAGCCTGTCCTTCGAAGTTTTGAAGCCAGGCCCTGACTACTTCTCTCTACCTATGAAAGTCTTAGATGGCATCTTCCTCCAGGAAGGCTGTTTTGTCTACAATGAAAATCTGTTTTTTTTTTTTTTTTTTTTTTTTTTTTTGCTTAGAAAAACAATCATTTATTAGTTCACAGTTCTGCAGGGCACAAGCCCAGGCATGCCATGGCTGGGCTTTCTGCTTAGGGTCTCACAATGCTAAAATCAAGGTGTCAGCTGGGCTGATTTTCTGTCTGGAGATGCTGAGGAAGAACCTGATTCCAAGTTCATTCAGCTTTTGGCAGAATTCAGTTCCTTGAGGCAGCGTGATTGAAGTTCCTGTTTTCTTACCGAATATTGGTCAAGGACTGCTTGCTCTCAGCTCCTAGAGGCTACCGGCAGTCTGCTACCTGGCCCCCACAGACAGTTCACAATATGATTATTGATCTTCTTCCAGGTCAGCATAAGTGTGTCTTTCTCCCATCCAAGTACTGACCAGGCTCAACTCTGCTTAGCTGACAAGATCAGACGGGACTGGTTGCATTCAGGGTGGTACGGCTATACACAGGAGTGTGTCTTTCTAATGTCTTCCCTGCAACCAACTGAAGACAATTTTCTACTTTTAAAGGTCTCATGTGATTCGGTCATGTCTAACCCGGATAATATCCCTTTTGCCCTATAACATAACATAATCACAGTTTCTGTCCATACTCAACAGGATAGGATTATACAAGGGTAAGAGTCATTGGGACTCATCTTGGAATTCTGCCTACCTCAGATCAATACAGATATCAATAATCAATAGTGCTTCCCCACAAAGAGCTCACAGACTTTTATTTAGTGTAGCCACCTTCATCAATTATTTTAGCAATAACTTCTGGATTACTTGCTGCTTCACCTTACGCTTTTTTTTCTTTCTTTTTTTTTTCTTTTTTGGGACAGAGTCTCACTCTGTCGCCCAGGCTGGAGTGCAGTGGCGCGATCTCAGCTCACTGCAACCTCTACCTCCCGGGTTCACACCATTCTCCCGCCTCAGCCTCCTGAGTAGCTGGGACTACAGGTGACCACCACCACGCCCAGCTAATTTTTTTTTTTTTTTTTAGTAGAGACGGGGTTTCACCGTGTTAGCCAGGATGGTCTTAATCTCCTGACCTCATGATCCAACCGCCTCAGCCTCCCAAAGTGTTGGGATTACAGGCGTGAGCCACTGCGCCCAGCCCACCTTGCAGAGAAGACTTCTTTACTTACACCTCATGAAGCAATCTCTGCTAGCTTTCAACTTTTTTTCTGCAGTTTCCTTACCTCTCTCAGGTTTCATACAATTCAAGAGAGTTAGGGCCTTGCTGGGGATCAGGCTTTAGCTGAAGAGAATGTTGTGGCTGGTTTGATCTTCTATCCAGGCCACTAAAACTTCCTGTATCAGCAAGAAGGCTGTCTTACTTTCTTGCCTTTCTTGTGTTTACTGGAGTAGCACTTTTGATTTCCTTCAAGAACTTTTCCTTTGCATTCACAACTTGGCTGGCTGTTGCAAGAGCCTTAGCTGCTGGCCTGTCTCAGCTTTCAACACGCCTTCCTCACTAAGCTTAATCATTTCTAGCTTTTGATTTAAAGTGAGAGACATGGGATTCTTCCTTTCACCTGAACACTTAGAGGCTATTGAAGAGTTACTAATTGGCCTAATTTCGATATTGTTGTGTCTCAGGGAATAGGGAGGCCTAGGAGAGGGAGAGGGACTGAAGAATGGCGGATCAATGGAGTAGTCAGAACACACACAGCATTTAAGTTCATTGTCTTCTATGGGTGTGATTCATGGTGCCCCAAAACAAAAACAATAGTAGCATCAAGTATCACTGACCAGAAAACACCAGGACAGATATAATAATAATGAAAAAGTCTGACATATTGAAAAAACTACCAAAATATAGCAGAGACATGAAGTAAGCACAAGCTGTTGGAAAAATGGTGCCAATAATCTTGCTCAACATGGGGTTGCCACAGACCTTCAATTTGTTTTAAAAAACAAACCAAAAATAAAAAACTGCAATGTCTGTGAAATGTAATCAAGTGCAATAAAACAAGGTGTGCCTGTACGTGGAGTGCTGAGGGTTAGAAAAAGTGACAGAGTGAGCATGGGAGAGTGGAGTGAAAGGAGGTCATTGTGTTTACCCTAGATTATCCAAGGTATTTGGAAGTAACTGGCTTCAGTAAGTGGAGGGAAAGAAAGGCAGGTAGGGAGAGTGAAAGAACAGGAGCTACATTTCATTGAGTTCCTACTCAATGCCTGATAAAGCACATTATCTCTTTTATTCCACACTCTTATCCTATTAATTGGGTGTTCCACACCAATTTATACACCTGTTTCACAGATGAGACTCAGAGAAGTCAGGAGAAAGCTAGTAAAGGGGAGAATCAAATTTAAATGCAGATCCCTCTTACTCCAAAGTTCAAGCCCTTGGTCATGCTCCTCTGTTTCCCTGAGACAGCCAAAGGTAACAGCTGAGATAGCCAAAGATAACAGGTGGAATACTCAAACTAACTGAGGTCCCACAAAGGGCAAAGTGAAGTTGTACCGCTGACACCCTTATGATTCTTCTATGTACACATTCTTCTCAGGGATTCTTATTTCTTTTCAGATCACCCAAAGGAAAATATTTAATGTGCTATCTGATGTAAGAGATATTTTCAAAAACTGAGGATTACGGTTGGGGCAGGAAAAAAGGTAGCAGAGATGCAGCACAGAAATACCGTCACAGAGACTAGGCAGCTCATTCTACCCTTCCCCAGACCCCACCCAACCTCCAGCCCTCTGCAGAAACAACCTCCCAAAAAGAGAGCTATAAATATGCAAATCCAAAAGGAGGTGATGGTGGAAGCAAGAAATGCTCACAGGTTTTCCTTTGCCTTACTCCAATTTTACATGAGGGCATTTGAGCAGACATCATATACCTTTTGTCTAAAACGTACATAAAATGTTCAAAGAACAGAGTGGAGATTTATTCTTTTAAGCATTCCCAGACCAGAGTTTTCCTAGGCTCCCAGGTTTGAATTAGGAGAAGGAAGTTGAGAGGAGGAAGTCCCTGATTGCTGGCTGGTTCCCTGATTCAGATTTCCGGGAAATCAGTTAAGGGCTTTCACTAAGATCAACCTTATTAGGGCTTTCTCTGGGGAAATAACTAGCTGAAATCACTAGCACTGAGTACTGGTTAGCAAAGCCACTATGAGATCAAAGAGCTACAGACAAAACCTGGGGGAGCCCTGTGAGGCTTCACCAAGAAGTGAGTGGGGGTAAGTTTGCAGTCTTCCCAAAAGTGAAAAGGTAAACAAGAATAAAATTAAGCAGTGACTGAAGACAGTTTACTTACCTGGGGAAACGTACTTAACGTGTAAATATGATCTGTATTACTTTTAAATTGTTCGATATTGTATCAAGATAAATTTGCCATATAAAGTTACTCATAAATGTTTTATCTTCTAAACTGGTTCTAGAAACATGATAAAAAGGCACACAGAAAGTCTCCCATTTTACAGCTAGAGAAAATGAGGTGAGTGATAAGGCACTGCACCCAACTGAAAGATCACAGTCACAACTGGGGTCTGAGGGTTGTTTTGCTGACCCTAGGGGAGCGGTTCTCACCCTGGGGCAATTTCACCCCCAGCAGGGTACATGGCAATGTCTGGAGTCAGTTTTGTTTGTGGGGGTGGGAAGGTTGGTTGCTACTATCATCTAAAGGGCAGAAGCCAGGGATGCTGCTAAATAAATGTCCTACAGTGCACAAGACAGCCTCCACGACAATAAAAAATTGTCCAGTCCAAAATGCTAACCATTTTAAGACCAGATCTAAACCTTGGTCTAGAGCTACTTAGAAAAGAGGGGAGTGCCTTTTTTTAAAATGAAAAATTTTGAAAAATTATTGTGAAAAAAATGCTTATTGATGGATCAGAATTTTGAAGAAAAGACATGCCAATACATTATACAATCTGCTATGTATGTAGCACTTTCCCATTTTCACCTTTTCCAGTCCTTAAGTGCCATTTCTTCCTTCCTGGAAATCTTATTCCCTGCATGGGAGTGAAGCTCACCTGAAGTTAAAGCAGAAGCTTTTATCTTTCTCAGGCAGATATGGGCTCAGTCAAGCCATCCCACGTTCATCTTCTCCCAGGTTCAGCCACCGCCTCAAATCAGATCATTTCACCATTACCTCCTGCCTTTTCTCTTTCTCTAAAGCAAGCTTGTCCAACCCTCCACCCATGGGCCACATGCAGCCCAGGACAGCTTTGAGGCCTAAGTACAAATTTGTAAACTTTCTTAGAACATTCTGAGATTTTCATGCGATTTTTTTTAAGCTCACCAGCTATCATGTTAATGTATTTTATGTGTGGCCCAAGACAATTCTTCTTCATCCAGTGTGGCCCAGGGAAGCCAAACCTTTGGACACCCCTGCTACAAAGTGAAGATAACAATCTTGCTCTCAGAGGGTGTTGTCTGAATTAATCAGTCCTTTAAGAACTTCGTGCTTTACAATGAGGACAAAAGAGGCTAAGTGTTTTACAAGTTACAAATGATACTTCCTTGCTGCTTGGAGCCATTAAAAGAGTAATAATAAAAATATGCAAATCAAACTACAAAGTGAACATCTTTTCCTCTCATACCAAATGCTTTTCAGTGAATATTCTTGTCTAAAATTTCATGTTATGTGCACATGGCTGGAAGCCAGAGTTTTATCATGAGGAGAGCTACTGGACACAGAGACACTAGTCACAGTAGGGTTCTCAATTCCTTCAACCAATTCAGAATGCCCTTTTCCCCACTTATCAACTATCAGATTTAATATAGTGATCATCTTTAAGTAGGTCGACAAGTAATTTGTCATTCCAGAACACAGAACCTGAATATATATGATACACTAAAATAATTCTTCCATAAGCCAAAAGTTGAATCTGCCCAGATAAAGACAACAACAAAACCTCTGTTTAAGAGGCCCCAGATAAAACGGATTTCCTGTGGCTGAGTTGCTCAAAGTTAAAACAGAACCAGGCAGACATAGCTGGGTGAGGGAGCAGTCATGTACTTTATTCTCAGAGAGATGTAAAAATAGCACAGGACCTCCCCTTTCTACAATCAAGCCAAACCAGTTCCTGCTGTCAGTGCCAAGACAAACTGCAGCCAGAAACCCCACACCCCAGTCTTATTTGTAAAATAAACATCTAACAGAGACTTCCGGTTTCCAGCTTGGAAACCAACCAATCAGAGCTCACCTGCCCCAGCCAATTAGGCTCAGCTGTATCAACCAATCAGGATTCAGTTGTCTTGATAAATCAGAACTGAACAAGTTTTAATCCCTCATTTGCATAAGCAAACCTGATTGATAAGCTGAGCGGGAACTTTTGTTGGAACCCTGCCATTGTTCTCTGGAATGCACCTTTGTTTTACACCTAAGGCTGCCTCTCCTCAGTTTGCAAACTGTCCACTGAAAGTCTCTTTCGTTCAAATTCCTTTTCAGAGAACTTTTGTTCATATCCCCAAAGTTCACCTTCTAAAAGTCAAGCCATGGAAGAATTATATTTCATGGAAATCAACATATACAACACTTTACTGAGCTTATTTTAAATCCTCTACAAGGAAAGATGCAGCTCTTACCATATTTCTTATCCCAAAACACATTGGAAGGCCTGACATAGGGGCAACTTTTTATTCAACAGGGTAACCATAGGTCATCTCACGTGCCACAGATCATAATGAGTTGACAGAAATGTGTAGATGCAGCATTTCAATTATCAAAGTATCTCTCACCAACAGTGAACTCTGTCTCTATATGGCTTTTTCAAACTTGCTCATCTCAAGAAAGGTCCCATCCAACTCCACGATTCCATTTTTCTACTATTTGGAAAGGTTAATAGAGTTTTAATAACCTACAAGTTTTAAATCACTTCTCTTTCTCTTTCTACCTATCAAAATCTCTTTATCATACTACATTCTCAAGGAGGTAGAGACTTAAGTGTAGGCAGCATGTAGTAACTTCCTTCCAAATAGTGAGGTATGAAAAAGAGGTGGGTGAGGATAATTTCACAGGTAAGAAACCTGACAAACACTACCTCAGCCAGATGATCAAGGTTAACATCAAAAGTCACAGGTCATATCAGTTACACATTCTTGATATGATAGGCACTTTACCTCTGTGACCTTCCATCTAAAAAACCATAACCCCAATCTAATGAGAAAAACATCAGACAACCCCGAACTGAGGAACACTCCTCAATGAGCTGTGCTGGTTGGTAATCATATATCAATGTGCTGGGACAGTGACTGCGTCCTGAAGACAAAGAAACTCCTCACTGGGGACCCTTTCAGACCTCACCCTATGTAACTCTTCATTGGCTGTATCCTTTATAATAAAACTATAATCATAAGTATATAACTTCTTTAAGTTCTGTGAATCATTCTAGCAAATTACTGAATTTGTAGCCAGTTGGTCAGAAACACAGATAGTCTGGGAACCCCAGAGTTTGCAGGTATCTGAAATGAGAAGAGCCTTAGGGATGACTGTGCCCTCAGCCTCTGAAGTCTGCACCAACTCATTGTGGTTAGCTTCAGGACTGCACTGCAAGTATGGACTTTAGTTAATAATAGTGTATCAATATTGGCTCATCAATTGTGACAAATATACTACTGCAAGATGTTAATAATAAGAGAAACTGGGTGTAAAGCATATGGGAACTCTGTACTATCTTTGCAACTTCTCTGCAAACCTAAAACCATTCTAAAATTAAAAACTTACTTTAAAAAATACACCTTCATCTGAATTCTAAGCTACCAAATCACCATCAAATATAAGTGATCTTTGGTACTAAGTTGTTACTTAAGTGGTCATAACTTTTCATATTATACCACAATATCCAAGGAATTATCATAAACTAAATGATACTAAGAAAAATAACTAAAAGTTAATTATAAGAGCATATTACTTTAATCACCTCTGATTAGCTAACCTAAAAAATCAGTTATGTGTATTAGCCTCACTGTGACTTTTAATCTACCTACTTACCTACCTACCTACAAGTAAGGATTTCTTTCTTGTTCTCCCTCAAAGGATAGTATTATGAATATTACCTGGGTACATGTTGACATTAGACCATTACCACAGTAGTGCAGCCATAAGTTAACACACACCCACCTATCTTAGGCATGTGAAAAACTCCAAACCCCCCTTACACCAAACTCCAGGTGCTAGCCCATGAGATCCCTCAAGATCTCGTTGTTGACTGAACAGTTCCATCCTTCTCTTCCTAAAATAAATAAAGCTCATGTCACCTTTGCAGTAGCGTCCCTCTGCCTAGAATGTTCTTCCTCCAGATCTTAATACAGCTGGCTCCTTCTTGTTATTCAGGGCTCAGTGAAATGTCATTTTATTCGAGAGGCCTTTCCTGTCCATCCAACCTAAAGAAGCACTCCTAACACTCATTATTTCTCCCTGTTTATATTTTTATCACATTACTAATCATTATCTGATTATTTCTAGCTTAATCTGCTTTTTATTCTCTCTTCCTATCCACTGGAAAGCAAATTTCATAAGCACAGGGACCCTGCCTGCCTTGATCACTGTTCTAATGTCAGGCCCTAGAACAATACCTGTCACAGAGTAAGTGCTCAGTGAATGGTTTTTGGTTGAATGAACGGATAAAATGAAACTAGATTTAAGAAAATTATTCAATGAGACTAAAATATAAGCTATTAAGAGAAAAAGAAACAAACTTACTGAGACCTAGTTATGCTGCTCCAGTTCTTTGGGTACACATCTCATTAAAGTTCTCCAAAACTCTGTAAAGTACACATTATTATCCCTACTTACTATTTTCAGAGGCTAGGAAAGGTTTAATAAGGAGTTCAATGGCATCTGACTGACTCTAAGCCTATGCCTTTTCCACTCCTTCTTTGAGGTATAAACCCATTGTTCATTTCATGTCTCTCTTTAAATGGTCTCATGAAAACTAGGATGCCTAGTGCAGTGACTGTCATTGTGACCTTAGCCTTATAAAACTAGTGAGAGACCAGAAGACAGAGTAGTGCTAATCGAGTTTGGCACAATGAATGAAAATACTGGGAGCCAGTGAGAATGTTTACAAGTCAAAAGACCTTCTGGATCTCTCTTTAAACTAACGGATGACTTAAAGAAACCCCCTCAGAATCCTCCTCCCATGAACACTGTACAAATACAATCTGAAAATAACTCTTAACAGATCAGCTTAAATCTGATTAACATAATCCTCAACAATTTCCTTCCCACGTCAAACACACATACTTTGAGACTAACATGAATGAGAAAATACGAAAATTGTTCTACACATAAATCTAAATGCCAACCCTTAAATGACCCATATATTGCTGGTCTTCCCATGGTAATCTCTGCCATCCCTCTGTGACTTCTCTGCAGCCTGACTCTGTCACTCTGTTCTGCCTCCAAAAAGAAGACACAATTGCACAGAGCATTCCCAAGTAATGTAACTTCAGCAAGTCAAGTTTTCATGACAGTAATACATCCCATCCCCAGAGTATCTCCACTATATCACAGGCTCTCCCTCCTGTCTCTCTGCTTTCCAAAATCAGTGTTCCCAAATATGACCCTCTCTACTAGTAGAGCCCCCACAAAAAAGAAAGGTGTTCATCTCCCTGAATTTGCTCCTTCTCTGCCAGGCCAGTTTGCCTTCTCCAACTTATTTTGTCTTGTTATATATTTACATATAACATATTTGCAAAAACTGCACTGCATTTTTACCCTGATAAAATACTTTTATACATTACAGTTAAAGAAGCATGCTTAATTTCTAAGGTGCTATGGAGGAACAAGAATATTAGTAAACATTTAAATGTTAAAAATGATCATCTGAACTCACAAACAAAATTAATGTCAAATAAACAAACAAGTCATTTATCAGTATAATATCATCAAAATTAGTTAATAACAGCTCATGTAACTAAGAAACATGTCAAAGCCCTACCTCACAGCCCTCTGTATCTGTGTGTTCTGCATCCTTTGACTCAACCAACCAAGGATCAAAAATATTTGGGGGAAGAAAATGGATGGTTTCATGCACTGAACTTTGTAAAAACTGTTTTTCTTGTCATAATTCACTAAAGAATACAGTATAACAACTATTTACATACAATTTACACTGTATTAGGTATTATAAGCAATCCAGAGATGATTTAAAGTATACAAGAGAATGTGTGTAGGTTATATGCAAATACTATGCCATTTTATATTAGGAAATCGAGCATCCATGTATTTTGGTATCCACAGTGGGGAGGGGTCTCCCAGAAGCAATCTCCTACAGATACCAAGGGAAGACTACACACACATGATCATGTGAGATTCATACTAGTAGAACAAAGATGGTTTGATATCAGAAGATCTACCAATGTAATTTAGTCCATTAGCAGGTCCAAGGAGGAAAAAAACTATGATCATATGTATAAATTTGAAAACATATTTGATAAACTTCAATATAAACTATAAATTTTGAAAAATTCTTAATAAAACAAAAAAGTGTATGCAGTTCCTTAACATAATTAACGTATGTATACTTATATACATATCATGGGTCCAAAACTTATATCATGATTAAAGATGAAATTCTAGAAACAGAACCACTAAGCTTGGGAACAAAATAAAGATGCACATTTATCACCACTATTATTTTACATTATTCCAAAAGCATAAGTCAATAAAATTAGAAGAAAGAAGTAAGAGAGATACAAATAGAAAAGGGAGAGGCAAAATTATCAGCATTTACAATATGATTAGATAACAAGAAAATCTATAAGGATCATTGGAAGAACAATTATAAACCATAAGAGAATTCTGTATAGTGGCTTTCCTGTATGTAAAAACAACTAATTAGAAAACATTTTGCCATAAAAGATCCATTTCTAAGACCATAACTAAAATAAAAAAGTCTCAATAATAAGTCTAGTTAACAAATGTAAAATATCTGTATGAAGAACTTTAACAATTTAATAAATCCATAATAGAAATCTGTAATAAATTAAAGAAGTATCCTATTCCTGGGTATTGTAAAATTATCAATTTATCTAAATTAAATGATAAAGGTAATATAATCTCAATAATACCAACAGAATCTTGTTGCTGTTATTGTTTACAACCAGATAAGCTGATTCTAAATGTCACTTACAAAAATAAAGTATATTAAAATAGCCCAGAACATTTTAAATGTTAAAATATTACAACATTATAGTAATTAAAACAGGCTGTTTACACTGGCTTCATGAAAAGTAATAAAATAGAAAAAAGTCCAGAAATAGATTCTATATGTAAAAATTTAGTACACATAAAACTGCATTTCAAAAAAGCAGAGAAAAGATGGATTATTCTAGTAAGCTGGAAAAATAAAACTAAATTTCTATATAACTCACTTCTTATTTCTAATTGATCAAAGATAAAAATAATGAATTCATTAAAATACTAGACAAAAACAATAGATAAACTTTATCACTTCTAAATGTGAAAGTTATTTCTAAGTAAAATTCAAAATCCCAAAATAATAAAATAGCTAAATGTGATGGCATAAGATTTGTTTTAATCTACAAAAAAATTCCATAAATCAAAATACAAATACCAAACTACAAAATATATTGGTAGCACATATAATAAAGGGCAAATGTTCTTTCTATAGAAAGAACTCTTACACTTCATCAGAAAAAGAACAATGCAATAGGAAAATGCGCAAAAGACATAAACCAAAAGTTCACAAAATAAAAATACTAACAAGTGGTTTTACCAAAGGAATAAAATACATAGAAATACATCTAACCATGGAGGTGAAAGATCTCTACAAAGAGAATTACAAAACACTGTTGAAAGAAATCAGAGATGACACAAGCGAATGGAAAAGCATTCCATGCTCATGGAGAGAAAGAACCAATATCATTAAAATGGCTATACTGCTCAAAGCAATTTACAGATTCAATGCTATTCCCACCAAACTACCAACATTGTTTTTCACAGACATAGAAAAAACTATTTTGAAATTGTATGGAACCAAAAAAAAGAGCCCACAATAGCCAAAACAATCCTCAGCAAAAAGAACAAAACCAGAGGCATCACACTACTGGACTTCAAACTATTCTACAAGGCTACAGTAACCAAAACAGCATGGTACTGGTTCAGAAACAGACACATAGACCAATGAAACAGAATAGAGAACCCAGAAATAAAGCCACACCCCTACAACCATCTGATCTTTTACAACATCAACAATCACAAGCAATGAGTAAAGGACTCCCTATTCAATAAATACTGCTGAGATAACTGGCTAGCTCTATGCAGAAGATTGAAACTGGACTTCTTCCTTTCACCATATACAAAAATCAACTCAAGATAGATTAAGGACTTAAATGTAAAACCTAAAACTATAAAAACTCTTGAAGAAAACCTAGGAAATACCATTCTGGACATAGGTCCTGGCAAAGATTTCATGATAAAGACTCCAAAAGCAATTGCAACAAAACAAAAATTGACAAATGGGACCTAATTAAACTAAAGAGCTTCTGCACAGCAAAATAAACTATCAACAGAGTAAACAGACAACCTATGGGATGGGAGAAAATATTTGCAAACTACACATCCAACAAAGGTCTAATATCCAGAATCTATGAGGAACTTAAATAAATTAGGCAAAAAACAACCCCATTAAAAAATGGGCAAAGGACATGAACAGACACTTCAAAAAAACACATACATGTAGCCAAAAAACAAAATACAAAAAGTGCTCAACATCACTATTCATTAAAGAAATACAAATCAAAACCACAATGAGATACCATCTCACAACAGTCAGAATGGTGATTATTAAAAAATCAAAAAGTAACAGATGCTGGTGAGGCTGTGAAGAAAAGAGAACTCTTACATACTGCTGGTGGAAATGTAAATTAGTTCAGCCACTGTGGAAAGTAGTTTGGAGATTTCTCAAAGAGCTTAACATAGTACTCCCATTCGACCCAGTAATCCCATTACTTGATATATACCCAAAGGGATATGAATTGTTCTACCATAAAAACACACGCATGTGTGTGTCGACTGCAGCACTATTCACAATAGCAAAGACATGGAATCAACTTAGATGCCCCTCAATGGTGGACAGGATAAAGAAAATGTGGTACCTATAAACCATGGACTACTATACAGTCATAAAAAAATTAAAAACCACACACACACAACAAAATCATGTCCTTTGCAGCAACATGAATCCAGCTAGAGGCCATTATTCTAATCAAATTAACAGAGAAACAGAAAACCAAATATTGCATGTTTTTACTTAAAAGTGGGAGCTAAACATTGAGTACACATGGACTCTAAGAAGGTAACAATAGACATCAGGGTCTATTTGAGGCTGGAGGGTAGGAGGAGGGTGAGGATTTCAAAAACTACCTATTAGGTACTATGCTCATTACCTGGGTGATAGAATAATCTGTACACCAAACCCCTATGACATGCAATTTACCCATGTAACAAACCTATACAGGTACCCCCTGAACCTAAAATAAAAGTTGGAAAGAGGCCGGGCGCGGTGGCTCAAGCCTGTAATCCCAGCACTTTGGGAGGCCGAGGCGGGCGGATCACAAGGTCAGGAGATCGAGACCATCCTGGCTAACACGGTGAAACCCCGTCTCTACTAAAAAATACAAAAAACTAGCCGGGCGAGGTGGCGGGCGCCTGTAGTCCCAGCTACTCGGAAGGCTGAGGCAGGAGAATGGCGTGAACCCAGGAGGCGGAGCTTGCAGTGAGCTGAGATCTGGCCAGTGCACTCCAGCTTGGGTGACAGAGTGAGACTCCGTCTCAAAAAAAAAAAAAAAAAAAAAAAGTTGGAAGGAAAAAAAAAACCAAATGGCTTTTAATCCACAAGAAGATGTTCAAGTTTACTCATAATTAAAAAACAAAATTAGGCCAGGCCCAGTGGCTCATGCCTGTAATCCCAGCACTTTGGGAGGCAGAGGCAGGTGGATAACCTGAGGTCAGGAGTTCAAGACCAGCCTGGCCAACATGGTAAAACCCTGTTTCTACTAAAAATACAAAAATTAACTGGACGTGGTAGCTCACACCTGTAATTCCAGCTACTTGGGAGGCTGAGGCATAAGAATCGCTTGAACTCAAGAGGCAGAGGTTGCAGTGAGCCAATATCGTGTCACTGCACTCCAGCCTGGGCAACAGAGGGAGAGTCTGTCTTTAAAAAAATAATAATAATAATAATATATATATATACACACATATATAGAGAGAGAGTGACAGAGTAAAATGATATTCCATCTTTATCCAACTAGCAAAAATCAAAAAGTTTAAAGATACAGTGCTCTGGAGTGAAAGTGGGATTTAAGAACTCTCACATAGCACTAATGGAAGTATAAATTGGTCAACCGCCTTTAAATCTTTTTAACAGATATTGCCAAATGGAGTTTGGCAATATCTATTAAAATTAGAACTATACTTGCTCTTTCACCCAGCAATTTTACTTCTAAAAATATATACATGTGGGAAAGACATATGTAAAAAAAAAAAAAAAAAAAAAAATCAGTGCACCACTGTCTTGTAAGAACAAAATGAAGAGAACAAACAAAAACGAAGGGAAAACTTACATGTACATCAGCAAGGGATGGTTACATAATGAATGGTTCACTTATACAATGGAATACTGAGCAACCAGTAAAAGGAATGCAGATGTGTCTAAGTTCATCTCTTAAATACATTAAGTGAAAAAGTCCACAGTGCAGAAGAGTTTAATAACATGTTTTTATTTATATGAAAAGGAAGCTAGAATCACACAGATATATTTGCACACGCTTAAAATATTGCTCAAAAGATGCAACAGAAAATGGATAACGACAGTTACTTCTGGGGAGGTGTTTTAGAGATCCAGAGTAGAAGAGAATTTAAGTCTTTTATTGAGTATTTTTTATGCTGTTTGAAATGTTTAGTTTGAGCATTTTAAGTTATAAAAAGTTATACATCCTTCATTTTGCTTTCAGATTTATGGCACTAAAGATCAATTTTTCTTTTTAAATAATAAACTATTTTCTTTTTAATGCAATAAAATAATTTATTATTTCTTAACACTTAAAAATGTATAGAAAACTCAAAATGTTCTAAGAAATGAACTTTAAAATTATTTTCTATAAAAATGTGGATACTTAGACTGTGAAGCACAATTCTAACAGTCTAACCACAAGTGTTTAACACCTAGCACAGTGGCTAGCAGAGTAAGCAAACACTGTATAAATCCTTGTTGAAGGAGATAAAGAAAAAAAATGAACTGGGTAAAACTAAACATACTTCCCAACGCTAGTCTTCAAATATGAGCAACAATTTACTGGGTGTGCCAAAGGTTTAGAAACTTTCCATCCACCCTCAGAACAACTATAGAGGCAGACAGACTGGTCAGAGTAGTTTCCTGACATACTCTTTCCCAAACAATCACCACTTTTGTCTTTCCAATCCGAGCTTGTTGATCAGTACACTTTTTCTTCAACCTCCCCTCCTTCAACCTTCCCTTAAGTAAGGTTTATCTGGGACAGATAAAAGTACTTTCCTTTCAACTGACCACCTGACCATTGATTTATACAAAATTCAGTGCTCATGGAGCATAACAAGGAATGTTGAGATAAATTAATGTTTGACAGAGTGATTACATAGGAAATGGGTTCGTCTTTGAGTGAGAGAGCATGTAGGGAGAGAAAAACAAAAACATTTTTTAAAAGACATTTAATAAGTATTAAGTCCAGCCTTTTGTAGACTGTTGAACTCACAAGGTAAACTTTCAAGCCTATAAATTCTTCTCTGTTTTATTGCAAAAAGAGAGTATGGGTAACCTGACCTCATTTTACACTGTGTGGCTTTTATTCTTTCCATTTTCTCTTTCAACAGTGAGTGCTATCTAATATCCATTAAAGCTCCAGTTTTCTGCAAGATACTCTTATTCCTGATTAACTATTCATATGGTAGAAGATGATTTGCTTGGCTCTTTACAACTTTTCCAGTCCACTATCAATATCAACTCACATTCCAAAAACCACATAACTCTAGTAAATGATACTATATGTGAATGAAACAGTATGGTAGATTAGAACAGTACTAAACTATTTTTAAAATACAGTGAAAATATATACCCATATAGGTATCTGTATATATCTGTGAATACAGATAGGTATGCTTTTTTTAAAAGCAAGTATGGCATTATGAAGTACATTAAAATTATTAAATAGATACAAGTTAACCTAGAAGAATGAAAACATCATTGCACTTTCAAAGATGTTAAAGTCATTATTAGGTTCAGCCAATACTGAAATCCAACATGTTTAAGTAACAATTCACATACATTATATTCTTTTTAGATACTTGTAATCTAAAATGAATGTAGGATTCTCTTCAAAATCACTTTTTTGGTATCTTCAAAAATCTTACTACTAGAGCCATCTCTTCTAACTATCAGATATTTCTTTAGTTCAATACCTGATTCCTTAGAATATAGTTCTAAGTCAGGCATCCCTACATCATTACAAGGAGCCTTTGGGAAACTCAGGACACAATGCAGAAAGCTGAGATTCAATAGAGAAATAGAGAGGCATTTAACACCCAGATGGGGAACATGGTAACTACTTACTTTTGTTAGTGAATCAAGTCAACCTAGAATTTTTTTCTTTAAACCACAGAATTTTGATACCTCCAATATTTAATTTCTATCGATAGGACATGATAAATGTCATTCTTTTCCTGAGAATCATTTTTTTTAATGTGCTAGTATAACTGCAGGAGGCAGCATCATCATGATGAAACAACGTTGCCTGAAAAGATGCAGATGTGACTTTGGAAACCACTGGGTCCTGAAGCCTTTCTATAAAAGCCACTCTAGGGGAGGAAGTCTTTTTAAGGATTGTGGCCTTCTTTGATGATAAACAGATCCAGGTCTTGAAGTATGGACATTTCTATAGTTACTCAGAAGTTCCACTGGCCCATGAAGAGGGCGAAGTAATTTTTAAGAAAGATCACTGGGAGTTTTTCTTAGCAATCACCACTTTGAAAGGCAAAAATTTTAAAGCTTTTCATCAACTTCAAACAGTATTAAAATAAAGAATAACATAATTCAATAAACAAGCATTTCTGAAGTATTTAAAAACTGAGTAAAGAATTAAGTAGGTTATAGAGTTAGGCATTTTTTAAAAATCTGAAGCATAAACTCTATAAAGTGAAAGGATGACAAAGAACTCTTTCTTTTCACTTGACAACATTTCTAAGCTCTATGCATTCAAAAAAATTTTTCAACTAGCATATATCACTTTGCAATAATAAAAACAAAGATTCAAAATACTTTTAAATTATAAATGAGGTTTTTTAAGAAAGTCAATCATGTTAGTTTAGGAACAACCAATTCCAGTCCTTCAGAAATAAGTTAAGTTTAAGTATGAACATATTTTATGCATTTTTTTCAAAAAACTAATTAGTGTAAGAAACAAATAAGTCTAAACCTTTCCCCATAGCCCAGAAGAATTTACTTCTCTATTCATTAAACATTTAAAGCACAGGCCAACTTTGTCACATAGTCAGAAATCTGCACAATGCTCAGTTTTCTGTTGTTCATAAGCACTGAAACTTTCATAAGTGACTGTGAGTAACACACTGTCGTTTTATGTCCTATAACAATTTCAGTCAACATGGTATTGGTGGTAGTGCTGAAAACTGCAACTCCCCATCAACCTCAGAACAGAAGGTGAACGTGACAAACCTATACACAAAAGGTCAAACAACTGTCATGACACTCAGCAGAAGACAGGTTTCTATGTAATAGAGATAATCATGACAACATTTGGCAAAACCAGACAGACAGAATAGGGAGTGACTGCTAACAGACACAGGGTTTCTTCTTGGAGTGAAGAGAATGCTCTAGAAGTAGACAGTGGTGACGGCTATACAGCCTTATGACTATATTAAAAACCAGAGAGTCATACACTTTAAAGGGGTGAATTTTATGGTATGTAAATTATATCTCAATTTTTTTTAAAAAAACCAAGTAAATAAATCTTAAGGAACAAAACACTGGCCAAAAGTGAGTAATTACATTCTTAAATACATATACAATATTTTAGCAGAGCCATTGCTGGGCACAGGAAGTTAAACAAGACACATAGGTACAGTTCATGTCCAGGGTGTTTCAGAATGAACGTGTTCTGCACTTTGGTTTCAAAAAGAAGATATACAAAGGGCCTAAGCTCACCCCCCATATCTTTAGGCTTCCTCTGAGAAGCTGCCTTCTGAAAAAAATACCACTGGTTTTCTAAATACGTGCAGACAAAAGCAGGGTAAACACACTGTAGTCCATTACTTCCAGGAGTTGCCGGTCCTTCAGCCTAATCATCTCATCCTATTGCGGGAAATGAGTGCACCCAGCATTGTGCAGCCTTCCTCTACCACAGGATTTCTTTCATGTGCCCTGAGCTCTTTTGAATGTGAAATGCTTTTAGAGGGGACATCTCAGAGGTCTGTGCAGCTAGGCCATTTTCCTTTTCTTTTAATACAATGGACAACTTTTAGGTTTCCATGGACTTCTATAGTATATACAAATAAAAGCAAAGAACACCTCACCTATTTGGAGAGGAAGATCTACAAGATCACTCAGCCTATCCACGTCTAAATGTAACAATCTGCAGGACTGAAATCCCTTTCCAGGAGGCATGCTTTTAAAGCCAAAGAAAATAAAAGCATATAATAAGGCCATCCCTAAGCTACATCTGTCACCCATAGCTATTAAGAGTTTACAAAAAGCCATGAGTGGCTCTATCACTAAAAGAAAAACCCTTCTTTTCCTAAAAAAGAAGGGATACTGGCCACAATAGAACATGAGTGGGCTTCTGGGGTACTACTAGTAATGTTCTATTGGTGAAAATTCATTAAGTTAGAGAATACCAACGTATACCTGTAAATGTGTACTTCCATAGAAAATAAAAAATAAATAAAAGGGAAACAGAGTTGCTAAATGAAGAGTAAAGACTTCATTAGTTTCTTCACTAAAATAAAACATCAAGTTAAAGAGAACGATGATGATGACAGCTAACTCTTAAAGCACCACAATGCCAGGCACTATACTAAACCTTTTACATACATTTTATCTTAAAACTAGGTAATATATTCTTAGATTTCAAAAAAGAACTGAACCATGTGTTTCCTAAAAATATGTCTGTCTACTAGCCAACATCTGCCTGACAGGAACTGGTACAACCTGATGGTCGGTCCCACCATAAACTATTGAGTCTAAATCTCCTATGCTATCCAATAGGAAAGAAAGGCCCATTCTTCCGCCTTGACACACCTACATCCTGCAGATGAATACAGAGTTCAAAAGAAATCAAACTCCATGCTATTCTTTACTTCTGCTCCACTTTCTCGTCAACAAGGGTACTGTCACGAAAGCTGAACTAGAGTAATAGCTATTTCCCTTCCTCACCACTCCATACACTCAAGCAGCTGTTTAGTAGCCTTTTATAATTCCACAGAAGTCTGGCTGGGCCTACAATTCCTTAAGCACATTTCTGAATAAGGATCCAATGGAGTCTTTGCCAGGTGCAAGTAGGAAGTGAAAGAATGACCACTTTCCTTTTTGCATTCTAAAGACTTCTTAAGACCAGTTCCCACTAATTTTCCAGAGGCTGATGAAATTTTGTTAAAATGGCATTATATTATAACAAACTATCTGCTACTAAAATGTAAATACCTATAGATCATTTATCAAGCACTTTCTATTTGCTAGATGCTGAGGGGCTCCTTACATCCTTTGTCTCAAATTAATCCTAAAAATAGCTTTAGCCAGGCATGGTGGCATGTGCTTGTAGTCCCAGCTACTCAGAAGGCTGAGGTGTGAGGATCACTTGCCCAGGAGTTTGAGGCTGCAGTGGGCAGTGATCATGCCTCTGTACCACAGCCTGGGCAATGCAGGAATGAGACCCAGTATCAGTACTTTGGGAGGCCGAGACGGGCGGATCACGAGGTCAGGAGATCGAGACCATCCTGGCTAACACGGTGAAACCCCGTCTCTACTGAAAATATAAAAAACTAGCTGAGCGAGATGGCAGGCACCTGTAGTCCCAGCTACTCAGGAGGCTGAGGCAGGAGAATGGTGTAAACCTGGGAGGCGGAGCTTGCAGTGAGCTGAGATCCGGCCACTGCACTACAGCCTGGGCGACAGAGCGACAGTCTCAAAAAAAAAAAAAACTAACTAACATTTATGAGTGCCTACTATGTGCCAAGCACCACTTTAAGTACTTTACATGTATGAATTCATTTAATGTCTTAACAGTCCTAGGAGGTATATACTAAAAATATAATTCTCATTTTTTCAGATGAAGAAACTCAGGCCTAGAAAACTTGAAAAACTTACCAAAGGGCAGGTAACTAAAAGGTAACAGAGGCCAGGCGCAGTGGATCACACCTGTAATCCCAGCACTTTGGGAGGCCCAGGCAGGTGGATCACCTGAGGTCAGGAGTTCGAGACCACCTTGGTCAACATGGTGAAACTCCGTCTCTACTAAAAACAAAATACAAAAATCATCAGGGCATAATGGCGGGTACCTGTAATCCCAGCTACTAGGGAGGCAGAGGCAGGAGAATTGCTTGAACCCGGGAGGCTGAGGTTGCAGTGAGTCGAGATCACACCACTGCACTCAAGCCTGGGTAACAGAACAAGACCCTGTCTCAAAATAAATAAATAAATAAATAAATAAAAAAGTAGCAGAGTGAAGGTTAGAAGCCAGGCAATTAGGTGTGGGAGTCCACATCGTTAACCACTGCACTCCACTGCCCCTCACCACTCAGTGAAGCAAATATTACCCCCCTAGCAAAGAAGACACTAAGTTCAGAGTGTAGAAGTCACTTGCTCAAATTCAGACAGCTAGTAACGAATGGGCCTTGATTCAAATCCAGAGCTACAGGATTTCAATGCTCATACTATTTCTATCCCCTTCTCTGCCTTCTGGAGTCAGTGATAAAGCAGAACTGACACCTAGCTTCTCCACAGTAAACTGAGAATTGAAAGGAAGCCATTTAAGTCACATTCTCCCAACACCACCTCTTTCTTTCTCTGTGCTTCAAGATCTTTGTCCAATGATGTTTGCTTTTTTCAGCGTTTATATAGGTTTTTTTTTTTTTTTTAACAGCAGAAAGCAGCAAAAAAAAAAAAAGAACAGGAACAGAATGTGCAACAGGAACACATTAACTATCAATGACTATAACACAAAATAAAACCAGGGAAAACAAAGCATTTTTAGACTGTTTACTGTAGAAAACCTACAGTAAACAGACCAACTGAGTCCTCTTACTGTGGATTATGCATAAAAAGGTAAAAAAGAAATAGTTTTTCGTACCATATTCTTTACCAACCACAGTTTTCACCAAGCACTTAGAATGAGTTTGAGAGAGCTTCTGGGCTCAAAGTCTTTAAAATTCTCAAGATAGGTTTTCTGCGAAATACTCCTTTTCCTGGGTTGCATAGGGCTGTCCTGTGTACTGTAGGATATTTAGTAGCATTTCTGGCCTCTACACATTGGACACCAGTAGGACAACTTTCCCCCATGCTCCCCACAGCTGTGACAACCCATATGTCTTGAAGCATTATCAAAAATCCCCTTGTGAGGGCAAATGAACCCATGTTGAGAACCACTGGGACAGGTCTCCAGTTCTAACATTTCAAGTTATTCTATCTTAATCTCATCTGTACTTGCTGTTTCATGAACATTCCTATTTGTTTTGCATATTCAGAAAGGGACCACTTTTGTATTTTTATCTCTCCCACAGCCGCAAGTAATTCAGTGTGCTTATTGGCTCAACATAATGTCAAGTACCCAGATGCTACTTAAAAAAAACAATGAGGACTTTGAACAAAGGATACACAGGAGTTCCTTGTACTAGTCTTGCAACTTTCTTGTAAGTTTGAAATTATATCAAAATAAAAAGTTACAAAAATATATTAGAAATATATGAGAAAGTATTAGCAAATAATCTATCTTATAAGAGATTAATATCCAGACTACATAAAGAACTACCACTCAACAGTGAAAAAAAAATTATTTTAAAATGGGCAAAAAACTTAAATAATATTTCTCCAAAGATGACATACAGAAAGCCAACAAGCATATAAAATGATGGTTAACAAGCAGATAAAAACGTTCAGCTGCACAAATCATTAGAGAAAATGCAAATCAAAACCACAATGAGCTATCACAGTCATTAAAAATGGCTGCTCTCAAAAAATCATAAAATATCAAGTATTGCCAAGGATGTTGAGAAACTGGAACCTTTGTGCACTGTTGGCAGGAGTGTAAAATGGTACAACTACTATGGAAAACAGCATGGCAGTTTCTCAAAATTAAAAATAGAACTACCACATGATCCAGCAATCCTACTTCTAGGTATAAATATATCCAAAAGAATTGAAAGTAGTATCTCAAATACATATTTGCACACCCACTTTCCTAGGACTATTCACAATAGCCAAGAAGTATAAGCAACTCAAATATCAATCGATGAATGAATGGATAAACAAAATGTGATATATACACACAATGGAATATTATTTGGCATTAAAAATGAAAGAAATCCTGTCACATGTTACAAGATAGATGAATCTTTAAGACATTATACCAAGTGAAATAATCCAGTCACAAAAAAGACAGATACTGAATGATTCCACTTATATGCAGTGGTAGTCAAATTCACAGAATTAGAAAGTAGAATAATGATTATCAGGGGGCTACAGGGAGGAAAAAATGGGGAGTTGTTTAACAGGTAGAGAGTTGCAGTTCTCCAAGATAAAAAAATTCTAGATAGCTATTGCATAACAATGTGAACATATATAACACTACTGAACTGTACACTTAAAAATGGTTATAATGATAAATTTGGTTACATGATTTTTACCACAATTAAAAAAGAGCACATATCAAAAATTATGTATTTAATTTTTTTACATAGATAAGGTTTTGCTCTATCACCCAGGCTGGAGTGCAGTGGTGTGATCATGGCTCACTGCAACATCGAACTCCTAGGCTCAAGCAACCTCAGCATCATCCTCACAAGTAGCTGGGACTACAGGTGTGCACCACCATGCCTATATTTAATTTTTTGTAGGGATGAGGTCTCACTCTGATGCTCAGGCTGGTCTTAAACTCCTGGCTTCAAGCAGTCTTCCCACTTTGGCCTCCCAAAGTGCTACAGTTACAGGCATGAGCCACCATGCCCAGCAGAAATTATTTAGCTTAAACTTTCATACTAGAAAAAATGGAAAGGTTAACAAAGACCCTTCATAGTATTAATCTTCTCTGATTCCATGATGAGATTAATCTGACAAACATTTATAGGGCACCCACTCTATAAAAGCCACCAAGGGCTGGGCATGGTGGCTCACGCCTGTAATCTCAACACTTTGGGAGGCCGAGGTGGGTGGATCATCAGGTCAGGAGTTCGAGACCAGCCTGACCAACATGGTGAAACCATCTCTACTAAAAATACAAAAATTATCTGAACATGGTGGCGTGTGTCTGTAGTCCCAGTTACTCAGGAGGCTGACGCAGGAGAATCGTTTGAACACAGAGGTAGAGGTTGCAGTGAGCCGAGATCATGCCATTGTACTATAGCCTGGGCGACAGAGTGAGACTCCATCTCAAAAAAAAAAAAAAAAACGCCACCAAGGTAGTACAGTATCTCTGAAAGTGGACATACAGTAAGTAAACCATAAAATCATAGGCATGATAAAACTCTAAATATTCATAGCCATAACTCCTACTCAATTTAAGGAAGACAAAAATGTTTTTCAGTTTAGATTCAACACTGCCAAGGGAAGTTTAACCTAATCCTTAAGGGAACATCATATTTTCATCCTATGAGACCATCTTTCTCTAGTATGGTGATTAGTAATAACTGCATGAGTAAACACACATACACACACACACAAAGCAACTTCTGTTTCCCATGGCTGGAAGAGCTAAGAGGTAGCTGCTGGTGTTATGTGTTAAGAACTGAGTTATTCTCATTTTCAGTATGATTCATAAAGCTCCCCAAAGTAGAAAATGTCCATTCTGTACATAAGAATTCTACTATTTCTTCATAATCAATGTTTTCTAAAATGTAATTCCTTTAACTTAATAGTTAATGTAGAAGAAACAAATATATACACATATATAAAGCGAGAGAGAGATGACATTAGGTAAAATCAGATAAAGGTGATAATTTTTATTTCTTTCTAAGTAAGTATTTCTAGTAAGGTATTCCCACACTATCAGTAAGCTCTTTTCTGTTCTGCCATGCAACTTATCTAATGACGGTCTTCCTTGAGTACAAACCAAGAATGTTGGAGTTCTAAATCTCAAGTCTATAAATCACTGTTTCTGCCCCCCAGGGAGTTGATCTGGTTCATTTACATTTCTCCATTTTTTGATATCCACTAAATACTATGTTTAATTTTATTTTGCATGATCCTTTGGGGAAGAGAAACTATAGACTGAACTTTTGAGGACGTGTTCTTGCACTTATGTTTGAAAATTGAGGCATGTGTAATGTATTGTAATCTATAACACTCCCAACCAAATAACTGAACCACCTTTTCAATGGCAGGCTGAGTTAAATCTGAGAGTATTGCCTAGCTTCCTCTGAGGAGCCAGCCCCCAATTCTCAAACCTCTTGCCTCACACCAGAAATAGAGTTACCTGTCAAAATGATGAAAACCACTTGCCTAGGATGACCTTCAGAATCCTATATGCATATTTAATCTATATTTTCCCTGGTCATTATTTAAAGGGCTTTTGGATAGACCATACATTGCAGGAGCTGTGAGGGGTAATAAGAAAAACAAAGAGAATAAATATGAGTGAATGGTATAAATAAATTATCTCCTCAACTTAATTCCATTCCCATAACCTTGAAATATTTCCCATAGATCATCTACAATGCTAGAAACTGAGTGCTAATGGTGTAACCCCTATATGAATGCCTTAACAAACCAGGCCTATTGGCACACAGCAAAGGAGAGCATGGGACCAGAACAGGATAGCTTTGGAATCAGACAGACATGGGAAATACTGTAATCTCAGCTCTTCCATTTAGCCATTGTGTAACCCTGGGCACACAGTAGTCTGAGCTTCAGTTTCCCCAACTGTAAAATGGGGATAACAACCGCTGCCTCAAACGCGATGAGGATTTTGTGAGGTACCACTACAAGTACCTGGCATGTTATAGACACTTAACAGTCAGAATGAGCAAAGCCCTTTGATTTCCCACAGATATAAGTGACAGCAAATGCAATCAGACAGCTTGGTATTCCCTTTTCATTTGTTAGACATTATTTTTAGAATTATTGCAAGGTATCATTATCACTGGAACACAATAGAGATGTGAAACTCAAGAAAGGTGAACCCTGGTTGGAGAGGAAAAGTACATTAAAAACAAACAATAACACAAAATGTTTGATTGCCTATAACAGACCATAAATTCAAAGGAGATTGCTGACATGACCAAGCAAGATTTTATGGAAGAGCAGGAAATTGAGGGGAGCCCTGAAATAAGGACAAGACATCCTCTTCCCTATGGCTATGTGTTAACAAAGCGGCAGCAGGCATGTGTATCCATCGGGTATTCAGTGAACAATAGAGACTATTTTTGTTGTAGTGCAGACTTTTGCATAGGCAAACAACAGAAGGTAAGATTAAATAAGATAAAGGAGCCAGGGAGACTATTATGAGAATCCAAAATTTTAGAGAAATAAATCATGGTTGCTGGAAATCAGAGGTTTTTAAAAAAAAAAAGAAACAATATATAATCCAGTTGGTTTATTAATAGAAGATTGATCTATCAGAGACATCACTGAGTGGATTGAAGAAGAGAGATGCCAAGTGAGGAGGCCACTGTCACAATCCTAGTGTAAAGTGTTGAAAGCCTGAATTAGCATGGTGGCAGTACCATCTTTATGGCATGTCTCCATAAAGATGGAGACAGGAGTGACAGGCACAGAAATGCTCACAGACTTGCATGAAGAAGGAAGAAGGAAAAGATGACACAGCAGCTTCAGGAGTGGCAGACTGAGAGAATGAAGGCACCACCATGAGAAGAAAAGACAACTCTGGAGAGGAAATTAATCTAGGGACAAAAGAAGCAAATTTGGTTTCAGGCAGGTTGTTATCAATGTGACATCCAGAAAGAAAATGGTAAAGTCAGCATGTAAAGATGTGGGCTACTGATAGGAAGGGGAGTCCTGTGCTCAGAAAGGATGGCTGAATCCATAGAAGTTGCAAAGATTCTGATGCAAAGAAACAAAATGAGACTAACACACTGAGCACAGCTGTCCTTGAAACCCAGGCTCATGAAGGAAGTGAAGCCCTCCTAGAAGTCAAAGAAGGAGCAGAGAAACATAGGTAGTGCCATTAAAACCAAGGAGGAGAGTCTCTGGAAGAGAGGTGGTCAAGAAAGTAAGACCCAAAAAAAAAATCAAAGATGAGAGCTGAAAACAGGTCACATATGACAAGTATGAGGCTCCTAGAGATCTTCAAAAACTCAAGCCCAAGAAAGTATCAGATGGAAAAAGGAAATGAGGTAAGTAGGAAGAAAGCAGACACCATGTAAATAGTCCATGCTTCCCTCAGCACTTTTCTAAGTCTCTTTCAGATTTTTAACCTGGAATGCAAGAAAACAAGGCTTTAAGAAATCAGAAGAATCTGATAATACACACTGACGGCAGTGGCACAGGCCCTAATCTTTCTTTTCTGCCCTCCTTGTTTCCATCTGATTCCCTGGTTAGTCCGCACAATGTCTCTCCACACTTATTTCTAGGCTGTATTTCTCAGCCTCTTTCCTTGCAGTAAGAGAGAGTCAGGCCAATCACCCCTTTCCCTTTTGCCTTTTTTTTTCTCTCTTTTCGCTCATATTATAGGGGCAAGGACAAAAGTCAGATTTTACAAGATAATCATAATTTGATAACTGTTCCTCTCTATCTCTTCAAAAGAGGGACATCTTCCAACATATACATGAAAATATGCTCAACATCATTAGTTATGAGGAAAATGCAAACTAAAACCATATTGAGATACTGCTTCACACCTTATACGATGGCTAAAATTAAAAAGATTAGTGAGGATGTAGAACATCTGGAAAACCATTTTGGAAAACAGCTGAGCAGTTTCTTAAGAAGTTAACATACACCTACCACACAATCCAGCCATTCTTCTGCTAGGTATTTACCCAAGAGAAATAAAAGCATATGTCCATACAAAGGCTTGTACATGAAGGTTCATAGCTAAAAACTCAAACAACTCAAATGTCCACTAAGTGAATGAACAAACAAATTCTGATATATATCCATACAATGGGATACTATTCAGCAATAAAAATGAATGAAATATTGATAAGTGGAACAACAGGGATGAATCTCAAAATAATTGTGCTGAGAAAAAAAAGGCCAGAAAAAAAAGACTACATACTGCATATTTCTATTTATATAAAGTTTTACAAAATGCAAACTAGTCTATAGTGACAGAAAGTAGATTAATGGCTGCCGTGAGATGAAGCAGAAGGGTAGGAGAATGAAAAAAGATAGGAATTACCAAGGAGTATGAAGAAACTTTCGAAGGTGATGGATATGTTCACTATCTTAATTGTAACAATGGTTTCATGGGTATATACAAAACTGATCAAATTGCATATATTAAGCATGTACAGTTTATTGTATGTATCATACTTCAGTAAAGATATTTTTAAAAGAATAGCCAGATAAATTGGCAAAATTTGAATATGAACTACGTATTAGATGACCTTATCCCTATATCATAAATCCACCATGGAGGCTAAGGAGTGAGGACCACTTTTTGGTAAAGGAGGAACACCAGCCAAGCACTCCCGTTGTCATCCTATTTTTGAGAGGAAAGTAAAAACTAGCTGTCTTTTTCTCCAAAGAATTCCCTTTTAAGAAATGTTTCCCAAGTATGCGCCTGCTTGTACTGTTTCATGTCTAAATCTGTTTGCATTACATAATCCTTTGGGGATAAACAATTTCTGTCTCTATGCAGTTCCATGAATCAGAGCAGGGCCTGTGGCCCTAATATGAAGGTATAGAGAGCTTCTCTGACCACTGTCGGGATCCCAGTTCTTTACCCCATGACTTCTCCAGCAGCAGACACTCAGGTCTCCCTACATGTTAAAAATATGAGCTTCCTTTCCAAAAATTATTTGCTGCTTTGTGAGTCTCGCTCTTAGACAAATTCCGGCCCAGGCATTTATAAAAACAGGTCAGGCCTGAAGGTACCATATCAGATGTTCAGAAGAGTTCCAGAAAAGTAGGGACAAGGTCAGAATCCCCAACTGGTCTCTCTTCTGAAATCATTAGAGAATAAAATCCTCCAAGGTTTCAAGCCATGGAGAAGAAAAAGAAAAAAAGCAAATATAAACTTTTTCCATGTATTTAGAATATAAATTACCAGGCTGAGTGCCCATCTCTATATTCCCATCTGGTGTCAAAGCTATGGCTGGCACTTAGATTAAAAATAAAGCATTCAATATGGCATTACAATTATCTTCCTAAAACTGACTATCAAAATATAATCAGAATAAATTAATCTTACTCCCAACTCAAAAGTCACATGCTTATTCTGCTTTGTATCTTTAAAACTTTAAGAAGCTAAATTTCCTCCAACTGATCACGCACAGAAATATTTAATATGCTGTTCTTTGAAAAAAAAAAAAAAATCCGGGCTTAGTGACTCGTGACAATAATCCCCATACTTTGAGAGGCCAAAGAGAGCAGATTGCTTGAGCTCAGGAGTTCAAGATCAGCCTGGGCAACATGGTGAAACCCCATTTCCACAAAATAAATAAATAAATAAATAATCCAGGTGTAGTTGTGTGTCAGGAGACTGTGATGGGAGGATCACCTGAGTCTGGGAGGCAGCAATTGCAGTGAGCCGAGATCTCGCCACTGTGCTCCAGCCTGAGTGACAGAGTGAGACCTGTCTCAAAAAAAAGAAAAGAAGAGTTCCTGAAAGTTGCCTGAAAATCTCAAAGTATTATTATTTTATAGAAGGTGTAGTGAAATGGTACCATTCACAATTTATACAAATGCAAAATACTCTTCTATATCATTTAAAACACTATAAAAATACATTTTACATGCATATACTTTATTCTTTGGAATAAATTTTAACATTGGGTATTACACATTTATAATCACATATTACTCTATAGAGTAAGATGTGCAAAATCGTATACACTGTTCTTTATGGGCAATTTGAGGGATCTTTCAAGAGAGATTTTGACTAGACATGACTTTGTCTTTTATACCAACTCAGGACCTAACCTCACTCAGTATGAGACTCCTCTGCAAGCAGCCACTGTTTCTTTACAGGACAGGTAGTAGAAAGTAGGGCAAGGATCTTATGCACAGGAAATCCTAGAAAAAATAAGGATGACCTTCACCAAAATCAGCAGAAGTGCCAGGGCAAGATGGCTCCAGAGCTCCCACTTATCTGAAACCAGAGGGCAGGATTCCTAAGCATACCTCGTTAGGTGCTTCAACCTGCAGAATCGTTATCCTGTGCAGTTAGATATTCTGCCTATTGTTTAGACTAATGCTTTCTAGGTCATTTCCTTCAGATAGATCTAATGATGATACTTTTCTCGAAAGAAAAAACTACAGAATCTGTTCTTCCCAGTAAGTAATCGATGCATGCTGGTTTTTACCATTACATCTACATAAGTTCTAGTCCACCCTGTGATTATTAATTCTCTATATTATTATACTTGAAATATCCTTTCTTCTTTGGCCCTTACTTTCTACTGGTTTTCATCTTTCATTACATCAGTAAAGAAAATTTACCCCATTATCCATAAACTGAAGGCATTTTTACATTCTCTTCATCTCAAACTTTTTAAATAATCTCAAACATGGGAATATGATAACATCCACTATCATCAGTATTAAAAAACATTGTTCTTTTAGTTCTGGTTAATGAAATGAGGCAGAAAACAAAAACAAAAAAATACAACTATCTAGAAAGTAGGAGACAAAATTATATTATCTGTAGTCAATATGATGGCATATCTTTAAAAAAAAAAAAAAGAAAGAAAGAAAAGAAAGTAGGGAGAGAATGAATCACCAGAAATGCTACTAAAGCTAAATAGGAAGTTGAGTCAGTAAGCATTTTTATAAATTGACAATAATCAGACCAGAAAACATAATGAAAAGATGGCCTCATTGTAATCAGTTTATAGTAGCAGCAGAAGGATGAGTACTTCATCCTCATACACAGAATTTACTCCAAGTGCACTCATTTGGCCTACCGAAAAGTCTTTTACACTCTCCTCTCACTGTAGCCTAGACCATTGTGAGGTTGTCCCCCTCCGAAATGGGTACAAAAAGTCCTACCCTCCCAGGAATCCCCTCTTTGGCCTGGAGTAGACTCGAATATTTTAAAACAAAATAATACAATATCTAATAATTAAAGAACAAAAATCCTACTGAATTTGACCAACAAATTCATTGTCTAAAACAGGAGATAGTAAAGTAAAAATGGATAGCCAACAGAAGAACTACTATAATATTTCCACATTCATCAGCAGCACTAACTATAGTGAATACACAGTTATATACTAGAGAAAAAAAAAAAACCCACCTTGTTGTTCTCCAAACACTCAGACCCCTCCTGATCACTAGTTCACACAGCAGAGGAAAAACCTGAGTTAGAAAACTAATGGCAAAAACTGCAATTACTTTTGCACCAACCTAATACCTACTAGTAGTTTCTCAAGACTTGATGGGACCCTAAAATACCAAATTTATGTCTCAGCTCCCAAATAAAACCATCCCTAAGGCAATCCAAAAATAAGAAGGCTTACTCTTTTCTTAAGTCCTCTAAAGTTTATTTTCCCCCACATCAGTGTTACACACTTTACAGCAACATTCTCCAATGAGGTTGCTAACGTGCAGAACAAGCAATATTCTCACTGGTGTGGCTCAACCAACAACTATTTCCACTTCTCCTTCTTCCTAGCTAATACAATTCCAGTTTTGTTCACCTTTCTAAGTTGTCATGTCCTCCAGAGGCTGGGCTCCCCCTCAGATCCAGAATGAATTATGATGGGTCAAGGCTAATCATGCTGATCACATTCCCATGACCAAGCCATTGGTTTAGGTATGAACATGTGATACAACTATGGCCTATAAGATATGAAGAGTACTTTCTAGAGAGGTTTCCTGAAGCTTAAAGAAGAACGAGACAGGTATAATTTCCTGCTCATGTCTCTGGATGTAGTTATACAAAGATGACTGCAGCAGTTCAGAGTATCACATCTTGCAACCATGAGGGAAAACTGAAGAGAATTTCTGAGACACTGAACCAGAGCCTTGAAGTCATTGAGCTGCTAGATCAAAAGCCTCTTTTGAGCCTTTTTGTTATGTGAAATAATAACTGTCTCCAGTGCTTAATCTGCTTCTACTTGAGTTTTCTGTCACTGCAACCAAAAACTTCCCAATAATGTACCATCTAGGTGGCCAGCAAGAACCCACTCCACCTGTAGCATAAGTCTCTGACAACAGAGACTTATGATAGACAAAACTAACCGATCTGTAAGAAGACATTTCCTTACTGCCAGACTAGCTCTTTACAAACAGAAGCCACTACTGATTATCTAGAAACTATTCTGTCTTTGGTAGAAATTACATTGAATTTCCCTCTTTTTGAGATGAGTACTTCTCACATAAATTTAATGTTAATATTTAATTTGAGGGGAAGATAAAAAATTATTAATATCATAGTTTTACCACTTTTAAAATGGTAACAATCTAATCTTTATTTATCTCTCTCTGATGAAGCCAGAATAGAAGGAATAGTCTTAAACCAGAGGGACCTAGTTCACATATTGAGATGAATTTCTTAAGAGAAAGGATTATAGTGAAAAAATTTCTCCAGGGAAAATGTGGAATCTCCTTGATGAAAGTCTTTAAAAATAGATATTTCATGTAGCTGTGAAGCCTTAGGCACTATATTTGGATTACATGACAATTCAAAAATCCCTGCCAGACCTATCTAGAGAGAAAACTCAGAAAGACAAATTTAGAAAAACATCTAAGTGCTAAAATAAAACAGAAGTAAAAACTTCTTAATCTCAAACTCTGGAACATATCTATCATATAACTACGTAAACCAGCTGTTATAGAAAATGCACTTCATTATTTATGGAGCAAAAAGATAAACACTCTGATCAAAGATCCTACTATGTCTCAATTTCCATAAAATCCTGACAGTGTCATTAAGAGACTTATTTGGCCAGAAAATATCCAGTGACTAATTTAACTGAAAATTAATTCATTTAATTAAAAATGATAAATGAAAGCACTTACTAGATTAAAAAGAAATTGTATACACTTATCAGAATAAAACAGTTTCTGCCCTATTGCAATCTCATAACTAAGAGAATAAATTTTTATACCATATTTTAGATTAAAAACTCTGCTGTTCAAGAGTAGTGCTGAATATAAACCCTCTTCTTAAAAATACAATTTGAAATATTTAAGATTTACTGCTACAGGGCATTAAATCACCACTCACATTTATAATGACCAAAATTTGCAATATTAATGTTGAAAAGCAAATGCAAATAAGTGTTTACTACTCCAGAGAAGTCACAAGGTTTACTGACATGCAATAGACAACTGGTCTTTGATTTAGAAACTAAGACACACAGGCTGGGCGCAGTGGTTCACACCTGTAATCCCAGCACTTTGGGAGGCCAAGGCAGGTGGATCATCTGAGCTCAGGAGTTCAAGATCAGCCTGGGTAACATGGCAAAACCTCATCTCTACCAAAAATACAAAAAATCAGCCAGGCTTGGTGGCATGCACCTGTAGTCCCAGCTACTTGGGAGGCTGAGGTGGGAGGATCACTTGAGCCTGGGAGGTGGAGTTTGCAGTGAACTGAGATAGTGCAACTGCACTCCAGCCTGGGTGACAGAGTGAGACCCGAGACCAAAAAAAAAAAAAAAAGAAAAGAAAAGAAAAAGAAACTAAGACACAAAGATCATCATCTGTTAACTGCTCATACAAGAGCAGGACATGGAGGGTACTAATGGTATGGCAAAAAGTCTGTGAGTCTCAGAAATACAGCCTACTGCTATGGTGCCTTTAGCTTCTGTACAAACTAGAAAAGTTTCCAAGTTATTGTAGACCCACAGATGTCTAGCTTGTGGAGCAGACAGTTCTGCACACATTAGAAAATAATGTCTCTCCACCTAGTAGCACTATACAGTGTACATCTTGCACTATGATATGCAGTGGCCCCAAACTTGCCTTCAGGAGCCTCACGCCCAGTGGCAGACAGGAACTCTCTTGTCTTCTAGGAATGGAAGAAAATAGGTTAAGTCTCAATCTTAACAGACTCAAGTATCAAGCCCCTCCTTAATTCCAGAAAAGTCGGAAGCAGCTAAGGTTCCATTAAATTAGGTCCTATTCTCAAGAAACAGAAAAAGAGAAGGGGGAAAAAAAAAAAACTCCAGAGAGATCAAGTGATCAAGGCTTGTAGCTTCTTTTATTTCAGAAGTAAAATATCATTTTGTATTAGTCCATTCTAACGCTGCTATGAAGAAATACCTGAGACTGGGTAATTTATAAAGAAAAGAGATTTAATGGACTCACAGTTCCACATGACTGGGGAGGCCTCAGGAAACTTACAATCATGGTGGAAATCACCTCTTCACAGAGTGGCAGGAGAGAGAATGAGAAGTGCAAAGAGGGGAAACGCCTCTTATAAAACCATCAGATCTCTTGAGAACACTATCATGAGAACAGCAAGGGGGTCTAATGATCTAATGATCTAATCCCCATATCTAATGATCTAATCCCCCCAATCCCCTCTTCACCTCCTACTAGGTCCCTCCCTCAACACATGGAAATTACAATACAAGGTGAGATTTCGGTGGGGACCTAGACCCAGACCATATCACATTATCTTCACTTTTTAAGCAGTTTCTCATAGCATAGACTTCAACTTTATTGAAAATATATTAGTTTATCAATATGCATGATTTTTACCTACATAAATATTAATAAAAATGCTCTGTACTTTTCAAAGGAGGGCCTAAAATTACAAAACAAAGCTATAAAAGGGATTATCATTACATTAACTATTTTGAAAAGGATGGCTTCTTTTGTCTAAACTTTGACTTTGAAGATTTCTATTAAAAATAGATTATAACTAGCTATAGTTTGACTTGACTTGGCTTGGCTTGACTTAAGGTTGGCTTGACTTAAGGTTGGCTAAGAAAATAATGTATTTTAATACATTAATACAAAGCTTGGCTTGACTTAAGGTTGGCTAAGAAAATAATGTATTAAGTACCCTTCTAGAATGAAAACACAGAATTAGCATCCACTCAAACTAAACAAACCAACTCAGTATTATAAACAAATGAGAAAATGATATTTGCTGTTTAAAATTAACAATACATGTAATAGGAAGCTGTTTTGATCCTGAAAAAGAAAAAAAAAGTCAAAGCTTGAATATAAAGAAAAATTATGTAAACACATCCACACTCCTACATATTGATCCTAAAGTCAAGCCTTTGGTACTTTGAAGTAAAATAAAACATAAATCATTTTTGTTTATTGTGACTGGTTATGCTAATACCATTATAATTTCTATGAAAGCCTTTCATGAGCCAACAGGCAAAAATACTGCAGATTTTCTGTAGTGGGATAGAGATTCTGCCAGCAAAGAAGCAGGGTAGATGAGAACAGATGTTTGAATGTGGAGCATCATCTGCTCTGACTTCTGACCCCAATCTTTTTTAACTACAGGACTTTTCTAGGTAATTACAAGATCAACCTACCAAGGTTAGCAGCATAGGGTTTTCAAAAACACCACACCTATCACAGCCATATGAGAAAACCCACTAAGCAAATCAAAAAGACTAGGCAGTGTCCACATAACAATGTTATCAGCAGTTCATTGACCAAATCAGGAGCTCTGTAGGGCGTCAACCAAAAACTGATGGTACAGGCTTTGGAGGCAGGGAGCTCTTAAGTCTGAATCGCAGTTTCAAACCCTAGTTTCACCACCCACAAGCTGTGAGAGACCATGGGCAAATTACTTAACCTCTCAGTGCCTTAATTTCTACACCTACAAAATGGGGGATAATATAGTACCTACCTCATAAACTCTTATCAGAATTAAAATTAGATAACATATATAAAGTTATAAATACTGCCTAGCATATTATACATACTCAATAAATGTCAGCAATTATTATTACCATCAATAATGGTGGCTTCTCCTTTACTCCTTTGATCCAGAAATCCCACTTCTGGAAACCCACCCTAGAGAAATAATCCAAACTACAGTAGAAGCACAAAAAGATTTATTACAATGGTATTTACAACGGTAAGAAGTTAGAGAAGCCTAAGTGTATACCAATAAGGAAGCAGTTGAGTAATTTCTCAAATATCTACTCAATAAAACATTGCTCTATCACTAAAAAACATATTCAAAATATAAATGTAAAGAATTAAAACAGGCAGGGCGCGGTGGCACATGCCTGTAATCCCAGCACTTTGGGAGGCCGAGGCGGGCAGATTGCCTGAGGTCAGGAGTTCATGACCAGCTTGGCCAACATGGTGAAACCCCGTCTCTATCAAAAAATACAAAAATTAGCTGGGCGTGGTGGTGGGTGCCTGCAGTCCCAGCTACTCGGGAGGCTAAGACAGGAGAATCACTTGAACCTTGGAGACGGAGGTTACAGTGAGCCTAGATCGCGCCATTGCACTCCAGCATGGGACAGAACGAGACACCGTCTTAAAAAAAAAAAAAAAAGAGAGAGAGACAGAATTAAAATAAATAAAAAAACAAATCAAATATAAAGCATTATAGGGCAAAATGACAGTATGTTTATAGAATTATACAAAGAAAAACAACAAGATTTAAATCTACATATGTATATTTTTATAATTACGTAAAATTATATTTAAAATGCATACCGTTTTAAAAAAAGTGAAGCTGGGCACAGTGGCACATGCCTATAGTCCCAGCTATTCAGGAGGCTGAGGCAGGAGGATCATGTGAGTCCAGGAGTTTGTGGCTATAGTAGGCTATGATCATGCTACTGCAATCCAGCCTCAGCAACAAAGCCAGATCCTGTCCAGCCCCCCGCCAAAAAAGAAACAAACAAACAAACAAAAAGACCAGCAAGCAATACACCAAAAATATAACAGTAGAAGTGACAGGGTAATAAGATTTGAAGGAATGTTTCTTGTTTTCTATAATATCTATCATGGAGTCATATTATTTTTATAATTTTAAAATTAGTTTACTTTAAAATATATTTGACTTGCTATAGATTTATTTTAACATTCATTAAGTAGAATTACTAACATGGTAACAAAAGTTATGGAAACCCTGACATCAGTCTTACCACCTCAAGAGTTATCCACTCCCATCACATCCTCTCCCTCTCTTTCAACAATGGCCCACATTCCTGGGTTTCACCTTCACAGCTCTGTCTCAAGCTTCCCAATTGACCCTCTCCCCTCATACTTCTTTCTTGTTAATTCACATCAATCCTCCATATAGTTTAGAGGAGCAGGATTACTAAAGCATGGATTTTATGCCATTCCTATACAGTAGCTCTCCAATATATACAGAACATGGCCCAGGCTCCTCGGCACGGCTTCAATAATAGTGCTAACAGTAGTTCCAGCAGCATCTCCCACTCTCCTCACCTGTGTGTATCCCAAACCCCAGGCCATGGCTCTTCAACAGGGGGACCTAGCATACTGGTATATTTTTGTCATTATAAGCTATGTCACAAGCAATTTGTTATCCATAATGGTTCAAGTACCTTAGTTGTGAATTATTTATTTTTTTAAACTAGCTAGAAAAACATCAGTTTTATCCCTATAATCTCTTCCCATTTACCTGTATTAAAAATGAGGATGGAATTTATGCTGGAACACTACCCATAATTCTGTGTTACCCATGGAGGCATGATACAAATAAAATCTTCTGTCACATGAGTCACAGTGGAAAGGGATCCTCCAAACCAGAGCTCCTCACAAAGTAGCATCACTGGAAGTGCTCTCCACCTGCAAAGGGAGCAAGCAGGCTGCCTTGCTTCAAATTATGGCTGGCAATTAAATTTTAAAAGCCACCTTTTCTCCTCATGAAAAAGCAAGGAGAGGAGGATAGAGGAACTCTAGAGACAACCAGAGACTAGGAGATAAATCTTTTTAGAATCATTCTACTCCATCAAGATGGAGACAGCATCTCAGCAGGTTAAAGGCCAAGAATTTCATTTCATGGATTTTTCCACTCCCAGTGCTGATATGAAGTTTCTTCAAATAAATATACTTAACATTAAAAAACAGTTAATTTAAAAATAATGTTAAGTATATCAAAACACAAAGGGTACTTGAATATGGAAAAAAATAATGAATGAACTTCTAGAATGATTACCATTGGGGAAAGCCTACTCCTGACAAATAAGACTACCTGCCTTCTTCCAATGGTACCTGCATTGTATTTCCTCTGTACCATTTCCATATTTTTTCCTCAACCTCTAATGTCATCTTCCCCTCCTTCCTCCACCCAATCGCTGTCTACAGAAATGCTAGGACACAATTAAATGTCAGTTCCTCTTCAAAATTATCCAAAATTCCCCAAGCTCCTTCAGTCAAGCCATCAAACACTTCTAGGTGGCAGGCATCTTGTAACTCTGCTATTTTTTAAAAAATGCTCATCTCTCCAAGTAGACAGAAAGCTCCCTGAGGGTACAGAATGCACCAAGTCATTTTTAGACATCACACAGAGCATAACACTGCTTTTCACAGGTGCCAGACTATACAGAAAATGTTGGCTTAATTGAACTGAATTTCTTAACAACCTGTTCAGAAGACGCAGCAAGGTCAGCAGTCAGGTTCCTACATTCCCATACAAAAAGGTCTTCAAACACAGGCATAGGAAAGAGAGTTTCATTGAAAAAAAAATTTTTTTGCAGAAACTTTAATGTGCCATATTAAACCAAAATAATCAGAATCTTCTCTTAAATCATAAGGCACTTATCCACACAAAATCCCTAGGCCTCTTGTATATCATAATGTGAAAGTCGAACATTTACTAACAGCAGCTATAATGTCTGAAAAGCAGATCATTCACTGTGCCACTCATAATTTATTTATTCAGACGTGTATCTTATTTCAGAAGGATCTAATGAAACTTACATAAATACATATAATACAAGCTAAAATGACATATCTAAGAGAAGAGAAAAATGGTGATATGGTTTGGCTGTGTCCCCATCCAAATCTCATCTTGAATTCACACGTGCTGTGGGAGGGACCGGGTAAGAGGTAATTTGAAACATGCGGGCAGGTCTTTTCCACACTGTTCTCATGATAGTGAATACGTCTCACAGATCTGATGATTATATAAGGGGAAGTTTCCCTCCACAAGCCTTCTTCTTCTCCTGTCTGCCACCATGTGAGACACGTCGCCTTTCACCTTCCACCATGACTCTGAAGCTTCCCCAGCCACGTGGAACCATAAGTCCATTAAACCTCTTTCTTTCGTAAATTGCCCAGCCTCAGGTATGTCTTTATCAGCAGTGTGAAAATAGGCTAATACAAATGGGATAAAGGAAAATTGAGTGTAGGAAAGATAAGCTTTCCTAGGAGTGAGGTTCATGTACCAGATGAATGTATTCCCTAAAAGTCTACAAATTTGCCAGAGGTAGGTCAGAGGTTTGGCTCTTAATACTTGTAGCAGCCAACAAACCCAGGATGGCCCAGTTACATAATTCAGTCTCCTTAAGATAAATAGGTGGCCGGGCGCGGTAGCTCAAGCCTGTAATCCCAGCACTTTGGAGGCCGAGACGGGCGGATCACGAGGTCAGGAGATCGAGACCATCCTGGCTAACACTGTGAAACCCCATCTCTACTAAAAATACAAAAAACTAGCCGGGCGAGATGGCGGGCGCCTGTAGTCCCAGCTACTCCAGAAGCTGAGGCAGGAGAATGGCGTAAACCCGGGAGGCGGAGCTTGCAGTGAGCTGAGATCCCGCCACTGCACTCTGGCCCGGGCGACAAAGCCAGACTCTGTCTCAAAAAAAAAAAAAAAAAAAAAAGAAAAGATAAATAGGTAATAGAGTAATGTTTCTCCCTCAGTCCTCATTAAAATGATACTATATAATATAACAAACGATTTTCTCAACAACATTCTTGCAGTTGATTTCTCAGAGCTGAGGAGACTATTCCTCCAAACAACCCTCATAGGCAAATGACAGCAAACAATTCAATAAAAGCAAATGATGGAGAGGAAAGCAGGAAGGCCAAGCAAGAGGTTCAGATACACAGTTCCTTGCAGATCTAGACGTATCAAAACCAGATTTTATTCTATCTAGACTAACCTGAAATCCAGAGGCTTCATGTATCCACTTGTCTCCGAAACTACAAAGAAAATTTCATATGCATGTACTTTTTTCTGGGGAATATGTCTGTAGTTTCATAACATTCTCAAAGAGCAGCATGACTCAAGACAAGTTAAGAACCACTGATCCAAAGAATCAGACTATATATATATATATATATATTCTTCAGGCAACCCTCCATAAGCAGTTTATTTTCTGAGCTTCTGAGAAGTGCTGAGCCTCAAGACTGCAGTCCCTGGCAAGTGCCTGAAGTACGGCTACTCCCTCATGCAAAATGTAGAACTCTAGGCTTTAACCACTGGCCAAGCTGTGTGTCAATTGTCAAGATACATAAGATCTTTAATAAAGTAATGCTCATGAACATATGGAGCACATAACAATCTATTCTTCTAGCTAGGCGTCACCCATGAACATTAATAGAGGTGCCAAAGGATTTAGTGATATTTCTTCTAGATAGTATTAAAAAACTAGAAATCAACAACAACAACAACAAAACACCTTTTGCCTGTAGATAAAAATTACAAGTAAGCACAAAAACAATGATTTTCCTAGATAAAAATCATTTTTATCTTAAAATAATCTTTCTACATCAATTTATATAACGAACTCCTTTTTACCTTTTTGTTGTTTTGATCTTGTTATATAAGAAAACAATCACTGCCATACCTTTAGACACATACACACACAGTGAACCATCCACACACAGTATCCCATGGTTAGAATCAAGGGAGGAAGCTGGTCTGTAGGACAACTGAGATAAGGCTCTTTAAAATCTCATCCACCTAGAAGAAGACACAGCCCTACAGAGTCTGGTCCTCAGCATAAAAAGTCCAGAGACATATCTTTGCCAAAGAATCCACAGTTAAATATGCTCAAGAGGAACTACCTCATGGTAACCCAAATCATAAGAGGCTGAAGTACAAATCAGAACACCAACTTACTAATTAATCATAGAGAATATTCCTTTTGACTGTAAGAAAATTTATACCTGAAGCCACGACACAGTTTTCTCAAATATCTGGATAACTGAAATCCTGAATTATAATCAGAAGTCCACTGAAAGTTAGAACCTTGAGATATAGAGAGTTTGGGAGATAACTAATAAATTATCCTTGCACTACATACATCTTCATAGTGATCAAAGCTGTGGCTCACACAGGAAGAGTCTCTCTCCCTTGAATATTGCTGCCCCAGCACTGCAGACTTCTTGGTCTTCTTGGCCTTTCCTCTTCCATATCCTTCTCTCCATTAGGTACTTCTCTAGACAGGGTATAATACAACTGATGAAGATGCACCTTACACACATTATTATCCCTATTTTCTAGATAATAAACTCCCAGATAAAGTTGTTTTAGCAACTTTTCCAATGTTGCAGCTACTATAAAGCAGAGCACAGATTCAAAGCCAGATCACAAGTCAAAACCTATGTTTCTAATCTTGAAGTAAACAATATCTTCAAGGTGTTCTTTCCTGGGCCTTCCTACCTCCCAATCTGATTTAAATGTCCCTCTTCTGTGGTACCATAACACTCTAAGTGTACCATGACTATAATTTTTGGTATAGAGGTCTATCTCTCTCATTTGACTGAAACTTTTTGAGGATGGGGTTATATTTCATTCACCCTTGTATCCCCAGGGCACCATCTATCTAGGTAAATATTCAAGCCAATTTGTCCAGTGGTTTCACATGGAGATCAACAAACTGAAGGCCTTGAACTAGCCACATAGCCTTAGGAAGGTCACAACTTCTCCAGCTATCAGCATCTCAGCTTAAAAGAAAAAAAAAAGGGTGGCGGATGAAATTAATATACACAGATGAAACGGATATAGAAGGATATACAAGGTAATGTCTCCTCTGCATCTAAAGAGCACTACAATTATAGATGGGCCCTAGTTTTTGATGGCCTACCTTATTAGTGTGAGTTATTAGAATTAAAATTAAACTCCTCATTTATCTTCTGTACCATTCTAGAGACAGAATATACATAAATAATAGAAAGTTCCAAAAAAGCTTCCTCTTTTGTGACAGGAGCTAACATCATCTATACTAAAATCAAACAGTGGCACCCTCCTCTGGTGAATGTTAAAGGAGCTAAACAACACACAAGAATTCGATGGTAGGATTTTGAATGATTATATATAAAGAAAAAGCAAGAGAGAATTACCTAATATTATCTGTCACCGTTATACTCCCAATAGCAACTAAGTAACTCCTTTTGTAGCACTTCCCTTATTTTGCCCTAAAACAAAGCCAAAATGAACTAACTGGCTACATACGGTAAGAGATTGTGAACAGAACAAGTATTCTATTTTTAAGAGTACTGATAATATCAATTATTTTGCAAACAGCATGCTTTTTAATGTAAGGCACAAAGAAAAGTATTTCATGGTTTGGCTAACAATGATCATCTTTTCATTTGTTGTTAAAAAATTTAATGACAAGCCATGTACGTGTAAAATACTTTCAGTAAAATGAAAGCATTTATCGTGTCCCTTTTCTGGAGGGTATCTTTACCACAAGATAGCACTAGAAAATTTTCAACCTGAAAAGTGTTTTGGTCCGCACATTTCAGGTTTTACAGTATCAACTCAAAAGAAAAAAAAAATTTAAATCACCCAATCACTTACACTTTTTTAACCCAAGGCTAAAACTATGCCAATGCATCACACCCAGACAACCACAACCCAAAATTTCACCACATTACTATTACAACCAAATCTTTAATAAAATTAAAACTGTGCTTTCTAAGACCAGAAGCAGATTATTACCAGCCACCAATTTTAATATAAAAATACATAATAAATATAAGCTTATTAAATGATTTACAAAGGAAGAAATCACAGCTTCCTTCACCCTCATTGAATTTAGGCACAAAAAAATGAAAATACAGATAGTCTACTTCAAGCCAAGAAGACAAATCAGCCATTATACTGGCAACTTTGTCATTAAGGCATGTTTTTGCCCATGTACACAGCCTCTTTTCCCTCAATTAATTTTACATCTTTCACTTACTCTGTGACCAAGGGGAGGGGATCCCAACACTACCCAAGAGGTTACAAATTTACAACCAGTGAGAAACTTGCATTCTGAAAAAAAACAGAATATAAAAAAAGCTAGGGTGGATGGAAAATGGCAAAAACTGATTTCAGTTCTACCAAATGAGTTTTCCTACTAAGTTTGTCATTCTTGGCAAAGTTGGTTCTACAAGGCAGGTAGGCACAGTAGCATGAAAAGATTAGCAGAGTGGTGGGTGAGGAATGCAGATAAGATATCCAGTTGAAAGCTTTCTCAATGTTTACCCAAAACAAAGGCCAAAGAACAAGCAAATGCTTGAAAAACAATGGCAGTCCCTACAGTTCCCTACAGCCTACCCAGAGATCAGAGGGCAGAGAAGAAAGTTGGGGAAAAACTTGTATGGGAGTTCAGGGGAAGGGTGTAATCAAAAACAGGAAGGGGGTAAGAATAAGAAAAGTATGCTGCCAAAAGGGAAAACAAAGAGTATGCACCAAAGAACCCGTTACAAACTGCCAAATTGAGAGATGGGGTGATTGGTCCAGTGTTCTTTGGAGCATGGCGCTAGAGCCACATTTGCCTCTCACTTTGCCTGGGCCAATGCGCAAGGATCAGAGCCAACCCTTGCCTAACCTCCAGGAAATCTGGGCCTCAGGGCACAACCCGGGTGCTGCTGAAATGTGGGAGAGGGAACTGAACCGGCCTCTAGCTATCTCCTGTTTCCAGATGAACCACAAACAAAGGAATCTAGAAGCAGGGCGACTTCTGCACCCCCAAGCCCGCCAGGGCGCAAGGGTGAGGTCAAGGCACCGCCTCCTTTGCGGGCATAGCCACATCTGCAAAGGCCAGGGACATCTAGGTCCTGCTCTGAGATCCTGGTAAAAACAAGCGGCCAGCGAGGCGCTCCTGTCAATTGGCCCGATTGCACTTGTAAAGTTGATAGAGTTGGAAAGAAGCACAGAGCAGCCCCTCGGATTCCCCCCTAGAGTGAAGGCGATGGGAAGGAGTCACAGCTTCCTTCACCCTCAGTGAGCTCGCTCTGCAGGTATAGTCTCTTTTCCTAATGAAGCATAAAAGATGTTGTCTTCCTTGTCTGTGCCTAGTTCAACTCAAACCCTAGAACAAGGGCACTGAGGTCTGGGACCAAAGTTCACTGGAGATACCATTAATTCTCCTTGCTAAGCTAGCACAGTGTTTGCTGGGTTCCAGCCTTGGGAACCTCGTATTAAGTAGCAACAAATATGCTGTGGATGACTCTCCTTTCCCTAAAGTGGACCCTCAGCCCCAAGAAGTCTGGATCCAGCAGTGCTTTTGGCAACTTGAGCCGCATTTGTCCAGCCAGGTACCATGGTGTCATCACCACGCCCCTCGCACCCAGATCCTCTCCCGCTGCGCACACGCTGTCCTGTTTATACACACACACACACACACACACAGGCACGCACACACGCACACGATATATACACAGACACAAATACAAAGCCCCGGGTAGCTCCTACCTCTCCCCCGTGCCCGTCGAAGATCCCGAAAATGGACGGGTGCGTCTTGTTGGCCAGATCCGTGAGAACTTCGAAGCGGTCCTCCATGTGGTCTCTCCGGCCCTGGATGGAGTACACCGCCACGTTGTGGCTCTTGAACTCCCAGGTCTTGGAAAACTCGGCCTCCAGGACATCAAGCCCCCCGAGTCGATCGTTCTGCATGATCTCGGCTACCTTGCCCTTCACCATTTTCACAGCGTCCCGGCTGGATTTCACGATGGTCTTTACCTCGTCGGTGTGGAAGAAGTAACTCCACAGAGCCAAGCTGATGCACAGCAGGAAAAGCGTCTCGGGTCTCAGTAAGAAGTAGCGCATGATGCGACCCAGCAGAGACAGCAAAGTCATTGTATCCTCTATCATTTATTATCGCTAGAGCCTCAACCACCACCAGTGACGCGCGCCCCGAAGGCTCGCCGGGTCCGGGAGCACTGCGGGGACAGCCAGCCGGGAGGGAGGTGGAGCAGTGCCCGAGGGTGAGGGCGAGGCTCGCGGAACCCAGCCGGAGGCAGCCGAGCAGGCGGCTCCGAGCGGGCAGCGTGAGCACAGGCAGCTTCCCTTTTGTCTCCCCGCCTCGGCGGCCCGGAGGCCCGTCCCTGCTGCCCGCGCCGCCTCCCCTCCTCAGCCCCTTTGTGAGACAGCAGCGGCAGCGGTAGCAGCAGCAGCAGCCGCCGCAGCAGCAGCCGCGGGTGCCCCGATTGGGCAAGAGGAATCAAGTTAAAGTTGCGCCGGGCTGGTCTGCCGCGGTGAGCGGGAGACTTCAGGGGCGCCAGCGCCCGCGCGGTCCCTCCGGGGGTGCCCCCTCGAGACTCCCGGGAGCGATCAGCAGGTGAGGCGCAGGGCTCCACAGCCCGGCGGACAAGGGATGCAGGTCCCCTCGGTAGCCGCCGCAGGGGAGCGCGGAGATGGCCGAACGTTCCAATTTCTTCACACACCCCCGGGGGCCCCAGAGAATAAAAGTTTTGCGGATGCCTGGGCAGAGGCAGGGGTACGCAGAGCCCGGCGACGCGGCACGATCAGTACTGAGCCGCAGGCGGCCGGCTGGGCTCTGCCTGCCTCTCCCCAGGCACCTCCCGGCTCGGCTCGGCTCGGCTCGGCTTCACTCGCGCGCTCCCTCCTCGCGTCCTGGCTCGCGCGCGCTCCGCCCCGCGCGCGCTCACCCCGCCCCGTCCCGCCCCTTGAGTCGGGACTCAGCACCCGGAGGTGTGTCCACCGAGCTGTCAGAGGCTGAGCAAGTTCCGCGGCCGCTGGTGCGCGTTCGCAGCCCCAGGCGGTCCAGGCCAGCCAAGGGGGAGAAAAGAGGGAGGTCAGCTATCTAGCTCTTGCGAATGGTTGTTCCTTCCCCCTGTGCCGGCTCCTAAGACAAGCTAATACTGACCCTGCTAGTCTTAGCGTTGGTTTTCCAGGAGCTACTGCTGCTCACTGGGAAGCCGAGAGTTGCACGTGAGCATTCCCCCCTTCGGCGGCAGCACGGTAGTGCGGTCCCCTCTTCGCCAGGCATAAGGCAAGCGAGAAGGGACCCACTTCTCCCGGCTTGCAAAGCGATAGGGAGACTACCCGGCCGCTGGCCGCGGTCTCGGCGTTCAGCAACAGAGGCCTTCCCGGCTCTCTCGAGAGTCGGGGAGCTAGCCTGGGTCTAGCGACCTTCTTCCTCCCGAGAACAGCAGAAAGGGGGCACTCGAGAGAATGACCTCTGTTTCCCCAAGGAAGTGCACTCTGACGATAACCTTGGGAGGGACGAGAAGGGCAGATCTTTCTGAGAGCGGCCGCCGCCTCTGGAGCAGGGGACTCGGCGGCCACGAAGGCCTTGCCTGCTCGCGACCTTTCCACGGGGAGGCACGAAGCTTCCGATGGGGGCCTCGGGGCGCTCCTGACTCTTCTACGGGGCGAGGGCTCTGACTCTGCGGTTCAGCTTTGAAGGTCCCTTGGAAGCTCGGAAGTGGTGGTCTCCCTCCACCTCCTCGGTCATCTCAGGAAGAAGGCTCAGTTTGGGGCGGCAGTCTGGATGAGCGGAGAGTAGCCGCCCTGGAGAAGAGTGCGGGCTTGCAGGAGCCGAGGAGGATAACTCGAAATGTGGGCAGGCAGGTGTTGGTGGGTCTTGAAGGTGGGAAGGCACGAGAAAAGAACAATGTCCACGTCCGCTTAAAATACGGAAACAAGTGAGCTTTGAAGGAAAATACTCATTTTCATTACCCCTGTCCAGGAAGAAGAGTGCTGATCTGCTTCTTCCAGTCCGCTGTGCTGAAGAGCAGAGAGGCTGCTTGATCCCAGCCAAGCCAGTGTCTGTCGCCCAACAAACACTTCTGCCTTGATGTGATCCCCATTCCTTTTCTAAAAATAAAAAATAAGAAGTCCTGGAAGGAAATAACACTAAAATGTTCCCAGTGGTTAATCATTAGTACAGTAGTAGATTATATGCCACTTTCATTTTCTGCTTTAGACTTTTGTCTATTTTCCACACTTTTCTAAAGTTTCCACAAAAGCTATATATTTCCACCACAGGCAGAAAAAAATGAAAATGTAAGCATTTAAATGGCATACATTATAATCTCAATAATATAAACATGCGTACAAAAGACAGGAAGGAGATAAGAACTGCTAACAGTATGTTATTTTTCACAACTAGGATATAGTCTCCTGTCCTGCTTTACATTTCAGGTATTTTCATCTGATAAATCGAGAAAATAAACAGTTTAAAATAAATTCAGTCATTCTGTCAAGACGTTACAAAATGAGATAATGAATTAAAGAGCCTTTAGGAACTAGAAAGAAAAGTAATGCATTAGTGTTATTTTGAAGGTAAGTTTACAATATTTCTTACTGTAAATTATCAAATCACTTTTGGGTGCATTGTCAGTCTTTCTGTACATGGATCCGTTTCACTGTGGCAAAGGCAACTTGCAGATAAGCTGATAGAAATTCCAGAACTACAAATCAAACTAGGCCCTGGAGTAGCCAGCAGTAAAATTCCAAACCCAAAGGCCCATCCAGTCTGTCCACTACGTTCCTATATTGATGAGAGCAGAACAGACACTCATTAGAGACATGACTTCTTCCCCCATAAGTAAGTAAAGAAGAGAGATTACCATACCGATGATCTCCCTGGAGGTTTCATAGCAAGGCTTGACTTGATGAATTAATTAATAAATCTAAATATCCTGAAGATTTGGTGGAAATATGCTTTGACATTTACATCTAAGTGTTCATCTGTGAAAATCAATAAAATATTTTTCCATGCAGACCCTATAGGCATTTTCTTATTAAAAAATTCATGTGGTTTATGTGGCAATTTCCAAAAATGTCTAAATAAACTGTTATAGTTTACTGTGAATTTTAATATATTACAAAAAGAAAAAAGACCTTCCTCTAGTGACAAACTAACATTTGCATATTCGTGAGGATTATAAAGGTTTTTCATGTATGGCAATGTTATTTTCATTCTCCTAACAATCCTCTGAGGAAGATAGAAGTTATTATCTCTGTTTATGAGGAAAGTGAAGCACAAAGATGTTAAGTGAGTATCACTGTTCAGCAAATAAGAGGTTATACATTCAAACTCAGTTCTTTTGATTACCAGTTCAATACTCTGACATCTATTATTGCCCAGTGATACTAGAGATGATTATTCTAATTTTTATGCTTCTCCACTACTATTTCACTAGATTTCTGTTACAGAAATCTCAAAAAAGAATGCATGTATTCTTATTCCTCAATTCTGTTTTTAGCCTTTGGGATAAGCACTTCACCATGAGTATTTACCTCACCCCTTGAGAATACCTGTGGGGCAGAAAACAGGTGCAAGTAAAGTGTACTTCTTTAATAAACACCTAAGAGATCTGTCGCTAAGGTAAAATAGTGTTAAAATTTCACAGAGGAAAGAGGTACCATAAAATATGCATTATACAAATACTTTGCCATTGCAAGTGACCTGGTAACAAACAGAGAATTAATGGCAATCCTAGGTTTTCATGGGATATAACTGTGATATAACTGTTACAGGCAATTACTGTTTTCTACTTTGCAATTAAGCCATGTCAGCCCTGCAAGTATATAAAAAACACATAGCTTTTAAAAATAATGTATTCTCAAAAATATTTCAGAATTGTAGCTCTTAGGTTTAAAAAGTCTTTAAAACAGAGTTTGATAACCAATAAATCTATTTTCTAGTATGATGTTGTTTTAGGATGTCCTTATCTACTTTATTTTGTACCACCTCATAGAACATGATAAAAAGTGGCTCACGCCTGTAATCCCAACATATTGGGAGGCCAAGGTGGGCGGATCATTTGAGCCCAGGAGTTTGAGACCAGCCTGAGCAACAGATGAAACCCTGTCTCTACTAAAAATACAAGAAATTAGTCAGGAATGGCATGTGCCTGTGGTCCCAGCTACCCAGGAAGCTGAACTGGGAAGATCATCTGAACCCGGGAGGCAGACAGTGCAGTGAGCTGTGATTGCACCACTGCACTCCAGTCTGGGTGACAGAATGAGACCCTGTCTCATAAAAACAGAATGTAAAGTGACTTATCTGCTGAGACTCTGATTGACAAATATGATTTTTAAAATCCTTTCAAGTAAATTTTATATGAAACTTATACACATAGAAATTCTCTGCACAGTTTTAAATTTCTCAATTATTGCTTTGATTTATATTCTTAAATTGTTCCTGCCATCTGTATACAAATATGTAGTAGGCATTAAGTAGGACTCTCTTACTGACATTCTATTAGTAATTATAACCTTTTAAAGGATACATATAAAAGAGCATTCAAGTATTGTTATGAAATACAACAACCATGCATAAACACAGCACCCAACCAAAAAACTGGAGTGTTACCAATATCTTCGTATCAACTTCCCTATCCCACCTCCATGCCTGTCCTCTCTAAAGGTAGCCCACTATCCTGAATTTTATGTTTTACTATCCCCTTGCCTTTTTTTTTTTTTTTTGAGACAGGGTCTGTGTCATCCAGGCTGGAGTGCAGTTACACTATCTAGGCTCAGGCAATCCTCCCACCTCAGTCTCCCAAGTAGCTGGGACTATAGGCGAATGCCACCACACCTGGCTAATTTTTGTATTTTTGTAGAGATGGGGTTTTGCCATGTCGCCCAGGCTGTTCTCGAACTCCTGAGCTTAAACAACCCACCCACCTCAGCCACCTGCCTTGCCCTTTTAAAAAATAACTTTATCATATATGTCTGCATCCCTAAGTAGTATATTTTTTAGTTTGTTTTGGGTTTGAGCCTTATGAAAAGTGGTATCTTACTGTATATAGTCGTCTGGTACTTGTTTTTTTCTCTCACTATTATGTTTCTAGATCCTCCTATGTAGTTCCATATAGCTATAAACTTTTACATATAGCTGTGAATCAGTCATTTTACAGCTATGTAATACTCCATTGTGTGACTGTTCCATAAGTTATATATTCATCTTCTGTGGATGTTCAAATTTCCAAGTTTTTACTAGGATCAATAATTTCTTGAATTACTCTTGTATTATCTCTTGGTGCACATATGCAAAAGTTTCTCTAGGTATATACCTAGAAGTGAAATTACTTAATGATAGAGAATGAAAATGTTTGGCTTTACAACTTAAGGCCAAATTGTTTTTGAAAATATGTTGTTCCCTTTTACAGTCTAACCAACAGTGTAATCAAAGCTCCTTAATGAAAAGGACCATATAAATTATGTTTTAAAGTAGATTTCAATTTGGTCCTTTAGTAAATAGTTATCCATGGTCATGTCTATTAAACCATATTAAACCTTCAATTCTTCTCACAAAACCTTTCTAGATGCAAAATTTAATACTAAATCTTGTTTTAAATGCATGTCCATGTATCAATAAAAACATTTTTAAATAACTACATAAAAAATGTCAATGACCTTCAAGTGAAAAATGAATGTTTTAGTAGTATAGCTAAGAAAAAAATTCATCACTTTAAGTATAATAGTATATCAATTTACATTTACGTTAATATCTCTGGGGTCCTATCAAATGAAGAACTCACGTGACAGACACCAATTATGTTGGGGTGCAATATGATTTTATTTCACTGAACTCCAAAAACACAAGGATGTTTCTGAAACCCAAGTTTTTATATTAATTACAGAGATATATCAAAGATAGTTTTTTTCTGAATAAAACTTTTATACCATTGCACTATGTATACACAAACCATATATATTCTAAGAATCCATCATCTGATTCCCCTAGGCTTCTCTCTAATAATCTTCAAACAAGGTTCCTAAATTTTAATGTTAATCTAAAGCATTTCCTAAATTTTTGTATACCAATTGACATACATCAATATTCTAGACAATTTATAATATAAAGCGTTGTGAATAACTGAACAATTCTTTTGTAGTGAATCCAAGAAATAACATGAGTGAAAAGATAAAATTTTGTTTATTTCCATAGGAGGTAGGAACTTTTCTTTTTTTCTTTAGCGCAATTCAAAAAAGAGAAAAATTGCCTCAGGAACACAACTAACCCTGTTTGGTAGCCCAGCAGAACAGTGAGAATTGGGCTCTTGAGAATTGTTGGTATCAGTTCAAGCTTGATGTCCATTTGTATTATATCAAGGTAAATTAATGTTAATATCCCATTCTTTTACCCAATATTTTTCTGAGGGCTTCTCTGAGCACCCTGAGAATAATTTGTATTCCCTCCAGTTTTTCTATGTTCCCCAAATGGTTCCCATTGAAAACATTTGTTTTATGTTGGGGGCACTGTTAGAAACACTAAATTTGGGAACCTGAATAGTTTTAATATGTAAAAGTATTCACAAAACCTTTCTGTTTTTTACCTCTTAAGATGCTTGCTTGATAGGACTACCAGAAAATCTTTAGTCACACAGGATTTAACTTGAGAGTTGATTTCTATACATGATACTTGAGGTAAAGGTTGTTATGCCCCAAAATAAAATTGTGTGATCTAAGGTTACAAAGGGGTAAAACTAAGACATATGTCCCATTTCCATGGCACTTTCTCTTTTTTTTTTAGAGACCGAGTCTCGCTCTGTCACCCAGGCTGGAGTGCGGTGGCACGATCTCGGCTCACTACACGCTCCCCGTGGTTCATACCATTCTCCTGCCTCAGCCTCCCGAGTAGCTAGCTGGGACTACAGGCGCCCGCCACCGCGCCCGGCTACTTTTTTTGTATTTTTAGTAGAGACAGGGTTTCACTGTGTTAGCCAGGATGGTCTCCATCTCCTGACCTCGTGATCCACCCGCCTCGGCCTCCCAAAGTGCTGGGATTACAGGTGTGAGCCACCGCACCCGGCCTTCATGGCACTTTCAAACGAGTTCCTGTTTCCTAGCTGTTACGGTGCCTTAGTAACTTCCGACATTCATTCATTGCTACCTGAGCCCAAGTTGCCTATGATGGCTTCTTACATTGTAGCCATAACCCAAATTCACCAGGGCATTGCTTGCAAAGTCGCTGTTCAATCCATTTTCCCCAGCCATACCTGTGCTGATGAGGAACTCCTTAAAAGGCTTCTGGCCTCTCTTCGTCTATTCAAAGCACACATGGCTCCCTCCCAAACTGTTATACTTCAATAAATAGTTCCCAAATGATATCATAATAGTAAAGGATTTTAATCACCACAAACTCCTTATGCCTATCCTACATATGGAGAAGACTCTTTCAATCATGTGTGGCTTTGGAGCTCTCAGATGTTGACCAGATGTCCTAAATCCTGCTCCTGAGACTAAATATACTGTAATTGCTAAGGCTTTAAGTGACAGGCGCTAGTCAAGGTCAAATATAACAAACACTTACTGCCCTGAATTATAATTACCAGTAACTTTCTATTTCCCAATCTTTTTCTTGATCATGAACCATTATTCCCATTGTGACCCTCCTATTCCTAGCTATCTGAAAACAACTTCTTAATTACTTTATTTTTCTTCTTCTTATACAACTCTTCTAATACATTTAGCCAGTGTTGTGCAAGTAAATGTTTAGCCACCTGCCCTCTAGGAAGAGGAGGTAAAGACTCAGCTCTGTTGCGCCAATTTCCATGGTATAAATCCTCTCACCATGGCTGATTTTGAACTTTACCACTGACCGTGAAGCTAGAAATAGTTGCTCAGTAACCCAGTATTATACAATATTTCCATCAAATGGACATGATAGATGTAAATATCAAGAGCATAAGTAGTATCAAAATGTAGTAAAATAAGAGGTGATGAATATTTATTACCTTTGTTTTTAATCTAGTTTACTTAATTACAAATTTGCATAATTTAATTTTAATAGTGCCCATGTTTAGCAACAGACTGGCAACACTCTTCTGCTGGAGGAATATCTGTGTTCTAGATATTGTCAATTGAATCTCAACATCCATTTGTACCCCCATCTAAATTCCCTCCCTTCCAATCACGAAAATGAAAGAACAAAAACTACATTTTCCAGAATCCCTTCCAGCTGGAATTTTTACTGTTTAGGTTTTGCTGATGAGATGATCTTGTGTGAGATTTGGAATGCAGAGAAAAGGCAGAAACTATTTTTCCTACAGCTCAGTTGGCTGCTGGCCAAGCTCTGGTAAACTGAGTGTTTGAGTGGCCAAATCAGGTTCTCTTTCCTTTTATTTATTTATTTATTTATTTATTTATTTATTTATTTTTAATTAATCTTTTGAATGGCATCTCATTCTGTCACCCAGGCTGGAGTGCAGTGACCCAATTACTGCAGCCTCAACCTCCCCAGGCACAGATGCTACCCAGGCTCATCTCAAACTCTGGGCTCAAGGGATTCACCTGCCTTGGTCTCCTAAAGTGCTGGGATTACAGACATGAGCCACAACACCCAGCCGGGTTCCCCTTTCTAGTCTCCAGTTTTGTAGAAATTGAACTATTGCCTAATGACAGCCCCTGATTTCAACTGCTTAGAGCCTTATAATGCTATTGTGAGTGCCTAATTCCCTTTGTTAAATGACTCTTCTTCAAGAACCTAATGTGTTTCTGTTTTTGTTTTCTGCACCAAACCCTCATGTAACATGTGTTCTTGGCATCTGCTTGTTTGTTTCTTTCTTGCAACATCCCAAGGATCATCACTAGCACAGGTCTAGTTAATTTGTTTGCCTATGTAGTTTCTCATTCTAAATGTTCTCAGATGGTACTTTCATTTCACTCACATCCTGAGATTATGCTGTGACATTAATCAATTACTACCCTGTAATTTTTTTTTTTTTTTTTTTAGTAGATGTACTAGAGTCAAGAAAAAGAATGCTCAGTTAAGTGAGGGGAGAAGGAAAGTATTTATTGTTATTACTATTTTTTTTAACATCAGAGACCTGATAGTGAAGAATGACTAGTCAGTTTTGTTTGGTTGGTTTTTTACCTTATACAACCTCTTTGGTCTACTGGAATGCAGCCATATTTTAGGGAAAGACAAACAAAATTGCCTTTTTCTTTTAAGAATAACTAGAGAAAGGAATTGGGGACTTTCCTTTACGAGCCTAATACATACAATGTTTAACACCTTTTTTCTACAAGAAAGTACTTCTTACAACTAATCTACATCTCTCTTTCCACTTTTGTTTTCAGTGTGTCTGGGGGGCCAGGAAGAGAGGGAGGGAAGAGATTCTAGGTAACAGAAAAGCATATTATTCTAAGATGGAATCTAGTTTTCACTTGTTTTCTATCAACATCGCTTTTATCCTTATGGATTTTATCCTTTATTCAGGTCTCCCTTCCAGTCATATGTTTTGTTTTCCTTGCCAATATTTTTAGCCACAGAGCAGTTTTTGCTACGAAGGAAGTCTTCTGTTTCAAATAAAATAAAATAAATGCAATTATCCTGTAGACAAAAGTCTTTATATTTTTTTTTCAGCTATTCCTTTGGTCTTCTCATCTCATTTCTTCTGCTCTCTTTATGCCTGATAATGCATTTGTTCATGCTGAGTTATTATCATCTATACAGTCTGATGATAGACACTGTGATGGCTCATCATGCTTTAATGTCTCTCACAATGTCTATTTAGAGAAGAACAAAATCTCTGAAGCAATGCAATATGTAAAGAAGCCTATGGATGGACAATAGAACATTCTTCTTTGTTTACCTTGCAGGTTAATTTACTGATTTGTTTTATTTGAATTAAGGGAATCAAACCTAAGCAAATAATTTAGAACCAAAGATAATTTACTAAACTATCTATAATAACCAAAAAACTGAATGGCAAAATTTGAATTAGAGCGCCTTAAGGAGAAAAATATTCAGGGGGTAGGGAGAATGTGACATTATAGAAATAAGAGAAAATCAGAAATTTCTGAGAAAAATTAGCTCAACTATGAGAACAAAAAGCAATTTTAATTTTAAAGTAAAAATATTAAAAGGACATACAAAGAGAAGGAAAAAGAAAACATGTCTTAGTAAATTTTGAATTTTCTCCAAATTTCACTGAAAGCCCTTTTCTCTCACTTTATTGTCACCCTAGAACTTTCCATCTGTGCCCAAGAAAGACATCAGTTACAATCTTTATTAACTCCTCAATACATTTTTTTAGTCAGACCTCTCCTATTCTGCGTCCAAATAGTTAACATTTCTGCTAAAGTAATTTCAAGGTCAACACATTCGAAATCAACCTGATGGCCCCCTCCAGTATTCTCTCACTCTCTGAAAAAGGTACCACCCATGTCCATTTGCACTAGCCAGAAACCTAAGTTACTCTTCATTTCTCCATCTTCCTCATTTCCCATAACCAAATAATCAAACCCTGTTGATTTTACCACCAATAAAGCCAATATGTGAGCACTAATATGTGCACTGCTTTCTACCATTGTTGTGATAGCTCTCATCCAGTTGACCATCACTTCCCACCTAGGACACTGCTATAGCCTTCCCATTTATTTCTCTGTAGTCAGTTTTGCCCTCTTATAATCCACTGTACCTATAGCAGCCAGAGAAGATATCTGGTGAAGGAGGGTGTGGATAAGAGATTATAAAAATAAGAAAAAATAAAAAAGGTATGACCTTTTTAAAATCACAGATCTAATCCTGCAACAATCTTACTTAAAAACTTTAGAAGACTTCTCATTGCTCTTAGAATAAAGACAAAAATCTTTACTGTGAACTTCTCCTCAGCCTTTTCCATGCCACTTTCTACCTCAGTCCATCCTCTTCAGCCACATTTGCTTTTTTACAGTTCCTGTAAAGCACCAAACTTTCTCCTGACTCAGGGCCTTTATTCATGCAGTTCTATATAGCTGGAACTTTGAATACTGACCTTCCCAAGCCTGCTGTCCCACTCACATAGTTAACTCTTCCTAGTTAACTATGATCCCTCAGATCTTAGCTCATGAAACATTCTCTCAAGAGCCCTTCCTGACTCTTCAATCAAAGTGATGTCCTTCTCACCCCTCTCATGGCAACCTGTACTTTTACTTCAGAGTGGTCATCAGAATTATAAATACATATTTGTTAGGATTTTTAAAAAGTCCTTTTTCCCATTCTCACTAGTTTATATGCTCCATGAGGGCAGGAACTGCGTCTGTTTTACTCTCCATTGTAATCCAAGCACCAATGCAATTCCTGGAATATAGGAGACATATTATAAATATATGTTCATAAATGAATGAAGATAGTTATTCTGAAATCATTATTTCAGCTCCATTCAAAGTCTCTCCAACATTGCTAGAAGGTAGCAAAACAAATTAGTGTGATTTTGAACCATGAATAGCAACAAAAAGAAAGTCAAAGACTAAGTCACCCATGAATAGTTGAAGATTAATTTTACTAACAGACAGAAAACATTAAAGGCCATATAGATTTTTTCATTTGTAAATTTTTTTTACATTTACATTCTTGTTCGCTTTATCTTAAGACTAAGCTTAGAGACAGGGAAATTCTTAGAAAAACAAACATCTTTACAAAACAGATGTCTTTGTCCATTTTTCTACTAGGGTGTTTGTCTTTTTTTTCCTGAAATGTTAAAACTGTTTATGTACTAAAGCTATCATTCAAGTAGTATATATTTTCCCCATCTCATCATTTAGCTCTCTATTGTTTATGATGTTTGAAATATAAGGAGCTTTATTTGATTTTTTGTTATTGTTTATATTTATTTTTACAAAGTCAATTTTACTCTTTCATAACTTGTGCTTTTTTCATCATGCTTAGAACAGGCAAGTAGGCTTTTCACACTTCTGTGTGCATGAGAGTCTGCTGTGCTCAAGGGTACAGTCCTCCAGCTATTTTTCTCACCACTGCAGGATACAACCCATTCATTTGCTAATTCATCTCTTTGTAAATGTATCACTTACTCAGCAACTACTATATGTCAGGACTGTACTAGGAACCAGGCAAAAGAGACACAGACCCTGTCTTCACAGAGCTTGCAGTAAGAAAGACCTTTAACATATAAACATTCATAAATATTCAGTTGCACACTGACCAATGTTGTTAACAAAGATATAAGCATGCAGAGTGTAATTCCTGTGGTGAGTTTCAACTTGCCAATTCTAAAGTCAAGTAGAAGGTGTTGGCAGCCCTCCTGTAATGGAAGAAATGGCCATTCTTGGGTTAGTGTTCCCTGTACAAGAGTTCACTGCCCCCACCCTATTGGTCTCTTATATTCTACCCTAGAATTATGAATATGCATCCATCTTCACCACTGAGAACACACTACACACCTATTGGAATGGCCAAAATCCAAACAAAGCAACACCAAATGCTGGAGATGATGTGAAGCAACAGGAATTCTCATTCTTTGCTGGTGGGAAGGCAAAATAGAATAGCCATGTTGGAAAACAGTCCAGCAGTTTCTTACAAAATGAAACATACCACATCATCCAGCAAGTACACTCCTTGGTATTTACCCAAATTCGTTGAAAATTTATGTTCACATAAAAACCTGCACATGAGTGTTTGTAGAAGTTTTGGTCTTAATTGCCAAAACATGGAAGCAACCAAGATGTCCTTCAGTAGGTGTATAGATAAACTGGTACATCTAAAGAATGGAACATTACTCAGCACTAAAAAGAAATGTGCTATCAAGCCATGTAAAGACGTGGAGGAAATGTAAATGCATATTACTAAGTGAAAGAAGTCAATCTGAACCTGAACAGACTATATGCCCTGTGATTCCAACTATATGACATTCTGGAAAAACTACAGAATCAGTAAAAGGATCAGTGGTCACTAGGGGTCAGTGAGGAGGGAAGAATGAAGAAGTGGAACACAGGCTATTTTTAGAGCGGTAAAACTATTCTGTATGATACATGTCATTATACAAAGAATGTACAACACCAAAAGTAAACTCTAATGTAAGCCATGGACTTCAGATGATAACGATGTCTCAATGTAGTTTCATTGATTATAACAAATGTACCACTCTGGTATGGGATTTTGATAGCAGTTGGAGGCTGTACATATACAGAGGCAGGGAATAAATGGGAAATCTCTGTACCTTCTGCTCAATTATGCTATGAGCCTAAAACTATTCTTTAAAAAGTTTATTTGCATACATACACACAGTGTGTGTGACTGGGCAAGTTATCTAACTTCTCTTTGTGTACTTCAATTTTCTCATCTGTAAAATGGATATTATTGTACCTATTTCATAGGCTATTGTAAGAATTATGGAGCTAATATACATGAAGTACTTAGAACAATGCCTGTCACATGGTAAGCAACTAAGAGAAGTAAACTATTGTTAGTTGGAAGAGGTAAATAGATAAAAACAAGTTTATAGGCAACTCATACATATAGGGCAGAGTATGTTAGGACCCGATATATGGCCCAAGATATCATGGGAATTTTTCAGAAAAAAAGAAATCATATTGGGTTAGAGAGATCAGGAAGGTTTCATGAAGAAGGGGATGGGAGGATTTGGGGATGGGAGGATTTGGGGATGGGAGGATTTGGGAATGGGAGGATTTTGACATCAGAAAAAGACGTTTGGGGTAGAAGGGATGGACTTCCAAAAAGAAGAAATGACACATATGTTTGCTTTTAGTGCTTCAAAAAGAGGAAAGCTTAGAGGACTAACAGGATATAGAGCATGGCTGGTCAGTTGGCATTGTTCTGTTTTGTTTTGTTTTTGAGACACAGTCTTGCTCTGTCACCCAGGCTGGAGTACAATGACGTGATCTCGGCTCACTGCAACCTCCACCTCCCAGGTTCAAGTGATTCTCCTGCCTCACTCAGCCTCCTTAGTAGCTGGGTTTATAGGCGCTCGCTACTACACCAGGCTAATTTTTGTATTTTTAGTAGAGACAGAGTTTCACCATGTTGACCAGGCTGGTCTCGAACACCTGACCTCAAGTGATCCACCTGCCTTGGCCTCCCAAAGTGCCAGGATTGCAAGCATGAGCCACCATGCCCAGCCTGATCATTTGGCACTGTATCTTGAAGAACTTTGAATAATATGTTCATATTATTTCATTGGCTATATAGGAAGACTGGCAGTTTTTAAAAGAGGAACAGCACAATGAGTTTTGCTAAGAGAATATTATTAAATAAACTCAAATCCACAACACTGTAGGAAAAGATGCCTCAAAATGTATACCTTCTGTTGGTATGCCCATGTTTACAGCAGTACTATTCACAATGGCCGAGAGGTGGAAGCAATCCAAATGCCCATCAATGGATGAATGGATAAACAAAATGTGGTATACGTGTACAAAGGATGCATGTGTTTCTCAGCCTTACAGAGGAAGGAAATCCTGTCATATGATACAACATGGATGAACCTTGAGAACATTATGCTAAGTGAAATAAGCTGTCACACATACAAGCAAAGCAAATACTGCTTGATTCTGCTTATATGAGGTATCTAAAGTAACAAAATTCATAGAAACAGAAAGTAGAAAGGTGGTTACCACACACTAGAAAGAGGAGGAAATGAGAAGTTGTTGTTTAATGGGTAAGGCATTTTGGTTCTCCAAGATGAAAAAGTTCTGGAGATCTGTTTCACAACAATGTGAATATAGGCAACATTACTAAACTGTGCACAAAACTGGTTAAGATAATCATGTGTGTTTCTTACTACAATTTCAAAGAAACTTATATATAGGTGTTGGTAACAAGTATTTCCCACCAATAAACTAATTTGGGGTCCTTTTTGAAAGAAGGATCAGCCTTATCAACATTCATTCATGTACTAATAGTGTCAGATCCGTTTTTTATACAGTCTTCCTTTGAAACCAGCTGATCACATCTGGATTCAGTGCCTCCACAGTTACAATTCTAAGGAAATCAAGATAAAACCAATGATAAATTGGTATCTATAAAGACATTAAGAAACAGTAGGTCTCAAAGGTTATGGCATACAAACATGATGAGACTGTATTTAGGACAGATGTTAGTAAGTATAAAATATCACTCTATCGTTATTGTAAACTCTACTCAGTGAAAATGTCTTTGGATAAGAATCTACGCTTGCTGCATGGAACCTAGTCAGAAGTTGAAGAGAAGACCTGATTGCTGTGATTATATGTCTGAATTTAATTTTAAAATATATGTAACCTTACAACAGAATTATATCCTGTGGTTTGGGAGTTTAAAAGAGGAGTACATTCTCATTTGGAATTCATCCCAAGGATTAACAATTACTGAACAAACAGGGAGCAAGATGGCCGAATAGGAACAACTCCAGTCTCCAACTCCCAGCGCGAGCGACACAGAAGACCGGTGATTTCTGCATTTTCAACTGAGGTACTGGGGTCATCTCACTAGGGAGTGCCGGACAATCGGTGCTGGTCAGCTGCTGCAGCCTGACCAGCGAGAGCTGAAGCAGGGCGAGGCATCGCCTCACCTGGAAGCGCAAGGGGGAAGGGGATCCGTTTTCCTAGCCAGGGGAACTGAGACACACAACACCTGGAAAATCGGGTAACTCCCACCCCAATACTGCGCTGTAAGCATACAGGCATTCCAGGAGAATATATCCCACACCTGGCCGGGAGGGTCCCACGCCCACGAAGCCTCCCTCACTGCTAACACAGCAGTCTGCGGCGATCTATCCGCAAGGCAGCAGCGAGGCTGGGGGAGGGGCGCCCGCCATTGCTGAGGCTTAAGTAGGTAAACAAAGCCGCTGGGAAGCTCGAACTGGGTGGAGCTCACAGCAGCTCAAGGAAGCCTGCCTGTCTCTGTAGTCTCCACCTCTGGGGACAGCGCACAGCTGAAGACCAACAGGGGAAGTAGCGGGAGCCGGTGCAGACGCGAACGACTCTGTCTGACAGCTTTGGGGAGAGCCGCGGATCTCCCAACGCGGAGGTTGAGATCTGAGAACGGACAGACTGCCTGCTCAGGTGTGTCCCTGACCCCTGAGTAGCCTAGCTGGGAGAAATCCCCCACTAGGGGCAGTCTGACACCCCACACCTCACAGGGTGGAGTACACCCCTGAGAGGACACTTCCAAAGGAAGAATCAGACAGGTACACTCGCTGTTCAGCAATATTCTATCTTCGGCAACCTCTGCTGCTGATACCCAGGCAAACAGGGTCTGGAGTGGACCTCAAGCAATCTCCAACAGACCAACAGAGAGTCCTTCTGACTGTCAGAAGGAAAACTATCAAACAGGAAGGACACCCATACCAAAACCCCATCAGTTCGTCACCACCATCAAAGACCAGAGACAGATAAAACCACAAAGATGGGGAAGAAGCAGGGCAGAAAAGCTGGAAATTCAAAAAATAAGAGCGCATCTCCCCCTGCAAAGGAGCGCAGCCCATCACCAGCAACGGATCAAAGCTGGTCAGAGAATGACTTGGACGAGAGGAGAGAAGAAGGCTTCAGTCCATCAAACTTATCAGAGCTAAAGGAGGAATTACGTACCCAGCGCAAAGAAACTAAAAATCTTGAAAAAAGAGTGGAAGAATTGACAGCTAGACTCATTAATGCAGAGAAGATCATAAACGAAATGACAGAGATGAAAACCATGACACGAGAAATACGTGACAAATGCACAAGCTTCAGTAACCGACTCGATCAACTGGAAGAAAGAGTATCAGCGATTGAAGATCAAATGAATGAAATGAAGCGAGAAGAGAAACCAAAAGAAAAAAGAAGAAAAAGAAATGAGCAAAGCCTGCAAGAAGTATGGGATTATGTAAAAAGACCAAATCTACGTCTGATTGGGGTGCCTGAAAGTGAGGGGGAAAATGGAACCAAGTTGGAAAACACTCTTCAGGATATCATCCAGGAGAACTTCCCCAACCTAGTAGGGCAGGCCAACATTCAAATTCAGGAAATACAGAGAACGCCACAAAGATACTCCTCCAGAAGAGCAACTCCAAGACACATAATTGCCAGATTCACCAAAGTTGAAATGAAGGAAAAAATCTTAAGGGCAGCCAGAGAGAAAGGTCGGGTCACCCACAAAGGGAAGCCCATCAGACTAACAGCAGATCTCTCGGCAGAAACTCTACAAGCCAGAAGAGAGTGGGGGCCAATATTCAACGTTCTTAAAGAAAAGAATTTTAAACCCAGAATTTCATATCCAGCCAAACTAAGTTTCATAAGTGAAGGAGAAATAAAATCCTTTACAGACAAGCAAATGCTTAGAGATTTTGTCACCACCAGGCCTGCCTTACAAGAGACCCTGAAGGAAGCCCTAAACATGGAAAGGAACAACCGGTACCAGCCATCGCAAAAACATGCCAAAATGTAAAGACCATCGAGGCTAGGAAGAAACTGCATCAACTAACGAGCAAAATAACCAGTTAATATCATAATGGCAGGATCAAGTTCACACATAACAATATTAACCTTAAATGTTAATGGACTAAATGCTCCAATTAAAAGACACAGACTGGCAAACTGGATAAAGAGTCAAGACCCATCAGTCTGCTGTATTCAGGAGACCCATCTCACATGCAGAGACATACATAGGCTCAAAATAAAGGGATGGAGGAAGATCTACCAAGCAAATGGAGAACAAAAAAAAGCAGGGGTTGCAATCCTAGTCTCTGATAAAACAGACTTTAAACCATCAAAGATCAAAAGAGACAAAGAAGGCCATTACATAATGGTAAAGGGATCAATTCAACAGGAAGAGCTAACTCTCCTAAATATATATGCACCCAATACAGGAGCACCCAGATTCATAAAGCAAGTCCTTAGAGACTTACAAAGAGACTTAGACTCCCATACAATAATAATGGGAGACTTCAACACTCCGCTGTCAACATTAGACAAATCAACGAGACAGAAAGTTAACAAGGATATCCAGGAATTGAACTCATCTCTGCACCAAGCGGACCTAATAGACATCTATAGAACTCTCCACCCCAAATCAACAGAATATACATTCTTCTCAGCACCACATCACACTTATTCCAAAATTGACCACATAATTGGAAGTAAAGTACTCCTCAGCAAATGTAAAAGAACAGAAATTATAACAAACTGTCTCTCAGACCACAGTGCAATCAAACTAGAACTCAGGACTAAGAAACTCAATCAAAACCGCTCAACTACATGGAAACTGAACAACCTGCTCCTGAATGACTACTGGGTACATAACGAAATGAAAGCGGAAATAAAGATGTTCTTTGAAACCAATGAGAACAAAGATACAACATACCAGAATCTCTGGGACACATTTAAAGCAGTGTGTAGAGGGAAATTTATAGCACTAAATGCCCACAAGAGAAAACAGGAAAGATCTAAAATTGACACTCTAACATCACAATTAAAAGAACTAGAGAGGCAAGAGCAATCACATTCAAAAGCTAGCAGAAGGCAAGAAATAACTAAGATCAGAGCAGAACTGAAGGAGATAGAGACACAAAAAACCCTCCAAAAAATCAATGAATCCAGGAGTTGGTTTTTTGAAAAGATCAACAAAATTGATAGACCGCTAGCAAGGCTAATAAAGAAAAAAAGAGAGAGGAATCAAATCGATGCAATAAAAAATGATAAAGGGGATATCACCACTGACCCCACAGAAATACAAACTACCATCAGAGAATACTATAAACGCCTCTACGCAAATCAACTAGAAAATCTAGAAGAAATGGATAATTTCCTGGACACTTACACTCTCCCAAGGCTAAACCAGGAAGAAGTTGAATCCCTGAATAGACCAATAGCAGGCTCTGAAATTGAGGCAACAATTAATAGCCTACCGACCAAAAAAAGTCCAGGACCAGATGGATTCACAGCTGAATTCTACCAGAGGTACAAGGAGGAGCTGGTACCATTCCTTCTGAAACTATTCCAATCAATAGAAAAAGAGGGAATCCTCCCTAACTCATTTTATGAGGCCAACATCATCCTGATACCAAAGCCTGGCAGAGACACAACAAAAAAGAGAATTTTAGACCAATATCCCTGATGAACATTGATGCAAAAATCCTCAATAAAATACTGGCAAACCGGATTCAGCAGCACATCAAAAAGCTTATCCACCATGATCAAGTGGGCTTCATCCCTGGGATGCAAGGCTGGTTCAACATTCGCAAATCAATAAACGTAATCCAGCATATAAACAGAACCAAAGACAAGAACCACATGATCATCTCAATAGATGCAGAAAAGGCTTTTGACAAAATTCAACAGCCCTTCATGCTAAAAACGCTCAATAAATTCGGTATTGATGGAACGTACCTCAAAATAATAAGAGCTATTTATGACAAACCCACAGCTAATATCATACTGAATGGGCAAAAACTGGAAAAATTCCCTTTGAAAACTGGCACAAGACAGGGATGCCCTCTCTCACCACTCCTATTCAACATAGTGTTGGAAGTTCTGGCTAGGGCAATCAGGCAAGAGAAAGAAATCAAGGGTATCCAGTTAGGAAAAGAAGAAGTCAAATTGTCCCTGTTTGCAGATGACATGATTGTATATTTAGAAAATCCCATCATCTCAGCCCAAAATCTCCTTAAGCTGATAAGCAACTTCAGCAAAGTCTCAGGATACAAAATTAATGTGCAAAAATCACAAGCATTCTTATACACCAGCAACAGACAAGCAGAGAGCCAAATCAGGAATGAACTTCCATTCACAATTGCTTCAAAGAGAATAAAATACCTAGGAATCCAGCTTACAAGGGATGTAAAGGACCTCTTCAAGGAGAACTACAAACCACTGCTCAGTGAAATCAAAGAGGACACAAACAAATGGAAGAACATACCATGCTCATGGATAGGAAGAATCAATATCGTGAAAATGGCCATACTCCCCAAGGTTATTTATAGATTCAATGCCATCCCCATCAAGCTACCAATGAGTTTCTTCACAGAATTGGAAAAAACTGCTTTAAAGTTCATATGGAACCAAAAAAGAGCCCGCATTGCCAAGACAATCCTAAGTCAAAAGGACAAAGCTGGAGGCGTCACGCTACCTGACTTCAAACTATACTACAAGGCTACAGTAACCAAAACAGCATGGTACTGGTACCAAAACAGAGATATAGACCAATGGAACAGAACAGAGTCCTCAGAAATAATACCGCACATCTACAGCCATCTGATCTTTGACAAACCTGAGAGAAACAAGAAATGGGGAAAGGATTCCCTATTTAATAAATGGTGCTGGGAAAATTGGCTAGCCATAAGTAGAAAGCTGAAACTGGATCCTTTCCTTACCCCTTATACGAAGATTAATTCAAGATGGATTAGAGACTTAAATGTTAGACCTAATACCATAAAAACCCTAGAAGAAAATCTAGGTAGTACCATTCAGGACATAGGCATGGGCAAGGACTTCATGTCTAAAACACCAAAAGCAACGGCAGCAAAAGCCAAAATTGACAAATGGGATCTAATTAAACTAAAGAGCTTTTGCACAGCAAAAGAAACTACCATCAGAGTGAACAGGCAACCTACAGAATGGGAGAAAATTTTTGCAACCTACTCATCTGACAAAGGGCTAATATCCAGAATCTACAAAGAACTCAAACAAATATACGAGAAAAAAACAAACAACCCCATCAAAAAGTGGGGAAAGGATATGAACAGACATTTCTCAAAAGAAGATATTCATACAGCCAACAGACACATGAAAAAATGCTCATCATCACTGGCCATCAGAGAAATGCAAATCAAAACCACAATGAGATACCATCTCACACCAGTTAGAATGGCAATCATTAAGAAGTCAGGAAACAACAGGTGTTGGAGAGGATGTGGAGAAATAGGAACACTTTTACACTGTTGGTGGGATTGTAAACTAGTTCAACCATTATGGAAAACAGTATGGCAATTCCTCAAGGATCTAGAACTAGATGTACCATATGACCCAGCCATCCCACTACTGGGTATATACCCAAAGGATTATAAATTAGTCTACTACAAAGACACATGTACACGTATGTTTATTGCGGCACTATTCACAATAGCAAAGACTTGGAATCAACCCAAATGTCCATCTGTGACAGACTGGATTAAGAAAATGTGGCACATATACACCATGGAATACTATGCAGCCATAAAAAAGGATGAGTTTGCGTCCTTTGTAGGGACATGGATGCAGCTGGAAACCATCATTCTTAGCAAACTATCACAAGAAGAGAAAACCAAACACCGCATGTTCTCACTCATAGGTGGGAACTGAACAATGAGATCACTTGGACTCGGGAAGGGGAACATCACACACTGGGGTCTATCATGGGGAGGGGGGAGGGGGGAGGAGGGAGGGATTGCATTGGGGAGTTATACATGATATAAATGATGAATTGATGGGTGCTGACGAGTTGATGGGTGCAGCACACCAACATGGCATAAGTATACATATGTAACAAACCTGCACGTTATGCACATGTACCCTAGAACTTAAAGTATAATAAAAAAAAAAAAAACAAAACAAAAAAAAAAAAAAAAAAAAAACAATTACTGAACAATAAAACAGACGATTCTCATGGAAGTAAAGGGAAAGGGGGAAAGAAAAGCATGTATATGAGAATTGGATGGAAGGAGGGAGATATTTTTAGTCTTTGTATTTCTAGAAATACAAATGTAACACTTTGAGTTAAAAAGAAATCAATCCATTTGGTTCCTTTATAATGTATTTTTTTAACATTTGCTTTGATAGCCTTGGCAGCAAACAAACCAAATTGGAAAAATAATTCTCTTCTTCTTCTTCTTCCTTTTGAGGAAAAACCTCCATACCTTGGGTTCTAGATCCCTGGGTCCCCTTGCCCCAGAAGGACACTAATAGCTTATGCAGTGGTATTGAGGCTGTCCAGCAGATCATCCCACTTTAATTTGGAAGGTCAGTGCCTATGCAAGAGGAAAAGCATGCAATTGTGAATAGGACAGAGGGTTTCCAGAGAGGCTGAACACCCAGGACAAGGGAGGGGTAACGTGAATTCCTGAGAACTGACCACCAAGTTCATGACTTTTGGATCCCAGGCCAAAAGTCTTCTGGGGCCCAAGCTTGGGACAGAAGGAGTGGATGCCACCATCAGAGGATGCCTGTTGCCTCAAGGCACGTCCAAGTATGAGTAGGCCTGGGCACAAAGCCAGGTAAGCAGGACCTGCTTCAGATGGGCAAGGTTACTGGATGGCCTCAAGGAGAGGATTCCCCAAGGCCCTGGTCAACAGGACTTCTTTAAAATTGTTGTAATCCCCAGGGACTTATTTTAGGCCACCTTACCCCAAGTCATATAAAACATATTGAAATGTACCATGTCCCACCTTAAATAAAATTTCTTTAGCTAAAAAAGTTGTTTTTGAGTCCTTGTAATTTTGCTTTTATTTTTTCTTTGCTTAGTTCATCTATGTTTGGCTCTAATTTCTGAGGAAAATATTATGCATGTTACAAAATTATTTTTGAACTTCCAGTTGTTTTTCAATATGATGGAGTTTTTTAATACTAAATTTAGTGGCTGCCATATAGGACATGCAAACTGCACATTGTTGCACACAAAGCAATAGTTAACAATTGTATTCATCTTTCTGGTGATCAGAAAGTGATAATTTGAGCAACTTATATTCTAACATCCTTTTTTTAAAAATATAGACTTTTCTACTGTGTTGCATTGCATTTTAGGAATTGCTAGGCATTGACCAATAGCCATCACAGTTTTTTCCATTTAAAACAATGGCAAATAGAAACCCGCAAATGTTTGTTGCATATGACATCTGATTTTGGGGACTGAAGTAACTCATGTTTCCAGGGTGATGCTTGTATATAATCAAGTGCTATACTCTAGGTCAGATCCCACAGTAGAAAGAGACATCCCTGTGTGCTGCAGTAGGCAGGAAGTGCTTTATTGAAACAGTCAGAGAGGAGAATGTTGCAGTGAAGAGGAAGAACAGAAAGCCAATGAGAGGAACACAGGGAGGCATGAGTGAGGTACAGTGGGGATATATTCTGAAATATCCTGTGTTTTAGCCACAATGTAATTTTTATTGAGCTGTCTTTCACCAGCAAGCATTTAAACTTGTCCTTTGCTGAAATGTTCTCGGGACTCTGGAGACTGGGCTCTGTCCATATACCACAGGAGCTCTTTATTGAACAACTTTATTCCTCTAAATTTTTAGAAAAAAAATAAAGATACAGATATAGCAATTTATCAGCTGCCAAGTAATTTTTTAGCAAATCCTTAGTAAGACATTTACAAAACATCTTTCCTAACAATACATTTATGAAATAAACATTAAAGCAGAAGATATTTTTCTGTTTCCCTTGGTCTCAACCCCTTTTACCATCTCAGCATCTGTGAGGGACATCACACATACACACACTTACACATACACACACACAGTTTCTGGCTGCCTGGACAGTGCTTTTCATGTAGGCAGCAGGCCTCCATGACGTTGAGCTGAGGTAGAAGGGCTGGGGCTGGAGTTGTGGAAGATGCATAGATACAGCTCCTTAAGTGATTCCCATACCCACTCTGTGGCCATGAGACTGCACCTCTCCAATTTCAACTACAGCATAATTGGCTAAGGGCCCCACACTGCAATCCATCTCTGAGTTCATGCCAAGGCCAGGATTCTGACGGGCTGCTCCCAGCCAATGACTGAGTGCTACAGAGACACTCAGTACCAAAACAAGCCCAGTCCCAGGAGACATGGAACTTCTCTGATTAATGACTTTGGCTCAAGGACTCCCTGAGAACCTTGCTGAACCTTCCTTAGGCTGCTCAATGATCTAAGATATTCCCACCTAACCTTCCTTCTGGGTCTCCTTCTTTCAGGGTCACACTTACATCACAGTTTGATGGCTCTCCCAGCCTGTCTGCCTTCCTCCCCATTTTCTCTTGCAGAGGTATTTCCCCTAATAAAATCCTTTCACGTTGAATCCCATTTTGGTGGCTGATTCTCAGAGGACCCAGAATAACACAGTTTCTAAGTTGAGAACCACTGATTTAGATTCTCTTTCCTCAGAATTTCTAGCACTGCCTCAAAAATAGAAAGCTTATAATACTCAGTTGTGCATGTTCTTCAGAATATTCCTCTAGCCAGGTGGCTGCTTTTCTACGAAGTTATCTGCTACTCTTTACAATTTGCCCTCAAAATATGCTCTTCCCAACTTAGCTCCTCTGCTTTAATTCAGCTAACTAGCAATTATTCTCTAAATGGTGCCATACCTACAAACCTTTAAAAAATATGTGGTTTCCTCTGTACTTCCCTTTTTGAATTAAGCCAATGAAAACCATGTTTATTTTTCTACTACATTTTTGCCTGTTTGAGATTTTTTTAAACAAGGCCAAAAATATTTCTCTGCTTTAAAACACTATTACCTGACATGGTGACTCTTAACCTTTAGTGGGATCAGAGATTCTTCAGGCAAGGACCCAGCACTCACCTCAGAAGAAGGCATAGGCATGCAAAATTTTACATACAATTTTATACACAACCTCTAGGCTAAGGACCTTTCTAGTCTGTTTCGGAATGTCCTGGTTGCTGTTCTTAATTTAATATATTTTGCTTCCTAGTCTGAGCTGCTATTGAAAAGGGGAAGTCAAATTTGTCGTCCATGCTGATTCTTTGGAATTCATATATAAGTCAGCATAACACACAGATGTAAGATGGTATATCACTGTGATGGTCATTGTTTCGTATAGTCTTCCTGTCTGAAGCAGAGAGTTCATGGAGGAGAGTGCAGAAGATAATGTGGGAATATGGAATGCAAGCTTTGGAATCAGATTTCCTAGGTTTAAACTCCACACTGCCATTTCTTTCTCTCTTTTTTTCTTTCTTTCTTTCCTTTTTTTTTTTTTTTTTTTATGGAATCTTGCTCTGTTGCCCAGGCTAGAATGCAGTGGTATGATCTCGGCTCACTGCTGCCTCTGCCTCCCCGGTTCCAGAAATTCTCCTGCCTCAGTCTCCTGGGTAGCTGGGATTACAAGGTCATGCCAACATGCCCAGCTAATTTCTGTATCTTTAGTAAAGACGGGGTTTTGCTATATTGGCCAGGCTGGTCTTGAATTCCTGACCTCAGGTGATCGACCCGCCTCAGCCTCCCAAAGTGCTGGGATTACAGGTGTGAGCCACTGCGCCTGGCCGCACATTGCCATTCCTTAAACACATCAAGCACTCTCTCATCTCAGGGACTTTGCACTTACTGTTCCTGCTTCCTAAACACCCTTTCCCTCAAGTATCCACATGACTCCTTCCCTCACTACTTCAGGTCATTTCTCATGTTTGGCCTTGTCAGAGAGCCCTTCCCTCTAGGTGCCTACCCTCCAGCTCTCTATTACCCCTGACTCTGCTCTATATTTCTTCACAGAATTTATTACCATATGATACATCACTTGTTTGTTTATTTACTGTATGTGTCTTCCTGGAAGGATATAAGCTCCATGTAAGCAAAGATTTTGCGCGTGCACACACACACACAGACCATCAACCCCATGCTAGAACGTTGCCTTACACATGGTAGGTGCTCAATAAATATTTGTTAAATAAATTGTAGAACCTTCAAATCATATATGTTTTGCAATATTTGTACAGACTGAAGACTAATATTATATGCCAAATAACTTTTAACTAATAGAATGCTATTTATATTTTAATAAGGTAATTGAATGACTTTTCAAAGCAGATACTTTTCTCTTCAAACATACAATTTGGAAGTACATATTGATTTAGTTATCTTAGGATTCCAATAAAACTTCCTTCAGTACATGTATCTGAAACTTCATAAATACTTACAGCTAATGCTTAAATTGTGCTTGCTGCTCTCAATGCTCTACATATGTTAATTTATGTAATCCTCTTATAACCCTACGACTCTAATACTCCAGGCACTGCTATTATCCCCATTTTACAGATAAAGAAGCCAAGGTTTCTAAACAAGGAAAGTTTATAACTTACTCAAGGTCATCCAGTTAACAAATGCCAGGATTCAGCCCAGAATCCAGGCAGTCTGGCCTAGATTCAAGCTCATAACAACCACCCAATACAGCCTTTTTAGTACATGAAAATGGAAAGCTGGAGTTTATGGTCAGAGAAATTTCAATGTCTTCCATTACTTGCACTTTCTACTTATAGCGCGAACATAGCACCACTGTGGTTATTTCAAGTGCCTAAATTGTCTCTTTTTTTAAATTCAAGAAAAAAATAAAAGGTTAATTGCTTAAATCATAGACAATCTCAAAGCATTAGCAATGAATTATCATTGACTGCCTCCTTTCTCCCCTTCCTAAGCAGCTTATTTATATACACATTGCACCACACTGAATTTTCAAAATCACCCCTTGCAGTTCAATTCGGGAATACATTTCCATAACAAAAGCAATTAGCTTGTAGAATGGTTTTCTGACAGCAAGTAGCAAAATCTTTATAGCTTTAGGCATGGCTAGCCTCACCTGACTGGCAATATTTCTGAGGGAAGAACCCAGGACAAGCAGATGCTGGGACCACAGCTTCTCCCATTCCTAGTTTATGTCACTCTGGTCAAAGTGATAAGGACCTCTAAGGGCATCAGATTCCTTTCTGAAGTAGACATCACTTTTTAATTTTATTTTATTTATTTACTTAATCTATTTATTTTATTTATTTATTTTGAGACAGTCTTGTTCTGTTGTCCAGGCTGGAGTGCAATGGCATGATCTCGGCTCACTGCAACCTTCGCCTCCTGGGTTGAAGCTATTCTCCTACCTCAGCCTCCCAAGTAGCTGGCATTACAGGCACCCACCACCACACCCAGCTAATTTTGTATTTTTAGCGGAAATGGGGTTTCACCATGTTGGTCAGGCTGGTCTCGAACTCCTGACCTCAGGTGATACAACCTGCCTTGGCATCCCAAAGTGCTGGGATTACAGGCGTGAGCTACCACACCTGGCCACTTAAGAAACAGAAAGAAAAAAAAAATCCAGATGTCCAATAAATTTAGGAAGTGAATTTACTCAGATTATAATGTACAGTACATTGGAATTTTTTGCCAAATCCATCTGGAAAAACAACTTGGCAGTATTTCCAGGTTTCAAAAGCAGGTGTGAAATAAATTTAAGGTTTATAGGGTGATGAGTACCTAAGCCAGGCTCTCAGATGACCATGGTTCGCCACTGAGCACCATGTGCCAGGAATCTGTACAAACATAGGCTGTGGGTTTCAAGTGCCTTTGCAAATAGCTAGTTGTGTATCCTGCCAATTTTGCTTCATTTTCTGGTGCAAATGGCAGCTGTGCCAGGAAGTGTCTGTAGATTTGACTAAATTGCATTGCATTTTTTTATACTAGTAATTTTGGATTTCATAAAAGTAGAGGTGTTGAAAAGAGTTCACAGATTTTAAAATTTCCCATTAACATTTTTAAAGAGTAAAGAGTTTGACATTTCTCCTGAAGCAGCTGCTTTCAATCACTATTGATTGCCTTGACATCTAGTTCTAGAAATAAACAGAAGTCCTATCTTACAAAGATTCGCACCACAACTTAGCAGAGGCTTCCAGATAGCTAAGTCTATCCTTAGTTCCCAAATAGCTAAACAGATCTTGTGATTTATTGGTAATTCGTGGGCCTAACACCAATGGTTACTTCCATCTCACATTCTCTAGAGAGTGAGTAGAGTACAAATACATTCCAAACAGATTTTTGAAAGTCTATTTCCATTATAATTCTTAGCCCATGGAGTAGAGTTTATAATTTGATCCCGGCACTTCATTTCTCCTTTCCATTTAGGGACCCATGAGCTTCTAGGAAATCTGATTCTATTCTTTGCTCCTGGGATGGTGCAGGTGACTTAGGCTAAGCCAATCCGAGCACTTCGACTCCCTAGCTAGCCAAATGGCACAATCAGAGTTTGAGGGTTGGGATATGGAAATGTGAGGTCTGAAACTTCTGCAAATGTTTTTGCCATCATGAAGAAAACCACCCTGAAGAAGAAGCCAACACATGGGGAAGACAGAGTTGAGAAAATCACAGAGGAAAAAAGCCAAATTACTGATAATGTCAAAACCTTCTAGATCAAACCACCTGGAGCCTGTCCTGCCTCTGGAGTTCTCATTTACATAAGCCAATAAATTCCTTTTATATTAGGTCTGAGTTGTATCACTGTTACTTGTAATTTAAAACTTTCTAATGATAGTCTTTTGCAAGGTATAAATTGGTACACAGAGGCAGTCTTAATATTTGAACACTATTTGCCCTATTTTATGAGGTTAGATGCTTTTGGCTGCAAAAACAGAGTATCTACCTAAAATGGCTTAAACAGTGGCTTTGCTAAGACTATAAAATCATGTAACAAGAAGTTCAGAAGTAGGCCTGTTGCAGAGTTGGTTAATTTAGCAGTTCAACAAGATCATTAAAGAGCTATATTCCTTCTCTTTCCATTCTGCATCCTCAACAGGTTGGGGTTGGTCTCTTGTAGTCCCAAGATGGCTGACAAGGAGGAAAATTTTTCCCGGAAGTGCCTTGCAGACTGTGCCTCACACCTCATTGACCAGAACTGGGTCAACTGCCTAAACAAAGAAAAAAATTAATGGGATTTGGCAAATTATAATTTATATTTTGGGACTCAGGAGAGATCCCACCTTCACTGTGTACATTGCCACCTAATAATCTGAAGAAAATTGGGGTTCTTAACAAGGTTGTATTGGCAACTAACAGTGTTTGTCATGTCCACCAGGGTTATCATCAAATGTCTATTACAAACCTGTTTACATTATACCTTGAGAGACATTTTTCAATGAAAATGTTCAAAGTTCAGTCACATAGTGAAAAGAAGAAAGTGACATCAAAATTCAGATTTTTATGTTCAGGTTACTGTATGTCAAACATACCTTAATAGAACTATTAAAACATTCAAGTAATTATTTATAGTGGTATCATAACCACCAAGTCCTGATCAATGTTTTCATATTAAAACACAAAGTCCTCTACCTGCATGGTTTCGACATCAAAAATGTTGAACAAAAGGGACTGCTCAATTAACCTGTTTTCCAGGCAAGGTATACCAGTCCAGAGTTTAATATTGCCTCAATACCTTCTATAGAGGAAGAAAAGTTGAGGGCCAGAGAGTAACTAAAATATTTGTTTCATGTATTTGTGATTCAAGATATATTAATGTGAAATGTGGAATACTTTTAAGACCAGAAGAAAAGTTTAACCAACAATAACTTGAGAAATGACAAATAGAAGAAATAGTCAAAATTAGACAGGGAAGAAAAAGGAAATTAACCTAAAGAAAAATGGAACTGGAGAAAGAAGAGCAATAAAAATAATTATTTTTCAAAAGTTGTATGTGCCTAGCCACCACAAAAATCACCCACATATAAGTGATATCTATGCTTTCAGAGATACTGCTATTTATATGATACTTATTTCTTTTGAGTTTTTTAATATCGTGAGTTTGTCACTATAGAAATTACATTTGCCACACCTTATTATGTATTCTGCACTAAATCACTCTATCAGTAATCAAAGACATACGCTGGGTTTCTGTGAATGTTCTGATGTATGATTTTTCTTCAGATTTATTATTATTTGAGTTACTATGGTAGTTTTCCTGCTATCCCAGAATGGACTCTAGTCATGGAAAATTTGACTTTGGCTTAATATTTAATACTTTCACTTTTCTAATAACGTGCACTTAGGCTTTACTTATTTCAGCACACATCTCCTGCCTTTCCATTGTTTTGCTGTTTATAATGTCAATTACAAACTCTGTAGGGGAACGAACGAGTCTAGTGTAGAGACATTATTGTGGTAGATAGTAATAACAATTGTATGTTGGCTTCTCTTTGCTTGATGTAACTCTGCTTATATTTGTTAATCAAAATTTTAATAACAATATATTGCAACTTGTTGCTCCGTGGGTGCATTGTTTTCTAGTGCCACATCCTCTGCATTTAACTCTCTTGAAAGTGGTTAAATTGACACATATTTTTTTGTGTCCACATGTGCTGGACACAAAATGGCTATAGTAAACTCAGGTGAATTTTTTGAAAGGCATTTATTTACTTTTTATCATTTCAACTTTTATTTTAGATTCAGAGGGTACATGTGCAGATTTGTTACACAAGTAAATTGCACAATACTGAGGTTTAGGGTACCAATGGTCCCATCACCCAGGTAGTGAGCATAATATCCTAGTACCCAGTAGGTGGTTTTCCAGGCCACCCTCTGCCCAGTAGTCCCCAGTTGCCATCTTTATGTCCACGAGCACGCAGTGTTTAGCTTCCACTTATAAGTGAGAACATGGGGTATTTGGTTTTCGGTTCTTGCATTAATTCGCTTAGGATAAGGGCCTCCAGTTGCATCCACGTTGCAGCAGAAGACATGATTTTGTTCTTTTTTATGGCTGGAAAATACTTCATGGTGTATATGTACCACATTTTCTTTATCCAATCCACCATGAATGGGCATCTAGGTTGATTCTATGTGTTTGCTATTATGAATAATGCTAGGATGAATATGATAGTGTATGTGCCTTTTTGGTAGAGAGGTTTATTTTCTTTTGAATACATACTGCATTAGTCTGTTCTTGAATTGCTATAAAGAAATACCTGAGACTGGATAATTTATAAAGAAAAGAAGTTGAACTGGCTCACAGTTCCACTGGCTATACAGGAAGCATGATGCTAGCATCTGCTTGGCTTCTGGGGAGGCCTCAAGAGAACTTTAATCATGGTGGAAGGGGAAGGGGAAGCAGATGCATCTTACATGACCAAAGCAGGAGGAAGGTGGCTGGTGCCACACACTTTTAAACGACCAGATCTCATGAGAATTCACTGGCTATGCAGTACCAAGGGGGGATGGTGCTAAACCATTTATGAGAACTCCGCCCCCAAGATCCAGTCACCTCCCATCCAGCCCCTCCTCCAACATTGGAGATTACAATTTGACATGAGATTTCAGCAGGGACACAGATCCAAACCATATCACATACCCAGTAGTAGGATTGCTGAGTTGAATGGTAGTTCTTTTTTAGGTTCTCAAAGGCATTTTAAATTGACACTTTAAAAAATTCCTCAGATAGTGGCCGTAATAGGCAGCATCAAAATAGATCTCAATAATCCTCTGCTCCTGGTACTCATGCCCATATGAAGTCATTTCTCTCGGAGTGTGGGCTGGACCCAGTGACTCACTTCTAATCAATAGAATATGGCATGACTCCGATACTCCAGACACCAACTAGATGTCCTACAACTCAATTCAATTCTAACACTACCCAGAGTTAGTGCCATATCCCTCAAGTTAAAGGCTCAGTCCCACAAGACTTCCCTCACTTCAGAGGCCAATCGCTGGTCCCGGGTCACCCGTATTTTTGACAGACAGACTGTAAATCAAGAGTTCCCACAGCCCACTCCTCAGGTTCCATAATTTGCTAAAATAAGCCCACAGAACTCAGGAAGGTGCTTATCAGTACTTATCATCAGTTTTTTATAAAGAATACAACTCAAGAACAGCCAAACATAAGAAAGGTATAGGGCAAGGTTTGTGAGGGAGATGACATCCCTCTTAGGGCATGCTTCTCTCCCAGCATATCAAAGCGTTTACCAACCTGAGAGCTCTGGAACCCTGTTGTTTAGGGGTTTTTATGGAGCTTTCACTACAAAGTTAAATCATTGGCTATTGGTGATCAGCTCAATCTTCAGCCTCTCTCTCGCCCTGGAGGGTGGAGGTGAGACTAGGAGTTTCAATCTTCTAATTCTGGATTAGTCTTTCTGGTGGCCAGCCCCACATCCAGAAGCTATCTAGGAGTCTCTCAGCCAAAAGTTGCCAGCATAGCAAAGACACTCTTACCATCCAGGAGGGTCTAAGGATTTTGGAAGCTTTGTGCCAGGAACCAGGGAAAAAGACCAATATCTCCAGAGGTTCATTTTTCACTGCCTCTTTTTCAAAATAGGTTTGAAGCAGCTTATACTGAAGAACATAAATACAATGAAATTAACATAGAAATAGAAAATAAAGGCCATAAGAAGGAGCCCACATTTTTGGAATGTGATGGCAGTGCGCAGAATAATGATTCCCCAAAGATGTCCACATCCTAATTCCTAGGACCTGTGAATGCATTATTTTACGTGGCAGCAGGGGATTAAGTATGCAAATGGAATTAGATTTACTAATCAGCAGACCTTAAAATAAGGAGATTATCCTGGATTATCAGGGTATATAATCACAAGTCCTTAAATGGGGAATGGGAAGACAGAAGAGCTGGAGCCACAGAGATGGTCTGGTATAAAAGGATTGAACAGCCACTGCTGGCTTTGAAGAGGGAAGGGCACCTGAGCCAAGGAATTCCTGTTTTCTAAGTTTTCAGACCCTTCTCATTTTATCTGGTCCTCAGACAAAACAATTTTAGGAGCAGTGGGCATGTGGGCAGGCTGATAATTTCAAACTACAGTACAGTACAGTATACATGGGTTTTGCATCTTACAAATACTGCATTTTCCATCCACATTGGTTGAAAATAGCCACATTATGTGTGAACCCTGCAGTACAAGGGTCAACTTTACTTCAATTCTCTGTTCTTTTGGTATTCACTCACCATTTATCAGGGAGGCTGAGAGTTATGTACAGAAAAGATCCAGAAGTATAGCACCAGATGACAGGGCTCACCATGGCGTCCCTTCCCTGAGAGGCTCAGCTCAGGTCCCAGATTTGCTTGCCCCAGGGCTGCAGTGCAGGCCACTCAGAAACAAAAGCCCCACTCAGAAAACAAACCACACAGACCTAGACATCCCAGAACAAATTTTAGCAATGGTTTGCTGCTCCTTGAACAAGGCTCCCTGGAGGTCTCATATCCTATACACACCACCTTATAAAAGTATTCTGAGCTCACCTCCTTCCCCGTCTTCCTCCACCCCAGCCACGCTGGCCTCTTTACTTTCTTCAAACTCCCCTGAAAGGTCCTCACTGCTTGTGTTTCTGTTTCCTCTTTCTGGTATATTTTCCCCCATTGCCCCTCACTCTTTTAGGTCTTACCTTAACAGAAAAGTCACCTTAACAGAACAGTCACCTTAACAGAAAAGTCATCCTCTCCACAGTATAAAATGCTCCTCTCCCGTTATTCTGTCCCCTTAATCTGCTATACTCTTCTTCATAGTCCTTGTCGCTACCTGAATTTTTACATGTTTATTCCTTATTGACGATATCTCCCACTAGAATTATACTCTCTATGAGAGTAGAAACTCTGACTTCTTGTCCACTGCTTATCCCTGTGTCCAGAACAACCCTGGGCATACAGTAAACTCTTGGTAAATATTTAGCGAATAAGGGAATGAATGCTTTCCAACTACTCAGAGTCATCTCCCCAAGGGAAGTTTCAGTAACGGGCTTTTCTCCATCCTATTGCATTTTCAGTGATGTATATATAATCCAGTGCTGTGTGAGAGTTCTGTGGCACCCGGGAAACTCATTGCTGGCCCTCTGCTCAATCAGACTTTTGAGTAGCCACAATGTGACAAGTGTACACTTGTCAGAGTCAGTAACATCTGTTCCATGCACCTAGCACTTATTTCTCCCAATTCCAAACTGGTTCTCTCATAGGTTTCAGTGCTGTTGTTTTCAAATTTATTTTAGCCCCAATCCCTTTGTTCAGAAGATGAGCAGAAGTTCAACATGTAAAACTATATAAAGCAGCTATGCTCCATTTCTGCTTCAAACCACTCCACAGGCTAAAATTCCCAAGGGAGATCCACAAGCTCCCAACTCTTCTGAGTTTGCACAGCTTGAAGATACCTGTCTCTAGGCATATAGTATTCTTGTTGATCCCTCAATTCAGAAGTAAATAATAATAAAGTCTCCTGAGCACAATATACTCTGAGCACTTATTACCAATTTATTATTATTGGAGTCACAGGAATATCTCCAAAGGGTAAAAGCTTATGAGCTTCCACTGTCTCTTTCTTTGGGCACAGTTGTCCGCTAGGTCTAGGTTACCCTGGGCCAATCCTTTCTCAGATTCCGCAACATCTGCCAAAAGGCCTGAGATGTTTAAATCCAGGCAACATTAATAAGACATTAATGAAATGAAAGGAAAATCCTGTACACTCTTTTTTCTATTACAAAAGCTGTAAGTGGTCATTGTGAAAATTTTCTAAAAGTCATACAATTAGAAATGAATGCAATAGATAGGACCCACATCACCTGGTAGAGGTACAATTATAGTCATATCTCTGTCATTTTCCCTGTAATCACTGTGTCCCCATATGCCTCTGCTAACAGGTAGTCCAGTATCTACCTCCTGATGCTTCCTCTCCTTCCTCCCCTCATTTGGTCAAGCAACCTTGGGCTTACACAGGCCTGCTGTTTCCACATGCCAGGACGGAGTCACCAGTGAATAACTGACCTTTTTTTGGGTAGATTTCCTCCTGTTGCTATCACCCAGGATTGCTGTGAAAGTGGTGGTCTACTGTCCTTGCAGTCTTATGCTTTTAACAAAGCTACTGGATCCCTGAACCCTTCCTCAGCAATGGGCACATTCATCTTGCACACATGTGGCCAAATGGACCTATTCAGGCAAGGAGTAAAAACTCAAAAAGGAGCTACTCCATAGAAGAATTCCTAATCTGGATCCAGGAACTGGCAGTATTTCTGTATAATTAATTTTCTTTTAAACTATATGTACAAGTTGTCCCTCGGTATATACAGGGGATTGGTTCCAGCACCACCAGAATGTAACAATATTCATGCATAATCAGTCCTGCAGAACCTGAGTAAATGAAAAGTCAGCTCCCTTATGCATGGGTTTCACATGCCTTGAACACTACATTTTGGTCCGTGTTTGGTTGAAGAAAAGCCATGTATAAATGGACCTATGCAGTTCAAACCCATGTCATTCGCGGGCAACTGTACTTAATTATATGCTCTTAAAAATGTTATTGTGGGGCCAGGCATGGTGGCTCATGCCTGTAATCCCAGCACTTTGGGAGGCCGAGGCAGGTGGATCACCTGAGGTCAAGAGTTCAAGACCAGCCTGGCCAACCTGGTGAAACTCTGTCTCTACTAAAAATGCAAAAATTAGCTGGGGATGGTGGCAGGTGCCTGTAATCCCAGCTACTTGGGAGGCTGAGGCAGGAGAATCACTTGAACCCAGGAGTCAGAGGCTGCAGTGAGCCGAGATCACGCCATTGCGCTCCAGCCTGGGTGACAGAGAGCGACTCTATCTCAAAAAGAAAAAAACATTATTGTGAGAAAGTGTCCATAGATTTTATTTCACTAAGGAGTCCACAGCACAAAAATTGTTGGAGAATGACAATTCTCTTGCTTAAAAGAAAATGAAATCTGTGTCTCCAAACACCCGTCACATATAATACATTAAAAGTAAAAGTCTCTTACAATCCTACTCTTTATTATCTCTCCAAGTCTTTTTCTCCTCCAGTATTTCCTGTTAAATGTTGATGCCTTGATGCCTCACCCTGTCCACAGAGCCAATCAAATGCTAACCCCTGTGAATTGTTCCTCCTCAATATTTCTTAAATCTGTTCACTTCTCTATATTTCCACTGGCGTCACAATAAGCCACCATTCACCCCTTCCCAGGAGAATCACTGTGACCTCCCTGAAATCCACTCTTCCATAGTACCACCCATTCCTGTCCCTGAATCCCTGACATTTGAGCAGAGACCTGTAGGAGGTGAGGGAGCAAGTTAAGCAGATGGTGAGAAATCTGGTAGAGGAATTGTAGTCCAGGCAGAGGGAACAGCAGGTGCAAGGACCCTGAGAAGAGAGTCTACCCAGAGATCGGACAGACACCAGGAAAGCCAGTATGAATGGAGAGAAATGAGTATGGGAAGGGAGAGTGGAGTAAACAGTAAGAAGATGGGGACATAGGGGAGGATAGATGGATCATTTGGGGCATTATAGGCATTATAAGCCCTTTTTTTTTTTTTTTGAGACAGAGTCTTGCTCTGTCCCCCAGGCTAGAGTGCAGTGGCACGACCTCAGCTCACTGCAACCTCTGCCTCTTGGGTTCAAGCAATTCTCCTGCCTCAGTCTCCCGAGTAGCTGGGATTATAGGCGCCCAACACTGTGCCTGGCTAAGTTTTGTGTTTTTAGTAGAGACGAGATTTCACCATCTTGACCAGGTTGGTCTCAAACTCCTGACCTTGTGATCCACCCGCCTCATCCTCCCAAAGTGCTGGGATTATAGACATGAGCTACTGCGCCCGGCCTATAAGCCGTTTTCTAAGAACTTTGGCTTTTACACAGAATGAGATGGGAGCTACCGGAAGGTTTCCAGCAAGGGAGTAATATGATTCAACTTTTGGGTTTTGTGTTGAGAATAGACTACAGGTGGGCAAGTTGTGGTATCAGGGAGGCAAATTAAGAAGACTAGATTGCAAAAATCCAGGGGTCCGTGGTAGTAACAGAAGTAGCGAGAAGTGGTCGGACTCCGGAAACATTTTAAAGATAGAGCCAACGGGATTTCCTGATAGATTAAATGTGGGGTGAGAAAGAGTCAAATATGATTCCTGGGTTTTCAGCCTGTGCAGTCAGTAAAACTGAGTTGCCATTTACTGAGATATTAACCCCTATTAACAAAAATGCCTATCTTTCTACATTTGTTTTTTCAATGCACAGAGCCTCTAGCTGCATCCATATTGCTACAAAGAACATAATTTCATTCTTTTTATGGCTGTGTAGTATTCCATGGTGTACACGAATCACATTTTTAAAAATCCAACCCACTGTTGGTGGGCACCTAGGTTGATTCCATGTCTTTGTTATTGTGAATAGTGCTGCGATGAACATGTGAGTGCACGGGTTTTTTTGTTTTCTTTTGGATATATACCCAGTAATGAAATTGCTGCATCAAATTGCTGCCAAAAAAAAAAAAAAAAAAAAAAAATCTGTTTTAAATTCTTTGAGAAATCTCCAAACTGCTTTCCACAGTGACTGAATATTTGTATTTCCAACCAATAGTCAATAAACGTTCCTTTTTCTCCACAGCCTCCCCAGCATGTAATTTTTTTACTTTTTAATCATCATCATTCTGACTGGTGTGAGATGGTATCTCACTGCAGTTTCGATTTGCACTGCTCTGATGATTAGTGACGTTCAGTACTTTTTCATATGTCTGATGGCTGCTTGTACAGCTTCTTTTGAGACTTGTCCGTTCATATCCTTTGCCCATTTTTTAATGGGACTGTTTAGTTTTTGCTTGTTGATTTGTTTAAGTTCCTTGTAGATTCTGGATATTAGACCTTTGTCAAATGCATAGTTTGCTAATAGTTTCTCCCATTTTGTAGGCTGTTTACTCTGTTGGTAATTTATTTTGCTGTGCAGACACTGTTTAGTTTAATTAGGTCTCACTTGTCATTTTTGGTTTTGTTGCAATTGCTTTCAGATACTTAGCCATAAATTCTTTGCCAAAACTGATGTCAAGGAAGGTATTTTCTGGGTTTTCTTTCAGGATTTTTACAGTTTGAGGTCTTATAGTTAAGCCTTTAAATCATCTTGTGTTAATTTTTGTATATGTTGAGAAGAGTCCAGTTTCATTCTTTTGCATATGGCTAGCCAGTTTTCCCAGCACCATTTATTTAATAAGGAGTACTTTTCCCATTGTTTACTTTTGTCAACTTTTTCAAAGATCTGTTGGTTGTAGGTGTGTGGATTTATTTCAGGGTCCTCTATTCTGTTCCATTAGTCTATATATTTGTTTTTGTACCAGTACCATGCTGTTTTGGTTACTGTAGCCTTATGGCATAGTTTGAAGTCTGGTAATGTGATACCTCTGGCTTTTTTCTTTTTGCTTAGGATTGCTTTGGTTATTTAGGCTCTTTTTTAGTTCCAAATGAATTTTAGAATAGATTTTTGTAATTGTATGAAAGATGACATTGGTATTTTGATAGGGGTAGTACTGAATCTGTAAATTGCTTTGGGCAGTATGGCTATTTTAACAATATTGATTCTTCCAATTCATAAGCATGGAATAGTTTTCCATTTATTTGTGTCATCTCTGATTTCTTTCAGCAGTGTTTGGTAGTTCTCCTTGTAGAGATCTTTCACCTCCTTGGTTAGATAAATTTCTACATATTTCATTTTTTGGTGATTATTGTAAAAGAGTTGTGTTCTTGATTTGGTTCTCAGCTGGGACATTACTGGTGTATAGAAATGCTACTAATTGTTGCACATTCAGTATCCTGAAACTTTACTGAAATTGTTTATCAGTTCCAGGGGCCTTTTGGCAGAGTGTTTAGGGCTTTCTATGTATAGAATAATATCATCAGCAAGAAGAGATAGTTTGACTTATTCTTTTTCTGTTTGGATGCCTTTTATCTCTTTCTCTTGCCTGTTTGCTCTGGCTAGAACACCCAGTACTACATTGAATAGGAGTGGTAGGAATGGACATCCTTTCCTTGTTGCAGTTATCAAAGGGAATGGTTCCAGCTTTTGCCTGTTCAGTATGATGTTGGCTGTGGGGTTGTCATAAATGGCTCTTACTACTTTGAAGTATGTTCCTTTGATGCCTAGTCTGTTGACGGTTTTTATCATGAAGGAATGTTAGATTTTATCAAAATCTTTTCTGCACCTGTGAAGGTGCTCCTGTGGTCTTCAGTTTTTATTCTGTTTATGCGATGAATCACATTTATTGACTTGTGTATGTTGAACAAACCTTACATTTCAGGAATAAAGCCTATTTGATCTTGGTGAATTAACTTTTTGATGTGCTGCTGGATTTGGTTTGCTAGTATTTTGTTGAGGATATTTGTGTCTATGTTCACCAGGGATATTGACCTGAAGTTTTCTATTTTGTTGTGTCTCTGCCAGATTTTGGTGTCAAGATGATGCTGACTTCATACAGTGAGTTAGGGAGAAGCCCCTCTTCCTCTTCCCAATTTTTTGGAATAGTTTTAGTATGATTGGTTTCAGTTCTTTGTATAGCTGGTAGAATTTTGCTATGAATCCATCAGGTCTAGGGCTCTTTTTGGCTGGTAAATTTTTTATTTTTATTTTATTTATTATTTTTTATTTTTTTATTTTTTGAGATGGAGTATCACTTCATCACCCAGGCTGGAATGCAATGGTGCAATCTTAGCTCACTGCAACCTCCTGGGTTCAAGAGATTCTCCTGCCTCAGCCTCCCCAGTATCTGGGACTACAGGTGCACACCACCATGCCTGGCCAATTTCTTTGAATTTTTAGTAGAGACGGGTGTTTCACCACGTTGGCCAGGCTGGTCTCAAACTCCTGACTTCAGGTCATCTGCCCACCTTGGCCTCCCCAAATGCCGGGATTACAGATGTGAGCCACTGCCCCCAGCCAGTAAGTTTTTTTTTATTATTGATTCAATTTCTAAACTGGTATCAGTCTGTTCAGATTTTCACTTTCCTCCTGGTTCAATCTTGGATGGTTGTGTGTTTCAGGAATTTATCCATTAATTCTTTATTTTCTAATTTGTATGTGTGGAGGTATTCATAATAGTCTCTGAGGATCTTTTGTATTTCTGTGAGATCAGTTGTAATGTCATCTTTGTCATTCCTGATTATACTTATTTGGATCTTCTCTCTTTTTTCTTTATTAATCTAGATAGTGGTCTATCACTTTTGTTCATTCTTTCAAAGAACAAAGTCTTAGTTTCACTGATCTTTAGTATTGACTTTTGGTTCTCAATTTCATTTGGTACTTCTGTGATTTTAGTTATTTCTTTTCTTCTACTGGCTTTGGGGTTAGATCCTTCTTTTTTTTTTTTTTTTTTTTCCTAGTTCCTCTCAGTGCAATGTTAGATTGTTAATTTGAGATATTTCTAATCTCTTGATGAAAGCGTTTAGTGCTACAAACTTTCCTCTTAACACTGCTTTAGTTGTATCCCAAAGGTTTTTCTAAGTTGTGCCTCTATTTTCATTAATTTCAAAATTTTTTAATTTTTGCCTTAATTTTGTTGTTCACCCAAGCATTATGCAGAAGCAAGTTGGCTAATTTTCATGTTTTGTGTAGTTTTGAGAGATATTCTTGGTATTTATGCCTATGTTTTTAGCACTATGGTCTAAGAATGTGCTTGGTATGATTTCTATTAGGTTGGTGCAAAAGTAATTATGGTATTTTACCATTAAAAGTAGTGGCAAAAACTGCAATTACTTTTGCAACAACCACCTAATACTTTTTGGAATTTAATGAAATTGGCTTAAAGGCGAGTATGTGATCAATCTTAAAATATATCCCATGTGCTGATGAGAAGAAGAAGAATGTGTATTCTGTGGTTGTTGGGTGAAGTATTCTATAGATGTCTATTAAGTCCAATTCATCAAGTGTCAAGTTTAAGTCAATAATTTATTTGTTAGTTTTCTGCCTCAATTTCTGTCTAACACTGTCAATGGGGTGTTGAAGTCCCCTGCTATTATTGTGTAGCTAAGTATTTTTGTATGTCAAGAAGAACTGGTTTTATGAATCTAGGTGGACTCCAGTGTTGGGTGCATATTTATTTAGGATAGGTAAGACTTCTCGTTGAATTGAATCCTTTATAATTACATCATGCACTTCTTTGTCCTTCCTGATTGTTGTTGGTTTAATGTTTGTTTTATCTTATATAAAAATAGTGACTTGTGCTTTTTCATTTTCCGTTTGCATGGTAGATTTTTTCCATCCCTTTACTTTGAGCCTGTGTGTGCCATGACATGTAAGATGCATCTCTTGAAGACAGCATATATTTGGGTCTTGTCTTTTTATCCAGCTTGCCCCTCTATGCTGTTTCACTGGAGCATTTAGACACTACATTCAGGGTTAGTATTGATAGATGAGATTTTGACCCCATCATCATGTTGTTGGCTGTTTGTTTTGTACTCTTGATTGTGTCATTGCATTGTCCATGGGCTTTGTGCTTGAGTGAGTTTTGGGTGTAGCAGGTGTTGATCATTTGTTTCCACGTTTAGCATTCCCTTAAGGACTTCTTGTAAGTCTGGTCTGGTGGTAACAAATTTCTTTAGTGCTTGCTTGTCTGAGGCGGTTTTTATTTTTCCTTTGCTTATGAAGCTTATTTTGGTAGGATATGAGATTCTTAGTTGGAATTTCTTTCCTTTAAGAATGCTGAAAAAGGCCCCCAATCTGTTCTGGCTTGTAAGGTTTCTGCTGAGAGGTCTGCTGCTAGCATGATGGGGTTCCCTTTGTAAGTGACCTGACTTTTCTGTGTAGGTGCCTTTAAGATTTTTTTATTTTGCATTGACATTGGTGAATCTGAAGACTATTTGGGGGTGGTCATCTTGTATAGTATCTTACAGGGTTCTATGTATTTCTTGAATTTGTATGTCTTCTTCTGTAGCAAGATTGGGGAAATTTTCATGGACTGTATTCTCAAACATATTTTCCAAGTTGCTTACTCTCTTTCCTACTCTTTCAGGAATGCCAGTGAGTCACAGACTTGGTCTCTTTACATAGTACTATTATATATTTCTCAGCGGTTTTGTTCACTTTTAAAAATTCTTTTTTCTTTCTTTTTTCTGATTGAGTTGATTGGAAGAACCTGCCTTCAAGCACTGAGCTTGATCTATTCTGCTGTTAATGCTTTCACTGTATTATGTAATTCTTGAAGTGCATTCTTCAGTTCAAGAAGTTCAGTTTGGTTCTTTCCTAAAATGGCTATTTCATCATTCGGTTCCTGGATCATTTAACTGGATTCCTTGGATTGGATTTCAACTTTCTCCTGGATCTCAATGAACTTCCTTGCATTCAGATTCTGAATTCTGTCTGTCATTTCAGTCATCTCAATCTGGTTAAGAACCATTTCTGGGAAACTAGTGTGTGTGTGTGTGTGTGTGTGTGTGTGTGTGTTTGGAGTTAAAGGGACAAACTGGCATTTTGAGTTGCCAGAGCTCTTGTGCTGATTCTTTCTCATGTGTGAGGGCTAATATTCATTTAAATGTGATGTAAGTTGAAAATAGTCAGTTGACTTCATTTCTGGGTGTTTTCAGAAGGCCACAACATACAGAATCTTTATTTGTGGCTGCATTTTTGCCTTAGGTTTCACAGGTGCTGTATACTGGCAGGGTATTTTGGAGTTGCATTTTGGGCTGCAATCCGGTAGGTGGTGCTTAAGAGTGTTGGCCTGTAGATAGGCTCTCAGCCACAGGGTTCTTTTATATTTTGGCACAGTTGGCAGTAGTGCTCTGTGGTGAGGGGTGAAAAGATAACCCCCTCACCTGGTCTGCTGCTGGGTCTTGGAGGAGCACCTCTGATCACTGACTCCATGCTTGCATTTCCTTTGTTAGGTGTTCCGATCTGCAGGGCTCCCTCATGCAAGAGCCACAGCTAGCAAACAGGCCATACCCTTCCCAGGCCAGCCCTATGGAGGGACACACCCTGCTCCCCAATCAGCCCATTAACTCAGGAGTATTGCCCCTCTCAGTTTTCTGAGAGTAAGGGCTCTCCCACTGCTTGGGTGCTGCCCAAGCTGGTAAGTCTCAACCAGCTAGGAACAGCAGAGGTGGGTGGAGTCACCCGTTCTGCCATCTTCATGCCTCCTAGGGGCAGGCAGAGCTGTGCTTGCCAGCAGAATTCAGGTAGGGGTGGGTTCGCTGTGTTGGAATCCCTAACTGGTGTGTCTCGCCTGGCTCGGAGGAGCCAGGGTAGGTGGAATCAACCAATCCACCACCCGGGTGCTTGCCGGGAGATCATGGGGCTGTGCCTGCCAGCAGAGTTCAGGCAGAAGCAGGCCTACTGTGCTCTAAGCCCCAGCAGGCATGGCCCTCCCGGCTGAGCAGTGTGGATGGGTGGAGTCCTCTGATCCACCGTCAGGGTACTTCCTGGGGGAACACAGAGCATAGTTCAGGCAGAAGTGGGGTCGCTGTGCTAGAAGCTGGTGCGAGCCTTATCTGGTGAAGGGGAGTGGAGCAATCCTATTGCTCCCAGGCACCACAACCGCGGCCTCTTTTGGGGATATAGCAGCCAGGGCTGAGGTGCTCCAGGGTCCAAGGCCTGTGGAGGCCCCTGTGGACTTGAGTGTTTGCCTCCACAAAAACTCTGGGTGGCTCTCTGTATCAGTGCAGAAGCCCGAGTTGAGGGTTGGAGGAATTATCCCATTCCCAGGATTGAATAAGTTCCTGTGGGAAGTGTGGATCCCCAGGAGGCTCTCACTCACTCTCCCTTTTCTGGTGGTGGGAGCTTCTCCTGGCTGCACTGACCCCAGATGGGCTGCAACCTAACTTTGCTCTTTTCTGTTCTAAGTGTCCCCTTGCTCCCTTGATGGATCCCAACGTGGTTTCTTAAACAACTGGCTTGCAGGGTCAGTGTTTACTTGCGACTTTTTTTCCTCTCTGTGACAGTGGCACACACTAGCTGCTTCTAGTCCACCATCCTGACCCACTTCTGATGTGAAACTTTAGCATGAATGACTCCATTTTGGTTTGGTCTGCTGGAGCCTAGTATAGGAGCTCAGTCCAAATCAATGGCCGCCCATAAATTATATTTAACAGGCTGTACAGCAAGTGGTGAGTGGTGGGCAAGCGAGTGAAGTTTCATCTGTATTTACAGCCACTCCCTGTCACTCATATTACCACCTGAGTTCCACCGCCTGTCAGATCAGCGAGGGCATTTGATTCTCGTAGGAGCATGAAACCTCCTGTGAACTGCGCATGCGAGGGATCTAGGTTGCACGCTCTTTGTGAGAACCTAATGCCTGATGATCTGCCACTATCTCCCGTCACCCTCAGACGGAACCATCTAGTTGCAGGAAAACAAACTCACAGCTCCCACTGATTCTACATTATGGTGAGTTGTATAATTATTTCATTATATATTACAATGTAATAATATAAAGTGTACAATAAATGTAATGCATTTGAATTATCCCAAAACCATCTGCCCCACCCCAGTCTGTAGAAAAACTGTATTCCACAAAACTGGTGCCAAAAAGTTTGGGGACTGCTGGTGTAGGACACGTTAGCCATCTTTAAACTTCATCTTCAAAATATTCATGGGGATTTTAATTAATTTATTTTCTCAAAGGAACTTTAAAATGCACTTTTCAAGGGTCGAATCAAGCTTCTTCTTGTGGTTTGCATTGGGATTGAATTTATTGGGGAGAATGGTTGTATTAAAAATACAGTCCCAACCCTGCTTAATCCTATGATCAGAAGAGATCAGGTGTGTTCAGCGTGATATGACCATTTGTCTGTTCTTTGTATTTAAACTGTGTCTCCTCTAGATATCATATATTTGAGTCTTGATTTTTTTTTTCTTTTTTTTTTTTTTAGATGGCATTTCTCTCTTGTTGCCCAGGCTGGGGTGCAATGGTGTAATCTCGGTTCACTGCAATCTTCGCCTCCCAGGTTCCAGCGATTCTCCTGCCTCAGCCTCCCAAGTAGCCGGGATTACAGGCATGCGCCACCATGCCCGGTTAATTTTGTGTTTTCAGTAGAGACGTGGTTTCACCATGTTGGTCATGCTGGTCTCGAACTCCTCACCTCAGGTGATCCACCCGCCTTGGCCTCCCAAAGTGCTGGGATTACAGGTGTGAGCCATTGCACCCTGTCAAGTCTTAATTTTTTTATCCCATCTAAATGGGATTAAAAAACTTTATTTATCTTTTAAATAAAGTGTTTAGTCCATATTCATTTAAAATAAAATGATATGTTGAATCTCCTCTTTCTCAAACTTCAAATTATATTGAATTAAATTCAAAATATATTGAATTTCTTTTAAATTCAATATACTTGCATCCTAGATTTTTTCTTTTTCTTTTCTTTTTTTATTTTTTTTGAGACAGGCTGCTCTGTCATGCAGACTAGAGAGCAGTGGTGTGATCTCGGCTCACTGTGGTCTCCGCCTCCAGGTTCAAGTGATTCTCCTGCCTCAGCCTCTCGAGTAGCTGGGATTACAGGCGTGTGCCACCATGCCCAGCTAATTTTTGTACTTGTAGTAGAGACGGGGTTTCACCGTGTTGGCCAACCTGGTGTCGAACTCCTGCCTCTGCCCATCTTGGCCTCCCAAAGTGCTGGGATATAGGCATGAGCCACCATGTCTGGCCTGCATCCTATATATTTTTTGGTAAGTTTATTCCTAGGTGTTTTATAGGTTGTTATTGTGAATAGTTTTCTCCCATTATTTTTTCTTATCAATTATATAGCTAAAGAAAAGCTACTGCATAAATGAGATTGGTTTGTATGTGAGTGCTGTTGTTATGCTGAACTTCAAGCATTATGCCAGCCTTGAGTAGTAGATGTGTTTATCACTGCTAGCCTACCTATAACCTCTACTCAATCTATATGTATACATTGTATAACCTGATTTTTAAAAAATATATATTGCTCTAACACTTGGACATCTGATCTTTGCATTGGTCTAATATGCTTATAAATTAAGTATCTTCAGACTCCTAACCATGTTCTACTCTATCTCGTCTGCAAATGATGATAATCTTGCATCTTCCTTTCTGACAGCATGCCTTTTATTTATTTTTCTTATCTTATAGCATTGACTAGAACATTCAAGAGATTTTTTTTTCTTTTGACGGAGTCTCACTCTGTCGCTAGGCTGGAGTGCAGTGACACAATCTCGGCTTACTACAACCTCCACCTCCTGGGTTCAAGTGATTCTCCTGCCTCAGCCTCCTGAGTAGCTGGGACTACAGGTGTGAGCCACCACACCCAGCTAATTTTTTTTTTTTTTTGTATTTTTAATAGAGACGGGGTTTCACCATGTTGGCCAGGATGGTCTCCATCTCCTGACCTCATGATCTGCTCGCCTCAGCTTCCCAAAGTATTGGGATTACAGGCGTGAGCCACCATGCCCAGCCTCAGGAGAATTTTAAAAATTGCAAATCTAATAGCTATCTCTGTCTTATTTGTAAATTTAACAGAAATAGCTTTAATCTTATATTTCAATCTTAAGTACGATGTATGTTGTTCATTTCTGGGACAAAAATTTGACGTTATTAAGGTAATTGTCTTCTCCTAGTTTATTAAGAGAGTCTGGAATTAATATTTAATTTTATAAGATTTATTTTTTCATCCAGAGTGATGATTATTTAATTTTTTCCTTTAATTTGTTGATGTATAACAATTAACATAATACAAAACCTTTCTTACTTTCCCTTGAGCATTCTCACTTTTGCTCTTGGGCTCCTGGCTATTCCAGCCCCTGCCCTTCTAGTGAGGCATACTCTCATACTCTAGTGAGGCATTGTTACCTCCCCACTGTTGTTATCCATTCCATTTCTTTTTTTTTTTTTTTTTTTTTTTTTTTTTTTTTTTTTTTTTTTTTTGAGACGGAGTCTGGCTCTGTCGCCCAGGCTGGAGTGCAGTGGCCGGATCTCAGCTCACTGCAAGCTCCGCCTCCTGGGCTTACACCATTCTCCTGCCTCAGCCTCCCGAGCGCCTGGGACTACAGGCGCCCGCCACCTCGCCCAGCTAGTTTTTTGTATTTTTTAGTAGAGACGGGGTTTCACCATGTTAGCCAGGACGGTCTCGATCTCCTGACCTCGTGATCCGCCCGTCTCAGCCTCCCAAAGTGCTGGGATTACAGCCTTGAGCCACCGCGCCCGGCCCCATTTCTATTCATTGTTTTCCAGTACATAGTGTTACTGGATGAAAAGTTCATTTTTACTTAACTTTGTATGAAATTCTTCCCCCAGATATTAACATAGCTCCTCCCCTCACCTCCTTCAAATCTTCACTCAAATTTAACCTCAGTGAGGACTTTCCTGACAAACTCTTTCAGTTACAGTCTTCTCATCACCTCCATCCCATTGCTTTACTTTCTTCTAAAACACTTATCATATCCTAACACACTGTGTAACTTATTTTATTTCATGTACTCCTCCACCAGACTATAAGGTTCAAGAGGTCAAGTTTTTTCTCCCTTAATTTTGTCCTTCCTATGAGAACAAAAGTCTGGCTCTAAGCTTCAGCACCCCTAAATTCTTAAAGATGTCTCTGATTAATCATCTAGACCTAAAACTTTCCAAAAGGTATGTCAGTAGCGAGAGTGTAAAGGGAATCAATTTTCAGACCCTTGCCTTCCAGAGGAACTCCTTCTCAAAACCAGTGTGCCACAGAGTATGCCTGTGTTCACATCAGCCATTATTCTACCTTCTAAAATAAAGGCACTTGTCTCACCCATTCCAAGTCTTTGAATGGAGCATTTCTAAGTACAAAATCCTCCAAGGAAATAAAGAGGTAGACTCCTTTAATGACTAATCAAGACATAATAAACCCTTAGAGCGTCTTGTCTTTCTCTGTTGTATATTCATTTCGAGTCAGAATAAAGCTGTATTATAAGCAGAGCTTTTTTTTTTTTTTGAGATGGAGTCTCTGTCTGTTGTTGCCCAAGCTGGAGTACAATGGTGTTATCATGGTTCACTGCAACCTCTGCCTCCCAGGTTCAAGCAATTCTCCCACCTCAGCCTCCCACATAGCTGGGATTACAGGCACCCGCCGTCATGCCCAGCTAATTTTTGTATTTTTGTAGAGACAGGATTTCTCCATGTTGTCCAGGCTGGTCTTGAACTCCTGACCTCGGGTGATCCACCCACCTCAGCCTCCCAAAGTACTGAGATTACAGACCTGAGCCACTGCACCTGGCCAAGCAGAACATTTTGACCTAGGGGTTCTGTTATGTAGTAGTTGAGTAGTGAGAGTGATGAAAATTCTCATTTACAAACTTTGCCTCTTCTGTCTTCTGTCTGCCCAACAAAAGGCATTACTCTGGAAGAGTGCCACAAGAACAAAGCAGAGTCAATGAGATATATTAAATGCTTTTTTTAAAAAAAGTCCCTTCTCACATACTTAAGCAATTACTTTCAGCCATTCTTAATATTCGTTTCTAGGATTTGTAATTATTTGCAAATAAAAGCACTTCAAAAATGCCAAAGCTGAATAGGTTAGTATATTACTTACCCATTGCTACACAACAAATTACTAGAAATTTAGCAGCTTGAAATAACAAACATTTATTATTTCAGTTTCTATGGGTCAGGAGCCACAGTTTAGCTGAGCCTTCTGCTTAGGGTCTCACAAGATTGCAATCAAAGTGTTAGTTGGGCTGCATTCTTATCTGGAAATTTGACTGGAGAAGGATTCACTTCCAATCTCACTCAGGTTATTGACAGAATTTATTTCCTGGCAGTTGTAAAGCTGAGGGCCTTGGCTGCTCGCTATCTGTCTGCTAGGTGGGACCAGGATCAGCTCCTAGAGACCACCAGCAGCTCTTAGAGGACATCAGTAGTTCCTTGCTTCATGCATGAGCTTCCTCAATGTGGCCAGTTACTTCTACAAGCCAGCAGGGAGAGACTCTAGCAAGATAATGAGTTTCCTAGCAAGATAAGAGTCTTCTATAACATCAAGTAATCCCAGAATCACTTCCCACCACCTTTGCTGTATTCTACTGATTAGAACCCAAGAGAAGGAATTGCACAAGGCATGGACCTCATGTGGCAAGGAGCCTGTGGAGTCAACTCAGACATTGTCTACCGCAATTAGTAACTGACTCTTAATGTAACTGAGATATTTTCTTGAGCTACCAAGTTGTTCAAGATTTAGTGAATTAAAATTATTTATAAAACTTTACAAAGCTTTTAAAGAATTGGTGTATATGGTTCAATATGGAGTTATAATTTAGTTTTATCAAATCATACAATAAAATATTTACTGCAGTTATAATCCTGATCTTATTTCATCTTATTAAATGTTTAGTATTTTCTATCTCTTTTTAAAAATATATATATGAGACCGAGTGCAGTGGCTCATGCCTATAATCTCAACACTTTGGGAGGCCAAGGCAGGTGGATCACTTGAGCTCGCGAGTTTGAGACCAGCCTGATCAACATTGAGAAACCCCGTCTCTACTAAAAATACAAAATTAGCTGGGCATGGTGGTGCATGCCTGTAATCCCAGCTACTTGGGAGGCTGAGGCAGGAGAATTGCTTGAACCTGGGAGGCAGAGGTTACAGTGAGCTGAGATCACACCATTGTACTCCAGCTTGGGCAACAACAGTGAAACTCCGTCTCAAAAAAAAATATATATAAATATATATATACACACACACACATATGTATACACACACACACACACATTAGCTGGAGAATTGATTATTTTTATAGTGCTATTTATATTTATTTCTCTTTAAATATATGGATTTTTGAAAACCTCGATCATAATGTCTAAAATAATTAAGGGAGTAATTCTAATTTTATATATGATCCATACTTAGTTAATCCCAAAGGCTGAGCATAGCATCTGCGCATACTTTCTATCATACTTTCTTTCTCATAAATAAGTAATATTTTAAGCTACAAATTGTACTGCATCATTGTAAATTAAGTAATGAAAAATAGTATTTTGATTTATTACCTTTTTTATACTTTAAGTTATAGGATACATGTGCAGAATGTACAGGTTTGTTACATAGGTATACACGTACCATGGTGATTTGCTGCACCCTTCAACCTGCCATCTACATTAGGTATTTCTCCTAATGCTATCCCTCCCCTAGCCCCCCATCCCCTGACAGGCCCTGGTGTGTGATGTTCCCCTCCCTGTGTCCATGTGCTCTCATTGTTCACCTCCCACTTATGAGTGAGAACATGTGGTGTTTGGTTTTTCTGTTCCTGTGTGAGTTTGCTGAGAATGACGGTTTCCAGCTTCATCCATGTCCCTGCAAAGGACAAGAACTCATCCTTTTTTATGGCTGCATAGTATCCCATGCTATATATGGGCCACATCTTCTTTATCCAGTCCATCATTGATGAGCATTTGTCTTGGTTCCAAGTCTTTGCTATTGTGAACAGTGCTCCAATAAACATACCTGTGCATATGTCTTTATAGTAGAATGATTTATAATCCTTTGGGTATATACCCAGTAATGGGATTGCTGGGTCAAATGGTATTTCTGGTTCTAGATCCTTGTGGAATTGCCACACTGTCTTCCACAATGGTTGAACTAATTTACACTCCCACCAACGTGTAAGAGCATTCCTATTTCTCCACATCCTCTGCAGCATCTGTTGTTTCCTGACTTTTTAATGATCACCATTCTAACTGGCATGAGATGGTATCTCATTGCGCTTTTGATTTGCATTTCTCTAATGACCAGTGATGATGAGCTTCTTTTCATATGTTTGCGGGCTGCATAAATGTCTTCTTTTGAGAAGTGTCTGTTCATATCCTTGGCCCACTTTTTGATGGGGTTGTTTCTTTCCTGTAAATTTGTTTAAGTTCTTTGTAGATTCTGGGTTATTAGCCCTTTGTCAGATGGGTAGATAAAAAAAATTTTCTCCCTTTCTGTAGGTTGCCTGTTCACTCTGATGATAGTTTCTTTTGCTGTGCAGAAGTTCTTTAGTTTAATTAGATCCCATTTGTCAATTTTGGCTTTTGTTGCCATTGCTTTTGGTGTTGATTTATTACCTTTTTATAGTTTGTTAAAACATTGATGAATTAATTATGTTAAAGTACGTCATTCAAATCTTGACTGCTTTTACTAATCTATCTTATAAAATGTGTTGTCTAACCTTTTTTGAGCAGTTTTTTTATTGTCTTTGAAATGCCTAACACATGTATTTAAATTGAAAAATGAGGCCAGACTTTTTCTGATGGATAGTGAGCATGATTAGGGCTGATGGGACTAACAAAGATGACTGGTTTGCCAGGTAGACCCCTCCGCTACCTGAATGAAGAAAATTTTCAGCTCTAAGATTTAAATGAAAATATGTTTAAGTAATGTAATAAGATAAAAGCATTTTATAAAATATACCACCTTGGCAAAGGCATAGGAAATAAACAATATTTCAATTTTCTGAGTCCTCGTTGGGTGAGTTAACCAAGATATCTCAAAGCAAGAAAGCAATAAGTATAACTTATAATAATTTGTTAAGTCTTGGTAAAGCCTTTTTGTTATATTTCCCAGAAACTTGAGAAAGTCAGTGCCTTGTGATGAGTGGGCAACAAATCATTTTCCAAGCCATGTGGCTTCCAGTTCATTTTTTTCATTAATTTTGAAGAAGGACCTTGCTAAATTGCCAGATAATAAATGAATTTAAATAATTTATATCATTATTTTGGGTATATAATTCAGAATGAGCTCAAAAGATTAAATTGCATCATTATTACATAACTTCTTCCATTTTTGCTATTTATTTATATGATTAATATTTTTAGCACTTTTTTTTTTTTTTTTTGAGATGGAGTTTTGCTCTTGTTGACCAGGCTGGAGTGCAATGGCACGATCTTGGCTCAGTGCAAACTCCACCTCCCAGGTTCAAGCTATTCTCCTGCCTCAGCCTCCCAAGTAGCTGGGATTACACGCATGTGCCACCACGCCTGGCTAATTTTGTATTTTTATGGAGACAGGGTTTCTCCATGTTGCTCAGGTTGGTCTCAAACTTCCAACCTCAGGTGATCTGCCCTCCTCAGACTCCCAAAGTGCTGGAATTACAGGCGTGAGCCATTGCACTCAGGCCTTTTAGAACTTTTATCGATAAAAATGAAAAAGAGTAATAGAATTAACATAAAACTCTACTGCATTCCATCAATAAGTAATCATCATTTACGGATACATAAACTAATTGCGGGGAGGGAAAAGCCAGTCATTTCAGTAAGAATTGAATTTTCAATAAAAATTTACATTTTATATTTAGTAATTATTTATCAATATTTATTATCTTTATGTCATTTTGATTGTGTACTAATATTGGTTATAGTAACTCAACCCAAAGAAATATTTGTTAACCCTCAGAACCTTAGGTTATGGTGAAGAAGGCAGTTTTAAAATTTGATTTTCTAAACTTTTTTCACAGAGAAGTAGGACAGAGTACATAAGATGCTTTCGTGCTTAAATGTGTATTACATGAGGATTAAATTTTGTGGAAGAATTAAAATGAAATATGAGCTCAAAGAGGAATAAAGAAATATACAACAAATTCTACCATTTTTAAAAAACTTGTTCATGAAAATATAAAGGTGTCATAGTGGATATAATCACAGTAGTATTTAGATTTCACTGGACACTTTTAAAAGAATGATGGAACAGTTTTATTTTAGAATGTTAATAGATTATGAAATGTCAAAAATTATATTTTATAATTATTTAAATTTAAGATGAAAAACTTTAGATGCTAACTTTAAAATGTATGACATGACTCATCATTTTTCAAAATTAATTTAGAAGGTTTTTTTTAATGAAAAATTGTAAGATTACAGCTCTCTACAACCACCAAGTGCTGAGAACTGCTACTTCCCCCAAGCTCCAAAAGGCCTCTCTGGGATCCTTGGGACCCAATAGGCTTCCTGAGATCTTGATGGGATCCCTGCCAGCCACCTGGCTTAGAAATCTGTTGACCACAAATTGTGAATTCCAGGCCAACTGCAAAAGGGAGCAGGCTACCCAAGCCAGTTTTCTCTTTTCCAGTCGGAGGGGACATCTGCTCTCTCCCTGTTTTCCAGTAACTCATGTTGCTCAACTGGCGCTGATGGCACACAGGTACCCTGACAAGAGCAGGGCATGGACCAGGACCCAGGAAAACTGGCCTCCTGGGCAGGTACCAAAATCTCAGACATGGCAGGGAAAAGAAAAAGATCCACTTACTAAAACCTGGGCAAAAGGCAAGGATTTGTTTCAGAGAACGTGAAAGAGATTTGTTATTAGAACTAGAACTATAAGATCAAAAGGTCATGATGCAAAATAACCATGATAAGTGACTGGGGCTCCTGGAATTTTATTTGGCTAAGAACAGGAATTTTCCTCAGTACCTGGGGAAGCAGAAAGCATGCATGCAGACAAGGCTGAGAGATCCTCATCTGACAAAATGGTCTAAAGGAATTCAAGCTCAAGATCTTCTGACTCCAAAGCCTCCTGTTGAGTTGGGTCCCTTATAAAGATATGTTCAAGTCCTAACTTCCAGTACTGTGAATGTGACTTTATTTGGAAATAGGGTCTTTGCAGAGACATACACACACATAGAGGGAAGACAGCCATGCAAAGACTGAGGCAGAAAGTGGAGTGATGCAGCTACAAGCCGCAAATACCAACGATTGCAGGCAACCTTAGCATTCTTGAAACTAGAAGAGGCAAGGAAAGATTCTTCTTTAGAACCTTCAGAGGGATCACAGCCCTACCTTGATTTCAGACTCTCATCCTCTGGAACTGTGAAGGAATGAATTTCTGTTATTTTAAGGTACTTAGTATGTGACAATTCATTACAGCAGCCCTAGGAAACTAATATACCTACCTACTGAGAGATTATAAGAAGTCTCAGGGAATCAGCCACTTTCCTACTGTTGGATTTTATGCAAATTACTAACCTTTCTATACAACTCAATTCAATTCAGCTAAACAAATATTTATGTACTGCATGTCACTGCACATTACATGTTTGGATGTTTTTCACAGTGGTGAAAAAGACAGACATAGCCAGCCTGGGACCCCACAGAGCTCTCAGCTTAGAGACAAAAAGCTGGAGGTAGAACAAGAAATTAAAAGAAACAAAAAGGATGACTTTTTTTTTTTAGCATCATGCTGGGTCATTATATAACAGGTCTGCTCAAGGACTGTTTTATTCCAAGGCGAATGAAATTTTGTTTGACTTTGCTATTTGCTACTGGATCAGAGCCCCCTTATGAAGTTACACGTTAATTTGTAGATTTCTGTCCACCAGGAAAAAAATGCTGAAGGTTATAATTTTACTATCTGTAGGACTTTAACAGTCTTTGGTGTATTTTTTTAAAAATTCCTTTCCTGATATACTACATAAGCCCCTGTTCCTTAAATGCCCTTGGGTGCCAACTTTGCCAGTTTACTAGTTCCTTATTCATCAATGAGTTGAGTACATTTTTGACATGTTCATTCAATTTTTGTGTGAGAGTCATGTTTTTAACTTTTTGGAAATTGTACTTTGACACAGAGCTATTGTAAAGCTTAAGTGATACAATATTTAAAAGATTGATTTGGTTCCTGGGGTTCAGCAGGTGTTGAATGAGTGTGAGTTCTCCTTTAGCAGCTAAGAAAAACCTGAGAGATTTGGAAGAAGCAACATCTGAGAGACTTGATCCACTGCCAAGAAGCTAATGTACACTGATGCAATTGTGTCGTGGGCCTTGTTTTGTTTTCTTTATTATCTTCCTATTCTTGACCTTCTTATTCTTATCTGTTATTAAGACAGATATCTTAAGTCAAGAATTCACTCATGGTTCACCCACGTAGCTTCTTATCAGTCTTCTGTAGTGACCTCTTGATCATAAAAAAAAAAAGTCTCCTTTTACTTAGCATTCTTTTTCTTAATCTCTTGGACATAGCTTTGTTTAAAGTTAGAAGGTAAAATTTATGCTAAATCCAGAATTGCTAATAATTTTGAAGATAAGTTTTGGCAATCTTTGCTACAGTGCAAAAGTAATAAAAATCCAAGGAAGATTTCTGCAAGTTAAAACAATTTTTTTAAATAAAGAAATGATACTCTTGATTTCTAAGACACACAGGAATTTTAAGTGCTTTCAATGAAATTAAAGTACTGTTGACTTCACTGGGACACCATCATCCCTGAGTTTGTAAAGAAAATTTAGTAACTTTCTAAAAAACATCATGCCCTTTTTCAGTAGTTAACATGGCCTGAAACAGTGACGAATTCAAGAATTTACAGCCCAATATAAGAAACACAATGCATGGTCTCTGCAAAGACTGAAGTGGCTGGAGAGAAGAGGGGAAAGAAGCAGGCTCCTTGAGAAACCAGAAACTGTGAAATTTTTTAACTCTGAAGTCCAGAAACAGGACCAAGTGTACAAGAAGAGCTCAGCAAGTGATTTTTGGGTAAGCAGATAACACAGACACTATGCAGAAGACATAGGCAAATATAATTCATGTATCTAACATTTTCACAGAGGGAAAATTTTATTTTTTTTTGCAAATTTAGTAACACGTGTTTTGTAAATGCTTTTTTTCCATACAAAACATTTTGCTTATTCAGTCATCATCGAAGGACATTTGGATTACTTCCACCTCTTGGCTATTTCAAATAATACTGCTCTGAACATGGGTGCGCAAATCTTGAAATCCTGCTTTCTTTTTTTATCAACTTGTATTTTAATTTCAGGGTACATGTGCAGGATGTGCAGGTTTGTTACATAGGTAAATGCGCCATGGTGGTTTGCTTCACAGATCACCCCATCACCCAGGCATTAACCCTTTTAAAGTAAAATTTATAGTGCCATATCTATTATATGTCTACATATTCACGATAGTAAATATTTATTTTTTTCCTATCTTTCCCTCAGTGCATTATTCCATCCTTGATATAATAATTTTAAAAATAGACATATCCTATTCATAAGACCTTTGATGAAGATGCATATCTAAATGCTACACATAGAAATTGGACCATGGTAATTGCTGCCACCTTGTGGGACTGTGAAAGAAAGTCAAGCACCTATTACCTCCCTAAACTCAGCATCCTTTCATTCAAGCATTGATACATCCATTCATCCTTTCATGCCACATTTACTGTGTGCCAGGCCCTGGCTAAGCTCTGGGGACATAAGACAAGTAAGATACAGTCTGTGCCCTCAAGGTATGTAGTGCAGTCATCCAGACACAGTATGTTGTTAAAATATTGTCACAGAAGAGAGTGCCCTTCTTGGTTGGAGGTAATAGAGGAACCCAAAAGATTTTCCCAAAGGGGTATAATCCAAAGATTCACGAATAGCCAGGCTCTTTCCACTCTATGTGGCTTTCTGGTATGAAAACAGTTTCCTGGACAAGATTTTCCTGACTATTTCTTCTGTTTCTTTCCTACTAGTAGGAAAGACAAAGAAAGACACAGTGCTGCCCAGCTTCAGCACCTCAGAGGGTGTGTGAATATCTTTCCTCTGCTTCTCCAGATCCTCTTTCCACTCCTGTTTCTCCTTCTCTGTGCCCCAGAAAGCTAACCAGTGTGAACCACCTCTATCTCACTCTTGCACACTGACTTACAGTTCCATAAGGGCAATATTAGGGGTGAGGAGGCATGAGCAGGAGAGGAAGGAGCATTACATAATAATATTTATGCCCAAATTCCCACCCATATAGGCCATCAGGGGCCTACTGCATCCTTCAGTATGAGGCTTCAGGTTATCCCTTCCCTTGTTTTTTCAGACCCAGAGGTGGTAATAGTGCCCAGCTGATAGGGTGCTACACTAATCCTTGTGATCTTATGTTCTGCTCACACCTTTGTAAATAATCCCTTCAAATCATCTAAATTTGAGTGTGCCATTGGTTTCTTGCTTCCTGACTGATATAGAAGAAACAAATGAATAAATAACTGAATACATGTATTCTATATAAATGAATGATTGAATTATTTTAATGCCTTTTTAATTTTTATTTTATATTTTTGTGGGTACATAGTAAGTACATGTAAGTATGGAGTACATGAGATGTTTTGATACAGGCATGCAATGTGAAATAAGCACGTCATGGACAATGGGGTGTGAATGATTGAGTTAAATAACCCAGTGAATTAAAGCATGAATGAATGAATGAATGAATGGGTACTGAGACGAATGTATGAAAACTGAATGCAGGCACATAGACTATATATCTATTTCATGCACGAATAATTGCATAATAACTAAGCAAATGAATGACACCCATGTAAAAAACTAATGGAAGCATGAAGAACAAATTCATAAAAATGTGAATTAAGACCAGTTTTAATCAATTTTGATGCCTGACTTTACCACCTCCCAGGCTCCATATACTAGAACACATGCAAAGAAAAGGAGTTTCTCCCTAAAACAGAGCTGTTACATGAAAATCTAGTCCAGAGAGAGGCACTAAGAAGTTAAGTTAGGAAAAATGTTTTGGGAAAAGATTAAGTTAAATTTTAAAGAAAAGGACAGAGAGTCGAGGTAGAGCTTTCCTTAGAGGAGCAGAACATAGAGATGGAATATAGGGAGTGGAAAGAATGAAACTTCCTTTCTCTAGAGGGAAATTAACAGTAGTTCACAGGCTCAGAGAAAGGCGCCATGGAACGGAACCCAGCCGGCAAATACTGCCATGAGGATCGATTGTCATGGATAGGAGAACTGGGAAGCATCTAAATGCTACATCTGGATGCCAAAGTGGGATAAATCAATGAAATATTTTTTCTCAAGACTCAGATATCATCCATTAAGCTACTTGATCATGTTACAGAAGACACTTTCCAAGGGATCATGGTCATTAGCACAAGGTCACTGATGTCACTCACTTGTTCTAAACATGATACCCTGGACAAGATTCAGTGCTTCTGTATTCATGCCAAAACGTGCGGGGGATGGAATTAGAAGCCATTTAAGAATCTCAAAACACCACATGTCAATATGAGCCCTTGTTTTCTAATTTACCTCTCCCCCAAGCTCAAATTCCTATTTAATAATAAAAAAGAGATAATAGGACACATCCGTATTTACATGTGTAGTCCAGGAGGACATAATTCACATGCTAGAAACTTTAAATTCTGAAAAATATAAAAGATATCATTCAGGAAAAAGGATCATGACTTTTCCTTTGGAGATCTCATTTCCGGGAATTTTCTTAAGAAAATCATCACAAATATAAGAAGATGTAGGAGCAAAGATGTTCACTGAAACATTGTTTATGTAAATTTTTTAAAAAGAAAAGTTAAATTTCTACTACTAGGAGACTGTAAAGCAATAGCTAATAATAAGTGACACTTGTCAGGCATTGATCAATGTGTTAACTCTCCTTTAATCTTCACAAGAGTCTTAAGTAACTATGTATGGCTACTATACCCATTTTAGAGGTAAGGAAACTGAGGTGCAGGGAATTCAATTTATTTTCACAAAGCTAGAAATTGGTGAACCTGGCATTTGAACTGAGACAATCTGGCCCAATGTCAAGGCTCATAAAATGATGTCATACTGTCCTTATACAGTCAAAATTCTTTACTATCGTCATTGATAAGGAAGGATGCCTACAGAAAACTGAGCTAAAGAAGCAGGTTAAAGAAACAGCACATACAACCAGATCTCATGCGTATAAAACTGTGAACACAAGCACAGACAGATATCTGGATGAATGGTCACCAAATGGTAAAGGTGGTATTCTCTGGTGAGAAATTATTTTTGGGGGGAATTTTCTATATACATAGGATTGCTTACAATTTGTAAGTGTCATTTTAACAAAAATAGTAAAGCTAATGCCAAAAAATCAAGCAAACTCTTGGTTGAGTGCTCATCTATGTCACATCTAGATGTATGCTATCTTTCATCCATTGCCACAGGTATTGTTAAATGGAGGCACCCCGATTGCTACTCTGGCTTTGCTGCAGACACTACACCATTTTGCCTTCGATGCTTAAGTGCTGTCTTCTAGCTGCTACCATTCTGGAATCCCAAAATCCACACTGACATCAGGGAGTCCCACTGCATGAAAGCTTATCTCACTGTCTACAGGAAACAGGGACCGTCCAGCCTTCAGAAAATAGCGATTACCAAGCTTTTCCAATAAATACCAGAGGCTTCTCATCAGTGCATTCCTTATTACCTCAGTACAGAGAGTGGTTGGCCCTCTTGGAGAACACAGATTTAGGCCTACATAATAAATCCATTCTAATATTTCCTATACCAAGAACCAATTTAATACCATGCCAAAGAAATTCTGGAAGCTCCACTTAATTTACTATCATCCTTCATCATGTCCAGGGTTCAACAAGCCATCACAGAAAACTCTTAGAACTAATTATTCCAGGGTCCCTCCCAGCCATTAAGTCCTGAGTCATGAGTGAGTATTCCTATGTCAATGAATTTCTCTTCTCCAGCCTGTTGTACACTTTTCCCACTGGAAAAACATCTCTGAGATCATACATTTTACCTTATTTCTTTCTGTGCATATTAGCAAGGTTCTATAATTCCTTTGGTATGTAAGCCATTTATTCCAAGAATAATTCTTTCTTATATTTCACCTCTAAGGCTTGGCTTTGAGTTGACTCTGGTTATAAGTCTGTAAAATAAGGGGCAGGGGAAGGGGGAAGATTCTTGAGGGGAATCATTGAGGAGAATCCACGTCATCTTGTGAGGCATGTGCTTCATGTAAAGCCGTGGTGTACTCTTCAGGCAAGGGAAGACTTTTCCCAGGGGAAAGAACTGTTTCTGACAGGTAATATGGCTTGGGGAAAGCTGAAATTTAACAACTCAGAATCATCCATCAATATGTTCCTTATACCCAGTGTCAGGGTTGTTTTCTTCCCCTATCAGGACCCTGATTCTGTTGTAGGAGCTTTGCTGAGGCTGTGCATCTGTCTAGTCTCCTTTGCAGCACTGACACCTTTATAATCAGATCTGAGTCTGCTTTTCAGCACAGTCTGCAGGAGATGAGTCAACTTTTGAGATGCCATAGAAACTTTCTGGCTTTCAAAACATCCCTTGGGTTGGCAGTTAACTAACAAACCTATCATTTTCTTTTTCCAAGGACTTCCGTATGGTTATAAGGGATCATCCCACTCCACAGTCCTAAAGATTAATGAGGACCCTATACTGATTTAGAGAAACAGGGGTTTGGTCTCAATACCTTGCCCTCTATCTTTACCCAGTCCCAATTAATCTTATGTTAAAACCTTGGCAATGCATCAAATGTTAATGCTACCCTGCTTACCTTCAGTGATGGGAATCCTTATTGCTTTCAGATATGCAGTAATTCAATTTGCAGGTCCTTTCTTTTCCCCAGCCTGGATTTGTTGACTAAAGCACTCTTAACAGTCATGTGAAGTATCGCTAAGCCAAACCTTCCAGGTTTTGGAAGCCAGAGTGGATGGGTGTCAGGCAAACAATCCCGAACAATTTACACATGCTCTTATACTCTCAGCCTCAGCCTTAGCCCTGTTGGTTACACAGGAGGATAGAGATCTCTACTTCCTGAGGACATGCACAGGTAATTCACATATGGTAAAAGATAAATGACCAAGAAGCTTTCAAAAAGATGCCTACTCTCACTGGTATTCAGGAAAACAAAAAGTAAAATAACAATGAGATATAATTTTTTTCACACTTAAAATGGGGAAAAATGAAAAACATTGCTAATATTCAGTATCAGTAAGAATGCAGGCAATGGACTGCCAAATACAGTTGATAAACATGTCAGTCATCTATATCAGTCATCAATTATGTATCGTCAATCATGACACATGATTTTTCGAGATATAAAATTTTTAGAGATCCACTTGGTAGTGTCTGTCAAAATTTTATATGCCCGTATCATTTGACACCGTGATGTCATTTCTAGAGATCTAGTCTACAAAAATATAAGCAAATGTGAGATATGCACACATACTCACATATAAATGCTTATTGCAGCAATTGTTATACGAATGAAATATTGGAAGTACCTGAAAATCCACCAGTAAGGGAATAATTAAATAATTTATGGGATAGCCACACTGTGCAACCAGCAAATTTAACTACACTGAAGTGGAAAGGTGATTAATGAAACATCAACTCATGAGCAATATGTAGATCATATTCCTACTTATGTAGAATCACTATACTTATTTATAAATGCACAAAAGATTTGATGGACACATACTGAGTCATTAACAGCACTTTTTTCTAGAGAGGGAAATAGGATTGGAGGGGGGATGTAGAAGAGACTCTTACTTTTGCTATACACCTGTGTAGTATAAATTTTTACTGTGAACATGTACTACTATATAATTTTTAAAATAATTGTAACCTGTGTTCGTCTCCCTCTTGCAAGATTTTATGATTGTACTAAGGAATCTAGCTATATGTATCTGAATCTGTTAGAGGATATAGGGAATTCATTATATTGACTTTTAATAACACTCTGCTGTTCCATCATTCCATCTTGTTCCATCATTAATAATCCAATACTTATTAATGCTAAAAGAGAATTGCATGCTTTTGTTTTCTAATGTGAACAAAATAAAAGATTGCATGCAATGCATTAATTTCCCCTAACAAATATTTACTAAATGTCTTCTCTGGGCCAAGCATTTTGCTAGGGCTTGGCTGTACATGGTCCCTGCACTAAACTAACTAGTGAGAAAATGGATTGCCATTAATAAACAAGCCAGCTATGGCCACATTCATCAAGACTGTGGTTTAATATTTTCCTGGCAGAAGTCTGAAACTTTGCCTTTTCCTAGGCGAGGACTCAGGAAGGTCATTTAGATGTGGCAGGCAAAGACAGTATCTCTTCCTATAGAAGCCTCTGCTGCAGACTGGAACCGAACCCCTTCAGAGGGTGCAGTTAGGGGCAAGGGGACACTGGGAAGAGCCAAAGCTTTGCAGCAGACACTTCTGTGGCTCCTGGAGCTCTGTAGAATGCAGCCACCCTCCCTCTAATGAGCTATTTATACTGAACCATTTATAATAATAGCTGCCTTGTACATTTTGTTTTGAGAACTGGAGATTATCGATATAGAAATAGATATATTGCAATATAGAATAAAGTATTAATAAGTAAAAATTACTACAATGATTTTTGAGACAGGGTCTCACTCTGCGGCCCAGGCTGGAGTGTAGTGGCACAATCACAGCTCACTGAAGTCTGGGCTTGAGCGATACTCCACACCCAACTAATTTTTTGGTAATAATAGCGACAAGGTTGCACTACTTTGCCCAGGGTGATCTCAAATTCCTGGGCTCAAGTGATCCTCCTGCCTTGCCCTCTCAAAGAGCGAGGGTTACAAGCATGAGCCACTGTGCCTGGCCAACAGTTATTTCATCTGAAAACAAACAAAAGACAGCAGCTATGAAAAAGTCATTTAGGGCCAGAGGTACTTCTGGAACCCACAACTTTCACTGGGGATTGAAGATATAGGGGCCAGGGAGTTTCAAGGCTCTGAGAGTTACTAGGGTAGCCCAGGAGGTGGGGAATGGCCCTGCCCTCACCAAGTGTGAACTTCAGTTTGGAGCGAGGAGCCTGCTGTTGCTGGTGTCAGATCATAAGTCTGTACCCACATCACCCCTACTTGTCCCCAGCACCCTCTCCACACTGAGGCTCAGGACCTTTGCATAGTGTTTACCTTCTGTCCCCTGATACTGCTCTTGAAGTCTCCTGATAGGGCAGCTGGGGAGCTTGGGGTATGCAGGTAGGGAGAAAAATTGTTGCTGTGTAGTCTTGAAGGGCCATCACTTGGGAACCTGCTAAAGTTTTTCTAAGTATTCAGAGAGATCCAAACATCTACCATACCAGATGCCCATGTGATTATTCCTCCTAAAGAACCCAGCCCAGAACAACTCACCACCAAAAGCCCTGTTCCCTCTATTGGCTTTTCTTAAAATATTCCTCATATTATCTCTCCATACAGTCCCTACATACACGTAAAGCATCGAAAGGACAAGGCTCGGGGCAGGGGAATGGGGTGCTTTTGAAGAGGGAATACCTGGAAGTGGATAGACCGAACAGAAAGGGTGTGTTGGCCTCTAAGGGGAAGTGTTGGAGGCTTTCGTCTCCATTTCCATTCTTCTTCCTTCCCCCAAAGAATTGGTCCTCATATTGGGTAATGAGGACTGCTGAAGAGTAAGGTCACTAATTGGTGCAGATGTTAAGGCATTATCCGTCTCTCTGTGAGGATTTGGTGCAAGGGCTTTGGGTTTTGTTTGTTTGTGCGTTGTTTACTTTACTTTAAAAAGTCATTATTATTCTCTTTCTCTTCCTCTACCTCAATCTCATCTTCCAGTTCCTTTCCTAAGTTTCCCTATGACAACAGTGCCTCAAATTTTATCTTGTAAGTCATTATATTTTATTTCTCCTTAGTGAAAAAAATTACCAAAAATATGTGTAAGAAATAATTTGTTTTGGAATTGCTTTAAGAAAAACATAAAAAGCCTCCTAAGATGATTGAAAATACATCCTAGCACTAACTGTCAGTGAACTGACTTATTATTCCAAAGGCATTGCTAAAAATACATATTTTAAATGTAAAATCATGATTCTCGTAAAAATGTAAAATGGACATGTGTCAAAGATTTTATTTAATTTATTAATTAACATGAGAACATGTTAAAGATATAACGGGTTCAAAGGTGAATTCAAAGAGAGAGAGAGAGAAGGAATGCTGAAATGAATTTACAAATAGATGCAAAACTGGTTTTTACCACAGGGCATGGAAGGAAATCAGTAGTCCCTTCACTGGACAGAATTCATTTGCACATTATGGACAAGAGTCATCTGCAGACTCTATCATCTACAAAGTTGTAGGTTGCTCAAATAAAATCAAAGGAGGAGATACCCCACAAGGATGCATAAGACAGAAGACTCAGTAATCTTTTTCTGCCGTTTCAAAGTCTAGCACAAATTTTTCTGACTGTCAGGTCAGGATACTTAATTCTTCGTTCACAGTATATACTTTATATTTGTTTAAAAAACAATTTGATACTGCTGATATGGCTTTTTATTACTCATTTGAAACTATGAGAAGAGGAATCCTAGAGAGATGAAAAATTATCATTGTAAAAGTTTTTTTTTTTTTTTCCAATCTGGACATATTTGTATAAGTGTATGCACCAAGGAATATGACTGTTGAGTTCATGAATTTTTTTTTATAGTTCAAAGGTAATGCTTTCTATTTTTATTTTTATTTTTTATTTTTTATTATACTTTAAGTTCTAGGGTACATGTGCATAACGTGCAGGTTTGTTACATATGTATACTTGTGCCATGTTGGGGTGCTGCACCCATTAATTCGACAGCACCCATCAATTCATCATTTATATCATGTATAACTCCCAATGCAATCACTCCCCCCTCCCCCCTCCCCATGATAGGCCCCGGTGTGTGATGTTCCCCTTCCCGAGTCCAAGTGATCTCATTGTTCAGTTCCCACCTATGAGTGAGAACATGCGGTGTTTGGTTTTCTGTTCTTGTGATAGTTTGCTAAGAATGATGGTTTCCAGCTGCATCCATGTCCCTACAAAGGACGCAAACTCATCCTTTTTTATGGCTGCATAGTATTCCATGGTGTATATGTGCCACATTTTCTTAATCCAGTCTGTCACAGATGGACATTTGGGTTGATTCCAAGTCTTTGCTATTGTGAATAGTGCCGCAATAAACATACGTGTGCATGTGTCTTTATAGCAGCATGATTTATAATCCTTTGGGTATATACCCAGTAGTGGGATGGCTGGGTCATATGGTACATCTAGTTCTAGATCCTTGAGGAATCGCCATACTGTTTTCCATTATGGTTGAACTAGTTTACAATCCCACCAACAGTGTAAAAGTGTTCCTATTTCTCCACATCCTCTCCAACAACTGTTGTTTCCTGACTTCTTAATGATTGCCATTCTAACTGGTGTGAGATGGTATCTCATTGTGGTTTTGATTTGCATTTCTCTGATGGCGAGTGATGATGAGCATTTTTTCATGTGTCTGTTGGCTGTATGAATGTCTTCTTTTGAGAAGGGTCTGTTCATATCCTTTGCCCACTTTTTGATGGGGTTGTTTTTTTCTTGTATATTTGTTTGAGTTCTTTGTAGGTTCTGGATAGTAGCCCTTTGTCAGATGAGTAGATTGCAAAAATTTTCTCCCATTCTGTAGGCTGCCTGTTCACTCTGATGGTAGTTTCTTTTGCTGTGCAGAAGCTCTTTAGTTTAATTAGATCCCATTTGTCAATTTTGGCTTTTGCTGCCGTTGCTTTTGGTGTTTTAGACATGAAGTCCTTGCCCATGCCTATGTCCTGAATGGTATTCCCTAGGTTTTCTTCTAGGGTTTTTATGGTATTAGGTCTAACATTTAAGTCTCTAATCCATCTTGAATTAATCTTTGTATAAGGAGTAAGGAAAGGATCCAGTTTCAGCTTTCTACTTATGGCTAGCCAATTTTCCCAGCATCATTTATTAAATAGCCAATCCTTTCCCCATTTCTTGTTTCTCTCAGGTTTGTCAAAGATCAGATGGCTGTAGATGTGTGGTATTATTTCTGAGGACTCTGTTCTGTTCCATTGGTCTATATCTCTGTTTTGGTATCAGTACCATGCTGTTTTGGTTACTGTAGCCTTGTAGTATAGTTTGAAGTCAGGTAGCGTGACGCCTCCAGCTTTGTCCTTTTGACTTAGGATTGTCTTGGCAATGTGGGCTCTTTTTTGGTTCCATATGAACTTTAAAGCAGTTTTTTCCAATTCTGTGAAGAAACTCATTGGTAGCTTGATGGGGATGGCATTGAATCTATAAATTACCTTGGGCAGTATGGCCATTTCCACGATATTGATTCTTCCTATCCATGAGCATGGTATGTTCTTCCATTTGTTTGTGTCCTCTTTTATTTCACTGAGCAGTGGTTTGTAGTTCTCCTTGAAGAGGTCCTTTATATCCCTTGTAAGTTGGATTCCTAGGTATTTTATTCTCTTTGAAGCAATTGTGAATGGAAGTTCATTCATGATTTGGCTCTCTGTTTGTCTGTTACTGGTATATAAGAATGCTTGTGATTTTTGCACATTAATTTTGTATCCTGAGACTTTGCTGAAGTTGCTTATCAGCTTAAGGAGATTTTGGGCTGAGACAATGGGGTTTTCTAAATATATAATCATGTCATCTGCAAACAGGGACAATTTGACTTCTTCTTTTCCTAACTGAATACCCTTGATTTCTTTCTCTTGCCTGATTGCCCTAGCCAGAACTTCCAACACTATGCTCAATAGGAGTGGTGAGAGAGGGCATCCCTGTCTTGTGCCAGTTTTCAAAGGGAATTTTTCCAGTTTTTGCCTATTCAGTATGATATTAGCTGTGGGTTTGTCATAAATAGCTCTTATTATTTTGAGGTACGTTCCCTCAATACCGAATTTATTGAGAGTTTTTAGCATGAAGGGCTGTTGAATTTTGTCAAAAGCCTTTTCTGCATCTATTGAGATAATCATGTGGTTCTTGTCTTTGGTTCTGTTTATATGCTGGATTACGTTTATTGATTTGCAAATGTTGAACCAGCCTTGCATCCCAGGGATGAAGCCCACTTGATCATGGTGGATAAGCTTTTTGATGTGCTGCTGAATCCGGTTTGCCAGTATTTTTATTGAGGATTTTTGCATCGATGTTCATCAGGGATATTGGTCTAAAATTCTCTTTTTTTGTTGTATCTCTGCCAGGCTTTGGTATCAGGATGATGTTGGCCTCATAAAATGAGTTAGGGAGGATTCCCTCTTTTTCTATTGATTGGAATAGTTTCAGAAGGAATGGTACCAGCTCCTCCTTGTACCTCTGGTAGAATTCAGCTGTGAATCCATCTGGTCCTGGACTTTTTTTGGCGGGTAGGCTATTAATTATTGCCTCAATTTCAGAGCCTGCTATTGGTCTATTCAGGGATTCAACTTCTTCCTGGTTTAGTCTTGGGAGAGTGTAAGTGTCCAGGAAATTATCCATTTCTTCTAGATTTTCTAGTTGATTTGCGTAGAGGTGTTTATAGTATTCTCTGATGGTAGTTTGTATTTCTGTGGGGTTGGTGGTGATATCCCCTTTATCATTTTTATTGCGTCTATTTGATTCCTCTCTCTTTTCTTCTTTATTAGTCTTGCTAGCAGTCTATCAATTTTGTTGATCTTTTCAAAAAACCAACTCCTGGATTCATTGATTTTTTGGAGGTTTTTTTGTGTCTCTATCTCCTTCAGTTCGGCTCTGATCTTAGTTATTTCTTGCCTTCTGCTAGCTTTTGAATGTGTTTGCTCTTGCCTCTCTAGTTCTTTTAATTGTGATGTTAGAGTGTCAATTTTAGATCTTTCCTGCTTTCTCTTGTGGGCATTTAGTGCTATAAATTTCCCTCTACACACTGCTTTAAATGTGTCCCAGAGATTCTGGTATGTTGTGTCTTTGTTCTCATTGGTTTCAAAGAACATCTTTATTTCTGCCTTCATTTCGTTATGTACCCAGTAGTCATTCAGGAGCAGGTTGTTCAGTTTCCATGTAGTTGAGCGGTTTTGATTGAGTTTCTTAGTCCTGAGTTCTAGTTTGATTGCACTGTGGTCTGAGAGACAGTTTGTTATAATTTCTGTTCTTTTACATTTGCTGAGGAGTGCTTTACTTCCAATTATGTGGTCAATTTTGGAATAAGGGCGATGTGGTGCTGAGAAGAATGTACATTCTGTTGATTTGGGGTGGAGAGTTCTATAGATGTCTATTAGGTCCACTTGGTGCAGAGATGAGTTCAATTCCTGGATATCCTTGTTAACTTTCTGCCTCGTTGATCTGTCTAATGTTGACAGTGGAGTGTTGAAGTCTCCCATTATTATTGTATGGGAGTCTAAGTCTCTTTGTAAGTCTCTAAGAACTTGCTTTATGAATCTGGGTGCTCCTGTATTGGGTGCATATATATTTAGGATAGTTAGCTCTTTCTGTTGAATTCATCCCTTTACCATTATGTAATGGCCTTCTTTGTCTCTTTTGATCTTTGAGGGTTTCAAGTCTGTTTTATCCAGAGACTAGGATTGCAACCCCTGCTTTTTTTTGTTCTCCATTTCCTTGGTAGATCTTCCTCCATCCTTTTATTTTGAGCCTATGTATGTCTCTGCATGTGAAATGGGTCTCCTGAATACAGCAGACTGATGGGTCTTGACTCTTTATCCAGTTTGCCAGTCTGTGTCTTTTAATTGGACCATTTAGTCCATTTACATTTAAGGTTAATATTGTTATGTGTGACCTTGATCCAGCCATTATGATATTAACTGGTTATTTTGCTCGTTAGTTGATGCAGTTTCCTCCTAGCCTTGATGGTCTTTACATTTTTGCATGTTTTTGCAATGGCTGGTACCAGTTGTTCCTTTCCATGTTTAGGGCTTCCTTCAGGGTCTCTTGTAAGGCAGGCCTGGTGGTGACAAAATCTCTAAGCATTTGCTTATCTGTAAAGGATTTTATTTCTCCTTCACTGATGAAACTTAGTTTGGCTGGATATGAAATTCTGGGTTTAAAATTCTTTTCCTTAAGAATGTTGAATATTGGCCCCCACTCTCTTCTGGCTTGTAGAGTTTCTGCCAAGAGATCTGCTGTTAGTCTGATGGGCTTCCCTTTGTGGGTAACCCGACCTTTCTCTCTGGCTGCTCTTAAGATTCTTTCCTTCATTTCAACTTTGGTGAATCCGGCAATTATGTGTCTTGGAGTTGCTCTTCTGGAGGAGTATCTTTGTGGCATTCTCTGTATTTCCTGAATTTGAATATTGGCCTGCCCTACTAGGTTGGGGAAGTTCTCCTGGATGATATCCTGAAGAGTGTTTTCCAACTTGGTTCCATTTTCCCCCTCACTTTCAGGCACCCCAATCAGACGTAGATTTGGTCTTTTTCCATAATCCCATACTTCTTGCAGGCTTTGTTCATTTCTTTTTCTTCTTTTTTCTTTTGGGTCCCTTCTCGCTTCATTTCATTCATTTGATCCTCATTCGCTGATATTCTTTCTTCCAGTTGATGAGTCGGTTACTGAAGGTTGTGCATTTGTCACGTATTTCTCGTGTCATGGTTTTCATCTCTGTCATTTCGTTTATGACCTTCTCTGCATTAATTAGTCTAGCTGTCAATTCTTCCACTCTTTTTTCAAGATTTTTAGTTTCTTTGCGCTGGGTACGTAATTCCTCCTTTAGCTCTGAGAAGTTTGATGGACTGAAGCCTTCTTCTCTCATCTCGTCAAAGTCATTCTCTGACCAGCTTTGATCTGTTGCTGGTGATGGGCTGCGCTCCTTTGCAGGGGGAGATGCGCTCTTATTTTTTGAATTTCCAGCTTTTCTGCCCTGCTTTTTCCCCATCTTTGTGGTTTTATCTGCCTCTGGTCTTTGATGATGGTGACGTACTGATGGGGTTTTGGTATAGGTATCCTTCCTGTTTGATAGTTTTCCTTCTAATAGTCAGGACCCTCAGCTGTAGGTCTGTTGGAGATTGCTTGAGGTCCACTCCAGACCCTGTTTGCCTGGGTATCAGCAGCAGAGGTTGCAGAAGGTAGAATATTGCTGAACAGCAAGTGTACCTTTCTGATTCTTACTTTGGAAGCTTCCTCTCAGGGCTGTACTCCACCCTGTGAGGTGTGGGGTGTCAGACTGCCCCTAGTGGGGGATGTCTCCCAGTTAGGCTACTCAGGGGTCAGGGACCCACTTGAGCAGGCAGTCTGTCCCTTCTCAGATCTCAACCTCCGTGTTGGGAGATCCACTGCTCTCTCTAAAGCTGTCAGATAGAGTCGTTTGTGTCTGCAAAGGTTTCTGCTGCTTTTGTTGTTGTTGTTGTTAACTGTGCTCTGTCCCCAGAGGTGGAGTCTACAGAGACAGGCAGGTTTCCTTGAGCTGCTGTGAGCTCCAGCCAGTTCAAGCTTCCCAGCGGCTTTGTTTACCTACTTAAGCCTCAGCAATGGCGGGCGCCCCTCCCCCAGCCTTGCTGCTGCCTTGCGGTTAGATCGCAGACTGCTGTGTTAGCAATGAGGGAGGCTCCGTGGGCGTGGGACCCTCCCGGCCAGGTGTGGGATGTATTCTCTTGGTGTGCCCATTTGCTTAAAGCACAGTATTGGGGTGGGAGTTACCCGATTTTCCAGGTGTTGTGTGTCTCAGTTCCCCTGGCTAGGAAAAGGGATTCCCTTCCCTCTTGCGCTTCCCAGGTGAGGCGATGCCTCGTCCTGCTTCAGCTCTCGCTGGTCGGGCTGCAGCAACTGACCAGCACTGATTGTCGGGCACTCCCTAGTGAGATGACCCCAGTACCTCAGTTGAAAATGCAGAAATCACCGGTCTTCTGTGTCACTCGCGCTGGGAGTTGGAGACTGGAGCTGTTCCTATTCGGCCATCTTGCTCCGCCCCTCCAAGTTCATGAATATTAAGGTTGACAAAAACATACAGGATTGCCAGTTGAATTTAAGATAAATAACAAATTTTTTTAAGTGTATGTGTGTGTCAAATATGATAAGAAAAGGGGAAAAATGGCTGCTGGGTAAGCAATTACAATTTGTACCTCATTAGGCTAGGTCTTACTTTGCTTTTCCTAGGTGCAAAGAGATAATAGTTACAGAATATGGAATAAGTTGAAAGTGGTTTGATAAATTGCTTTTAACTTTACTTTTATTAGTTATCCAAGACAATGCTAAGCAATAGTTGTCACCTTCATTTCTGCATGCATATACCAAGCCCAACTGCCTAAGAGGAGAGGTAATCCGATTATAGTTATAACTTCCTTGGGCAGGAATGGTGACCTTGTGGTAATAACCCATCATTCTTGCTTATCTCAATTAAGGCAGATTAGATTATGATACCCAATCACAACTTTCTAGCTCATTCAGGACACTGAAGGACACATTCCTCCTTCTTTTCTAATAAAAACTCAATAACTAGCTAGCACAGCTTCTGGACATACAAGGGTATCTCAGAAGAATTTGACAACTGTGACATATTTTATTCCCTGTTGCATTATGTATAATTAATCTTTCTGGGCAAGGTTACACAGACCTTGGTTTGTTCAACAGTTAGTTTGTGAATTCCACCCACTCTGCAAAACAAAGGAAAAAGCCATAGTATGGTGAAGGAAGAGTGTCTCCTGTGACACCAACAGAGGCCAGAATAGTGTGAATAAAGAAGAAGGTAAGATTCTAGAAAAGTTTCAGAGGTAGAGTCAATAGTTTGGTTTGTGATTTGATAGAAGAACTAAATGGAGGCAGGAGTTGAGAAGAATGCCCAGGTTTCCGGGATTTGTAGCGGAAAGAATTGTGGGGCCATTACTGAGGTGGAAATTAGGGGAGGAGAAACAGGTTGGGATTTATATAAAAGAGACTGTGTAAAGGTGGGAATCTGAATTTCATTACTTTTGTCTCCTGAATATTCTTCCCTGCATTGGCTTTTCCACATTCTGAATACTTTTACCTAGCAAACTACATTAAATTTCAGTTCATTCTCTCTTTAAGAAAACCAAATACCAATTATCATCTTTTTTATTATCTTTTGTTATCAGAGCTTCTGGTCAGCCTGAGATTATCAGTGTTCCCATAGTGAATTCCCATAAATTCCAACCCAAAGCAAACTAACAAGAAATTTTAATCACCCTACTCAGCCTGTTGAGAGGAAATAGACAATTTTCTTTTAGGTCTTTCAGCATACTGAAAATAGCTTGGAGGTCTCCCTGCGTGCCTGACTCATGGTTGGTGCCCTCTAAATAACGACTGAAAGATAAATGAATAAATCTTTTTTATATGTCCTTTAGCTCTAATGTGTAATTCCAAGGTCTACTGGAAACTCCTTTTGTTCATAATCACTAGTACCTGGCCCCTATTGATTTTGATTAAGTATGTGAGGTCTATTTGTGTCCATTACTTAGCTAATGTTGCACAGTCTTATCCATGACAACACGAACAACACAGGACCATGACACTCAGTCTAAAATCTGTTGGCTTCCCATGCAGAGTAAGACCTTAACTCCTCAACTTTACGGCCTCTGATGTTTTGGCTCCCACCAACCCTTCCAGCTAATCTCATTTATATTCTGTCTCCAGAACAAGACCTGAATACATGCCTTTGCCTAAAGCACCAGTTTCTCTGCTTTTCACCTACTTCTATTTTCACTCTACTCTTATTGAAACTCAAATGTCACCTTCACCAGGTCTTATTTGGAATCCTCTCTCATTTAACATGGAGCTTGGCCAGAGACGGAGCAAATAATGTCTGCTAAATAGTGACTGGAAATTTAGATTGGATTATCAACCTAAAATTCTTTTTCTAGATTATGATCTAAGCAATTAAAAGAGAAAAAGAACTATTAGAATCCTCAAAAAAATCATCTTCAATAATATGCTTTGGAAATCAAGCACAGAAAATATTTTTAACACCTTTTTTCTTTAATCCAAAGTATTTTTCACATAAAATAATCTAATATTGTTTGTAAATGTATCTCAGGTAGTACTTATTTTAAATAATTAGACCTTTTGTTATGACAATTAACTGTTTATTTTTTATTTTTAAATTTGTATATACAGTAATTTTTACAATTCATTTAATAGCAACTGGTGCCATCAAATTTCTCTGCTTTGGTTATCCCTTCTTTAGACCACAGTCTGCAAATTAGCACTGATTTTTTGCAAAAGTTACTATGTTAACTGTACCGTCATTTTTCTTAAGGTTGATCAAAGATAACCTAGAATCACAGCCATTATATGATCACACAAAATGATCATATAATATATCAGACCTGGTTTATCACCAGCATTTATAAAACCAGACCTGGGGAAAGAACTAGGTCTAGGGATACATGCATGGTCTTAATATTGTGAATGTTTAGCCTGTCCTGATTATTACAAAATCAGAACAGCGACAATATTCATAGTAACTTCTTAATTTAAGTGATAAACCCCAACGCATGAAAAGATAACATGCTGAACTCAATTAAGTGTCCTATTAGCTGAGAAGACATTGGTGAACAGTGTAAATCAGAGCTTTTCTTGCTGAACTTATGCACTTTCATTTTTATTGGGGGTGGAGAGAGGGATGATACACAAATTTTGTATCAAAGTGATTGATATTTAGCATTTTAAATAAGAATGATTGAGTGGCCAGTTTAGAATGCAGGGTCTGGAAAGGCCTGAGAAGGCAATATTCAAGCTGAAATCTAAAAATGAAAAGGAGGTGACAGTGGAAAATTCAGGAGGAAGAGCATTCTAAGCAGAAGGCCCTAGAGCACTGTGGGAAGGCAGACTGGTACATGATATTCGAGAAGAGGCACAGATAGATCACATATTTCCTTGTAAGCAAGCACAAAGAGTATGGATTTAAATCTCCAAGCAAAGAAGCCCTTGGAAGATTTTACAAAGGGAAGTAACATGATCTAGTTTATTGTTGTTCTTTTTCTTCTTTTTTTTAAAAAAGATCACTTTGGAAACTCTAGCAAACAGATTTGGGGGGCAGAAGGTGAGGCCAACTGGAAGGCAATAGTCGGATCCACAGATAATTTCGCTCAGAGTAAGATGGTGTTTGTGAAGCTGGAGAAAAGATTAATCCAATTTGGAAGATGAGTCAAAAGATCTTTTTCATCCACTGGATGAGAGAGAGGATGGGGAAAGAAATTCATTCCAGGATACTACTGTCTATTTATGTACTTCTTAAGGTTCTTTGAGACAGTTATAATGTCTTACTGTGTGAAGTTATCAGTGTCAAAATGAAGTCACTTACCTCAAATCTAATGAAATGGAGCCAGGAGGCTATGGAGAAGAAGCCCTCAGGCATCTAAGTTTGTAGTACGAATTATTGCAAGAAATTCCTCAAAATCGCAGTATTCCAGAGAAGCCACTTGCGTAAGGACACTTGCCTAACAATGGCTGTCTCTACCAATAAGCTAATGCCAACTCCTGCAACAAGCCCCTGTAACCAATGGTCTTTGTTTCAAAGCATGTTGCCTGTAATTCTTTTTTCTTTTAAAAGCCTGCTCTTACCCAAACCTCTTTGGATGCACCTATGGCCTGACACAGAACCTGCATCCCAAATTGTAATTTCTTGCTATTCCTGAATTAACTGTTTTGGAGAGTCGGTCTCTCTGCTGTTTATTTTAGATTGACAACTGGTTCCTTTATTAATTAATGAGTTAATTGGCACATGTTCACTTTATGTTTGTATATTTGCATAGATTTCTGATTTTACCTTTTAGAAATAATCTTTAACAGTTGGAATGGGTTGAGGAGTAAATGGGAAATGAGTAGAGACAACACATGTATACAACTTTTTAAAAGTTTAGATTGGAGGTCAAGTTGTTCTTCCATTACCCCTCCAGAGAGGCAGCCTCTACATTGCTCTGTAGAAATAACCAATCCCTATTGCGTGCAATCTCAGTGCAATCATCAGACAAGGTACCCCCAAGGTCAAGGTTCAGATATGGCCCTGTAAGTTGTCCAGAGCTATTGGTCACTGAGGCTGATGTCACATCGACTCCACACAAGCCCCACTGCTCTTGGCACCTGCCTCTCCCTCTAGCAAATGAGATTGTGGGTCCTCGGGGGGTGAGAACACCCACAGGGTGATGTCAGCATCAGCATGCAGCAGCAGCCGGTAGGGCATGATGGCAGTGCACTGTGTGGGCCAGGAGTAGGGTCTAATCATTGCTCTGTAGGCTACAGCTCAAGGGCAGCCCCAAGTGTGTGGAGACTGAGGGGCATGACATCATCTCACTGCAAGGGCCAGGGGTGGGGCTAGGTGACCCTCTCCCCTTTCTCTCGATCATAGGCCCTGGCAGGGTGAGAGGACGTCAGGGCAGTGTGCAGGTGCACTCTCTGGCCCTTTCGCAACACCATAGTCCCTATGACCATCAGTGTAGGGAGTATTCACCTTTTAAAATGGAGAGACTGAAGGTTCAGAGGGGTGAACTAACTGGCACAAGATTACGTAGCAGAGCTGGATTCTAGATAGTCTAATAATTCTTCTTCTTTAAAAGGAACATAATTGTATTTTACTCATGAGATATTTTGAAGTTTAAATCAAGTAATGTATTCCAGCTGCATCCATGTCCCTACAAAGGACATGAACTCATCCTTTTTATGACTGCATAGTATTCCATGGTGTATGTGTGTCACATTTTCTTAATCCAGTCTGTCATTGACGGACATGTGTAACAAACCTGCATGTTGTGCACATGAACCCTAGAACATAAATTATAATTTAAAAAATTAGGTAATGTACACAAAGCACTTTACATATCCCTAAAATTCCTGCGTATGTTCCTTACCCATGGCATCTGTCCATCCACCCAGAGCAGGGACCAATTCTGATTTCTAGCTGGATCTCCAGTAACTCAACACAAAGGAGAAGCAGAGTATACTGAGCAAAAGGCCTGAAGCGAAGATAGTAGATCTTATCAAGCAAAAGGTAAGGTCAAATGTAGGTGTCTCAGCTGCATGCTGACAAGCACCACTCACCTTATCTTCTCATTGACATCACCCTTCCTATAATCATCTGGACTGAAAATCTGCTATCATTCTGCTCTTTCATGCCTGGCACACCCAATTAGTCCCTCACTCCGTCTCCTGTTCCTTCCCTAGTCTCTATTTCCCTTAGATAAGGCCTCCTCAAATGACCTCTAACTTACTCAAATTGCTTCCTTAGTTAAATTAATACATATATATTTATCTTTAATAATAATTTAGTTCACCAAATATTTCCAATTTTACCCTTTCCCAGCACATAATGGGATTATGCTTCCTGATGCCTGAGCAGTGAGGTGTTTGAGTAGATGTGACCCACCCCTACCCATCCCACTCTCTTACTTTCAGATATAGCATGTAGTTGCCACTCTGAGGAACTCCAGAGCTCTCTTTTCCTTCTCTCTCAAGAAGGAAATCTCAATAGATTCTGTCTCAAGAAACCACTTTCTTTGCTCATGTATAAAAGACAACTCCTTATTTGCTAAACTTGGATCATGAGATTGCAGAAATGCAGTCACATCTTCAGACTCCACTTCTAATTGTAGTTATCTTGCTATTTCCATCACATCTGCAGTGACCCCCTCCACTGAAGTCTTGAACTCCCTCAAAGTCATCCATGAGGGTTGGAATTGACTTCTTCCAAACTCCTGTTAATGTTGACATTTTAACCTCCACTAATCACAAATGCTTTTAATAGCACCTAGAATGTTGAACCCTTTCCAGAAACTTTTCAATGTACTTTGCCCAGATTCATCAGTGAATGAAGTAATAAATATGGGGGTGGCAGTACATGCATGAAAATGCTTTTGCTGAATTATTTACAACATGAAAAATTGACTGCAATGTAAAAAACTAATGGTAGAGAAATGGTTAAAAACTTACAATTGTGTGCAACTACCTAACATTTAATATGATATGTCTACTACATTGGAAATGAGGTAACACTGAAAATTGATGGTTCTAAAAGATATATAACATGGTAAAGGTATATAATATGTGAATGTGATGATAAAAGAAAAATCTTGAATTACCAAATTATCAAAAATGATATATTGAGACAAATACTACATGATCTCACGTAAATGTGGAATCTTAAAAGGTTGAACTCAATAAAATCAGAGAGTAGAATGGTGATTACCAGGCTTGGTGCAGGTAGATATCAGTCAAAAGATACAAAATTTTACTCAGGAGGAATGAGTTCAAGAGATCTATTTTATAACATGGTGATTATAGTTGATAACAATGTATTGTATAACTGAACATCACTAACAGAGTAGATTTTGTGTTCTCACCATAGAAAAATAAGTATGTGAGGTAATGCATATATTAATTGAGCCATCCCAAACTGTATAGATATTTTGAAACGTCACATTGTACATCATAAATATATACAATTTTTGTTTACCTGTTAAAACATAAATACAATTTTAAATGATACATTGAATTATATACACATTGAAGAAGAATTAAGACTGCAAGAAAATGCAGCAAAATGCTAATAGTTATATTTATCCATTTTTTCTAACTTTCTGTAATTTTATGATATATTGCTGATGAAGAAACCAAATTTTATTAAATATAGATTCTCTGCTCCCTAGCTGTCCTTAGACTCTGAAGAGAGCAACAGAGAGAATATTTGGGTTTTTTTAGTTTTCGGTTTCCCTTTCTTCCTTCCTTCCTTCCTTCCTTCCTTCCTTCCTTCCTTCCTTCCTTCCTTCCTTTCTTTCTTAGATGGAGTTTCGCTCTTGTTGCCCAAGCTGGATTACAGTGGCGCAATCTCGGCTCACTGCAACCTCCACCTCCCGAGTTCAAGCGATTCTCCTGACTCAGCCTCCTGAGTAGCTGGGACTACAGGCGCACACCACCATGCCCGGCTAATTTTTGTATTTTTGGTAGAGATGGGGTTTCACCGTATTGGCCAGGCTGGTCTCGAACTCCTGACCTCAAGTGATCCGTCCGCCTCAGCCTCCCAAAGTGCTGAGATTACATACATGAGCCACTGCACCCAGCCGAGAAAGCATTTAATAGTATGAAGCAGGCCATGACTTAAGAGAGAATTAAACTTTTGCACAGAAGTACGGTATAGAGTTCTCACCAAACAACTGATAGTGAAAGCTTGATTATGTATAAAAGGCCACAGTAAATGCTTTTTACAATTTTAGGTGGCTGCATAGCTTTGAGTCTCAGATCACTGTACTAATGGGGATAATAAGGGTATTCCCCGGATTTAATGTGAGGATTAAATGAGATAATACATATAAATGCTAAGAACAGAACCTGGACTACAGTGAATTTTCAATACGTTAACTGTTTTGGTTATTGGATTTGTTTTTCTTTGATTATTAATACTTGGTTACAGTGCCCCCATGTGTCTATACATTACAATACTTCTGGTCTTTAAAAGGACTTCTTAATACTTTAGATTAATGCATTTGAAATGACGGTTCTAAGGCCATACATGCATTGTCAACTCATGGTTTATATACGCTATGAAAATTAAACAGCTCCTTTAAAAATAAAGTGTGTTATCACTGAATATAAAAGTAACACATGTTCACTGTAGAAACTTCGGAAAATATTGAGAACTGTACAGAATTCTAGTCACTTATATACAACTACCTAGATATTTTATGTATTTTATATATTCTATACATGCATTTTTACAAATGGGGATCTGTGCGTTTTTATGTTATATTAAACTTTAGAATACATGTAAAATACATTATTAAAGCAAGAGCAGAAATAAAACTATGAGGCTACTGGGGGTTATCCCATTAAACAGAAGCTGGTGTCGTCACCACGGTCTCTTATGTTCCTCATTCATTGGCAACTAAAATACGTACATTAAACTCGTGTGAAAAAATGCTTTAAAGTGAAAGAAAGTCCAATCTGACTTAGAAGTACAAGGTTGTATTATATTATACCTTATGTATAACTTGAGGAGCGATATGTAAGAATCAGGTTGTTGGCCAGGCGCAGTGGCTCAAGCCTGTAATCCTAGCACTTTGGGAGGCCGAGGTGGGTGGATCACGAGGACAGGAGATCGAGACCATCCTGGCTAACATGGTGAAACCCCGTCTCTACTAAAAATACAAAAAATTAGCCGGGCGTGGTGATGGGCGCCTGTAGTCCCAGCTACTTGGGAGGCTGAGACAGGACAATGGTGTGAACCCGGGAGGCAGAGGCTGCAGTGAGCCAAGATTGCGCCACTGTACTCCAGCCTGGTCCTGATCCATGGACCTGAGTTTAAATAGCACTGAATTATAAAACTTTAAAGCTCATATTTAAAGCTCATCATCAGTGGAGGCCAAAACCATTAAGTGAAAGGCTTTTGGTGAATAGGATATTCATAAGCTCTCAAAAGATCATATTTATCATTTCAAATACATATCAAATTGTGTCTGTTCTGAGCATATACAGACCCCTTTTCTTGTCATTATTCTTTAAACAATACAGTATAACAACTATTTACATAGCATTTACATTGTATTATAAGTAATCTAAAATGATTTAAAGTGTATGGGAGGATGTGGGTTGGTTATATGCAAATACTATGCCATTTATATCAAGGACTTAAGTATCCTCAGATTTTGGTATCTTGGGGAGGTCTTGGAACCAATTCTCCATGGATACTGAGGGAGGACTGTATAACAGTGTTGGTCACAACACAAATTCCTGGACACCCCTTGCCCCCAACCAAGATTCTGATTAGTTAGTCTGGGGTGGTGGAGAGGGAGGGAGCAGGAATTTACATTTCTAAGCAGCTCACAGGCAATGCTGATTTTGCTGATCCATGGACCTGAGTTTAAATAGCACTGAATTATAAAACTTTGAAATTACAAAGTGCCTGTGAGTCCATAGCGATGAGAAAGAGAGAGAGAGAAAGGATGGATACGGGTGATAAAGCTCGTATTTATAGAGGAATGCCAGCTAGCAAATGTCAAGGAATTAGAGATTTAGGAGGAAAATCACCATTTTGTAGTTCCCAATGCAATAACTGATTCAGGTAAAGATCATTAATGGAAGCCAAAACCATCAAGTGAAAGGCTTTTGGGGAATGGGATATTCATAAGCTCTCAAAAGATCATATTTATCCTTTCAAATACATATCAAGCCACTTATTAACACAGAGGAAAACAATTATATTTTTATCATGGGAAAAGCTAGTAATAAAGTTAGTGTCACCAATAAGAGGACAAACTGACACTATGTACTCCCTAGTGGATACGGTGGGAAGTGCAATAGTATCTGTAGAATATTCTTGCCAAAAATGTTTAACCTGAATCCAATCATGAAGAAACAGACAAATCCAGACTGTGGGACATAAATTGTCTGGCTTGAACTCCTTAAAAATTTCTAGGACATGAAAAACTAGGAAAAGGTGGGGAAAATATTCTAAATTAAAAGTGCCATGGCCAAATGCAATAGATTCTGGATCAAACAAGTTCTGTAGATGGTATCGGGTATCCTGGGGGAATTTGCTTATAGACTGTTTGATAATATTGAATTAACGCTTGAAGTTTTATGTGTAAATTAATGGCACTGTGGTTATATAGAAGAAGGGCTATTTTAAGGAGATACACAATAAAGTATTTAAGTGTGAAGTGTCAGGATGATTGCAACTGTGTGTGTGTGTGCGTGCGCGTGTGGGTACATGTGTAGCAGAAGGTGGTGGTGAGGGGGGCGGGTAGAAAGAGAAAGAGAGAGAAACAGGAAGAGAAAAGAAGCCCAAATATGGTTACATAGGAGAAGGGTGATTCTAAGTAGATACATGATAAAGTGCTTAAGTATAAAGTGTCAAGATGATTGCAAGTGTGTGTGTGTGTGTGTGTGTGCATGTGTAGCAGGAGACACTGGTGACAGAGCGAGACTCCGAGACTCCATCTCAAACAAACAAACACACATACATAAATATTATGATACAATGAATTTAGCTATAATGTGGCACATATAGGTTTTACCATTAAATCTCTTTGTTTCTAGAAACCAAATGGGTCTACAGGATACAGTGTTTCTTGGGTCAAAAATCTAAAAGATATCTTCCTTTCCCCCTTGGATCCTACATCCACCAATGAATCCTGTCAGTTTACCCTTCAAAATACCTCTCCCTTCTGACCACTTCTCAATCCCACTACCATGAGGCCACCACCAATTCTCACCTGGATGGCTGCATTCTCCACACAGAATTCTGCCAAGAAGGTCTTGTAACAGTGAACATCTGATTATATCATACACCTGCTTTAAACCTCTCCATTCACTTCTTTCCCTAGCTGATGCCCACTTTCTATTTCTCCCACCCATCTCCCTACCCGTTCATACTGGCCTCAATGCCCTTCTGTCACTCCCAGCTCGTTACTGCCTCACAGCTCTTAAAATTGCTATTCTCCAACTTAGAATACACCTTCCTCAGGTCTTCAATGTTGTAGGTCTCCAACCAAAAGTGTAGAGGGTTGTTTTCAGAATCCTTATGTAAATGAGCCTTACACTCCCTGCCATTCCCTACCTCTAATTTACTCATGTACATTCTCTTTCTTTTCTTTTCTTTTCTTTTTTTTTTTTTGAGATGGAGTCTCTCCCTGTCACCCAGGTTGGAGTTCAGTGGCGCAATCTCGGCTCACTGCAACCTCTGCCTCCCAGTTTCAAGTGATTCTCCTGCCTCAGCCTCCCAAGTAGCTGGGACTACAGGCGTGTGCCACCTCACCCAGCTAATTTTTTGTATTTTTAGTAAAGATGGGGTTTCACCATGTTGGCCAGGATGGTCTCAATCTCTTGACCTCGTGATCCGCCTGCCTCAGCCTCCCAAAGTGCTGGGATTACAGACGTGAGCCACTGCGCCCAGCCTATGTGTGTGTGGGTTTTTTTTTTTTTTTTTTTTTTTTTTTTTTTTTGGTAACTGCTTAATTAGTTTCCTCATATCCTTAAAATTGGGTTGATATTTGCTATGCCTCCCTCATAAGATTTGGTGAGAACGAAATGAGATAATATTTGTGAAAATGCTACTTACATGGTTAAGTCATCTAATAACCATCTTTTCTATTTGTGTAGTACTTTCAAGGTAAAGTGTGGTATCTTATGCTTAAAGTAATTCAACTGTGCTAAAAATCTGGTGGACTGGAACCTCTGTGACATTATTAAATTATGTTATTATGTTAAAATACTCATTGGCACTGCCAAAGGAGTTCTCTCTATTTCTGGCTGTCCTTCTGTGTCTCTGTCTCTATCTCTGTCGTGAGAGAGCTCATGCAAACGAGAGTCGGCCAACTCAAGGTTTGCAAAGCAGAACACAGCGGAGGGTTGCTCTTTTTAGGTTAGTTCCTCCACATGGTCAACACACTGCAGGAATTCAGTTGGCCTCCAAGACTGCCTCTCAGTACCACCTACTGGGAGCTAGAACTGCAGGGCTCTTTCCATACCTGGTCTTCCTTAGTTTGGTAAAACCCAGTTTGTTCATTATCAGAACATAGGCATGTTCGGCTTTTTAAACTGACAAATTAACTTAATATATGTCAGTCACGGCTGGGCACAGCGGCTCATGCCTGTAATTTCAGTACTTTGGGAGGCCGAGGAGGTCAGATTACCTGAGGTCAGGAGTTTGAGACCAACCTGGCTGACATGGTGAAAACCCCGTCTCTACCAAAAATACAAAATTACCCAGGTGTGGTGGCACACGCCTGTAGTCCTAGCTACTCAGGAGGCTAAGACAGGAGAATCGCTTGAACCCAGCAGGTGGAGGCTGCAGTGAGCCAAGATCGCATCACTGCACTCCAGCCTGGGTGAGACAGGGTGAGACAGAGTGAGACTCTGCCTTAAAAAAAAAAAAAAAAAAAAAAAAAAAAAAAAAAAAAAATATATATATATATATATATATATATATATATATATTACACACACACACACACACACATCAGTCACTGTGGGTGTTTTATTTATTCGCCATTATTTATTCTTATGCCCTGTTGAGATTTTTGTCATTTACAATGCTTAGAAAATCAGATAGAAATATTTATCTGATATTCACTTTTCAGGAAATTTAACTGATATTTACCTTTATCTCAAAGATTTAAGATTCATTCTTTAACTCTTTAGGCAAGGAATATTTCAGAAGTGTTATGCTTTTGTTGCTATTAAATCCATGGCAGCATGCTATTTTGATAAGTTAAGTTTTACCTAGTTACAGACAAATGATAGAGCAAAATTACATGGCATTTAGGATTTTTGTTAAATATTAATGAATAGATTTTAGTCACTCTTGTCACATACAAGAAAGTCACAATGTGAGATGATAGGTATGGTAATTTGCTTTACTATAGTAATCATTTTAGTATCTATATGTGTCCTAAAACATCATAACATAAACCTCAAATATACATGATAAAATTCATTTTAAAGAATACACAAAATAAAATAAAAATATAAAGATAAACACCTGGAAGGAATGCACAAAATAAAAATGAAATAAAATGTATGACAATAATAAATATCAAGCCTCTTTCTCTCATCTGTCAAGAAATATTTTGCTACTGTCCACCTAGTTTTTTTCCCGTCCCTCAGTCTCGGGCTTTATTAGTAGACCAGGGTGAAGAGTGCACAGGTGTATGGATGTGCATGCATGTGCATGTGTGTGTGTTGGACGGCAGACAAGATCATACTGCAGAGAGCAGGAGGGAATTGCCAAATAAAGACTGATAAAATTAACTCAAAAAGAAAGCTTTGAGACCAGCCTGGCTAGGCCAACATGGTGAAACTCTGTCTCTACTGAAAAATACAAAAATTAGCCTGGCATGGTGGTGTGCACCTGTAGTCCCAGCTACTTGGGAGGCTGAGGCAAGAGAATTGCTTGAACCTGGGAGGTGGATGTTGCAGTGAGCTGAGCTTGCGCCACTGTACTCCAGCTTGGGCGACGGAGTGAGACCTTGTCTCAAAAAAAAAAAAAAAAAAGAAAGAAAGAAAGTGACCGATGGAGGAAAATAGACTGAATCCCTGGATCCCAGGGAAGAAAGGAGGAAAGCATGAGGAGGGTACACGTTTTGGGGAGAATATTAACAGAGATTTTAAGGAATAGCTGCTATATGGGGGGAGATGTTGAAATGACAGGAAAAGGCTACTTTATAAGTTTTTCTCTACATGAAGAATGCATTTGCCCACCACACCCAACACATACACCCAGGGGCTTTCTAAAGTGAAGATCTGGGTTCCTTTCAGTATTTTAACAGGCTGTTTTCTTCAACTTTTACATCATGCCAAGACTGGGCCATAAAGGGCTCGACTTAATTCAGATTACCAAGATACACAAGCACCAGAGGGCATTTTTTGTAGAAATAAGTTGGTGACTTCCAATTTAAGGTTACTAAGAAGATTCCATAAAAACACACACGGAGAAATTGTAAAGGAAGATACATATTTGAGATTTTAATTATGTTCCAAAACAGGAAAAGTTCTACTACGAAGCATTTAACATTGCCACCCCCCTGAGATCTCCCTGAAATCATGAAACTTTTTGCCAATCTTCCATGTTTTTTATATCTCTGTTATTGAACTTAATTTATTCTGCCTAGTTAATTTTTTCTAAGAACATTTTTATTATAGAAGTAATGTATGTTGGCCTGATTTATTCTTAATTGCATGTGGTAAGTTCACTGAAGACAGAGACTATACCTTATTTGTAAAACAATGTCAGAACACCTAACAGCACAGACCCTGGAGTGAGACACACCTGAATTTGAATCTTGGCTCTGTTGCTACTCCTCAGTTAAATACCAAGTAGTTTTTTTGTGGTGGTTGTTGTGTAATCTTGTTTAGACTCAGTACACTCATCTTTAAAATTTAGATAATGCCTGTTTCTCTTTGGGCAGTTGTGAACATTAAATGGGAAGATGTATGAAAGTGCTTAGCACACAGTGCCTGGCACCCACAAGTACTCATCCCACAGTAACTATTATTACGTGTGTGTCTAGTTTATTATTTGAATCTCTACCACGTAGCACAGAAGGTAGTGCTCGGATCTTTGCTAAACAAATAGCTAAGACGAGAGAAGAAAATCATAAGAGGAATCCAAGGTTGGCATCCTTGGTTTATTTTACCCCCTTTTTTCCTCTGTGACCTTAAGATTTGGAGTTCTAGGGGCTGCTATGGATGCTTGAGCTCTGCTTCCAGCCCCAAATGAGCATTGTTGGAAGTGGGGTAGGAGGAAAGTGTTGTCTGTTTGTACCAGGGCCTCCCTGGGAGTTCTGAGCTTCTCAGGGGACTTCCATTCCATTCTCCAGCTCGTTTGCCCACTCACCTGCCCTCCCGCCCAATGCCTCTGGAAAGTTTCCTAGTGATGGGAACTTCCAGTGACTAATCTTTACCTTTGTAGGGTCAATGGGAGTGAGGGACCCTCTAAAATACCATCTCCTGCAGTAAGCATTTCTTGTTTCCCTGGTTAAAAAGAGTGTCTCCCGCAATCGCACATAGCACTTATTGCCCTACTCTAGCTGCTAGTTTTATGTTGTTTCCTGCTGTAAATTGTAGGTCTCTGAGAGCAAAGTCTAGGTCTGGTTCCTGTTTGATCAGTACAATGAGCTGCACATATGTTTCCAAGCAATGGCTGTTAAACTGAATTTCAAGGAAGTGAGACTCAGGGCTGTAGCCTAGAGCTGAGTCTTGAGCCCCTAAACTCCAAGGTGCTACCCCGATCACCAGACCTTTAAGTTTATACACTCTGCTCCCTATGGCAGAACACAGCCTCTGAGCAATTAGCAGCCTGAAGTTCATTGTTTAAGATTCACTGGAGCAAGTTCCCAGCAATAGATTTCAAAAAAACTGGCAGGAATCCAGAAGAAAAGCTTTATTTAGGAAATAAGAAAGCTTTATTTAGGGGACACAAATTCACAAGCTGTTAACATTACACTTTTTCCACTCCATAATTTGAAGTTCATTTTTTACACCACCCAGCTATTACGTAGGAGCATGGTGGAAATTCAATACCTGTTACAGCTGGAAACAATCTGGAAGAATTCTGACTCTATTAGCAGACAGCTTACTAAAACTTTGTTCTAGTAGTCATATACAATTAATAATGCAGTAATTTATTTGGTCCCAAATGTGACTACTATATTCAAAGTCATCCAATGTGATAAAAATTTGTAGAACATTATACATTTTCATTCCCAGTGAGCATTGCCACAGTTTGCTAAAGTTTCTGGCTGAAAAATAAATATTTTCTAGATATCATTCTAAGTTGTTTAACTAAATGTAAATGAAATAACATCTCAGGAAAAGTTTGTCATCCCAATAATTTTATTTCCTCATTTGGCATAGAAAAACAATTACCCTTTCAACTTCATCAGTGTCTCTGTTGAGACCTGGATTTTTCACAGTCTCAGTTCTGCTTGAAGAATGCCAAAGTGTCTCCTCTTGATTTCATGTGGCTCTTCACAAATCCAGTTAATTTCCTGAACCCCTGGGCCAGCCCGTCCCCTGTGAGGGCACAGCAGGGTTGCACATACCAGTTCCGGTCACTGCAAAGCTTCTTCACTTTGAACATTCTGGTGATGTCCTCAGCAGTCAGAGCTCCAGGCATGTCTTGTTTGTTGGCTAATAGAACAACAGGCACATTTTTAATGTGTTCATTCTTCAAAATGTGCTCAAACTGTCTCTGAGACTCTTCCAGTCGCTGTTTGTCTGTGCTGTCCACAACATACACCAACCCATCGGTGTTCTCACAGTAACAGCCCCAAACAGTTCTCATTTTTTCCTGTCCTCCAACATCCCAGACTGTGAGTGAAAGACTCCTTTCCAACTCGATCATCTCCACATTGAAACCTATTGTAGGAATGGTGGTAATATCCTTAGCAAGCTTTAATTTATAAAGGAGAGTAGACTTCCCAGCTGAGTCAAGTCCCAAAAGAAGAATTTGGGCTTGTTTGGTTTGGGGATTTTTAGAACCCAGCAAACCCATTTTAGCTTTTCTCTCTCTCTCTCTCTCTCTCTCTCTTTAAATACCTTTTCTTACTTTCTTCGAATGGCCAGAGACAATGAGTCCTTTCTGGATCTCGCATGAAAATGTTAGGAAGAAAGAAGAAAGCAAATGCTTCATGCTGTATTCTAAGAACAAGAACCTAGATGTGTTTATGTTCTAGCTTATCAACTTGATTACAGTCAAACAGTATTTTATTTGCAGTCCCAGCCAATCCTGAGGGATCTGTGGTGTGAGTAACCAGCCAATGCTACGGTGACTCAAAGGGGAAATTCTCTGTAAATGAGTAAGATTAGGGGAGGCCTACCTGGCTGCAGTTTTGTTTTCTTTCAGGTGCTAGAAATCTAGAGGAAACTGAAGGTTCAACATGCAGAGGAGCATGGTTTAGCAGCAGAACGAAAACTTAACTTTTCATTTTAACTAACTTTTAACTTAAATTTAAGTAAACTTTTTGTGTAACTTTTTGTAGAACTTCTCTAGGTATTCAACCATTTATCTTATCCCAATTGTAAATAAGGAGCCAGTCTTCTTAAGTCATGAAGAGAGAGTTATTCTCACACTCTGTCTGCAGTATCTTAAATCCCCCTTGTCCAGATTACTCACTAGGAAACCTTAAACCACCCAAGGTTATCTGAACCTTACCCTAATCACATACAGAATCACTTTCTTTAAACTTCTAGGCAGAGAATTTACACGACTGCAGTCACAAAACCAAATATATAAGGGGGAATTTATAACACAAACACTTTTACATTAAGCAGTCCAATTAAAGATGGCAAATAAATACATGCATTTATTTCCTCTCCTTCCCACGATGCCACAGAATAATGGTAAAGGCATTAAAAGAACATGTAGGCTGGGCATGGTGGCTCACGCCTGTAATCCCAGCACTTTGGGAGGCCGAGGTGGGTGGATCACGAGGCCGGGAGATCAAGACCAACATGGTGAAACTCCGTCTCTACTAAAAATACAAAAAAAGTAGCTGGGCATGGTGGCCCGTGCCTATAATCCCAGCTACTCAGGAGGCTGAGACAGGAGAATCGCTTGAACCAGGGAGTTGGAGGTTGCAGTGAACCCAGATCGCACCACTATACTCCAGCCTGGTGACAGTGAGACTCCGTCTCAAAAAAAACAAAAAAACAAACAAAAAATACCATGTAAATCCATAACAAAACAACAAGATAATTCATCAGAGGGTGAGAGATTTTAACAAAATTCTGGAAAATGGAAACTAGATGGAAAAATGAGTGGTAACTGATATAGCAGGATAAAACCAAGCCTTGGAGTGCTGATGCACAGGAGATAGACGAGGTGACAGGTATGGCAGAAAGAAGGGATGAAATAAAGGACTAAAAACAGAAGAAGGTTAACAAGAGGCCAAAATAAACAGAACACATACACACACACACACACTCTGTTTCTCTCACACACACACATACACACACACACTTCTGCTGGCTGTCTTCACCAACTAGATATTTATTCCCAGGCAAAATTCTAAAGAGTTTTTTATTAAAGAAATTGAAAGATCTCAGAAAAAAGACCTCCATTTTTGACAGTTGGGAGTTTCTGACCATAATGCCTAAGTCAACATGTAATTAACCCATAGCCAACCTGGCAGTTGGCAAACTTGCTTACATACATAGAATTCCCAATCAGCTTTGCAGTGCACAGAAGTTTCTATACTTAATGCATAGCATGCCTTCAATATGAATAAGAGAGAGACCAAGATGAAAATAAGAACTTTTAAGAAAGCTTAAACAGAGCTAATGAAGGGAATGGAAGAACATTTTCATTAAATTCTAATTACTATTTTTGTACAGACTTGAGAAGACATTACATGCATACGACAAAAAATGGATGGTATTAAACAGACCACTCGGAGAATAAAAACAAAACTCCTAAAAATAAAAACACAAATTTCAAAAAATTTTAAAGAATAGTAATACCTGTAGGCTGGAAGACAATGTTGAAGGAGTCTTTCAGAAAGTTGAAGATAGAAAATATGGAAGAAAAGATAAAAAATATAGTGGATTAACTCAGAAGTCTTAACTCAGAAGTCTGATTTGTAGGACTTATTCCAGAGAGAAAAAAAAATATGCACAAGAGGAAATTATAAAGAAATAATACAGGACCACTTCCCAAAGCTAAAGAATGAACTTGCCAGATTGAAAGACTTCCCTCAATGCTTACCAACATGATTTTTAAAAGAGCTATACAATGTGATATACATGTTTTTTATTAAAACTAAAAATTTATTTAGAGTTTTTATACAAAATAAGTAGACTATTTTAGATGCAGAAAGCACACGTATGAAGAAATTCTGTAACCCTTTTTAAAGAATTAAGTTCTTCACCAACTCGCTATGTCTCAGAGGCCAAAGATACCGTTTTCATTTGTTCATTGATTTATTCATCTAACCATTCAGGAAATAAACATATTGATTGCCTCGTCTGTGCTAGATGCCAGGGAGGCCACAAAGATAAACTAGGCTTGCCTTTAGTTGGCTTTCACTGGGGAGAAGGTAAAAGACATGTGACCTAATAAAAATAAATACAAAGTCAAAAAATTTCACATGCTGCAAGAAAAGAAAGGTTAATGTATTCTGGATATTCACAGACTCCTTCAGAATGAAAGGCGTCAGAGAAATCTTCCTGGAGAAGGTTAAATATTGAACCAGGCCTTGTAGAGACACGTGAAGGCATACGTGAAAGAAACATTCTGTGAGAGCAAAGTCTTAGAAATGGGAAAATATGGGAATGTATATAGAAAGCCAACTGTATATGGATAAGTAGGGGTTTCTTCCATAAACGTGTTGAACTATCATGAGAAAACCATAAGATAAATCTAGATTATAGGCCATGCTGCAAGACAACAGACTTGGACTCTTCAAGATAGGTCCATGTCATGAAAGACAAAAGGGAAAAAAAGGATCGGGGGAAGAATGTTCTAAATAAAAGATATATGACTCCTAAATGCATTGCATAAACTTTTATTGGATCCTGTGTCAATAATAGTGATTAAGGAAATTGTTATAACAATTATGACCATTCAAATTGGGGAAACTTGATTATGAACTGTATATTAGATGGTATTATTTATCAATGATAAATTTCTTGAAGGCAATGATTCTATTGTTGTTATGTAGGTAGATGATTTTGTTTCAAGGAGATACAGGCTAAAGTACTTAGAGGTGATATCAGCAAGTTAATTTCAACTGGCTCAGCAAACACATGCACACAAAGATATGTATATGGGAGGGAAGAAGTGTGTGTAAATATGGCAATAGTTGGTGGCTCTAGGTCAGAGGTATTGAGTGTTCATTTTACTATTTTTTAACTTTCCTCTAGATTTGAAATTTTTGAAAACAACATGTTGAAAAAAAGAATATAATTGAAATAAGCTAATAAAATTAGACTACAGGCCATAGTAATACAGAAAAATAATTCAGCTTACTTAGGGGTAAGTCTGTACTTCCAAAGGTGAATTTAGGGACTGTGACTGCACTACCACTTAAGCTCTTTCTCACCTCCATATTTTCAACAAATTAAAATTTTTAAAAGAAGTTAAACATTTATTTCATATTAAACTCAATGATTTGAGTGCTTTATGAGGTCTACTGTTGGTATTGGGGACATCCTTTAATACATTTTTGCTGTAATGAGCATGATCATACATATATGCCTTCACCATTTCCCATCTCACCAGTTTTACCAAGGTAAAACAAGTTATACCTTGTTTTAGAGATAGCCAAACAAATGAGGGCTTAAATTCTGCATGAATATTATATCCACATAGGAATATTATTCTCTTCTGTGAAAAGAAATAAAATAATTTCTTTGTCAATGCTAATTGTCATAAAAGAATCTACAAATGTTTCAATATCCTTTCTTACTGTCACAAAACATTTATGGATTCACTTGTCCCAGCCAAACTTGAGGGAAGGCAAGGTATTTGTTTTCTGTAAATCATTCTAAGATTACGCAAATAAAGGTAGACTTGTGAGAGAGTTACTGGCAGACTCTGTGGTGTCACAGGAAATTTTTTTTTAAATGTGGGAATGAAAGAAACATTTTCTTTAATTTCTTATCATGGAGGTGTGAGGCAAAAAGTCCTAAATTAGAAACTCAACCATGTACTGACCAAGCAAAAATACAGAAACTTATCTCTTGGAAGAAGGTGCAACTTATTCCATTATCTTTATTTTTCACAGATAAAGAAGAAAGAATCAGGATGTGGCTGTGTAAATTGCTTAGCTTACAGAGACTTGGAACATCCCCTACTTTCCCTACAATAACTTTTTCTGGTCTTTTTAAAAATAAATGTTTGGAAAATTGAAGTATAACACGTATATAGAAAAATGCAAATATCATAAATATATAGCTCAAAGAGTTACCAAAAATTGAAAGCACCCATGTAATCTCCACTAAGGCCAGGATTAATTTTTAACTTTCCTTTTTTTATTTTTTGCAAGTAAAAATGCAAGACCTCATGTATTTCTATACCCAGTAGTGAGAAATATGCTCTGTTCCTGAACAACAGTCACTCTTTGTCCTAGTTGAGATTATTTGAAGCTGCAAAGAATGATATATCCTAATCTATAAAGATTTCCCCAGAGCCGTTTCCATCAAACTGAACCAACACTTTCACCCACATCACCAAAGATTTTTTACTTTCATATTGGTAAATCATTGGATGTGAGTTCAAATCTAGCCTCTGGCACTCACTAAATATTAAATAGTTGTCATAATTATATAAAATAAATGTGAAAAAAACATTATCACAGAGCCTGGCCCATGGTTGATACAAGTTTTCTCCCTCTTCTCTCACAATTTTTGTGTCTTAGCTAACATTTTTAAATATCTGTGATTCTTAACCTTTTCCAGATGAGGAACAATCTGATAATTCCCATAAAAGTATTCCACTGGGAGAACAAACCACCATGTGCTGGACCCCTTCCCCAACACCCCATTTTTATCCAGCCCACCCTCAATAAGATAAAGAAGAACAGAGAGACGACACAGCAGAGGGGCAGTCTGAGGGCTATGTCTGGAACTTGGGAGCAATAGTTGCACCCCTTTGCCTTGGTGAAGATGGGGGATTTATTTAGGGATGGATGACTCAGATATCTTTGGCCCCAGCTACCTGCGAAGCTCTCAGTATCCTGGGTGCCTACCTAGTCAGCAGCAGCGGGGCCCAAAAGAACTCAACTATGCAACCTGACTACCATTGACCTAATTAGTTCCCTTTTCACTTCCGTGAAATAATGATCCAAATGGTTCTCACTGGTCTCTATTTTTTATAGCTGCTCATCTTTCTTCAAACTCAAGATAAATCTTTGATTATTCATTCAACATTTATTGAGTATATGCTAAATGGCAGGCACTGTCTATCTTCTGTCTTCAGAATAACTGACGGTTCACTATTTAAGAAGTAACTAAAAGTTGAAACATTTAAAAATATTTTTTAAATGCTCTATACACAGCCTTCGAATTTTAGAAAAGACATATTTTATTATAAAAGCATTTAAAAATATTTAAATAATCTAAAAATTTAAAACTTAATGTGATTATGAGTCTCACTTTTCTCTTTGTTCATATACATATGTAATTTTTACATGCTTCATTCATTCAGTACACTTCTATTGAGCATGTAATATGTCTGTATATAATTCAAGACACTGGCAATTATCTGTATATAATCAAAGCAGTCTTCATTTTCAAGGAACTAACAATCTAATGAAAGAGACCAACACTTACCAGCAGTATGAATGTTGCTATAAATAAGGTAACAGGACTTAGGAGGCTGCAAGTCAGTGTCAAGTCAACATGGCTCATTATGGGACACTCACATCTTCGATCTGTCCAAACTGGGACTGTTTTGAAAGTGGAAGGGGTACTAATAATGAGTACACCAGCAAACAGGTGTAAACAGGCTTAAGAAAATTAAGCTGTATGGTCATTTTAGAATAGGCCACTGAGACTTGCCTGGCTTCATGAAAGGAAGCTTGAGCTAATTTTAGGATGAAAGAGAACAAGGGCTGCATAGCTACTTTTCAAATGTGTCCACTGTCACTCACTGACATTCTCCTTTCTAGTCTTTCTAAAGGATAAACTAAGAAACCAAAGTGTTAAAAAGATATAATGGGATAATAACTTGTACTTGACACAGTTGTCATGACTTTCTTCTGACTCCAAAGGGAACAGACAGCAAAAGTGAGGGTTGTTAGGGTTAAAGTTGTTTCACTTCTCTCTCTTCACCCTCCTACTCTCCTTCCGTCCCCCTGCTTTTCTCCTTTTGCCCCAAATCCTTTCAATTTGTTTTTTCCCCTTTCCTATTTTCTGTCTGATTAGGTCAGGTCAGTAGAATGCTAGTGCTCAGGAATAATTAGTATTACATTTTAAAGGATTACCCTATTATTACATATTACAGCCTAGATAAACATGTTTCTCACTTCACAAATTGGATTTTGTTTTTGTTTGTGTTTTCGCTTTTTGATTTTCTATAACCTGAACCAATAGTAAATCTTTTCTTGAGGGCAATCAAGTTCCTTCCCACCAGCCTCTATTATCTCTGTCCCCAGCTCCAAACCACAAGGCTGTAGATGGAACTTGTAGCAACTTTCTCCTGTTTGCACTGATTGACTTTAAAAGTAAAATAATTCTGTACAAATTTGCAACATGGTCAAGAAGCATCAAAATATAAACCAAGAGCCTTCAGAGTTTCAACGTTTCTTCTTGAAATATAATGGTTGTCAATTTGATCATAATAGAAAAGTTAATCTCCTGCCATTTTTAATGTATTCCGATTAAATTTGTTAGGAGTATATAAGTAAAACTAATTCTATTTTAGTGAAAGCAAGAACTCATATAAACAGCAAAATTATTCCCTTACTCTTTGTTTTCTTATCTTTAAAAATATTCCTTCCTGTATGATAAGCATGAAAGTAAAAATAATAACCACAAAAATAGATTAATATGATTCAGTTCTCACTTCCATAAAGGATATGACAAAATACATGACCAAGTTAAATACTTGTGTAAATAATTAACCAGGTGCTAATATACCTGGATGACAGGTTGTTATTTTGGGTTTGGTTTTGTTTTTGAGACGGGGTCTCTCTCTGTCACCCAAGCTGGAATGCAGTGGTGTGATCATGGCTCACTGCAGCCTCCACTTCCTGGGCTCAAGCAATCCTCCTACCTCAGCCTCCCAAGTAGCTGGGACTACAGCTGCACCATCACACCTGGGGTTTTTTGTTTGTTTGTTTGTTTGTTTGTTTGGTAGAGACAGAGTTTTGTCGTGTTGCCCAGGATGGTCTCAAACTCCTAAATTCAAGCGATTCTTCCACTTCTGCCTCCCAAAGTGCTGGGATTACAAGTGTTTTTGATAAGGAATTTCAAAGGGAAATTTTGAATAAGCAGAGATAAATGGAATGGTAGGGTGAGAGAGAAAAAGAAATGTTATGACATTTAAAGTGACAACGACATACTAAGTCAGGCCGCCCAAGAGATGGAGAAGCCTTCCAGGCTCCCAGGCCCTGTTCCATTGCTGCACGATCTCAGGGTTGGCTTTCCAGAAATACCAACGAAGGGTCAGATGAGATAAAATTATTTTCATCAAATATTCTGCTCTTGCACTTTTATTCTCCCTTGGTTATCCCTCTTACCTCCAATAGTGCAACCTGGACACACAATGATTTCAAATGCATAGCTAAAATTAATTCTAGCATGAGACATTTCAGGGTATGAATTAAATATTCCAAAAGTAAATCAGAGTCTCAAATTTAGCTTGGTATAGGTTTGAAGCATTAAACTTTCTAGGTTGAATTGGTCAAGCAAGACTCTGGAAGTCCTGGCTTCTGATCACAATTGTACTATTTTCTCTCTGTGTGAACCTGGGCAAGTTATTTAATATCTCAACTTCTTGGCAGGGTGCGGTGGCTCACGCCTGTAATCCTAGCACTTTGGGACGCTGAGGCGGGTGGATCACGAGGTCAGGAGTTTGAGACCAGCTTGGCCAACATAGTGAAACCCCATATCTACTAAAAATACAAAAAAATTAGCCAGCTGCGGTGGTGTGTGCCTGTATCCCAGCTACTCGGGAGGCAGAGCCAGGAGAATCATGTTAACTCAGGAGGTGGACGTTGGTGTGAGCCGATATCGTACCATTGCACTCCAGCCCAGGCAACAGTGTGAGACTCCATCAAAAAAAAAAAAAAAAAAAAAAAAAAACCCTCAACTTCTTAATCTGTAAATTGGGAAATAATATTATCTATCTCTCAGGATTATGATAAGGAATAAATGAGATATAACACAGAGAAGTATACAGCATATGTTAGGCACTCGGTAAATGGCAGCTATTGTGATTTTATTATTGGTCAGATGAATGGCAGTAGGTTTATATTTGCAGGCCAAATCAGATTTATTAGTAGTAACTGTTTTGAAAGTCTACAGGGAGTCTACAGTTGTTTCTTGGCTCCATAGAAAAGACTACTATGCTCAATTGACAACGTCTGCTATGAGTGTAGGAAGGAGTATAGTAACCATATTTGCCATTTTCAATTGCTAGTATCAGACACAGCATGGTTCCCAAGCCTATAATCCCTCCTCCCCATAGTTGAGGTCACCTGATCCTCTTTTAGAGGCTAAATGTAGTCTCAATCCTCACCTAAGACAACAAATACTTAAGCAGCTCCAATCCTCCTTTCTAAGATCCAGCCCAGAGTCATCCTAACCATGAATCCAATCACAACATGGTATCCTAATTTTAACAACTAGACAGTTGCCTTTTTTACTAAGTCCCAGTCCCTATTGTTAAACCTAGTTCTAGTAACTAGGCTTCTTCCACTCCAGCACCTTCCTAAAATAGGCACCCTGAATTCACATTAGCCATAGCCTTTCCAAAATTAGCATCTCTAGCCCTCAAAATCTAACCTTCAGGATAAATCCATGTTAACCATTGAAAACTTCTTAGTTGTTGAGTATGGACTTCTCATTATTGCTCACTCTGGTTTCTCCATCAATTTTTTGTATGCCAATCTTTAACTGAATACTTGCTAAGTCAAAAATATACATATAACTTTGCATGAAAATATCACAGAAATCTCAGTATAAAGTATAAATACCTAGAAGCAAGAAAGGTCTAAAGTTAACAAGACGATATCACGCAACTTTCTCTTGAATCCAGTATTGAAAAATTCTACCTTTTAATTCCATGGGTTGACAGAAATCAAATTTATCCACTCAGAAAATATCTTTATGCCATCAGCTAGGCAAATATTTATTAATTGCCATGAGCCAAGCCCTGTGCCAGGTACTAGGAGGGTAGTAGGCACTGGGAGGGTACTGGGCTAATAAGAAAGTCCAGTGTAAGAATCTGACTCAGTCCCAGGTTGAGAGAGCCTTTCTAGGGAGGTTTTATTGGTGTTGATTCTGGGACTGGTGAGTCATGCTGATTGGGGGCGAGGGTTGACACCTTATCCTCCAGAAAGATTTAGACCATTTGATGAGTCATGCTGATTGGGGGCAAAGGGTGACACATTATCCTCCAGGAAGATTGGACCTTTGTCAGAGTCCAGATTATGGGAGCCTTTCATGGAGACTGCAGTTTTCTTTTCCTTCAGAATATTCCTCATTGATGTGCTTCTTCCCTAGGAGTTTGGGCAGAAAGGACCCTAAAGAGTCTTGATACCTACTCTGTTTCAACTACAGAGTTCCCATCTCTGTCTGGAGGAGTTCTTTCATTCCTTAGATGATGTGCAGGAGCTACCTGGCCAACATCAGCCAATTTGATGACCTACCTAAGCTTCTCCCCAGCTTAAATTATTAGCTCCTTGCATTTCCCCAGATGTTTACTGATAATTTTAACCCCATCCACTTGCAAGTAGTCCCCAAACTCCTATCATTACAGGTTCATAATAGCCTGATATCTGACATAGCCTACTAAAAGAATACACAATTTCCCCTAAGAAAAGAGGAGGGACTTAGCCTCTTAGCTGTAATCCAGAACAACAAATCAGTATATTTATAGTGTAACAATTTCACTAAATATTAATTTAAATAACATCCAGGGAGTTCAAAAATATAAGACAGTCATCCAAGAGTCCCAAGTCAGAGGGAAAAGCAAGAAAATGTACAGATGAGAAACCCGGAGAACAGGATGACATACAGAATTTACATTGTGGCCAGTTGCAAGGTCAACATACAAAGATAAGTAGTATTCCTCTTAGAGAACAATAACTGAGAAAGACCCCATTCTCAGTAGCAATAAAACTATAAAATATCTAGGAATAAACTCAATAATATATGCACAGTTTCTGTATGGAGAAAATAATAAAATTGTACTGCTGGTCTTAAAAAAATAACCAAATAAAAGAAGACATATAGCATTATAAAATGCCAATTCACTCCTAATTTAATCTATGAGTTAAATTCAGGGCCAATCAAAAGCAGTTGGTAAACAAATATTTATATAACATTTAATTATGAGTCAGTTGCTGAACATTGGAGATATGATGGTGAAAAGCACAGAGTCCCTGCTCTCCACATTCTAATGCAAGGGAGGAGAGAGAAGATAAGTGTGTAAACAAATAAACAAGATAATTTCAGAGGATCATGTGTTATGGAGAATAGATCACTGATGGAGACTGACAAAAGCACTGCAGTGTAGGGGAGGGGATGGGACCCTATTTTAACTAGAGTGAATCAGAGAAAGCCTCCCAGAACAGGTGACAGGTAAAGTCAAATCTGAATTATGCAAATGGGTCAATCATGCAAATATCTGGGAAGCCCCAGCCTTCCAAGCAACAGGAGGAGCAAGGACCCTGAATCAACCATGATCATAGCCAGCTAAAGGGACAGAATAAAGGGACTATGGTTGGAACCTAGTTGAAAGGGAGATCATTGGGGAAGATAAAGTAGATTAGCAGGGTTAAATGTGTAGAGATTCTAGGCCATGGGGAGGCATTTGATTCTAGATTTAATTGTGAAGCCCTTGGGCAGTCGTAAGCAGGGAAGTGACATCATCTGAGGACCATTTAGGCTGCTGTGTGGCAAATGGGCTGGTGGCAGAGAGGGTAGGAAATGTGGAGGCAGGGGGACTGGTTAGAAGACTCTCTCAGTAGTCCTATTGGGATGATAGCAGCTTGAACTAGGGTAGCAGAGAAGGAGGAAGTCAGAATTGATCAGATTCAAGGTATAATTTGGAGGCAGCAGCCATAGGACTTGCTAATGGATTAGACGAAGGTGAGAGATAGAGCTCAAGATAACTCACAGGGTTTTTTGACTAAACAACTGGGAAGATGGTGGTGCCATTTGCTGAGAAGAGGGAGAAGAGGACTTCAAGGAGAGAAGCCATAGTTAAAATTAGTTCTCTCCTCAAGGATCTAGAACTAGAATTATCATTTGACCCAGTCATCCCATCACTGAGGATATACCCAAAGGATTATAAGTCATGCTGCTATAAAGACACATGCACATGTATGTTTATTGAGGCACTATTCACAATAGCAAAGATTTGGAATCAACCCAAATGCCCATCAGTAACAGACTGGATTTTAAAAATGTGGCACATATACACCATGGAATACTATGCAGCCATTAAAAAGGATGAGTTCGTGTCCTTTGTAAGGACATGGATGCAGCTGGAAACCATCATTCTCAGCAAACTATCACAAGAACAAAAACCAAACACCGCATGTTCTCACTCATAGGTGGGAATTGAACAATGAGATCACTTGGACACAGGAAGGGGAACATCACACACCGGGTCCTATTGTGGGGAGGGGGGAGAGGGGAGGGATAGCATTAGGATATATACCTAATGTAAATGATGAGTTAATGGGGGCAGCACACCAACATGGCAAATGTATACATATGTAACAAACCTGCACGTTGTGTGCATGTACCCTAGATCTTAAAGTATAACAATAAAAAAAAATTAGTTCTCTAATAAAACTTGACAAGCTGTTTGAAAATTGACACAAAAACAAAATGGAAAAAGAAAACTAAAAACAATCATGAAAAATAAGCAATAAGAAAACAGAGCAGAGTAGGAAGTGCAGAAACAAGCACGTACACATACATACATACACAATTACACATACAAATATTTTCTGGTAATGGCAATACGTCCTTTTTTATTTTTATCTTTTTAAGAAGCCCCATCTCTCCAGCTCCCCCTTGTAGGTAGAGACAGCCATGTCTTAAAGATGGCTGAGCAACAAGTCAAGGGAAGGCTGGGTTTTAATGATATCATAGCACCATCCCCAGACTGTGTCCCCTTAGATTCTTCATGTAAGAACAAATAAAACCCCTAATTTGTTTAATCCACTGGGGATTTTTTGTCTTTACTGCTTAAAAACAAACACAATTCTCAACAAATAGGGAACTTTTAAATCAATACTGTTGGGAAAATTTACTATGCATTTGGAACCAGACATACCATTCATTAAAAAATTCTGGAGAGATTAAAGGCCTAAACCTAAGGAAAACAAAAAGGAAAAAAAAAAAGACCAGACCATCAACAGGGTGAGGTAGTCATCAGTACTACTTACCAAATAGATCTGGCTTGCTCCTTTCCTAGGCACACAGTGGGACGGCATTTCCTACCTCCTTGTGGTTAGATGGTGCCCTGCAACTGGTTCTGGCCAATGAGTTGTGAGTGGAAGTGGTAGATGTACTTGTAACACAGAGCATGTAACTGCCCGTGTAAGATGTTTCAAAGCTCTTTTTCCTTTACACAACAGTGACCAGCAATGTTTGCTGTAGTGACTGCTCCATCAGCCTGGGTCCCAAGAGTAAGGAAATATGAGGTAGAGCTTTCAGTCAACTCACAGTGAACAGGTAGCACAAGCATAAAAATAAATAGCTCTTGTTATAAGCTACCAAGATTCTAAGTTTGCTTGTTACTGTTGCACAGCCCAGAGTAGGGTAAAATAACGAATGTCCCCAAATCATGTAATACTGTGCAGCAGATAAAACTTATGAGCTGGATATCCATGTACTCATGTGTAAAGCTTGCTAAGAGGTATTATTAAAGATAAAAAAAGCAAATTCTAAAATAAGACTATTGGTCTAATACCATTTACGTTAACTCCCATCTCACAAAACAAACTATATACTTCTACAGATATATGTATATTTTGTTTTGTTTTTGAGATGGAGTTTCATTCTTGTTGCCCAGGCTGGAGTGCAGTGGTGTGAGCTCAGCTCACTGAAACCTCCACCTCCCGGGTTCAAGTGATTCTCCTTCCTCAGTCTCCCGAGTAGCTAGGATTACAGGCGTCCACCACCATGCTGAGCCAATTTTTGTATTTTTAGTAGAGATGGGGGCTTCACCATGTTGGCCAGGCTGGTCTCGAACTCCTGACCTCAGGTAATCTGCCCACCTCAACCTCCCAAAGTGCTGGGATTACAGGCATGAGCCACCATGCCTGGCCAGATACAGGTATGTTAGTGCATAGAGCAAATTTAGAAAGGTACACATAAAACTAGTAAGAGTGGTTACCACTAGGGGAGGTTTGGTTAAAAGGAGATTTTTTTACTTATCTGTATTCTTTGAATTTTTTAACTTAGGAAAAGCAAAATATTACACATATGAAAGAAATTATACAAAGTATATGTGCATTTTAAAGAAGAGAAATAAATCTTTAAATGATCACAATTGTGTATCTACCACCCAGATGAAAAAAATAGAACATCACCAGTACCACTGACAACCTCTGCATGGCCTTAAATGATGGCATCCCTTTCTTTTTCCCTGAGAGATAACCACTGACCTGAAGCTAGTGTTACCTATTTGTTGCTCTTGGTTTTAGTGTTTTTGTATAGAAAATACACACACACACACACACACACACATACACACACATCCTTATGCAATGTATTACTTGACTGTTTTTTAATTTATATAAGTGAATTGATTTATAATTCCTTTTTTGATTCAAAATTGCATTTCTAATAATAATCCCTAATATTGCATGTAGATTTAGTTTATTTGTTTTCACTCTAGAATATTATTTCATTATTTAGTCATCCTACCGTTAATGAATATTTAGTGCGTTTCTAGATTTTTTGCTGTTCTGAATAATGCCATTCTGAATATTCTTGTACACGTACCCTACTACACATTTTCAAATTTCTTTATTATGTACACACATCCAGGAGTTGATGCTGAGTCAGAGGGTGTATACTTACTCAATTTTCCTAGGTAATCCCAACTGTCTTCCAAAAAGGTTGTACCAGTTTATGTTCTGAAGCAATGTATAAGAGTTCCCTTGCTTCGTATCTTTATCAATACACGGTATTGCCAAACTTTTAAATTGTTGCCATCCTAATGAATGTGAAATTATGTGAAATCTTTTGGTTTTAGTTTGCATTTTCCTGATTAATAATTGTAAGGCTGAGAATTCTTAAAATATTTATTGGCCACTCATATTTCCCATTCTGTGAAATATCTATTCATGTCTTTAGCCCATTTTTCTGTTAGATTCTTAGTTGTTTATTACTGATGTATGTGAGTTGTCAATGTGTGTATGTGTTAAATACTAATCCTTTGTTGGTAGTGTTTCAGATATCCCCTTACAATTTGTGATTTGTCATTTCACTGCTTTTATGGTATCTTTGAAAATGAAATTATTAATTTTAATGAATTCAAATGTATCCAACCTTCTTTTGTGATTTTCTTTATAGAAATCCTCCCCTACCCTGAGGCCATAACAATATTCTCCTGGTTTTTCTTCTGAAGGTTTTTAAAATTTGCTTTCACATTTAAACCAAGCTAATTTTGTGCATGGTGTGTGTGAAGTTGGAATTGATTTTGAATTTTTCTGTGGAAAATCAATTTTAATAGTATCTTTCTCCATTCATCTGCAATGCCATTTCTGTTCTATATCAAATTTCCTTGCATGCATGAATCTATGTCTATAAGTCTGTTCTATGAGTCTGTCTATCCCTGTGTGAATACCATAGTGTATTAATTGGGGCTAAGTTTATATAATTCTTGAAATCTGCATTACAAAACTCACTACCTTTGTTTTTCTTTAGTAGTATCTTCTTCTCAGGCTTTTACTTGTTCATGAAAATTTTAGACCAAAATAGTCTAACAAAAACTGTTAGGATTTGGATTAAGTTTCCATAGAATCCATAGATTAATTGAGAATAATTGATATCTTTATAATATTGATGACTCCTATACATGATATGTTTCTCCACTTACTTTGTTATATTCTTCTTAAAATATGAACTATTTTATAATATAACTATCTGTATTTAATATATTGTGATAGTTTTAAAATTTTTCCCTAAATGCCTTTCAAATCTTTTTTAAATTTCTGAGAATCTTTACATTTTCCTTGCATTGTGCATCTGTAGTAGTCAGCCTCCAAATTAGCTCCCAGTGATCCTTGCCTCCTGGTATTCACACTGGTAACTCTCCTCTCACACTGAATAGGGCTGACCTGTGTAACCATGGAGATGACAGAGTGTGACTGCTAAGCCTAAGCTGTAAAAGAAACTGTGGTTTCTGCTTTGTTCTCTCTTGGATCCCTTGCTCTGGGGGAAGCCAGCTGCCACATTATAAGGACACTTGGGCTACCCTACAAAGAAGTCCATGAGGGGAGGAACTGAGGCCTCCCACAAACAGCCAGGATTAATTTGCCAGCCAGGTAGACGATCTATCTTAGAGGCTGATCTAGTCTCAGTCAAGCCATCGGATGACTGTAGCCTCAGCTGACATCCTGTAAGAGACCCTGAACCAGACAAGCCAGCTAAGCCATTCTTAAATTCCTGACCCTGTATGAGATGATAAATTGTTATCATTGTTTTATACAACTAACTTTTAGGGTAATTTGTTATGAAGCAATAGCAAACAAATACAGTATCATACATTTTTCTTAAATTAAAATTTCTTACTGTTCAGTTGCCTAAAAAAGCAAAAGTCTTTTGAATATTGATCTTATACCCAGTAACCTTAGTGTCTTAGTCGATTCAGGCTGCTGTAACAAAATACCATAGACTGGATGGCTTACAAACAACAGAAATTTATTTCTCTCAGTTTTGGAGATGGAAATCTGATATCAGGGTACCAGAATCGTCAAGTCAACCCATAGAATTAATAATCATACTCACTGAAAGGGCCTCCTTCAAGGCACCCTATATGACCTTCTGTCTTGCTTGAGGCTCCGGCTTTATCTTCATCCCTGCTGCAATGGGCCCAGTAAAACACAGGCCAGCAGCCATTAAGGAGCTCGTAAACCTAATCAGGGCTCCACCTAACATATTTTACTTTTTTTTTTTCCTGGCCGCTGAAAAATTCCCTTAATTTCTCACCAGCTCAGCCTCAGTCCAACATGAAAAAAAGTTTTATTGGGTTTTTGCGTGTTTGTTTGCCTTAATATTCTATACCACATTTTGAAAGTGTACTGTACTGGGAAGAGTTTTATTTAAGGCCTAGTTCATCACATTACAAAAAACTTTGAATTTTTAGTAAGAATATATGCATATATTAGAATTTTTTTATTAAAATACACTTAAAATATAATAAAATGTTAGAAAAATGAAGAATATATTAATAACTTTGGTTATAGAAGACCTTCTTAAGCTAAAATTACAAAATCTATGAAGAATTAATATTGATTAATATATTTAGCTACACAAACTTTTAAAATTTTTGTATGAAAACAACACCTCAAATGAAATTAAAAGACCACAAAGCAACCAGAAGCAAATATTAACAATATATAATGAAAGATTATATAATATGTCATTAACTCATACAAGTCAATATAGAAAACACATAAAATGAATTAGAAAATGAGCAAAGGGTATGGAAACAGTCCATAGAAGAGGATACAAATGGCCAAGAATTATATTAAAAATATGTATAATGTCACTGGTTATCAGAGAAATGCATATTAAAATGGTAAAGTATCATCTTTCACCCAACAGATGGGAATTCAAAAGACTGATAATATATTAGATATTAATTATTAGTTGGAGTAAAAATTGATGCAGTCTTTTTGGAGGGCAGTTTAGCAATATATTTATTAAAATTTACAACATATTACTTTAAGAAGTTTTGAACAATGCTTGGAGGATGTACCATTCTCTTTCCAAATCCCCAGTAATTTGTAGTTTCTTTCTATGAAACAGTGAGTGATAGGGATCTGAACTCAAAAAGGCCAATATCAACTAGAAAGGTTTTTAAGAAAGTTTTCACGTGTCTTATTTCATTTCTGCTGCTATAACAGAATACCTGAGACTGGGTAATTTACTTATTAATTAATTAATTAATTTTATTTCATTTTTTTGAGACATAGTTTCACTCTTTTCGCCCAGGCTGGAGTGCAGCGGCGCGATCTCAGCTCACTGCAACCTCCACCTCCTGGGTTCAAGTGATTCTCCTGTCTCAGTCTCCCAAGTAGCTGGGATTATAGGCACCCACCACCATGCCCAGCTAATTTTGGTATTTTTAGTAAAGACGGGGTTTCACCATGTTGACCAGGCTGGTCTTGAACTCCTGACCTCAGGTGATCCAGAAACTGGGTAATTTATAAAGAACAGAAATTTATTGGCTCATGGTCTAGAGGCTGGAAAGTCTAAGAGCATGGTGCTGGTGTCTAGCAAGTGTCTTCTTACTGCATCACTTCATGGTAGAAGGTAGAAGGGCCAGAGAAAGTGAGAGTAAGACAGCAAGAGAGCAAAATACTGTACTTGTAGCCTCAAACCTTTTATAATTGGCATTAATTCATTCATGATGGTGAGCCCTCATGACATAAATGCCTCCCATGAGACCCCACCTCCCAACACTGTTGCATTGGGGATAATTTGCTAACACATGAACCTGGGGGGACTCATTCAAACTATATCATCAAGATAACATTAAGTTTTCAGATATTACCCCCTCTGGTTCCTTAGCACTTGGATAATGAGGTGATTCTCCTCTTTAACTGGTGAACTGAGTCCGTGGAACAGATGGATGTCTGTCATGAGGTCTATCACCTTGAATATGACACGGTCACTGATTCTTTTGACATGATCCACCTCTCCTTTTTTGAACAAGATGATAGACAGTAATGGCATCTACTAACAATATTTTCTTTCTCATTTGGGGTACTGGAGGTGGCTTCTTCTTATTTACTGACAGAGGTATTACAAAGTAGCAGGCATGCAAAAATCCTTAAGACATAATACAAATATATGGAAAAGGGCATGGAATTCCATTCCGCTATCCAGTGGGAAAAGATTGCTAGAGATGTTAGAGGAGGTCATATGTTCATCTTATGGTCATAAAACATATAAATTATCCCCTTGAACTTGAACAATCTAAGCCTTGCTGTGCCAGTCTTCCCTAGTACAGTTTAGTAAATCCATTTGGTTTACAAATAAGAAGAGATCATGTGACAAATGACCAAGAAAGCCCTTCCTCAAGATTTTCCCCAGCACCTTTATGTACTTTTTTTTTTTTTTGAGACGGAGTCTGGCTCTGTCGCCCAGGCTGGAGTGCGGTGGCCGGATCTCAGCTCACTGCAAGCTCCGCCTCCCAGGTTCACGCCATTCTCCTGCCTCCGCCTCCCAAGTAGCTGGGACTACAGGCACCCGCCTCGTCGCCCAGCTAGTTTTTTGTATTCTTTAGTAGAGACGGGGTTTCACCGTGTTAGCCAGGATGGTCTCGATCTCCTGACCTTGTGATCCGCCCGTCTCGGCCTCCCAAAGTGCTGGGATTACAGGCTTGAGCCACCGCACCCGGCAACGCAATAAGTCAACCTCTAAGAGTGTATCATAAAAAAAATTATGTATGTCCAAAAGAAGCACATACAAAGATGGACATTCATGCTTTATTGTTTCTAACATTAAAATTCTAAACCAACCTGTGTAACCATCAACCAAGGAGAGGTTACATATGTTTGAAATATATTTTCATTCCTCTGTGCTATGGAATACTTTGCAGCAACTAAAAAGAGTATGAGAGAGATGTATGCATAGTGACACAAAAAGGGTACAAGTTAAATATAGGACCTCAAACTATAAAAATCATAGAGGAAAACCTAGGAAATACCATCCTGTACATGAGCCTTGGAGAAGAATTTATGACTAAGTCCTTAAAAGCAATTTCAACAACAAAAAAAATTGACAAGTGGGACCTAATTAAGCTAAAGAGCTTCTGCACAGCAAAAGAAACTATCATCAGAGTAAACACAGAACTTACAGAACTATGCATCTGGCAAAGTCCTGATATTCAGAATCTAAAAGGAACTTAGACAATTTAACAAGCAAAAATCAAATAACCCCATTGCAAAATGAGCAAAAGGCAAGAACAGACATTTCTCCAAAAAAAAAAAAAAGATATACAAGCAGCCAACAAACACATGAAAAAAAGTTCTTCATCACTAATCAACAAAGAAATGCAAATCAAAACTACAAATCAAAAATGCAAATGGGGGACTATCTCACATAATCAGAATGACTGTTATTAAAAAGTCAAAAACAACAGATATTGGTGAGGCTGTGGAGAAAAGGGAATATATGTACACTATTGGTGGGAATGTACATTAGTTCAACCACTGTGAAAAGAAGTTCGAAGATTTCTTAAAGAACGTAAGAGAGAGCTAACATTTGACCCAGCAATCCCATTGCTGGGTATATATTCAAAAGAAAACAATTGTTCTACCAAAAAGACACATGTACTGGCATGTTCATCACAGCACGATTCAGAATAGCAAAGACATGGTATCAACCCAGGTATTCATCAGTGGTGGATTAGATAAAGAAAATATAGTACATACACAACATGGAATATTACACAGCCCATAAAAAGAACAAAATCATGTCCTTTACAGCAACATAGATATTCTTTGCGGCAACGTAGATGCAGCAAATTAACACAGGAAGAGAAAAACAAATACTGAATGTTCTCACTTATAAATGGAGCTAAACATCAGGTACTCATGGACATAAAGATGGCAACAATAGACACTGGGAACTACTACACGGGGGAGAATGGAAGGGGGATAAGTTGAATAACTAACTATTGAGTACTATGCTCAGTATCTGGGTGATGGGATCATTAGTACTCCAAACCTCAGCATCATGTAATATACGCAGGTAACAGACCCACACATGTACCCCCTGAATCTAAAATAAAAGTTGAAAAAAGGAAAAAAAGGGAGTATTTGATTAAGTTTTTTTTTAAAAAAAGCAAGTTGCAGAACGGTACACAACAGCATGAAATCATTTAGGTTGAATATATGTACATGTTTAACCTAAATGATATTTCCTTTGTGTGTCTATTATGCACACACACACACACACACACACACACACACACTGACACATATCTATTTTAACAGATATATGATAAATATATGAAATTGCATGAAGAAGGAGGGCTTGGAAGGTTATTCTCATACTATGCAAAGGTAGAGATTGCCATGAAATGGTAACAGGGGTTTAAAATTTTTTTGTATCATTTCATGTTACAATGAGAATATCTTCATATAGAACTTGGGTAATTAAACAATTTTTTCTTTAATTTTTTTTATTTTTTTGAGATGGAGTTTCACTTTTGTCACCCAAGCTAGAGTGCAATGGCACTATCTCAGCTCACTGCAACCTCTGCCTTCCAGGTCCAAGCGATTCTCCTGCCTCAGCCTCCTGAGTAGCTGGGATTACAGGTGCCCACCACCATGCCCAGCTATTTTCTTTTTTTTTTTTTTTTTGGTATTTTTTGTAGAGACAGGGTTTCACCATGTTGGCCAGGCTGGTCTCGAACTCCTGACCTCAGGTGATCTTCCCACCTCGATCTCTCAAAGCGCTGAGATTACAGGCGCGAGCCACCACTCCAGGCCAATTTTAAATTTTTTATTTTAAATTTTTGTGGATACATAGTAAGTGCATATATTTATGGGATACATGAGATATTTTGGTATAGGTATGCAATACATAATCACATCACGGAAAACTGGGTATCTATCCCTTCAAGAGTTTATCCTTTATGTTACAAATAATCCAATTATACTTTTTAAGTTATTTTTAATTGTATAATTAAATTATTATTGATGATAGTCCCCCTATTGAGCTATCAGATACTAGGTCTTATTCACTCTTTTGATTTTTTTTGTACCCATCCTCTTCCCAGTCTCTGGTAACAATCCTCCTATTCTCTATCTCTATGAGTTTATTGTTTTGATTTTCTCTGGTGGTACACTTTAATTTCTTGCTTTTTATTTTTTTGTGTATCTGTTGGCATGTTTTTTGATTTGAAGTTACCATAAGGCTTACAAATGCTATCTTATAATCCATTATTTTAAACTGATAACAACTTAACACTGACTGTATAAACAAACAAGCAAACAAACATGTAAAAAGAAAACTAATAAAAACTCTATACTTTAACTTTGTCCCCCCGCCCCTGCTTTTTAACTTTTTGTTGTTTCTGTTTACATCTTACTGTACTGTTTGGAAAAATTATTGTAGCTATTATTTTTTATTTGTTCATCATTTAGTCTTTCTACTTCAGTCAAGAGAGGTTAACACACTCTTTTTGTAACACTGTAATTGTAACACACAATTACAGTGTTACAATTTTCTGTATACTATTACCAGTGACTTTTGCACCTTCAGATGATTTCTTCTTGCTCATTAACATCCTTTTCTTTCAGATTCAAAACTCCCTTTAGTATGTCTTGTGGGACAGGTCTAGTTTTGATAAAATCCCCCAGTTTTTGTTTGTCTGGGAAGGTCTTTATTTCTTCTTCATCTTTGAAGAATATTTTCACCAAATATACAATTCTAGTGCATTCTACTACAAGTTTTTTTTATCATTCAACGTTTTAAATATGTCATGCCACTCTCTCCTTGCCTGTGGGGCTTCCACTGAAAACTCTGCTGTCAAACATATTAGAGCTCCATTATATGTTATTTGTTTCTTTTCTCTTGCTGCTTTTAGGATCCTTTCTTAATCCTTGACCTTAGAGAGTTTGATTATTAAATGTCTTGAGATAGTCTTCTTTGGGTTAAATCTGCTTGGTGTTCTATAACCTTCCTGTACTTAAATGTTCATGTATTTCCTTAGGTTTTGGAAATTCTCTGATATCATCCCTTTGAATATACTTTCTACCCCTATCTTTTTCTCTACCTCCTCTTTAAGTCCAATCACTCTTAGATTTGCCCTTTTCAGGCTATTTCCTAAATCCTGCAGGTGTACTTCGATGTTTTTTATTATTTTTTTCTTTTGTCTCCTCTGTGTATTTTCAAATAGCCTGTCTTCAAGTTCAATAATTCCTTCTTCTGCTTGATCAGTTCTGCTATTAACAGACTGATACTTTCTTCAGCATGTTGATTGCATTTTTCAACTTTAGGATTTGTGCTTGATTCTTTTTAATTATTTCAATCTTTTTGTTAAATATGTCTGATAAAATTCTTAGTTTCTTCTCTGTGTTATCTTGAATGTCTTTTGAGTTTCCCCAAAACAGCTATTTTAAATTATCTGTCTGAAAGGTCATATATCTCTATTTCTCTAGGACTGATCCCTGATGCCTTATTTAGTTCATTTGGTGAGGTTATGTTTTCCTGGATGGTGCTGACGCTTGTAGATGTTCATTGGTGTCTGGACTTTGAGGAATTAGGTATTTATTGTAGTCTTCACAGTGTGGGCTTGTTTGTGCCTATCCTTCTCGAAAAGGTTTTTCAGGTATTCAAAAGGACTTGGGCCCCAAGCGTGATAACACTATGGTTTTGCAGACTTGTAGAGGTACGGCTTTGGTGGTCTTGGATAAGATCCGGAAGATTTATCTGGATTACCAAGCAGAGGCTCTTGTTCTTTCTCCTTACTTTCTCCCAAACATACAAAGTCTCTCTCGGTGCTGAGCCACTGGGAACAGGAGGTGTCATGATGCAAGCACCCCAGAGGCCACCACCACTGGGGCTGTACTAGGTCAGACCTGGAGCCAGCACAGCACTTGGCCTTGTCCAAGGCCTTTCCCTTCGGGCTGACATGTTCCCCCAGGCCCTGGGCATGTCCAGAGATGCTGTCTGGGAGCCAGGGATTGGAGTCCAAAACCTCAGCAGTTTACCCGATGTTCTGTTCTACTGTGGCTAAGCTGGCATTCAAACCACGATACAAAGTTCCTGCCCTTCCCTCCCCTTTCCACAGGCAGAGGAGCCTCTCCCTGTGGCCCTCACCACCATCAGTCCATGGGGATTTCTGCCAGGCTGTTACTGATGTTCACTTAAAGCTCAAGGACCCTTCCGTCAGCTTGTGGTGAATGCTGCTGGCCCTGGGACTCACACTTCAGGGCAGTGGGCACCCGCATCCCCACCCAGGACAGGTCCAGAAATGCTGTTCAAAAGCCTAGACCTGGACTCAGTGACCCCCAAGAGCTTGCTTGTTGTTCTACCCCACGGTGGCCGAGCTGATACCTGATCCATGATTTTTGGTTCTTGTGATGGTGCTTTTCTGTGCACAGATAGTTGTTTAGATTTGGTATTCCAGCCAGGTTTGGGGGATAAATGGTCTAGGCTTCTATTCCCCCATCTTGCTCTTCCCCTCCTAAACATGTTTTAAGAAGAATTTGTATAAATAAGAGAATACGTTGGTTCGGATTAAAGGAGCTGGAGAAACTGCGTGACCTGGAGGAGGTCAAGAACCCAATACTTCACCCCATGCCTCCCAGAACTTAGATGCCAGCTAGGCAGACAAAGGAGAAAGGGGAAATTCTGAATTCATAGAGTTTATCAGAAATGATTTTTAAGAGAACAGAAGTAAGATTATCTGAAATACCCAGGCCAACAGAGATAAGTGGTAAGAGAACATCTGAAGTAAGGATTTGAGAGCAGATGTTGTTGGATTCATGCATTCATTTTATAAAATTCCAAACACTTTTATCATGCATTTACTATATGCTAGGCATTGTGCAAAGGAATATTTAGAGATGAAAGCTGTATTTCCGTGCCCTCTAGAGGTTCACAGAAAAGTAAACCAACATGCATAATGCAGTGAGGTCAGCAACAGACCCAGTTATACCTAGTGCATCAGAGAAGTACAAAGGATGAGATGAGCTGGTCATGTTCTTCTAAGTGGAAGACTTGCCTTTCTGGCCCTTTGCTGTCCCCCAGGGACCACCATGTATACTTCTAGGCTGAAAGCCAAGACTGACTCTGTGTGTTCCATATGCATTACATCAGGAACTATAGGACTTCTAGCAAAATAGAATCTGTGCTGAGGGTTGGCAACAAGGTCTCTTCCATAGTTAACAAAACTTTCTGAACTATAATGATATGAACAACAGGATTTTAGTACCTTCAACCACCTCTCTACCACTACCACAGTTTCTATGATACCTTCAATTCCTTTCACAGAAAAATATCTTTCATTGTGAAATTAAAGACCTGAAATTTTCGGACATGCAAATGCTGTCTGAAAGCTATTCACAGTAAAGTACACAAAATCAATCTGTAGGCAATAAATATATAACAAATTGATGATGACAAATAAAATCAGATCCTCCTGATTTTTGATAGCATGAGGTAAGGCAAAGTGTACTGCTATCGCTGAGGGATATTTTGATATTAGCCAATGTGTTTTTCATTCTCCATATTTTCCTTTTGCTATGTGACTCCTCCCTCAACTTCAGACAGCAGAGGGTAGCTGCTTCTATGGCCTTGGGAAAGGAAGGTCACAACAGACAACAGAGAACAATAGAGTCCATTTTCATCTGCTTTTGAATTTCAAAATAGATTTTTTTTAATTCCTGGCACAGACAATAGACTAAGAATGGGTTTTTGAGGAACACAAGCTAAAATTAATGCTATAAACATTTAATTTTGGGAGAATGCATATTACCAGAGTGAGTTTTCCTACCTGTATTAGTCTGCTAGGGCTGCCACAACAGAATACCAGAAACTAGGTGGCTTCAGCAACAGAAATTTACTCTCTCTCCGTTCTGAAGCCTGGCAGTCAAAGGTTAAGGTGTTGGCAGGGTTGGTTTCTGGTGAGGCTTCTCTTCCTGGCTTGCAGACAGATGTTCATTGCTGCGTCCTCATGTGGGTTTTCCTGTATACGCCATAAGCTCCTGGTATCTCTTCCTCTTCTCATAAGGACAACAGTCCTATGGATTAGGATCCCACCTTTGCAAGCTCAGTTAACTTTAATTACCTCCTCACAGGTCCTGTCTCCAAATACAGTCACATGGGGGGTTAGGATGTCAACATATGAATTGGGTGGGTTGGGGGAGACACAATCCAGTCCATAACACTTCCTTATACTTGTTAGATCAGCTCTGTCTAAAAGCAAAACAGTGCAATTTAAATTTTTCTAGTGATCACATTTTTAAAAAAGTAAAATAAATAAGTGAAATTAATTGGAATGCTATACTTTAATTCAACGTTTCCAAAATATTATCTCAACATGAAAGCTATACTAAAATTATCAATATTTCACAATATATTCTTCATACTAAGTCTTTGAAATTGGTGTGCATTCTCACTCTCAGTACATCTCAATCTGGACTAACCACATTTCAATAGCTCAGTAGCCACATGTGACTAGTGGCTACTATATTAAACAGTGAAGTGTTAGATAATTCTGCAAGCTGAAGAGAAGGAAGGGTCAAATGAGAGAGTGACTCCAAGATTTGGCTGAAGCCCCAGGGGTGAGCAGTTGAGGGAAGAGTCGCCACTTCTCAGGTAGGACCAGGGTAAACAGGAAGGAAGAGAAGAAGGGGCAACCAGATGTGTCTAAAACAGCCCCCTAAGTCTCCACAGCTCCAGAGGGGCACAAGAAAACACCCAACAGCTTCCCATTTTCCTAAGAGGGGTGAGGATGTGGCTCAGAGAGAACCACCACAGTCAGGATAAGGGAACTACAGGCACTAGGACTGATGACTGGACAATGGGGACATTAGCAGCAAATGCCAGCCTGGAGGGGGAATTGGGGGTCAGGAACCCAACACTTCACCCCACATCTCCTGGAACTTAGATGCCACCTAAGGAGATGAGGGGAAGGGGGAAATTCTGAATTGATGGAGTTTATCCGAAGTTATTTTTTAAAAAACAGATGATTACCTGCAATCTACTGATCTATATTTCTGTTATCAGACAGAATAGAATCTTGAAATAGAGATTTCAAGTTCAGTAATCGAGATTTTAAGTTCAGTTTTGTGAATTGAAAACACAGGTCTGGCTACCTGGATCTGTGCAAAGGGAGTAGTAACTACCAAGAGCATGAAAGGGTTCCTCCAAGAGCAGGGGCTTTAAAGTCACCTAGCAGGATGGACTCCTTCAAGGACCCACACCCAAGCAACCAGAGAGATTCCTGACCTAGGAGGAACCCAGGGCCAAGCCTCTGTGTACACTATTCATTCTGACCTACTTTTTTCCCCTATCCCTTAATTCTTCTGTGCTGTCTCCATGTTGACCCCTAGAATTTTCCTTCCCTCTTCATGTGTGCCCTGAGAGAGTGGGAGATAATGGGAGGCCATTCAGGCTGTGAAGATGCTGGACTTTAGTGCTCCAAGGCCAGAAACAGTACACAGCAAAAAACAAAGAACTCCACCTAGCTCTTCATTTGATTTGATTGGCTTCTCCAACTCATACTCACTGCTTCAAAATTCCTAGATTGTGGGTAGTTGCCTACTCCCTGGCACAAGCCTTGTTAAGACTTTTCCCAAGGCTGAGCCTTCTGGAGAACAAAGTTTAAGGGGGCACTCACTCTCAAGCTGACCCCAAGAGTGACTGTCTCCTTTAATTTTGCACCCAAGGTGCCTCACTTGCCTCACCCTAGCTTAGGCCTCTCCCACCTGGAAATAAAAATTCTTCCAGCCCTTGAGCCCTCCTGTGATCTGTCATTGTTCCCCAGCATCCCAGGGCTCTCCTCAATGCACGTGTTCTGGCAGAACACTGCAGATACCGTAATGCTGCAGACCAACCCTGGTTATTATCCACCAGTGCGGGGAGCAGAGGAAACTACCAGGAGTGTTTTTTTTTTCCAACTTTCAATTGTAGAATTATAGCACTTTGGACATAGAAAGAACTTTAATAATTATGTAATTTTATGAGCCTACTAATATTGAAGAGTTTGAGGTTTTGTGTTAGTCCTTTTGTTTGTTTTACTTTGGAGATTCTTAGAGGACTATTAAATAAAGTACCTCTGTAACCATGTTTTAGAGAGGAAAAGTCATTAACGGGACTGCCACCTGTTGGGGAAAAATGGCAAAATCCATGTAACCAGGTCAACTAAAAACCTAGAGTTCCCAACAATGAGTGATAAATAATCACAGCATTGGTCATAAAAGATACATCATTAAAACAATATGTAATGAAACCATTCACATTTCTGTGATTGGGTTCAAGCAAATATTTCCCTGCCCTTAAAGACTAGACAGTACCAAGGTAATATTAAAATAAATAAGTTGAAGTTAAAAAAATGTGAAGTTTATAATTTGATCATGAAATCTCCAGAAGGCCAAAATAAATGAAGTCTAGTAGGGCATATAAATCTATATCCAAGCTTCATTAGAGACTGACACACTATTCTCAGTGAGTCCAACATAGCAGTTTTTCCTCCAAACCCCAGCAACTGGGCTCTATATTTAGCTAGGTAAGTTTCCCAATCCTAAGAAATCCATTCATATATGATGGTAATAAGAAAGCAGCTTTTTAATGTTCTATCGACCCTGAATATTGTGTCATTCAGGATTTGTAGTCTTCAAAGCGTTTTATAAGCACTTGATAAAATATCCTTCACAATCTGCCTAAGTCTGAAAATGAAAATATCATTATAACATTTTACGGGTGGGATCTGATGCACAGACATGAAGCGACTCATCATCAACAGAGCCAGGGTTTGGACCCAGACATTCTGGGTCCCAGTCCAGTGACTACTTCTTGTGGGCAGCCTCACTTCCTCTGCCAAGAAATGAGTCAACTGACTAATCTAGTGGCAGAAACATCATTTTACTAATTCAATTTCTTTCCCAATTAATTCCATAAAGACTAAAGTCTATCACCCTAGAGCAAACAGAAGTGTTTGAATTCATATTTGTTTATGATATATATCTATACATACATATAACATATATGTTAAACTTCTCAGCTGCATAAATTTATTTCCATTTAATCTGAATTTTCTAAGAAACCTGGCTTTATGTAAATATTTTTAAAGAGGTAATTTAATTTAAAATATTAAATTAAACTAATTAAGTAACACATCCTAATTAATTTTCAGAAAACATCCTTAAAGGACAGTGTCGAGAAAAATTAATTACAAAGGTGGCTGTCAATAATTGCTAAGTAATGTTAATTATCTATCTTCCAAAATTTCTAAATTATACTTCATAAAAATTAGTACATACCCCATCTGTAAAATTACCATTAAATCAATCTGGAGACTATGAGTCAGATTTTACCTAATAAAACATACTAGTTCTTCTGTTCCTGGAGTTTTATTTTTCTAATTCTAAATGTACAGGATGACACACTTTCTGAAATAGATTCTTCTGGTGTTTCATTTCCTTTGTTGCTATTCAAAATTATTGTCAAATTATCATATGACCTAACATAAAATTTTAAATAAAGTTGGCATTTTATTTATAATATTATGCTGGAGAGTCTGCTTATTAACTCTAAATTTGAAGCATCAAGAAATCAAATATAAAATACCACAGTGTTATTTATTAGCCGTGTAGCAAAGATTTACTACCTTCACTAAGCTATATAATTATTCATCCAAACCAAAGACACATACAGCTTAGTCATCAGAAAGGTTAAAAGACGGAAGTCCTCTTGCCAAGAGAGAACAATAAAGTGAATCAGAAAATATTGATTTAATATCAGGGACCTATGTTCAGGTGCATCCGGCCAGAAGTCAGATACAGGAGGACATCCATTTATGGGGAGAGCTGCCACTTCTCTCTCATACTTCAGATTTAGCATCAAGCTTCATGTTAATGTAAGAATTAAAAGAGCAAGATAAAATGGTGTCAAGAAAGCCTATTGTACACAAAACAGCATTATGTCTATCATTTTTAAATCAATACAAAAATTAAAAAGAAGAGTGAAGAGCAAAAGCAGCCTTTTATCAATTTACTTAAGGGCAAACACTTGAAAATCACTAGAAAATCAGGTGAATCCATTCTGGGTAGCAAATTGAGAACTCTATTTTTTTCTTAAGACACCTCTATCACTGGCTCATTTGCAAAGTGAGGTAGGTTGTTCTGCAATTATAAAACCAGCACAATATTAAATGTTACCATTCTAGGAGCAGAATTTCTGTCTTAATAATCCAAGACTGCTCCAGCTGTACCTTGGCTATGTCTGTGGAAAGGCACTGTTTCACTCTGGCCAAATAAATTAATATATCTACATCTCATTTTGCTTTTTTGTAAAATGTTGGTCTCCCCAGAAACTGCTGGAAGAATGTATTGGATAATAATTACAAAAGGCTTTATAAGCCTGATGTTCTAGTTGCATGCTAAATAATAATGATTAAAAATGGGATATCTGGCTGTAGGTAGTGGCTGACATCTGTAATTCCAGGACTTTGGTGGGCAAAGGCAGGAGGATTACTTGAGGCCAGGAGTTCATGACAAGCCTGGCCAACATAGCAAGACCCCATCTTTACATAAATAAATAGAAAGAGATATCCTTCAAAAGAAACCTGGAAGAAAAAAAAAAAAAGGAAACTACTTTAGAATATATCTGAGAATGACTGAGACTCAGAAAGAAATTTTGGCTTAGATGTTCTTGAGCAACTAGGGGATGGTGGGAAAGATCTTCTTTTCCTCATTTTAGAAAGAAATGTGGGAAGTAATAGAATATGTAGGAAATTATTTATGACTGAAATAATGATGCTCTCTATATATTTGCATATATATGTGTATATGCATATATATGTATTTTTAATAGGCAAGATTACTATTTTTACTAGCAGTTTAGGTTTTTTTTTTTGTTTTTTAAAGTTTGCCCAAAATAGCCAGATAATTTAATTAAGAAGATATTTTAAGTTTTTATTTATTTTGAGACAGGTACTTGCTCTGTTGCCTAGCTGGAGTGCAGTGGTGCACACAGGGCTCACTGAAACCTCGAACTCCTGGGCTCAAGAGATCATCCCACCTCAGCCTCCCAAGTAGCTGGGACCAAAGGTGTGTACTGCCATGCCCAGCTGACTTTTAAAAATCTTTTGTAGAGTCAGGGTCTCACCATATTGCCCAGCCTGGTCTCAAACTCCTGGGCTCAAGCAACTCTCCTTAATACATGGCCTCCCAAAGTGCTGGGATTACAGGTTTAAGCCACCACGCTCGGCCTAAACTTTAATGATTTTGAAAATCACCTGGGTTCCCTTCATGATTTTTCTGGGTTCAGTCACACCCAAAAATAATGACCAGGATATAAGAAATTAGTTCAAATAAAATGTGATTATCATAATAAGAGGAAAATCAATATTAAATTCAGAGAAAAATCTACAAAACAGATCCCAAAGTGCTGTGATTACAGGTTTAAGCCACCACGCCCAACCTAAACTTTAATGATTTTGAAAATCACCTGGGTTCCCTGCATGATTTGCTGGTTTCAGGCACACCCAAAAATAATGACCAGGATATGAGAAATTAGTTCAAATAAGGTATGATTGTTATAATAAGAGGAAAATCAATATTAATTAAGTTCAGAGAAAGATCTACAAAGCAGGTTGTGATGGAAAGCATCGACCTCTGGATACAGACAGACCTGGGTTGGAAAACCGGCTCTGCTACTTCCAAGCTATATGGCTTTTGACAAATTAATTAACCCTTAAGTTTCCATTTCCTCACCTATAAAACAAGATAATACCGTCTTCATTGGGTTGCTACAAGGATTCAATGAGATTATATTTGAAGAGTGCTTTGATCAGAACCTGGCTGTCCATTAGGCCCTTAAAAATAGTAACTGCCCTCTTTTAGCTGAGTCCGTTACCTAATTGTAAGACTAAATGATCCTATTTGAAAAAATCATGTCCAGTGGTTCATTAACACTTTGAAAGACTCTAAGCAGATGAAGACTACAAGTGTTACAGATCACTCTTAAGGAATAATTGTTCTTTTCATCATAGTTTTTAAGGTGATATTAGTATTTCATGAATTTTATATAGGATACCCACTTTACACGTTTTCTCAATGCAAATATCATTGGTGTGTGTGTGTGCGTGTGTGTATTATTCTTTTTTGACATAGAAACACTGACAGACAACCTGTGGGATATTTTCATGTGTTTTTAGGATGTTCAAGATGAAAAACCTGAGCTCTCACCTAGTGTAATAACTTCTCCTTACACATGAGGAAATGGAGGCCAAGAAAGTTTGGGTAACTTGTTCAAAATAACACAGTGCTAGAATTGTGAATAAAAGTCTCTTGACTACCAATTCAATATTCTTTTAGTACCTTTAAATATTAAGACTTAAAAGGCAGTCCAACATACTGCTGCTTTTTAAAACAAAAATCCTGATAAGAGAATTTAAATGTCTCTTCCTTAGGAGAATCATATGTTATAAATATTTGTGTTTACACAAGGCCTGGCATTCTTGGACACTGTGAGTGCTCAATACATATATTTCAAACAAATGAATGGATTTCTCTTAAGGTTATAGTTTGTGTGACTCTTTTTTTCTTTTTTGGTATAACTTAACAACACATAATTTTGCTCTATGTAATTATTAGGAACTACTTTAAGTTTATGATGACATAGGTAAATGAATCTGGAATTTTAAAAAATTATCTGACATTATATAAAGGAAGGCTAACTGCCAGCATGGGTGATACATACTAAATTTCCTTTTACTGAAGAATGAAGGCTTTTTCTAGCTTTCCTTTTTTTCTGCTATGACTTCTTCATTTAAATTTTTTATTTTGGTAAAATATAAATAACTTAAAGTTTACCACTTTAACCACTTCTAAGTGTAGAGTTCAGTGGCATTAAGTACATTCACAATGTTGTGCGGCCATTACCACCATCCCTCTTCAGAACTTTTTCATCCTCCCAAAAAAACTCTGTACCCATTAAACAATAACTGTCCATTCCTCTTTCCTCCCCTAGCCTCTGGCAACCACTGCTTTCTACTTTCTGTCTCCATGAATTTGACTATCCTGAGTGTCTCAAATGAGTGGAATCGGATTATGTTTTGGTACTTATAAAACAATTGCCTGAAATTTTCACATTCTTTTCCTTATGTAGATTATGTTGAACTGTGTCTCTGGAAGGTCACACATCCTGACAAAAACTGGAAAATAAGGCAACAAGATGTTGGCTTAATTGTAGCACAGTTGAAAGAATAAACATACAATTTTAATCAGAGAAGTTATACCCGTTAACTTGCATCACATTATTATAATTACAAAAATCACCATTCCAACTGCCACAATATTGTACAAACACTAAAATTTATTATTTTAAACATAATGTAATAACATGGGGGAAAAGTTTATATTCTAATATCTCACTAGAAATCAATATTTATTGTCATGTGATTTTATCTACTATTTAATAAAAGAATTCTGCACAGAAAAAGGGCAAAAAGGAAAAATACCAAAACAATAATAGTAGCCTGGTTAGGGTGGTAGCAGTGTGAGCACTTCTTTCTTATCTTTAGTTATATTTCTTCTGCAACAGAAAAAAAATTTTTTTTGAGTAAAATGAGTTCTATAAAAGAAAGTCTAGTGAACACCTATTATTCATGGCAGCAGCCCAAATCTTTCGAGAAGCCACTCCACATTTTGATAATTCCCCACATTGTATATCCTGTCTTCCCAAAGTAAATTCTAAAAACTTAACATTTCTTAATCTTTCTAGCCTCTAGAGTCAAGAATTAGGTCCTATAACTTAGTTTCTGGCTCTAGTTGCACCTGGTGAAAAACTACCCAAAAAACAGGCAGATTCCGGACATCTATTCTGCTGGCCCAGGCTGTTCCAAGGTCATGGTTCTGGGGTCAGCAGTGGGAGCAGTAGCTTCCCCATTGCGTTTGTTGCAAGTTTGATTCTGGCTCAGTCTAGGACCTGTTCTTTTAACCTTTCCAATGATTATCAGGCTTTCTAGTCTCCATTAATAAGTTCCTTTCCATTTAAATGAGCTAGAGTTGAGTTTTCTGTCTCTAACTAAAAATGCTGACAGATAGAAAGGCTAACAACACTGGGATTTGCCTAAGAAAAGGTGAATGAAGGATGACATTATTAAAGAGAAGATCATTCAACCAGAAGATTCTGGATTAAGTGAATGTGGAGACTGTATCTTAACTGCAAAGGGACATTTTGGGAATAAAAGATCTTTTAGTGAGCAAATGCCGTGAGTGTCACGTCCAGACCAAAGCGTTTAAGAGTATGACTTTGTAGCTCTCACTTCTGCTGCTGCAGCCACCATGGGGCCTCCTGTTCCAGATGATGCAGCTATAAAGTGTTAGAGTCTCTATCAGCCCTGGTCCTTGAAAAACTGTGTGGAAGACAGCCCCCTACTGATCCAAATAAAACATAACATGAACAAGAAATAAACCTCGGTTATGTTAGGCCACTGAGATTAGAGGGTCAATTTGTTATATGGCATAGTCTAGCATGGCCTGATTAATACACAATAGTATCTAAAACAGAATGTTTTTTAACAATCTAAATAAATAAATATTTATTTATTTAAAGTGTAAAGCCTTGTATGTCTTAGAAAAACATTTTATTCCGTAAGACTAAATGCCAGGCACAGTAGCTATTGCCTGTAATCTCAGCACTTTGGGGGGCCAAGGCAGGAGGATCGCTTGAGCCCAGGAGCTTGAGACCAAGATGGGCAACATAGCAAGACCCTGTCTCTCCAAAAAAAATTTAAAAATTAGACAGGCATGTTGGCATGTGCCTGTAGTCCTAGCTACTCTGGAGGTCAAAACAGGAGGATCTCTTAAGCCCAGAAGTTTGAGGTTACAGTGAGCTGTGACTGTGCCACGGCACTCCAGCCTGGACAACAGAGTAACACCCTATCTCTAACACAACAACAACACCAAAAGTAAATTATATAAAACATGAATTAAGGATTTATTGTCATCTAACATTAAGCAAAGTTATCTAGTTTACTTGAAGGCAACAGCAACAACCAAAAAAATGTGGCACATTATGAAAAACCCTAAATATTGAGTGATGTCAAACAACAAAAAGTTTATGCTTTTCAATTCTCACACACAAAAAAAGAATTCATATTAGTTTCCTTAAAACAACCCCCCAAAAAGAAGTATGCAATAATACAAAAAGTAAACCATTTTTATTTAGTGTGAAATTGTTGTCTGCAGAGAGAAGTATGAGAAAATTGATAACACAATTTGTTGAAATTGCTTCTAGCAAAACTAAAGGAGAAGTGAATGCAACACTCATTTGAACAGATTCACCAATGTCTGTTTACTTTTGTAGACCTTGTCCTTTTGAATGTCTGTTTTGGCCTGCACGACAGTGAGGTTTTTTGCTTAGTAGGAAATGAGCTTTCCTTTAAATGTATGAGACTTTTTTCACCTGGAATAGCCACGGACAAGGTTATTTTCTATTTGTCCATTATAATCTGCACCACCCTGTCTGCACGGCATGATGTGGAATACTGGGCCAACACTGGCAGAGGGAAACATCATTACAAGTCTGTTGTGTGGCTATTCCCAGTGTTCAAACATCCTATTAAATGACACTCTACTACATCTGAATGACTATAAAGTGTCCTTCAAAAAGATGGTTTGGTTTGGTTTCGTCTATATCACATATCGAATAAGAGAAAATGAAAGTAAAGTAGGTGAAATTTCTATTGGATGTAAAGAAGAGCTTCCAGGCTGCCAGAGTGAAAATATCAGAATGGATCATTGAAACAGAATGTCTGATCTTTTGTTAGGCATATCATTAAGAAAGACTAACTTTTCTAAAGGCATAAGACTAGGTCAGATACTCTGTTACAGTCCTTTGCAGTTCTGTAATTGTATAATTGTGTATCACATCCAAATTTTCTCAGCTTCTCTTGTTTTCATTTATATCATTCAGTGTCTCTGATTATTAACTGGTGGGGCCAGGGGTCTAAGCCCCTTCTCAGGCCAAGTGAACACATACAAACACACTAGGGTCAAACAGTTCTTAAGAATTCTGAGACAAATTCCAATCTCTATAAATCTGATAGTGGAAAGAAGTTCACCATTGCCCTCCTTATTGAACTCCTTCATCTCTGAGCATGATCTGTAAGCATAGGCCTCACTGATCAGCCCTTGATGATATTCCTCCATGAATGTTTCCTTGGCAATGGAAAGTGTTCTTCCAGACCCCTTGTCTCTCATCACACCACCCTCTTCTCCCCTGCCCTCAGTGCTTTCCCTTCTTCTCCCTTCCTGTATGTTATCCTACCCTCCCTCTTCAGAAGTGGCCCTTCCCCAGTATCAGCAAGTCTTTGGCCTCCTCCTGTGACCTGGAAATCCTGTCAGTCCCTAGGCTAGGAATCACAACCATTCTTCCACCTGTTCTGCTGCTGGATGGGAAGAGAGGGAAGGTTTATAGCCTGAAGATAGAGATGTGGTCAGAAAAATACTACCTGGATAAATTTGTTTAATTTTTTCTTCTCCCTCTCTTCTTTGTCCAGCCCATTAAAAAAAGTCATTCATCTTGCACTGGAGAGTTAATCTCCTGCCAACAGCTTTCAACAGGTCCATGTATGGGAGTCATATTCCCCTTGCTGCTGTAACTCATCAATCAAAAGAGCACCACTTCCCTCCCAATCTTGCATAACATTGCAAGGCCTCCTTTTATTAACTAGTCTTTGGACTAGCCAATGCCTTCTAGTAAGGGTTGAGGGAAAGGCAAACTCATCACTCATATAAGGTATTGTTATGAAGGTTATTAGTAAACTGGTTATGGCCTGTAAGCCAAATCCAGCCCACTGACTGTTTTATGAGAAAAGTTTCACTGGAATACAGTTATGCCCATTTATTACCCTGTTATCTATGACTGCTTTTGCACTAAAATAACAAAGTACATTAGTTGTAACAGTGACCACATTCCACAAAACCAGATATTTACTATCTGGTTCCTTACAGAGAAAGTTTACCAATCCCTGATATAGTGTATCATGTCTATTAATAAAATCAAGACCACCACAACCAAAAGATCCACCTTAGCTGCTGCTTTCAAAGGTTTTGAATAGTTGTGGGACCTTTTTTTTTTTTTTTTTTTTTTGAACAAAAGACTTAGGCTCTAGAGAAGTTTATCCTTCCATATTCCTTTCTCTATACCCTGCATGTTTTTATTGTGACTGAAAGAGTTGTCATATTCAAAATGGCAGTATCTATCAAATGAACAGCTTTATGTAACTACTTAATGTTTAAGTTAGGTGAGAAAGTCCATAAACTTGAAACCTTGGATTCTCTCTCAACTCCCTCTTCACATCCCTCTATCCATATCCAACAGGTCACCAAGTTCCATTAATTCTACCTCCTAAATGTCTCCAACCTTAAATCCCCTTTCTCTATTTCCAGTACGCTACTTAAAGCCCTTATCTCTTATGTGGAACTAAATCAACGGCCTCCGGCTCATTCTCCCTGCCCCCAAGCCATCTCATCCTTACTAAGCCATTGTCCCTGTATTTATACCCTCCTCCCCAAAAATCACTCACCACATATATACCCTCCCCTGACACATGCATATCATTCTCACCACATGTACACCTCTCACCTCAGAATTAGGGCCTTTATATCATTAAATAGAACCACTATTCACTTAGTGACTTAAGCCAAAAACCTCGAAATCATCTTTGATTTGTCATTTTTCTTCATAACCCACACTGAATTAGCTGTTATTAATTTTAATTAACTAGCTCAAATTAATTCTAACTTGGCAAGCCCTATCAGGTCTATCTCAAAAAATTTATGGTAATCCTAACAGAGTTAAAGAGGGCCTAATAATTAACACTTATATTCCCATCTCCAGTTAAGAACCAACTGAAAATAGACACAAAAGTCAGACAAATGGAGACAAATGGAGGTCAAAATATTACCTTTATCAGTATTAGAGCTAATATTGACAGCTCGTTCTTCTGTCTGCAGGTAAGAAGGCATCCGAATAGTGAACTCACAGCTAGACAGGCTTCCTACCCAGCCCCAGGTGGCATGAGACCACCACAGACTTCACTGTGCAGGACAGAGAGTGCCTGCTCCTGTAGTACTTGCAGCAGAGATATAGGGAAGACTACACATTTTGGATGGAAGCAGACAGATCTTGAGGAGGGCGGTTGTAGGAGAAGCATGCTGGCATTGTCCAGTACAGGTATGGGCTGAAAGTCTGACAAGTTCTGCGAGGAGTGAGTGATGAAGAGTAAAGAGGCAGGGAGGTTATAAGCAAGTTATAGGAAAGAAGTTTTCTCTCCTCTAAAATTTACCCAATTTTTGTTCTCTTACCCTATTTGGCTTAACCATTAACTAGTGGCATGGCTTCCCTCCATGGGGTACAAGATTAAAAATTTACTCGGGCAGTCTTCATCCCATCTTCAAAAAGTTATTCTTCCAACACCAACCATGGCTGTTCTGGGATGCTGGTGGCAGTGTTTTGTGTTTAACCCCATGGACTCTAAAATGGGCCAGAATAGCACATTGATTAAATTAATTCTAAAACCTGCACCCAAAAATGAAAATTCTTTCTTTATTTTATTTCCTTTCCCAAACTATGTCCAGTCACATTGTCTAATATAAGGTTTGGCAATGATTAAAATAACAATATAAAAATACTCCAATAATAAAACTGCCAACAACAAACAAAGTCCCAGATTTGAATATTAATTGCCTTCTTAGATGGATTTTCCTGGGAGGAAATTAAAGTTAAAAATTAAATCTCCATGTAAATTAGTCCAAGGATTTTAGAGTTCAAAAGAATTAGCGTCCAAAATCACATTCTCATGCACTTGGGAGTTAAAAACCCAAAAAAACTGAAGTTTAAACTTTATCCTCCTCAATTTCTTATTAATACTTTGCCTAGTCTCAGCTAGGAGGGTCTGGGGTAGGGGATGGGGAGTAGGCAGCTGCAACCTGGCTATCTTCTGTGGAATGGATGTAGGTCCTTCAGGACTTTAGAAGTTGAATGCATACTATGTCCTGTGTTTAAAGGCTCCAAGACTTAATCGAATACAGAAGACTATCCCAGTATAGGCCCCTGACCCACCAAATCCAGAAAACAAGCCAATCTTGCTATCATAGAATATATAATTCCATAGCCCAGAGTTAGTATTGTCAAAGGCCCTAGCAGAGATTCATTGGTATTGGATGGAAGCAGGTCAGACCAAAAACAAATAACTTGGTTTAACCTCTCAGTGATGCGAGTCGGTCTGTGATAGTTATCTGAAGTTCACAGTCTCTGAATTTACAGTGAATCTCAGGATCAACCTCCCATTTAGTAGTTAATTCTGACACCATTTATGTACATATCTGAGGGTGAGGCTGGAGGAAGTTGGTGGTGATCTGCAAATAGCCTTGTTTCCAAGATAGTAGCATTTGAGACATCACAATCTTCTTGCAAAGTTAGAAACTTGAACCGGTGTCAGCCCAAATCACCCAGCTTTATTTGAGGCGTGTATTAGTTAGGGTTCTCTAGGGGCACAGAACTAATAGGATAGATGTACATTTCAAGGGGAGTTTATTAAGGAGTATTAAACACACACGATCAAAAGGTCCTACAGTAGGCCATCTGCAAGCTGAGGAGCAAAGAAGCCAATCGGAGTCCTAAAGTTGATCCAGCATGGGAGAAAGATGTAGGCTAGGGGGCTAAGCCAGTCTAGCCTTTTCATGTTTTTCTACCTGCTTTATATTCTAACCACACTGGCAGCTGATTAGATGGTGCCCGTTCAGATTAAGGGTGGGTCTGCCTTTCCCAGTCCACAGACTCAAATGTTAATCTCCTTCAGCAACACCCTCACAGACACACCCAGGATCAATACTTTGCATACTTCATGCCAATCAAGTTGACACTCAGTATTAATCAACACAGGCAGCCCCACCTTTCTACTTATTCATAATCTAATTTTCCATTTTCCCTTTGTTTCTGGCACCCCAGAGCAAAACTGAATGTGAGTCCCATTAACAACCTGTGAGCAGACGTTTTCAGGCCTGAGCCACAAAGGGTGCTTCCTTTTCCACTTGCCATGAAATTGCATAGGCCTGTAAAATCTGTTTCAGGAAGGGATTTTTGCCTAGTCATCACATTTGATTCAGTTGAAGAATCAACCTTAGCAGATTTCCAAACTGAGTGACTCTTGATGCTAGAGTTTCTTTCTAGTGGTTTATGAGAATCAATTTCTCTCCAATGGGCTCCTTGATTTACCATCTTTCCTCCATTTTTTAATATTCCAGGCCTTAAGTAGCATGCCGCCTGGTGTATCTTTAAGTGAAATACTAGCATATGCCTCTGGTGCTTCATTCCCTCTACTGTTACCCTTTCCTTTCCAGAAAGACCCAGTTGAATTTCTAAAAATTTAAACTACTTCTTCATTGGTTGTTTCCTTTTCTAACACATGTAGGGCTGGGATTAAGGCCCTTCCTTCCTTCCTGTCTATTTTCTCTTTGCCTTCTGACTCAGAAAACGGTTTTCCTAACATATTCCTCTAGGTTTAATGTGTAGGGCTCCATCTTAGTGGGAGATATGAAATCAATAAAGTCTAGGGCTACCAAAAGCTACACTATTCAAACAAATCTTAGCAACTTTCTCCCACCTTTGTTAGAAAGACTCACCTGGGAGATATGATCCCATCAAACCACCACCCAATCTAGGCCTAGACTTGGCTGATTATTGTTCTCTCTGGCTTTCCATTTATATTTTTCATATCTACTGCGCCTTCCCTTAAAATGCCAACTTCATAAATTTCTCTGATGGGTGCCCTCATAGAACAGGCACCATCTGCATTAACTGTCTGTCTCTGAATCTAACCATTTGGCAACTATTTGAATATTTTATGCTTATCTACCTGGTCTTCCCCACTCAAATCTCCCTAAATTATTTGTTACCACTTGGTACAACCACACCAGTAGTCAAAAAGTTGTTCCAATTGCTCTTAATTTGGATTCTTCATCTGCGCTTTTCAGGAGAGCTTCTCAGTTTGTTTCTGGATCTGGCTTCTTGCAAGCAAGGGGATTCACCCAGAGATCTTATCTCTTTCCATTTGTTTTCACTGGGCGCAGTCACTACTCCTGCGCTAATAATGGTTAACACATCTTCACCTTTTCTAAATTCCTTTTTAAGAACAATTAGGTATTTATACCTCCTACTGCTTTTGGATGGTATATCCATTCTGACCTCCAAGAGCTCATATTGACCTTCCTAGATGATTCATCTCCAACTAAGCACTCACTTAGTTTCCTAAGAAAAGTGTATTTTCCCTCCAGTTAATCATCTTGTCTTCTTTTATTTTGTTTTTATTTTCCCACTTCCTCTGCTCTTATAGTCAGACTGAAGTATAAGTTTCAAATCAATCCAATTCCTCCTCGATTTCCTGAAGAAACTTCATTACTTGGGATCAATGGTCCAGACCCAGGCCTTTGAGTTGTTTTTCTACCTCAACCTAAGAAAGTGGCGTATTCTCTTTACTTTAAGAGTTTCCATTTCTGCCCATTCCATTCCATTCATTTATTAATAAAATGTTCCATCTTTTGTGGGTGGGATTTGCTATTTGGTTCTCCAATCTAAAGTCATGGTCAGAATTTATACCACAAGTCTAGAGCCACTTGAGACCACATGATAGGACTGACCCCTGATTCTATATAAGCCTCACAAATAGTTGTGCCACAATTTTCTCTCTTGGACGCAAAACAATAAAAAGTGGAATAAAGTTTCAGATTACTGCCTACCTAGAGCGGGCAATAATAATTTAAAGCCAGAACCTTGTCTACCATCCACGGCATTATCTTCTTGTCTGGATTACCACGATAGCTTCTAATTTGTCTCCCTGTTCCTCTTCTTGTCTCAACAGTCCATCTTCTACATAGCTGCTACATAGTAATCTTTTAAAAACTTACCTAAGGTGAAAGGATGCTAACAAGAAAGTGAAAAGGCAACTCACAGAATGGGAGAAAATTTTTATAAATCATATATCTCATAAGGGCCAAGTATGCTGCATATATAAAGAATTCTTACAACTCAACAATAAAAAAAAATTCCATTTTAAAGTGGGGAAAGGACTTGGATAGAAATATCTCCAAAGAAGACATACATAAAACTACAAGCACATGAAATAATTCTCAACACCATTAGTCATTAGGGAAATGCAAATAAAAACTGCAATGAGATAACACTTCACACCTACCAGGATGGCTATAAACACAAAAACAGAAAATAACAAATGTTGCCCATGATGTGGAGAAACTGGAACCATCATGCATTGCTAGTGGGAATATAAAATGGTACAGCCACTTTGGAAAAGAGTTTAGCAGTTCCTCAAAAAGTTAAACATAAAGTTACCATATAACAGAGCAATTCCAGAGCTAGTTATATACCCAAGAGAAATGAAAGCATATGTTTATGTAAAAACTTAGATATGAATATTTATTCAAGTATTATTCATAATAGCCAAAAAGTGGAACAGCTCAAATTCTCATTAACTGATGAATGGATAAACAAAATGTGGTATATACACACAATGAAATATTATTCTGCCATAGAAAAGGAATAAAGTAGTGTTACGTGCTGCAACATGAATAAACCTTGAAAACATTATGACAAATGAAAGAAAACAGACACAATAGGCTGTATGAGTCTATTTATGAAGTGTCCAGAATAGGCAAATCCATAGAGACCAAGAGTAAATTAGTGGTTACCAGGGGCTGAGGGGAAGGTAGAATGGAGAGTAACGGTTAAGAGGTACGGGGTTTTGTGGGGGAATGATGAAAATGTTCTGGAATTTGTGATGATGGATACAGGAATTGTGAAATGCTAAGTACCAATGAAATGTACACTTTAAAATAATAAAATGTGTGTTATGTGAATTATACCTCACTTTTTTAAAAGACTTAAATCAGATCATGATCTTCTACTGGTTAAACTTTTCAATGGCTTCTTGCAGTACTCAAATAAAATCCAACCTCCTTACCTTACAAGGCCCTAGGTAATATGACCTTTACCTCTCTTACTCCACCCCTCATCATTCCCCTCACTCCCCACTCTCCATTTCCATTACATTCCAGGCTCACTGGTGCTCCTGCTTCCAAATCTTCCAAGGCTCACTGTCCCTCTTTCTTCCAACTCTTCCAAGGTCTTTATACTTAATCTTTCTCCTGCTTGGAGTATTCTCTGCCTAGGATGTCTCCTGATTGCCTCTCTCTTATCATGGAGGTCTCCGGTAAAACCTCTTCAAGGAGGTCTCCTTCACCATCCTTATCACTGTCTATCATATTAGCTTGCATTATTTTCTTCACAGTACTTATTACTCTCTGAAATTATTTGTTAACTCTCTCTCTTCTGAGAAAACATATATTTTCTGAGAGCAGAGATTTTTGTCTGTCCTGTTTACTGCTATAATCCAAGTGCTGAGAACAATGCCTAGCACAGAGAAGATGCTAAAAATATAATTTTGAATGAATGAATGAATGAGAGCTAATATTTGTACATTGGACATTTGGATATTTTGATGGTATTCGGGTGCTGACAGAGCTGGTGGTTTTGATTCCTGGACACATTGAGACCGTAAGTACAGCATCTAGGGAGGGTGTTAAGAAATAGAAAGGTTGGGAAATGTTTTCAAATTTCTCAAAGATAGAGTTAGATAGTAGAAACTATCTAAAAATGTCCAAAGCTTATGGAATAACTATCTGAATCACTCAAAGTAATTCATGATTCCGTTTGTTCCCTGAGATGAGAGTTAAGGTGCACATGCTTAATCTGGGTGCATTGGAAGGAGGTGCCCAAAGTATACATTCCTCTGGGCCGTGAGGCAGCGTGGTGAGGCAGCACAGTGAGGTGTCCCTATGACTGCCGCTCAGCCCAGCCTTGGGACTCCTGCTTTCTTCCTGGAAAAGGGCAATAAAGAACAGAGGCCCTGTAAACCAGAGCACAAGGAACATGTGCTTTAGGGCTCAGGAAGAGGGCAAGCTGGGAGAGAAGGGTCGCAAGAAAGTCATTGAGAATGCAATTAAGAAGCAACCATGCATGTGCCATGAGGATGCAGGGGGATGTCAGGGCAGGGGGAATCACATGACTGATATCAGGAGAGATAATCAGGAGGCCAGGAGCTAGGAAGACACCTTCTGAAGCAGATACCCTAAAGGTTCTGTGAAGGGTCTGAGGCCTGGGGTCCCCATATTTTACTAATAAAGACTGAGCCTGGGGTCCCCATATTTTACTAATAAAGACTGAGTCACACATTGCTGTTTTGTCATGATGGCCCAGGGAAATGTGAGTTAGTCATATAACATAAAGAACAATGCTTGTATTCTCTTATTTGAACAAAGAAAATATCCTGTTTTTATTCTGAGATGATCTATGAATCATAGATGACATAAATTAAGTGGAAACAACATTGGGAAGAAAAAAAAACCATCTGGCACTGTATACTTTAGTGAGTTTGATGATCAGGCAATAGAAATGCTTACCTCTAAACTAAGCCAGGTAGAAAAAGAATGTAAAGATAGTATATGTTTAGACAATTAAATGAGGAGAAAAGTTATTGAGGCAGAAAAAAAAAAAAGCTTGGAGAGATGAGAAAGTGAGGTGGTATATGGAAATTAAAGGCTAATTCAGAAGTAATAACCAATTTTTGTGAAATGGAAAGTAGAATTTTGAGCTTGAAAGGATAAGATACATATATGTATTTGAGATACTTACATGTGTACCAGTTTGAACAATGAATGACATGCAATACTGCAGGTGAAAGTGATGTTTAGAAAGTTTAGAAAGTTTAAGAAAATGAACAGAACACGACGTGGCCCAGCTTACCCAGACACACTGAGGAAATCATATCTAGGGATGTCATGGATCAGACACATTTCAGGTGGTTGAGAAGGAGGCCAGTGCTGGCTCTTACAGGTTGAATTTCCAGAACAGCCTGCTAGGTAGCTTCCACTGTCAAGCCACCCTGTCACTCCATCGCCTAACTAATCTGCTTGAAACAGGCCTTTAATCACCATAAAACCTTCCACGCCTTTCCATGTCTTACTGAGTCAACTCTGAACACTGCCTGGCTCTCCAGCCCCATCCTTCCTATTCAAACTTCCGTCTTAGTACTCCCCAGTACCTCTCTTTTCAGGCTTGCCTCTCCACTGTCCCGCCCAAGATGCTGCCTAGGTCTGACATGTATGCTGTCTTCTGTCTGATAAATAAAATGTCATCCTTCTATCAAGGAGCTTATAGTTTAATTCCACCATGGGTCTTTCCTAATTGTTTCTTTCTGTGAACTCCTAAAACCTAATTGCTCAGTTCGATTGTCATGTATTATTCACAATTGCTTTACATGTATTGGTGCCAGGGAATGAAAGAAAGAGAAGAGTGAAAGTCAAGAGGTAACTCTCACTTTAGATTCCAATTTGGAGGTAGGTGCTGCTGGAAGAATGGAGAAAGCACAGCAGAGTGGTCCTAGGAGACTTGGGTGCAGGAAAGGAAGTAGTGTCGGTTGTAATGAGCACCCTGCTTCCCATGTCACTTGGCAATACATCTTTCTTTTTTAACAGATTTTTTTTAATGCCAGTTTTAGGTTCACAGCAAAATTGAGTGGAAAGTACAGGGAGCTCTCACATACCCATTTCCCTGACACACGCACAACCTCCTCCACTATCCTATATCCTATACCAGCTGCGCTGTGCCTACACTTCTGACCTACAGAAAACTATGAGATAATAAATAGGTGTTTCTTTCATGCTACATTGTGGATGAACCTGGAGGACATTAGACTAAGTGAAATAACCCAATCACAAAAAAAGGCAAATACTGTACTATCTCAATTACATGAAGTATCTAGAGTAGTCAAATTTATAAAGATAGAAAGTAGAAGGATGGTTACCCCAGACTCTAGTAACTACCATTTTATTGTCACTTCTATGAGTTCAGTTGTTTTAGATGCCACGTAAAGTAAGAACATGAGATAGTTATCTTTCTGTGCGTGGCTTATCTCACTTAGCGTAATGTTCTCTAATTCCAGACAAGTAAGTAATGCTACAATAAACATGACAGTGCAGATATTTCTTTGACAAACCAACTTTAAATTTTGGGGGTAAATACTTGGAAGTGAGGTTGCTGGATCATACTGTTTTGAGTGTTTCAAGTAGCCTCCATTCAGTTTTTTATAATGGCTGTTCTCACCAATAGTGTGCAGGGGTTCCCTTTTCTCCACATCCTTGCCAACACTTGTTACCTTTCATCTTTTTGACAGTAGCCATTGTTACAGGTGTGAGGTGATATTTCATTGTGGTTTCTCTAATGATTAGTGATTTTGAGTAATTTTTCATATATCTATATGTCTTCTTATAGAAATGTCTATTCGGGTCATTTTTTTAAATTTTTGTTTTTATTTTTTCTTTAATTTAAAGTTCCAGGATACGTGTGCAGGGCAGGGGGAACCACATGGTGAGGAAAAATGAGGATGCCTAGAACTATGAAGACACCCTCTGAAGCAGACACCCTAAGGGTTCTGTGAAGGGTCTGAAGCCTGGGGTCCCCATATGCAGGTTTCTTACATAGGTAAACATATGCTATGGTGGTTTGCTGCACTTATCAACCCATCACCTAGGTATTAAGCCCCATCACCTAGGTATTAGCTATTTATTCTGATGTTTTCCCTACCCCTGTGCCCCCACAACAGTTCCCAGTGTGTGTTGTTCCCCTCCCTGTGTCCATGTGTTTTCACTGTTCAGCTCCCACTTATAAGTGAGAACATGTGATGTTTGGTTTTCTGTTCCTGTGTTAGTTTACTGAGGATAATAGCTTTGAGCTCCATCCATGTCTCTGCAAGGGATGTGATCTCGTTCCTTTTTATGGCTGCATAGTATTCTATGCTGTATATGAACCACATTTTCTTTATCCAGCCTATCGTTGATGGGCATTTGGGTTGATTCCATGTCTTTGCTATTGCGAATAGTGCTGCAATGAATATATACGTGCATGTATCTTTATAATAGAATGATTTATTTCTATTCCTTTGGGTTTATACCCAATAATGGGATTGCTGGATCTAATGGTATTTCTGAAAGCACCTTTGCAAAATTATAATCGAGGAAATTATGCCAGTGAAGGAAATCAGACCTAACCAACTCCGTCTTGCTTCTAACCTTTAAGCTGTCCTTGTTTATTCCTGGGCATAGGCCAAACTAACTTGGGAAAGAATTCAGTTCATGGTTTGACTCTGAAACAAAATGGATGACAGTCTTTTCCCAAAAAGACCCCCTTCTTGCCTGGGGACCAGTCTGCCTTTGCAGGACTAACAAATTAGCTACAGGATTAGAAATTACAGTTCAGGGGTTATGCAAACTCTGGCTCCAAGAGTCTGAACCTCCCCAAATTGCTCCTGGGGAGAACATCACTATTGTAAAACCTAAGGTCAGTGCTTGAGATATTTTGCAGACCCTGTACTTGATGGATCAGCTGAGATCACCCAGACCGGTAATCTAGGCCAACTGGTTCTGCCATCCCACCCAGAAACAGAAGACAGCAAGAAAAACTCATTAGGATTCCATCTCCAACCTGACCAATCAGCACTCCCCACTTCCAAAGCCCCTACCCGCCAAATTATCTTTAAAAACTCTGTCCCCAAATCCTCGGGGAGACTGATTTGAGTAATAATAAAACTCCGGTCTCCTGCACAGCAGCTCTGCGTGAATTACTCTTTCTCCACTGCAATTCCCCTGTCTTGATAAATCGTCTCTGTCTAGGCAGCGGGCAAGGTGAACCCATTGGGTGGTTACCTTTCTGGATCTAGGTCTTTGAGGAATCATCACACTGTCTTCTACAATGGTTGAACTAATTTACATTCCCACCAACAGTGTAAAAACGTTCCTATTTCTCCACAGCCTCGCCAGCATCTGTTGTTTCTTTACTTTTTAGTAATCGCCATTCTGACTGGTGTGAGACGGTATCTCATTCTGGTTTTGATTTGTATTTCTTTAATAATCAGTGACATTGAGCTTTTTTTTCACCTGTTTGTTGGCCACATAAGTGTCTTCTTTTGAGAAGTGCCTGTTTATGTCTTTTGCTCACTTTTTAATGGGGTTGTTTTTTTCTTGTAAATTTGTTTAAGTTCCTGTCAATGGTAGTTTAATGGGCATAGGACTGAATCTGTAGATTACTTGGAGCAATATGGCTTTTTCACGATATTGATTCTTCCTATCCATACGCATGGAGTGTTTTTCCATTTGTTTGTGTCCTCTCCAATTTCCTTGAGCAGTGGTTTATAGTTCTCCTTAAAGAGGTCCTTCACTTCCATTGTTAGCTGTATTCCTAGGTATTTCATTCTCTTTGTAGCAACTGTGAATGGGAGTTCATTCATGATTTGGCTCTCTAATTGTCTGCTGTTGGTGTGCAGCAATGCTTGTGATTTTTGCACATTGATTTTGTATCCTAAGACTATGCTGAAATTTTTTATCAGTTTAAGGAGCTTTTGGGCTGAGATGATGGGGTTTTCTAGATATAGGATCATGTCATCTGCAAACAGAGACAGTTTGACTTCTCTTCCTATTTGAATACTCTTTATTTATTTCTCTTCCCTGATTGCCCTGGCCAGAGCTTCCAATACTATGTTGAATAGGAGTGGTGAGAGAGGGCATCCTTGTCTTATGCTGGTTTCCAAGGGAAATGCTTCCAGCTTTTTAGCAATATATCTTAAGTGTTCAGAATCATGACAAATAAGACACCATGTGATGTTCCAGATAATGGAAGCATGCAACTTCTCAGATCCCCACTCCAGAGCTACTGAATCAGAAAGTCTGGATGGAACCCAGCAATCTGTTTTACAGAGCTCCAAGTGATTAAGAGTACAGTAATGTTAGAGAGCTACTGCTTTACAGCACTGGAACTTTTCTTAAAAAGTACTCATTATAAGATACTATTTCTATAATAAATTACATACTTCCTTCCCTTCTGGAACAGAATGTACTAACCATAAAGTGATATTTTCTCATGGGGCCAGTCACCATGATGGACATCATTTCTTGCCCAGTGCTATTGTAACAAGCAGCACCCCAGACAGAACACCCAGGCGCCATGCTGCCAGGGCCACAATCCACCTGGGCAACCGACTGCAACTGTCAATGTGGGCCCACTCAGCACTGATTGTTATCTACAACAATGTTGGAGGAGTTCTTCAGTTGGAGCTTTATAAAAACAATTCAAGGACCAATTGAAACTGGCATAAAGTAAGATTCCCCTTGAAAACCAGCACAAGACAAGGACACCCTCTCTCACCACTCCTATTCAACATAGTATTGGAAGTTCTGGCCAGGGCAATCAGGGCAAGCAGTTCACAAATTATACACACACCTAATACTACAACAAACACTGCGCAGAGGCATTCTGGTGTCATATTCCATTGTCTCTTCAGAAAAGAAGTGGTAGAAATTCTTAGTAATTTTTAGGAAATGTTTCTGTTGTTAACTGGATTTCACTTCCTAGATTATCCAGGCTTTACCGACCCTTCTCAAAGTAACACACTCTGTTCTTGTCACATATCAGTTTGCCCAAGAATGACTGCTTTCTTACAGTCCATTTAAAAGAATTCTCAAAATCAGCAACTACAGCTGCTCAAAAGTTCAGATTTCTAGCAAGACATCTCCATGGTTCATAGATTTAGCTTTTCTTGAATACATTGTGCTGAACCTGCAACCAGCTTCTTAGGCCTTGAGATCAGCACTGTTTTCCACATTCACAGCTCTTTGTCTATCAGGACTTTTGTGTTCTCCTGTACTGAGGCTTTCAGTGAGATTTATATTCAGTTCCTTTTAGGAAGAAATAGCTTCCAGATTGAGTCCAACCTGAACAGGATTTCCATAGATCCATAGATCTGAGGGTAGATGCATACGAAAATTTCACAGATATTGCCAAAATGCCTCTCAGAGGAGTTGCACTGATGTTTCCCAGAAATGTAGAAGGTGCCTGTTTTCCTGTAGCCTCACTGACAGAGACGGAAATTTCTTTGTACTGTAGCTATCTTAGGGTCTGATGACACCCTCACATGACAGTCGCCGTTAGAACAATTTCAAGCCTCTCTCTTTAGATGTTGACCCTTTCTCTCCGGCACAGTTTTCTTTTTCAATTTAATTCAAAGAATTGAATTGAGAACTTACTTTGAAACTAGTTCTCAAAAGCGTAAAATCAAAGAACTTGCAACCTTGCTATGATATTTGTAATAAACTCTGTTCTTTTTTTTTACTTTGAAGAAAAGTCAAGAGTTTTAAAACTGAGATTTTCAGAAGGAAAATCTCACCCGTATCTGACTTACATGATATTGAAATGACACTTTGGAATTTGAGTTTAAACATTATAGTTCATGCTGGAATTAGTTAAGACTTTTGAGGTTTGGGGGATGGGATGAATATATTTTACATGTGAGGACATGGGTTTGGGGGGACCAGAGGTGGAATGTTTTGGCTGAGTGTATGTCCCCCAAATTCATATGTTGAAACCCTACCACTTAATATGATGGTATTTGGAGGCCATGTCTCTGGTGATTGTTAGGATTAGATGACATCATGAAGATGGAGGCCTCGTAATTGGGGCTAGTTTCGTGATACGAGTCCCTAGAGAGCTAGCCTTGCTCTCCACCATGAGAGGACACAGTGAGAAAAAAAGCTTCTTTGAATTAGGAAGCAGACCCTCACCAGACACAGACTCTGCCAGTTCTTTGATATTGGACTTCCCAGCCTCCCAAACCATAAGAAATAAATGTTTGTTGATTAAGCAAAATAAAGCAAACAAAAATCTGAAGGAAAAGAAAATTCTAAGTGATCCCACTCCTATTTGTTTTACAGAATTTGGAGTCCTGTGGTATCTATCTCCATATTCCAGGACAACCCTTTGTTTCCATTCACAGAAAAACACTGTTATTTATTGGGAGTCAAAAGGCTCCCTACCATGCAGCACAATCTTATTCTTCATTTCTAAGACAGTTGATGTCCAAAAGTCAACTATCTAACCTCTATATGACCTGGAAATTTATTTGCTTTAAAAATTACCTCTCATTCAAATATTACTTTGAAAGTCCGCATCAACTGGACTCCCTTAATTATCAGGTTGAGTTCAGTTTCAAGGCTGTTAGAGTAGTATATTGATTGAAAGTCCTCCTCTTTATATTGATTCATAAAGTAAATTTGGGGTTTTTGTTTTCCATCATTTTACTTCTTAGACAAGAAGGGACTATTTAACTTATCTTAATTTCTGCAAACATTTATTAATTCAGATAATTACTTGTTAACTTGTATTTACTTTTTAGAAATAAAAAAATTACCCTATTATTGCAGTGGCCTCTTATATCAGAATTTAAAATACAATAAATCAGTCCTGGCACAGTGGCTCACACCTGTAATCCCAGCATTTTGAGATGCCAAAGCAGGTGGATCACTTGAGCCTAAGATTTCGAGAACTGCCAGGGCAACATGGCAAAAACCTTGTCTCTACGAAAATACAAAAATTAGCCAGGCACAGTGGGGCACACCTGTAGTCCCAGCTACTCGGGGGGATGAGGTGGGAGGATCGCTTGAGCCCACAAGGCAGAGGTTGCAATGAGCCAAGAGTGTGCCACTGGACTCCAGCCTGGGCAACAGAGTAAAACCTTGTCTCAAAAAACAAAAGGAAGTATAATAAATCAATGATTATTTGAGAAATACAAATTTAAGTAACAGTGGGATCTTTTACAACTATTAGACTGGCAAAAATCAGAAAGCTAGATAACGCAGGAGTGCAGAATGGTGCAGCCATGCGGGCGAGCACCCTGCCACTTCTTGGTTTGATTAAGTATGCTCCATAACTCAGGAATTCCAATCTTGAGCATGAATCTAAAGAATTTTCATATAGATCCATAAGGGGACATGTATGAAGATATTTGCTTTAGCATTATTTGTCGTGACAAGAAGTTGCAGGCAAACTAGCGGTCTGTCACAGGGAAAGTGGACAGATGAGCTTGCAGATGCACACCATGGAGGTCCATACAACAATTAAACCACAGATTAAATGTATACATAGGAAAATAGGTGGATCTTAAAAACATAATACCTTACTACTTCATAAAAACCTTAAGGAATATAATAGATCACAGATCTAAGTGTAAAACACAAGCTATAAAAACTGGGTGAGAGGAAGTGGGGATGGTTAATAGGTACAAAAATATAGTTAGATAAAATAAATAAGACCTGGTATTTGATAGCACAAGAGGATGAATACGGCCAACAGTAATTTATTGTACATTTTAAAATAACTAAAAGTGTAATTGAATTGTTTGTAACACAAAGAAAGGATAAATGCTTAAGGTGATGGAGACCTTACTTACCCTAATGTGATTATTATGCATTGCATGCCTATATGAAAATATTTCATGTATCTCATAAATATATACATCTACTGTGTACCCACGAAAATTGAAAATTAAAATAAATACATAATTAGAAGCTCTTTTTTGTTTTTTGTTTGTTTGTTTGTTTGTTTGTTTTTTAGAGATAGATTCTCGCTATGTTGCCCAGGTTGCTCTTGAATTCCTGGGCTCAAGCAATTCTCCCACGTCAACCTCCCAAAGTGTTGGGATTACAGGTGTGAGCCACCCTGCCCAGCCAACTTTTTTTGTTTTTTAACTGCTAACAGATAACATAGGCAAGGACTGGACACGGTGGCTGACACCTATAATGCCATTTCAGGAGGACAAGGCAGGAGCATTGCATGAAGCCTGGAGTTTAAGACCAGCCCAAGCAACATATTGAGATCCTGTCTCTACAAAAAAAAAAAAAAATTATTTAGCCAGGTGTGGTGGCACAAGCCTCTAGTCCCAGCTACTTGAGAGACTGAGGTGAGAGGATTGCTTGTGCCCAGAAGTTGGAGGCACCTCTACACTGCAAACTTGGCAACAGACTAAGACCCTATATCTATAAAAAATAAAATAAAAATTACAATAACAGGCGAAAATCTACTCAATCTTTAGTTTGCAATGACTTTTAGATATAACAACAAAAGTAGACTCCATAAAAAAAAGTTGATAGGTAAGACTTCGTTAAAATATAAAATTCTCTTCTCTGTGAAAATGCTGTTAAAACAATGAAAAAACAAGCCACAGACTGGGAGAAAATATTTGCAAAACACATATCTGATACAGGACTTATGCTCAAAATGTACAAAGGCCTCTTAAATTCAACAATAAAAAACAAGCGATTCAATTGAAAAATGGACAAATGATCTGAACAGACATCTCACCAAAGAATATATGCAGATGGCAAATAAGCATCTGAAAAGATTCTCAGCAGTCTATGTTATTAGGGAAATACAGATTAAAACAACAATGAGATACCACTACATACCTATTAGAATGGCTAAAATCCAAAACACTAACAACACCAAATGGTAGCAAAAGTGTAGAGCAACAGAAACTCTCTTTCATTGTGAATGCAAAATGGTGCAGCAATTTTGGAAAACAGTTTAGAATTTCTTACAAAGGTAAATATACTCTTACCGTACAATCCAGCAATAGCACTCCTTGGTATTTACCCAACTGAGTGGAAAACTTATGTTCCTACAAAAAAAACCTGCACACAAATGTTTATAGTAACTTTATTTATCATTGCCAAAACTGGGATAAAATGGAAATATCCTTGAATAGGTGAATGGATAAACAAATTGTGGTACATCCACACAATAATATATTATTCAGTAATAAAAAGAAATGAGCTAACAAGCTATACAAATATATGGAAGAATCTTAAATGTACACTGCTAAGTGAAAGAAGCCAGTCTAAAAGAATGACGTACGATATGATTCCAATTACAGCAGGTCCTCTAATAACGTCATTTCAATCAAAGACATTTGGTTACAATGTTGATGAGAAAAAAAATTGATTCCTGGCCTAGGCCACTGTCCATGTGGAGTCTGCAAGGCCTCCCCATGTCTGAGTGGCTTTTCTCCATGTACTCTGGTCTCCTCTCACATTCCAAAGACATGCACATTAGGTAATATCGTGTGTCTAAATGGTCCCAATCTGAGTGAGTGTGGGTATGAGTGTGAGTGTGCCCTGTGATGGGATAGAGTCCTGTCCAGCATGGGATCCTGCCTTGTGCCCTGAGCTGCTGGGATAGGTCCTGGCTACCTGCAACCCTGAACTGGAATGAGTGGGTTGAAAAGTAAATGAATGAATGAATGAATGAATGAATGCAAATTATTGCCAAACAAAAATTTGTAAAGTATACAATAATTTCACAAATGCACAACAATAAATGTTTCAAGACAAAAGCTCTCAGCGAGCCATCCATCATATTTGCTGTTGTTTGTTTTTGAACTGTGTGATGGCAGGAGCTGCTCCTTAAAATTTTTGCTCTGCAAAATTATTTGATTTAGCCTGTGACCACTATGACTGTCATCACTCACTGATTCACCAAAAATTGGATAAATAATTATCTTACTTGTTTTTATTACTCTTTCTTCAGTGTATGCGTAGCTCACATTTATTTCTATATTTAATATTAGAAGTGTTTGGAGTCTTTATTTAGAAGTTTAGTGATTTTTTTGTGTGACCAGAAATATGCCTTAGGAACTTAACTCTTGTAAATATCAACTACCCTATGTAAAACTGGTTTTGGCATAGGTCATTTTGCTTAAAGTCACAGTTTCCAAGAGCCTCTTGACAACATTAAGTGAGGACTTACTGTATACAACATTCTTGAAAAGGCAAAACTATGGAAACAATAAAAAGGTTGGTGCTTGTCAGGGCTTTAGACGGGGGGGAAGAGAGATGAATAAGTGGAACAACAGGGGAATTTTAGGGCTGTGAAATGACTCTGTATGATACTGTGATGGTAAATACAAGATATGCATTTATCAAAACCCATAGAACTAAATAACATAGTAAGTCCTAATGTAAACTATGGACTTTAGTTAATAATAATTTATCAATATAGGTTCATCAACTATAACAAATGCACCATACTAATGCAAGATGTTAACAATAAGGCAAATTGCCAGAGAGCCAGGGTGGTATGTTATTGGATCCTTCTGTGCTTTCTGCTCAATTTTTCTGTAAATCTAAAACTGCACTTAAATATAAATATTAATTTTTTTAAAATTAAAAAACAGAATGAGCTACACTACTGTTTTTATAACTGAGAAAGACATGCACAGAAAACAACAAAACACATTTTACAAAAACACATAAAAAAGAAGTTATTCATTAAATATACTAGAATTGTGGTCTTTGGGGAAGTGGAGTATGGCAATAAAATGTAGTTAGCAAAATAAGAGAAGAATGTTGACATTGCATGAACCAATAATGATAACATACCACGAACTGAATATGACCAAATTTGTCCTGTGAATTTGAAATCCAAAAAGGAAAAAAAAACAAACAACAACAACAAAAAACAAACAGGCAATGGTTCTCAATTTGAGCCGGGATATAGAGCTTAGAGAAGCTTAAAAAGAATGCACATGCTTCAGCTACATTTCATACCTATCACATCAGAAACTCCAGAGTTGGAGCCCAAGCTTGTGCATTTTGCAAAAGTTCCTGTATTAGCCAGGACACTTTTAGCTACAGAAACCCAACTTGAATAAGTATAAGCAGTGAAAGTCCAGGACTATATTGGTTTTTTCAACTTGGAAGTCTGGGGTGTAGTCCAGCTTCAGGGGCAGATGAATCCAGGAGCTCAGGCCATCTCACGCTCTCTCTCTCACAGCTGCCTGTCTCAGTCTGTTCTACTGAAGGCAGGTTTTCTTCCATGTAGAGAAGAAAATGTTTACTAACATTTCTGGTCATGTGGTCATCTCTGTTCTCTGAGGGGAAAGAGAGGAGTGAAATGGAGTGCTGTAACTGACAACCCTCAAGGACCAAGGGGATGCAGTAGGAGTTCCCCAAAAGAAGATAGATTAAGTACACCAAACTAGAGATAATCATCATATCCTCCCAATTTAATTCAGAATGACTCAAACATTCACTTATAAGACACACTGGATCTTCATGATGATAAAAAAAAAAAAGAAAGAAAGAAAGAGAGAGAGAGAAAGAAAGAAAAAGAAGAAAGAAAGAAAGAAAGAAAGAAAGAAAGAAAGAAAGAAAGAAAGAAAGAAAGAAAGAAAGAAAGAAAGAAAGAAAGAAAGAAAGAAAGAAAGAAAGAAAGAAAGAAAAGAAAGACAGCCCGCTGGAAACATTTTTGTTTCCCACATTCCTCTCTTGCTCAACCTAGGCTCTGCTGTCATGTTTTGTCTGGGAACTCACACCATCCCCTGTTCTAGGAATGTAAAACAAACATCTGTTTAAACTTGCTCTGTGTCTGGCTTACAGCTTCCTTTAGTAGGCTTGGAATTTTAAAAATGAAGGTATTTAGGACACCTGGGTGTGCTGTGCTTTTCCATATATATTATCTCATTTAATTCTCACAACAATACAGATAATGGTCTAAGAAAAAGACCAGATAAGTTAATTATCCAAGGTCAGAGAATATAAAAGTGAGAAATGGAATTTGAACCAAGGCTTTAAATCTCCAAATCTCAACCTTTGTCCAGTGTGCAGCAGCTTCACAGATAGCATTAATAATAAAAAATAATTATTATAATAGAAGTTGTTAATAGTTTTTAAGTCCTTTATATGTACCAGGCAATGTTTTATAAATATTATCTCACTAATCTTCACAATAGGCTATGAAGAAGATATTATTTCCTCCATTTTACAGATGGGAAGACCAAAGCTCAGATATTATCCTAATCACATAGCTACTAGTGGTGGAGCAAGGATGTAAAACTAAGTGCATCTTTAAAAAGGCCAATTTCAAAAGGTCACATGTTGTATGAGTTCATTTATATGGTATTCTTGATATAACAAAATTATTGAGATAGAGAACAAAATAGCAGTTGCCAGGAGTTAGGGATGGTAGAGGTGGAGGAAGAAGAGTGACTATACTGGGATGGCACAAGGGAGATCTTTGTGGTGATGGAACAGTCCCGTGTTTTGACTGTGGTAGTGGTTATAGAAGTCTACATGTGATGAAATGATATAGAATCCTGCACCTGCATGGCACCAATGTCAGTTCCCTGGCTTTGATATTGTATTATAAATACAAAAGACATAATCAATGGCAATGAGGAAAACAAGATGGGATCGCCCAACACCAGACCTCTCTATACTAACTTTGCAGCTTCCTGTGAATCTATACTTATTTCATTATTTGAAGCTGAGACCAATAGTTGAGCCAGATATAATCCCTTGGAAACTGACATGCCTGTACAAAAGTAAGGAATTATTATTATTGGTAGTACTAATAGGGAAGTGTCAGTTCTCTAAGAAGATAAAATTCCAAATATATTTTGCTTCCAGCTATTTATTTATTTGTTTGTTTGTTTATTTATTTATTTAGAGAGACATGGTCTCACTCTGTCACCCAGGCTGGAGTGAGTGCAGTGGCACAATTATACGTCACTGTAACCTCTAACTCCCAGGCTCAAGCAATCCTCAGACTCAGTCTCCCAAATAGTTAGGACTACAGGCGTGTTCCACCACACCCAGCTAATTATTATTTTTTTATTTTTTTATTTCTATAGAGGGAAAATCTTGCTATATTACTCTGGCTGGTCTTGAACTCCTGGGCTTAAGCAATACTCCCGCCTTGGCCTCCCAAGGTGCTGAGATTGTAGGCATAAGCCATCACATCTGGCTGCTTCCAGTTTTTTAATATATAATAAATGTAGGCAACTTGCTTTGTTCCATGTGTGTGTACTAGACTCACCTATGCACCTCTGTAAATTTGCATGCCCTCACCTTCTACACCCTGCTTCTGCTACTTGAACTACCATCACCAATCTCCTAACACCACTTACTCAGCCTTCCTTGGGAATGAGGGTTGAACCTCAGCACAGTCTCCATTGGAAGGAGCCAACAGATAAATTTCTTCTCCTGCCATGGTTTATCCTGCCCCAAGGATTTTGTATGTCTTCTCCAGAGAAGTTCCATGTAACTGAGCAAGTTATGTTCTTTGAGAGTTTGTGGCCAGCTTGATAACACACCACATTGTATTTTCTTTCCCTCCTTCTTTGACTCATTTCCATTTTCTCTCACCTTTCCTACCCTGGGATTTTACTTTCCGTCAACTTTTAGCAGGTAAAGTTTGCCTCAGGTTTTGTTTTCTAGGGAAGCTCGGCTAAAACAGTGTGTGTTACTGGAAAGGTATGCTCAGATTAAATTTTGTTAAATTGAATTATATTTTAAGTGCACATAAAGAGATTTTCTGCTTAAAATTTTTTAATGGAATGAGAAGATTTTTGTTCATATAAATAAATTATCCTGCCATATTTACTTTGTAAGGCTAGATTTTTTTAAATCCAAACTTGCTAGGTTATCTACCTCAGTTAGTTTTTCTTTTAAATGGGAAATTCATTTAACAGATAAATACTACACAGATTAACAGTGTAATCTACACAGATTTTAACCCATAGAGTAAAATATATGGGATCCCATCAAGTTCATAGGTGACAGGCAAATGGCTGGTACTGAAACAAACACAATTTCTATATATATGTTAACTGCTCTTCCCAGTAACAATGAGCACACTCAATGCTCAAATTTTGAATCCTAATACCATTCTCTAGTAAATGGAATCTGGGCCCCTTAGAGAAATGGCTGATTCTAGGACTGGGGCAGGGACAATGCAAAATAGAGCATCCTATAATGCTCAAAAAACAAACGTATGAGGGCATTCAAAGAGATATGGGAGCAAATGTGAAAGTGCTCCCAAAACAAACCTGAAAAGATTTGAGGGCAAGACCAGCCTGACCAACATGGTGAAACCCCGTCTCTACTAAAAATACAAAAATTAGCTGGGCGTGGTGGCACACACCTGTAATCCCAGCTACTCAGGAGGCTGAGGCAGGAAACTCACTTGAACCCAGGAGGCAGAGGTTGTAGTGAGCCAGATCGTGCCACTGCACTCCAGCATAAGCAACAGAGTGAGATTCCATCTCAAAAACAAACAAACAAACAAACGAAAAACATAGTGTTGAATTATAACCCAAAGTATAGAATAAATGTCCAGGAGTTCATACCGATTTAAAACCTGATTAAATAAATAAATAAACAAGGGAGAAGAGATAAATCTTCCTTCTATTGCAATCCCAAACAATTTTTGTGGATGCTTTTCTTCTAAGAGGCGAAGTTGAATCCCCTTTTTCCACCTTGAGTATGGGCTGAATTTAGTAACTTGCTTCTAAAGAATGGAGTATGGACAAAGAAGGAGAGTTATTTTACAGTGGAGAAATTGGACAGACACTACCTTAACCAAGTGATCAAAGTTAACACAACCAGTATTGAGTCAAATTGGTAATATTTATTCATGCTATGATATGGTAAGGATGGTACTTCATCTCTGTGGTCATCCTCCCCAAAACCTATCTCCCCGGTCTAACCAGGGAAAAAAATCAAATTGAGGGACATTCTACAAAATATCTCACTATTACTCCTCAAAACTGTCAAGGTCATGAAAAATAAGAAAAACCCAGATAAAAGCAGGCTAAGGAGGCATGACTACCAAATGTAATGCGACATCCTGGACGGGATCCAGAACAGAAACAGGACACTTGTAGAAAAACTAGTGAAATCCAAATAAAGTCTGGGGTTAGTAACAACGTACAAATGTTGGTTTCTTAGTTGTGACAAATGTACTTTGGTAATGTAAGATGCTAACATTACCCAAGAGGGAAAACTGGGTTAAAGTTATACGGGAACTCTTGGTATTTTCTTGCAACTTTCTTATAAATCTAAAACTACTGTAAAATAAAAAGTTAAAAAAACAAAAAGGCTCAAACTTACCAGGTTCTTGTATCATTAAAAAAACAGAAACTAGAAAGGAGAAATGTTTCAACAGGTTCAGTAGGAGAGAAGAAAATATTTATTGCTTATTTTTCACTTTAATTATTGTAAACTTCCTTTTTGAGAATAGCTCTATGATGGCATTATGTAAATATTGTAAATGAATAAAGAAGATAGAGAGGTAAAAGAGGATAAAAAGCACAGCCAGAGATTAAGGTGAAGGCTGAAGACGCCAGCATGAAGTGAATCAGGGCTGCCGAGCAGGCATAGCAAGCTCAGGGAGCCCACGGTGGGGCTGAGCAAGCAACCTGCTTAGCCTCCTTCTCTGTCAACACCAACCTTGCTTGACACTGTAACCCAGTTGGCATGAGCTCAGTGATCCAGAAAGAGACATTTTTATGTAGCAAGGAAGTCATTAAAATCTGGAAATGTGGTGTCTGCTTCCTCTCCATATCCCAGATTACCCAGAACTGCCCGGGTGAAAATCTAGCCATTGGTGAGTGGGGAGAAGCTAAGCCACTCAGGGAAAAGTTCTGGCAAGATTCTATTTGCCCTTTCCTCCTTCAGGGGCTCACCGTGATGCTGTCCAATTTTCTCAGATGAAAGATAATTAGAAATATACAAATTGCAGCATAATTTTCCCTTCACGGACGGTGGTACTGATTCATATCCAAAACCTACCTGGGAAAAATAATGACTCCCACTGTTAACACTGATTTTAATAGATCCCTGTGGCTTAAGTGACTACAAATTCTACTCTAAAGGCAAACATTAAATAAAAATTAAAAACATCGCTCACATTTATTTCCACATTAGAAACCAGTAATTATATAAAGCCCTAATTTAAAAATATGTTAGCTGATTTGCCAGTGAGACAGATAGAATAGATTTATTTCCATTTTACAAATGCGAAGTGAAGAACTGAGTAATTCAGTAAATGGTTAAAGAGCATACAACTAGATAACCTAGGTTATCTAGCCTCAGTTCTTGACACTACCTGCCACTCCACCTGGCTTTCATGCTGGTCACTTCATACTTTCAGCCTGCCCTGCACTGTCAGGTCCCTTTATAAGCTCAAAGTCCAGCTTGAATGGGATGAAGGTAGATTGTGGTATTCCCCCAGTTGTGCCTTTCCCTCCAGCAGGCGAGCTTAACCTTACAGCTCTCACTGTCCTCATCATGTATTGTCAAGCAATGGGAATTGGCCTTTTTTGCAACTTTACAAAAAACACTCCATTTACAAAAAGCACTGAGTTCCAGGTGCTGGAATTCCTCCAGGTGGAGGAGGTTTCTTACATGACATTTAAAACTTTCCCCTAAAAATGATATGATGTTTGAGATTGTGAGATTTGCTCTGAAATAATCCGTGAGGGAACAGAGAAGCACAGGGATGGCTGTATGTATGTAGATATGGCATATATACATAGGATATGGGAATGACCTTATAACATAAATGCCAAAGCCAAGTGATAGGTACCTCAGACTTCCTCTACTATGATATCCTCTACTTTTGTATAACTGAAAATTTACAGAATAAAAAGTTAATAAATTAACAAACAAATGAATAAATAAATAACACCAAGACTAGACTCTGAGGAGAAAAAAATCAAGTATCTAAACCTTGAAGAACATAACTGCAATCAGTTAGGGTAGGCTAACCCATTTTAATAAACAGACCTTTAAAAATGATCACTCAAATGGAATAGAGGCTTATTTCACTCTAACAAAATGGTACGGAGTAGGTGTTCCAAACAAGAGGGGGAAAGACTGTGCTCCATGAAGTCGTTCAGGGACACAATCAGACAGGGGTTATGCCATCTCAATATGTGGCTTCCGAGGTCACTTTGCTACCATCCTGGACCATGAGGAGGAAAGAAGCACAATGCCCAGTCTCCTGAAAGCACGGTTTAGAAGGGCATGTATTATTTCTGTTCACATTCCATTAGCAAGAGCTGAGTCACATGAAACATTTAGCTGCAAAGCAAGCTAGCCAAGGTGGCTCATAGCTTGACAGACTAGTTACAGCTGCAGTGGAAAAAAGCACAAATTTTGGTGGAGAACTAGCTGTCTCTGCTACAACAATCTAATAAATTTGGCTAAATTTATTTATAGGCATAAATAAATTTATTATAAAGCTTATGAAACTTAAATTTTAGCGCCTCTCACTTATATGGGTCTCTTCCAAGGCCTGTGAGGGGTCTGTATTAGTTACCAATCTTTGTATAACAAATTACTCTAAACATACCAGCTTCAAACAATAAATATATTATCTCATACTGTTTCTGAGAGTCAATAATCTGGGAGCAACTTATCTGATTGGCTCTGGCTGAGGATATCTCAACAAGTTACAGTCAGGTTGTCAGCCAGGGCTGCAGTTATCTGAAGGCTTGACCAGGACTCGAGGATCTGCTTCCAAAATGGTCCACTGACTTGGTTGTAAGCTGGAAGGCTCAGTTTCTCACCACACAGGCTTCTCCCCAGGGCTGTCTGAGGTTTCATACAACATGTTAACAATGTTCTCCCAGAGTGAATGATCCAAGAAATGTAGAAGTCATCACGTCTTTTATAACCTAGCCTCAGAAGTGACGTATCATCACTTCTATATTCCACTAGTCTCAAAGACCAGCTGCAATACAATATGGAAGAAGAACCATACAAGGGCGTGAATATCAGAAGAGGGATAATTGGGGAAAATCTTTATAATTGGAGGCTGGAGCACATGGTCATATGTTTTTGTAACATTTGCAAAAGTTAAGATATTTCTATAATATTTTTATTAAGAACTGTCTTGCCCAAATTGTTTAAGCTTTTGGTCCTACAAAACGTGAATGCTATTCTTCTGTTATCTTGCTTGACACTTTTCAAATGGCTTTAGAACTCAGTGAAACTATTCCACAAACCAAAGTTATAATAACTAAATTCTGAATGGAATAAGGCACTTTTAAAAAATGTTTGTTTGGGTTACTGTTAATATTACCTAGATTTTGCACTGTTGATTTATTAACAATGCCAGATGAGAACTTAGGAGATCTGGATTCTAATCCAGATTCTATCTCGAATAAGCTAGGTGGTCTTCCTTTCATAAGAGGCAGGCTGCTTTCCAGGCTGACTTTTTTGTCAGTAATGAGGGTTTCCATTCACTCGTCTATATAGATCAGCTCTTTAAAACTCTATGAATTAATAATATGTCTCTCTATGCCTGAAATTCCTCATCCACAAAATGAGGATAACAGTACCTACTTTATAGAGCTATAGTGATGAATAAATAAGGTAATCTACATAAAGTGTCTAGAATATGCCGAGCAAGCAACAAATGCTCAATGTTAGCCATTCTTACTATTTTACCCCTGGAAACTCGCCAATCTCAGGAAGCCTATTTTGAATGCTTTTATAGTACCATAGTAATTTGTAATCTCAGTTTTTATCTTGGATGATTGTGTACATTTTTGTAAGTTGGCAAAAGACAATAGGAAGTAATGTCAAGGATATAGAACATTTAGAACTCTCATACATTTATCAATAGGAGTATAAATTGTAATGACTTTGGTAAAACATTTGGCAGTATATCTACTTAAGCTAAACATGTGCATAGCCTATGATAAAGCAAATTCTCTTCTTGCTACCAACCTGAAAGAAATTAGTGCTTGCATCTACCAAAAGATATAGATAAAAATAGTCATAATAGCTTTACTCATAATAAGTGAAATTATTCATAAAAGGTGAAACAACCAAAATGTCCTTTTACAGTAAAATTGATAAAGCATAGCGTATTCACACAATGCAATGACTATAGCAATGAAAAAATACAAGTGTCACCAAAATGATGTTGAGTAAAAGAAAAAAGCATAAAAAATTGCATATTTTATAATTCCATTATGTAGAGTTCAAAATCAGGCAAACAAATCTGTGCTGATTGATATAGGTCAAAATAACGATTACCTTTGGGAGGATACTCATTGGAAGAGGGGGCAAGGGAGCCTTCTGGGATGCTGGAAGTGTTCCGAAATACATTGATCTGAGTGGGGGTTATATAGGCATATACACAAGCAAAAATCAATCAAGCTTTAGATTTAAGATTTATACTTTTTGTTGTAAGTTGTACCTCAATAAACCTTTTTTTAAGTTGGTAATGGTATAAAAAACACACTGCTGGATAGTGATTTATATTTATTCAACTGTTTCATTTTAGCTAATGCTAAATTGTTACAATTATGACTACTGGGCAGCAATTACTGAACAATTATTTAACTATTACTCCCCTAACATATACTACCCTATTAATTGTGTCAATTGTTCACTCATTTTACAAATAAGTGCCAAGTACTCTGCTAGGGGATGAGACCATTAACAATGAACAAAATAGTCATAGCTCTTGCCTCCACAATGCTAGGTGCATTGAGACGAAATAGAAAAGTAAATCAAGAGTCACAATTGCATGTCACAAATGCATTATAGGGAGAGTGGAAGGTACCTTGCCTGCTATTGGAAGACAAAGCAGGAACAAAGGCCCAGAAAAAAAAGACTTGCTGAAGAAAATAATATCCAAGTTAAAATCAGTACCCTTAGAGAGACACAGAGTGTAATTTTATGGCACACTGTTCCACAAGCTCAAGAGAACACGGCATATTCTATGACCTGATAAAAGTTCAATATGGTGGACATAAAGCATGTTGGACAGGGAGCAAGGAGCACAATAAATGATGCTAGACAAGCGAGCCCATGGAAGACACTGCAAGCCCTGTGAAAAGGGTAAAGGTATTCCAGGGACAGGGAAAAAACATGACTCAACATGTAATCTGGATATATTAGTCTGCCTTCAGTGTGAAGAATGAACTAGGGAGAGGCAAGCTTGAAGGAATAGAGACTGGTTGGCAGGCTGTGGCAGTTAACCAGACTGCAGATGGTGGTATCTAAAACTAAGACAGTAGAGGAAAATTGAGACATATTAATAGTTTGGAAGTAGAAACAGCAGGGCTTGAAGACTGACTAAGCAAAAGGGAGATTGACAGTTGATGTCCAGTTTCTGGCTTGAGCAACCTTGTGTACAGTGGTGCCATTCACCAGTACAGGAAACACAATGAAAGAGAAGTGTGCTAATTTGAGATATTTTGAGGAGGTAAGAGTAGAAAGCTGATGAGTTCTGTTTCATCCAGGCTGTTTTTAAAGTGCTTAGGAGCCACTGAGTTGGAGATATTTAGACTGCAGCTGGTGCCTAGGAGAGGTGACTATCCTGAAGAAATAAATTTGGAAGTCGGCATTGTGCAGGCATTAATTAAAGGCACATAAGTAGAGAGAATCTAAAATCACCCTGAATAATACGTAGAGTAAGAAGAGAAGCAGATTAATTATAGAACACTGAGGAATCCTCATCCTTACATGATCAGAAGCAGCGAAAGAGGGTCCCTCAAAGAATACTGAGGAGAAACACAGAGAATGAAGGAAACCAGAAGACTATGTACACAGAAGCTAAAGGAAGAGAGAGTCTTCAAAAAAAAAAAAAAAAAGTATTAGGTGGGCAACAGGATCAAATGGTGCCAAGAGGTTACACAGGGAGTCTTGGTGATCTTCACAAGAGCATTAGCAGAGGATGTATATGCCAAATTTGAGTGGCTAAGAACAGAATGTGAGGTCAAGAGATCTGATTGTCAAATATCCACTCCTGCCTACCTCAAAACTGGGGGGTCCTATTCCCCTTGCTGCTGACTAGTTTAGAAACATATTAATTAGAGTCCTAGTCTCAGACAGAGTACATTCTCATTAGTTTAAGTGGAAAAGGATTTATTACAGGGTATTGGTTAGCTTAGAGCATGTCTGAGGGAGCCCAGAAACCAAGCTTGAATGTTTCATAGCCAACACAGCCAGAAGAAATGATCAACCACACCATGGGAACTTTCCAGCAGATATGTCCCTGCTGCCACCACATGCTGCTTGATACCCATGAACGCAGGATCTGGTCACCAGAAGCTCTCCAACAGCTGCAGTAGAAAAAAGCCTTTATGACTGTGCCTGCCAGAAGAACCTTGTGGCCTCTGCCTTGTGATGTTCACTTCTGCCTGCCAAGTCTGTTGGGGGATGGGGGTCTGCCAGTAGAAACCATGAGCAACCCCAGCTACACTTCAAGAGAGTCTTGGAAATACAGTCTAGCTTTCCAGCTTCTAAAGCCCAGGAAGCCATGTAACAATGGGATTGGAAACGTGTGGAATAAACCCATCAGTAATATTTGCTGTTGTCCATCCCTTTGATTCACCATCCATTCACCCTTCTTCCCATGTTAAAATTTCAAACCACAAATTGCAACAACATGTTCTTGCCTTTCATAATTTAATTATTTCTTATACAAAAGAAGCTACATTCATTGTCTCCCTTTGAGATACAGAAGCTCATCAATTACTCCATGTATCTTTGGGTAATGTTTTTTCCTTTTCATGCAAAGTCACAACTCAGTGTTGATATTCTGAAATCTGTAGACTACATTGTAACGTTAAACACAGATGAAAAGAGCAAGGGAAAAAAAGAACATAGCAAGGAAGAAAATAAGCGTAGGTACTACAGATCATGAGACCATAACTAGGATTTATAACTTCCTTCCTCAACTATTTATTCTACGCTCCCTTTGCCTTCAGCCAGAAACTTAGATGAATCATTTACCTGATGAGATGATCTAAACTTCCTTCCAAAAGGCCTTTTATGACTCTGACATATAGATTCCTAAGATTTTGCATTGGCTTTTGCCACTAGACATGGTAGTAGCAGAAGACAAATGATGCCCTAGATTCCAAATATACTCCTCCTTGCATTCATTGTCGGGTAGAAACTCTACCTCTTTAAAATAAGAATCAAGCACCCCGGCCAATATATGCAATCTTTTCCTTCCCTTGTTCACGGAGCATGAAGAGTCCAAAAAGATCAGGTGCCAGATGCAACCACTTTTGTGTCTCCTGATGGACCCATTCTTCCCTTAAAAAATAAGACTGTTAGACAAGCAGAATTAAAAGTTACAGGGACAGGAAACAAGAATTTAGTGGGAGATGTCACTCCTACTTCACATCCATTTGCTCCTGAACCAATCAATGTATTGTGGCCATGGAAGATGATATGCATTTATTGCATCCTGAGTGCTAGCACTACAACCCTGCAAGGTCGTATTTCCCAGCTGGTACCTAAACTGGGCCTCCCAATTTACCTTCTGTCTTTCTAAATGCCTTTCAAGTTCTGGGTGATGGGATACATGGAGAGATTGGTGAATATCAACAGAATTAATTAGCTCAATGCTTTACTTCATTTGCCAATAAATAAATTCCCAGGTCAAAGCAATCACTAATGGAATATCAGTGAATTAGTTAGTAGATCTATGGATAATGATGCAGGTAAGAATTTTGCATGCAGGGAAAATAAACCTATATCTATAGTACACACATGTTGTAGTGAGAAAAAACTGCTGCTCTCTCCATGATGGAAGAAGACCTGTGTAATCAACCTGCCACTAGATGACTGGTTCCTATTCCGGGGCTTGGGATTGGACCCGGATATTCATCACTGCAGTAGTTATCATTGGTACTCTGGTGTTGAACTAGCCATATAAGCCCCAGGGAGAGAAGTCAATGTTGAATCTATGCATAAACTCCTTCCCTGCTACTGTGGAAACTTTTTAAATGAGCCCATTGAACACTTAGATGTCTGAGGAAAAACCCTTTTGTCCACTTAGTCATTGAGAATCTCCTCTACTGAAGGAGTCATTTGACAAGTATCCCCGTGGTACCCTGTTATTTTCATACTCTGGGCACAACTTAAAAGTGTCCATCTATGTGCTTCTTTCCCTGTATCTTCTTATCACAGTCTTTCAATCTTGTTCTTTCGTGACCTGACTTAACTCAGCCCATGAATCAATATAAATCCATGCCTCAGACCATCTTCTTTCATAAAAAATCAACCACAAGATGTTCCTTCCAAAACTCACATGTGCATCTGCTTGTCAGAAGCCTATTCTATGAGAAAACCCTTACAATGATTTCTTTTTCCCTGCAAAGAGGAAGCATGGTCATCTGCTGGAAGTGCAGAGGAAGGTGACAGGATCAGAGGTTTGAGAATTCAGGTTTAAATTAGCCACTCATGAAAGTGGTTGATTTGGAGAAAAAAAAAGGATTGGTGGGGGCAGTTTTGAAGGTGCCAAACTGTATAGTTATATGATTTTTCTCCAGAAGCCTACTGTTAGTCATTGAAGACACAAAAACCACCACAATGAACAAATGCAACATGTTTATTGCAGCCTCAAGACTAGTCATTCACCTGAGTTTAAAAATAATCATTCTTTTACAAAGCAATTTACTGGTAATTCTAGCTAAATCAAAGTTATTATTTAGATGTTAGATTTTTAATAGCAGTTTTTTTGTCTAAGACATAATAGTAATGTATAAACATTTTTTTCCAAATAAGTACCATTTGAAATAATCATTGTCTTAGCCTGTTTATGCGGCTATAACAAATTACCTGAGGCTGGGTCCTTTATTTTTTAAAAATTTATTTCCTCACAATTCTGGAGACTGAGAGGCACAAGGTCAAGATGCTGCCAGGATCGCTGTCCGGTGAAAGATGGTTCTTCATAGATAGCGCTGTCTGGGTATTGTCACGTGGCCAAAGAGTGGATGAGAACAAACCCACTCCCTCAAGCCCTTTCATAGGGCCCCAATCACATACATGAGGGCTCTGCCCTTATGACTTAATCACCCCCTAAAGTCTCCACAATAGTTTTAACACTATCATATTGATGATTAAGTTTCAACATATGAACTTTGGAGGACATATTATTTATTCAGACCACAGCAATTATCTTACAAAATCAAATAATTGTTGTATATTGTAATCAAATCTGTTGATTACAATAGTTACCTGTAGGGAGGGAAACTAAGTGACTGAAGGAAGGACAAGAGTGGAAGGAGATTACTTTCACTTAATACCCCTTTGTAACTTTTGAATTTTATGCCTATACATAAAAATTCCTATAAATAATAAAATAATATCTATGAAAAGCCCCTTGATGTGTCCTGCTTTACCCACAAGTATACCCCTCTGCCAGGTGCTGACAGGGCAAGGCTCTATGCAACTGTGATCTACCCTATACCTATACCAAATGACACCTAACTGGTGATTTTTCTAAGCCATTTGCTCAGCATCAGCTAACCAGAAAGATATTTTCTGAAATATCTATGGTAAGAATACAGATTACTTATTTCTTCCTTATATTTTCCAAACTTTCTATCATGCTCATAGTCAGGGAAAATGCGTCATAAATCTTTTGTCATGTGTTTGTTCATTCACCTTCCCACATATTTGACCAAATTTTATTGAGTGTCGTATGTGGATGTGTTATAGAAATTCATATGTGCTGTGTTCTAGGAAATACAGAGCTAAAAAGAGGAAACCTCTAGTTGCCTTGGTCTCTTTTGAATGAAGCAGAGTGTAAATAAGGAAGGATTCCTGCCCTCCAGGTATTTACAGACAGATATATGGAAAAGCACCTAATAAAACAGAATGATTTTAAAGCTATATGCAACTAGCAATGTGTTATGGGACTAAGAAGAAGAAACAATCCTGTGCATATCAGGAAATGTTTCACTGGACAAAAAAGGAATCTGAATTAAGGTTTGAAGGAGGATTAGAATTTTAGAGAAGAGAACAAGATGGAAAGTGGTGAAAAGGGTGGCTAGCTCTGTGGGGTCTTTTCTTTAAGGGCACTAATCCCAATCATGAGGGCTCTACCTTCGTTACCTAATCATCCCCCAAAAAGCCCCACCTTCCAATACCATCACCTAGTTAAGATTTTTATATATGAATTTTGGGGAGATTAAGCATTGCAGTAAGTTTGGGAAGCTGGTCGCTGCCCAGTGAGATAAGAATGCAGTGTGCAGCTGGGTGCAGTGGCTGACGCCTGTAATCCCAGCACTTTGAGAGGCCGAGGCAGGTGGATGACCTGAGGTCAGGAGTCCGAGACCAGCCTGGCCAACACGGTGAAACCCTGGCTCTACTAAAAACACAAAAATTAGCCCAGTGTGGTGGCAGGTGCCTGTAATCCTGGTTACTCAGGAGGCTGAGGCAGGAGAATCACTAGAACCCAGGAGGCGGAGATTGCAGTGAGCCAAAATCGTGCCACTGCACTCCAGCCTGGGGGACAAAAGTGAGACTTCATCTCAAAAAAAAAAAAAGAAGAAGAAGAAAAAGAAAAAGAATGCAGTGTGCATGGAAATATTTCTGGGAAAGGATGCCAGAAAGGAATGGAGGAATCATATTGCCTTGAAGAGTGAAGCATGTACTGGGAAGACACTGAAAGTTTGTGAAAAGAAAGAAACAGCTTCCACTTATGTTTCAGGACAATGTCGTGTTTTAGGCAGTATGATGACATTAAGATCACGGACTTTGAAATTAAGCATACCTAAATTTTAATCTTTTCTTATACTCACTAGCAGTGTCATTTGGGGCAAGTCACTTAACTTTTCTGTTTCTTAATTTCATCAGATCAGACTAGAGTTGACAAATGAAAGTAATCAATGCTCAAATGGCACACAGTAGATGCTAAATAAATTATAGGTATCACCCTTTTTATGGCAATGTGGAGGGTATATTACCAAGGTGAGAGATTGAATGCACAGGCTATTCCATGGACTGATGTGGAGTCTTGATGAGAAGGGTTGAGGGCCCAAAATAAATAATGACTGGACTGTGGGAATAGAAATGAGAGAACAACGTTAAGATATTGGCATCTACTGGACAGAGGCAGAGATCCTGCAATACATAGAACAGCCCTCAACAACAAAGAATTACCCAGCAAAAAATGGCTGTAGTACCAAGATTGAGAATTCCTTTAATAATGGAAAGAGATCAGAGAACAAGTTGTATGATCTTTCTTTCCTTAGAAAAAAAAATTTTTTTTTGAGATGGGGTCTCACTCTGTTGCCCAGGCTGGGATGCAGTGACTCAATCTTGGCTCACTGCAACCTCCACCTCCTGGGCCCAAGCGATCCTCTCACCTCAGCCTCCTGAGTGTCTGGGACTACAGGCGCACACCATCACATCCAACTAAGTTTTTGTATTTTTTGTAGAGATGGGGTTTTGCCACATCACACAGGCTGGTCTGAAACTCCTGAGCTCAAGTAACCCACCCACCTCAGCCTCCCAAATTGCTGGGATTACAAGTGTGAACGACTGCGTCCAGTCCAATGATTGTTTTAAATTATGAAATATTTAAAACATATTTGCAATATAATAAACAGACACCTACATGCTTACCATCAAAATTTAATGCGTATTCATAACATAGTTCTTCTCCATCAAGGAGAAAGAGATGGAGCTGTGAGTCCGGATAATCCTTCAGACACACTCCAGCCCTCTGACTGAGAATCAGTTGTATCTGATGGAAGAGTACTTACATATCCTCAGGTAAAGATCTTTCATTTCTCCTTCACGGAACTTTAACATGTAAATTTTCTGAAAGGAATAACTTGTTAAATTAAGAGTAAGAATTTTCTATTAGGCTCATTAAACAACAATATTAACAAATATTATTAAGGTAGCATGACATCTGGGAAAGAAAGAAAAATTGAAGTTTTCTATAATAAAAACTTTCAATAAATGAGGCTTAACACTTCATAGGAACTCCATAGTTTTTAATTAAATGCAAGCAGAGAGGAGAACCCAGTCTACTCTCACAAGCTTCTCATTGCTCCATCAAAATCTGACATTGGGCTGGGGGTGGTGGCTCACGCCTGAAATCTCAGCACTTTGGGAGCTGAGGTGGGCCAATCACTTGAGGTCAGGAGTTCGAGACCAGACTGGTCAACATGGTGAAACTCCATCTCTACTAAAAATATAAAAATTAGCTGGGCATGGTGGTATGTGCCTGTATTCACAGCTACTCAGGAGGCTGAGGCAGGAGAATCGCTTGAACCAGGAGGTACAGGTTGCAGTAAGTAAGGAGGCAGAGGTTGCACTGCACTGCAGCCTGGACCACAGAGTGAGACTCTGTCCCCCCACCCAAAAAAAAAAAATCTGACATTGGCAAATGATTCAGTTTCAGTGCCTACAGTCTGTATATTTTGCCATGCGTGTGATTTCCCCCATAATATGCTACAAATATAAATGAAAAAATTAAGTGGCTCCGTCAGGCTTTTAGTGACCATTACCACTTATGAGATAAGTAGAGATATGCAGACACAGGGAGGTCAGACAGACTTACACATCAGCCAAGGCATTGTTCCTGTAGTAGGCTGCTTCAAATTCACACCACAGCACGGTTACAAGACCTACATATCAAGATCCTTTGAGTCACTCTTGGGCAGGTGGTACTACAGATGTAAAATCCGCATATGCCAAGGATTCATTGTGCCTTTATTAAATCATAGCACCTATCATGGCTTCTGTGATGGTTAATTTTATGTGTCAATCTGACTGGACTAAGGGATACCCAGATAGCTGGTAAAACATTTCTGGGTGTGTCTGTGAGGATTTCTGGAAGAAGGGCATTTGAATCAGTGGTTGAGTAAGAAAGAGTCACACTCATTGATGTGAGCAGGTATCATCCAATCCATTGAGGGCCCAGATAGAACAAAAAGGCAGAGGTATTAGGCTGGGCCCAGTGGTTCATGCTCACTTATAATCCCAATGGGAGGCCAAGGCAGGAAGATTGCTTGAGGCCGGAGTTCAAGACTAGTATGAGCAACATAAAGACACCCTTGTCAAAAAATTAGCTACTTGGGTGGCTGAGGCATGAGGATTGCTAGAGTCCAGGAGTTCAAGGTTGCAGTGAGCTATGATCACACCACTGCACTTCAACCTCAGTGACAGAGTGAGAACCTGTCTCTAGAAAAAAACGAAAATAAAATAAAAATTAAAAAAATAATAAAAATTTAAAGAAAACCAGAGGTAGAACAAACTCACTCTCTTCTTTAGCTGGGACATCCATCTTCTCCTGTCCTTAGACACTGGGCCTTTGGGCTCCGACTGAGACTTGTACCATTGGCTTCCCTGGTTTTCAGATCTTTGGGCTGAGATAGAGCACCACCAGCTTTCCTGGACCTCCAGTGTGCAGATAGCAGATTATGGGACTTCTCAGCTTTCATAAGTCAATCCCTCATAATAAATTTTTTTCTATACATCTATATGTATACTATTTGTTCTATTTCTCTGGAGAACCCTAATAGAGCTTCCTTCTTTGATCCACATCTGCCTAGGTACTCAGATCTTCTATTTACATGTGTATTTGTGACATGCATTTTCAATCAGCTGCCTCAAGCAGATTTTTTTTGTGGATTATTTTATGTCTGTGGTTTAACATGCTCATGTAACTATCTAAAGCTGTGCTGTCCACTACACTAGTCAATAACCCACATATGGTTACTGAGCATGTGAGACATGGCTAATCTAAATCAAAGTGTGCTCTAAGTGTAAAAAAAAACAGGATTTTGAAGACCTAGGGGGAAAAGGGAAAAAATGTCTCATTAATTTTATTACATTGATTACATGCTGAAATTATTTTAGGTATCTTCCATTAAATAAAATATACTACTAAAATCCATCTCATCTGGCTTTGTTACTTTTTAAATGTAACTTTTAGAAAATTTGTAAAAACCAGACAACCTTTTTTAGAGAAATATCTTTAGCTATTACATTATTAACAGACGATATTGTGTTAGATTACCCTGTGCTAGAATGGGAGATGTCCTATTCATGAGAGAGGTTTTATCAAGGAAGAAGTGGTTGTAGCCATATTTCCCTAGCCAGGTACTGATGAAATCAATTATTAAAGGTCTTACTTCTGAATGTGTACATACATATGACCCCTGGAGGTAGAAGGGATAATCATAAGGATTTTTAAGACAAAAATCATACTTGATTAGATTTTTTTTGTGGGTAAATAATTACATGTAAGAAGAGGATGCCATAATATCTACTTTTTCACAAAGTTTTGACCAAGTTTTGTGCTGAAAGTTTTCTTATCCATAAATGGGTGGGAAAAGAGTGTGAGATAAAAGCACTTCAGTTAAGAATAGATAACTTGGAACCAACCCAAATGTCCATCAATGATAGACTGGATAAAGCAAATGTGGCACATACATACCATGGAATACTATGCAGCCATAAAAAGGATGAGTTCATGTCCTTTGCAGGGACATGGATGAAGCTGGAAACCATCATTCTCAGCAAACTAACACAAGAATAGAAAACCAAACACTGCATGTTCTCACTCATAAGGGGGAATTGAACAATGAGAACACATGGACACATGGAGAGGAACATCACCCCCTGTTTGGGGGTGGGGAGGTAGGGGAGGGATAGTAGGTGATGGGTTGATGGGTGCAGCAAACCACTATGGCACGTGTATAACTATGTAACAAAACTGCACATTCTGTACATGTACCCCAGAACTTAAAGTATAATAAAAAAAGAATAGATGCATTAGTTATCTATTGCTGCATAACAATATTACTATAAACTTAGTGACTTAAAACAACACACATTTATTATCTCAGTTTCTGTGAGACAAGCATTCAAGTATAGCTTAGCTGGGATCTCTGCAAGACTAAAATCAAGATGTTGGCCAGGGCTGGATTCTCATCTGAGTTTGACTAGGGGAAGATCCACTTCCATACTCACATGGATATTGGCAGTATTCAGTTCTTTTTAGGATAACAGACTAAGAGTCTCAGTTTTTTACTAGATGTTGGCTGGAGGCTGCCCTCAGTTTCCTTGTTACATGTCCTCTCCACAGGGAAGCTCACAACACAGCCACTTGCTTCTTTAAAGGCAGCAAGAGAGAAAGCGTCTCAGCAAGAAGGATGTTACAGTCTTAATTAACACAATCACATACATGTAACCAAGTATATCCTATCACCTTTCTGTATTTTATTGGTTAAAAGCGAGTCACAGGTCACATACACACACACTCAAGGGAAAGGGAAAGTGTGAAGGCCATAGGGTAGAGAAAATGAGGCCTCCTTAGAGTCTGTCCTACAGATAGAGAACTGGCTTAGGGATAAAAATTAGGAAAAAATGTCACAGTGGTGTCCAAAGTATCTGTGTTCGGATCATTTTAATTAATATTTTTCAAATGATTTGGGGGAGAAGAAAAATAACAAGATTTCCCAGTTTTCCAACAGAAATCATTTTCTAAATAGTGAAATGTTGTGACAATGGGAATAAGCAAAGATTGCTCAATGGAAATCATGAGCTGTGGCAGTAGCAACATCATTGACAAGTGGGAAGCGGACTTATGTCTGAGAACCAAGACACAGAAGCAATAACTAGAACTGCACAACCATCTTGCTGGAGTCAAAGACAGGCTGCATCAGGGACTGGGGGCATTCAGGAAATGCTACCCAGTAGAGTTTAAGAATAGCAGAGTAAAACATGCAGGTCAGCCCTGTAGCAAAAGGAAAGTGGGTGCATGGTAAACGTTCTCTTCTTACAGAGATTCAAAAAACCTTCCAGTGAAAGGCCAGAGAAGATACATAGACTCTGTGACTGTCTTAAAAGAGAGAGAAAGGGAAAAACTTGCTAAACCATAGTATGTGGTGTCAATGCTCAGAAAAGATAACTGATTATTTTACAGGTTCTGAATTAATTAAAAATATTTTAATACCCAAGATCTCACACATTAAAACTGAATCATTCTGTGTTTTAGTGAGTAGCTGCCCTCATTTTCTTTCAACAATTATTTACTGAGCAGTTATTGTGCTAGGAGACGCAGTAGATGCTTCAAATACAGCATGAGCAAAAACAGGTGAGGTCTCTGCTCTCACAGAGCTCATAGTAATGGGAAAGATGAACACTGGATGAATAATTATACAAATAATGACATAATTATTACTGGTAAGTATTATTTAAAAATGAGAATAGGGTGCTTGGAGGAAAACATAATGGGGGACCCAATCTAGCATCCAGGATCAGGATTGAAGGCACAGTGACATTCAAGCTAAAACTTGATGGATAAGTTCCTGCCTAGAGATGGAGAAAGCAGATGCCAGCAGAGGAAATGTGTTAGAAGACCCCAAGAGAAAAGAGTTTGAGGTTCACTGGAGGAGGGAGGGTGACATGGCTGGGGCACGGAGAGCAAGAGCTCAAAATGACAGTAGCAATCACATAGAGCCATGTCAAGGATGTTTGAATTTCTTTTAAGAGCACTGAGAAGCCACTGAGAGTTTTAAGCAGAGAAATGACATAATATGATGTTTCCTTTAAACTGTCATTCTCATAGTTATTGGGGACTGGACTGAAGAAAGGGCAACTGTGGACACAGAACAGCCAGTAAGGTTTTCACAGTCATCCAGAGAGATACAATGGTGGTTTGGATTAGGCAAATGACAATGAAGATGGAGAGAAGTGGATACATTTAATAAATATTTTAAGGTAGAAAGGTCATTGATTGGATGTGAAGTACCTTTCAGAGGGAGATGGAATTTTCAAGGATGACAACCAGGTTTCTGGCATAAACAATTGGGGGGCAGTTACCATTTATTGATAAAAGGAAAAAGTAGATGGCTACTGATTCAGTAGCTGCAAAAAGTAAAACCTTTGGTACCAGGACCAAACAACTCTTTTAGAGTTTGTACAACACAAATTAAAATCGTGAACGACCAAACATTCTGAACTCCTGTCCAATAATTAATACCTGTGGATAACAGGCAACTGTTTTTCTATGCAAGAGTAAAGCTTATTCTGTCAATGTTATTATTGCAATATCTCACCATCAAGGGGATGTTCAGATTTATGAATGTATTTTCTGTATTAACATTTTATAAAACTGATTTGTCCAAGGTTTTGGTTTTCTTTTGTTTTTATGTTTGTTTGTTTTTGTTTCTGGTTTTTTTTTTTTTTTTTTTTTTTTTTGCTTTTCCATGTTGTTTGGCCTCTCAGATCTAACCCTGTGAGGCTGTAAGAAACTATGCTGTGTCTTATCCGCCTTTGACCTATAGTGGATATTCACTGAATATTTGCTGGTTAGAGAAATGAATGTTTATTGTGTGGATTGTAAACTACCATTGAGGTTAACAATGACTCTAAAAATGTAAAAATTAGACAGATGAATTCAATACAAACATGTCAAGATAAATGAATTGGAAGAAAATAATTCAGATCACACTAATAAAATATTGGGTTCTGAGCTATTCAAATACAACCCAAAATAATCCAGAACATAAATAACTTTTTCACAGAAAATATCTATCCTATGTTCTAAGATAGTAGCTTAATGCAATGAACTGTAAAGGGAGATTGATTTTAGAATTTAGTATTCAAATATCAAAGACAAGTGGGTATTGACCATGAGAAGACAAGGAATTTCTTATATGAAAAAAAAATCAGATAACAGTGAATGCAAAGATAAACATTTACAATTAGGTTTATAAAACTAGGAAATGAATTTCTCTGGTAATACAGCTGGTAATACAGCTATCTCTGAAAAATCCTATTTCACCAAAGGCAATTACTTTAAACAGTCATTCAAATTATACGACATTCATGGAAAAGGAATATTCCATAAACTATAAATTAAACCCAAATTGTTTCAAATCTCTAATGATTGTTCTACTTATTACCATTTGTTTCCATAGTTTGGTTTCTTTAGCTTGGTTAAATTGTAATCTGAGTGACACCTATTCAATGATCCCAACAGAGAATTCTAATTTTTATTGTGCAATCATTTCTAAACCTTGGATATCCATTTTACATGCAACACCAGTGAGGACTCTTAGGAAACCAATGCTATGTGACCCTTTCCAACAGTGCAGAGGTTTATGGCCCAATTTGTTTTGTTTTGTTTTGTTTAATCTTTAAAGGTTAAGACTGAGTTGCAAAAAGGATTAATTCGTCACCTCCTTATCAACCTTAGCCACAGAAACTGTGAGAGTCTCTTCAGAAGGAAACTTGCAGATTTAGGAATAGGTCTGAATAGGTCTGAAAAGAGGATTTATTTTTCACTAGATAATCTTGTACTGTTTTTTTGTGTGTGTGTGTTTGTTTGTTTGTTTGTTTGCTTGTTTGGGATGAAGTCTCACTCTGTTGCCCAGGCTGGAGTGCAGTGGTGCAATCTTGGCTTACTGCAACTTCCACCACCCGGGTTCAAGCAATTCTCCTGCCTCAGCCTCCCGAATAGCTGGGATTACAGGCACTCGCCACCACACCAGGCTAATTTTTGTATTCTTGGTAGAGATGGGGTTTCACCGTGTTGGCCAGGCTGGTCTCAAACTCCTGATCTCAAATCTGAAGTGATCCACCCACCTCTGCCTCCCAAAGTGCTGGGATTACCAGCATGAGCCACCATGCCCAGCCTGTTTGATTTTCTTTATGTGTTTATTTTAGCCACATGTATGTATTACCTTACAATCACCATAAATCACAATTTAAAAACAATAACAACAACAGAATTAGTTACATGAAAAACACCAAAAATTACATAAGTAGTTTTTTGTATCTCCCTTGGAGATAGTCTGTGTTTTTTCCAAAGTTCTACAGAATGTACTGATATTCTAAGTATAAAGTTCTGTTATATCATCTAAAAACAAAACTGAATGTCTATATGGTCAATAGAAACAAGTTAATTCTCTGCATTCCCAGGGTCATGATGCCAAAAATAAACTAAACTCTCCAAAATTCAAATCTCTTTAATCAAAAGTTTTGATTCTACCCTAAGGACTCTTTGTTCAAACTGCTAACAAAAATAAAATGGGCTGAGTTGAATTGAGTTAAATTGTCTCTTATTCTCACCTCAAAACTCCTAAGAATGTACCATGAGTTGGGAAAATGCATGTTTTTTAAAAAGCAGAGAATCTAAACAAGTCACGAAAGGATTGAGTCACCAGGTAAGAAAGGATGGCTGTGTGCAACACTGAAGTTAAGGTGCTAGGAAACAAAGCAGGCAAAACTCACCCTGGGTCTAGTGTCCAAATTCACCCAGAAACGAGCCTCAGACAAACTGGCTAATGCTATCTGCACTCATCTGTGGCTCGGTTGTACTAGCAAATTACCTTATTAATGAATAATAAGCAAACAGATCTAGGTCACCTATATTTCATTTCTTGGTGAGGTAGGTCCACTTTAGGGTTCCAAAGTCCAGATCAGAAATGGTTTTGAAGAAGTCGGAATCAGGACCTAGGACTCATAGGACCATCAAAATCTGGTTTAAAAATGTTCTATCAGTTCTATGTTGGTTCAAAGAAATGGCACAAGCTATGAAATTTTTTTTTTTTTTTTTTTTTTTTTTTGAGGCGGAGTCTCGCTCTGTCGCCCAGACTGGAGTGCAGTGGCGCAATCTCGGCTCACTGCAAGCTCCGCCTCCCGGGTTCACGCCATTCTCCTGCCTCAGCCTCCTGAGTAGCTGGTACTACAGGCGCCCGCCACCTCGCCCGGCTAGTTTTTTGTATTTTTAGTAGAGACGGGGTTTCACCATATTAGCCAGGATGGTCTCGATCTCCTGACCTCGTGATCCGCCCGTCTCGGCCTCCCAAAGTGCTGGGATTACAGGCTTGAGCCACCGCGCCCGGCCAAAGCTATGAAAATTTTTAAAACAACTTGCTGACAAAGCCACCCCTTTACCTTAAGACTTTTCAGCATTCATTTAATTTGACATTTTCTGCAAAATTTTTACGGATATGAGAGTTTTCCGAGACTATCTATAGCACAGCCTCTGCAGATAGCTCAAATCTCTCTCAAATTGGCCTTAATAATCCATATTTGTGGCTTTCAACCAGGGTTGGATGGGCTTGGCCTGAGTACTATAGTTTGGAAAATCTGCCACAGTGATTGGAATACATGGAGTCGACACCTGTTTACCTCCAGTGTGCACACTCACAGATGCACATACACTCAGGATTTATGTCACTGTATCTCAGGTTTTACCTTATTCCATTGTAGTGTCTTCTCACAGCAGAATAACATATCCACCATGGAACAGACTTTATCAAGCTTGAATTTCTTTCTTGAAAAAAGTCAAGATAGGATCTTTCTTTCTGTTGCCCAGGCTGGAGTGCAGTGGTGACATCATGGCTTACTGCAGCCTCAAACTCCTGGGCATAAGCAATCCTCCCACCTCAGCCTTGAGAGTAGCTGAGACTACAGGTGTGTGCCAACCAAGCCCAGCTAATTTTTTTAAATATTTTGCAGAGAAAGGTCTCACTATGTTGCCCAGGCTGTTGTCAAACTCTGGCCTCAAGCAATCCTCCCACCTCTGCCTCCCAAAGTGCTTGAATTACAGGCATGAGTACCATGCATGGCCAAGCTCAATTTTCTTGGTTTGTAAAACAAGTCATATTGAGTAGGCTTCTTAAAATTACACATGCTTTCTCACCTTGAGAATGATTTGCTGTAAGTTTACCATTCAGTTTTTCTGCTAACAGCATCCTTTCTGTCACCCAAGTTGGAGCGCAGTGGCGTGATCTCAGATCAACACAACCTCTGCTTCCCAAGCTCAAGCTATTCTCCCACCTCAGCCTCCTAAGCAACTGGGATTACAGGTATGTGCCACCACACCCAGCTAATTTTTGTGTATTTTTTAGAGACCGTGTTTCACCATGTTGCCCGGGCTGGTCTCAAACTCCTGAGCTCAAGTAATCCACCTGCCTCGGCCTCCCGAAGTTCTGGAATTATAGGCGTGGGTCACCATGCCTGGCATGCTAACAGCATCCTTTTCTTAACCATATTCCTCACATCTTTATGATGGCAAAATTCCAATTTATAATAACAATGCATACGTGACATTACAAAAGATTATTCTGTCTACTAAATTTGGGGTAAGTTTCTACATAAGTATAATGTCTCCATAATACATTTTGACATTTGTCACCCCATATTAAATTCACTTTTTTGGTTTTGGCTTCCAAAAAATTATAGTCACTTTTCACCAAACCACAATTAATGTAGTAATGTGCCACAGTCTTTGGATTAAAAGTACAGGGCTTGAGATTTAAATTTTAATTTTCTACTGAAGCAGCCACAACATTCTAAAATAAATTTTTCATATTTTATTTAGCTATCTTTACTACAATCACTCAACAACATTTATTATTTTAAAATATTTTAAAGCCGCTTTTAAAAGTAAAGAAACTCAGCTCCTTCATTAATAACACTGGAGGCAGCTCCAGTAGGGCCTGAGGTGTGGTTCTCAGTAGAGCCAGCCCCTAGAGTGGGACCCCAAATTCTGTCACTGTAGTTTTTAATCCATTCTTGATTTCTGTCACTTCATTTTTGAATTTGAATTAATTTTATTTTTTCATTCCTTATATAATTTTCTTAATGTCTTTTACTTCATTTTGAAATAATGCAGTACATTGGACCTGTTTTTTGAGTATGTCTTTTTGGCATTTTTTGTCTGTATAGATGTTATTTTACTCTTTATTCTCTTTTTTTCTTATACATCCCTAATCCAAAAATCTGAAATCCAAAATGCTCCAATATCCAGAACTTTTTGTGTGCCAACATGATGCCACAAGTAGAAAATTCCACACATAAGTACTTACCACAAACTTTGTTACATGCATAAACTTATTTAAAATACTGTTTAAAATCACTTCCGGGTGATGTGCCTGAGGCAAATATGAAACATAAATAAATTTTGTGTTGAAACTTGGGTCCCATTCCCAAGATATCTCATTATGTATATGCAAATATTCCAAAATCCAAAAGAATCCTAAATCTGAAACACTTCTAATTGCAAGCATTTCAGATAAGCCATACTTAGCCTTAACAACTTTGTATGGCATCCGACCTCAATATTTTTCTGTTGCTCATTTTCATGCGAATTTAGTTTTCCAGAACTTTAAGAAGAAAGATTGATTCAGACAGCTTTTATAACCTTGATTGTTCAAAATATGGCAGCTCGCTATCAGAGATTCCGTGACTCTATTCCCCTCTCCCACTTTAATCTGGGCTTCTCTTTCCTTCCCCATTGTTCCTATCCTGCTACGTTTTAACTGCAGTCTCAGCCATGGAAATGAGACTGGTGGGTCAGTTTCCAAAGTTTATGAGATTAAGCCACTCGGGATACTGTAGGCTTTCCCTGAAGATTCCCCTAGTTTCTTAGCTCTTCCATCCACTAACTACGTGACCTTGGAAAAATTGTTCTACCTCTCTGGGCCTCTTTTCCTCATTTGTAACATGGAGATCAGATAATAAGATAATGAATTTTCATTTGAGGTTCTTAAAACATTGTTCACATGAAGCGAGCACTTTCTGAAGGTTTGTTTAATAAGTAAATATTCGTCTAATCCTTATCTATTAATTCACCTTGAAGTTGTAGAAGCTCTCAGGTAAACTGATCTAAACCATCTGCCTCCCCAGTGCCTCACGGAGCCTGTTCAGGTGTTAGCCATAGTTAAAGCTTTAATTTACCTTATCAACATATTTCACATTATTAGGGGGATTATTTTTTAATTAATAATTAAAAATTTTGTTTGTACCTTACTATGAGATTGAGGCTAGAGATTGGGGCTATGTGGGTGTGTGTTTTTTGTTTATTTGTATTTTTTATTTTTGTTTGCTTTTATTTGATTAATAACAGCAAAATTTAAGCATATGATATCGTATTGTTAACTGTAGGCACAATGTGTATTTTTATTTTGTTTTATTGACGCATAACAGATGTACATAGTTTGAGGGTACATGTGATAATTTAATACATTCATATAGCTTGTAAAGATTATATATATCAGTGTACTTGGGATATTGATCACTTTAAATATGGGTCTTTTATGTATGCTAGAAACATTCAAATTATTCTTTTCTAGCTATTTTAAAATACACAATAGATTATCGTAAACTATAGTCATCCTACTGATGTATCTAACACTAGGTCTTATCTCTTCTATCAAACTATACATTTGTACAGTTTTACCATTAATCAATTTCTCTCCATCCTCCCTCCCCATTACCCTTCCCAGCCTCTAGTAACCATCAATCTACTCTCTATCGTCATGAGAACCACTTTGTTAGCTCTAACATAAGAGTGACCACATGCAATATTTGTCTTTCTGTGCCTGGCTTATTTCACTTAACATAATGACCTCCAGTTCCATCCATGTTACTGCAGATGAAAGGATTTCACTCTTTTTAATGACTGAATAATATTCCATTGTGTATATATAGCACATTTTCTTTATCCATTTATCCATTGATGGGCACTTAGGTTGATTCTGAATACTGCTACAATAAACATGGGAGTGCAGATGTCTCTTTGATATGTTTATCTCCTTTCTTTTGGATATATACCCAGTAGTGGAATTGCTGGATCATATGGTAGTTCTATTTTTAGATTTTGGAGAACCTCTGTACTGTCTGCAATAGTGGCTGCACCAATTTACATTCCCACCAACAGTGTATGTGGGTTCCCCCTTCTCCACATCCTCACCAGCATCCATTATTCCCTGTCTTTTGGATAAAAGCCATTTTAAGTGGGGTGAGATGACATCTCCTTGTGGTTTCGCATTGCATTTCCTTGATTATTAGTGATGTTGGGTATTTTTTCACATGCCTGTTGGCTATTCGTATGTCTTCTTTGGAGAAATGTCTATTCAGATCTTTTGCTCATTTTTCAATCAGATTATTTGGATTTTTGCTAGTAAGTTGTTTAAGCTTCTTATATATTTTGATTATTAATGTCTTTTCAGATAGGTGGTTTACAAATATTTTCTCTTATTCTGTATATTGTCTCTTCACTTTGTTGACTGCTTCCTTTGCTGTGCAGAAGCTTTTTAGCTTGAAGCAATCCAATTTGTCAATTTAACTAAATTAAAAATCTTCTGCACAGCAAAAGAAACTATCAACAGAGTAAACAGGCAACCTACAGAATGGGAGAAAATTTTTGCAATCTATGCATCTGACAAAGATCTAATACCCAGCATCCATAAATAACTTAGAAACAAACAACCCATTAAAAAGTGGGCAAAGGACATGAACAGATACTTCTCAAAAGAAGACATACATTCTCCCAACAGGCACATGAAAAAAAGCTTAACAGTACTCATCACTAGATAAATGCAAATCCAAACCACAATGAGATACCATCTCATAGCAGTCAGAATGGCAATTATTAAAAACTCAAAAATGACAGATGCTGGCGAGGTTGTGGAGAAGAAGAAACATTTTTTACATCGTTGGTGGGAGTGTAAATTAGTTCAACCATTGTGGAAGACAGTGTGGCAATTCCTCAAAGACCTAGAACTAAAAATACCATTCAACCCAGCAAATCCCATTACTGGGTATATACCCAAAGGAATATAAATCATTCTATTATAAAGACACATGCATGTGTGTGTTCATTGCAGTACTGTTCACAATAGCAAATACATGGAATCAACCTAAATGCCCATCAATGATACCCTAAATAAAGAAAACGTAGTACATATATACCATGGAATACTATGCAGCCATAAAAAGAAATAAGATCATGTCCTTTGCAGGGACATGGATGGAACTGGAGGCCATTATCCTTAACAAACTAATGCAGGAACAGAAAACCAAATACTGCATGTTCTCACTGATAAGGGGAAGCTAAGTGCTGAGAATACGTGGACACGTGGCAGGGAACAACACACATGGGGCATGTCAGAGGCAGGGATGGGAGGAGGGAGAAGATCAAGAAGAATAACTAGTGGATGCTGGGATTAATGCCTGGGTGATGGGATGATCTGTGCAGCAAACCACCATGGCACACGTTTACCTATGTAACAAACCTGCACATTCTGCACATGTACCTCTGAACTTAAAACACAAATTGGAAATAAATATAAATAAATAAAATAAAAAACAATAAATCTTGTCTATTTTTGCTTTGGTTGCCTATGCTTTTGAGGTCTTAAGCCAAAAATCTTTGCCCCGACCAATGCTCCTGCAGCATTTCCCCAAAGCTTTCTTCTAGTAGTTTTATAGTTTCAGGTTTTAGATTTAAGTCTTTATATGGATTTGATTTTTGTATATGGTGAGAGATAGGGGTATCGTTTTATTCTTCTCCATATTGTTGTCCAGTTTTCCCAGCACTATTTATTGAAAAGAGTCCTTTCCCCATTGTGTGTTCTTGGCACCTTTGTCAAAGATGAATTGACTTTAAAGACGTGGATTTATATCTGCATACTTATTTGCAATTGTTACAGTCTATTCCTCAATTGACCCATTCATCAACATATAATGATGTTCTTTGTCTCTTCTCATAGTTTTTGTCTTGAAATCTATTTTGTCTAATATAAGTATAGCTAGCTACTCCTGCTCTTTTTTTGGTTTCCACTGACATGGAATGCCTTTTTCCATCCATTTATTTTCAGTCTGTGTGTTTTTTATAGGTGAACTGTGTGTGTTTTTATAGGTGAACTGTGTTTCTTACAGGCATCAAGCCTGTGTTGGGTCTCTTTTTCTGATCCATCCAGCTATTCTATATTTTTTAACTGGAGAATTTAGACCATTTACATTCAATGTTATTACTGATAAATAAGAACTTACCCCTGCCATGTTGTTATTTGATTTTTGCTTTGTGGCCTCTCTTCCTTATCTTCTTCCTTCTTGTCTTTCTTTTAGTGAAGGCAATTTTCTCTTGTAGTATGATTTCTTTTCTTGCTTTTCATTTTTTTTGTATCTGTTGTGTGTTTTTTGGTTTGAGGTTACCATGAGGCTTGCAAATATAATCTTATAACCCATTATTTTAAGCTGACAACAACTTAACACTGTTTACATAAACAAACTAGCAAAAAGAAAGTAAAAGCTCTATACTTTTACTTCATCCCCCTGCTTTTTAACTATTTGTTATTTCTATTTACTGTACTGTATATATCTTGAAAAGTTGATGTAGTTATTATTTTTAATTGGTTCATCATTTAGTCTCTCTACTTAATAGTTGTTTACACAGCACAGTTAGGGTGTTATAATCTGTGTTTTTTTGTATACTTACTGTTACTAGTCAGTTTTACACCTTTAGATTATTTCTTATTGTTCATCAACGTCCTTTTCTTTCTGTTTGAAGTACTCCCTTTAGCATTTCTTATAGGACAGGTCTGGTGTTGATAAAGTCCTTCATTCTTTTGTTTGTCTGGGAAACTGTTTATTTCCCCTTCGTGGTTGAAGGATATTTTCACCAGATACATTATTCTAGGGTAAAAGTTTTTTTCATTCAGCACTCTAAATGTGTCATGCCACTCTCTACTGGCCAGTAAGGCTTCCACTGAAAAGTCTGCTTCCAGATGTATTGGAGCTCCATTGCATGTTGTTTGTTTCTTTTCTCCTGTTGCTTTTAGGATCCTTTCTTTATCCTTGACCTTTAGGAGTCTGATGGTTAAATGCCTAGCAGTTTTCTTTGGGCTAAATCTGCTGGTGTTGCATGTTCTCACTCATAGGTGGGAACTGAACAATGAGATCACTTGGACTCGGGAAGGGGAACATCACGCACTGGGGCCTATCACGGGGAGGGGGGAGGGGGGAGGAAGGAGGGATTGCATTGGGGAGTTATACATGATATAAATGATGAATTGATGGGTGCTGACGAGTTGATGGGTGCAGCACACCAACATGGCATAAGTATACATATGTAACAAACCTGCACGTTATGCACATGTACCCTAGAACTTAAAGTATAATAAAAATAAATAAATAAATAAATAAATAAATAAATAAATAAATAAATAAATAAATCTGCTGGTGTTCTATAACCTTCTTGTACCTGGATATTGATAGTTTTCTCTAGGTTTGGGAAATTCTCTTTTTCCTTTGAATAAGCTTTCTACCCCATCTTATTCTCAACCTCCTCTTTAAGGCCATTTAACTCTTACATTTGCCCTTTTGAGGCTATTTGCTAGACCTTGTAGGTATACTTCATTACTTCTTATTCTTTTTTCTTTTTTCTCCGCTGTGTGTTTTCACATAGCCTGTCTCCAAGCTCACTAATTCTTTCTTCTGTTTGACCAATTCTGCTATTAAATGATTCCGATGTGTTCTTCAGTATATCAATTGCATTTTTCAACTCCAGAATTTTTGCTGGATTATTTTTATTTCAATATCTTAGTTAAATTTATCTTATAGGATTCTGAATTTTTTCTCTGTGTTATCTTGAATTTCTTTGAGTTTACTCAACACAGCTATTTTGAATTCTTTGTTTAAAATGTCACATATCTCATCTCTCCAGGATTGCTCTTTGGTGCCTTATTTAGTTTGTTTGGTGAAGTCATGTTTTCCTGGATGGTGTTGATGCTTATAGATGTTTGTCAGTATCTGGGCATTGAAAAGTTACGTATTTATTGTAGTCTTCCCAGTCTGGGTTTGTTTGTGGCTGTCCTTCTTGGAAAGGCTTTCCAGGTATTTGAAACGACTTGGGTGTTGTGATCTAAGTTGTATCTGTTTTAGGGGAAACTCAAAGCCCAGTAATGCTGTGGTTCTTGGGCACTCATAGAGGTACCACCTTGGTGGTCTTGAATAAGATCTGGAAGAATTATCTGGATTACCAGGCAGAGACTCTTGTTCTCTTCTCTTACTTTCTCCCAAACAGTCTCTCTCTCGCTCTCTCTCTCTCTCTCTCTCTCTCTGCTGAGCCTCCTGGAGCTGGGGGTGGGGTGACACAAGAAACCCCTGTGGCCACCACCATTGGGACTATGTTGGGTCAGACCTGAAGCCAGCACAGTATAGAATCTTGCTCAAGGCCTGCTGTTACCCCTACCTGGCTACCACCTATGTTTGCTCAAGGACCTAGAACTGTACAATCAGCAGGTAGTAAAGCCAGACAGGCTTGTGTTTCTCAAACCATGAGACAGAGCCCTTCCCAGTCTTCCCTCTGCTTTCCATAGGCAGAGGAGTCTCACTCTGTGGCCACCACCACCACAGGCCCACAGGGAGTACTGCCAGGCTTCCACCAATGTTCACTTAAGGCTCAAAGCCTCTTCAGTCAGCTTGTGGTGAATGTTGCCAAGCCTGGGACTCACCCTTCAGAAAAGTAGGCTCCTTGTGACCCAAGTCAGGCCAGAAATGCCATCTAAGAGCCACACCTGGAATTAGTGACCCCAAGAGCCTGCCTGGTGCTCTACCTTCCTGTGGCCCAACTGGTATCTAAGGTGCAAGACAAAGTTCCCTTTTACTTTTCCCTCTGCTTTTCTCAAGCAGAGGGAATCTCTCATTATAGCCACTACAGCTGGGAATGTGCTGTGTCTCACCTGAAGCTGGCAATTCTCAGAGTCTCAACCACAACCCAGAATACCTGGATATTGCTACTAGTTATTCAGGGCCCAAGTGCTCTTTAGTCAGCAAGTGATGAGGGGTCCTGCCATGACTAAGTCCTTTTCTTCAAAGCAGCATGTTCCCTTCTGGCCCAAGGTGTGTCTAGAAATGCTGTCTAGGAGCTAGGGCCTGGAATGGGGGCCTCACGACTATGCCCATTACCCTATCCTACTGTGGCTGGGCTGGTATCCAAGATGTAAGACAAAGTCCTCTTTGGTCTTCTCTCTCCTTTCCTCAGGCGGAAAGAAGGGATCTCTCTCAGACCTGCAAGCTGTTCAGCCTGGAGTTTGGGGAGGAGTGGCGCAAGCACGCCTTTAGCTGCCCTGGCATCTCAGTAGGTCATGTGCCACCGCCAGTCCACTGTCTCTGAGCCCAGCTCAGCACTAAGACCCACCTAGGAGTTGTAGTCCTTGTGGCCTAAAATGTCTTTCAACTTTATTTAGAGCCCCAGAGCACTCCAGCACTCAATGACAAGGCTTGCCAGAACTGAGTTCAATGAAAAGTCTCACAATCACTGCATTCTCCCTCCCCAAGCACACAGATTCTTCACACCATGCAGCCACTGCGGGGGGTACCAGGAAACCGCAATTAAAGACTGTTTTTTCTTGACCTTTTCAGTGCCTCTTTCAGTAAGGTGAAGTTAATACAAGGTACTGTGAGTGGCTCACCTAATTTTTGGTTCTCATTGAAAGTGTGTGTGTGTGTGTGTGTGTGTGTGTGTGTGTGTGTGTGTGTGTGTAGATGTTAAATCTGGTGTTCCCATGGGGGGTGAGGAGACAATTATTGCAACCTTCTATTCTGTCATCTCATTCCACCCTTCTGCCAGTAGTAAGTGTTAGAGTCGGACGTGTGATGCCTCTAGTTTTGTTATTTTTGCTCAGGAGTGTTTTGGCTATTTAGAGTGTTTTGTGGTTCCATATAAATTTTAGAAGTTTTTTCTATTTTGTGAAGAATGTCACTGGTATTTTGATAGAGATTGCATTGAATCTGTAAATTATTTTGGGTAGCATTGTCATTTTAACAGTGTTAATTCTTCCAACCCACAAGCATGGAATATCTTTTGTTTGTGTCCTCTTCAACTGTTTTTATCAGTGTTTTATAGTTTTCTTCGTATAGATCTTTCATTTCTTTAAGTTGATTCTTAGGTATTTTATTTTATTTGTAGCTATTTTAAATGGGATTGCTTTCTTGATTTCTTTTTCAGATTGTTCACTGTTGGTGTATATAAACGCTACTGATTTTTGTATGTTGATTCTGTACCCTACAACTTTATTGAGTTTTGTAATAACTTCTAACAGGTCTTTGGTGGAATCTTGAGGTTTCTCTAAGTATAAGATTATGTTATCTGTGAACGAGAGTAATTTGACTTCTTCCTTTCTAATCTGGATGCCCTTTCTTTCTTTCTCTTCCCTATTGATCTGGACAGGACTTCCAGTACTCTGTTGAATAAAAGGAATAAAAGTAGTGAAAGTGGCAATTATTGTCTCACTCCAAATCTTAGAGGAAAGGCCTTCAGTTTTTTTCCAGACTAATGTTAGCTGTAGGTTTGTCATATACAACCTTTATTATTTTGAGTCACATTTCTTCTATGCCCAGTTTGATGAGGGCTTTTGTCATAAAGGAATGTTGAATTTTATCAAATATTTTTTCAGCATTTGTTAAAATAATCATACGGTTTTTGTTCTTGGTTCTGTTAATGCGACGTGTCACATTTATTGATTTGTGTATGTTGAACTATCCATGCATCCATGGGATGAATCTCATAATGGTGAATTATCTTTTTGATGTGTTGTTTTTCTTTAGTGTATTTACAGATACATTTTTTAAAAAACCAGAAAGCCAAATTCAACAACACATCAAAAAATTAATTAGATTATTCTTAAGATATTTAGAACACCAATTATTGAGAATAAATTTCATTTATCTGGGAAAACACAGATCACAGGTAGCCCTGGAGCTGAGGAATCACTTTAATTTTTAGTAAAATTTGCAAGTCCACAGCTTTCTGATCAACCTTGCACTGCTCTGTAATCTCCTTTTTTTTTTCTCTCTCTTTGTTGACGATCTCACCTTCCCAGTGTCTGGGCTTCCACAGCTTCTTCCTCTTGAAGTAAGTATAAGTAAGATGTTTTAAGATTTTCACATTGCTGGTAACAATTTTTGTGGAGGTGGCAATGACAAATTTCTTGTGTGTCCTTCATAGAAGAACTCAACTGAGAACCAGAGATCCAGGCACAAGTAAGAAGCCACTGCCCAGCTGCTTCAGGAAAACCACCCTGTTGCCTCTGTGGTGCCCAGTGGAGATCGGCAGAATGGTCCTGGGAGTGATGCTGCCTCGCAGTTTTCTCTGTGCTGACTGAAAGATTTTTGGCTGTGGCTCAACAGCTTTCAGGGCATGTCTTCAGTAGGATAATACCTATGCATTTTGCAAAGTATAACCAGCTGAGTACCTTCAACTTTGTCACCACCAACTGCTTTTGTATTATAACAGTTGCAAGGACCTTCTCCTTTTTCTTTTCAATCTTTGATTTACTGGCTGAATACTTCCTCTTGTACATAACCTTTCCTCAATACATAGCAGATTGGGAATATCTGCCAATTCCTCTGATGAAGACAGGACTTCAGCTGCAATGAGGTTTCCCCTTCTTGGCCTTTTTGTTACCCTTTTTTATCTTGCCATTAGCATCAGCCTTCTTGGCTTAAAGTTTCTTATCCTTAGTATCCACCTTCTCAACTTTTTCACCCACCATCTTGCAAGATGGGAAAGAGAACTTGCTAGCACTTTATTGAGGATTTTTTTTCCTGTGTCTGTTTTCATAAGGGATATTGGCCTGTAGTTTTCCTTTTATTGTGTCCTTCTCTGATTTGTTATCAGGGTAATGCTGGCCTCAGAATGAGTTTGGAAGTATTCCCTTCTCTTCCATCTTTTTTGAAGAGTTTGAGTAGAATTGGTATTAGTTCTTCTTTAAATGTTTAGTAGAATTCAATAGTGAAGCTATGAGGTCCTAGGCTTTTCTTTGATGGTACACTTTTTATTACAGCTTTGTTCTCATTTCTCATTATTGGTTTGTTGAGGTTTTCTATTTTTTCATGGTTCAATCTTGGTAGGTTGCTGTATCCAAGAACGTATCCATTTTTTCTAGGTTTTCAAATTTGTTGGCATATAGTTATTCATAATTATCTCTAATGATCATTTGCATTTCTGTAGTCTCAGTTGTTTCTGATTATTTATTTAGCCCTTCACTCTTTTTTCTTCTTAGTCTAGTTAATGGTTTGGTGATTTTGTTTATCTTTTTAAAAAAACCTTTTTATTTCATTGATCTTCCATAATATTTTTTAGTTTCAATTTCATTTATTTCTGCTCTAATCTTTATTTCCTTCCTTCTACTAATTTTGATTTATGTTTGTTTTTGCTATTCTAGTTCGTTGAGGTGCATCGTTAAGTTGTTTATTTGAGGTTGTTCTACTCTTTTGATATAGGTGTTTATTGCTATAAACTTCCCTCTTAGTGCTGCTTTGCTTTGTGTCATCCCACATATTTTGGTATACTGTATTCTCCTTTTCATTAACTTCAACTATGTTTAATTTCCTTCTTAATTTATTCATTGATCCATTTGTCATTCAGGAGCATGTTGTTTAATTTCCACTTGTTTGTGAAGTTTTTGAGGTTTCTCTTATTATTGATTTCTAGTTTTATTCCACTGTGATCAGAAATGGTAATTTTTAAAATTATTTTTATTTTATTTATTTTTTAGAGACAGGGTCTTGCTCTGTTGCCCAGGCTGGAGTGCAGCGGTATGATCATGGCTCACTGGTGCCTGAAGCTTCCAGGCTCAAGTGATCCTCCCACTTCAGCCCCTCAAGTAGCTGGGACTACAGGCAGGTGCCATCGTGCCTGGCTAATTTTGTTTATTTTTTGTAGAGATGGAGTCTCACTATGTCGCCCAGGCTGCTCTCAAACCCCTGGGCTCAAGTGATCCTCCCATCTCAGACTCCCAAAGTATTGGGAATGTGGGGATGAGTCACCTCACCGGGCCAGGAAAGATACTTGATATGATTTCTACTGTTTAAAATTTGTTCAGACTTGTTTTGTGGCCTAAGATACGGTCTGTTGGAGACTGTTCCTTGTGCTGTTAAACAGAATATGTATTCTGCAGCAGTTGAGTAAAATATTCGGTAAATAAGTTAGGCCTATTAGGTCTAGTGTGCAGTTTAACTCCAATGTTTCTTTGTTGATTTTCTGTCTGGATAATCTGTTCATTACTCACAGTAGAGTACTAAAGTCCCCCACTATTATTGTATTGTGATCTATCTCTCCCTTTAGATATATTAATTTTTTTAAATATACTTGGGATCTCCTGTTTTGGGTGTATAGATATTTATAATTGTTAATCCTCTTGCCAGTTTGACTCCTTTATTATTATATAGTGACCTGCTTTGTCTCTTCTTATAGTCTTTGATTTGTAGTCTGTTTTATCTGATATAAGTAGAGCTACTCCTGCTCTTTTTTTTGTTTCCAGTTGCATAGAATCTCTTTTTCCACCTCTTCACTTTCAGTCCATGTGTATTTTTATAGGCGAAATTGGTTTCTTGTAGGTAGCATGTAGCCGAGTCTTGGTTCTTTATCCATTCAGCCACCCTATGCCTTTTAATCAGAGAAGTGAGTCCATTTATATTCAGTGTTACTATTGGTAAGCAAAGACTTACTACTGCCATTTTGTTTCTTATTTTCTGGTGGTTTTGTACCTTCTCTCCTCTTATTTCCTTTCTTGCTGTCTTCCTTCATGGCTAAGTGATTTTCTCTAGTAGTATTTCTAATTCATTGCTTTTTATTTTTAGTGTATCTGTTATAGGTTTTTGTGTTGTGGTTACCTTGAGGATTATAAAAAGCACCTTGCAGACATAAGAAATTATTTTATAGAGATGAAAAAATATCTTAGATCTCAAAAAGTAGAATAAAAACAAAGAAAATAATTTTTAAAAAATTTTACATGTTAACTCCACCCCCCCTCCCCATTTTGACTTTTAGTCATCTCAATTTATGTGTTTTAAATTATCTATCACTTGACAGGTTACTGTCGCTATTATTGCTTGATTTGTATTTTGGGCTTCATACTAGAATTATGAGTAGAACGCATCCCACAATTACAGTATGACAGTATTCTGAGTTTGTTCATGTATTTAGATTTACCAGTGGGTTTTATAGTTTCAAATTTTTTTTAGTTTTCTTTTCTTTTTGTTTTGTACATTAGTGTTTTTACTTTCAGATTGAATAGCTCCCTTTCATATGTCTTGTAAGGTAAATCTGATGGTGATGAATTCTCTCAGCTTTTGTTTGTCTGGAAAGACTTTTGTCTCCTTCATGGTTGAAGGATAAATTTACTGGAGACTGTATTCTTGGATGGCAGTTTAAAAAAAAAAAAAAAACTCCCTCACTTTAAAAATGTTATTCCACTCCCTCCTGGCCTGTGTGATTTCCACTGAGAAGTCTGTTGCCAGATGAACTGGAGCTCCTGTATATGTTATCTGCTTATTTTCTCTTGCCACTTCTAGCATCTTTCCTTTGTCCTTGTCCTTTAAGTGTTATTATATGCTTTGGGGTAGTTTTATTTTAATCAAATCTGTTTGGTGTTCTCTGACCTTCCTGTACCTGAATATTTATATCTTTCTCGAGTTTTGGAAAGTTTCATTTTATCATTTCTTTGAATAAGCTTTCCACTCCATGCTCTTGCTCGACTTCCTCTTGAACGCCAGTAATTCTTAGATTTGGTCTTTTGAGGCAATTTTCTGTATCTTGTAGATGATCTTTGTTAGTTGCCTTTTTTTCTCCTTTCATTGTGTATTTTCAAATAGCTTGTCTTTGAGAGCACTGATTTTTTTCCTGTGCTTGATCCATGTGGCTGTTGAGAGCTTCTAATGAATTTTTCAGTTCAGCAAATGTATTTCTGAGTTCCAAGATTTCTGTTTTTTTTTTTTTTTTTTTTTTTTTTTTCAATCTCTTTGTTACATTTATCTGATAAACTTCTGAATTGCTTTCCTGTGTTATCTTGGAAATCACTGAGTTCCTTAAAACTGCTGTTTTAAATTATTGGTCAGATTCACATATTACCATCTTACTGGGGTCAGTAAGATGGTTCCTTGCTTTGTCCATTTGGGGAGATCATCTTTCCCCATTTGCTGTTGTTTCTTGTGGATGTACATCTGTGTCTTTGCATTGAAGGATTATTTATTCCAGTCTTCTTTGACTAGCTTATTTTGGTTTTTATTAGATATATTTGCTTAGAGGTTCTTAACCACTAGGTTGCTGCCTCCTTTTCAGTCTATGTGGCTCCTTAAGCCCAGCTTCACCTCAGTTGTAGTAAACAATCATAGCACTGCCCTTCCCAAAGATATTTTGGCAGTGTGGAAGGTTGGCTAGTGGTTTGTACCCAGGGGACCTGTGGAACAAATCTCCTACAGCATGCTGCTGCTGAGCAATCATTCTCATTTGGTGTCCCCTTTAGCTGAGTTACACAACAGAGTTTTCAGGGCTGCATGGTAGTACTGCCTCTGCCCTTTGTCTCTGCCTATTCTCAGGGATATTTCTCCCTTTAGGCACTCACAGTGTGCCCTGTGGTTAAGGCAGGTGCCAGTCTCCTGCCAGGGAACCCAAATTGGTGAGGAAGCTGGTTGTCCACTTCAGTCTCACTTTTTCCAGTGTAGAAACTGTGTTGGGGAAGAATTTTCCCACCCTTATCGCTGGCCTGAATGTGAGGAGGGACATCGTGGATGTGGAAGTTCTATTCTCTGTCTTCTCAGAGTTTTTTTCACTTCTCTGTGGGCGCAGGAACTGTCTCATCTTCATATTTGAGTTCTGGGATATTGCTGGTGATAATCTTGGTGCTGTATATTTGTTTTTAGTTTTCTGTGGGGGAGAGTGAAGCCAGCTTGCTGCTATACCACCATTTTGGATCTATGTGTTATTTTGGTCTTTAACAAAAGATTCGAGAGAAAGGAAAGCTGTTTAGTGTTATCTTATTAAGAACACAAATGCTCTTCATCTCCAGTGGGAGAAGTATTTCTCATTATATCCGTTCAATTTTCCCTTTTCTCTAGGCTTTCTAGGGACTCAGAGGTAACTTTATTTGCATGTAATTAAATAAAACTCCTCAACACCTGACACTATTAGCAAAGGTGGCAAACGATTCGTTTAGAAAGTCTCTGGAAAACTTTTTCTTAAAGTTCAGAGTATTGTTAAAGGTTTCTGAAATTTTAATTTTTTACAACTTATGATTCAATGCTGCAAACTTCTATTATCTATGGTCGGAATACACCACTTCTCTAACCTGTTGGATCTCATCTTTTCCTTTTTTTTTTTTTTTCCTCTTTGAGACAGAGTCTTACTCTATCACCCAGGCTGGAGTGCAGTGGCGCAATCTCGGCTCACTGCAACCTCCGTCTCCTGGGTTCAAGCAATTCTCCTTTCTCAGCCTCCTGAGTAGCTGGGATTACAGAAGCACGCCACTACGCCTGGCTAATTTTTGTATTTTCAGTAGAGACGGGGTTTTTTTTCACCCTGTTGGCCAGGAGGTCGAGACCATCCTGTGCTTGATCCATTTGGCTGTTGAGAGCTTCTAATGAATTTTTATTAGTGATCCACCGACCTCAGCCTCCCAAAGTGCTGGGATTACAGGCATGAGCCACCACACCCGGCCTCGTCTTTTCTTTTTTAAGCAATTTTTCTCTGCTTTAGAACATATAGATCCAAAAACCTAACCAACCATATTTTTAGTATGTAGGTTGCCAAAAAGTATTTATCTATATCATCCTAGGATTTGTCTGGAAAAAAATATGATCAAAAAAAGAGAGGAGGTATTCATGACAACTAGATGTAATGTGTGCGGCTGGTTTGAATCCTGAACTTGAAATTTTTTTTCTTCTTTTTCTGTAAAGAATATTTTTGGGAAAATTGATGAAATTTAAATAATGTCTATAGATAAGAATTTAATGTCAATTTTCCTGATTTAGATAATTAGACTGTGATTAATGAACTTGAAGCATTTGGTGTAGAAACATCATGTCTGCAACTTAACTCTCAGAGTTCAGAGAAAGAGAGAGAGGATGCAAGAGTAAATGTGTAAAATGTTAACATTTGGGGAACCTGGATGAAAGGTATATGGGAATTCTTTGTACTATTCTTTTACAACTTTTGTGAAAGTCTAAAATTCTTTTAAAATATATTTTTTAAATAGTCAGGGATTAAGAGCAGAAAGTAAGGTCAGTGTCCTGAAGATCCCTTTGAGCACTTCCAGGATCCCTAAATGGTACACATGGAAAGCAGAAACCTTATTACCTTAAAAGAAAAGTTGGGAGCTTAGAGTACCTTACATTTGGCTAAAAAGGCCAATCCAAAATTACTACCTAAAAGGTACTCACTTTGATAGGTACAATGATGTTTAACTCAATACACTGCCATTCCATATTAGCAGAATCAGTGATATCCCAGTGAGCTAAAAACACAGGCCAATATCATTAAAAGTTGAAGGGACTACCAGATTAGCAGAGATGAAATTGAGTTATTATGCTCAGTTAGCATGTGGGGCAACAAACATGCTTGTATACTACTGGTAGTATAATCTGGTATAATCATTCTGAGGAGCAACCTGGTAGCATTATCACATTTTAAAATGTTCATAAAATGTTCTTACCCTTTGACTCAGCAATTCCACTTCTAGAAACTTATTCTCAGGAAATAATAGGGCAAATGCACAAACAATATGTATATTCAAGTATGTTCACTCTTTGTCACAGCAAAGAACAGGATACAATATATGTCCATCAGTGGGAGACTGATTAAATAAATTATGATTTATCTATACAAGACAATATTCTTCAGAAATCACAAAGTATGAGATAAATTAACAGGAAGCAATATCCCTAATGTGTTCAATGAAAAAACAGTTTTCAGAATGGTATACGTAGTATGATTCTATTTACATTTACCTTACTTGTTATATTAGTCTGTTTTCATGCTGCTGATAAAGACGTAACTGAGATCACACAATTTACAAAAAAAAAAAAAGGTTTATTGGACTTACAGTTTTACATGGCTGAGGAGGCCTCATAATTACGGCAGAAGTCAAGGAGGAGCAAGTCACATCTTACGTGGGTGGCAGCAGGCAAAGAGAGAGCTTGTGCAGAGAAACTCATTTTTTAAATCATCAGATTTCATAAGACCCATTCACTATGATGAGAACAGCAAGGGAAAGACCCGCCCCCATGATTCAATCATCTCCCACTGGGTCCCTCCCACAACACCTGGAAATTATGGGAGTGGCAAGATGAGATTTGGGTGGGGACACAGAGCAAAACCATATCACTTGTTTACATTTAAACTGGAAATATTATAGAGACAGTTTAAAAAAAAAAAAAAAACTGAAGGAATGCATGCCAAAAAAGAATTGTGGGTAGGTAAGGAGTACAAGATACATATGCTACACTATATGTATGCTGATACATGGTATTACATATATGCTACACTAAATATGGCAAACTACATATTTGTAAGGACCAGTGCAAAATGAAAATGTGGAGCCCCCAATTTAAAAACACAATTTCTAAGATGGTGACAGCAGAGTTTTAAGCCATGCACAGACCTCTGTTTGGCTGTATGAGTCACATGTCCATAAAGCCAGGACTGACTATACACAACACTATACCCTTAGATATATGCTGTACTACATAGTACATTATAAATTACACTTAGTATATGCTAAGATATACATTAAGTAAGGGGTTGCATATGAGTGGTGGGTAGAAACACACATGTGGTTTATCCTTCCCTTTCCTTCCTTGTTATTATCTTGAGTAATAAAGTCAATACAAATTGTATTTAAATTATCCCTAAAAGGAGTTAGCATTTTAAGGGTGCCAAGATCAATGATTTGCCAGAATACCCTTTGGATCACTTCACATGTCACAAGAGTGCCTCCAAGAGGACTGACTGAAATCCAACGAGAAGACAGAGATATATGGCCCTGCTCACATTTCAAAACAGAGCCTATAATCCTGGTGTGTGGTATTACTAAAGATTTCTGTGGCAAAATTTAACTACTCTTAAAGAGTTTTCCATTCTAATGACTATCTAAATAATAAATGCAGGGTATTTTTTTCCTCTTCATGTCACAAGCAGGAGTATAAGAAAAAGGTAAGAAGATAAATATAAAACAACAGGTATTTCTTATCCCTATAAATTAAATAGCTCTTCTAGGTCACTTGGGTACTGATATTTTTCTACTACTCTAAATGGTCTGATGATATCCTTGACTTAACCAAATAGTAGTGTTACTAGTCATTAATTGACTTGATCTGTCTACAAGTTAAACGTTTCCTCTGATGCTTCTATTTATAAGTAGAACTAAAAACCTGGGAAGTCTAATTTGGGATCAGTATGGTAGCTATGTTCTGCCATGCAGAACATCAAGTTTGATTAGGCAGATCTTAAGGTTGTAGCCAAAAAGCAAGGGCACAAGACATTCTAATATCTAATGGGCACTAAAGATGGTCTAACACTTACCAGGCTCTTACTCTCATTAGTTATATGAACAGTAACCTTTAACAGGCCCTAATGAAAGTTTTGGGATAAGCATGTAGGTGAAAGACAAGGAATTCCAGGATTCAACACTGTGGAAAGGAAGAAGAAAAACATTAAAAGATTTGCTGTCAAAGATTTGTTGTCAAAGATTTTACCTTACCATCATAAGGTAACCAGTGGTAACTAAGTGTAAATGGCACACAAGGAACTATAAACCTTTGACTTCATAGGCATCTGGAGAATCTGTTGATATTCTATTTGAGAAGTTCTCCAAGACACTTCAGGGTTTTGTATAACATGGTGACAGACTATAAATAGAAATCTGATAAATCCTATGAGGTGTGTATTTCAAGACTAAATCCTATGCCTTAGAAGTGTTTGATCTTACACTATCTTTTAATTCATGTTACACAATTATAATCATGTGTGTATACATGGTACCATATATCACATACAACCTATGCTCAGTAATAAAGAAAAACAACTAATAAATGCATCAGAATCCTTATATGAGATTATCCAAGGCAGTCATCTGTTTTAGGACATTAGTCTGTTTTCATTAAAATTATTAAAGACACTTATATTCATGAGAATTAATTTTCACCGGTCTGATTAGCACTACTATTCTCATATTTTGAAACAGAACCTGTAATTCAGGTGTGTGGTATTACTGAAGAAAGAATTATATCATTTTCACAAATACAAAAAAGAGCTCTATTTAATGCATTTGCCCTTTGTTATTTCCATATTTAACTACTTTTACTCTAAATATTACAATTACTTTTTGTTTCAAATGATTAGATGCACATGTGTCTTACAAGAAAAGCTTTCTAACGGTATCTTCTGAAAGCTAATGGGCTACGACTCAAGAAGTACTGAGGTTGGAAAAACCACCTGATGGGAATATTGGAAGTGAAAATTCAAGCACAAAATGGATGGTTGATCTAGGTAATATTTATACTTTCTCCCAACTCTGAAATATCACGAATATGAAACAATTCTTACAAGTCTTGAACAGGGCAGAGGCATTGGGAATGAAAAGTAGGCAAATGTGAGAGACTCTGTGAAGATACTTAATCATTACAATTTGGCATTGATTGAGTGTGGGATGCAAAAGAAAAGGATGAAAAATCAAAGTTACTTAATGTTTTCAGTTCAAGTAACTGTGTAGCACCATTAGCAGAAATAAAAAAGGATTAAAAATGAAGAGTTCTCTTTTTTTCCTTGTTTTGATTGTAAAGGAATCCCCCTGAACAGGGTGACTAAAAAGAGAGAAGCTAACCCAGTAGTTCTGTTTTGTTTGTTGGTGTCAGAGATAGTTCCAAAAGGTCAGTCCAGATAGGGCAGGAAACTCCAATCCTCCTGACTGGACCTCTAGGGGGAGGGCCCTGAGAAGGAGAAGGGAAACAGAGTATCTGGCAAATGGGCTAAAATTCAGAAACAGAGGAAGAATAGTTAACGGAGACAATCTGCCTCTTTGAGAATTGATTCAAGAACGAGGACAGGCTTGATCCTTCAAGGAGCTAGGGAAGGCAGTGGCAGAGTATGTGAGATTTAAACTAACACCAAAAAACTCAGAATAGACTTTGCATGCTCAATGGAGCCAGTCTTGGTGAAGAATGCCATAAAGAAAACAGTATTTGAGAAAATTCAAGAGGAAAACCAGAAGCAGAGAGAAACCCAGGAAAGTAGTACATACATCTATCTATTCAGAAAGTAATATGGAACTGGGTATTACTGGCTTGTTCAATGCTGTCCTTGAAATACTAATTATTTGGTACATTTTTTCAAGTAAGAAATCTATAACAATAAATTTACACACTCATTCCTTTTTTTTTTTTTTTTTTTACACAGGGTCTCACTCCTGTCACCCAGGCTGGAGTGCAGTGGTGCGATCATAGCTCACTGCAGCCTCAACTTTCTAGGCCCAAGTGATCCTCCCACCTCAGCCTCCCGAGTAGCTAGGACTACAGGCACATGCCACCATGCCTGGCTAATTTTTTCTGTTTTGTGTTTTTTTTTTTTTGTTTTTTGTTTTTTTTTTTTTTTTTTTTATAGAGACAGGATTTCACCATGTTGCCCAGGCTGGTCCCAAACTCCTGGGCCCACGTGACCCACCCACCTCGGCCTCCCAAAGTGATGGGATTACAGTCGTGAGCCACCATGCCCAGCTGACATGCAGTACTTTGAAGTGTTGCATGATATATGATCTATTACTGTAATGCCTAATTAACCCTTAAGTCTGTTCTTATCTTAATGGTGAAACCACCTTATAATGAGCCCTGTTGGGCCAGATTTAGTGGTTGTCAAAGTGTATTCTAGGAACTGAAACATCATTAGCATCATCTGAGCTCTTGTTAGAAATTCACATCTTCAAAGGCTATCCAAAATTTACTGAAACCCTGGGGATAGAGGCCACCAATCTGGGTTTTAACCTTCCAGGTGATTCTAATGCATTCTGAAGTTTGCAAACCATTCCCTTGGGCATTTCAGAACGCGACCTCTTCAGAGATCCAGCTGAGATCAGTGTGATAGGCCAGGGGTCTATCTAGAATGGTCAATTAGAAATCACAGGGGTTTACAGCTAGGCAGGGCTGGAATCCAACTAGGGTTCTAGCACCTGCTAGTTGTATAGGGTCTTGAACAAATTGCTTCTTTTAACCTCAGGTTCCTCATACAGAAAATGGAAATGCCTGCCTTTAAAAGTTGCTATGCACAGTGAAGTTTATGTACCTCCATGGTAATTAGGAGTGCCAGCTCTGGTGTCATGCCCAGTTCAAATGCCAGCTACTGTGTGATCTTGGGAAAATTACCAAACTTCTTTGTTCTTCAATTTTATCATCTGTAAAGTGAGTATACTTAACTCACAGGGTGGTGGTGAGGATTCAATGAGTTAACATACATATATTGCATACATACATTATCTATATAAAGTATTTTATTATTATTACTTGTATTTCTTTTATATTTCTGCTATTATAGGCAGGTAATAGTTATTGAGCACTTAGGTGGCAGTCTTTTTTTCTTTTTTCTTTTTTTTTTTTTTTGAGACAGAGTCTCGCTCTGTTGCCCAGGCTGAAGTGCAGTGGCGTGATCCCGGCTCACTGCAACCTCCGCCTCTCGGGTTCAAGTGATTCTCCTTCTGCCTCAGCCTCCTGAATAACTGGGGTTACACATGCTTTTCATGCCTGCCAGGCCGGGCACAGTAGCCCACGCCTGTAATCCCAAAACTGTGGGAGGCCGAGGCAGGTGGATCATTTGAGATCAGGAGTTCAAAACCAGCCCGGCCAACATGGTGAAACCCCGTCTCTACTAAAATACAAAAATTAGCTGGATGTGGCAGCTCGCGCCTACTCGGGAGGCTGAGGCAAGAGGAGAATCACTTGAACCCAGGAGGTGGAGACTGCAGTGAAATTGCACCACTGCACTCCAGCCTAGGCAACAGAGTGAAACTCTGCCTCAAAAAAAAAAAAAAGACTGACTGCCACATAAGTGCTCATTAACTATTACCTGCCTATAATAGCAGAAATACAAAAGAAATACAAATAACTATAATAAAATACATAGATAAAATACCTAAACCTAGAATACAGTACGTGCTGCATATTTGGTAACAACTGTCATCACTGTCATTATAGAACCTTTTCCTATGAAGTATAAGGTTATAAAAGGTTCCAATACATGGATATTGCCTCATACTTCCATGTATTCTTCACATTCTAATGTCATGCCTCCCCTCTGAATAACCTCTGTGGATTATATCAATATCAGTTTCATTGTTTTGATAGTGTACTACAGTTATACAAGATGATACCATTGGGAGACTCAGTAAAGGACATACGGGATCTCCTTGTACATTTTTTTGTAACTCCTGTGAATCTGTAATTAGTTTAAAATAAAAAGTTTAAACAACAAAAAAAGATAGGGGTAGGGAGCTTGCCTGAAATGAGAACTATTGGGCCTGGAGGCTGGGCCTGTAATTGTTCTTCTCCAATGAAATAGTTAAAACTAAGTGTTTTGTTTTTTGTTTGTTTTTTTAAAAAAACTAAGCTAAAGAAAAACTAGATGCATCCCTCTCAATCAAATTAACATCAATGGTCAGGCGCGGTGGCTCACGCCTGTAATCCTAGCACTTTGGGAGGCCAAGGCAGGCGGGTCACTTGAGGTCAGGAGTTTGAAACCAGCCTGGCCAACACAGTGAAACCATGTCTCCACTAAAAATACAAAATAGTTAACCGGGCATGGTGGCAGGCACCTGTAATCCCATTTACTCAGAGGCTGAAGCAGGAAAATCGCTTGAACTTGGGAGGCGGAGATTGCAGTAAGCGGAGATCACCCCACTGCACTCCAGCCTGGGCAACAGAGTGAGACTCTGTCTCAAAAATAATAACAACATCAATGGCTAGGCTTTTAATTCATCATCTTTTACCAGGGGCTTCAGTCAAAATTATCTGCCTATAATAGCAGAAATAGAAATAACAATAATAATTTTAAAACACTTTACATAGTAAAATGCCTAGACCTAGAATATGGTAGGTGCTCAATATTTGGTAGTAATTGTTTCTCCAGGCTCCCTAAGTTATAAGTCAGAAAAGTCTGGCAATGAAAATGAATGAATGAAGTCTCTACTACCTGATCAACTTTGTTTTCCAGAGAAAATAAAGGTGTATTACCAAAGGTTTAATATTTTTCTCTCAAAAAAGCAGGAGTCCAACCGTAACAAAATCAATTAGATTTTAGTAAGATTTAGCAACATATAAAATTCCTAAGGCCAGGCGCAGTACCACGCCTGTAATCCTAGCACTTTGGGAGGCCAAGGAGGGTGGATCACAAGGTCAGGAGTTTGAGACCAGCCTGACCAACATGGTGAAACCCTGTCTCTACTAAAAACACAAAAATTAGCCCGGTGTGGTGGCGAGTGCCTGTAATCTCAGCTACTTGGGAGACTGAGGCAGGAGAATTGCTTGAACCCAGGAGGCAGAGGTTGCAGTGAGCCGAGATCACTGCACTCCAGCCTGGGAAACAGAGTGAAATCCTGTTTCAAAATTTAAAAAAAAAAAAAATTCCTTCTTTTTTCAGCCAACACTATCCAGCCTTTGCTCCGGAAATCAAACATAATCTCAGGTATTCCCCCAAACAGTAACAGAAACCATAGGATCCATATTACAAAGAAAGATTCTATAATCTTCAGTTTAATGCATGTATCATGAGAAGAGTCTAAACTGCTTAACTCACAATTATAATTATTTTTGAGACTGCATTTGATCAACCAAAATCCTGTGTAAGTCTTCACAAATCCTTTCATAAATGTCTGTTGCGAACAGTTTCTCTATTCAGAAAGTGACTCAAAGAGAATTTCATGACACACTGAAAGAAGTATCTCCATAATATTTTAGACTTTCCCAATACCAGGAGTGATTACAAGTCAGGAGATCGTTACCTAACACCAAATAGCCTATTGCAAAACAGGTCTCAGATACAGAATAAGTTTTCTGGTGTTTGGTTATAACAACTATACTTCATATACACAAAAAAGTGTCTTTGTTAAATAGTCTGTGTTAGTCATGAACTAAATGTTTGTGTTTCCCCAAAATTTATGTTGAAATCTTAACCCCCATGTGATGGCGTTAAGGGTGAGGTTCGAGGGAAGTAATTAGGTTATGAGGGTGAAGCCCTCGTGAATGGGATTAGTGCCTGTATAAGAGAAATGAGAGCTTGCTTCCTGGCTACTATCCAACCTACAAGGATACAATAAGTAGATAGCCATCTCCAAACCAGGAATTGAATTCTCACCACATACCAGATCTGCCTTAATAATGGGCTTCAGGTCCTCCCTAACTGTGAGAAGTGTTTGTTGTTTAAGCCATTCAGTTTGTGATAATTTATCACATCCCAAATTAAGATAATATTGAAATGGTTATTAATAATTCTGCATTTTACTTCCTTAGTCCAGCAAGTAAAATTGAAACCTCCTAATCAGTTAGATCTACTATATCTTGCTAATTCAATTACCAATCAGCATGTAGAGCTATTACCAACTCCCTGAAGGACTTCTTTGCCCATTTGATAAATTATGTATCTTCTATCTGGGAAGAACCGGAAATACAGACACTAAACACATAAACTTGGCAAATGAGTAGTGACAATTTCAAGTAATAAATTTAAGCCAATAGACTACCTAAGAATTATAATTAAGGATAATTGTTTAACAAAGTGTGTCACAACTACTTTTAAATATGCAGGGGGTTTTTCCCTGTAATGTATGTCTGATTTATTCCCTAAACTTTTCACCCCAGAATGAGCATGATACCAAATCAAGAATTTATATTAATAGAAGGAACTCAGTAAACTAGAAGCAATAACGACTCAATCTACAATTTTTTTTCTGTGTGTGTGTGTGTTGGAGCTAGCTGAGGTTTTATTTTGGACAAAAAAAAAGAAAGGAAAAAAAAAGCAGTTGAATTTTGTAGCTGGAAGCATGGGCAAGGGGGGATCCCCAGGCAGTAAACTTCCCCGCAGGTGGGCTGAGCCTCAGGGGGGTCTCCTGTTCCCTGTGCTCCCCCACACAGCAGCCTCCCTCCCGAAGTCTGTGGCAGCCACAGGAGGAGCAGACTAGGAGGGGCTGCCACAGCTGTTCACTTGGGCAGGAAGTCAGAGGACTCAGACACCAGCTTCCCATCGCGGATCTCGATCTTCTTCACAGCCACGGCCCTGGTGGAGCTGGTGCAGCTGAAGGAACTGGAGCCTGCACCAGAGCCAAAGCTGGAGCCCAGGCCATAGCTAAGGCCAGGGCTTGTGAGGCCCACATAGGCCAAGTTCAGACCACCTGCATAGCCGCTGGTTGTCTTCGTATGGATACTCATGTTCTGCATCCCAGACTCCAGCCAGCTCTCCTAGCCCTCTAGCAGCTTTATGTAGGTGGCGATCTCCATGTCCAGGGCCAAGTTGACGTTCCTCAGCTCCCGGTACTTACACGCTGCAGTGTGGCCTCTAGCTCGGACAGTTTGGCATTGACATGCTTAATGGCCAGCTCCCCACGCTGCTCAGCATCTGTGACAGTGGCCTCCAGGGAAGCCCTCTGGCTTTTGAGGCCCTCAATCTCAGCCTGGAGCTGGCTGATGTTCCGGTTCATCTTGGAGATCTCAGTCTTTGTATGCCGCAGGTCATCCCTGTGCCTCCAAGCCAGCATCTGCAGCTCCAAATACTTGATCTGGTACGTGCCTTCAGCCTCAGCCCAGCTGCGGTTGGCAACCTCCTCATGCTGCATCTTGACCTCAACAATGATGCTGTCCATGTCCAGGGAGCAGCTGTTGTCCACGGATAGCACCACAGACATGTTGGAAATTTGGGACTGCAGCTCTTGGATCTCCACTTCATATAGTCAGCCCTTCCAGATGAGACTCCAGCTCTACCTTGTTCATGTAAGTTTCATCTACATCCTTCTTGATGAGGACAAATTCATTCACCTCTGTATACTTATTGATCTCATCCTCATACTTGTTCCTGAAGTCCTCCACCAGTCCCTGCATGTTGCCAAGCTCCGCTTCCAGCTTCAACTTCTCCTGGCTCCAGCTGCTGTCAAAGGTTGTTGATACAGTTCCCGAACATGTTGTCCACGCTGCTTCCAGCCATCTTCTGCTGCTGTAGAAGGCTCCACTTCGTCTCCAGCATCTTGTTCTGCTGCTCCAGGAACTGTACTTTGTCTATGAAGGAGGCAAACTTGAGAATCTCGATCTGCCTCTCCTCCTGGGTGTGCACAGCCTGGATGTTGGAGTCTACCTCCAGGTTAAGGGGGCTCAGCAGGCTCTGGTTGACGGTGATGGTGGTGATACCTCCCATGCTGCTGGCCCCACCATAGCCTCCACCCAGGCCACCCCGGAAGCTTCTGCTCCCCACTAGGGAGAGAAGTTCGAGGAGCTGGTGCAGGCACTGGACCCCACTTATACAGAGGCAGCTGCTGAAAGCCTGGGCCAAAGGTGGACACCTTATAGGACTTCTGTGTCACCCTGATGGACATGGTGGAGGCAGGCAGGCTGAACCAGGTGGAGATTCCAGAAGGAGTGGAGAAGCTGCTTATTGATCTCAATCCACATTTTTATCGAGAGGTGTTAGCTTGCTTTTCAATTTAAGTGGAGGCCTGTGGCATTTCTGTAATACTAAAAGGCATTTTTTCTGGTTTTCCTGACTCCCACTTTTGGGCCGTACGTTCTTGCATTTGACAAATAGTTCCTGAGTACTTATGTGCTAAGTGCTATTAGGTGCTGGGTATACAGTAGTGAACAAAAAAACTATGCTTCTTAACTTCAGAAAGCTTACTGTCTACGGAGGAAGACAGATTTTAGATAAACAAATAAAATCATAAATTGCGGTTATTTCCTATTTGTATTGCATCTTTCTGAGTTGGTAACTAATTGCAACCCTTTTTTAGGAGCCTTTTGCAGAGAGAAAACTCGGGTTGTTGTTTAATCATCAGAGACACTCAGTTGTAGCTGGAGACATGAAGACATGTAACAGACACTTCTATAAACTTCATCATGAAAGCTACCATGACATGTATTCCAAAAAGTAACAAAATGTTCATCTATCGATATGTTGACAAGATAACTTTTATTCATAGGGTGGGAATTCACTGGTAATTTGTTTTCTTGAACACTGCTTATGATAAAATCCATGATGGCACAAAATACACACATACTCCAGCTTTTCAAGTGAATTTTCTTATCCTAAACTCATTTTGAAAAACATCAGTGCTCTGGTATGCAAATACAATGTTACTTCAATTAAATGACTCTTTGAGGAATAACAGTTTATCATGAACATCATCATTTGTATTTAAGATCTGTTCTAAATTTATATTCAAGTTAATCTTCAGGGTGAGTTATTCCCAGGCACAGCTTCTGTTGTCCATAGCCCAGTTGATGGTCTATAAAGTACTGACGACTTTAAAGGTACTACTCTGCTTCCTAAGTTTTTAACTTCCTTTCCCCCACTACAATATCCTCTCCAAAGTGATTCCTAAAGTACTCCGGCTCTTTTCATTACCTCTCCCCCAAAGGAAACTCAGTCGTTCATATCTGTTAAACCCACTGACTTCTTCCATTTTAACTTAAAAAAGATTCCCCTCTGTTGGCTTTAAAAGTGTTTCCCTAAGAAACATCTGCGTTTTAAACATTTATCTCTGCACGTTGTTCTGCTCAAAAAATGTACTAGAAAGGACTGGGAGTCAACGATTCTGAAGGAGTTTGTATCAGGGTCTCTTCTCCCTACCTTGCTAAGTTTAAACACACCCAACGCCTCGATTCTTTGCTTCCGACCAGAGTTGCTGCTTTACATATCCCTGGACATTTGAGATGTTATTCGTTGATATTTCAATATATTTTAAAATAATTTTCCATTTCTGTTTTGTGAAATTTTTGAATACGTTCTTTTGTATCTCTTGTCATTTCTGCCTCTGGTAATGTTGTCCCTGGTATCCTTGGAATTCATTTCCTTTCTCAACAGACAATATTCCCTGTCAGCTGCCACAGCTTCTTTAACTTTCTTTCTTTTTTTTTTTTTTTTTTTGAGACGGAGTCTCGCTCTGTCGCCCGGGCTGGAGTGCAGTGGCCGGATCTCAGCTCACTGCAAGCTCCGCCTCCCGGGTTCACGCCATTCTCCTGCCTCAGCCTCCCAAGTAGCTGGGACTACAGGCGCCCGCCACCTCGCTCGGCTAGTTTTTTGTATTTTTAGTAGAGACGGGGTTTCATTGTGTTGGCCAGGATGGTCTCGATCTCCTGACCTCGTGATCCGCCCGTCTCGGCCTCCCAAAGTGCTGGGATTACAGGCTTGAGCCACCGCGCCCGGCCTCTTTAACTTTCTAAGACGAATTACCTAGGAAGTGCTATTGTCCCAGGATCACTAGCTCTGCCTAAATTCCTACCTGTTGCGGGCGCTTAATCACAGAAGATAAATCAGATTCGTCTACTGGGCCCTTTCCTTTTCCACCCACCGTTCCTGTCGCTTTCCGCTGAGCCTCCTCAACTCACGTCATCCCTGCAGGTCCTGGCCCCCAGACTCGACCCTGGACGGCAGGGAGCCCCAGCCCGGGAACGGAGCTGCGAGTGTCCGACCTGGGAAAGAGCGAAGCTCAGATCTCTCTGCAAAGCGAACAGAGAGCGCAAGGAATGCTCAGGAAGACAGGGCGCGCCCGGGGAGAAAAGAATGTTACTTTAACGCAGTCTGGACCCTGGACCCCTGCATCTAGGGCTTCCCGGACGAGTGATGCAAAATAACTCGCCCTGCTGCTTTCCCGGGCCTCTCCTTCCCCTTGCTGATTTCCCCTGAAGTATACTTCTCTGTCGCTTCCTCCCCCTCTCTCCGAAGGCACGTGGTCCTTCCCCGCCTGCCCCAGCCGCACCCCTCCCGGCCCCGAGCCGGCTCCTCCCAGCGTCGTTCGCTTCCCCTTTCCGTTCGCTCTTTCCGCCCCGGCTCTCCATCGCCCCTTCTCATTGGTCGAACGCACCGGAGCCTGGTTGGCCAATGGGCGAGCTGGGCTGGAGGCGATGGGCGTGGCCGCAGCTCCGGGGCCCTCAGATCGAGGCTGCCTCCCCCTCTCAGCCGGCAGCACATTCCGCTGCCGTTGCCGCCGCCCGGCCCCACAGTTGTCTTTGCCGGAGCTGCAGTCGCGCTGGGGTTAGGGCGGGGGGGCGGGCGGGGAGAGGAGAAGGCCGCGGCGGAGGCAGGTGAGAGGAGGAAGGAAGCGGCGGCGCGGCGAGCATAGCAGCTCAGGCGGCGGCCCGGTTCCTGGGAGTGTCGGTGCGGCGCGGTGGTTGGGGCGGATCCCGCGGGGCCCGGGCGGGGGAAGGAGTCACCGGCCCGGCCATGGCGGACAACGAGAAACTGGACAACCAACGGCTCAAGAATTTCAAGAACAAAGGCCGCGACTTGGAGGTAAACTGCGGGACAACGCCGGAGGGGTGGGGGCCGTGGGCCTGGGGCCGGTCTCCGCCGGGACCCCGGGTGTGGGGATTAGGGGCGGGAGCCGCCTCCGGGCCTCGGGGAATGGCGCTGGGGACCGGCCCGTCCGTGACGCCTCTGCTAGCGCGCCGGGAAGTTTATGTCGGGCCTGCTCCTCCTCCGCCGGGGAGCGAGGTGCCCGGGTACGGCCGGCGCGGCCTAGGCCTGCGGGGTAGAGCCGGCCCAGCGCGGGTGCAAGGGGTCGGGCCGTGCGGCGGGGAGGCCGGGCGCGGCGCGTGCGGAGGAGGCGTGCGTGTGCGGTCGGCGCTGCCCGGATCGGGCCGCGGCCCCCTTCCTGGCAGCGGCGGAGATTACGGCTCTCGCTCGGGCACCGACGTCTGGCGCTGCGGGAAGGAGGGCGGTGGGGGGTGGGAGGGTAAGCGTGTGGCGACCGAGTGGGGCTCTGAACTTCCTCAGCGAGGCCCGAGGCGTCTCCACTTAAAGGCATTTTTTCTGGTCTTCCCGACTCCCGCTTTACCCCTGCCTCCCCCAATATCCAAACTACAGGACAACTTCTCCGTTGAAAAAAACACCCCCGGCGTGAGAGGCCATCCTGGTGATGCTAACAGTGCCTTCCAGCGGCCTGTTTTACTCTGGATATAGCTGATTCAAGATGTGGCTCACGGTGTGCCCTCTTCCAGGCAAAGGATACCCCTTATTTCAGCTTGTCCACAAATCTCTTTACCCCCTCCTGAGAGGAGACCACCAGCTGCATTCTTACATATAAAGTCCAAAGGGTTATACAAAGCTGTCATCCTCTAGTCTACAGTATCCTTTCCCTCCACCTGCTGGTGGTGGTAGTGGGGGATGGGGTGGGCTAGGGAATGGCACCATCACGTTTGATTATTTAAAAAAGGAAAAAAAAAATCATTGTCTTAGATACAGCTGCTCCCCAGATTGTCTACATGGGGCGTATGGTTTAAATACATACATTCACACACGCATACCCACACACCCCACTGAGATTTTTGATAGAAGACTTCTTCCCTTCAGCTTTAAGAGTTTAGATAAATAGATTTATTTTAATACTTCCCTTCTGCATCTTAATTACGAGTTTAGCTTTTAGGGAAAGTGGTCAAGCAGTATTTTTTATGTTGTTCCTCCGTATGTTTTCGTAATGAAATCTTCAACATCCCATGACATTTCTGAACTTGAGCGTTTGCTTGACTGAAATATTTTTTGGGCTTTTTACAAAGCTGTTAATATTATCTTTAAAGTAGGTTATGCGTTTTAGTGGGTTTCATAATTTGAGGGACTACTTAGAGTCCAGGGCTGCTAATTCTGTGGTTCTTTTAAGGTTAACATATTACCATTGTGATCCCTTTTTTTAATGCAAAGGTGTCACATCTTTATTGAGATAATTCGCATGCCATAAAAATGAGCTTCTTAAATAACAATGATTTTTCAGTAAATTTACTTGTGGTGGTGAAAATGTTTTTTACTAATATGAATACTTAGAATGAGAAAAAATCACAAATGATAAAACTTAAAAACTGATAAGCACCACAAAATTACAGAATCCAGAAAAAGAGCAATTAAGTGCTTGACAGATCCCTATAACCCTTTTTTCCTCTACATTTCTGGCTTCATTTTTCTAGCAGCTTCATTGAGATGTAATTCACATGCCATACAATTCACCCACTTAAAGTGGCTTTTAGTGTATTCGCAGTTTTGCAGCCATCACCACAATCAATCTTAGAACATTTTCACCACGCCAAAAAGAAACCTGTACTCATTAACAGTCACTCTCCAATTCCCAACTACCCCAGCCCCAGGCAACCAGTTTTTTGTCTTCTTAGATTTGCCTATCCTGGACATTCCGTATAAATGGAATTGTACAATTTGTGCTCTTTTGTAACTGACTTCTTTCACATAGTGTAATGTTTTCAAGGTTTATCCATGTCGTAACAAAATCGTATCAGTGTTTCATTCCTCCTTATGACCTAATGATCCTCCAGCTCATCGATATACCACATTTTATTTATCCGTTCATCAGTTAATGAACATTTTCATTGTTTCCACTTTTTTAGCTATTTTACATAATACTGCTAAGAACATTTTTGTGTGGACGTATGTTTTATTTCTCTTGGCTATATGCCTAGGAATAGAATTGCTAGATCATATGGAAACGTACGTTCAACCTTTGGTGGAATTGCCAGACTTTCTGAAGTTATCCTTATTTTTTAAATTGATGTTTCCTCCTACCTCATATCTTTTAGCACTTTAGTCAAAATCAGATTAAGTCCTGAGGCTGTATTAGAAGAATATTGTGATGTGTGACTTTTAAAAAACAAGTATACATTGACATTAACGAGGGTTTTTGTTTTTAGAAATTCATAGTGCCTTATGGTTGTCCTCTGGTGACTTTGATATCCTTTTGCATACATTAGGGGTAGGCATATTTTCACTTTTCCACCTAAGGAAATAGCATATGACTCTAATGGAAAGTCCTACTTTGTCCACACTGTGGCTTACTGAAAATCTCACATACTTGTAATGAGATAGAAACATTCTTTTTTATGTTTAGAGAACACTACAGTGGTCTATTTTGTGTATTTGTTACTTACATATATGCTGCATCTCTCTAAACATTTATCACCCTTTAGATATGGTTGCTACATTGCATTACATAATGTATGTAGAATACAGCAAATTCTAAGAAAATAATTGCTTTTTGATTTGGATCTTGTGATGACATCTATTTCATGGGAAGTCTTTGGAAAGAAGTATGGGCCAGTGCTGTCCAGTGAATTTAACTTAATCCAGTATATCCAAAATACCATTGCAACATCTAATTTGTGTAAAATAATTGAGGCGTTTCATATTATTCCTTTCATACGTTCAAAATCCAGTTTGTATTTTACAGTTATGGCATACTTCCAGTTGGACTAGCTGCATTTCAAGTGCTTAATTAGCCACATGTGGCTAGTGGCTACCTTACTGGAACAGCCCATGTACAGAGTATAGCATTTAGGGAGAGGTAATTGTAGCATATTTTGATCTAACAGTTTATTTGATTAGAAATGACGAAGAGTACAAAGTCCTAGAGTTTAGTTTAATTTGATCTCTAACTTTGTGTATGACCTTGGGGGAAATCGCTTAGTCTTATGGTTCTTTCATCTGTAAAACTAGAGGTACTTGACATCTGCTTCATGAGTGTTGTGAAGATTAATAGGTAATGTTAGGAAGATGCCTGGCAATTCTCTGAGCGTTTTATCACCTTCAGCTTTTCTGTTTGGGGGGAGGGAAGGGATTTAATAGGATTCAGTATAATTGATTCTCTTACTCCCTTATTTTCAGTGGCTGTTTTTTCTCTCTGCTTGTATAACTTGTTACACTGAACAAAATAGAAAAAGGTTTTAATACAGAGACATGTAGTTGCTCATTGAAGGGCAGTTTAGACACACCAGATTAGTGATCCTTTTAAAGTTTTAATTTCTGAGTGTTGGAGTTGAAAGTTATTCATAGGTTTCAATCTGATATTTGTTCCTACCATTCTGGCTCCTCTAAAATATGGTCATGTTAAGTTTCTTGAAGAACAAAAGCATCAAAGAGGGCATATGTTGAGTACCCATTTAAAATAATTTTCCAGAACTATCAGATGATATCCACCATGGCGTGGCTGCTTCTTACAGTGTGGTTGAAGATCGCCAGTCTTAGTTTGAGAATAGTAACCATAGAAAAGAGGGTATGCAGTGCAACACAGGAAATGGGTAGTGACCAAACTTGAAATAAAAAATTTGTCAGGATAAAGTAAATTAAGCTCATATAGTTTATGTTTTTTAAAATAGAGGGGAATTTTCTGGTAGATTTCCTAATAAACTTGCATACTTTTTATGAAAGTTCTGAGTGGGTTCAAATAGAGCATAAAATATAACTAGATCTTTTAAAAACACAACTTTAAGAAAACAACTTACCTTAAATATAAAAGAATATTAAAATGCTACATAATTAGAAACTTGTGATTACCCACACAAACACAAAGTATGAAGTCAGCTTGAACTTTTTTTAAAAAAGGTGCTTGGTTGGCAAGAGTTTAATTGATCAGCTCTTTTGTTTTGAAAGAGCCTTGGTGATTTGTTAAAGTGTACAGAGTGAAAAGCATTGTTAAGGTATTAAGTCTTGTTAACTTTTAGAGACTGATCTCTCTCACCACAAATCTTGGAACATATTTACTATACTTAAAATAACTACTGTCTAATTTTTCACATAATAGTCCAAGCATGTGACAGTATGAAATATCTGATAGAAATATAGTTAGGAATTAAATGATTGTTTTGGTGCTTCCTGCCAACTTTGCTGGTTTACAAGGTAGCCAGTTTGAGAACTGCTTCATTGATAGTTTTCTTGGAGATACCAAGATGCCCTTATTTTTCATAGTCACTAATATGTCAAATGAATATACAAGATTGGGAAGAATTGTAGGAGTGATTTAGATTTCAAAGAATGAAGCTATTTTAGAAAAAAAAATGCATAGGTAGTTTTTAAACATTGATATCTAATACCTGATAGTGGTTGTGGGTCCTTAAGATATTTTTAAATGTTTTCTGGAGCAGCATTCATCTATTTGAGGCCTGTAGTGATGAATGAAACAAAAGCATGTCATCAAATTTAACCTTGATCGTTGATTTTGGTACTTACTCGCTGTTTTAGTTTTGGAACAGAAGAGAGAAGTATGATTGAAGGGAACTTTTTAAGCACCCACTGTATATGCTTTTAACTGTATTCACATTTCTCTCAATCTTATAAATATTGAGTTTATTTTAAAGAAGAAATTTTAAAGAAGAAACTCTTGTGCTTTTGATTTAATAAGATAACATTCAAGGGAATGATTTTAATTCAGGTGTGTCAGAGTCTGTTCTTTTTGTATATACCGTATTTACTCCATTTGACTTCTTTCAGCCTTAGTGCTGGTCTCATATTTGATGAAAAGGTTTTATGTGAAAGCCCTGAGCATAGTCCGTGGGGTATAATAGGTATTCAGTAAATGCTTTCTTTTTTTCTCAGAGGGTTCTTTGGAAATTGTGTGTCACTTGTGGACTTTCAAGCACTAGAAAACACTGTTTTCTGTGCTTTTCATTTAGGTTTGGTAAAAGACAGCATTGGAGTTCTTCCTTTTTCTGTAGTTAATATGAGAACTATCTTTATATTGGCACCTATAAAATAAGGACATTTTTCAAAACCAAAAATGCGTAGTGAGAAGAATGGCCATGTTGAACCTTTTTTTCAGGTCTTAATGTTTGACTTAAGACAACTGAATTCTCATCTATTTCTGCAGTCAGTCTTTTGTGATACATATTTTGGTCTAAGTGTGTGAAGAATATCCACCTTCACACAGACAGGCAGTTGAAGAAGGAAGGTATGTGTGTTTTCATAGGCTTTTCAGGATAATTATGGAGATTAAGCGATACTGCTAATTCCACAAGAGGTAGTTTCTTAAAGATTAGTTGCAATGTAGAACCTAAAACCATATGAGTGAACTTTTCTTACACTGTTACATTAAAATCTATTGGTCTGTCTTGCATTTCAGATGTAACTTTTACCCATCTTTTACTGATACTTTTTGTAACACCATGCATTGGATTATTTGGAAAACATTATGTCATGAGTTATGTAGATCTTCCAAATGCTAACATATTTTTATTCAATAAAAAATTCATGATTGTTAACCACACAATTCAGAAAAATCTTAAGTATTGAGAATCTGTCAGGTTCACAGTAGTGGATACAAGTTTTCTAAAATTCTAACTTTCTGTTGGAAGCTCAATTTTTTTTTCTTTTTTTACCATGCCTTTGGGACAAGTTCAGAGGAAGCTGAAATTTTATCATTAGCAATGAATGCTGTAAATGGTTATCCTTGAAGCCCTAGACACACACACTTTGCTCATTTTTGTGAAAACATCTTCCAGCCGTTAAGTCTGAATAACCATAATTTGTCTGTCAGTCGTTTTTTCAAGTAAAAATAGTGTTCCATGAAAAAAGTGGCTAAGTCAGTTCACAACTCAGTTGCACAAGTACTTTTTCCTTGAGACAGTCTTCCTTCAGTAGAAGTTGGTATGCTGCAGAAGTGGCTTCTATATAATCTCCATTTTTTTCACCAATTAGAAAAGGCCAGTGTTTAATAAAAGTAATCATTTTTTACTGTTTCCTCAAGGATATTCTTAAGTGAGCTGACTTTTAAAAAAATTTTAGCTGTGAAATACAGTGACTACTATTGCATCTTGATGTCATTGCCTTAATTCATTCTAAAGCACCAGCAGTCTTACCTCTATGGCATCAATTCAAATGTTAATACAATTTTTTTTTTTTAAGTATTAGTAGTATCATTAGGAAAATAGTTTTGACCCTGTCTACTCTCTGTAAAGGTCTCAGAACCCACATAGGGGCCCATGGACCATACTTCGAGTACCACTCTCTTGGTTTATCATTGCTTCTTTTGCACATGAGTGTCACTTTTAATTAATACAGGCTCTTAAAAGGCCTTAGAGTATAGGGGTTAAAGGAACATGGACTGTGGAGTCACTTAGGTCTGGGTTTGAACTCCGGTTAATTATGGAGGCTAACTTAATTCTTTCTAAGCCTTTGAAATGCTTAACAGTGCCTAACATAAAGTACATGCAGAATAAATGGAACCTCTTACTATTTCTGCCAACTTACGTAGTCACACATTGCATCCAAGTAAACCCCTGTGTTCCATATCAGAATAACATTTTGCTTACAAAATTCCTCTTGTACCTCTCTGTGCCATAATCCAAACCACATCACACAAATTGAGGAAGGCTTCCTATTCCCCTTATTTAACAGTCACCTGAAAGCCTGCTTTCTCCCACATACTTCAGCCAAATTGTCACATATGTACTAGTTTATGACTTCATTTCTTTAATCCTATGTTGTAAGTGGGTTACTAAATGCTTTATGTAGATTTTGTAACTGTTTTCTCAAAAGATTGTAAATATAATCAGAAAACAACTATAATTCGCACTACTTAGCACCCAGAATGAAAATGATTTAAGGTCATAGATATTTGTTGGTAATACAAGATTAAGTTGATTATTAAAGATGCTAAAGTTTGCCAGGCAATGTTTCATGCCTGTAATTCCATTGCTTTAGGAGGCTGAGGCAGGAAGATTGCTTGAGGCCGGGAGTTTGAGACCATCCTGGGCAATATAGTGAGACGTTGTCTCTACAAAAAATAAAAATAAAAAATTTAGCTGGGCGTGGTGGCACACACCTGTAGTCATACCTATTTACGACGCATAGGCAGGAGGATTGCTTGGGCCCAGGAAGTGGAGGCTGCAACGAACTGTGACCATGCCACTGCACTCCCACCTGGGTGACAATAATGAGATCTCATCTCAGATAGAAATTTTTAAATGCTGACTTACTTTCTATTACTGTTTATTCACTATTCGGACAAAATTTGATCACCTGTCATTTTTTCCCTAAATTTTTATTTACTTTAAACTTAATGTAAATTATGTTTTAATTAATGATGTATTTTGACAAACGTGGAATTTTATGAATTTTTTTACTAACAAAAGTCGGAATCCTAATATAGTGTGTTTTTTACTAGTTCAGTATGGAATTGTCTAATATTAGAAGGTAAATCATACAGTCTATCTCAGTGTCCTGTTCTTTAATGAAAACTTTAGTTTGCACATATCTACTGTTTGTTTTTTAAAGTATGTCTTTCTGGACCCTTGAGGTAGGTATTACATAAATTTATTCAGTTGAGTAGTTTTGTCCTGAAAGATCAAATTAAGTGGTCTCTGCTTGGTTGTATTAAATGGCCCTGTCCTGTTGGCCACCTATTCTGTCTTTTCACACTGACTGTTTAGCCACTTTAAGCTGTTACTGGTTCAGAAAAACAAGCAAGATAATACCTTAAGATTTTCAAATAATTGTTATATCACTCCTGGTTCTTTAGTAGGTATGAAACCCAAATATTTTCCATCTCTCTTTGAAATAGTGCAGAGGGTTTGGTTCCTTGAGGCCGGGAGTTTGAGACCATCCTAGCCAGTATAGTGAGACCTTGTCTCTACAAAAAATAAAAAATTTAGCTGGCTGTGGTGGCACACACCTGTCGTCCTACCTATTTAGGGTAGGTTTGGTTCCTTATTTCACTTTTGAATATTATGTGGAGATGTTCATTTTTTTACAGATATATCTATAGAATTGGGTTCATTGTTGATCAGCTGTTATCAAACACCTTAAATTTGTTCACATTTTTTCTCTTAATGCTGTGAATAATTTTTCCCAATTTCCTTTTTATTCTCCAGCTTTAAAACAATGACAGTACAGGTTCAACGTCCAAATCCACAAATCTGAAATCCACAGTGCTCCAAAATCTGAAACTTTAAGCACCTACGTGATGCTTAAAGGAAATGCTTATTGGAGCATACCAGATTTTGGATTAGGGATGCTCAGTCTCTAAGTATTATGCAAACATTCTAAAATCCCCAAAAATCCAAAATCTGAAACACCTGTGTTCCCAAGCATTTCACATAAGGGATACTTAGTGATGAAAAGCTTAATTAAGACCAATAAACAAAAAATAGGATCCATCTCAGTCATTAGGGAAACACAGCTCTAAAGCATAATGAGATACCTCTTCACACCCACTAGGATGGCAGTAAAAAAAGATAGAGAATAACAGGTGTTGGTGAGGATGTGGAGAAAGTGGAACCCTCATACATGCCTGGTGGGAATGTAAAACGGTATGGCTGCTTTGGAATGCAGTTTGGCAATTCCTGAAAAAGTTAAACAGTTAACATGTGACCCAGCAGTTCTAATTAGATATAAATCCAGGAGAATTGAAAACATATGTGTACACAAAAACTTGTAAATGAGTGTTCATAGCAGCATTATCCATAACAGCTAAAAGAAGGAAACAACCTGGCTGGGCGCAGTGGCTCACACCTGTAATCTCAACACTTTGGGAGGCCAAGGCGGTCTGGCTCACTGAGGTCAGGAGTTGGGAGACCAGCATGACCAACATGGAGAAACCCCATCTCTACTAAAAATACAAAATTAGCCAGGCGTGGTGGCGCATGCCTGTAATCCCAGTTACCTGGGAGGCTGAGGCAGGAGAATCGCTTGATCCCGGGAGGTGGAGGTTGTGGTGAGCTGAGATCAGGCCATTGCACTCCAGCCTGGGCAACAAAAGCAAAACTTCATCTAAAAAAATAATAATAATTAAAAATAAATAAATAAATAAAAGAAGGAAACAACCCAAATACCCATTAACTGATGAATGCATAAACTAAGTATGGTATATACATACAATGGAGTATTGTTCCACTATAAAATGAAGTATAATAGTTCACCCTTAGCTGCAGTTTCAGTTACCTGCAGTCAACTGTGATCAGAAACTAGGTGAACATGATACAATAAGATATTAGTATTTAGAGAGAAAGAGATCCCACATTCACAATTTTTTTACAATATATTGTTGTAATTGTTCCATTTTATTAGTAGTTACTAATCTCTTACTGTGCCTAATTGATAAAGTAAGTTTTACCATAGATATGTAGGCACAGGAAAAAACATACTATATGTAGAAGTTCAGTATTATCTGCAGCTTCAGGCATCTACTGGGGTCTTGGAACACATCCTGTGCAGGTAAGGGGGTGACTATTGTACTGACACATGCAATGGTGTGGATGAACCTTGAAAAAGATGAACCTTGATAACTGCCTAAAAGAAGGTAGTCGCAAAAGATCACATTCTGTAATTCCAATTATGTTTGAGAGGGTGTAGTAAATAAATAAGTAAAATAAAAAACTCTTTTTCCTACACTGTCCTTTCACACAGTCAATCAACACAACACTTCTGACACCAGATGTATGGGGTTTTTCCCTACACACCAACTAAGTAGTCAGTTTTGCAACGGGCACTTGCTGGGTATCCACTGATTCAATTTAATTCTGACACTGTCTACCTGGAGATAACATCAGATTTCAGGTAGAGAGCTCAGTCCCATGGGAGTGTCACCCGCTTCAGATGGAATCACAAGCACAGGTTAAGGCTTGTGCCTCTGACTGACTGGCTATACATAGAGTTCACACTACCTGCTCCTTGGGTTCAATTATCTTGCTAGAATGGCTCACAGAACTCAGGGAAACACTTTCCTTGTGTTTACTGATTTTTTTTTTTTTAATAAACGATATTACAAAGGATACTGATGAACAGCCAGATGTGGTATGCGGGAAGGGGCACTGAGTTTTCATGCTGTCTAGGCAACAGCATGTGTTGAGCTATCAGAACCCAATTATTTTGAGTTTTTATGGAAACTTCATTGTGTGGGCATGATTGATTAAATCATTAACAATTGGTCATCAGCTTAACCTTCAGCCCCTTTTCCCTCCCCAGAGGTTGGAGGGTGGCGCTGAAAGTGCCGATTTTCCAGTCATGTCTTGGTCTTTCCAGTGATCAGCCCTCATCCTGAAACTATCTAGGCCCCCCCAGGCACCAGTCATCTCATTAGCCTTCAAAAGACACTCATCACTGCATAGATTTTAAGGATTTTAGAAGTTGTATGTCTGGAAATGGGATGAAGACCAAATATTTAACAGTATCACAATATGAAATGTCCAGGATAGTCAAGTCCATAGAGACAGAAAATAAATTAGTGGTTGCCAGGGGTTGGGACAGAGGGAAAAGGGGGAATGATTGCTAGTGGGTGTGGAGCTGATTTTTGTGATGTTGAAAGTCATCTGGAGTTAGATGGTGGTGTTCAATGCACAACTTTGTGAATGTACTAAAATAACTGAATTGTATACTTTAAATGGGTGAACTATATGGTATGTGAATTATATCTCAATAAAGATGTTATATTAATATTTAAAATGACAATAGAAAACGTAAGAGATGAGTGGGAGTTGTGAAGCTTTCCACTGTTTGGGGGTCACAGTTGAACTCTAAGCAGCTCTTTTTCACTGACTTTCCCTTCTACCCTTCCTTGTATTGAATTCATTTGTTAAACAAATATTTATTCAGCATCTGTATTGGAGGTTCTATTGGAGGTTCTGCTGAGTTCCTATTCTCATGAAGTTTACATTCTAACAGGTCCAAATCTCTAAGATCTATCAGTCAGCCTTAAGCTGACACTATGGGTATATTCAGTCAGTATGAGCTAGATTCCTTATGTTTCTTTCCTAAACTCAAATTTACAGTGAGTACTATACCTTAATTTTGAAGAGAAAGAAAAGCCTAAATGTTTTGTGTCTGATATCTCCTTGAGATTTATGCAAAAGCTTAGTTTTTAACATGGGAACACCTAGGATTGTATCTCTTTAGCTATTTGCCATTAGGAAAGTTTAATAATAATTTTTTTCAGCCTCCATTTCTGCATCAGTAGAATTACAATCCTATCTTAGTGGGGACTTGTTTTGAATTAGGCTTTTAAGAATGCAAGGAACACATCCTTATTCAGACTAGGTCAAGTAGGATGGGATGTTAGGAAAGTTCAGGGACCAGTTCTCATATTATCCAAGACATGTCAGGTAGGATTGTCTTGATGGTAGGTGTTCATGGATCTTCAGAGTTCTGCTCTGCCAGCTGCTAAGTCAGCTACTAAGTTTTATTTTCCCTAGCTACTGACTGTCTTAGTCTTTACGTAATTCTATGTTAAATTACTAAGATAGATAATCTGACTGAGCTAATAAGCTGTGCCCAAGCTGAAGCAGATTGTTTTTACTGCTGGCCTGTTTATGGATTGGCTTTTCCCGAGTCGGGTGCTTTCTTCCCAACTCCCACTACCAGTCTTCTGTGGTGTGAGGAGTATGGGGGTATCACATGAGAAGTAACATCATTTGACTGCTTCTTCAGGAGCACCCCTGGAAAGAGCAGTTTCTTTTAGACAGGGTTGTAAATATGACATTACTTTAGCTAATGTCCACCTCCGTTCTTTCTTTCCTGTTAACTTTCTACTCACTGTCGTAATCTGAGGCAAATCATTATTGTCTCATCTCCAGAGTGGTTACCTTGTTTTTGCAATTGCCTTTCTCCATTCCTAAAATAACCTGCATGTTTTTTAAAAATAATAATAATAAAGTAAATCAATTCTCACCTCTCCTGCTTCATTAGCTTCTCACCACATTGAGCTTCCATACTCCTTACTGAGACCTCCAAGGCCATACCATATTTGGTCCTTGTCTACTTCTCCTCCCTCTCATTCTACTGTCTCCGTTAGTTACTTATACTGTCATTCATTCATCTTCTTTTAATCCCACTAACACATCAGTGGTGTTTTCCTCTTCAGCCCTTCACGCATGCTGCTCTGTCTGTGAGAATGCTTTCTCTGCCCCTCTTGTTCCTTCCTCTTCCCTTCATTTACATGGTTATTTTTCATCCTTTGAATCTCAGCTTCAAAGTCATTTACTCACAGAGGCCATCCCCTTCTTTTCCTTAAGAGCACTGATGATAATTTGTGTGTTTACTCAATGTTAGTTTCTCCCATCAGACTATAAGCTCCCTGAAACTTCATCTATTTTGTATACCACTATATTCTTAAGTCTCATCACAGAGCCTGGTATATAGTCAGCATTTAAGTAAATATTTGAGAGAATTAAATGAAAAAATTTTTAAAAGAAAACAGGAGTGTACTCTGATTAGAATTAGTAACTAAATTAGAATTTTTATTTTTAAGGTTATCTTATGTATTTTTATATAAATTTATGGAGTACAAGTGCAGTTTTGTTACATGTATAGACTGCGTAGTGATGAAGTCAGAATTTTTAGATCAATTTTTTTTTCTCTTGATAGAAGTAATGCATGATCATTTTAAATACAATTTTTGGAAAAATTAAAATAATCTTTCATATTCTCACTGCTGTTAGTCTTTTGGATTGTTTCCTTTTTCATGTGTACATTTTTTCAAACATATTTGAACTTAATTTGAATTCTCATGAGAGTAACTCATGTTAGAATACAGCAAAGGTTTTCATCCTTGGCACTATTGACGTTTTGGGCCAGATAATTTGTTGGGGGTGGGGGAGTGTCCTGTGCACTGTCGGATGTTTAGCATCATCTGTGGCCTCTACTTACTAGATGTCAGTAGCACATCCCACCCTCCTAGTTGTGACAACCAAGAATAGTCTTCAGAAATTGCCAGATATCCCTTGTGTGGCAAACTCACCCCAGATGAGAACCATTAGAATGCAGTTACTTTGGTAAATTTCCCAGAACATCATTGCTATTTTCACTTCTCCACCCAAAAACCTTCAGTGGCTTCCTATTATCTCTAAGAGGCACTGAGAAGTTCTTAATTAGCTAGGCATTTCAGGCTCTCAATTTGATTTAACAGGTATTTGAGTGTTTGCTGCATAAATGCTAGTAGAGGTATAAAAGTGAAATTACTTGTCCAAATTCTTACCTTTTTAGTTGATAATTCCCCCATCCAACTAACTTCATCTCTGACTCTCTACTTCAAGCTAGTGAACCCACCTCACGTTTAACATTCAGTTCTGCTTTTTCTGTATTTGCTTTTGCTGGGTCTCTCCTGGAAACACCTTCTAGTCTCCCCTTTACCTTGCCGTTTCTTATTTATGCTTCCAGGTTGAACTTAAACCTCCACAACTCAGTTAAGTTTTCACTAATCACATCAATTCATATGAATCTTCCCTTTACTGAACTCTTAGAGCAGTTATTTATGTACCTATATTTGGGTATTTTCTCCTGTAAGACAATGTTTTTACTTTTCATATGTTTTTGTAGAGAAAAGAGTATTGCAAAAGGATATGTATGGCCTTGTATGCCAACAACTTGGATAACCTAGATGAAATGGATAAGTTCCTAAAACACATAACCTGTCAATACTGAATTGTGAAGTAGTAAATCTGACTAGACCTGTAAGTAGCAAGGAGATTGAAACCGTAATTTTAAAATCTTCCAACAAAGAAAAGCCCAGGATCATTGGCTTCACTGGTGAATTCTACCAAACATTTAAAGAAGAATTGATACCAATCCTGCTCAGACTCTTTCAAAAAATGGAAGAGTTCCAAACTCAAGGCCAGCCCTACCCTGATACTAAAACCAGAGAAAGACCTTATAAGAAAACAAAACTACAGGCCAATATCCTTGAGGAAAATGGATGCAAAAATCCTAACAGAATACTAGTGCACCAAATCCATTAGCACATTAAAAGGATCACATACCATGACCAAGTGGAATTTATGCCTGGGGTGCAAGGATGGTTCAACATTGGAAAATCAGTATGATACACCACATTAACTGACTGAAGGACAAAAATGACCCCGTCATACCAGTTGATGGAGGATAAGTTCAGTGCCAAACTTTGACAAAATTCAGTGCCCTTTCATGGTAAAAACACTCAAACTAGGAATAGAAGGAAATTATCTCAACATAATAAGGGCCATATATGAAAAGCCCACAGCAAACAACATATTCAGTGATGAAAAACTGAAAGCTTTTCCTGTAAGATCAGAAATAAGGCAGTGGCAGTGTGTACTGATTCATGCATATAATTCCAGTGCTTTGGAAGGAGGCCTACGTGGGAAGATCACTTGAGCCCAGGAGTTCGAGAGCAGCCTGGGCAATATAGCAAGACCCTGTCTCTACAAAGAAGAAATAAAATAAAAACTATCCAGGCATGCTGGCGTGCACATGGAGTCCCAGCTACTCAGAAGGCTGAGGAGGGAAGATTGCTTGAGCCCAGGATTTTGAGACTGAAGTGACTGCCACTGCACTGCAGCCTGGGCAACAGAGTAAGACTCTTTCAAAACAAACAAGGATGCTCACCCTTGGCACTTCTCTTTAACATAGTACTGAAAACGCTAGCTTGAGCAGTTGGGCAAGAAAAAGAAATGAAAGACATCCAAATCTATAACAAAGATGTAAAATTATCTCTGTTCACAGATGGCACAATCACACTGAAGATTCCACAAAAATGATTAGAACTAATAAATTCAGCAAAGTTGCAGGATACAAAATCAACATAGAAAACAGCTGTGTTTCTATACACTAACAGTGGACAATCTGAAAAGGGAATTAAGAAAATCTCATTTCCAATAGTGTCAAAAAAAAAAAAAAAAACTTACGGATAAACCTAACCAAATAAAAGAAAGGCTTGTATGCAAAACATTGCTGAAAGAAATAAACACAAATGGAAAAAAATCCAATGTTCATGGAAAACTTAATATTGTTAAAATGTCCGTGATACCCAAAGCAGTCTAAATATTCCGTTGCAAGCCCTATCAAAATCATAGCAGCATTTTTTACAGAAATAGAAAAGCAGCCTTAAAATTCATAAGGTGCCACAAGTACTCTGAATATCCAAAACAATCTTTAGAAAGAACAGGCCTGGAGACCTCATGCTTCCAGACTGAAAGACATATTACAGAGCTACTGTAGTCAAGTCAGTATGGTACTGGCATAAAGACATAAACAGTGGAACAGAATAGAGAGCCCAGAAATAAACCCCTGCATATTCAGGCAAATGATCTTCAACAAACATACCAAGACTACACATTGGAGAAAGGATAGTCCTTTAACAAATGGTGCCGGGAAAACTTGATATCCACCATGCAAAACACTGAAATTGGACCCTTGTACTATATACAAAAATCAACTCAAAATGGATAAAAGACTTAAACATAAGATCTGAAACTGGTAAACTGGAAGAAAATAGAGAAAGTTTTATAACTTTGGTCTTGGCACTGATTTCTTGGATAAGACGCTTCAAAGCTCTAGAAGCAAAAATAGACAAATGGAACAACATCGAACTGAAAAGTTGATGTGCCGCCAAGGAAACAATCGAGCGAAAAGACAACCTGCAGAATGTGAGAAAATATTTGCAAATGATATATCTGATAAAGGATTAGTATCCAGAATATATGAAGAACTCCTAAAACTCAACAATAGCAAAAATCCTATTTTATAATGTTCAAAAGGCTTGAAAAGATGTTTCTCTAAGGAAGATAAACAAAATAGCCAATAAGCACATGAAAAGATGCTCAACATCAGTAATCATTAGGGAAATGTAGATCAAAACAACTATACCATCTCCCACCAGTTAAGATGACTACTATAAAAATAACAAAAACAAAATAACTGTTGGTGAAGATGTGGAGAATTCAGAATCCTGTGTGTTATCGGTGAGAATGTAAAATGGTGAGGCTACTATGAAAAACAGAATGGTGGTTCCCAAAAAGTGAAAAATAGAATTATTATATGACCCAGCAATTCCACTTTTGGGTATATATCCAGATGAATTGAAAGCAGTAACTAAGATAGTTGTACACTCTAGTTTATAGTAGCAGCATTTGCAGTATCCAAAAGGTGGAAGCAAAAGGTTATTTAATATATAAAATAAATAAAATGTGTATGTACATACAGTGGAATATTATTTAGACTTGAAAAGGCAGGAAATTCTGACTCATTACAACATGGTGAACCATAAGCATTATGCCAAGTGAAATAAGCCAGTCACAAAAAAAAAAAAAAAAAATACTGTATAATTCCACTTATACAAGGTACCTAGAATAGGCAAATGTGTAGAAATAGGAAGAGGAATGATGGTTGCCAGGGGATAGAGGGAAGGAGATAGGGAGTTGTTTAATGGATGTAGTATTTCGTTTTTGCAAGACCAGGATAGTTTTGGGAGATACGATGCACAACAGTACGAACGTTCTTAATGCTACTGAACTCACTTTAAAATGGTTAAAATGGTAAAGCTTATGTTATGTGTTTTTTACTACAGTTTTTCTTAAATTTCTAAATTTTAAAGTGGTTAAGATAGTACATTTTATTGTTATGTATATTTTACCACCACCACCACCAACAACAACAACAAAAAAACCAGAGCACTAACATCATCACATGCCAGTGAGGATGTGGAGCAGCAGGAACTCTGATTCATTGTTGGTCGGGAAGGCAAAATGGTACAATCACTTTGAGAGGCAGTATAAAACTGAACATACTCATGCCATATGACCCAGCAGTAGCACTCCTTGGTAATTACCCAAATGAGTTCAAAACTTAGGTCCACACAGAGCAGCTTCATTCATAATTGCCAAAACTTGGAAGCAACTAAAATGTCCTTCAGTAGGTAAATGGATAAATTGTGGTATATCCAGACAGTGGCATATTAGTCAGTGCTAAGAAGAAATGAGCTATTAAGCCATGAAACGATGTGGAGAATCTTAAATGCATATTGCTAAAAGAAACAAGACAAACTGAAAGACTATATACTTCCAACTACCTGACATTCTTTAAAAGGTAAAACTATAGAGACAGTAAAAAGATCAGTAGTAATATAAAAGCTTGGGTTCTAGTGACCTTCTTAATTTGGGTATATCTCGTTTCTTCTCTTACTCTTCCTCGGTAATTTTTCCCAGTGTCTTTTCCCATGAGTTGAGTTTTCTTCAAGTCACTCAAACAATTTGTGAAATTTTATTTCTTCTGTTAAGGATTCAAAGTTTTTTGTTTTTTGAGACAAAGGCTTTTTCTGTCACCCAAGCTGGAGTGCACTGGCATGATCTTTGCAGGGGGTTTGAAGAGAAGTGATCATTCTTGGTAGCATTTGATCAATTCCCTTATAACCCATTAATCCTAGAGTACCTTCCCTTGTGCTCATATAAAACATATATGTGCTTGTTTACTAGAGTAGATTTATTTATAGGTTGTCCTCAGTTGCCTTCTATAAGTGATTCTGAAAGTTTATCTTGCAGTGTTTCCCATCCCTGAGAGGTTATATGTGTCTCACCAAACCTATGGTCGTTTCTAAACTTTTTTCTTTCCCTGTCAAACACCATCTCTTTGCCAGTGCACACGTATACATGAACACACACACACACGGTTTGGTAATTGTCTCTGCTACCAAAACTAGCTATTGAAAGGTCAAGGAGGCTGGGCACAGTGGCTCATGCCTGTAATCCCAGCACTTTGGGAGGCAGGTGAATCACCTGAGGTCAGGAGTTCAGGACCAGCCTGGCCAATGGGATGAAACCCCATCTCTACTAAAAATACAAAAAATTAGCTGGGTGTGGTGGGTGGCGGACGCCTGTAATCCCAGATACTCAGGAGGCTGAGGCAAGAGAATCGCTTGAACCCAGGAGGTGGTGAGCTGCAGTGAGCTGAGATTGCGTCATTGCACTCCAGCCTGGGCAGCAAGAGCAAAACTCCATCTCGGGGAAAAGAAAAGGAAAGGTCAAGGATTCACATGTCCTTTTGGCATGATACGAAAACACCAAGCAACTGTACCAGAGCCACAAAGTAGCTCTTTATTGTTTATAATTTTGAGTTATGACTTTTTCATGATTCTTAGCATAGAAACTACATTGCCATGCATAGTAACTTCAAATGACAATTACATACTTTTTGACATTGTTTTCTTTTTTTTTTTTTTTTTTTTTTTGAGGCAGAGTCTCACTCTGTCGCCGGGGCTGGAGTGCAGTGGCCGGATCTCAGCTCACTGCAAGCTCCGCCTCCCGGGTTTACGCCATTCTCCTGCCTCAGCCTCCCGAGTAGCTGGGACTACAGGCGCCCGCCACTTCGCCCGGCTAGTTTTTGTATTTTTAGTAGAGACGGGGTTTCACCGTGTTAGCCAGGATGGTCTCGATCTCCTGACCTCGTGATCCGCCCGTCTCGGCCTCCCAAAGTGCTGGGATTACAGGCTTGAGCCACCGCGCCCGGCCTGACATTGTTTTCTAAAGTTGAATAAATTGGCTGGGTATGGTGGCTCACACTCGTAATTCTAGCACTTTGGGAGGCCGAGGTGGATGATTCACTTGAGGTCAGGAATTTGAGACCAGCCTGACCAACATGGTGAAACCCTGTCTCTGCCAAAAATACAAAAATTAGCCGTACTTGGTGGTGCACACTTGTAGTCCCAGATACTCCAGGCAGGAGGATGACTTGAACCCAGCAGGCTGAGGTTACAGTGAGCCGAGGTTGCACCACTGCACTCTAGCCTGGGCGACAGAGTGAGATTCTGTCTCAGGAAAAAAAAAAAAAAAAAGATACAGTTTTTGAGGCGTAAAAGATCTTAGGGATCTATCGAATTATCTTTACAAGTGAAGGAATTAATACCCATAAAGGTCATGACTTGCCTATGATTTCATTAAAGGTAGAACTGGGACTAGTAGCCATATGCTAGTAGAGTAGTATAACCATATACTAGGAAACCATCTTGGGAGATGTATGCATTTATTTTCTCTTCTATCATATGTCATCTCTTGCAAAAGATAGATGAATATAGAGAACTCTGGGAATTCAGATTTTTTCCTTCTTTATTTTGTAACTTTTCCAGATAGATATGTATAACTTTTTAATTTAATACATGTTCCTATTGTTTGAATGTTGAAGAGATAGTGCAACTCTAATTCCATTCTTTGGAGTTAACACCTAACAGTTTCTTACATTTTGGCAATTTTAAAAAATTATATTTATGTACTAATAAATTTTCAATGCTTACAGTTTAGATATGGATCATTTTAAAGTATGGTATCTATAGACTAGAATTAGTTCTTAATATTGCTCCAATAGCTTGCCTAGATTAAGTCTGGCCTCCTACACTCAATGTATTTTCAAACTCTTCTTCACTTATGCTCAGTGTCCATTAATCTTATCACTTCTTGAAGAGATAAGAACTTGATTCTGCTTGGGAAGGCTTTTGCTCATCTCTAGTAGAACTTCAGGCCTTCAATACTAGTATTAATAAGTGCTACCTCTGAGAAATAAATCTACAGATTGAAAATTTGAACTAAACTTACTTCTTAAATGAACTTTTCTAAATGAAGGATTTTTTTGTTTTGTTTTGTTTTTTGTTTTTTTTTGAGACAGAGTCTCGCTCTGTCGCCCAGGCTGGAGTACAGTGGCCGGATCTCAGCTCACTGCAAGCTCCGCCTCCCGGATTCACGCCATTCTCCTGCCTCAGCCTCCCGAGTAGCTGGGACTACAGGCGCCTGCCACCTCGCCCTGCTAGTTTTTTGTGTTTTTTAGTAGAGACGGGGTTTCACCGTGTTAGCCAGGATGGTCTCGATCTGGTGACCTCGTGATCCGCCCGTCTCGGCCTCCCAAAGTGCTGGGATTACAGGCTTGAGCCACCGCGCCCGGCCAAAATGAAGGATTTTAATATGGGTTTTTATCCTTAGGAGGTATTAATGATTGACCCACTTGAGTAAGCATTTAACAGTGTTAGGCATTTAAAATTTCCCTTTTATTGTCATAATGTAATTTATTTGCAAATTACATGCAGTTTGCCAACATAAATACTGTTTGACAAAGGCATGATTGAGCACCATGATGGCTGCTGCTGCAGAGAGAGAAAAACAAGAAATAGGAAAACACACTTTTCTAGTTATGCTATTTTAACTTTTGGTTCGCCATGTAATCGGGTTGAACAACTGTTTTACCTACCAAATGTGTTTGGGTTGTGATGATAATTTGGGTTGAAATCACCAGTAACTCACTTTTCTCTGGAAAGTGTAGCTTAGCTTTATGTTATGTGATTGATTTGTCTCCTTGCCTACCTGTTCATTTCTGGCTTCTGGTATTCTTCAGCAGATTCCACACATGCCATCTTTCATAGTTCTTCTTTTTGTACATGCTGTATTTTCTACCTGGAATGCCTTTCTCTAAATGGATTGCCGTTCAGTCTTGAAAATTAAGCTTATATGTTACCTTTAGTAATTACCCTCTTTACTGTCAGAGCACCTTGTGTGCATGTTATTAATACATGTATTAAATAAGTACATTCAAGTAACATGTTTAGAATGGTGTTTGGCACTTGCTATTTGCTAAGTTTGGGCCTTATTACTATTTTACTAAATTATATTTCTGTATCATAAGAGTGCTACCTCCTTTAGGGCATAGATATGCAGTGTCTGGTCCATCTTTGTATTTCTAATGCTTGGCAAATCGGTGATTAATAAATGTTTGAGTGAATGCTTTCCAGAAGGCTCTAAATTAGTAATATACTTACTGTTAACTCACGTTGGGGAGGGAAGGTGTGTGTGTGTAGTGTGTGTGTATAACTTTTAAAAACCACTTTATTACCTATCATAAAATTCACCAATTTTAAGTGCAGAATTCAGTGATATTTAGTAAATTTTCATAGTTGTGCAACCATTATCACATTCAGTTTCATTGAATTCACATTCATTATCTAATTCAGTTTTAGAGTATATCCTAGTTACCACACAGAAGATCTCTCATGCCTGTATAAATTTTTTAATTCTTATTTTCTTTTTGTAGTGCTGTTACCTAAGTATTAACCTTCCTAAGGTATCAGTGAAAGTCAGACTGGGTGGAATAAAAACAAGGCATTATATTTCTTATCTTTGTATTGTTAGAAAGAATTTTCTTTAAACTTTTTCTCTAGTGAGATTGAGTCCTAACTAAATCCCAACTTTGCTCAAGAAAATTTAAAATATCCAAAATTATACAGTAATTACTATATCATATTTTAAATTAACAATTTTTAGGACTTTAAAGAAAAACCATGTGTTGGTAAAACTGACTTGAAAATTAGCAGGAATCAAGTAGCCACTAATTGTAAATTAAGTAGCAATTAAGTGGAAAGAAAATACTAGAATCTACACCTCATTAAAGCAGGGAAAGTGTTTAATCCCTAGTGCTTAACACAGTGATGGATGCATAGTAAATATTCGTTAAGTACACAAACTGCATTCCTTTTAAATAGAACTAGCATTCTGTTTTGACTTGTTTGAAATTTTTTATCAACTTCTTATCCCCTTTTGCCTGAATTTATAATTTTATAACTGTCTGACAAGCAAAGAAATATAAAATATCTGAGTGATCTGCCTAAACTCTGCCCACCTCCTCTGAGAAAATAGCAGCGGCAGTCCTCAACCTCCCCCACTTACAGTCTTTGTCCTTTATATAGCTCTTTGACCTATACATAAGCCTTTGTCCAGTTTGTCAGCTTTTTGGAATTCTAATTGACACCACTGCTTACTGCATCAGTATAAGTCATGTGAATTCACAACTAATATATTTTCATGTAGTATACAAAACCTGCTCTTTAAGGACAGGCTTAGAAGTCTTATATACCCCTTTCATGGGGTCCCAAAGAACAACTGTTTGCTGTAAAAAACATGGCAAAATGTTGTAAAATGTTTTACAGCATTTGCTGTAAAAAACAGCAAAATGCTGCCAGGCTGTGGTGCATAGGGTTTCTCTCTACCAGTTCGTTCATTCTCTACCTTGGAGAGGAAAAGAAACTCTTGCTGTATAATAAAGGGATTGTCAAATCTCTTATTTTGCAAAGTTTCTGTGAAAGTGGTAATAGCCTGGTCTTACATTGTTACTACAGTGCTAAGTTGTTTTGATAAATATTAGTGGTTTCAAATTATTGAAAAACCTCCAGATTTTGTTGTAACAAATGAGTATCAAGTAAAAAGAAAAAACAAAATTTTTCAGGCTGGGCGCAGTGGTTCACACCTGTAATCCCAGCATTTTGGGAAGCCAAGACAGGCGGATCACGAGGTCAAGAATTCAAGACCAGCCTGGCTAACACCGTGAAACCCCGTCTCTACTAAAAATACAAAAAATTAACCAGGCATGGTGGCATGCGCCTGTAGTCCCAGCTACTCTGGAGGCTGAGGCAGGAGAATCGCTTGAACCTGGAAGGCAAAGGTTGCAGTGAGCTGAGATCCTCGTACTGTACTCCAGCCTGGGCGACAAAGTGAGAATCCGTCTCAAAAAAAAAAAAAGAAAGGAAATTTTTCGTAAATCTCCAGATTTAATAAATATGTAATATAATGGGAGAAAATTTTTGGGGATAAACAAAACGTTTATGTAAATATGCAGTATGTAGTTGTTTGGGATTTATTTATTAGTTTGCTCTAATAAAAAGAAGTTAAAGCCCATTGTACCTTAATCCTGCTACTTTAGATGAAGTGATTGCTAATAAAAACTTTCCTTAAACTGGAAATACCCCATCCCTCAGAAGTCTTATTTATTTGTTGAACAGTCTTAAGTCATGCATCCTACAGATATTATTTTCTATGCCTGAGACATAGGTCATAGTTTTTTGTTGTTAGAATAGCTTATTGATTTCATATTGTGATATTATGCAAAGCTCATTGTGTTGGTAATAGTACTTTTGCTTTAGTGTGAACGATTGGCTCTCCAGTTCACTTGAACTCTGACTTTGAGAAGTGTAGAAAACAATATGGCTTGGTGGTTAAGTGGCTTTGTGTGAGACTGTCTGGGTTGTAATCCTAGCCAGCTTTGGACAAGCAATTTATCTTCTCTAAGTCTCAGTTTTCTTATTTTTAAAAAGAAATAAAGGATTATTTTATTCTTACCTCATAAGGCTATAATGATTAAATGAGATAGATGTTAACACTTACTGTAGTATTTAGCTAATTATTTTTACTCATTTTGCAGTCTATTTTATTATTTTAAAGTTGACTCTTGGTGTTTTAAAAATATCTGTACCAAATACAGTTACATGGTATATTAGAAAGTGATAAATGGTATAGAGATAAATAAGGCAGGGAAGAGAGAGAAAGAGAAAGTACCCAAATGGAGAGTTGGCAGATGGTCAGGAAGGGAAAAGCCTTCCCATAGAGATAAGGGACTGAGCACTGCAGGTAGTAGGGGAAGTGCATTCCAAACTGAGGAAATAGCAGCAGCAATAATAATAAGTTAACACACACACTGCTGTGTACCAGGGACAGTTTAAGTACTTTACATATTTTAGCTGATTTAATCCTTAACAGCAGTCCTATGAAGAAGGTGTTTTTACTATCCCAATTTTATATATAAGGAAACTGAAGTACAAAGAGCTAGTAAGTAGTATGGCTAAAAAAAATTGAACCCGGGCAGTTTGACTCTGGAGACCATCTTCTGAGAAGTTACTATATAGTGTATTAGTTAAGGCCTTGCAACAAGAGACTTTCCAGTTTGTTCAAGAAATAGCAAAGTTGGTGTGAGTACAGCAGAATGAGATAGGTAGGAGCTAAGATCCAAACGGTGGTATTTGGGGAGGGAATGAGGTGGGAAGATTTGATTGGATGTAAGCCATTGTAAAGACTGGGCTTTTAAGTCCAAAGTGGAGCGTGTGAGAGCCTTTGGATATTTTTGAACAGGAGGATGATATGATCTGACTTTTAGAAAATATTTTTTACTGAGTCCTTGGACCTTTCCTTCCTTGGAGTCTATGGGTAGAATTCAGGAGGGCCCCTGAAATTTAGAAGAAATTACATCTTTATTTTCACTAACTTATAACTGAAACAATGTTTCCTTCACTTAATGTAGCCAGTTAACCATAGTAATATTAGAATTACCTGTGACCTTGTTACCACCAATAAAAATCACCTCGTTGTTGCGTTTATGGTCATCATTACTTTGAAATTATAGTAGTTATTAGACCTACTGCTAAGATCCCATTTAATGTGATAATAAAGAAGCACTTACACTTTTTTTTTTATATTTACAGCTCTTTGTTTTACATCTATGTATCAAGGTAGTTTCCTTTGTAACTACATATGTAGTGTGTGTGTGTATTTAAAAACACTATTTGAGAAGGTGTCCATTGATTATACCAGACTGCCAGAGGAGTCCATGGCACATAAAAATTAAGACTCCTTATGAGTCCTATGAGGATTACTCTGGTTGCTGTCATTATGATAGACTCCAGAGGAAGATAGAGGGCAAGAGCAGGAGGGCTACATTTTCGGAGACTTTTGCAGTTATCTAGTTGAGAGATAATGGTAAGTTGACCCAGAATAGTAGCAGAGGAGGCAGTGATCTGTGTTTGGATTGTATGTTTTGAAGGTTGAACCAACAGGATTTGCTAACAGATTGAATATGTAATGTAAGAGAAAAAAAATCAAGGATGGCTCCAAGGTTTTTGGTCTTTGCAGCTGCGAGGATGGAATTACCATTTGCTGAGATGGCGGGCGGAGTATGTTAAAGATGAGAAGTTCAGTTTTGGATTTAGGTTTGTGATATTTATTAGACATCTAATATGACTTTCTGAATTGTTACCGCTACATAATACACAGTCATTAGAAAGAATAAGGTGAACCTGTATATGAAAACAGATTCAACTTATATTGTTTCTGAACATTTGAATGTTTTACAGTGAGCACACATCCCTATAGTAAGTAATTTTAAAAATGAGAAAAATATATTTGAAAATAAAGAATGGCCACTGTGTGTCATAGAATAATTGTGTGGCCATGAAAAATAATGAAATTGGTCTTTATACATCACCATGGAATATCTCTAAGGTCTATAAACAAAGTAAACCAAAACAAGGTAAAGAACAGGATTAGATAGATGTGTGTCAGAATCGTGGTAAATCTAACAGTGTTTCCTATGAGAGAAGGAAATTGTGGGTGAGCAGGAGGGCTCCTTTGGCTTTTTTTTGGCTTTTTTTTTTTTTTTTTTAAAGCAGTTGAATTTACTAATCTTGTACGTGTGTTATTTTTTGTAATATCATTGGTTCATATGAGGGGTGAGATTATGGGCTGTTTTATTCTTTGTACCTCTGTGTTTTTATAAATCTTATGTTGTAGTTTTTAAAATTATGATATAGCCAATATTATAGCTCTATTAATAATTTCAAAGAAATTTTTCATGTTTTGCAATATGAATGGGAAATGAAGATTGAAAATCATTTACATAGTGTGATTTTTTTATGAGTAAGATTTGACTTTATATCCATATGGCTAGAAGAAAATATCAGAGGTGTATATTGAAATGTTAATAGTGGTTTTCTCTGGATAATGGAATTTGAGGTGATTTTAAAAATATTTTCCTTTAATTTTTTTGTAGACTATGAGAAGACAACGAAATGAAGTTGTAGTTGAATTAAGGAAGGTGAGTCTGATTAATATTGGGTACTTCTAAGCATAATTCTAACAACATTAGAGCATTGTATACAAGATGCCAAATATATATTTTGTTTTTATGTAAAATGTATAACCTATTGTATAACTAAATTTTATTTACTAAATTTAGTTAAACTTCTTAAAATCTCAACTGCTAAGCATTTTTCTTTAGAAAAAGGAGAGATTTTGACTGAATTTGACAAACTTTTGAAGTTGAAAGGGTACACCCTGTAACTTTATCATTGTGCAAAAACAGATATAAAGAGCTTAAAAGTATAAATCATTGAGATACAGTTGTATTAAATAGTTCTGCTATTAATGGGTAGTAGTAAGGCCCAGAAAAGAATTTGTTGCAAACTTCTTCAACTTTGAAGTATTATAGTTGAGATTATATTTATAAATTTGCTCCCAGCATTTTAAGTGAAGTTGAAATGGCCCTTGATTTTTGTAAGACATTGTTGGTTTTTGTCTAACTTTGAACTGCCCAACTTCTGCTTTGACTTTGCTTTTAGGTGATAAAGAGGAGCTCCCAGATCATGTGTAAAATGGTTTAGTACTTTTAAATAAATATTTGTGTTTGGTTCTGGCTTAAACTGTACACTATATTTTTTAGTCAAACTTTTTGTTTTGTTTGTTTTTACATAGTTCACGGTTCATTAAAAATGTAATATTTGGGAATTGGGACTCAAATTAGTTTTGTGTGAGTGGTTAATTCACAATTTGGTTTAATTTTTTACATTTGAATTTTACTTTTAAAAGGCACTTCATATTTCAGTTTGTAGGCACAGGATTGCCTGAGCTTTGTATGAAAGTATTCAGGTTTTTTTTAACTCAAATTCTTTGATTTTTTCCTTTTTTCTTTTTTTTTTTTTAAGAATAAAAGAGATGAACATCTCTTAAAGAGAAGGAATGTACCACATGAAGATATCTGTGAAGACTCTGATATAGATGGTGATTATAGAGTGGTAAGTTATTGTTATTGTTACTCTGGTAAATTAAAAGTATCAGTGAAAGATTTAACATTAATAAAGAATTTTAAGGTGACTTTTTAACTGAGTTTTCTCTTTAACTTTTTTTCCCAGCAAAATACCTCTCTAGAAGCTATTGTTCAAGTAAGTTGGATTTTTACTCTTTCTTCATTTATATTTCTTATCCTCAGCAGCTAATTATTATATATTTACATCATAAATTTTTTTTTTTATAGAATGCTTCAAGTGATAACCAAGGAATTCAGTTAAGTGCAGTTCAAGCTGCTAGGTAAGTTAAATTTTGAAGACATGTTTAGATTTTATAACTTACACAGGGTTCTATTTTGAATTTTTACTATGGAGTAGACCCTGTTAATCAAATTTAACTTGGATGACAAACAATAGTAAATAGTAATAGATCAACTAAATTTTTTTTTTTTTTTTAATTCTCTGGTTTAGAGTATTAAAATTGGTGACAGTTTTTTTAACTCACACTTTTTTATTTTTAGTTGAAAGTGTGTACACTGAAGCTTTAATGTACATAATGCATACAGATGCCAGGGAAAGTTGATTTAACAAATTAATGCCATAGAGTAAAAGAAAAACATTATTTGTAAAGCTTTACCTTTTACTAATGAATAGGTTTAATTTTTTAAGTCAGATTCTTCAGATCCTTACCAGGTATCTAATTCTTCTCACAATCCTCATATTGATCAAACAATAAATCCAGAATTATAATCTTACTATGTCAGTGTACATAGATAAGTAGATGTAGATTAAGATTAATGACGGCTGGGCACGGTGGCTCACGCCTGTAATCCTAGCACTTTGGGAGGCCGAGCCGGGCGGATCATGAGGTCAGGAGTTTGAGACCAGCCTGGCCAATATAGTGAAACCCCATCTCTACTAAAAATACAAAAATTAGCTGAGCGTGTTGGCGGTCACCTGTAATTCCAGATACTCGGGAGGCTGAGGCAGTAGAATCGCAACTCCATCTCAAAAAAAGAGATTAATGACTGCATATACTCCCAGTGTCTTTCCAGGTAGGAAGTACCAAGTTGTTTGAACATTCTTTTTTTTTTTTTTTTTTTTTTTTTTTTTGAAATGGAGTCTTGCTCTGTCGCTCAGGCTGGAGTCCAGTGGTGCAATCTCGCTCACTGCAACCTCTGCCTCCCAGGTTCAAGCAGTTCTCTGCCTCAGCTTCCCGAGTAGCTGGGATTACTGGTGCCTGCCACCATGCCCGGCTAATTTTTGTCTTTTTAGTAGAGATGGGGTTTCACCATCTTGACCAGGCTGGTCTTGAACTCCTGACCTCGTGATCCACCCGCCTCAGTCTCCCAAAGTGCTGGGATTACAGGCATGAACCACCGTACCCTGCCTGTTTTGTACATTTCTATTGTGAAACCTGTGCTCTCTCATACTTTAAGGGAAGAAGCAGAAAAATCTATTACTGAGACCTTTGTATTAATAAATAGGTTAGGGAAGACATGGTTGTATCATAATGCAATTTAGTGGTTGCTTTGTGTATTTATGAATACAAGAATAACACCCTATGTTGAGTTTATCAGTAGGAAAGAGACAAGTAAGAAATTGATCCTAGTTACAGAATTTGAAACTGGCAAAAGTTTATAGGTCCATCCAATACCTTATCCAGTGCTGCACGAATCTGTTTTATATTTATTAGCTTTTTCCAGTATTTGTTTATCCACCTTAAATAACTTAGAACTGATAGGGAAATTATAAAACTACAGTATTGTATACCAGAGGTAAAGGAACTTCTTAGAGAGGAATTCTTTATGTAGGCAGAAAAATCACAGAACCATTCATTTGTCAAAATAGCAAATTAATGTTTTTAGGAAGAATGATTAAGAAATTGATTATGCTCACCATTGTCAGAGCTGAATATTTGATAGTTTTGGGGCAGTTCTAATCAACATGCAATCTGCAAGAAAATTAAAGCCCAGTGTACTCTAAGAGGTTTTCAGAGTATGATCTGTGGATCACTGGGAGATTCCAAGGCAATTTCATGGGTATGCAAGAGCAAACTGGTTTTCATAATAATTCTAAGACTTTATTTGCCTTTTTTTCACGGTGTTAACGTTTACACTGGTATTGCAAAGCAACTGTGAGTAAAATTGCAGGCTCCTTAGTACAAATCAAGACAGTGGCACCAAGCTGGTTTTATATTATATTTTGTAAAAATTGTATTATTCACCATGATGTGGAGAATAAAAGCTATTTCTCTTTTAAAATATCCTCAGTGAAGTGTAAAAAAAAAATTTTTTTAATTAAATTTTGACCCTTGATCTCATGAAGCCTTGTTTGAGAAGGTTTAAGACTGGGTTAAGACTCTTTCTAAGTGTTTGTTTTTTTTGTTTTTCTGGTTTTTTTAATTTCCACTTATGCTAAGCACTGTGCTGTGTGTTGAGGAACTAGCATGTAGTATAATTCTTTCTTTTTAAGAACTTTATAAGCTAATTAGAAAGGCAAAACTATTTTTAAAAAAATAGGGGGCTGGGTGCGGTGGCTTATGCCTGTAATCCCAGCAGTTTGGGAGGCCGAGGCTAGGGGATCAGTTGAGGTCAGGAGTTTGAGACCAGCCTGGCCAGCATGGTGAAACCCCCATCTCTACTAAAAATATAAAAGTTGGCTGGGTGTAGTGTCACATGCCTGTAATCCCAGGTACTTGGGAGGCTGAGGTGGGAGAAGTGCTTGAACCTGGGAAGCAGAGGTTGTAGTGAGCCAAGGTAGCACCACTGCACTCCAGCCTGAGTGACAGACTGAAACCCTGTCTCAAAAAAATAAGTAGTGATAACACCAAATGTAGGGCTATGCTGTATAAATCCTCTTGAAATTCAAAGATGGTATTATGTAAAACATAGAACTTGAAATGAACTTAGAATAGAGTTGGAATACGTAGAAGACAGGGCATTTCAAGTGAGGGGTTTAGGATAGGTTCAGTCTTATTTCGATTGAAATAATGCGATAGACAACTAACCTATTGTTGAGTTACAGACAATAAGATTAGTTATAAGATGGAGCCAACTCGTGAAGTAGTTTAAAGCTAGGTCAAGGAGTTTACATTGATAAAGGTGGTAAATAAGCAGCCATCACAAAGTTTATATAGGGACATGATTTGGTTAAGCTTTCATAAACATTGCTTTTATATAGTAATACAGGGTGTTCCAGTGGGTGAAGACATGATTAAGCTACACTGAGGACTTATCAGCTAAACCTGTAGTCTCACACATGTGAAAATAGGCAGTAGGTTTTGTTTTTATCTTATAAGCTCCATGAAAGCAGTGATTGATGTGTCTGTCTTTTTTACCTCAGATTCTCTAGCATCTCTCTGGCTGTTTTCCTGTCCATTGCTGTGCTTATTCCATTTCTCTTTAGTTGCTGAGATGAAAATGTTGGACTTTTATGACCTTTAATTTGGTGTGTAAAGTAGAATGAAGAATTAGGGACTAATATCAGCTCTAAACATATTCCAATAGCCTACCTGCTTTTGTCACTTGACTCTATTGTGACCTAGTGTGAATAATTTTGGATATTTTGGTGACCTCTTAATTCCTTGCTTAGCAAGGTAAATGCTGTGTCAAAGAAATCTGCCCATTTTTTTCTCTGAACTCAAAATTATGTCCAAAAGTAACATTTTTAAAAAAAAAAATTAGTTTTCTTTTTATAAGTCACAATCAGGACTTTACTGAGGGAATAATATTATTGTGTACCATTAAAAGTAGTAAAGTGGCGAGGCTCCATGGCTCACACTGGTAATCCCAGCACTTTGGGAGGCCAAGACGGGTGGATCACCTGAGGTCAGGAGTTCAAGACCAGCCTGGCAAACATGATGAAACTCCATCTCTACTAGAAATACAAAAATAGCTGGGTGTGGTGGTGCATGCCTGTAATCCCAGCTACTCGGGAGACTGAGGCAGGAGAATCACTGGAACCCGCAAGGCAGAGCATTCAGTGAGCCAAGACTGTGCCACTGCACTCCAGCCTGGGCAACAGAGTGAGACTCCATCTCAAAAAAAAGGTAGTAAAGTGGTTCATATCTGTATTCTTATTTTTCTAATTATTTGTCATCTCTATAAATTTAATTTATATATCTTTTTATAGATTTAGAGAAAAGGTTGCATTATATAAATTGTTAATTTCAGAGAAGGCACTTGTACCAGATATTCAGATTTATGTTAATATTTGTCAAATATGAATTTAAATTTAATCATAATATATTGTATGTTATTAAGTTTCACAAGGGTGTTTTTATCTCTTACAGGAAGCTTTTGTCCAGTGATCGAAATCCACCAATTGATGACTTAATAAAATCTGGAATATTGCCCATTTTAGTCCATTGTCTTGAAAGAGATGACAAGTGAGTACATTTTTATTTTTTTTTTAATTTAGAATGTATCCTTTGGAGAAGACAAGACTCTCTAGTAATTAGTTTGATCTTTAAAGAAAAAAGAAAAGGGCTAAGGGATGGAGTTGAAAAGTCAAAGTGAAAACAGTGCAAGATTTGTTAACACCAAGAGATGAAGGTAGTAGCCAAACAGGAACTTGAGAATGATAAATTTGATAAATTTAACTTTTAAGCTTTAATTGGCAAGAAGTAGTTTGCCCAGATAGGTACTTGAGAAAACTGTTTGGGGAGTAGTATGCAAGTATCTTAAAAAGATTTCTTACTAAAAATAAGGATGCTGGAGAAGGTTGTATGCTTTTTATACTGAAGAGATGTTTGAAACAGTTGTTGAGGGTTAAAAAAATATGCTGGATGGATAGATATCTTTTGAAACAAAATGTTTAATGCATTTGAAATGGTAGAGGGAAGAATGGTTAGATATTTGGCCCAATGTAAAAATCCTGCTGTTTAAATATACTTGTTTTTTTGTAGTCCTTCTTTGCAGTTTGAAGCTGCATGGGCTTTGACAAACATTGCATCTGGAACTTCTGAACAAACTCAAGCAGTAGTTCAGTCCAGTAAGTTGGTTATTAACAAACATAGTTGTATTTTTTTAAAAGAAGTCAGTAAAAAATAGTGATTTTTCCCAAGAAACTATGGCAATTTACATTATAAAATAAAACTACTACGTAGTTATTGAAATAGGTCAACTTAAGTATGTTGCTTTAATCTTCTTATTCTGGTGACTGAAGTTTTGTATGTCCAAAAATTCACTTGATTCCTTTCTAAATATGAGAACATTTCCTAATTATAGTAGCAGATTACATTATTATTGTTACACTTTATTTATAGGACATCAGTAGAAATAAAGGAGTTTTTCCTGTTGCCACATTGCCTCTCAGCCTCTCTTTTTTTGTTTTTGTTTTGTTGTTGTTGTTGTTGTTTTTCTTTTTCAGACAAGATCTTACTCTTTTGCCCAGGTTGGAATACAGTGGCACAATCTCGGCTCACTGTAGCCTTGGCCTCCCAGGCTCAAGGGACCCTTCTGCATCAGTCTACCAAGTGGCTGGGACTACAGGCATGTGCCACTGTGCCTAGCTTATTTTTGTGGTTTTTTTTTGTAGAGACAGGGTTTCGCCATGTTGCCCAGGCTGGTCTCTAACTCTGGGCTCAAGTGATCAACCTACATTGGCCTCCCAGAGTGCTGGGATTATAGGCATGAGCCCCTACACCCGGCCGCAACCTCTCTTAATGAGATTTTTATCTTTTTTTTTCTGAGACGGAGTCTCGCTCTGTCGCCCAGGCTGGACTGCAGTGGCGTGATCTCGGCTCACTGCAAGCTCCGCCTCCCAGGTTCATGCCATTCTCCTGCCTCAGTCTCCCGAGTAGCTGGGACTACAGGTGCCCGCCACCACGCCCAGCTAGTTTTTTGTATTTTTAGTAGAGACGGGGTTTCACCGTGTTAGCCAGGATGGTCTCGATCTCCTGACCTCATGATCCACCCACTTCAGCCTCCTAAAGTGCTGGGATTACAGGTGTGAGCCACCATGCCTGGTCATATCATATATTTTAAAGAAATCTTCTATAAAGTAGTCCTAGTTGAAAGAATGGCTTGAATATTTTTTTCATTGTTATTATAATAGGGTTGCTTTTTTTTGTTTCAAGAGATGTAAGTGGAAAATTACTGTTGGAAGTAAAACCCCGAGTGTATTGTCTTCATGAATACTATTTGATTCTTCTACCAAACAAAAAAAATTAATAATTTTGAAGAAGATACTTTTAAAATGCTCTTTAAATGTGTAAGCAGCATACTTCTCTGAGCTTATTAAAAATGTAAGCACTAATTTGTACATTTTGAAGGGGAACAAAGATGTTATCTAAATAATCATTTTATTGTAGACACTTGTAATATTATTACTTAGAAAAGATAATTACCTCACATCCTATTAAAACTGGTTTACTTTTGGGTTTAGGTGGTTTTTATTGTGGTTTTTTGGTTTTGTATAACTATTAGGTAAATTTTATGATTTCATAACAATGTTTTATTCCCTCTCACACTTTTTCCATTCCGTTATGTATGTTCTTTAAAGATTAGAAAAAGACTTAGAATTTTTTTTGACCTTGCCAGTCTGCTTTAATATACCAAAAATAATAAATAAATGAGGTTGGGCATGGTGGCTCATGCTAGTAATTCCAGCACTTAGGGAGGCTGAAGCAGGCAGATCACTGGAGCCCAGGAGCTAGAGACCAGCCTGGGCAACATGGTAAAACCCCATCTCTACAAAATGCAGGAAAAAAAAATTAGCCGGGCTTGGTGGCATGCACCTAGGAGGATCAGTTAAGCCAGGGGAGGTCAAGGCTGCAGTGACCTGTGGTGGCACCACTGAACTCCAGTCTGGGCAACAGAGTGAGGCACTGCTTCAAAAAGAAACCCATAAGTGAATTACTTTTTATTACAAGCATGATTGAGCTACATATACTTAAATAGTGCTTTTTAAAGTAATATCAGAAGGAAAGAAGAACCGTTTGTTCAGTGCAGTATTTTGTTCGGATACAGACCTATCTCTGTTTCCCATCCAGTTGAGTAACAGAATCACTTTCTGATTCAGAAGATCTCACATGGCCCAAGAATCACTAGCCTATCTTAAAGACCCACATGTGTTAACATAAATTTGTGTTCAAAAGTTACTTCAGGCTGGGTGCAATGGCTCATGTCTGTAATCCCAGCACTTTGGGAGGCCAAGGCAGGCACATCACTTGAAGTGTCATGAGTTTGAGACCAGCCTGGCCAATATGGTGAAACCCTGTCTCTACTAAAAATACAAAAATTAGCCAGGCGTGGTGGCTCACACCTACAGTCCTAGCTACTTGGGAGGGTGAGGCAGTAGAATCACTGAAGCCTGGGAGGCAGAGATTGCAGTGAGCCAAGATTCCACCTCTGCCTTCCAGTCTGGATGACAGAGCGAGACTCCGTCTAAAAAAAAAAAAAAAAAGAGTTACTTCAATAATATACTTTTTTTTTTTTTTCAAATTAGAGATAATACTTAATCTATAAGGAATTAATCTTGAAATTAATTCCAGGTTTAATTGTCAATGAAATTTCACAAGCCTAATTTAACATTTGTCTGTATAACTCATTTTGATACTGAGTAAATAGTTGCTGGTCAAAATTCTTCCAATAATGCTATTCCAATAAAATTTGTTTAATGAGGCTATTTTAAATATAGTTTTATAGATTCCCCCTTTTTTTTGAGGTGTCAGCAAAAAAATACTGATTTTTGGTTTATGGTATCTTCAACCTTAAGTATTGTGTTTTTTTCTTGCATCAGATGCTGTGCCACTTTTCCTGAGGCTTCTCCATTCACCCCATCAGAATGTCTGTGAGCAAGCAGTGTGGGCATTGGGAAACATCATAGGTTTGTATAAAACTTGTAATACGAGTCCAAAAATTATTCTCATATACTAAGTAATAAAAATAGCTACTAATAATCCAAAAGGGAAAACAGTTTGCCTTCAGTACTAGTTTTTGTGAAATAAAATGTTTGTTCTTTTTGCATCCATATATTACAGAAATTTGAACTGTATTACTGTAAAAGCATAAACTCATAGTAAATAAATTTTTGTTGCTTAAGATACCATTATTTTTGGTATATAGTGAGCTCTTAATTTTTTGAATAATTATGCAAGATATATACAATTTAGACCTCCTGTCTCATGCTAGGATCCATTTTTTCTTCCCCTAATGCCCACGTTGATCAGTGGGGTCCATTTTTATTTCCCAGCTTTCTCCATCAAAGAAAGTAACAAGAAAAAAGGAGGCAAAACTTAAACCAATAATTTTTCTCCATAATGACAGTTCTGAGAAGAGTCTAAAATGAAATTTTTCTCTCTTGCAGACTTTAGTATATTAGAATTTAGTAATGTATAAAATATAACAATATTATTTCCTGTCACCATGAATCAACATGAGATAACCATGGCCTTTTGACAGTCTAGTTAACATTTAACACCATGATTACCTTTCAGGTTCTGTCTAATAAATAATTGTAAGGAAAATAAAGACAATTCTGATATTTCAAGGATTTGTTTTTTTAACTAGAGCCTAAACTCAAAAATTCAAAGAACTATTCTCCAGTAAAGGATGTAAAAAATCTGAATCGTATTGGGCCCCAGTATAGCTCAGAGACCTAACTATTATGAGTGAGGGTTGAGGTACTCTTTGTAGGGGACTTGCTAATCTAGTGAAGGAGAATGATTCTAAAGATTATTTTTGCCAAATTCTTTATTCTTGCATGGAAATAATCATTGTTACTTTGATATGCCACCTCTTTATTGCCCTTATACAGGGCTAACATGGAAGTAAGGAGTGGCTATGAGTTTTTAAAGGAGAATTTCTCTGTAAACCATTCTCGACATTGGGTTTATACTATTAGGAATGCTATTGTTTCTATATCCAGAGTCCCTCACTCTTACTTTTATACCAAATATTAGACTTAGAGCTATTATACAGCATCTTGATCTTTCATTTTTTATTCCAGTCACATTCTGTAATTAACACAAATATATGGATGCAAAAAGAACAAACATTTTATTTCCAAATATTATAGTGCAAGGGAAGGTGTTTTCACTTATGGTAACGTTACTTTTAACATGGCTTCATATATTAGAAACTGCAGTGATGCTTTAGATACAGAAATTAAACTTGTCAGTTCTCTGCAGCAGTTGTTCTCAAACCTTAGCATGCAATCAGAACTACATGGGGTGCTTGTTAAAACACAGAATTCCAGACTCATAGAGTTTCTGCTTCAGGAGGCCTGAGCTAGAGCCCAGTAATCACATTGAGAACCACTGTTCTAGCACTGGTTCACCCTTTTTTTCTGACATAGTTTTCTAAGTGTATAGAGTAATTTATAGTTCATAACCTTGATGCGCTGATACTGGATCGTAAGTACAAATTCAACAAATACTTTCTTGATACCTCTTTTTTATCACATAAAAGTTTGTTAAGCCGGGCGCGGTGGCTCAAGCCTGTAATCCCAGCACTTTGGGAGGCCGAGACGGGCGGATCACGAGGTCAGGAGATCGAGACCATCCTGGCTAACACAGTGAAACCCCGTCTCTACTAAAAATACAAAAACTAGCCGGGCGAAGTGGCGGGCGCCTGTAGTCCCAGCTACTCGGGAGGCTGAGGCAGGAGAATGGGGTAAACCCGGGAGGCGGAGCTTGCAGTGAGCTGAGATCCGGCCACTGCACTCCAGTCCGGGCGACAGAGCGAGACTCCACCTCAAAAAAAAAAAAAAAAAAAAAGTTTGTTAAACCGAGAGTAATATTGAGAGAGAAGTTAAAAGCAGAAGTTTAATTAAGTGAACAGCAAAATACTGAAGATGGGAATAATGTGCAAAAGATTACCTTATCACCTTATGTTGCCTCTCTTGGCTCAGAAATCTTGAATGTGAGCCTGCTTATTGTCTAAAACTGAACAGTGTATCTGGTTAAAATACATGAAGCAGCATATTCCCAATGCTTTGTGTTTTCTGAAAATGCTTACTGTCAATGTTTTATTGAGTTAATCCTTTTTTTCTACAGGTGATGGGCCCCAGTGTAGAGATTATGTCATAAGTCTTGGAGTTGTGAAACCTTTACTTTCCTTCATAAGTCCATCTATTCCTATAACATTCTTAAGAAATGTTACTTGGGTTATGGTCAACTTATGTCGCCACAAAGACCCACCACCACCAATGGAAACCATTCAGGAGGTAAACACTTAAAAAAAAAAAATTAAAAGAGATACCATTATATATATACGTTTTTTATCTGTGTATGTTTTTAAATCTACATATTTCTCTCCTCAGATTCTGCCAGCCCTTTGTGTTTTAATTCATCACACAGACGTAAATGTGAGTAAATATGTCCCATTATATATTTATGTATGTATGTATTTCTAGGGCTTCCCCTGTGACATAGGGGAGAAATACTATACTAACACATTGTGTCAGCATACTGTCAGATTTTCCCATATCACGAAACATAATACCAGTTAAGAAATCAAGCATAACTGTTATTTTGGTGTGGGCAATAATGTGTGTGTATATATATATTAGTGTTGTAAAAACTGACATTAAAAGTTTTTAAATTTGCCAGTTAGTAGTGATTTCTCTTACTAAGATCGTGTCTTTGATTGTTCATGTGCTTTTTATGGAAGCTCATTTTGACAGTTTGGCCAATGAAAGCACACACAGATAGTGCTATTTTTGTTTTTTGAAAGATGAAAAAGGAAAATGTTTGTGCATGGATTTGTATTCATATACACATACCAAACCATGGACATCAATTGCCCTTTAATTCCATTTTTTATTCTATTTCTCAGTTACAGTGACTGGCAGTGGCTTCATTTATCAAGATAACTCTTGATTATTCAAACAACAAGGGGAAAAAAAATCAGTGCAGGCAAGATTTTAAACATAGCAAATATATTTTGCTTATTTTTACTAACACAGATGGCAGAGGAAAAAGCAACTCAGGGAGTATGAATGAGGTGGAAAACTGCCCTGAGTGCTTGTAAAAGCCAGACCAGCCTTTGGTGTGTTAGAGAAACCAGGAATATAATGGGTAAGGGAAAACACATGAATGAAATGTTTAGCAACAATCAGGAACTCATGTGGTTCTTTAAAAACAGTTTGGCACGGTGACCAGTGTTGGACAAGCTGCTTCATTTCTTTACAATTTAAAGGCCTGTACCTTTTGACCAGAATTTAATTTGTCTGGAACAAATTAAAATTAGAATGTTACTGTATCAAACAGTTACATAATATTTTGCTTTGAAAGATTTACAAGAGGCCAGGTGTGGTGGCTTATGCCTATAGTCCCAGCACTTTAGGAGGCTGAGGCAGGAGGATCCCTTGAGTGCAGAAATTCGAGACCAGACTGGGCCACATGATGAAACCCTGTCTCTATAAAAAATACAAAAAAATTAGCCGGGCATAGTGGTGTGCACCTGTAGTCTCAGGTGCTCGGTGGCTGAAGCCGGAGGATCTCCTGAGCTTGGGAAGTCAAGGCTGCAGTGAGCTGTGATCATGTCACTGCACTGCAGCCTGGGTGACAGAGCAAGACCCTGTCTCAATAAATAAATAAATAAATAAATATTGGCAAGAAAGATTAACTTCAAAGTTTATATACCTCTACTGGAAAACAGGACATCTTGGTTGACTTTATTTAGAGATGTATTATGTTCTTTCCACCTATTTCCTCCGATCTAGATGAGATTGTGACTCCATTTTCTTGCCTTTGATATTTCTTGAAGAATTTCTCAAGTCTGTTTGCATTGTTCTTTTTAGTAACATGATTAACAAATAATATTGCTTACTAAATAATGTTTTAGAAGTTTGATTTGAATTATGATTTTGATCTGAGGATATTAGTGACATGTCCTTTAAAAACATGTATCTAGCTTTTATATACAGTTATGAGCAAGTAACTTGAAATTTTTGGCCTATGTCAACAAATTTTAGCATATGTTGATATTCCAGAAAAGAAACTCAGTTACATTTGCAAATTGAAATTTAGGTTTTTTCACATATGTTGATACCACTCTTTCTGGGTGAACTCTTTTTTTTTTTTTTTTTGAGATGGAGTCTCGCACTGTCACCCGGGCTGGAGTACAGTGGCATGATCTCCACTCACTGCAACCTCCACCTCCTGAGTTCCAGCGATTCTCTTGCCTCAGCCTGCAGAGTAGCTGGGATTACAGATGCCCACCACCACGCCTGGCTAATTTTTTTGTATTTTTTAGTAGAGACAGGGTTTCAGTATGTTGGCCAGGCTGGTCTTGAACTCCTGACCTCGTGATCCACCCGCCTCGGCCCCCCAAAGTGCTGGTATTACAGGCGTGAGCCACCACGCCCAGCCTGTGCAAACTCTTTCGTTTAATATCTTTTTACATTAGAAATATCTTTAGAGCTTTCTTGAATTTCCTAAGAAACAATGGCAAAGCGCTATTTTCTCCTTTTAGGAGTTTTTGGGTGTCTTTTTTTTTTTATGTTTTTTTATTGTTTTATTTTCTCTTGGGTACCTTAAACATAACATTAGTTTACAGTTTTACTATTTTTTTAAAGTCAGGGTCTTAAAAAACAAGGAAAAAAAAAAAAACAATGCCGAATTGTTTGTGTTTTTCATAGAGATGGGGTTTCACCGTGTTGCCCAGGCTGGTCTGTAACTCCTGGGCTCAAGCAGTCCACCACCTTGGTCTCCCAAAGTGCTGGAATTACAGGCGTGAGCCACCAATCCCTGCCTGGTTTATAGTTTTAAAGATTGTATACTTCTCCAGCTTGTCTTGACACAGAATTCATAATCTAGAAAAGCTTTGAAAGTAGTTTTAGGCACAATTATTATTCCCATGTCTTTGTCAATAATTTGTGTATTTATTTGCAGCAATTACAGTTGTTTGTCATACTGCCCTTTGGTCATAACTTCTAATTAGGACTTAATGTGCTAGGAAAGATCAAACACAAGGCCCGTTGTACTTAAAGATATAATCATTAAAAAAATAGTAGGCTACTTAGTAGAAGCTGATTACACAGGCTTTTTTTTATTTTTTATTTTCCATAAGTAGCAGGTGTAGTGAAGTACGTATTTTTTGTTTTAATTACAGATCTCATCTCACAGATTGACCTATGATTAATGTCTTGATCTGCAGCTGTAGGGGACTTCCACTATTTAAGAAGTTGCTGGCCGGGCGCGGTGGCTTACGCCTGTAATCCCAGCACTTTGGGAGGCCGAGGCGGGCGGATCACAAGGTCAGGAGACCATCCTGGCTAACATGGTGAAACCCCGTCTCTACTAAAAAATGCCAAAACTTAGCCGGGCGTGGCGGTGTGTGCCTGTAATCCCAGCTACTCAGGAGGCTGAGGCAGGAGAATGGCATGAACCCAGGAGGCAGAGCTTGCAGTGAGCCGAGATCGCGCCACTGCACTCCAGCCTGGGCGACAGAGCAAGACTCCATCTCAAAAAAAAAAAAAAAGTTGCCTCCAGTTCTATAAGGCAAAACAAACTAGTTGGAAAAGATTTAACTATTATAATACTATAATACGAATAGTTGGGTTATTGGCTTTAGGCATATCTACATGGTACTTATGATACTAGAGAACTCCTTGAATATATTCATCTAGCCCAGATGTTTTGAGAAACTGTGCATATTGGATACGTGTAGTCTTTCCAGCTTTATACATGAGCCACAATGTTTTTGGACCTACTATCCCTCAGCCTTTGGGAAAGAGAATGTCTTTTTCTCCTGTTTTATGAGCTGTGTAGTGTGCATGTGTATCTTAGTGAACTAAGAGTGGATACTAATCTGGGATCGGAATCCTGAATATGGCTAAAAGATGTACATCTTAGTACAGATATTTATAGATGATGGCGTTTAATACAATAGCGATCAGATTCAAATGAATTGAACTGGGAGAAGAAAGAAAGGAATAAGGTAGTTGAACAATCTTAGAATCGTCGTTTGGTCAAGAATTACTAAAATGAGAAAATATTTAAAAGTTGATTGAATTTTTATTTTATTCTCTAGATATTGGTAGATACAGTCTGGGCCCTCTCTTACCTTACTGATGCTGGCAATGAACAAATACAGATGGTAATAGACTCTGGAATAGTTCCTCATTTGGTTCCTCTGCTCAGCCACCAGGAAGTTAAAGTTCAGGTAAGTTTGTTCTAGTAAAATTATAAGTATTTCTTACCACTAATTGCTTTAAGCATGGCATTCAAAGATGGACAGTTTCAGTAGTTTAAAGTATATCCTTAGCATAACAACAAATCTGTGATGGAAAGAGGAAAATAAATAATAAGCAAGAAGAGTCCATTGTAGATTACTAATTTCTTTTTTTGAGATGGGGTCTCACTGTCACCCAGGCTGGAGTGAGGTGGTGTGATCTCAGCTCACTACAACCTCCACTTCCCGGGTTCAAGCCATTCTGCCACCTCAGCCTCTTGAGTGGTTGGGATCACAGGCACACACCATCATGCCTAGCTAATTTTTTTCTATTTTTGATAGAGTCAGGGTTTTGCCATGTTGGCCACGCTGTTCTTGAACTCCTGGCCTCAAATGATCCTCCGACCCCAGCCTCCCAAAGTGCTGAGATTACAGGTGTGAACCACTGTGCCTGGCCGGATTACTTATTTTTAATGTAGACCAGGGAAGTTCATTATAGCAACATGCATGGCATCTGAAACAAGTATTGACAGACACTTAATTTTGCCTACTCTTTTTTTGTTCTTCTGTCACTTCCCTACTTTTGCCTTTTTCTTCCTTGCCAACCATCCTTTTTTACTCACCTTTAACTCTTAACTTCATTGATGCTGAAATAAGGGCACCGTACTGAAATGTGCTCTTTAGGGGCTTTCTAAATTGTTCCTTTTCACTTATTTAAATTTATTTTTTATTGTTTAAATTCTTTCACATAATATTTATCCCAAAGAACTTGTATCTAGAAAGAGCCAAAAACAGTGTGAGAAGTTCTCAGAGATATAAGCAGTAGCTGTCAAGCTACAGTTGTAATGAGGGAGACGCAGCAAGCTCCTCCTACCTTTCTGAAGTGAATAGTATATTTTAATCTGCTAATGGCTTAGAATCTGTAAAGTACAATAATCGCATAAGAAAAACTGTTAGTCTGTAGCCTAAGTCATTATGCCTGAACATCAAAGGCAAATGTGTGGAGCTTAAAGAATATGTTTTTAATTTCTCTTGCTCAACCCCTGGAGATTCTGTTTCAGAAAATATTTCTTAGAAACTTGAACTTTAAAATGCTCTTCAGTTGATACTGATACATAGATTAGAGACCCAGTACCTTAAAATTAAATCACTTTAAAGAAAGAACACTTAGCTAAATACAGAAAGAATTAATACAATAAGTTGGCCCGACATGGTGGCTCTCGCCTGAAATCCCAGCACTTTGGGAGGCCGAGGTGGGCAGATTACAAGGTCAGGAGATTGAGACCATCCTGGCCAACATGGTGAAACCCTGTCTCTACTAAAATACAACAACAACGACAACAACAAAATTAGCCAACATGGTGGCATGCGCGTGTAGACCTAGCTACTCGCGGGGCTGAGGCAGGGGAATCGCTTGAAACCAGGAGGCAGAGGTTGTAGTGAGCTGAGATCACACCACTACACTCCTGCCTGGCAACCAAGCAAAACTTCATCTCAAAAAAATAATAATAATTTGTCATTTAAGGGTATTTATGACTTATCTTAAATATTCTGGCCATATGTTTATTCTTAAGTTTGTATTTATTTTGTGTGGTACTTATGTCTTGGTACAGAATTTTGGTTTGTATTTTGTTTTTTGTTTTTCCAGAATGTATCTTCAGTTTTCATAATGGACTTCATTAAGAATCTGTAGGGCTTGGAATTTACCTTTAGCCAGTGCTCAAGGAAAGTTGAAATTCTCTACTCTACCTGACACCTTATAGAAATTTTCTTATACTTCTTAACTTTCATGCCATAATATCATAAAATAAAATAGTGTAATGGAACTCCATGTAGCTTTGTTCTCTGTATCTCTACTCCTCCAAATTTATTTTGATACAAATTCCAGATATCATTTTACACAGCTTGCAGCTCTAAAATTTAAGCCTATTTTTTAACATAACCACAATACCACCTGTAGACTTTTTAAAACCTTAATGTTAAATATTGAGTCAGTATCTGGATTTTATTTACTGCTTCATTATTTTTTTCACAATTTTACTAAATCAGTATCCAGATAAAGACCACACATTGCATCTACTGGCTATATATTTTAAGCCTCTTTTACTGTGCAACTTTCTTTTCCTTTCTTTTATCTTTCCTCTTTTCAATTTATTTGTTAAAGAAGCTGGATTACTACAAAACATTTTTGGGAGACATTAAAGAAGACCTAAATAAATGGAAAGACATTCATGTTCATGGATTGTCTGATATTATTAGGATGACCATGCTTCCCAAGTTTGTCTACAGATTAAACGCAATCCCTCTTAAAATCCCATGTGCTTTTGGTTTTTGACAGAATTTTACAAAGAGGGATCTTAAAATCCGTATGGAAATATAAGGGTCCTAGAAATAGCCAAATGATCTTGAAGAAGAACACAGTTTGGGGACTTTTCATTTTCAAAACACTACAAAGCTACAGTAAATAAAATTTTGTGATACTGGCATAAATATAGATATGCAGCTCAATGAGATAGAATCAAGAGTTCAGAAATAAACCTATACATTTTATGATTAGTTGATTTACTTTTTTTTTTTTTTTTTTGTGAGACAGAGTCTTGCTCTGTTGCCCAGGCTGGAGTGCAATGGCACGATCTCGGCTCATTACAGCCTCCGCCTCCCAGGTTCAAGCAATTCTCCTGCCTCAGCCTCCCAAGTAACTGGGATTACAGGTGCCTGCCACCACGCCCGGCTGATTTTTTGTATTTTTAGTAGAGATGGGGTTTCATCCTGTTGGCCAGGCTGGTCTCGAACTCCTGACTCAGGTGATCTGCCCACCTCGGCCTCCCAAAGTGCTGGGAGTACAGGCATGAGCCACCTCGCCCTGCCGGTTGATTTTCAGTAAGGATACCAAGCCAATTCATTGGGGAAAGAATAACCTTTTCAACAAATGGGCAAGAACGACTGGATATCGACAAGTAAAATAATGAAGTTGGACCCCTACTTCATACTATATGCAAAAACTCAGAATAGATCAAACACCTGAACATAAAATCTAAAAATGTAAACCTCTTAGAAGAAAAATACCGGCATAAATTTTTATGACCCTAGATTAGACAGTGATTTCTAAGATACGACACCACAAGCCACCAAAGAAAAAGAATTGATAAGTCAGGCTTCAAAGAAAAAATTGATAAGTCAGGCTTCACAAAACTTAAAAACGTGTGTGTGCTTCAAAGAACACCATCAAGAAAGTGAGAAGACAACACATAGAATAGAAGAGAATAGGTATTAGAAAATTATGTATTGCCAAAGGGATTTACATCTAAAATATTTAATATATTAAGAACTGTTACTACTCAAAAATAGACAACTCAGTTTTTAACTGGGCAAAATATTTGAGTAAACAGGCTTCTAAAGAAGATATAACAAATGGTCAGTAAGCACATGAAAAGAAGCTCAACATCATTAGTCATTAAGGAAATGCAAATCAAAGCCACAGTGAGATACTACTTCACACCTACCAGGATGTAAGCTGTAGTTAGGAAGACAATAACAAACTTTTGGTGAGGGTGTAAGAAACTAGAATTGGTATATACTGCTGTTAAGAATATAAAATAGTACAGCTGCTTTGGAATATAGTTTTGGCAGTACCTGAAAAAGTTAAACATAAGGTTGCAATATGAACTGACTATTAATTACTCTTAGGTAGATACCCAAGAGAAATGAAAATGCATATCCACACAAAAATTTGTACACAAGCATTCACAGCAGCGTTATTTATAATAGCCAAAAAATGAAAAAAATTTGAATGTCTGTCAGCCAGTGAATGGTTAAATAAAATATGATACATTCACAAAGTGAAATATTATTTGGTCGTGAAAAGGAACGAAGTACTGATGCATGCTGTAACATGACCTTTTACAACATTATGTGAAATGAAAGAAGCTAGACACAAAAGGCCAAATACGTTTTGATTTTGTTAATATGAAGTGCCCAAGATAGCCAAAATCTTAGAGACAGGCATAGTGTCTTCCAGAGACATAGGGATGAAGGCAGTGTGGGAGTGACTACTAATGTATACAGGTGACTACTAATGGATACAGGTGATCCATTTTGGGGGTGATCAAAAAGTGTTCTGGAATTAGATACTTGTAATAGTTACACAACTCTGAATATATTAACTACTGAATTGTACACTTTGAAAGGGTAAATTTTATGTTACATGAATTATATCTCAATTTTTTCAAAAACTTGGATCATTTGTCATGTAGAAAGGAAAATTAGAGTAAAAAGCTTTACTTAACGGGAAATGACCTCATGCAACCACAGAAAAATAATTGATAATTCAAATTCATACCATAGTGAAATCTCATGTTAAGCAGGTGTCTGCTTTCCTTCAGAAAAGCACTATGTTTTTTGTCTTTTTGTTTTTGACAGGGTCTTACTCTGTTCTCCAGGCTGGAGTACAGTGGTGTGATCACAGCTCACTTCAGCCTGGACCTCCGAGGCTCAAGCAGTCCTCCCACCTCAGTCTCCTGAGTAGCTGGGACTACAGGCTCATGCCACCACACCCAGCTAATTTTTTGTAGAGACGGGGTTTTGTCATGTTGCTTAGCCTGGTGTCAAACACCTAGGCTTAAGTGTTCCACCCACCTCAGCCTTCCAAAGTGCTGTGATTACAGGCGTGAGCCACTACACCTAGCTGTTTTTATTTTTTCAACACTAAATCTAAAGTTCTGTCTTCTTTTTTTATGGCACTGTCTGAAATTATCCTTCTTAATTGTTTATTGACTCCTCTCTTACAATAATATAAGCTCTGTAAGAGCTGGAACATGTATCTATCTTCACATCTCTGTTGCTACATCAGTGCCTGACACTAAGTGCTCAAAAACAATAGGTTTGTTGGAGCAGGGTGCAGTGGCTCAGGCCTGTAATCCCAGTACTTTGGGAGGCCAAGGCAGGTGGATCACCCAAAGTCTGGAGTTCGAGACCAGCCTGGCCAACGTGGCAAACCCCCATCTCTCCTAAAAATAAATTACAAAATTAGCCAGGCGTGGTGGCATGTGCCTATAATCCCAGCTGCTTGGCAGGCTGAGTTAGGAAAATCGCTTGAACCTGGGAGGTAGAGGTTGCAGTGAGCCAAGATCAAGCCACTGCACTCCAGCCTGGGCGACAGAGTGAGACTCCGTCTCAAAAAAAAAATAGGTTTGTTGGAAGAAATAATGAGTGAATGAATGCATTTATCTTTTATAAGGTGCCTAACAAGCCTTTTAATAAGGAGTGTTTCGGCTGGGCACAATGGCCCATGCCTATAATCCCAGCACTTTCGGAGGCCGAGGCAGGCAGATCCCTTGAGCCTAGGAGTTCGAGACCAGCCTGGGCAATATGGTGAAACTCTGTGTCTACAAAAAATACAAAAATTAGCCAGGCAGGGTCGTGCACTGCTGTAGTCCCAGCTACTCTGGAGGCTGGGGTGGGAGGATCACTTGAGCCTGAGAGGCAGAGGTTACAGTGAGCTGAGATTGCACCACTGCATTCCACCCTGGGGACAGAGCAAGACCTTGTCTCAAAAAAAAAAAAAAAAAAAATATTTCACATAGAACATCTCATTGTGCATTTCAGACTGCTGCACTTAGAGCCGTGGGCAACATTGTTACTGGAACTGATGAGCAAACACAAGTAGTTTTGAACTGTGATGCTCTTTCACACTTCCCAGCACTCCTGACACATCCCAAAGAGAAAATTAATAAAGTAAGTACTATTAAATACTACTAAATAAATTGCACTTAAAATGTCGGCAGTTTTTATTTGTAAAATTAGAGTCTTAGAAATGTCTGTAATATTCTTAATACAAGCTGTCATTTAGACATCAAGAGAAAATAAAAATTTTATTCTATAACAAGCATTAATAAATTATTTTTTGATATATAAGACCAATTATGAAAAGTGGTATTTTGGCTCTCTCGGAAATGATGAAATAGAGATAATTGGGTGTTGAATGTTGTATGACTGGAAATTTTTAATATATATGTTACGTAATTCTTATAAGTTTAGTGTTTTATAGGTACTTAATAGAGAATAGTGTGTATGCATGCGTGTGTGCTTGTGGTGGCTATGGAAAGGGGGCACTGACTGGTGATGCTGATATTGGAGTGCATCTGAGGCTGTTGTAGAAATAACATGGGTTATTGATTACAACATTGCCAATGATTATAACCCAAGAACAGCTCACCTAACTAGCCCGGCACCCTAAAATCTCTAACAGGTTCATTAAAATGGTCCTGTGATCTGATCCAAAAGAGCCTAGTATACATTAGCTAATACTAATTTTTTTAGAGTAAAACTTATTAGTTATCTATGATTATAACGCTTAAGGCCACCATTATCTTGTCAGAAGTAGCACCAACTGTGATGTAAAGAGTAACAAAAAGATTATTAAGATAGACCAATAAAGCAATCAAACATCTAGTTCCACTTTTCCTTGAGAGAAATGATGCAGTGAATGACTATTACAAATAAGTATACTAAAACAATGTACTATTTTGTTTTTTATGTCTCCATTATTGTGGATAATTGATATTTATCTATTTCAGCTAACATTCTTCATCAGAATAGAATGGAGAATAAAGCACATTATGTGAGGGAAGGGCACTGAATCTTATTTACAGCTGCTTTAGAATTTGTATTATACTCATTTATATTTGCTCATTCATTATTTCATATTTGCTCATTCAAATTTCTTCAGCCAAGCTTCTTTTGAGTCACACTATTTGGGAGCATTGTTTTCAAGAATTCTTCAGAATTCTTGAAATTAGTTCATTGTGATTTGAATTAGGTCCATTAGCTATTTGTCCAAAGAAAATATGGAAAGGGCTGTAAAGGAATTGAGATTCCTGATATTTTTATTATGGAGCTCATTTCATAATAAAATCATTGGGACAGTGTAGTGAATGCTTTTTTTTCTTAGTTCATATGCACATTTTATTTTTTAATGAGAAATACTCAAATGCTCTTGTTCTACAGGAAGCAGTGTGGTTCCTCTCCAACATCACTGCAGGAAATCAGCAGCAGGTACAGGCAGTAATTGATGCCAATCTTGTACCAATGATAATACACCTTTTGGATAAGGTAAGAAAATCATGTTGTATGTATCATGTATCTCATGTAAGGGGAAAGGGGATTTAAATCTAAGACATTATGTGAATTTATACTTTTCTGTTTAATTAGAAGCTATACAGTGGCATGAATACAGTAAAGTAATATTAACATTACAACTTTTGAACCTAGCAGTTTTTATATACAAGAAACTTTTTGAGGGGTTGGGGGCAAATCCTAGCCCTTTCTCTGTATCATTCTTTTACCAAAATTGCCATTATCTTAGGCCATACTAAAATTTCATATTGTTACTGTTGATAATAAATGCTTACATAGTATTCTAAGCACTTTACATACATTACCTCATTTAATGAGATTAACCGTATAAGATTAGGGATTATCCCCACTTGATAGATGAAGAAACCCTGGTATAGACAAATAAATTGTCCAAAATCAGATAGGAAATAAGTATGCTATTGTATGCCATATCATCTCTCATCTTCATATTAGCATTTGGGAGAAACAGCTTATCACAATTACAGCATGAGGGTGGGTGCAGTGGCTCTCACCTATAATCCCAGCAGTCTGGGAGGCCAAAGCAGGAGGCTCACTTGAGCCCAGGAGTTCAAGACCAGCCTGGGCAACATAGGGGGACTCCATCTCTACAAAAAGTTTTTCAAAAAAAGAAATTAGCCAGGTATGGTAGCATGTACCTGTGGTTCCAGCTACTCAGGAGGCTACGGTGGGAGGATTATTTGAATCCGGGAGGTTGAGGCTGTGGTGAGCCACGGTCATGCCACTGCATTCCAGCCTGAGTGACAGAGCAAGACCGTGTCTCAAAAAAAAAAACACACACACACATAAAGTAGAAGAAACAATCACAGCATGAGGGTTCTGAACACTGATCTGTAATTAAAGAGAAGATAAATCTGTTTCTCTATGTTTCCTGTAAATCGAGTTCAGTTTTTTAGGCAAGAATATGTCATGCATAACTCTTATTTCCTAATGATTCACATAAGGAGACACAATGTGTCTTACATGTGGTGATACTAAGATTGATGACTGACCTCAGGTGTTACAGCCTGTTCCAGCTGATGGTTATAAAGTTATCCATTAATCTTTCACCTGTGGTTTTTAGGTAGCATTGATGATCATTGTTAGGATCCCTTGTTTTACTAGGAGTTGCAAAATGGTGACTTTCTAATTCTGTCATTTTTTGTGTATTGGCCATGATTCTTTAGTAAAGAACTTGTCTTGTTTTTTGTTTTTGTTTTTTTTTTTTTTAAACGGTCTCGCTGTCACCCAAGCTGGAGTGCAGTGACACTATCTTGGCTCACTGGCAATCTCCACCTCCCCGGTTTAGGTGATTCTTGTGTGTCAGCCTCCCAAGGAGCTGGGACTACAGGCACACGCCACCACACCCAGCTAATTTTTGTATTTTTAGTAGAGACGAGGTTTCACCATGTTGGCCAGGCTGGTCTCCAACTCCTGACCTCAAGTGATCCACCCACCTCAGCCTTCCAAAGTGGTGGGATTACAGGTGTGAGCCATCCACGCCCGGCCAAGAGCATTTCTTTCTCAGCTGTTGTTTATTAATACTGTGAAATATAGTTCATTTAGGATAGGCAAGATAAATGTTTGATTCTTTGTCCTTATCAGTCATGTTTTAGAATGACACATTTCCTAATAACCTTGAAAGCAGACCAGAGTAGATTTTTTTTAGTGTCATTTGGAAATTATGAATTTTTAAAATATATTTTGCAAGTTTTAATCCATTTTAGTTTTTACTCTTTTTGACACTCTGTTTGTTCCTGACCAACAGGAACCTCTTAGAATTGGTGACCTGTGTCTTTTATGTTATCACTAGTTTTTGAGAGCTACACCTTTTGGATATGATATGATTCCCAGCCTATCTTACATGTTTTCTGATCTAGAACTGGAATTAACTATTTTTCTATGGTATCTTGATTTTGTTTTGTAGAGAATGGTGTTTAAGGATCATATTTCAGCTATAAAGGTGATCATTGTTACAGTGTTGTCATTTTTTCTAGGTCTGAGTAAACAAAGTAAATGATAGGCATTGTTGTAGAAAGTGAAAGATGAGTTCAGGAACATGAGAGTTCATAAAAAATGAATCATGAATGAAAGGAAGCTATTAAATATTATTGGATATTTAACATAACAGGGTTTTTAATTTTTATTCCTCTGATTTTATATTTACATCTCTTTTATGCTGAAAATCTTCCTAAAAACATTAACATAATTATTTTTCTTATATATTGGTATGTTTAGATCTGTGGATATATGTCAATATACATTATTTTTAAGTACATCATTGATGACATATATCCCAAAGACCAAAAAAAACTATCCTAATTTTCAGCATGAGACAAAAGAGATGCAAATATATATTTTGATATATAGATATAAAAAAAAAACAAAGCCATATTGCCCCTGACAGCATGACTACTGAATGTACTTTTAAGATTTCTTTGACATTTGTTTGCCTTTAGAATATATTTCTTCAGTAATGTACTTAAAAACAATGTCACTTCCATAGCACTATATAGAGGGCTTCTTTATTCCTTGTTTTTTTTCTTATTCCTTGTTTTTCTTACCCCTTTCATAGCTACATAGTATTGCATTGTACGGATGCACTATAATGTATTAAGTCAATCCATTATTGATGATATTTGAGATGTTTCCAGTGTTCGTTGTTAAACAGAACTTTAAAGAATAGCTGCCGGGTACAGTGGCTCATGCCTGTAATCCCAACACTTTGGGAGGCCGAGGCGGACAGATCACGAGGTCAGGAGATCGAGACCATCCTGGTTAACATGGCGAAACCCCGTCTGTACTAAAAATACAAAAAATTAGCCGATGTGGTGGTGGGTGCCTGTAGTCCCAGCTACTCGGGAGGCTGAGGCCGGAGAATGGCATGAACCCAGGAGGCAGAGCTTGCAGTAAGCCAAGATTGCGCCACTGAACTGCAGCCTAGGCGTCAGAGCAAGACCTATCTCAATAAATAAAAAAATAAAAGAATAGCTTGTGGCGTGCAGTGGCTCACACCTGTAATCCCAGCACTTGGGAGACTGAGGTGGGCAGATCAGTTGAGGTCAGGGGTTCAAGACCAGCCTGGCCAACATGGGGAAATCTCGTCTCTACCAAAAAATACAAAAACTAGCCAGGCGTGGTGGTATATGCCTGTAGTTCTAGCTACTCAGCAGACTGAGGTGGGAGAATCACTTGAACCCGGGAGGTGGAGGTTACAGTGAGTTGAGATTGCGCCGCTGCATTCCAGCCTAGGCAACAGTGAGATCCTCTCAAAAAAAAAAAAAAAAAAAAAAAATAGAATAGCTTGTAAGTTTTTTTAATGTTTTTGCCCAATTATATTTGGGATTACTGGATCTACAGATAAACATACATGTAAATTTTGCTATTATAGGGCTAATTCCCCTCTATAAGAATTATGCCATTTTATACTCCTACCAGCCTCACACACAAATATTTAGATTTTCTTATTCTGATAAATATGAAAGGAGATATGGATATTTTAATTTGCATTTCTTTTACTTATATGGTTTTTTAATACATCATAAGCATTTTTTCAGGTTGCCAGTTGTCTTAATATTTAATAGTTGCTTATTCAGTAGATTTACCATAATAAGACAATTATGCTTATTGAGAATTTTAGTTGTTTTTACTTTCTGGCTCTTACGGTGCTGTGATAACCATATATAGAAAGATGTTACTCTGCTTTATATTATTTTCTTGGTGAATTCTCAAAAATGAGATTATGAAGTTTATATATATGAATTTTTTAGTGACTTTTAAATATTTCTCATTTCATATTTGAAAGGCAATGTATAACATCTTGATCATAGTTTCATTAATGGTGGGTATCATTTTTGTGTGTAAAAGCTTTGTGTGTAAAAGAATATGTTAGTTTACATGACTCTAGTGATATTGTAGATTTTTAAATTTTTTTCTTTACTATTTTTATTTCATTTTATCACCAACTTCATTTAATCTGATATTATTAAATAATAATACCAACTCAGTTTGTATCCAGGAGAGTTCACAGAAAAGTGTCTCCATGTATTTAGGGTAGATTGGGTATAGTTCAAAGACCTGTCTTAAGAAAAAATGATGTATACAGAAAGACTAAAAGGAGACTTTGGGAAATAAGCAGTTGAAAAATCATCACAGCAAACATTTTTTCCAGTTTACTCTATGTGGCAATTTTTATAGCCTTTTGCTTTGCCTTTTTACAGGGGGATTTTGGCACTCAAAAAGAAGCTGCTTGGGCCATAAGTAACTTAACAATTAGTGGAAGGAAAGATCAAGTAAGTTAAGCTTTTTAAAATGTATTTCTCAAAACTGGTAAAATAAAAGTACAGGTAATTTTGATTTAGATTTGAGTAAGTTATAATTTAAAATAATAGCAACACTCTGGGAGGCCGAGGCCAGGAGTTTGTGACTGGCCTGGGCATCACAGTGAGACCACATCTCTATTAAAAAAATAAAATAATAGCAAGATAACAGGTACTAACTTTTTTATAACAGGTATATAACTTTCTTTTTCACATAGAAGTATCACCTTGACTTCCTTTAGTCATACTTCATAGAAGTGTCCTTTTTCCCAGTTTGTTGGCCTACAAGAATTTTTTAATCTGTGGTAAAATTGAGGCCCCTATAGTCAGGAATTTTTTGTTTTGTTTTGTTTTTAACAGTATTAGAAATGAACAGACTTCTTAAGTTAATATGGAAGAAAGAAACTGCATCACAGGTTCTCCTAACAAATGAACAACAACAACAAAAAGTAAAAAGACAGCAACAATAACAAATTCAGCAGCAAACCAAACAAGGAATTAAAAACTCAACCAGAAGGCTAGGGCTTAGGAACTAGGGTGAGGAATATAAGATGTATAGGAAAGGAGGCACCCATTCTCAGGTCGTGCAGGTGACAAAGCTTAACATTGTACCAACTGGCAAAGGAAAAGCAGTTTTAAAGAGGTGAGATCTGTTTCACAGAGTAGGTAAAAACAAATTTAGAGCTGAATAGCAGTAAATTGATAACTGTAACAAAAAAGCTGTGGACTGGTGGTTATCAGTGAATTCACATAAATACAGAGCAGAACAGAAATATTAATATAATGCATGGAAATTATAACTAATGAAATATTGAAATCATTGAAAATATTATGAAATCAATAGAATAGTGAATTGAGAAGTAGCCAGGCACATGAGAGCCACTGGATGCCGTCACATTGAACCGTTATAGTTTTTTGAAACTAGTATCCAGGCTGGATGCAGTGGCTCATGCATGTAATCCTAGCATTTTGTGAGGCCGAGGCAGGAGGATCTCTTGAGTTCTGGAGTTCAAGACCAGCCTGGGCAACATAGTGAGACCCCATCTCTGTATATTCAATCAATCAATCAATCAATCAATCAATCTTGGGTAACATAGTGAGACCCCATCTCTATATATTAAATTAATTAATTTAATTAAATAAAAATAGCATACAGCCTCCCTTAACAGCCTCCTTAACTGATTTCATAATTTCTTACTCTTAAAGGGAAAAAGATCTTTGAGGGAAATATTTCTTATGGCAAAGAAATGTTTAATATGAAGTTGAGTGATGCCTTTATTTTAACTTTATGTTGTTTTTTTCTAAGTTCAGGAAAAAGGAAACTAAATTTTTTAAAAAAGGTTAGATTAATAACGTAGACACACTTAACATGAGAGAGATGAGGTCATATTTCTATACTCAAAATTTCAAAATCAAAATTATGCCAGTGAGATAACATGGCACACAAAGTTTACCTATATTGCATTATTTTATGTTGTTTTTTTTCTTCAGGTGGCTTACCTTATCCAGCAAAATGTTATCCCACCTTTTTGCAACTTGCTGACTGTAAAAGATGCACAAGTTGTGCAAGTAGTACTCGATGGACTAAGTAATATATTAAAAATGGCTGAAGATGAGGCAGAAACCATAGGCAATCTTATAGAAGAATGTGGAGGTAAGTTTATTATAAGCTCTTATTCCACTTCTTAATGTTCTCTTTGTAACTACCTTTATTTGCCGACTAATAGAGCACATCTATATTTTTCTTAGGTATTCAAGTAACAGAATAAAGTCAATATTACATTCTATATGTACAGTCCTGCTCAGCCTCTTACATATGCTTAGGTAACTGAATTGCTGCCATATATTGAACAGGCACTGTGATAAGTTATTGGGAAGACAGTGGTAAACAAGACACAGTCCTTGACCTCAAGGCATGTAGTCTAGTCTTGATAAACATGAACTGATGTAATGTGCTAATTACCCTAATAGAAATGTACAACAAAATGGGATGCCTAATCCATTCTGGAAGAAGCAGGAAGTGCACCTGAGCTGGATTTTGAGAGATGAATAAGGATTAATAAAGTAAAAAGGGATGAAAGGTGTTCCAGGCAGAGATAACACCATGAGCAAAGTCTGAGGTGAGAAATAGCATTCAGCAAATTATAAGTAGTTCAGTGTTGCTGAATCACACAGTATGGGGTAGAAACCACCAAGAGACAAAGCTGGAGAAGTAACCAGCATCCTGTGAAGGCTTTTTTTTTTTGAGACAGAGTGTTGCTCTGTTGCCCAGGCTGGAGTGCGGTGGCACGATCTCGGCTTACTGCAACCTCTGCCTCCCGAGTTCAAACAATTCTGCCTCAGCCTCCTGAATAGCTGGTATTACAGGTGCCTGCCACCATGCCCAGCTAATTTTTTGCATTTTTGGTAGAGACGGGGTTTCACCATGTTGGTCAGGCTGCTCTTGAACTCCTGACCTCAGGTGATCCACTGGCCTTGGCCTCCCAGAGTGCTGAGATTACAGGCATGAGCCACTGCGCCTGGCCTCCTGTGAAGTCTTAAGCTTTATGGCACAGCAGATGCTTTATTCTTTAGGGCAGTAGTTTCCAAACATGGCCATGTACCAGAGCCTCCTGGAATGTAAACAATACTTATTAGCTTTCAAGTCTTAGAGTTAATATACAGACAGAACATAAAAGTTTCAAATGTGGCTGTGTAACACAATGTAAATGTTACCTATCTGGATAAGCATAAAAGTAAAGGTATTTCTGACAGAAGGTGAAAAGTTAATGAAAAGAGAGGTAACTGCAAAAGTAGGAGAACCCATAACTTCAGCTAAGTGGGAATGTTGAGAGGCTTCAAAATTAATGTAATAAGAAAAGATATACTTAAAGTTACTGAAGTGACTGATAGAACAACAACAATAAAAAAATCTGTGACTATCGAGTTAGGAACAAGAGATGGGGAATAGCGCTACAGAACTAATTAAGTAACAAAAAATAACAATAGGAATACTTATTTCTACTACTTGATTTTTTTTAACTTGTAAACATTTTAATTACTAAAATATCTTTATACATTCAAATAAAAATATGAGTTCTTGGACGTTGCCTTCCTCATTGGAGGTAAGACCCAGGAATCCCCAGTGGATTGTGCCACAGGAGGTGACAGGCCATTGGTGATTGATCTAGGGGATGGATATGTTCAGATGGAACATGGATAGCTGGGAAATGAAGCCTTTGGAATGACGACTTGAAATGAAATGAAGACAGGAGGCAGGAAGAGACCAGTTAAGAAAGTATTTATGGCCGGGCGCAGTGGCTCACACCTGTAATCCCAGCACTTTGGGAGGCCGAGGCAGGCAGATCACCTGAGGCCAGAAGCTCAAGAACAGCCTGGTCAGCATGATGAAACCTCGTGTCTACTAAAAATATAAAAAATTAGCCGGGCGTGGTGACACACACCTGTAATCCTAGCTGCTCCGGAGGCTGAGGCACGAGAATCATTTGAACCCAGGAGGCAGAGGCTGCAGTGAGCCCCGAGACCGTGCCACTGTACTCCAGCCTGGGCAAAAAAAAAAAAAAAAAAAAGTAAGTATATAGTGGCCAAGCCACAATAAATGAAGGCAGTCATAATAATAGAGACAAAGGGGAGATGAGGAGATTTAAAGTCCAGTGAATGGACTTTCAAGTTTTTGAGGTTTGATTGTGGGATACTGAGGGAAAGGGGAACTGGGCTTTCTCTTAGATTTCAAGCTATTGTTGATTATCACCAAGTAAGAATACAACTGTAGGATGAACCGTTTAAATGAGGAAGGCAAATAACAAATTGTGTTTTGGACAGTTTGAGTTTTAGGTAGCTATGAAATTTCCTGGTAGAATTACACAAGCATTTTAATTTTATGCATGTGAAGCTCAGAAAATAAATGAAGCTATAAATTTGCAAGTCCTCAGCCTATATGTAGTAGCCAAATTTTTTAATGGGAAGATCACCACAATGAGTGTGTAGGTGAGAAATGAGGCTAAGATAACTTCCTCCATTTAAGAAATGGATAGAGGAAGAACACTCATGAAGGGGCAATTTCACTTTTCTCAAAGACTTTAAAATTATTTTTCCTCTAAAGTAAAACAGGATCCAATTTGCATATCAGCAAGTTAAGTATGTACTTTTTAGTGTTTCCGCCTATAATTCTCATTAATGTTTACAGGGAAAATTATATTTTCCCCTGAAATACTGTGTTAGATCTTCATCATTTTCCAGTAAACTTAACAGGTATCTTAAGCATCATATTTATTAATCACCAGTATTTTTAATTTTTTTTTCATACATGCTCAGTAGAAAAACTTGGCAGGTGCTGGAAAGTAGGAAGATTCTGCTTTTTACTTAAACAAATGGAATTTTACATGTTACTACTGGTTATAAAGATTGGTTATGTATTCTGATGAATAGGCAGATGTCTCATTACTTATACATTTACAAGCAGTTAGATACTCAGGTTGTTAATTTTAAGATAAATATACTATATCTTTGTGCATAAAAATTTTTTATGTTTAAGATTCACCTTTAAATTCCAAAAAATTGTAATTCAAAAAATTTGCAATTCAGAAATTGGGTTATGTGTTCCAAAGATTATTCTATCTTGTGACTGCTCTTTAAATATTACTGTTGTTTCACATTACACAATTTCTTGCAGGACTGGAGAAAATTGAACAACTTCAAAATCATGAAAATGAAGACATCTACAAATTGGCCTATGAGATCATTGATCAGTTCTTCTCTTCAGATGATGTATTTAATAATTTTGTAGTTTTCCTAGTTTTATATATAAACATAGATCTGGATGAAGTTATATATATAGTAAGCTAGGGGGATGTACATGTATGTATTTTTTTGGAATGAAATTAAAATAGATGTATGACAGTAATGTCACCGGCTTTGAAAACATAAATATTTCCATATTTTAAGATCCCTTCGGGGCATATTAGCTCTAATGGCAAGAAGATAAGGACTTTTTTGACCAAACTAGATGAGTCAGACTTTATTTTCACTTGGTGTCTTTATAGTTCTCATTTTTTAAAATTGTTAATAGCATACCATATTTATAAACAAAACAGTGATACTAGTATATCCTATAATAAGTTCTTTATGACAGTAGTTAATCCACACTTGAATGGATGGTCACTGTTACTTTTATTTCATGACCAAAAACAAATATGAAAATAAATAAATAAGATGGAAGTAAAAAGGTAAGGCACTGTATAATGTAAGGTATAGTATACAAAAATATCTTACAGATTGTTAGTAATAGTAGTGGAAATTAAAGTATTAACTTATTTTTAGTATTTCCTCTTTGGAAAAGTAAATCTAAAATTAAACCAGTTGCTCCTTAGAAAATTTTACAGTGGTTCAATCCAGCCACCAGAGGATTTCTTGAATGATTTCTCAACTTTTCAAAGAATAAGTATTTTACTGCTTGCCTTTCCATATTATCAAAAAGAATAAAATGTTATTAAACATGTTGTTAAGCATGTATAGTTTGGACATTAACTTGACAAGGACAATATTAGAAAAGAAAATTATAGACTATTTACTTATAGTTGTCTAAGCTTAGTCCTATTTAGAATATAAGGCCAGTTAAACCAGAAATAAAATTCAGAAAAGGTTTTGTTTTGTTTTAAGACGAGGCCCAGGCTGGAGTGCATTGGCGCAGTCACAGCCCACTGCAACCTCCGCCTCCCTGGCTCAGGTGATCCTCCCACCTCAGCCTCCCAAATAGCTGGGATTACAAGTTCATGCCACTATGCCCAGATAATTTTTTAAGTCTTTTGTAGAGACAAGATCTGTCTGTGTTGCCCTGGCTGATCTCGAACTCCTGGAGTCAAACAATCCTCCCATCTTGGCCTCCCAAAGTGCTGGGATTATAGGCATGAGCCACCACACCCAGCCTGGCATATTCTTTTAAGGGTAACTTTGATCGTGTGTCTTAAAGTTGGATTTTTGAAAACCATAATTTGCAATATGGTGACTAATTGTAATAGCCTTATAATTTCTAATACCTCAACATGTAGTTTTTGTTCTTGTCTTAGATTGTGAAAAGAATAATTCAGATGATATACATAGTTACAGGAAGTACACTGCAGGTTTGTAATATTGTGGAATTTCAAAAAGGAACTTTTAGGTGTAAAGCATGTAGAATAATGTATATAATAAGAATAGCCATTATTAGCAGAACTATTATAGGTTGAGTATCCCTTATCTGAAATGCATGGGACCAGAACAGTTTTGGATTTTGGATTTTTTTGAATTTTAGAATATTTGAATTATTTCTACCACTTGAGCATATGAAATTCAAAATGTTCCAATGAGCATTTCCTTTGAACATCATATTGGTGCCCAGAAAGTTTCAGATTTTGGAGTATTTTATGTTTTGGACTTTCAGATTAGGGATACTCAATCTGTATTTTACTATTTTAAGCCCAAATTCCATTTGTCTCCAATTGCTATTGAAAGATACACCAAAGATTCACTTACTTTCCAAAAGTGGTTGCGTTAATTTTCTTTTTTAATGTCATTGTCTTTATGTACTTGCCCAGGGTTTTGTGTGTGTTTTTTTTTTTTTTTTTTTTGGTTTTTTTTTTTTTTAAACGGAGTCTTACTCTGTCACTCAGGCTGGAGTACAGTGGCACAATCTTGGCTCACTGCAACCTCTGCCTCCCAGGTTCAAGCAATTCTTCTGCCTCAACCTCCCAAGAAGCTGGGATTATAGGTGCATGCCACCACGCCCAGCTAATTTTTGTATTTTTAGTAGAGATGGGGTTTCGCCACATTGTCCAGGCAGGTCTTGAACTCCTGACCTCAAGTGATCCACCCACTTCGGCCTCCCACAGTGCTGGGATTACAGGCGTGAGCCACCGTGCCCAGCCGTACTTGCCCAGGTTTAAGGGAAATCAAGTACCAAATTTTGCATCCTCTATTTGAGACTTAGGGCCATCATTACTGTTCCTTCATTCTTTTGGAAAATGCCCGTCTTACATATTCTTTTAAGTTTTTTCTCATTTTGGCATCCCTTGAGAAAAAGCCTTGAGTAGGCACAGTGGCTCACACCTGTAATCTCAACACTTTGGGAGGCCAAGGCAGGCAGATTGCTTGAGCTTAGGAGTTTGAGACCAGCCTGGGCAATATGGTGAAACTCCATCTCTACAAAAAATACAAAAATTAGCCAGACATGGTGGTGCACACCTGTAGTCCCAGCTACTTGGGAGGCTGAGGTGGGAGGATCACTTGAGCCCAAGAGTTTGAGGCTGCAATGAGCCATGTTTGTGCCACTGATCTCCAGCCTGGGTGACAGAGTAAGACCCCATTTCAAAAAAAAAACCTTTTATAAAGTGTTTCAGTTTTCTAAAGGATGGTAAGACAGTGTTGGCATTCATCATCTCTCCAGACTTTTTTTTAAGGGTAAGGGAATTAGTACTGTAATACTATTTATATATTTTTTAAACTAATTATCACATTATTTTCCTTTTTTTCACCTAGATTGATGAAGACCCTAGCCTTGTTCCGGAGGCAATTCAAGGCGGAACATTTGGTTTCAATTCATCTGCCAATGTACCAACAGAAGGGTTCCAGTTTTAGAAAGATGTTGTGGAAGTTAGGTACAATGCAGCACTGAGATATATATATATATATATATATATATATACATATATATAAAAAGGTTTGATCCATCAAGCTTGGCTCATGGGATCTGCTGCTGCATTAAATCGGGAAAGAAAATGTGAAGATTTCATTTGGAATCACAGAAAATGCCCAAATGAGGTCAAGATGGCGAGTGGGTGCGAGTGAGAATGAGTGGCAAAATGTAATGAAAACTTTACATGAACGCTTATTTAGGTTGTTCAAAGTAAAAAGGGCTACAGGTCACAGATCGTCAGTGCCTGAGAAAGAACATTGACTTACTCTATATCAATTGAGGGGAAAGTGCAGTACTGTCATCTTCAAGCCTTGTAAACATAAAAGAGAATAGGCTGCCCATATAAGTCAAAGGAAAATGAGCCCAGGCCTTGCTATGAAGCAGTGTGTGAATGGACAATGTTGAATGAATGTCTGGCTCAGTGATGGAGAGCCAGGTTCATCTTTGAAATCTAGGGCTCTTCACTCATGAAGCAGACTCCTAGTCCTGGAGTGACTGTGTACGAGAGCGTGGTTGTGGTGCTGTATGTGAACGCATGCAAGCTTGATTCACCTTCAGGGGGCTGATAACAAACCTAGTAAATCATCAAAATGAGATCATAAGTGTTAATGTACACTGGACATGAAAACAAAGACTGGTTTAGCAGCAGACATTGGTTTACTCTGCAGCCTGTGTTTTCTATTTCCCCCTTTCCCACCTCCTTCCCCCCACCCCACTCTTTTTTTTTTTTTCTTTTTTTTTTTTTTTTAGTCTTTATTTACTTTACCTAGTATGCCTTTTTTTTAGTTGCTTCTCAAGTCAGAAAACTTTTCAGGAAGGTTTCCCTGTGCATTTGCACCAGATGAATGTTTGATGCTATGAAAAGCTTTCCATATCATCAAAACTAATTTGTGTAGATTTTTGCATGAAAAAAAATCATAAATTTCCCTCAAAATAGACTGTGTTGCAGTACACAAGTTGCCATAATAGTATAAAACAGTAAAATGTGCTTAAAAGGCCATCCTTTTCATTTTCAGAGATAACATAAAGATCTTTGCATGAGGTAAATCTACAGCATAGTTCATTTTTAGATTTTGTTGAGTCCTGTAAAGAAGAAGAAGAAAAAAAAAGTTTCAGTTGTGGTAGAATACCGTGCTGTGTTTAAATGTTAACTTGTTTTCAAACCTTGTTTTCTATGAAAATGATATGGAAACTTCTAAAATGGAATTTGGTGCATATGTACTGCTGAATAAAGACCGATGAAGAGGTTTGAGTAGATGTACAAATCAAGTAATGGTTTGAACACCTTTAATAATATGCCTAATCTGTTCAATTGTTTTAGAATCTTTTTATCTTAGATGTAGGCAGCCATGAACAATCTATTTTGAGCCACTTTAGGGAGAAAACTTTGTATTTTTAAAACTTGCATAGAAGTTATGCAAGTGGTTTTTATAAATTGGAATAATACCTCAGTTTTGAGGTTATGCACACTAAATTAAATGTGACATAAATTAATTTGTACAAAAAGAACTCTTTATAAGGTGGCTCATTGTAGGAAATCCTGTGCCTTCCCCTTTGAGCACAAGTGTTGCATGAACAACAGTTTGCTATAAGAAACATACCAGATTAGCCACCATTAGCATCTATATCTACTTTGTGTTTAAAAATCAACTGGTAATTCTGAAACACTGTAGAATGGATAAAAATTATTTTGTGATCATAACTCTTTGTTGAACTAGAGTATTTTTGCAGCATTCCTTGTCATCAGAAACATGGTTAAAGTTTAAAACTAGAAGCAGCAGAAAACTAGCTTGTAAAATTTATCCAAGTAGAGTGCAGGCTAGGCTGTCTTGGGGAAATAAACATTAAAACTTAAAGCAATGTTTTACATGGGGTGTGTGTGTGTGGTGTGTGGATTTTTTTTTTTTTTTTTTTTTTTTTGTAAAGTTAGAGTATAATTCAATGGCTTACATTAGCTTCTTGTCTTTTTACCTAGAACCAGCATAACAAGAAATTTCTTCGGTTCTGTCATTTCCATATGGATATATTAATATTTTAGCCCATTGAATTTGTCCAGTTGACACCATCTGTGCTTCTGTTTTCTCCCCATCCAAACCAAGGTTTTAACTTTCATTCGTTCTACAGTAAAACAGACCGAGACAGCTTGAACTGTATTTTGAGTATTGCTGTATCTTCAACATACAGCTCCAAACGATGGATTGTATACAAAGCATAGTACAGAAGGTTTCAGTAATTGGAAGGTGAACACAGCAATACTTTACATAATTTGTGTTTTTTAGTAAAAATTGGATTCAAAGTAAACCAGTAAGCTTGTATACAAATTTTATATACAAATTATTGTATAGAATAGTGATACGGAAAATAGGTAAGGGTAATATTAATATCTCTGGGTATAAGGACTACCTTATCGTTTAAATATTTTATTTCCATCTATAGCCTCATATAGAACATTGATTTTCTAGTAGAAATTCTAGGAAGGGCTTTTCTGTCTCTGAAATTGTTTCAGTACAGTTGACAGTTCACCACGGTTACCTGAGTTAAACACTTTTTTTTTTTTAATTCTCCAGTGATCTAGGAAATTGATCATTTTTAATACAGGCTTATTTCTGATGGGGATGGGGGCATAGAATAATATGCCTAATAAGCTAAATGTTCTTAACATTTCATGTCTGAAACTGTCTTTTTGAGCATTGAGATCACCTCAAGTGCTGTAAAAATAAGAATATTATATTACGGGTGTGTGAGACACCCTAGTCTAAAATCTATCTTTGAATATATATCCTTTGTAATTTTTAAAGACTTTGGTAATTGTGTGTTATGGTGGAAATAATACTTTCCACATTGCTCTGGACCAAACCTGGAGCATTTCTATAATTAGAGCTATCTATTAATCATTAAAAATGGATCTGGAATAATTTGGGGGAAAGGGAGTGTATCATTTAGGCTCACCTCAGCAGCACTTCATAGGGTGAGGAGTTTTTTGTTTCTTTAAAGGTATAACTGCACTGTAAAATGACTGGGTTTATTGTAACATTAATTTATGGGGCACCCTTTTTGGATTCTCCATTGCCTCAGTTTCTTCAAGGAAAAAGTTACAAAGATTAAGCTGAATTTTGGCTTTAGAGAAGAATTGCTGTGTAACTTTGGTATAATTACCATAAACTTAGTGTCTTAAAACACAACATACGTTATTTCACAATTTCTGTGGATCAAGAGTCTAGTTATGGTTTTCTGCTCAGGATCTCAAAGGGCTGCAATAAAGGTGTCAGCCAGAGCTGCAGTCTTATCTGAAGCTAGGGGGTGCTCTTCTATGCACACATGGCAAAATCCATTGCCTAGCAACTGAAGAAATCGTGGCAACTTCTTCAAGGCCAGCAAGAGAACCTCTGATCTCAGGGAGGGCCTTAAGCACTCTTTTAAAGGTCTCACCTGATTAGATCAGGCCACCTACGCACCAGGATGATCTCCCTTTTGATTAACCCAAAGCCAAACTGATGAAGTACCTTCATTACACCTGCAAAATCCCATCACCTTTGCCCTGCATTGTAGTCCAATCACAAGGGTGATATCCATCATATTCAAAGATCCTGTTCACAGTCAAGGGAGGGGATTATGTGGAGTATGTATACGAGCGAATCTTGGGAGCCATTTTAAGAGTTCTTCCTATGACAAGGAAATAACTATTTAGAACTGGAACAATTTAGAAGTGATAACCTTATGTAGTTATCATGGCAAGATTAATATAGCAAGCTTATTTGGGGATCAAAGTTGCCTCTGAGAACCTAATGAAAACTGGACCAGCTTCCCCAAAAAGTTTATATACATGGTAGTTTTTCATACAGTTTTAGGGGATTCATAAGAGTCCATGAATTACATTCTGTCCCAACCCTCCCCTTGAGATGATAGAGTTGTTGAGGTGATTTGCCCAAGCTCACACAGCTACTAAGGGCCAAATAAGGCCCACATCTCAACTCCCATACTGCCCAGTGCTTCTAATTACTATTCTAAAAGTAATTTAAATTCATTTAAATTTGTGAACCAATGCAAAAAATGAATATAGCTTTTTGGATCTTTTTTTGTTTACTAAGGAATGGGTAACGTTGTTATAGAAGCTTGCCGAAGTTTTGAAATTAGTTGACCTTTTTGGGTTTCCAGAATTGAATCTTCCATTGTAGCTATTAAAGTGAACTATAAATAGGCCAACTTTAATTGTTAACTCCTTGGGTTTGGTGGATTATTTACCATTTATATATAAAATTTCAGTTAGAATCCACCATAGACTGTTTTGAAGGCCAAGATAGCTGAGTATCTTATCATTTTCGTAACTTCTGATTATTTTACTCATTGGCAAAATTCATTAACTGTCAGCCAATAATTTAATATTATGGGGGGAAAAATTTTGCCCAGACATCCAATGCAATACTCCCAAACACTAACAAATTGATGCCTAACAAACTTGACATTTTGAACACTTAAAGAGGTTTTCCCTAAACTTAATAAGCACACTAATAAAGTGTATGCTTTTAAATATATGTGTACAGTAACTTTTAAAAGTTGCTGCAAGATGCCTTCAAATCAATATGCACGTTGATGGCGTTAGTGCAGTCTTTGTTTGTTTTTTTTGAGACAGAGTCTCGCTTTGTGGTCCAGGCTGGAGTGTAGTGGCGCAATCTCAGGCCGCTGCAACCTCTGCCTCCAGGGTTCAAGCAATTCTGCCTCAGCCTCCTGAGTAGCTGGGATTACAGGAGTACGTTACCACACCTGGCTAATTTTTGTATTTTTAGTGGAAACGGGGTTTCACCATTTTGGCCAGGCTGGTCTCAAACTCCTGACCACAAATGATCTGTCCACCTCGGCTTCCCAAAGTGCTGGGATTACAGGCGTGAGCCACTGTGCCTGACCAGTCTTAATAAAGGAAGTTGAAAAATAATGAACATTGGTAAAACCTATATTCTAATGTGATCAGAAGCAAATCTGGACTGTAGTGTCAAATTGATAAAAACTAAGCACACCAATCGTGTAAGAAAAGTAGATTAAACATTTTTTTCCCTAAACACTTAACCCAGAAGTTACAATAATCTTGAAAATTCCTTTTGAATCCAGGCCCTTTAGGTGACGGTAGTTTCACTCAGGATGTCCAAGTCAAGTGTGTTTTCAATAAAATTGACAGCTACGGCTCTGGGTGTAAGAGCAGCTGACTATGAAGAACAGTAAATGGTCCTACAGATTCTTTCTGATCGACCTCCCACCAGAGGACTGCAGTACTCGTCATTTATATTTTCTGCCCCAATTTTTGCCTTCTCCACAAATTTTATACCTTTTGTAGCTCTAAGTATGCTGCCTACTCCAGATTACTTCACCTTCCCAGACTATCAGCTCTTCCAGTTTTATTCTTTATAAAGAAAATTTTAATAACCTGTTTCACTTAGGTTTTTCTTTCTATTATTCTTCAAGCATGAATCCTAATTTCCCGGACTATATCTTACCTCTGATCTCTATAACTGATGGATTGCTATCCTAGACGATGTTACTCTAATTTTACCAAGATTTTCTCCAGCCTGTTTTTACTCTTACTTTGAAACAGCTGTTTAAATGTCTTGTAATCTGCTTAAATCTACATACTTTTTGTGGTTCTCAATCCAGTTACCTACCTTCCAGATAATTCCCTCATTGTCCTGTCCTCTCCATTCTCTGATGTTTGAGCCCTGTGAGCCACCTTTCTCCCATCCTTTGTGCATAGTTACCATTTTACTCTTTCTTGTTGCCGAGGCTGGAATGCAGTGGTGCCATCTTGGCTCACTGCAACCTCCACCTCCTAGGGTCAAGCGATTCTCCTGCTTCAGCCTCCTGGGTACCTGGGACCACAAGCGTATGCCACCACGCCCAGCTAATTTTTGTATTTTTAGTAGAGACGGGGTTTCACCACGTTGGCCAGGCTGGTCTCATCTCCTGACCTCAGATGATCCACCCGCCTTGGCTTCCCAAAGTGCTGGGATTGCAGGCGTGAGCCACCACGCCTGGCCACCATTCTACCCTTTTTAGGTAGAGTAATATCCAAAGTCTTGGACTCAGCTGAAGAGGGTATTTACCTTTAAAAAAAAAAAAAAAAGACTCCATGTTTTGATTCATAATTGTGGTTGGGGGGGAGTCAAGACAACCTTAGTCACTATGGTATTACCATATTTCTTGTCTTTTCAGGGTTGTCCTGTTCAGCTGCATAAAACATCGTGTGTTCTAGGTATTTCCTACCTCCACTTAGGTTTTTACTTGCTGATGTGCTGCCTTCATAAATGGGTATATTCTGCCACACATCTAGTAAGCCCCCAATGCAGTACACAACGTGTATCACTGATAAAACTCGCACTTCTGCCATGTCAGTATTATATTCAGTTCAGTGGTCTTCAGCATAGTGGCAGTCCTAGTCATCCTAACTGTTTAGTTAAGGTTAAATTATATATGTACATAGAATTCACATAGACAAGCTAGTTTTTAAAATCTTTTTCCTTTTAATCAGCTTAGGATGATCTAGGATAACTAAGTTACCTAAATGGTGACTTTGTTCCAGTCTAACTCAGAATGAGAAGTGCTAAAAGAATACTAAAAAGTTTTTACCCATTATCTCCCCATTTTCTTTCTGCAGTTCTCAACTGCAGGGAGCAAGAAAAGAGGCAGCCGTTAGGAAGTGTTTGTTTGCATCCTGGCTTTCTCAACTGCACTTTACGTCCTTGAATATTCTAGATACTTATCTCCTTCAAGAAGTCAGGAGTATATCCGGGACTACCTATCATCCTTGCCATCCCCATTAACCCTCATTTTTCAGTATGTGTTTTATATTTATGGTAATTTTTCAGTCTGTAGTATCTGTTCACTCATTGCTCTATCACATCTGAGTTACTCCGTCTTTCTTTCCACTAGATTGTAAGCTCCTTAAGGGCAAGGTCGGCATATAAACAAAGTTCTGTAAACACCGTGAAGGTACCATGAGTTATATGGGTACTCAATAAACGCTTGTGATAATGGTGCAACTTCTCAGATGAACTGATTGTAGTGAATACCTCTAAAAGCCTTCAATCTACAGTTTTTAAGTTTGTCTCATTGCATCTGAGTTTTAGAAAGCCTTCAACAGAAAGGGAAGGTACTTCATAGCTTGCCAGATGAATGCCCATTACCTTATTTCCTTTTCCTCACTTTTGATATCTTACCCAGCGTCTGGCCTGGATATCTGACATCCATAAGGATGTTGAAATGGATCCTCGTGGTTTTCAAATACCAGTTTTATATACTATGAAGCAGAGGTAACCTAATATCGTCTAACACTATTGATACAATTTATTTTTTGGAAATACTGTATGGGTGATTTATTGAAATAACTATTATAATAAGATTTTTTATAAAGAAAGTATCCAAACCACAAAGTTAAGTGATTGCTGTTTTGGGCAGTCAGCTATAGTATGAAATAATTAGAATGTTTCGGTTTATTTATGTATGTGAAGTTATTTTATCCCTGTGTGCTTCAGTTTCTTCGTCTGAAAAAATGGAAAATAGTACCTACTCGTATGGCTTAAGTGAGTTAATTCATGTAAAGCATACACAATAATTATAGGTAGATAATAAGCACTCATTTACAGCATCCAGGGGAAATTCCCTTTAAAGTTTGTTGCAAGTAAAGGCAGAAGCTTTATTCATTTTTACCTTTGTCAAATATCTGAGAACCTACATTGGGTTAGGCAGTAAACCAGGAGCTAGGGACACCAAACCAATTAAATGTAGCAAGCGTTCTCAATTTAGTTTGCTGGGAGAGACAGTCATAAATAGGCAAATAAAAAGCAGTGATAGATAAATGGTAAATGAAAGCATGATAAAAGCAATGATAGATGTACATGATACATTAGGCAAACTGCTGCTTTGGTACTGCATCAGAGCATTTGATGGAGCGCACACAAATTTAGATGTGGTATCTCTAAACTCATTACCTCCAAATTCAAACTTTCTTCAACTATTTAGACGTCAGTTTTTTCAAGCCTGTAACTCCTTGCTTCCCTCTCACTCTTAGTAGATGACCTTTCCTATTTCAGTACGGGGCAGTGGCAAAGAGAAACTATATGAAAGGAACTTCATTAGTTCACTTCCAGCTTAGAAACCCATTTAGATATCACTCCTCCACTCCTCACTGTTCCATTAGAGAAGCTTTCCTCATAACCAAGGCAGTCTTACTGTCTTGAATCCTATCTCCTGCTACTAAGGAATCTCACACCGTGAATTATGATTTTTCTCCCCTTTATATTCAGCTATGCCCCCTTCAATGTGATTGTACCCACTAACATGTAAACATGCTGAAACTTTTATCTTAAATCTCAGCACCCAGCTACTACATCCTCCCCTTACTATCACAGCCAAAGTTCATGTAAATTTGCTTGTTCTCTCCAGTTGCTCACATTCCATTCGCTTCTCAACCCGTTCCCGTCTTTGATTTGCCCCCATCACTCCATAACGCCCTTGAAAAATCACCAGCCTATATGTTACTTAATTAAATGAGCAGTTTTTGTCTTCGTCTTGACTCAAACACTAGGCACTTCATGACTCCCTTCTAGATTTTCACACCACATTGTTTTTCCTCTAATCACTGCCACCTCCCTATGCCCTCAGACCCCTGCCCAGCAATTTTATCTCCTTTCTAGCACATATTTTTCCCTGGTCATTAAATGTTAAGAGTTTTTCAAGCCTCAACCAAGTTTCTCAAACTCGTTTGTATTCTATGATGACCACACTTCAATGATCATCTGTGACATACTACTGATCCCTAATTGAGTACTGGCTTTCTCTGAAATCTCCATATTACCTCCTTGAAATGTTCACTTATCTGAAAGACAACCACAACTCTCGTCCAATATTAAGCTCATGTCTTTCTCTTCCACTGCCAAACATGATCTTCTTGCATTGTTCCCCGAGTGAATGTCACCTGCCCTCACCCTAAAGTTCCCCAAAATGGTTCTTGCATTCCTTCACTTATTTCCATTTCCACCTCCTTTGTCTGACCATCGTCTCGTCTCTTGAACCACTGTAAGTCTGTTAAGATGGTCTCTCACAGCCACTCTGACCCTCTTCCTCTGATGTCTGCAATGAAGACAGCATGATCTTTCTGAAATCAAATCTGAGTGTTCAGATCATTCTTACTGTTCATATGTTTTCACCTTTCTTAAAATGAAACCCATCTATTTTTCTCCAGATTAAATTATTGGAAATTGCAAGCACGTGCAAAATTAGAATAAAATAATCTCCCTGTATGCATCACCCAGTTTCCACAATCATCAACACATGGTCCAGCTTGTTTCATCATCAGCCCGCTCACCTTTCCTGTCTCCCTAGGATTATTTTGAAGCAAATCCCAAACATGTATCTCTTAAAAAAAAAAAAAATTTAAGAGTAACTACAGGCCGGGCGCGGTGGCTCAAGCCTGTAATCCCAGCACTTTGGGAGGCCGAGACGGGCGGATCACGAGGTCAGGAGATCGAGACCATCCTGGCTAACACGGTGAAACCCCGTCTCTACTAAAAATACAAAAACTAGCCGGGCGAAGTGGCAGGCGTCTGTAGTCCCAGCTACTCGGGAGGCTGAGGCAGGAGAATGGCGTAAACCCGGGAGGCGGAGCTTGCAGTGAGCTGAGATCCGGCCACTGCACTCCAGCCCCGGCGACAGAGTGAGACTCTGCCTCAAAAAAAAAAAAAAAAAAAAAAAAAGAGTAACTACAGTACTATCATCAACCCTCTTACAAATTAACAGTTCCTTAATACAAGTAACTTGTGTTCACATATCCTTGATTTAAGTAAAAATCATTAACGTGGATATGGTCTTCCATTTTCTGACCCCTGCCTACTTCTCTAGCTACTTCTCACACATACCACTCTGCTCTGTGTTTCAACTGCACTGGCTTTTCAGCTCTTCCTCATTTAATACAATTTCAGAATTCCATTCCCTTTCTTTAGAGCACATTGAAGTTCACAATGAAAATTCATGGCCGGGCGCGGTGGCTCAAGCCTGTAATCCCAGCACTTTGGGAGGCTGAGACGGGCGGATCACGAGGTCAGGAGATCGAGACCATCCTGGCTAACACGGTGAAACCCCGTCTCTACTAAAAAAATACAAAAAACTAGCCGGGCGAGGTGGCGGGCGCCTGTAGTCCCAGCTACTCGGGAGGCTGAGGCAGGAGAATGGCGTAAACCTGGGAGGCGGAGCTTGCAGTGAGCTGAGATCCGGCCACTGCACTCCAGCCCGGGCGACAGAGCGAGACTCCGTCTCAAAAAAAAAAAAGAAAAGAAAAGAAAATTCATACATTACTAGATTATAACAGGAACTATATAGCACATTGCTTGGAACATAGAGCACAAATATTCTTTAGATGATTAAATAAATGGATTTGTGGGGAGAAAGAGGATGGATACTTAGCCCAGACTTGGGGGAGATAGGACCTCCTGAGTGGCTCAGGACTTAACAAAATGAAGTGGAGACAAGAGCATTCTTCTGTGAGCAATGTCAGGGAAGGGAAAGCTGGCATCATTTTTAGTCTCAAAGTTCACAGCAGGTAGTGGTGGGAAGGTGGCAGACCAAGCAACACGTAATACACTTCGTTTAGGAAGGAGGGACTTAGGAATTTTAAGTATGAGAATATCGTCAAAATTGGACTCTTAAATCACTGTCATCTTTGTTGAAGATGGATTGTGGGGAGATATTATAAGAATAGAGGCAAGAAGATGGATTAGGAAGCTTTTAGAGCAATTGGGCGTGAGATGGGGGTCCTGAATAGGGGTTGAAATAGCTGAAATAGAAAAGGGGATTACAAAACATATAGAGATTGGTGTGTTTATTTTCAGTTTATTGCCCCACCAGCTCCAAATCCACTCTTCTTTGCCCTATTTTTTGACACTGGAGCTGAACTGTTTAAGTATTTTTCCTTTACCAGCTGGCACAGTGTTAAGCTTTGTCAAAAGAGAGCACTAGGGTGACACCACAGACTATATTGTGGCAGGAAAACACTTTCAAGTTCCCATTGTCCATTTTTACTATTGACCGTTGGAGCCCAGTGGTCCTCAGGGACCAGCTCCTACTATGCTTTTAGGCCACGCTGACTCAATGGCAGATGCCTCCACAACAAGCCACTTTCACAGCAATGTATGCATGTATGTGTTGTATAGAAGAATTGAAAATATATTTATGGCTGGGCCCAGTGGCTCAGGCCTGTAATCCCAGCACTTTGGGAGGCCAAGGTGAGTGGATCACAAGGTCAGGATTTCAAGACCAGCCTGGCCAAGATGGTGAAACCCTGTCTCTACTAAAAATACAAAAAGTAGCCTGGCGTGGTAGCGGGCACCTGTAATTCCAGCTACTCAGGAGGCTGAGGCAGGAAATTGCTTGAACCCAGGAGGCGGAGGTTGCAGTGAGCCAAGATCTCGCCACTGCACTCCAAGCTGGGCAACAGAGGGAGACTCCATCTCAAAAAAAAAAAAGAAAGAAAGAAAGAAAATGTATTTACAGTAGGAATTTCATCCAAGGAATAAACTTTATAAGAAATTGTGTGAGGAAGCTGATGCCTGTAATCACAGGGAAGCCAAGGCAGGAGGATTGCTTGAGGCCAGGAGTTTGAGACCAGCATGGGCAGCATAGTAAGGAAAAAAAAAAGTGCCTGATTAAGATGAAGAAAACTTTAATACTGCAGGAAATCAATTTAATGTCAATATACAAAATCTTAAAACTCAGTTAAGAAAACAACCTAATTTTAAATGAGCAAAAATTTGCACAGACACTTCACAAAAGATATGTGGATGGTAAATAAACATATGAAAAGATGTTTAACATCATTAATCATGAGACAAATGCAAATAAAAACTACAAGATACCATTACACACCTATATTAGATTGCTAAAATTTTAAAAACTGACAACAACAAGTGCTGACAAAGATTCAAAGCACCTGGAACTCTCATACATTCCTGATGGGTGTGCACAATGGTCCATTCTCTTTGGAAAACAGTTTTGCAGTTTCTTAGTTAAGCATGCAATTTGCCCTACAAGTAGCAACCCCACTCCTAGGTATTTACTCAAGTGGAGTAAAAACTTTGCACAAAATCTGTATGTGAATGTTTATAGCTGCATTATTCATAATCTCAAACTGGAAACAACTCACTCAGAATTCCTTTAGTTGGTGAATGCATAAACTGGTACATCCATGTAATGGATTATTACTTATAAAAAAACTGATATAACATGGATAAATTTCAAGTACATTATGCTAATGAAAGAACCCAAATTCAAAGACTTCATACTGTATGATTCCATTTATATGACAGTCTGGAACAGGGAAAACTATAAGGATAGAACATTCTATCAGTGGTTACCATGTACTAGGAAGGGGAGAGATCACCTATAAAAAGGCCCAAGGGGAATTTTGGGGGTGATGAACAAATCCTATATTTTGATTGTGGTAGTAGTTGCATATTCATTTTTCAAAATTCATAGAACTGTATGATAAGATGGGTAATATTTACTATATATATATATATTTTAGAGATGAGGTCTCACTCTGTCTCCCAAAGTGCTGGGATTACAAGCACCAGCCACCCCACCTGGCTTAAATTTCTTTTTTTTTTTTTTAGACAAGGTCTCACTCTGTCACCCAGGCTGGAGTGCAGTGGTGTGATAATGGCTCATTGCAGCCTCTACCTCCTGGGCTCAAGTGATCCTCCCATCTCAGCCTCCAAAGTAGCTGGTGCTACAGATGTGTGCCACCACACCCAGCTATTTTTTAAAATTTTTTGTAGAGACAGGGTCTTGCTATATTGCCCAGGCTGGTCTCAAATTCCTGGGCTAAAGCAATCCTCCCACAAAGTGCTGAAATTACAGGCATGAACCACCACACCCAGCTTAGTTTTTTAAATGCTACTGTTGAACACAAATGGAGATTTGAATCAAAAGTTACATGATTTTCTTAAATAAAAAGATATAAGATGTCAATTATCCTAAGCTGATCTTTTAAAAGAAAAAAAAAATTCATGAACATTCTGAAAAGGGGGACTGGCTTTGTCAAATTTTAAAATATGCATTCTCAGTAATTAAAATAGCATAGAACTGGCTCATTAATCAGCAGTTCGCTAGAGCCAAATTTTTGAAAAATCCGGATTAGACCCAGTATAGGAACATACCATGTTTTAAAGGTAGCATCTCAAATAACTGAGGAGATATGAATATTCAACAAATATTAATGGAAAACTGAATAGACACCCAGAAAGAAAATTGGCTTTATACATCATATATCCTACCAGAAAAAAAAAAAAATCCAAATGAATAAAAGCAAACACTAATACTATAAAAGTACTAGTGGAAAGCCCTGCAAGAATTATTATACAATGCAACATGGGGAAGATATTTCTGGGTGTATACAAAAACTCAGAAGTCATAAACAAGAAATTGATCAAATCTATTTATGTAAAAAATAATTTCTATGCAGGAAAACCTTCATAAGCAAAGTGAAGCAACTGAGAAAATATTTCTAATCATCGTAGACAAAGACCTAATTTTTCTCACGTGAAAAGGTCCTACACATCTATTTTATTTTATTTAGTTAGTTTTGTTTTTTGAGATAGAGTCTTGCTCTGTCACCCAGGCTGGAATGCAGTAGCAGAATCTCGGCTCACTGGAACCTCCACTTACGGGCTCAAGTGATCTTCCAGCCTCGGCCTCCCGAGCAGCTGGGACCACAGGCAGGAGCCACCATGCCTGACTAATGTTTGTATTTTATGTAGAGATGGGGTTTCACCATATTGCCCAGGCTGGTCTCAAACTCCTGAGCTCAAGCAATTCTCCCACCTCAGCCTCCCAAAGTGCTGGGATTACAGGCATGAGCCACCATTCCCAGTCAATTTTAAAAGGTTCATTAGATAAATTATGTTAACAGAAAATGTAAAAAAATATAATTGGCTCTGTTATGGTTTGAATTGTATTCCGCTAAAATTCCTATGTCTAAATCTTAGCCCCCAGTACCTCAGAATGTGACCTTATTTGAAAATAGGGTCTTTGGAGAGGTAATCTAGTTAAAATGAAGTCAATAGGGGGGGCCCTAATCCAATTTGACTGGTCTCCTTAAAGAAAGGTGTAAAAATAAATATAAAAGGAAAATCTGGACACATACACACAAGGAGAAGGCCACATGAAGATGAAGGCAGTAATCAGAGTGACGCTTCTACAAGCCAAAGAATACCAGGAACTACCAGCAACCTATTGGAAGATAGGGCAGAGGCATGGAACAGATCCTTCCTCACACCCCTTGGAACAAACCTGCAAGATACCTCGGTCCCAGACTTCCAGCCTCCAGACTGTGACAATGTATTTCTGTTATTTAAAGCCATACCCAGTTTGTGGTACTTTGCTTCAGCAGCCCTAGCAAACTAATATAGGGTCTTAAACATATGAAAATTTACTCAGCCTCCCCTATAGTAAATGAAATTCACATTAAAACTGCAAGAAAACATTTTTGTTCTAATGAAATTGCTAAAGATCAAGAGTCTGGATAACAAAATGTCATTGGTATAAGACAACAGTACCCTCATATCTTCCTGTTTGGAGTGCAAATTGGTACAAACTTAGGAGAGGTAAATTTGATAAAATCTATCAAAATTATAAATATATGTACTCTTCCTAAAATGTGTGAAATGACACACAAATTTATTGCAGCATCATTTGGAAAATGAAAAGACTAGACTGGCTGGGCACAGTGGCTCACACTTGTTATCTCAGAACTTTAGGGGGCCAAGGTGGTTGGATCAGTTAGGGCCAGGAGCTCTAGACAAGCCTGGCCAACATGGTGAAACCCCGTCTTTACTAAAAACACAAAAATTAGCCAGGCGTGGTGGTGTGTGCCTGTAATCCCAGCTACTGGGGAGGCTGAGGCACGAGAATAGCTTGAACCAGTGAGCCAAGATCATGCCACTGCACTCCAGCCTGGGCAACAGAGCAAGACTCTGTTTCATAAAAACAAAACACAAAACTGTAACTAACCATCATTATGTGCTGGTTAAATCAACCAACATCAATATAGTGAACAATTTTACACCTATTTTTAAAATAAGGAAGACTTTTTATGTCTTGATACAGAAAAATCTCCAAAATACCATTAAAAGACTGAAAAAGCAAAATATATAGCAATGTAGTATTTTAGCGTTTGTATTAAAAATACATTTTTGTTTGAATGTGCTTAAAACATCCCTGGAAGAATATACACAAAAATTATTAACATTGTATTCTCTATGGAAAGGACAGGGTTGGAGGGAGAGTTTTATCACATGATGTTTTAAAAAATACTGAATTTTGAACCATATGAATAATAAAAATAAAACACATCACTTTCTACATAAATAAGAATGCTTTTTGCTGCCACAAGGTGGCAGTGTTAAAGTCTTTATAAAAGAAGAGTATTTTGAAATTTGTCTCAAGACAGAAATTTTTGTATTGGGCCTGTAATTTTCAAGGATCTAACTGGGGATTGAAAACAGGTAAAATGTATTTTCATATAAGATAGCATATTTTAGGAGTCATGTAAATATGTTTTATTTCTGTAGTTTTGTAATCACAGTGTATTTTATTTTGACTTTGCTTTAAATAAAGCACTACAGGACCATGGTAAGAAAAAGATAATACAAAAGCATTTTGGGCCAGACATGGTGGTTCACTCCTGTAATCCCAGCACTTTTGGAGGAGGACCAGATTGATTATTCCAGGTAGCTAGTGCGAGCTTTCTCTGTTGTTGGATTGTCAGTTTCTTTACCCAAGAGACCTCCCCTTAGAGTAGGAAAACAGGGAATTCTGCATGCTTGGCCAGTGCATGTTAACTGCAGACTTTGCTTTAAAGTGTGTGGGCCTGATGCTGAGCATCAGACTGGAAGCCTCAAAATGTCAGAATAAAGAGGGAGGAAGCCTAGTTCCCCCTAACCAGACCATTTTATTTTAGTAAGAGCCCACTTGTTTCTTTTTCCTTTCGCTTTTTTGCCCTCAGGATAAATATGGATTGTTTTACTGTAAGGCACTTGTGAGAAGGGAGAGGAGTTAAAGAGGCCAGATGTTAACTTTCAGTGTATTATGTTGAGACCCCTTTCTTTTTTTCTTTTCTTTCTTTTTTTTTTTTTTTTTTTTTTTTTTTTTTGAGATGGAGTCTTGCTCTGTAGCCCACGCTGGCGTTGCCCAGGCTGGAGTACAGTGGCACGATCTCAGCTCACTGCAACCTCTGCCTGCCGGGTTCAAGTGATTATCCTGCCTCAACATCCTGAGTAGCTGGGATTACAGGTGCCCACCACCACATCCAGCTAATTTTTGTATTTTTAGTAGAGAGGGGGTTTCACCATGTTGGTCAGGCTGGTCTGAAACTCCTGACCTCGAGATCCTCCTACTTAGGCCTCCCAAAGTGCTAGGATTACAGGCATGAGCCACTGCGCCCGGCCCCAGACCCCTTTCTTGTCTCTGCATAGCAGCCCCACTCTGGCCTAGAGCCTCTTCAGCTTTCTACCACTAAGCTAAGTTCTCACCTCCACTTTAGCCTCTTCCTTACTTAGACTTTGTGTTATGGGCTTCCTCCACTCGGATTAACCCATCCACATGCTCTGATCTTCTCATCTTCCTGAAGTCATTTGATACTTCTCATCTAATGGTTCAGCCCTCACTGGTAAGTAAGCGTTTATTCCTTTTTGCTCTTCTATGTAATTATATTTATTTCATCAGGTTCTCCTGAGAGAATAGAGAAAGCACAAATGTTCCATCACCATACTGGACTGGAATCCTCTGGAGATAACTCTTAGTTCTGCTTTTTTCTTCACGCAGATCTTTGTCCCTCAGATGTGTGTGTTTGTGTTTATAACAGTTGTTGGTCTTCTGATGACAACAGTAATATATATTCATTGTATATAATTTGGAAATATAGAGAAATAAAAAAGTCTATAATCCACCAATTACTGTTACCATTATAGTATATTTATTTTTAGCCTTTTCAATATGCATATGGTGTATTTTTAAAAACAAACTTGACATTATTTATACTATGTACAATTTTGTATACCGTTCTTTTTACTAATATCGTGAACAATTTCCCAAGTCACAAAATGGTCTTTTTCAACATGGTTTTTAAGGCTACGTAGTATTTCATTATCTGAATTGACCATTATCTGAATTACCTCTTATTCTCCTGTTAGACATTTTGCTTGATCTCAATTGTATTTGTTTTTTAGCTTGTTATTATAGAATACTTCTATTATACCTGGCCTTTCTTGTGTGCTTGTGATATCTGCCTTAATTGCAATTGAGAAATGGACTTTGGGCCAGGCACAGTGGCTCACACCTGTAATCCCAGCACTTTGGGAGGCCAAGGCAGGCGGATCGCTTGAGCCCAGGAGTTCAAGATCAGCCTGGGCAACAGGAATAAACCCTGTCTGTACAAAAAATTTGCCAGGCATGGTGGCACGTGCTGTAATTCCAGTTACTCGGGAGGCTAAGGTGGAAGAATCACCTGAGCCAGGGAAGTCAAGGCTGCAGTGAGCAGTGATTATGCCACTGCACTCTAGCCTTGGTGACAGGGGTAAGACAATCTCAATTTTCAAAACTAAAAAATATTTTTTAAAAAATATACTCTGATTTAAGCTGCAAAGGAATTTATTGAAAGGAAGGCTGTTAGCTTGCAAAATCATACATGCACAAGTTCAGGTAAGGGCTTTTCTTTTCTTTTTCATCAAAAACAATATTTCATCTACTATCCATCATCCCAAGCACTGTGAGAGATTCACTTTTGACACCTGAATGGAGTTTAGAGCATTTCTACTAGCTATTCTATTCTCATTCCATACCAGTCCTTCCCTTTCCTCATTCTTTCTGATCAGATCTGTTCATAACATTTGTTGAGTATGGGGCAAAAGTACAAATAAGGCTCAATGTTACTTATATCTAAATATTTTAATCATACAAATTAATTAAAAACTTGAAAGAGAAGATGTGCTCTATCTTCCTCCATTGTCCAATATACTTCATAAATAACCTGGAAGGGGAAGTTCTAATTCTGAATTATTGTTCTGTGCCTAAATGTAGTGGGGCAGGAAGAGCCAGCCCTTGGCCCTCTGCCTCAGGCCCGTGGCCCACCTAGTTTCTTTTCTACCTTTTACTCATTCCTTCGCCTGCTGTGGATGCCAGCATAAAAGGCCTTATACAGGCCTTAGAAGTGGACTCAGCGTGTTTGGCCAGAATTCTGGGAGTCCCAGTACACAAAGTGTGGTCTAGAAGAGAGGGGGTGGGTGCAGGCTCTGGTGGGCATTTCCTGATGGACTCCTCACTCTGGTGTTGGACTGTGGCCAGAGAAGGGCCAGAGCAGGGCCCTCTAAGAAGGGGTTCTGGGCAGGGCTATCTCCACTTCTCCCTGAAGCCTCCCTTGTCTCTTATAGTTCATATGACCTCACCTTTGTCTTTCATGTTCCCAGAGCATTCACCATTAATATCACTCATTTGAGCATATTAGTCATATATTCACTGTATTGTTACTTAGCGATTTCCTAAGGATATGGGCAGCTTGCTGGCATCCCAGGAAGAGAGGACTGGGTTCATATCTTATCAATGTCAAATACTTCATTATCACAATTGATACTTTATGAATACTTGATAAATTGAATGGCATCAAAATAATGTAATAGTGTACTAATCCAAGATTAGTAACTTTGTTCTCAAATTAAAGCCTTATTGGATATTTGCAATGTGGCTGTCTTAGTCAGTTTGCATTACTATCAAGGAATAACTGAGGCTGAATAATTTATTAAAAAAAGAGGTTTATTTGGCTTACAGTTCTGCACACTGTACAAGAGCCTGGCACCAGCATCTGCTTCTGTTAAAGCTTCAGCCTGCTTCCCTCAGTGGAAGGTGAAGGGGAGCTGGCCACACCGAGATCATATGGCAGGAGAGGAAGGAAGAGAGAGGTGGAACAGGTGCCAGGCTCTCTTTTAACAATCAGCTCTCAGGGAAACTTCTGCAGGAACTAATAGAGCAAGAACTCATTCATTACTGCAAGGAGGAACCAAACCATCTAGGAGGGATCCACCCCCACAACCCAGACACCTTCTGTTACATTAAAGATCAGATTTCAACATGAGGTTTGGAGGGTCAAATATCCAAACTATAGCAATGACCATATATGTTTTTGCCATAATTGTGGGATTATGTTTTCTGGTTATGCAAAACAAAAAATAAAAAAAAATCCTGTAAAAGCATCTTCTAATGGAACTAGTATTGTAATAAAAAAAATTGTTATATATCTAAAGTATAGCTCAAAATGTATGGCCAGGTGCAGTGGCTGTCACCTGTAATCCTAGCACTTTGGTGGGAGGATTGTTTGAGCCCAGGAGTCCAAGACCAGCCTAGGCAACGTAAGCCAGACCTCATCTCTAATAAAAATTAAAGAAAAAAAAAATTGGCCAGGCATGGTGGTGCACACCTGTAGTCCCGGCTACTCCAGAGGATAAGGCAGGAGGATCACTTCAGCCCAGGAAGTTGAGACTAAAGTGAGCCATCATCGTGCCACTGCACTCCAGCCTAGGTGACAGAACAAGGCCCTTTGACAAAAATAATAATAATAATAATGAGAACTATTACATGGAAAAAAAAGTAAGCTAATACACTATGGAATTATTGCCTTCAACACGGAACATGCTGATAAAAAAGTTTCAACATAGCACACAATTTATAAAATAATCAGTTAATCAGGCCACAAATATTTCTTGAGATTTCTATTTACTGAGTGCTGTGCTAGGCCCTGGGCCCTAGGAGTATTCAGTAGTAAATAAAATAAGACAAAGTTCCTCCTCTCGTGGATCTTATATTAAAGCTGATTGTAACAAAGGATGAATTTGTCATTGGGCATTACAGCTGCAACTCTAAGTCCAGGCCAAAGAGTGTACAAGGGTCAGAGGAAGAGCTCAAGGTCTGCATAGGGTCATTGTTTACTGGCAATTGCAGTCCTTCCTTCCTGCTGTTCTGAATTTGCCATAAATGTCGAGAGGATAATGTGAAGGGTAATGCCACCTCAGGACCTGCTCACCTCTCTCATGTTCCATCTTATTCCCGAAGACCTTTCATTGAAGCTGCAGCTCTTATTTTCCAGTTACTATTTGGATCACTCTATCAAGGCCTGCAGTGTCTTAGGTTCGATTATGAAGACAGTTATTAAGGCTCCTAAACTTTCTTCCCTTGCAGTTTGCCTAAAGGCTGTTTAGGGAAAGATAGAGTCTCTTGGCTTGGCTTCTCTAAATGATCTTTATTTTTCCTGCTTTCCCCTAAATCTTTCTTTCTTCATATTTATTTATTTATTTATTATTATTTTTTTTTGAGATGGAATCTCACTCTGTCGCCCAGGCTGGAATGCAGTGCTGCAATCTCAGCTTACTGCAACCCCTGCCTCCCGGGTTCATGTGATTCTTCTGCCTCAGCCTCCTGAGTAGCTGGGATTACAGTAGCCTGCCACCATGCCCAGCTAATTTTTACAGTTTTAGTAGAGACAGGGTTTTGCCATGTTGGCCAAGCTGGTCTTGAACTCCTGAACTCAGGTGATCCACCCACCTCAGCTCTCCTAAATCCTTCAAGTAGAAACAGAAAAGAAATAGGAAGGGGGAATAGGCACAACTTTGTTCAGGCCCCTGGAAAGCACCACCTCTCAGGCTGCCCTACACAACAGGAGAGCTGCCATATCAATGTAGTGACGTGGTTCAACAGAAGAAGGTCTTCATATTTAGCTTCCCTGACATACCCACAGTTCCCCAGCATTGCCAACACTGAATTAGTAGCAGCACATCTGCCCTGAGACTCAGTGAGGTAGAGCAAGGTGACTCACCTGCTGAGTGGAGACCAAGGCTCAAAGACTGGAGAGAGAAGACACTGCAGAGACTCAGGGGCCTGCCACCAGCAGGAGTCAGAGGAAAGCCAGCCAGCCAGAGGAACATCATTGAGAGCATTGCCCAAGGTGAGAGAGCCCAACCTCCATTCACATTCATATCAGCCTCAGACTTCAGCCTTGAATACTAGCAGCACAGGGAGAAATTAAGTGAACGGTGGGTTGGCCAGGGATCCCAGCACTTTGGGAGGGTGAAGTGGGTGGATTATTTGAGGTTAGGAGTTCGAGACCAGCCTGGCCAACATGGTGAAACCCCATCTCTACTAAAAATACAAAAAATTAGCCATGCGTGGTGTCAGACGCCTGTAATTAGCCATCCGTGGGGTCAGGAGGCTGAGGCAAGAACATCACTTGAACCTGGGAGGCAGAAGTTCCAGTGAGCCAAGATCACGCCGGTGCACTCCAGCCTGGGTGACACAGCGAGACTCTGTCTCAAAAAATAATAATAATAAAATAAAATATACAATGTTTCAACACGGTTGAACTCAAGACAAAATTCTTATAAAGTGTTATAAGTAGTAGAAAAAAATGGGGAGGGGGCGGTGGGAGATCCTCAAATAAAGTATGGATTGTCCACCAAATCTCTGTACTTGCAGAGACTTGGACTCTGGTTCCCTTCTTAGACCTCAGTGTGGTGGAAAGAACATGGGCCTCTGTTTTCAGCAGGCCTGAGTTTGAATCCTACCTCCATATATTATTTATCCTAGCTAATTTGTTAGATGAGAACAACTACTTAATCAGTCTGAACCTCAGTTTCTCTACCTGAGGAAAATATGTGCGTTCTGTGTCGTGGGAGGATTAAATGAAGTAGTAAATACCTGCAAAGTGCTAAGCGTATTTTCTGGAACATAAAGAGGCAAAGGAAAAAGAAGAGAAGGAGAAGCAGAAGAGAAAAAGGAGAAAAGAAAAATGTACAGATGACTACCAACAATGACCATGGTTAGTCATCTCACAAAATCTCTCCTAGCAAGTTCTGTCTTCTTTATGTCTCAAATATTATTGCTAAACTTACCTTCTATTTATTTGCCATTTGACTTCCCTTCTTAAAGCTTCCTGCCCCCTTTTGAACAGCAGAGACCTTAATGTTTGGGGAAATTGGGTGAGGAAGAAAATCATTCTGCATATAGAGTTGCTGAAAAATACTGCCATATAGTTGAAACTTTGAACGTTTGTTGTCTTTTTGAGACAGAGTTTTGCTCTTCCTCCCCAGGCTGGAGTACAATGGCACGATGTCGGCTCACCACAACTTCCACCTCCCAGGTTCAAGCGATTATCCTGCCTCAGCCTCCCAAGTAGCTGGGATTACAGGCATGCACCACCACACCCGGCTAATTTTGTATTTTTAGTAGAGACGGGGTTTCCCCAAGTTAGCCAGGATGGTCTCGATCTCCTGAGCTCGTGATCCACCAGCCTCGGCCTCTCAAAGTGCTGGGATTACAGGCGTGAGCCACCGTGCCCGGCCGAAACTTTCAACATTTTTTAGCAGCTTAAAACAACAGCTGTTTATCTCAGCGTTTTTGTGGGGCAAGAGTCCAGGCATGGTTTAGCTGGGTTCTCTGCTTTAGGGTCCCTGCTTCAGGCTGCCACCAGGGTATAGGCTGAATGTTATTCTTAAAGTTTGACTGAGCAAGTGTCCACTTTGAGGTCCACTCAGATTGTTGGCAGCCTTCATTCCCTTGAAGCTGTAGGCTCCCAGCTCCTATAAACTCTCTGCTGGTCCTTGCCATGTTGGTCCCTCCATAGGCAGTTCACAGCATGGGTATTTGCTTCTTCAAAGCCAGCAGGAGACTGAGAACAAGACTGCTGGCAAGGGGAAGTTTTATAAACATAATGTGATTGCAGGAGTGACATCCCATCACCTTTGCCATAATGTATTGGTTACAAGCAAGTCACAGGTCCCACTCACACTCAGGTGAGGGGACTACAAAAAGGGGCGAGCATCAGAAGGTAGGGAATATACAGGTCACTAGATAGTTCAACTTTTTAAATTGTTTTCACAGAATTTTTCATCCCTTATGGATTTTTCAAGAATTGGTTTTTAAATTTTGCATTAAAGATGGTGGTTTGGGCCGGGCATGGTGGTTCACACCTGTAATCCCAGCACTTTGGGAGGCCAAGGTGGGCGGATCACTTGAGGTCAGGAGTTCGAGACCAGCCTGGCCAACATGGTGAAAACCCATCTCTACTACAAATACAAAAATTAGCTCTGCATGGTGGCATATGCCTGTAGACCCAGCTACTCAGGAGGCTGAAGCAGGAGAATCACTTGAATCCAGGAGATGGAGGTTGCACAGTGAGCTGAGATCATGTCACTGCACTCCAGCCTGGGCAACAGAGCGAGACTCTGTCTTTAAAAAAAAAAAAAAAAGGAATGGTGATTTGGCTTAAACCCTTTGTGAAATGAAACAGAATGTCAGTATAAATAAAAAGAATCATGCCCCACAACAGCACTGAGTCTACTTCCAGGCAGCCGGTGATCAGGGCTGAGAACTTGCCCCAGACCACGAGCCTCTCTGTTGAGAAAGCAAGCTGACTCACAGTTTTTCAGCGTCTCAAGGAGCCTGCAGCGGTGATCGAGTTTCTTCAAAGGGTCTGTGGATTCTCTCAGCTTTCCTGTTATGTTCCTGCGGTAGTTCTTGCAGCAAAAGTTCATGATGTGAGTCTCCACATGCTGCTTTATCCATCTGAGTAGGAACTGCAAGCTAGTCCTGCTTCCTATCTGCCATCTTAACCCCTAAACTCTCATCAGTTTTCTTTTCCTGTAAAAGATCAACAAACAGAGAATGGTATTTACCTGTGATAAAATGCAAAAACTAAGACTGCTTCATCTCCAATATCACCTTCACCTTCAACTCTACACCAAGGTTTGCCACAGAATATTGACTGTTCAAATAGGTTATTTGCCGTGTGACAGCAAGAAGAACCTGAGACCTTAAAAGAACTCTTTAAATACCTGAAGATGAACTTTCACACAAACCAAAGGAATTTTAAAGTATATGTCTTCCCCTCCCAATTTTCCAAAAAGCTCAGGACCTGCCCTGTTTAAAAGGATGTGGTCAGCTGACTGCTACCTCAAGCCAGAAAAGCAATCATGTCCAATCAGTCCAGACAGCCATTGCTGCCTCTGTGTCTCACTGGCATTCAGGGTCATTTTTCAAGGCTGGGCCTCCATGACCACCTGCAGTTACTGTTGTCTACTGGGAGGTAACGCTTCGCAGACCCAGGCCATCAGACTGAAATGAAGCTTTGAGGCTGGATACTCCCAGCCTCAGTGCTAGACTTAGCGAAGGAAGGCTCTCACTTGGGGTTAACTCCCAAGGGGCCAGCCCAGGGGCTTCATCTCTGTGAGTCCCGGGCAGGTCGCTCCCTACCTTGGGACCTCAGTGTCATGGTTGGTTCTGGCATTCACTCCTGGAGGACCAAAACTGTCCCTGTCCCTCTTGGGTTGCTCAGCTTTTCATTTTTAACTCTTGAAACCCACAAGACTGATCTTCCCACTTGCCAGAAAACAGAGCTCTGGTTCCATCCTTCTGCGGGAAGCTACCTTTGGGAGGCAGTGCCTGCAGTCACTCATTGACTGAGATAACCCTAGTATCTCTTACTCTAAAGTCAAAAGAAAATCACTTTCTCTCCAGGGACACACATTGCAAAATGAGAAGCTGCCAACGCAGGAACTCATTTTAATTTTCACTCCTCTCTCTCATCTACTTTTCTCTCTATTGCTCCTCATTCTCACCACACCCAGTAAGTGACATGTTTCTAAAATTTCTCAGGCCATCAAATCTCGATGCCAGAATGCTAATCTATTGGGTGTATTAGAAAGAAGCAAATGTGAATGAAGGTAAAATATGACAATAAGAAATATATACCTACAAATGTAAAGGACTACAGAAATAAAAACAGTCATTAGTCTATAGATTTAGGTTATTTATTTATTTATTTTGAGATGGAGTTTTGTTCCTGTTGCCCAGGCTGGAGTGCAATGGCACAATCTTGGCTCACTGCAACCTCCGCCTCCTAGGTTCAAGTGATTCTCCTGCCTCAGGCTCCAGAGTAGCTGGGATAACAGCCACCACGCCCGGCTAATTTTTTGTATTTTTAGTAGAGACAGGGTTTCACCATGTTGGTCAGGCTAGTCTCGAACTCCTGACCTCAGGTGATCCATCCACCTAGGTCTCCCAAAGTGCTGAGATTATAGCATGAGCCACTGCACCAGGCATATTATTTTATATTATTTTATTATTATTTTATTTTATTTATTTATTCATTTATTGAAGTAGGTTCTTACTCTGTCACCCAGACTGGAGTATAGTGGCATGATCATGGCTCACTGCAGCCTCAACCTCCCAGGCTTAGGTGATCCTCCCAACTCAGCCTTCCAGGTAGTTGGGATTACAGGCACATGCCAATGCACCCAGCTAATTTTTTGTCTTTATTGTTGAGACAGGATTTCATCATGTTGCCCAGGCTGGTCTTGAACTCCTGGGCTCAAGCAGTGCACCCACCTTGGCCTCCCAAAGTGCTGGGATTACAGGTGTGAGCCAACACACCTGCCCTAGATTTAGATTATATATGAGGGCTACTTATGTATAGATATATGTGTGTATGTGGTTACTATGATGATAGTTTCCCTTAAGCTAAAGAACAAATACATACATGAAAACGAATACTATAGCATAGGCTTCATTTTGCCCACAATGGGCACAATAACTCCATGGTTCAGCATTTGATGGCTAACATTATTATGATGAGCAGCTATTAGCAAGGCCTTTCAACTGTAAAATTTCTACCTGGCAGAAACCTTAGTAGGAGTAATCACTTTGGTTTGAGGCTTGGTTTTAATCCTAAACACATCAACACAATTTCAAGATCAAAGGCCCTTAACAGTGACTGAGTTTCTTAGGCTCTTTTCCGTGGGAAGATTGACATTTCTCTTTCTTCTTGAGTTAGATCATTTATTAGCATCATTTTCATTTAGAGTTACTACCCAGTATAAAGTGTAGCACTAAAATATAACTCATTATCCTCATGATGACTAAAGCTTTTTGTTTGATGACAATGGCCTGGGAAGATCAGGATTATTTTTTTTTTTTTTTTTTTTTTTTTTTTTTTTTTTTTTTTGACGAAGTTTTACTCTTGTTGCTGAGGCTGGAGTGCAGTGGCACGATCTTGGCTCACTGCAACCTCTGCCTCCTAGGTTCAAGTGATTCTCCTGTCTCAGTCTCCCAAGTAGCTGGGATTACAGGCACTTGCCACCACACCGGGCTAATTTTTGTATTTTTAGTGGAGACAGGGTTTCATCATGTTGGCCAGGCTGGTCTCGAACTCCTGACCTCAGGTGATCCACCGGTCTTGGCTTCCCAAAGTGCCGGGATTACAGGCGTGAGTCAACACACCCGGCCAATCAGGACAATCTTGAAAGGACTTTTTGAAGAGCCTGCCTCAGACTTTGTGTTACCTACCTCTTCACCTCCTTCACATAGACCTTATTTCATAGTTAGTCTTGAAAGAAACAGTGCATCTGTTCTTTCCTGGAATCAAATGAATAGGGTGGAGGTAGGAGGAGAAGAGGATCATGGCAGGAAGAGAGGAGGCACAGGGACTTTGAAATCCATTCTCTTCCACAGTCAAGTGCCTTACCTCCTCCTGCAAAGTGCAGGGGAGAGGGGGGGAATTCAAGGTTTGCTGCCTTCCCTAAATGCAGAATTTTTTAAAGTATTATTTTAAAAATACTGCTTACATTTAGTTACTTCCCTATTTCTGCTGATGCAGACATTTTTATGCAGAAATTTTTAGCAAATGTCTTTTTTAAAAAGTGAAGAATTGTATAACTGCAGAATTTCTATGATCCAAAGAGCCAGGGGTACACAGGCCTTTGCAGCAGGAAGGGGAATTCAGAGATGAATCCTCTCATTTGATGGGTGAGAAGACTGAGGCCCAGACAGAGGTATCCACAGTGGTTTAGCAGGTTAGTGGCAGAACAGGGATCCAAGGTTCTCTTTCCTGATTTAGTGATTTATCACAAAAGCTGACTCATCCATTCACTCATTCTTCAAAAAGTGTTTGGATTCTCACTATGTGCCAGGTGCAGTTCTGGGCACAGCCCCCTGCCTTTGGTGGATTTCCATGTTTGTTAGAAGATAGGGAGTGCAGCCTCAGGGTAGGTACAGGATGCTGTGGGAGGGTGAGGAAGTCTAGAGACAAGAGCTCACAGGCCTCTGTGGGTAATAATAGCAAGTTGTTTTGGTGTGATTGGAACATGGGGAAGGGGTCATGAGCAGAAGGCGAGGGGGTGAGGAGGCTAGAGAGGGAGGTGGGGTCTGATCGAAGAGGTCTAGCTGGTGGAGAGCCAAAGTGGGAGTCTGGGACCTGGTAATGTCTGTGCTTTAGAGAGACCACTTTGGCTGCAGAAGGGTGAAAAAAAATCAGAGAAGAGCTTACTAATAGGCTTTGAGCCAAGGTAATGAATCTCTTACACTCTGAGGCGGAAGTCAGAGCTGGAAGCTTCCTCCAGTAGCCTCAAGTTGTTATCCTAGTGTGCTGTACTAAAATTGTCATTTTCTGTGTGCTATGATGAGAAAACAGATGAGAAAGCACTGCCATAGAGGACAGCAAAATCCTGGGTAAGGAGACTGGTTTGATGGGAATTCCAATTGGAAATCATATTGGCCTGAACCAAGAGGTCAAGACCTGATTCTGGACTTTGTAATTTACTGGTTGTAGGTAGTGAAAGGGAAGTAGAGGTAAGTAAGAGACCCCTGGTTTGGGACAACTAGAAGGGTGATGGTACCATTCATTGAAATAGGGAACACAGGTGAAGAGTTTGTGGATAAAGACTATGAATTAGCACATACTAATGATAGGTACCTGGAAGACATCCAAGAAGCAATGTCCAGTGAGCACGTAAATATGTGGCTCTGAAGGGGAGGAGGTCTGGGTTACAGTTATGAATCTAGGAATCTCAGCATATCTAGTCATTGAAGCCATATGGTCAGTGAGTAATGGTGGCCAAGAGAAATGTGTGGAGTAAAGGGAAAATGGGACTTAGGAGAGGAACATCAACATGTAGGCTAGGGCCCAAGAAAGGAGCTCCTAAAGAGAAGATGGGCCAGATAGGAAGGAGGAAGATTCAAGGAGGTGGTGTCCTGAAAGCCAAAATTAAGAGCCTTTCTCAAAGGTAGAAGCGGCTAAGTCCTTTCTAGAAGATGGGAGGTTAAGGGTGTAATGCTGTGGATGGTGGTTGTGTGGGGCTGTATAGCTCCAATCCATGGCATCCATTTGTATTCTTAATGTACATGGATGCTGTTACCTTTTTTGGGCTAAAAGAGGAAAAGATGTTGTTGCCTGGGTTTGTGGAATAGGTAGAGAAAAATGAAAGAAATCGATACCCCAGGAGGTTTCGGTAGAAGCTGTAGGGACTGGATAATGAAGGACCTTATGGGACTTTGGAACCTAAGGGATACAGGGTTGGAGACAGAGACGTTACTACTGTTCAGTACCCAAGACTACTGTATGGCTGGACCCATAGAACATCTGCGGACAGCATCAGGGCCAGCCTCTACTGGCTTGCAGAGGCAGTGAACTCTGTTTAGAATCTTGGAGAAAAGACCAAGAGTACATGCGAGTCACCCTCTGAGGCTACAACACATCACTGGGAAAACTTTGGGGGCTGAGGGTTTGCTGGTTGCAGGAACAAGGAGCAAACACAAAATGTGGTCCCATCTGTGTCTACAGCTGGTGAGACTGGGTTATTCAAGAATCTGGGTGTGGAAGAAAGCAGCATTCTTAGAAAGAGCTGCAGGAAACATGATTCCTCAGGGCAAAGCCAGTTTTCTGGAAGCAGAATAAACTTGTAGTGAAAAGGTGAAGTGTATGGGGGAGTTTGTTTGCCTGGAAAACCTTTCCAAAGGTCACAGTTGAAAGGAAAGTTTAGGAGAGAGTGAAATGGTAGAACACTGGGTGAGGAAAATAAAAAATAGAGCAATAGGGGATTGAGAGTGCATAAGAGGAGAGATGAGCAGAGATGGCAATGACCAAAGATAATCAGGACTTCTAGGATGGAAGAGAGATTGGGAGGTAGGAGCAGGAAGGCAAATTCAGATCCCATAAAGAATCAGTTGTCCTTCCAAGAGGTTCTCAGCCCAGTGAAGTTCCAGATCTCTTTCCATTCTTGGGAAAGAGTAGCAGTCTCTGGTGGAAGGAATATCCCCTACTTCCTAGGAAAATTTATTCATGACCTGGTCTGGTAGTATTCCCTACTTCTTGGGAAGATTTACTCATGACCTTCCATGGCAGGGTGGACTTGGGGTTTTGGTTGCTGCCATGCTTCTTCCTTTCCAGTGTCTCTTCTGCTTATCCAAGGTAATGCAAAAACTTTAAACTGATAGCGTTGGTGTAATGGGAGTGCCTTTAATTTATATCAACCTTCCAACTACCTTAATGTTTGGTTTTTGCTAGTCAATTCCATGCACATCTTATCCTCAAATGCTCTTATATGTGTAGACCTAACTGTCCTATTGTGAATCCCCTGTCTATTAGATACCCAGAGGCATGATCCAGCCAGGTCACTGAAGAGTGGCTCAGCAACTCAGCAGACAGGATGTAGTCAAAGGGATGGTCAAGTCCTCGGTTCCACCTCCAGGGTCAGCAACAAGGAAGGTGTCTGATCAGAGAGAAGGAGTCAGAAAAGCAAGAAGCAAATGTATTATAATAAAATGTTACAGCTTTTTTACAATTTATCTAGCAGGTTTTCTGGTTACTATAAGAGAAGGGGGAACCACCGCAGATTTGGAATGTAGTAAGATGGGGATATATTTATTCCCTTAGTAGCTGGTGCAAAGATTCCTCTTTGGGGGAAAGGTGTCTTTGTAAAATTACTTCAGGGGCAAACATGGGGAAGACTGTAAACATTGTGTTTGGGTGCAGAAGTCCTTAAACTTTAGCATGCAGCAGAAACCCTGGGGGTTGCTAAAACTCAGATGTGCTGGTCAGCTCACCTTCAGAATTTCTCACTCAGAAGTCCTGGGGTAGAGCTTGAGAGTTTGCATTTCTAACACACTCCTGGGTGGTGATAATGTTGCAGATTCAGAAACCACATTTCGAGAACTACTGACTTTCAAAAAAGAAGACACTACCTGAATAACTGAAGAGAAGAATCTGGGGTTGCGCTTGTATTAGCCTATTCTCACACTGCCATAAGGGCATGCCTGAGACTGGGTAATTTATAAAGGAAAGAGGTTTAATTGACTAACAGTTCCACATGGCTGGAAACTTATGATCGTGGTGGAAGAGGAAGTAAACACATCCTTCTTCACATGATGGCAGGAAGGAGAAGTGCCAAGCAAAAGGGAGAAAATCTCCTTATAAAACCATTAGATCTTGTGAGAACTCACTGTCATGAGAACAGCAGCATAGGGGTAATTGACCCCATGATTCTTATGCCCCCATGATTCAATTACTTCCCACAATGTCCCTCTCATGACACATGGGGATTTTGGGGAACTACAATTCAAGATGAGATTTGGTTGGGGACACAGCCAAACCATATCATTCTACTCCTGGCCCCTCCCAGATAACTTGTCCTTACATTTCAAATCACAATCTGTCTGCCTTCCCAACAGTCCCCCAAAGTCTTTTTTATTTTAATTTTTGAGACAGTGGGGACTCTGTGTGGGGGGCTCCAACCCTACATTTCTTTTCTGCACTGCCCTAGCAGAGGTTCTCTATGAGGGCTCCACCTTTGCAGCAGACTTCTGCCTAAACATGCAGGCATTCCTATACATTCTCTGAAATCTAGGCAGAGGTTCCCAAACCTCAGTTCTTGTCTTCTGCACACCAGCAGGCCGAACACCACATGGAAGCTGCCAAGGTGTGGGGCTTGCATCCTCTGAAGCAATGACCTGAGCTATACATTGGATCCTTTTAGCCAAAGCTAGAGCTGAAGCAGCTGGGAGGCAGGGCACCATGTCTCGAGGCTGCACAGAGCAGGGGTCCCTGGGCCCTGGGAAACCATTTTTCCCTCCTAAGCCTCAAGGCCTGTGATGGGAGGGGCTGCCACAAGTGTCTCTGACATGCCCTGAAGACATTTTCCCCACTGCCTTGGTGATTAACATTTGGCTTCTTATTACTTATGCAAACTTCTGCAGCTGGCCAAAGAAAATGGGGTTTTCTTTACTATCTCATTATTAAGCTGCAAATTTTTCAAACATTTATGCTCTGCTTCCTCTTGAATGCTTTGCCACTTAGAAATTTTTTTCTGCCAGATACCCTAAATCATCTCTCTCAAGTTCAAAGTTCCACAGATCTCTAGGGAAGAGGCAAAAAGCCACCAGTCTCTTTGCTAAAGCATAACAAGAGTCACCTTTGCTCCAGTTCCCAGCAAGTTCCTCATCTCCATCTGAAACCACCTCAGCCTGGACTTCGTTGTCCATATCACTATCAGCATTTTGGCCAAAGTCATTCCACAAGTCTCTAGGAAGTTCCAAATTTTCCCACACTTTCCTGTCTTCTTCTGAGTCCTCCAGACTGTTCCAATCTCTGCCTGTTTCCTAGTTCCAACATCGCTTCCACATTTTCTAGTGTCTTTACAGCAGCACCCCACTCTCTGCAATACCAGTTTACCATATTAGTCTGTTCTCACAATGCTATAAGGACATTCCCGATATGATAATTTATAAAGGAAAGAGGTTTAATTGACTCACAGTTCTGCATGGCTGGGGAGGCCTTGGAAAACTTACACTCATGGTGGAAGAGGAAGCAAACACATCTTTCTTCACATGATGGCAAGAAGAAGAAATGCCAAGCCAAAGGGGGAAAAGCCCTTTATAAACCTATCAGATCTCATGAGAACTCACTCACTATCACAAGAACAGCATAGGGGTAACCACCGCATGATTCAATTACCTCCCATCAGGTTCGTCCCATGACAGGTGGGAATTATGGGAACTGCAACTCAAGATGAAATTTGGATGGAGACACAGCCAAACCATATCGGGGAAGAGGATTCAGAAGGGAAGGAGAGAAAAGGGAGGTCACAGAGCTGGTGGCAGGCAGGCTGAATACCATGTGAGGCAATCCTCCAAACTTTGAATATAACATTCTTGGGGTGAAGAACATTCTTGTGGGAACTGGAAATGGGGTTGAGCTCTGCATTCTGAGATGACAGGAGGGTGAAACAGACATCATCCATGGGGCCAAGGAGACTTAAAATGAAATCCATGAACATTTTCAGAAATCTTAGTGGAACACTTGAAAATTTTCCCAGGTGGTGAAAATTGAGAATGGTGGGTGGTTTAAAGAAAAATCAATGGATAAGTTGGGGTTTATGTACCTCAGCTGACCTCTACATTGCATGTAATCTAGGAAGAAGTATTTGTTGAAGAGAAAGAAAGGTTCTGGGAAAAGAAAACATTATACAGTATACATTCCTGAGGAAACTCAGTGCTTGAAATTTATCAGATGTTAGCAACACACAGAAAACCTGGGGAAGACAGAAGCTCCTCAATAGGGAAGGATTCAAAGGCATTTTTAAAAAAAATTTTTTTTGGAGACAGAGTCTTACTCTGTCGCCAAGCCGGAGTGCAGTGGCACAACGTTGGTTCACTGCAAACTCTGCCTCATGGGTTCAAGTGATTCTCCTGCCTCAGCCTCCCAAGTAGCTGGGACTACCAGTGCATGCCACCACGTCCAGCTAATTTTTTGTATTTTTAGTAGAAATGGGACTTCACCATATTGGCCAGGATAGTCTCAATCTCTTGACCTTGTGATCTGCCTGCCTTGGCCTCCCAAAGTGCTGGGATTACAGGCATGAGCTACCGTGCTTGGCCTCATATGGCTTTTAATAAGCCCATTTGTTCATTACGAAGTCCACGTGTTCATTAAGTTCAACGAGACAAGACTATGCAGGTATCCACTAACTTCATCCATTGGTAATTGGGAGAAACAGTGAGGTTTTTACTGTAGTGTAACTTTTCCATATATACCCACTTATGAAAGATTGTAAGTAGGGTAAATTTCTATACATACCACACTGTTTTGGTTATTTATTTATTTATTTATTTATTTATTTTTTGAGACAAAGTCTTGCTCTGTCACCCAGGCTGGAGTGCAGTGGCATGATCTCGGCTCACTGCAACTTCCGCCTCCCAGGTTCAAGCGATTCTCCTGCGTCAGCCTCCCAAGTCACTGGGATTACAGGCACGCACCACCATGCCCAGCTAATTTCTGTATTTTTAGTAGAGATGGGGTTTCACTACATTGGCCAGGATGGTCTCGATCTCCTGACCTCGTGATCCACCTGCCTCAGCCTCCCAAAGTGCTGGGATTACAGGCGTGAGCCGCACGCCTGGCCATACCACACTGTTAGCAGTGCTGAATGGGGTAATTACATTTTTCACTTTCTTCATTTCTGTACGGATGATTTTTTTTAAACAGGGAGTTTCATTACTTTTGTAATCAAAATATTTTTAGAAAGCAGATTTTTCCTTCCTTCCTTCCTTCCTTCCTTCCTTCCTTCCTTCCTTCTCTCTCTCTTTTTTTTTTTTTTTTTTTAGACAGGGTGTCACTCTGTCACCCTTGCTGGAGTACAGTGGAACGATCACAGCTCATTGCAGCCTTGACCTCCCGGGCTCAGCTGATTCTCCCACCTTAGCCTCCTGGGTAGTTGGGACTACAGAAATGTGCCACCATACCTGGCTAATTTTTGTAATTTTATAGAGGCGTAATTTCACCATGTTGCCCAGGCTGGTCTCAAACTCCAATTACATGTGTGAGTCACCACGCCCGACTAAAAGCAGATTTTATTTCCTATTCTAGTTTTCAACTGTTTCATGAACCTAGAGATTTTTTTTCACTTGAAAAGGGAAAAAGGATAAAACAGCTTTATCATAAAGAAAAAATGGAAACAAAAATAAACTTTACTGTATTGATACTTAGCAGATAGAGATGATCACCTTATAAATGCACATTTGACACTGAACTGAACTAATCTGTGTTGTAATAAGTTTAACAAGCTTCCAACAGAAACTTGTGATGAATGTGGCTGTGTGGGTATATAGACTTCCCTTCTTGATGGTGGTTTAGCTCCACAACCCACATATGGACTTCAGGTCATTGGAACACAGGGCAGGATTGACAGGGTAAAGAAGACAGGATCACAAAACCTGGGCCTAATCACAGGGATGAGGTGCTAGAGTGAGAACAAAGGAAAAAAATGACTTAAAGATAAGATCCTAAATTCAAGTTCTCTTTAAATTCTCCAAGACTTGGAGGAGGATTGGTAATATATCTTGTTAGATAGTGCCATAGCCTGCCCCAAAAAGGTTTGCATTCCCATCAGCAGTGTATAAATGAGACTGCCCATTTCCCCAGACCTCAGGATGTGTTGTCATAATTTTTAATTTGCAATTTTCATCAATACTATAGGTGAGAAATGGTACCTAGAATGATGTAAGTATGAGTAGAATGTAAGTATGAGTGAGTTTGGGTGTCTTTTTATATGTTTATATGTTTAAGGGCCATTTTTGTATCTTTTGTGTGAATTGCCTGTTTCTTTTCCCAGTTTTTAAAATGAGATTTGTGGTTCTTTGTTCCTCAGTTTTTAAGAGTTCTTTTTATATTAAAGATATTAGCACTTTGTCTTTCACGTATGTTGCAAATATTTTTTCCCAAATTTTCAGTCTTTTTTTTGTATGTGTGTGTCTGTTTATGGTGGGTTTGCATGTTAATTTTTTTCATTTTTACATAGTAAAATGTATCAATATTTTCTCTCATTGACTCCAGATTTTGAGTCATAATTAGAAAGCCTTTCCCTACACAGAGATTTAAGAAGTATTCATCCATGTTTTTGTATAATACTTGTATGATTTAGTTTCCTTTTATTTAGAATCTTGACACATTTGGAATTTATTCCTGTATATGGGTGTGAAGTATGGATCTAATTTTATCTTTTTCCAAATGGTGAATTAATTGTCCCAGCATCATTTATTTAAAACTCCATATTTATCCCAGTAGATGCCAACTACTGGGTTGAATAGTTGGCGTAAAGTTGAGTTGGATAAAGTTAAGATGACAACTTTATCATATGCTAAAATTTTATATGCACTTGAATGTATTTCAGGACACTCTAGTCCAGGAGTTGGCAATTTTTTTTTTTTTTTTTTTTTTTTTGAGATGGAATCTCACTCTGTCGCCAGGCTGAAGTGCAATAGCGCGATCTCGGTTCACTGCAATCTCCACCTCCCGGGTTCAAGCCATTCTCCTGCCTCAGCCTCCCAAGTAGCTGGGACTACAGGCATGCGCCAGCACACCCAGGTAATTTTTGTATTTTTAGTAGAGACGGGGTTTCACCATGTTATCCAGGATGGTCACAATCTCTTGACCTCATGATCCGCCCGCCTCAGCTTCCCAAAGTGCTGGGATTACAGGCGTGAACCACTGTGCCTGGCCAGCAAACATTTTTTTCAAGGGCCATACAGTAAATACTTAGGACTGCAGGCCACAAGGTCTTTGCTGTTATAGCGCAAAAGCAATCATAAACAATTTGTAAATGAATAGACATGGCTGTGTTCCAATAGCACTTTACTTACAAAAATAAATAACCTTGAACCGTAGCTTGCTAATCCCTGCTCTAGATTATTTCACTCATTTATTTTTGCACCAGTAACTCATTGTTTTAATTACAGAGGCTTTTTAGTATGTTTTAATGTCTGGTTGGGCTAGTTTCTCCCCTTGTAATCTGTTCATTCTTTTAAAAAAGAAATATAAGATAGATCCATGAAATAATATGACTTTTTGTTTTGTCTATTTTTTGGTCTGGTTCATAGACCAACTCTAATGATAATTCCAAAGAAGAGTTCCAGAAGAGCCTCAAGCAATGTTAGTGATTATTCGAGTCCGCCATTGTGTTACAACTTAGAGGCATAGTATTGATGTGAATGTATCTGGTATGAACTGTTATAAAGTTAAATCATACAACTTACCTTAAAGTTATAACTTTTACATGCATATTTTTAAAACTGAAGTGAATAGAAATTATGTTGAGGAGATATTTTTAAATGTTATAATAACCTTTGAGAAATTGGAAATATTTTAGGATATTACAATCAGAGCTAGGAATGGTTTCAGTATGTAATTTTTTTCCTGTGACAAACGTCTTGTCAATTGCAAATGATATGTAATTCTTCAATATGTAATTCTTCACAGTCGAAGATCATGAGTTATTTTAAAAATCCTGTCAATCATCTCTTATTTATCAGAACATTCTTCAGCTGAGTGGTTTTAAATAGTAGAAAGCTTCCCAATTTTATGACATCCAGACTCTCATCCTGTTGGAAATGTCATCAAATCACTGCCAATAACCTGGCCACTAATTTGACACTTACTTTTGTCAATCCTATAGTTGGATTGAACAGACTTTATGAATAAGAATTCAGAAGCTTGAATGAATATGAAGCTTATAACTCTTTAATAACCACTAGGAACCAGAAACATTGGATGGTAGCCAAGCAAAATCTCACCATGTATGTGAGTTTCATGGTTTTGACAGCTGTGTAATTTTTACTGAAGAGAAAAGATTATCTTTTAAATGTACAAAATGGGAAGCTCATTTTTGGTTACTATCAAATGCAGTGGGGATGAAAAACACTGTCTCTTCAGTTGACATCAGAATTATTATTAGAGAAGGAATTATATTAGGAAAACCAATTGACCTTGTGAGTATGGAGGTCAGAAGCTTACATAATAAGAAATGGCTAACCTGCTCTATAAGGAAAAGCGAATAGACTGTGTTTTGCTCCTGAGAGAGGGCCACTGGAAGAGAAGTACAGCAAACTAAAGGGAGGCTATGGCAGTGTGTGGTGAATAGTGGCAGTCTGCTGAAGTCATCACAAGATGAGACCCATCTCTGCCAGCATTGTCCCACAATAACAAACACCGTTTTGTTCAAGAGTGATAGATCTCCAATTGTTCATCAACAGGTGTTTGAGATGGTGGCTTTTGTTTTCAACACAGTGTAATTGCTAATTTGAACAAGAACCTATCAACTACACAGATAGTTTAATTTTGCTCCTCAACTGTCCATTTAAGATTTACTCAATAAAGAAAGTTCTTCCTCTGACCCTGGATGGAAGTGGTCGGTAGGCTCATGACTTTTCTTTTCTTTTTCTTTTTTTTTTGAGACAGAATCTTGCTCTGTTGCCCAAGCTGGAGTGCAGTGGCACAATCTTGGCTCATTGCAACCTCCACCTCCCAGGTTCAAGCAATTCTCCTGTCTCCGCCTCCCAAGTAGCTGGAGCTACAGGCATGCTCCACCACACCCAGCTAATTTTTGCATTTTTAGTAAAGACAGGGTTTCACAATGTTGGTCAGGCTGGTCTCCAACTCCTGACCTCAGGTGATCCACCTGAGGCCTACTCTGCATGTCTCGGCCTCCCAAAGTGCTGCGATTACAGGCGTGAGCCACCACGCCAGGCCGGCCCATGACTTTTCTAGTCACTGTTTGCTAACACAAAGTCCTGAGGCGTCTTTAAATTGTGAAACAGTCTCGTTTCAGAAATTAGTTCCATTGTCAAAGCTTGAGACTTCATTTGAAACTATAGTTACTCCCTCTCCCTCAGATAAGGCCTATTCCGGGGGGTTGTTGACTCCTGAGGAACGTACAGGATCGGCTGCTTCTAAATTACCTCCTTTCCACCCTACCCCACTTCCCCAACTGACAGCTGTTTCTCATCCTTCCTGCATTTGAGCAGAGGGTGGAGGAGAGGGAGGTGAAGTGGGAGAGTTCTTACCTGGCTGGTGCTGTGGAAAGCCCAGCTCACATCCTCTGAGCAGGGGTAATGTTTCAAGCTGACTCTCTTGTTACAGAGGATCTTCTGTGGTTATTTGGATACTCTGGAGTTCTTTCATGGGTTCTTTAAAGCATTTTACTAGGACTTCTCACCTGCAGTTTGCTTGACCTGGGCTCACTGGATTTGCTCCCCTTGGGCTCACTGCTTACTCTTTCAGAGTAAAGGAGTGCTGTGATGCTTTTAGTATTTCTCTGTTGAGGCTTGCTTGTCCCTCTACTTGGAACAATTGGGCAGGACCTTTGGCAACCCCACACCTGCTCATCTGACCCTTGGGAGCAATCAGGCTTTCTCAGCACCCACCAACTCTGGGAATGCAGCAGCAACTCTCCCTCTCTCTGGCCACCAGTGTAGGCACCTATCTCTGTCTCTGGTTCCCCAAGGATTCAGTAAATACTAGGCTACTCAATCCCTCCAATGCAGAGTAGACATAGCTAAGCCCTTCTCACTAGGCTTGAGGTGGGGGCAGACACTGGGTGAGAAGGTAGGACTGAAAGCATCCCACAACTCTTTCCAAGGAAGTTCTCACAAATCCCCTCCCCAACCCTTGCATACTGTCTCTGAGGGTGAGAAGTTATGATGCCCCAGAACAATTCTCAAGCCCCTATATTGTGGATGTTCCCCAGAGGTCTGTCTGCCTTGCGGTACACTTTGACATTTGATAGCCTGTATCTTGAAGTTGCAGCAAAAATTTCCAACACAAAAGCCATCCAAGGAAAAGTAATTTATTTGGCCTGGAAGGCAGGGAATTGATGAGATTCTAAGATTTGGACCTAATCCCTTAGCAGTTGGCCACAAAGAGAGATAATTATGTGGCTTTCCTAGCCATGTGAAACGTAGCCCATCAGTGAAAAAAAAAAAAACTTGTTAAGGGCTTGAGATCTGACAGAAATTTGTCACAGAGACATACTGATAATTGTTTTTACCATGATTCTTTGGCAGATGAAAAACACTATGAGATGAAAAACATTCTTAATCACACAATGATATAATCATTCTCTGATAGTGTGAAATGGCCATTGGGTAAGGCATCAGGAGGTTTAAGCATGGTCTTGAATATGCTGTGACCTTGCTGTGTTATCACAAGTCAGCCACCTCTCCTTTGGAACTAAGTTTATCCTGTTGAAAATGTGATGATCTCCGGGATTCACTCTGCCCTTAGTGTTCTATGAGTCTGTTAAGCTCTCAATATCATATAAATGACAACTCCAACCCACAGGGATTGCATTAGGAAGGTGTAGTAGGTTAAATGGTGGTCATGCAAAAGTTATGTCCACATCTTAACCCTCAAAACCTATGAATGTGACCTTATTTGGAAAAAGGGTCTTTGCGGATGTCATTAGGAATCTTCAGATGAAATCATCCAGGACTACCCAGGTAGGACTATATCCAATGACAAGTGTTCTTATAACAGACCGAAAAGAAGGCATACAGAGGAGAAGCCCACATGAAGGCAGAGGCAGAGAGTGGCATTATGTAACCCTAAGCCAAGGAATGCCTGGAACTACTAGAAGTTGGAGGAGACAAGATCAGATTCTCCCCTAGAGCCTTCAGGAGGAGCACAGCCAAGTTTGGACTTGGCCTCCAAAACCGTGAAAGGATAAATTTCTGTTGCTCCAGGCCACCAAGTTTGTGGTAACTTGTTACAATAGCCCTAGGAAATTAATAACAGAAGGCGAGGGAGAAAATAAAAGCACCAGTCTGGCAGTGAAGAGCTCCTGCTTTGGAATTAGAGAACAACATTAAGCAGCCTGGAGGGCATTATTTAAACTTGCTAGCATTTAGTGTCCTCCTTTGTAAAACAAGGATAAAAATAGAGACCACTGTTTCTTTTCTATACTTCATTTAAAAGTTTAAAAAATAGTAACTATTTTATAGCCCATTTGTAAGGATTATGGGAGATAGTGAATGACTTAATACAGTGCCTGGTTCACAACAAGTGCTACATAAATGTTCGCTGTTGTATTTAAGGTTATTGCATACATGAGGTGACAATCTCTTTCCTTTTGAATGCTATCTCTAAAACTTATTTGATGTTTACTCATACATTGCTGGGATCATCTTAAAAATGAGGCAGGGTATAAATCATAGCATAAGTCTAAATTTTTGCCATTTATGGCCCCAGGGCTTGGCCCCAACCCCACTCCAAGATTAGAGACGGTGTAGTTGGTGGGGCGGGAGCTCCCTGGGTATAGCTGTAGCTGTCCTCCCAGGTGAAAAATTTAGCATAAGCCTAAATTTTTTAAAAAGGCAAATTGTGATTATGACGAACATGAAGGGCATCTTGAAAGGGAAAACAAAAAGAATGACAGTTGACTCTTGAACAATGCGGAGGTCCCCATGCAGTAAAAAATCCATACACAAAACTTTTAACTCCCCCAGAACTTCACTGATAATAAACTCCTGTTGATCAAAAGTCTTACCAACAACATAAACAGTCTATTAACACAGCAGTCCCTATCCTTTTTGGCACCAAAGACCAATTTCATGGAAGACAGTTTGTCCACAGATCAGGGTTGCAAGTGGGGAGGATGGTTTCAGGATGATTCAAGTACATTACATTTATTGTGCACTTTATATCTATTATTATTACGTTGTAATATATAATGAAATAATTATACAACTCACCATAATATAGAATCAGTGGAAGCCCTGAGTTTGTTTTCCTGCAACTAGATGGTCCCATCTAGGAATGATGGGAGACAGTGACAGATCATCAGACATTAGATTTTCATAAGGAGCACACAACCTAGATCCCTCAAATGCACAGTTTGCGATAGTGATGGCAGCACCTGCAGCAGGGTGGTGTGGCTGGGGCTGCACACTTCATGGAGCTCCCCAGTGCTGCTGCAACCACCCAAACCGTGACTGTAGACCCAGGCCTCCTGCTCTCTAAGGAGCAGGCAGGAGCCCCACCCTCCTGGATGGGGCTGCAGCTACTCAAACTGCAGCTGTGGAGCCAAGCCTCCCTGTGCTCTTGGAGGGGGTTGGGAGCAGGCAGGATCTGCCCTACTGGGTGCAGCTGCATCCGCCTGATCTGCAGCTACAGACCTGGGCCTCCCACTCCATGGAGCAGGCAGGAGTAGGGGACAAGCAGGAACACTGCCTCTTCTGAGTTGGTGGGGCGGGAGCTCCCTGGGTGTAGCTGTAGCTGTCCTCCCAGGTGAAGGACCTGGGTATCTTTGTAGTCTGCATCCTCAGGGGCCTAGGAAGGGCCCCTCACCTCTCCATCCCTGCTGGCTGGGGGGTGTCTGCTCCCACTGCCTGGACTCTCTCCTCTCCCAGTGCCATCTCTAATCTTGGAGTGGGGTTGGGGCCAAGCCCTGGGGCCATAAATGGCAGCAGGAGGAAGTCAGATTCCTGGGCTGTAGGGGGCAGGTCCCCAGTAGGACCCCACCTTCAGGCCAGGGAGGGCCTGAAGGCTGGGGGCGAGGCTGCCAGTTCTGCAGATTGGAGTAGGGGACTTGTGGTGCCTCTTCCAGGCCTGCCCATGGCTGCCCATTGATCAATCAGTATACACTTCCTCCCCTCTAAAGTCCATAGAAGCCCTGGGCTTGGTTAGTGTGGGCAGAGGATGGCCAGAGGATGAAGAGGGCAGAAGGATGATGGGATAACCAGTTGTAGAGAGGACCAACCCTCCTGCTGACAGCTGCAGAGATGACCTGCTGGCAAGGATGTGCCCCCCTCTCAAGGGCCTCCCTCTGCTGAGAACTGACCACTTGACAGATGGCCTGCCTACAGAGAGGAGCTACCCCCTGCGGGGCTCCTCTGAGCTACTGTAACACTCAATAAAGCTCATCTTCATCTTGTTCACCCGTTGCTTGTCTGCATATCTCATTCTTCCTGGATGCAGGACAAGAACTTGGGCAAAGGCACTATGGCCACAGAGGTTTCTGGCCAGAAAATCGACACCCCAAAGATTCCATAACAATAGGGTTTGCACTCCTATGAGAATCTAATGCTGCCACTGATCTGACAGGAAGTGGAGCTCAGGTGGTAATGTAAGCAATAAGGAGTGGCTGTAAATACAGATAAAGCTTTGCTAGCTCAGCTTCTGCTCACCTCCTGGTCTGTGGCCCTTTTCCTCAAATTGGGGACACCTGTATTAACACATATTTTGTACGTCACACGTATTATATACTACATTCTTACAATAGTGTAAGCTAGAGGAAACATTTCTAATATCTTGAAAAATATATTTATTATTCATTAAGTGAAGGTGGATCATCACACCAGTCTTCATCCTTGTCATCTTCACATTGAGTAGGCTGAGGAAGAGGAGGAAGAGAATGGGGGTCTTGCTGTCTTGGGCTGACAGAGATGGAGGAGATGGAAGAGAAGTCAGGAAAGGCAGGCACACTTGGTGTGACTTTATGGAAATATATCATAATTTCTGTCTGGCTTTTGTTACTTTTCTATTTATCTAAAATTGTTTCTGTACAGCACCAATTCTTCTTCTGCTTTTTGCCTGAGTTTCAGTGCCCTTATCATAGCAGAGTCCTTGCTGTAAGAGAAGTCAAAAGCAATCTTGAATCACTGAAACTTTTCTGCCAGGTTATCTAATGTCAGTTTGTTTTCTGGCACTGCTTCTTTTATATCTTTTTCTTCATCACTTGGCACTGTTCAGAGGTGCCCATCTTCATTAAGCTGTCTTCTGTTAATTCCTCTAGTGTGGCGTCTATTAGTTCTTGAATTTCTCCGAGGTATCTCAAAACCCTTCACCCTCCACCTTTTTTGCCATATTCACAATCTCTTTTATGATTTCCTCTATTGGTTCTGTCAAAATAAATAATAACTGGATTTATGACAGAACAAGTTACATATAAGTTAGCAAGCCCAAAACAATAAATTTCTGCTGAAGAAAACTGCAGGAATTTATTATTTGGGACTTGATAACTGTCACAGCTTTTTCTGTAACAATGATGCCATCTTCAGGGTGTAATCCTTCCAGACTTCCATGTGTTTTCTCTATTGGGGTTCTCTTCCTTTCCATAGGGTACCATGTGTATGTAATGAGCCTTAATGGTCCTTATGACTCTCTGACCTAGAGGCTGATTTAGAGACGTTGTGTTTGGGGGCAAGTAGACCACTTTCACACCTTCAGTGTTGAGCTTGTGGGGCTCTGGGTGGCCAGGGGCAATGTCCAATATGAAAAGAACTTTAAAAGGCAGTCAGTCCATTACTGGCAAGATACTTCTTGACTTTAGGGACAAAGCATCAATGGAGCCAATCCAGAAAAAGGGTTTTCCATGTCCAGGCCTTTTGTGCACCAAGACTGGCAGCTGGTGTTTATCTTTTCTCTTCAAGACTTGGGGATTAGTGGCTTTCTAGATAATGGCAGTCCTGATAGCAGTTGCATAAAACACTAGAGTTAGCCTATACCTTCTTGCCTTAAATCCTGGTGCTCACTTATCTTCCTTACTAATACATGTCCTTTGTGGCTTTTTTTTTTTTTTTTTCCATAATAGGGCACTTTCATCTGTATTAAAAACCTGACCAGGCAGATATCCTTTCCCCTCAATGACTTTTTTTTTTTTTTTTTTTTTTTTTGTAGTTTTGAGACAGAGTCTCATCATGTTGCCCAGGTTGGTCTCAAATTCCTGGACTCAAGTTATTCTCTTGCCTCAGCTTCCCAAAGTGTTGGGATCACAGGCGAGACCCACAGTGCCCAGCTTTAATGATTTTCTTAATGGCATCTGGGAACTCATCTGCTGCCTCTTGGTCAGCAGAAGCTGCTTCTCCTGTTATCCTGACATTTTAAAAGCCAAATCTCTTTCAAAATCATCAAACCAGGTGCGCCCAAGATGGCCAAATAGGAACAGCTCCAGTCTCCAGCTCCCAGTGTGAGCAACACAGAAGATGGATGATTTCTGCATTTTCAACTGAGGTGCAGACCGATACCTCACACCTCACACGGCAGGGTACACCCCTGAGACGAAGCTTCCAGAGCAAGAATCAGACAGCAACACTCGCTGTTCAGCAATATTCTATCTTCTGCAGCCTCCGCTGCTGATACCCAGGCAAACAGGGTCTGGAGTGGACCTCAAGCAAACTCCAACAGACCTACACCTGAGGGTCCTGACTGTTAGAAGGAAAACTAACAAACAGAAAGGACACCCACACCAAAACCCCATCAGTACGTCACCATCATCAAAGACCAAAGGCAGATAAAACCACAAAGATGGGGAAAAAGCAGTGCAGAAAAGCTGGAAATTCAAAAAATCAGAGCGCATCTTCCCCTTCTCCCCCTCCAAAGGAATGCAGCTCATCGCCAGCAATGGAACAAAGCTGGATGGAGAATGACTTTGACGAGTTGAAAGAAGAAAGTTTCAGTCGATCAAACTTCTCAGAGCTAAAGGAGGAACTACGTAACCAGCACAAAGAAACTAAAAACCTTGAAAAATGATTTGACAAATGGCTAATTAGAATAACTAATGTAGAGAAGTCCTTAAAAGAACTGATAGAGATGAAAACCATAACACGAGAACTACATGACAAATGCACAAGCTTCAGTAACTGACTCGATCAACTGGAAGAAGGAGTATCAGCGATTGAAGATCAAATGAATGAAATGAACCGAGAAGAGAAGTGTACAGAAAAAAGAGTAAAAAGAAAGAAACGAAACCTCCAAGAAATATGGGATTATATGAAAAGACCAAATCTACGTCTGATTGATGTGCCTGAAAGTGACGGGGAAAATGGAACCAAGTTGGAAAACACTCTGCAGGATATCATCCAGGAGAACTTCCCCAACCTAGTAAGGCAGGCCAACATTCAAACTCAGGAAATACAGAGAACACCACAAAGATACTCCTCGAGAAGAGCAATTCCAAGACACATAATTGTCAGATTCACTAAAGTTGAAATGAAGGAAAAAATATTAAGGGCAGCCAGAGAGAAAGGTCGGGTTACCCACAAAGGGAAGACCATCAGACTAACAGCAGACCTCTCGGCAGAAACTCTCCAAGCCAGAAGAGAGTGGGGGCCAATATTCAACATTCTTAAAGAAAATAATTTTAAACCCAGAATTTCATATCCAGCCAAACTAAGTTTCGTAAGTGAAGGAGAAATAAAATCCTTTACAGACAAGCACATGCTTAGAGATTTTGTCACCACCAGGCCTGGCCTACAAGAGATCCTGAAGGAGGCACTAAACATGGAAAGGAACAACCGGTACCAGTCACTGCGAAAACATGTCAAAATGTAAAGTCCAGTGATGCTAGGAAGAAACTGCATCAACTATTGAGCAAAATAACCAGCTAATATCATAATGACAGGATCAAGTTCACACATAACAATATTAACCTTAAATGTAAATGGACTAAATGGTCCAATTAAAAGACACAGACTGGCAAATTGGATAAAGAGTCAAGACCCATCAGTTTGCTGTATCCAGGAAACCCATCTCACATGCAGAGACACACATAGGCTCAAAATAAAGGTATGGAGGAAGATCTACCAAGCAAATGGAAAACAAAAAAAAGCAGGGGTTGCAATCCTAGTCTCTGATAAAACAGACTTTAAACCATCAAAGATCAAAAGAGACAAAGAAGGCCATTACATAATGGTAAAGGGATCAATTCATCAGGAAGAGCTAACTCTCCTAAATATATATGCACCCAATACAGAAACACCCAGATTCATAAAGCAAGTCCTTAGAGACTTACAAAGAGACTTAGACTCCCATACAATAATAATGGGAGACTTCAACACTCCACTGTCGACATTACACAGATCGAGACAGAAAGTTAACAAGGATATCCAGGAATTGAACTCAACTCTGCACCAAGTGGACCTAATAGACATCTACAGAACTCTCCACCCCAAATCAACAGAATGTACATTCTTCTCAGCACCACATCGCACTTATTCCAAAATTGACCACATAGTTGGAAGTAAAGCACTCCTCAGCAAATGTAAAAGAACAGAAATTATAACAAACTGTCTCTCAGACCACAGTGCAATCAAACTAGAACTCAGGACTAAGAAACTCAATCAAAACCGCTCAACTACATGGAAACTGAACAACCTGCTTCTGAATGACTACTGGGTACATAACGAAATGAAGACAGAAATAAAGATGTTCTTTGAAACCAATGAGAACAAAGACACAACATACCAGAATCTCTGGGACACATTTAAAGCAGTGTGTAGAGGGAAATTTATAGCACTAAATGCCCACAAGAGAAAGCAGGAAATATCTAAAATTGACACCCTAACAGCACAATTAAAAGAACTAGAGAAGCAAGAGCAAACACATTCAAAAGCTAGCAGAAGACAGGAAATAACTAAGATCAGAACAGAAGTGAAGGAGATAGAGACACAAAAACCCTCCAAAAAGTCAATGAATCCAGGACCTGTTTTTTTGAAAAGATCAACAAAATGGATAGACCGCTAGCAAGACTAATAAAGAAGAAAAGAGAGAAGAATCAAATAGATGCAGTAAAAAATGATAAAGGGGATATCACCACCGACCCCACAGAAGTACAAACTGCCATCAGAGAATACTATAAACACCTCTATGCAAATAAACTAGAAAATCTAGAAGAAATGGAAAATTTCATGGACACTTACACTCTCCCAAGACTAAACCAGGAAGAAGTTGAATCCCTGAATAGACCAATAGCAGGCTCTGAAATTGAGGCAATAATTAATAGCCTATCAACCAAAAAAAGTCCAGGACCACATGGATTCACAGCTGAATTCTACCAGAGGTACAAGGAGGAGTTGGTACCATTCCTTCTGAAACGATTCCAATCAATAGAAAAAGAGGGAATCCTCCCTAATTCATTTTATGAGGCCAACATCATCCTGATACCAAAGCCTGACAGAGATACAACAAAAAAAGAGAATTTTAGACCAATATCCCTGATGAACATCGATGCAAAAATCCTCAATAAAATACTGGCAAACCGAATCCAGCAGCACATCAAAAGGCTAATCCACCATGATCAAGTGGGCTTCATCCCTGGGATGCAAGGCTGGTTCAACATTCGCAAATCGATAAACGTAATCCAGCATATAAACAGAACCAAAGACAAGAACCACATGATTATCTCAATAGATGCAGAAAAGGCTTTTGACAAAATTCAACAGCCCTTCATGCTAAAAACTCTCAATAAATTCGGTATTGATGAAACGTTTCTCAAAATAATAAGAGCTATTTATGACAAACCCACAGCCAATATTTTACTGAACGGGCAAAAACTGGAAAAATTCCCTTTGAAAACTGGCACAAGACAGGGATGCCCTCTCTCACCACTCCTATTCAACATAGTGTTGGAAGTTCTGGCTAGGGCAATCAGGCAAGAGAAAGAAATAAAGGGTATTCAGTTAGGAAAAGAAGTCAAATTGTCCCTGTTTGCAGATGACATGATTATATTTTTAGAAAACCCCATCATCTCAGCCCAAAATCTCCTTAAGCTGATAAGAAACTTCAGCAAAGTCTCAGGAAACAAAATCAATGTGCAAAAATCACAAGCATTCTTATACACCAGTAACAGACAAACAGAGAGTGAAATCATGAATGAACTCCCATTCACAATTGCTTCAAAGAGAATAAAATACCTAGGAATCCAACTTACAAGGGATGTAAAGGACTTCTTCAAGGAGAACTACAAACCACTGCTCAGTGAAATAAAAGAGGACACAAACAAATGGAAGAACATACCATGCTCATGGATAGGAAGACTCAATATCGTGAAAATGGCCATACTGCCCAAGGTAATTTATAGATTCAGTGCCATCCCCATTAAGCTACCAATGACTTTCTTCACAGAATTGGAAAAAACTGCTTTAAAGTTCATATGGAACCAAAAAAGACCCCGCATTGCCAAGACAATCCTAAGTCAAAAGAACAAAGCTGGAGGCATCACACTCCCTCACTTCAAACTATACTACAAGGCTACAGTAACCAAAACAGCATGGTACTGGTAACAAAACAGAGATACAGACCAATGGAACAGAACAGAGTCCTCAGAAATAATACTAAACATCTACAGCCATCTGATCTTTGACAAACCTGACAAAAACAAGAAATGGGGAAAGGATTTCCTATTTAAAAAATGGTGCTGGGAAAATTGGCTAGCCATAAGTAGAAAGCTGAAACTGGATCCTTTCCTTACTCCTTATACGAAGATTAATTCAAGATGGATCAGAGACTTAAATGTTAGACCTAATACCATAAAAACCCTAGAAGAAAACCTAGGTAGTACCATTCAGGACATAGGCATGGGCAAGGACTTCATGTCTAAAACACCAAAAGCAACGGCAACAAAAGCCAAAATTGACAAATGGGATCTAATTAAACTAAAGAGCTTTTGCACAGCAAAAGAAACTACCATCAGAGTGAACAGGCAACCTACAGAATGGGAGAAAATTTTTGCAATCTACTCATCTGACAAAGGGTTGATATCCAGAACCTACAAAGAACTCAAACAAATTTACAAGAAAAAAAAAAAAACCATCAAAAAGTGGGCAAAGGATATGAACAGACCCTTCTCAAAAGAAGACATTCATACAGCCAACAGACACATGAAAAAATGCTTGTCATCACTGGCCATCAGAGAAATGCAAATCAAAACCACAATGAGATATCATCTCACACCAGTTAGAATGGCAATCATTAAAAAATCAGGAAACAACAGGTGCTGGAGAGGATGTGGAGAAATAGGAACACTTTTACACTGTTGGTGGGATTGTAAACTAGTTCAACCATTATAGAAAAGAGTATGGCAATTCCTCAAGGATCTAGAACTAGAAATACCATTTGACCCAGGCATCCCATTACTGGGTATATACCCAAAGGATTATAAGTCATGCTGCTGTAAAGACACATGCACACGTATGCCTATTGCGGCACTATTCACAATAGCAAAGACTTGGAATCAACCCAAATATCCATCAGTGATAGACCGGATTAAGAAAATGTGGCACATATACACCATGGAATACTATACAGCCATAAAAAAGGATGAGTTCGTGTCCTTTGTGGAGACATGGATGCAGCTGGAAACCATCATTCTCAGCAAAGTATCGCAAGAACAGAAAACCAAATACTGCATGTTCTCACTCATAGGTGGGAATTGAACAATGACATCACTTGGGCACAGGAAGGGAAACATCACACACTGGGTCCTATTGTGGGAAGGGGGGAGGGGGAGGGATAGCATTAGGAGATATACCTAATGTAAATGACTAGTTAATGGGTGCAGCACACCAACATGGCACATGTATACATATGTAACAAACCTGCATGTTGTGCACAGGTACCCTAGAACTTAAAGTATAATTAAAAAAAATTATCAAACCATCCATTGCTGGTGTTACGTTTTCCAGCTTTATATCCTTTACCTTCCTTTTGCTTTAAGTTGTCATATTGTGACTGTGCTTCTTCTTCAATCATATTAGAGTCTATCAGCATGCCTTTCTTATAGCAATCTTATACCTATACAAAAGCTGCATTTTCAATATGAGATGATTTTGCAAAAAGTGCAAGGTTTTTGTGCCTGCTTACATAGCTATAGTGACACCTTCATAAATTTCCTTTTTTTTTTTTCCTTTTGTGACGAAGTCTCACTCTGTCATCAGGCTGGAGTGCAGTGGCATGATCTTGGCTCACTTGCAACCTCTGCCTCCTGAGTTTAAGCAATTCTCCTGCCTCAGCCTCCCAAGTAGCTTGGATTACACAGGTGCGTGCCACAGGTCCAGCTAATTTTTGTATTTTTAGTAGACACAGGGTTTCACCATGTTGGCCAGGATAGTCTCGATCTCTTGACCTCGTGATCTGCCTGCCTCAGCCTCCCAAAGTGCTGGGATTACAGGCATGAGCCACCGCGTCTGGTCTCCTTTTTTTTTTTTTTTTTTTTTTTTTTTTATAGTGACCTTTATGCTGGATTTATTTAACTTGAAATGGTGGGCAATCCCAGCTGCAGACTTCACTCCATGGTACATATCAAGCAATTCAACTTTTTCTTGTAATGTCATGACTTTTCTCTGCTTCTTAGTAGCACTTCCAGCATCATTAGTGACACTCTATGGTGTTATTCAAGGTTTACAGTACTGCACTAAACACAATGAAAAATACATGAGAACTGTGAGATCGCTTTTGATCACAATAAGTGATTTACTAGGGAGATGAACTGCTCATGGGGAGATGATTAAGCTCACACAGTGTTTTAAGCAGATACAACATGAGCTCACTGCAATAGCAACAGAAGGGACTATGAAATTATTACAGTAGTACGGTATGTGCTATTGTTCATTTTATGCAGTTATGATTTAATGTTGCATCTTTATGTTTGTTTACACTTCTCTCAACTTTGAATGGTGCTATGTACAGTCTGTGTGTGTAAGTTTTGGTAAATTTTAACTTTTTAGAAAAGGTTTGTGTATATTTTATGGTAGTACATAATAAACTAGCATCTACCTATACTTTATGCAATCATGACATACTTTTTTTGATATTTCTAGGCTACATGGTTCATCTGTGAGTTTTTTCAGATTGTCCAAATCTCCGTGATATTTTCTAATATATTTATTTTTAAAAATCCACCCCTAAGTGGGCCCTTGCAGTTCAAATCTGTGTTGTTCAAGGATTACCAGTATAAGTAATCATCCACATGAGCTATTTCAAGTCCTTAGCACACACGTTTGGGAATTGCCATTCTGAATATAGAGAGTGACATGTATATACTATAAGAGGGTTTTTATAATTAGAAAAGTCCTCATGTTTCTCCTTTAAAAGACAACAGGGCAGTGTCTCAGTAGAGGATTTAAATTACAGGGGTGTTTTATTCTCTCAAGTCTCAAAAACTTAAAAGATATATGTTTCTTGACTTTTCAGCTATAATGCCAACCAGCATTAGGAAGATATTACCCAATCCCAGACTTGTCTTGCTGCCCCAAATCCAACCATTCTGAATTACAGGAGACAGAGACTATCACCTGAAAAAGTGATATAGCACAGACATGATGAATGGGGGCCTAATTGTGAGGTGGGCAGCCAGTGTGATTTGTATCTATTCTGGAAATCCCTCTATTGATCTCAGAATGGGTGAAGATCACCCAGGTACAGCCCCAACTTCTGGTCATCAGTCACCAGAAATCTGGGAAACTCAGTAGCATAAGGCCTGGGCTGCTTGTGCCAGTTGGAGGTACACCTTAATCTGCAGTTTATCTGATATTGTCATTTAATTAGATCTGTACGTTAGCTCGCTTAGATAAGCAACTTGAGTATAGGAGCTGTGTTCTTTGTCTCTGTAATGCTGTGTATTTTAGAAGGCAACTAACAGATATTGGTTTGAAATGGACTAGAGAATCACACAAGGCTGTATCAAAATAAAAATTCTATGAATCATTTATCAGAAAAAATTCTTGAAATTCAAAATGTTTGGATCATTTTAAAAAAATAGATGCATGCATAACCATTACAAAATAGTCTAGAAAACTGGATATTAAGTGCCTACATAAAGAGATCCCCAAATTTACTTAAGGTTACAGCCACCCATAAAATTGAGTACTTAAAAAAGCTGGTGGCAAAAAAGTTAGTGGCATTTGAAATAAAAAACTCAATGATAATAAAGAAAAGGAAAAGTAGTTACAAGGTAATCTGCTCCAGGACAGACACATCTTTGGAGTCTTCCAAGGTGCATTCAGAGATACAGCTGAAAAGGGCTGTGTGAAAATAAATTCTGTGTATGTTCTAGTTTTAAAAATTGTGGGTCGGGCGCGGTGGCTCAAGCCTGTAATCCCAGCACTTTGGGAGGCCGAGACAGGCGGATCACGAGGTCAGGAGATCGAGACCATCCTGGCTAACACGGTGAAACCCCGTCTTTACTAAAAAAAAAATACAAAAAACTAGCCGGGCGAGGTGGTGGGCGCCTGTAGTCCCAGCTACTCGGGAGTCTGAGGCAGGAGAATGGTGTAAACCCTGGAGGTGGAGCTTGCAGTGAGCTGAGATCTGGCCACTGCACTCCAGCCTGGGCCACAGAGCGAGACTCCGTCTCAAAAAAAAAAAAAAAAAAAAAAAAAAGTGTAGTAATTTATATATTTTTAGGTAGTAATATACAAACGAGCTCAAACTCAGTTGAAAGCAACACCAACATGGTTGTTACGTTTCTCTCCTCTAAAAATGAGGTTTTTCTAGATTGCCTCCAAAATCCCCCCAAACTCCAGGTCTCTGAGTCTATAAACTCCGCTGCATCTTATAGCTGTGTGCTGTTTTTCCAGATAAAATGACCTTCTATGAACTGTTAGGTAGATTCCCCCAGCTCATTATCACAGATTCATTGCCACTATAATTATGGTGCCAGCTGCTGCTGTTTTTTTTTGTTGTTGTTTTCTTTGCACTCCAGGCGCCAGATGAAAGCTGTGCATTTTCTGTGAAGTCCTAGAAATGAAATACATGAGCTTTCTAACTTTGGAAAATCACATGTTCTCTTTATTAGAATTCTGCTGAGACTAATGTGATGGGAGACAAGAGTGGAGTATTTAAACTCTGTAGCTATTAACACCCCAATCAAGTGTTTTAGCTTGTCTATAGGGTACTTCTCTGTTACTGATGCCTCCTGTTTTAGCAACTGAGACAGAAGATGCCTAGAAGCAAAAAGTCTGACCAGAAAGCTGTCATAATTAAAAAAAAAAAAATTCTTTGTAGAGATGGGGTCTCGCCATGTTTTCTGTCCATGGCTGGTCTCAAAACTCCTGAACTCAACTGATCTGCCGGCCTCCATCTTCCAAAGTGCTGGGATTACAGGTGTGAGCCATCACGCTTGGCCTAGTTGTCATAAAATTAATGTTATATTGCCGCCTCTTCTACACCTGGTAATAACTGCAAATGTTTATCAACTTTTATCTCTTTCCAGTAGTCTATCAAAAGATTACTGGAAGTAAGGCCGGGTGCGGTGGCTCAAGCCTGTAATCCCAGCACTTTGGGAGGCCAAGGTGGGTGGATCACTTGAGGTCAGGAGTTCAAGACCAGTCTGGCCAACATGGTGAAACCCCGTCTCTAGTAAAAATACAAAAATTAGTTGGACACAGTGGTACGTGCATGTAACCCCAGCTACTCGGGAGGCTGAGGCAGGAAAATCGCTTTAACCTGGGAGGCGGAAGTTGTAGTGAGCCGAGATTGTGCCACTACACTCCAGCCTGGGCGACAGGGCATGACTCCATCTCCAAAAATAAAAAATAAAAGAGACCCCGCCCAAGCAGCTCAACTGTCCTCTTCCCCACCATTTTTTTGGGTGGCTGAGAAACTTATCACCTGAGTTTTAGGCTTGTGGATTTGAAGCACGTACTCCTGCATTTGAGTATTAGTTCTCCTGTCCCACCTTCCCAGGAAAACATTATCTTTTGTAGAGTATGTTAATCACAGTCCACAAAACCAAGTATGTCAAGCTGACTGCCACGACTTAGGCCACCATTGCTCCTGTGGTTCTCCACACCATCCCAGCCTCCTCAATCCCCAAATTCATGCTGGCCTACAGAAATCTTGAATCTTTGGCAGGGTTGGGAACCCATGGGCCTCTGAAGCAGACTCCCTGGAGGCCCCAATATAACCCTTCCCTTTTGGCGTCATAGTTTTCCCCCACCAGGACCTGAGTCATCTCTATTTTGGGGCAAACATAATTCTTTCTGCTTCTTTGAAGCATTCGGCCTCTTCCTTAAAACATTGTTTTTCTACATGGGCTAAGGCTTTTTGGGAAACAACAGCCAGTAAGTCTAGTGTGAGGTTCTTCTGTTTTCTTGCTACATACGTAACTGTTTTGAGGTAAGAAAGCACACAGGGGAAAACAGGTGAAAAAAATTATAGCTCAAAAACATTTTCATCCGTATTAATTCAATTCCAGAAGCAATTACGCTTTTTATAAAGACAACAATTTAATATACATTTACTGCTATGGAAAGATAATTCACAATATGTTGGGTTGTTTGTTTTGAGACAGGGTCTCACTCTTCTGCCCAGGCTGGAGTGCAGTTGTGTGATCATAACTCACTGCAGCCCTGATTTCCCCAGCTCAAGCAATCCTCCTGCCTCAGTCTCCCAAGTAGCTGGGACTACAGGTGTGAGCCACCACTCCGGCTAATTATTTTATTTTCTGTAGAGATGGGTTCTCACTTTGTGGCCCAGACTGCTCTCAAATTCCCGGGCTCAAGCAATTCTTCCACTTTGGCCTCCCAAACTGTTGGAATTACACACATGGGCCACCACGCCTGTCCCACATGTTGTTGTGACAGGAAATTATAAAGATGTCTATCAGGATGACTCCAATGTTTAAACAGAAAATGTACATCAAGTCAAAACGAATATTTACCACCATGAAACAGTAGCTATCACTACAATTCACACTTCATAAGCAACCATTTTTTTTTTTTTTTTTTTTTTAACGGAGTCTCGCTCTGTCACCCAGGCTGGAGTGCAGTGGCGCGATCTCGGCTCGCTGCAAGCTCCGCCTCCCGGGTTTACGCCATTCTCCTGCCTCAGCCTCCCGAGTAGCTGGGACTACAGGCGCCCGCCATCTCACCCGGCTAATTTTTTTTTTGTATTTTTTAGTAGAGACGGGGTTTCACCGTGTTAGCCAGGATGGTCTCGATCTCCTGACCTCGTGATCCACCCGTCTCGGCCTCCCAAAGTGCTGGGATTACAGGCTTGAGCCACCGCGCCCGGCCATAAGCAACCTTTTTAGGAGCTGAATTGGTGAAGCTATCTGGGATTGACTAAGGCCTCACTAATATTGCCTTACTTTCTGCTTTATATCTTTAATATTTTCTGTAATTTACTGAATAAAAGCCTAGCACCTGAATGTACTGCAATATAAATATACAGTATATAGAGCCCATATATATATATATTTTTTTCTGGAATGCAGTGGTGCCATCTTGGCTCACTGCAACCTCTGCCTCCCGGGTTCAAGCGATTCTCCTGCCCCAGTCTCCAGACTAGCTGGGATTACAGGTGCCTGCCACCACACCAGGCTAATTTTTTGTATTTTTAGTAGAGATGGGGGTTTCACTATGTTGGCCAGTCTGGTCTCGAACTCCTGACCTCAGGTGATCCACCTGCCTTGGCCTCCCGAAAGTGCTGGGATTACGGGCGTGAGCCACTGCACCTGGTCTAGAGCCCATATCTTTATTCAGCACATTAGTAAACAAAATGACTTTAGTTATCGGAAGTTAAATAATTCAAACTTAAAGCTGTTGGAACTTTATTCTGAGCCTTGAGAGGAATGTGGTTACAGCCTGAGCCAAGCAGCAGGCATCTGCACCGTCTGCCTTTTGTTTCTGTAAATAATTAAAATAGGAGGAGCAAACCATACCAAAGATACAACCCCCTGAGATCACTACCCGTCCTCACGGAGTAACGAAGTACCCTTTCTTGGAATGCAGCAATCTGTAACCCACCAAATAGCTGTAAGTATGCACTGGTCTTTTACGGAAAATGAAATCCTGCTAAAATTTGTCTCTGGCCACCTAGGTGAAACCTTAACTTCTTCACTTTGGAATGCTGACCCCATTTGGAGCTGCTGTCTCCCGGGTGGCTACCCTCAGGCCTTACGCTGGAATAAACTCTTATCCTTAATCATATTTCCTGAATCTATTTAAGGTCGACAGGAGAGGGAAGCGGAGATGTCTTGAGATAAAGCTGAATAAAGTTTCTCAAGAAAAAAGGGAAAGGGACCTCTGAGCTGTACGTTGTTTTCTAACTCTAGGGAGTTAGAGGTGAAGCAGGAACTGAAGTTGGAAGTGCTGAGTTGGACAGCCCTTATCTCTAGGCAATACTTCAGTAAAGTGGAAAAACGGGAGAAGAGGATGAAGGCTAGGGAGAGACGCAGGGATCCACCCAACCCAGTCTCGGGTTTCCCACTCGCTCTCGGAGTTGGGTACAAAGAGTGTTCCAAAGCCCCTTCTCCTGTGCTCAGCCCAATGCTCCGGTGGGTCAGGTCTCCGGAACGCGTAAACAAAAGCAAACAGCTGAGCGGCAGAGGGCGCTGGCTACAGGTGTGGGTGTGCCCTGAGGATGCGTGGCGACTTCCCGGAGCAGCGGGTCTGTGAGGCAACGATGGAAGACACTGCGCTCCACAGCATAGCAGCAGGCCCTGCCCTGGATGGCTCCAAGTAAAAGACAGTTCCCCAGAAGCCGTCGGCCGCCGGCGATTCGCCTCCTGCCGCGCCAGACCCCGCCTCTTCCCCCGACTACCGGTGCCATCCGGATGCCCCAGGCGGGACCCCAGCTCACGGAGCCCACCGGCCGAAGCTCCCCACAGGCTAGAGAGCCGCTCCTTGGAGGCCAAGCTTCCGAGAGGCGGCCTGCGCCTAGCACGCAGGCGTGGAAAGCTAGGCGCCAGCCTCGAACTGACTGCCGCCACCTGCCTCGGGCCGCGCCGTCCGCCGTTTACTTTCGAACGAGCCCAGCAATAGTTCCCATTGGCCGATGCCTCGCAGTTGAACGCTGCCTGCAGACTGCGCCTGCGCCGCGAGGCTCCGAGCGGCCCCGCCCGGCCTGGGCACCTGAAGCCCTTCGGGGCGGAGGAGGGCGGGGACTCGGGGCGACTCTCAGCATCAGCCTGGAGCCGGTGGCTCTCTGTTTCGGCGCTGTGGAGTCGCCTAGTCCGCCTCCTCCCCGCGGTGAGTCTAAGGACCTTTACGGATCCGAGAAGGTGGCTCTGAGAACTTTTTCTTTTCCAGTAGCACAGGCTGGTGTTCCCAGTGTTTGCTGGGGAGTCCTGGGGGCGTGACGATGGAGGGAGTGGCTTGGGACCTGCACTCATTGCCACTTGTCCCACACTGGAGTTTGGGGAACCACTCTCCCGTCCCTCCACTGTGGAGCTGCGTTCCTGTGAGGGAGGAGGCGCTCTGTGGTGGCCAGGGTGAGCTGGGCCAGGCCGAGTCGGTCAGCCCCGCGGGGCTTGGGGACGGGCGGTTGCGGAGGCGGAGGCGCTTTAGGAGGGAGGCCTAGGAGAGTGGAGCTTTCAGAGGGGGAGGGAAAGAGTACTGCCATTTTGAGCCCCTTTGTGGGAGGTGCTCGTAGGACTTAAGTGGGATAGGTGCAGTTACCCATTTTACAGATGTGAAGCCTCACTTTTGAGAGGTATTTGATAATACTGACTCAGGTACCACAGCATTGAAATGGCAGAACAGAGAGATGAGCAAACTATACTAAATCAGTTAAAATTTTGAGCTGACAAAGTATTTTACTCCCATGGATGCTTTTGTCTTGCAGTTAATTTTAAGCACTCTAAAATGACCGTGAATGTTTTTTCTGCCATCGCCATTGGTGGGTAATATTGTCGAGAGCTCATAAGCTACTTGACGTTGTAAAAAGAGGTCCTTTGTGACCATCTGTTTGGTCAGAGTTCGGATTTTCAAGGAACAAGCGATACCTCTACTGCAGCTCCAGCAACGGTGTTGGTGTTTGTGACTTTTCGGAAAACACAGTGAAGCATAGTGAAGATAAACATCAAAGACAGTGAACTAACAACCATTTTTATGACATGAGACAATAAATTGAAAGCATTAAGGATAACATTATTTTAATTTTAGAATAAGAATAAAAGATTCTGGAGGAGTTGGAGAGAGTGTATTCAGTCCTCAAACCAGGAGATCAACAAAGTAGGTAAGTTCTGGAAGATTAAGTAAATATGAAAAACATTTTAACTAAGTTTTTACAGAGTGTATCATTTAAACTATAAAGTGAAATTTAGAAGTCTTTTGAAAAAACATTATGTTGGTGGTGTATGAAATTCTAACCATCTTACCAAAGGAGCGGAGCATAAAGTGATAAACAGCTTCCTTCTCCGATCTGTACCTTAAAGGTAGTCACTCAACTCTTTTGTACATCCTTCTAGAAATTTCACAAGAATGTGTACATCTCAAAACACATGCAAAGTGGTTATTTTAGACATACAGATCTGCAGAACTACACAAAACTGCAAATTAAGTTACCTGGATACTGTTTCACTATGCATTCATATATTGTTCTTTCTAAATGAGTAAGTAGCTATTTAATCTGGCAAGGTGAAATTTTGATTTTAGGTAATGTTAGTTTTGACATTGCCTTTCACCAAACACGTTGATGAATATTTCCTACCAGATATATTTTTACTTTGAAAAGTATAACAAAAGTAATTAAAGCCTTAACTTCTCAAGTCAGTTCCTGGTTAAATTGAATTAATAGTCTTTTTTTGTTTTGTTTTTAGTTTTTTTATTTTGTAGTTTAGGAAAACAGGTTGATATCAAAATGAAATAAAATAGTACAGATGGACAAAGAGAGTTAAAATCAGCTGACCATAGGATTTTTTTTTAATTTGAAAAAGTTAAGGTGATCTCTCATTATTTTTGTATATTTATATGTGGCAGAATTTTTTAAAAAATCTTGTTTCTCAAACTTTCCACAACAATGTTAAAAAAAAAATCTTATATATGTATATAAATGATGCAGTTGTAGTTATTTCTTAAGTAAGTCTTCAATTGCATGAAATGTATTTCTTCTTTATCAGTTAGGGCCACAAAGATGTGAGCCCCAATTTGGGTGGTGGCACCACTTGAATTTTTCCATACTTAAAGCTGACTCACTAGAAGTCATGGGGCAAGACATTGAATTCTATAATGTAGTAAAAATATTTTCATTTCAGAGGCTGTGAAATGTAATGAATATTTTACAGCTGTTCATGTTAGAGTTGAAAGGCAGGAAAGCATTAGTGAATTAAAGCTTAAAAACTGGTTTACACAAGAGAATGGGTAATGATATTTTTGGTGCTATTTAATCATCTGTCATACTGTCTGTTACCTAATATGTCAGTTAGACATCAGGGAAGCTCCCTAGTGAACTGGTCCTCTGGAGAAAGAATTAATAAAAAGTTTGGAAATTCAGAAATGTATTTGTTTTGACACTTAAACACACAAGACGTTAGTGAAATAATTTGTAAGTAGAGTGATTTAGCCTCAGGTTTCTTTCTGAGAAGATTCATTTTTTTATATTTATAATTCTTGGTGACTTTTAAAAGAGAAGCAGGAAATCTTGAGGTACTGGTTTCTACATAAGCTTAGTACTCACTAGAGGAAAATACATTTTACATGGATTATTTTACTTTTTTGCTTTTTAAAAACATACAGTAGTATAAATTGATTCAAATTCATTTAGCAAAAGAAAGACTGGATAATAGGCAAGACACTTGAACATTTTCTTAAGTTTTTTTTAATTGTGTAAAATATACTAAACATAAAATTTACCATTTTAATATTTTTAAGTATGCAGTTTGGTGGTATTAAATACCTTCAGATTGTTTTGTAATTATCACCACCACCTATCTCCGTAACTTTTTCATCTTCCCAAACTGAAACTGTGTACCCATTAAACCAGCAGTGCTCAACATTTTTGGTACCAGGGACCAGTCTCGAGGTAGACAATTTTTCCATGGACAGGTGCAGGTGGGTGGTGCATGGTTTTGGGATAAAACTGTTCTACCGCACATCATCAGGCATTAGATTCTCACAAAGCGCTACAACCTAGTTCCCTTGCGTGCGCAGTTCACGGTAGGGTTCACACTCTTATGAGAATCTAATGCTGCCACTGATCTGGCAGGAGGCTTTGCTCAGGTGGGCTTGCCGGCCGCCGTGGTGGGAGTGCAGGGTGGGTAGGGTGGGTTGGGGACCCCTGCATTAAATGATAACTCTATGTCTTCCCTGCTCTCAAGCCCTGGCAACTACCATTCTACTTTCTGTCTTTGGGGACTGCTTATTGGTTTTGATATTATATATGCTTTTTCACATATAATGTGAATGTAAATTTTTTTTCCATTGAACTAATTGAGTGAATTATATTAATAGATTTTTTGTTATTGAATTAACTTTATATTTCTGGAAAGAACCTTATGTAGTCATGGTGCAGTGTTTTTTTAAATGTACTCCTGTATTCGTTTTTGCTAACATTGTATTTAGAATTTTACATAAGTGTCCATTTTTGAAATTAGTCCATTTTTAGTTTGTATTGTCTCAAGTTTTGGAATCATGTTATACTGTCATCAAAACATTTAGCAAACTTTTCATGTTTGTATTCTGGAACAGTTGAGTAGGGCCTAGTCCACACTCAAGGGAGAGATTTCAAGAGTATCCAGGAAGTGCAGGTCATTGGGGGCCATTTTAGAGGCTGCCTATCACAGATAGCTAATGGCTTGTTTATTTACTTAAATAACTAACTCTTAGACTGGTCATGGTGACTCACAGCTATAATCCCAGCCCTTTGGGAGGCTGAAGGGGGAGGATCTCTTGAGGCCAGGAATTTGAGACCAGCCTGGGCAACATAGTGAGACCCTATCTCTACAAAGCATAAAAACATTAGGCACTTTGTGTTGACATGTGCCTATCAGCTACTTGGGAGGCTGAGCTGGGAGGATTGTTTGAGCCTGGGAAGTTGAGGCTGCAGTGAGCCATGGTCTCACCACTGCATTCCAGCCCTAGTGACAGAGCAAGTCTCAGTCTCAAAAAGAGCCATCTCTTGGGTTTATCAGTTCTAGCATTTTTATTTTTTATTTTTTATTTTTTTGAGACATAGTCTTGCTCTGTCACCCAGACTGGATTGCAATGGCATGATCTCAGCTCACCGCAACCTCTGCCTCCCGGGTTCAAGTGATTCTCCTGCCTCAGCCTCCTGAGTAGCTGGGATTATAGGTGCCTGCCACCCTGCCCAGCTAATTTTTGTATTTTTAGTAGAGATGGGGTTTTGCCATGTTGGCCAGGCTGGTTTCGAACTCCTGACTTCAGGTGATCTGCCTGCCTCGGCCTCCCAAAGTGCTGGGATTATAGGTGTGAGCCACAGTGCCCAGCCAGTTCTAGCAATTTAAGTTTTCTAGTTCATTATCATCTTCCATTTATCTTTATTATTATTTTGTATTTTGAGACAAGGTGTGACTCTGTAGTCTAGGCTGGAATGCAGTGGAATGACCATGGCTCATGGCTCACTGCAGCCTGGACCTCCCAGGCTCAAGCAATCCTCCCTCCTCAGCCTCCTGAGTAGCTGGGACTAACAGGTGTGCGACACCATACTTAAGCTAAGTTTTTAATTTTTTATAGAGATGGGGTTTCACTGTGTTGCCAGGGCTGGTCTCGAACTACTGGGCTCAAGTGATCCTCTCACCTTGGCCTTCCAAAGTGCTGGGATTACAGGTGTGAGCCATCACACCAGGCCTATCTTTATTCTTTTTTTTCCACTTTTTCTCGTTTTTTTCCCTCTTTTTTTAAGTTGAATTATTTTATATTCCTTTTGGTTTGGTAAGGAAAGTGTATGGTGTCAACTCTGCCCGTGTAGTTTTTTTTTTAGCTCTGTAGATTTTACTGAAGAGTATTTCTGTTGTTTCACATGAATAAATTATGTCTTGGCTGTGTACAGAATTCTCAGCTCATATCCCTTTCCTTCTAGACCTTGTGGACATTGCTACATTGTGTTCTAGCATTCCTTGTTGCTAGTGATGTTCTGGTTATTTCCTGCTGTGTAACAAATATCTGAAAGCTTGGCTGGCCAGATGTTCAAGATGTCTTTTTCACTCATGTGCCTGGCAGTTCCTTGCCCTTCTGTTTGGCCTATCTCTTCAGCAAAGTAGCCTGGACTTCTTACATAGCAGTTTGTGGCTCAGAGGCAGCAACCTGCCAAGCTAGTTAAGGGCTGTACCTAGAACTCACCACATCACTTATACTGTATCTTCTTGGTCAGAGCAGTCACATGGCCCACACATATTCTAATAGGGAGAGAATAGATTTCAACTCTTCATGTACAGGGAGTAGAAGCAAAGCCACATTATAGGACAGCTCGTGTGGGAGGTAATTATTGTGGGCATTCCAATTTTAGAAATTCCAGTCTTCCAGAGGAGAATTCTGAGATCTTTGGTTTTGTTTTCCTTTTTTCATCCTTCTTTTCTATGTGAATACTTGTAGGATTCTCTTTATTTCTTTAAAATTGTATTATATTTTTAATTGCTTAATAGTTAAAAGTGAAACCATGATTTATAATGAAAAACAGATTCTTACCCTCTAGAAGCAGTCACTTTTATCTTTTTTAACATTTTTTTTTGGTATTTTCTTCTATATTTCTAGATATTTATTTTTTGTGGTTTCTTTATTTTTTAAGTATGTGTTGACTTTCTTATAAGGAAAAATTAAGATTTAGTTCTTAAACTGTTTCCTTACTGTATTTTCCCCCTCAATATAATTTTGTTACTCTTTGGTAAAATCAGTATTTGATACTTACAATATTATGACTGTTACAGTGAAAGCTGAGCCATATACTATAATATTAATATTTCCTCTTTTCGTGATTCTATCATTTATTCCCCTAAATTTAGTTACCTCTCAGTATGTTTCAGATACATGAAGCGTTTCTATCAGTTCCATTTATTTACTTAAATATCTGTCTTCTGCACCCCTGTAATCCCAGCACTTTGGGAGGTTGAGGCAGGCAGATCATGAGGTTAGGAGATCAAGACCATCCTGGCTATCATGGTGAAACCCTCTCTCTACTAAAAATATAGAAAAATTAGCCGGGCGTGGTGGCGGGTGCCTGTAGTCCCAGCTACTTGGGAAGCTGAGGCAGGAGAATGGCATGAACCCAGGAGGCGGAGCTTGCAGTGAGCGGAGATCGCGTCACTGCACTCCAGCCTGGGCGACAGAGCGAGACTCTGTTTCAAAAAACAAAAAAGAGATCTGTCTTCTGGATCTGCCTTCCTCTTCTAGAGTGACTCTTCTCTAGGCTTTCACAGTTGTCCTGGAATTTATTTCACCATTATGCTGGTGAACATTCTTGCTTTTCTTTTCTCCCTGCAGTAGCATCTTTAGAAAGAGTTGGCAGAAGGTTGTTCATTTTTGAGATCGTACGTTGTCAAACTGTCTTTATATAAAAATTTATTGTTTTTTTTCTATGTATAGTATTTTATTTTCCATTTCAGAAGCTATTTTTTTTTTCTGAGAATATCAAAGGCATTACTCAATATTGTTTCCAGTGTTATTGATGTTTTTACTGTTTGGAAACGTACATACAGCATAGCTAAATCCAAGATGTTCATCCTAGATTAATTTTTGCTCTTTTTCTTCCTTCCAGAAGCCTAGACTGGTTGTGGAAAATTTCTGCTGCATAAAATTTCATACTGGTTTCTGAAAGAACTAGCCTATAAGCATGGTAGCCACCTTTTTTTTTTAAAGAAAGAAAAAAAGGGTCTTGCTCTGTTGCCTAGGCTGGAGTGCAGTGGCAGTCGTGGCTCACTGCAGCCTCAACTTCTTGGGCTCAAGTGATCCTCCTGCCTCAGTCTCCCGAGTAGCTGGGACTATAGGCATGTATAACTGTGCCTGACTAATGTTTAATTTTTTGTAGAGATAGGGTCTCACGGTGTTGCCCAGGTTGGTCTTGACCTCCTGGCTTCAAGTGATCTTCCCACCTCTGCTTCCCAAAGTGCTGGAATTACAAGCATGAACCACTGCACCTGGCCCACCTATATAGTTTACTTCTCAGGCAGCAACCAGAGTCAGAAAGTTCCTGACCTTACACAGTTATTTTTCAGTTCTAGTTTCTCTTGAATTTGTTGCCTAAAATTAGTTTTTAATAAATAAACCAGTGAGAAAAGGGTAGTCTGAGAATAGATTTTGACTTCTGTGATCTTTAAGTTATCCACAAATTTTTGTCTAAAAAGTATTATTAAAAATTTTACATATGATAGCAGTAACTTTGAGACCAACCATGATTTTTGCTTCCTTTTTTTTTTTTTTTTTTTTTTGAGACAGAGTCTTGCTCTGTCGCCCAGGCTGGAGTGCAGTGGCTCCATCTCATGCCTCAGCTTCCAGAGTAGGTAGGATTATAGGGATTACAGATGTGCGCCACCATGCCTGGCTAATTTTTGTGTTTTTAGCAGATACAGGGTTTCACCATGTTGGCCAGGTTGGTCTCGAACTCCTGGCCTCAAGTGATCCACTTGTTTTGGCTTGCTTCCATTTTATATAAGCTTAGGATTTGCTTTACAGTGTCGTGAATATTTTCATTTTAAAGAAAGTTGAGCTTTTGGGCCCCTAAATGCATTATCAGAGTTGTTCCCTAGCTTTTTGCAAGCATAGCATAGGGGTTTGGAGAGAAAAGTTAGATTCTGTTTTAGGACTAGTTTTGCTACTTAAACAATTGAATAGCTCCAGTAATATTAAATCTAGATTAAATGTATGTCCACTGCTCAAATTTTATTTCCTACAAAGTGTTATTCTGTTTATTCCTTCAGTGTGAATTCTGACATCACTGAAATACTTTGAAAAACACATTTGTTTTTCTTGGGTGGTTTCTGTATGAGTTCAGAGATTTCTGTAGGTGTAAAGTTGTAAAGTCTTGCCAACATGCACTCACTTGAATTTATCTGCAGTGAATGTCATCTTTACTGTTGCTCAATTACTTTAGTTTGCTGGAATGCTTCACCGTTCAAGCTTAGTCTCTGTTTGACACACTTTGGCTCATTCAGGGTCTGTCAGTCTGAATGGAGTATTTTCTGATAGATTTTCCTTTTACACCTTTTCCGAAGCAGAGATTTTGCTATTAAAAAAAAAAAAGCGGAAAAAAAAAAAAAAGAAAACAACAAAACAAAATCCCGAAACAAAAATCTGTATTATCACAGGTGTCTGAAAAGGCATTTGTTCATTGAACCAATAACAAGTAAATGCCTGCTACGTTAAAAGTTGTGCCTAAATTGCAGGAATATAACCATAGTTTAGACACAATTCCTGCCTTTCTAGGAGGCCTACATTCTAATGTATACAGAAAAGTTACAAAATTCTTTTAAATAAAATCTTGTTAAAGTGCTATGAAGTAAAAGTGCAGTGTTTAATGAGAATAACAGGGGACCTAATCTGGGGAAAGGCAGGCCCAAGTTGAGCCCTGAAGAAAGTAAGAGTTTGACAGATAGTAAAGATAAGGAGCCAAGTTTGCATTTTATTAAAAATGCAGTTAGTTACTTTTAGATGCTATTTTCACAGATTTTTAATCTTAAAAGTTAGTTTTATGGCATGTGATTTGGTAACCTTTATATTGTGTGTGAATGGCACTTGGGTGTCTTTTTTTTTTTTTTAGACGGAGTGTCGCTCTTGTTGCCCAGGTGAGTGCAATGGTGTAATCTTGGCTCACAGCAACCTCCACCTCCCAGGTTCAAGCAATTCTCCTGCCTCAGCCTCCTGAGTAGCTGGGATTACAGGCATTTGCCACCACACCGGGCTAATTTTGTATTTTTAGTAGAGACGGAATTTCTCCACGTTGGTCAGGCTGGTCTCAAATTCCTGACCTCAGGTGATCCACCCGCCTTGGCCTGCCAAAGTGCTGGGATTACAGGTGTGAGCCACCGCGCCTAGCCATGGCACTTGGGTTTTTAAGTTTTGCCTAAGGTACTTTCAACAGTGGTGTAACTTGATTTTTCTCTATCAAGGGGTAAGCTAGTCTTTAGAATTGTGGCTTGCGTTGAGGGTAGGTATAAGGGAAAATAGTAGGAGGTGATAGGTTGCAAAATGGTCAGAGTTCTGTTACTGGAAATATCAATAATAGCTTGCCAAGAGGTCAAGTTACTTGTGTCAGAGATGGTCTCTGAACTATTGCTGCGTTTCTTTTTCTGTCTCAGAAATACTGATTGAGAGACTTTTTCATGAAGGAAAGATGACTAATGGTCTCCTTTTTGTTCTTTACCATTTAGTGCTCTAGTTTTTCACTTAAAAATTAAGGCAGTAATTCAGTTACCATAGTCAACTCTTATCTTTCAAACTGATTTTTATTATAAGGATTAATTCAAAATTTTTCTGCCTTCTAAATCTTCAAGTTAAAATTATTGCCTTAGAAAATTATACTGTGCTGATCCTGGGGTTTAAGCATACTTGTATTTTAATTCGAGAAGCTAAAAAATTTATGATAGTTACTATGGAGAAATTTGATAACTTGCTTTAGAAACCATTATTGAGCCAACTGGGACATGTTTCCTCCTTTTGTATTAAAGAATATACTTTTGCTAAGCCTAACTTGTTATAATAGAAATAGTCTTGTCTACTCATTATATGTGCTTGGTTTTGATTTTATCATCTTAAATGTTAAAATGTTGCCCAAAATAGACCGGGTGCGGTGGCTCATTCCTGTAATCCCAGCACTTTGGGAGGCTGAGGCTGGCGGATCACGAGGTCAGGAGATCGAGACCATCCTAGCTAACATGGTGAAACCCTGTCTCTACTAAAAATACAAAAAATTAGCTGGGTGTGGTGGCAGGCGCCTGTGGTCCCAGCTGCTCGGGAGGCTGAGGCTGGAGAATGGCATGAACCTGGGAGGCAGAACTTGCAGTGAGCCAAGATCATGTCACTGCACTCCAGCCTGGGTGACAGAGCGAGACTCAGTCTCACAAAAAAAAAAAGAAAAAAAATGTTGCACAAAATAGTTGTAATCACTAAGTAGACTTTAACAGAACACTTTGAATTTTAGTCTATTACATAGTATATTAGTCTGTTTTCATGCTGCTGATAAAGACATACCCAAGACTGGGTAACTTACAAGGAAAAAGAGGTTTAATGGACTCACAGTTCCACGTGTCTGGGGAGACCTCACAATCATGGCAGAAGGTGAAAGGCACATCTCACATGGCTTCAGACAAGAAAAGAGAATGAGCCAAGGGAAAGGGGTTTCCTCTTAAAAAACCATCAGATCTCATGATACACAAGAACAGTATGGGGGAACTGCCCCAATGACTCAAGTTATCTACCACTGAGTCCCTCCCAGAACATGTGGGAATTATGGGAGCTACAATTCAAGATGAGATTTGGGTGGGGACACAGCCAGACCATATCGCATAGCAACAAATTTAAATAACTTTAATTTGAAGCATTTTACTACAAATTAATGATAATCGCTTTGTTTGGGATGCTTTTGGTCCCTAAGGAATAAACTCTTAATTGTGATCAATTATTCACCATATATACTAGGAACTGAATTACTCAGAAAGCTTCATTTTAAAAATACCTTGTTCTCTTTTAAAAGACAAGCAGTATAGTAACAATTTGGAGGTTAATGCCTAGAATGTTAAATAATGTGTACAGGTGTCTCTATGTAAACTTAAAATAAGCTTTTCTCTTGACAGGAAATGCACAATTTTGAGGAAGAGTTAACTTGTCCCATATGTTACAGTATTTTTGAAGATCCTCGTGTACTGCCATGCTCTCATACATTTTGTAGAAATTGTTTGGAAAACATTCTTCAGGCATCTGGTAACTTTTACATATGGAGACCTTTACGAATTCCACTCAAGTGCCCTAATTGCAGAAGTATTATTGAAATTGCTCCAACTGGTATTGAATCTTTACCTGTTAATTTTGCATTAAGGGCTATTATTGAAAAATACCAGCAAGAAGACCATCCAGATATTGTCACCTGCCCTGAACATTACAGGCAACCATTAAATGTTTACTGTCTACTAGACAAAAAATTAGTTTGTGGTCATTGCCTTACCATAGGTCAACATCATGGTCATCCTATAGATGACCTTCAGAGTGCCTATTTCAAAGAAAAGGACACTCCTCAAAAACTGCTTGAGCAGTTGACTGACACACACTGGACAGATCTTACCCATCTTATTGAAAAGCTGGAAGAACAAAAATCTCATTCTGAGAAAGTGGTCCAAGGCGATAAGGAAGTTGTTCTCCAGTATTTTAAGGAGCTTAATGATACATTAGAACAGAAAAAAAAAAGTTTCCTAACAGCTCTCTGTGATGTTGGCAATCTAATTAATCAAGAATATACTCCACAAATTGAAAGAATGAAGGAAACGAGAGAGCAGCAGCTTGAATTAATGACACTGACAACATCTTTACAAGAGGAGTCTCCACTTAAATTTCTTGAAAAAGTTGATGATGTACGCCAGCGTGTAGAGATCTTGAAACAAAGACCACTTCCTGAGGTTCAACCTGTCGAGATTTATCCTCGAGTAAGCAAAATATTGAAAGAAGAATGGAGCAGAACAGAAATTGGACAAATTAAGAACGTTCTCATTCCTAAAATGAAAATTTCTCCAAAAAGGATGCCATGTTCCTGGTCTGATAAGGATGAAAAGGAAATTGAATTTTTTAAAATTTTAAACATTGTTGTAGTTACATTAATTTCAGTGATACTGATGTCAATACTCTTTTTCAACCAACACATCATAACCTTTTTAAATGAAATCACTTTAATATGGTTTTCTGAAGCCTCTCTATCTGTTTACCAAAGTTTATCTAACAATCTGCATGAGGTAAAGAATATACTGTATCACATTTTCTATTTGTTGACGGAATTCATGTGGAAAATAGTTTCTCATTGAAAACGTCAATCTGAATTGTTTAAATGGGCTCATTCTGTACATTGCTAAATGAAAAATAGGGTGGCAGCATGAATAAATAGCAAACTAAGCTTTATTAGTGCTGCAACTAATATAAACAAAGTTTATGTTTGTTGCTTTTGGTTAGCAATATGTCAAAGTTAGAAATATCTGAAATATTCAAATCTTTGGGAAAATCTAGTAACTAATTTGAAAATTAATACACTATCCCATTTTTATTGGCTTTATGAAGGATGACATAATGTTGCTATGACATTTAAACATTCTTGTACCAATATTGTCTTTTACCATTATGATATATTGCAGTTAATGGCCTTTATAGTTCTTTATATATATAGCAAAATCCTGAAAGTACATATACCTTTATTTTGATATGGCTTGAAGCTTCTGAATGGGTGAATAGGATGATAGAAAGGTTTTAAAATGAAGCAACAAAGTCTTAAAGTGATAAGGCATTGTTTAAAGATCTTTTGATCAAACATACCTGTGTTTTAGACAGATTTAAGATATCACCATTCACTCCAAATAAAGCTATTGCTTTTGGATAACTGTTCGGGAACGGTGGCTTTTTTTTTTTTTTGAGACGGAGTCTCGCTCTGTCGCCCAGGCTGGAGTGCAGTGGTGCGATCTCGGCTCACTGCAAGCTCTGCCTCCTGGGTTTACGCCATTCTCCTGCCTCCGCCTCCTGAGTAGCTGGGATTACAAGCGCCCGCCACCTCGCCCGGCTAGTTTTTTTTTTTTTTTTTTTTTTTTTTTTTTGTATTTTTTAGTAGAGACGGGGTTTCACCGTGTTAGCCAGAATGGGTCTCGATCTTCTGACCTTGTGATACACCTGTCTGGGCCTCCCAAAGTGCTGGGATTACAGGCTTGAGCCACCGCGCCCGGCCAAGGGAACGGTGGCTTTTTAAATTTTCAAGACTGGGTCTCACTTTGTTGCTCAGGCTGGAGTGCAGTTGTCTGGTCATGACTCACTGCAGTTTCGACCACCCAGGCTCAATCGATCCTCCCGCCTCTGCCTCTGGTGTAGCTGAGACAAGGCACACACCCCCATGCCTGGCTAATTAAAAACATTGTTTTTTGTAGAAATGAGGTTTTGGCATATTGCCCAGGTTGGTCTCAAAGTTCTGGACTCGAGATCTGCCCACCTTAGCCTCCCAAAGTGCTGGGATTACAGATACGAGCCACTGTACCTGGGGGCCAGCATTTTTAATACTTGTCATATTCTATAGTGTAAATTTAAGATTGTATTTAACTTTTCTGCTCATCAAATCAGTTCTTGGATTAAAAACTCATTCTTACTAGAACAGAATCATGTTGGTAACCTGGGCTGCAGCAGGTTTTGATGGCATCGTGGACTTTATTCATCTTTTTTATTATACTTTAAGTTCTAGGGTACATGTGTACAACATGCAGGTTTGTTACATATGTATATATGTGCCATGTTGGTGTGCTGCACCCATTAACTCGTCATTTACATTAGGTGTATCTCCTAATGCTATCCCTCCCCCCAATACGCCCCATTGTGTGATGTTCCCCTTCCTGTGTCCAAGTGCTCTCATTGTTCAGTTCCCACCTATGAGTGAGAATATGCGGTGTTTGGTTTTCGACTTTATTCATCTTAGCTCATTTAAATTTTCTACCACATTCCCTTAAGCTAATGCAAAAGTACCAACAACTTAATCTTATATTTGCTTTGCTTAAGAGGGCCTATTAAATCAAATCCCTTTAGTTCCCTTTAACAGGGACTGGAGTTATGATGCATGTGTTACGACTTTTGGCCCACTGTTCATGCAACCCTAAGTGCAGGTTGATTGGCTTTCCAGAAATCCCAAAGGGGCTGCTCTTGGATCACTGAAGAAGAGCCTTATCTAGTTCAAAAAGACGTTTTGGGTCAGATTAGACAATGCTCCTGGCCCTACAGATTGCACATAAACTATCATAAATAAATACAGCTTTTTCAGGGAACTACTCCTAGAAGTCTTATCTGCCGAGAACAAGTCTTAACACTAAGATGACTGTATTATATCAATTTATGATTAGAATTAGACTTACACCTAGCACAATTAACTATTGTGTGGGTAAAGAACATTTAAAGGGCATAGTAGAGGTAAGGAGACACATTCAGGTAGTTAGAGATAAAAATACTAAGTTGCATTGATTACTTAAAATACTCGTCACATCATAAAAGTGCCCTGTAGTTTGAAAAACACATAAGCCATGAAATGTATGTTAGCCATTATGTGTTAAGCTACTTCATATCTGTGATGTGAATATTTTTAACGCCCACTTTTTGTAGATGAGGGAACTGACAAGTGACTTGCCCAAGGCCATATAGCTGTGGAAGAACCCATGCATTCTCTTTTCAGAGTTCATGCTATCACTCAACTTTAAAGAAGTAGACCAAGATGAATGTTAATAAAGGTTTATAATCTGTAAGAATAGCTAAAAACATAAGTATACATACCATTTTAGATTTGACATTATTTTGTATCTTGCTAGTTTTTAGGAAAACTTCATTTTGTTAAGTATGCATAAATATAGTTGAATATATGAGTAACTGGTTCTTATACTGCTGTTTTGTATTTTTACCAGCAGGAAGATTGCAAAAGTTAATGTATATAAATCTTGAAATATTTCTAAGTTTTATGTATAATAAAATACATATTTTAATAAACACCTTTTGATATTTTATTTGCACTGTCTTAATGAGACTTCCAAACTCAGGAATGGTAGCTATGGGATTTTCACATGGGTTCTGGGTACTTCTATTCTTTGAAACTTAGTACTGCAGGCTGGGTGCGGTGGCTCACGCCTGTAGTCCAGCACTTTGGGAGGCCGAGGCAGGCAGATCACTTGAGGCCAGGAGTTTGAGACCAGCTTGGCCAACATGGCAAAACCCCATCTCTACCCAGAATACAAAAATTAGCTGGGCACTGTGGTGTGCACCTGTAGTCCCAGCTACTCGTGGCTGAGGCACTTGAATCGCTTGAACCCATGAGACGGGGTTGTAGTGAACCAAGATCTTGCCACAGCACTCCACCCTGGGTGATGGAGTGAAACTCAAAAAATCTGAGCTCTACTGCATTGGTTATTAAAACAATAAAGTATTAAATTCTATTCTCCCACCAAATGAAAACACTTGAGATTATCATTATAGCATTTTAAACTTACTTTTCCCTTATATACTTTTTTTTTTATTGAAAAAAATTTTAGAAAATGGCAGTTAATAAAAGGCACAAACAAATCAACAGGGACATACTAGTGGAAAACACAGTATAAAACTAAAATGCCATTGGCTTCTTTAACTGGTTAAAAGCACAAAATGTAACAGGCAGAAAGTCTTTCAAACAAATTGAAAAGCTATGTGTTTAAATTCTCCCCAAATCAGATACATACACACCCACAGTGTGTGAAGGAATGCTGTCATACACAAGAAGTTATATCCTGAATTCTTCAAGAAAACATATATTGAAATAGGAATTAACAGAGTCAGCAACAGATTAATAATTAAAATTGAGTCTTAAAATGCTACATGGCCCAAAGCTATACTATATAAAGTACTGCTAGGTACAAAAGAAAATGTACAGCTTTTAGCAAAACTGCTTTCTCAGAAAAGCAAATTAAAATAATGCAATCAGCAGATCAAGGAGACTATAGCTAGACATCAGAGCTACAACTTCTCATATCTGTGTCAGAAAATCCTATTTATCCAGAATAGACTAAAATTTCAGGACAAAACAGGGACTTAACATTTCTTACTTTACCTGGTTTTTATCTCCCCCACCCCCCAAGCCAGTAATTCAGTAAGATCCAGCAGAAAGAGGGCTACTTTTAGAATTCGCTATTTTACTTTTCTTTCTGTGGTGAGACTGTCATGGAGCCTGGATATTTCAGGCTCATACGCATCCATGACCAGTGTCCCACTGTGGTCAAAAAACTTAGCAATGGACTTAGTGAACTCGGCTTCCCGCTGCTGCTTTGTTCTACCACTGATGAAGGTCGGCCTCAAGGTGTATTTGTTATCAAACCTTTTAAGATGAGGACAGCTGCCAAATATCATCAGGGTCCATTCCTATAGGATCTTTCCTGTGGGCCACGAGAAAGATGCTCTTCTCCTTATATGGGGTATAAATGGTCAGAATCCCCATCATGACAACATAGGCTACGACGCACAAAGCCAAGACGGGTTTGGACTCTGGAAAGGGGTGCATACAATTCCAAATGAAAGCCAGTATGGCAAAGAAACAGGATTGTACAGATGGTGAGGCGACCATCAATTAGACCCAAGTTCTCCACATATTCCTATTTTTCCAGAAGTACTTTTTTGGCAGAATCATCCAAAGTTTTTCACAGCTGATCCATCTCACTTGTCAATTTTTACAGGCTTATCATCTATCTTCCACTTATCCAACAAGCCGCTACGGCCACTGCCTGTCGCGCAGTTGGAACCACCGCCAGCCCCACTATTGCCTCCGAGACCACTGCTTCTCCTGCCCTGTGCAGGTCCGCCGCCATTTTGTCCACCTCTGCGTCTCCCCCTTATATATTCTTGATTTCGAACAGGTTACCATACTTGAATTTCAGATCTTGCTTTATTTAAAAGTCCATGAATGCGTTTACATTTTTACAGTTACATTATGATACAAACTGTTGGATTTTTTAAATATCTAAAACAGCCCACTGAAGAAAGAATTAACTCTTAATTCCTTAGGATAAATACCCAGAAATTTAATAGCTAGGGCAGACTTCTAATTCAATATCGAAATTCCTTCCAAAAACCAAGTGGTTGCCAACTTACGTCCAGTAACATTAAACATTCTTGAACCAATAGTATAAAAATACCCTGACAATTTTATAGGCAAACATTACTCAAGATATCTTATTAACCATTTATTACTAAAGTAACCCCAAATACAGATGCTTAACAGTGGGGCTACATCCTGGTAAACCTATCAAGTTGAAACTACCAAGTTGAAATGCATTTAGTACCCTGATAAATGTTATCATAAAGTTGAAAATTTGTAGATGGAACCAGTGTAAGTCAGGGGCCATCTTCATACTCATGAAGCAACTACAGTGGGATATTTTTCAACTTACAAGATAGCCTAGGCTTGTTGAGACACTGTCTTAATTTACTGGCTCTCTTGTAATTAAGTCATAAATGGTCAAACATCAAATTCTAGAAAAGCATATATTTAAATTCTCATCACTGTAATTCAGAATGACTGGTTTACAAAAATATGTTCCTAGTATTTGGTTAATAACTGTGGTGATTGTCTAAACTGGCAAGCTAAGTGGAATGCCTTAAAGAATCTATCATCCAGTATAGGTAAATCAAAGGCTCACGAAGGTATGCTGAGCCTTGATAGCACAACCTAGTTCAGGACTTTGCCTCAACTAACATACTTTTTACTTTGGCAAGTTACCTGACCCTCCAGGTATCTAATTTTTCTCGATAGTCTGCTACTTACAAGATTGTCATATTTTTGTAATCTAGAAGCAATTATAGAGAATTTTTTTTAGACTTAACTGCATAAAATAGAAACCAGTTTCATGATCTAGTTTAAGGAGTATTTTATACAACTCATAATCCTTTACAAATAGAAAAAAAATCAGTAATACACTGAATCAACTTGAAGAATCTTCAGTATAAACAAGTTCAACAAAGTCCCTTAGATGCAATTTCTTTTGGATTTACAGCAACACTTTTTGTTATGTTGTATGTCTTGTAAATTCCAATAAGTCTATCCGAAATCTCAAACATATTATTTCGAAGAGAAATTATTATGAACTGTGCATTTTTTGTTTGTTCCTAAAGAGAAAGAAGGAAAAGTCAAACATTAATAACAGGTAAATCACACAAACATGTAACCTCAAATATTTTTTGGACAATAAACATTGCATGGATAACATGTAAAGGAATGATGGCAGGAATAATTCATAACAGTATTTCCGTGTGAAAGGAATTTGGTTATTTTGACTTCTAATGGAAAAGATCTAGGAAGATGACCTAGGATTCTAGCTGTGATTCTGCTAATTTGCATTTTTAAATTTATATTTTATTCCTCCAAAATGTAAGTATTTGGTTCAAATAAAAAATAATTTGGTCTCTACTGATACCAGAGGAGATGGAGTTAGACGATAAAGAAAAAGCTCAATAGTAAGAAATGAATAATTCCACGTGCAGTGTTTAGGATACCCCTAAAAGTTTCTGGAATGAAAATCCCGAAATGATTACTTACATATATATAAAATGCAACAATGGACACATTTTTAAAATCAAGGGCTGCATCAATCTCATCCATGAAGTAAAGGGGAGTGGGCTTGTAGTGGTGAAGAGCAAATACTAAAGCCAATGAACTAAGTGTTTTCTCTCCTCCTGAAAGGTTGAAGATCTTTTTCCAACTTTTCTTAGGTGGTCGAACACTGATGATTAAGAAAATCATAGTCAAATTACTTGTAAAGCTAAAGTTAAGACCTTGTGATTTGTTTTCCATAATTGACTTCTACTGTCTTTCTCTTAGGAATCTGTAATTTACTTTTCACAAATATGAACTCTTCTGTTATTTTATAAAAACGTTATTGGAAGATGAATACACAGAAACACATACCAAAATTTTAAGATTTAAAGAGCAAGCTAAGTAGTATACTTCTTGCTATTCTTTCTCCTTATACAACTCCAAATACAGTTTCTCATTCCAAAAATGCCTTGAAAATTTAAGAAAAGATGAACTAGACAAATATTTTGTAAATACTGGAGGGCTGCCCCTGTAAACTGCAAGCATAAATAGCATGTAAGCAAATTAATATTTACTAGTAAATTGAGTTTGGAGAATATGCAGAAAAAGGTTAACAGTGGTATTATAAACTCAGCATAATTACACACCTGAACATGATTCCTTCAGAGAAAGGATCCAAGCTGTCTACAAGCTCCAGTTCAGCGTCCCCTCCCAAAGTAAGCATTTGGTAATTTTCCTTTAATTTATTTGTTATTATATAAAAACCGGCCATAAATTCATTAAGCCTTTGTTTCCGAAGATCTTCATATGCCTGTCTAAAATTGTCTCTTTCGTAAGTAATTCTGTCCAATTCTGCTACCCGTTGCAAATACAATTCTTCCTGTGAAAAGATTATGATAGGAAAAAATCTATTCAGATAAATTTGATATGATTAGCACTGTTAATTATTATTATTTTGTTTTGAGACGTAGTCTCGCCCTGACGCCCCGGCTGGACTGGAGTGCAACGATATGATCTCGGCTCACTGCAACCTCCGCCTCCCAGGTTCAAGCGATTCTCCTCCCTCAGCCTCCCAAGTAGCTGGGATTACAGGCACGTGCCACCACGCCCCGCTACTTTTTTGTATCTTTAACAGAGATAGGGTTTCACTATGTTGGCCTCGCTGGTCTCAAACTCCTGATCTCGTGATCCACCCCGCCTGGCCAACAGCATTAATTATACAAAACTAAAGGTCAGAATTTAGGCTAAGGACTAAAAAGAATTTCAACTAGTATACATAAACAGTTCATTCATACCTTCTTTTTATACTCTGCAATGGCACCGAGGTTTGGTTTCATTTCATGACACCGGGCTTCCAAAAGTGCAATTTGATTTGTTATAGAATCTGGATTCTTGATTGCTTCAAGATCCTCTGGGCTTAGAACTGAAATCTCTTCAATAGGATTATCTTCTATAGGATGCAGTGATATTTTTGAAATCTAAAAGTTCAATTTAGGGGAGAGTTAGAGAAGGCATAATACCACAATTCATTGTTTTAAAAAAATAGTATGACAAATTACACAGTTATGAAAACAGGAGTTGTGACTGATTTGTGTATCAATTATTTTTCAAAGGACTTCAAGAAATAGTTGTAACACTCAAAAGTGTTCATGTAATCTTTTCTTAAATGTCCAGATCAGCCTTAGGTTTCAGTTGTCTAATTCTAACCATTACTTACACTTTTCTGTCTATAACAATATGTCCCCATAAACCTGAGACGTGATCACAGAATTAAAAATCACAATGTAGCTCACAAAATTTAAGAACCCCAACCCCCCAAAACAATCCTCCCTAAACCCACTTTTTTCATAAAGAATACATTAAAAATTAAACTAAATGGTAACAATCTCACCTCTTTGTGCCAATATTTTATTTTAGAATTATGTTCAGCAATGTGACCATCTATTTGTTCAAGTTTCAACTTAATACTAAGTGCATCTTTTTGAAGAGCATGTTCATTTTCTTGAATAACTTTTAATTCTTGAAGCAGATCGCGATGTTCTTTCTGGATCTCTGGTAAGGATTCCTAAACACCGAAAAGAACTGCTAGATAGAATCTTCCCAAACAGAGCCATCATTTTCACATTACAAAGATGAAGGAATTACCAGTCTCTCCTTGCCCCTTCCATTTAAAAATAATATAAGCATTTAAATTCACAAATTACAGTATTCTTATTGTACAAATACAAATTGATAGTTACAAAACTTTAAATCTATGAGTGCTTACTACATTCTAGGCACTGTCACATATCCAGCTCTTTAAATTGGTTCCAGTATCATCCTATCTCCTCTTAATAGAAAGCAACTCTTACCTCTGCAGCATTTGTATTCTTTACGACCTCTGCTGCTTTGTCCTCAAGACTTTTCAGCTCTGCTGTTAGGTCATCCACCTCTTTCTCGGTATCTTTTATTTCTTTCTCTGTACGCAAGACAGAGTCTTGTGCCTTTTGAAGGTTTCTAAAGAAGCAAAATGATGCATCAAAAATGCGGTAACATGATTTGTTATTGTTTCTGAAAACCTACTAAAGAACTTTTAATGAGATTTAATGTGACATTTTTAGTATTCATAGATTTTTAAGTTTATGATTCTCTAAACCATCCTTAAATCGGTTTTTGTAGGTTTATACAAACACTTGTGGGATGAGCTGTATATTTTTAATTAAAAATATACAATATAAGCTGCTTGTATCATCTAACTTTAGATTGATGCAACACTGTCCATTAGATTATCAAACTGTCATTGCAACAAGTACTTCCAAAAAAGCAAGGCACCACTTCTCCCTTATTACCTCCTTATCTCTGAGCAAAACATTCTGGATTAATTTAACCAGATCATCAATATGCAATCAATTTGTTAGAATTTTTTCTAAAAAAATAAAAGGCTATTTAAATTTCCATATTTTATATACATACCTAGCTTTATTTTAGACATACTTCAATAAATACTCTAAACAAATTAAGGCTGGGCACGGTGGCTCATGCCTGCAATCCCAGCACTTTGGGAGGCCGAGGCAGGCGGACCATGAGGTCAGGAGTACAGGACTAGCCTGACCAACATGGTGAAGCCCTGTCTCTACTAAAAATACAAACATTAGCTGGGCCTGGTAGCGTGTACCTGTAATCCCAGCTACTTGGGAGGCTGAGGCAGGAGAATCGCTTGAACCTGGGAGGCGGAGGTTGCAGTGAGCTGAGATCGTGCCACTGCACTCCAGCTTGGATGGCAGAGAGAGACTATCTCACAAATAAATAAATGATCTAGAAGTAGATAAACCTTTTTTTTTGTAAGGACAATGAAATCTTTTAGGTATTTACAAATTCAAGGTGGCTGGGTGCAGTGGCTCATGCCCGTAATCTCAGCACTTTGGGTGGCCAAGGCAAGAGGATTGCTTCAGCCCAGGAGTTTAAGACCTGCCTGGGAAACACGGCAAAACTCTGTCTCTACAAAAAAAATACAAAAATTAGCTGGGAAACATGACAAAACTCTGTCTCTACAAAAAAATACAAAAATTAGCTGGGAAACATGGCAAAACTGTCTCTACAAAAAAATATAAAAACTAGCTGGGTGTCATGGCGCATTCCTGTAGTCCCAGCTACTCAGGACGTTGAGGTGGGAGGATTGCCTGAGCCTGGGAGATTGAGGCTGCCGTGAGCCCTGACTGTGCCACTGCACTCCAACCTGGGCTACAGAGCAAGACTCTGTATCAAAAAATAAAAATATAAAATAAAATGTAAGTTACTAAGAGAATTTTGCTAGGTGATCCCATTTTTACCTCTTTTACTTATTCTTTTAAGACCTATATCTATTTCAATTAAGGACCAACTACTCCCTCCCCGAGACCAGAGAAACAAAACTGATTTCTATGCCCTCACAACAACTGGGGGGTTCCAGTCTACCTGTACTTTCCTATGGCATACTTGTTTACCAGCCTTTTTAATTGGCCATAGGATAAATGTTCATTATAGGTTTTCCATCATGAAAGTCCTATTAGGTAATGTGTCAGACAGGTTCAATAAGTTAACAGTAAGACAAACATTTCATGGAACATTACATAGTAACCCCCTTTCCAATGTGAAGGTGGGGAAAGGGAAAACAGGTTAGGGTAACATGCATACTCTACCTGTCAGCAGTCTTGATTGCTACTTGGGCTTTAGTAATAGCAGAAGCACATTCATCTAATTGCTTATTTATTTTATCAAGTTTGTCTTGTTGGGCCTTGAGTTTATGATTATTGATTTCTACGATGATATTGTGTAAGCGTTTAACCTCAGCTTCTACTTTACCAGCTTTCTCAGCCACAGCATCATATTCTGAAATTAAAAAATAATCTAATTTGTGTTTCTATGTTAATGAACATCATTTGTTAGATGTACATTTCTTCAGTTGCTATGACTTAACATGAGGCATTAAAACAAATTTTAGGCATATGGGAAAAAGCACCTTAAAAAAACGATTTCCTGTATCAAAACAAATGGTGTTATAAAAATATACAAGGTTAAACACTAATTCAGCTGTACACACACCATTTCTTAATGGCTTCATGTTCTCGGCTTCTTTTAAAGTATCTTTACAACTTTTTCTTAGGGCATTTCCTTGACTACTGAATTCCTAATGATTTTTAGCTTTAGATACACTATGTGCCTAACTCAATATTATCTTGCCACAGTGAAGTAACTGTGGTTATTTTCTTCTGCTAACATAACTTCGTAGTTCTCCACATTAAAACAAAGTGGAGGATATAAGATGAATTAGCATTTCTTCCTGTGACAACGAAGAGTAAAAGTTAACATTTCCCAGATTCCCCTGTAGCTAGGGTTTAGAGGTAATTTAGGTCAATTCAATCAAAAGTACTTGCATAATTTGGAAGGCATAAACAAATTGGACATGTTTCTTCTGGCAAGCAGTCACACAGAAGTCTGGATTTTCTATAATGAAGTTAGAGGTTCTGCTGTCCAGTCAATAGCTTTGTGAATATTAACAGGCAGTGGCACTGACTTTGATGGTATGGATTATAGTAGGTACAATGTACTGCTACTGTTGGCAGTTGTAGTGGCATCTTCCAAATTTGAGAGATTGCTTTCCAAATGTGGAGGAGACAGTAGCTTCTTTGATGGTTCTGCAGAGCAGCTCTGGAAATTATTCTTGAAATGTTAAATCTAGAAACTCTCTTTAGACATCGCAGTGACTCTGTAAACACTGTATTACCCTGTCCCTCCCCCACCACACCCACCCACCACACACATCCTATTTATGCTAGCCATACTGAATTCTGTTCTCCACACTTGAATCTGAATCACTATACAATACAGGAAGAATGAAAAGGTAGCAAAAAGATGGGAAATTCAAGCTATCAAGAATACAAGAAAGGCAATAAAAAATGCTGAGATAACTGGTGGAGATTCCCATAAAGCTTCTATGGGTATTAGGCACAGGAGGAGGGAAGTAGGATTTGCTGAGACAAGGATTGGACAGATATAACTACTGCTTCCTTCGTCTTTGCTCTCCTGTTAGGCAGATGTTGGAATTTCAAGAGCTCCCAAATCTCTTAACTTCCTGCTTCTTTATCTTTTTGTACTATGTTATCAGACAACTCTTTAGCCTGATCTTTTAGCCCATCTATTGAGTTTAATTCCAGTATCTCTATTTCTCAAATATCTGAAATTACCATTTGGCTCTAAAAAAAACAAAAACCCCCACTACTTTTTTGGGGAGGCTTATGGATGGCTCCTTACTTTCCTAAGAATATTAAACATATACATTTAAAAGTCCTACATATTGCTAACACTAGTAATTACTTCTTTCAGGTCTAAGTTACATTTGTTGACAGGATTAACTTGTTCATAGTAATAATGTTCTTTGTGGCTGAAATTCTAATAGGCTGCCTGTGTGCTTGGCTCACTTGTAGGGTAGAACACCAGTTGCTGTGGGAGCCATCAGCACCCCCATGATGATTGGGGGATACCTCAGGCATGCAGTTGAGAAGGCTTCTATCCCTGAATCTCCTTTCAAAAAGAAATTCTACAGAGCACTTTCTTGTTTTCAAGTACCTGCAGTGCATTTCTTAATACCTACAGCAGTATGTCTACTAGAATTAGAAAAGCTGTGGCACATATAGCTGACAATTCTGACATCACTATTCTATATTTAACTATTTATTTATTTATTTTTGAGACGAAGTCTCGCTCTATGGCTCAGGCTGGAGTGCAGTGGTGCAATCGCAGCTCACTGCAACCTCCACCTCCCAGGTTCAAGCCATTCTCCTGGTTCAGCTTGCCATGTACTGGTATTATAAGCGTGTGCCACCATATCCTGCTTTTGTGTGTGTGTGTATTTTTAGAAGAGACAGGGTTTCACCATGTTGGCCAGGCTGGTCTCAAACTCCTGACCTCAAGTGATACGCCCGCCTCGGCCTCCCCAAGTGCTGGGATTACAGGTGTGAGCCACCATGCGCAGTCCAATTTATCTTAAATATAAAATGTTTGCACAGATTTAGATATAATGATTTACTGTAGCCTTTATTTAAAAATATGAATATGTTCAAGAGTTGAAAAGAAAATATTTAATCTTAAAGATATGCTTGCACGAATGGGTCCTCCACATCAGATATTAACAGAGTCTCCTGATAATATACGGCATTTCTATGAGAGGAGATATACAGAGCTCCTAATAAAGTCAAGAATTCCTTTACAAATAAGTATGAAACACATACAGACTCTTGCAGTCTCTCCATGAAAATGTTGCCATTAATAGCACAGATATACATTTTGGCTTCTCAACTGACCGTTAGGTACCATCAGAGCCATTGTTGTGGGTGCTTGTAGGGAAAGTGCAGTGTGGTTGAAGGCCCCAGAGAATCTGGGTTCCTCCATCCTTTATTCCAGCCACAATGGCTTGTGTTCCCAGCATACTCCTGCTTCAACCTTTGTATTTGCTCCTTTATGCTCTTCTTGGAATGCTTTTCTCTCAAACATACACAGGTTAGCACTCACACTTTCTTTGGGCCTCCACTTAAATATGTGCCATCTTACATGTGTGCTCCCTGGAAAGAGACTTTATTTTTGTTTACTGCTCTATCAATAGAAGCTAAAACAAAGCCTGGTCAGTAGCAGGTACTATTTAAGTGAGGGCCTGAATATTAGAAATGCAGATAGACACAGACACAGACACACACACAAATTAATATGAGTATAAATGAACATTTGATATGCATTGTGGAAATGTGTCAACATTTAAAAATCTTTTTCTTTGGGAAGAAAATCCCCTCATTTTTGGAGCAGTTGAATAACTGCTCCAACTCCACTCTCATTAGTTTTTTGGGATGGTTAATCGGTATTGTCTTCCTTGGCTCACGAAGCAAACTAACAGGGATCCGTCTTAAGAATAAAAATGAAGCTTGCTGTGTTTGCTGGAGTCACTAGCTAAGATTGTGTAAACCTGGAATGGGACTGTGGCATAATTCACCATCCCTTCTCAGTAAGATGCACATCTATGTTTGATTGAAGCCAACATGGAAGGAGAAGCACAGCTGCTCAAGTGCGTGATCAGGGGATTTCAATTAAGACTACAGAGCCAATTCTGTCTATGAATTCCTTTTCCTGCCTAAAGATTCTACTTTGGTAGAACATTTACACGTATATATATGTGCACAAGAAGTTATGAATGAAAAAAAATACAACTATACATTGTTTTTCTTTGAGTGCATACCACTTATTCCTTGTGTTATTTGAGTGATTTAGTTTTTCTAAATCTATAACCACGATCTTGAAGGGGTTTTGGAATGATTAGGGCCAAAGTATACAAAGTATGACATTAAAAACATGGGCTCAAAAATCAGACTATATCACCTATTCCTATACCACCACGTACTGTGTGACCTTAGGCAAATTATATATGTATACACACACACACACACACACACACACACACCACTGTGCCTCAGTTTCCTTATTTGTCAAATGAGACTTAACAGCACTTACTTTATAACAGCATAAAAGAGTGCAATGACTTGCATATACTTAGCTTCTATTATTATTCCACTGCTTCTTAAGTATTGCAAGCTTTAAAAACCTGTTTTTGTTTTCAAAAAAGGTCTATCTTTAAACATACCTGTTTTGAAAGCACTAACGTTTTCTTCTAGCAATTTCTGCTTTTCTTTGTCAGGGGCTGTAGCAAGTACATTGGCTTCAAGTTCCTTAACTTGGACATTCAAATATTCTTCTTGCTCTATTAAACGCTACAAAAAAGTTTTAACATTTAAGGTCAATATTTTAACATTTGCTGTAAACATTGTTAATTTTTAAAAAGGGCACTTAAAATCTTCAAGAAAAAGACACACACTAATAGGAAAAGGGAAGACATGCGCCACTGATGTAAAAAATGAAAATGGCCAACAAAAACAAAATGTGTAAGCTCATTATAAAGACAAGTTAAAATGCCACATTTCTGTTTACAAGATAGCAAACTTATTTAGACCACCCTAGTGTTCAAAGACTTGGAAAAATAATTATTTGAATATGCTGTTAGTAGTGCATAAATTATAACTTCTGAAAACAATCTGGCATTAAGCAACAAATGCCTTAAACGTTGTACACATATGGTCTAATACTTGTAATTTTTGAAATCTAAGGAAATAACTGAATGAATCAAGGTATACCTACAAGGATTTTTTTTTTTTAACATAGCCGTGTACATAATACAAAAAAAAAACTGTCAATTATGGTATAAACAAAATGCTCTAAAGCAATTAAAAACAAAGTACATTTATACTGGCTTGAGAAGAAAACCATATTTTATTAAGAAAAGTTAGTATGACATTAAAAAAACCATATGCACACTTTATATATACATATCTACCACATATATAAATATATTATATGCAAACGGTATTAAAGTTGAAAGAACATGCGTCAAAATTGAAGGTGATCATTTGGGTATTTTCTGGAAACTTAAAATAAAAAAAGAAGTGGGAGTGCATTGTTTTTTCATAATTAAAAAACATTCCACTTTGAAAAGAATAAAGGGCCATATAGTTGTTAAGGAAAGTAATGTTTCTATGGAGTACAAATGGAAAACAGGAATAGCTGTGGTTGGGGCAACATTTTGACAGGGCATTATCTACTAGTACTCAGTGAAACAAAATCATCAAGAGTTACATCTGCCTATAGATCCTCCCTCCTCCCTCCCTTATATATTTTATAAATTGTAAGCAAATAGCAAAATGGTTCTGATAAATTCCTGCTGAATCCCAAATAGTTTCAGTACACACACACATGCACATACCTGGATGCTTGCAGTAAATTTTTCTAGCGTGTTCCTCATTTCTCGTTCACTATGCCGTAACTTAACTACTCTTTCTTCAAGTTGTACTTTCTGTTCTTGGATTTGCATTGCTTTTTTAGAGTCGTTTTGCAACTGTGATTCCATTTTGTTTACCTACAAAGAAAGTTTTAAAAACTTTTAAAAGCTATTAAAAAAAGTTTTCTCTAAGAGCCATTTCAGATTGACAGAAAAGTCAACTTACGAAGAAAACTAAAACTTCTGTCGCTCAGGCTGGAGTGCAATGGTGGTCTTAGTTCACTGCAACCTCCGCCTCCTAGGTTCAAGTGATTCTCCTGCCTCAGCCTCCCAAGTAGCTGGGACTACTGGTGCATCCACCACACCCAGCTAATTTTTGTATTTTTAGTAGCGACGGGATTTCAATATGTTGGCCAGGCCGGTCTTGAACTCCTGACCTTGTGATCCGACTGCCTTGGCCTCCCCAAGTGCTGGGATTACAGGTGTGAGCCACCATGCCCGGTCTAAAACTTCTGATTTTAAAGACTAGAACAAAATCAAACCACCCGTTCCAATCCCAATCTTAAAGTTCAGGAGATGGTCAAGTAATTTCTTGATCAAATAATAAGATGGAAAGGTAACAGTGTTGTACAGTCACCTATTACTTCAATGAAGGTACAGCATTCAAATACTTAAGTGAAAGGATATAAACTCGTATTTTCAAAATATGGGAGGAAAAAATCAAAGCACAACACTTTGGGAAAAGGTATTCAGGCTATCAACATGTTTTTCAGAAGGAAAAAAGTATAAAATATGGGAGAAGGTATTCAGGCTATCTAGGAACATATTTTTGAGGAGGAAAAAAGTATAAAATACTTTGAAGTAAAGTTGAGATTTGCATCAAGAAGTCTTTGCTTATAATTATTTTGAAACAAAAAATTATGTAATATAGCAATAATGCAAAAAAAACCCAATAAGTTAAATATAAAACAGAAATAATTATGTTAGTTATGGAATATCTGTATGATCCAAATGTACTAATTAAAAAATTTTGAGCATATAGTTTCTAATTAATATTTTGTTTTCTAAAACTTTAAAGGGTTTTACATAAAAAACCCCTAGTTATTTACAGAAAATTCAGTCTATTAAAGTTTGAGTACACCATACTTAAAATGGCCAAATTTTGTAGTATGTATGTACTTCAGTAAAGCTATCAAAAAAAAAAAAAAAAAAAAAAAGTGTGGCTACAATTTCAGATATGCTGACCTCTTCTTCAGAGATTTCAGTGACAAGTGAGGAACCCATTCTTCCTTTCATTACTTTGCTTCCACCGCCAGTCATTGTACCTGAAAAATAGGGGTGAGAAGTCAGTTTCAGATGTCTCCCCAACAAGATTAAAGTCAATGCTGGCAGAAAAAAAAAACAAGAAACAAAGAAACAAAAACACTATTACCTGACTGTTCTATGATTTGTCCCTGTAAAGTTACCACTCTCCACCTTCTATCTTTTTGATACGCTACTCTTGTGGCTTGATCCAAGTTGTCAGCTACTAAGGTATCTCGTAAAGCAAAATAAAAAGCCTGGCGAATTTTCTCATCTTTTACTTTTACTAAATCAAATAAACGAGGAGTATTTTCAGGAGTTTGAATTTTGGTCATCTTTTTCGCCCATACAGCCATCTACAAGTGAAAAACAAAACAAAACAAAAAAAAACACACTAACAAGAAAGAAAACTCAGAAAAAAAACCCATAGGAATAAATTTAACAGAAGAAACAAGAATTGTACACAAAAGGTTATAAAATTAGATCTAAATAAATGGAAGACATCCCATGTTTGTGGATCTAAAGATTTAATATTGTTAGGATGGCAATACTATCTGAAGTGATCTACAAATTCAGTACAACCTGTATCAAAATCCCAGTTACTTCCTCGCCTTTTTTTTGTGGCAATAATTGACCATCTGGATCTTAAAATTCATATATACAAATTCTGGGGACCCAGAACAGTCAAAATGATAAAGAACAAAATCAGAAGACTCAGACTTCCTGATTTTAAAACTTACTACAATGCTGTAATAATCAAGACAGTGTGCTATACCAGCACAAGTAATAAAATTGAAAGCCCAGAGATAAACCTTTACATTAATGGCTGGGTGGTTTCAACAAGGATGCCAAGAAAATTCAATGGGGTAAAGAATCTTTTCAACAAATGGTGCTGGAATAACTGGATAGCTGCATGGAAAGAGTAGTTTGATCCCTACTCTATATCACGTGAAAAATTAACTCAAAATAGATTAAAACCTAAATATAAAGCTAAAACTACAGAACTCTTAGAAGAAAACAAAGGAAGTAAATCACCATGACCTTGGATTAGGCAGTGTTTCTTGGGTATAATACCCAAAACACAAGCAACCAAAGGAAAAAAAGATAAATTGTGCCTCAAAGGATACCATCAAGAAAGTAAAAATACAATCCAAGCAATGGGGTAAAATATCTGTAAAATCATATCTCACAAGAGATTTGTATTCAGAATAAAGAAATCCTACAATTCAACGGAGAAACCAATTAAAAAATGGGCAAAGGATTTGAACAAACATTTCTCCAAGGAAGATAAAAAATGGCCAAGGACATAAAAGGACTTTTACTATCATAAGTCATCAGGAAAATCCTAATCAAAACCATTAAATCCCACTTCATATTCACTGAGATGATTATAATCAAAAAGATGTACCATAACAAGTGTTAACGAGGATGTAAAGAAACTGGAACCCTTACACATGCTTGTGGGAAATGGTACATCCACTGTGGAAACAGTCTTGACAGTTCTTCAAAAAGTTAAACATAGAATTACTGTATGACCCAATGGTTCTACCCTAGGTATATACCCAAGAGAACTGATAATACATCTTCATTCAAAAACCTGTACACAAACGTTCATAGCAGAAGTATTGCCAAAGCAGCCAGAAAGTGAAAACACAAGTGTCCATCAACTGACAAATGGTTATACAAAATGATGTAACAGATACCATTTGGCAATAAAAGGGAACGAAGTACTGATACATGCTACAACACAGATGAACCTGAAAACTGCTAAGTAAATGTAGCTGTATAAGAAGGTCATATATCATATGATTCCATTTATATGTAGATAAATCTAGAGACAAAAAAGTAATTAGTGTTTGGAGGAGGTGAAGGGGTATAGGGAGTGACTGTTACTGTCTATGGGGTTTCTTTCTGGAGTGATAAAAAATATCCTGGAATCAGACAGCAGTCATGGTGAACAACACTGTGAATATACTAATACCCACCAAACTGCATACTTTAAAATGATTTTTTTTTTTTTGAGTCTGTCACCCAGACTGGAGTACAGTGGCGCAATCTAGGTTCACTGCAACCTCTACCTCCCAGGTTTAGGCAATTCTCCTGCCTCAGCCTCCCGAGTAGCTGAGATTACAGGCGCTCACCACCATGCCTAGCTAATTTTTGTATTTTTAGTAGAGATGGGGTTTTGCCATGTTGGCCAGGCTGGTCTCAAACTCCTGACCTCGTGATCCGCCTGCCTTGGCCTCCCAAAGTGCTGGGATTAAAGGCATAAGCCATCACACCCAGCCTAAAATAATAAAATTTATTGTAGATAAATTATCTCAATAAAGGTTTCCTTTTAACTCTGGAATGTACATTTCTTTAATGGAGGCACTGCAATATGTCAAACAAGTTTTTATAATCATATAACCGCAGAACATAAAATAATCCTCAAAACCCATCAGGTGTTCACTGAGTAACCATAAAGAAAAAGCTAGAATCCAAAGTGAAAAAACACTTAGCACTTAAAAATTCAATTATAGGTAGGTTATTATGAATACCTACCTTATCTAAACCTATAAAGGTTGCAACTCCAATATTTTGTCTTTTAAGGAAATTTACACATTCTTGGGCTGTATCAATAGAATCAACAACAATGTAGTCTAATGCATGACAACATGATGATATAGCCACATCGTACTTTTCATCAATGGCTCCTAAGTCCCCCTAATAATTAAGAGTGGGGGGAAAAAAGAGTTAGGCAAAAAGCACAGGACCATTTCATTCAACAAGTTTTAAAAAAGTTCTTTTAATTGAAAAACTTTATGTAGACATGGTTTTAAAGGGTACAAAAGGATACACAACAAAATACAAAATATATAGTTTATGAATATGCAGCTTGAATTTCTAATGAGCACGAAAGAACTGTTTTCATTTTATGAAAATGTGAAGCTATAAAACCTAAATGAACTATAAGCAAAATAACTCAGAAAACTCTGAATTTCTGAAAAACATCTAAAATTATGTAAATCCTGATGAAACACATTTATCTGTTCATCTATTACACAGCTATCTGGCAGTATTCACTGGTTTGGGCTTTCCTTGAGAGCAAATGAATAGGATCAAATTGTTTATCCTCAAGAAAATAAGATGGAAGTCCCCTGATAAAAGATGTAGAAGCAATCATGTTGGGTAATTTTTCATTTGCCCTTTTAAATCACTTTGTTCCCTTCTCCGAAAGGCTGACTTAAGGACTGCATCAACTGGCTCCTTTGACTCTCCAGCTTCAGCCAATATGAGATTTCAGTTAAGATTAGACGGCAGGAAATAGGTGGGGTTAAGGTATCGATTTTCCCCATTTCCTCTGAACCACAACTCCCTTCCCTTGAGGCTCAGAAACAGTAATGGCTACTGCTAGCCTTAGATTTTTAGATTATCCCTTGTTATATCCTTAAATGCTAGCCAAAACCTAAGTAAAATGGTGTGAAAACCCAAATATATCAACTTTTAAAAAATTTTTCATTTTTTAAAAAACAGAGTCTTGTTATACTGCCCAGGGTGGACTTGAACTCCTAGGCTCAAGTGATCCTTCTGCCTCTGCCTCTCCAACAGCTGGGACTACAGGCACACGCCATTGTGCCTGGCTAAATTCTTTCTTTTAAAAAAAAGGATAAAATGGTTTTAAGTTTGTGTGCCATTACTAATATTTTTCTTGACAGGTATGAAATAACTATTTATCTAAAGCTAAGTAAACAAAAAACTGTAAGGGCAAAATGTTTAAAAATAAATGTGCTTTAAAACAAAGAAAATGAATGTTATTTTATATACAGTGACACTTGAAATACAGTTGTTTAAGGCAAAAAAAGTTACACTTTCTTAAAAAAAAAAAAGTAAAGCCATGCCCCCCAAAAATCTACCTTACCAATCTTCCATATATTCCTGGAATCCTGCCAGATTTTTTTTCTTGAATTATTGCATCAAGAACTTTCCCCCTACTTCGATTCATTGCTAATGAGCTCTTTGCTTCTTCAACTTTTTGGAAGAGATCATGAATCAAACTTTTAAAGTTTATTTCTTCTTGTGTAAGTTTTTGAAGTTCTTTTTCTTTCTAAAAGTGAAAATAAAATGAAATCCAGAAGCATTAACTCCTAAATATGATCAGTCATTGCACTGAATTAGTTGTAATTTTTTAATAACATAAAGGAAAAAAAAAGACCAACAATAAAAACGTGAACCAAAACTGAGCAGCTGTATAGCGATTGCTGGTTTGGTTGTGGAAAATATGGATGGGTTTAAAAGGGGCATAAATTACTTGGGTCAATAAAAGAAAACATTAAGTGTAGTATTTTTCCAGGAGCAATTAGTTCATCCTGATAGAGAAAGTGTAGCTGGGGCTGTGAAAATCCCAGTTTGACACTACATAGTTATACGTAAGTGTGCCCTAATTCTTAAGCTCTGCCCCAATTAAAAGCAGACCCAGAAACAGGATCCAAATTATGAATGACTGGGCAGGACTATGGTTATGCTGTGCTTTATTTTAGCTGAATGGGGCTGGGGGGTGCTGGAAAAAAAGCACACCTCTGAAACCAAGGGGAGAAAGAGGACTGGATAGTTCTATTGCTATATAAAAATGCCAGGATCCCAACAAGGGAGGAACCACACAAATGCATACCTACAGCCTCTGAGTTTCTCAATCTCCAACTTAGCAGCAGCCATTTTTTGTAACTGGTATTCTCCTCCATCCACTAGATTTAAATTATGTCTATTACTTATTGCACTGGCATAAAGTTTAAACCAGGTTACTGACATAATTCATCCCCAAATACACGGATTCACCAGGAAGATAGAAGTAGTCACTGGATCTAACTTAATTTACATTTAAATTCTCCCTGGTCATGAAATTCCCTGATGACCAAATAGTATGCATTTACTAAAATGAAAAAGACTCATACTTATTTTCAGTATAATTACACTTCAAACAGAGTTTTTTTTTTTTTTTTTTTTTTTTTGACACCTTGCCTACTGAGGTTTTGGAGATCTTTGGAGATTTAAAGCTTATGAAATTCCTTAGACATCTAATTCACTCAAGGATGGGGGACAGGCACCCATGAGCTAAGCTACACATCTTGGTTAGTTTATAACATTTTGGAATGCCAGCAAAGAAACTACATCCATAAATTCAAAACCCAAAACACACTAAGATAGTTGTTCTATATTCATTATATAAATACATATACACTTATGTTTTTTATTTATCCTTAAATAAATTGTCTATACTTAAGATTTAAAGAAACACAAACTTTCTTTTGTTTAAATTATTTCCACAGTGGGGTGGTGGTGGTGATTTACTGTATGATGCTTCTGGGGATAATACAGTTTCTTGATAGTGCACATATGGAATACTGAAATGCTGACCTCATTCTTTTGAGATTATATAAAATGAAGAAAATTTATCACTAATCACCTTAGATGCTGAGATTAAAAACAACAAAAATGTATAAAGCTAAAGGTGATGAATGATGTTCTGACACAATAGAGAACCAAAGATTTACCTCCTTTAATTCTTGTTCACTTTGAGGGAGTTTTCCTTCTATATCTCTGATTGCAGCTTTCCTTTCTTTGAGAGTCTCAGAAGCTGCAATTAGAGCTTCCTTGGCCTTAGTTAATTGTGACACTGCAGTATTATGACAACTGAGATAGATATCAAGTTCTGACTGGGCTACATCCATCTTTGAACGTGCTTCATTTACCGATTTGCTGAAACCCATAAGTTCTTTCTCTCGACTCTGTTAAAATATGAGTTCATTAAATCTAGACAGATATTTATTTTCAAACCTACACTGAAATGAAACCACATATTTTACATTCAATTTAAGAAAGGAAATTCTACAAGCACAGTATATAGAAATAAAAAATTCTCACAAGTGGACTAGATTCAGTTTTTGCCTACTTGTCAATATTCACTGTACATAGTCTTTTCCCAACTGATTTCACAAGAGCTTTGTGAGGCAGATCATTATGCTGAGGAATAGACATTTGAGGCCTAGCTTTGTCATTAACATGGGGTTCAGGGCACATGAGTACTCAATATATATTAAATGAGCAAACAGTGAAAATCCACTAACCATAAAGTATCCCATCAAGAAAGCTACTGCATTATCCATTGACACTTTATCACACAGGTATTCTAACCTGCAAAGTTTTATAGTTTGACATTAGAACATGTCCATATTCCAAAGCAGACTCTATTAAGTGACACTTCATCACACAGGTATTCTAACCTGTGAAGTTTTATAGTTTGATATTAGAACATGTCAATATTCCAAAGCAGACTCTATTAAGTCCATGACTTTTTAATACAGTCAATTCAATTACCATTTTGCATTAACATATGTATTTAACATGCTTAGCATTGTCAAAAATGCTATGGTACATATAAACAAAGATAGATAATTTTATGCTTACTCTTGGGGTAGATAATACATATCAATGTGACAACTTCACGTTCTCTTTGTTTTATTAATAAAGTGCTAAAATTACAGCTAACGTTTATTTTCTTTCTTGGTACTTTATATATATTTATTCTTTATTTTCACAAAGTAGATATAATTCTTTCTCATTTTAAGGAAGACGACCTGGAGACATAACAACTGGCACAAGAACACAGACAGTAAGTGACTGACCTAGGATTTGAACCAAGAGCCACAGCTTTTAACTATTACACAAGAGCTATAGAAGCAAAAAGAAAGGAGACATTAATCTGTGCTTAGTGTGGCTCCAGGTTTTACAGGTGGCAACAAACTCTGATGATGATTCAACATGCCTAGGAGTGGCATATATAATAATCAAGGTACTGTATTTGACATCACATCTTCTGCTACTACTACAAATTATCAGTTAACTTTTTAAAAAACAGGACAGCAGGAATTAAAAGAATAGTCATCTAAGTCTAGGTTGACTAGTTTTAGGAATGTTGGACATTAAAAGTCCAAACTTACCAGTTCATGTTTCATATTTTTGAAAAAATCATCTTTAAGTTAAAAAAAAAAGGCCACCAAAATAAACACTGATAAAAAAATCTTACTTCTTTTTCTTTCTGAAGCCCTTGTGTTTCCTGTTTAAGGCTATCCATAACTTCCTTTAATTTTTTTTCTTCTTTCTCTTTTTCTTTCTCAAGGGCATTGTTTCTGGTTGTTGTTTCATTAATGACATTGTTACTCTTGGCAGGTATACTTTTAAATTCTTCAACCTGAGGTTATAAAACAAGTTATAGGAGTATACATCTTTATGCTACCCAATACTATCAATATTTAACTTATTAAAGGCATTTCTCAGTTCTTGTTTTCTTTATAATCAGAGTTAAATTAGCTAACTTTAACAAGTATTTTCCCGACTGTTCACGGAATTTCTAGATTCTTTCAATCTAATAGTAAAACTACTTCTACAAACACCTGACTTCTTATGAAGGAAAATTCTCTCTGGCAGGGCCTTAGGTCTGTCATCCTTCTCTCCTGATTTCAGGTTGTAACTATTCTTCTTTAGCTATAAATACGCTCTGACTACAAGGAATTTTCTAAACTATGCTTCCTGGTATATAAGTTACCACAAATTATCTTTACCATCTTCCCCAATCCTAAAATCTTTCACTACTCTTCCAAAGTCATCATGTAGGGCTAATATTTTATTCCATTAACATATTCTGATAATAATCACTTATCCACACAGTCTATGCCTAAAGGCTAATGACTCTGTAACAGTTACACTTAAATAAGATTGTCAAGTCTTTGGGGTTACCCCCAAAGCCTTGTTATTTTGTTTACTCTGATTATGTAGTACCAGTGAAGTTCAACATTTCCCAAAATGCCATTTCCTTAAACACTGACTCAACATATTTATCAGCTGTGCTAAGCAGAAAGTATTTTGTGAACAAATACATTTAGAAAATGCTTGTAGCGTAAAGTAGAGCCTAATCTATAATTATTGTGTAAACATATGGAACAAAGCTTTTTTTTGCGGGGCTGGGGTTAAGGTATCACATCTATTTATATATGATAGAGCTACGAACATGAACACAGCTTAAGAGACTTCAAATTATGAGCTTTCCTATCTCTAAGACACAGAGTCTCACTTTGTCACCCAGGCTGGATGCAGTGGCTTGATCACTGTTCACCGGAACCTTGAACTCAAGGCATCCGGCCGCCTCTGTATCCTGACTAGCTAGGACTTATTAGGCAAGTTCCACCAAGCCTTGCTAATTTTTAAATTTCTGTAGAGATGGGATCTTACTATCTTGCTCACGCTGGTCTTAAACTCCTAGCATCAAGCAATTCTCCAACTTTGGCCTCCCAAAGCACGGAGAACATAGGTGTAAGCCATCATGCCTGGCCAACATTGGTAATTCTCGTGAAATCCTGTTCTGATCCTGTTAGCTTCGTTTTTTGTAGAAGACAGGCAATATTTTAAAGCCTGTAATACTTAACCTAAATATCTTTAAAAACTACTACTTTAGGAAAAAGAGAATTAAAATTAACACCAAAATGGAATTGCGGTAAATGTTTTCCCAGTAACATATATTATTGTAATATAAACTTTAAAACTCAAAGTCAAGCTAGGAGCAATGGCTCACACCTGTAGTCCAAGTTACTTTGGGAGGCTGAGGTAGGAGGATTGCTTAAGTCCAGGAGTTCAAGACTATAATCATACCACTGAACGCTAGCCTGGGCAACAGACTGAGACCGCATCTCTACAAAACTCCAAAACCAAACAAAAAACCTCCTGCAAAATAAAGTCAGTGGAAGCAAGGTTTCCCTAGAGGGGGTAAAATCATGTTCAGAGACAAATCTTAAAACAACATTTAGAATACTAATTCATTCTCTTAGGCAATAAGAGGCAAACACTTCCATGAAAACTAGATAAGATATTCAGACATGAAATTTTAAGAATTTTTTTCTAACACCTACCTTTTCTTTATCTTTTTGAAGTTGTTTCTCCAGTTTTTTGACTTTACTAGTTGCATGTTTTAATTTTTCTCTAACTTGAACATCTTCCAAATCTAGTTGTGTAAATTTTTCTTTATTCTCCTCAATAAATTTTGTAATTTTATTCAGTTTCCTAGCAAAGCAAGTAGTCATTATTTTGAATGTTCAGATATTTTAAAACCATGTTATATTTCCTACCTGGAACACTTCCTCTATAAATATGTCCAGGCTTTTAATAAGGCAGGATCCTAAATCTCTCCTTCTTCCAAGATGATCCCTCTCCCCATAGTTGAAGAAGCACCTGTATTTGTGATTATGACAGCAATTTTGCCTTTCTAAGTTGGATGGAAAATACCACATTTTCCAGTGACTACAATGTCTAGGTATATAAAATTTTTACCATAGGAGTAAAAATTTTTTTTTAACTTTTATGAATATACTTACAAGTTACTATACAATAAACTTACTATACAAATTTTTTTATTTAAAAATAGATACTAGTGTCACTGAAAAACGGCTTAAGTAGGGACATGATAAAATCCTTAAAAATTTATCTAGAACAACCCAAATCCTACCCCTCTATCAGATTTGTGACTATTAATTAACCAGTCAAGCCAAATGCTTATTGTTTGTTACTGTGCTATGCCACTAGGGGGTAGCATCCCCACGGTTCTAAGACTTAAGAGCAGGGCATTTGATCTGTAATAATGAACTGGATGTGAGGCAAGTTTTTTTTTTTTTCTTCCGCCAAGGGGGCCACCACTTGATATGCTGGCAAATGTCTTACATTCATAATGTGCTGGCAGTAAGTTTACATATAAATACACATGTAATAAAATTATCTAAATACTCTTAGTACTTTCCAAAATATTATTACTTTTCTATATCTTTTACATCTTTATTCTTAGCTTTCATTTCATTTGATAGTATACTGCTCTTCTCATTAATTTCTTTGGTATCTTCATGAATTTTTTTCTTTTGAGTTTCCATTTCAGCAATTCGTTTCTGCAAATCATAACTAGAGGGAGAAAAAAAAAAAAAAAAGAAATTGAAGCTCCTAAAATGCCATTTCTAAAACTATAACAATTTTAGTAAAATTAGCTGTTTCTAAAATATTATTATACTAGTCAATATGTGACTACCTAGGCTATGAAGGGGAAAATCTCCCTGGGTCAAGGCTAGAATTTAGGAACAAAAATTGGTTTCATTGTACCAATGCGGTGGCTGACACCTGTAATCCCAGCACTTAGGAGGCTGAGACATGCAGACTGCCTGAACTCAGAAGTTTGAGACCAGCTTGGGCAACATGGCAAAACACCAACTCTACCAAAAAACAAACAAACAAACAAACAAAAAAAATCCCAGCAACAACAATAATCAGCCAGGTGTATTGGTGTGCACCCTGTAGTCCCAGCTACTCATGAAGTGGAGGTGGGAGGATCAACTGAGTCCAGCAGGTTGAGATTGCAGTGAGCCGTGATCACATACTGTGCTCCACCCTGGGTGACAGAGCCCGTCTCAAAAAAAAGTTCATTGTAAGCTGGAAAAAATCAGATCTGCTATTACACAAATTTTAAAAAGTGCACATGTAAAAGGATTAAGCATAGTAATAAATACCTGTGAACCCACCTCCCAACTTAAAATAGGATACTAAAAAGTCAACTTCAATGAATTGATAAATATGCCTAATTTAATAAATTCAACCCTGGTGATCAATGGGGTTACAGGTGTCACAGCCAGATAGTCCTCACATCCGAAAATTCACCACATAATTTCTTTTTTTTTAGAGATGGGGGTCTTGCTATGTTGCCCAGGCTGGTCTTGAACTCCCGGCCTCAAGCGACCCTCCTGCCTCAGCCTCCCAAAGTGCTGGAATTACTGGCATGAGCTAACACATCCAGTCACACAAAACAATGTTTAGAGACTTTTTTCACTTCAGTCTTTATGTTTCTCTAGGAAAAGAGAAGGGCTTTGACTTAATGGTTAAAAACTAATATAAAAATTGATAAATCAAGGCACTTACATATAATATTGACAAACATGATTCTTTTTTCTAAATATTTCATTTTCCAAGGTAAGAAATTCAATAGCTATGTTTTTCTCTCCTTCTAAGGCATCCTTTTCCTTTTCCACCATCTTTACCCTGTTTAACTATAGAAATTAAAAGTTTAAAGACTGAATACACACTTCATATATACAATATGAACTTAAAATATGCAAACATTAGACTAAAAACAGTAAGAATGTTCATCTTAAATGTTAATATATAAACTTCAATATAAGAGATAACATTTCATTATGAAGTATTATAACATGACTATCTGACTTAGTAAAATGTGTTAAATCATAAATGAAACATTCTGATATACAATGAAAGTCTACAGAAGATTCACCTTCTCTCCTCTGTGTTCATTTAATATTTCAACTCTCCGACACAAGACTTTAATAGGTTCATTTAGCCGTCCACAACCAATTATATCTTCTAAATATTCAAGCATACCCTCATCGTGTTCAGTCTGGCCTTTTGGTTTCATCATAGCAATTTGTTCAACTTCGCCCTTTAAAAAAAGTTATATTTCATACTCACTGTATACGTTTAGCTAAATCAATCTTAAGTGAGAATTGGGAGTGGTTAAATAACAAAGCCAAGAGTAATAAACATCTAAACAAGGTACAGTAGTTCAACGATTGCATAAGGTATAAATAAAAATGTTATTTTCACTGGTATTCCTAGGAGTTTTAATTTTACATAAGGAGATATGAAACATGAATTTATATTCCCTTAGATAAATCCTTATAAAAGTGTAATATACATCCACTTATATACACACACATTGTTCCCCATCTACAATATTCAATATAAAAATAAAACAAGTAAAATTTAGGAAGGCATTCACTTAATCTGCAATTTGATTATAGTGGCAACATTATCAACTATTAATAACACAATTGAAGCTCCTGTTCTAAAATAATTTTCAAAAACACTTGCATCATTAAACTGTGCTAGGAACCCTGTCCCAAAGTAGTATTACCAACTTTCTCTATAAACATGGTTATTATGAGTTCCTTAAAAAGTAATAGGTTTCAAAGCTAGTCAAAAACTTAAATGTTCAATTTTCTAAAAACAAGAGCCTTTGGCAGAAAGGGATATTACCTATTTCTCATGGTAGTTAACAGAAATCAAACTGACCACACCTTGACTAGAGAAAACTAATGGTACTGGTACGTAAGACATCAGAAAACTTTTAGTTTGTAATCACTAATATAACAACTTTGAACTGTAATTAAAATCTTAGATTAACTTTACATATTTGCATTTATGCAGTTTAATTATGAAGAGAAAAGAGAAAAAAAATCCATAATAAGTAACCATCAAGGCTGATTGCCAGGCAGCCATTTAGTTTGATGGTGGAGAGAAAATTGTGTCTGAATATGTTCAGGCCAAATGCGGCTACTTTATAGAAGTAGCTTGTTTGTACTCTAAACTATTACAATGGAAGAACAGGTACAGGCAAGTGAAAAAAAGATATACCTCTTATTTTCAGCAAAATAGCTAAGATGAAAAAAATCAACAAAAAGAATTACATATTGAAAATAGTATATTGTTCTTAATTTAAATATCTTAGTGATTCCCATTTCCTAAGTGAACACAGGTGAACCTTAAAAATGTGGGGTAAAACTTACTGAGAGCATCATATTCACCAAAAGCCTCAACATAATTACAAAAAGTAGACAATTTAATAACAGGACAAAACAGCTCATTTGAGTATCTACTCATTAAGGCATGATTTTATTTGTATACATCACTTTTCGATACTTTTGACAGTCTATTAGCACAATGATTATCAACAAGTAAAACTGTTATCCCAAAAGTTATTTTCCATAACATTCATATTCTGTATGAATTGGTATAAAGTGAAAATATGTAGATATTTACATAAAGTATTTTATTCTGTTTTCAATTGTTAGTTCTCTCCAAATGTTTGCAGCAATTGTTTTAAGTTTTAGACAGGAATGAAGCCCGGAAAAATGCCCAAACCTTTGGATTATACAGGATGAACGTTAAGTCACTGAGGAAGCCAAGAGTCTTATTCAAAGTTTGTATCTACGTAGGGTTTATCAACAGTGGCAGTACTGACATTTTGGGCTGGATATTCTTTGTTGTGGAGAGCTATGCTGGGCATTATAAGATGCTTTAATAGCATTTCTGACCTTCACCCACTAGACACCAGTAGCATCCCCCCTTCCAACAGCTATAACAACCCAAACTGTCTTCAGATGTTGCTGAATGTCCTATGGGAAGGTGAGCAGAATTACTGTCAGCTGAGAACCACTGATCTAGAGGCTGCAGTTTGTTCATTCATTTATTATTTTTTGGAGATAGGGTCTTGCTCTGTCACCTAAGCTGGAGTATAGTGGTGCGGGCTCAGCTCTCTGCAGACTTGACCTTTCAGGCTCAAGGGATCCGCCCAGCTCAGTGTCCCAAGTAGCTGGGACTACAGATGCACACCACCATACCCAGCTAATCTTTAAAAAAAATGTTTTTTTTTTTTGTAAAGACGGTGGTTCCCCTATGTTGTCCAGGCTGGTCTTCAACTCCTGGGCTCAAGCCATCCTTTTGCCTCAGCTTCCCAAAATGCTGGGATTAAGGGCATGAACCACCATGCCTAGTCTAGAAGTTTTAGTTTAAATCCTGTGGGTTAGTGTTTATAATCCAAATAACAAACAATATCTGACAACTAATATTCTACCCAATTCAAGGATAATATCTGAACACGTATTCTAAGAAAATGAAAAACCATCCTAAGAGAACTTACATTTGAGTCAAACGGCCATAATAGTATTATTTAAGTATACATTTTTCAGATAGCTAAAAGTTGGGATTCAGTGTAACAGTTTACGCTGATAAAAATATTCCTTAAAAACATATTTCTCCCGGCAAATTACTTACTGAAGAGACAGAGTACAGCTATTAAGAAACAGCTTAGCTTTGGGTAAATAACAATGGTTGCTTATTTTTGGTTGTTTGTTCCTCTCTCTCCAAACAAAATGAAAGATACAGCTATGATTTCCTCTTACTCTAATAAAGTTGACAAGTTTTTTTTTTTTTTTTAAGACAGGATATTTACGAAGCAAAATAGTTACATCTCAAATCCTACATAACATTCAGTCTTAAGATTATTATACTGTATTGCTTTTTTTAAAACCAGTTACCATATTATCAGATTAGCATTATTGAATCAACAGGCTATTAACAGGCCTTTACTTGTCCTTTGACTATTAAGACTACTGTGGTAGCACAATAACAACCTGGGACTTTTCTTGTTGCTCTGTTCTTTGATGTCCTTTGCCTGCCCTACCACTTGCTACCATTTCCATTCTTCCTTCTTCATTTGTGCCATCTCCTATGTAATCTGTAGACTGACAGTCTGTGCCTAAAGGATTCCTCCTTATTTTTTCAGAAAACTTAACATAACTCATGTAAAATCATAGAATATAGTTTTAATTTAGGGCAATAAGCTCAATAAATTTCAGAAATAATTTTAAAACATCAACCTGAATTTAAAGTCATATCGAGGTTCAATCCAAATCACAAATAGTGACTGGCACAATCACAGACAAAAAATGTTTCAAGTTGCTACAATACTATTACCTGACGCTGACAAAATTTTACATATTCCCAGTGTTATCTCTATTTGCTGTCGCTTAAAGCATATGAACCAAGGTCTTAAAAGCTTTTTTCCCCCCACTGTTATTTACCACAAACTTCCTATGTTTTAAATTACATTCCTACTATATAAAACACACTAAGCAACTGTGGAAAAGATCAAGTACGGTTTTTAAGAGTTACACAAAAAGAGCAAACATGCTCCAAGAGTGCATTTACCATATCAACAGCTTAAATCTTAATTTATGGAACACTTTCTTGAGTGGCAAACCAGGACATTATGATCCAGTTATACCATTCTTTGAGAATCAATTTACAGAAATACAGCTTAAAAATCTAAGAGGAATAGAATAGGTATGATGCCCTTTATCCTTATTCAAATGTAATCCAAATTTTAGCAAGTATAAACTACAAAAAACTCAAACAGTACATAGCTGTAACAAAGTTTTGTTGTCCTAGTAAAGCCTCAATTATTCTTCTATTTTTACGTATAATTACTATGAAGGAGAGTTTCAATGATTCTTACGGCATATGAGTGTTTGCATAAAAATTAAATGGCCTAAAATTACTGGGGTTTAAGTTTTTATCTTGATCATATTTTTATTTTCTACATCTTTTATTATACTATACTCTAAATTACTGTTATCTTCCTTTAATACATTTTACTCTAATTTGATCTTTGTAAGCTACCAGAGGCCAAGAAACTAAACCATCAAGGTTAGTATCTTTCTAAAATAAAACAGAAAGAGTAATTTGTTCGTAGTTGGACTTCTTGATAACTATTTCTGGTTGGTTAGAGGTTGCTTCCTTGCTGCTCCCCACCACCTCCACCCTACTTGTGGATATTGAATACCTTTGGAAAACTGAGGTATTAACAAAAAAACTAAAAATTTCTTTTGATATTATAGCATAGGCTCATTTTTACAGACCAGACTAAGAGACTAGAATCCAAGTAGTTTATGTGATAAGCTTAAGAGAAGTACATTGGAAAAAAGAGATGGCTAGGCAACAACTCAGACCTAGGTTAATTAAATCTCCAAATTACAAAATAATTAAAAAAAACCAACAAAACTTTGCTATTATTTATTTATTTTGAGACAAGGTCTCACTTTGTCACCCAGGCTGGAGTGCAGTGGTACAATGTTGGCTCACTGCAACCTCTGCCTCCTGGGTTCAAGCAATCCTCCTACCTCAGCCTCCTGAGAGTAGCTGGGACTACAGGAGTGTGTAACCAAGCCCAGCTAATTTTTGCATTTTCTGTAGAGACATAGTTTCACCATGTTGCCTAAGCTGGTCTCGAACTCTTGGGTTCAAGTGATCTGCCTGCCTCAGCCTTCCAAAGTGCTGGGATTATATGTATGAGCTAACGTGCCCAGCCTGGTTATTCAAACTTTAGATTTTGTAATGTGAAGACAAAAACATGAAATTGAAAACTTTGACAAAATTAAAGTTGTGCTAATAGTTGTAGCTTTTGAGGAGTTTACAAAAATATTCCTGAGGCACCAATCATTAATACAACTTTTTAGTAAAAACATTAACCATTCTTCTGCCCCTGAATGGAGCAAAAGCACCCCTAATTTATAAGTCATAGTTACCCAAGAAATGCTATACAGAGCTAATAAAACTCTACTTGTATGGACTTATAGTTATTACAACAGGACCAAGGCTCCCAAAGTAGATATATATAAAAGGAAATGTACAATTATAAAAAACACAATGGTCAATCATAACTAAAACTTTGTGAGGGCATGTATGTGTCTTTAAGGACAAGAAACAAGGTTTAGTCACCTTTATATTACTTACAGCATCTCAGCATAGTGCCTTTAAAAGGAATTCATTTGAATGGCCAATTAATGAAATTTTTAATGGATTCAAGTAATAAAAATGCCTACTTGAAAAATTTGCTAAGCCAATATATTAACACTGAAAAATTATACTCTTAGGAAATTCTAAAAAATTTGGTTCTTTTAAATCTTAAAAATAAATGTTTACTTTTACTAAATTTAGATTACTTTTGCTGTTAATCACTATTACTGGCCAAAGAGTCAACATGTTTTATTCCAAGTAATGATTTAGGTCTTGGATGTTGATACTATGATGCTGTTTCCAATTTCTCAGCCTCCCAAATCAGTTTTTAAGATAGATGTTATTCAATAAAAGAGAAGGTAATAAAAAATCACATTTTTACTTACCATCAAATGCTTTATATTGCCAGTTAGGAGTATGAGATTTTTCATAAGCGACTTAAAAAAAAAAAAAATCCATAGAAACCATTGCCACTTTCCCTCAGTTTTAATTGGGCACTCACTATTACTTCTACTGTAGTCCAGTCCCTGTTTCTTATTCCTAACAGGTGAGTTTCTAAGGTTCTTATCTGTAAATTTAATTGAGTCAAACTGAATCTCTTAACTTGGAACATTTACCTTGGTATTATTTGGGAAGAAATGTTTTCTAAACAACTGTAAAGATCACAATAAAAAGGTTCAGATTATCATGTGGACAAATTGGCTTTAGCATCCCATATACTTCAGAAGCACAAATGTAATATAAACTTGACAATTTATAAATTATTTACTCCCTTGGGGCAATATTACATTAACTTCCTTTATTACTGAATTATGTACAGAGATGCTGTACAGAGAAAAAAAAAAATCCTCAGAAGGGTTAAAATGCAGTGTATTTTGATGAATCTTTGCATAAATGTAAAACTCTGATTATCCCAGGATGACGGTAAAAGATGATTAAGCAAAAGATACACGTTAAGTATAATTTCCTGCAAATTGGTATCATCATCAAATTTAGCATTATATAGGGACACAGCTTTTTATCCATAATTAACCAAACCAAGTCCCAGAATATGAAAGTCAGTAAAACAGTTCAATTTGATTTAAAAAACACACAAAATCCTTTAATGCCACATTCTATAAATTCAAATCTTGTTTAGAAATACATCTGCAATTAATTTCCTCAACATTAATTTTTGAACAAGTTTAGGTTGAAGTATTGCAAATATACTGTGCGTGGTAATAAAAGATACTAAAAAAGGTTATCCTAGAATGATACTGATTTACCTTGTATGCTACAAATGTCTAAAAGTAATAATTTTTAAAAACAATTATAAGAATAAAGACTAAAATGGAAACAGAGGCTAATATTTTATAAGTTTGTTACTAGGAACATCCAGTCACCCTAACAAAACTTTTAGCATCAAATCAAAATTCCCTACTTATTTCAGTCATTTCTGCATCACAAAATAGTTTTGCTTCTATTATTATGCTTCGCTGATTCCCTATGGAACACAGGAAAAGAAGATACCCTAGAATCAAACAGGAACTTGACAAAGCCATGGTTTTACCCTTTTTTTTTTTCCCAAAAAATTCTGAATTTTGAGGACAGGGAAAAAAAGATAGGGGATATTTCTACCCTGCTGGTAGAATATACTTTTACTTAAAGAAAACAGGGTTTCTAATAAAAATCAGCTTGGCACAGGTACTTAATTTTTACATCTCTTTAAAAGGACTTGCTCTGTAACAGTTGTGATACTTAAGAATGTAGTATCAAAGTTTCTTTCTTTCAGTAGTCGTGGTTCCACCAAGTCAGTCATTTTCAACGAAACAAAAACCAATGAGTAAAGGTTCAGTTAACCATCCGAAGTGTTACAAAGATTACATTAACTAGGTGCTTAGGTAAATCGAACACCAATTGTACCGATTTTTTCAGTTTTTAGTTATATATCAGAAAAGAATAACAACAAGAACAAAGGAAAAGGATAGATTATTAAAAGATAATACATTTCATTTAAAATGTTACCTTAAAGGGAAACACAAACAATGGATAAAATAGTTGCTATACCCCTGTCACACTGAAGCAGCACAGTAATATTGGTGTTTAATACATATTTCACTACGCCAATATTTACGTGCTGCTAGAGTGGAACAAGTATGTCAGTTCATCCAAACATAAAATGAACATCTGATGATGAAAACATAGTTTTGAATGAATTTCCTTAAATTTCTAGAGCAGCAAATAATGATTCGCATCTTGACTGTAGTATGTAAACCATGATGTGCTGCTACAGTACTTTAAGGCCTCAAAAATACAGGATCCATCCAACCTAGCTTTATAGAAAAAAAAGTAACAAGAATAAAATAATCTTGGAAGTCTTTAATAAACTTACCTGTAAAATTAAAAATCTATTATGGTCCAAGTCAATTCCATGGCTTCGAAGAAGATTTCCAACATCCTTAAATGTCTTTTTCTTTCCACTTATGTGATAGACAGAAGTATTATCTCTGTAGGCCGTTCTGGATACATAGAAATTACTGTTAGGAATGACTTCATAATCATCCCCTTCCTGTTTTGAGGAAAAACAAAACCAGAAAACAATTGTTGGTATTAAGTCATAGGCCTACTTCAAAATTCACTCATTTCATACTGAAACTAATTCTATGGATTAAAAACTTCAATTGAACACACACACAAACTGCCAGTAGTTCTCAATAATAACTCGGCTTAGCAAAGAATTGATACTTTTCCATGTTGCTTGGTCTCTTTCTCAAAGATCACAAAAAACCAAGAAGCCAAACCAACCAGCCAACGAAAAAACCCACCTCCAAACAAGCCTAAAAACGTTTATGATTGAGAAGAGGTAGACAAGATTCCTACCATATTCAAAACCCACACAAATTATTAACATGTTGACAGATTTAAAAAGCTGCAGCTTTTAAAAAGGATGATTCAAAGAAAAAGGAAGGAAGGTAGTAACGGGGTGATACAGTTTAGTTTTTTTATGTGGGAGGGTAAAAAGTGTGCCATTCATTTAAAGTAAAAAGCATCACAAAATAACAACTAAATTCCCTAGGTTTTCTTTTAAACAAACAGATGCAAAAAAAAAAAAACAATTGCAAATCTACTTTAACACTCACTTTCCCTTACCCTTAAAAATTCTGTCATACTGAAGCAATGGCTTCTAAAATTTAGATAAATCAAATGTAATTAACAGGCAATGGAATAAAATCTGATTTACCAGCAATCTATTTTCCAACCCAACTTGTACAACAGAAAGCACAAAAGAAACCAAATTAAAATAGATGATTCTGTGTAATTAAAGCACTTTGTACTTTTTTTAAAAAAAGGAAAACAAAATTCAAAAGCCAAATCACCTCCCAATTTCATTATGTAATTAGTTTTCTATATTGTTAGGTTCCATCGAGTCATTTTTGAACAATCAATTTCCTACATTAATTATTAAACAGAAGCGAAAGTATCAACAGGTAAATAATCTAGACATTTTAGCTGTAATTGTCTCTATTTCTAGAAAACAAACATTAGCTTGCCCTTACCCATTTTAAAAGGACTTAATCACAGCAGTAGTCAAACTGAAGAAAGCTCCTTCATATCACAGATACTCAGGGGCCACTAACATTAAAGTTAAAATGCACTGAAATAATAAAGATGGTAAAACCAGCCAACTGCTATATTTTCAAGTTTAGCTAATTTATTCTAAAGCAACCAAAATATAACTTTAAAAATGAACCCAATATTTATAGTAAAATAATGCCTATTTAGTACTCAGGATCCTAAAACTGCTCAATGCTTTTATTCCAAAAAGGATTACTATGAACTATTTGTAATTCATTTCTTTAGCTAAAAAATTAATATTTTAAAAGGCACCACCACTCCCCCAAAATAAAATATGGTCAGAAGTAATGAAACCAATATTTTCTGCTATAATTACATACAAATTTCTTGAAGTCAAAAATAATAAAATATGCAATGCATTTAAGTCCATTTGCCTTGCTTGAACTTGTCAATAACTAAACAGTAAAAATCCCTTACCTTATCAATTATCTTTTGAAAATGAACTTCTACTGTACAACTCTGAATGTCCTTGTGTTCATCAGAATTATGTATTAATACTGAGAGTTTTTTAGATCTTATTTTTTGTGCTCGATAGCCAAACACAAAAAGCATAGAATCAATAACATTGGATTTCCCACTGCCATTTGGCCCGATAATACAGGAAAAGCGCTGCATTAAAAAAAAACAAAAACAAAACAAGCAAAAGTTCATAAGGTCAAGCTAATACTACTGATTTTAACTTAAACTGTTAGGTTTTTTTTTTTACTTTACTTGCAGTTAAAAACTGCAAGTATTTAAAAGTTTTTATTGCTAATCACGGACATACAACTTGAGTTTTCTTACATCAAGTTCTCCTCTCTTAAAAGTTTCAACATTTAATAAGAATGCTCTAATTCTAACGCAGACGTTTTAGAAAACTCATTTTATAGTTAAATTATCTAAGGGTTCCAAGGAAGGCTTTACGAAAAAAAATTATCTAAGGGAAAATACTATTTCAAACAAAAACACCGACTCCATTCAATGGAAAACTTTACAGCTAGAGGTACCAAAGATAACCAGACAAACAAAAGATAATTTAAGTGTTAAAATCATATGAAACGTGTGTGCGAGAGAGAGAGAGAGAGAGAGAGAGAGAGAGAGAGAGAGAGAGAGAGACAGAGAGAGAGAAAGAGAAAGAATGGCTATCAGGATAAATAGGGAGTGAATTTTAGGATAGTTACAAAACTGAAACATCTTGTAAAGACGTTATTACCTTACAACAGTTATTTAAAAGTTATAAAATAGTTATTTCCATACAAATACCTTATGGAAAGGTCCCAGAATTTTCTCCCCAGCATAGGATTTGAAGTTCTGGTTTACAATATGAGTTATCATAAGCCGAGGAGCTCCAGCTTCATTGGTCATTGCTGGAGGCGGGGGAGGAGGAATACTATTCAAAATCTCTTCTAAACTTCTATTATCAAGCTCCTCACTTGCAGTCTCTAAGTCAGTGAAAGGAAAGGAAAAGGAAGGCAAAAGGGAGAAAAGCCTACATTAGTGCAATTAGTTCGGAGAACTAATGACTGCCCATCTTTAAAGTAGGGGATGGAGGGATGTTATTTATGAAACTTAGGAGTCTGTATTTTCCACTTAAATCTGTTATTATCTTAAACTCATGGGGGCGACTAAACCTTCAGCTAGATTTTATTAAAAAAGAAATTCTTGAAAGAAATGCCACCAGTCACAAAATTCTATATACCTATACCTCTTAAGAGTCAAAACACTACATCATAGAGCAAATCTGGGAAAGCCGTAACAAGCTATTTCCTGCTGTCTATCCTAGACAGGCGGTTAAATCCTAAGGCTCTAGATCCAATTATCCGTACCGCTGAGCACCTGGAACCTTCATTTTGGAAACTCATGAACTTCAGCGACACTGCCACGAGAGTTTAATAATGTCACCCAACTCCTGGACTCACAAAAGCTACAGTGGTTTCAAATAAATTATCGTCTTTTCTTTAAAGGCAATCTAAGACCACGGAGGTGAGGTTAGGGTCAAGAAACTTTTCATCATGTTCACAGTCATATTGATTGTCTCTGGGAAAAAAATCCACTTGCTCTTGACTGACCGTCTCGATTTTAGCGGAAATACAATAAAGATGTCTGTACCATTCCACAGGTCACAAACAAAAATTCACAACTGAACCCATTTGCTCGCCCCCATCCCTTCCAGCGCCGTTACACCAAAATTGCACGGGAGTCTTATCTCAAAGTTGCCAAATGGCTCTCCTAAGCCTCTACGGGACCGACACCCGATCTTCAGACTTCAAACCCGTAGCCTTTAGCCCACGCTCAACAACCCCAGCCAGCCTCGGGCTGGGCGCGTAAGCCTGCCAGTCCCCCAGCGCGCGTTCCTGCGGAGTCGCGGCGGGTCACTCACCTGCGGCAGTGGCTGGGCTCTCCGCGCGGCCGGACGGCGGCTGAGGCTCCGCGTCGCTGCTGGCGCCGTCAGGGGACGGCGGCGGCCCTTCCTCTCTGCGCCGGGCAGTGGAGGGCTGGGTGCCTTTACGGGGCATGGTTGCTGGGGCCGAGGGAGAGCCGGGAGCAAGTGAGCCCGCGGGCCGCTACACCGCGCCCGCCCCTCCCGGGGAAACCTCGGTCCACCGGCTTCCATGAGCCCAGCTTAACACCCCGCTTAGAGGCAGTGGGAGTTCGGGAAGGGAGCCATCGAAAAACACCAGTGGCAAGAAGGCAGGACTGGTTTCTTAACAAGACCTATATAAGTGGGAAAAACTAGAGGTGCCTGAGGATCAATCAAGGACTGAGCAACTGCTTATTTACTTTTTTAAAAGCTCTCCACCCGTCCGCCCATAGTATAAGCGTGTAATACTCGCTAACGCATTTCTAATGGAGGAACTCCCATATGCCGGCATTTCCGGACATTCCCACGCTCTCGGCGCCAGGGAGGCAAGCGCACCGACGTGGATAAACGAGTCCGTGTCAGGGTTAGGATCCCGTGGCTAGCAACTCTCTCTAGGACGGTGAGGACTTAACTGGCGACTTGCCGCCCGCTTTCGTCTGCCCGCCCTTTAGCTCCCGGTGCCGTTGACGGCCCGAAGCATAACGAGATTTCCCTTCTCTCCGCGGACCGACCGCTAAGGGCGAAGGCTGGAACCAACCACTAGCAACTTCAAGTCGGACGCTGGCAGCGCCTGCTAATTTTGGGGTGGCAAGAGTTTCTCTCCAGCTCCCCGGGCGGAGTCCCATTGGACAGTAAAACATGAAAGGTCACCAGCGAAGGCTGAGACCCGGTGACTAGTCCCTTGGCAGAAGAGAGGGGTAGGGGGAGACGCCCTTTTCCAGATAGAGACTAGGATTTTTTAAAGAAGAGATATGCGAGGCTCGGCGCCTCCCCAAGACGTCTGAGTAGCTTGGAAAAGTGGCGCCCGGGAGTTGCGCGCGAGAGCCCGGGCCGCCGGGGAGCGGCCGAGGGGGGAGGGGTGACAGCAAGAGAAATCTCCCAGCGGAAGCCTCAGCCCGGACTTCGTCGCTCCGGCTCAAGGCCTCTATTTTCCAGGCGCTCGCGGACAAGGCAGGAAGTAAGAGCGTGACAACCCTACCAGGAAGAGAAGTACTTTACCTGCGGGACAGTCCGCTCAGACCAAGGCTAGAGACGGTTGTGTAGTACCCACCTCCCCGATCCTACCGGTGTTTCGGCTCCGGGTCCTTCACTCGAAAATGGCGCCTAAAATACAAACTCGAACGGAAATTCGTTACAAATGCGCGCAATGATTTCTGGGATCCACTAATTTGAAAAAAAGTGCGGCGATTACCACCGCCATCTTATGGTCGCTCCTGCGCATGCGCGAGCTCCTGGCGGGACCTACGCGGTAGAAGTTTCTACTAAGTGAAAAGGAAAAGCGAGGGATTGTTTTCTCTGTGGTCTACAACAGCAGCACTATTATTAAAAATATTTGGATAAACAACCTGGCAAGTTTTGAAAAATATTTTTTTGGAAAGTGTAGGGTTCCGCTCACAGCGGGAGGCGGGCCTCAGTGGTCCAGAAACCCCTCTACAGAAGAGGGCGGGCTCACCGAGAGGCGGGGTCTGTGGCCCACTCGGATGACGTGCCGCGTAGAAGTATCGCGGGAAGAGGAAGGGAGCGTAACTCTTAAGAAGTCACTATGGTGACTGGGAGGTTGGGAAGCTTCTTGGTAACTGGTACCAGGTATTTGAGAGCAATCGCCACCGGTTTCCTGGAACTTGAGGTAAATCTCTTCACCTCTGGACCTGGTGGGAAAAGGGTTTGGAAGTTGTAGGGGTCACTAGATCCCATCTTTCCTGTTTTGAAGGTGTGTGCTTCGTGGAGCATCATTTTTTGTCTCCCTGGCGGCAGCGGGGCTCTGGGTGTAGCTTTTGGGATGAGAAGGAGGAAGCCCTGAAATTGAAGGGAGTAGAGAGACAACTAGAAGAAGACCTGCATTAGTGATAGCTTAGTCCACATGTGAATAGCGCAATAACGATTTTCGAGTTACTGGTTTTTAGATGATTGGTGTTACTAGTGAAAGGTTTCGGACTTTTAAAATAGTTTGACTAAAAGGCTCTTTAATGGAAAAAACGACTCGCCAGTGTTCTGGTTATTTTTATGAGGAAATTATCTATCAGCAAATATTCCCTAAGTAGCTTTTGTATACGTTGCACTGGATAAGACATAATTAGGATTAGTAAGCAAGTTTGGCAGTTCCTGTTCCCCGAGAACTTAGTTTTAGTGGGTTTTTAACCTGAGGTCTGTGGATCTGGTGGTAGGTGATTGGGCTTCACAGTTCATAACTCACGTAACATTGTATACATAATTCTGTGTGCATTTTTTTGGGAAGTTAGTTTTCCTACAATTTTAATCAGAATCTCATACTTGCTCCTAATTCCCTACATTGTTAAAGAGCCACCAGCTCATTTGACTATCTCCAGTATTCATGCAACAACTCTTAAGTACTTGATATTGAGAACTACTAGCCTCATTTTTTTTTTTCTTCAACTTTTGCTTACTTAGGGTCTGGCATGTTAAAGCACCAAAAAATCTGCCTTCTGAATGAATTTACGTGATCACTCTAAATATATTATGGTTCTTCTCTCGAAGAGCATGAAGTCAGGTTCAGTGATTCTCAAAAAGGCGTGGAGAGCCACCGCCCTCCCAACCAATTGTAAGAATTTGGTGAGGTTGGGAGACTGGTGTGTTTTAAATAAGCATAGACTCAATATCGTGATATATCTTTATGTTTGAAGTTAAAAACTATTGTTTTCATAAACTATAGAAAATAAAGCTTAATGAGAAAAAGTTTTTGACTGGTAAGCATACCAAGAACATATAAGGATTATCTTTGAGAGCTTCTGGAATTTTTGCATTTCCAAAGGTTGTAAAACACTACAAAACCTGAGTTGGAGAGGTATCAACTATGCGGATCACCTGAGGTTGGGAATTCGAGACCAGCCTGGCCAACATGGAGAAACCCCGTCTCTACTAAAAATAAAAAATTAGCCGGACACGATGGAGCATGCCTGTAATCCCAGCTACTAGGGAGGCTGAGGCAGGAGAATTGCTTGACCCGGGAGGTGGAGGTTGCGGTGAGCCGAGATAGTGCTTTTGCACTCCAGCCTGGGCAACAAAAGCGAAACTGCGTCCCCACCCCCCCCCCCAAAAAAAAAAAGACCAAATTGAGTTGTGTGTTTGGGGGAACAGAGCACAATGTAGTGGAAAGATGTAATATAGAAAACAGAAGCGTAAGTTCCGTCATTTTTTAGGTATATGCTTGACAGTTTCCTCCTTTTGTCAGTCTTGAGAGTATTTATTTATGAAACTAGCATGTAATACCTGTCTCATCATACTGTTTATGACTTCATCTAGCACATATTCCATAAGGATTTGATTTTGCTGTGTTTATGACACTGAACTTATTAAAGTATGCTAAGGATGAATACTGGGATATCAAGTTAGAGGAAGGGTAGCTTCTGAAGGATCTTGAAAACCAAGTCAAGGATGTTAGATACGATATGGAGGAAACGGCTTTTAGAACAATTCTGAGCCAAGGAATGACTTGGTAAATATAGGAAGAATAATTAACAGTAGTTATGTGGGATGTGTTAATGGGGAAAGAAGATGAGATCAGTCTAGGCTTTAGTTAAGATTGTTACTATATAACAATAAGTGAGAAGTGCCTACACAGTAGGACAGAAAAAAATCTGGAGTCATTTTGGGGGAAAAATCTATAGCTTTTGTAAATTGTCATGGTTCAGAGTATAAACCCTTGAAGTCAGTCATATACTATTCTTTGTGTATCCTTGAATTAGTGATAAGGTATAGGAAGAACGATAAGTCACAGAAACATAGTTTTGATAAATAAACTGACCGATGGCCTTAAATTTAATTGAACCTAACTATTGCCCACTCAGAAATTTTGAAAAGGGGCATAAACCAGGTTGTATAATGAGAAAACATAACAAACAGCTGCAGAGTGACTTAAATCTGGAGATTTATATATACCACAAAAATAAGACATTCAGAATAAGTATAAATTTTGAGAAGATATTAGAGTCACAAGAAATAAAGACAATATTGTTGCCAATATTTTGGACATGTCTCATGAAATTAACAGAGTTTAATTACAAAGAGAAGCTGGCCTACCTGGAAAAGACTGGGTTACAATCATTTTGGAAAGTATTGCTGTAACCAGGTCTTATCTTCCTAGTTTAAAATAATCTGCCAGTAATCTCTATTTGCAATTTCAGGCAGTCTTAGAAGGAAAACCTCACTTTTTACATTAGAAAAAAATTATACCCCACAGGAAGGAATACGTTCAAAGAGAAAAATTGGAATTACAATTACAGTCTTCATTTTCAATTCTTGCACTTAAGCAAGGTTTTTTCATCATTTTAATAATACGTGTTTTGTTTGCCTTCTCATGTCATAACATTTCAGAAAGGCTGAAATTAGATTTCTGAGTAAATATTTTAAAAGATTAAGTTTGTAATTGTAAATATTTAGATAAATTAGATATTAACTAATATGATTTTATATAAGTATTGTATAAATATTTAGATAATATTGTTCAAGATTAATAGATATAGACACAGTGCAGATAGAAGTGAATATTCCTCCTGATAACATAAGCCCCTTGGTATATTAATGTTACAGAAACACATAACTTATCACCAAAAACCCAGGAAACTAGAAGGCAGAACAGCTCTTCTTTGGATATATTATATTGAAAGATAAGTATGTTTTTTTCTGTAGGTTGGAATTCTGGAAAGGTATATTCAACAAGCAGTAGAGGTACAGAGTATGGCTTAAGAGAGAAAATAAAACGGGTAGTGTTATAAGAATAATTGGAACACTAAAATAGGTTAGGTTTTTTTTTTTTTTCCAAATAACATACTGTTTTTTTTTAATTTTTATTTTTTATTTTTTATTATACTTTAAGTTCTAGGGTACATGTGCATAATGTGCAGGTTTGTTACATATGTATACTTGTGCCATGTTGGTGTGCTGCACCCATCATCTCGTCAGCACTCATCAATTCATCATTTATATCAGGTATAACTCCCAATGCAATCCCTCCCCCCTGCCCCCTCCCCATGATAGGCCCCGGTGTGTGATGTTCCCCTTCCCGAGTCCAAGTGATCTCATTGTTCAGTTCCCACCTATGAGTGAGAACATGTGGTGTTTGGTTTTCTGTTCTTGTGATAGTTTGCTAAGAATGATGGTTTCCAGCTGCATCCATGTCCCTACAAAGGATGCAAACTCATCCTTTTTTATGGCTGCATAGTATTCCATGGTGTATATGTGCCACATTTTCTTAATCCAGTCTGTCACAGATGGACATTTGGGTTGTGGGAGAAAATTTTTGCAATCTACTCATCTGACAAAGGGCTAATATCCAGAATCTACAAAGAACTCAAACAAATATACAAGAAAAAAACAAACAACCCCATCAAAAAGTGGGCAAAGGATATGAACAGACATTTCTCAAAAGAAGACATTCATACAGCCAACAGACACATGAAAAAATGCTGATCATCACTCGCCATCAGAGAAATGCAAATCAAAACCACAATGAGATACCATCTCACACCAGTTAGAATGGCAATCATTAAAAAGTTGGGAAACAACAGGTGCTGGAGAGGATGTGGAGAAATAGGAACACTTTTACAGTGTTGGTGGGATTGTAAACTAGTTCAACCATTATGGAAAACAGTATGGCAATTCCTCAAGGATCTAGAACTAGATGTACCATATGACCCAGCCATCCCACTACTGGGTATATACCCAAAGGATTATAAATCATGCTGCTATAATGACACATGCACACGTATGTTTATTGCGGCACTATTCACAATAGCAAAGACTTGGAATCAACCCAAATAGGTTAGGTTTTTAAGATTGTAAGTGGAGAGAAGTTAGCACCAGACCAAGGATATTAAGAAAATGTTCATTTTTAGAATGTAAGAAGAAATAATTACAGCAATATCTAGGATAGGACCCTCTTTTTTTTTTTTTTTTGAGACGGAGTCTGGCTCTGCCGCCCAGGCTGGAGTGCGGTGGCCGGATCTCAGCTCACTGCAAGCTCCGCCTCCCAGGTTCACGCCATTCTCCTGCCTCCGCCTCCCAAGTAGCCGGGACTACAGGCGCCCGCCTCGTCGCCCCGCTAGTTTTTTGTATTCTTTAGTAGAGACGGGGTTTCACTGTATTAGCCAGGATGGTCTCGATCTCCTGACCTTGTGATCCGCCCGTCTCGGCCTCCCAAAGTGCTGGGATTACAGGCTTGAGCCACTGCGCCCGGCCTAGGATAGGACCCTCTTGATTACAAGTGACAGAAAACCCAATCCAAATTGTCTTGAGAAAAAACAAATATTGTCTCCTATAACTAAAAAGTCAGGTGACTATAACTGGATTGAGGGTTCAGACAAAGACACAAGGGTTTGGTTTCCTTCCTTGCTTTGAACTCCACTGTGTTGTCAGTATTTTCAGGTTCCGTATGATAGTCTCTAGCACCTTTAGGCTCTCCCCTTGCTGTGGTAAGATAGCTACAGCAATTCCAGCCTCATATCTTCTAAAATTAAAATCCAAAGGGGAATGAGAGTTTCTCTTCCCCAGCATTGATTTGAATAAAAGTCCTGGGCCACCTGTGAAACAGTCTGTGCAAAGGGAATGGAATGCTCTAATTGGCTTAAGTCTGGGCCTCATGCCACATGGGCTAACAGTGAGGAAGTGGTTGTTGCAAAGAGAAATTCTTTTTAGGTAGGAAAAGAATGAATATATATATGCAGGGTGAAAAAACAACTTTCACTGGAAATACATTTATGAAGTACTTACTATATATTGGGTACTCTACCGGACACTTTACATACTTTATCTCATTTAGTCATCATAACTATTTTGTCAGGTAGGTATTATTATCCTCATTTTACATAAGAAAGAAAACAAAGTATAGTATCTTCGTGAAGATAAGCCACGAGAGTGAGTGAAGATAAGGTGAGAGTTTTAATAAGAAGGGATTCATGTGTGGAGAATGGTGATCTTATAAAAATATCATTTATTAGGGTTTTGTAGAAATGCAGAAATGCATAAAAATTGCATAATCCCTTTCACTCAGATAATCCTATATTAAATATATAAATGGATAGATTAAAAAGTACTGTGAGCATTGTTAAAAACTTCAAACAGAACAGAAATATATAAAATTAGAATTTAAAGCTTTCCTTCTCATCCCAGTGCCCCCACTCTTTTAGAGGTCTCCATTATTAAGTGTCTTGCATATCTTCCCAGAAAAATGTTTTGGTATCCACCAGCTTAAATGTATCTCATTTTTTCTTTTCACAAAAGGAATTGAATTATATAATACAGCTGTATATCTTGCTTTTGTCATTTAACATAGACATCTTTCTGTATCAACATGTACAAGTTCGTCTCATTTTTAAAATAGTTTTTTTTTTTTTTGTTTTTTGAGATGGAGTCTCACTCTGTCACCCAGGCTGGAGTGTAGTGACAATATCAGCTCACTGCAACCTCCACCTCCCGGGTTCAAGTGCTTCTCTTGCCTCAGCCTCCCGAGTAGCTGGGATTACAGGCGCCTGCCACCACACCCAGCTAATTTTCGTTTTTTTGTTTGTTTGTTTGTTTTTGTTTTTGTAGAGATGGGGTTTCACTATGTTGGCTAGGCTGGTCTCAAACTCCTGACCTCAAGTGATCCACCCACCTCAGCCTCCCAATATGCTGGGATTACAGCTGTGAGCCACCGTGTCCAGCCAAAAATAATGTTAAAACATAACCTTCAACTATATCAGCTATGCGATTTTTTAAAAATGTTAGTGGAATTAAAAGTGTGAATTAAAGGTGACTACATATTTTTAAATTTGTGAATCACACAGTTTAGTGGTTAGAATTTATTAGACCACCCCACAGAAGAATTATAAGTATAGCCAATAAGAATAATACTGAAGTATGGCTATTAATCATAGCTAGAATTTCAAGGAAACGTAAATACCACAGCATTTAGCAAATGCATACAGGAATTGAGATGGGGTGGGAGTTGAAGGTCTTTACTAATTAAACCACGGTTGTCCAACCCACGGCCCGTGGGCCACATGTGACCCAGGACAGCCTTGAATGCAGCCCAACACAAATTTGTAAACTTCCTTAAAACATTATGAGATTTTTTGTGATTTTTTTTCTTTAGCTCATCAGCTATCATTAATGTTAGTGTATTTTATGTGTGGCCCAAGACAATTCTTCCTCCAGTGTGGCCTAGGGAAGCCGAAAGATTGGACACCCCTAATAAAGTAAACTACTGTACTGTTTCCTGTGGTTAAGCCTTTGAGTCTGTGCCTGGAAATGGTGAGCCTGCTTCTCTCTCTTTTCTACCATGCAAGAGATCTCAGCTCAAGTCTGCAAGTTCTGTGATGGCACCAATCTGAATAAAAGGCTTGCCTTTCCCCTTTCTCCTTTCTCTATTGGAGAAGAGATACAGGAGTCTGGTCAGAGCTATCAATTTAGGGGACTGTTGATAAAATCTGTACTTCTTTTAATAGGACCTTGGTTAGTGATAAGCCAGCCTCCTGTCTCTATTAACTAGTATGCAAGTGACCTAAAGAAAACGTGGTATAAATATGCTTGTGATCTAGCTCTTGAATTTCTTATCCATCCTTCACATTCTTGTTCACTACTAGAGATATTTCTGCCACTTCTTATCTACAGGTATGTTCTTGTTAACAAGTCATGGTCTCCCTGTTTATCACCTAAAATTTTTCTTATTGTTAATACTTTTACCTCTTAGTTTTATTTCCTAAATCTAATTCTTTTATTTTCTTTTTTAAAAACCATCTGTTTCACAGTTCAGTGACATTAAGTATATCCACAATTGTGCCACTGTCACATGCATTCATTCATCTATCCATCCACAGAACTCTTTTTCATCTTGCAGAACTGAAACTATACCCATTGAACAATAACTCCCTATTCTCCATTCCCCTAGCCCCTGGCAGCCATAATTCTACTTTTTGTTTCTATGAATTTGACTACTTTAGGTACCTTATATAAGTGGAATCATGCAGTATTTGTCTTTTTTCACTAGCTTTTTTCAATTAGCATAATGCTTACTTAGGTCTAACTCTTAATTATATTTTCCTGATTTTAACTTTTCCATATTATAAACACATATATCCACACAGGGATGTAAAATCTATAAACATTTAAATTTCTAATTTTTGATAGTACTTACAGAGTTCTGTAATGAATAGATTTGAATATATAGTCTCAGACTATGATGGTTTGACATGATTTATATTGACTTTATGATGGTGAGAAAGGGAAGCACTTTTCAGTAGAAACTCTTTACATTTTGAATTTTGATCCTTTTTTGGGCTAGCGATACATGATATGATGCTCTCTTGGGATGCCTGGCAGTGGGCAGCCTGCCACAACTCCCAGTCAACCACATGATCATGGCGTAAACAACTGATAAGCTATAGTATGCAACTACAGGCTAATGTGAGTGTTCTAAGCATATTTAAGGTAGACTAAACTAAGCTATGATGTTTGGTATGTTGCGTGTGTTAAATGTATTTTTGACTTAATGATATTTTCAACTTATGATGGGTTTCTTGAATGTAACCCCTTTGTAAATTGTTGAGGAGCATCTGTATATCTTGGTGTACATTCGTATGTATAGAGTGAATTCCTATGACTAGGAATTACTCCCAGTGTATATTGTTTATATGATACTTCCTTTGCATCAGTAGCTTCTAATTTAAAATATGGCATAGATCGTAGATTTGGCAGAGCCTTAGTTTTATTAATATTTACCTGTGTTTCAGCTATAAGGAAGTGTAGAGAGGAAATAATTTGTTTTGTATAATGGGAAGAAGGACTCATAAGACATGGAATTCCCCAAACTTAGGAAATGTAGCACCAATTGACCTACGCTTCAATAATGTATGGAAGTATCTGTTTCTCTGTACTGGCCAACTGGGTTTTGGGTATTTTGCGTTTGGCCACTCGAAGAACAGAACAATGTATCTGGTTGTTTTAATTTTCATTTCTATAATTATAATTGAGGCTGGGCATTGCTTCTTGTTTCTGATTGCTCATAACCATCTTTATGTTTCTACGAACTATGGATCTGTACATTTTTTAAAATAAAAGGTAACCTATTATCAGTGCCCTTGATCAAATGATTTCTAAGGGGACTGTGGTCTCTTATTTTCCTCTGTTTCCACGATATTGCTAATCTATCCCTGTCCACTGGGTCCTTTGCTTCCAAACTTGTTGTTTGCTTCCAAACATGCTAAGGTGTACCCTAATTTAAAAGGCCTTCATAGCTATAGCTGTATTTCCTTTAACCCCTATACTTATATACTTTTTAACACACACACACACGTATATATATATACAGCATATTAATACACACACACATACTACTACATCTATCTACACTTACAGATCTTTAACCTCTGCACTTATAAGCTATGCCTACTGGCTTCATATTTTCTCCATTTGTTCATTGGACAAACGTTTACTGAGCACTTACTGTAAGGAAGGCATGGTTCTAGTTGCAGGGGATTTTTGGGTGCACAAAACAGACCAAAATTTCTGCCCTTATGGAGCTTACATCTTAGAAAGCGGCAACGGTAAGTAAAATACATAATATGACAGACAGACGTAATAGGGTATACAGAGAAGGCGTTACTGAGAAGTGACTTTTGGGCAAAGATATAAAGAAGGAAAGGGGAGTAAGCCATACAACTCTCAGGGTATAGGGATTCCAGGCAGGGTACGGTAAGTACAAAGGCTCTGAGGCAGGAGCATGCTTGAAAGAAAAGCATAGATGTCATTGTGGCTGGAGCAGTTTTAGTGAAAGCGGAGAGAGAAGGAAGATATTGTCAGAGAAATAATGGGTATATTACTCAGGGCTCTCTAGAGTAAACAGAACCAACATGGGGTATATACAGGCATACCTCAGAGATATTGCAGGTTGGGTTCCTGACCACCACAATAAAGTTAATATTGCAATAAAGTAAGTCCCATTAAGTTTTTGGTTTCCCACTGCATATAAAAGTCATATTTACACCACATGGTAGTCTCTTAAGTGTGCAGTAGTAATATGTCTAAGAAAAGAATGTACATAGCTTAATGAAAAACTACTGTATTGCTAAAAAATGCTGATACTCATCTGAGACTTCGGTGAGTCATAATGTTATTGTTGGCTGAGGATGTTGCCTGGATGACAATGGCTGCTGACTGATTAGGATGGTGGTTGCTGAAGGTTGGGGTGGCTGTGGCAGTTTCTTAAAACAACAATAAAGTTTTTTGCATTGATTGTTTCCTTCATGAAATATTTCTTTCTAGCATGTGATGCTGTTTGGTAGCATTTTACCCAGGGTAGAAATTCTTTCAAAATTGAAGTCAGTCCTCTTCAACTCTGCTGCTGCTTTATTAAATAAGTTTATGTAATATTCTAAATCTTTTGTTATTTCAACAGGGTTCATAGCATCTTCATCAGGGATAGATTCTATCTCAAGAAACTACTTTCTTTGTTCATCCATAAAAAGAAACCCCTCCTCTGTTGAAGTTTTATCATGAGATTACAGTAATTAAGTCACATTTTTGGGCTCCATTTCTAGTTCTCTTGCAATTTGTAAAGCAATATGTTATTTCTTAAACAATAAGACTTGAAAGCCAAAGTGACTTCTTCATTCATGGGCTGCAGAAAGGATGTTGTTGGTAGCAGGCATGGAAAAAACATTAATCTCTTTATACACCTCCATCTGAGCTCTTGGGTAATTAGGTACATTGTCAATGAACAGTAATCTTTTGAAAGGAATTTTTTTTTTTCCTGAGGAGCGTGTCTCAAAAGTGGGCTTAAAATAGTCAGTAAACCATGCTGTATACATATGTGCTATCACTCAGGCTTTGTTGTTCTATTTATAAAACACAGGCATAATTCTTAATGGCCATAGGGTTTTTGGAATGGTAAATGAACATTGGCTTCACCTTAAAGTCACCAGCTGCATTAGCACCTAACAAGAGAATCAGGATGTCATTTGAAGCTTTGAAGCCAGGCATTAACTTGTCCTTTCTAATTGTGAAAGTCTTAGATGGCATCATCTTGACTGTTTCATCTACACTGAAAACCTGTTGTTTAGTGGAACCACCTGATTTCATTAATTATCTTAACTAGATCTAGATAACTTGCTGTAGCATCTAAGTTAGCACTTGCTGCTTCACTTTTTGCCTTCATGTTATGGAGAAGGCTTGTCTCTTTAAATCTCATGAACCATACCCTGCTAGCTTCAGACTTTTCTTCTTCAGCTTCCTCACTGAGATTTCTCAGCGTTCATAGAATAAAAGCGAATTAGGTCCTTGCTCTGGATTAGGCTTTGGCTTAAGGGAATGTTGTGGCTGCTTTGATCTTCTATTCAGACCACTAAAACTTTCTCTATATGAGCAGTAAGGCAGTTTTACTTTCTTATCATTCGTGTTTTCATTGAAGTAGCACTTTCCATTTTTTTCAAGAACTTTCTCTTTGCATTCACAACTTGGCTGTTTGGCATAAGAGGCCTAACTTTTGGCCTCTCTGGGCTTTCAACATGCCTTCCTCACTAAGCTTAATCATGTCTAGCTTTGGATTTAAAGTGATAGACCCTTCTCTTGAATACTTAGAGGCCATTGTGAAGTTATTAATTCACCTAATTTCAATATCGTTGTGTCTCAGAAAATAGGGATGTCTGAGGAGAGGGATGGGGAAATGGCCGGAGGGTGGAGCAGTCAGAACACACACAACATTTATCCGTTAAGTTTGCCATTTTACACGGTCATGCTTTGCGGTGCCCCAAAACAATTAAAATAGTAACATCAAAAATCACTGATCACGGATCACTGTGGCTGATATAATAATAATGAAAATGTCTGAAATATTGCAAGAATTACCAAAATGTGATACAGAGACACAAAGTGAGCACATGCTGTTGGAAAAATTGTTGATAGACTTGCCCAAGGCAGGGTTACCACAAACCTTCGATTTGTTAAAAAAAAAAAAAAAAAAAAAAAAAAAGCAGTATCTGTGAAGTGTAATAAAACACAATAAAATGAGATATACCTGTGTCTGTGTATATATGATATATGATATATATAAGATACATATATAAGATATATAGTGTATACATATATTCCCCATATAAAGTCATAAATACATAGATCTATCTGTCTGTATATAGAGGGAGAGTTTAGGAGTTGTCTCATATGATTGTGGGAGCTGACAAGGATAAAATCTGTAGGGCAATGCTGTCCAGTAGGTTGGAAATTCAGATATGAGTTGATGTTGCAGTTTTGAGTCCAAAGGCTGGAAACTCAGACAGAATTTCTGTGTTTTAGTCTGGAGGCAGAATTCCTTTTTTGTGGGGGAAAACTTGGTCTTTGTTCTTAAGGCCTTCAGCTGATTGAATGAAGCCTACCTACATTATGCAAGGTAATATGCCTTATTTAAAGTTAACTGGTTGAAAATGTTATACTCACCTGTAAAAAAATACCTTTACAGTAGTGTTTGCCCAAACGACTGTGCGCCATAATCTAGCCAAGTTGTCACATAAAATTAACCATCACAATGGAAATCCAGATTAATAAGGGCCTTGGACAACATTGTCAGAACTTTGTTTTCACTCCGGGTGAGATAGGAAGCCACTGAAGAGTGTTCAGCAGAAAAGTACCATGGTTTATTTAATTTTTTTTTTTTTAGAGACAGGGTCTTACTGTGTTGGCCAGGCTGGAGCTCAGCGGCATGAACATAGCTCACTGTAACTTTAAGCTCCTGTGCTCAAGCAGTCCTCCTGCTTCAGCCTTCCCAAGTAGCTAGGACTGCTGGCATTCACCACCATGCCTGGCTAATTTTTTATTTTTTTGTAAAGAAGGGGGTCTCACTATGTTGCCCAGGCTGGTCTTGAACTCCTGGCCTCAAGCAGTGTTCCTGCCTTGGTCTCCTAAAGTGCTGTGATCGCAGGCATGAGACATTGTACCTGGCTGTGGTTTATTTTAAATCAGTCACATTGGCTGTTGTGGTGAGCATACATTGTAGAGTGGCTCAGAGGCTAACTAGGAAGCTGTTGTAGTAATTCTGGTTAAGAGAACATGGCATCTTGGATTGCGGTCATAGTGGAGATGGTGAAATGTTTTACATTTTGAAGATAAAGCCAACAAATGTTTTTATTTACAAGTTGGATTTGGTTTATGAGAGAAGAGTAAATGATGACTCAAGTTTTTGGTGTATGTAACTGGAAGAATGGAATTACCATTTACCAACATTTACCCCATTAAGAATGTGGGAGGAGCAAAGTTGGAGGGAAAATCAGGTTTGATTTGGATCTTTTTAAATTTGAAATGTCTGTTAGACATTCAAATAGAGTTGTCAAATAGATATAAAAGTCTGGGGTTCAGTAGAGAGATACAAACTAGAAATATGAAATTAATAGTTGTCACTATATGGTGAATACATTTACATTCACATTAAGCCATAAAACTGGATGAGTTCACCATGGCAGTGAGTGCAGATATAGAAGAGGTACAAGGACTGAGCCTACCATTTAAGGCTGGGCATATTAGGAGAAATTCACATTTGGTTATTTCCTCTGTAATTCTCTGTAGTTCCTTTCCCTCCTTAAACTGCTAGTGAAGTAAATGCCAACACCCTTATCAAGATTGAAAAGAAATCCCGTTGAGTTCCATATGCTGCTAGAGGACTGCCCCTTTTTCCTTATGAAAGTCTGTATCACTACTGCCTAAGAGAGCAGTTCCAAGAAGGCTACAGTTTAAATCGATTAGCCACCTTTTCTCAAGAGACATTTGGGACTACTATGTCTTACCTTACATCCCTGTTTACCTCAGTCTCCACATTCAAGACTCTTAATTCCCTGCATTAATTTGTTATTAGGATTAGCTGTTGATGACAGTAACTTAAATATGATGCAACTATTCTCTGTCACTTAAAACTTTGATGGTACAGGATTGATGTGATTTTCCACAAGGTCAGGAATCGTGGCTCTTTTTTATCTTGCTGTGTTATAGATGGCCTTGATGGCATGGCATGGGAAGTGTCACTCTTCCAAGTTTTTATTTCAATTATGCTGTGATTTTATATAACTTTTTTTTTTTTTTTTTTTTTTGAGACAGAGTCTTGCTCTGTCACCCAGGCTGGAGTGCAGTGGTGCAATCTCGGCTCACTGCAACCTCCACCTCCTGGGTTCCAGCGATTCTCCTGCCTCAGCCTCCTGAGTAGCTGGGATTACAAGTGCCTGCCACCACGCCCGGCTAATTTTTTGTATTTTTAGTAGAGATGGGGTTTCACCATGTTAGCCAGGATGGTCTCGATCTCCTGACCTTGTGATCCACCTGCCTCAGCCTCTCAAAGTGTTGGGATTACAGGCGTGAGCCACCGCGCCCAGCGATTTTATATAACGTTTATAAGAAGTAATGAAATGGGTTCCTTAGATAACTCACTGTGAAATTAGGCAACGTGAACTTAGGTACTATTACTGTTGGGCAGTGTATCTGATGCAGGGCAGGCAAGCTCCAAAACGGGCTTAGCCCAGGAGTGTTCTTGGCGTGGCCCAAGAAAGAATTCAAGGGCAAGCTTGTGGTGTTATAGCAACTTTTATTGAAGCAACAGTGTACAGCAGCAGCAGAGGTACTGTTCATTGTGGAGCAGGGCTACCCCATAGGCAGTGTGCCCAGAGGAGCAGCTCAAAGGTACTTCTGCAGTCATATTTGTGCCCACTTTTAACTATATGCAAATTAAGAAGTGAGCTATGCAGAAATTTCTGGAAAAACAGGTAACTTTCTGGTGTTACTATGGCAATGGTAAACTGATACGGCACACTGATAGGCATGTCTTACAGAGAGGTGCTTTCACCTCTTCTGTGTTTTAGCCAGTACCCAGTCTGGTCCTGTGTCTGAGCCCTGCCTCTGGAGTTGAGTCCTGTCTCTTACCTCATTTCTACCCCTCACAGAATATAAAATCCAGATTGGGCCAGTAGGTTGATGATATTATAATAGCCACTGTTGGTTTCAGTATTATTAATGCCTTGGGTGGCCACACCTAGTTTCAAGGGCAGCTAGGAAACATAGTGTTTGTTCTAGGTGGCCAGATGTACAGCAAAACTTCAGATTCCTATACCACAGAAGCAGGGATGAATGGATATTGCAGGATAGCCAGCTGTTTCTACCATCTCCAACCATCTGTCTTAAACCATCTAAATTTTTTTAGACCTCACAGTGTATCATTAGCCAAATCAGTGTCCTTAGCTTTTATTCTGAATGATCCCTTTACTCTCAAAGTCTAACCTAAATCTGGTTATTTCCTAAGGAAACTGCTTTTCTTTTTCTTTTTTTTTTTTTTTTTGAGACACAGTTTCACTCTTGTTGCCCAGGCTGGAGTGCAATGGTGAGATCTCGGCTCACCGCAACCTCCACCTCCCGGGTTCAAGCAATTCTCCTGCCTCAGCCTCCCGAGTAGCTGGGATTACAGGCATGCACCACCATACCCGGCTAATTTTGTATTTTTAGTAGAAATGGGGTTTCTGCATGTTTGTCAGACTGGTCTCGAACTCATGACCTCAGGTGAGATCCACCTGCCTCAGCCTCCCAAAGTGCTGGGATTACAGGCATGAGCCACCATGCCCATTGCTGGAAACTGCTTTTCTTACAGATCTCTCAAGTAGAAGCTATTTTGCCTCCCAAACTCCCATACGTCAGAGTCTTATCTCTCATTACTGTATCTGGACAGTTGATTTTCTTTCTCCTTCCTCTCTGAAATCTCCTAGTCCCTTTGAAACAAGTCCTACCAGATTGAACCATTCTCTGCTGTGCTTTTATGCGGTCATCTGCATATCTCTTTGCTCTTCCCTCATTCAGTGAATATTTTAGCATCTGGCTAATTGTCCTTATCTCTACTACTCTTCTTGTCATTATCTTCAGCGATTTAAAATGTCCACAAATAAATCCCTGGCCTGTCAGTTACTTGACCTCAGCCACCCACTTTAATAGTCATAACCCATCTTATTGTTACCAATATCTATACTGGCTGTAAAATCTGTTTTAAGTATCCCATTGTCTATCTCCACTTGTTTTTGCTAGTTAACTTCTTCTGGAATCTTAATGCTAACAATTCTAAAGACTTCAGTAGGATTTCCAGGCCATTGAATCTACCACTTTTTCATGGTCTCTTTGACAATTTCATCCTATTCCATGGCTTTGAATATGATGTTTTTGCTGGCAACCCTCAAGTTGATATCTAATTGATATCTGCAACTCCAACTTCCCACTTAACTCCGGACTTAACTATATGATATCTCATTTCTCTTTGACTTTTCCATTGGGTTGTCTAATAATAGAAAACTTGCACTTAACATATCCAAGACAGAATGTTTGATATCACCCTTTCCAACCTGTTTCTCAGTCTTCCTCATTTCAATAAATGGCAACTCCATTCTACCTATTGAAACTTCACAGTCATTTTTTACTACTGTTTTTCTTTTTAATTTTTTGAGACTGAATCTTGCTCTAATGCCCAGGCTGGAATGCAGTAGTGCGATCTCGGCTCACTGCAACCTCCATCTCCCAGGTTCAAGCAATTCTCCTGCCTCAGCCTCCTGAGTAGCTGGGATTACAGGCATGCGCCACCACGCCCAGCTAATTTCTGTATTTTTAGTAGAGACAGGATTTCACCATGTTGGCCAGGCTGGTCTCGAACCCCTCACCTCATGATACACCCACTTCTGCCTCCCAAAGTGCTGGGATTGCAGGCGTGAGCCACTGTGCCTGGCCACTGCTGTTTTTCTTAAACTCAATTCACCAGCAAATCTTCTGGAATCTTTCCTCAAAATATATTTAGCATATGACTGCTTCATGCTGCTTGTGCTATTGCCTTCCTTGTCCTTCTTTATCTAAGTCACTTTCATTTCTCTTCTGGATTATTGAAATCCCAACTGGTCTTACTGCATCCAGTCTTATTCATTTTCCCTCTGAATAGGCTCTTTATTGTTTACCATCCATTGCATCCATATAAAATGTAAGTCAGTTCATATTGCTTATTTGCTCGTAACCTCTCCACTGGCTTCTTGGTTCATTCAGAAGAAAAACTAAAGCTTTTATTATGACTTTCCAAGGCCCTGCATGTTGTGTCCCACCCTCTCCTTCCCTAATTTCCTGCCAGTCCCTCACTCATTTTATTTTAGGCATACTGGCCTTCATATTCTGACTTAGCTTTAAAAGAATAACTGGCTGGTGTATTTAGAATAGTTTGTAGGGGTAAATGTAGGAGTAGGAAGATCAATTTTGAGGCCACTGCAATAATCGAGGCAAGGGATGGTGGTGGCTTTGGATTATGATGGAGGTGCTGAGAAGTGACCAGATTTGCTGTGTATTTTAGTGGTTGGACTCTCAGATTTTGTTGCACATTTTTTCCTCTCAAGCCTCATAAATGTTGACCCATACTGGACCAAAAACAACTTATACATGATTTTTAGTAGCAAAGACATAGTTCTGCTACTTGCTCCCTATGTAAAGTTGCAAAGTTACCTGTACCCTCAAAATTGTCTTTCTATTATCTAAACCCAGCTCCTGCCCCAATACCACTGGTTAGTCAGATCCTCATGATCAATCCCTTTAGGCAGATAAAAACACCTCAATGCAGCATTCAGGCAGCTCTGCACTTCCCCAAATTGGCTATGTTTTAACATTACTTTTCTTTTATTCCCTTATTCAATCCCACATGAAAGTGCACATATCATTCATACAGATGGACTCAGATAAATGGAATGTGTGGGGAAGATCGTTAAGTAAGGGAGAATCTTCCCAGTGTTAGAATGCCATCGTCTTACTTTCTCTGATTCCTTGGCATGATGTTTCTGAATGGTTGGTTAGTGATTCCTTTCTTATAAAAACCATACTGCTTCTATTATTTATAGGGGATTATTATTTATTCTCATGAGGAATTATCCTAATTAGTATGGATTTCGGCAGTTTCAGGTTTTCTGATATAGAATCCATCATGTCTTTTAAATTTCTGATTGTAATAGTATATTCAGTTTTTATGTGTATTTTGTTATCTATTGTGTTTTCATTTCCAGAAGCAAATATTTATCCGCCTTTCTTCTTTTAAAATCTTTATAAGCTGAGTAAATTTCAATTATTGTGAAAAAGCAGCATTTCATAAAATGTTATTAGTCTTTTTTCCCCTGTCTAATCGGAGGGGGCCTGATGGAAGAGGGAGTTTGGAGGAAGGTGGAGAACTCCTAAAGACCAAAAAAGTGAACCTAGGAAGTGTTCCTAGGAGACATTGTATTTTAGCTCTGGCTGTGCTACACATAGTTTCATGCTTTTGAAATTCCACAGAAATCACCTTAAGAGAACTGGAAGAGAAAGAAGTGAAAAGAGTACTTTGAAATACAGCTTTATTTAGCACCTTGCTGATCTAAAGATTCTTGGATTCATGAGAATGAGAAATTATCTAAGGGAGGCCTACTGAATTCTCATCTATAGTCAGTACCTCCTTTGATGTAGTTAGCAGTAATTTTCAACTTAGTAAAGAGGATTTTTTCCCTTTAATTACACTTTCATTTGATTTATATTTGCCTGTTTAGGTTAGTGATGCTACTCAGAAAGAATTCTGTAAATGTAAATCAGACTCAGACAATTTAGCATTTTCTTGATTTCTATCTTTTTTTTGTGTACAACAACTATATTCATAGCAATGATTTGTGTCTTCTGATGATATGGCTATTTGGGGAATGTTATTCTTCTTTTCCTAAGTTTTTATTCGGCAATTACACTGAGATTTTTACATAACTTTTGTAAGCAATTTATTACCTCTTCCTTAAATAAGTCACCTATTTTTCACATTGTCACTGTAGTAACCGCAACTGTTGGGCAGTGTATCTGCCCCACTGCAGAATGTCACCCAGATTGGGCCACTAGGTTTATGATGTTGTATTTTTCCACATGGATTCTAGAATTGTAGCTGAGCCAATCAGACCCTGGATATTTATATCCAGTAGACAAGACCAAAATTGATTTGCAATTGAAGAGTTCCCAGTTTGTGGAATTTTTTGATTTGGTCACAGGACATGGAAATTCTTTACCTGACCAGATTTACTTAGTGGTGTTCTGCGTAGGACTGTCTCAAGCAGGTTTAGAGGACTCCTGGGTTTCAGCCCAAGGCTCTCCATCATCCCTTGGTAGGATTGGCACACCAACTAGTTTTCTTTTTCTTTCCATGTACTTGATGTCAGAAGGACTGAAGGTGCTCCTTGGGGTGCAATGATGTTTTGTTTGCTTTTTGTGTGTGTACATATATATTTGTTTTTAATGCTGACTTTATATTTTCTCTCCTTTTATTTTTGCAGTAAATACAATCAAGTGGCATCTTAAATTTTTGCTGGAAGTGGAGTCATGAGACTGAAGATATCTCTTTTAAAAGAACCAAAGCATATCCTTTTAATAGTTGTAAATCTTATGGATTTTCTTAATTATAGTATTGTTAAAAGTTTCTCTATTTTATATTCTAGTTGAAGAGTAGATTTTTTTCATTCCTTTAGTAGCTGTTTATCTAAATTGTTTTAAAATATTTAAGATCATGTGTTGTAGGTAATTCTCCAAAGTGAACCATTTGCTATAAGTCTTACTTTCAAATTCTTATTGACATTTTTCTTATTGTACTTTACTTAAGTACTATACTTAAATACTTAAAAACCAGTTTTTGTTTACTTTGGTAGGGTCTTAAAAAGAAGCTTTTTTTTTTTTTTTTTTTTTTTTTTTTTATAGACGGAGTCTCACTTTGTTGCCCAGGCTCGAGTACAGTCGGCAATCTTGGCTCACTGCACCCTCCACCTCCTGGGTTCAAGTGATTCTTCTGCCTCAGCCTCCTGAGCAGCTCAGACTACAGGCACCCGCCAACATGCCTGGCTAATTTTTGTATTATTAGTAGAGATGGAGTTTCACCATGTTGGCCAGGCTGGTCTTGAACTCTCAACCTCAGGTGATCTGCCCGCCCCAGCCTCCCAAAGTGCTGGGATTACAGGCATGAGCCACCATTCCTGGCCAAAATGAAGCTTTTGTAAAACCAAATAGTTTCTTTGCTAGTGTGATCTAGCATGTATTATTCCGCCGTGCTCTATTTCTTTACATTCATGATAAGGTAAAGGACAAGTTGAGGAAATCTAAGCAGTCAGATCCTCATTATTTCACATGGGAAGGTGACAATTAGTAGTATTTTCTCAAACACATGACCCTATATTTTGTCAGCAAGAGTCCCCAGTTATGTGTCAAGGAATTATGACAGGCCCCAGTATCATCATTCTTAGACATTGAGACTAATTCTACTCAAAGCATCCTTTGTAGACTTCATTGCAGGTCTGTGAAAGAATAGATAAAGAAATTGAAAGTAAGGGCTGAGAAATTTTTATAGCAATCTGACATTGTTATAATGTCCAAATTTTCTAATATTTCATTTTTATTATATTTTACAAAATATCCATCTGCAATGGATTCGAAATAAAGAAAAATCTGGTCCTTCATCAGAACTGGGAAAACACTGATTTAAACATTTGGTCAGACATTTTAAATTGGTAGGTGTTTTCATTTATATTATCTTGTCTGCTTATTTAACTATTAAGTGGAGATGTAATTATTTTTATTCCTACCTAAGTCATTTTTACTGTCTTTTCAAAAAAGTGTGCTTTCAAGAGTTCATGCCATACACAATTTTATAGATTTTGACCATGTCTACTGCCTGCTTTTACCTTTCAAGCCAAGAAATAACAATGTTTTTAGACTTTCTTGATCTGGCAGTCTTCTCATTTCTCCCATAGTTTTAGCTGACCTATTAGTTTGAAGATAATGCCATGGACATCTAGCATGTACTTACAGCAATTTATATAAGTATAAGCTAATGATTTTTGGTTTGCGATGTGTGCATATTTGTTTGTGTGAGTTTTCTTCCTTTCTAGGTTTTACCTAAGCTATTCCCATTTTAGTTTTACCTAACATTCTTTAGGCGACAGCAGTGATAATACAACAGTTTTTTCAGGAATGATCTAGTGTCCTTTTGTTTAGCTTATGTTTTGAGTTTTGAGTATTCCGGTGTCTCTTTATTACCTTTTTGTGCAGACTCTTAAGATCTTTCTATAATCTCTCTTTATTTTTTTGGTTTCTGCTTAATCTATCATATTTTGAAGTATTAAAAAATCTTGGAACATACTAGAATAATTAGGCACATTGTCTCTGTTTCCTTTATCATATTATTGCTCAGATAAGACAGTAAAAGTATTGGTGAGAAATGAAGGAAATAAAAGGATTATATCATAACAGTAAGAACAAACAACTCAACCAGGAATAATCTGGCAGTATAGAAATCCAGATGTAGCAAGAGAAAACATCCTTTGTAAATAACAAACTGAAATGCCTTGTAGGTACACAATTCTGCTAGGGTAAGTACCCTGTCCTGATGGAGGAAGTGAGGGCTACTTGAGCATCTCAATTTACCTAGAAATTCTTCTGATAAATTAGAGCTTAAAAAATGAGTTAAATAAAGTAAAAATTTTAGGGATCATATCTCATCCAGCACTATGCATCTTTTAAGTGAGGTAAATTATAATTGAATTATTTCCTAATTTTAATGTAGGAAAGTTTGGTATTGTCAATTAAAAATAAATGAAGAAATAAAATGAAAAATTAAAAAAAAGTTTGGTGAGATTTTAGTTTCAGCTGTTAAACCATAGGTTCTTTCCTAGGTGAATTGTTATGATAATATGTGTTTTAAAAGGATAGCCTACTGTTAGATTTCAGTCTTCTTTTGACACTTGATTATTTTTTCCTTAGCAAAAGAATACATGCTTATTTTAATAACTTAAATGATACAGATATATATAAAGAAAAAAGTATAGTTCCCTTTGCTCCCTACCTATCCCCCAACAGTTCAGTGTAGATTCTTTGATACCTTTTGATCTACTAGGTTTCTTTTGTGTACCTTTTGGCTTAGTTTATGGAATATTGTATAACACAACTTTTAAATTTTCATGTGGTCAGATCTTTTCTCCCCTTCCTTTTGGCATCTGGATTTCTTTCTTGCTTTCCATTCTTACAACTGTTTTAATAGATGCTTATTTTCTTTTATATAGAAAAAAATACCAGTCATAAAATGGAAAATACATTTAGAAGCTTGAAAACATTTGACCCTATTTTACTTACACCTTAAAATCTGCATCTGTGAATTATACTTTACTTACACCTTATAATCTGCATCTGTGAATTAAGATTTAAGACTTTTGTTATGTTTTATGTCTCCTTAACATGGTGACACATCAAGAATTAGTAAGCTGTGTGGGCTGGACTACTGCTGAGGAGCTGTATTCATGTAGTGATGATCACCAGATAGTGAAGTGGAACTTGTTAACCAGTGAAACAACTCAAATAGTAAAGCTTCCTGATGATATTTACCCTATCGATTTTCACTGGTTTCCAAAAAGTTTGGGTGTAAAGAAACAAACTCAGGCAGAAAGCTTTGTCCTCACAAGTTCTGATGGTAAGTTTTAAATAAACATTATATGCTCACTATTGTATTTAAAAGACTTAATAGTATGATTTATGCTTTAAGTTGTTTTACAAAACTGGTATTTGTGGATCTGCATATTTTTATCCACACATTGTATTTCTTTTCTGAATAGTCACTTGGTTTGTGTATGGGCTATGAAATTATTGTCACGAAAGAAAGTTAATTTAACTGGCATATACCAGGATTGAATATGGGCCTTTGGCATTATTATATATATATATATTTTAGAGACTGGGGTCTCACTCTGTTGCCCAGGCCAGAGTGCAGTGGTGTGATCATAGCTCACTGTAGCTTCAAACTCCTGGGCTAACACAATCTTCCTGCCTCAGCCTCTTGAGTAGCTGGGACTACAGGCACACACTATTATATCCGGTTAATTAACACTTTTTTTTTGTAGAGACAGGGTCTCATCTTGTTGCCCAGGCTAGTCTTGTACTCCTGGCCTCAAGCAGTCCTCCTGCCTTGGCCTCCCAAAGTGCTGGGATTACAGGTATGAGCCACCATGCCCAGCTGGCTTTACTTTTTTAGTACTCTTATGAGTTGAGTTAAGCTGTTCTCATAGTTTTAGTTTCTAAATTCTTCAAATTTAACTTAATATAACCACACTGAAAAAATACACATATTCATTTAGTAAGGTATCTGTTAAAATATATACTTTATTTTCCAGTACATGTTAATTTTCAGTTACAGAGTTGAAGAGTTTTATAATTTGACCAGAGCTTTCTTATTGGTGAATAGAAAGTATGATTTTTTTTTTTCACTTTTTAAGGGTATGTTTTTATATTTGTTTTCTTAGAAATACATGAACTGTTTTCATCTGTGTTATACTTTACCTGCTGTTTCAATTAAGAGTACATTCATTGAAAGTAACAGAAACTTACTTGGCTAACTTAAGCACAAATGGAGTATTTTGGTTCACCTAGCTGTAGGGGTAGATCAAGCACTAGTTGCATCAGGTCCCTGTTCTCACCATCTCTTGGGTAGGCTCTTTGCACATGGTGAACATGATGGTGAGTATGACGGTGGCCAGTAGCCCAAGGCTCATCATACTTCATAAGACTGCTTCTTCCTCAGTATCTCGTGCCGGCAGCTTGCAGAGGGACCCTAAATGAGCTTGGGTCATATGACCATCACTGAGTCAATCAGTTTAGTCAAGAGAAATGGACTTTGGGAGGCTGAGGCGCATCATTTGAGGTCAGGAGTTCAAGACCAGCCTGAGCAACATGATGAAACCCTGTCTGTACTGAAATACAAACAAATTTTAGGCAGGCATAGTGGCACATGCCTATAGTCCCAGCTACTCTGGAGGCTGAGGTAGGAGAATTGCTTGAACCTGGAAGGCAGAGGTTGCAGTGAGCTGAGATTTTGCCATTGCACTCCATCCTGGGTGACAGAGCAAGACTCTGTCTCAAAAAAAAAAAAAGACAATGGGACACTGATTGAGCATATCCAGCCTCAGGCCATCCACATGCAAAGAGAAAGAGAAAGAGAAGAGAAGAGGGCTTTTGTAACCTGAAGATGGAAAGGATGTTAAGACAAACAATAATATCAGATTATACCTCGTTTACCGAGAGACTTGTGGTAGTTTTTTAAAACTTTGTTTTTTAGAAACTTGATTAAATGAGATACATGTGTAAAATCACTTTGTAGAGTGCCTGGAGCTTAGAAGATTGGCTCTGAACCACAGCTAGAATTTAATTTACCTCAGATGATAAAGGGAGCATTTGACTTAAACAATTTTGATTTAATTTTGCATTTACAGAAAAGTTTTAAGAATCGTACAAACAATTCCTACGGGTCCTTTATCCAGATTAACTAGTTTAACATTTTGTCCCTTATACATTGGGACAAAGTGTTGGCTCTGTTTCTTTTTATACAAACCTCCCTCCCCCTCAACATATACCCTTTTTCTGAAAGATGTGAGAGCAATTTGCAGACATGTAGTTTTAACCATAAATACTTCAATGCATTTCCTAAGAATAAGAAGTTTCTGTTACATTGCCACAATTTGTTGATAAAAATCAGGACATTTAACATTGATGCAATACTGTTATCTAATCTATAGTTTATATTTAAATTTTAACAATTGTTCTAATTTTCCATAGAAATTTATTTTTGCTGGTACGGGATAACATATTGCTTTTGTTGTGTCTCTTTAGCTTCCTTTAATCTGGAACAACTCTTCACTCTTTTATGATCTTGACAGTGTTGAAGAATATATGCCTGTTATTTTATAGTTCTTCAATTTGTTTTTGTCTGATGTTTCCTCATGATTAGATTCAATTTATATGTCCTTAGCAGGAATACTTGGGGCATCAGATTAGGAGATTAATGATGTTGGTTTGACCCATTATTGGTGATGTTAACCTTAATTATAAGTTAAAAAGTTCATGTTCATTAAGTTAATTCTGTAAAGTTACTATTTATTCCTCTTAATAATTTGTGAAAAGATACTTTGAGACTATGTAAAAATATTATCTTCCTCATCAAACTTCCTCCCACTCTTTTAGTGTCTATTGATGACTCTTGGCTGAATCATTTATTACTAAGATGGTTTGCCAAATGGTGATTTTTCCAACTCCGTAATTCCTTCCATATTGATTAGTTGGTATTCTATTCCAAGGAAGAGGTTCCTGTCCCATGCCCATATATTTATTTGTTTTTTTTTTTGTTTGTTTTTTTGGGGGGGGTGTCAGATTACACTTGTGGATTCTCATTTTATTTCATAAATATATTATTATCATTTTTAGATTTTGATGTTAAAAGTGCCCCAGATTTGGCCAGTGAGAGCCCCATCAAGCCAGCTACAGTGATTTTTTTTTTTTTTAATTTTATATGTGTCCTCATCATTTTTTGAGCACTTCCTTGCTGGCACAAGATGTTCCAGGCTTATCTTGTACTTTCTTAGTCCCAGCCCCCAAATCAGCCATTTTCCATAGAGACCTGTTCTTTTTCTGGTGGTTAATGATATTTAAAAAAACAAGATAGCAGTGCTAGCTGTGCTCATTCCAATGGGGTGTATTTGCTTCAAGGCCCTTTCAATGGACAGAGCTAAGAACTGTGAATATAAAACCTTGAAACAAGTAACATAATAGACATATGTATACAGTGGTATGATAAATCAGAGGGACATAAAACTCTGCTGTGATGTGGCTAAGGGAGGGTCAAGAGAAATGTCAAGAAAGTCTTGTATTTAAGCACAGTTTTGCAGTCTTGACTTTTTTTTTTTTTTTTTAATAGACTATAAAAAAGCTGGAAAAGGTATAAAGGAGAGGAACCAAAATAGTAAAATGGATAAAATACTTGCCTTATATAATTTTATACTGTGTCAGGCAACAGGTAGACAAAAGCAAGCTACTTAGTAGCAGAAGTTTGTACATATATTGGCAAAAAGTAAAAACACTGTAACTTTAAAGGACATAAGCTAATTATATAAGAGATGTCAGAGAGACAAGTCAACAGTGCAAAGAATAAGTGATACAAGAAGCCAAGAAAGGATCAGTTTGGTTTCTGAATGATCAAGTCTAGTAATATACAGCTGGTAATTTAAAACACTTTCTCATCCATAGTTGTGGTATATTTATTGGCACGTTGTTTCTGAAGCATAGACATATACCCAGACCATAGGTATTTAAATTATGTTAACTAAATCAAAAGGTTTATGAATTTGAATTTTTCCCTATTTTGAACATATATAATTATTTTGAAACCAAGTAAGCATATGCATTTTCAGTTTATTTTAAAATATTTAAATAATTTTGTTTTTGTGCCTATTTTCCAATAGATTTATGTGTGAGATTAAGAATAATTAATATTTGCCTTTATGCCTCTAGTGCCTGTTACTTAGTCTAGTAGTAGGTGCTTTGTTGATTGAATAAATAAAATAGATTTTTCAAATGTAATTTCTTTTAGGTAAATTTCATCTGATTTCCAAGTTAGGAAGAGTGGAAAAAAGTATAGAAGCTCACTGTGGAGCAGTACTTGCAGGAAGATGGAATTATGAAGGAACAGCATTAGTTACAGGTAAGTTGTCTGTTAAAATGACATTTGAAATGAATATTTTAAAGAAAAATTTCCAAAGAAACAGAATATTTTCATTTAGCAATAATGTCTAATAGCATTGTCTAATAGCAAATAATTGGCATAGTGTTGTTCTACACTGCTATATAAATGTTATAATTCAAAATGTTATATTAATCATTTTCTTATGTGACCTTTGGAGACTGTTCTGTCAAAGAAGGCTTTTGGAATGGTCAAATATGGGATAAATAAAAGTTGTAATTCTTTAAAATTTGAAAATTCCAAATATTCTCATTTAACTGACCGTTATCCCCATTCTGTTTCTTTCCCGTCCCCTGCCCTACTCTAAGGATTCTCAACTTCACCTATTACATTAGTTATATATTGCTTATAACAAATTACTCTAATAGTTAGTGACTTAAAATAATAAGCATATAGTACCTGATAGTTTCCGTGGGTCAGGGAACAGTTTAGGTGGGTTGTTCGGTCTCACTCAGAGCCTCTCATGAGGTTCTGGTCAAATTGTTGGATGGGGCGGCAGTCATATGAAGGCTTGTCTGGGGCTGGAGGATCCACTTCCAAGATGTCTTACTCACATGGTTGTTGGCAGGAGGCCTTAGTTCTTCTCTGGCTTTGAAAGGAGACCTTAATTAATTCCTTGCCACATGGACATCTCCATAGGGCTGCTTAAGTGTTTTTACAACATGACAGCTGGTGTCTCCCAGTGATCCAAAAGAGAGCCAGGTAGAAGCTACTATATCTTTTGTAGTGCATCCTCAGACATTATACTCCATTTCAGTTATATTCTGTTAACTTAGCAAGTCACTAAGTACAGCCCACACTGGAAGAGAGGGAAATTAAACTGTGCTACTTGAAGGAAAGAATAACAAAGAATTTGAGGATGTGTTTTAAAACCACCATGCCTATACTCTGGACCTTCTCTAGGATTTTCCTCAGTGAACTGGCCCTTCTCTCTTACTTGTAGCTTTAACATCTTTTCCAGTGGTTTCTTTATCAGCATGTAAATATGTTCGGATGTCACCCATCTTAAAAATTAAGAAGAAATAGAAATCCCTCTCTTAACAAACAACTCTCTCTACCTGCAACTATTTTCTTTCTCCCTTTTTCAGCCAAGCTGTTCAAAAGAGTAGTCTATTACCTCACTTCATTCAGTCCGCAGCTCACTGGAATTTGGCTGCAGCTCTGCTTATTACACTGGAAACACTTTTCTTGGAATTCTAAGAGATTGCAGTGACAAAGGAAACATTATTTGAGTAATATACTTATAAGTCTTCTAAGATTGAAAGAAATAAAAATTTTAGTCATGAAAGTTAAGCTACTTTGATAAAATCATTTCAAAGTAATTTCTATTAAATGATACAGTTATAAAGTACTCTGTCATTTAATTAAACTGTATCTGAATTTTAAATATGCAGTAATACTCCATGATTTGAGGAAGCCTAGAAAAAAAAAGAATATGCAGTAGTATAGATACTGTTAATTTTTATATGCAAATTTAATGTTTAAATTTATTTTCTATAGGTAAAAATACTGATTAAATTTTTTTTCCCCGTATAGTTGGAGAAGATGGGCAAATAAAAATTTGGTCAAAGACTGGGATGCTTAGATCTACTTTAGCTCAGCAAGGTATGTTTTACAATTGACAATTTCATTTTTGCAAATTATACAATACAAAAATGCCTTAAAGTTTTGTTTTAGAAAAAATCTAATATGGTGGTTGAGACTGACTTTGGTTGAGTTCAAAACCTGTAATCTCTTATTTTTTACACTTTTTTGTCTTGCTTTGCTTGGTACCTGATGTACCATGGTAACGCTATTATTTCAAGCTAAGAAATATAAGAAATACTCAAGGGCTTCTTCTTTATGTTAGTGAATCTCTATAAAGGCAGTTATAAGCTAAATATTTTTAAAAAATAATTGTGAAACGTTTGAAGCATTTCTTATACAGAATGGAATTGGCTGTCTAGTTTAGTAAATCATAGTATGAAAAGACATTGAGTATCTCCTTACTTAAAAACCCCCAATAACTTCATAATATTAACACCCCTTCCAAATTAAGTTGTATGTTTGATTTCTATACTAATGGAGGGGAACAGACACACTAAGAATCTGAAATTTGGTAAACCACACTATTTAGAGTAGCATCTTAATTTTTTATGTTAATAGAAAGGAGTGGCCATAAAGTCAATCCAGTGGTCCTTCCTGTTAGAAGTTAGATTACATATGATTTTTTTCTGTGTAACAGATTAATTTTCTTAGTTAGATTTTACGTAGGAATAGTAAGCAGTTTTAATGTTTACCTGAGCGTGTATCAGCTGATCTTCAGGTTGCCAAAAAACTTGAGGACTATTCCTCAGAACTATTTGATAAAGTCATATTGTGAAACATTTTCAATAACTGACTTCCAAAAATTTCCAAATTTTATTTTAAAAATCACATTTACTTTTAGGATAAGGTTCAAATCACTTGCATTTCTTTAGCTATATATTAACTGAATGTTAGCAAAGCTAACCAGAAATACTAGGTAGTATTTCTTTTCTGAGCTTAAATGTTTGCTACAGATAATCTCAAGGTAGAATATTTATTTATGAGTAGAAAATTCAGAGTTCATAGAAGTAGCCATGGGTAAATTTCAGTTAACAGCAAAAGTCAACTTATTGTTACTTTAGTAATAAATGTACCTTTAGAACATAAATCTTACTTTAATCTTCTAGTAGGCAGATGGATTTACCTTTGGCTTCATAGATTTTTCTTTTAAGGCTACTTATTTGACATTCTTACTTTGTGATGACTGACTTACGAGTAATTGACAGAATTCTTCCAGAGATCACTGGCCTCTTGGAAGAACTACAAGAATTTCAGCTACTGCTACTGCTGAGACAGTGTGCAGCAGCTGAAATGCTATATCCATTTTTCCTTTCTTTTCTCTTTCTTCTGTCAACTTGTTGCCTATAGATGACACAGATCTTCAGAGAAATTCTAAAAGCCAATCCCACTATCCACCATAGAAGATTTTTCCTTCCTTCCTTCTTCCCTCCCCTCCCCTCCCCTCCCTTCCCCTTCCACTTCCACTTCCACTTCCACTTCCACTTCCACTTCCACTTCCACTTCCACTTCCACTTCCTTCCTTCCTTCCTTCCTTCCTTCCTTCCTTCCTTCCTTCCTTCCTTCCTTCCTTCCTTCCTTCCTTCCTTCCTTTCTTTTTTGACAGGGTCTTGGTCTGTCACCCAACTGGAGTACAGTGGCACAATCTTGGCTTACTGTAACCTCCTCCTCCTGGGCTCAATTGATCTTGCCACCTTGGCTTCCCAAGTTGCTGGGAGTACATGTGTGTGCCACCACACCTGGCTAATTTGTTGTATATATAGATATTTTTTCTGGTAGAGACAAGATTTTGCCATGTTCCCGGGCTGGTCTTGAACTCCTGGGCTTAAGTGATCCTCCTGCTTCAGCCTCCCAAAGTGTTGGGATTACAGGTGTGAGCCACTGTGCGAGTCTGAAGATTTGAATTCTTTCCCGAGACCCTTCACCAGTGCCCTCCCAGTGCTGCTTCCACTTCCTTCAATTTTTCTGTTACCTCCTTCCCATTTACTCCCTGTGGATTCACCATTTCAGATGTTCTAGAGTCTAAAATGGAAACTTGGAATAAGTTGTTTAATACAAACATTGTTAATTGTTTAGTCTAGGTCAGGGGTCCCCAACCCTTGGGCCACAGACCAGTAGCTGTCTGTTGTGTGTTAGCTGGGCAGTACAGCAGGAGATGAGCGGTGGGTGGGTGAGCAAGTAAAGCTTTATCTATATTTACAGTTGCTCTCCATCACTTCCATTACTGCCTGAGCTCCACCTCCTGTCAGATCAGTGGTGACATTAGATTCTCATAGAAGTGCAAATCCTATTGTGAACTGTGCATATGAGGGATCTGGGTTGTTCACTCCTTATGAGAATCTGATGCCTGATGATCTGTCACTCTCTCCCATCACCCCAAAATGGGACCATCTAGTTGCAGGAAAACAAGTTCAGGGCTCCCACTGATTCTACATTATGGTGAGTTATATAATTATTTAATTATATATTACAATGTAATAATAGAAATAAAGTGCACAATAAATACGATGCCCTTGAATCATCCTGAACCATCCCCCACCTGGTCCATGGAAAAATTGTCTTCCACAAAACCAGTTCCTGGTGCCAAAAATGCTGGGGATCACTGTTTTAGGTGATAATAGTGCTAGTAGTTTAGTGCTGTAGTTTTCCTGTATAATGAGTCTGGAACCAAATTGCTACTTATTTTATTCGCATGGGGAAAATGCATTCAGAGTCTCCAGACTTGGAAAGGCTAGCTGGAAGCACATGTTCACAAATGAAGAAAATTGGAGATCACAATTAGATGGCCCTCAGCTTAATCTGGCCCACCAGCATGGTAGAGGCCCAATATTAAAAATCAGGACATTTTGGCCAGGCATCGTGGCTCACTCCTGTAATGCCAGCACTTTGGGAGGCCGAGTTGGGTGGATCACTTGAGCTCAGGAATTTGAGACCAGCCTTGGCAACATGGCGAAACCTCAACTCTATAAAAAATACAAAATTTGCTTCTGCTTTTCATATTATAGTGACAAAGCCATTGCCTAATCCCATGCCATAAAAATTTCACTTATATTTCAGTGCTTACATTCAGGTCTGTGATCCATTTTGAGTTAGTTTTTGTGTGAGGTGTTTATTTTAGAGAGGGATGGTGATGTTCTTCCCCTCACTGCCTTCCCATAGATGGGTAAATAAGATTTTCTTAAAAGCTAAAATACAGAATATACCATAAAATACAGGTGATTTTCTGATGTATTCGTTATATCATGTAATGATATTACCCATCAACATTTAAAATGTGTTTTCCTTAACATCAAATGACTTTGAAATGACTATCGTTGTCCTATTTTAATGTTATTGTTCTCATTCAAAGTTTGTTAATTATGGATTAATAAGCAGAATTAAATTAGCTAGATATCCCCATTTTGGCTAACCTCTTGGTATTTCAACAGAGTAATCTGATATCTTTTTCTGGACTAAGAATTACAAACTTACTATAGAATTATGCATCTAATTTTTGAGTTTTTAATCATTGGTGCCACCAACACTTTCCTAATAAGGCATAGACTTTTCCTTTTTTGTCTCCAGAAAAATCAGTAGAGCAGTTAAGTTGTTATAATGACACTAACCCAAAAGGAAAGGTCCCTAATTACTTATAAAGTTTCTTTGATCTATTAGACACTGCAAATTTTGAGGGTGATTGTAAATCTGAACTACTGAGAGCTAGATGCTAAAGGCTCAAGTAAGAAGGTCAAGGCAGCTGGGGGCACAAGACTGCTGTCTCCTTTGAAGGGAGAAACTAAATTTTGACACAAAAATGAAATAACATAAACCTGAATTATAAAATTTGGAATTCTGTAAACAGTGTTGAAAGCATCCATGTGACTTTGTCTATGTGTGTTAATTATACTTATTTCTTGATGAATAGAGATTAATTCCTGAATTCATTTCTTGACTATTGGAGCCAGATGTTTGGATAGAAAAAGCCATAGTCATTAACTTCTCTTCTAATCCAGAAGATACTTTAATCTCAGTTTTGGGTGGGGGGATTTGACTTAGTTTAAAAATGATTCTTAATGGTATTTATGGGGAGTTTATTGTTCCTTATTAGAGAAAAATAATATGTACACCAGAGATAATTATACTTAGGCCATATGTTTTGTGTCATTGTTCCAGTTTTAATCTCTAATTAAAGTATATAAAGTAATGCTGCAAACCTTTAAGGACATTTTCCCCACACTGTTTTCAAGTGGAGGAATAGAACAACAAAACATGGAACTTGTCTAGAATGAATTTAGTAAAGGAGGTGAACTGTAAATGTAAATAATTGTGGCTGGGCACAGTGGCTTACGCCTGTAATCTCAACACTTGAGAGGCTGAGGTGGGCAGATCACTTGAGCCCAGGAGCTGGAGATCAGCCTGGGCAACATGGGAAAACCCGTCTCTACAAAAAATACAAAAGTTAGCTAGGCATAGTGGTGCATCCCTATAGTCCCAGGTACTCAGAAGACTGAGGTGGGAGGATCACATGAGCCCGCAGGCGTTGAGGTTACAGTGAGCTGTGATCATGCCGCTGCACTCCAGCCTGGGCGCCAGAGTAAGACCCTTTCTCAAAAAAATCAATCAATAACAATAAATAAATAAATAAATGTAATACAAGGGAATGTGCTTAAGGTGCTGTCGGTGGCAGGTGGGAGTGGACCAGAGGGTTAAGATTAATGCTCTGGGGAGAGTGAAGGTATTGGGAAGTCTTCCTGGCAAATATTGCAGCATCTTTTGAACTGGGCTTTGAAGAGTGAAGAAATAGGAAAGGAAATGGGCTTGTTGGCATTGGAGTGAAGCTGTTAAGAAGCTTGGCATCATAAGAGGCTTAGAGACAGAAGACTGTGAGACATATAAATCAGGTGAGTGGGAGCTAACTTCTTGGGCCAGAGTGTAGGCCGTGTGAAGGATAGTACTGCCAAGGGGACCAAAACACTGACAGTCCTGGATGCTAAAGGAAGGGGTTTGGCATTTATTCTATAAGCATATAAAACCTTTAAAAAATTGACCAGGAAAGTAAAAGATAATGCCAATCTTTTAGAAAGATTCCCTTTGCAGTAATAATAAAACTAGAGAAGGTAGAGATTAAATAGAGGTGGCCAGTAAGGTTTGAATGAAAACTTGAACAAAGGCAGCGATTAAGGCTTGAATAGAGGCAGTGACAACAGTAGTTGGAAAAGTGAATAGTTCTCAGGGACTGAGAGGGATGTACCCTGTAAGGGTAAAGACTTCAAAGAGGGATAAATTAGGAAATATATGTGAAGGGATGATGGTTTTGGATATGTAGAATTTGAAGCTCTGTGATGGAGATCTCTTTGGATCAAGTAGAAATGTGTTGGAGCTCAGAGGTAAGTATTAATTTGGGAGTCAGTTACATTAAGTGAAAGGTGAAACTATGGGGAAAGTTGAGACCCCCCAAGGGAGAAGTGGTTGAAGATAGAAACTTAAAAAAAAAAATGCCTTTATTTAAACTTTTTCTTGTATTGATCCAGTGACATATGTAAGCATGGAGCCTGGAATTTTTTGAATAAATCCCACTTGATTAACTATTGTTAGCTCATGTCTCCTACAAATGAAATGAAAAGGAAATCATTCTTGGTTTTTGAATGCCAATGATTGGCCAAAACAGAAAAAAAAAAAAAAAAATCAAATGGCTACTACTGTGAACAATACAGTAAGCAAATGCTTGCTTATTACATTACAAAATAATTTGTAGTAGTAGTAGTAGTTAACAGATAGTGCTATATAGTACCAGACTCTATTTCAAGTACTTTACTTCTATTCACTCAATGTAGACCAATACTGCATTCAAGGCAAAGATAGCTAATGCTTTATTATAGTAGTGAACAGTTTGTTTCAAAGGCATTCTTAAAAACATACAAAACAATGTTTTTAGGGGATACTTTTATAGTATGAATGTGAAAAACATGGTATATTTGACCATGTACTTCCTTAAAACAATTGAAATACATTTTTGTCTCCTCTTCTGTGGTTTAAAATGCCTTCAACAGGTTGAAAGAATTTAGATAATTTGTTTTATGGAGAGATAAGGGTCTGACATTTAACACAACCCCAGGTGCATGTGGTTTCTTAAAAAATGTCAAAAAGGTCACATGATTTTAGTGTACAAAGTTAGAAAAACAAGATCTTTTTGAGTGTCTTAGCAGAAATGGAGCATAAATTAAATTTTCCGATATAAAAAGTAAAAAACTATTATAAAGCTATTTGTTTTTTGTCCATTTTTGTTAATGATTAAATAAATAACATTTTGTTACATAATTTGCTAAACTCTTTATTTTAAAGTAATTCAATCCAAAGGCTAAATTTGTTATTTCCATGCTGACTTTGCAAAGCGAAACATAGCAGTGGGAATAATTCATACTTTAAAAGTATATTTTAAAAATTTGAAATATTATAGATTTTTAAATGCTAGTGGATGGATTTCATAATAATAGAAATGATTTTGTGAAGCTGATTCTTCCACTTTTAATAATGATCTTTATTAGAACCACCCAAATTGAAAGCTGTATAGCTATGTAGTTTATTTCCTTTTAGAAAAGAAAATGTTCACATATACAGTAGTTTCATGCTTAATATTTTATTTTAAATGTAAGGAATGATTATAATAAAGATCAAGGCTTTTGATGTTATATCCATTTTGAGTTTTTAGTGGTTAAGGAGAGTAACTAATGAGTCCTATCTATTGACCTTGCTTATTTATCATAAATAAATTATTTTTTTCCATATTTGTTTCCATAGCTTGTATTTTGATTGAAGGAATGTGGTTAAAAACCACATGTTATAACAAAGGAATTACTTAACTTTTTCTTTATAAGCTTATTTTCTTTTATTATATAAGTTACACCTGTTTTTTTTAACATTATTGTTTACAAATTTGTTTTATAAGCAGGAAATGAATTATCTCTTTGTCCCAAAAGGGAAGATAAATACGATGAAGAAAGGTTCATAAACAAGGAAATGGTGTCATAACTGACTTAATGGGACCACAAATTAAATGTTAAAGTTAAGAGAACTAAAGAGTCCTTAGTTCCTCATTCTATACCCCAACCGTGCCTTTTACCACAACTAAAGCCTTAAAGTCACATCCTGTATAACTCAATGGGAGTTGTATTTATTGAATTACTTCCTTGAGGGTAGGTGTTTGTCATAGTTTAGTATACACCCCAGGAAAGTATAATTTTACTGAGTGTATTTATGAAGATTTGATAGTCTATAAATTAAAACATATTAATTTACTTTTTTGTACAAAAATTATAACTATAATAATGGAAATAAAGATGGCATCTATAATTCTGCCACCTTAACTAGTAAGTCCCTGTTACTCCTTTCCAGTGATCAACAAGAACTACATTTGAAATATCTGAAATTTTGACTTCTATTTTTGGGGGAGTTTATTAAGGTTAAACTTCGTTCATTTGGAGATTTATTTTTGAAGCACAGGTCAACTCCTGGCTACTCCCAGACAATATTCCCAGAAAATATACTCATCAAATACAGAAGAAGGAGGAGTACTTTCTGAGGTTGGCCATCTCATCAGGAAGAATTTCTGTGGGTTCCTTTGATCCAGAACAATCCTAGATGTCATTGACTAAACAGGATTTAGATATTTTATAACACCTGAACTGTGGAAGACATGTTTCAGGGTTTCTTTTTTTGGACTGGGTCTAGACTAGACTTTCTAACCTCTATAAACCATTGGGACTTGCTCACAATCGAATTATATTTTTATTAGGGAGAAAATGGCACAAAAAAAGTAGAGTACCTCTTAAACAAAAGCATTTGTCTTACTGAAATTTATTCCCTGTTGATTGTATCATCAGTTGGGCTTTTCATTTAAATAAACAATTAAATTTTATTGATTGCCCACAAACCCTGAAATTCAGATTTCATTCCACTAAGAATGTAAATTCCTTAAAGATTCATTCATTTATTCATTGGTTCATTTATTCACAGAAAGTCAGTTACTACAATAGTCTGATTTAGGAGTCCTAGACAATTTTTTTTTTTTTTTTTTTTGAGACGGAGTCTGGCTGTGTCGCCCAGGCTGGAGTGCAGTGGCGCAATCTCGGCTCACTGCAAGCTCCGCCTCCCGGGTTCATGCCATTCTCCCGCCTCAGCCTCCGAGTAGCTGGGACCACAGGCGACCGCCACCACGCCTGGCTAATTTTTTGTATTTTTAGTAGAGACGGGGTTTCACCATGTTAGCCAGGGTGGTCTCGATCTCCTGACCTCGTGATCCGCCCACCTCGGCCTCCCAAAGTGCTGGGATTACAGGCTTGAGCCACCGCGCCTGGCCGACAATTTTTAAAAGCTGGTTTTGTAAGTATATTTGGGTTACTATTTCATAGATTAGCTACATAACCTTGATTCACCTGCCTAATGAATAGGCAACTGGGCCAGGCAAGTGGAATACAGATTATTTACTGCCATATAACCAATGCTTTCAATAAATATGATAGTCATTTTTTAAAACTAGGCTTATATAAAGTATAATCTTCCAGAAGACATTAGGTAACCTAGAAAGTAATTAAGCTAAGAAATACTATGCTTAAATGTAATTTATTTTAAAAATCCCATCTCTAAATTCCTATTGGCAATTGAAAACACTATCAAGTGTAATGTAGTTTATAGAGTGGTAGGTAAATCAAACTTGTGCTTTTCCTCTGGAAGTAAACTTTATGCTAGTTATAAGATATTGGAGCTTTTTTAAGCCAAGGTTTCAGGCAAAAGCCAAACCTGATAACAAAATTTTTCCTAATCTGATATAAAAAAATTTGCCATTTGTGAATTCATGAGTTGGAGGTTATTAGATTATTTTGGGATGAAGTTATTTCTGTCCATTAGTCTGCTGCTTAAGTAGCATGTGAGGGGAAGTTCTGTTGCCTGTTGTAGCATCAGGTATGATAATTGATTTATAAGGTGAGTATACCATTTGTATTTTAATACGTAAAATTTAAGTTACTTTATGCATTGAGTCAGTTTAATACTGATGGCTCTAACTCCATTGCTGGGTCATACCCAAAAGAAAGGAAATCAGTATATTAAAGAGATAGTTACACTTTTGTGTTTGTTGCAACTCTGTTCACAATACCAATATTTGGAGGCAACCTAAGTGTCCATCAACAGATGAATAGATAAAGAAAATGTGGTACTTATATACAGTGGAGTACTATTCAGCCATAAAAAGGAATGAAATTCAATCATTTGCTACAACATGGTTGGAACTATAGTTCATTCATTATGTTGAGTGAAATGAGCCAGGCACAGAGAGACAAACGTTGAGTGTTCTCACTTATTTGTGGGATCTAAAAATCAAAACAATGGAACCCAGGGAGATAGAGAGAAGAAGGATGGTAACAAGATCCTGGGAAAGGTAATGGGGGTTGTGAGGGAGGTGGGGTGGTTAATGGGTACCAAAAATAGAATGAATGAGTAAGTCCTAGTATGTGATAACACAACAGGGTGAGAGTATAATTGGATTGTTCATAACACAAAGGAAAAATGCTTGAGGGGATGGATACCCCATTTTCCATGATGTAATTATTTTATATTGCATGCCTGTATCAAAATATCTCATGTACCCCATAAATATATATATCTACTGTGTACCCACAAAAATTAAAAATAAAAATTTTTAAAAAGCTCTAGGTGATTACAATGTGCAGCCAAGCCCCAAGACTGCTGCTTTAAACCAACATCATTTGTTGAACTAGTTGCAAAGAAATGTAAAAACATTTGCTGCCAATAAATAAATACATACTGATGACTGTCAATGATGGGAAATGATAAATCATGACTTTTCTACTATTCCTTCATATTAAAATGAAGTATATTTATTTTATCTTAGGTATTTCAATAGCATTGTATATGGAATTTCTAAAAACTCCATATTTTCTCAGCAAGATCCTAATTAGTTAAAAGTATAGTATATCAGTTGCTCACAGTAGATTTTCAAAGGTCACTATTAACTCAGTCAGCATTTCAACATCAGACTATACTCTAATTTGAAAGGTCTGTTGAAAAGAGAAGAAATGAAATGACACCTCATATGACTTTTTTGATCCTCTTAACAATCTCTCTTTTTATAAGGCATAATAATTAAAGTTTATCAGCCTTTTTTTTTTTTCATCTTTCAGGAACACCAGTGTATTCAGTAGCGTGGGGCCCTGATTCAGAAAAGGTTCTTTATACAGCAGGCAAGCAACTAATCATTAAACCTCTTCAACCAAATGCTAAAGTTTTACAGGTACTTTTCAGTCATTTGTAAATTGTTATCAGGGTCTGCCTGACTGCTAAACTAGAGGGCACTTGCTTAGGAGTCTCTTTCTTTTGGGTGGTCTTTTTACAGTCTGGTCTTTAAGTACATGGTTTAATCAGCCTTTATTACAGAACAAGGAATATCTTTATATTTCCAACAAGGTTTGTTTTCCCGGTATTCCAACTCATTTTGATAATGATACAGCATAGTTTGCTAATAAGAACACAGGCTTTGGAGTTAGCCACTTGGGTTTAAATATTCACTTACTTACCTATACATGACCTTAGGCAAGTTATAAAATATTGTTGAATGTCAGCCTTCTCATCTCTTACTTAGTGACACTAATATCAGCTGAACAGGATTGCTGTGAGGATTAAATGAGTTAAATTACGAAGTGCAAAGGACAATTCCAGGCATACAGTAAGCACTCAATATAGAGTACCTGTTATTATCTGTATTATTATGCTATTATAAGTTGCTCTGCCATCTCTACCTTTTAGTCAACCGAGGAGACCAGGAAAACATTGTAGAATGACTAGATCTTGAGTAAGAGATTTGTTGGTAGACATTGACAGGGTACAGCAGGCATAGATGTGTTTTAACAGTTGAGTAGATGTAGATTTTAGGGAATAAGGACACAGAGATGACTTTGAGGTTCCATATTAATAACATCTGTATAGATTATGCTATGTGTATTTTACACAGCCAACATGCATTTACATTTTTACAGTGTGCAGAATACTCTGCTAGAAACTATAGGGACATGCAAGAATAGAATATACAAGCCCCTGTCCTTAGGCACGTAAGGTAAAAAATTTGGGCAAAGGGAAGAAGCTGGGAAAGAGGACTAGATCTGATGGCTCTTAGTCAAAGTCCTTCCATGCCAATTACCTACGCTGAAAATCTGCTATGAAATTTATACAGCAAAAACAGGCAAGTTGAATATTTTAGTTTATACCTTTAGTTTATAGTTATGTGAATTTGTTTTTTTTTTCTTTTTTTTTTTTAATAATACTTTAAGTTCTAGGGTACATGTGCACAATGTGCAGGTTTGTTACATAGGTATACATGTGCCATGTTGGTGTGCTGCACCCATTAACTCATCATTTACATTAGGTATTTCTCCTAATGCTATCCCTTCCCCATCCCCCCACCTTACTACAGGCCCTGGTGTGTGATGTTCCTCGTCCTGTGTCCACGTGTTCTCATTGTTCAAATCCCACCTATGAGTGAGAACATGCGGTGTTTGGTTTTCTGTCCTTGTGATAGTTTGCTGAGAATGATGGTTTCCAGCTTCATCCATGTCCCCACAAAGGACATGAACTCATCCTTTTATATGGCTGCATAGTAATCCATGGTGTATATGTACCACATTTTCTTAATCCAGTCCATCATTGATGGACATTTGGATTGGTTCCAAGTCTTTGCTATTTTGAATAGCACTGCAGTAAACATACATGTGCATCTGTCTTTATAGTAGCATGATTTATAATCCTTTGGGTGTATATCCAGTAATGGGATGACTGGGTCAAATGGTATTTCTAGTTCTAGATCCTTGAGGAATCGCCACACTGTGTTCCACAGTGGTTGAACTAGTTTACAATCCCACCAACAGTGTGAAAGCATTTCTATTTCTCCATATCCTCTCCAGCATCTGTTGTTTCCTGACTTTTTAATGATCACCATTCTAACTGTGTGTGAGATGGTATCTCATTGTGGTTTTGATTTGCATTTCTCTGATGACCAGTGATGATGAGCATTTTTTTCATGTGTCTGTTGGCTTGCATAAATATCTTCTTTTGAGAAGTGTCTGTTCATATGCTTTGCCCACTTTTTGATGGGGTAGTTTGTTCTTTTCTTGTAAATTTGTTTAAGTTCTTTGTAGTTTCTGAATATTAGCCCTTTGTCAGATGAGTAGATTGCAAAAATTTTCTCCCATTTTGTAGGTTGCCTGTTCACTCTGATGGTAGTTTCTTTTTGCTGTGCGGAAGCTCTTTAGTTTAATTAGATCCCATTTGTCAATTTGGCTTTTGTTGCCATTGCTTTTGGTGTATTAGTCATGAAGTCCTTGCCCATGCCTATGTCCTGAATGGTATTGCCTAGATTTTCTTCTAGGATTTTTATGGTTTTAGATCTAACATTTAAGTCTTTAATCCATCTTGAAATAAGTTTTGTATAAGGTGTAAGGAAGGGATCCAGTTTCAGCTTTCTACTTATGGCTAGCCAGTGTTCCCAGCACCATTTATTAAATAGGGAATCCTTTCCCCATTGCTTGTTTTTGTCAGGTTTGTCAAAGATCAGATGGTTGTAAATGTGTGGTGTTATTTCTGAGGACTCTGTTCTGTTCCATTGGTCTATATCTCTGTTTTGGTCCAGTACCAGACTGTTTTGGTTACTGTAGCCTTGTGGTATAGTTTGAAGTCAGGTAGTGTGATACCTCCAGTTTTGTTTTTTTTGTTTAGGATTGTCTTGGCAGTCCTGACTCTTTTTTGGTTCCATATGAACTTTAGTTTTTTCCAATTCTGTGAAGAAAGTCATTGGTAGCTTGATGGGGATGGCATTGAATCTATAAATTACCTTGGATAGCATGGCCATTTTCATGATATTGTTCTTCCTATCCATGAGCATGGAATATTCTTCCATTTGTTTGTGTCCTCCTTTATTTTGTTGAGCAGTGGTTTGTAGTTCTTCTTTAAAAGGTCCCTCACATCCCTTGTAAGTTGGATTCCTAGGCATTTTATTATCTGCAGCAATTGTGAATGGGAGTTCACTCATGATTTGGCTGTTTGTCATTGGTGTATAGGAATGCTTGTGATTTTTGCACATTGATTTTGTGTCCTGAGACTTTGCTGAAGTTGGTTATCAACTTAAGGAGATTTTGGGCTGAGATGATGGGGTTTTCTAAATATGCAATCGTGTCATCTGCAAACAGGGACAATTTGACTTCTTCTTTTCCTAATTGAATACCCTTTATTTCTTTCTCTTGCCTGATTGCCCTGGCCAGAACTTCCAACACTATGTTGAATAGGAATGGTGACAGAGGGCATCCCTGTCTTGCGCCAGTTTTCAAAGGGAATGCTTCCAGTTTTTGCCTATTCAATATGATATTGGCTGTGGGTTTGTCATAAATATCTCTTATTATTTTGAGATATGTTCCATCAATACCTAGTTTATTAAGAGCTGTTGAATTTTGTCAAAGGCCTTTTCTGCATCTATTGAGATAATCATGTGGTTTTTGTTGTTAGTTCTGTTTATGTGATGGATTACATTTCTTTATTTGAGTATGTTGAACTAGCTTTGCATCCCAGGGATGAAGCCAACTTGATGGCGGTGGATAAGCTTTTTGATGTGCTGCTGGATTCAGTTTGCCAGTATTTTATTGAAGATTTTTGCATCTATGTTCATCAGGGATATTGGTCTAAAATTCTCTTTTTTTATTGTGTCTCTGCCAGACTTTGGTATCAGGATGATGCTGGCCTTATAAAATGAGTTAGAGAGGGTTCCCTCTTTTTCTATTGACTGGAATAGTTTCAGAAAGAATGGTACCAGCTCCTCTTTGTATCTCTGGTAGAATTCAGCTGTGAATCCATCTGGTCCTGGACTTCTTTTGGTTGGTAGGTTATTGATTATTGCCTCAATTTCAGAGCCTGTTATTGGTCTATTCAGAGATTCAACTTCTTCCTGGTTTAGTCTTTGGAGGGCGTATGTGTCCAGGAGTGTATCCATGTCTTCTAGATTTTCTAGTTTATTTGCGTAGAGGTGTTTATTGTATTCTCTGATGGTAGTTTGTATTTCTGTGAAATCAGTGGCAATATCCCCTTTATCATTTTTTATTGCATCTATTTGATTCTTCTCTCTTTTATTCTTTGTTAGTCTTGCTAGTGGTCTATGAATTTTGTTGATCTTTTCAAAAAACCAGCTCCTGGATTCATTGATTTTTTGGAAGGTTTTTTGTGTCTCTATCTCCTTCAGTTCTCTGATCTCCATTGTTTCTCTTGCCTTCTGCTAGCTTTTGAATGTGTTTGCTCTTGCTTCTCTAGTTCTTTTAATTGTGATATTAGGGTGTCAATTTTAGATCTTTCCTGTTTTCTTTTGTGAGCATTTAATGCTATAAATTTCCCTCTACACACTGCTTTAAATGTGTCTCAGAGATTCTGGTACATTGTATCTTTGTTCTCATTGGTTTCAAAGAACATCTTTATTTCTGCCTTCATTTTGTTATGCAGGCCGTAGTCATTCAGGAGCAGGTTTTTCAGTGTCCATGTAGTTCTGTGGTTTTGAGTGAGTTTCTTAATCCTGAGTTCTAATTTGATTGCACTGTGGTCTGACAGTTTGTTGTGATTTCTGTTCTTTTACATTTGCTGAGGAGTGCTTTACTTCCTGCTATGTGGTCAGTTTTGGACTAAGTGTGATGTGGTGCTGAGAAGAATGTATATTCTGTTGATTTGGGGTGGAGAGTTCTGTAGATGTCTATTAGGTCTGCTTGGTGCAGAGCTGAGTTCAAGTCCTGGATATCCTTGTTAACTTTCTGTCTCGTTGATCTGTCTAATATTGACAGTGGGGTGTTAAAGTCTCCCATTATTATTGTGTGGGAGTCCAAGTTTCTTTGCAGGTCTCTAAGGACTTGCTTTATGAATCTGGGTGCTCCTGTATTGGGTGCATATATATTTAGGATAGTTAGCTCTTCTTGTTGAATTGATCCCTTTACCATTATGTAATGGCCTTCTTTGTCTCTTTTGATCTTTGTTGGTTTAAAGTCTGTTTTATCAGAGCCTAGGGTTGCAACGCCTACTTTTTTTTTTGCTTTCCATTTGCATGGTAGATCTTCCTGCATCCCTTTATTTTGATCCTATGGGTGTCTCTGCACATGAGATGGGTCTCCTGAATACAGCACACTGATGGATCTTGACTCTTCATCCAATTTGCCAGTCTGTGTCTTTTAACTGGGGCATTTAGCCGATTTACATTTAAGGTTAATATTGTTATGTGTGAATTTGATCCTGACATGATGTTAGCTGGTTATTTTGCCCATTAATTGATGCAGTTTCTTCCTAGCATCAATGGTCTTTACAATTTGGCATGTTTTTGCAGTGACTGGTACTGGTTGTTCCTTTCCATGTTTACCGCTTCCTTTAGGAGCTCTGGTAAGACAGGCCTGGTGGTGACAATCTCTCACATTTGCTTGTCTGTAAAGGATTTATTTCTCCTTCACTTATGAAGCTTAGTTTGGTTGGATATGAAATTCTGAGTTGAAAATTCTTTTCTAGGTATTTTATTCTCTTTGAAGCAATTGTGAATGGAAGTTCATTCATGATTTGGCTCTCTGTTTGTCTGTTACTGGTGTATAAGAATGCTTGTGATTTTTGCACATTAATTTTGTATCCTGAGACTTTGCTGAAGTTGCTTATCAGCTTAAGGAGATTTTGGGCTGAGACAATGGGGTTTTCTAAATATACAATCATGTCATCTGCAAACAGGGACAATTTGACTTCTTCTTTTCCTAACTGGATACCCTTGATTTCTTTCTCTTGCCTGATTGCCCTAGCCAGAACTTCCAACACTATGTTGAATAGGAGTGGTGAGAGAGGGCATCCCTGTCTTGTGCCAATTTTCAAAGGGAATTTTTCCAGTTTTTGCCCATTCAGTATGATATTGGCTGTGGGTTTGTCATAAATAGCTCTTATTATTTTGAGATACGTTCCATCAATACCGAATTTATTGAGCGTTTTTAGCATGAAGGGCTGTTGAATTTTGTCAAAAGCCTTTTCTGCATCTATTGAGATAATCATGTGGTTCTTGTCTTTGGTTCTGTTTATATGCTGGATTACGTTTATTGATTTGCGAATGTTGAACCAGCCTTGCATCCCAGGGATGAAGCCCACTTGATCATGGTGGATAAGCTTTTTGATGTGCTGCTGAATCCGGTTTGCCAGTATTTTATTGAGGATTTTTGCATCGATGTTCATCAGGGGTATTGGTCTAAAATTTTCTTTTTTTGTTGTGTCTCTGCCAGGCTTTGGTGTCAGGATGATGTTGGCCTCATAAAATGAGTTAGGGAGGATTCCCTCTTTTTCTATTGATTGGAATAGTTTCAGAAGGAATGGTACCAGCTCCTCCTTGTACCTCTGATAGAATTCAGCTGTGAATCCATCTGGCCCTAGGAATCCAACTTACAAGGGATGTAAAGGACCTCTTCAAGGAGAACTACAAACCACTGCTCAGTGAAATAAAAGAGGACACAAACAAATGGAAGAACATACCATGCTCATGGATAGGAAGAATCAATATCGTGAAAATGGCCATACTGCCCAAGATTATTTATAGATTCAATGCCATCCCCATCAAGCTACCAATGAGTTTCTTCACAGAATTGGAAAAAACAGCTTTAAAGTTCATATGGAACCAAAAAAGAGCCCGCATTGCCAAGACAATCCTAAGTCATAAGAACAAAGCTGGAGGCATCACGCTACCTGACTTCAAACTATACTACAAGGCTACAGTAACCAAAACAGCATGGTACTGGTAACAAAACTGAGATATAGACCAATGGAACAGAACAGAGTCCTCAGAAATAATACCACACATCTACAGCCATGTGATCTTTGACAAACCTGAGAGAAACAAGAAATGGGGAAAGGATTCCCTATTTAATAAATGGTGCTGGGAAAATTGGCTAGCCATAAGTAGAAAGCTGAAACTGGATCCTTTCCTTACCCCTTATACGAAAATTAATTCAAGATGGATTAGAGACTCAAATGTTAGACCTAATACCATAAAAATCCTAGAAGAAAACCTAGGTAATGCCATTCAGGACATAGGCATGGGCAAGGACTTCATGTCTAAAACACCAAAAGCAACGGCAGCAAAAGCCAAAATTGACAAATGGGATCTAATTAAACTAAAGAGCTTCTGCACAGCAAAAGAAACTACCATCAGAGTGAACAGGCAACCTACAGAATGGGAGAAAATTTTTGCAATCTACTCATCTGACAAAGGGCTAATATCCAAAATCTACAAAGAACTCAAACAAATTTACAAAAAAAAACCAAACAACCCCATCAAAAAGTGGGCAAAGGATATGAACAGACATTTCTCAAAAGAAGACATTCATACAGCCAACAGACACATGAAAAAATGCTCATCATCACTGGCCATCAGAGAGATGCAAATCAAAACCACAATGAGATATCATCTCACACCAGTTAGAATGGCAATCATTAAAAAGTCAGGAAACAACAGGTGCTGGAGAGGATGTGGAGAAATAGGAACACTTTTACACTGTTGGTGGGATTGTAAACTAGTTCAACCATTATGGAAAACAGTATGGCGATTCCTCAAGGATCTAGAACTAGATGTACCATATGACCCAGCCATCCCACTACTGGGTATATACCCAAAGGATTATAAATCATGCTGCTATAAAGACACATGCACACATATGTTTATTGCGGCACTATTCACAGTAGCGAAGACTTGGAATCGACCCAAATGTCCATCTGTGACAGACTGGATTAAGAAAATGTGGCACATATACACCATGGATTATTATGCAGCCATAAAAAAGGGTGAGTTTGTGTCCTTTGTAGGGACATGGATGCAGCTGGAAACCATCATTCTTAGCAAACTATCACAAGAACAGAAAACCAAACACTGCATGTTCTCACTCATAGGTGGGAACTGAACAATGACATCACTTGGACTCAGGAAGGGGAACATCACACATCGGGGCCTATCATGGGGAGGGGGGAGGGGGGAGGGATTGCATTGGGAGTTTTACCTGATATAAATGACGAATTGATGGGTGCTGATGAGTTGATGGGTGCAGCACACCAACATGGCACAAGTATACATATGTAACAAACCTGCACGTTATGCACATGTACCCTAGAACTTAAAGTATAATAAAAAAAAAAAAAAGAAAAACAAACAAACAAAAAAAAGAAAATTCTTTTCTTTAAGAATGTTGAATAATGGCCCCCACTCTCTGCTGGCTTGTAGAGTTTCTGCTGAGAGATCCACTGTTAGTCTGATGGAATTCCCTTTGTGGATAACTCGACCTTGCTTTCTGGCTGCCCTTAACTTTTTTTCCTTCATCTCTACCATGGTGAATCTCACAATTATGTGTCTTGAGGTTGCTCTTCTTGAGGAATATCTTTGTGGTATTCTCTGTATTTCCTGAATTTGAATGTTGGCCTGCCTCGCTAGGTTGGGGAAGTTCTCTTGGATAATATCCTGAAGAGTGTTTTCCAACTTGGTTTCATTCTCCCCATCACTTTCAGGTACACCAATCAAACGGAGATTTGGTCTTTTCACATAGTCCCATATTTCTTGGAGGCTTTGTTCATTTTTTTTTATTCTTTTTTCTCTTAACTTCTCTTCTCACTTTATTTCATTAATTCGATCTTCAATCACTGATACCCTTTCTTCCACTTGATCTAATCGGCTACTGAAGCTTGTGCATGTGTCACGTAGTTCTCGTGCCACGGTTTTCAGCTCCGTCAGGTCATTTAAGATGTTCTCTACGCTGTTTATTCTAGTTAGCCATTCATCTAATCTTTTTTCAAGGTTTTTAGCTTCCTTGGGATGGGTTAGAACATGCTCCTTTAACTCGGAGAAGTTTGTTATTACTGACCTTCTGAAGCCTACTTCTGTCAGCTCGTCAAAGTCGTTCTCTGTCTGGCTTTGTTCCATTGCTGGCAAGGAGCTGCAATTCTTTGGAGGAGAAGGGGTGCTCTGGTTTTTAGAAGTTTCAGGTTTTCTGCTCTGCTTTCTCTTTGGTCTTTGATGTTGGTGACCTACAGATGGGGTTTTGGTGTGGATGTGCCTTTGGTTGATGTTGATGCTGTTCCATTCTGTTTGTTAGTTTTCCTTCTAACAGTTAGGACCCTCAGCTGCAGGTCTGTCGGAGTTTGCTGGAGGTCCACTTCAGGCCCTGTTTGCCTGAGTATCACCAGCAGAGGCTGCAGAATAGCAAATATTGCAGAACAGCAAATATTGCTGCCTGATCCTTCCTCTGGAAGCTTCGTGCCAGATGGGCATCTGCCTGTGTGAGGTGTCAGTTGGCCTCTACTGGAAGGTGTCTCCCAGTTAGGTTACATGGGGGTCAGGGACCCACTTGAGGAGGCAGTCTGTCCATTCTCAAAACTCAAACACCATGCTGGGAAAACCACTGCTCTCTTCAGAGCTCGGTTGGAAATGCAGAAATCACCCATCTTCTGTGCTGATCACAATGGGAGCTGCAGACCAGAGCTGTTCCTATTCAGCCATCTTGGAATTGTGTCCCTGTGAATTTGTTTAGATACCTGTGATTAGGCTTGTATAAATGAAACTCGGGAAGCTGGTTATATCACCGTTGGTCAAGTAAAATATGGTTTAGTGGTTCAATAGAACCTTTGGGCCAGGAGGTAGCAGAGAGAAGCAAAGTATCCATTGCCAAAATTAGCTAGAGAGAAACAGGACTTAAAGTATAATTAGTAACTTCATGCAAATTATCTATTCCTTTTGGGAGACTAAAGCAGTTGCAATTCTTCTTGAGCATAAAAACATATTCAAATTAGGATTGTACACAAAAAAGTGTGCTTAATTAATTCTTGCTTGTGGAATGCAGTTCAGAAGTATATATCTCATTTCCTTTAAAGCCTTCTTGACACCTAGAACTTGGTTTTATAGTGAGGAAATTTTTATTTATTCATTGAATAAAAATGTAGTGCATACCTATTATATACCAGGCACTGTGGTAGGTATGAGAGTCAAAATGAAACAGAACATAGTTTCTGCCTTCAAGGAGCTTGTTGTTCAAAGGAATTTTACAAAATGCCTAATAAATTAAGAAATAAATAAAAATTATTATATGTATAACAATATGCAAATATTTGTAATATATGTTGATACCCTAAATTACAGTGTGAGGAAAATTTAAATCATATTTTATTCATAAATCTTGAATATGCAATATTTATTTTGTCCCTTTAAAGTGAAACTCTTAAGAATCCGTGGCTGGGCATGGTGGCTCATGCCTGTAATCCCAGCAGTTTGGGAGGCCAAGGCGGGTGGATGACTTGAGGTCAGGAGTTCAAGACCAACCTGACCAACATGGCAAAACCCCATCTCTACTAAAAATATAAAAATTAGCTGGGCGTGGTGGTGGGCATCTGTAGTCCCAGCTGCTTGGGAGGCTGAGACATGAAAATAGCTTGAACCTGGGAGGCGGAGGTTGCAGTGAGCCGAGATCAGGTCATTGCACTCCAGCCTGGATGACAGAGTAAGACTCCATTTCAAAAAAAGAAAAACAAAAAAGAATCTGTATGTATATGTGTAGCTGTATATATTGTTACATTTGTCCTTGTAGTGTATTTCAGGACATTGGATTAATTTGGCAGTTAATTGTGAGAACTATTGCTTTTTAACATGTGTTATCAAAACATTTGTTTTTGAAAATGTATATTTTTTTATATTTTGAATAAAGCAAGTTATGAATTGTTGCTTATTCTTAGAGTTTATTTGGCCCACATTTAATACTTTGTACTATATACAATAAGAGCAATAGATTGGGCAGGGCCTGAGGGGAAAGCCCTTAAAATCTGCCACCCTTTGATGTGAAGTCAGTTGACTCAGACATTAAAATATACTTATAGTCTTAAAAGAAGGTTAATTCTTTTTAGTTACATTATTCTGCCCATGGTAGCATTTAATTACAGGTTAGATAATAGCCAAATGGGCCCATGAATTACATTTAAGAGCAAGACATCCATGTTTACTGTTGGGATTGCTAGTTTCTGCATGACTTATAAACACCTATGTCTATGCATAGTATGTACATTCAGCATAACCATGGGTTCTGCACTGATAGATTAAACTAACCATGAATCAAATATATTAAAAAAGATGGCATCTGTGCTGAATGTGTATAGACTTTGCTCTTGTCATTATTCCCTAACAATACAGCTATTTACATAGTATTGCCATTTTATTTCTATAGTAAGTAATCTAGAGACGATTATAAGTATGTAGGAGGATATGCATAGATTATATGCAAATATTGTGCCATTTTATATTAGGAACTTATGATTTTCATATCAGTAGGAGGTACTGGAACCAATCCCCTACAGATACCAAAGAATGACTATATACATGGAATATATACTTATCCATGGAAAACATCTTTTTGTTACATGGTAAATACAGCAAAAGTTTCTCAGAGTACTCCAGTTATAAACCAGACACATGAAGATAAAGTGAATGAAACTTAGAAGAATATGACGAACAGAATGAAATGAAGAGGGTATTAAAGATGTTTGTGCAGAAGTTTTTTTAAAAAAATGGTTGGGGGAGCCGAACATGGTAGCTCACGCCTATAATCCCAGCACTTTGGGAGGCCAAGGCAGGAGGATTACTTGAGCCCAGGAGTTTAAGACTAGCCTAGGCAACATAGCAAGAGTTCTTTACCAAAAATGAAAAAAAAAAAAAATTAGCTGGGTGTGGTGACACGTGCCTGTAGTCCCAGCTACTCGGGAGGCTGAGGCAAGAGGATTGCTTGAGTGTGGGAGGTGGAGACTGCAGTTAGCCCTGATCACATCATTGAACTCCAACCTGCGTGACAGTGAGACCCTGCCTCAATAAATAAATAAATAAATAAATAAATAAATAAATAAACAAGCATGAAGGCAATAACAGTAATGGCATCTGCTGTATGAAGGAGAAAGCAAGATTTGGATTCAGTTGACATTTTTGGAATACATAACATATTCATTCAGTGTTATCATACAAATGTCAATCTTGAAATAGTTTAGCAGCAAGTAATTTTCCATCTGGAGTCCAGGCAACCGAGGAAATTCATAAGGTTTGAAGCTGTATAGTGGATGTCTTAGGTGCTCGGTGCTTGCGTTAGTGTAAATTACAAATGAAACAAGCAAATGAGGTATTGTACAATGGCTATAAAAGAAAGACAGGAATCCGTGAGAAGATGACAAGGGAGTCATTAGAAAGAGGCAAAATATATTTTCTTATAGAAAAAAACTTAAGTGCTTTTAAAGTTATGAATAATATTTTTTTCTCACAGTGGAAAGCTCATGATGGCATTATTTTAAAAGTAGATTGGAACTCAGTCAATGATCTTATTTTATCTGCTGGTGAAGACTGTAAATATAAGGTATGTAATGTTTAGATTTATCACTTGGCTGAAAGAATCAAATTTATAAGTACTTAGCATATAAGAATTTTTTTTAGTTTTTTACTTTAGCCATGTCTTTATACTCCAGTAATTTAGCAAATTATTTTATAATGTTAAGTGGTATTTTAAAGCATGGACTTCATAAAGACTATGTCATTAGCCTGGACAACACAGTGAGACCCTACCTCTACAAAAAGAAATTAGCCAGTTGTGGTGGAGCACATCTGTGGTCCCAGCTACTTGGGAGGCTGAGGTGAGTGGATCACTTGAGCACAGGTGGTCAAGGCTGTGGTGAGCCATAATTGTGCCACTGCATTCCAGCCTGGGCAACAAAGTGAGACCCTCTCTCTCTAAACAAAAGAGGATCTCATTGATTACTATAGAGTTTGATATTTAATAACTAACAATATCAGTATAGCCTGTAATTTTACCGTGACTCAATTTAAGTCAATTCAGTGTGTTTTTAAAAATCAACCCTGCTGGTTTACTAAATATTGATCAATTTCAGGACAAAATAATTTGTAGAGAGGAATAAGGTTTAATGTATTAATAACTAGAGTTAGACACAATTAAATTGAAATAAATACTTTTAGAGAAAGTAGGTACAGCCCTTACAGGGAGAAAAAAATTTAGGCAAAATGGTAAGCAAGCTAGATATGGTAGCTCATACCTATAACCCCAGTGCTTTGAGAGGCCAAGTCAGTAGGGTTACTTGAGACCAGGAGCTGGAGAACAGCCTAGGCAATATAACAAGACCCTGTCTCTACAAAAATTAAAAAATTAGCCAAGTGTGGCAGCATGTACCTGTAGTCCTTGCTACTTGGGAGGCTAAAGCAGGAGGATCTCTTGAGCCCAGGAGATCAAGACTGCAGTGAGCTATGATCATGCTACTGTACTCCAGCCTAGGCCACAGAGTGAGACCCTGTCTCTAAAATTCAAAAAACAAAACAAAGCTAAGAACTAAACATTTCAAAAAGTACTGTTATATTTAAAAGACTTAAAGTAGGTAGATTTTATGTTCAGAGATTTAGTAAAATCTGAAAATTATGACAATGTTATAAAATAGTTTCTTTTTGAAATATTTAGGCTTCAAGGAATACAGCTTTGTTTTCCCCTCGTGTGATAGTAAAGACATTTAATTGCTAATATATAAGGTGCTGATTTCTAAATTTTTATTTACTACCTTGCTGGAAGACAAACTTCTTTTTATGTGGTGTCTGTTATAAAACATTTTTATTTTAGTTTTGGTAAACTTCTCTGTGATATTATAAAATATTTTTAAAAATTGCTTTTGTAGGTATGGGATAGTTACAGCCGCCCACTGTACAATTCACAACCTCATGAGCATCCTATTACTTCAGTTGCCTGGGCTCCAGATGGAGAATTATTTGCTGTTGGATCATTTCATACTTTACGCTTGTGTGATAAAACTGGGGTAAGTTATAGTGGTGAGCAATCACAGATGTGCTGTCATAAATGTGGTAATGCACAACACACATGGTTCTCAATCTTTAAAAAACATTTTCAATGGATGCAATTGGTTGAATCTTTCTGATTTGTCTTTTTAATATACTGGTTCAATCAATTCCAGATATATGGGACCAAAATCTGTTTAAGTTTGAAGAATGGGCACATTCTCTACTATTTGTCTTTCTGGAAATACTTATTTTGAGCATGATTGTGAAGGATGAAGTAGTTAAAATATTAAAATTTATGCCCATTCAATATGGAAAATTCAGTTTTAAACATTTTTTCTAATCTTTCACTGACTAGCTCATAAACTTTTTTTTTGTTTTTTGCTGTCAATATGTTTCATACGAAATCTCGATTGCATATTTTGTGTAAGGAATTAATAGTGCATTTGAAAAATAGTCATTTTAAGACCAGAGGACATGACTGGATGTGGTGTTTCATGCCTGTAATCCCAGCACTTTTGGAGTCCAAGGAGGGAGGATTGCTTGAGCCCAGGAGTTTGAGACCAGCCTGGGTAACATAATGAAACTCTGTCTCTACAAAAAAAATTTCAAAATTAGCCAAGCATGATGGTGCATACCTGTGGTCCCAGCTACTGGGAAGACTGAGGTGGGAGTCTCACTGCAGTCCAGGAGGTGGAGGCTGTAGCGAGCTATAATTGCGCCACTGTACTCCAGCCTGGGTAAGAATTAGACCTTGTCTCTAAATAAATAAATAAATAACCAAAGGACATATTTTTCTTTGTCAAGGATTCATATTTGAATACATGCAAGAATTTTTCCTCACAAGAAAATATACCCTCCTTCATACAAATTCTATTTAGAATCTAGGGAAATAGCCAACCTCAGCAGCATTTACCCATTGTACTTGAACGAATTGTTGGTTGAAGTACCCCAAAAGCAGCAGCATTATGTGGTAAGTGTGGCTGTTTTATACTATTCCTAACTGGGGAAATCATATAAAGCCACAGAACTGTGGTTTATTTGCCTCTAACGCAGAATAAGACAGAATTTTTAGAGCTTTTAATCTGTTAAGATTTCTGGTTACTTGTTTTCTACCACATAAAATATGAAGTCCTCTGCCTGGCTTTAGAAAATGTTTGAAACCTAGTGTCGTAGAATCCATTCAGTCTTTTCACCCACAATTCTCTAAGTGTGTTCAAATCATGTTGAACATTGGCTCTCGAACCTTTCCTGTCTCTTACTAACATCCCCACTCGTTTTCTCATTTCATGGAATACTTTGATTTCTGTCTTAGACCATAGCAAGTTCCACTCATTCTTTTTTTTTTTTTTTTTTTTTTTTTTTTTTGAGATGGAGTCTCGCTCTGTCACCCAGGCTGGAGTGCAGTGGCGAGATCTCGGCTCACTGCAAGCTCCGCCTCCCGGGTTCACGCCATTCTCCTGCCTCAGCCTCCTGAGTAGCTGGGACTATGGGCGCCCGCCACCACGCCCATCTAATTTTTTGTATTTTTAGTAGAGATGGGGTTTCACTGTGTTAGCCAGGATAGTCTCGATCTCCTGACCTCGTGATCCGCCCACCTCAGCCTCCTAAAGTGCTGGGATTACAACCGTGAGCCACTGTACCCGGCCCCAGTTCCGCTCATTCTTAAAGGTCCATCTCATGTTTGACTTCCTTTGATCTTGCCTTCCATTGACTCTAAAGTTTGTTTGTATGTTTTTCTAATTTCTTTTCTGCTAGGTCCCTACTTTCTCAATTACAGCATCAGGATGTTGAATCATCCCATCTAATCACTTAAGGAGATTTTACCTCTGATTTTCCCTATCAATGATTCTAAATCTGTAGAATATGTAGTCTCATTTTCACAATGTATTACGTTCTTTCATTGTCAAAATCCCATGGTTCAATAATTCTCTATTATTGGTGCAACACAGTAGATACTCAACAATTTATTAATAAGCCAATTTAAACATAATTTTAGGTTGTCATTTTGATTAAAATATTTAAAAAATTTAAAAGCTTGAATTATAGGTTTATCTCATTAAGCACCTAGTCTTTTTATTTAGAATGTTAGCATCTATCTTTTATTCAATAGACATTAAATATATACTACTCATCAGACAGTGTTCTAGAAACTGGGGATATAAATAAGAAAAAGATATAAAGACTTTCACTCAAGTTGTTGACAGTGTAGTGGAGAATTAGACTATAGTACTTACAGTGCATTATGATAAGTGATATAAGGGAAGGTTTTTATACAAGCACTGCAAAGGTGTGGAAGAGCCTAACTCAGCCTGTGGGACATTGACTAGAGAGCAGAGCCTTGAAGAATTAGTAGTTCTCCCAGGAGACAACGTTGGGGAAGAGAGTTGCCGGCAAAAGAAACCTCTTGCGAATCGAAGTACAAAAGAATATGGTGCTTTTTGTGCAATGTCTGTAAAATTTTCATGACATAATATGAGGAGATAATACAGAAAAGATAGATGGACTAAAGTGTTTGCCATGCAGCAGAATCCAGATTTCAGTCTTTTAAAATCTAATTCTGTTTTGTGGAGCCTCCTTTGGGGTTGCTGTTGGGTAGAAGAGAGGTGAGGTAGTTGAGCCCCTGATCTCTCTCACTACCTGCAACCAGAGTAGCTCCGGTTATACTGTTTGAACGTCTAGTATAAGATTTTCTTTGAACAGCTGAAACAGTGAAGTTGGAAATTGAGTATATTAGTCGGTAGAGAGCCATGGATGATGTGTAGTAACATGGTAGTATTCAAATGTTGGAAATACTGCTTTGAGGTCAAAGGAACTGATTTGAGAGAAGGAATAGAATAAACAAAGGTGAGGAATCATGGTTTATTAGAAAAATTAAAAGTTTAGTATGGCCACAATAGTTTGGAGTTTATCTTATGGGCAATGATGAGTCACTGATCCATTTTAGATAGTTACCTTATTAGATTTGGCATTTTGGGGGAAGCATACTCTAAGATCATCATAGAGGAGAGATTAGAGTAGAGGTGCACTAGAGGCAGGATGGCTAATTGGGAGCTGTTGTAGTACAAGAAAATGATGACGTTGGCCTGAATAATAGGGAAGTAGCAGTGGAGATGGAAAAAAATAGACAGGTTCAGGAGATAAATCCTTGCTGTATAAGTAGAAAGAGACAAGAATAATTACCTGAGTTTCCATTCCTTACTGTCTGGATGTTTGCCTGAGGATAATGCCCTTTCATGATGTAATGCCCTGTTCAATCATTACAGTAGTAAACCAAGTTACCTAAATTTCAGCATTCATAAGTATCACCTGGGTATTGCAAAAATACACATTATTGGGTACTATTTGCAATATGGAGAATCAAAATCTCAGAGAATGAGGCTCTGTGAAGTGGTATTTTTAGGAAGTTTCCTAGTTGTGTTTATGCAGGTTGTCCTCAGAGGGCACTTGAAGGAAGACTTAGTGAGATGCTTGATACTCCTTTTGAGTTCTGAAATGGGCAATGCTTACTCTACTGCAGAAAAAATACCTTGAATTTGGAGATGAAATAGTAAACTATAATGCAGGTGATACCAAAAGAGAATAGTATAACAGAAAAAATTACATTTCTTAAAAATCTCAGGTAATTTATTCTTCTGACTCGTTCTAAGCATCTTCTTCATTTAAAATTACTGTTGGGGGTCAGGCACGGTGGCTCACGCCTGTAATCCCAGCACTTTGGGAGGCAGAGGTGGGCAGATCACGAGGTCAGGAGATTGAGACCATCCTGGCTAACATGGTGAAACCCCATCTCTACTAAAAATACAAAAGCAGAATTAGCTGGGCGTGGTGGCAGGCGTCTGTAGTCCCAGCTACTTGGGAGACTGAGGCAGGAGAATGGCATGAACCTGGGAGGCAGAGCTTGCGGTGAGCCAAGATTGTGCCACTGTACTCCAGCCTGGGTGACAGAGCGAGACTCCATCTCAAAAAAAAAAAAAAAAAAAAAAAAAAAAAATTACTGTTGGGTTATGTCTGCCACTTTGCTGCAGCAACAATGTTGACAGTATATGAATCATATGTGTGATGATATTATCTCTTAATGTTCTAGACGGATTCTTTTAGAATAACTAGTTGTAAATACTATTCAAACACTTAACTTTCATTCATTGAATTATCAATTTTTTTTGTTTCATTTTCTGCCTTGTATATTTCCACAAAAGAATTTGGAATTCATTTATGCAATCATTTCTTTTCTTTTTGCAAGGTTTATATTAACCCTGTAATATATCCTTTTATACAGTTATCATTTAGATTTTTATGAGTTACTTAATATTTAGATTTTTATGAGTTACTTAATGTGTTATTTATGTGTGTATGTATATCTATACTAAATATATTTATTTGTTTGATTCTTTCTGGAGAATATTTTGACATTTTATATCAAAAACCCAAGAAATAAACATATACTTTAACCCAGCAATTCCAGTTTTAGGATTTATCCTAAGGTAATAATAAGATAAAGAATGCTTAGTGGAGCATTATTTATAATTTAACAAATGAAAAGCAATCTAAATCTCTAACAGTAAGATATTATTTAACTTAATTATGGAATATAATTCTTACAATGAATTATTCGTTATTAAAAATGATCATTACTTTTATAATACCATGAAAATGTTTTAAAATATATGACCACAAGAAAAAAATAGTTACAAACTTTATGCATAGGGTGATCTTATTAGTATATATCTGTATAAATGAACAGAAAAATAGTCTGATATGATATAACAAATTTTAACAATGGTTATGTCTGGAGTTTGGTGATTTAGTCATAGGTGGTGATAGGTGAGTTTTCTTCTTTTGTGCATATCTACATTTTCAAAATGTACATTTTTTAAATCTACATTTTCAAATAAAATGTATAGTTTTTGAAAAGGGAAAAATAGCTTTATCCTTTCTTTTGTTTAGTTTTCCCTAGATTCTCTGATCATGTAATTCAGCCTTCTTTCTCTTTTTAAAAAATGTTGTTTTTTGAAGTTATCCAATTTATTTTAGAAATATGTATTAGTTAAAACATGGGAAACTATTTTTAAGGTGACATGCATTTTTTTTTTTTTTTTGAGTCTCCCTCTGTCGCCAGGCTTGAGTGCAGTGGCATGATCTTGGCTCACTGCAATTTCCACCTCCCGAATTCAAGCGATTCTCCTGCCCCAGGCTCCCAAGTAGCTGAGATAACATGTGCGTGTCACTACGCCCAGCTAATTTTTGTATTTTTAGTAGAGGCGAGGTTTCCCCATGTTGGCCAGGATGGTCTCGATCTCTTGACCTGGTGATCCACCTGCCTTGGCCTCCTGAAGTGCTGGGATTACAGACGTGAGCCACCGCGTCCGGCCTGGTGACATACATCTTTATTGGGGAATAATTCTACTCACTAAGATATAAATGCTATGAGCATTTTGAGTTTAATAAAAGTATGTAAATACTTTCTGCATATCTATTTTTTTTTTTTTTTTTTTTTTTTTTTTTTTGAGACAGAGTCTTGCTCTGTCACCCAGGCTGGAGTGCAGTGGCGCTATCTCAACTCACAACAATCTCTGCCTCCTGGGTTCAACTGATTCTTGTGCCTCAGCCTCCCAAGTAGCTGGGACTACAGGCATGCACCACCACTCCCAGCCAATTTGTATTTTTAGTAGAAACGGGGTTTCACCATATTGCCCAGGCTGGTCTTGAACTCCTGAGCTCAAGTGATCCATCCGTCTTGGCCTCCCAAAGTGCTGGGATTATAGGCATAAGCCACCATGCCTAGCCTCTGCATATCTTTTTTAAGAATGCCAAGCAGACATTGCCTTTATAGAGTTTACTTTCTTGTTGATAAGACATATAGTAAATAATTAATTATACACTCAGTTATTTAATTACAGTTGTAATAAATTTTAAAAACAGGAACAGGCTGCTCTTAGTAATGAGAACTAATATGTCTGGAGGGTCAAAGCAGGTTAGTGTGATGAAAGGGAAGAAAGGCAGCGCTTATTGAGACTCTTCACCTTTTCTTCTTACCACATAAGTAGATATGGTAACTGCTGGTGTCAACTTAGAGTAAGTTTACCCAACTTACTCTTAATGGTGTCAATTTAGACCTGAAAATTTAAGTCAGCTGGTGTCAGCTGCTTTTCTCACACAATGTTTTCTCTTTCGTAAAAAAAAATTGCCAAGGCTTCTTTTAAAAAGTACATGTTTTCTTGAATCTGGAAATGTTACCCTTAAATGTAGCCCCTTGTTTCTTTTTGTTTCTCTCGTAATCTGTAACTTAAAGTGGTATAATGAATGTATGTCTAAATAATGTAATCATTTATCCAGGGCCAGATTTTGTGAAATAATTTCAATATCAAATATATAAGAATCTAATCTGCAGAAATCATCTATAACCTAGCATTTTCCACAAATTTATCAAATTTCTATTTAGTGTTTGAGAGCTCTTCACAAATTTTTAGTTGAGGTGCAGCGTTCCTTTTTTTTTTTTCTTTTTGAGAGGGAGTCTAGCTCTGTCACCCAGGCTGGAGTGCCGTGGCGCGATCTCGGCTCACTGCCATCTCTGTCTCCCGGCTTCAAGCGATTCTCCTGCTTCAGCCTCCCGAGTAGCTGGGATTATAGGTGCCTGCCACAGCGCCCAGCTAATTTTTGTATTTTTTATTCGAGACGGGGTTTTGCCATGTTGTCCAGACTAGTCTCAAACTCCTGACCTCAGGTCATCTACTTGCCTGGGTCTCCCAAAGTGCTGGGATTACAGGCGTGAGCCACTGCGCCGGGCCTTGTTCTCTTCTTTCAACCATTGACTCCTCTCAAGTTTATGGCTTTTTTTAAAAAACAAATTTATCAGGATACAATTTGTATATGACACATTTTACCCATTTAAAATGTGCAACTCAGTGTTTTCTACGATATTCATAGGGTTGTGCAACCATTACCAAACTCTAATTTTAGAACATTTTCCTTTCCTCTAAAAGGAGTTGTGTACCCATTAACTGTCAATCCCTATTTTTCCCTACTCCACTCCTAGTCCCTGGCAACCACTAATCTACTTTTTTTCTATGAATTTGTCAAGTTTAGACATTTCATATAAATGAAATAATACATTATGTGGCCTTTTGTGACTGGCTTCTTTCAGTTAGTGTGTTTTCAAGATTCATCCATGTATCCAGTACTTTATTCTTTTTTATAGACAAATAATATTTCATCATATGTTTATAACACATTTTGTTTATTTATTAATCAGTTAATGGACATTTAGTGGTTTCAAAATTTGGTTATTAGAAATAATGCTGCTATGACTATGTGAACACATGTTTTTATTTTTGTGTGGACATGATTTAATTTTTCTTGAGTGTATACTTAGAAGTAAAATTGCTACAATAAGTGTAACCCTATGTTTAACTCTTTGAGGACCTGCCAAATTGTTTTCCAAAGTGGCTGTCTGCCTACTTTTGATCGCTGTCCAGTCTTCAAATACTTGTTTTTGTATTTTGTCTGGAGTGCATAGGTGTTATCTGTGAGAAGGCAGATCTAATAGCAGCTGTTCTGCTATTGTCATTCTTTACATATCAGAAGTTTATTTTAAATAATTGAACACGAGTTTGTAAAAATTAGCTTTGCACATTTCAGAGCTACTGCGGTGATTCTCAAGGTGGAGTGGAGTGGGAAAGCTACCTGTTTGAATTTCATCGTTCAAGAAATTTTCCAGAAAAATAGCCAAAAGGCATAAATAGTTCATAGACAAATATAAATGGCCAATAAAAACATGAAAGGATGTTCAGTTTAACTAATAAATAAATATAAAATAAAGAAGTAAATAAATAAAATAATATATTTTACCCAATAAGTTGAAAAGATTAATAACGACCTAAAACCCTCAGTTTCAGTTGAGCAGGAAGGAATTGAACTCCTTCATTTATACAGTATTAGTGGAAATATGAGTGATTTGACTTTTTGAAGGGTAGTTTGATAATACATATCCAAATGTCAGATGCACATATCCCTTGACTCAGGAATCTCTCTTCTAGGAGTTTTCTTTAAAGAGATCATTGCACAAGTACACAAAGATATATGCATATCAGTTGTCATCACAGTATTAATAGTGAAAAGTAAAAATAAATATCCATGAGCAGGAGACTGATTGGTTATTATTCTATATACCTAAAGTGCAATACCCTCAACTCATTAAAAATGGAGAAGAAGGATCATGTTTAATCATCTGGAAAGATATTTGTGATGTTATTTAGTAAAAAGACTGGGTTATAGGACAGCATGCTATTCTATGATCTCACGTAAGTAAAATTGTGTACCCATGTCTCTAACTGTATGACTAAAGGTATACCCGTTGTTGTTGGATAGTATATTTGGGCCATCTTTTCCTTCCTCTTTAGATGCTTTTGTATAGTGTGACCCTTTCTCTCTGACTATATCAGTTATACAGATGCAATAAAGGTTTTAAAATTTTCTTCAGTAAAAATGAGCAGAGGAGGAATGGTGTCACAGAAAATGGTGGAATAGGCAGCCCTAAAAATTGGTTCCTCCACTGAAGTAGCCATTAAGCTGGAAAAAATGTCAGAATCATTTTTTTCCGAGCTCTGGGATCTAATAAAAAAAACACTAGCAACCAGAGGAGTGCTTAATTAAAAAACAAAACAAAACAAAACAAAAAAGGCTAAATTTTTTGGTAAGCATTGTGGCATTTTTGCTTACTTGCGTACTGTCCCCCACTCCCAGCCTGGCAGGAGCTAAAATGATGGCAACCTGGGTTCTGGTGTGGCTTGCTGGTGTGTGTGTATTGGGTGGTGCAGTGGGGGCGGGGGAGGGGACACAATATGGACAGTGTCCTCAAAAAGTTGCGATTCTCACAAATTGCACTTTTTGACCTCTCATAGTTCCCTGAAGGACTGGCATAAAGTTTTGTCTTTGTTTTGATGCCTTAGAAATCTCTCAGTGCTGGAGTGGCATTAAAGAATAAGGGCTGAACCGGGCGCTGTGGCTCAAGCCTGTAATCCCAGCACTTTGGGAGGCTGAGACAGGCGGATCACGAGGTCAGGAGATCGAGACCATCCTGGCTAACATGGTGAAACCCCGTCTCTACTAAAAAATACAAAAACACTAGCCGGGCGAGGTGGCGGGTGCCTGTAGTCCCAGCTACTCGGGAGGCTGAGACAGGAGAATGGTGTAAACCCGGGAGGGGGAGCTTGCAGTGATCTGAGATCAGGCCACTGCACTCCAGCCTGGGCAACAGAGCGAGACTCCGTCTCAAAAAAAAAAAATTGAAAAAATAAAGAATAAGGGCTTTGGAGGGTCCTCACATGTACTGAGGGATCTAGAATGTAACATACATGCCCAGGGCCATACACATGCTCAGAAAAGACCAGAGGATGTGAGGCTTGTATCACTGGAAAATCTTTCATCTATGAACAAACAAGGAGTGAAAGCTAAAGTAGAGTTGTAGGTGGTCTGGCTATGTATTAAAGGAGTGCTTAGGTCAGAGCCAATTGACAAAGAGTGGGAGAGTATTTTTGTTCTTTCTTTTTGGCTCTGTCTGGCTGACCACTGAGATAACGGAATGGAGACTTCAGTGACCACACACAAAAAGCAGTCTGCAAAAATAGTTTGGAAAAGTCAGTAAATAGACAGATAACTGAGCCCTCAACAAGCAACAATACAAGCCTTGTTGGGGAGAGATTCTGATTTCCAGAGTTACCATATTATGATATTAAAAACATCCAATTTTCTACAAAAAATTACAAGGCATACAAGAAGCAGGAAATTACAGCCCATTCACAGGGAAAGAGATTAATAGAAACCATACCTGAGAATGCCCAGCATTGGACTTATTACAAAAATACTTTATTTTTTTCAAAGTTTTATTGTTAATTGACAAATAGTAATTGTTTATGACGTACAGGTACAATGTGCTGTTTTGATATATGTGTACATCGTGGAAGGATTATATCAAACTAATTAACATGTCTATCACCTTACATAACATTTTTTGTAGTGATAACGTTTAAAATCTTCTATTTTAGCAATTTTGAAATCTACAACACTTTGTTATTGTTATTAACCATGCTATGCAATAGATTTTGAAAACTTTCTGTCCTGTCTAACTGAAACTTGATACTCTTTAATCATCATTTCCCCATTCCCCACTACGCGCCACCTGGTAGCCACTGTTCTACTCTTTACTTTTATAGATTTGATTTTTTTATTTAACTTTAATTTTTGTAGATACACAGTAGGTGCAGATATTTATGGAGTATATGAGATGTTTTGATGCAGCATGCAATGTATAATAATCATATCGCAGAGAATGGGGTATCCATTCCCTCAAGCATTTATCTTTTGTGTTACAAACAATCCAATCATACTCCTTTAGTTATTTTAAAATATGCAATTAAATTATTGACTATAGTCACTCTGTTGTACTATCAAATAATAGTAGATCTTATTCTTTCTCATTTTTAAAATACGTATTAACTATTCCCACCCGCTCTCCTCCCCGAACCCATGACCCTTCCCAGCCTCTGATAACCATCCTTCTTTTTTTTTTTTCTGAGGCAGAGTCTTGCTCTGTCACCAAGTCTGGAGTGCAATGGAGCAATCTTGGCCCACTGCAACCTCTGCCTCCCGGGTTCAAGCAATTCTCCTTCCTCAGCCTCCCGAGTAGCTGGGAATACAGGTGCCTGCCACCACGTCTGGCTGATTTTTGTACTTTTTTTTTAGTAGAGACTGGATTTCACCCATGTTGGTCAGACTGGTCTCGAACTCTTGACCTCAAGTGATCCACCTACCTTGGCCTCCCAGAGTGCTGGGATTACAGGTGTCATCCTTCTACTCTCTATCTCCCTGAGTTCAATTGTTTTGATTTTAAATCCACAAATAAATGAGAACATGCAATATATGTCTTTCTGCACCTGGCTTATTTCACTTAACGTAGTGATCTCTATTTCAATACATGTTATTGCAAATAACAGGATCTCATTCATTTTTATGGCTGAATAGTACTCCATTGTGTATATGTACCAAATTTTCTTTGTCTATTCATCTGTTGATGGACAGTTAGGTTGCTTCCACATCTTGCCCATTGTGAACAGAGCTGCAACAAACATGGAGATAGCTCTTCGATATATTGATTCTTTTCTTTTAGGTATATACCTAGCTGTGGGATTGCTTGGTTATATGGTAGCTCTATTTTTAGTTTTTTGAGGAACCTCTAAACTGTTCTCCAAAGTGGTTGTACAAATTTACATTCTCACCAGCGGTGTATGAGTGTTCCCTTCCCTCCACATCCTCACCGGCATTTGTTATTGCCTGTCTTTTAGGTATAAGCCATTTTAACTGCAGTGAGATGATATGTCATTGTAGTTTTGATTTGCATTTCTCTGATGCTCAGTGATATTGAGCACCTTTTCATATACCCGTTTGCCATTTGTATGACTTCTTTTGAGAAATGTCTATTCACACCTTTTGCCCAATTTTTTATCAGATTATTAAATTTTTTTCCTGTGGAGTTGTTGGGTCTCCTTATGTATTCTGGTTACTAATCCTTTGTCAGGTGGGTAGTTTGCAGATATCTTCTCCAATTCTGTGAGTTGTGTGTTCACTTTGTTGATTGTCTCCTCTGCTGTACAGAAGCTTTTTTAACTTGATGCGATTCCATTTGTCCATTTTTGCTTTGGTTGCCTGTACTTGTGGAGTATTACTCAAGAAATTTTTGCCCAAGTCAACGTCCTGGAGATTTTTCCCAATGCTTTCTTGTAGTAGTTTCATAGTTTGGGTCTTCAGTTTAAGGCTTTAATCCATTTTGACTTGATTTTTGTATATGGTGAGAGATAGGGGTCTAGTTTCATTCTTCTGCATATAGATATCCAGTCTTCCCAGCACCATTTATTGAAGAGACTGGACAAAGACTTTAAATCAGTGATCTTAAATATGCTTAAAGAGCCAAAGGAAAACAGATCACAGTCTGAACAAATAGAAAATACCAGTAAAAGGATAGAAATTATACAAAAGGAATATTATAGGAATTCTGGAATTGGAAAAAAGCAAAGGATAAAAGAAGGGTACATACCCCCAGAAATGCAAAATATGTTGTCTCTTTAGCAATGAGTTTTATGCAGATAAAAATTACAATGTTATGCCATTCCCATTCATCAGAAAATGGGGAAATGGGGCTCTTTGTGGAACATTGATGGGAACATTAACTGGCACAGCTTTTCTCAAGGGTAATTTGGTAAAATCTGTCAAGAGCTTTGAAACTTTTGACATAGCTATTACTTCAGGGAAGTATAAAAGTGCATTGCATATTAATTTGCTCATTTATTTTCATATTTATCAATTCTTTTACAAATATTTATTGAGAGTCTGTTAGATGCCAGGCACTTGCCCTAGTTGTTAAAGAAAATCCATAAATAAAATAAATTCTGTGTTGTTGAAAGTTTTTATTCCATCGGATGAAAGACTATAAACAAGCAAAAGTAACATATTTTAAACAGTAATGAGTGCTATAAAAATTAAGCTGGGCAAAGGAGATGGCATTATTTTAAGTGAGATGATCAGAGAATATAAAAACAAATGTAGAAACTAAATGTACATTACTGGATGGTAAGTAAAATAAATATGGTACAAATGAATTACCTTTGGGATAAAAATTAAAAGTCATAGTACCATAATGTTTTCTATATTACATGATAAATTTTATTTTTACCTTTGATTTTTAAGAAATGCTTGATTCCAATTGTAAGGGCACAGATGTTCAAATTAACATAGTTATTATAAATAAATAAATTATACAGTATATTAATTATGCTGTATTAAACGATAGTGTCCAAGGGGAAAGATCTAAATATACAAAGTACTTGGCCTCATTTTTAATTAGCTGACATTGTTGCTTTTATTTATCAGCAGGTGGTGCTATTGCTTGTGTAAGAGATAACTTTTTTGTGATTCTCATTTTCTCTGTCTTTGACTATTCGGTTAGGCATTATAATAAAAAGGTATCTACCTGTTCATCTTTTCAATTAAAATAACTGCAATGACTTACCATGTGCAGTAACTGCTCCTAAACATCAGTTAATGTGCCCTAAATGAATGTAAGAAACTTTGCATCTATTTTCTCTTCCACTTAAACTTACTTTGTAAATGTACAATTTTATGAATTGAATTTATTGAACTTGGCCAAAGTTTATGCTTTTTTTTTCCCCCAAGAACACAAATCCACTTTTATTTACTTTTCGTTAGCTTAAATTCTTGAGGGGTACAGCATCACACAGATTCTGTGTCCAGTGGCCTTAGCAGGAAGATTTCTTTGGATTTTGGCACAAACCATGCTCCTGTTTCCATGGGCCCAAATTATCTTTCCACGGATTACTCTAGTTTGTTTGGTTTGCCACCAGGAGTCACTATGTTCTTTGTTTTGTATACATAAGCTTATCTCTTGCCCAAATAGAATTCAGTTTCATCTCTAGCATAAACACCTTCAACTTCAAGAAGAGCTGTGTACTCCCTTTGGTTCTGGAGACCCCACTTAGAGCAAGCAAACATGATCTTGTACCACAGCCTTCCATCCTATTTCCCTTTTAGACATCCTGTTCCCTGCAGGCCTCCACAGGCTCCAAGATGGCAGAAAGAGCCAAAGATTATCCTTTTGAGGATCCTTCAATGTAATACATTTATACAGGAATAGTAAAGATAAGGGTGAGGTTGGCGAGGAGATACTTTTAAAAGTCTCTATAGTCAAGTCATGTTTTTTAGTTTAAATACTTACTTCCCTGTTGAGAAATAACCTGCATGCCTAAGCAATTTGACAGAATACAGAAGGAAAAAATAGTCTCTTTGCTCAAAGGAATGTATCATTTTTTGATACATCAACACTTTATAAAAGATTCTGAATTGTTATTCCCTATATTGTGCTGTTTAATATGATTGCTTATTTTGTTTTAATGTAAGAGTAGCATTAGCATGTTTGTAGAGCCTGGAGTCAAGGCTCCAGCGGTGAGTTTACAAAGTCAAAAGCCTCTTCTGGGTCTTTACATTTCTCATCTACAAAATAGATTGTCTAAGCTAAATGATTACCTCTCTCTTTTCAACTCCATGATTCTGTGATACCTTTTCCATGGGCATTGGACATCCTGCTTGCTTCTTCTTATAAGTATTAGTGTATTGATTGTTTCTTTGTTTTTTAATATGAAGTTATTATATAGGAAGAGGCAACGCTGCAGCCTTTTCTCACTGCCAGAAGTGAGAAAAACACAAGCAGTGCTGGAGAAGTATGGCTGATCTTATGACTTCAAACTTACTCTGTTTTCTTTTAGTTGAAGAAAGTATAAGAAACCATTAAGTAAAAAGGAGATTGGTTATAAGGATACAGGGATATCTTCCAGAAGCCAGGGAAAGGATATAGCCAGACCTCAGGAATCAGGAACTGGAGTGCTAGGAGAACACAGAAAGTGCCTGTTCTCTTTGTGTCTTTTGTCTCTACTTCTGTCTGTATATCCAGGTCCTTTTTTTTCTTTTCCAGTGGATTGACCTTTTTTACCCCCCTCAGTTTATGTGCTGGAAAGTGACCAGTGTTAACGACTCTCAAGTATACGTTTTTTTATTTGAGAGAGCAGTCAGACTGAGACAAGAATCTTAATCCCAATTTTAAGCACTCCCTTAGGGAAGGGATCACTGACTCAGCTTAGGTTTGGTACACATGCCTGGTCTAATGAGTTGTGTCTAGGCAGGTTGGGGTAAGTGTACCTATTTTGGTTATTTTTTTCTTTTTAAAAGCAACTTCTTTAATAACTTAAAATGTTTTCTTTTGGATATCTTTAATAATCCAGTGTCACATGCCAAGTTCCTACCACCACTTGGTGACAACATGGTCACATGGTCAAAATATTGTTTAGGTTTTTTTTTTTTTTTTTTAAATCATTGTTAATAAGTCCTTGAAAGCCAAAACCACAAATCACAAACTACATTTAAAAAGTGGTAAGACTTTAGGAGGCCAAGGCAGGCAGATTGCTTGAGCCCAGTTCAAGATCAGCCTGGGCAACATGGTGAGACCCCCATCTCTACAAAAATTACCAAAAAAGAATTAGCCAGGTGTGGTGGCAAGTGCCTGTAGTTGTAGCTACTCAAGAGGCTGAAGTGGGAGGATTGCCTGAGCCCAGGAGGTTGAGGCTGCAGTAAGCTATGATCGTGCCACTGCACTCCAGCATGGTGACAGAGTGAGAACCTGTCTCAAAAAAAGGAAAAAAAAGTAGTAAAAATATCATTTTATGTGTTTATGCTCATATCTAAATATGAATCTTTAGAAAAAAAGGAATATACTTTTACAATCCCCAAATTAACTGCTATATTCTTCCTAATGTAACTTAATGACTGGCTGAATAATGGGCCTCCAAAGATACCCATGTGCTAATCCCCAGAACCTTCGAATGTGTTACCTAATACGGCAAAAGGAACATTGCAGATGTGATTAAGGGTAGGGACCTCTAGATGGTAAAATTACCCTGGATTATCCAGTCATCCAATGTAATCACATGAGTTCTTAAAAGCAGAGAACCTTTCCTAGCTGGGGGTTAGTGGACGAAGATGGACAGATTCAAAGTAAGAGCAGCTCCGCCTGCTGTTGCTGGCTTTAAAGGCAAAGGAAGTAGACTACAAGCCAAGGAATGCAGGTGGCCTCTAGAAGCTATGAATGGCCAGCAAGGAAATGGGGACCTCAGTCATACAACTGCAAGAAACAGTTCTGCCCACAATCTGAATGATCAAGGAAATGGACCTTCTCCCAGAGCCTCCAGAGAGGAATGCAGTCCTGTTAGCACCTTGATTTTAGCTCAGTGAAACTCATGTTGGGTTTATGACTTAGAGAACTGCAAGATAATCAATTTATGTTTTTCTAAGCCTCTAAATTTGTGGTAATTTGTTACAGCAGTAATAGAACACTGCAGATATACCTGCAAAGATATAAACTATATCTTTGTAACTGCATTTTAGGGCCAATGTTAGCAATGAGTCATGTAGGTAGTAGATAACTTGGGAAGGATTTCACCTTCTTCTTACTGATAAAAAAATTCCCTCACTAGCTTTATTGCTTTTATTTAAGAAATTACTTCTTAAAATATAATAGTATCATGGGAGTAACACATTAAACTTATTTTTATCAGGTCCTTTTCTAAGTAACGTGGCTAGTTGAGAGCAGACTTCAGAGCATGTGAAGAGAGGTATAGAATATTTTTGCCCAGGAGATGGCCCTTTATGGAGAGATTTTGGCTAGTTGTAGAACACCCTCAAGGTACTGGATATTTGAGGAAATGCCAGTGATATTTGCTCAGAGCTAAAAACCAAATTCGTCAGCCTCACACTTTTTCAAGACTGCCCTACCTTTAGACAAAGTTGTTGCTTAAAAGAAAATTGGCCTAAGGGAAAAATAGAATGCAAAAAGAAGTTTTAAACTCTTTTATAATCATGTGTTTGTGGTATTAATAGTGTTATTCTGAGTATCTATATTGATGTCTTAAGAATTGGGATTTTTAGGGCTGGGCGTGGTGGCCCATGCCTGTAATCCCAGCACTTTGGGAGGCTGAGGTGGGTGGATCACCTGAGGTCAGGAGTTTGAGACCAGCCTGGCCAACATGGCAAAACCCCACCTCTACTAAAAATACAAAAATTAGCCGGGTGTGGTGATGGGTGCCTGTAGTCTCAGCTACTCAGGAGGCTGAGGCAGGAGAACCTGGGAGGCAAAAGTTGCAGTGAGCCAAGATTATGCCACTGCACTCAAGCCTGGGTGACAGAGCAAGACTCCGTCTCAAAAAAAGAAAAAAAAAAGAATTGGGATTTTTTTTGCCGAATCGAGTTTGACATCAGCCTGAAAAACATAGTGAATTGAAACTCTATCTCAAAAAAAAAAAAAGAATTAGGATTTTTTTGGCTAATTAAAGGAGATTCTGAGGTAAGATTGGTGAGGGTAAGTAGAAATCCAATAGTTCCTGGATTGGAATGGAAAGCATTAGAGTTTGTTTTTTATGTTGAAAAAATTACCTCTTTCTGTCCACTAAAAAGACCTAGAAAAGCAATGATCAACTCAGTAATTGTATCCAAGCACTTGTGGGCATTCTTTAAATAATATTTTCCACATTTTTATAACATGAACCAGAGCTCCACTGAGAATTCCCAGTGTAAGTCAGGAAATCTAAAATATGAATCTGGACATTTTATCATACTAGGAAACAAGGAAAGTGTCTAAAAAAAGAAAAGCTATGAGAATCTGTCAAGAAGACTAAAAAAAAAAAAAAAAAAAAAACCCAAGTTGAAAGAGATCTGACTGGCTAAAAGTGAGCCAATTTGAAACAGGCACAGTAGCTCACGCCTGTAATCCCAGCACTTTGGGATGCCGAGGCGGGCAGATCACAAGGTCAGTAGATCACAACCAGCCTGGCCAATGTGGTGAAGCACCGTCTCTACTAAAAATACAAAAATTAGCTGTGCGTGGTGGCAGGTGCCTGTAGTCCCAGCTACTCTGGAGGCTGAGGCAGGAGAATTGCTTGAAGCCAGGAGGCGGAGGTTGCAGTAAGCCAAGATCATGCCACTGCATTCCAGCCTGGGTGACAGAGCGAGACTCTGTCTCAAAAAAAAAAAAAAAAAGTGAGCCAATTTGAGCATTCTATTTATTGAAACACATCAAAGGTGTATATACCAACTGGTATAACGAACCGCTATTTACCCATTACTCAACTTCCAACAATTATCAACTAATAACATATCTCATCTGTACCACCACCCACTTAAGCAAATCCCTGGCATCCTATCATTCTGTCACCAAATATTTTAGTATATATCACTGAAAACACAAAGTCTATTGTTAACTTAACCTCAATACCATTATTAAATCTGAAAACAATTAACAGCAATTTTTAAGTATCATCAAGTATCTGGTCACTATTCAAATTTATATTTTTGAAAAGTAATACAATCATGTACCACATAATAACATTTTGGTCAGTGACAGACTGCATGTATGGCAGTGGTCCCATAAGATTATAATGGAGTTGAAAAATTCCTATTGCCTAGTAATGCCATAGCCATCCTAGTATCATAGTACAACACGTTACTTACGTGTTTGTGTTGATGCTGGTGTAAACATACCACTGCGCTGTCAGCCATATAAAAGTACAGCATGTACAATTATGTACAGTACGTAATACTTGGTAATGATAATAGATGATTGTGGTACTTGTTTATATATTTCTTATACTATCCTTTTTATTGTTATTTTAGTGTGTACTCCAATTTAAAAAAGAAGTTAACTGTAATACAGCCTCACACAGGTCCTTCAGGAGGTATTGCAGAAGAAGATATTGTTATCATAAGAGATGACAGCTTCATGCATGCTATTGCCCCTGAAGACCTTTCTTTGGGCAAGATGTAGAGGTGGAAGACAGTAATATTAACGATTCTGACCCTGCGTAGTCCTACGCTAATGTGTGTGTTTATATCTTAGTTTTTAACAAGAAAGTTTAAAAAGTAAAAAACAAAACAAAAAATTTTAAAGATAGACAAAAACATAAAGAATAAGGATATAAAGAAAATATATTTATACAGCTGTCCCAACATGTTTTATTTTAAGCTTAGTGTTACTACAAGAGTCAAAAAGTTTAAAAAATTAAGAGGTTTATAAATTTAAAAAGTTATAGTAAGCTGAAGTTAATTTGTTATTGAAGAAAGAAAAATACTTTTTAATGAATTTAGTAGCTTAAGTATACAGTGTTTATAAAATTGATAGTAGTATGCAGTAGTGTTTCAGGCCTTCACATTCACTCACCATTCACTCCCTGACTCACCCAGAACAACTTCCACACCTGCAAGCTCCATTCATGTAAGTGTCATATACAGGTATACCATTTTTTATGTTTTAATGCTGTATTTTATTATCCCTTTTTTTGTGTTTAGGTATGTTTAGGTACACTACTATCGTTGTGTGACAGTTTCCTATAGTATTTGGTACAGTAAGGCGCTTGATAGGTTTGTAGCCTAGGAGCAATAGGCTATACCATATAGTCTAGGTGCTATATTATTTATATTTGTGTAAGTACACACTATGATGTTCACATGATGAAATCACCTAATAGCCCATTTCTCAGAATGCATCCCCTTCATTAAGCAACACATGATGGCAACTAACTGGAAATAATAAAGAATTTATCCTGCCTTTGATATATATACCCCAGGGTAACCAAATAGGTGATGAGAAGATATTTCTTTTTCTAAAACTATTGTAGTTAGTAAGTGAAGAAAAGATTAGAAGATTGCCCATTTTGCAGCCCTACTGAATTAGTAGATGTAGGCAATGATCGTTATTTACTAAAAGCATAAGAAGAAAGGCAACAGATGTTAATTGCTTCCTACTGGAAGTACATGTCATTACTCTTATTCATGTAATGCTGTCCCAGCATCCATTTTGTTGTCTTGTCCCTGACTTTTGACCCACCTATTCTGAGATAGTCTCCATCTAGTTTGCATTTTATCTTCTAGATAGATAAGGCCCCATACCCCGAACTGTTTGATCACCTTCTACTTTTAAGTGTTAGGAACCTGATAATGTAATCCACAAGTTCCCATGCTTATCCTTGTGCTCCCTTCAATCAACCCCACCTAGGGGTCGCCAGGGGAAACCCACCTAGGTAACACCCTGCACACCAATAAAAACTTCCACCTGAAGGTCTCACCCTCTCTCTCTTGCTTCCCATCTGCTGGTTGAGCGTTCATGTTCTTGATGACACCCCACACCTTCCCATTGGCTCTGCCTTCTCGCTTAGACCTATGAGTAGTAAACCTAATCTTTCCATGAATGTTCCTCACTGTGCCACACAAAACCTAACTTAAATACCTCACTTAACAAATTGCAACAGTATACAACATCACCTATGAAGTTTTCTTGCCAAAAATATGGAACCTGAATCTGATCAAGACTCTAAATCTAACTACTAATTTACAGGAAATAAAGGAGACAGAGGAAATGTTAAATAACACTATGAGAATGCAGAAGCCAAAATCCAGACTGGGAAATTTTATAGGACATACGACCCAGTTTTTTCAACAACCACAAAATTACAAGGGGACGTCAGGCATGGTGGCTTATGCCTGTAATCCCAGCACTTTTGGAGGCCAAAGCAGGAGGATCACCTGAGCTCAAGAGTTCAAGAGCAGCCTGTACAACATAAACCTCATCTCTACTAAAAATAAAAATCCCAATGTCTTGGCATGCACCTGTGGTTCCAGCTACTCAGGATGCTGAGGTGGGAGGATCACTTGAGCCCGGAGATTGAGGCTAGAGTAAGCTATTGCATCACTGTACTCCAGCATGGATGAAAGAGCAAGATATTGTCTCAAAAAAAAAAAAAAAAAATTACAAGGGTAAAAAGATGTGGAAGGAGAACATATAGATCTTACCCATCAAACATAGTGGTTCTACCTGATTTGCATCTTAATTGAAACAAACTGGAAACAAATTGGAAAAAAAATGGCAATTGGGAAATTTCGAACAGTGACTTAATGATGGTATTGAAGTTGGGTTTAAAAAGTCTTTTATCTTTTTAGTGATATATAGTAGTTCTTCCTTGTCTGTGGCTTTGCTTTCATGATTTTTCAGTTACCTATAGGCAACCATGATCTGAAAATATTAAAGGGAAATTCTAGAAATAAAAATGCATAAGTTTTATATTGCACACTGTTCTGAGCAGCATGATGAAATCTCAAGCCATTCTACTTTGTTTTCCCAGGACATGAGTCATCCCTTTGTCCAGTATATCCACTCTGTATACACTACCCACCCGTAAGTTACTTAGTAGCTGGCTTAGTTGTCAGATCTACTGTCACAGTATTTCAGGGCATGTGTTCAAGTAACCCTTAGTTTTCTTAATAATGGCCCCAAAGCACAAGAGTAAGGATGCTAGCAATTCAGTGTGCCACAGAGAATCCATAAAGTGCTTCCTTTAAGTGAAAAGGTGAAAGTTCTCAATTAGAAAAAGATGGTATGCTGAGGTTGCTAACATCTATGGTAAAAATGAATCTTCTATCCATGAAATTGTGAAGGAGGAAAAATAAATCTGTTCATAGTGTTAAATAGACAGTACAGAACTATCTGTGGTTTCAGGCCTCCACTGGGGGTCTTGGAACCTATCCCTGTGGATAAGAAGGGACGACTATGTACTGAAATATTTATTGATGAAATGATATGATAGGGATTTGCTTCAAATAATCTGGGCCATGGAGAAGTGGATGGTGGTACAGAGGAGATGAGAATTAGCCATTAGTTGATAATTGTTGGAAACTGGGTAACAGGTAAATGGGGGTCTATTATGCCAGTCATTCTCAAAGTGTGGTCACTGGCCCAGTAGCTTCAGGACCCTCTGGGAGCTTGTTAGAAATACAAGTTTTTTGACCCCAGCCCACATCCACTAAATCAGACACTCTGGGGTCGGGCCCAGGAATCCATTTTAACAATCCTTCTAGGTAACTCTGATGCACACTAAAGTTTGAAAACCACTGCTTTGTATTATTATTCCTACTTAAGTTTATGTTTGAAATTCAAAGAAATAAAAAGTGCAAAAGAAAATAATTAGTTTATGAATATAACAAGCCAAACTAGGAGAAGCTGGTTTAGAGGCTAAGACAAGGTTGTATAATTGTCTTAATAGTTAGCCGATGACACTGAGCTCCCAGAGATTATGACTTATCCCCATGGTTAAGGAAGGAGTGTTATATGAATGTATGGTTTTAAAATAGAAATTAAACTAAGATCTCTGTTTCTTCTACACCATGAGGATAGACTAGATTTAGAAAGAGAGATATGCCATAAGCCTATATGTTAATATATCAAGACTCATTTGTCATTACCAACCACTTTTAATCTTTATGTAAAATAGTATTCATGTAGTGTTTCATAATTCTTTTTTGTCAAACACAAATGAATTAATTTCATTTTATTGCCCAAAGCAGGTTATTAGCATCTTTGAAGTTCCCAGTCTTCTACAGTTATTTTCAAAAGATGACTTCAAATATTATATGTATTCTTTTTTTAATTGATTCTTAATTTTTGAAAAGGAAGTTTCTAGTATTTTCATACTGCTGATGAAGCAAAGGTTATGGTTTGTTCATTATCTTCTCCTTGATAACTTTATTATTAGGCCTTTACTGAAGCCATTAAAGCAACAGTTAGTGGCTCTAAAGCTGGAGGGTGGGGAGAGTTGTAAAAGAGTGTCAGCAAGGGGTCAAAGAGACTTTCAGTATGTTTTTGTTATGTATGAACTTTTATTAGGAATTTTAAATTCTTGTTTTGTAATAGTATCAATTAGTAAATCTTTATATTTTTCCATTCCCCCAGATTAGTTGTCAGAGTGAGCCTGTAGCTAATAATGAGTATTTCTGGAAAAAAATAATGTAAAACAAACAAACAAATTCTATCTATCTATGTATCTCTCTCTCTCTCTCTCTCTCTCTCTCTCTCTCTCTCTCTCTCTCTCTCTCTCTCTCTCCAGCCAAGAGCAACAACAACAAAATCAAGACTGTGATTATACGCTGTAAGGCTGGAGAAATGGAAAGAGAATATGAAGAGAATATGTATATAAGTTTAGTCAAATTAATCATCCTAGCAAATAGCATATGCTGCATCTGAAAAATGAAACAAGTGCATATAATACCATGTATTAAAAAGTTTGCTTTTTTCTTATGTCTTACTTATACACACACACACAAGAATCTCTTTTGTCCTATTTAATGCTTATTGATATCTCTAAATAACTTTCTCAAATAGATAGGTTCTAGGAGAGGTTATACTTACTGCAGTCTGTTAAAAAAAAAAAAGAAAAGAAAAGAAATAGATCCAGTTTCATGTAATCTCATGACTTAGGATGTGTGTCAGAGCTATTTTAGTTACATTGTGTGTTGAGTTTCAATTTTTTTGTGACATTCTTAAAATATTGTAATGAGATTTTTTTTAGATGTAGAGACTATATATTAAGAATGAATAATAAGATGTCTTTGTTTTTTCTACAGAATCTTTGTGTTTACCTATTAAGTATTATTACTGAAAAGGAATAGTAAACATTGAAATGATGTGGGTTTTTTACAGTTCTTGAGATATTTCATACACTGTTTTATCATGATGTTCTACTGTGGACTTTAACAATTACATCTGTATTTTCCGTTCAGTACACTGTAATTTTAGTAAGAAAAATATTTTAATAATTCCAGAACTGATATTCTTTTAAAAATGATCTTAATATATTGTCATGTGCCTGATTTAAAACTTCCTAAAAATGTTTTTCAATAAGTCCATTTTTTTCTTGTTTTTTTCTCCCCTAGTGGTCATATGCATTAGAAAAACCGAACACTGGCAGCATATTTAATATTGCGTGGTCTATTGATGGCACTCAGATTGCTGGAGCCTGTGGAAATGGACATGTTGTTTTTGCACATGTGGTGGAACAACATTGGGAGTGGAAAAATTTTCAAGTAACATTAACTAAAAGAAGGGCCATGCAGGTATGATTATGTTCCAAGATTGATTAAACCTGCTTCTTTTCATATTAGTTAACTGTACAGAATATGGAATTATTTTCATTAATTATATTTAGTCAAGCTTATAAAAATTCAGTCACATTAGAAATATTTTAACTATGCCATTAGTCACTTTCTCTGACATAAAAACCTTTCACAGATATAGAACCTGAATGCCAAAGCTACTCGGTTATGCATTTAGTACAAATATGGTGAAATTGGAAACACTGAGGAAATATGTGGATTCAGTGAGGGAAGGAGAGAAAAAGCTGTAACAAATAGGAGCATATTGGATTTGACTCCTGGAGCTGAATCCAAGGCAGGCCTAATCTGCCAGTTACTGACAGGGTTAATTGTTTTACTTATTTGTAATTGGATGAACTTATTTAACCTGATTTTTTTTAAAAAAATTTATTTTAAGAATTACCTAAGGAGAGTCAAAATGGGAAAATGGTATAGGAAGTTCTTATTAGGAATTAAGAAGTGTAGGGGAAGAAAAATATCTCTACCCATCCTAGGCTCATGACTGAGGTCCCTATAACAAAAGACATATTAACAAGAAAAAAGCATATAAACTGATTTGATGTAAGTTTTACATGACACCGGAGCCTTCCTGAAGAAATGTAGATCTGAAGAAACAGTTAAGCCTGTGTGCTTTTACGCTACGTTTGATGAAGAGTAAACAGTTGTGGCGATATGCAATAGGCCAAAAAAGGTATGATCTAGTGGTAATAAGCTGGGGAAAATTTAGCAAGACCTGCATGTTTAGATTCTTCTCTGTGTCCCTGTGTCTTCAGAAATAAGGATGTAACTTTCCTCTGGGTATAGGGAGGGTACCTCTCACATGAGAGTCTTATGACCTGCTTCAGGAAAAGGTCAGAAAATCCTTTCTAGGTTTTATGACCTGTGTGAGAGAAGAAGAGTTGGGGAAGGTCAGACTGACCTCCTGCTGCTCTTGTTTTATCAAATTCCTTTAGCTTAAAATATTCAGTATGCCATAGTGCCATAATAGTGTATCCTCAATCCCATCAGAAGAAAATTTTGAAGTGAAATATTTTGTAGATAAATACAAGGAGGTTGGGATGTGGCAATGGGAAGTAGGGAGAAACGTTTTACAGGTCAAAAGTCATCAGTGGGAGGGCACAAGTATCCTCATGGCTCATCTTTGTCTCTCTTTCAGGGCCTCTAGCCCAGTGCCTTGCCCTTAATATATTAATAATTAATTGAAGAAAGGTATAAGGAGAAGATCAAAGTGCAATGTGTCAATAGAAATCCTCTGAAAAAGAAGGATTCAACCTTTCTCTTCTTCCTTTTGCCTGTATCAATTGCCTCTATCTTCAGTATTCATAATTCATATTATTACTATAAAAATGTAGAAGCATGGGCAGGTCTATTCAAATATTCTGTTAACCCACATATCCAATATTATCTAGTGATAATATTGTCACTAGATTACTAATAATTAGGTATGTTATACTTTTTCTTTATTCTGCTTATTTATTTTAAAATTATAAAACTTTTTATTTAGATAATTTAAAACACACACAGAGTAGTATATTGAATCCCCATGTGCTCATCACCCGGCCCCAGTAATCACCAATTCATGCTTCAGCCTGCCCGGTCCATGTCCTGTCTACTTTCCTTGTTCCCCAAATTCAGACATTGTATTTCATTTGTAAATATTTTAGTATATATAACTAAAAGATAAGGACTCTGTTTTAACATAACCACACTACCATTATCATATCATATAAAATAACAGTTTCTTAACATTATCAAATATCCACAAAGTGTTTAAATGTCCAGTTGTTTCCTACATGCCACAAAACTTTGTTTGAATCAGGATCCAATTTTACATATTGCAATTGGCTGATATATTTTTTGAGTCTCTTTTCATCTGTAGAGTCCCCTTCCATCTCTGTATCCTGCCCTGCAGTTTGTTTGTTGAAGAGCCAAGTTATCTGTCTGGTAGAGTTTCTCAGTCTGGACTGGGCTGATTGTATCTCCATGGTGTGATTTGACATGCCCTCCATCTTCTGTGTTTCCTTTAAGAAGGATTTAGGATCCAGATGATGGTTTAATATATATTTCTTCTAATTAACCTAGGATCTAAACCATTATAATATTCTGTATATGACATGGAATCCATTGTGAGTTCTAATCAACTAATTGGGGTATAATATTATATTTATAGCTAATATAGTAGTGCTAAAATGTTCTAGCCTTAATTACAGAAATGCCCCAACATAAGACTATATCTAGAAAGAGGAGTTCTTCTTTCATAATAAAAAGAAATTATCCTAGTGATGAGAGGATTTTTATGTGAAATAAGATGAACCGTGGAAATGCTTAAATGGCTTATCTAATCTAAATTATCTTTGTGTTTAAAATAATATTTATAGATAATTTTTTAAAGTTTTAAACTAGAACATTATTTTTATTTTTTAAAGAGGTTTTACTTTCTCCATGTTATAAAACATTTGACTGCATTTTTGCTAAGTTAGGCCTATTCACTGTTTCTTTTTAGAATGATTTTATTCACTCATTCAATGGATATCTATTGAGTGATCCCTACTTGCCAGGCATTGGGTTAAACAATGAGGAATACAGTAGTGAACAAGACAGATTTGGTCCTTGGTTTTATGGACCCCCTAAATTATTTCCTTGAAATTTTTTTCATAAATTCAGCTATAATTGATTTAAAGTGAAAAATAAAGGAAAAAAAGGAAATTTATTGATTCATGTGAAGTTAAGAGATAGACTGACTTAAGAGGCATTATTGGTTCAGAGGCTTAAATAATGCCTAGAGGACTTCGTCTCTTTCTCTTCCTTGACTCTTCTTTTCTCTGCAATTGTCTTAGTTTTCAGAAAGGCTCTATTTTGTGGCCTTGGTAGTTCCAGACTGACATTCTACCAACTTCAAGTTCAGTGAAAAGAGTGCTTTTTTTCCCCTAGTAATTCCAGGAGAAATCTCAGCCTTGGATTTCATATGCTGAGCCTGAGTCAAGTGTATTTACTCAGGGAGAGGCAGGGGAAAATGAGTCAATCCCATCTAGCCAGTCACTGAGAATAGTGGAAGGAATGTTTTCCTAAAGGAAAATCGATGTATATTTATGAGAAAAGATGTCATTTGATTCTGGGCAGACAAAAAATGATAGATAGGTATATGCTATAGTCTATCCTTGAGCAGTTTAGCAGCTATAGTGTGTTAGTTATTTATTGTTGCATAATGAATAACCCTAAACATAGTGGCTTAAACAGCAACAATTATTATCTCTCCTTTTCTGTGAGTCAGGAATCCAGGCATAGCTTAGCTGGGTCCCCTGTTTCAGTCTCACAAGGCTGCAAACAAGGTGTTGGCTGGGACTTTAGTCTTATCTGAAGGCTCAACTGGGGAAAGATTTGCTTTCAAGCTCACTGACATGATGGTTGGCAAGATTCCGTTCATCAGTGTCATTTGCACCTGCGGGCCTCAGTGTTTTCTTGACTATTGACTGGAGGTCTCCTTCAGTTCTTTGTATGTGGCCTCTTCATAGGGCAGCTCACAACTTGGTGGTTTGCTTCAGCAGAGCAAGCAAGAAGGGCCAGAGAGAGTGCAAGCAAGACATAAGTCACAGTTTTTTATAACCTGAGCTCAGAAGTGACGTCTCATCACTTTTGCCATATTCTATTTACTAGAAGCAAGCTATTAGGTCCAAACCACACTAAATAGAGACATTTGCTCAAGGGTGTGAATACCAGGAGGCAGGGATCATTGGGAGTCACCTTACAAACTTCCTTTATTCATATATATGGATATATATTCAACCTACTCATATATATGGCTCAGAAATATACTAATTTATCATGCAGCTATTTCATATGTGATTGAAAACAAACCCATCCCCTTTCTAAAAAAAGATAACCTAGACTCTACGGTTATTGCATCCAGCTCCAACTCTCTGGTTTGGAAAACTATACATAAATATGTATTTTAATTCTTCTCCCCTCCCCTCCCACTCTCCATATTCCCAGTTTACAATGGCTAAGGGAAAAGAGGGTGGCTGCAATGAAAACAATTTGGAAAAGGGGAGAAAGGAAAACAACACACAGTGATTATCCACTTATAGCTAAAATCCACCTGGTGAGTGTGAAAGGAAAATAAAAATCTTGAGACCCCAAACTCATTATGTCAAAGGGCAAGGGTAAGCTTGAGAACTAAGTCATGCAAAACTGCCTCTCATTTTGTTCCTAAGTAGATAGCTGCAAAGATAGAACACATACCTCCCCAGAGGGCTTCCCTTGCAATATGCTTACAAGTAAATTCCCTGTAGGCCCCAAGATCTTTACCCTACAACAGAGTTCTGTTGAATTTCACCCTAACAATGTAAATTAACAGCTTATCTTCACAGGTATGGGAGAAAGACAAGACTAGAAGTCATCCCTCTGCTCACCAGAGACAATGCATATTTCACTGCTTCTTCTACTCTGTGTTTATCTTTTGTAAAAATTCAGATTCACTGCAAGGGGAATGCATAGTTGACTATCCCTGTACCTCTTTTCATTTGCAACATGTGCATTCAGTGAGCTCTAATCAAAGCCTCACAAGAATATGACCATACCCTCCCTCTCCTCGTCTCGTCTCTTCTCTTCTCTTCTCTTCTCTTCTCTTCTCTTCTCTTCTCTTCTCTTCTCTTCTCTTCTCTTCTCTTCTCTTTCCCTTTTCCCCTCCTGCCCACTTTTTTTTCTCTTTAAATATTGAAGCTCTCCAAACCCTTTTTGGAAAAAGCATGGATCACAGATGTTCCTGTGATTTTGTGTTCCTTTTTCCTGGGCACATCCCCAACCTTGGCAAAATAAACCTATGAATTGATTGAGGCTCGCCTCCAGTCATTTTCTTTGGTTTTACCCCAAGAATATCCTGAGAACGTTTTTAGCAACAAAGTAGTTGCTTGGTCAGTTTGTTAACTCCAGTTTGCCTTTCTGGGAAGATCTCCCTGGACATTTGGGAGGATTCCCTTTCTGAGGGCTGTACTTTTTAACAGCCCACTTTTGTTGCAAGGTGGAGTCACAGGATTTCAATGAGACTAAACAATCACAATTGTTTTTGTTTGCCCAATTTAGAATTTTACAGTTTCCTTAGAAGCTTTGTTGGCTTTTGGTTTATCCGTGTTTCATTGACTCAGAAACCAGAGATCATATTGAGTCACAATTGTTAAATCTACACCTTGACCTGCTGGTGCTGTTTTCCTACAGTAGACTTACTTGCCCTACCGTCTCCCTGGACCTCAGCTTTTGTGGGACACAATAGCCTGTAGTGAAAAAGTTTCTTAATCTGCCTCTTGCCTCCAGGAAGCAGCCCAGTGGATAATTCTTTCCAAAAGAGATCTGTTGATGTCTTTGTTAGAAGGAAGTGCCTAGGAGGGAAAGCCTGCGGGTGCAAAGGGTGAGGCATTTCTAGTATCCCAATTTCTTTCCTGCCACTCTAACTTTAGGATAGGATACAAATTTGGCTTTTAATAGTCATCAAAATTCAAAGGTGTCTAATTCTTACCGGACACTTTATGTCTTGTAAAAATAAGAGCTAATAATAGAGTAATTTTGAAGATGAAATGAGATAATACATGTAAAACAAAAATAAATGATAGCTATTGCTATGATTATGATTATAGCTATGTATAGGATTAAATGAGTGTTTTGCAAATGTGCAAACAGAATGTTTAGACTTATGTCAATCTGAGGAGTCTAAATATTGTGATCACACAGAAGAATTAGGTGATGCGAATATCAGGAGAGATTAATCCTGGAGCTGCCCTGAATTGAACAGAGTAATCGGTGTATTTTAAAATTCAGCAGAGGCCGAGCGTGATGGCTCACGCCTGTAATCCCAGCACTTTGGGAGGCCAAGGCGGGTGGATCACAAGGTCAGGAGTTAAGACCAGCCTGGCTAACATAGTGAAACCCCGTCTGTACTAAAAATACACAAAATTAGCTGGGTGTGGTGGTTCGCGCCTGTAGTCCCAGCTACTCAGAAGGCTGAGGCAGGAGAGTCTCTTGAACCCTGGAGGCGGAGGTTGCAGTGGGCCGAGATCAAAGCCATTGCACTCCAGCCTGGGCGACAGAGCGAGACTCTGTCTCAAAAAATAAAAAATAAAATAAAGTAAAATAAAATTCAGCACATAACATTTCTGATGTGGAATTTGCCATAGTTTTGAAACTATAACAGCAATTACTAGAGTGTCTTTAGTTTTTGTTATTATGGCTAGGATGCTTTATTCTGGTTTGGTTCAGGTGTACCAGATTCACAGAAAGGGACACTCCCCCATGTGAGGCTTTAGGCAAATATGGATCTTAAGAAATCTATAATTTTAATAATGTTAGAGGCCTATACAATTGGATTTTTAAATGTTGAATTTTCTTAAACCTGTTTGTTTAGGAAAGTTTGCAAGCAGTTTGACTAGATAGCATGTTGCTATAAAGAAACTAACATATAATTTCCCTTTAACATTTTTATATCATTCTATTAGCTTTAAACTGTTTCTAGAAGATGGCATTTTGGATCTTTAAAAAAAAAATCTCTGGGAGCTCAGACTTCTCATGAAAATGGTGTTAATTCATACATGGAAGAAAGAGACATACTTTTGGCACCAAAAGATTTAAATATGTAGATATATAAAAGACTCATCTGGCCTCAAAAACAAGATAAAGATCTCTGTGGACCAGAAACAGAACAAAAATGCAGTGTAGAGTCTCAGATCTACTCCAGGTCCAGAAGCAGGCAGGGAAAGGCAGTGAGGAAAGTTGCTCCTGCTGGCTAAGGAAACTGAAAGTATTAATACTTGAAGTGAGACAAGGGACTAGATCCAAGTTTCTGTTTGAAATCAGAGCCTGGGGGTCTATGAGGTAGCTCCTTTCTCTCCATCCTGAAAGGAGACCTAAAAATTCTACAGCCGCCTGCTACATGGGGCTTCATATGTGTAGTTGTAGACCTAGGAAATTTGAAGACACCACCTGCAGTCAGCGGCCTGTTCAATTCCAGAGGGCACCATTCACATAGACCCAGAGTTGTGCAGTACACAACCTGCAGTCATATAGCTGTGGCCTTGCAGACAAAGTTCAGCCCTTTCACTAAAAGCATTCTTGTGCTAATTAACAACAGGTGACTGACTACTGGCCGGCACGGTAGCTCACGCCTGTAATCCCAGCACTTTGGGAGGCCAAGGCAGGTGGATTATGAGGTCAGGAGATCGAGGCCATCCTGGCTTACACGGTGAAACGCCGTCTGTACTAAAAATACAAAAAAATTAGCCGGGTGTGGTTGCACACGCCTGTAATCCCAGCTACTCAGGAGGCTGAGGCGGAAGAGTCCTAGCTTGAACCTGGGACGTGGAGGTTGCAGTGAGCCGGAGATCACGCCATAGCACTCCAGCCCAGGAGACAGTGCGAGACTCCGTCTCAAAACAAACAAACAAACAAAAAGCAGCCGACTACTGAGAGCAGTGTTTTTCCTCCAGCCTTCTCAAGTAGAGGTGTTTTTCTTTGATGCGCCGCATATCACTGGATCTGGTTAGATGTCTTCCTTACTCCTCCTTGCTGATTCTAGACCACAATAACCTCCTCTTCCCTAAAAAACTCTAGCTCCTTTGAAACACTTGATATCAGACTACTCCCCTCTTTACAGTCATTCCTCCTACGCTTTGAAGAGGTGAGCAAAAATATTCATGTCTTTTTCTTCACCACTAGTTCTGGAATTGTTTTTTAAGTTCTTTTTAAACAGTCTGAAAGATAAGAACTATTTTCATTTTAACATTACCATAGTAACATTCACATTTCCCCAGTCTTTTCCTAACGTCTTTCTACAGTAACAGATCACATTTCCCCAATTATTTTCTAAATATGTTTTTCTAGTTGGTTTGTTTTTATCAGGAAATAAAGCCCCACATTACATTCAGTTAATTTGTCTCTTAAGTCTTTTAAAATCTGAAACAACTTCTTCTTATTTATTTACTTACAATTTATTTGTTAAAGGAACCAGGTTATTCTGTTGAATTTCCCACATTCTGTATTTGACTGATTCCATCTTTGTGGTATGATTGCATTTATTTATTTATTTTTATTTATTTATTTATGTATTTATTTTTTCAAGACATGGTCTCACTTTATCACCCAGGCTGGAGTGCAGTGGCACAGTCACGGCTCACGGTAGTCTTGACCTCCCAAGCTCAAACGATCCTCCCACTTCAGCCTCCTGAGTAGCTGGGACCACAGGCGTCTGCCACCACGCCTAGCTAATTTTTGTTTGTTTGTTTTTTGTAGAGACAGGGTCTCACCTTGTTGCCTGGGCTAGTTTTGAACTCTACCCACCTCAGCCACCCAAAGTGCTGGGAATAAAGGCACAAGCCACCACGCCCGGCCTTGATTACAATTAATATGTTCATTTATCCTGTGTTTCTTCTAGACTGGTTATTGGATTTAGAGCCTTAGGTGATGCTATGCACTTCCTGTTGCATCACATCAGGAGGCACATATGTCTGCTTATCTCTCTTTTAGTGATGTTAAGATTTGATCAGTGTGTTCAGGTATTAGAAACCTGATTCATCTATCATATAGTTTCCCACTGGGTTTTTTACCTTAATGCCTTTAGCTGCCATTAATGATAGTTGTTTAGACCTATTTTTCATTGGGGGTTGTGAAATAGTAACATTGTAATTCTATCATTCCTTCCACATTTATTAGCTAGAATTCTCCTATAAAAGACTTTGTTTGCCTCCTCAACCATTAGGTTACCCTATGGGGAATGGTAACAAATGCAGAATTATTTTCCTATTTGCCAACTTTCAAATAAGTTGGTTTCCTAGCATGCCCAGTAAATTTCTTTTTTGTTGTCATTGATGTTATCATTATAAACTTGTAGATTTTAACATTTTCTGTGTGTTTCAACCCATCGTGGTTATTCTCTATAATGCTCAAATTGTCTCATCTTTGGCCAGTTGGTTCCTATGTTCTTTTGACTGATTTCAATAGCTTCCTTGCTTTCTGGTGTGACAAGATGTTTCAGGCTTCTTTTGTACAGACCACAGTCAGATCTGTAAATAATGTGTGTTCATTGCTACTGATTTGATCATTACTTCTAGACAAATTTTTTTTTCTTTTTTCTTTGTACTTGAGCCTACACTGGGAAGAAATGTTTTCGTTTTTGACAGATAAAAATACATCACAAGTTTATGCTGAGGTTTCTAATTTAAATGCAAGATTATAGGGTTTTACTCTTGATTTTTTAAGAGCAGCGCTTCTCTGACCAGAAAATTGTGGTTCCTAAAAACATTATGTCCCCAAATATAGTTTGAAAATAACAATATTAATATTATTCTAATAATATATTACTGAATACTGTTTAAGATTTCTTGTTTTTTTTTTAATGTGAGCAAATCCATATCTTCATATTCTTCCGTTTCTTAGATAAAAGGTATCATACTATACACGCTGTTCTGCATGTTGCCTTTTTTTTTTTTTTTTGACACGGAGTCTCACTCTGTCACCCAGGCTGGAGTGCAATGGCGCGATCTTGGCTCACTGCAAGCTCCGCCTCCTGGGTTCACACCATTCTCCTGCCTCAGCCTCCCGAGTAGCTGGGACAACAGGCGCCCGCCACCACACCCGGCTAATTTTGTGTATTTTTAGTGGAGACGGAGTTTCACCGTGTTAACCAGGATGGTCTTGATCTCCTGACCTCATGATCCGCCCGTCTTGGCCTCCCAAAGTGCTGGGATTACAGGCGTAAGCCACCGCGCCTGGCCACATTTTTTTACTTTACTATATCTCATGGACATCTATAGATCTTCCTCATTCCTTTTTATAGCTGTATGTATAGACACTTTATGTCTCTATATGTGTGACTATATCAGTTTATACAACCTGTCCCTTATCAATAGACATTTGGGCTATTTCCAGTCTTTTGCTATTACTAATAGTGCTGTAGTGATAGTCTGTGCATATGGTATTTTATAGTTTTGCTTGTTTATCTTTGGGATGGAACTCTAGAAATGAGATTGCTGGGTCAATATTTTGGTGGAGATGGGAGTTAAACAGCAGATAGTAAAAAAAAAAACATACCTGTTTATTCTGTTTGGTCTGCTGTAACAAAATACCATAATCTGGGTAGCTTGTAAACAACAGAAGTTTATTTCTCACAGTTTTGGAAGCTGGGAGTCCAAGATCAAGGTGCCAGCAGATTTAGGGTCTGGCAAGGGCCCACTTTCTAATTCATATATAGTGCCTTCTTGCTGTGTCCTTGCTTGGTACAGTGGGTAAGGCAGCTCTCTGGGGCCTCTTTTATAAGAGCACTAATCCTATTCATAAGGGCTCATACCCTTCCAAAGCCTCCACCTGCTGATAACTGTCATACTGGTGATTAGGTTTCAAAATATGAATTTTGAAGACACAAACATTTAGATCATGGCAGTGTCTGGTAGGCATAAGTACTTCTTTGAAGTACTTATAAGAAGTTTGATTTACCATCCTGTTTTTCTTTCCATACCCTTTCATTGTTCATTAATATTATAATTGTCACATTATATTTAGAAAAATGGTAACATTTTGAGGAGAACTTAAAGCAGTATTAATTTGTAGGTATAATTACGTCTTTTTCCTCTATTTTTCACCTCTTACTATACTGCCATACCCATTCTGGTATTGGGCAGAGATTAGGTAAATTTAATTTGCTCAACGTTTTTCTTAATTTCTTGCACTTTGTTCATTAACGTCAAGATTTTTGTCCAATACTGCCAAATATTAAAATCCTTGCAAAATAGTCTGTTACAAACTTTTATGATAAATCTGACTGTCATAAGCAAATCTCTCTCTGTTAGTTGCTGCTTGGCTTTTTTAGACACTGTCTCTGTGTTTTTGCATATGAAAATTTCTTTCCCCATTCCTTGCAGCTTGGCTTCTTCACCATGCAGTTGGTTTGTTTACCAGTACCTCCTACCCCACTTTTGATTTTTAAAGCAATTATGTCTCTTCTTTTAGAATGTATATTTTTAAGTAAAATCTAACCCCAAAAAGAGATATTCTTACCGGTTTGGCCAGAAATCACATAGAATCTTTCCAACTTCAATATGCCACCCTCCTTTGACTATATCTCAGTGTTGGAATATTTTTTATATCACTCCATTGCTACATCATTAAGTTTGGCTTGCAAGTTAGAAATCTCTGTGGTCTTTTTCTACTTATTTCTAAGAGATTTTCTGTATCTCTACTTTGTTGGTTGGTTTTTTAAATATTAGGTATACTATCTTATGCCTAGTTTCTATTACATTCTTTTTTATATGATTAGGTAATCAGTAGTGCATTGAATTTTTTGTGTTTCAAAATCTTGCTAACTTATGTAAATAAAATTTGGATATGTTTTAATGATGTTTGTTGGCATTTTATTTTTTCTTGTTTAGGTTCGTAATGTTCTTAATGATGCAGTGGATTTACTGGAATTCCGTGATAGAGTCATTAAAGCATCTTTGAACTACGCACACTTAGTTGTTTCAACATCTCTTCAATGTTACGTGTTCTCGTAAGCATCTTGCATTTCTTAAAAATTCAGAGTTTTGTCTATGCTGAGGAGTTTATTTTCAAGATTTCATATCAGCATGGTTTGGTTTAAGCTTAACTTTCTCGAAACCTCAGCTATCCTGAACTACCTCAAACCAGGAAGTGAGAGAAAGTGAACTTCGAACAGTGAAAATAGATCTAATAAGGTTTGTACATCAACAGTTAATAGTCAGGTGAGGTGCAATGGCTCATGCTTGTAACCCCAGCACTTTTGGAGACCAAAGCAGGAGGATTGCTTGAGTCCAGGAGCTTGAGACTAGCATAAGCAACACAGTGAGACCCCATCTCTACAAAAATTTTTTGAATTAGCTGGGCATGGTGGTGTGCACTGTGGTCCTAGCTTCTCAGGAGGCTGGGACTGGAGGATTGCTTGAGCCCAGGAGGCCTAGGGTGCAGTGAGCTGTGACCCTACCACTGCACTCCAGCCTGGACAACAGAGTGAGACCCTGTCTCAAATAATAAATAATGGCTTTATTTAACAGTTGGCTTACAAAATTCTTGAAAACTTAGTAACTAGTACAAGCTGGCTCTAGCATGCTACCAGTTGATTCCTCAACTATCCAGAAAACTCATGTAACCACTATGATGCTTTCAAGCGTTAGAAATAGTTAAGGATTTTAAAAAAATTTTGTCCTTATTATTTGTAACATTACATAGTTATAGTTTAGTCACTGAATATACAATTGAGATGGAGACTATATGTCTCATTCACCACTATATGTCTAGCACCTAGCACAGTGCCCAATGTGTTGTGAGTACTTAATAAATACTTTTGAATGAATAAATGAATTAAAATATGTGAAATATAGCATCATCTTGGTATCCTAAAGTCTAATAGTACACAACACAAAGGTATTTAATTAACAAGTGCTACAACTATGTATTTTAAAATTCCCACTCACTATATGTAAACCTGCTACTAATCAGAATCTGCAATTTGGGACAAATAGCCAAATCTGAAGTAATGAAATAGAAGAAACAGAGGTGAGTGGATAAAGAAATAAGTGATTTAATTTTATGTTGAGTTTTTGTTTTTGTTTTTTTTCTTACATGAGAGTGAAAGAGGAACAGTAACAATTTGGGAAAATACAAAAAAGATACCAAGTTAAGCAGTTGAGATGTGGGGAAGGGATTATAGAATGTGAGAAAACCATACAATCACTTTAATGCATATAGGTGTTTGAATAATTAATTTTCATGGGGCAGGGGAGAACAGAGATCTCTTCAGTTTAGTGTTTGTTTGTTTGTTTGAGGGAAGATAAGGCTCTTAATTTCACCATAATAACTTCCCCATTATTCTACTAGCTATAGTGGCAAGGACATAATGTTTGAATCTGTAGGATTAGTATCATTAGGTGTTACGTGTATTCAAAAAGTTGCCTTTAAAAATATCCAAAGTTTAGCAGCTATTAATTTTTTTTGGTCATTCTACTTTTCCCTTACAAGTTTTTTGTTTTTGTTTTTGTTTTTGTTTTTGTTTTCTGAGACGGGTCTTGCTTTGTTGCCCAGGCTGGTGTGCAGTGGCGCGATCTCGGCTCACTGCAAGCTTGGCCTCCCGGGTTCACGCCATTTTCTTGCCTCAGCCTCCGAGTAGCTGGGACTACAGGCACCCGCCACCACGCCCGGCTAATTTTTTTTTTTGTATTTTTAGTAGAGAGGGGGTTTCACCATGTTAGCCAGGGTGGTCTCTATCTCCTGACCTTGTGATCCGCCTGCCTCGGCCTCCCAAAGTGCTGGGATTACAGGCGTGAGCCACCGCACCTGGCCTCCCTTACAAGTTAATGTGTGGCAAATGTAAGATTGCTTTTCTTCTTTTCTGATTGAACCTTGCCTCCCCTCTTTGACTGTCAAGACATTTATTAAGGTACAAAATATTAATACCAGGATGCAGCAGTGGTAATGAAACGCAAGGATGCAGTAGTGGGAATGAATCACCACGAAAACGTATTTCATAAAGTTTTAAAAGCCTACTAGCATTTTAGATAATAATGACTGTCATTTATTGAGCAACTGTTATACTGTCTTTCATGTTTATTATTATTCTGATTTGAAAGCTGAAGCTAAAGGACATAGAGAATGATTAGATAACTTGCCTTACATCAGATTATTGACTTTGTTACTAAAGGAAAGTGGGGATTTGAATCCAAGTTCTTAATAACTGTTGGCTCATTTTTAGTAATAAAAATATAATTTTAAAAACAGACATGCAAGTAGTTTACTGGTTTATATGAAAAGAAGTTCCAGAAAAAGAAAACAATATATAAGCATTCTATATTAAATTTTCATTTGATTTTTCAGATAATTATATTAATATTCTTGTTCTATTCAGCATTTATAGCTTTGGGAGTCTATATTTTCATGGCATTTATGTATCTCTCAGTTGTCAGGAATCTCAGATATTTTCTGAGGGGACATTAAAAAAACCCTCACATAATCACTACTTTCCTTATCAACTTTCTTGACAAAGAATGAAGGTTAATTAGTAAAGCATTTTGTGATATTTTTTCTAAAGTGCAAAAGCATATATATCTTTATCATATCTATGAACCCCAGACTAATTAATAATCAGTAATTAATAATCACTAATTATTAGCAGTTACTTATTTGTTATTTTGCCTTGTCCATGTATTTACTTACTGAAATTATTATCAGAATCTTTGCATTAGTCAAGATTAGTTGCCTACCTGTTTGCTTACTCACTGCTTCCTTCCCCTTCCCTCCTCCATCTTCTGGATTTGAACATGAGATTTAATCTGATTTAGAGAACTGGCTTTATGAAAGTTACTGAAATTCAGAATATATAGAAGTAATAAAACTTATTTTAAACTGTGGAACAACTTTTATTATTTAAGGATGGGTTTTTCTGTTTGTAAATGTTCTCTTTACCCACCCAAATCTTTGATTCATGTTACCCTATAAAAACAAAATGATTTGCTTGTTCATTTATTAATCAATTTATTCAATAAGCATGTTCATGGCTTACATTTATATAGTATTTTAGGGTTTACAGAATGCTTCACAGAAATATTTTCATTTCAACCCAACAATAACATTGGGAGGTCTGCAGGAAAAATAATCCTGTTCATCATATTACTGTTATTATAGTTTCTGTTTGCCTGGTACCTGCTTTATAACAGGTAGTTTGCCAGACACTATGCAAGTCATCATTATCCCCATTTTACAAATAAGGAAACTAATGCTTAGCAGGTTAGGCTTAAGATCAAGTGGCTGACAGGTGGTGAAGCCATATTTCTAATCCAGATATGTCTAACAAAAAGCTATCATCTCTTCATTATGCCATGCTGCTGCTGTTTTTTTAATGAGAAATCATTAGATGACTTGCCCAAACTCACAGAGCTGATAAATGGCAGAACTCAAACTTAGAATTCCTCAATTCACGTGTTGTAATACCTCTAGTAAACATTTATTGGATTCCCATTATGTGCTAATTGCTGGGGATACAGAGTCTTTGCTTTTTTGTTGGAGATACAGACACATCAATGAATAATTTCAGAACAATGCACCAAATGCTGTAATAGAAGTATGTATATAATTACTATGAAACTGAAGTCACTTTATTTAAAATGAATACCTATCTACTTATTTAAAAGTATTTGCTATTTTAAATGTTAATACATATCCATTTTACTTGTCTTTTAGCACGAAGAACTGGAACACACCAATTATATTTGATCTCAAAGAAGGAACTGTTAGTTTAATTCTGCAGGCAGAAAGGTAATTTATTATGTTTAACTGTTGGATCTGGGGTTAAAATAAATAGCATTAAAGCGCTCTTTAATAAAAACATCCAATTAAAAGAATGATATACTAATCATTTAGAACCAATCTGTTTCTATTATACATTTTAGAATAAAAAGAAAAGAATAAATAAGTTTTTTAAATCAGTGATTCTGAAACATTTTAGTCTCTGAATTTCTTAACATTCTTAGAAAATTACTGAGGGTTATATGTGGGTTAAATATATCAGTATTTACGGTATTAGAAATTGAAACAAATTTTAAAGCTATTTATTTTAAATGATGAGAATAAACTCATTACAGGTAAATATCCGAGTGATGACATGAGAGAATGGGAGCAACACAGGTAAATAACTAGTAAAGAGTTTTTACCTCATGGCCCCCCTATTTTCTGTTCTGCTTTGTTTTAAATATTGGTTGAAACTCTTTGGTTTCATGGGCCTACTGGGCTGTGACCTGAAGTTTGAAAACTAGTTTTCTCTACTAAGACATTCAGTGTATACAGGACTAAGAAATGCCAGGCAATTAACTGGAGTAAATTAGGAATAGCTATTACTCAAGAACCTACACTTTTCCATGAAAACTGTCAATTAGTCTCTTGCGTACAGCCAATAGCCTACTGAATCAGAGGAGGACTTAGCTACAACCCAATAAAGCTTGTTAAAAATTGTGAAAATATGATCGACAGTTACCTAAAATATCTACCCATAAAACATTTGCCCCAAAACCATGGGCTTTATTCCTCATCCCTTTACTCATCATGTAGGCAGCTCTTAATAGTGTTTATTATCAGGTTTTCTAGCCCACAGCTTTTTATAAATAGAAAACCAGAAGAAGAATGGTACTGGTGGACTGCTAGAGGCTGGCACAATGACAGGAAGAAAAGTGGCTGCCTGGCAAGGGAACATGGAGAAAACCAAAAGCACAGAACTGTATAGCTGAGTAGTATAAGGATTCTGCACACCAACAGATTCTTATGAGTTTCAAAGTTATCAGTTAAATAGTGAAAAATGTGATCACCGTATTGATGACCTTGAGTGACCAATAAAGTGTTATATCAAATTTTATGTTATCTATTTAATGAAATTGAAACATATGAATTGTTTAGTTATACCATAAATTTTTAAAAATAAGTCATTTTTGTCATTTAAAAGGTAAGATGTCAGCTATCTAAAAAACATATATCTGAAATGCTTTTTACTCTAACAGTTCCAAATAAATTCATTTATACATTATTTATAAATGTATTTATTGAGTATACTCTTAATAAAGACATATATTAATGGCATAAATAGCCAAAAAATTTAGTCACTGCCTATCATTGGTCTTATTTATGCAATTAGAGATGTTTGCCCCTTGAAACAGGGTGTTTACTCACAAGTAGGTTAAAAGCTATAGTGTCTTATTTGGAAATGAAAACACTTTTAGTACAGAGACAAAGGAATATATACTAATATATGTCACTTTGTCAAGTTCAGCAAGTATTGTTTTCATAAACCAATATGCATGACCATACACTAGTGTGTAAGGGCCAAACCCTTCAATTAAATAAACTACCTACCAATCCTCAAGTATTAATTTAATTGAAGTGTATATAGTTGGTGTTCATTAGATACTAATTTTTCATTGGTTTTGGCGTTTATTTCCTTTTTGTTTCCATAGCAAAAAAAGAACAATTAGCAATTCCTAAATCAAGAACCAATTCTGAATCAAGGATATTTAAAACATTAAACATAAGATTTTGAAAAGTAATAATGTCTTCAGCATTAAGGAAACAGGCACACCAATATAGCCATAGTATGTGTGTAAATCAATACAACTTTTCAAAGGGCAGTATAACAATATATATTTAAACATTTTAAATGTATATTCTTTAATCCAGCAATTGCATTTCTAGAAGCTGAACTAAGGAAATAAGTAGGGCAGACATATGGAGGTGTATATACACTGTAGACATTCTTTAAAACAGTGAATAATTTGAAACAAATGTATATTTGGGAATGAGTGAGTTAGTAAAGCAATATACTATTGTCATAGTTATCTCTATGGAGGTAGGATCTCAAGAGGTCTTTTGTTTTCTCTGTATTGCTTGAATTATTTTGTACAATATTCATAAATTTTCAAAGGAAAAATATAACAGCCATAAAATATTTATGTTTCGAGTTAATAAAAAAGTAACAACAGAGAGCCCTATGCCTTAAATATGGTTGTCAACATAGCAAATGAATCTGACCCTGTGGCAAAAAAATATGAGTTTTTAGATATGAATACATACTGATAGTCACCATATGATTTTAAAGTCACAACTACCTTATTTTAATAAATAATGTTTTTTTTTTAGTCATTTTCAATACTTTAGAATTTAACCACTATTTAATCTTTAATTATTTTTAGCATAATCTTTAGTTATAAAATATATATTAAGACTGTTTCATGAAACAAATAGCACCTGGCATTAACATGACTGTATTGTAAACTCTAAGATTTTTTTATTGTCTTTGTATAGAATCTTCTTTAGGAAAGGAAATGAATTGTGGGTATAATGTAAAAGAAGTCAAAATTTTAGTGTATAGGGTGATGATTATGGACCTTTTCATTTTTCTTTTCCTACTTCATAATAAAACAAAAACCGAGAAAACAAACCAAAACAACCAATGCTGGTTTTCAGTGTTTGAAATGTTTTATTCCTTATATATCTACACATTTATATTAATTGTAAGATTTAGATTTTTTTACCAAGGATTAACTATTCTGTAATATAAAAACGAAAATATAATATACTCCTATTTGAGAATCTATTTCTATTCTTTATTTTTTAGACACTTTCTTCTTGTAGATGGTAGTAGTATCTATTTATATTCATATGAAGGGCGCTTTATTTCATCTCCAAAATTTCCTGGAATGAGAACAGATATTCTGAATGCACAGACTGTATCTTTGAGTAATGATACCATAGCAATAAGAGACAAAGCTGATGAAAAAAGTAAGTACATTTTTATAATTTTTCCTGTCAAATATGAAAATTTGTTAACACTATAAAATTTGTTAGCACTATAAAATTTTCATAAATTAACTTACATTTTTTACCAATGCATCAACTTTATAGAAAAAGAATTATGAGCTTTCTAATTTGTTTTCAAAACATGAGTTAATTAAACAGCTAAAGTTGTCATACTATATCCAGTTAATGGAACAAATAGATATTGTCACAACATCAAAGATCAGTAATAAGAAAAAAAATCTTTACAGTAGCTGTTGGTAGAGAGTTTGAACTTAATGTTCGGGTCCTAAAAACATATATTAATGTTTAAGTTTTTGATCTTTTTAAATATTCCCTTTTTCTTCATTTGGTAACATAGTAAATATTGCACTTCATTGAACTATTTAATTTGTTTATATTTTTAAATTCATATTCTAAGTTAATTGCAAGAAAGGTATGAATAACTTAAATTTTCTGTTTAAAAATCTAGGCCATATTAGTATTCATAAATAAATATAAGTATGTGATTGCACTCAGTTTCCAGGTCCCTTCTCAAGAGGTTGCTGGTGGGGTGGAGGGCTGAAAGTGCTCAACCCTCTGAACATGAGATTGGTCTTTCTGGTGACCAGCCGCTATCCTGAAGCTATCTAGGGGCTCACCAGAGTCACCTTATTAGGATAACAAAGACACTTCTATCACTCAGAAAATCCCAAGCATTTTTGAAGCTACCTGCCAGGAGCCCAGGACAAAGACCAGATAAATTATTCAAATACAGATCACCCCCTGGTCTATGACCATGGATCCCTTATGGCAAAAGGATCATTCCTGTCAATAGGACCAGCATGAGTATGCCTAATGTTTGGAGGAATCAATATTGGGTAGAGATAAGAGGCTTTTAATTCCATTCCCAGTACATTCGATCATCACTATGAGTATTTATACTCTTAGCAACAATTCCATTGTTACACCATATTGTAAAATAGGAGTCAGAAGGCACTAGCACATTACTAGAGTTCTACTAGTCATTAATAATTAGTCCAGTCTGGGCCAGGCACAGTGACTCACACCTGTAATCCCAGCACTTTGGGAGGCCGAGGTGGGCGGATCACGAGGTCAGGATCTTGAGACCATCCTGGATAACATGGTGAAACTCCGTCTCTACTAGAATACAAAAAATTAGCCAGGCGTGGTGGCAGGTGCCTGTAGTCCCAGCTACTCAGGAGGCTGAGGCTGGAGAATGGCGTGAACCCGGGAGGCGGAGCTTGCAGTGAGCCGAGATCACGCCACTGCACTCCAGCCTGGGCGACAGAGTGAGACTCCGTCTCAAAAAAACAAACAAACAAAAAAAAACCCAAAAAACAAAAAACAAAATAATTAGTCCAGTCCATCATCATGTTCTGTGACCAACTTGTCTTCAAGTTTAGACCTCTGAGGTTTGCAGGATTCCATTCAAGTTTGTCAAGTTCCAAGCAGGAGAGGTCTCAGCAATATATGGCTTCATCTTCTTATGTATCAGCTATAATTAAGCCAAGAAACAATATCATTCTTTTGCTCTGAGCCTCTTTTGAAGCATTAATGTAGTATTTTACTTATTGCATAAGCCATTTATTCATTTCTTTACTCTCAGCTATTATTTCTCCTATCCATTTGTACAGAGCAAACAGGCTGTTTCCTCTACCAGCCAATAAAGCTGCATTCACTATTAAACCCCAAATCTCCAGATGTAGTGAAGGCACAACCCATCCTATCAGGTCCTTAGGAATTTTGACATTAAGGCTTAAAAGTATAGTTACAGTTTCTTTCTTGGGAACCATCCCTGCTTCTGGCATTTGTAGTGGTAGCCCTGGTCTTGGGACCATGGTGTCAGGTAGGAGAAGGTGATATAAGGAAGAAAGAAAAAAGTGTTTTGCCATACCAGCATCCTCCTTTCCCCTCCCCCTCTCCCTGAGATCCATCAAAAAAACAAAAGGAGGCCGAGGTGGGCAGATCACAAGGTCAGGAGTTTGACCAACCTGACCAACATGGTGAAACCCTGTCTCTACTAAAAATACAAAAATTAGCCAGCCATGGTGGTACACACCTGTAATCCCAGCTACTCAGGAGGCTGAGGCAGGAGAATCACTTGAACTTGGGAGGCGCAGGTTGCAGTGAGCCGAGGTTGTAGTGAGCTGAGATCGCGCCACTGCACTGCAGTCTGGGTGACAGAGCGAGACTCTGTCTCAAAACAAAACAAAACAAAAAAACAGAGGAATCTATCTAGTGCAGGAATCTATCTCTTTGCTTCTCTCTTGCTGAATCCATACTCATGCAGGCATGCAAACCAGTTCTTCATGCTTTCCCCTGTTTTAGAAAACCACTGTTTTAACTTACCATTCTGATTCTTTACCAAACTATTACTCTGGGGAAGATATCTCTCTGCCCATTGTTGGACATTATGGATTGTAAAGTATGTTCCTTGGTCTGGTGAAATGTGACTAGGTAGTCCAAATCAATGCATTATCTTCTCTGCTGATTCTTTTATAGTTCCCTCAGTATTTGCCAGGCTACCACTGGTTAAACAAAGCCTAGTGCAGAGTCAGCATCTATTCATCTCAGGACCCTTTTGTAGCCCTCCAGGGCTACTGGCATGAGTCCAGGTTTCCAGCTATATGTAGGGCTTTCCTCCTGGGGAATCTGCCCTATAGCCATCTGCAGTCTGTCATGGGCAGACAGAAAGTTCTTGCTGGTATTTTGTGCCTCAGAGGGTTTGAGAGGAACATTTCTAGATTCAGTTCATCTCTGCATTGCTGCAGCCCCCCGTGTTCACTTGCTTCATATACCCAAGGGGGCCACCTCAAGCAGGCATCCTGAGGTATTTCCTCGTCAATTCCAATCACCTTTTGAACCTAGAAGGGGAAGTCTCCTGATAAGCATTGATATGCCATACCTTAATGCACCCATCAAGTTCCCATAGTAAGTTCCTTGAAGGCTGTACCCTATATGGGCATTCCTATAACAGGCCAGTTTTCCATTGTCCTTCTTGCCTGACCATGTGACCATGGCCTGCAAGTTAATAAAAACTCAGATATCGAGGCAAACAGCATGCAGTGCAGCCCACCACACATTTGTTTTCACCTTCTTCTGTCAGGGGGTGGCCTTACAAATAAAATGTTGTATGTTCACAATAGAACTGCTATTCATAAACCAAGCAACTATCTGTTGGTTAATTGAGAGCTGTTTATAGGCCACTGTCCGAGTGTCAACAGAATTTGGCAGCTCCTCAAGTGGTTCCAAAGTCAGTCAGAGCAGGTAGTCTCATGAATACACTGTAACTTTTTGTATTTCCCAGTAATGTGTTCCTACTCAATACATTTCCATTTTATTATGAAACTCTTCTGGGCATTGCCTTTCCTAGTAGAATCTGTCTCCAGTGTCACCCAAGATACTATGGGTACATTAGATTTCAAGATTATTTTCTATTCTTCGGTTATAGGGTCAGTTTCAATTAATGTCAGATAGCAAGCTAGTAATTGCCCCCAGATGGGAATTCTCTAGTCCAGAATCCCAGTAATTTTCACTGAGAGGTGTTCATAGGCTTTCCCCTGTAAGTTCCAATCTGTATTCTACCTAGGGTTATTGTATAGAGAATTCGTCCATACTAGTTCATATACTGATTGATATTCAAGGCCTGTTGAACTTGAGTAATCTTATTGATTCCCATTTTGCATTCCCAATTAATATTGCTTAAAGGGTGGATTTACATGCTTTCTGTTTCACATTACTTGATAGAGGAAACGCTCTCCAGTCAGACATAATATCAGTCCCCATAATATATTCTGGCAAATGAGGCACAACTACTTAACATAAAGCTCGTTTGGGGCCAGGCGTGGTGGCTCACATCTGTAATCCCAGCACTTTGGGAAGCCAAGGCAGGCGGATCACCTGAGGTCAGGAATTCAAGACCAGCCTGGCCAACATGGCGAAACCCCGTCTTTTTACAAAAAAAATTAGCCAGTGTCCCAGCTATTCGGGAGGGTGAGGCAGAAAAATCGCTTGCACCCAAGAGGCAGAATTTACAGTGAGCTGAGATTGCACCGCTGCACTCCAGCCTGGTCAACAAGAGCAAAAACTCCGTCTAAAAAAAAAAAAAAACAACTTGTTTAAATATACAAATTTTCATCCAAAACTTTCCCCTTAATGCCATTAGCTCTTGCATTTCTATATCCTCTCAATCTAGTTGTGACTCCCATTAGGACTTTCTTTTTTTTTTTTCCTTTTTTTGAGACACAGTCTCACTCTGTTGCCCAGGCTGGAGTGCAGTGGCATGATGTCGGCTCACTGCAGCCTCCTCCCAGGTTCAAATGATTCTCCTGCTTCAGCCTCCTGAATAGCTAGTATTACAGGCATGCGCCACCACGCTCAGCTAATTTTTCATAGTTTTAGGAGAGGTGGGGTTTTACCATGTTGGCCAGGCTGGTCTCAAACTCCTAACCTCAAGTGATCTGCCCACCTCAGCCTCCCAAAACGCTAGGATTACAGGTGTGAGTCCGGCCCCATTAGGACTTTCAGTAGTAGGTGGGGGAAGTGTTCCGGTCAGACATAGTATCTATTCCCATGAAACATTCAGGTAAAGGAGACGCAGCCTCTACACATAAAGTCTGTTTAAACTCTCCAGTTTTCATTCAAACTTTCACCTTTCTTCTACCAACACTTGCACTTCCGTACTATCTCAATTTAATTGTAGTCTCCTTTAGGACTTCACCAGGGGGTTTTGGACCAAAGTACATGGCACTTTTGCATCAAGGTGTCTAGAGTCTTCTCCTCTCTACCCCCTGACCATTTTGCCTATTCATGTGCTTAAGGTGTTGGGTCCGCAGCTCAGAATTGAGCCAAGGAACCCAGGCTCTTTCCTGAATCTTTTTCTTGATTAAATTGGTAGACCATTGCTCCAGGTAATTCAAGGTCAGGTTTCTTGTTGCCATCTTTGCCTTTCTGCTTTCCAAATTCTTCCAAACTAAGATGAATAAAGCAGATTTGCTTAGCACTCTTAAATGTTGGGGCACTAGCAGGACCGCCCCATTGGTCCACCCAACCTCTGTGTTTTGATCCCAGACTCCCACGCTGCTATGATGAGTCCCTTGACTCTCTCCTTTCTCTTTCCTTTCATTTTACCCCCATCAGCGTTTGCTTTTTCACCCCATTTCTTTAAAAAACAACCAAAAAAATTTTGTTTTAGGTTCAGGGTACATGTGTAGGTTTGTTACATTGGTAAACGTTGTGTCATAGGGGTTTATTGTACAAATTATTTCATCACCTAGTTACTAAGCCTAGTACCCAATAATTATTTTTTCTGATCCTCTCCCTCCTCCCACTCTTCACTCTCAAGCCCCCAGGCTCGGTTTCCCTCTTTGTGTCCATGAGTTCTCATTATTTAGCTCCCACTTATAAGTGAGAACATGTGGTAATTGGTTTTCTGTTTCTGCATTAGTTTGTTAAGGATAATGGCCTCCAGCTCCATCAACATTCCCGCAAAGGACATGATCTATTCTTTTTTATGGCTGCACAATATTCCATGGTGTATATGTACAACATTTTCTTTATCAGATCTGTCATTGATGGGCATTTAAGTTGACTCCACGTCTTTGCCATTGTAGATAGGTGTTGCAGTGAACATTTGCATGCATATGTCTTTATGGTAGACTGATTTATATTCCTTTGGGTATATACGCAGTAATGGGATTGCTGGGTTGAATGGTAGTTCTGTTTTTAGCTCTTTGAGGAATTGCCACACTCCTTTCCACAATGATTGAACTAATTTACACTCCCACCAACAGTGTTAAACTATTCCCTTTTCTCCACAACTCACCAGCATCTGTTATTTTTTGACTTTATAATAATAGCCATTCTGACTGGTATGAAATGGTATCTCATTGTGGTTTTGATTTGTATTTCTCTAATGATCAGTGATATTGTGCTTTCGTTCATATGTTTGTTGGCCACATGTATGTCTTTTAAGTGTCTGTTCCTGTCCTTTGCCCAATTTTTAATGTTTTTTTTTCTTGAAAATTTGTTAAGTTCCTTATAGATGTTGGATATTAGAGTTTTATCAGATGCACATTTTGCAGAAATTTTCTTCTATTCTGTAGGTTGTCTATTTACTCTGTTGATAGTTTCTTTTGCTGTGCAGGTCTTAAATTTAATTAGATTCTATTTGTCAATTTTTGCTTTTGTTGTGATTGCTTTTGGCATCTTTGTCATGAAATCTTTCCTTGTTCCCATGTCCAGAATGGTATTGCCTAGGTTGTCTTCCAGGGTTTTTATACTTTTGTTCGCTGTGTTTTCTTTTTCTTTTTTTTTTTTTTTTGAGATGGAGTCTCGCTCTGTCACCCAGGCTGGAGTGCAGTGGAGTGATCTCGGCTCACTGCAAGCTCCGCCTCCCGGGTTCACGCCATTCTCCTGCCTCGGCCTCCCGAGTAGCTGGGACTACAGGCGCAGGCCGCCACGCCTGGCTAATTTTCTGTATTTTTAGTAGAGATGAGGTTTCACTGTGTTATCCAGGATGGCCTCAATCTTACCTTGTGATTTGCCCGCCTTAGCCTCCCAAAGTGCTGGGATTACAGGTGTGAGCCACCAAGCCCGGACCACACTGTATTTCTTAATACCTGTTTAAAGATTTTTTTCCCAGTTTGGATGAGTTTCTAGACAATTCCCTCTGCCTGTCCCCATTCTCTTATGGATCATTTTAGTCTTTTTCATGATTTGTTTCAGCATAACTTTTTCCTTTGAAAATGACTCTGAGGTTAGTGCCTGTTCCTTGAACTGGCAAGAATCCAGTATCTTTCCCAACACATTCATTCCTTCAGTCGGGGCCCTGAGGCTAGAGGCCATAATTTAGACTGGCCAGAATTTATATTTGATTCATCTCTTCCTTTCATTTTTAGCTGTTATATTATAGATAGCAATTACCAAGAGATTGTATATTTCTCTTTTTTCTTACTGTTTTGCATTTTCCTATGCATTTAGTGAGCCAGTTCCCCAGAAGATGTATGCATCATCTCTAAATTTCATCAGTAACTTTTGCCTCCAATAACTGATTGCAGCATAGCTGGTGTTTCATATCCTGGGTGACCCCATGGCCACTGAGGAATCAGAAGTTCTTCATCCCCTGCCCTTTCATCCTTTCTCTTCCCAAACCATATGTTTCAGTAACCTGATACCAACTATTCCATTTTCATCTCAACTGGGTATACTGCAATTCATTTCTACACTACCCGGAGTTAATGCAGACACCAAAGCTTAAGGGCACAGTCTTCCACAAGACTGCTCCTATTTCAGATGACAGTCACAAGTCTAACGCTCCCCCAACCCCACTGCAGCTGCCTACTTTTCTGACCAACTAGCTGCAAATTCAGGGATTCCCACAATGCCTTCAAATTTGATAATTCACTAAAATGACTCACAGAACTCAGGAAAGCTATACTTATTATTACAGTTTTATTATAAAGGATGGACACAGAGTTTCTGTGTCCTCTCCTCTCAGGACACATCATCTTCCCAGCTCATCAGTGTATTCAGTAACCAGGAAGCTCCACTGAACTTTGGCATTCAGAATTTGTATGGGGTTTTATTACATTGGCATGGTTAATTAAATCATTGGCCACATGATGAACCCAGTCTCCAGCCCGCTTCCCATCTCTAGAGACTGGGAACCTGAAAGTTCAGACCCTCTAAGCACATGCTTGATCTGATTATCAGCCCCTATCCTGAAGCTATCTAGGGGCCCACCAAGAGTCTCCTCACTAGCAATAATACAGATACTCTAATCACTCAGGAAAGTCTCAGCGTTTTTGAAGCTCCAGGACAAAGACCAGATAAATTATTGATTATACCAGAGTAGCATATTAATAATAGAAAACTGAGCAGCATATAACATGTTGCCTGGCATTATAGTAGACATTCAACATGTTTTTCCTTTGTGGAATATGATGGTCTATTGTTGGGGCCTAGAAACTGACACCCCAAAATATGGTGCTTTGACATGCTGTGCTGAAGTTCCCTTATCTACCTCAACTTCAGACCCACCAAAGAAGACAACAGTTCTCTTTGGTCCCTTCCTTGAGTTTTCATTAACTAAACTCATATTGCAGGAAGAAATACAGAAAGCTGTCAACACACTTGAGCAGACTTTTGTCACAAATCATTGTGTGCTCTGTGGGCCCAGCAGATGGTTCCAGGCCACTGAATGTTCTTCATGCCCACTGAATTCCCTTATAAATCATTTACTACCCATTCTAAAACCATCCACACTTCCCCATCTCCATTTCCCTTAAGAAGGGGAAGAAGCGGCTTTTAACCATCTGCACCCCATTGTATGGTAGGGTAATCACTCTGATTCTCTCCCATGCAAGTTAATAAAATTGTATACCATTTCTCCTATTAATCTGCCTTTTATGAGTTGATTTTCAGCTAACCTTCAAAGGACAAAGAGGATGTTTTCCTTTGGCCTCTACTCTATGGTGTTGTATTAGTTTAAATCAAAGTTATCAGAATTATAAATTACATTCACATTTGGACTTCCCATTGTTGAGCATTGATGCCATACCATTAATAAAAATTCTAATTAGGGAATGTGTTTTAGGAAGAAGTATTCAGTTTTATTGTTTTCGTAAGAAATGTGACCACATTAATAAATTAAAATTGGATGCTGCTGCTCTTCTGTGCTGAATTATTTAACTCTCTGTGGTCTAGAGAGGTAAATAATTTCTCATAAGGATTATAATAGTTTCACTGAATTTTACCAGTAAAAATTCTAATATAACGCATTCATTAATGTTCTACTTTTTTTTCAAGTAATCTTCCTCTTTGAGGCATCAACTGGAAAGCCTTTAGGTGATGGAAAGTTTCTTTCTCATAAGGTAATGGACATTAACTACTTCTAATGTAAATAGCCACTGTTTATTTACTTCCTTTTCAAAATTAATGTTTTCATTTTAAAGAGGACACAAAGGAATTAGTTTTTTATTTAAAATCAATGTGCATTCTCTGTTGACTATTTCACCTAAAAATGTCACAGTTAAAGACTAAGCACTGGTAAAGTTCGTGATAGAAAACTATACATGCAAATTAGTTGAATAAAAGGATCTGACTTATATGTCTGTTGTCAAACTCTTCACTGCTTTTCAGTTGCATGTTCTTTTTTGATTAAAATTTTAGCACCTGTCAGTATATAAAAATGTATTTGTGTTTCTAAATATCTTGCAGTTTTCTCATTGGCCTATTCTTAGCCAGCATTTTCTTTAGGTTTTAAGACTGTAGTAAGAAATCTCTATGCAAAGTACAAAATACCCTGAATTTTAAGTTGTTTATTGGTTTCTGATTTTTAGCCTTAGAAAAAGAAGCACATTGCATTGAGTTATCCTTCTAAATTACTGATATGCTAGGGTCTAGAGACACTTTTAGTTTTATTAATACTTCTAGTGAAATGTTACTCAAAATTATATATATTTTTTGTAATTAATTTTTTTTGTTTGTTTTTGGAAGAGACAGGGTTTCGCCATGTTGCCCAGGCTGGTCTCGAACTCCTGGGCTCAAGCAATCCACTCGCCTCAGCCCCGCAAAGTGCTAAGATTACAGATGTGAGCCACCACGCCTGGCACTAGTTTTAAATTTGAATAACAAACACATTCATATGGTTCAGAAATCAAAAAGCATTAAAAAGTATACAGTGGTAGTCTCCCTACTATACCTATTATTCATCACTGTGGTGCCTCTCCACCAAATAAGTAACCATTGTTATTAATCTCTTATATATTCTTCCAGAGATTTTTAGTGTATGTACCAACAAAACTGATATATGTTCTCTTCCTCCCCTTTTACAAAAATGTAACAAACAGTTTTACACTTTGCTTTTTTCATATAATACTCTCTTTCTGGAGATGGTTCCATATCTATACACAAAGTGCTTTCTCAACCCTTTTTCCTCCCACTGTATGGTATAACATTTTATGTATGTATCAGAATTTAAACTGTTTCCAATCTTTTGCCATTAATATTACAGTATTGCCAAGATGAATTACCTTGCATATACATCTTCTTGTACATGTGCCAGTGTAACTGTGGGATCTATTCTTGAAATATTGTTGCTGGGTCAAAGAATATGAGAATTTGTAATTTTAATAAATATTGTGAAGTAATCTTCCAAAGAGAGTGTATCAGTTTACTTTTGTACTGTTAATATATGAGGTGCTTATTTCCCTATAACCTCTCTGTTATTGTCATTTTAAATCAAAACTATGTAAGCAGAGTTTTTCCTCTTCAGTAAGATTAAGCATATCAAAAGGAGTAAATTTCTCAGCTTTTCAAGATGCAGTCATTTTTGTTAGTAGGATTGAGAGTCAATTAATAAGGTTAAATATTTATTTTAATTTTATAACTCTTTCTATAACACTTTTCCTAAGTGTAAGAATTTCCTAAGAAATTTACAATTAAAATCATTTAATTGTAAATAAAATTTCCAATTGAAATCATTTAATTGTAAATAAAATTTCCAATTGAAATCATTTAATTGTAAATAAAATTTCCAATTGAAATCATTTAATTGTAAATAAAATTTCCAATTGAAATCATTTAATTGTGAGTAAAATTTCCAATTGAAATCATTTAATTGTGAGTAAAATTTACAATTGAAATCATTTAATTGTGAGTAAAATTTCCAATTGAAATCATTTAATTGTGAGTAAAATTTCCAATTGAAATCATTTAATTGTAAGTAAAATTTCCAGTTGAAATCATTTAATTGTAAGTAAAATTTCCAGTTGAAATCATTTAATTGTAAGTAAAATTTCCAATTGAAATCATGGAAGTAAAATTTCCAATTGAAATCATGTAATTGTAAATAAAATTTCCAATTGAAATCATGTAATTGTAAATAAAATTTACAATTGAAATCATGTAATTGTAAATAAAATTTACAATTAAATCATTTAATTGTAAATAAAATTTACAATTTACAATTTAATTTACAATTAAAATTAAGAAATTTATAATTTCCTAATTATAAGAATGAAAGTGTCTTCTACATGTCACACTTCACCCAATTACCCAGTACATTTGTATGCAATACAAAGGATTTTTAAATTTTACATTCTATTAAATAATAGAAAAATCACCCACTCTATTTTATTTTATATGTGGAAGAGATTCATATCCAGAATCTTCCCAAATAATAACAGAGCTCAAACTAGAATTCAAGTCTGTGTATTAGTAAATGAATATTAATTAGTGTAGGGCAAGGGAGATGGTTCTAATGAACACAAAACTGCTTTTATGTCCCACTAGAAAGAGTAACCCAGGAGGAATAGAACCTATGTGAAGGTGGTAGGACTTGACAAGAGGAAAATGGGGGAAGCCCTGCTGAATGAAGTGAGGGAGCCCCTCTTCCCCTGTGTACATAGGCATTATTATAATTAGTGTCCATCTTTGATTTTTAATTTCTTAGGAGAGTCATATCTGTTTAGCAGTGTTTTTAAAAGAATACACTAGGTTCTGATGATTATGGTGATGATGACGATGATAAGTAATTCTTTATTGTTAACATTTCCATTTTGAAAATACCTAGAGTTATATTTCATGCATGCTTTGATATATATGAAACCAAATTCTTTTCTTCCTTAAAATATAAATTATGGTATTCTAGAAAGAGTTGAATTTTTAAAAATGTATTATGAACTGGTATATGATTGATTCATCAATTTGGATAAAATTATATTTGTATTTTGTTTTACTTTAAAAAATGTTTTTTATAGTTCATTTTGGTACAATGACTTGATGTTGTGGTCATGATTCTTGTTGAATTCACAATTCCTACCAAAGTCTTCAGACATTGTAGGAAGTAAATAAGTCTTTCTTGGTTTGAATTAAAATGAATCTATATTGAAACATTTTCAAGTTATAGTAAAATTCATCTCACTAGCAGATGAAAAACAATGATCTTGGAGTTAGAAGTCTGAGTTGCAAGTTTATATGTACTTGATACTGGCTTTTTCTGAGCAAAATTGCTCAGTGAGTATGAGTCTAGTCTTCTGATTTGTAAATTAAGTATAGTAATACCTACATTACAAGCTTGTTTCCTGTTTTGCAAGAATGAATGTGAGAGAATCTGTAGAATTTAAGGCCCTGGACACATGATGTATTTCCACATATTTCCAAAATTTGTTTTTACAAATATTTAACAGATAGTTGTTAGGCAACTTATTAATCAAAATAGACCTCTCATATGATACTCAGAATTGCCTGACCCTTTCACCCTGACTACAAAAGGTAGGACAGGACAAATGGGAGTGTTTCTCAGCCTGCAGAGTATCAAAATATATATTATTTTATTGTATTTTAAGAGGTGTCTTTTCCTTGGATGTCAGGCAAATGTACTTTAGTGCAGCTTTTGAACGATTAATGTGTTGGCAGTTTAAAATTATTTAACAGGGACATTTTATCATTATAAATGTGTAAATGACATTTAATTGATCTTAAAGGAAATGATTTTATAATTAATTAAAATGATCTTATGTCAAACACTAAAACTAACCCAGTATTTACATTTTTTAAAAATTTTAGAATGAAATCTTGGAAATTGCTCTGGATCAAAAAGGACTTACCAATGATAGAAAAATTGCTTTCATTGATAAAAACAGAGATCTCTGTATCACTTCTGTGAAACGATTTGGGAAGGAAGAACAAATTATCAAGCTTGGTAAAATAATTTGAATACATTTTAAGTTTTAATTGTCAACTTTCTTATATTTGCTGTAATAAATAATTTGTATCTGGAAATGTTTTAATGTTTTAATCTTGTAATACTTCTTAGCTACTTAACCCATTTTTTAAAGAGTAGGAGTGAAAGTTTATTAAAAGCTTTATTTTTAAATTTTTATTGTGTTTTATTTGAGATAGGGTCTCACTCTGTCACCTATGCTGGAGTGCAGTGGCAAGATCAAGGCTCACCGTAACTTCTGCCTCCTGGGCTCAAGTGATTCTCCTGCCTCAGCCTCCCAAGTAGCTAGGACTACAGGCATGTGCCACCACATCTAGCTAATTTTTTTTGTATTTTGGTAGAGACAAGGTTTCACCATGTTGCCCACGCTTGTCTCAAACTCCTGAGCTCAAGCCATCCATCTGCCTTGGTCTCTTAAAGTGCTGGGATTACAGGCATGACCCACCAGGCCCGGCCTATTCAAAAGATTTAGAGCAGGAAAGAAAGGAAATAGAGTAAACTTGGAAGAGGGCAAGCAGGCGGCTTGAGAGATCAAGTGCACTGTTTGATCTTTGACTTGGGGTTTTATACTTTGGCATGCTTCTGGGGAGTTGCAACCCTTCTGCCCTGATTCTTCCCTTGGGTAGGCTGTCCACATGCCCAGTGGCCTGCCAGCACCTGGGAGGGGCCACATGCACAGTGTGTTTACTGAAGTTATACACATGCTCACTTGAGGTGTTTTTCCCTTACCACTCCAGTGTTTCTAGAGGAAGTTTGTATACCAATTAAACTCCTCCACCATTTTGCCTGTTAGTACGTATGTGTGAGCCCACTCACCTAGTTCTTGAGATCTTATTGAGAAGCTACTGATTTCCAGTTTTGGCGTTTATATTGAGAGACTACCTTTCCCTGGCACTGGCTGCAACCAATTATTATTTTAGAGAGACAGCTTAACAACAGCCTGACCATCACCTGATGGTCACCTGACATTCCTGGTGCTGGTGGCAGGGGCCTCTCCTGCCTTGCTCATGTCTGCCTGACTACCTGCTGTAACATTTCCACCCTCAAGAGTCCAAGATCCCAATTCTATGGGGAAAATGGACAAAAGTCGGTCTTCTGTAACTGCTTCCTGCTGACAGAAAGACAGTGGTGGTTATTCCGTGGATCTTGGTCTCTTGCTAGCTGTCAGGGCAGGGTGGCTCCATGGGTTGGTGAAAGCAGTATACAGCTAGGTCCAAGGGAGACAAGGGAGGACTTCACCTCTGTCATGTCCCACTGACGGGCAGACTAGGGGTCCCCTGTAGAAGAGTGACTCTTGAATATTGAGGGGACGGGTATTCCTCAGTGAGGATCATCTGGAGCTTGATGGCCTGAAGGCAAGAGGATTAACTGAGTAGCAGGTCTTTAGCTGCTGCAGCTAAATTGTCACTGAAGGAAAGATTTGCAAATTTAAAATATAAGAGTTCTAAGTAAAGCATTCAAATATTTCTGTAAATTATTGTGTGATTCTTTTGTATGTGTTTTTCACCATTATAGAATCAGAAAGTAGAGTCATATCTAACAGAAATTTTATGGGATTTTGTTTGTCAGGCATTTTAAAGATCTATTCTTAATTCTTACATATTAAAGCTAATAGCACATTAACATTCTTTTTAAATTAAGGAACAATGGTGCATACTTTGGCATGGAATGATACATGTAATATCCTTTGTGGACTTCAAGATACTCGATTTATAGTATGGTATTACCCCAATACAGTTTATGTGGACAGAGATATTTTGCCTAAAACATTATATGAAGGGGATGCAAGGTAACATTTTACTGCATATAATTCTGTATTGTAGTAAATAAAACTCTGAGTATCATGTTTTTGCTTCTGTTTTCAATCCTGCAAGGTGTTTTTCACATCAGTCAGATTTATTGATGAATAAATTGTTCGGCTAAAGCTAGCTTGAGACTTAAGTGACAGAATCAAGTTGAAAGTGTGGTATGATATGAATTATTTATTTGTCCCTTATATGAATATAATTTTCAAGCTTAATATTATGTAATGGTAGCTCAGGTAGTTTTCTCAGTGTGATCAAGTGATTTTAGTCTAGTCACTCTTAAGATTTTTCAGGATGCACAACCTTGTGACAACTAGCCAACTCTGTCACAGATTATCATTGACTTTAATACTTTCAAGAATGTAAATGTCTCTAGAATTGAATTTTTGGTTGATATTAAAAGTAGGAAAGGACCAAAGTTACTGAAATTTGTTAAAATTTATATGCTTCAGAAAATCAAAGCATTTATATTCCTAAATTCTCTAGGAAATAGCAAGGAGATCTCTTATTCTTGACAAAATAGGAATACAAAGGCTTCTTAATTCTAGACCTTAGCTTAGTTTCCAAATCTGTTTTGAGTTCATTTTTAGTATTCAGATTCAAACCCTTAACAAAACCAGAGAAGCATCAAAATAAAATAGTGCGTTTTTAAAAGTATTTGAACTAATGAAAAGAAGTTAGTCACTTTATTTAAAGGTTATCTCTTTTTATTTATTTATTTTTAGAGTTAAGATCACACTCTGTTGCCAAAGCTGGAATGCAGTGGTGTAATCATGGCTCACTGCAGCCTGGGCTTAAGTGATCTTCCCAAGTAGTTAAGGCTGTAGGTGTGAGTCACTGTGCCTGGCTCACCTCTTTTTATTCTGAGAAAATAGTTTTGGAATGTAGTTTACTTTTTATTGGTTTACCCTTTAATACTTTTAAAAGCTAAAGCTATATAAATTATTGTTGTGATTTATCTTAAGCCTCAGAAAAAAAAAGATGATTTCAAATCCTCTTAGGAATAGCTCTCAAATATGTAATAATTTTTGCTACTTTATATAGCAAGTTATATTCAAATGTTTGTATTCAAAGTTAATTCCAGGGAGAATGTATGTATTCAAATAAATACATCTAAGTTTTTTTGAATATATACATTCTCCCTGGAGTTAACTTTTGGGGGTGTGCCTTTTGGAGATTGGAGACTCCCTGTATATTTCATAGTCCACTCCCCAGATTTAATATACATGAAAAATTTTGCTCAGAATGCAACTTTAAATTGTACTTTGCTTTTTTTTTTTTTCCAACAGTGAATTTAGCAAAAATCCCCATATTGTGAGTTTTGTTGGAAATCAAGTAACTATTAGAAGAGCTGATGGCTCCCTGGTTCACATCAACATATCACCATATCCTGCTATTCTCCATGAATATGTAAGCAGTTCAAAATGGGAAGATGCTGTAAGACTTTGTCGCTTTGTTAAGGTAATTTACATTTTAGATTCATAGTTGTATATATATTTCATAGTAGTTTACCTTTGTGCAAAATGAGCAATGATAATAGGCTTACAGGCTGGAAAAATTGTGAATAAGATCATGTCTTTTGTTTTATAAGTAAAGACATGAGCAATACAGAGGAATACATGTTGCTGTGTGATTTATTCTCTGAAGAAGCTATAAAATTTAAACTGTTTTTCCATACAGTATATGGAACACTATATACATGTATATAGAACATGGAACAGTATATATACAGCACATATAAAAATCTTCTGTGGAACTTCTTTGAAAGTCAGATTCCCAAGTTCTATTCCCATAGAGATTCTAATTCATTACATCTCGATTGAGGCCCAGCCATATTTTTTAATTTCCTCAGATGATTGTTTTGTACAGCTAAGGTTAAGAATCTCTGCTTTCGATCAGCCTTTTTCCAACTTGGTTGAATCTAGTATTTTTCCAACATGTTTGACCATAGACCTTTTTAATTGAATATCAGTGAACATTCCTTAGAATACACTTTTGTGAAATAACTTTTAGATGCTTTTTTTAAACAATGGGTTGTTGTTGGTGACTAGCATCATTGTCTGGGGTGAATACCCAGAGTTTGTCATCTCACACCAAGAAAATTAAGGACGGACACATGTGGGTAGGTTAAGGAGTGGAAAGTGTAATAGGCAGAAGAAAGGAGAGAGGAGAGCAGCTCCTTGCCAGAGAGAGGCATCCAAAAACGGAAAAGTAGCGGACTGCAGCAGATTTCATAGGCAGGCTTGAGGAGGCTGTGTCTGATTTACACAGTGCTCACAGATTGGTTTGACCAGGTGTGACATTTACATAGCACAGGGAAGGCTGGTCGCCCCACCCTAATCTTATTATGCAAATAGACTTTGCACTTGGCCAGTGCCATCTTGCCTACTCCTTACTGTACATATGGCTGGCAAAAAGAGAAGATGGAGCTGCCGTTTTGAACATGCCTAGTCCCAGGTAGTATATTGCTATGGGCAAAACTACTGGCATTCACTCATGTAAGCTTCCAGTTTGCTTGTTTGTGTCTGCAGCTCTATTTTACAGGCTGCTCTTTGTTAGAAAAGAAAATGATTTGGGACCTGCTTTTCATTAAAAGGAAAACCTTATCGTGAAGGACTTCTATACCCTCACTATCTGCCTAAATAATTTCTTCTTAACTGGTATATCAGTAGCAATCTGCCATAATATCATTGTCTGATAACTTCACTATTTCTTTGGTTCCCTATAAATTACATTATTTGACACCTCATCAAAAAGACTGGAAGGTTTATAACCTTGAGTTATTATTTTAAATTCAGAAATAAATCCTTAATAACTCAAAATTGAAAATTTCAGAAAATTTCTTTCAAAAGTTTTCTGTGTATTAATATATTTTAACAAAATGGCCACAATGAAATTTCCACATTATTAGTTTTTTTCAATGCCATGCTCAGTAATTTTTATTTTTTAAATTAAAATATCATTTTGGTATCAGTATTTAAATCACTGCTTATTTTAAGGCAGTTCAGTCACATAGTTAAGATAATTGTTCTCATACTTCACTTTAGGAGCAAACCATGTGGGCTTGTCTAGCTGCTATGGCAGTTGCTAATCGAGATATGACTACTGCAGAAATAGCCTATGCAGCAATTGGTGAAGTGAGTAATTAATGTTTACATATATGTACGTGTGCTTTTTCTTAGCATAATTTGTTATATTTCTGTTATTATCTACTTCAATATTTTTCTTTTCTTTTTTTAGATTGATAAGGTTCAGTACATCAATTCTATAAAAAGTCTTCCATCTAAAGAATCAAAAATGGCCCACATACTACTTTTTAGTGGGAACATACAGGAGGCTGAAATAGTACTTCTTCAGGCTGGCCTTGTTTATCAAGCGATCCAGATCAATATTAATCTCTACAACTGGGAAAGGTAATAAGAATGCTTTCCATCAATTCCAAAATCTGTTTGACCTTAATGTATTTTTCCATCTACCACTTAGTAAATTACATTTTCCACTATATTTTAGTTTCTGAATACCACAGAATTTATTCATATTTATATTTGTGAATAGTTTGCAATTTATTTCTTCTCTGAACTTTTTGACTGATTAAAAGTTGGGGTGTGAAGAAGGAGAGGCTAGGATGTTTCCTAAATTTTTGGTTTTAGTAACTGGAAAGATCATGACACCATACCATTTGCAGATTTGGTAGAGAAGATAGTTTCATTTTAGCCAAGTTGAATTTGAAATGCTCGCAAAGAGATACAATTGTTGATTAAATGGACCTGGAGCTCATAAGAAAGATCTGAGCTAGAGGTTTAGATTTAGGAGTCATTAGCAAATGGATAGTAGTTGAAGCCAGAGAAATGGATGCAATTGTCTGGGGAATGTGTGGAATGAAAAGACATCCACTACATTATGAGATGGATGAAAGAAAAGAAAGACACCAAATGTTATTCCATAAAGCAGCCAGACAGGCAGAAAAAAGAAGAACCAAGAGAGATGTGTAGTGCTAGGGAAGAAAGAGGAAAGGATTGGTGATTCCTTGCGTTCGGCTGTCAGACAGATTGCTTTCTGAGGCAAAGTGGCATGCTGCTCTTCTCTGTGACATAAGAGGTTCCTCCTACTCATTCTCTCAGGTACATGTCTCCCAGTGAACAAAACTATAGTTTTTATATACTCCTGAAGTTACTATATTATGGAATTGACATATTTTTCCAGGTTTGAAATGTCTTTCATGATCTTTGTTTCTGCCTGGGTGAAAAACAACCCCTGTATCTGTCAATTACAAGGCCCTTTACTTAAACTTCCTTAGACTAGAATTTCTATAGATATTTTATCTCTGTCTTTAAAAGTAACAAAAATGGCAAATGGTTAATTTTATGATTGACATACTGTAGTGTCCTTATTTAATTTATGCCTAATGATCTATATTATTCATATAATTTAGCTACTCTGTTTTTGTCTTTTATTAACACAAATTCATTGTCATTGTTTAGCTGTACAAAGGATCATGAAAGATGTTTTTAATTCTATAAAAATAAATAGGCTGCAGGGTGCAGTGGCTTACACACTTGTAATCCCAACACTTTGGGAGGCTGAGGCAGGCAGATCACAAGATCAGGAGTTTGAGACCAGCCTGGCCAATATGGTGAAACCCCATCTCTACTAAAAATATAAAAAAAGCAGCCGGGCACGGTGGCACATGCCTGTAATCCCAGCTACTCAGAAGGCTGAGGCAGGAGAATTGCTTGAACCTGGAGTTCCAACCTGTGAGACCAGACCGAGACTCCATGTAAATTAATAAATAAATAAATAGGCCATTGTCTTTGTCCTGAATTTATTCATAATTCATGAAGTTTAAGGTAACTAGTTTAGAGAGTATGAATATTTTTAGAATTTTATGTTAAATAACTTATAGAAAATTGTATGTATCATTACCAAGCTAACAGAGTTCTATGAGAAATGGAGAAGAATTGTGTTTATAGCATTCTTTTGATCAGTGTTTTTGAAAAAATATGTTGAAATCATAGACACTGCTCTTGCTATAGTATTCTGAATACTGTACAATTTAATAAAAAAAATTTAAGATAATGGTCTTTATCTTAAAAACTTATAACCTAATTAGGAATTCCATTTTATTGTCATTAATAATAGTCAAATGTCAAAATGATGAAGAGTATTGCACATAGAATGAATATTAACTACCTACTATGTGAAGGTAATGTAAAATGTTTCTGCTGTTCAGGAAGCATATAATCTATAAGGGGAAACATAAATATCTGCAAATATAAATAATTAGAGAGAGAAACAGTAATCCAGTAAAAACAATATAAACAATGGTACCAGCAGTACATAATTAACTGCTTGGTGACCATTAATAATCATTTTGCAGCATTCCTCCTTTTAGATTGATATGGTTCAGTACATCTATTCTACAAAAAGACTTCCATCTAAAGAATCAAAAATGACCCACATACTAATGTTTCGTGGGAACATACAGAGGTTGAAATAGTACTTCTTCACACTGACCTCCACTTATTGAGTGGTTATGATGTGCTAGGAATTAATTGTGCTAGACACTTTGTATATATCATGTCGTTAGGTTATCTCAGCAACTCCAGAAGTTTAGATATTACCAGCCCCGTTTTACAATTTAGGAGATTGAGGTTTACTTATAAATAAGCACAAAATCTAGGATTTGAACCCCCAAGTTGTCTAATATCAAAGAGGAGCTCAGTTTATCACCAAGCAATCAGTTATCTATGGCTGGTACCATTGCATATGTTGTTTTGTTTTTTTTTGAGATGGAGTCTCGCTCTGTCACCCAAGCTGGGGTGCGGTGGTGCAATCTCGGCTCACTGCAACTTCTGCCTCCTGGGTTTAAGTGATTCTCCTACTTCAGCCACCCAAGTAGCTGGGATTACAGGCTAATTTTTGTACTTGTAGTAGAGATGGGCTTTCACCATGTTGGCCAGGCTGGTCTCAAACTCCTGACCTCAAGCGATCTGCCTGCCTTGGCCTCCCAAAGCACTGGGATTACAGGCATGAGCCACTGTGCCTGGCCACGCTTATGTTGCTTTTACTGGATTACTATTTATCTCTTTATTTATCTTTGCAGATATTAAATCGTCTTTCCCCTTACAGATATATGCTTCCTGAAGAGCAGAAACATTTCACATTATCTGTACATAGTAGGTAGTTAATATTCATGCTCTTACTCTCTATGCAATACTCTTCATCATTTTGCAGCATTCCTCCTCTTCAAACATTTATTGGGTGTAGATACATGCAGTGAGTGAGTAGGTATCACAGAAGAAAGTGAGGAAATTTGCCTCTGATGGCCTATAATATAACCTTCTGAACATTTCTTGTACCTCCTTGACCCAAATGAAACCTACCTTTATTTGGAAGAGAAGGTAGAGAAGAGAACACCACTTCTCTACCAGTCCTCTCAAATGGAGTCAATTTATTTTCTCCACTCTACATTCCTTAGGATCCAGTGTGAGTGGAGTTGGTGTCATTTTTGCCGCCCTCATCTTTACTTCTCTATCTTATAAAATCTCCAATCATTTAAGGCTTATATCATGTGTCTTACTTATTTTTTGCTAAGACCTCACACTTTCCCTGCTATCCTTATATCCTGTTCCCCACATGCCCCCCCTTCACCTTCCAATTCTCATAAGTGACCTTGACTTGAGATTATTAGATCTCAGGGAGAGGGAAAAGAAGAGGGTCAAAGAAGATGTAATGAGGAAAGAGAATGAATTCTGGGTGCTCCTGCGTTCCTCTTATCTCCTGATATCTCCTTTTCCTGTGTTTCTTGCTTTTACCTAACTGTAAGCCAGTGGGTTGGTCAGGTGCTGGTAGAGATCTCTGAGTCTACCTGATAAGATGATAAAGATCCCAGAGCATTGTTCCTGGATTCTGACCATTATTTATACACTACACTATCCATACACTTAAGACTCCAAAATATGCATCTCTCGTCTAGCCTTCATATTTGCTTCCAGAATCAGTTATCCAAGTGCCTCTTAACATTTCCATTAGATATCTCACATTTTTTAGCTCAAATTTATGTTTATTCCCTCATAAACCTGGTCCTCTTCCAGACTAATCTGTCTTATCATTCTTTCAGCTGTACAAAGCTGGAAATCTAGAAGTTACTTTTGACATTTTCCTCACCTTCCCCCTCCCTATTATCAACCACTTCCCTCCCAAATACCTCTAATACTCATCCACTCATCCACTTCACTACTATTATGTAAGTTGATTCAAGTTTTTCTGCTTAATGTCATCACTGATCTCCCTATATCTGCTCTGTCTCTTTCCTACCCATTCTTCACTCTGCAGTCATAGTGATCTTTTCACAATGGAAATCTGATCATATCACTCTTGACCTCTGATTCACTTCGATGAAACCCACTTCGGTGAAATTCATAGTTTCCCATTGCTTTTAGCATAAATATCAAGATTGGATAAGAAGGGACTGCAAATATTCAGCAAAAGTAATTATAACTGCTAAGAAACTCTAAGGAAACTTATATATTGTTTTCATTTCTAAGTTCTACAGATATTTCTGAAACAATTTGGAATATTTGTTCCAACTGCACATTCATTCATTCATTCATTCAACAGATAATTGAGTGTAATCCCTTGGTATCCATGAGATGGGTAAGGATTGGTTCCAGGACCCCCAGGATACCAAAATCTGGAATGCTCAAGTTCTTTATATAAGATGGCGTAGTACTTACATATAACCTATGCACAGGGCTTGAATTTGTTTGCGTATCTTAGGTATAGGGAAGACCCACATTGAATATGTGTATAGTAAAGAGCTGTACTAGATTTTTTTGTAGGGAGTATAAGGTAATGGTTAAGCTATGTAACAATTTAAATTTGTTTATCTTTAATTGACTTTCCTCATCCAGTTCATAAGGCCCAGTAGGGAGTGGGATATACAAGTTTAATGTTCACGAGAGATCCTAGACATTGAGGGAAAGCCAGTAAAGGAATTATCAGCCTACAGACAGTAGTTGAGGCCATGAGTATGGCTAAGGTTAATCACGAAAACTTAAGAAAAGAGAGCAGCAAGCAGATATCTGCTGAATACCAATATTTAAGGGTGTGCTTTAAGAAGAGAATTTAGCAATAGAGATCAGAAGGGACAAAAAAGATGGAATTTAGAAAAATGGTTCATTATGGAAAATTTCAAACACATACAAAAGTAGAGAGAATAGTATAATGAATCTGAATGTACCCATCATTCACCTCAACAATGATCAGTTTGTGAACAATTTCTGCCCTTACCCTACCATTTATTTTAAAGCGGACCCCAGTCATCTCATTTTTTCTGTAAATATTTCAGTATGTATCTCTAAATTTTTTTTTAACATAACCACAATATTGTGGTCATACCCTAAAAAGTTGAGAGTAATTATATTCTGTGTTCTTATTTCTCTGTTTCACTCATAAGTGCTTTGTTTTGTTTTATGGTTTGTTTGAAATAGAATCCAATAAAGATCCACACATTGTGATTTGTTGATATGTTCTTAAATTTATTTTAATCTACAGCTTCTCCTATTCTTTTTTGTGTTTTCTTGCAATTTTCCCATTGAAGAAACTGGACCTATAGAATTTACCATAGTGTGGACATTATTGGATCTTTGGACAAAGATTGCATCTTTGTGGTATACTTTAACATAGTCTTCTGTCCCCTGAATTAGTTGCAAATTGGTTGTTGAATATAGGAACTTGATTAGATTTAGGTTTTTTTTTTTTTTTTGATAAGACTTCATTATAGTAGTGTTATATGTTTTTGTGATGACTGGCTATAGTGGTTTTTCATGGTATTTTTTGTGATGTTAGTAGCCATTGATGATCATTGCCCAAATGTATTAATTTGAGCTTACAAAATGGTGATATTCTATCATTCCAGAAGGGTAGAACTTGTTAGATGCTAAATACATTAGATTGTTTTTACTATCCCTGAATTTCTATATTTGTTTAAATCCTCTAGAAGGGAACAGATTTTGTTTTGTTCATATGTGATATTCCACTTGAGAAGCATAGTCTTGCTGGTTTATGTTTCTGTCTTTCATATTTGAATTTGAAAATTGCCTGCAACCTAATAAGGTACAGCTCTTGAAGAGTTATAGGTAAGCAAGTTATCTGTTTGCTATCCACTTTGGACATTTCGTAGTAGTCTGTTCTCAAAAACTGAAGTTGAGAGAGGTAGAAACTAGAAACTCCAAATATGCATATTAATCCTTTATGATCCTTTATGTGCATATTAATAAAAATAATTTCTAATCTACCAGTTATACAAAGTGATTTTGCTTCATTCAAGTTATGCAAAATCATATTTTGAAGTTATAACATCTTTTTATATAACTTCCTTCTATTTAAAATACATGGATTTATTCCAGCCTTAGAATCTAATGTCACATTTGTTTGGTTGCCAAATAACCATTTTAAAACTAGAGACATACTGTTCCCAAAACCCTTATATAATTTGGAGTAAGTTCCCTCCTAAATGTGGAGAAGAAACATTTTTTTACCCAGTATGTACTTTTAGAGAACATTTAAAATAGCACATATCATTTGAATGTTTACCCTTAGCCATTGCTATTCAATCAATTGATACATATTTTATAATAATAATAATAATGACAATGATAGATAATTCTTAGGACCTAGCATCTAAATGCAGGATTAGACATCATATTTTATCTTTCTACATAATTAAATGTATTGATGTTTCACACCATAGTATGTCTTTCAAAATTTTGGAAAAGCTCCAACCCAGAATGGATGCTTTTATGTACTCCCCACTGAGAATACTTTCAGTTTTGCACAATCAAGATCTCCTTCCCTCATCATGTACAATCATAAAGAAAGAATGGGAGATGGAGCTCCTAAGGTGACAAAAAAGTAGCTCACCAGTCTCCACTCACACATACACCACTGGAATCAGAGCCTTAGGGATGTACATGGGGGGTTAAATGGGAGAGGGTTAGCAGAACTGAATGAAGCATCTTTACTTCGTTTCTCCTTTTTTGAGCCTCTGTGAATTGCTTTTTGCCTTCTTTATCTTCCATTTTTCCCCTCTATATTCTAGTAATTTTACATTCTTTTCTACCTGTTTTTTGTTTGTTTGTTTGTTTGTTTGTTTGTTTTTTCTGAAAGACTTAAGGTCACAGAGGAATGAGGAAACTTTGTGAGAATGTGTGATGGTAGCAAATACCCTTGGATTTCACAATATGTCAATATATATATAAGAAATCATTTTGCCTAATTTTGGCATTACCATTTGTATTATATATAACTTACACTCATAATTTTTTCATATTAAGTGTCTAATATCTCTCAAAAGTCTATCAGTTGTCAATCAATACATACACCGTGTCTAAAATACTTTTTAAAGTGACTATTTAGTTTGATCAATAGTAAGGCAAACCAAGCCAGGCATGGTGGCTCACGGCTGTAATCCCAGCACTTTGGGAGGCCAATGCAGGTAGATCACTTGAGGTCAGGAGTTCAAGACCAGCCTGGCCAACGTGGTGAAATCCCGTCTCTACTAAAAATACAAATATTAATTTGGTATGGTGGCAGATGCCTGTATTCCCAGCTACTTGGGAGGCTGAGGCAGGAGAATTGCTTGAACCCTGGCGACAGAGGTTGCAGTGAGCCAAAATCATGCCACTGCACTCCAGCCTGGGTGGCAGAATGAGACTCCATCTCAAAAAAAAAAAAAAAAAAAAAAAAGTAAGCCAAACCAAAGCGTGCTAAAAATGAACCAGATTTTCCCACTGAAGAGTCTAGTTGCAAAAAATGTAATCAGTAGTCAGCTTTGCTAAAACAAGAGATTTATAATAGTTGGCTATGATAAATCCTGACTGGAATATTCGGAAGTCATATGTCACATTAGAAAGAAAGAGAACTTGAGAAATAATGTGCTTTTGACTATTATGATGACTGTTACCTTATTTTGAAACAAGATGACAGTGAACAGTGTAAGAGAACTGTCGTCCCCTGGATTGTTCCTGACTCAACTGATATGAGTTATGCACAGGATTGCTGTGGCTGAGGTGCTGTCCAAAACCCACATGTAAAAGTAAGCCTAGAACTGAAGATTAATCTTTTTGTTTTCCTGCAAATTATCGTCAGTGTATGTATTTTATGTCTTTAGTTTATACCACTGTTTTTAGCAGCAATTTCTTTAGTTCTCATCTACCATTTAAATAAAATATTACTTTAAAAATAACTTGCATAAATATCGATTGAATTATAAAACTTAAATGACTGTCAAGTTTTCCTGAGACTCAGATGGCAAAAGGCATTTTGTCAGACTTCTTAGCCTCAATTTATTATTTTCATAAGATTTTTAATTTGCTATTGTAATAATGTAAAGATACCAGTTTTTAATTTTATAAACTCTATATAGACTTATGAAAAAGGTCAAAATAATGGGACCACTTACATTGTGGGGAAGTTCATTCACTTGAATTACAGGATGATTTCAAAAAAATTTTTTTTTTTTTTTTTGGAGTCTCGCTCTGTCACCCAGGCTGGAGTGCAGTGGCATGATCTCAGCTCACTGTGACTTCTACCTCCCAGGTTCATATGATTCTCCAGCCTCAGCCTCCCAAGTAACTGGGATTACAGGCATGTGCCACCATGCCCAGCTAATTTTTGTATTTCTAGTAGAGACAGGGTTTCGCCATGTTGGCCAGGCTCGTCTTGAACTCCTGGCCTCAAGTGATCCACCCACCTTGGCCCCCCAAAGTGCTGGGATTACAGGCATGAACCACTGTACCCAGCCTCAAAAATATTTACAATGAATATTTACCACATATGTACTCTGTAGTACTAACCAAAGAGAAATATCTCCCTTCAAGAAGTGTATTGCCTAGTGGAGAAAACAGACTCATAACAATTGTACTATAAGCATGCTGTAATAATATATATATATATATATATATATATATATATATATATATATATATATAAATGGTATGAAGCATAGATAAGATAATAGTCATTTATTTCTACAAGTGGAGCTGGTCAGGGAGAAGAGGCCTTGTTTGATCTGGTCCCTGAAGTATATAAGTAGGAATTTGCAAGATTGATGAGGTAGAAAATGGCATTTCATATTGTGGAATCAACAGAGGGAAGAGCCATTTGTCTCACCCCCAACTCCAGAACTCTACTACTCATGGAGTCTGACACAAACAATGTTAATAATCTGTTTTATTTCTCATTATAGGGCACTGGAATTGGCTGTAAAATACAAAACACATGTTGATACAGTTCTTGCTTACCGTCAAAAGTTTTTGGAGACATTTGGTAAACAGGAAACTAATAAACGATACTTGCATTATGCAGAAGGTGTAAGTATTTCACAATTTTGTATAATAATACATATGCTTTATAAGTATATGTCATATTCATCCTAATGAGACAAAATGTGAATGATTCAAATTTTGAATCTTTCAACCTCTAAAAGAATTACTTTTTGCCTTATGACATTTTATTTTGACTATGTAATTATAGTACTAAATTTTTTTCTGGAATCTTGCAGGCATGTTTTGATTAACTCAAGTCTGTCATAATATTCCATTTGTGCTAAGGTTGGGTGCTATTTGATGTTTTTCGATAAATAATATAGATGGGTGGAATAAAAGCTTCTAACTCTTAAATTTTACCTGCCACCAGCTGCCTCTTCTGCTGCAGGGGAAATATGTATGCACAGAGGGCACTGACCAGAAAATGCATAGTTGGTCACTTTGTTTTAGAGAGCTAGGTTGCACCTCATAGAAGTGCCTAGCCTAGGTAGATTTCACTACCTAGAACCAAAGAAGACTCAGCCTTTGCCTCCCAGGCTCCTACCAGCATCTCAGATTTTATTACTCTAATTAGAAGAAAGTCATTCTGGGATGCAGTGGTGCATGCCTGTAGTCTCAGTTACTTGGGAGGCTGAGGCAGGAGGATTGTTTGAGCCCAAGAGTTCAAGGCCAGCCTGGGCAACATAGTAAGACCCTTCCTCTAAATAAATAAATAAAAATAAAAAGAAGGAAGTCATTCCAGTATAGAGCAGCCCACAAGGAGACCCAGAATGAGTTTGCCCCATTGCCTAGAGCATAATTGATTGTAGCCACTTACCGAGATTATTTTAGGCTCAGACAGCAGAAACAGAGCTCATGTCACTAACCATATAGATCTAAGAGACTTGACTCCTAAGAGCTGTATTACAAGATAGGGCTGACCTTTTTTCAGCTCTGTGAACCACTTTAGCCTTTCATTCATTCATTTATTCAAAAATTATTTATGATGTCTCACTCTGGCTTAGACACTATGTTAGGGGTTAAAATCAGATACAGCATCTTGTGTCTCTGTGGAGCTAATAGATTATGTGGGAACACACCTTCTTAGTATAGAATAAAATGGAATGTTCTGATTGATCCTAGGGGCAGACTAGGTTAGAGGAGCCTCAGGAAGAGGAGAGAAGATAGAGAGAAGGCACCCACAATTTCTATTAAAGCCAACATTATCTACTTACTGTATTTATACTATGTAGTGTCTTGATCTACATTTTTGCACTTCAGAACAATTTTCATGTTAGTGAGGCCTTTAAGACCATTCTTAGAGTTTAGCAGTGCAACTTCAACATCTAGATCCAGGAGAGCTACAAGTTGTAGGTTTCATGGTAGAAAGGAGATATGTTTTATAGAAGCTCCACAAACCTTTTTTTGATTTCATTTTGAACCTGTTTAGTACTGAGGTGAATCCTGGGAGTCTGGGCATACTGTACTATTAGGACAAACACAGCGTTCCTGGGATCTCTGGGGCTACACTCTGATTCATAGTACATGACAGCAACCACCACCAAAACAGTGCTAAGCAACCCAAAGAACTGTGACACAAAGATCAGGTGATCTGATCTTTGTGTCACAGTTTTGAAAATATGGCCATATATTAAAACTAAGCACCCACCTTGTTTATTGTGTAATTTTAAAACAGATTAAACTACTCTGCTTTTTCCTCCTCATCGTCATCAATATTTTTTCAATATTCACATTTGATACTTTTGAGAACATAAGAAATATAGTTCTGATCAGGTGTGATGGCTCAAGCCTATAATCCCAACGCTTTGGGAGGCTGAGGCAGTAGGATCACTTGAGCCCAGGAGTTTGAGACCAACTTAGGCAACATAGTGAGATCCCACCTGTACAAAAAATTTAAAAATTAGCTGGACATGGTGGCTTATGCTTGTAGTCCCAGCTATTTGGGAGGCTGAGGTAGGAGGATCACCTGAGCCTGGGAGGTCAAGGGTGAAGTGAGTTGAGATCATGCCACTGCACTCCAGCCTAGGTGACAGAGTGAGATCCTGTCAGAATGAAAGAAAAGAGAGAGAGAGAAAGAAGGAAGGGAGGGTAGGAGGGAAGAGAAAGAAAAGAAAGTCCTTACTATAAAGGAAATTATATTTTAGATAGCAAAAACTTCTCAACATCCTTATAATCTTTTTCATTATACATATATTCAACTATTACCAAAATATGATACTTTAATCATAAGAGTACCAGAACAACATGGCTTTCTTAGGTATTTTAGGGGTTTTTTTCATCCAGAGACTTTGTAGGTTACTTTGACTCCATAGGGTACTATGTTCTAGTTTCCTACTTTTCTTCATAAATATCATTTGGAGTTAACTAAAAATCATAAAGCAGTATTTTACGATGCAAAATATTTTTTTTCTTAAAAATTTCGTACCAGTGAAATAAAATGTAACCCTAGGAAAATAGCTCTTGGGGATATCTGTATTACTTGCTGATCTTTTGGTTTCATTTGGGTCTATAATCTAGTCATAATATACATCCATATTTATCTTTGCCAGACTTACAATTATATAAACCCTTTATTTCAGAACTAAGAGTTAAATAGAAAAGGATCACTTAAAAATAACATTGAGAAATTTATTCTAGATATCTGGTGATTTTGGTGGGCTCACAATGCATGCCATCTGGAAATTTATAAATGAATGGAATCTACCATAAGGGAAGAAGTGAGAAGTTTGATAGACACTTAGTTTATGAGCCCTGAAATGTTATTTGGCCATTTCTAATTTAAAATATGGCAATCTGGGATTCTTACAAGGAGTACTGTTTTCCAAGAACCCTGATATTTAGAGTCATTGTACTTGGTCTACAATAGTGTTCTGTAAATATTTATAAGACAAATTGTAAATCTAGCAAATAAAATCTACTCAAAGTATACATTTATTATACTAAATATATACTCTGCACAGGAAGAAAAGTAGATCTGGGAAATACTTCAAACATTTTGCTAGGAAAAAGAAAAAGAGTGAAAGAAATCAAACTCATGAGCAGGATTTCAGAAAGTTTAGAATTTTGAAGATCTGAGTCAACACTCTACTTAGGACAAACCACTTTAGGCTTAGCTACTACCGAAAAGCTGCTTTACAGGTTTAACTTTGGAGGAATTGCTAATAGTGAGGAGTTGTTGGCTGATTACTGATTTGCTGGGTAATTATTTACCTTTTATTCATTCAGTATTTATTGAGTGCCTCCTGCAGACAATGTTTTCTCCTTAGTGCTTGGGATATAATAGTAAATGTGACAGACACTGGCCCTGGCTTTATGAAGTTTATATTCAAATGGAGGTGACAGTTATATAGGTAATTGTTCATTTCAGTTGTGGTAATTGCCTTGAAGGAGATGTATGTGGTGCTCTAAGACTTTATGAATGGGGGTCCTGACCTAGAGTGAGGCAATCAGCAGAGACTTTTCTAGCAAAGCACATGATATTTGAACTCAGCCCTAGAGGATGAATAGTAGAAGCTCACTGCAGGGTAGAGGTTGGGTGGGAGATGAAGATTACAAGTTCCAGGCAGAGGGAAGGCTTTGAAGTAGGAAAGAGTAAAAGCAATGGAGGGATTGACTTTAGGATTTCATAGGGCAAATTAAATAAAGAGAAGCCATTGGAAGGAAATAACATGATCCCTTTTCCCTTCTAAAATCCTGTTTCAGCCAGGCACAGTGGCTCACGCCCGTAATCCCAGCACTTTGGGAGGCCGAGATGGGAGGATTGCTTGAGTCTAAGAGTTTGGAGACCAGCCTGGGCAACATGGCAAAACCCTGTCTCTACCAAAAAAAAAAAAAAAGTTAGCTGGGCATGGTGTTGTGCACCTGTAGTTCCAGCTACTCTGGAAGCTTAGGTGGGAGAATCACTTGAGCCCAGGAGGCAGAGGTTGCAGTTAGCTGAGGTCGCACCACTGCACTCCAGCCTGGGCCACAGAGTGAGACTCCACCTCAAAATAAAATAAAATAAAATAAAATGCTGATCTCTGGCCAGGTACAGTGTCTCATGCCTGTAATCCCAACACTTTGGGAGGCTGAGGTGGGAGGATTGGTTGAGTCTAAGAGTTTGGAGACCAGCCTGGGCGACATGGCAAAATCTTGTCTCTACAAAAAGTAAATTAATTAATTAATTAAATAAAAATAAAAATAAAATTAACTGGGCATAGTGGCATGCACCTGTAGTTCCAGCTACTCTGGAAACAGGTGGGAGAATCACTTGAGCCCAGGAAGCAGAGGTTTCAGTGAGCCAAGGTCATGCCACTGCACTCCAACCTGGGCAACAGAGCAAGACTCCATCTACCGAAAAATAAAATCCTGATTCCTGGCTGTGCACAGGATAGTGGCTCACGCCTGTAATCCCAACAGTTTGGGAGGCTGAGGTGGGAGGATCACTTGAGCCCAGGAGTTCAAGACCAGCCTGGGCAATATAGTGAGACCTTGTCTTTATTAAAAATAAATAGGCTGGACACGGTGGCTGACGCCTGTAATCCCAGCACTTTGGGAGGCTGAGGTGGGCAGATCATGAGGTCAGGAGATCGAGACCATCCTAACTCAGTGAAACCCTGTCTCTACTAAAAATACAAAAAATTAGCGGGTGTGGTAGCATGCACCTGTAGTCCCGGTTACTTGGGAGGCTGAGGCAGGAGAATCGCTTGAACCTGGGATTTGGAGGTTGCAGTGAGCCAAGATCATGCCACTGCACTCCAGTATGGGTGACAGAGTGAGACTCCGTCTCAAAAAATAATAATAATAAAATAAAAATAAAGAAATAATCAATAAAATAAAATCCAGATTCCTAAAAATAAATGGAAACAATAGTTTTTACAAAATTATCTTAAGATTTTGCTAGTCAGTTGAAGGAGATGATAATAAGAGCAAATGTATGATTTATTGAATGAATGAGGAAGAATCCCGAGTGACTGCTCTGGGCCCTGGGTGGTTGGAATACTGGTTGGGAAAAGACATTGAAAGGTCTTAGTACCAGGCTAAGATAATAGACTTCGTAATGAAGGCAATGAGAAGACTTGGAGATTTGTAATCAAGAGAATGACTTGAAATATAACGTCAGACGTGAAAGATAGCTTAGAGGAGAGCGTGGTGACTAGGAGAATAGTTAGGAAGTTACTATAATAATCCCACTAGGAAATGGAAAGGGTACAATTAATGTAAGAAAAATTTTAGAAGTAAAATTAAGAGAACAGTTGTGGCTGGGGGTGGGAGGAGAGGTGGTGAGGTAAGACAAGGCATTTGAGAATGACTTCAACATTTCTAGTGTGGGCAGCTGATAGATGGGAATGCCATTAATCTAAAGAATACATAAGAATATACACATTTTGGACCTTTGAGTTTGAGTACATGAAAATATACCATTTTGTATGGTTTAGAGTGTCTATTAGGTGTCCAGCAGGAGGTGTCTAGAAGGCAATTAGAAATACAAATATGAACACAAAAGGATATTGACAAGGGAGAAATAAGGGCTAGAAAACTAACTTTATTGCCTTGATCATCTAGGTATAGTTGAAGCTATAGGAATTGATATGTCTTAGGGAAAGTGTGAGAAAGCTTTGGTTGGACGCTGGTGAATATTAACAGTTAAGAGGTTGTTGAAGGAAACCAAAATATGACACCCCAGAATATGTCTCTTGGAGATGTATATTTTTGAGCTAAAGACAATTAAGCAGCAGCAAATAGAAGAGCTCTATTCTCCCCCTTTTCCTCCTACAGACAGAATATAAATTCTCCTTTACTGGAGACAACTCTTGTCAGCTCAGAGACGACTCCAGAGCAATCTACCAAAAAACCTTACTGCATGGCTGGGCGTGGTAGCTCACCCTTGTAATCTCAGCACTTTGGGAGACCAAGGCAGGAGGATCACGTAAGCCAAGCCGAGGAGTTCAGGACAAGCCTGGGTAACAAAGTGAGACCTTGTCTCTTCAAAAAATTTAAAAAATTAGCTAGGTGTGGTAGCATATGCCTGTGGTCCCAGCAGGAAGTCAAGGCTACAATGAGCCATGTTTGGGCCACTGCACACCAGCCTGGGCGACAGAGCAAGACCCTGTCTCAAAAATAGAACAAACTTCACTTGATTAGTTTCTTCCCATATATTTTTTTCCCGTGATTTCCAGTCTCTGGAAGCCTAAAACTGCTTTCACTTCTCTAAAAACAGTCTTGTCACATCTTTAAAATTTATTGTTCTTTGTTGAAAATGCTATGTAAGCCAGAGTTCCAAGACGCTGTTTTGAGTTACCTTTCATTGAGATTTTTCCTGCTGTGATGTACACTGTACATATTATTGTACTGGCTTGTTTTTCTCTTTTTAATCTGTCTTTTGTTACAGGGGTCTGTCCCATCAGTAAACTTACAGGCATTGAGGAGAAATTATATTTCTTCTCCAACATTGTCTAGGGAGCAGAATGTAGGGGAAAAAAGAGAAAGAAAGAAAGAAGCACATTTAGAAAGGAGAGCAGAAGCCAGAAGAGAGTGGTATTATACAGTCTGAAAGATTTTTCAAAGAGCAGTGGTCAGCAAGATCCAGAGAAGGCTCTTATCCCAGGGCCGTCCGTGTACTTCTCCATATCACCATGCCCTTCCCCAGATATACACATGGGTTCATGCACTCATCTCCTTCAAGTCCCTTTTTTTTTTTTTTTTTTTTTTTTGAGACAGGGTCTCACTTTGTTGCCCAGGCTGGAGTGCAGTGGCACAATGACAGCTCACTGCAGCCTCAACATACCAGACTCAAGCAATCCTCCCACCTGAGCCCTCTACATTGATGCAACTCAAGATGAATGCCACCAAGCCCAGCTAATTTTTAAATTTTTTTTGTATAGACGGGGACTCACTATGTTGCCCAGGCTGGTCTCGAACTCCTGGGCTCAAGCAATCCTCTTGCTTTGGCCTCCCGTCAAGTAAACTGATGACATTGCAACCTCCTATTCTATTCCTGGTGCTCATTATCTCCCTTCTCTATTTTCAAAATCTTTACCGCTTCTGGCATACTAGATATATTTTTTGTTTTATTTATTATCTGCCTCTTCCATTTTTATCTGTCTTTGTTTATTATATCTCTATGAAGACAGTGATTTTTACCTTTTTGTTCACTGGTGAATCCTTGTACGTCAGACAATTCTTGATATATACTAAGCACTAAATATTTGTTGAATGAAAAATTGAATCATACAGAGAAGGTATATAAGGACTGAAAACAGCCTATGGTGGCCTTAGTGCAAAGTTCCTAAAGTGTCACAGGATCAGAATTATAGTGGACTGGGAAGAGAAGGAGAGTCAGGAATGAGAAGAGTAAGGGATGGTAGCTTGCAGGGAGAAGACAGAATAGAGAGCCAAGGATGATGAGAGTGAGCCAGTGAAAAGAAGGACACTTAATGTGTGAGGAATAATTGAAGTCAGATGTCCTAGAGGAGTCAGAGAAAATGGAATCAGGGACATATGTTAAGAGGTTGACCTGAGATGGAAGAGAAAGATAATGATGAGTGTAGATACAGGTAAGTTCGTGAATGCAAGGAAGGAAAATAAAGTGAATTCATACCTGATGGCCACTATATTCTCTGTAAAGTAGAAAGCTGATCTTTAGCTGAGAGGAAGAGAAATGTGTTAGAGGATGAAGAGCCTTTTGGTATGATTTTGAAATTGTGTCTAGTTGAGTAAGAATTGGCTAGTGAGTAGAATAAGGAGTGCCAGATAATACTGGCACTCCCTATACTAGCAAAAGATGGATTTTAGTGTAGAAATCACTTGTCAACTATCAGAGAACATTCTTATCTAAAACCTGCTATTAAAAATATTCTAATCCTAGAACTAAATTATCTGCAGAACACTTTTTAAAACTGGGTCAATGCCAAAGTGAAAGTGAAACATTTATTTTCAGTAGGACAGCTATCCACTGACACCCTCATTTGTAGTATAACAAGTAAATAATACAGATAACATCAATTTACTTGCAACAGAGCAACAATTGTTCAGTATACTATCAATGTAAGTTTTTATTGTGATTGATTTGAGAAATATATGTAAGTAAATTTAAGGCTGGAAGAAACCCAAAGCATTCATCCAGTTTCATCTTCTCTGTGTTTTGTTAGACATAGAAAGGAGTACTTTGCCATTTAAAAAAATGTCAGATTTTGCCCTGATTGAAAAAATGAGTCTTTCAAATAATCTAACATCTGGTTGGCTTTTCATTGAGCTGTCACTTGCATCTTAGCACAGACATTTTTCTTTTATGAGTAAGAGGAATTCTTTTATTAATCCATCTATTTTATATATTATACATAAGTATATAGCATTATTATTTTAAATAAAGGTGAGCCTCCCATTATTATTGTATGGGAGTCTAAGTCTCTTTGTAAGTCTCTAAGGACTTGCTTTATGAATCTGGGTGCTCCTGTATTGGGTGCATATATATTTTGGACAGTTGGCTCTTCCTGTTGAATTGATCCCTTTACCATTATGTAATGGCCTTCTTTGTCTCTTTTGATCTTTGATGGTTTAAAGTCTGTTTTGTCAGAGACTAGTATTGCAACCCCTGCTTTTTTTTGTTCTCCATTTGCTTGGTAGATCTTCCTCCATCCCTTTATTTTGAGCCTATGTGTGTCTCTACGTGTGAGATGGGTCTCCTGAATACAGCAAACTGATGGGTCTTGACTCTTCATCCAGTTTGCCAGTCTGTGTCTTTTAATTGGACCATTTAGTCCATTTACATTTAAGGTTAATATTGTTATGTGTGAACTTGATCCTGCCATTATGATATTAACTGGTTATTTTGCTCGTTAGTTGATGCAGTTTCTTCCTAGCATCGATAGTCTTTACATTTTGGCATGTTTTTGCAATGGCTGGTACTGGTTTTTCCTTTCCATGTTTAGTACTTCCTTCAGGGTCTCTTGTAAGGCAGGCCTGGTGGTGACAAAATCTCTAAGCATTTGCTTGTCTGTAAAGGATTTTATTTCTCCTTCACTTATAAAACTTAGTTTGGCTGGATATGAAATTCTGGGTTGAAAATTCTTTTCTTTAAGAATGTTGAATATTGGCCCCCACTCTCTTCTGGCTTGTAGAGTTTCTGCCGAGAGATCTGCTGTTAGTCTGATGGGTTTCCCTTTGTGGGTAACTCGACCTTTCTCTCTGGCTGCCTTTAACAGTTTTTCCTTCATTTCAACTTTGGTGAATCTGACAATTATGTGCCTTGGAGTTGCTCTTCTCGAGGAGTATCTTTGTGGCATTCTCCGTATTTCCTGAATTTGAATGTTGGCCTGCCTCACTAGGTTGGGGAAGTTCTCCTGGATGATATCCTGAAGTGTTTTCCAACTTGGTTCCATTTTCCCCGTCACTTTCAGGCACCCCAATCAGACGTAGATTTGGTCTTTTTACATAATCCCATACTTCTTGAAGGCTTTGTTAATTTCTTTTTCCTCTTTTTTCTTTAGACTTCTCTTCTCACTTCATTTCATTCATTTGATCCTCAATCGCTGATACTCTTTTTTCCAGTTGATCGAGTCGGTTACTGAAGCTTGTGCATTTGTCACGTATTTCTCGTGTCATGGTTTTTATCTCTGTCAGTTCGTTTATGGCCTTCTCTGCATTGATTATTCTAGTTATCCATTCTTCCATTCTTTTTTCAAGATTTTTAGTTTCTTTGTGCTGAGTATGTAATTCCTCCTTTAGCTCTGAGAAGTCTGATGGACTGAAGCCTTCTTCTCTCAACTCGTCAAAGTCATTCTCCATCCAGCTTTGATCCGTTGCTGGCGATGAGCTGCGCTCCTTTGGAGGGGGAGATGCACTCGTATTTTTTGAATTTCCAGCTTTTCTGCCCTGCTTTTTCCCCATCTTTGTGATTTTATCTGCCTTTGGTCTTTGATGATGGTGACGTACTGATGGGGTTTTGGTGTGGGTGTCCTTTCTGTTTGTTAGTTTTCCTTCTAACAGTCAGGACCCTCAGCTGTAGGTCTGTTGGAGATTGCTTGAGGTCCACTCCAGACCCTGTTTGCCTGGGTATCAGCAGCAGAGGCTGCAGAAGATAGAATATTGCTGAACAGCGAGTGTACCTGTCTGATTCTTGCTTTGGAAGTTTTGTCTCGGGGTGTACCCCGCCGTGTGAGGTGTGGGGTGTCGATCTGCCCCTAGTGGGGGATGTCTCCCAGTTAGGCTACTCAGGGGTCAGGGACCCACTTGAGTAGGCAGTCTGTCTGTTCTCAGATCTCAACCTCTGTGTTGGGAGATCCACTGCTCTCTTCAAAGCTGTCAGACAGGGTCCTTTGAGTCTGCAGAGGTTTCTGCTGCTTTTTTTTTGTTTGTTTAGCTGTGCCCTATCCCCAGAGGTGGAGTCTACAGAGACAGGCAGGCCTCCTTTAGCTGCAGTGGGCTCCACCCAGTTCGAGCTTCCTGGAGGCTTTGTTTACCTACTTAAGCCTGACACCCCAGTGTCAACATTAGACAGATCAATGAGACAGAAAGTTAACAAGGATATCCAGGAATTGAACTCAACTCTGCACCAAGCGGAACTAATAGACATTTACAGAACTCTGCACCCCAAAGCAACAGAATATATATTCTACTCAGCACCACATCACACTTATTCCAAAATTGACCACATAGTTGGAAGTAAAGCACTCCTCAGCAAATGTACAAGAACAGAAATTATAACAAACTGTCTCTCAGACCACAGTGCAATCAAACTAGAACTCAGGACTAAGAAACTCAGTCAAAACTACTCAAATACATGGAAACTGAACAACCTACTCCTGAATGACTACTGGGTACATAACAAAATGAAGGCAGAAATAAAGATGTTCTTTGAAACCAATGAGAACAAAGATACAACATACCAGAATCTCTGGGACACATTTAAAGCAGTGTGTAGAGGGAAATTTATAGCACTAAATGCCCACAAGAGAAAGCAGGAAAGATCTAAAATTGACACTCTAACATCACAATTAAAAGAACTAGAGAAGCAAGAGCAAACACATTCAAAACCTAGCAGAAGGCAAGAAATAACTAAGATCAGAGCAGAAATGAAAGAGATAGAGACACAAAAAACCCTCCCAAAAATCCATGAATCCCGGAGTTGGTTTTTTGAAAAGATCAACAAAATTGATAGACCGCTAGCAAGACTAATAAAGAAGAAAAGAGGGAAGAATCAAATAGATGCAATAAAAAAATGATAAAGGGGATATCACCACCGACCCCACAGAAATACAAACTACCATCAGAGAATACTATAAACCCTTCTATGCAAATAAACTAGAAAATCTAGAAGAAATGGATAATTTCCTGGACACTTACACTCTCCCAAGACTAAACCAGGAAGAAGTTGAATCCCTGAATAGACCAATAGCAGGCTCTGAAATTGAGGCAATAATTAATAGCCTACCAACCAAAAAAGTCCAGGACCAGATGGATTCACAGCTGAATTCTACCAGAGGTACAAGGAGGAGCTGGTACAATTCCTTCTGAAACTATTCCAATCAATAGAAAAAGAGAGAATCCTCCCTAACTCATTTTATGAGGCCAACATCATCCTGATACCAAAGCCTGGCAGAGACACAACAAAAAAAGAGAATTTTAGACTAATATCCCTGATGAACATCGATGCAAAAATCCTCAATAAAATACTGGCAAACTGAATCCAGCAGCACATCAAAAAGCTTATCCAGCATGATCAAGTGGGCTTCATCCCTGGGATGCAAGGCTGGTTCGACATATGCAAATCAATAAACGTAATCCAGCATATAAACAGAACCAAAGACAAAAACCACATGATTGTCTCAATAGATGCAGAAAAGGCCTTTGACAAAATTCAACAACCCTTCATGCTAAAAACTCTCAATAAATTCGGTATTGATGGAACGTATCTCAAAATAATAAGAGCTATTTATGACAAACCCACAGCTAATATCATACTGAATGGGCAAAAACTGGAAGCATTCCCTTTGAAAACTGGCACAATACAGGGATGCCCTCTCTCACCACTCCTATTCAACATAGTGTTGGAAGTTCTGGCTAGGGCAATCAGGCAAGAGAAAGAAATAAAGGGTATTCAGTTAGGAAAAGAAGTCAAATTGTCCCTGTTTGCAGATGACATGATTGTATATTTAGAAAACCCCATCATCTCAGCCCAAAATCTCCTTAAGCTGATAAGCAACTTCAGCAAAGTCTCAGGATACAAAATTAATGTGCAAAAATCACAAGCATTCTTATACACCAGTAACAGACAAACAGAGAGCCAAACCAGGAATGAACTTCCATTCACAATTGCTTCAAAGAGAATAAAATACCTAGGAATCCAACTTACAAGGGATGTAAAAGACCTCTTCAAGGAGAACTACAAACCACTGCTCAGTGAAATAAAAGAGGACACAAACAAATGGAAGAACATACCATGCTCATGGATAGGAAGACTCAATATCGTGAAAATGGCCATACTGCCCAAGGTAATTTATAGATTCAGTGCCATCCCCATTAAGCTACCAATGACTTTCTTCACAGAATTGGAAAAAACTGCTTTAAAGTTCATATGGAACCAAAAAAGAGCCCACATTGCCAAGACAATCCTAAGTCAAAAGAACAAAGCTGGAGGCATCACGCTACCTGATTTCAAACTATACTACAAGGCTACAGTAACCAAAACAGCATGGTACTGGTACCAAAACAGAGATATAGACCAATGGAATAGAACAGAGTCCGCAGAAATAATACCACACATCTACAGCCATCTGATCTTTGACAAACCTGAAAGAAACAAGAAATGGGGAAAGGATTCCCTATTTAATAAATGGTGCTGGGAAAATTGGCTAGCCATAAGTAGAAAGCTGAAACTGGATCCTTTCCTTACTCCTTGTATGAAAATTAATTCAAGATGGATTAGAGACTTAAATGTTAGACCTAATACTATAAAAACCCTAGAAGAAAAGCTAGGTAATACCATTCAGGACATAGGCATGGGTGAGGACTTCATGTCTAAAACACCAAAAGCAACAGCAACAAAAGCCAAAATTGACAAATGGGATCTAATTAAACTAAAGAGCTTCTGCACAGCAAAAGAAACTACCATCAGAGTGAACAGGCAACCTACAGTATGAGAGAAAATGTTTGCAATCTACTCATCTGACAAAGGGCTAATATCCAGAACCTACAAAGAACTCAAACAAATTTACAAGAAAAAAGCAAACAACCCCATCAAAAATTGGACAAAGTATATGAACAGACATTTCTCAAAAGAAGACATGCATACAGGCAACAGACACATGAAAAAATGCTCGTCATCACTGGCCATCAGAGAAATGCAAATCAAAACCACAATGAGATACCATCTCACACCAGTTAGAATGGCAATCATTAAAAAGTCAGGAAACAACAGGTGTTGGAGAGGATGTGGAGAAATAGGAACACTTTTACACTGTTGGTGGGATTGTAAACTAGTTCAACCATTATGGAAAACAGTATGGCGATTCCTCAAGGATCTAGAACTAGAAGTACCCCATGACCCAGCCATCCCATTACTGGGTATGTACCCAAAGGATTATAAATCATGCTTCTATAAAGACATATACACACGTATGTTCACTGTGGCACTATTCACAACAGCAAAGACTTGGAATTAACCCAAATGTCCATTAGTGACAGACTGGATTAAGAAAATGTGGCACATATACACCATGGAATACTATGCAGCCATAAAAAAGGATGAGTTTGTGTCCTTTGTAGGGACATGGATGCAGCTGGAAACCATCATTCTCAGCAAACTATTGCAGGAACAGAAAACCAAACATTGCATGTTCTCACTCATAGGTGGGAAACGAACAATGAGATCACTTGGACTCGGGAAGGGGAACATCACACACCGGGGCCTATTTTGGGTGGCGGGGAGGGATTGCATTGGGAGTTATACCTGATGTAAATGACAAGTTGATGGGTGCTGATGAGTTGATGGGTGCAGCACACCAACATGGCACAAGTAAACAAATGTAACAAACCTGCACGTTATGCACACGTACCCTAGAACTTAAAGTATAATAAGAAATAAAAAATAAATAAAGGTGAGCCAAAATATATACAAATTGCTTCACAGCAGTTCAGATATGGGATATTGGAATTTAAAAAAATACTTAATTTCTTTAACCTCAAGCATAAGATAAAAGAGGCACGAAGTCCTATTAAAGTTAAATTAACCCCTCACTTACTTAAGATAAATCTGTTCAAGCAGACTGAGAGTCCCTCAATCTTCTTTAATGCTACTTATTCCATTCAGCTCCCCTAAACAGAGGTGAAAACCTCTTCACTTTTGGCTCAGACTCGGGGGTTTGGATTTATTTCCTGTAAATCAGAGTTAGTTTAATCTGTGACCCAATTTTTTCCGTATCTTGCCTCAGAAAGGATAAACATTCCTAAACTAGTGATCTCCAAACTTTGTTAAGTGGTAGAATGTGCTTTCCTAAAGAAGTTGCTCATAGAACTCAGGGGCAGAGTCTATTCCTAGTAAGTCTAATGAACTTAGGAGAGGAATAGGGCTGGGCTAGGGGAGGGGGGACTGCATAACGGATAGAAGGGAAGCAAACAAATAAAAACGTTTGTACTTTGCAATTATTCTTTTCATGTGTTTCCCAGTATTGCTTTCCCTTCGCTTTCTCTAACATCTTTTCCTCATTGTCTTAATGACCACCATGTCTTACTTTAAGAGTTGGTGCAGGCCGGGCGCGGTGGCTCAAGCCTGTAATCCCAGCACTTTGGGAGGCCGAGACGGGCGGATCACGAGGTCAGGAGATCGAGACCATCCTGGCTAATACGGTGAAACCCCGTCTCTACTAAAAAAATACAAAAAACTAGCCGGGCGCGGTGGCGGGCGCCTGTAGTCCCAGCTACTCGGGAGGCTGAGGCAGGAGAATGGCGGGAACCCGGGAGGCGGAGCTTGCAGTGAGCTGAGATCCGGCCACTGCACTCCAGACTCCAGCCTGGGCGACAGAGCGAGACTCCGTCTCAAAAAAAAAAAAAAAAAAAAAAAAAAAAAAGAGTTGGTGCAAAGGAGTCACTTTCACAGAAGATGCTTAGGGGAAGCTAATGAATCCCTGTCTTTCCTCATAACTAGGCTTCCAGTGGAACCTTCAGTTTATAAGATGTGAAGCCTATTTGAAAAATGGCTTGGTAACCAGAGTCCTGTCCGTTTTTTCCTCGTTTGGAAGACGGCAGTCCGTCTCATCCCCTACCTTGTCCCTGAGCACCTGTGCACAATCCTAAGGCTCCATGGAACTGTTTAGATGCACCTTTATAAATAGCTGTGACTAGATTTCGGTCTTTTGAATCACAATGAGAGTCTTTGCTTTTTATTATATAATTCTTATTTTTTGATCTTATTCTTAAAACTATTTTGTGGTTTTTGAGCATTATTTGTTTTTGTTTTTTTGAGACAGGGCCTTGTTCTGTCACCCAGGCTGGAGTGCAATGGTGCAATCACCGCTCACTGCAGCCTTGACCTTGAGGGCTTAGCTGATTATCCCACCTCAGCTGCCCTAATAGCTGGGACTACAGGTGTGTGCCACCACACCCAGCTACTTTTTTTATTTTTTGTATTTATTTTCCTGTCTCGGAACATTGCCATGTTGCCCAGGATGTTGTCAAACTCCTAGACTCAAGCAATCCACCCACCTCAGCCTTCCATAGTATTGGGATTACAGAAGTAAGCCACTATGCCTGGCCAAACATTATTTCTTCTTCTTAACTTTGATGTTCTCTTTTTCTCTAATCTTTTGGAAGTCACACATTCTATCTATTTACTCTTGGTTACTTTGGAATAAACAAAAATGTCTTATACTATCTAAGCATATTTCTTCTTTTTTTTTTTTTCTATTGCAGCTCCAAATAGATTGGGAGAAAATCAAAGCCAAAATTGAGATGGAAATTACAAAAGAAAGAGAGCAATCATCAAGCAGCCAATCCAGCAAGAGTATGGGTCTAAAGCCCTAAATGCCATGCTTATCTTTAAGAAGTTTTATCTTTTGAAATAATTCTGATTAACCAAGGGTAAGCATGTTTTGGTTGCTAAAGAAAAAAGCATAATCTTTAAATGAATATAAGTACTTGCTGTGTATTTAATGTAAAAGTATATTCAGAAAGATGAAACACAAAGTAACTGATGTATTTCTATCTTTTATATTTTTAGTCCAATAATTAGCAAAATATTACTATATATGTAAGATATACCTGTGTAGTGTTGATTATATTTCAGTTTTTTGCTCATTACTTCATTCCTAAATCTTCAGCATGAACAAATACTGATGTTGATAATAAAACATTGGACTCTTTGAAATGTATGTTACCATTAATTTCTATTTGACCTCTAAATTGTAAAGTGCCTCCAAAAGTTTATGTATTTATAGAACAAAAATACATGAGGATGGATTTGTACAAATGTATAAAATGCAGCTATTTATACACCAAGTTCATAGCAGCATTACTGGAATAGCAAAAGATGGAAACAACTCAAGTGTCTATCATGAATGGATAAACAAATGTGCTGTAATACATGCAATGGAATATTATTTAGCCTTAAAAAGGAATGAAATTCTGATAAATGCTACCTCAGGATAAACCTTGAAAACACTATGCTAAGGGAAATAAGCCAGATACAAAAGGTCAAATAAGATGCCACTTTTATGAGATGCCAGCAAAGGCAAGTTCCTAGAGACAGAAAGGAGAATAGTGGTTACCAGGGACTGCAGGCAGGAGGAAATGGGGGGGTTATTGTTTAACGGGTACATAGTTTCTGTTTGGGATGAACAAATTCTGGAAATGGATAGCGATGATGGTTGCTCAACATCGTGAATGTTAATGCCACTGAATTGTACCCATAAAAATGGTTAAAATGGTAAATTTTGTTATGTATATTTTATCATAATTTCAAAAATATATCTAGAATGGGCAAGAGGTATTCTCCTCATTCCTCTCTTGTCTTGAGAATGGTCAGGCAATAGGCCCTGAAGTCTGTATTTGTGAAAATTTCCTTGGGTGATAAACCTGTTTGATTACTGTTAATTTAGTATATCCCAAAGTTATTACCACATAATCTTTTAAACAATAAAACAAACACCCCTTAGAAAGTCTTCTATAAACCCATTTCTGAAAATGGTACATTATAGGGTGGGTATAGATGCATGTATATGGGATTATGTATGTTACATATATATATATATACACACACAAAGGGATAGAGGGATTACCTTTCTTAACCCCCATGTTAATTACTATGTCTAGGTTTTTTAAATAAAAATCTTTTCTTTTTAACATGTTTCTTTTCCGGAATGTTGGAATATTCTGTTCTTGATCCAGATGAAATCTGATTGAGTAGTGTACTTATAAGTTGTACTGTTTATATGTTTCCTATATTGTTATATTTCAATGAGAAGTTTAAAATGTTTAAAAATAAAAAATGGTTAAAAAGGTTTTGTGTTATGTATATTTTACCACAATAAATGCAAAAAATAAAAAGTCTGTGTTCTAAACAATTCTCTCATATCCTGGAATTCAATCCAATTCTGACACTAACTACCTGGAGTTAGAAACAGGTCCCACAAGTTAAAGGGCAAGGTTCCCAAAAATACTACTATTTATTTATTTATTTATTTATTTATTTATTGAGCCAGAGTCTGACTCTGTCGCCCAGGCTGGAGTGCAGTGACCTGATCGCAGCTCACTGCAACCTCCGTGTCCCAGGTTCAAGCCATTCTTGTGCCTCAGCCTCCTAAGTAGCTGTGATTACAAGTGCCCACCACCGCGCCCAGCGAATTTTTGTGTTTTTAGTACAGATGGGGTTTCACCATGTTGGCCAGGCTGGTCTCAAACTCCTGAATTCCTGACCTCAAGTGATCCGTGCTCCTCGGTCTCCCAACGTGCTGGGATTATAGGCATGAGCCACTGAACCTGGCCTAAGAGTGCCCTTATTTTAGACTCCAGCCACAATCAGAGTTCCCAGGCTACTCACACTTGTGTCTAACTTGGCTGCACATTTGGAGGCTCCCTTGACCCCACTTTAAGTTTGATAATTTGCTAGAAAGATTCATGGAACTCACAGAAACACATTACTTACAATTACAGTTTTATTAAAGTAATAAAACTCAGAAACAGCCACATGGAAGACATGCACGGTCTGGGAAAAAGTTGGGGGAGGGAACATGGAGGGAACACAGAACATCCATGTCCTCTCCTTGTGGAATCCAGGCATGTCATCTTCCTAGCACATCAATGTGTTCACCCACTAGGAAGCTCCCTTGAGCCTTACTTTTCTGAAGTTTTGTTTGTTTCTTTTTAAATTAGGATTTCATTACATGGGCATAATTGATTAAAACATTGGCCATGCAATTAAACTCAGTCTCCAGCCCCCTCCTCTGCCCAGAGGTCTAGTGGCTTAAACTTCAATTACGTGGTCAGTTTTTCTGGCAATCAGCCCCATTCTGAAGCTATCTAGACGTTCTCCCCCAGGAGTCACCTTTTTAGCATAATGAAGATATTCTTATCACTCAGGAAATTCCAAAGACTTTGGAAGATTTGTGCCAGGAACCGTCCTTCACAAGACCATATATATTCTTCATATATCACAGACCACCCCCTTGTATTTGACCCAGGATCTTTTATAGCAAAAAGATCGTACCTGACTGAGCATAACTGATACTCTTAAGTGTTTGCATCTCTCCCTGTGTAAGCAAAGCCCAGTCCAGAGTGCCTACTCATGTCAGGACCCATTTGTAGCTTGCCCATGTCCACTGGCATCAGTGTAAGTTGTTCCCTGTGTGTAGGGCCTTCTCCCTGGAGAATCTGCCCCCTGGCCATCTATCTGGAGTCTCTGTCTCTCTTTTTGGCAGACAGAACAATTTTTATTGGTGTTTTTTTCCTCAGAAGATGTAAGAGGAACATGTCTATATTCACCCTATCTATGTATTGCTGCAGCTCCCCAGAGTCATTTTATGGACCCAGGTGGTTATACCAAGTGAATAAATGATATCTGCTCATCGACTCCAATCACCTTTTGATGCTGGAAGGGAGGTCCTCTTATGAGCATTGACATGTCTTACGTTAATGCACCACTCAAATTCCCACAATGATTTCCACAGAGCCATGCTGTGTAAGGGCATCCCTTTAATAGACCAATCTCCCATTGCTCTTCTGCCTGATCATATGACCAGGCCACTGGCCACCACCAATGAATATATAGAAACCCAAACATAAGAATAAACAGCATGCAATACAGCCCACCAAGCTGATTTGTTTTTACATTCTATGCTGGGTGCGCTGGCTCATGTCTGTAATCCCAGCACTTTGGAAGGCCGAGGCAGGGGAATTGCTTGAGCCCAGGAGTTTGAGACCAGCCTGGACAACATGATGAAACCCCATCTCTACAAAAAAGCCAGGCGTGGTGGCATGCATCTGTAGTCCCAGCTCCTCAAGAGGGAGGATTGCTTGAGCCAGGGAAGTAGAGGCTGCAGTTGAGCCATGATCATGCCACTGCACTCCAACCTGGGTGACAGAGCAAGATGCTGTCTCAAAAAAAATTTTTTTTTTGTTTTACATTTTTTGATCAGAGTAATGATATTGTCTGATCACATTGGAACTGCTATCCATAAACCAAACAGCTATTTATTGATCAAACAAGAGCTGTTTATGGCATATTGTCCAAGTGATGACAGAATCTGGCAGATCCTTGGAGACTTCCAAAGGCAGTCCTAGGGGAAAAGTGTCTACCGGCTGATGAATACACTGCATCCCCCCAGTATGTATTCCTATAGAAATCATTTCCACTTTATTATGGAACTCTTCCAGACACTTTCTTCCTCATTAGTGTTTCTCTGACATCAACCCAGACATGATAGATATTACAGGTTTCAAGATTATTTTATGTCCTTCAGTCATAGAGGCAGTTTCAATTAATGTCTGATAGCAAGCTATTAATTGCCCCTCAAATAGGAATTCTCTAGTCCGACATCTAAATGGTCCAGTCATTGTTGCTGTGAGGCGCTCATAGGCTTTTGCATAAGCCCTCTGCTCTACACAGGGCAATTATACAAGAATTTGTCCAGACCAACACTCCAGCTTCTATTATGGACTGTGTGGGGTTGGGAATCTCATTCATCCTCGTTTATCCTGTCCAATAAATATGGCTTGATGGGTGGATTTACATGGCTTGTTTTACTGTTGTCAAATGCAAATCATTAGATTTAGAAAATAAGATTAAATATAGAGTTTATTTGAGTAAAAAGCTCGAGGATAGCCACCCAGAAAACACAGATTCTGAAGGAATGGGGTCAGTGCTCTAAAGTGGAGAAGTTAAGGTTTCATTTATAAAGGCAGAGACAAAGAAATGTAAAAGGGTTATAGCATTTTCCATATAAGGTCTGCCTCCTCATGCCTGTAATCTCAATAATTTGGGAGGCCAAGATGGTAGGATAACTTGATGCCAGGAGTTTGAGACCAGCCTGGGCAATATAATGAGACCCTGTCTCTACTTAAAAAATAAAAAAATTCCTCCAAATTGGGATAAATAAAGCAGACTTTTAGGAGTTCTTTTAGTGTTGGAGGCCCAGGAGAAGGGGTCCCATTGGTCCACCCAACCTTCTATAGAGCTATATTAAGATCTTTATTTCAACCCATCAGTGCCCATTTTATTCATCCCATTTCTTAATAACCATCTAAAAATTTCCACCCTACTGGAATGAATCCTTTGTTTCTGCTGTCTCTTCTCATTGTCTTGTTGATTAATGTTCTTGGTATCTTTATGACCCACATCAAGAAGCAGAGACAGCAAATCCGATAAGCCTTCTGTTGTTGAATTCTGCAAGAGAAAGTTTACGTGGGATGCCCTTGCAAACGGGGTCCCTTGAATCACAGCATTTACCATGACTGAGTAATGGGCATATTCAGTAGATAAATATCCTGATCATCATAAATCCAGTTTCGGTGGTTTGCATACAAAGCATATCAGCCTCTTCATCTGGGCTATTTCACTTGGCATTTATAGAGAGAATCAGAAAATCCTTCTCAGGGTAAATACACTCTTTACAGTGGCTTTTATCCAGTCCGCCAGGCCAGCTGTTCCCTCTGGAATAACCTGCTGTGTGTCTGGATCACATAAACCTTCCATGATTGTTCCATAGTGAGCTGTGGGTCCTGTATCAATGCAAACATAATCTTCTGCATTGCAGCATTCAAAGCCAAAGGTACTGCTCCTAAATTAGATACTCTCACAGTCCACTTTGGTAAAGATTCTTCAGGAGGCTGATAACTATTCACAAAATGAAACAGCTCCTTCACACTATACCTACTGATTTCAGTAGTTTTCTGGGTTTGCCCTCCCACAACATGAAGTACCCTCTTACTGACCAGAGCTACCTTCTGTTGTCCTAGCATAATTGTTCCTTTTGGGGGTTGCCTAAGGCTAGTGGCCATAGCTGAGACTTACCAAAATCTGAGTTTGGTTCAAGGTCAACATCCACCCTAGCATTTTCTTTCACTCTCACTTTAGCTATTATAGATACAGTCAAGGGATTGTATGTTTACTATATTTCTTATTATTTTGCATTTCTTTATGTCCCCTGTGAAAGGAAAATAAATCTTGGGACCCCAAAATCACTGAGCCAAGGGAAAAATCAAGCTGGGAACTATGTCAGGCAAACATGCCTTCCATTTTATTCCTAAATAAGATAGTTGCAAAGAGAAAAAGCTACATACCTCTCTCACAATTTGCCCACAAGGAAATTCCTTGTGGACAAAAGACAGAACTCAAAGTCATCCCTCTGAGGCTCACCTGAGACAAATGCGTATCTGATTGCAGAAATCCCATATTTCTCCCCTATTGTTTATGTAAAAATGCGGATTCACTGAGTAAGACTAAACTGTGTATTCAGTGGAAGGCTGATCAAAGGACTCAAAAGAATGCAACCTTTTGTCTCTTATCTACTTATGACCTGGGAGCCCCTCCCTCAAGTTGTCCCTCCTTACCTGATGGAACCAATGTACATCTTACACATATTGATTGTGTCTCGTGTCTCCCTAAAATGTGTAAAAGCAAGCTGTACACTGACCACCTTGGGGACATGTTGTAAGGACCTCCTGAGGCTGCGTCACGGGGGCGTCCCTAACCTTGGCAAAATAAACTTTCTAAATTGATTGAGACCTGTCTCAGACACATTTTGGTTTATAATTCAAATGATCCCCTTCCTTTGGAGTTGAGTCTACCACCATTTCTAAATCCCACCGATAATTTTTACCTTTGGTAACTGATTGCAGCACAACTGATTGCAGCAGTCTCATATCATGAGTTATTAGGTAGCCATCAAGAAACCAGATTCCTCATCCGCCACCCATTCATTCTTTCTTTTCCCAAGCCAAGTTTCTGTGAATCAGGGCCATTCTAGAAATCCCGTATTTCTGACACAAAAAAATGTGTTCTAACCACAATTCTCTGACACCAGCTGGGTGTCCTACAATTTAATTCAATTTTTTTTTTTTTTTTGTATTCATGGTTTTTTTTTTTTTTTTTTTTTTTTTATACTTTAAGTTCTAGGGTACATGTGCATAACGTGCAGGTTTGTTACATATGTATACTTATGCCATGTTGGTGTGCTGCACCCATCAACTCGTCAGCACCCATCAATTCATCATTTATATCATGTATAACTCCCCAATGCAATCCCTCCCTCCTCCCCCCTCCCCCCTCCCCATGATAGGCCCCAGTGCGTGATGTTCCCCTTCCCGAGTCCAAGTGATCTCATTGTTCAGTTCCCACCTATGAGTGAGAACATGTGGTGTTTGGTTTTCTGTTCTTGTGATAGTTTGCTAAGAATGATGGTTTCCAGCTGCATCCATGTCCCTACAAAGGACGCAAACTCATCCTTTTTTATGGCTGCATAGTATTCCATGGTGTATATGTGCCACATTTTCTTAATCCAGTCTGTCACTGATGGACATTTGGGTTGATTCCAAGTCTTTGCTATTGTGAATAGTGCCGCAATAAACATACGTGTACATGTGTCTTTGTAGTAGAATAATTTATAATCCTTTGGGTATATACCCAGTAGTGGGATGGCTGGGTCATATGGTACATCTAGTTCTAGATCCTTGAGGAATTGCCATACTGTTATCCATAATGGTTGAACTAGTTTACAATCCCACCAACAGTGTAAAAGTGTTCCTATTTCTCCACATCCTCTCCAACACCTGTTGTTTCCTGACTTCTTAATGATTGCCATTCTAACTGCTGTGAGATGGTATCTCATTGTGGTTTTGATTTGCATTTCTCTGATGGCGAGTGATGATGAGCATTTTTTCATGTGTCTGTTGGCTGTATGAATATCTTCTTTTGAGAAATGTCTGTTCATATCCTTTCCCCACTTTTTGATGGGGTTGTTTGTTTTTTTCTCGTATATTTGTTTGAGTTCTTTGTAGATTCTGGATATTAGCCCTTTGTCAGACGAGTAGGTTGCAAAAATTTTCTCCCATTCTGTAGGTTGCCTGTTCACTCTGATGGTAGTTTCTTTTGCTGTGCAAAAGCTCCTTAGTTTAATTAGATCCCATTTGTCAATTTTGGCTTTTGCTGCCATTGCTTTTGGTGTTTTAGACATGAAGTCCTTGCCCATGCCTATGTCCTGAATGGTACTACCTAGATTTTCTTCTAGGGTTTTTATGGTATTAGGTCTAACATTTAAGTCTCTAATCCATCTTGAATTAATCTTCATATAAGGGGTAAGGAAAGGATCCAGTTTCAGCTTTCTACTTATGGCTAGCCAATTTTCCCAGCACCATTTATTAAATAGGGAATCCTTTCCCCATTTCTTGTTTTTCTCAGGTTTGTCAAAGATCAGATGGCTGTAGATGAGTGGTATTATTTCTGAGGACTCTGTTCTGTTCCATTGGTCTATATCTCTGTTTTGGTACCAGTACCATGCTGTTTTGGTTACTGTAGCCTTGTAGTATAGTTTGAAGTCAGGTAGCGTGACGCCTCCAGCTTTGTCCTTTTGACTTAGGATTGTCTTGGCAATGCGGGCTCTTTTTTGGTTCCATATGAACTTTAAAGCAGTTTTTTCCAATTCTGTGAAGAAAGTCATTGGTAGCTTGATGGGGATGGCATTGAATCTATAAATAACCTTGGGCAGTATGGCCATTTTCACGATATTGATTCTTCCTATCCATGAGCATGGTATGTTCTTCCATTTGTTTGTGTCCTCTTTTATTTCACTGAGCAGTGGTTTGTAGTTCTCCTTGAAGAGGTCCTTTACATCCCTTGTAAGCTGGATTCCTAGGTATTTTATTCTCTTTGAAGCAATTGTGAATGGAAGTTCATTCATGATTTGGCTCTCTGCTTGTCTGTTACTGGTGTATAAGAATGCTTGTGATTTTTGCACATTAATTTTGTATCCTGAGACTTTGCTGAAGTTGCTTATCAGATTAAGGAGATTTTGGGCTGAGACGATGGGGTTTTCTAAATATACAATCATGTCATCTGCAAACAGGGACAATTTGACTTCTTCTTTTCCTAACTGGATACCCTTGATTTCTTTCTCTTGCCTGATTGCCCTAGCCAGAACTTCCAACACTATGTTGAATAGGAGTGGTGAGAGAGGGCATCCCTGTCTTGTGCCAGTTTTCAAAGGGAATTTTTCCAGTTTTTGCCCATTCAGTATGATATTAGCTGTGGGTTTGTCATAAATAGCTCTTATTATTTTGAGGTACGTTCCATCAATACCGAATTTATTGAGTGTTTTTAGCATGAAGGGCTGTTGAATTTTGTCAAAAGCCTTTTCTGCATCTATTGAGACAATCTGAACCAGCCTTGCATCCCAGGGATGAAGCCCACTTGATCATGGTGGATAAGCTTTTTGATGTGCTGCTGAATCCGGTTTGCCAGTATTTTATTGAGAATTTTTGCATCAATGTTCATCAGGGATATTGGTCTAAAATTCTCTTTTTTTGTTGTGTCTCTGCCAGGCTTTGGTATCAGGATGATGTTGGCCTCATAAAATGAGTTAGGGAGGATTCCCTCTTTTTCTATTGATTGGAATAGTTTCAGAAGGAATGGTACCAGCTCCTCCTTGTACCTCTGGTAGAATTCAGCTGTGAATCCATCTGGTCCTGGACTTTTTTTGGTGGGTAGGCTATTAATTGTTGCCTCAATTTCAGAGCCTGCTATTGGTCTATTCAGGGATTCAACTTCTTCCTGGTTTAGCCTTGGGAGAGTGTAAGTGTCCAGGAAATTATCCATTTCTTCTAGATTTTCTAGTTGATTTGCGTAGAGGCGTTTATAGTATTCTCTGATGGTAGTTTGTATTTCTGTGGGGTCCGTGGTGATATCCCCTTTATCATTTTTTATTGCATCTATTTGATTCCTCTCTCTTTTCTTCTTTATTAGCCTTGCTAGCGGTCTGTCAATTTTGTTGATCTTTTCAAAAAACCAACTCCTGGAATCATTGATTTTTTGGAGGGTTTTTTGTGTCTCTATCTCCTTCAGTTCGGCTCTGATCTTAGTTATTTCTTGCCTTCTGCTAGCTTTTGAATGTGTTTGCTCTTGCCTCTCTAGTTCTTTTAATTGTGATGTTAGAGTGTCAATTTTAGATCTTTCCTGCTTTCTCTTGTGGGCATTTAGTGCTATAAATTTCCCTCTACACATGCTTTAAATGTGTCCCAGAGATTCTGGTATGTTGTATCTTTGTTCTCATTGGTTTCAAAGAACATCTTTATTTCTGCTTTCATTTCGTTATGTACCCAGTAGTCATTCAGGAGCAGGTTGTTCAGTTTCCATGTAGTTGAGCGGTTTTGATTGAGTTTCTTAGTCCTGAGTTCTAGTTTGATTGCACTGTGGTCTGAGAGACAGTTTGTTATAATTTCTGTTCTTTTACATTTGCTGAGGAGTGTTTTACTTCCAATTATGTGGTCAATTTTGGAATAAGTGCGATGTGGTGCTGAGAAGAATGTATATTCTGTTGATTTGGGGTGGAGAGTTCTATAGATGTCTATTAGGTCTGCTTGGTGCAGAGATGAGTTCAATTCCTGGATATCCTTGTTAACTTTCTGTCTCGTTGATCTGTCTAATGTTGACAGTGGAGTGTTGAAGTCTCCCATTATTATTGTATGGGAGTCTAAGTCTCTTTGTAAGTCTCTAAGGACTTGCTTTATGAATCTGGGTGCTCCTGTATTGGGTGCATATATATTTAGGAGAGTTAGCTCTTCCTGTTGAATTGATCCCTTTACCATTATGTAATGGCCTTCTTTGTCTCTTTTGATCTTTGATGGTTTAAAGTCTGTTTTATCAGAGACAAGGATTGCAACCCCTGCTTTTTTTTGTTCTCCATTTGCTTGGTAGATCTTCCTCCATCCCTTTATTTTGAGCCTATGTATGTCTCTGCATGTGAGATGGGTCTCCTGAATACAGCAGACTGATGGGTCTTGACTCTTTATCCAGTTTGCCAGTCTGTGTCTTTTAATTGGAGCATTTAGTCCATTAACATTTAATGTTAATATTGTTATGTGTGAACTTGATCCTGCCATTATGATATTAACTGGTTATTTTGCTCGTTAGTTGATGCAGTTTCTTCCTAGCCTCGATGGTCTTTACATTTTGGCATGTTTTTGCGATGGCTGGTACCGGTTGTTCCTTTCCATGTTTAGGGCTTCCTTCAGGGTCTCTTGTAAGGCAGGCCTGGTGGTGACAAAATCTCTAAGCATTTGCTTATCTGTAAAGGATTTTATTTCTCCTTCACTTATGAAACTTAGTTTGGCTGGATATGAAATTCTGGGTTTAAAATTCTTTTCTTTAAGAACGTTGAATATTGGCCCCCACTCTCTTCTGGCTTGTAGAGTTTCTGCCGAGAGATCTGCTGTTAGTCTGATGGGCTTCCCTTTGTGGGTAACCCGACCTTTCTCTCTGGCTGCCCTTAAGATTTTTTCCTTCATTTCAACTTTGGTGAATCTGGCAATTATGTGTCTTGGAGTTGCTCTTCTGGAGGAGTATCTTTGTGGCGTTCTCTGTATTTCCTGAATTTGAATGTTGGCCTGCCCTACTAGGTTGGGGAAGTTCTCCTGGATGATATCCTGAAGAGTGTTTTCCAACTTGGTTCCATTTTCCCCCTCACTTTCAGGCACCCCATTCAGACGTAGATTTGGTCTTTTTACGTAATCCCATACTTCTTGCAGGCTTTGCTCATTTCTTTTTCTTCTTTTTTCTTTTGGTTTCTCTTCTCGCTTCATTTCATTCATTTGATCTTCAATCGCTGATACTCTTTCTTCCAGTTGATCGAGTCGGTTACTGAAGCTTGTGCATTTGTCACGTATTTCTCGTGTCATGGTTTTCATCTCTGTCATTTCGTTTATGATCTTCTCTGCATTAATTAGTCTAGCTGTCAATTCTTCCACTCTTTTTTCAAGATTTTTAGTTTCTTTGCGCTGGGTACGTAATTCCTCCTTTAGCTCTGATAAGTTTGATGGACTGAAGCCTTCTCTCCTCTCTTCCAAGTCATTCTCTGACCAGCTGTGATCCGTTGCTGGCGATGGGCTGCGCTCCTTTGCAGGGGGAGATGCGCTCTTATTTTTTGAATTTCCAGCTTTTCTGCCCTGCTTCTTCCCCATCTTTGTGGTTTTATCTGTCTCTGGTCTTTGATGGTGGTGACGTACTGATGGGGTTTTGGTATAGGTGTCCTTCCTGTTTGATAGTTTTCCTTCTGACAGTCAGAAGGACTGTCTGTTGGTCTGTTGGAGATTGCTTGAGGTCCACTCCAGACCCTGTTTGCCTGGGTATCAGCAGCAGAGGTTGCCGAAGATAGAATATTGCTGAACAGCGAGTGTACCTGTCTGATTCTTCCTTTGGAAGTTTCCTCTCAGGGGTGTACTCCACCCTGTGAGGTGTGGGGTGTCAGACTGCCCCTAGTGGGGGATTTCTCCCAGCTAGGCTACTCAGGGGTCAGGGACACACCTGAGCAGGCAGTCTGTCCGTTCTCAGATCTCAACCTCTGCGTTGGGAGATCCACGGCTCTCCCCAAAGCTGTCAGACAGAGTCATTCGCGTCTGCACCGGCTCCCGCTACTTCCCCTGTTGGTCTTCAGCTGTGCGCTGTCCCCAGAGGTGGAGACTACAGAGACAGGCAGGCTTCCTTGAGCTGCTGTGAGCTCCACCCAGTTCGAGCTTCCCAGCGGCTTTGTTTACCTACTTAAGCCTCAGCAATGGCGGGCGCCCCTCCCCCAGCCTCGCTGCTGCCTTGCGGATAGATCGCGGCAGACTGCTGTGTTAGCAGTGAGGGAGGCTTCGTGGGTGTGGGACCCTCCCGGCCAGGTGTGGGATATATTCTCCTGGTGTGCCTGTATGCTTACAGCGCAGTATTGGGGTGGGAGTTACCCGATTTTCCAGGTGTTGTGTGTCTCAGTTCCCCTGGCTAGGAAAACGGATCCCCTTCCCCCTTGCGCTTCCAGGTGAGGCGATGCCTCGCCCTGCTTCAGCTCTCGCTGGTCAGGCTGCAGCAGCTGACCAGCACCGATTGTCCGGCACTCCCTAGTGAGATGACCCCAGTACCTCAGTTGAAAATGCAGAAATCACCGGTCTTCTGTGTCGCTCGCGCTGGGAGTTGGAGACTGGAGCTGTTCCTATTCGGCCATCTTGCTCCGCCCCCCCAATTTAATTCAATTTTGACACTAAGTACCTGGAGTTAGAAGCAGATCCCACAAGTTGAAGGGTAAAGACCCCAACAAGACTGCCCTTACTTCAAAGGCTAGCCAAATGGGTTCTCCGACTTACCAAGACTTGTGTCCAACTTGGCTACACATTTGGCAGTTCCCACGACTCGCCTTCTGGTTTGACAATTTGCTAGAATGACTCACAGAACTCATTGAAATGCTATACTTATGATTACAGTTTATTATAAAGAATACAACTCAGAAACAACTAAATATAAGAAATGCAATTTTAAACAAGTTGTAAAGCAAATATATCTTAGGAAATGGTTTACTATAGTAAAATATTTCCATGTGTCCCTATTGAAGAGAGTCTTCAAATGTCTGTCATTTTGTACATACAGAAAATATATACCTTTCTGAAAAATGAAGTACGCTACGTAAATCCCGTTTGGAGAAATACCTCAAATATGTTTTCCTTATTAATCCTTATACTGACAAAATTCAGAATTTACAACGTACATAGCATTAAGAGGTAATATGCAGCAATAACAATGTATGGATTCATGTTATTTGCCAAGAACTCCTTGTTAATTTGTGGGTAGGATTTTGGGAAAATCACTTGTCAGGATTTCTTTTAGAACCATCTGCAGAAACCAAAGAAGGACATGCAGCAGCTCTTTTGGAAAGACTTATCATCTTCTTGTTCTTAGCTTGTATATCTTCAGTGTCTTCTGCTCAGTGGTAAATGATATCTGGGCCAGAAAATTTGTGTGGTTCTCCCAACCTTTTACAGTCTCTAACAAAGTCAATTAAAAAAAATTCTGTCTGCTTCACTCTAAAGTTACTCTGTCCCTGTGAATTGGCTTGAGCTGCTGGAATATTACTGCCTGGCCATTTGCAATTCAGGGGATCAAACACTCACCATGCACTATGCATAAATTTTTAAATGTAGTAATTTCTAAAACAGACCACTTCAAAACAACCATTTTGAAACAATTTAGAGCAATTCATGCTTTCAGACAGTTCCAGATGTTCTAGATTATCTAAAACTCTTTTTTACTCTAATAATCTATGGTGAAGAAACTTTCACATTAAAATTTTTTATACTTTTAATTGAAAAAACATTTTAATTCCATGGAAATGATTATGACACATTATTTTCCTAGTAAGGTGAGTATAAAGTAGTGGCTCTTAGCTCCTTTTCATTTTGAGAGTATTATCGCCAAAATAGAGAGTTTAAAACAACTCAGTCCAGAAGCAATAAAATATCTACCTAAAGTGTATTTTCTTGTCTTCAAGTCAAGGGCTGTACCAGAAGGCTACTAATTTAGCCAGTAAATGAGTAAACAAATAATGTTTACTTCTATAAAACATCAACAGAGTTTGTAAACCAAGACCCTCCACGTGATTAGCATTAAATGCTAGAACGTAATTTCATAGAGTAGAGATTAAGTAATATTTGTACTGTGCTGGAGGATTAGAATAATAGTAGAACCTATGGCTAATTTTCCAATGTTTCTTGCCCTGTTTTTCAATATACACCATTAACATAATATTAGTGTCTCTTCATTTTCTGTGTTTTTAAGGTAGATACAAATATGAACAACGAAATGCACAAAACATAATTTTAAAAGGATTATATTAATAGGCTCAGGACTATAATCAATTTGCGCTTAACTTAAAAGACAATACGAGATAGTAGTTCTATACAATGAAATTTTTTATCTTCTAAGTCTAATCAGTCAAAATTTTCAGAAAAGTAGTTATAATAATAAAACATTTATAATTAAAAGTTGACAAAATCCCTTTTTGTGGCACTTGTTTTCAATGAATAAAATCTCTTTCCTCATTCTTGATGAATACCTATGCCACAAATAGCAAAATCCATTTATCAACCAAGTCACTATTGAGCACCTTCTGCGGCCTGGGAACGGTTGTAGGTGATAAAGAAACAATAGTGAGCAGAAGAAAGAAATATTCCTGCCTTCTTATGAAGCTTACATTTTAATGAGTATGTATGGGGAGAAGACATATTATAAACAAACATTTTAAAATATAGTATTTCAGAATTAATAAATAGAGACAAAGCACAAGAAGAAGATAGGAAGATGACGGGGGAATGTCATTTTAAATAGGGTGTGCTGTGCAAAGGCATACAGAGTGATATAATGAACTCTGGAGACCCAGAAGCTATTGAAATTTTTTAAATTTTTTAATTTAAAAACAAAGTCAAAAAAATAGGTAATGCTAATAATAACAATATTAATAAAATAATCAACATTAAAATAAATCAATAAATAGGGTGTAATGGGAAGATGTTACTGAGAAGGTAAGGTTTGCACAAACACCCCAAAGAAGTGGTGCTCAATTTAAACTTCTGCAAAAAAACATACAGGAAAAATATCAAATAAATTCCTATTAGAGGAGCTTATGTTATTAATTAAGAGGAGCTCTGTAATTTAAATGTGCTAATCTATAAAAGTAATTCTGTATGGTTTTGACATTAATAATCATCACAACATGACTTGCTTGTGAATAGATTCTATTTAATAGTCATAATAACTAAACACTGAATATTTATATAACCAAATAATTACTATTCAGGTCTGCAATCCCACATATAAAACCCCTGGGTCACATCTGTTTCAGAATTCAAATCTGTTTAAGAAAAATGGTGTGTATTCCAAAGTTCTTGGTAACACATATGTTGTTACAGAACATCCCCAGCAGGGTCACAGCGATCATTCCCTAAACACATCAGTATTTCTGCCGTGTAACACATGAATATTTATATTAAGTGGTATAAATAAAGATAGTAGCTTCTCTTCAGGTTTTCTAGTTTTTCTTCAGGTTTTGCTGCCAAATGAGTTCAGATTGGGTCAGTTATGAAAAAACCTTTTGTAGTTCATAAATTTGCAGTTCGTAAGTTGTGAATATGAGATTATAGATTTGTCCTGGAGGAATTGGAATAAAAATTGGGATGTATACATGGGCTTGGGATGAAAGGAAGGGTAAAAAAGGCTAAATCTCCATTTTTTCATAGTGGAGAGACAATAGATAGTGTTCCCCCGCCATTGGTAAATAATAAGCATGTTATTTATTAATAGATGCATTAAGGTAAATACCAAAAGAGCCAACTAAAAGAGCTGAAAGTGATTGCTTCTGTGGAGAGGAAGGTTGAGAAGAACGGATCCAGTACTACTGTTTTTCACAACAAACCTTATAGAAGTATTTACCTACTTAAATATGTCCATGTATAACTTCAGTAAAAATAAACACTGACCTTAGAAAAAAAAGATGGGAGAAAATATGCAGACCACCTATTTGACAAAAGACCTGCATATAGAACTTACCAAGAACCATCAAATCTTAACAGTAAAAAAAAAACCAAGCAATCCAATAAGAAAATGGTCAAGGGACATGAACAGACATTTCACCACAGAGGATATACAGATAGCAAATACACACATGAAAAGAAGCTCGACAGCTTAGCAATTAGGGAAATGCAAATTAAAACCATGCCAATCAGAATGACTGAAATAGCCAGTGATAACAAATGCTGGCAAGGATGCAGAGAAACTGGATCACTTACATTTCACTGGTGGGAATATAAAAATGACATAGCCACTATGGAAAGAAATATGGCAGTCTCTTACAAAACTATACATGCACTTACCATATGACCAAGCAATTGCACTCTTGGGCATTTATCCCAGAGAAATGGAAACTTATGTTCAAGTAAAAATCTGTATGCAAAAGTTTGTAGTAGCTGAACTCTTAATAGCCAAGAACTGAAAGCAACTCAAATATCTTTCAATGAGTGAATGCTTCAACAAACTATGGTACATCTATATCATGAAACACTATTCAGTAGTAAAAAGAAAATGACCAGCACAACAACCTAGGTGGATCTCTACAGAATTATTCCAAGTGAGAAAGGCAATCTCAAAAGGTTATACACTGTATGAGTCTATTTATATAATATTCTTGAATATTAAGATGGAAAACAGATTACTGGTTGCCAGAAATTAAAAAGTGGTGAGAGGGAGAATGGATGTAGCTCTAAGGCTAAAAGGTAGCACCAGAAAGCCCTGGGATGATAGAACAGTTCTGTGTCTTGATTGTGGTGATGGTTACATGAAGCTACCAAATGATTACATTGCACATAAACAAAAACCTTAGGTGCAAAATAGTACTATATATTTACTCTGGGTACATCCATGTGGAGCAAAAATATACAGAGAAAATTCTGGAAATATACTTACCAAACATTGGTTAAATCTAGATTTAGAGGAGTAGGCAGCGATTGAGGACCAAGGTAGTAGAGGGGACTTTGTTGTAATGTTCTCTTCTTTCTTTCCTTCCTTCTTTTTAAAGGAAGATGTATTTGTTATTACTTGAGTTGAAAATGTAAACCAAAAAGACTGGAAGGTTTTAGTTCATTGGAGTATTTCAGTGTAGTGAGATAAAGTACAGATTTTAAGACTGAATTTTCTCCAATGTGTGTTTAAATATCACTTCCGTAATTTTATTTTTATTAAAAAATATTTATGATCAATTTTGAACATTTCTATTTCACAAGAAACCCTGTACCCTATTGCGGGAAGTCAGGGACCCCGAACGGAGGGACTGGCTGAAGCTGTGGCAGAAGAACATAAATTATGAAGATTTCATGGACATTTATTAGTTTCCCAAATTAATACTTCTATAATTTCTTACTCCTGTCTTTACTGCAATCTCTGAACATAAATTGTGAAGATTTCATGGACACTTATCACTTCCCCAATCAATACCCTTGTGATTTCCTATGCTGGTCTTTACTTTAATCTCTTAATCCAGTCATCTTCTTTGTAAACTGAGGAGGATATATGTCGCCTCAGGACCCTGTGATGATTGCATTAACTGCACAAATTATTTGTAGAGCATGTGTGTTTGAACAATATGAAATCTGGGCATCTTGAAAAAAGAGCAGGATAACAGCAATGTTCAGGGAGCAAGAGATATAAGACTTCTGACTGCCAGTGAGCCGGATGGAACAGAGCCATATTTCTCTTCTTTCAAAGGCAAATAGGAGAACTATTGCTGAATTCTTTTTCTCAGCAAGAAACATCCCTGAGAAAGAGAATGCGCCCTGAGGGTAGGTCTATAGATGGCCCACTTAAGGTGGCTGCCTTTTACAATTGAAGCCGAAGGGGTGAAATAAGCCCAGGTCTCCTGTAGCGCTCCCAGGCTTATTAGGATGAGGAAATTCCCGCCTGATAAATTTTGGTCAGACAGGTTGTCTGTTCTCAAACCCTGTTTCCTGATAAGATGTTATCAATGACAATAAGTGCCCGAAACTTCATTAGCAATTTTAATTTCGCCCCATGCGGTGGTCCTGTGATCTCGCCCTGCCTGCATTTGCTTTGTGATACTTTATTACCTTGTGAAGTATGTGATCTCTGTGACCCACACCCTATTCGTGAACTCCCTCCCCTTTTGAAAATTGCTAATAAAAACTTGCTGGTTTTACAGCTCGGAGAGCATCATGGAACCTGCCTACGTGTGATGTCTCCCCTGGACACCCAGCTTTAAAATTTCTCTCTCTTGTACTCTTTCCCTTTATTTCTCAAACCAGCCGAGATGTTTAGGGAAATAGAAAAGAATCCACGTTAAATATCGGGGGTGGGGTTCCCTGATAGTACCCATTAGCAGTGAATCCTCATCTCCTCCCCTATCACCCACCCAGCCCTAGGAAACTACTAATCAACTTTCTCTCTTTACAGATTTTCCTCTCCTGGGCATTTAATTTAAATGGAATTATACAATGTGTGGTCTTTTGTAACTGGCCTCTTTCACTTAGCACAATGTTTTTAAGGTTTATGCATGTTGTAGCATGTATCAGTTCTTTCTGTTATTGCTGAATAATATTCCACTGTATTTATATGCCACAGTTTATTTATCCATTCATCAGTTGGTAGACATTTGGGTGATATCTACTTTTGCTTGGGCTATTATAAGTAAAGGTGTTATGAACATTTTACACAAGTTATTGAGTAATATATATTTTTTTCTTTTCTTTCTTTCTTTCCTTTTTTTTTTTTTTTTTTTTTTTTTTTTTTTTTTTTGTGACAGAGCCTTGCTCTGTTGCCAAGGCTGGAGTGCAGTGGTATGATCTTGGCTCACTGCAACCTCTGCCTCCCAGGTTCAAGCAATTCTCCTGCCTCAGCCTCCCAAGTAGCTGGGTCTACAGGTGTATGCCACCATGCCTAGCTAATTTTTGTATTTTTAGTAGAGATGGGTTTTCACTGTGTTGGCCAGGCTGGTCTCGAACTTCTGACCTCAAATGATCCACCTGCCTTGGCCTTCCAAAGTGGTGGGATTACAGGTGTGAGCCACTGTGCCTGGCCGAGTAGTAGGTTTTCATTTCTCTTGGATATATTACTGAGGATTGTAATTGTTGGGTCATATAGTAACTCTATGTTTACTCTTTTCTTTTTTTTTTTTTTTTTGACAGAGTCTTACTCCATTGCCCAGGCTGAAGCGCAGTGTCATAATCACGGCTCCCTGCAGCCTTGATTTTCTGGGCTTAGATTATTCTCCTACCTCAGCATCCTGAATAGCTGGGACTACAGGCATGCAGGCATGTGCCCAGCTAATTTTTGTATTTTTTGTAGAGATGGAGTTTTGCCATGTTGCCTAGGCTGGTCTCGAACTCCTCACTCAAGCAATCCCCCTGCCTCGGCCTCCCAAGGTGCTGGGATTACAGGTGTGAGCCACCACACCCAGCCTATGTTTAATCTTTTGATGAACTGACAGGCTTTTCCAAAGTGGCTGCATTATTTTACATTTCCACCAGTAGTATATAAGGATTACAACCAATGTCTTTCTTTCCTTTCTTTCCTTTCCTTCCTTTCCTTCCTTTCCTTCCTTTCCTTCCCTTCCTTTCCTTCCTTCCATTCTTCCTTCCCTCTGTCTCTCTCTCTTTTTCCTTTCTTTTCTTTCTCTCTTTCTTTCTCTCTCTCTCTTTTTCTTTCTTCTCTTTCTCTCTTTCTTTTTTTCTGCCAGTATTGTATGTGGCTAAGCTCAGACATCCTTAATGTCATTTATTATTTATTTATTTATTTATATTTCAATAGGTTTTGGGGGAAGAGGTGGTGCTTGGTTACATGAATACATTATTCAGTGGTGATTTCTGAGACTTTGGTGCACCCATCACCTGAGCAGTGTACACTGCACCCAATGTATAGTCTTGTATACCTCATCTTCCTCCCACCCTTTCCCTCGAGTTCCCAAAGTCCATTGTATTAGTTTTATGCCTTTGCGTCCACATAGCTTAGTTCCCATTTATAAGTGAGAATATATGATATTTGGTTTTCCATTGCTACGTTACTTCATTTAGAATAATGGTCTCCAATTCCATCCAGTTTGCTGCAAATGCCATTATTTCATTCCTTTTTATGGCTGAGTAGTATTCCATGGTGTGTGTGTATATATAAATACACACACACACACACATATATAATCACATTTTCTTTATCCATTCATTGAATAATGGGCATTTGGGCTGGTTCCATATTTTTACAATTGCGAATTCTGCTGCTATAAGCATGTGTATGGAAGTATCTTTTTCATATAATGTCTTCTTTTCCTCTGGGTAGATACCCAGTAGTGGGATTGCTAGATCAAAGGGTAGATCTTCTATTAGTACTTTAAGGAATCTCCACACTGTTTCCCATGGTGACTGTACTAGTTTACATTCCCACCAGCAGTGTAAAAATGTTCCCTCTTCACCACATTCACTCCAACATCTATTTTTTTTTATGGCCATTCTTGTAGGAGTGAGGTAGTATCGCATTGTGGTTTTGATTTGCATTTCCCTGATCATTGGTGATGCTGAGAATTTTTTTTCATGTTTGTTGGCCATTTGTATATTTTATTTTGAGAATTGTCTATTCATGTCCTTAAACCAATTTTTGATGGGGTGGTTTGTTTTTTTCTTGCTGACTTGTTTGAGTTCCTTGTAGATTCTGGATATTTGTCCTTTGCCAGATGTATAGATTGTGAAAATTTTCTCCCACTCTGAGGATTGTCTGTTTACTCTGCTGATTGTTTCTTTGGCTCTGCAGAAGCTTTTTAGCTTAATTAAGTCTCATCTATTTATTCTTATTTTTGTTGCATTTGCTTTTGGGTTCTTGGTCATGAAACCTTTGCCTATGCCAATCTCTAGAAGGGTTTGTCCGATGTTATCTTCTAAAATTTTTATGGTTTCATGTCTTAGATTTAAGTCCTTGATCCATCTTTGTTGGGAAAAAGCTGAGTGTTGGGAAAAAAACTGAGGCAGGGCTTGCATGTCTGATGTAATGTCCTCTGGAATGTGTCTAGACTTGCTGGCTCCTTGCTTCTAGCCCTCCTAGGCTCTTAGATTGATTGTATTCCCATTATCTCAAGTAGCAGAACATGTTCCAGATAAATGCTAAACCGTCACAGCTGTAGATCATGCGCCTGCCCTTTTGACCCCTATAGTGGCCATACTAGTTTACATTCCCACCAGCAGTGTAAAAATGTTCCCTTTTCACCACCTGTTTCTTTGTTGGATTACCAATAAATAGCGTGGGCTCCCAGAGCTTGGGGCTTTTGCAGCCTCCACAATTGTAGTGGCCCCCTGGTCCTACTTTCCTTCTCAAACTGTCTTTTCCTCAATCCTTTGACTCCACCAGACTTCATCGCCCCCATGACCTGGTGTTGGGTCTGATCACCCCAACACATCTTGAGTTAATTTTTGTATAAGGTGAGAGATGATGATCCAGTTTCCTTCTTCTACATGTGGCTTGCTGGTTATCCCAGCACGATTTGTTGAATAGGGTGTCCATTCCCCACTTTAGGTTTTCGTTTGCTTTGTCGAAGATCAGTTGGCTGTATTTGGCTTTATTTCTGGGTTCTCTATTCTGTTTCATTGGTCTATGTGTCTATTTTCATATCAGTACCATGCTGTTTTGGTGACTATGACCTTATGGTGTAGTTTAAAGTCAAGTAATGTGATGACTCCAGATTTATTCTTTTTGCTTAGTCTTGCTTGGCTATGTGGGGTCCTTTTTTGTTCTATATGAACTTTATGATTGTTTTTTCTAGTTCTGTGAAGAATGATGGTGGTATTTTGATGGGAATTGCATTGAATTTGTAGATTGCTTTTGGCAGTATGGCCATTTTCACAATATTGATTCTACCCATCCATGAACATGGAAAGTATTTCCATTTGTTTGTGTCATCTATGATTTCTTTTAGCAGTGTTTTGTAGTTTTCTTGTAAAAGTCTTTCACCTCTTTGGTTAGGTATATCCCTAAGTATTTTATTTTATTTTTTTGCAGCAGTTGTAAATGGGGTTGTGTTCTTGATTTGATTCTCAGCTTCGTCACTGTTGGTGCATAGCAGTGCTACTGATTTGTGCACATTAATTTTGTATCCTGAAACTTTACTGAATTCATTTATCATATCTAGGAGCTTTTCAGATGAGTCTTTAGGGTTTTCTAGCTATATAATCATAACATCAACAAACAGCAACACTTTGACTTCCTCTTTACTGATTTGGATGCCCCTTATTTCTTACTCTTGTCTGATTGCTATGTTTAGTACTTCCAGTACTACGTTGAATAAAAGTGATGAAAGTGGGTATCCTTGTCTTGTTCCAGTTCTCAGGAGGAATGCTCTCAACTTTTCCTCCTTCAATACAATGTTAGCTGAGGGTTTGTCATAGATGGCTTTTATTACATTAAGGTATGTCTGTTCTGTGCTGATTTTGCTGAGAGTTTTAATCATAAAGGGATGCTGGATTTTGTCAAATGCTTCTTCCGCATCTATTGAGATGATCATGTGATTTTTGTTTTTAATTCTGTTTATGTAGTGTATCACATTTACTAACTTGTATGTGTTAAATCATCCCTGCATCTCTGGTATGAAACCCACTTGATTATGGTGGATTATCTTTTTGATACGCTGTCGGATTTGGTTAGCAAGTATTTTGTTGAGCATTTTTGCGTCTGTAGTTTTCCTTTTTTTTGTTATGTCCTGTTCTGGTTTTTGCATCATGGTGATACTGGCTTCATAGAATGATTTAGGGAGGATTCCCTCTCTCTCTATCCTGTGGAATAGTGTTAATAGGACTGGTACCAATTCTTCTTTTTTTTTTTTTTAGATGAAGTCTGGCTCTGTTGTCCAGGCTGGAGTACAGTGGCATGATCTTGGCTCACTGCAACCTCTGCCTCCTGGGTTCAAGTGATTCTCCTCTCTCAGCCTCCCAAGTAGCTAGGATTACAGGCACATGCCACCACGCCTAGCTAATTTTTGTACTTTTAATAGAGAGAGGGTTTCACCATATTGGCCAGGCTTGTCTTGAACGCCTGACCTCAAGTGATCCACCCACCTCAGCCTCCTAAAGTGCTGAGATTACAGGCGTGGGCCACCGTGCCGGGTCCCAATTCTTCTTTGAATGTCTGATATAATTCAGTTGTGAATCCGTCTGGTCCTGGACTTTTTTTTTGTTGGCAATTTTAAAATTACCATTTCAATCTCACTGCTTGTTATTGGTCTGTTTAGAGTTTCTGTTTCTTCCTGGTTTAATCTAGGAGGCTTGTTTATTTCCAGAAATTTATCCATCTCCTCTAGGTTTTCTAGTTTATGCGCATAAAGGTGTTCATAGTAGCCTTGAATGATCTTTTGTATTTCTGTTGTAATGATTGTAATGTCTCCCTTTTCATTTCTAATTGAGCTTACTTGGATCATCTCTTTTTTCTAGGTTAATCTTTTTTTCTTGGTCTATCGATTTCATTTATCTTTTCAAAGAGCCAGCTTTTTGTTTCATTTGTCTTCTGTATTTTTGTTTGTTTTAATTTCATTTAGCTTCCGCTCTGATCTTTGTTATTTTCTTTTCTTCTGCTGGATTCAGGTTTGGTTTGCTCTTGTTTAGTTCCTTGAGGTGTGACCTTAGATTGTCTATTTGTGTGCTTTTATATTTTTTGATGTAGCCATTTAAGGCTATAAACTTTTCTCTTAGCACCACTTTTGCTGTATCCCAGAGATTTTGATAGGTTGTGTCACTATTATTGTTCAGTTCAAATAATTTTTAATTTCCATCTTGATTTTACTGTTGACCCAATGATCATTCAAGAGCAGGTTATTTAATTTCCATGTATTTGCATGGTTTTGAAGATTCCTTTTGGAGTTGATTTCTAATTTTTTTTCATTGTGATCTGAGAGAGTACTTGATATACTTTCAATTTTCTTAAATTTGTTGAGACTTGTTTTGTTGTCTATCGTATGGTCTATCTTGGAGAAGGTTCCATGTGTTGATGAATAGAATGTATATTCTGCAGTTGTTGGGTAGAATGTTCTGTAAATATCTGCTAAGTCCATTTTTTCTAGGGTATAATTTAAGTTCATTGTTTCTTTGCTGACTTTCTGTCTTGATGACCTATCTAGTGCTGTCAGTGGAGTATTGAATCCCCCCATTATTATTGTGTTGCTGTCTGTCTCATTTCTTAGGTCTAGTAGTAATTGTTTTATAGATTTGGGAGCTCCAGTGTTAGGTGCATGTATATTTAGGATTGTGATATTTTCCTGTTGAACAAGTCCTTTTTATCATTATATAATGACCCTCTTTGTCTTTTTTAACTGCTGTTGCTTTAAAGTTTGTTTTGTCTGACATAAAAAAAAGCTACTCCTGCTCACTTTTGTGTCCATTCACATGGAATATCTTTCTCCATCCCTTTACCTTAAGTTTATGTGAGTCTTTATGTTAGGTGAGTCTCTTGAAGACAGGAGATACTTGGTTGATGAATTCTTTTCCATTCTGCCGTTCTGTATCTTTTAAGTGGAGCATTTAGGTCATTTACTTTCAATGTTATTATTGAGATGTAAGGTACTGTTCTGTTCATCATGCTATTTGTTGCCAAAATACTTTTTTTCTTTTACATTGTGTTGTTTTAAAGGTCCTGTCAGACTTATGTTTTAAGGAGGTTCTATTTTGGTGTGTCTTGAGGAATTTGTTTCAAGACTTAGAGCTGCTTTTAGTAGTTCTGGTAATATTGGCTTGGTAATGGCATATTCTCTCAGCATTTGTTTGTTTGAAAAAGACTGTATCTTTACTTCATTTATAAAGCTTAGTTTCACCAGATACAAAACTCTTGGTTGATAATCATTTTGTCTAAGGAGCCTAAAGATAGAACCCCAATCCCTTCGAGCTTGTAGGGTTTCTGCTGAGAAATCTGCTGTTAATCTGATAGGTTTTCCTGTATAGGTTACCTGGTGCTTTTGCCTCCACAGCTTTTAAAATTATTTACTTCATCTTGACTTTAGATAACCTGATGACTGTGTGACTAGGTGATGATCTTTTTGTGATGAGTGTTCCCAGGTGTTCTTTCAACTTCTTGTATTTGGATGTGTAGTTCTCTAGCAAGGTCAAGGAAATTTTCCTCAATTATTCCCTCAAATATGTTTTCCAAACTTTTAGATTTCTCTTCTTCCTCAGGAACACCAATTATTCTTAGATTTGGTCATTTAACATAATCCCAAATTTCTTGGAGGCTTTGTTTGTTAAATTCTTTTTTCTTTGTCTCTGTTGAATTGGGTTAATTTGAAAGCCTTGTCTTCAAGCTCTGAAGTTCTTTCTTCTACTTGTTCGATTCTATTACTGAGACTTTCTATTGAATTTTGCATTTTTCTAAATGTCTCCTTCATTTCCAGAAGTTGTGATTGTTTTTTATTAATGCTCATTAGATATGAATTCTAAATTTCTTTTCAAAGAATCAATATGTCAGTATGTTCACTTCTTTGCCTTCTACTTTTAAACTTAACTTCCTCATAAAGCAACCCTTTTTGATTACCTGCTCCACCCTGACTCATTCCAATTGCCTGCTACCTGCTGTGCCCTAACTCATTCTCCACCCTGCATGACCAATTTTTCCAGCCAGACCACTCACCCCATCACTCTCTTTAAATTAGCCAGTTGGCATTAGTTTAGCCTGTGTGGTCTAACCCTAACCAATAGGGGAACGACACAGCAGCAGGGGCCACATGCATTAGGGATAAGAACCCTTTCCTCTCCCTTGTCCAAGTATGCGCTCATCATTGCTCCATCCGTAAGGGTGCACCCTTCTATAGAAGTACCTTGCCTTGCTGAGAATTAAAAAGAAAATTTTATATTCAAGTGCTATTTCTTTTGAGGCACAGAAACTTTATTTATAACACTCTCTATTCCTCTGGAGATTTTTTCATCCATATCCTATGATATTTAAACAATTTCTTTGAGTTTATATTCACCTTTTTCTGGTACTTCCTTGAGTAGCTTAATAATTGACCTTTTGAATTCTTATTCTGGCAATTCAGAGATTTCTTCTCAGTTTAGATCCATTGCTGGTGAGCTAGTGTGATCTTTTGGGGGTGTTAAAGAACCTTGTTCTGTCATATTACCAGAATTGTTTTTCTGGTTCCTTCTCATTTGGGTAGACTCTGTCTGAGGGAAGATCTGGGGCTCAAGGGCTGCTGTTCAGATTCTTTCATCCCACAGGGTGCTCCCTGGATGTGAGTACTCAGAGAAGAGGCTTCCTGAGAGCCAAGCTAGATTGAGATACAACAATCTAGCTGCCCAGTGGAGCTACCAGGCTCTGGTATGGTACTGGGGAGTCTCTGCAAAGAGTCCTGTGATGTGATCCATATTCAGGTCTCTCAGCCTTGTATACCAGCACCTGCTCCAGTGGAGGTAGCAGGAGAGTGAAGTGGACTCTGTGAGGGTCCTTTGTTGTGTTGTTGCTTATTGGTTGGTCTCTAGCTAGGAGGTGGTGCTTTCAGCTGCAGTATTATAGGGAGGATACAAGCTTGTCCTAAGGTCACCTGGATAAGTTTCTCAGGCAGTGGGTGGGGCTGTAGGGCTACCAAGAGATTATGTCCTTTGTCTTCAGCTACCAGGGCAGGTAGAGAAAGTCCATCAGGTGGGGATAGGGATAGGCTTGTCTGAGCTCAGACTCTCCTTGGGCAGGGCTTGCTGTGGCTGCTGCGGGGGATGGAGGTGTGGTTCTCAGGCTAATGGAGTTAGTTCCCAGGGGGATTATGGCTGCCTCTGCTGTGTCATGCAGGTCACCAGGGAAGTGGGGGAAAGTCAGCAGTTACAGGCCTCACCCAGCTCCCATGCAGCCTGAAAGGCCGGTCTCACTCATACCCCTCTAATAGCACTGAGTTTATTTCCAGACAGGAGGTGAGCAGAGCTGAGGACTCGCCCCAGGCCCCAGGCTACCCAACTGGGAAAACGAGCGGGCTTTCAGGTTTTGCACCTCTCTGCCCGCTGCAACTTCCGTGCTTTGTCTGCTCTCGTGGTTCACCCTCTTTGCCAGATTCTGTCCAGGAAACTTCACATTCAGTCGAAACTGTTACAAAGTTCAGTTGGAAGTTTCCTTCTCCCTGTGGTCTTTCCCCAATTCCACTGGCAGCCCTCCAGTGGACCCCTGTGAGACAAAGTCAGAAATGGATTTCCCAGGGGCTGAAAGTGCTCACAGGCACTCTCCTGCTGCTTCCTCTACTCCCGTATTTCCCTCAGCTCTCTAAGTTCACCTTAACTCCAGGTAAGATCAACTTCTTCTCCAGTGATCTGTGCCTTCAGGTTCCCAAGTAGGAATGTGTGTTTGGGGGTAGATGACCCCCTTTTCACACTTTTGGACACTCACAATTTTTTGGCTGTCTCTCAGAGCCTGCAGCAGCAATCCACTTCCTTCAAAGGGTCTGTGTATTCCCTTGGCTTTCCTGGTATGTTCCTGCAGTAGCTCTTGGAGCAAAAGTTCACGATGTGAGTTTCCACATGTTGCTCTGTCTGTCCAAGTGGGAGCTGCAAGTTAGTCCTGGCTTCTATTCTCCATTTTCTTTCTAATTCCAACTTTCGTAATTTTAAAAAACAGTAAAAATGACTTTTAAAAAGCTTAAATGAGATAAATAGCATTTATGGAAAGTAATCTGAAAGTTGTACAGTTACCTATATCGTTTTATAGATAATTCTAGAATAAGGCCTCTAGAATAAAACCTGTTTTGAGATTGGCTCAAAGCATCCAGTGTTAGAGTTTCTGTACTACATTATTTAGACATCTTGAGAAATTGCTTCCCTTGAGGCAAATGTCAATGCTATGCCATTGTTTATACTGAAGATCTCATTTTTGGAAGCCCTGTGAAACATATTTAGTGTTGAGATGGCCACATATGTTATTCTTGACCTTACAGTGCCTTCTTTGTGAGAACCCACAGGAACAGCTTCTCCCAGATCTCAAGTAGTAGGAGGATTGTGCTTCTCTGAAGTATCTGGTCTGTATTTTACTTACTAAATGTCATGAATCCTTTAACTAGTCTGCTGCTGCTTTCATTGTATTTCCTACTTTAAAGCTCAGAACTGAGATATAGTCTTATTTTTTCAACTGCTTTCCCCTTTGCCCTGTTTTTACATCTACTCTTGGGGGGTCTTGTTTTTAAGTGTTTTTTTTTTTTTTTTTTGTAAATACCCTTAAAACTGCTTCATTGTAAGTTACAGAATGGCTGGACGAATAAATAGGTAGACAGATGAGATAATTGATGTGTTTGTAATTTGACTTTTTTTAAACTTTTAAGTTCTATCTTCTGGTACCCTATAAAATAAGATTAAGTCTATTTCTACAAGTTAACACTTTAAATATTTAAAGATAATTATTCCCCTTGTTTGTCTCTTCTTCAGGTTAAAAATCAGAAATGTTTATATCAAGGCTGGGTGCGGTTGCTCATGTCTGTAATCCCAGCACTTTGGGAGGCCATGGCGGGCGGATCACTTGAGGTCAGGAGTTTGAAACCAGCCTGGCCAACATGACAAAATCCCATCTCTACTAAAATTATAAAAATTAGCTGGGTATGATGGCAGGCGCCTGTAATCCCAGTTACTCAGGAGGCTGAGGCAGGAGGATCACTTGAACCTGGGAGGCAGAGGTTGCAGTGAGCCGAGATCACACCGCTGCACTCCAGCCTGGGCGACAGAGCGAGACTCTGCCTCAAAGAAGTTAAAAAAAAAAAAAAAAAAAAAAAAAAGCCTTTATATCAGACTCCAGTTCCATGTCTGACAAGGGTTTCAATGTCCATTGTGCCAATTCATTTACCCTCATTACCGAACTTGCCCTCCTCTATCTGCCTTAACCTTTATTCTCCCAGCTCTGTTCCTATAGCCCTGATGTCCATTCTCCATCTAGTAAATCTAGAGACCAGAGATTTACTTAGGCAGACAGACTGCATACTCCACAGCCCGACTCTAAACCACTATGTAGATGAAGTTCTTGTTTGTTTATTTTATTTTTATTTTTTTGACAGAGTCTCCTTCTGTTGCCCAGGCTGGAGTGCAGGAGCATGACCATAGCTCACTGCTGCCTCGAGCTCCTGGGCTCAGGTGATCCTCCCACCTCATCCTCCTGAATAGTTAGGACTACAGGTGTGTATCATCACACTCAGCTAATTTTTTAATTTTTCATAGAGATGGGGGTCTCACTTTGTTGCCCAGGCTGGTCTTGAACTCCTAGGCTTAAGCAGTCCTTGCCTTGCCCTTCCAAAGTGCTGGGATTACAGGCATGAACCACCACACTCAGCCTATATGAAGTCTTAACATTCATATTCTACCACAAAAATTAAACAGAACCTTAATTTAAGAATGTGCTATTTTTGTCCTTACTCTGATATTAGCTACCACTGGGTATTTAGTGATATTATGTTAGGCTCTATGGTTCTCATTTTTATGCTGAACATACAAATCCCCTGATGTTTCTTTTTTTAAATATTGGAAAAGATTTACCAGCTATTTTAAAGAAATGATTTTCAATTTTTAAAGTTAACTGAGCCAGACTGGGAAGGAGGCACACTTGGTACTAATGGCCCATTCGCCAAATGAAATGGAAAAATGAAACAGACAAACAAAAAAACCAAATCAGTATCTGAGTAGTTTTTTGTCAAATATTTCAGATTGTATCCATTTTACCCACTAAACATTTCTATATGCCTACAAATAATTTTGAGTCATTATTATGGATCCCCAGCACAGCTCCTAAGGTGTTTTTAATAGTGGTTTCTTTAAACAGCAAATGACAGCCACCATGCCTGTAATCTCAGCACTTTAGGAGGCTGCGGTAGGCAGATTGCTTGAGCTCAGGAGTTTGAGACTTCAGCCTGGGCAACATGGTGAAACCCTGTCTCTACAAAAAATACAAAAATTAGCTGGATGTGGTGGCACATGTCTACAGTCCCAGCTACTTGGGAGGCTGAGGTGGGAGGATCACTTGAGCCCTGGGGTTGGGGGGCGGGGGTCGAGGCTGCAGTGAGCCTTGATTGTGCTACTCCACTCCAGCCTAGGTAAAAGAGTGAGACCCTCAGAAAGAAAGAAAAAAAAAAGATATTCTGCAAGGTTAAATTAATTGTGTGTTGAGACATTGAGTGGTTGAGAACAGCAGCTCTGGAGTAAAACAGGCTGGATCAGCTTCCTGGATCTTCTACCTGTCAGCCGTGTGACTTCGGGCACATTACTCAATCCCCTGGGGCCCTACTTTTCTTATCTGTAAAATGGGGTTAATAATCCTCACTTCCTCCTGCTGTGAATTTTAAGTGAAATAATACACGTAAAATGCCTAGCACAGTGCCTGGCATATGTCAGCATTCAGTTAATTATAGTTATTTTTGTTATAGTCATCATGATAGAAATGAAAAGTGTCACCCTCACAGCAAATGTTAAGCTTATATCTAAAGTTGGGTGAATGCCTATATTTTATTTATCGGAAGAAAGGCTAACATGTAAATGCTACCAAATGTTAAATCAGAGCAAGCTAGAATTAATGATATTTAACTTATCAAAGTGAATTGCCAGAGTTCAAACTCAGTAACTATACATTTCAGGAATTCATTAATGAAATTACTAATTATAACTGATTACAGATGTTTACTAAAATAGGTAGCCATAAAAATCTTAGGAGTACTGCAAAGCATAATTGGGAACCTGTAGAAACTCTAACATTCCTCAAGAGACTGATGAAAACAGCTGAAGAAAAGGCAAACGCTGTGGAAGACCTGGCAGGTATCAGAGAGCACCCACAATCACTGAAAGAACCAGAGGAACAAATAAGTGGTGAAACACCCATAGAAATCTTATGAGCACTCCAAAGCACGAAACAGAACCAGCGGAAACTCTTTAAGAATTCTCATGAAAATGCCAGGACCCTTAAAATAAAACCAAAACCCACAGAAGACTGGCAGCTATCAGAGAGCTCTGGTAAACAACAAAAGAACTAGAGAAACAAATAAATGTTGATGATGTCAACAGAAAGTTTAGGAACACTTCAAAGCACAAACCCAGGAGACTGCTGGGGATGACTGGGGAAAATGCAATCAGGAAGAAAACCCGACAGGCATCAAAGGGCTTATGAAAATGCCAAAGCAGACAGTACAGTTAGAGAGTGAAAGCAACAAGAACCCCAGATCTGCCAAGTGGAAATGGTGAAACCTCACAGGGAGCAAGAGATTGTTTAGGATATCTAAAGAAAAGCCAGAAGTGGCGGAAGACCCAACAGAAACCAAGGACCTTGGGAAAACTCCACAGCCAATTGCCGACCCAGAGGACAATCAACAAGAAACTTGGGACAGTGTCCAGGGCTCAGTGCAAATCGGCTGGACTTCCTACAACAATCAAGAAATTTCTGAGAACTTCTGTAAAAAAGATTGAACCCGTAGAAGACCTGACAGGCACCAATAGACCAAAACTCCTAAAGAAATAAAGGCCGGTGCAGTTGTTGACGTCTGTAATCCCAGCACTTTGGGAGGCCAAGGTTGGAGGATCACTTGAGTACAGGAGTTTGAGACTAGCCTGAGCAACATAGCAAGACACACACACACACACACACACACACACACACACACACACACACACAAACACAAATAATAAAAATAAATAAATAAATAAATAAATAAATAGTTTCAAATAGCTAGAAGGAGGATACTGAATGTCCCCAACACAAAGAAATGATAAATGTTTGAGATGATGGATCTGCTGATTACCCTGGTCTGGTCACTATACATTATAGGTATCAGAACATCACTATGTATCTCACAAATATGTACAATTACTATATGTCAACTAAAACATGTAAAAAAAGGAAAAGATGAAAACAGTCACTTGAACTTAGCATGTTTTCAAGAAACATTTGTAAAAGGAATAAAAGTAAAATAAAGCCCAGTTGGATTCTGTTTCCACTAGGAAAAAAAAAAAGGAGGAAACAAGGAGAATATTTTTTCTTTCTTTCTTGAGAGAGAGTCTCCCTCTGTCGCCCAGGCTAGAGTGCACTGGTGTCGGTTCACTGTAACCTCTGCTTTCTGGGTTCGAGGGATTCTCGTGCCTCATCATCCTGAGTACCTGGGATTACAGGCATGCATCATTACACTGGCTAATTTTTGTATTTTTAGTAGAGATGGGGGTTTCACCATGTTGCCCAGGCTGGTCTCGAACTCCTGGCCTCAAGGCCAGGTCTCGAACCACCTGCCTTGGCCTCCAAAAGTGCTGGTAACACAGATGTGAGACACTGCGCCTGACCAAGATTTGACAAGTGTCAAGAACCTCATGACAACTCTTTTGTGGAGATGTGAATCGGCAGAAAATTTTACAGGCATCAAGATACTTTTGAAAATTTCTAAGGTATATCTAGTAGAAGATCTGGCAGACATTCCAATGCTTATAGAAACTTAGAAATTCCAAATTCTAAAAACTTGCTTATAGGAAACCCTTAGTACACATTCAACTATATTAGACAGAACTAGAAAAACAGTTGGCTAAAACACCTATAATAAAAAATACGAAAAATACTACTCAATGGCCGGGTGCAGTGGCTCATGCCTGTAAGCCTACCACTTTGGGAGACTGAGGTAGGAGGATCACTTGAGGTCAGGAGTTTGAGACCAGACTGGCCAACATGGAGAAACCCCATCTCTACTAAAAATACAAAAATTTGCCGGGCATGGTGGCATGTACCTGTAATCCTGGCTCCTTGTGTGGCTGAGGCAGGAGAATTGCTTGAACCTGGGAGGTAGAAGTTGCAGTGAGCCGAGATCACACCACTGCACTCCAGCTTGTGAGACTCTGTCTGGAAAAAAAAAAAATACTACTCAAGAAAGCCAAGCACTAGAAAAAAATATACACAACATACAGAGATTTTATGTTCTATTCTTATGTTCTATTTAGAGTTCAAATTTGATTGTACAAGTGTTCAATCAAAAGAAAATGTGGAAGACCATACAAAGACTATAGCCCTTTTTTAAGGTTAGTCAACTGACCATGAAGCCCTCCTCAAAGCGTTAACAAGAATTCTGGACAGATATACAGCTACAATTAAGCACTAATCAGGCTGCACTTTGGCCCACTTCCTTGTAATCAAAAGTCAGGGTGGCACTAGATACTAATTATTTGCATCCCCATTCTTCCCATAAATAGGATTTCTGACCTTTGAATGATAAAACTCTTGTTTAAGAATTGCTTCAACAGATCCTGAATTCCAAAAGTACAGCTGAGACAACCAGTTTGAAGACCACCACAGAGGAACCAAATAAGCATGAGAATACTGATGCTGTCCCATGACCACATCTTTGTACTCTGACCAATCCATGAGCTCAACACTTTGGCCCACGCCAAAACCAAAATCCTCAGGGAGACAGATTTGAGGTTTTCTCTCATCTCCTCTTCTATTTGGTGGCCCTATGATTAAACCTCTTTCTCTGCTGCAACCAGATGTCTCTGCATGCTAACTTCCTTGTGCATCAGGCAATGAACCTATTATAATTACAATCATACAGAACTTTTTAAAACACCAAAAGAAAACACTGACCCAAGCAAGAGTTATCAGTAACTTATTGAAACCATCAAGAAAAAAGAACAGTGCAGTTGAAGACTTATTGGAATGAAAACACTTATGACAGAACCCAAACGAAAACATCGTTTGGAATTATATAATGGATTTGAAGAAATGTTTGATCCAGTGAACAAAAATAAGAATCGACCAGGAGATCTGTCAAGAAAACTTCTTTTGTAATCCTGGTTAATATGAATCTAAAACGAATGCTTCTGAAACTGGAGACATGGTCAAAGAACATGCAAGATTGAGTTGTCAAAGAACCAGATCTACCCTAAAAAATAAAGATTTTCAAGAATCTAAAACCTTTGCCTAGCCAAACAGATATGTGCAAAGAGAAATTAATATAAAGGAATATAATCTTTTTTTTTTTTTTTTTTTTTTTGAGGTGGAGTCTTGCTCTGTCACACAGGTTGGAAGGCAATGGCGCAATCTCCACTCACTGCAACCTTCACCTCCTAACTTCAGGTGATACACCTGCCTCAACCTCCCAAAGTGCTTCGATTACAGGTGTGAGCCACCATGCCTGGCCATAAGCTTAATTTTCAAAAAAGTTGAGTCAGGGAATGTCCCCGTGTCCTAGACCCAAATACAGAACTGATATAAACTGCAAGAGTCTCAGTTGCTGACATCAACAGAAAAGATTCAAATAAATAAAGTTTAAAAGAATATTGTGAAGATGCCTGGCATGGTGGCTCACACCTGTAATCCCAGCACCTTGGGAGGCCATGGCAGATCACTTGAGGTCAGGAGTTCAAGACCAGCCTGGCCAGCATGGTGAAACCCCATCTCTATTAAAAATACAAATATTAGCCAGGTGTGGTGGTATATGCTTGTAGTCCCAGCTACTCAGGAGGCTGAGGCAGGAGAATCACTTGAACCCAGAAGGCGGAGGTTGCAGTGAGCCGAGATAGCGCCACTGCACTCCAGCCTGGGCAACAGAGCAAGACTGTTTCAAAAAACAAAAAAAGAATATTGGGAAGTGTTTCCAAGAGAAAAACTCAGAAGACGGAGCTATGAAACAAAAGACAGTGAGTGTAACATAGCGAGGGGTTAGGGGGCGGTGCGGAGGGGGTTAATGGGATGGGAGAAGGTAAAACTGGTATAAATCTTCAGGCATCTGATGGTTTGGCTAGTTTAACAGGGATTATACATGTGGAAAAGAATGATAAACCAATGAAGAATTCGCAAACAAAAATTTAAATCTACAAATGGAAAAAAGCTATTTGTAAGACCTAGAAAAATAATCAAAATTAATTTTTATCCTGTGGTATCTTTGGTCAATAAAGAGGAAAAACTTCACACAAACCAAAATGAAACAGGAGTAACCTGGAAGGTTCTAATCCTCTGTCTGATGAAACTAAGATAGGCAACAAAGAGGCAGAAAATAAAACTATTTCTCATTCTTCAGATAAGGTCCTAATGCAATGGGGATTAGATGCATTATAACTTCAAGATCATATTTGCAAGCAGGAATAAAATAAATGTAAAGGTAGAGATATTTTCTAGTCTACCTAGTAAAACAGAGATACCATATGCAGAGGAAGTTTAAGAGGAGCCCATGAAAAAAATCCGTAAGAATGTTATAAAAGGTACAGCAATCAATTGTAAATCGAGTTACCTTTGAGGTCCAGAGACTCAAGTGAGGTCTTTTCTACACAGACAGAGGATAAGATCTTTTAACTAGTACAACAAATAGAATGTCTGCGAGCAAGGATAGGAAGAAAACAGGTGATCATTACTCACAAAAAGTGACACACACACAGGATACCACAAGGATGCCTGTGAGAAAAAAATCCAGTAGAAAGATGTAGTAGTCTATGAAGAAAGAATATGCTTGAGGTTTGGAAGCCAAAATAAGATCCCTGTCATTACTAAAATGCAAGGGTCTAATTATTTGTCCTAATATAGCAGAGAACACATCTTTGGGGAAAGATGGGGAGAAAAGTGCTGATAATCCCTCTAGGAAAATCCAGGTGAGAAAGCAGAAGATAAAGAGGTAGTAGGTACATCTGGATCTATTACATTTGAGATTTAGAACAATCCTAGCTGGACACATGAAAAGATTTGATTGTCCGGCATCACACAGAAAAGCTCCACAGATAATAACAAATAAAAAAAGTTTACAGTCTTTCAGTAGATAAAGAGGAAAAACCACACCTGCGTCAACATGGAAAAGCTACAGAAGTCAGATGCAAAGAGAAAACAAAGGAAGCACTTTGGAAAATACCATTTTACTAAAAGAAGAAATTGTGCAAAAGGTGAAGCCATAACCAGAGAGAGAAGAAAGCACAGCAGAATAACACGGAGTTCTAAGAGATGTGTTTCTGAGGAAACATCTACTGAAAATCTAAAGCAGGATAAGAACAATCACACAAAAAGGAAATAAGAACAGCAAGATATCAGACAAGACACTCAGCTAAGAAGCTGAAGAGGAGATAAAAATAATACTGTCTGGTTTGGTGACAAACATAAGTATCTCCACCATCGTGTAATTTTTGCCATAAAATTAATAAAAGTGGGCTGGGTGTGGTGGCTTATGCCTGCAATCCCAGCATTTTCAAAGGCCGAGGCGGGAGGATTTCTTGAGCCCACGAATTTGAGACCAGCCTGGGCAGCATAGTGAGACCTTGTCTCAACGAAAAAAGTTAAAAATTAGCCAGGCATGGTTGTGCACTCCTGTACCCAGTTACCAGGAGGCTGAGAAGAGAGGATCACTTGAGCCTGGGAGGTTGAGGCTGCAGTGAGCTGTGATCACACCACTGCACTCCAGTGTGGGTGACAGAACAAGATATTGTCTCAAAAAAATAAATAAATTTAAAAAGTGAGTTATGTAAATAAAAATGAATAAATAATAAAATTAGGTTCTACATGTAATTAAGTATGACAAAAGTATTGGTTTTACTTGATATTTGGTTATTTTTACAGGCAAAATTTTACAAAGGAATACTGTAACTTTTCTGGTATTACCCATGTGGAAGAAAGAATGGCTTAATTGTTTGCCATTAGCTGTTGCTGATTCATTTCTTGGTTGACAAAATACCTTTCCTTAGTCTACCAGTTATTAGCCTTTCATCAATGCATGAAAAGAGAATGAAAAAGTAAATCATAAACTACTGAGGTCAGATATGAACTTGCCAAATATTCTATTATAGATCAGTTTAGGAAACTTACACTTTTGAAGAGATGGTTAATACTTGTTGCTCAAAGTAAAACTCAACATACATCATTATTTCTCTCAAGCTGAAAACCCAAATTAATTACAATTCATAAAATTTTTAATAAAAGTCAGATCAGAATATTGTATAAATCTAGACATCATATTCATGTTTATATGAGTTTCAGCTTTGAATTGTTTCCTTTATTAATTCCACTTGAGAGAAACTGTATACAAAAAGTACAACATTAAGGTACTTAGCATATTGCCTTTCAAATTGTTAACTGAGTCCATTTCCTTAATATTCCCTCTGGCCTTTACAATTGAATCTTGTTGTCCTTATAGAGTACATTTCATGCCCTTTGACATAACTGCCAATGCCATTTTCCATGGTTGAAGCACACTCACGTTTGCAGAATGTGGCAATTAATGACCTCTTAAAACTATCATTCTATCTCAAGAAGACATTTTCCCCTTGGTTATGATATTGAACACCCATAACAAATTGCTTCTAAGCAACTGATGATTACACACACACACACACACACACACACACACACACACACACTACCGTCATCCCTAGGTATCCAAAGAGATTGGTTTTAGGACCCCCTGCAAAGGTCAAAATCAACTCCCTGATATAAAATCATGTAGTATTTGCATATAACCTATGTGTATCCTCCCATATACTTTTCATCTCCTCTAGATGACTTATAACACTTAATACAATATAAATGTTATATAGTTGTTATAATGTATTGTTTAATTTGCATTTTTAAAAGCTGTATTTCTTAAAAATATTTTCAAAAAATTAAAAAAAAAATATTTTCTACCTGCAGTTGGTTGCATCTGCAGATGCAGAACCCACAGATACAGGAGAGCCAACTGTATATATACAATATAGATATTTACATATCTAACACCTAAATTTAGAAAATCAATCATTTTTTTTTTGCATTCCAGATGGATTACAATATGCAGGACCATTATTCCCCTACTCAAGAGAAGTCAGTGAAAATAAAATGTGCTTAAAATGTTTTAGTATTCGAATTACTTTGTAACTGAAAACCAGGAGCAAATGTTCACTTAGTACTGGAAAACACTGCACGCCCAGGTGGGTTAAGATATATATGCCACAGGCTGGGCATGGTGGCTCACTTCTATAATCCCAGAACTTTGGGAGAACAAGGCAGGCAGATCACTTGAGCCCAGGAGAATGAGACTAACCTGGGCAACATGGCAAAACCCCATCTCTACAAAAAAATACAAAAATTAGCTGGGTGTGGTGGTGTGCACCTATAGTCCCAGCCACGCAGGAGGCTGAGGCAAGAGGATCCCTTGAGCCCAGAAGGTCAAGGCTGCAGTGAGTGATGATCATGCCACTGCACTTCAGCCTGGGCAACAAAGTGAGCTCTTCTCTCAAAAAAAAAAAAAAAAAAAAAAAAGAAGATATATATACCATAAAAATTAGTGTTCCATATTAATTCCATTAATATTTCATGCCATAAGTTAATAGTATATTATTCTACATATAGTTAAAGAACACAATGGTCTATCCTCCACTTTTACTACGGAATATTAAAAAGAAGTAAAATCATTTATTTGTGAGTTTGTTTTTTAGGTAACAGGATAACCAGTTTCTATATTAATAAACACATGCAATTATATATAATAGGTTCTGTCTATATAATAAATAATTTCCAAGTGAAATCTATAAAACTTAACACCCAGATACTGCCCTGCTTTAAAAATGTTTCTATCCAGGCAATCCAGCGTTATGAACACACAGGTTCTGTGTGTGTTAATTTGGTCTGTTATATGTGTATGTATTACCATGAGACATGTTCATTTATCATTAATAAAATACTATTTTAAAGACTTTTTTCCACAAAATTATGCCTGAACAAAATTGTCCTTGGTAAATCAATGGATTGCAAGAAAAAAAAACCCCACAGTACAGTCAAACTCATTTCTATTGAACTGAGGGATGTGAATAAAAGCTTTTGGGTTGGGCAGGTAAAAAACAAGTGAAAACTTGTCATTTTAAAATTCAGTAGAACCTCATTGTGTGATTGGTATCAAGTGTAATTACCACTTTATAGACATTCTAGATTTTAGGGAGAGAAATGTTCCATAGTTGATAAAAGAGAAATATACTTGATCCATATTGTAAGTATTTTTCATAGGATTTTGTTGAATTTCTTTAAGATGTTATGGTAACAACATATAGACTGCTTCATATACTGGCACAGGTATTATTTGGATATTTAGGTTGATGTTGCAGATACAGGTAACATTTGTGAAATGTGTAAAACAGTGTAACTTCAAAGAATAAGCTATTTTTAAAAATACGGCAACTTTCCAGTTTGAATGGTAAGTAATATTGATAGCCACTTATAACAAAAATATATGGTATTTGAGTAATATTAATATGTGATTATCTATATAATGTAATTAAATTTTGTACCATTCTCAACTGATATAGCCTCAACTCCTGATACTTTTGTCAATTCGCAGCTCAAATTGCTTTAAATGACAAATAGACATATTTCATATTTTGATACACTACCATATAGCCATGCATCTGATAAAATTTGCACAGAGAAAAGATACACTTCAAATGATTTTTCTTTAGTCCAAGGTCATTAGTTTTTAGAAGTTTAAAGTAAATCATCCTCTTTTATTACAATCCAGACATTTAAAAATTTCTCAGAACTGTCAGACTTTTTCAACCAGCCTTTAGAAGTTTAATCAAATAATTTTCTTCTAATACAAGTCAGATATTTTAAGATTTTTCAGGAGTGGCAGACTTCTTCAATCAGAAGAACAATGTTCTAAAAACATGTATGAGATCCATGTGTGTAATCATTCTTGATATAACAACATTCACCTTTTCCCAAGCAGAGAAACCTTTTGTATTTCCTTCTCCTTTCAGGAGAATGACAAACTGTATTAACACTATTATAAACAATGTGTATATAGTACATAGACAATATGCATATGTACATTACACACAATGTATTAAAATACGTTATATTATCTTTTACTTTTAAAGGGCATGTCACAGAACAGGAAACTGATACAATGACACTTGTTTCTTAAAAGAAGCTGACTGAATCCTTCTGTAGCACATTACCACACAATTAATGGCTTTAAACAAAGTTACAAGTCACAAGTTCTTATGTTTTGGATCATGTTGTGGAACGTATTCCAAATGAAAAATGGAGGAGAAAGTGCACAACATCATATGCTTCATGGTATGGCATATACATGTCAATTAGTTTTACATATAATTATGTGATGAATGATACAATTAAGAGCTATACTACATAATGCATACAGTTATTATTATAAAAAGTTATATATTATGCCACAGTACTAAAAATAAAATATATTCTTCTCAAATAGTGAAAATAAGATATCCTTCATGTTTTTTAGGTCACATATGCTTCCTCGTTTGACCATACCTCTGTTTTTCTTTTTTAATGGAATAATTTCATGAATTATTAAACAATAATGACAGAGTATGGGCAATTTCCTGACCATTAATGGCCTACAAAAAGTGATAAGATGATTACCTTGTCATGAATTTGCTGAAATACCCTCCTGTTGCATTCAATGCATGGTAAAAATATCAGAATAAAAGACAAATAAATATACCTTCTCAGTTATTGAACAATCAAAAGTCCAGCCGAATGGATACACATGGTTGTTGTGCCCTGAGTAGGTACAGTAACTAACCTTGTATCACAGGTGTCCCCCATAGCCCACTCCCCGCACTCCACCTAATTGTAAAACACTAGTTGTGACTATTTGCTCGATCAGGAAGACACTGAGGGATTTTTTGGGGGTTTGCCGCACGGGAGCGATTCCATTATACCCAAGTGGCGCTCTCCCACACCCACGTGCAGCAGTCCCCGGTCGCGGCTGGTCCTCAACGGCTCCTCGCCCTCTGCCCGCCCTGGGAGACCGTGACCTGTCCAGGTGGCAGGTAGGGAAAGGAGAGGAACTGCACTCATTTCTCCTCAGCTCTAAAGAAGACCGCCCTTCTCTCGATGCACCAAAGGGCTTACGTGTTCTCTTTGACTCGGGAAGCAGGCACTTACGAGTGAACCACAATACGAGGCAAGGCAGAGGGCGGGGACGTCCTTCGAAGGTGCGCTCGAGGGTCGCCTGCTGCAGCCGCACCCGCCACACGTGCCCCACGTTTCTTTGAACTGAATGAAACGCAGAGAAACATAAGATCCCGGGAGAACGCGAGGGAGACGAGTGACCCCAACCCGGTTGCGGGGTGCCAAGCAGTTAGGCCAGGGTGCCAGATAAGGTCTGAGGCAGTTGGCGGCGGCACCCCGGCCGTTGCGTGCCACCCGTAGCCCCCAGCCCTGCACCAGCCGCCGATCCCCGAGCGCTCAGATAAGGGGGAAGCGGCCCTCGCCGCCGTCGGGCTCCGCGGCGATCCCGCCTCGCGGGCGGCCGAGCACTGACACTGGCAGCACGACCTCCCCGGGGCTGAGCTGCTGCAGCCGCATGGACTCCTCGTAGGTGGGCAGATACTTGACCTCCTCGTAGCTGGGCAGCTGCAGGAAGACCGGCGACACTACACGCAGCTCGTGCTCTGAGGCGCAGGAGGGGTCCGAGCGCCGGCCGCCTCCCCGGCCCCGGCCGCCGCCGCCACTGTCCAGCAGTGAGTCCTGCGAGCCGGCTGCCGCCTCGTCGCGTAGCAGAGCGGGCGAGTCGTCGTCGTCGTCGGGCGGCACCGCGCCCCTCAGCGATCCGGCCCCCCCGGGAGGCCCGGGCCGCTGTCCCGGGCGCGCCTGGCCGCGCGGGTACCTGCGTGGACTGGGGCAGATGATGCGCTGCAGGAAATAGCCGATGGCGAAGAGCACCAGCAGGATGAGCAGCCCGGAGAGCTTGCGGACGAACCAGCCCACGTTGTCCAGGAAGGCGTGCAGCGGTAGCTTGCAGCAGCGTACCGCCGTGGCGTTGGTCGCGTCGCAGCAGCGCTCCCGCTCGCCGCACGCCAGCTCCGCGCAGCCCCCGCCGCCCCGCGAGGGCGCCACCAGCGCCAGCGCCAGCAGTAGCAGCAGCGGCAGCAGAGGCGGCGGTGCTGGAGCCACCGACAGGCCCTCGGCCGTGACCCCAGGTCCCCACATGGCCCGCACAGACCTCTGCTAACGTCCGGGACGGGAGGCTGGGGAGTCCGTCCGCCCGCGCGTCCGTCGGCCCCTCCCCGGCGCTCCGCTCGGGTCCCGCGCGCGCCGCCTCCCGCGCCTCAGCTACCTGCGGCCGGAGCAGTCTTCACTTGGCCACGCTTGGGCGGGAGGAGGAGCCCGCGGCGCGCCTAGGCTGCGGGAGGCGGCTGCTACTCGCGGCTGCTGCCGGAGCTTCTGACCTTAACCTCGCGCGCCCAACCGCCTGGGCCGGGTGCAAGGCGTCCAGAGCCTCCCTAAATGGCAGAGGCAGCCCGCGCGGGGCTGCCGTGGGCATCTTGGCCCCCGCTGCCCGCGTTTTTCCTCCCCCGCCTTGTCGCTCCCTGGGACTAGAAGGGTTAACGCTCTGCTCTCAGCCCGGGAGCCCCTTGATCTTGATTAATTCAGCCTTCGCGCTTAGGCCCGCCAGACGGGCGGGGGGCTCTCGCCTGCGTGGGTGTCTCCGTTTTAAGTGATTGGATTTCCCCAGGAATGTTATTTAAATTGACTTGCGACTGGGATTCGCTTACCATCTTTCTTGTGATCTTCCAATTAAAAATAGATGATGACCGTTAATGGCCAGTCAGTCCCCTCTGCTGTCCCAGAGTTTGGGGTGGGGGGCGGGGACCGGCGGATAATTCTGCTTGCAGGCAGGTCCAGGGAACTGGGAACTCGCGATTCCCAGGAAACCTCCAGAACAGGTAGAGAATTTCTCATAGAGGGGCAGGTCAGGGCACCACAGAGGTAGCCCCAGAGGGACAGGGAAGCACTCTGTCAAGGTGACCTTAGTTAATCAAGGAGAAATGAGGGAAGCGTATTTTCCCAGTGGCTCATCCGACAAGCCCCACTGAGTCCGAAGCACAGAGCAAAAATTTGGGTTGCGGGGGTGAAAGGAGGCCCCCCCCCCCCCTTGAGCATAAATAACATATCCGTGAAATGTCTAAGGAGGTTGCAAGTGATTGGCAACGTTCTTGAGCATTGATTTGCGCCCAAAGGGTCTATTTCAAGATTATTATTGTTCTCAAAGTTTGACTTTAAAGGAAGTTTGTGCTCCCACTCAGCATGGAACAGCGTTTACCTTGCCTTGGTGTCACCATTCTCTGGGGAAGCCCGTTAGCGCACACAGCACACATAAAGGGTGGCAGTTTCCGCGGTCCCTGACTGGCAGGCACATCTACATGGTGCAGTTAGGCTCTACCCCCATGGTGGATAGAGCCACACCACGGGGAAGCCAGGAGATTGCCACTTTTATTAAGGCAGACTGCAGTAGACAATCATTCCCTCACCCCTTAAACACGAGGACCCCTTGAAGAGAAACCAAAGGGAAAATTCCATAGTCACGGAGAGGAAAAAAAAAAGTAAAAGCAAAAGAAAAATACACAGACAAGATTCAACCGTGGATCAGATAAAAGCAAAGATTTCTCCCTGAGTAAGTCATCGTGTATCTCTGTAACAAAGTGATGATGGAACAAGAAGGTTGGCAATGGTGGTTTGATTGAGACAGGTCATCTCTCAGCCTAAATGAAACATTTTAAATATATGTGCTGCTGTGAACACCTTACTTTGCCTCACACTCCAAAATGATCCTTTCTACTCAAGAGAAGCTTCTAAGTGTTAGACAAGATATAATACATAAAGCTTGCTTGAGCACAGGTCCCTTTTTTGCAAGCTCTTCAAAAGCCACATTTCTCTGTTATGATCTCTTTGTAGGGAGGCATATTACCTATTTTGCAAAGGCATATTACCTGTTTTGCAATGGATTTCAAATTGTAAAATAATGGGATGAAAATGATTCATTTTAATACAGTGATTTATTTTATTTAATTTTTTTTTTTAAGACAGAGTCTTAGACTCTGTCACTTGGGCTTGAGTGCAGTGGCACAGTCTCAGCTCACTGCAACCTCTGCCTCCTGGGTTCAAGTGATTCTCCTGCCTCAGCCTCCTGAGCAGCTGGGATTACAGGCGTGCACCACCACACCTGGCAACTTTTTGTATTTTCATTAGAGACAGGTTTTTGCCATGTTGGCCAGGCTGGTTTTGAACTCCTGACCTCAAGTGTCCATTTGCTTCAGCCTCCTAAAGTGCTGGGAATACAGGCGTGAGTCACCACACCTGGCCAGAAAATTGTATTCTTTCATTCACCCATTCTTTTGCTAAATTTACATTGAACATTTTCTATGTTTAGGGAACTCTGCTAGATGCTTGTTGTAACAGAAAAATACTGACTCCTCCCCAGCATGGAGTAAACCCAGGCCTGCACTCCCAGCTTCAACTAAATGGAGTAAAGGAGAGATTGCACAGAAGGCAACAAATGGCAGTTTCCTCTTCTATCATGACTTGTTCTTACTTTCCCAAAGGAAAAATAAAATTAATGAATTTCAAACAATTTCAGGAATGAAGGCAGTTCATAGCTTGAGATGGGCCTTGAATATGAAATGGAAAAAATATAAACCCTCTTTGGGTTTTGATTATCTGAGTTTTTGGGATTTCTACCAGTAGTAGCAAGAGCAGTGGCAAAAGTAAAGGGGGTTATATGGCTGATGATACATTAGAGAAAGTCCCCTGCTTATTATTATTTTGAAATTACTAGGAGCATTTAAATGGTTTTATTTCTATCTACCTTTCAATAGTTAGAATTTGCAGAATATTAGATAGGACATAGTAGAAGAACAACATAGATTATACATAGCATCATCCATTAAAGACCTTCTATAGAAACTGGCACCTCTTTATTTCTTCTCTGATCTCTCAGTTTCACTTAATTCATTTCTATTTGCAATGTAACTTATTGTGTACAATCTTTCAAAGGAAAGAATAGAAACCTTATAACTTTAAAAGCCCCAGGAAAGACACAATCTTCATTACTCAGCATTCTTATTATTTTCTTCAGATTCAACACACAAATAAATGTGGTAGATTGAGCTGCCCGAAAGTCAGATTCAAGCCACTTAGTGAGGAAGACAGAATTTAATGGTATGTTTCAGAGAATTACCACAGTGCAAAAATTAAAACCTCATTTTGTCAAAAAAAGTTGCACAAAATGTGTTAAGTGAGAACAAGAGAGAGTGAGAGGAAAAAACCCAACACGTGGTGGGAGGAGACTCACCTTTTTCCAAAAAGTATGGTCTTGATAAAGATTAAGAACTTAAACTTCGTTACCATACTGTAGAGCTTGAATGATAGTTTTTGAACATTTTCTCTTCCTGATTTATTTGCATTCACACCAAAGAATGCCAAATTAGCCAGACTTTTCAACTTTTTAGAACAGAAGAAGGTAAACAGAGCACAGCAAAACTGGCTGCTATTTTACCTGTGTCTCTGGGAGCTGTCTTGATAGCTTGAGAAAGACTTAGTGGCTCCATCATGCAACCTTCTGTTCTTAACACATGACACAGGCCCAGAAGGAAGTTTTTCTCTGATGTCTGCTGACTGTGGTTTGTGTCTTCAAGCCTGAGAAGTGATGGCTCTGCCCTTTTCATGGCCCTTCTTTGAAACGTCTAGGCATGGGTAGTTGGGACCTTGTAAACTGTCTAGTCCTTAAGGATTCCTTCTTCAGGATGTGCAATACCTGAATACTACCTTAGTACTAAATTATTATAATTGATTTCTTAACCTCCTCATTGTATGATTTCCCTCCACTTGCACATGTCTTCCCTGAGCAACAGTAAATTAAGAGTTTTATTATAAATAGCATATGTTTGCATGAATATACCTACCTAGAAATGATGTAAGATCTGAGATAATCTGCTTTGGAGCTCTTTCCAGATCGTATTTCTTTCATCACTCATTCAATGAATATTTAACGAGGGCCCACTTTGAGCTAGGCATTCTGCTCCACTTTGAGGATACTGTGAAATCAAACCGTTCTTTGTCCTCAGGGAGCTTATTAGGGGAGGGGGAAAAGAGCAACAGTCAAACAGTCAAAATAATGAACTGATCATTCCAATGATCAATGCACACACTGGAGGAGTGCAGGATGCTCTGAGTTTTTGCACTGGACATGATCTGGATTGGGTTAGGGCAGTGGTGTTGGCTGGAAAGACGTCCGTAAGAAAGACCTCCTTAAAAAGGTTAACAAGGGGAAGCAGAAAGGGGTCCTCTGGGCAGAGAAATCATCATGGACACGAGTCTCTGAGGTAAGAAGACACTTCACATGTCATCTCTTATGATTGAGGCAAAACTTGTATAATTTCTATACCAACAATTTTGACTCTGCTCCTAGATTAGCTTTATGTAGAGTCAAGCCGCCTCTGCTGCCATCCAACTTTAAACCGAACCTGATTCTCTGCAGTGGTCTCACAGGCTGTATGGTTGTACTTATCTGTGTATTTGGTCCTGCCCGGTTTCCCCTTGGAGACCAGGAAAGTTCTAGTGACATTTCTTGTTCTTTCCACCTCCACATCCCTGACTCGGAGTGGAGTTCAGATTTCCCCTTTCAACTTTATGAGCTGGTAGCTGGCTGACAAAAGTCTTCTGCAAGCCAAATGCTTGAAGTAGGAGAAAAATCCACGTGGAATGCTTTGTATCTTTTGTCCAAATTAGGAGCAAAAGGAAAGATCTTTCTCGCAAGCTTGAAGTTAGAAACAAAAGGTTGAGTAATTCCAGGCCTTTATAAAAATAATATCTACGTTTATATTCGGCCTTTTAGCTTTTCAGAGAACTTCCATATGCATTGTTTTTTTTCCTCCTTACTACATTTCTGTGAGATAGGTTGAAGTTATTATTATCCCTTTTTACCAATGAAGATAGGCTAAAACAGCGAAATCAAAGGGCAAATTAGTGGTGGTGCTAACACTGGAATCCAAGGCTTATTACTCCAAATCTAGTTAAAAACAGTGGGCTGGCATCTTACTCCCTTACTGATTTCAGCTGGACAGTCCAAAAGGATCACTGTGGCGGGAGTCACCTGATTTCCCTTTGACAACTCCTGATGCATCATGAGGCTAATTCTAAGGAAAATAACTGGGAGTTAACCTGGACTGTATTCTGGACCACAAATACAAAATTCTTCTGAGGAAATAAAACTTTTATTTCTGCCATTTTGTGGCCACTTTTGGTAAACCGTTAATAATGGTCTAGGTGATAATGTGACAGGCCAGCTATTTTTGTATGCATTTCTGCAAACAAAAAATAAATTTCCCTCCTTCATTACATTTGATATTTACCCATGAACTATGTTATCTAATGCTCATCAATATAAAATAAGAAATGCTTGGCAAAATAAGGACGTATTGAGTTCTAAAACACAAATATGCAGTATTATTTGTCAATAATTTAAACTTCTATATTTAAATTCTTGCTTTATAACAATTATCAGTTAATTTCTTGTGGCAACCTTGTAGAAGAGATTGATAACTTTCACATTATTGCTGATGACATAAAAACTAAACCATCAATGTTATGAGAAATATTTAGTGAGGCCATGAAGATCTGAAATTAGAATTCCAGTTATGTCAGCTGAATGAATTTCTTTCTCACTCATTCTTTTTAAAAATGGTCAGATTTTTCAAATTAGAATATATTTGTTAGTGCGCTGTTGTACCAGCCAAACACTTGCATTGGCAGAAAAATCACATAGCATGAAATTATTTAATAAGATGAATAATTTTTTAAGGTGAAACATTTTTATGCTCCATTATTTTAATCTGAAACTAGTAATGTACTCTTTGTCTCCCTTTCATTACAAAGAAAAATTGCTCGCCAATAGTTCTTTCTGAATATGTTCTGTAAACCTGGATGGAGTGGGAGATGACCATTCCTGCTCACCAGACCAGACTTTATACTTATAGGGCAACAGGCTAATGGCATTGACTCTGAGCTTGCTGTTAGTCCCTGGGCAGCAGGGCTGTGGTCCATCTACCCAGCATCCTGCTTCAAACATTGAATGAAATGGGATAACCATCTTCCAAGACACATGCCTTAAAAGCTTTTGAATATACCCTAAATATCCAAATTCTGCTTAACAATTTTCATTGTAGATTTATCTAACTATGAATTTCAAAGGGCCCTTTGGGGTATAATCCTAGTCTTTACTTTCACCTTTCTTTCCTACTATCTTCCTTTCTGCACCCTTCGCTTCAATAAATGACTTCTTGATATGGCTGCTTAAGATGCCTGCTTTAGAGATGTTCTCCCTTCTCATTTGCTGTGCCCTCCACCAGGAATTATCTTTTCCCGTCTCTGTTGGTCAAAACTACGCAAAATACAGCTCCAGTGACAGCTCCTCTCCAACATCTACCATCTACTGTTTGTGGCAATTCTCTTTTTTAAAATTTTATTTCAATGGAGATGTAGTCTCACTGTGTAGTCCAGGAGGGTCTCAAACTCCTGAGCTCAAGTGATCCTTCCACCTTGGCCTCCCAAAGTGCTGAGATAACAGGCATGAGCCACCTTGCCTGGCCGCAAATCTCATTTACTACCTTGTATTTCAGGTAGTTATGTACACATCTTGGCCTTAGGACGTTTAGAAATAAGCTTATGGTGGTAGGCTTTGTGTGTGTGTCTCTGCAGCACACTGGCTTTCTGTCTCTTTGAATACTAGATGTTGGTAGGCTCTCTTAAAGGGTTCACCTGGACCTGTGTTGCCTTCTACCCATTGCTATGTTGTTATTTGGGTGCAATGTCTCACTGTCTGCCTGGGTTCCCTTAGAAATTCGTAACACAGCGCTCTCAAATGTTTCTGTAAGCACATTTCCTGAGCCCTTACTTGCTGTTAGAATGTTCTTCTTACCTCCCGCAGCAAGATTTATCTCGCTGAACTCAAGTCACAAGACATGCAACGTTCACCATTCTGTCTAACAGGCATCACTTACATGTATGGGACTCAGCAGGGACAAAATGAATGCAGCACACCTGTGGAAGAGCTTACAGGATTCCAGAATACCATAGCCACATCATCCAGGAGCCTCTACCAACTTATACATACTAGATGCTGAATATACTTTGTAGAATTAATTTACCTAAGTTTATGAATATATTTATGTTTTCAATATATACTCCTTTTTTGAGTAACAATTCCATGGTTTTGCTACTTGCTGGATCAATCATTTTACTTATGTATTCTTTCAAGCATAAAGAGGATTTCCCCCTTGTTATAGTGACTTGGGATTTAGAGAACTGGCCTTTAATTTACCCTGATTTGCCTTCTGAGGTCCATATGTTCCAGCTACTTGAAGAATGTCTACCTTTTTTTTTTTTGACAGGGTCTCACTCTGTTGCCCAGGCTGGAATGCAATGGTGCGATCTCTGCTCACTGCAACCTCTACCTCCTGGGCTCAGGCAACCCTCCCACCTCAGCCTCCTGAGTAGCTGGGACTGTAGGCACGTGCCACCACATCCTGTTATTTATTTATTTTTTTTTGTAAAGACAGGGTTTCACCATGTTGCCCAGCTTGTCTGTTCCTGAGCTCAAGCAATCCACCCATTTTGGCCTCCCAAATTGCTGGGATTATAGGAGTGAACCATTTCGCCTGGCCAGAATTTCCACTTTTGTAGTGTTAGTGTGTGAGCCAGTATTGGATGTTTTTGCTTTTGGATTTCGTTCTCAACCTTTTACAGCTCTGCCCTGTATCACAGGAGGGCTGATCCCTGGAGGGTGCATTTCCCTGTTGGTGAAATTCTGGCAGAGTTCAGTCAGTGGGAGATTGGAAGGCAGATAAAGGGTGAAGCCAGGGTGGGGACACTGGCAGCTCCTCCACGGTTCCTATTGAGGCCTGCTGTGGCTCCAGCTGCTGTCAGTCAACTCCCCTGCCTCCCCAGGCTCCCATAAGATGGCCTCCTCCTTCCTACTATTACCAGTCTCCAGGCTGCCTCACCATTTTCTGGGAGATTCTTAGTACTTCCTGCATAAACAGTTTCTTATATGAAATTTCTGTCTGTTTAAAAATTCAGAATGGGTCATTTTCCTGGTTGGACCCTTGATTGGTGCAGTTTGCCTGAACCACTTTCACCAGCGTTAGCATGCAAAGATAACAAATTATGTGATTCCGCTGATCCTACTGATTGAGCAGAGTAGTGTTAATCCCCTCTAAAGCTTAAGACTGGTCCCTTTTCTCCCAACCATTGATGTGGAAAGGTGACTCTAACTGCTGGTGACGGTAATCTGTGTTAGTACCAGCCATGTGATCTTGGACAATTAATCACTGGATCTGCGTTTTCTTGTCTGTGAAATAAAGGGTATAATAATTCCTACCTGCCATTGTGAGGATTAAATGAATGAATACTTATAAAGTGCTTAGAACATTGGCACATAGTGAGCTATGTGTAAGTGTTATCTATAATTGTTATTTAACCACAATGAGTGCATTATCTTTTCTTGCCTGCTAGTTTGATTATGAAAATGGTGAAGTAAAAGCTAATTTTTCTTAGGGTTATCATGACTTAATTAGATTTGTAACTTGTCTTCGTGAGTCAGCCAAAGACAAATGGAACCTATTAACTTCGTAAAATTTGATATTTGGCTCTCAGCTTTATCATTGGCAATATTGTAAGAGTTAACCACACGAAGTTATTATTGCATTTGTGGAAAATGGTGGGAGGCATTATGTCTGCTATGAAATTCTCCCTTTTGAATGATTTCTTTTAGAAATTCAGGCCAAAAAAGGCATGTTTTCTTTAGAGACATGTTAAAGCTTTCTTCTTTTTCATCACAGTAATTTTGTAAATGGTCTTGAATCCCTCTTTGCTTTGGTTGCCAGGGAGCTCAGAACTAAATTTAAAGTTTGGTTTTAATATCTGGGCTGGTTCCTCCTTTTTTTTTTTTTTTTTTTTTTTTACATTTATGTCTCTACTGTCATATGGCCTTAGTTTTCTAATTGAAAATTTAGTTTTTGTTTGATTCCCTCTTTAGATTTTGCCATTTATATTCATGTTGTAAGTTATGGCACAATTCTTTGTGGAACAAGATGTAGTAGAAATAAATAACACTAAATTTGTAGAGTTTTTAGAATGTGTTGTGAGTTTTCCATCAATATGTTATTCTGTGTCACCAAATTCCTTTTGGAATATATAGTCATTTCCTGCATAATGATTTTCAGAGAGCTAGGGACTGCATATATGATGGTGGTCCCATAAGATTATAACACAATATTTTTACTGTATCTTTTCTGTATTTAGATAGCTACAAATTTTCAAATTTAGGTACCCTACTAATAGCATTGCCTACAGTTTCAGTACGATAACATGCTGAATAGGTTTGTAGCCTAGGAGCAATAAACTATACCATACAGCGTAGATGTGTAGTAGGCGATACTACCTAGATTTGTGTAAGTACACTCTATGATGTTTGCACGATGATGACATCACCTAAAGACACGTTTCTCAGAACTTATCCCTGTTGTTAAGCAATGCATGGTTGTAATCTCAATGTAAAAAGTAACATTCTTAGCTATATTTTTTCATCATGGTATGTATTGGGAAGTCCATGTGGTTTGGTCATATGCCTCAGTCATTTTTATTTCAGAATGAATTATATTCTGAAATAATATAGTTGTTATTGTTATTCGGGAAAGTGGTTTTGTGGTCAGGTAAGTTTGGGAAATACCCAGTAAGCTTCATTGCTTCAAGATTTTTCAGGACTGGGAGCCGTGACTCATGCCTTTAATCCCAGCACTTTGGGAAGCCAAGGAGGGTCACTTGAGGTCAGGAGTTTGAGACCAGTCTGGCCAACATGGTGAAACTCTGTCTGTACTAAAAATACAAAAATTAGCTGGGCATGGTGGCACATGCCTGTAGTCCCAGCTACTCGGGAGGCTGAGGCAGGAGAATTGCTTGAACCTGGAAGGCAGAGGTTGCAGTGAGCCGAGATCACGCCACTGCACTCCAGCCTGGGTGACAGAGAGAGACTCTGTCTCAAAAACAAAAACAAAAACAAAAACAAAAAATTTTTTGGAGTCTTTAATTTGTTCAGGTAAACAGTCGGCCCTACGTATCCCTGGGTTCTGCATCTGCTGATTCAACTGACTGCTGATAAAAAAATATTTTGGAAAAAAAACCCCAAACCCAAACCAATTAAAAACAGATACAAAAGTAAGAAAACACGAATTTTAAAAGACTATTTATGGCATTTATATTATATTAGGTATTATAAGTAATCTAGAGATGATTTCAAGTATGCAGGAGGATGTGCATAGGTTAAATGCAAACACAATGCCATTTTATATAAGGGACTTGAGCATGGGCAAATTTTTGAACCTATTCCCCTGTGGATACTGCAGAACAACTGTATTGTTATTCTCTAAAAGAAAGCAATATAAGGTAGCAATTTTCCAACTTAATATGACCAAGGCACTCCCCTCAAATTCCCGCAATTTTTTTTCTCTCCAATTTTTTTTTCCTAACTGAAACTCCAGTTAATATTTTAAGGAACTAGGGTTCTCAAGTATAGGCCAATTTCCCATAGACGTGGTTTTGCCTACATTGGCAAGTGCCACTTTTTCAATAAGTCCATACGAAAAATCTGAAAGGGCTGTTCACCATTAATTAAAAGCATTCCTTAGAATCAGAAATCTTGAAGCTGCCTTAATATTGGAAAAAAAGTCTTATTGTAATAATAAATGAAGATTATTTGGAAACAAATATACATTTTTAGTGCTGGATCTTCACTGTTTTTGCTTAAAGTCTACTCGTCTGGGCAGAAATATAAAATCAAGGACCATGTTACTAATGTGACATTTAAGCTGTCAATATCATGGAGCCACGCTTTAGCTTTAGACAGAGTCAGATTAGAAATGAGTCTAAGAGTTAAAGAGATCAAGCTGTGAATAGAAGAATTTTTTAAATGACATGCTTGAGAAATGAAAGTAATTACTTTTGAACACTTTACTATATATATATATATATATATATATATATATTTCTGAAACACAAAGCATAATTTTATTAAGATTGACAAGGCCAATCTATAATTAAAGCAGTTCAGAAAGACATTTTAACAAAGATTTACTTTTTCTTAAAGTGGAACACAATGGATACTGCTAAGTGGAGCCATCTAATAATAAAGCATTCTGGCTGCCTGCCTTTGGTTCCAGTGAGCACAGTGGGGCTGGCTCCAGAATTCTAGATTCCTCTATTTATGCGGACATTTTTTTCCAGAGAGTCGATACCTTCCAGCTCAGTTTTCCTATCCTAATCAAAATCAAAACAGTTAACATTCGTTTCACACTTAACATTTACCAAATTTGCATATGTGTCATCTTGTTTGTTATAACAAGATGGATCAGGAAAGTGTTAGTAGAGATAATTATGCTTGGTTGGTTAGGAGTTCAAGCCATGGAGTCAGACAGACCCTGGGTTTAAAGCCAGTTCTACCATTAACTCTGTAACTTTGGGCAGGTCACCTAATCACTCCAAGCCTCAGCTTCCTCTTCTATAAAATGGGAGCAATAATATAATCTAATTTATAAAATTTTTGTAGGATTAAATGAGATAATCCAAAGTGCTTGGAGCATAGTAAATGCTCAATAAACACATAACTATTATTATTTTAAACTATAGAAAAATTTGCTAAACAAATTGCAGAACTAATTCTATTTATCTGTTGCAACACTGAGAAAAAAATAAAATCTGATAAACATTTTTGGAACATGGCTGGTTGTAATGGCTCATGCCTGTAATCCCAGCACTTTGGGAGGCTGAGGCAGGAGGATTACTTGAGCCCAGGAGTTCAAGATCAGTCTGGGACACATAATGAGACCCTGTCTCTACAAAAATTAAAAAAACTAAAACAAAAACTTACCTGGACATGGTGGTACATGCCTGTAGTCCTGGCTACTTGAGAGACTGAAGCAGGAAGGTCATTTGAGCCCAGAAGTTTGAGGCTACAATGAACTAAGATTGCACCACTGCACTCCAACCTGGGTGACAGTGAGACCTCATCTCTTAACAATTGTTTTTTTCTTTTTTTGGAACGTGATAGCAAATACGAAAAGGAAATGTTTGTGGAAATAGAAGATGATAATGAACAGAGGCAATAGTCTAACATTTATAAAAGTAGAAACATGGCAAACCATTAGAGCATTTTAAAGTTAAATTATAAATAAGTTAGTTGATAACTAACACCATACATTCTTTAATGAATTTAGAAGAAAATTAGATTCAAGAAGGGTGACTTGTTCAAGGTTGCAGAAACAGGAAGAGCTAGGATATGAACTCAGATCTCCTTATTCCCAGTGAGGAAATCAAACAGTGCTAAGCTGGGGACAGCTGCCTGCCTGATGAGTATGCTGCTGACCCTGCCTAACAAGGTCCTGGCATGAGTTCTACCATGACATCAGGATAAAGGGTGTGGGGGTGGGCCAAAGAGCAGGAGTATCAGAATTGGACAGATAAGAGTGCAAATCCAAATGGTGTCACTTTTTAGCTCTGTGAAATTGGGATAATAATTCAGAATCGTTGTAAAATTTAGTGAGATGATGCTTACAAAGTGACTGGGTAGATTGGTTATGGTTGAGAAGTCCAGTGGTGGGTAGGGGGCACCTCTTCTACGCTAATCTAGGCAGAACAGGTTTGGAATGGCCCCAGTCCTCACCCCATAGGGTGGAGACTTAGACACAATGGATTTTATTTCCTTTACCCAGATATAAATAAGGAAATAGAAAGGCTTTCTCATCCCCATTATTTTTTAACAACCTTGTTTATAAACTTTATCTACATAATCCAAAATAAAATATTAAAGCTCCTTAATAGGCTCTTAGAAGTAGCATTTTGGCAAGCGCTTCTGAACGTGTTTACTGCATCTTGGGTTTGTAGTTACAGTAAGTCAATATGTACTTTTAGATATAATTTGAAGTTTACACTTTAATATTAGATACATAAAAGAACCTCAGAAAATGACATACTCAAATAATGCTCCATCAACATTTGATATTAACTACCATCAATTGGGAGTAACATAAGCATTTAGGTGTTACAAAAATATCTTGAATTTTGTGAGCTGAGGAACATTGAGGGCAAGGAACAGAGCAGGAAGGGGAGAAGGGGACCATGGAAAATGTCAGCTGAAGCCTGAGGAAGGAGTCAGGACAGGAAAAGACACTGAGGACTGTGGGTCATTGTAATATAAGGTATGCATAACAGATCTTATGGTCTACAGAATAGAATAGGTGCAAGCATCTGAACACACATATAAATATAAAAACAAAATTGAGTCGGTAATTTGATTTTTGCTGGCTCTCTGGCAATAACCACATTTCCCTGCCTCTTGCCTCTGCTCTCTTCCTCTGGTGTAAGTTAGGGGCATCTCATATACATCTCATCTCACATGCTCTTACAATGTAACCTTAACATGCCTCAACAGAGCTAGGGTTTATGCTCCCTCTCATTGAGCCAAAAGAATGTAGCAGAAGTGACTCCAGTTGACTTTCAAAGCTAGGTCATAAAAGGCAATATGGCGTCCACCTGGCTCTCTCTCAGAACAGCTGCCCTTGGAACCATGTTGTGAGGAAGCTCAGGCCACATGGCGAGGCTTCATGTGGATGTTCCAGTTGACAGCTCCAGCTGGGCCCCCAGCCAGTCACCAGCACCAATCACCTGATTGTGAATGAATGAGCCTTTAGAGGATTCCTGCCCCCTGCCTTTGATTCTTTCAGCCAATGTCTGAGACTTTAAGTAGAGTCAAGCCAGCCTTGCTATGCCCCATTTGAACCCTTGACCCATAGGAACTGTGGGAAATAATAAATGATTTTTGTTGTTTTAAAAGTCTCTTAAGTTTTGGGGTGATTTACTACACAACCACAGTAATACAGAGCAAATTCTTTTCCCAGTTATTTCTGAGAATCCCTGGGGGCATCACAAATGCATCTCATAAATGACCTTCTCATGCTGTTCAGCTTTGTTTCCTGTGGGATGGACACTGCTCAAGAAGTCATGCAAAGTGCAATGCATGCAAGGGTGACCGGGATGATTAGAACTAGGGCAGGCTTGCTTGGGAAACTTCACATGTAGCTGGAGAATTTTGATTAGTTATTTGAAATAAGCTGGAGAGTAGCTGTAAGACCATTACCTGAAAGAGAAATAACATATGACACTATTTGGAGGTTTAAGTATGTGTACATAAGTATGTGTACTTATTGCATACATAGTCAGTTGCATGCTGGGTATGAAGTTGGGGGATTCAGCTCCAGGGGGAGGGTGGAGGAGTTCCATTTAGGGGTACAAACAGCAGGCAACATGACCCTTTCAAGTGCTGCCCATTTGGTCATAGACTCTCAGCCTTCATACCCACAGTCACCATCTTTTCAGGGACTCTAGAGAATGTGGTTTGGAATGCAGGAGGAGTCAGGAGATCTTGTATATACTTTGGCCACTGGGAAATGTCTGCTTCTGTACTGGACTGGTTCAAAGGAAGAACATTTAGAATTGTGTTTGGCTGCAAGTAACATAAAACCTGAAGAAATGGTGGCTAAAACAAATAAGAACTTTTATTTTTTTCTCATGTAAAAGAAGTCCAGAGGGAGGCATCAGGGAGCTGGTATATGGTTCTGTGATGTCATCTTGTTACCTCATGGTTACAATACATCAGCTCCCTTTCCAGACATCACATTTGAACTTTAGACAGGAGGAAGAAGGAAAGGCAAAATATAAAAAGGTACATGCCAATTTTTTTTTAAAAGTGTATTCTCACTGTGTCCACCATTGCCTTAAGGAGCTTTCCTAGAAGCTCTACCTAAACAATTCTATCTATACCATACTGGCTAGGGGATGAGAGTCATGTACGCTTCCCTAGTTGCAAGATATCTGGGATATGTAGTTTAGTAGGTGGGCACATTTTGCCTAAACCAAACAGTGGATCTTCTGTCAAAAAAGAAGCCATGGAGTTTGGACCATTCTGAGAGTGGTTCCTGATTTTAACAAGGGGGGCTGATTTTAGCGAGGCTACGTGGTATGCTATTAATAGAAAAAACACAGGCTTTGGAATCAGAAAGAAAAATACCAATTACTTGGTGTGTGATATTGGGTCAAAGACTCACTTCCTTTGTGCCTCATTTCCCCTGGTTTTAAAGATTACATTACATTAAATTTTTTAAAAAAAGACACAAAATGACCAGCACAGCACTTGGACATAGGATACTTGCAAGACAATTAGTTCCTCTTTTTGCAAAGGATCTTAGCTAGGACATGCAGAGTCCAGAACAATTAGACTCTCCCAAGTCCCCTAGGCCCTTCTGCATAAGCAGGAAGTAAACTCCCTATCCCTGTCCTCAGCCAGAATGAAGGCCCCAAGGAATCTAAACCCCTTAATGCCAGGAGAGACAAATGGAACTCCTGCGGCAGGTTTGTGGACTTTGGAGACACTGACCCTTCTGAAACCCTTCTCCTGAAGAAGTCTAGGAACTGCGTAGGAGTATTGGAGGTGCCTTTATAAACAGCTCTGTATGAAGAGGTGATTAACTTAGATGGTTGGCATCTCTCCGTAGTCATAAGATGTGGGTTTTATGAAATATAGGGTAAGAGATTTCAATTGGTGACAGTCTTAAAGGCCTTGATGACTTAATATGAAAATGAAAGAAGTTGACATTATGATATGATTAGATGGGTGCTTAAGGGTGAGAAGAGAGACGGAGAGAGGAACAGAGACCATCACAGATGGCATTTCCCCAGGCTAGGCACATGAGGGCTCAGAGCTGTGGCTGTGGAATTATTTAGTTAAGGTAATGCTAATTCCTAGTACAGATAGACTCTCCAAAATCTCAGTGGATTTGTACAACAGAAGTTTAGTTCTCACTCTTGTAAAGTTCAAAAAAGGTCCAGATTGGGGCAGTTTTCCTCCAAGTGATTTGGAAACTCAAGCACCTTTCATCTCCTGGGTCCTTCATCATCAATGATAGGCAATGACAGGGAAAGAACATGGATGATCCTGCATGGGTGGTTTTGTGGGCCAGTCCTGGAAGTAATGCTCATTCATTGTATTAACTAGAAATCAATCACATGGTTACATCTCTTTCTGCAAGAAAGGCTGGGAAATGCAATCCAGCTGTGTACCCGGGAAGGCTGGAGAAATGGGTTTTGTGAATATCTAGCTGGTGTCTACCATGGAGATGAGAAAAAAGTCCAAGTCAAAACTGTAGCCTTTGAATAACAAAACCTTAGGCCCCAAATAGGATTTTAAAGTCATTTAGTTCATCCTCCTTATTTTGAACTTAGTTCCATTTCAAATAAAGGCAACAGCCTTTGCACATACTGTGCTAGGGTTTGTGGGCAACCCAAAGAGGAGCTCCATCCTGCCTCATCCCTGTCTTTCCTCTGAGGAAGACAATGCCACGTGGGAGGGGGCAGAACAGGAGCCAGATGTGTGTAATGAAATGTAAGGTGCAACAGAGGATTACTAAATGACAGGGGATGTTTCAGAGGTGTTTCACTTCAATGTTAGTGGAATATGTAAGTGTGAAGATGGTACTATAAAGCTGGTAACAATCAGTAAACATTAGCTTTAGCCAAGTGGTTCTTGAAGTGTGATCCCTGGACCAGCCACATCAGGCTCATTTGGCAACTCGTTGGAATTGCAAATTCTCAGGCCCACCCCAGATCTACTGAGTGAGAAACTCCAGGGCAGAGTCCAGCAATTGTGTTTTAGTAAGCCCTCCGGTGTTCTAATCTATGGAGTTTGCAAAACTCTGCCTCAGAGTACGTCAGCTTTGCAGATATATATATATATATATATATATATATATATATATATATATATATATATATGTATTTTAGATGTTCAGGCCTTTGAGACACACTAAACTGTAAAGGTTTCCACTGTTCTTCCATGTTTATTCCAATGTTGTAAGATTATTTTATCATAAATATCACATAATATCTGAAACCTAAAGAAACTATATAAAGTTATATAGATTGTATTTTCAACAGTTATCCAAACTGTTATGTATCATTAGTTTAATATTCTTTGGAATTGTAAGGGCATTTTGATCTAAAGGTCAGTTAGTGCTTAATTGCCTTTTTGGTCATTAATGGTGTTGTACACTGGAGCTTTTATAAGTCATGGCTCATAGATTCCTCGCTGTACTCAATAGCAGTGATACAAGGGAAACAACCAACCATCCATCACCGTCCAATCACTGAAGTCAGAAGGGCCCATTTCTTCACTGGTTTCACTGCATATCGCACCCTGACCCCCATTTATTACCATAGCAGGTATCGGAGGGTGGTGACATGAGGGGCAATGAGGCTTCAGGAGCCGGTGCTAACAGTGATACAAGATTAGGGGAAGTGTCAGCTCTTCTGAGAGGCAAGAATTTGCTCAGAAGTATGATGACCTTGCTTCTAAATCTCAGTTCTGCCACCACTGACTCTATGAGACCCTTTTGATTTTCATTTCTGTGACATAAAAGACCTGGGTTTTGTCTGTGGGTTTTAACTTCTTTGGAGCCATGGTCCCCTTCAGAATCTCTGGAAGCTGGGACTACTCTCCCCCGAATATGTACGTGTGCATATATACCCCCAGTCCACCGCCCTGGAATAGATGGTCTCTATGAGCCATTCCAGCCCTGACCTCATTGAAAGTTCTTATGCTTCTAGGAAACACTATGGAAAGGAAAAGTTCATTACTTATATTCTGGAAATAAATGTTGCCATCATCCTTCATGAGCCCGTGAGTGTGTAAGTTTCATGCTGTAAAAAACACCTTCAATCTAGTTTAATCTAATTAAATCTAGTTAATGAAGTCACTCTGATCTGTCACGTTGGTCTCAAGGTAGGGAAGTGGGCAATTCATTCCCAGCGTTCAGGTAGGAAAAAAGGCAAAGGGCTCACACTTTTTTTATAAAGTAGAAAGAAAAGTTTTACATTTTCTTTAAGTTTTCATTTGTTATTTTCAACAGGGTTAGGAAGCAGCCAATCACAACTCAAGCTATTGGGTAGTAATTATCCTTCATCCGCTAATTTCTAGGCAGGAGAAATATGATTAAAATGAATTTCCGCACAGCTGTTGATTAGGCATAATGGCAGAGTCATCATCATAAAACTAATAATCAGAGCAGAGCTAACATTTGGAAAGTTATTGTTGAGTAACTGGAAGGCTCTAAAAGCCAAAAACAATGTCCAACTAACTAGAAAATTACCACCGCCCCCACATACTTTCCTGTCTACACTTCAATATCAATTAAACTCAGCAAACTAAAACCAGTTAATTACATCAATTTTGAGGTCAACTTTCAACAACTCAAACCTCCATGATAAACAAACCACAATATTGAAAGCTTTTTTGAGAAATCAATAAACAAACAGCCATCATTCTAGGAAAAGCTGCAACACAGTTAACAACACATCAATAAATTATAAACAAACTTTGTACTTTGATTAGCTCAAACCCCCTGTTGCCTCCCCCTGCCCCGAATACGCATTCCCATTCCATTCAGGCCAGTGTGCCTGTGGCCCATGGATGCTGCAGTTGGGCAGCTATTGGAGGTCTCTGCTAAGCAGCTCTTTGCAATTGCAAAGCTCCCACTGGAAAACAGAGATTAATGAGCTCACAAATGGAACAGCACATAATTTCAGATCTTGGTGATGATAACAAGGAGCTCTTTAGGATTCTCCTTGTTTGATAACAGAATCACTTTCTTTTTTTCATTTGTCATCCAGAAGTCTAAAGTCAGTGGCAGTAATGGAAAATTGGGCTAATGTGGAGATATTCCAAACAGAACAAGAACAAATGGGATTCTTGGCTTGTCTCTCATTGGAATCCTGACTGAAGACCACTGGACAAGGTCTGTCAAGACTCTAACTGCGATCCATTGGAAGTCATTGGAGAGCCAAAGGTGAGTGAAAATGAATGTATACTAGGGAGGTGTGGTAAGATGGCCAATGGTAAAGACAGTTGCAACTCTAGGGCATTTATGTTTGGAGTATTACCATCCTTTGTTGTTTTCTCTCTATTTTTGCCTCCTCTTACTTTTTTTTTTCTTTTTATTCATTTACATTTCTTAGAACTCTCTTTCATTGTCCTGGCTGGAAGCACTGGATTCCTTCTATCAAATGAACTAAAATATTTTCCAGAATGTCAGGTCAATCTGGGCAAACTTTCTCAACATAACCATCCCTACATTCCAGTATCCCTCTTTTTCATTTTTCCTTTAAAAATAAACATGCATTTTTTCTCAAAAGTGACTGAGCTCTGTACTCCAGGCAACCACTGTTTTAGAGCATCCAGATGCTTTGACACATGATTTTATATTTTAATAGAAGAAGGCTGAATATGGATTACAAAATCATCTGTCTCCTTTTCCATCGCAAGGATGCGACAACTCAATCTCAATTCCCCAACAAATAGCAGTCTTCTCACGTGGGTAAAACTCCACAATGTTAAAGTCATTGCTTTGCAAAGACATTCTCATAAGATTCTATTTCCAGGAAAACTCAAAATTTCTAGTGCTACGAGTGTTGGTCACTTTGACAGAGGAGAGATGGTCAAATATTTGAAGTTTTCGTCAAGAATTAAGGAGTTATCTACCTCCCCCCCACCCCCCCAGGATTACTTTGAGGAAAAGGAATGAAATGTAGAGGCTCTAACTGTGAGGAGTTGGAGGACAAAGACTCCACTGGCAGAAGCATGAACTAAAGGGAAAAGATGATGAGAATTATGGCAGGGCACTGAATTCGCAGGGAAGGAGTTCTCTTGAACAATATTGGTCAGTGTTTGTCCTCAACTCTGCACACAAAGCTGTAGGCCTTGTTGCCTACTTTCTGGGTTACAATTGAAGCCAACAACTCTAGTTCCCCAGGACCAGAATGGGCCCCTCCTACTCATGGTTCTAGGAGGATGATGCACAATTCCTACTCACGCCCTCTTTGGAGAGGGCTCAGCTTCCCTGCTTGGGATGGGATTCCTGGCAGTGTGCCAGGAGATATTCCTGGAGAATTTCACGAGGTCTAAACTAGGGAAAAGTTTCACTTCCCATCCCCTTGTAGTTTCTTCTCAACCCCCTATGTTCTCATTCTCATATTTTAAGACATGTCTATTAATGGCATGATATAGAATGGATTGAGGTAGATTAAGAAAAAGTTGCAATAATGTTGAGATGTTAAGATTAGTGTTTCTGCTATAAGTCTTGTAGAATCACTGGAAGTTTTGAAGTGCCAAAGGATGTCCAGAGACCTCAGAACGACTTACTAAATCTTTGCGTTTCTTCATCTTTTTATTTCAGGATCTGGGTAGTCTCATTTTGACTTCACTGAATTTCTCAAATTTTGCCTGCTGTAGCCCAAATTAGACTCTGCTTCTCCTTCTCTTGCCATCACCAGGAAAAGGGTGGGAAGGGGTAATGCTGAAGTTGAGGTGTATTAGTCCATTCTCACATTGATATAAAGGACTACCTGCAAGGTGGGCTGATCACTTGAGGTCAGGAGTTTGAGACCAGCCTGGCCAACATGGCGAAACCCCATCTTTACTGAAAATACAAAAAAAAAAAAAAAAAGTAGCTGGACATGGTGGTGGGTACCTGTAATCTCAGCTACTTGGAAGATTGAGACATTAGGATTGCGTGAACTGGGGAGCGGGCAGAGGTTGCAGTGAGCCAAGATCATGCTACCGCACTCCAGCCTAAGCAACAGAGCAAGACTCCATCTCAAAAAATAAAAAAATTAAAAAAAAAAAAAGAAAGAAAAAAAGGACTACCTGAGACTGGGTAATTTATAAAGGAAAAAGATTTAATTGACTCACAGTTTCACAGGCTATACAGGAAGCATGGCTGGGGAGGCCTCAGAAAACTTATAATCATGGCAGAAGGCAAAGAGGAAAGAGGCACATCTTATGTGGCAGGAGCAGGAGGAAGAGAGCAAAGGGGGAAGTGCTGCACACTTTTAAGGAAGCAGATCTCATGAGAACTCACCATTTTCATAAGAACAGCAAGGGGGAAGTACTCCCCGGATATGGTTTGGCTGTGTCCCCACCCAAATCTCATCTTGAATTGTAGCTTTCATAATTCCCATGTGTTGTAGGAGGGACCAGGTGGGAGATAATTGAATCATGGGGGCGATTTCCCCTATGCTGCTCTTGTGGTAGTGAATAACTCTCACAAGATCTGATGATTTTATAAGGGGAAACTCCTTTCTCTTGGCTCTCATTCTCTCTCTGGCCTGCTGCCATGGAAGATGTTCCTTTCACCTTCCACCACGATTGTGAGGCCTCCCCAGACACATGGAATTGTGAATCCATTAAACCACTTTTTCTTTATAATTTACCCAGTCTTGGGTATGTGTTTATCAACAGTGTGAAAATGGACTAATACAGTCCCCATGATGCAATCACATCCTGGCAGGACCCTCCTCCAACATTGAGGGTTACAATTTGACACGAGATTTGGGTGGGACACAAAGTTGACCCATATCATTAGCAGAGAAATTGCAGGAATTTACTTTGATTGAGTGTGAGAAGATGACTCCACATCATTCTCTGCATGAGTTGGCATCATACAATTAAGAGAGTCTGATAGACTGATCAGATCTTATAACCTAGACCAAGGAGGCCATTATATCATTCATCACAAGTCTGCAGGCAGGCCCTGGTCAAGGTTGGCCTAGGGAGGAGAAAAAGAAAAGAGGAAGCAAGTCGTGATGGGTCAATACCACCTTCTCTTTCTCAGCCTTCCACACCCTAGCCTCTGCTGTTATTCTCAGCTGATGATCTCACTTTCCAGGTTTTTAGGAAAACAGAAGCCAGACGTACAAGTCTACGGAGGTAGGGCCTCTCTTCTCTATAGTTTGAGTCTCTCCTCCCACCAAAGGCCAACCCTCCACTTCACCTTCTCAAGGATCTTTTCCCTTTGTTTCTCCTCTCACTTTGAAATCTTCAGCATTTCTCCCCCACTTTTTTTTTTTTTTTAGATAGAGTCTCACTCTGTCCCCTAGGCTGGAGTGCAATGGTGCTATCTCAGCTCACTGCAACCTCCACCTCCTGGGTTCAAGTGATTCTCTTGCCTCAGCCTCCCGAGTAGCTGGGACTACAGGTGAGTGCCACCACACCCGGCTAATTTTTATGCTTTTAGTAGAGACCGGGTTTCAGTATGTTGGCCACACTGGTATCAAACTCCTGACCTCATGATGCACCCGCCTCAGCCCCCAAAAGAGCTGGGATTACAGGCATGAGCCCCCACACCCAGCCAGCATCTCCCACTTTACTCAATTACTGTCATCACTAGATAGACATGTCCTTAAAAACACAGAATAACCCCCCCTCAACCCATATGTTTCTCCTGATGCTTTCCCATTTCTCTTTTTTCAAATGCCAGCATCAGGATATGGGTAGGAATGGCAGTAGGGTGATCCAGAGAAGGTAACAAGGGAAGAAAATATAACTCTATTATGAGAACAGTTTAGACTTCTCCCTGCACAGGAAGGCGGAGTGGTGATGGGTACTTGTAGGTAAATGTGAGCAGAGTGTGAGGATGAGTGTTCATTCTAATAAGCATTTAGTGAGCACCTACTCTCTGACAGATACTCTGCCAAGTGCAGGGAACGTAAGGATGGCTAGCATTTTGTCTCTTCCCTGTGAGTGCAGAAGTGTGAGCCTAGAAAAGAGAGGAGGAGAGGAAGAAGGAAGAGAGAAGAAGGAAGGAAGTCAAGTCAGCAAGAGAAGCTAACTGTCCCCATCGCCAATCTCACCTCCATCCCAGTAACACAGATTCCTGGGGCTTGCTAAAAATGATGGCTAGGATCATGGCCTCTAATATAACATCTTCTTTAGAAAGCCCTGAATGGCTTGAACTTAGGAGGTCGAGGCTGCCGTGAGCTGTGATTGTGTCACTGCACTCCAGCCTGGACAACAGAGCAAAAACCCTGTCTCAAAAATAAAAATAAAATAGAAAGCCCCTGAGATTTATTGAGACCTTGTTCTTCACAACTCTGCTTTCAGCTTCCTATCCTTATATTCTTGAGCACACTAGGCCTTTTACCCAGCCCAGGAGCAGCAGCAGTAGGGCTGGGATCAAAATGGTAGTCGAGTATTAGTACAATTTTCCAAGAGCCATAACCTTAACCTAGTAGCTAGGCTCCAGATGTTTCTGTCAATGCACAGGTCTTTTAGGGAGCCTCCTATAGACTCAAACACATAACTCTTCTGGTTTAAGTGTCAATATGCTTTAGTTTTTTGTTGTTTGTTTGTTTTTTGAGACAGAGCCTCACTGTGTCACTCAGGCTGAAGTGCAGTGGTGTGATCTCGGCTCACTGCAACATCCACCTCCCGGGTTCAAGCGATTCTCCTGTTTCAGCCTCCTGAGTAGCTGGGACTATAGGCACATGCCACCATACCCGGCTAATTTTTGTATTTTTAGTAGAGACAGGGTTTCACCATATTTGTCAGGCTGGCCTCAAACTCCTGATCTTAGGTGATCTGCCTGCCTTGGCCTCCCAAAGTGCTGGGATTACAGGCATGAGCCATCATGTCCGACCAATATGCTTTAGTTATAATGGTCACTTAAAAACTAAGAAAATTGTTTCTCACTCTGTGTTCATGCTGTAAGATTGAGGTGACCTTGAGAAGGCAAAGCATTTCCTCTTAACACCTTTCATGTTCTGTATCATTTAAAGATAGTGCTGGGCTACATGCAAGAGGAAGTGGCACTGGCAGTGGCTGAAATAAGTAAGGAGGTTATTTATCTCATGCATCAAAGAATTCCAAGGTAGGCCATAGGGCGGATACTGCAGGTCGTGGTGACCCCAAAGATCCAGGTCCCTTCTCTCTTCCTGTTCTACCACATTCAGATAAGTGCTTGGCACTTGTCTGCTTGCTTATAATACAGCAGCTGAAGATCCAGGCAGGGCATCTATATTACAGACAGGAAGGAAAAAAGGGGGCACAGGGCAAGAGGCTAAAGTGCCCACCAGCCAAGTCAGTCTCCTCTAAAAAGCTTTCCTGGGATCTCTACGCAGTGGATTCCACTTATATCTCACTGATCAGAACTGGGGCACATAAGCCTCTTACTGTAAGGGAATCTGCAGAGGTATTTTAGTTTTCTAGCCTTTTTATGTGATGAAGACAAGGGAAAATTGAGCACTGGATGGCTTTTGGGTAGCTCACAGTGGGTGCCAAACACCCCATGGAGCTTTCTCCCTGAAGCAGGAGTTTTCAGCCTGAATGTCCATTAGTATCTCTGTGGGCTTTCAAAATTAAAGCCCGGGAGTCCTCAGACCAATGAAATTAGAATCTGCAGGTGGAATATAATGTCAGTAATTTTACTTTTTTAGAGACAGAGTCTTACTCTATTGCTCAGAATGGAGGGCAGTGGTGTAATCATAGCTCACTGTAATGCAGGCCTCCTGGCTCAAGTGGTCCTCCTGCCTCAGCCTTACAAGTACCTGGAACTACAAGTGCATGCCACCATGCCTGGCTAATTTTAAAGTTTTCTGTAGAGATGGAGGACTTGCTATATTGCCTAGGCTGGTCTTGAACTCCTGGTCTCACACAATCCTCCTGCCTCAGCCTCCCAAAGTGCTGGGATTACAGGCGTGAGTCACTGTGCCTGGGCTACATCAGTAAAGTTTTAAAATCCTCAAGTGATTCCAATGTGCAGCCAAGATCTGAAGCCATTATTCTGCAGGCTGCCCTGAGTGTTAATTTTAATGATTCTCATTAGGAACACGTGATAGACTATAAAATGTTAGAGGTTGGACAGGACCTTCATCATCATAGAACAAGATTTGCTCAAGGTTAAATTTGTAGTCAATGAAGAGTTTGGGGTGGCATAGCCCGATCCTCCACCCCACCCCTGCAAATAATAATAGCCCCTGCTCAAGTTTCCGATTATATCCAGTCAAATGCAATGTGAAATATGTGGCTGTTTGGAAGAATTAAACCTTGATCCAATTAGTACTGAAGGTTGAGGAGAGCAGGTAGCCTTGGACTGTAGCTGTCTCTCCTACACTCCAGTAATGATGCTCAGCTTGAAATCCAATTTGGGATGAGTGTGTAATTTAAATGTTTATTTAATTCAGAGCCACTTCTCTGTAAATAGGATGCTCAGGGGCTTGAATTACCAAAGCTCTCTCTACCCAAGGCTCCCTTACTAATCTGCTCCTGACATTATTCACTGTGTGTGCAGCTGCCAAAAAGCCCAATGCTAAATGCCCTCATTTAGCTGGAGGTTTTGTCTTCTGAAGCCAAACAGTTGGTCTGTCGAAGTCCCTGGTGGTGTTGATTAACATGGGGTTTTCCAGACTTTTGCATTGATGACAGCCTACAGATTATCCATCCAAACTGAAGCTTAGGGAGGTGGAGTGACTTGCCGAAGGTCACCGAGACTATTTGTTACAGCACCAGGATAATAACATCAGTCTTTAGGTTAACTCGACTGGAGGTTGTGTGTGTGTGTGTGTGTGTCTGTGATGTGGTTAGGCTTTGTGTTCCTACCCAAATCTCATCTTGAATTGTAATCCCCATAATCCCCACAATCCCTATAATCACCAAGTGTCAAGGGAGAGAGCAGGTGGAGGTGATTGAATCATGGGGCAATTTCCCCCATGCTGTTCTCATGATAGTGAGTGAATTCTCATGAGATATGATACTTTTATAAAGGGCTTTTCCCCTTTGCTCAGTTCTTCTCCTTCCTGCTGACTTGCAAAGGTGCCTTGCTTCCCCTTTGCCTTCTGCCACAATTGTAAGTTTCCTGAGGCCTCCCAGCCATATGGAACTGTGAGTCAATTAAACCTCTTTCCTTTTATAAATTACCCAGTCTTGAGTAGTTCTTTATAGCAGTATGAAAATGGCCTAATACAGTGTGTGTGTGTGTGTGTGTGTGTGTGTGGGTTTTGTGTTTTTTTAGAAAGGGTCTTGCTCTGTTGCCTATGCTGGTGTTCAGTGGCACAATAATAGTTCATGGCAACCTCAAACTCCTGGGCTCAACCCATCCTTGTGCCTTAGCCTCTGGATTGGCAAGGACTATAGGCATGTACCACCATGCCTGGCTAATTTTTTTAATTTTAGTAGAGACAAAGTTTTGCTGTGTTGCCCAAGCTGGACTTGAATTTCTGGACTGAAGCCATCCTCCTGCCCCAGCCTCCTGAAGTGCTGGAATTACAGATATGAGCCACTGTACCCAGCCTTGATGGGAAGTTTTTACAAAGCAGAAACATAACAACTTTGACTAGAGATACACTGGTGCATAGTTATTGCCCTCCAAATTTTCAGCATAAACCTTTAAATAATTCAGAACCCCAAACACGCCCATCTTGTAGGAATAACTCAGCTAGCAGAGGGAAAAGCAAATAATTCTATGCTTTTCCTGAATTGGCTGCCTGCCTGCACTGTTCAATTACACCAAAAACCCCTGTCAGCACCTAGCACATGCCTGGCCCACATGGGTTCATTCTAGACGGTTGTTGGTCTGAACTGATCCCTGCACGGGCTTTGCTTTGCCACCCATTATTTAGAACGCCTCTGCAGGACGACATTATTACCAGCTATTACATTTAGAGCAAAGCAACAAGAAATCAACTATCTTTGGGATTTATGTGAAAAAGACTCATGGTAGCTGGAAGTCATACATAGACTGATGAGTGTTTTACGGTAATGTGCTCTCAAAGTTCAATTTCTTAAGTTCTCTAGGTGACGCAAAATGATTGATTTTGAAAATGAATGCTGAAGAAATAAATTGATTCCTTTGAAGTAAGCAGACCATTAATTCTTGACCTTAAAATCTCTAAAATGTTTTAAAAGGAGTTGACTTAGCAGTTACCACATTTTATAGAATTAACTCTTTTTCTCTTCTTTTGTTATATTATCTTGCTGGGGCCCATCCACAAGCTTCATAGCTCCTGGAAAAATAGGATAGAGCCTGCTATTAGCCATATGTTTCTTAATGCCTTACTTTAAACACACATGTAGTCAATGCTTGAAGGTATAGTGGGGGGCATTAAATCCATGGAAAAGCTCAAAGCCACATTCTAGGCTACTTTAGGAAATGGCTGGTTATTTTGGCTGTGGCTCTAATTTGATCTATTACTGAGGCTGACTGTCTTACAGCAATCCCTGGGGCAGTGTGATTTCGCCCACCAGGGCACAAGCTCCTCATTTGGTTGTGTCTATCCAGACTGAGAGAGAGGCTCCACTTTACTCTTTGTGGAAACTTCCCCCAAGCTGCCACGGTGGAAGCTCTGGTGAACGGGCTTAAACTTCATTCATTTGTTTATTTCTTCATTCACTTATACCTTTATTTAGTCAATATTTATTGGTTATCTAGTATATGTTAGCAGGCCTGCCCCTAACATTTGGAGAGCAATTGGAGGCCCACATACTATATGTCTAAATTTTAAGTTATAAATCAAACTAATGAACTGTTCCATCATATACTGTCATAAAGACCTGGAAGGCCAGGTTCAAATGCACAATCCTAGAGCTCCCTGGAGTTCTGCATTGAAACTCGATGGTGTGTGGAGAGCTCCCCCATCCCCTGCCCTCGGCCTCCATGTGGGAACTGCGCTCCCTTTTCTTCCCTCTCCCCACTCTCCCTGTCTGCCCAGCATTCTGAGGATCCTCACTTGCATATACTGCCCCATGGCCACATTTCGGGCCTTGGGGCCTCACAATGGTGTGTGATCTGCCCTAGGGAAGATAGGAGGCCCACAAATCCTCTCTGGAAGTGGGTTTAGGGCCATGTGGTCAGGGACTTACTGGTTCCTGGGTACCCATAATGCCATCTAGAAGAGGAGACAATGGGTTCTGGGTGGGTACTTCCTTTGGCCCTGTAGAACCCTTATCCCATGGGGAGGGCACAGCTGCAAGGGCCCAGAGCAGACCCTCTGGGCATTGGTTCAGGCCCCAGGGCAGGGGCTTGGCTGCCCACCGTCTGAGTATGGTGCTGTTTGCCAAGTGCTGCAAGGTGACAGTGAGCAAGACTCCTGATACTCTAACCTCACTGAGAGAGAAAAAAATAAATGGATAGGCAGGCGAGGTGGCTCAGGCCTGTAATCCCAGCACTTTGGGAGGCCAAGGCAGGCAGATTGCTTGAGCTCAGGAGTTTGAGACGAGGCTGGGCAACATGGTGAAACCCTGTCTCTACAAAAAAATACAAAAAAATTAACCCGACATGGTGGTACGTGCCTGTAGTCCCAGCTGCTCTGGAGACTGAGTTGAGAGGATTTCTTGAGCACAGGAGGTCAAGATTGTACCACTGCACTCCAGTCTGGATGATAGAGTGAGACTCTGTCTCAAAAAAGAAAAAAAAAAAAAGAATCAAGATGAGTATGATAAGGGTTTGGAGGCATTCGACCACATGATGAGATACAAGTGATGGATGAATGCTACTTTAGAGTGACTAGGGAAAGGCCTCTTGGAGGTGACGATGTCTTCGCTGAGACCTAACTATACGGAGGCACTGTCCAAGCACAGGGAGCCCAGGGGCTGCAATGGCCCAGAGGCAGATTTGAGGAACCGGGTGGTAGGGAGCCCCTGGTACTGGGTTGGGGCTTGCGGGCAGTGAAAAATGGGCTGTGTTTGTAGTGGCCAGTAGGAGCTAAGTGATACAGGGCCTAGAGGAAAGAGAAATGGCCTGAAACTTCCCAACTGGCTGTCTCTGAGCAAAGGACATCCCTTGGCCTTAGCAGCCTCACCTATAAAATTGAGATGCTTCATAACTATCTTGCGCCCTTCAGAGGGCTGCAGAGGACTAGATGAGATGCTGCTGCTTCTGATATTGGATATGGAGTAACTAAGCAGTGATATGCAGCAATGAGCTACCATGGACTGTGCCAGGGACTGCTGCTGGGAATGGCTCTGGAGTGTCTTGGTGCAGCTCTAAAGGAGGATTCTTTCTAGGGCATACTCACTCCCCAACCCCCACTCTCAGATGGGCTTTGAAGCCCTTCTCATGGCCTCTGTCTCTCCAGGGAGATAGCTCTCTGCCGATAGAGCAGAAAATGTCTGAGAGGCTGTGGAGCCAATACAGTCTGGACAAAGCAGCTCCTCTGCAGCCCTGTCTCCCCTGTCAATAAGGAAAGCCTAACCTACCCCAGACTGTGCCCTGGCCAAGAGCTGGAGCAATGACTAAGAGTCAGTCCCAGGGGCTCCAAACCAAGACATCAATGGCCCACTTGGCACAGAAGCAACGTTAGCTCATCAAACACCAACTTGCCAGCACCTGCAGTGGGACTTTTCACCCAACCACTCCCGGTTAAGACTGCTGCTTAGTGAGAGGAACCAGAGGCCACATTGCATGGTGTTTCTTTTTTAGGTCAGTGTCTACACTGTGCCTTGTGAGTTGTCTGTTATCCTCATATAGATTGTAAGCTCAAACATTCCCAAAAGATCTTTTTGACATCTCTACAAGGTCCCAGGTTAAGGAATCTCTTCAGAGATTGTGTAACAGTAATGACTTCCACAATGGTGGTAGCTACCAGCTGTTACCCACTTTCTATTTGTCAGGGCCCACACTGAGCACTTGAATCTCACAACTACCCTATGAAGGCAGCACCATTATTATCTCATTTTACAGATGAGGAAAACAAATATTAAAGGGATTCAGTAGCTTCCTTAGGGTCATACATTTGAGATTTGGACCTAGGCTTGTTTGACTCCAAAGTGATACTCTATTTTTTGTTTTTTTCAACTTTTATTTTAGGTTCAAGGGTACATATGCAGGTTTGTTACATAGGTAAACTCATGTCCCAGGGGTTCGTTGTACAAATTATTTCTTCACCCAGGTACCAAGCCTAGTAGTATCAATAGTTATTTTTTCTGATCCTCTCTCTCTTCCCCGCCTCCATCCTCAAGTAGGCCCCAGTGTCTGTTGTTCCCCTCTATATGTCCATGTGTTCCCATCTCTTAGCTCCCATTTCTAAGTGAGAGCATGTGATATTTGGTCTTCTCTTCCTGAGTTAGTTTGCTAAGGATAATGGTGTCCCGCTCCATCCATGTTCCTGTGAAGGACATGATCTCTTTATTTTTTATGGCTGTGTAGTATTCCATGTTGTATATGTACCACATTTTCTTTATCCAGTCTGCCATTGATAGCCATTTAGGTTAATTCTGTGTCTTTGTTATTGTGAATAGTGCTGCCATGAACATTCATGTGCGTGTGTCTTTACGGCAGAAGAATTTATATTCCTTTGGGTATATACCCAGTAGTGGGATTACTGGGTGAAATGGTAGTTCTATTTTTAGCTCAAAGTGACACTCTTAATCACAGTGCTGTAACATCATCATCATCATCAGCAGCAGCATCCTAATACATTTTTGGCAGAGTTTTGCATACATTAAATCATTTAATCCTCATAACCCTAAAGATAGTTATTATTATCATTATCCCATTTTACAGATGAGGAAATGGGTACAGAGATTTTTAAATAACTGAAGTCTCATTGCTCATAGGTAGATAGTTTTGTGAATAAACACCTATCACCCAGAGAGGTCAGCTGAGGCTTAGTGAGATGAAGCATCTTATCTAAGATCACATGACCAGTTAGTGGCAAGGCAGGGACTGAACCTGAAGTTTGCCTGACTCTCAATGTAAGCCTCTTAGAAATCTGCACTGAGTCTCCAACATGAGGACTCCCTGCCCCATATTTCAGTGCCTGGAGCAAAAAAACCTGGGTGGGGGTGCAAGAATTATTTTCACAGGGGTCCTTCCTGCGTGCATGTGCCATGTGTGACTCAAGCACTTTGGGAAACTGAAGATTCAAGGATCGTTGTCCAAATCCTCCTGTGGTGGATGTTTTGACAAGTATCACTGAAGGACAGATGATGGAAGAAGAAAGGAAAGCACAGGAGCTGAATAATCCAGAAACTGGATAATTAAAATTGACTCTATTTGAGAACTACCTGGCAAAGGCCTCTTGCTGGCTACAATATCAGAATTCAGAGTTGAACCCAAAAGTTAAATGGCTACTTTCAACACAATTACAGTGATTGGGCAAACCCATCTTTCTTTAAAAAACAAAAAGTTTTTCCAAAGGGAAGGGACAAACCTACCATTCCTTTCCCAGCAAATCTGAACAATTTAGATGGTACAATGGAAGAATTTAGCCCGTTGATGATAATAATGATGATGATGGTAATGTTTCACTTAAACTTAAAGAAAGAATCATGATGAAAGGCATGGGGTTAAATGAAGAGCATTTGCTTACTTCCTTAATGCCGTAGGTTTAGATGAAGCATGTATGATATGTCAAGTCCTTGAGTTAGGCAGTAAAAGCCCAGAACTTGTGTGAATGTGGTTTATTTTCCAGTGGGGAAGCAGAGACATCAACCAAGTATCACAAGTAACTTTCAGAATATTAAGTAGGTGCAAAGATAGTCTTCTTGACAAATGATCTGGAACAACTGAATATCCACATGCAAAAAAAAAAAAAAAAAAAAGAATCTAGACACAGATCTTCACAAAACTTAACTCAAAATGTATCATAGATCTAAATGTAAAATGTAAAACTGTCAAACTGGAAGTTAACATAGAAGAAAACCTAGATGATGTTGGGTTTGGTGATGACTTAGATACAAGAGGTGATTAGAAGTAAGCAAGGGCTGTGAGAAGCAGGGTAAAATATTTGAATTTGGGCCTAAAAGTAAAACCAGAAGTGCAGAGCTGTGTTATCAGCAGGATCAATCACGTGCAAAGGCAAAGCAGGTGAGGTTTTGGGTGATTGGGTTCCCTCCTTTACTCTTTCCTCAGTTCCCCCTGCTCCCAATGTCTGACATTCCACCATTAATGGCAATCACTTTATTCCTCCCACAATTCCCTGCAGATGTGCGGAAAATAGTCTGGTACTCCCGGGGAGGGCTGCCAATACTGAAGAGATTACAGACTAGGGGATTTGAGAGCAGGCCCTATGGTGCATGTAGAAAGCAGGGTGGCACTGGGTGTCTAAGGATGGGTCTGGAGGGGAAGCTGGAATAGCAGTGGGGGAGGCAGGGCTCTGGGTCTGTTGTATTCCCTCGGGTGGCTCTTGACTGACAGCTGCACTAATTGTAGATTACACTGCTGATACATTACCCATATGGCTGAATTGATAATGTTTTGACAGCAAAATGTTTTATGACTAAAGACTCCCAAGGTGAAGGAAACCAATTATGAAACATGATGGAGAATCTCATAGAAGCACACACAAGTACTCTCTTTGTGGGCACGAATATGTGTGGGTCATGAGCTTGGCCCTGCTTCCAGCACTTTGTAAAACCCCCCACTAGCCCCTATCTCATCCTGGCTCTGACCTGCCTCTTTCCAGGGATCTCTTGGCCAAGTTTCTCTTCCTGCCTGCCCCTCAAAACCCCCTGCTCTGTTCTAAAACCACTGACAATCCTGTCTAAAGGACTTTATTTGCAATAAACCCATTTTTGCCCAAAATGCATACATTCCTGTGTGTTTAAAAGCTAATAGTGACACTAAAGTGTCAATTGTTCATTCACTCATTGGTTCTAATAAATGGCATTCATCAAATGCCCATGATATCCACTAAAGCTAAACATGCCCATATCCTATGACCCATCAATTTCACTCCTAGTTTTATACCCAAGAGAACTGAGTGCATGTGTTTACAGAAGCACACGTATGTGAAGGCAGACAGCAGCTTTATTCATAATTGCCAAAAATTGGAAACAAACCCAAATGACTGTCAAGATGAATGGATACACAAATTTTAATATATCCATATAATGGAATACCCCTCAGCAATTAAAAGGAACAAACTATGGGTCCATGCAACAACATGGAGAAATCTCAAAGACATTATGTTGAGCAAAATAAGCCAGATAGTAAAGTCTACATACAATATAAATCCATGTCTAAGATGTTCAAAAGCAGGTGAAACAAATCTATGGTGTCAAAAGTCAGAATGCTGGTTGCCTCTGAGGGAGGGGGCTATTGACTGGGAAAGGCATGAGCAAGCTGGGTTATTGAGTCTGGAGAAGCCATTTGGAGTGATGTAATTTTTCTAACTCTTGACCTGGCTGATTTGTTTACATGGGTGTACCCATATGTAAAAATTCATCAAGCTGTACACTAAGATCTGTACACTTTATGCTAGGTAAGCTATACCTCAGTTTTAAAAAGTGTTAGCTTGCAGTGAGCTGAGATCTGGCCACTGCACTCCAGTCCGGGCGACAGAGAGAGACTCCGCCTAAAAAAAAAAAAAAAAAAAAAAAAAAAGAAGGCCGGGCGCGGTGGCTCAAGCCTGTAATCCCAGCACTTTGGGAGGCCGAGAAGGGCGGATCACGAGGTCAGGAGATCGAGACCATCCTGGCTAACACGGTGAAACCCCGTCTCTAACTAAAAATACAAAAAAAAAACTAGCCGGGCGAGGTGGCGCGCGCCTGTAGTCCCAGCTACTCGGGAGGCTGAGGCAGGAGAATGGCGTAAACCCGGGAGGCGGAGTTTGCAGTGAGCTGAGATCTGGCCACTGCACTCCAGTCCAGGCGACAGAGCGAGACTCCGCCTCAAGAAAAAAAAAATAATAATAATAGTAATAAAATAAAAAGTGTTCACCACCAGGCCTGAGTCCAGCTGTTCCAGGCCACCACTGTCGAGAAGAGTCAATGGTCCAGATGAGGGTCTGGGCAGCCCTCCCTCAGGGCCCTAAGGAAAACGAGCAGTCGTTGGGCAAGAGCACTAACTGCGGCTCAGGGTACTCCAGGGAAAGAGAAAAGACTGTTAAGGTAGAAAGGAGGTGTGTCTGGTGGTCACTGCTGAGGGCTGCAAGAAGGCTAATCCAGTGTGGACCACAGCAGGGTCTCAGAGAGGCAGGAAAGAACCTCCCTCATCAGTGCCAGTGGCTCAGAAGCTGGAAGAACTGCACAGCTGTGGCCAGGCCAGGAGGCAGTGATCTAGGGAATGGAGACCCGGGGGTCTTCTTACCAGGAAGTGAACATGTGGAGGAGCAAAAAGAGAGATATACTGTGGATAAAGCAGCTCCTTTCTATTTTTGAATGTATACAGACATTATTTCATTTAAGTCTCACAACTCTGTGACACAGCCTGTATTAGCCCCACTTTACAAACAGAAAACTCAAAACTGAGTTCATAAGATACCTTGAAGGCCTGCAGCCAGTCAGTGCCGCATTCAAACCCAGGGCTTGGGTCCCAGAACCTGCACCCCAGCCACTACACTGTCTGCCAGATGACGAGTGTGAGGACAGCTTATTCAACCCATGGCGTCACACATAAACTGCCTGTTTTTCCAATGTCTGTCCCCATCTATGCTCTGCTCCTGAATCAAAGGCTTCCTTAATGTCACCCCCGTCTGACTCTGTAACTGCATAATTTCCGTTATTAAAATGAGATAATCCAGTTATTAAAACTCAGCCTCATTTGTTTTAAAACTCCAACTTCGTATACTTTTTAAAGTGTCATTTTTATTTTAATTGGCATATAATTGTACATTTCCATGATGTTTCGATACATATATACTTTGTATAATGATCAAATCAGAGAAATTAGCATATTCATCACCTCAAACACTTGTGATTCAAATCTTTCTTCCTTTCCCAAGCTCAGGCTCACCTGCGGTTCTAGAGATCTGGAGCTGGGAGGTGATATGGGCCGCTCCCTTTGCTGTTCCCCACCCATTCCCCATACTTCTGTAGAGGAGGGAAGCTGTCTCCTTAAGCAAGAGCCTGCATTGGTTGAGGTTTGGTTTCTGATGGTTGTTACCACTGATCCATTTCCCTTGTTGAAGCCCCTCACTCTCATGGCGCATTCGTGGCTTTCGTGGTACCTGTGAGAACATCTGACCTTTACCTGGGGCCTCTTCCTATGCTCCTCAATCTAGTAACCCTTCAGCCCCAGTCTCCTCTTCCTTCCTTAGACTCCAATGCTGGGACTCATGGCTTGGATCAGATCCGTCTTTTATATCTCTGAGGCCTGGGAACTTGAGGGATATTGTCTTAGTTCTGGTTGCTATAACAAACTGCCACAGGCTGGGTGGCTTACACAACAAGCATTTATTTCTCACAATTCTGGAGCCTGGGAAGTCCAAGATCAAGGTCCTGGCAGACCACATGTCTGGTGAAGGCCTTCTTTCTGGTTTGGAGATGGTCATCTTCTTACTTTGTCCTCACACGGCAGAGAGCAGAGAGAGAGAGGAAGCTTTCATTTCTATTTGTAAGCGTCCTGATCTCATTCGTGAGGACTCCACCTTCATGACCTGATTACCTCCTAACGGTCCCACTTCCTAACACCCTCACACTAGGGGTTAGGATTTCAACATAGGAAATGAAGGGGTCAGGGGACGGGACACAAACATTCAGTCCATAACAGGTATCCTTGCCCCTCTCTCCCAACACCATCCACCATGCTACCTCTCTCTGGTACACTTTGCCTGATTTGCAAGCACTTGGACAGGCAGGGAGTCCAGTGGCCAGTCAAACAACTGGGAAGAAGATGTCAGTCTTCCCTTCTGGAAAAAAATCTGAACTGTATGAGCAAGTCTTCTTGAGACGTCCTTCCTCAACTTCAATTTTTAACAAAGGAGTCCCTAAGGAACTGTAACAAAAGAGCACCAATTCCCTTTCCCTCCCAGAGTGGGGAGAAAAAATGACTGATCTTCATGAACACTACCTGCTCATCAGAGGCAACCTCCTCCTCCTCATTCACTTTTTTGTTTTTGTTTTTGAGACAGAGTCTTGCTCTCTTGCCCAGGCTGGAGTGTAGTGGCACGATCTTGGCTCACTGCAACCGCTGCCTCCCAGGTTCAAGTGATTCTCCTGCCTCAGGCTCCTGAGTAGCTGGGACTACAGGTGGCTGCCACCATGCCCAGCTAATTTTTGTATTTTTAGTAGAGACGGGTTTTGCTATGTTGGCCAAGCTGGTTTCGCACTCCTGACCTCAAGTGATTGGCCTGCCTCAGCCTCCCAAAGTGCTGGGATTACAGGCATGAGCCACTGTGCCCAGCCCTCCTCCTCACTTCCAATCTTCCTTTAGTATCTCCAGGATGAAAGCCCCAAGCCAGTTTATCCACTAGGAGTGTCTTCTGCCTAGAAGGGTGCCTTCTTTGAAGTAAGTGCTGAAGAATTTAGTAATTTTATTATCAGCAATGTCTCCACCTGAGGTGTTATCTCTGAACTGTTGGGTAACCTCTAGGGCAAGTAAATAGTTCAGTCCAAACTCTCACCAACTCAGTTACAAGTTTGCCCCCTGAAAGGCCTTTATTGGGAAGCCCACATTCCTGCATGAGGTAGTGAGGCAGTTTGCCTCTTTTTAATACATTATTCATCATGTTACATTGCTTAGGAAAGGTCAGATTCACGAGGTTTGTCATGGCATACAAATACTTACAGAACCCCTAGGAATGGTGGCTGCACAAAGCCACTCATGTAGGGGTGATGGTGCTTATTGATGGGGATCTGCAGGATGGGGATTGATTTTTCTCACTTGTCTCTTGGGGCTTATGGAGTGCTCATGAATACTATTGCCACATAACAAAGCTTAGCGTCATAAAACATTGGCCATTTGATTATGCCCCCAAGTGCTGTAGCTCAAGAATGTGAAACAGACACAATGGGGATGGATTTTCTCCTCACAAGTTTGGGGCCTCAGCTGGGAAGACTGAAACACAGAGGGCAAACTGAGGCTCCGACTCCCATGTCTCTGATGCCTGGGCTGGGGGGCTTGAAGACTGTCACTGCCAGCTGGAGCATCTGCATGTCTCTTCTTCACTGGATTACACCTCCTTACAACATGGCAGCCTCAGAGAAGCTGGACTTCTTTCGCGGCAGCTTAGAGTTCCAAGAGTGTGTCACTGTCTTCCTGAATCACAGGCCTTCCCAGACTCCAGCGGGGAGAATATGACTTGGGAGCTATTGTTATGATGGCCATTGTTGGAAAACACCCTGCCATGGGAGCCCATGCCCCTTTCCAGCCTCGAACATTTCAGATTCCAACAGAGCCAGGTGAAAGGACACTGTGGAATTATTGTTTTATTCTAGAGAGTGAACAATTATTTCAGGTGTCTAAAGATGTCAAGAGCAGGAGTGGTTGTCCTGTCCTATTTTCAAGAGTACAATGCTCACAGAGAGAAGCATTTCTTATGGGCCACTTGTTGCAGTGCCACTAAGCTGTACCTCAGGGATAAAGCTGTCTCAGGATCCAGGGCAAAATTCAAATTTTGTGACTCCCACCCAAAAGGGTAAAGACACCTCAGGGCATCATCATCATCCTTATTTTTAATTTTTATGTTAAAGAAATGGAGTCTCAGATATGTTGTCCAGGCTGGAGTGTAGTGGCTATTCACAGGCATGATCATAGTGCACTACAGCCTCAAACTCCTGGGCTCAAGCGATCCTCCCACCTTCAGTGTCCTGAGTAGCTGGGACTACAGGTATGTGCCACTGCACCCAGCAGGACATTATTTTGAATCTCCCCAAGTGAGACAGCAAATGTTTGAATCTCTCTGGCCCATTTGGATGTGGTAACCAGGATGGGCCATCCATTAAGGTTCATGGGGTTGGTGTTAGAGAATAGAGCTTCTCCCTCTGAATCATGGAGTTGCCAAAACTAGAAAGTGAAGTTCAGCCAGAGGAGAAATGAGGTCCAAGCAACCACATGGAGGTTCAGAGAAGGAAGCAGAACTAGATGTAGAAGTTGTGATTGAGTCAGGCATTTGGGAGATTAAGAATTAGTTTGGGAGGAAATGGAGGAAGGATCTTGTGCTATGCTGTGCTGTTCAATATGGTAGCCAGTAGCCATGTGTGGCTATTTACAATTAAATAGCTACAATGAAATACAATTAAAAAGTCAGTTTCTCAATCACACTAGTCACATTTCAAGTGCTAAATAGCTACATGTGTCTAGTATATGCTGTATTAGTTGGCATAGATTATAGAACATTTACATCATCACAAAAAGTTCTACTGGACAGTGCTGACTCTATAACAATTGCCTAGAGCAGACAGCTTTTTTCATGAACCAGCCTTAGCATGATGGGGGATGGGAAGGAGGTGAAAGGTGGGGAGGTGGATAGCAGAATGTAAGCGGTCAAGAGTGGATTTGACTTTCCAAAACAACCCAGAGTCATCTGGAGCCAAGGAGTTTTGGGATAAGACAATCGGATCAGACACATGGCTCCGTCTCAGAACTATCTTGACACGTCTCTCTCTCTGCCTGCCCTTTGCCTGCCTGAAATTTGATATTCAAGCTATCATACTACCTGGATCTGGGAAGCCCCTCCATGTTTTGGATTTCTGCATGCTGGATTTGTCCTTTCTCCCCTGGCCCCAAATCCTTCCCTATTTATTTTCACCTCTAATAACCTCTGATCTTTCCTTTGTGCTCAACATTTCTTAACCTGAAATCTGTAGGGTAAGCCCTGCTCTAACCACAGGCCTGAGGTAATCAATGAAAACAATAGTATTGCCCATATATAGAGACTAAGATCTGTGCCTGTAAGCACTCCCTACCCTTCCCCTTGTATTCAGTCTTAGTGGCTCCAGACCCCTCCTTGTTAATGAGAAATCACTAGGATCCCTGTGACATGGTCTGCCTCCCTACCCAGGTTCTCAGAGGTAGCTAGCCACATGCAATCAGATGCATTAAGTAGCTGCCTTGTCAACATGCAGCAGCCAAGAAAAGTCCTTTCTAATCATGCTTTCTGTGGACTTTGAGATTCAAGTTCCATTAGGTACTCCAATGATCCCAGCAATGTGATAACATTTCTATAGCAACCTCCTCAGGTTCATGCAAGCCAAGCACTCAGGCAACTTGGTTCCACCTCTGAGGCATGAGTGGACTGCTTATCTCCTGACTTTTAAACACCTATCAGCTGTCCCCACACTTGTTTAAATTTGTCCATTTGTTACTAGCCAAAGAGGAGAACTGAGCTTGGGAAGTCATGGAGAACAGCCGTAATGCATAACTCAGTTTATCCTGGTTGCAAAATTAATTTAGGTGAACATAAGTCTACATGGCATTTAAAAGACTGCACACTCTAGGAGATTTCCCGTCTTAGTGGGATGCATACATGAAATTTTGCCTCAGCATCTGATCTGTAGTCCCTGCTCTAGTCACATGGGCCTCTGCTCATATTTACCTGCTGTCTGGCTTTCAGATCTGTGAGTGCTTGACTTTCCTTTAAACTATAGACTAGCTATCTAGATTTCTGATCTCCTGTGTTAGCTGGCCTTTAATAACAGCATGCTCTTTTATGCTTGCATATTTGTATCTCTGCACTGTTGCATGTGGTGGTGGCTCTAATAATATATATTTGCTTACTTTTTTTTTTTTTCATTGCTAACATTTCCCTGGAGTAGCCCTGTTCCCTAAAACCCATCACCCAGGATAATAGCCACAGACTATGATCCACATAGATATTTTGGACAATTTTCAATAACAGGCTGACAAATGTTAATCTCAAAAGTTGGTTAACATTTCAGAATACCAGGTAAATTCTGCATTACTGCAAACACAAGGTAATTAGTTTTCCTTCAGCTTAGGTTAGCTGAATCAATCTCGAAGAACAACAACAAAAAAAAAAAACACAAAGACCATTCACACTTTAAAGGGTCCCCCTCAGCTGTCCTTTACCCTCAACCAACAGGCTCCTATGGACATGGCATCTCCAGCATTCTCAGAGCATCTGTAGGAAGAGACGGAGTTATTTATGAACACTGTGCATGATTACATGATTGTTACAATAACTCATGTGAAGTCATCAAATGGATGCTTAAGCCTTGCTAAATATATCGGACGGAAACTTTTAAACATTTGAAACACGATTATGCAATTGGCTTTTCAGGTTCACATTCTGAAAAGGCATGTATTTAAAGATAAGGGGAGTTTCTTTCTGGCTTGGAAACTTCCCATCTCTGGCTCTGAAACCATTTTAGAAGCAAGATGACTCGGCAAGTTGGAACCAAACAAAAGAGATGAGAAATATTCTGCTGTGAGCAAGTATTTCCTTTTAAGTTATGAAGAAAGGCGTTTTCCTCAATACTTATACAAGATTTCACGTGGTATTTTCCCTTCCCAGATTAGGTTATTTCTTCTGCTAACAAGTTGGATAATGTCCCAAAACAATCTAAATTACTTAACTCCACTAAATTTTGAAAAATGCTGTAACAAAATCTCATCAACACCTTAGCTACTGTCAAAGTTCCCAGATTCTAGTCTTGTGTATGCCATTTAACCCATGTGAATTAGATATAGTTGTCAAGGTAAGTTCAAACACATATGTCTTATTAACATATGTGTATAAGAATAATCATGATGATAGTTTTAATCTAATACTATTTTCTTTGTCATGACAAGAACTGGTTAATGTGCAAAATAATAAACATGACTTCACACTTGCTGCAAAAAATAGTGAAAATCTGCATCAATCCAGAACCACACACCAAAAGATAGGCTGAGTTGCTCTTCCTAATATGATACATTTTTAAAACATACATCCTGAATCACTGAAATGTATGAAACCAATGATTACATTTGCTGGTCTGGAAAAATTCAGGACAATGATCTGATGTAATAATAATAATAATAATAAAGCATTTATTTTAAAATGAACAAGTTTTTCAGACCAGAATTTTAAGTAGTGACATTTCTCAGGCAGCAGTAATGTTATTGCCATGGATTTTCCAGAGAACATTTCACTTCACTGTTATTTATAACTTAGCTGAGCCTCTTTCTATTATTTATATTTAAATGTAGAAAGAAATCTTTTCCTGTTCCTATTTCTTTGGATTTTTCTTTTCAACACCCACACAAATCCATGAGTCATAAATGAGACTATGAAAATGAATGGTCCCCATCACAGAAGAACACTCTTTGGCTACCCACGTGCATTTAGATATAGTCGTCAAGGTAGGTTCAAACTGCAAATGAAACAATGTCATGTGAATTCTACTCAGAAAAAAACCAGAAAATAGGAAGTTGGCATATTGTCTTTATATTCTAATTTAACACAATAGATTTTTTATACAAACACATCCTTTTCTGAACTCTCACAAAAATACTGTAAAATATGTATAAGTAGTAGAATGGGATGGTAAGAATTCAGCTTCTAATCTTAGCTCTCCACTTCCTGATTAGGTGAAGAGCTAACTGTGGCCATCTGCAAAACAGACAATACTGTCTGTCTAGCCTCCCCAACAGTGTTTCTAAGAAGGTCTAATGCATAAAATATTTAAGAGTGTTTTGTAAACTATAACAAACCATCACAATTTTAAGATATGTTTATTACCGTTTCTTTAGCTAAATTAATTGTATGGACAGAAGAATGACTAGGCAGTGGAATGAACTGACAGGCAGATTATAAATTCGTCTGCTGCTGCAAACATATTTAATGTTAAACTTAGTCCCCAAGGATCTCATAATGAATTTGGTCCTGTAATACAAAGAGACATAATTGATCACCATAAGTCAAGTCCAATTCAACCTGAATGATCCAATGATGAGTAAGTCCAATATAGAGATCTTATTGCTTTTTGCAGTTGAACTCAGTTTTACTTTTATCCAAGAGTGAGCTGTCCCTGCAAAACTCCATCTCAGTTATTTTGCATATGAGTATGTACCAAATCTTACAAATGTTATTCATCACTCTTTGTAATAGTGTCTCTGTTTGAGAGATGAAGACATTGGAAAAACATTTTTTTTTGAGATAAGGTCTTGCTCTGTTGCCCAGGCTGGAGTGCAGTGGCCTGATCATGGATCACAGCAGCCTCCATCCCTAGTAGATGGGAATACAGTCACATGCTACCACACTTGGCTTTTTTTTTTTTTTTTCTTGTAGCGATGGGATCTCACTGTGTTGCCCAGGTTGGTCTTGAACTCCTGGATTCAAGCAATCTTCCTACCTTGGCCTCCCAAAATGCAGAGATTACAGACATCAGCCACCATGCCCAGCCTTGAAATCTTAGAATAGCTTTATTATTATATAATTATAATAGCATATGCTTACAACTCTGACCAAAGTTTTATTGATTAAACAGAGTTGTAATTGTACGCCATTACTATTGTATTTGGACAAAAATTGTTAGAGTATTTGAATTGCATTTTAAAACTTTTTAGCTGAGCTAGTTTACCAAACGTACCAAACGGTGTAAAACATGAAAAAATTCAAAGAATAATAATATAAATGGCAAACATTCCAACAATATTAAAGAATATATAATGAAAAGTTAGTCTCTCTAGCAGGGCAAACACTCAAGTCACCCAACTCACTTCCCTCCAAGAACATACTCTTACCAGTCTGGTGTGTCTATGCTTTTAGATTCTTATGCATATATAAGCATTTATATATATATTTTTAAAAAACAAAATACACAGGGTAGCGTAATATACTTGCTATTCCACATTTTAAAAAATTTAACAATAAATCTGGGAGGTAGTTCTACATCAACTTATTTCATATTTGGACATATAACAATTTGTTTAACCAGTTCCCTACTTATGAGCAATATTTTGCTGTTACCAACAAGGGTAAAATCCTTGTACATACATCTGCACATATTTTAAAAGGAAAGAACAAATTGATACTCTAAGACTTATTGAAATACAAATATATCACAAATAAAATAGAAAAAAGAGATTACCCATAATTTCTTCAAGTTTGAAAAAATCCTCTGAATTACTTTTTAACCAGATGAGAAAAACAGAATGGAATGCTATAGCTTAAGTAAATTTGACCCTATGCTGATTAACATTTGGATGTTGCATATGATCACCCAAAAGTAAACTATTCTGCAGCCAATTTCAAGTGACACTCTAGTGTTTAGACAATAGTGAACTTCCCATAAAAAATAAACAAAGCAAAGTTACCTTCAGCAAGTAGAGGAGTTGTATGTAAGAAGATGATATTCAGCTTTGCTACATTAAAAAAAATTGGAGAATTTTGCTATTTGAACTTGGTTTGAGGAGTTGTTTGTGGCAAGTCTCAGGACGTAAAATAATTTCACAAAAATGGTGCCATGCAGGTCATTTTCTTTGAGACTTCCACGGAAGGAAAATGTAACCCTCCAAATGAGACGGGGAGATTGTCTTTCCTGGAGGCCCTGCTCTCAACTCTGCATGTCAGGCCACTTTGGTGGTGCCCTGGCTAGCATGAGCTGGTTTGGAGATAAAACCATCCCATGTGCCCATACGATGGAGACCTTCCAGAGCATTGTCACCGCACTCAAATCTACTCTACACCAGTCCCTGAGATCCAGGAGAAGATGGGACGGCAAATGCTTTCCTTTACCTATGGCTTCATTTGTGCCTCAGTTTCCCCTGCATTTTCTCCTTCGTTCACCTAATATCAGTCTTTTTCTTTAATGGATATATTGTTTATCTAGCTTTTTAGGAAGAGATACATTTGCTTAAAAATAGATTGTCTTTATTATTATTCCAGTTAATTCCAGGATGATGTCAAGAGCAATCCTCTTTGCTAGTGGCTGTGAGAAATCCTGTGTCTGGTCCTGCTGTGTGACTTACCAATGTCCTCCTCATCTGAAAAACTGGCCTGCCAGAGTTTTTGGAAGGAGCAGACATGCAATGTGGTTTAAAATGCATGTAAGCGACTCAAATTTATGGATCACTGTAAAAATGTCAGCCATCCTAGTGATTATTTATCTTATCTCTGTTGCTTTTATGGCTACATAGGTCCTGAGGCCTGATGGGAAGGAAGTTCTCTAAAGATGAATCGCACTTAACGCCTCTCATTTTCTCTGCAGTCAAACCAGTGTGATTGCATAATGATCCTAACTCCTTTCATTGGCTTAATGGCTACATTTACTTCCATGGATGGAGACTTGGGGGATGAATGTTTTTTATGGCTCTTTCCCTTTGGCCATATTTCCAAGTTGTAATCCCTCTTTGGATTTTGTTAGAATTCTCTCAAGGAAGATTTTTAATGTCCTTGCTTGCCAATGTCCTGTTGGCAGGAGGACACATCAAGAGCCAGCCAGTACTAAAACTCTGCTGCCAGGAAATGAGGCAGCAGTTAACAGGCTGGAGGAGCGGAGCCGCATTCAAGCTGCATCCTGCTCTGCGCCTGACAGGCTTTGCTCCTTCTGCCGACTTAAACAATATATTGTTTTCTTCTGATATAGAAGTGAATAAGTGCTTGTAAATAATTCAAACAATCCAGAGATGTATAATTTAGGAATTCAAAGTCATCTATTATTCCTTTCTCATAACTACCGTTAACAGTTTGTGGATTATTTCTCTGGATTTCTATGTGTATACTAAGATACGCTTTCATTTTCTAAAGTGAAAATTAGAGTAGACACAAAGTTCTGCACCTTGCTTTTACCCTTAATATTACATATGAGACATTTTCCTCAACTTTAAATGTATCTCGTTCTTGCCAAAAGCTGCACAGTATTGTATGGATGTAGCACACATTCATTAGAATCTTACTACAGAATATTCAGGTTGTTTTCAATATTTCAGTATCATAAAAAGGAATAAAATAAACATTTTTGTTCATATTTGTTTGCGATCTTGACCAAGTGTTTTGGTTGGATAAGTTCTGAGACATTGCTGTATACTCTTAAATAATGTTAAAATTTTAACTGCAAAATAAGACAAAATAAGCTGTATTCTGTTATTAGAGTAAGAACTGTTGCATGAAGAAAATTTGGAAAATTAAATTTCCCAAGTGGAAATTTAATTGCCTTTGTAACAGTGGGATCTTTAAGAAGTGGTTAGGTCCTGAGGGTGCTGCCATCATCAATGTATTAATGCCTTTACCTTGGGAGTGTGTCCCTCATAAAAGGATGTGTTTGACTCCCTTTTGTCTCTCTCTGCCCTCTCCCTCTTTCTGCCCTTTTACCGTGTTATGAGGCTGCAAGATTTTTGTGGTGCTGGAATTTTGATATTAGATTTCCCAGCCTCCAGAAGTGTGGGTCAACAAATTTCTGTTTATTATAAATTACCCAGTCTTAGGAATCCTGTTACGGATTCACAAAATAAACTAAGACAGGTATACAGGTGTTCACCACTCTCTTCTGTTCACTTTTCTATAAATGTTAAAACTATCCAATTAAAAAGTTGAAAAAAAATAAAAAAACAAGATAATTACCCAAAACCATAGTAAGTCCTCACTTAATGTCATGGATAGGTTCTAGAAAAGCATGACTTTAAGCAAAATGATGTATAATAAAACAATTTTTTCCCTCATCAATTTTATAACAAATCACATTGAGTGAAACAATGTTATTCTAGGACTGCTGTATGTCACTTTGCTTAAAGTCACAGTTTCCAAGGACCTCTAAGGACGTTGAGAATTTACTGTATCTTGCTTTAATTTGCATTTCTTTCATGAACAAGGTTGAATATTCTTTCTCATTTTCACTTACTAATTCCCATTTTAATTATGCGACTGATCTGATATGACCCTTTACTCATCAGTGGGGTCTTAATTGTTTCATATATAAGCTCTTTGTAGATATTGATATTAAAATCCTGAACCTCATCATTGCAAATATCTTTTTCTCAAACTATTTTCCTATAATATTGGAGAGCCTGGCTGTAGGCTGGCCCGCTTTTCTCTGTTCTCCTCCCTGAGTGATCTTACCTGGTCCCATAGCTTCATGGATCATCTATACGCTAATGATTTCCAATTTTAGATCTGTAACTATGACTTCTCTTGTGACTTCCAGCAACATCCCAAAGGTAATGACCACCTAGTGCCCCAACATTGGTTTCCAAATATCCTTGCCAAGTAAAATGAACTAGGGCTCCATGGACAAATGGTTGATTTCATGGCAGACGCAGGAAAAGTAAAAAACAAACCTAGAACATCTTGTTGTATCAGAAAGTAAGGAAGAGTTCAAAGAATAATGAAAATTTGTCAAAGGGACACAGAAGCCAGCTTGAAGTGGCTTTCAGTGGCCAAATTTAGAACAATTTGAGCATCAAAACAAACAATAAATGATAGTAATAGGGTAAAATAAGAATCCACAAGTCCACATGATACAAATCAGAAGTTGGCTTTTCCTACAAAGGGTTGGATAATAAATATTTTAGTCTTGATAAGCCATACAGCCTCTATCACAACTATTCAACTCTGCCATTGTAACACAAAAGCAGCCATAGACAATAGGTGAGTGCGTGGCTGTGTTCCAATAAAACTTTATTTGCAAAAACAGGCAGAAGGCCAGATTTGGCCCATGCATCATAGTTTGCCTATCCCTGCATCAAATAAACAAATGAATAAATAAACAGAGGAGAGAAAGCTCTTAATCATAGCAGAATGCCAACTAATAAACCGAGAGGAGCATTGGGGTTTAAAAAGTCACAATGTGGTAACCATCATAGTAATTATTAATTCAGGTAGAAACATCAACAGATGCTAAAAAATAGTGTATAAAAGAAGGATGAGCCAAGGTGGTGCCATTGCACTCCAGCCTGGGCAACAGAGACTTTGCGAGGAACCATGAGCAGCAGAAGCAGTGGTTCCAAATCAGCATCCAGTGAAGGTTATACATGGGATTGCAGTGGAGGCTGCAGTCTTAGCAGCTACAGAAGGGGGTTCTTTGGGCTGCAATGTGGCTTGGGTGTTGCAAGGCTGGCTTCATGGGCAGTGGTCTCTACAGTCACAACTGCCCTGCACTTAGAAGGGCTCCACACTTGGTTTAATGCTCTGCTTTGCTGTCTTAAAATTCTTAATAAATTTGAACAAGAGACCTGAAAATTATGTTAACTCATCCTGGGGTATTGGTCTGACTGTAGTTTTGGCTGTTGGTCCTGACTGAGGAATCTAAACCCAGTCCTTCAGCCCTTCTAGAGACTTGGGGAGTTACCTAATACCACCGGTGTGCCACGGCAAATGTTTAACAGCCAGTAGCTTCTTTGAGGATAAAAACAAATACAAACCATTTGACTTGAAGTGTTTGCTGATTCCTGTGGTGCAAATATGCTCACCACTGCTGAGCTCAAGCTACCAGTGTAATGTCAGTCAACATGAAACTGGAAAGAAAAATACAACAGCACATTGCTATATGGTATTTCCACCACCCAGACACAATACATGTCATAGCCTCGAGGGTATAGATGCCAATAAAATCTAGAAAGATACTTAAGAAGTGATGAGTTTTGAGCATTTATTATCTTTGATTTTGATATAATTTATTTAATTGTAAGTTTACTTTTTATTTATTTATTTTTTGAGATAGAGTCTTACTCTGTTACCCAGGCTGGAGTGCAGTGGCACAATCTCAGCTCACAACAACTTTCGCCTCCCAGTTTCAAGTGATAATCCTGTCTCAGCCTCCCAAGTAGCTGGGATTACAGGTGCTCACCACCATGCATGCCTTTTCTTTTTTGGTATGTTTAGTAGAGACGTGGTTTCACCATGTTGGCCAGGCTGGTTTTGAACTCCTGACCTCAAGTGATCCACCTGCTTCAGTCTCCCAAAATACTAGGATTACAGGTGTGAGCCACCACATCTGGCCTAATTGTAAGTTTATAAATTTAATTTTTAATAATGGCCGTGTTTAACAACTAGCTTACAGAATTCTTAAAAATTTCACAATTGACTCTTATGAGCCAGTACAAACCAGCCCCAGCACATGACTCCTTTCTCCTTTTAATGAATTACTTTTCAGTTTAAGTCAGCCAGCATTAGCTTCTGCTGCTTGCAGTGAAAAACCCTGAGCGACAGGAGCAAGAATTATCAAGGTGTGTGCAAGGTATAGCCAATTATCCAGTGTTGCCTCCCATTTCCTGTTTTAATTATCTCACTAGAAACAGGAAATAGGAGGCAACACAGGAGACTGACATGAACTATGAAATCCCATAATTCCTGGCCTGCTGATGATCCCATGGAGATAGGGTCTGCTGAGAAAGACAGAGTGGGAGTTATCACAGAGTAAAGGTGGTCCCAATGCCGGGTATTACCTGGTTATGTGTTAAATTCCGGGGTTCACATTCTAACTGCTTCAGAACCTTGAAGACAGGAGAGGTCAGTTCTGAGTGGGGCAGTCTAGAAAAGCCTAACAAAAGAGATTAGATTTGAGTTGGCTTTGGAAGAGTGATAGGATTCGATAAAAATTTGGCTTCCATTTATAAATGTGGGAACATCTTGGAACCTAGCTGCCCTAAAAAAGCATACGCTTGTTAACTAATAAGCATTTTTTTTGGTCATAGAAACCTCAGGAATATAAAAATGTGGGCGAGGAAACTTGGAAAACTCCAAATTTGTTCTTTCTCATGAAGTCCCTGTTACATCAGCCAAATAATCTCAGCTAAAAGTTCTTGATACCCAATAATAAATTCTCTTTATGTGTCAGTCCTAAGAGACAGAGTCTGTTACCATTCCCATTTTACAGATGAGGAAGTTGACGCACAGAGGTTAATAATGCATCCCGAGTTGCACAGTTAGAAAGTAGTGGAGCTGAGATTTGGCAGACTGGCTCCGTAGCTTATGCCCTTATCCTGTATGTTCCACCAGTTTTCCAAATGTTGGTTTTCTCATCTATAAAATGGGAATAATAATACCTGCCTACTCTAGCTCACAGTTGTGTAAGGATCAGACGAGATAAGACATATGAAAGTGCCTCAAGAAGGCCATGAACAGACTAAAGACATGGTCATAGTCATCCATGTTTAAACGCAAATGGAAGGAAATGCAGCAATTTCTTGTTATTCTGTTTACAGCTCTCATTTTGCCTCCTGACATCTGGATGATGGACTTCTTGCAAGCGTATGCTTCTTCCCAACTGTGGCATGGAAAATTTTTTTCACACACCACATGCCAACTCAAACTTTAACTTGCTAACATCATGATGTCTCCCATTTGAAATGGCCTCCTTTGGAAACATTATCTCCTTTGGATAAGTGTGTAGTCTTTCTGATGACCTCCCTCTTTAAAATATACCTGGGATAAAGTCGGGGATGGTGGCTCATGCCTGTAATCCCAGAACTTTGGGAGGCTGAGGTGGGCGGATCATGAGGTCAGGAGATCGAGACCATCCTGGTCAACATGGTGAAACCCCGTCTCTACTAAAAATATAAAAATATAAAAGTATAAAAATTAGCTGGTCATGGTGGTGGGTGCCTGTAATCCCGGCTACTCGAGAGGCTGAGGCAGGAGAATTCCTTGAACCAGGGAGTCAGAAGTTGCAGTGAGCTGAGATCTTGCCATTGCACTTCAGCCTAGAGACAGAGCAAGACTCTGTCTCAAAAATAAAATTAAATGTACCTGGGATTTGTTTGATCAGGTACGGTAAGGTGACTGGCTCAGAGACAATTGCCTTGAAAGAATAGCTTATTACACTTCCCCAGAGGAGGAGGGATGCCATGTCACGCAGGGCCAAGTGGGGAAGCACCAGGGTTGGTAAAGGGGCAGGAGTGAGATAAAAGCATGGGCCAGAGTCTTTATTGTGTTTTTTGCACACAATAAATATATATGCTGGGAGGATATGCTGAGCACATTTAGGACTGGATAGTAGGCTGAGGCTGGCAGATCACCTGAGGTCAGGAGTTTGAGACCAGCCCAGCCAACATGGTGAAACCCCCTCTCTACTAAAAATACAAAAAAATTAGCCAGGTGTGGTGGTGGACACCTGTAGTCCCAGCTACTTGGGAGGCTGAGGCAGGAGAATTGCTTGAACCCAGAAGGCGGATGTTGCAGTGAGCCGAGACTGCACCATTGCACTCCAGCCTGGGCAACAAGAGTGAAACTCTGTCTCAAAAAATAATAATAATAGTAAACAAATAAAATAAAAACAAATAATATGGTTTCCTTCCCCCAACTCCTCTACAAGATGATATCTGGGAATATAGATGATTCTAGATTCATGAGTGTTCTCTACACCCTTAGTGGTCTGTTGCTGATTGTCTGCTCTGGACAGGCCCCTAAGCAGATGCATACACAGATCCCTGAGTGGATGCATGGACAAGCTCCTGAGCTGATGCAGGGTCAGATCCCAGAAAGAAGATGCATGGACAGGCCCCTAAGCTGATGCCCTACGCTGATGCAGGGTCAGATCCCTGAGCAGATGGATGGACAGATCCCTGAGCAGATGCATGGACAGGCCCCTAAGCTGATACACAGTCAGATCCCTGAACAGAGGCATATTCAGATCCCTGAGCAGATGCATGGATAGGCCCCTAAGCTGATGCAGGGTCAGATCCCAGAGCAGATGCATGGATAGACCCCTAAACTGATACACAGTCAGATCTCTGAACAGATGCATATACAGACGCCTGAGCAGACGCATGGACAGGCCCCTAAGCTGATGCATGCAGAGGGGCAGCTGGCCTCATTGGGTCTTCTAGAGCATCTGCTGGCACACATTTGAAGTCTCCAGACCAGCCATTTGCCTCTGGCTGTGGAGGCCCCAAATGTGGTGGCTTTGTCTGAATTCCAGCCTCTATCAGAGACTATGGAAAATCTCTATGCTCTGCGTCAATCAAGTGTGCTAAGCAGAGATGATGGAGAAAGAATATATTGGTTTGATATTTCAGAGTATTATTTGCCTTTGGGTCCACCATCAGGGGTGTGTGTGTACTCAAAGGCAGGCATATGCAGTCAGAAAGGGTGAACTGGGTTTACTTCATGAGGATCAAATGACTTGTTGCCTCGATTTGCAAAAGGAAGGTACCAACATGGATATTAGTTGTGAAAAGACATCATCTAAACCTTCTGGAGAGATGACTGCCAAAAAGAACAAGAAGATACATTACCTGAGATGGTTTTTAATGGAGCAAGGTATTAATTTGGTCCAACTGAAGTTCTCAAAGTCAAAATGAAATTATAGCCGGGCCACATTGATTGGCCCCTAGCCAAATCCACACCTCTGAAGGAACCTTGCTGTTCCAGAAGACGCCAATTTGCTAAGGTCACCTGTTTCAGTAGAAAGCAGGAAAAGGATGTGGTAGCAGCATATCAGAACCTCATCTTATGAGCTTCAGGTTTAAATCCCTGATAGGGAAGAAAGTATATTTATTGTTCTTGCAGCTGTAACATATTTTAAAAGAAATAAATGGAAAGGAAATGATTTATCTTCTGTTTACAGCTTGTGAAATGGACGTCTGTTTTTACTGACCTCCTCAGCTTTCATTCCCTCTCCATTTCCTCTTGAACCCTCACCCTCCGTCGAGCACATCCTCAGAGACACTGGAAATGGAGGTGTCCAATTCTTCCTGGCCAAGGTGGCGGCAGCAGGGGCAGTGTAGGCAGACTCTCCTTTATCCGTGCTGTAGATAAAAATACTGCAGGGAAAGGGATGCAGAGAACTGGGGTGGGAGTATAATTTCAAAGATGGTGGTCAAGAAGGGCCTCACTGAGATTTAGGATTTACCTGAGGCTCTTCCCCAAAATAAATGCTGCTCTACCCACAATCTTCCTCATCTCAGTCGGTTTCACCACCCTTTCAGTTATGTTAGTGAAAAAGTAAACAAATAAAAATGAACAACATGGAATAATCAATCCCATTCTCTCACATCCCACATCGAATCAGTCATCATCACATCCTGTTTACGTTCTAAATAGATTCAGCATCAGACCATCCCTTCCCTGCACATCTATCAGACTGATCAAAGCCCCCACTTCTAAATGGTCTCTCTGCTCCTGCCCTTACATCCTGTCATCTATTCTCAGCACCACAGCCAGAGGAACCTCTACAGGTAGAAGTCAGTTGATGTCACTCTTTTCAAAACCTTCTAAAGCTCCCCATGTCACTCGGAGAGAAAGCAGCCCTTATCATGACCTGCAAAACCCTAACTGATCTGGCTTCCTATTCACTTACTTCTATGACCACATTTTCGGTTATGTCCCCCTTTGCTCATTCTTCTCAGCTGCCTGGCCTTCTGTTAATCCTCAATGTCCTTGTGCAATTTTATGCCCCAGGGCCTTTGCACATGCTGTTCATAGTTTCAGATATTGGATGGCTCACCCATTCAATTCCCTGAAGTCTTGTGTGTTTTCTCCGGACTTCTTCAGCCGTGTGGGCACAGGCACAGTAGGCAGAGAGCTGAGGTTGACCATGGGAGTTAAACTGGATAAAGAGAGCAGTAAGGAGGAGAGGGGCTGAGAGACAGTTAAAAGGCAGTCGAGTAGATGAATTAGCAGCTCAGTGAGGTACTGGAAAGAATGAGATGTGTTGGGGCTCAGATTGTGATACCCCTAAGTATGGCACCTTAGTATGCTGAGTATTTTGAACTGAAAGAGACTGCAGAGCTTCAGAAGAAAGGTCCCTCTGCCCTTCTCCTGCCCTCCTGTGTCTCACTCCTCTCTCTCTCCCTAACTGAGTCATAGAAACCAGAACTCCTGTTCTCTAAAGCTGACCATAACAACTAGAATCCCTGTCTCCAAAATCAAGCCATGCGACCTAAAAGGTGTATACTTGCAGCCTGCAGCTCAACCATTTGCCTCTGACTGTGAAGGCCCCAAGTGGTGTGGCTTTTGTCCCAATTCCAGCCTCTACCAGAAACTATGGAAAACCTTTATGCTCTGTGTCAACCAAGTGTGCTATGCAGAGGTGATGGAGAATAAGAATATATTGGTCACTCTCTCCCTTCTCCCTTTAAGACCTTCATGTAAGAAGTATTCTGTCCTATTCCATAGAGGAGGAAATGCTACACAGAGAGACCAAGAATCTGAACACACAGGCCTTGCTGGGTTTTCCCCTCAGTTTATTAGCATTAGATCATACCTTTTTGTCTCATCACACTTTTACATGGCTATCCATTCTTCATAGAATCTAAGCTTAAAAACAGAATGTTTTTCCTGGGTCTTTGAGTCTTCATTTCTGAAGCCTCCTCTGTCATGTAAAAATGTGATTAAATAAGTTTGTTATGCTTTTCTCTTGATAACCTGTCTTTTGTTATAGCAGCATTGGCCATGTCCCTTATGAAGAGTGAGGAAAGGTATCACTCCTTACTGCCTCTACAGATAGAAAGATAGGAGATGGTGTTGGAGGACAGAATGCTTGGGATTAAGATTAGGGAGGGGTTGTTGTTGAAAATGCAAAATTGGGATATGACTCTGAAAGTCAGTAGCTGAGGTCAGGTTGGGAACAGGATCCTGGAAGAGAAGACATGAACTGAGAAGCCAAGATTTTGAGAGGATCATCTTTGTGGATGTTGAAATCCCCAAGAATTAAGGCAAGAGTAGGGTTGGAGAGAGTGACAGCGAGCTAGCAGCTAGCATCATCTGGTGGGATGTGTTCCAAGAGCTGGGGAAAATTGCAACCAGTAGAGGTGTGGAAGGGCCTGCCAGAAGACCTGAGATTCAAAGATGCTGGAGGGTGCAGTAAGTCAGAAAGGAGGGAGGCGAGAGGATCTCCCACTCCCAGCTTCAGGGCCAGTGGCATGAGGCCTGGTGGGGGCTGTAGGGGAGCGGTGTTCTCAGGACAGCTGGTTACTGTTAGAGCAGGAAGGCAAGGACTGCATTTACAGAAGAGGCTGGGGATAGAGAGAGTTTTGCTGATGACTGTGAGTTTCCAGGGAATGGCTTTGGGAGTTTGGGAATGGTGAGGAAAAGGTCAGGAAGGGACGTGATTTTGAAGTTCAGAGTGTGGGAAAGGGAGGTGATCTGAGTCCTAGGATAAAAGGCAAAATGAGATGAGTGGCAGTGGTAAAACCCAAATTCCTTCTGCAGCTGCAGTGACTCAGCAAATCAACTAGTCGCCGGTTATTATGAGCAAAAACAACATTTAAAAGTATAAAAGAAATACATGCTCCTGGAAAAAAAATCCAAATAATTTAGAAAAGCATAAATTGGAAAATGAAAATCCACCTCTCCCTCCCAGTCCTACACCCAGAAGTAACCACTGTTAACAGTTTCTTGGGTATCCTTGCATCCATTTTTTATGCATGTACAAGCAAAAACAGTAGGTTTTTTATGGAATAATTTTATACAGCTTGGTCTTATCCATTAAAAATTCACTTGCTGTGCTTTGTCATATATATATAAATTCCTCCATTCTGCTGCATAGTATTTTATTATATACAATATATTTCCCCAGTCTTCTGTTGTTGGCCAGGTATGTGATTTCCAATTTTTTGCCTTACAAACAGTGCTTCAGGGAACACTGTTGAGAATAAATCTTTATTTTATTTCTCATTTTATTTATTTGTGCTCACTGGTTAATATTCATATTGTTACAACTATTAACCAATGAACACATATATACATATACAGTGTTACATATTGTTGATATTGTTGCATTGTAACATATTCATGCTGACAAAATAAGAAGACATTTCTAACATTAAAAGTACAGGACAGATATAATACATAACTACATACACACTACTGGGATTGAATATGTGTTAATGTTTTACTGTAATTGCTTTAAGTCTTCAATTTTACTAGGTGTGGCTACCTTGCTTTTCCAGGCAGTTGTACTAATGTATGGTCCCACCAGCAATTATAAGCGTTCACATTTTGCCATGTCTCTGACAACACATGAGGTTGTTAAGCTTTTGTTTTCCAGTCTGCTGGGTAGAGAAAATCATACTGCATTACTTCAGTTTCATTTTCCTGTTTCAAAAACTATTCAAATGTTTCTTGGCCATTTGAGTTTCCACCTTTATGAATAACCTGACCTTCACATTTTCCTGGTTCTTCCTGGCAATATATATGCTCTTTCAAAAGGATACAGGATTAGTTTGCCAAGTTCTATGAAAAACCGTTGTTTTAGCTATAGCTCTTTGCATATTTTTCCATTTGTTTTAGTCATGTCAGCAGTAGCCATCATTTTTTTTTTTTTTTTTTTTTTTTTTTTGAGATGGAGTTTTGCTCTTTTTGCCCAGGCTGGAGTGCAGTGGCACGATCTCAGCTCACCACAACCTCCACCTCCTGGGTTCAAGTGATTCTCTTGCCTCAGTCTCCCAAGTAGCTGGGATTACAGGCATGTGCCAACACGCCTGGCTAATTTTGTATTTTTAGTAGAGATGGGGTTTCTCCATGTTGGTCAGGCTGGTCTCGAACTCTTGACTTCAGGTGTTCCACCCGCCTCAGCCTCCCAGAGTGCTGGGATTACAGGCGTGAGCCACCGTGCCTGGCGGATACCCAACTTTTTTGGCACCAGGGACTGGGATGTTTCTAGGATAAAACTGTTCCACCTCAGATTATCAGGCATTAGTTAGATTATCATAAGGAGCGTGCCACCTAGATCCCTTACATATGTAGTTCACAATAGGGTTCATGCTCCTATGAGAATCTAATGCCATTGCTGATCTGATAGGAGGCAGAGCTCAGGCAGTAACACTCCCTTGCCACTCACCTCCTGCTGTGCAGCCCAGTTCCTAACAGGCCACGGACCAATACCAGTCCACGGCCTGGGGGCTGGGGACCCCTGCTCTACACCCTTTACTTTGCACAGTCTTTTTAGAGTTGACATTGTATCATTTTGTGTGTAAATATTGTTAAAAATAAATATAAAAATTTTACAATCGTAGAAGTCTATTTACTCTCCTCCATGCTTTTGCACTAGTTGTTATATGTAACACATATAAACCCATAAATGTTATAATTTTTGCTTGAAGTATTACTGTGTATTTTAAAGGAACTAAGAGGAAATAATAGTCGTTTATATATATCCACATCTAGTTACTATTTCATTGCTTTTTTTTTTTTTTTTTGAGGCAGAATCTTACTTTCTTGCCCAGGTTAAAGTACAGTGGTATGATCATAGCTTACTGTAACCTGGAGCTATTGGGCACAAATGATCCTCCTACCTCAGCCTCCTGAGTAGTTGGGGCTACAAACACACGCTACTACATCTAGCTAACTTTTTACTTACTTACTTACTTACTTATTTTTGAGAGAGTCTTGATCTGTCACTCAGGTTGGAGTGCAATGGCATGATTTCAGCTCACTGCAATCTTCACCTCCTAGGTTCAAGAGATTTTCATATTTTTAGTAGAGGTGGGGTTTTGCCATTTTGGCCACGCTGGTCTTGAATTCCCGGCTTCAAGTGATCCACCTGCCTTTGTCTCCTAAAGTGCTAAGATTACAGGCGTGAGCCACCTCGCCCAGCCTAACTTTTTTTTCTTTAGATATGTAGTCTTGCTATATTGCCCAGACTGGTCTTGAACTCTTGGCCTCAAGTGGTCCTCCCACCTCAGCCTCCCAAAATGCTGGGATTACAGGCATTAGCTACCATGTCTGGCCTTTATTTCATTGTGCTTTATTCCTTCCTAGAGATTCTCATTTCCATCTGGTACCATTTTCCTTTAGTTAGAAGAAATTCCTTTAGCCTTGCTTGTAGTGCAAGTCTACTGGGGACAAATTATCTTGTGCATTTTGTTTTTTTAACCTGAAACTGTATTTTGCTTTCATTCTTGGAGGATATTTTTCTTGAATGTAGAATTCTAGGTTGATAGGTTTCATTTTTTCAACACTCTAAAAGTATATTCCACTGCCTTCTGGACCTCGTAAGTTACTATTCAAATCATCAGAAACTTTACCCATTGTTGTCCTGTAATGTGCTGCTTTTATATTTGGTTTTCAGCAGTTTCACCATAATGTGCCTAGGTGTAGTTTTCTTCATATTTATATTGTATGGGATTCACTGAAATAATTGAATCTGTTAATTTATGTTTTTCACCAAATCAGGAACTTTTTCATCCATTTTATCTTCAAATAATTTTCTGCCTCAGTCTCACCTTTCCTTTTGGGACTCCCAGGGCATGTTTCTTTAACCTTTTGATATTGTCCTTTAGAGCCCCAAGAGTTTGTTAATTTTCTGCATTTTTTTTCTGTTCTTAAGATTGGATGATTTCTATTGATTTATATCCAAGTTAATTGACTTTTTATTGTCATCAGTATTCTGCTGTGGAATTTTAATTTTAATTTAAACTTTTATTTCTGCTTTTGATTTTTAAATGTCAGAATATTATTGTGTTTGAATTTTCAGTGATTCTTTTTGAAGTTTTTATTTACTCTATTGGGATTTTTTTTCCATTTATTGGGAAGATATACTCTTCTATTTTGTTGAGCATAATTAATATAGATGCTTTAAAATCCTTGTCTGTTAATGCCAAACTTTGGATAACACTGGGATTGGTCTCCATTGACTGCCTTTTCTCCTGACACTAGATCACATTTTTTTCTTTTCTGCTCTTCATATGTCAAATCTTGAATTGTGTCTTGTACGTTGTGATATGTTGTGTAAACTCTGACATTTGTTATATCCTTCCAAAATTTTGATGTTTTTGTGCTTGGAGGCAAGTAACTTGATTGGACTCAAGCTGCAAACCATCTTTTGCTTGGCAGCTCAAGTTTCAGTTCAATTCTGTCTTTGTGTGAGTTGCCCTGAGTCTGCCCCATGAATGCTGAGAATTGGATATAAAATAGGCTCAGGATCTGGGGGTTCCCCTACTCAGATTCTTTCCTTTCTGGGATTCTCCCCTCATTTTCTAGTGTATGCAGCTGCTCTAAACTCTTTCCTCTGGTTTTCCAGCCCACAAAAACTATGCTTTTTTCTATCATACTTTTAGTACTCTGTGTAACACTGACTTCAGGCTAAAAGCATTACAAACAGGTAAATCACATTTTATTATTTCCTTTTATAACTTCCTTTCAGAATAGATTAACTGTCTTGTTCACTGTTCAGTGTCTTCAGATCATTCTGTGTGGGTGTGTACATATGTATTACATGTGATATTTTCTCCAGAGGTTATAGTTGCCTGTGGAAGTCATATCTAGGGAAAGCTTACTTGTTTACTTGGGCATACTGGAAGCAGAAGCATTCATTTTTTTTTTTTAAATTTTGCATCTTTAAAATTAGAATATGGTGGAGCATCTTTTTATGTGTTTGTTTATATTTGCATTCCTTTATAAAATCAATTATCTGTTCATGTCCTTTGGCTATTTTTTCATTGTTTTTTTTTACTTTGGTCTTTTGATGTGTAGAAGCTCTTGTTATGTTAAGAATATTAGCTCTGTCTGTCATACTTGTCACAATTATTTTTCCCAGATTGTTATTTTCTTTTGACTGTTCACTTTTAACTATTAGGAAGCTTAAATTTTTTATGTAGTCAAATTTATGAATCTTGCCTTTAATGATTTCTGGATTTTTGGGTCATGCTTAGAAAACTTTTCTCCACCAAATACTAAAATAACTACTTTTAAATATTTTAACACTCACCTATTTAATCTATTTATAATTTGTCCTAGTGTATTTAAAAACTGAACCAGCTTATTTTTCCAAATATGTAACTAATTATGCCAATTTGATTTATTAATTTATCTTTTCCTCACTGATTTTATACTGTCAACTGTTTTACTTTTATATTTCTATTATCTTCCTGCATTTTCTCTTAAAATTTATATTTCTGACTCTTTTCATCAGTGTATATTCTACTTCTTGCTTCTTCTTTTTTTTTTTTTTTTTGATGGCGTTTCATTCTTGTTGCCCAGGCTGGAGTGAGTGGTGCGATCGCAGCTCACTGCAACCTCTGCTTCCCGGTTTCAAGCAATTCTCCTGCCTCAGCCTCCTGAGTAGCTGGGATTATAGGCGCACACCACCACGCCTGGCTAATTTTTGTACTTTTAGTAGAGACGGAGTTTTGACATGTTGGCCAGGCTGGTCTCGAACTCCTGACCTCAGGTGATCCACCCACCTCGGCCTCCTAAAGCGCTGGGATTACAGGCATGAGCCACCGTGCCCGGCCCTCTTGCTCCTTTTAGGATGGCTTTCATTTTTGTAACGTTTATATCTTTATTTTCTTTTTATTGTCCTAAGACTCTGCCATCTCACTCTTCAACGATTCTGTCATCTTATCTGATCTTATTTGATCTCTCGAATTTCTTCTTTGAGTTTTATTTCTTTCAGAGTTCATATCTATTACAATTTCTTTGAGGGCATAAAGGAGCATTTGTCTGACATTTTCCTCTGTTTCTGAAGTGATTCTTCTTCTGCTGTGAACCATTAATCTGTATTTTGCTTATTCTTTTCCTTCCCCCAGCTTCTGCCAGGTTTGAACCACATTAATTTATCTGACATTAAATCCCAAGTTGCACTGATGCAGGATATAATATAAGGGATGAGAGTGTAGACCCTGGAGCTGTAAAGGCTGGGATAAAATCCCAGCTCCACCACTTACCAGTTCTGTGACCTTGGACAACTGAGTTGGTGTCATATTATCTGTCTTACAGGGCTGTTGTTAGGATTAAAATGTTTAGTACAGTGTGTGGTACATAGTACTCAATAAATACTAGGGAAAGATAATTCTGGTTATTATTTTAGCAAGAAAGCTATAATACTTATATAATTTTGGTGTTATCTAATTAATATATGGACACAAGAATGCTAATTTAGTTTTACTTTTTGGTTCATCCAAAAAAATTACAAAATAGATTATTTGTGATAGTTGTTATTATCCACCAATAAAGAACTATCCCCATCTGCTGGCCACACTCAAGAATTAAAAATCAAAAGCTGTTCAAATATGGTTGTTGGAATATTTCATTGTGTAGCCACTGTGACTTGGAGCTGTCTTTGTAGCAAACAGCCTCTCTCTCTCTCTCACCTACACAAACAGATTAGCATCTTGTCACACAGTGCTGGGTAATTGTTGATACACTTATTTAGTTGGAGGCAAACATTTATTTTCATTTGGGAATTTAGATTTGTCTTAGGTGCAGGCTATATAGGTTTCCCTTCTTGCTTAGCTTGGCTATTTCATAGGTTTAGCTTTCCAAATCTTGAATCTTTGTCCCAAGAAAGGAATTTCCCCTAATGTCTTTTTTCCCCCCTTCTTAAGACTCACTGCAGTCAACACATAGAATATTCCTAACTACCATCAGTGTTTCACAGAAAAAAAAAAATCTCTTAACTGGTCGTTCTCTCTCTCTCTCTCTTTTATGAAGATGTAAGAATTGCTGATAAATGAACTGTTGGGGGGAGTTCTATTTAAGTTCTACCTGCAGTCATTTCAGACTGAATAATGAAGGTCAATAGGTCTTGGCCTTTGAGTTTTGACCTTTCTGAGATCCATACATTTCATCAGAGCTTTCTTTGGGTTCAGAAAAGTGGCAATCCAGACCTGGCTCTTTGGGGAACTTCCATTGCTGTGGGTCGCAGGGATTGGCTCAAGGCAGTGACTCAGGTCGGTGTAGCAGGAGGGGAAGTTGAAGCAGCACCAGCTGTGGATGCTCAGAAAGACCCCAGACCTGCCTGTGGCATTTCTGCATAATTAGTGTCAGCCGGTTTGCTCTTCTGGCCTTCTTGTTACCAGGGCAACAGCGGGCCTATTCTGAGCTGACTGAGAGGTTGCTACCCTCCTCTGCCTTCCACCCTCACATTCATCCTGGCCTCCTCGGTGTGTGCCTGCTTCTAATGGCCTCCAGCTCTTTCTCTATCTGGATTCCCAGGGATTCTTTCCTGAGCCCAGCCAGAAGACAAAGGGACTCTCTTACTCTTTATTCCAAAGGATACACCTCTTACCACTTCACTTTCACTCCCCACCCCATACACAGCCTTCTGATGCTACTGCAAACCCTTTCCACCATCTTCTCTCCAGCTCCTCCCAAGCTCATCTGCTGTTCCTTCACCAACTCTCTGCATCTCTTCCCACTCTGCCCCAGCCTCTATGCCTTCCCAACCGCTCTTCTGGTCCCTCACTCTACCTTCACAGGGCCTTTCTTTTCTGCGCTTTTGTAATGTCTTAGGCTATTTTGTGCCTACCGATGACACACCCTAGTTTTTTACTACTTCTTTTCCCTCCGTGTTCCTGTGACACCTCATTTGCTTCTCAGATAACCCTCATCACAGCATCCTATCACTTTTGTGTCTGGATCCTTCTAGTCCAGACTCAGGCCTCACAGATATCAGGGACTGTCTTCTTCCTGGTTGTATCCCCACTTCTAAGAACAGCCCCTGGCATACAGTAGGCCCTTTTTATTGAGCAAATGAATATTTCTGTCATTCCAAATCTTCATTTGTTGATTAAGTTTCTCTGATGTTTATTTTCTCTGATTTTATTGTCCAAGTTTTAAAATAACTTTCATTTTGAAGTACTTTTAGACTTTTTAAAAACTTACAAAAATACCGCAAGAAATTCCCATACACTCTTCAGCCAGATTCCCTACATGTTAACATCTAACGTATCTACAGTATGATGATCAAAACCAGGAAGTTAACACTGATGCAATACTATTAACATCTCCAGATCTTATTCAAATTTTCTCAATTTTCTCATTAATGTCCTTTTTCTGACCTAGGATGCAAATCCAGGGTCACACATAGTATTCAGTTTCCACACCTCCTTAACCCCCTTTAATCTGGTCCAGTTCCTTCATCTTTCTTTGTCTTTCATGATCTTCTAATTTTTGAAGGATACTTGCCAATCATTTTGTAGACTGTCCCTTAAATTCATTTTGTATAATGTTTTCTTATTATAATAATCAAGTTTTATATTTTTTCCCAAGAATCTCCTTCACAGTGCATCGTATCAGAGGGTATATGATGTCTATTTGTCTTATTACTGATGATATTAATGTTGATCTTTTGGGTAAGATGGTTCTAGCTGTTTTCTTCAATCTGAAAGCATTATTTTTCCTTTGTAATTAGCAAGTATCATGCAGGAATATGTAACTATACTGGTTCTCATCATACCACTGACTTTAGTATCCTTTGATGATTCCGTATTGCATGATGATTATTATGGTGTTTTCCAAATGGTGGTTTTCTATTTCCAAGATTTTAAATGGGGCTGGGGAAATGATTTTCCCATGGTGAACTGTCAGAGTCTAATGCCAGGCATGACCCTAAAGCATTCTCTAAATGAGACTTGAGCATTTCAAGTAGCACTTTGGGTCACAGATCTCTAAACAACTTCAGTGTATGGACTGCTCCCTTGCTCTCTTCTCCCCCAACCCCCAAATCTCCTATTTGCGGACACAGATAGGCTCTCCTGATGGGATGGTAGTGTTCCTGATGAGACACCAAGAAGGGCTATCACAAGTAAATTGATCATGACTTAATTATTAATTCATGCCCTTAAAGTACATACTGTGGAGATTAATGCTCCTAGCCAAAAGATCCTTGGCTCACATTTTTAGAACCACTGTCTTAAAGGACAGCTGCGTAGGCTAAGATCAAGGTAGCATATAATAAACCAAGACTTAATGTCTTTAGGGAAAACACTTCACAATCCATTATGAGCTATGTCATGAAATCAATGACCTTGGGATCTTTTCTAAAACATTCAAGCACAGAGTTAATGAGTTTAGGGAAGGAGTTGGAGGTGGCATGATATTTGAAAATGCTTAAGACACTGGATCCTTGACGGAATGCTTGTTAGATTCTGTTATTCCTTGAAGTATAGGGTGTTTATGATCTACAAAAAGTTTCAAATCCATAGACAGTGTCAGAAAAGAAAATCTTTTCTTTTATCATGTTTGCAGTAGCTAGTTTTCAGTGTGATCAAGTCTGGGTTAATTATTCCCTGATTAGAGGTCAAAGTGGTACAATTCTGTACTGTGTTTAAGGGACTGCAAAGCAGGCCACCAGAATTCCTAGCTGTAGGAGGACTCCTTGGGAAAATCAGGTAAGTGTATACTGGGATTCATAGTCAAGACTGAAACGAAGAAAAAGTAGCCTGCCTTTGACCCTGTGCTGGGGTCAGTAGGCTGCTGAGGCAATTGGTGTCACCAAAGCAAGAGAGAATCCAAGTCATGGGCCTGGTTCTAGATTGAGTTTCAGTGCTGGAGGAGTAGCTCAACAATTGCCCTTCACCACATTCCCTGCCCAGAAACCTGGGAATTATAGAGGTAAATGAAAAAGAACAAAAGGCCTCAGTTTGGCTGAGAAACACGTGACACTTGGGGGACCAATCACTGCCCTGGCTTTCTCCTGTGTGAGAACACTGTAGGCAGAAGCTGAGGATGGTGTGTGCTAGGGGGATGTGGCGAGGGCTGGCAGCAGCCCCAGGGTGACAGTTACAAAGGCAGAGAGAGTTCCTGCCATCATTAGAACCCCTGCCTGCGATTACTCCGACCTATGGCTGGTATAGTCCAAGAAACAACGGTTACCTTAATGAATAAATTAGAAACAAACATTATTTCCTCTTTTTTGAAATTCCTTAATACTGATTATTATATCTTCTGAAATCTGTAAGAAAAAGTAGTCTTCCCTTGAGTTGGAACAGAGAAATCTTTATGTTCAAGTGACAGTGCTGAGTGAATTGTTCAAAATCTTTTAGGAATTAAATAGCCTAACTACTCAAAAGCTGTTTGTCATGAGAACCATATTCTCAACAAAGGCCTTCCTTGGAGCTGTAGACTTTGGACTGAGTTTAGCCTTTGGTAACTCATAAATTCTAGTTGCCGTTGAAGAGGCCCTTTCTGAGGGTAGCTCTGCCCAAAGGGATAGCACTATCTAGGGAGGACTTCTCTCTCTTGTTTCTCAATAGCATCTCAGGGACAAAGATCTCATTTCACAGCTCTGAACTTCAAGATGACAGGCTCCTTTTAAGGCCTGGCTTCATCCAGCTGGATTCTCTGAAAGAATGACCACAGAAAACACTCGAACATATACATCACCACTGTGCACAATAATTTGAAATAACCAATGAGCAAATGGGACACCAGGCTGGGTACTTGTCATGGGGGAGGAGGATGAAGTTAGGTCCTCGTCCATCACTGAGCAGTGAGCTAGGTGATGCTGAGAAATGTTTTGCTTAGGACCTGTGTGAATTCTATCAGTCAGATCCGTCAGTCAACTTGGCCTCTCTTTGGCACAGCTTGATTTGGAAAGACCTTGAAGATGCCTGAGAGACCGAGGTTGGAGGGAGGGGTAGTGACTGATCCCCGGCCAAGGCTATTTTCATTAGGAGTATTAATATTGTTTCCAGCATAGAAACCATTAGATACACAATAAGAGTCCCTCCTCTCCTAGAATACCCTGGGAACATACCAAAAATAGAAGATCTGGTAAAATAACCTTTCACTGAATGTATTCATTCATTTAACTAATCACACTGCTGTTCTGTGAATATTTATTGAGTGTCTAGTACGTAGCAGGCACAGTACCAGGTGCCAGGAATGACAGCAGTGAACAAGACAGGCACAGTCCCTGCCCTTGGGGAATTTGCTTTCTAGATGAGGGAGACATCATCAATACATTAATCAGATATATTGTGGATAACAGTGTTATAAAGGAAATAAGGCTGGTTAATGCAATGGAAATGGTTGGGGTCTAGAGGGCCCCCTGATCTGAATGGCAGGACAGATCCTGTTATGCGAACACCTGAGGCGTGTGAATTCCAAGCAGTGGGAGTATCCCAGGCACAGCCCTGTGGTAGGACCGTGATGGAACTGTGTTTGAAGAGCAGAGAGCAGGCCAGTGGAACAGAGCTCAGAGAGCAGATGTGAGGAGGGCTGGAAGGTGAGGGTGAGATGGTGAATCTAGACAAGACCAGAGAGACAGGGAGAGACTGGATTGTGCAGGGCCTTGCAGGCCACGCAAAGTCTCCTCAAAGAAAACTAGGAGGTTATTCAGGTCAGTCTTTAAAAACTGTCTTCTCTAGGGACCTCTGTTTTATCTAAAGTCCAAGGGAGCAGCAGAAGGAGCAAGGCTCTGCCCCTCTCCTGGAACCCCCATGTCCAGCTAATATGCCTCCCTCCCCGTTATCAGTTTTGCACAAATTCTGTGTAAGGTTAGCCTCTCAAAAGTTTCAAAGTTGTGATAGGTTAAAGATGGACAGAAATTCTTTCACTCCCCCATCAAGAGGTGGAGTTTTTATTTACCCTGCCTTTGAAACTGGGCTGATTCTGTGACTGCTTTAACCAAAGACTGTGGTGGAAGTGATGCTGCACAGCCTTGAAGAGGACTGGCACCTTCCACGCCCTCCTTGACTGATGGGCTCTCGGAGCCTTCACTGCCGTAGAAGAAGTTCTATTCTACTGAAGAGGCCATGTGGCAGACAGCCAAGCAACCAGCAGACAAGGAGACCTGCGGCACTGCCCCACACCCTCCACTGGACCGTTCCAGCCAGCTCCCATAGCCCCCATCCATCTGCGCCTTCTAGGCAGATGTGAAGAAGCGTGGGCATTCCGTCTCCAGCAGGCATCATCTGGGGCAGAGACGAGCAGATCCTGGTTGCCTTGCCATGGACCTCAGAACTGTGTTCAACATAAAATGGTTGCTGCTTTAATCCATTTTGCTTAGGGGCAGTTTATTACACAGCAATAGATAACTGAAGGAAAAGTTCAAACAAAGAGGTTGAAAACCACTTGTCTGAGCAAAATCAATGGTTTTACAAAGACCTCAGAGAACTCTGTTCTCACAGCTGGGAAGGCAGTGGAGTGTGATGGAGAGGGCAAGGACTCGAGAGTAAGATGGTCCTGAGGCAGAGTCATGGCATAACCTTGAGATTCTTTGCCGCTTTGTTTCTGAGACACAAAGAACAATATGTACTGTGGAGGGTTAATGTGAGACTTAAAATCAGACATGGTATGTGAAGACCTTGGTACATACTAAGAACCTGACATGTTGTAACTATCGTGTGGTCATCAGGGCCCTTCCAGGGCTCCCAGCCACCTGGGTTAGGAGCCCACCTGGTGGGTCAGGCCCTGTCACTGCCAGAACCCAGGTGAAATCACAGGTGTGGGAAGTGGCAGGAGGAAATCTGTTACCCAGACTTACTGGTGAGTTTCCTTATGTGTTAATGTGTTTCATGAAGACGGTATTTCATAATGTTGAATTAGGATTGAGAATGGTTTTCCCTATTCAATTCTCTTTCAATCCTGATAAAATCTAAGCAAAATTGCTACTACAGCTTTAACATCTCTCTAGCCCTTGATGATCTCTCTTCCCTCCTTCCTTTTTTTTTTTTTTTTTCATTTTGACAGAGAGAGTATAACCTTAGGTTTAGAGTGTTTGGCAGGCAACAGTATATAACTAGACTAATATAGATATCATTTAGTTTTCACTGTATTTGTGTTTTTTTATATTACTAGTTTCCTTTTTTTTTGGACTTGGTATAAAGATTTTCCTGAAAATGAAGGAAGAAAAGTGAGTCAATTTAAAGAAGACTATTAGATAAAAAATATACAGGTACGATGTGACAAAGATTGTGATAAAGGTATGCGGTTGACTGATGCAAATGCTGCTCCATTGAATATCCCCCAAGCTTTGTCTATGGGCCTACTTTAGGTTAGGTTGTCACAGTGGGGAAAAGCTGATAAAGCCACTGTGTGTGTGAACTTTCCCTCTGCCTCCTCTGAGGCCCTTGCACCCTACAGTCCCCCACAACCCAGAGTGGTCCAGCAGAGGTGACAGGAGAAGGCAGTAGAAGGGAGCAACAGCTTCATGATTAAGATCCTAACATGCAGTTGTTAAAACTCTTTCAGCCAGCCCCTGGCATTTGGCCTCTTGGTCTCTTAGTTCTTTTCAGAGCCAGGCTAGCCCATGAGCCATGCACTGGCCCGGGACTCCTGCCCGGGCAGTTCTGTCGGCTCAGCTCTCCCTGACCTTCTCCTTGTCTGCAGCTCTTCCCTCCCTAATGCGCTCAGCACTTTTAGCTGTTCTGTGATAGTCTCAAAGGGCGTGGGGATGAGAGCTTTGCTGAAAATGTGCATCTTCTGCAGAAAAGGGCCATGGAACACTTAGAGAGGAAAAGGACAAAAAGATCAAAGTGGTTTTGGAACAGAAGAGGGAATGAGGAGCTATAAAATTTGAATGAAGAGGCTAGAAAAAAGAAGCTGGGGAAGGGAAATGGCTTTGTTTGGTAGTTAGAGCTAAGAAGGGAGAAATGATAAGAACAAGGATGGAAGCCCTTTAAACTAAGGGGCTGCTTTAAAACTAAAAATATCAATGTGATAGTGATTAAGCTATCACAACCTACCACGGCATGGATCTCAAGCACTGAATGCAAGTATAGCATTTCTATCTATCTATAATACAGTGTTTCTACGGTCCTTTATCCTCCCAGGTATCTGCTGTTATGTCACCTCCTCCATGAGGTCTTCCTGGACCACATCATCTGAAATAGCAATCTCCTTTTCTGATCCCTGATCCCGCTGTGGTTTTCTTCATCACATCCCTACATGGAATTTTGTTTGATCATGTATTTGTTATTCTATCCCCATTAGATAGTAACTCCATGAAAGCAGGGACTTTGCCTGTCACTTTCTATCTCCAGTTCCTCTGGCACACAGAAGGGATTCAATTTAAAAAAAAGTTAGAGGAATGAATTCAAATAGTTAATGTAGGGTGGGCACAGTGGCTCACACCTGTAATCTCAGCACTTTGGGAGGCTGAGGTTAGCGGATCACTTGAGACCAGGAGTTTGAGACCAGCCTGGCAAACATGGCAAAATCCTGTCTCTACTAAAAATGCAAAAATTAGCCGGGCATGGTGACAGGCACCTGTAGACCCAGCTAATTGAGAGGCTGAGGCAGGAGAATTGCTTGAACCTGGGAGGTGTAGGTTGTAATGAGCCGAGATTGTGCCATTGCACTCCAGTCTGGGCGACAGAGCAAGACTTCGTCTCAGAAAACAACAATGACAACGACAAAAGAAAAAAAGTTTATGTATATAAAGCCCCTAATATTCTATAGAAAATACTAAGAGCAAAAGACAAGTCAGATGTGAATTTTGCCCTCAACACATGGTCTAATAATTATGATAATCACTGTACATTTTAGAGGACTACTATGCGCTAGGCACTTTATACACATTATGTTATCTTTAATAACTAGTAGTAATGTTCAATGTAAACATATTTAACAGGCATTATAGAAACTGACCTATCAGTACCATGAACTGGCACTCCGACATATTAAATAATATTGCCAAGATCTGAGAACCGGAAAATGGCAGGGTCAAAATCTGAATAAAGGTGTGCCTGAACCCAATGTGCGCTCTTCTAGGCGTACTACTGCCCTTCTTGGAAATACATGTGAGCACATGTATTGAGACTTACAGTTCTTTGATGCTGGAGACCATTCTTTTATGTGTGTCATAAATAGTTGTCAAAAGACAGCTTTTATGTGTGCACAGAAATAGTATATTTCCAGCATCAGAGAACTGTAAGCCTCATTGAAGAACTAAGGACTTTGGACCCGTTAGGAGCTGGGGAGCCAGCCAGCTTCTTCTCTCACAGCCATCTTAGCTTCAAGAGGTGCTAGGTTCAATGTCTATACAAAGAGAGATAGGAGAGAAGGGCAAGAGGAGTTGGGGAGAGCTGAGCAAGCAGATAACTTTGAGGAAGTTTGCAGAAACTGGGAGAATAGGCAGAGAGAGCCCAGATCCTTGGATAGGTTGCTGGTTCCCATAGGGCTGTGTTCCTCCTCACCTCTTCTAAGTGACCTCCGTCATGAGGGAGTCCAGCCCAAGTGAGTGGCAGCAGGCTGAGCTCTCTAGGACAGGCTTTTCCCAGGCCTGGCAGTGCAATCAGAATTTTCCTCCCAGATGATACCTAATAGAAACAGTATCACCACAATCAAGGAGAATTGGGACCTGGCCTTCTCACCGTCTGCAGAGCCTGTGCCTTTGGTTGTAACAGTTAGTGCACACCAAATGTCCATGTGCTCCCTCTGTTTCCCAGCCTTTCTTGCAGTTCATGGGTGGCAGAAGGGATGTGCCACTTTCAGTCTTAGTGCCTCTCTTCTGCTGCTATGGCTGTAGAGTCACCTTTTCCAAATTCATAGTTACAAGGTGGAGGTCAGCCTCCTGACTGTGACCAGCAACCACAACAAACTTGTATTGGGTTAAACCATTGAGCATTCAGGTTTTTCTGTTGCAGAAGCTAGAGTTAATTACCTCGGACTAGTATGTCTCCCTAAATACACTCTGAACTTCCTAGTGAATCTGTAATGATCACTGCTAACAATAGATGTATCATATACTTTCATATTAACAGCGCTTGACTTAAAATTACATGGGCTTGGCATATGGCACAATTTTATCCTGGTCATATGCCAGAGAAAGTAACAATGATGGAATTAAATCTGTGCTTGTGCCTCTACAGTGGTGTGGCACTATACGATAGCTTCCTAAGACATACCTATAGATTTTATACATCATCTGGGTAGGCAGACATTTTTGTATTTAACCTGCTAGGTAGATACTGTTCTCTCCATGTTACAGAAAGAGAATGAGCCCCAGAAAGGCCAATTAACCTGCCCACAGTTGCATGGCTACTGAGCAGTGGAACTGGGCTTCTAACCAGGGAGCACTGATTCCAGAGCCCATTCCACAGTGCCATGCTCCCTTGACTGACAAGTTGCCTCTATTTAATTCACAAATAAGACTTGGATATTAACCTCAAAAAGAATAGAAGCCAGATGAGGCAACTAACTGATGTGGCAAAATGAAGGCTTTGTGTGGAGATGAGTGGGATGGAGGCCGCAGAACAGGAAGCTGTGGAAAGCCTGGCTGGGGAGTTTGGAGTTGACCCTGAGGCAGGGCAGAGCCAAGAAAGTGAAAATAAAGGAATCAGTTGTTTGGAGGAGACAGTCTAAGAAAGATTTTGAGTATGTACTTCCTTTAAAAATGGAATTGATTTGCAGGCAGTTAAAGGTAAAGGGATTTGACTCAGGAAAAATGAAGATCCAGGATGTCAATTTAGAAGATATCCCGTGGTTGCAGCTGGCACCTAGGTGAACCCTGTTTTCCTTCCTGAAGAGCAGGCCACCCCTCCAATGACTTACCCTCTCCTAACGTTGAATGAAAAATGACCAAGGATCAACAGCTGTCCTTGGCCTTTATTTCAAATCACTTTATCTCCCTGGCCTCAGTTGCTTCACTTGTGAGTTGGCAGCATTGGACCTGGCAGTCTCCGGGTGGTGGTTGGCCATGGTGACGGCAAGCTCTTCATTTATGTCTACCTTGTTCTGCTTCTTTTCATCAAGACCTTGCTCCCCCTACTTTTTCCCCCTTTGGAGGATGTCTTGGGATATATGATCAGATTTCCTCTTTGAGGTCTTTGGTTAGGTGGGAACATAAGCACTCTGGTCCTGACTGCCTATTCTTAGCTTTGGGCCAAAGCTTAGAGACTCAGGAAATATAGTTCTCTTCAGCTGCAGCCGGTGAGGAATTGCTCCCATGCTGAGATTTGGGGGACCCTAGAAGAGATAAATGTTCAAAAACCACCTCTGTGAGTACACACTGTAATATTTATGGATAAAATGATACAATATCTGGGGGAGTGGGTCATGTATGAATGAAACCAGATTGGCCATGACCTGGTAATTGCTGAACCTGGGTAATGCTACATGGGGTTTAACTGAACTGTCCTGATGACTTTTGTATATATTTAACATTTTTCCATAATGAAAAGTTGAAAAAGACACAAAAACACACCTTTTTTTTTTTTTTTTTTTTTTTTCGTGTTGTGGCATTCAGAAAACTGGGCAATTGAGTCTCCAGAGAGCACAAGTTGAATACCCACAAGGCAGTATCCATAAAGCACCCCTGATATGTGGGACAACAGTAAACTTGATACAGCTAAATAATTGACTATACATGGTAGGGTGTCTCTGAGCACACTGGCCTTGGAAGCCTTGTTGACCACAGTATCTCCCTTTATTGTGCGCTATTTTCCTGTCTGACAACTCCACCTTCCACTTCTTTCTCTTTCTATTTCTTCATTGGCAAGTTAACTTTCTCCCATAGGCAGAGGGAGCTTCTCTTTGAGGAACCATAGAGGAAGGATGAGAGAGCCCTCCAAAGCTGCAGTTTTCAATTTTTTTGACCACAACCCAGTGTAAAAGATATATATTTTTATCATCATAGACAACCATAACTAAAATGTAAGTTTCACAAAATAACACCCTTTACCAAATGGGATACATTCTGATATTTTCTCTTCTGTTCTATTCTAGACTAGTCTATTCTATTCCATATTTTAAAAGGCTGTCATGATCCACTAAATTTAAATCACTAATAAATTCAGGATTCCTAATGGGTTGCCGCCTGCATTTTAAAAACAAAATTGGTTAGTGGAAAAGAGATGTTGGGCAGGAAACTTACCATTTAACACATCTGGCCTGGGGTTGAAGTTGCAGGCAGCTGGATTTCATTTGCATCTGACAGTGGAGAAGCCCTCCATACTTTGTGTGGGTGTTAAGGTCAGATCTACAGTGCTAGCCAAGGATTGATGAGAGTATTAAATTTCAGCAGATGTGTTAATTGATGTGCTCATCAATAGGGAGAGATCACAAGTCACAGGCTTAAGATGGGAACTTTGTTGAACTGGGCTGTCACATGCCATCTTGTAGTTTTAAGATAGGAAAAAAAAAAAAAACAGAAAAAAAAAAAGAAATAGCTCTGTTATACATACCACCACTATGACTGTTGCTCAGAGAAGACACCAGGCAACAGGGTAAGGTAGTGCATGTCCTTCAGAACCAGGTAGATCTGAATTTGGACCCCATGAACTACTAACCATGTGACTTCAGAAAGATTACTTAATTGATTCAGAGAGCTGAATCTCAATTTTTCTCATCAGAATAGGAGAATGATAATACTTCATTAAGTGAGAGCATTCTATATAGCATCTGGCCCAGAACCTGACCTGAGGGCAGACCCTCAAATGTTAACCCCTTCTTCTCCTTGCACAGAGGCCCTATGAGGTTTCTTTCAAAGGTTGTCAATCTAGTACACTGTATGACAAATCTATCACTCTACTTTGCTCAGAGATTTACTGGAGGGGGAAGAGAGCCAGGAGAAAACCCAAATGGAAACAAGTGAAGTGCCAGGAGAGAAGCCACATTTTCAGGCTAAGTGACCTAGGCAGCGCCATTCACCAACTTTAGCTCTCCAGTTCTCAGTCATGAAATGAAGATGGGGGAAATCCAGTTCTCAGTCATGAAATGAAGATGGGGGAAATGCTATGTTCTCCAAGAACTCTTGACTCATATTTCCTAAAGATAGTTGGCTTCCTGGGCACCAACTCAGACCCAGTGAATCATTATCATTCTAAGCCAATGTCCAGTAATTTACCAAGTCCTTTCCAGCCTGCTTCCTAACCATATCTCAAGACAGCTCATTCTCTCCTCCCCACCGCCCCTACTTCTGTACCCTTCCAACTCCTGCTTGCTCTTTTCTCCTGTTGACTGCATTCCTGGCTTTCAGTCTTGCTTGTTCTTCACCCAGTCTCCACTCTGCAACCAGAGAGACAGTTTTATCTTGCAAACACGACACCGAGACTGCTGTCCAAAGCTTCTAGTGATTTCTCTTTCTCCTTAAAATAAAGTCTAAACTCTTAACCTGTCCCCAGGGCTCATCTTGATCTTCTCAACACCAAACCTTGCTCTTTTTTTTTTGATCATCTGTCCCTACCCCTGGACTGTCAAGTCTGAGATAGTGGCAGCAGTGTCTCTCCTGCTGTTGATGTAGGCCCAATGCCCAGCTCGTGGCCTGATGCATGTCAGGCACTGAATGAAAAAGCAGTTGCTGAACTCCAACTAATTTTTTTCTCTAAAACGATAGCAAGTGACCTATTTTCTGGATAAAATAAATTCCATGTGCTATGGCAAACTGTCTCTTAAAGTCCTTATTGTGTTCTCTGCTGGCTGTGTAGAGACTAAATCAATTGTACTATAATGTCCATTATGTTATATTTTGGTACAAGGATGCTTTCAAGGATTTTTTTGGGTTTTGAAGAACAAATATGATTTGGGAGCCATTTCCATACTCCTCAAATACTCTAAGTGGATAGTGAAGCTGCTCTTTATTTCTAAATCCTCACCTCATGCAGACATAATGGCCAGAGATTTCCCTTAGCAGGAGGAATATCACGCATTATGGTTTTCACTTCCTTTTAACTGGATTAAGTCTTTGTTGAAGAGCTTTGTGCTGATTAGAGATGTCTGAATATGAAGTGCTCCTTGAACAAAAGTTATGGGTAGTCACATCAATTTAATTGAAAAATGTTCCATAATTAAGGCAAAACCACTTCACTTAAATAATTAGCTTGAAGTGGTCATAGTAACAGAGTTAATAGATTTGCTTTTATTTCCTCTGTGTCACTGGTGCCTGCCTGACACAAGAACACTGGTGACATGGTATTCTATAGAAAATTTTGGGCTTAGCAATTTAGGGTTCTGTGCCATATAAGTACTGTCCAACTCTCTTCCGAAGAAGGCACCTAAAGAGGTGTCAAAGTGCAATAATCACCAGATCATTGTTTATTCATAAAGTTGAATAAGCATTCAGAGCAGAGTGTTCTGGAGAGAATATGGGCGGTTCCACCACACTTAGTAGTGCACACTGGAGGAATTATTTCCAGAGTTTTCTAGAGTAGTGATCCTCACATCACTACCGATTTAGGATGCTGCAAAATCTTTGGGGTGTAAATTGCAGGTGATTCAGTGTAGGCAAAGGATTAGTAAATTATCAGTTAGATATGTGTTCAGAAGCTCATAGCAGAAAACCCAATTTATAATAGCTTAAACAATTTCCCTTTGACATCATCAAATGTCCAGAAGTAGATGGTTCTTTGTCTTGGTTCAGCAGGTCCAAGATGTCACACGGGTACCCAGGTGCTTTCTCTTTCCATCTGCCATCTTGTGATGTTGCCTTCACCTTTGGGCTCCTCCCGCCCTGGTCACAAGCTTCAGTGCCAGTCATACATCATCAATCCAGGTGACAAGAGGGGAAAAGGCAGGTAAGCCACAGATGGCATCCTTTATCAAGAGAAAACAAGGGTTTCTCAGACCCCTCTGCCTGGCTTAGATCTCACTGCATGGTCACCCAGGTCAGGAAATACAGGACAGTGGAGGACAGGAGTTTCGTATTTGCTTTAGACCTAGTCTTATTGTAGGATAAATACAACGGACAGCAATAATTTAAGCATACCCTTAGAATGACCCTGTAAGGCAGATGCACCTGAATGTGTGTACCATGCTAGGGAATCCAGGAGTGGCCAACTTAGAGACTTGCTCCTTTTCTGTAAGGAACATCTGAGTCCCTGGCACATCCTAAAGAACATGCGCCATGCAGGGTATTGAGGCTCTGAGTTTTGGATTAAATGAAGGTTACCAGGCAGAAGTCATTAGGGGAGAGTGTTAAGTGAAAAGGCAATATCAACCACATGATGTCTGTAGATGGTTGCAGTTTTCCTGCCCAGCCCATCGCCACTGGGCCATGAGGTTATTTTGTCCAGCCCATGGCCCCTGGACTGTAGGAAGGTAGATATATTGCCTAGCCCACTGCCACTGGACTCTCTGCTTTGTATGTAAGCCCCTGGTAGTAATAAAACCCTATGTCTTGTTTGCTGGCTCTGGGTCTCTTCATCGGCCTCTAGAACCTGGTGTCTCTTCTCTATCAAGGTTATCAGGGGTTCAGCACAACAACTATCAAGACAGGTCTTCCCTTTTATTCCTTCTTTTTAAAAAACAAATATTTCTTTGTAAACTATGCATTCAACAAAAGACAAATCTCCAGAACCTATAAGGAACTTAAATAAATCAGCAAGGAAAAAACAACCTCATTAAAAAGTAGGCAAAGGACATGAACAGACACTTCTCAAGAGAAGACATACAAGTGGACAACAAGCATGAAGAAATGCTCCATTAACATCAGAAAAATGCCTGTTAAAAAACACAATGAGATATCATCTCACATCAGTCAGAATGGCTATTATGAAAAGGTAAAAAAATAACAAATGTTGTTGAGAATGTGGTGAAAAGGGAACACTTATACACTGTTGGTGGGAATGTAAGTTCGTTTAGCCCCTGTGGAAAACAGTATGGAGATTTCTCAAAGAACTAAAAATAGAACTACCACATGATCCAGCAATCCCACTACTGGGTATCTACCCAAAGGAAAGTAAATCATTTGATGAATAAGACATCTGTACTTGAATGTTTACTGCAGCACTATTTGCAATCGCATTTAGGGAATCAACCTAAGTGTCCATCAGTGGTAGCTTGGATAAAGAAAATGTCTGGGGTGGCGGGGGGGTGGAGCAAGATGGCCGAATAGGAACAGCTCCAGTCTCCAGCTCCCAGCACGAGTGACATAGAAGACAGGTGATTTCTGCATTTTCAACTGAGGTACTGGGTTCATCTCACTAGGGAGTGCCGGACAATCGGTGCTGGTCAGCTGCTGCAGCCTGACCAGCGAGAGGTGAAGCAGGGCGAGGCATCGCCTCACCTGGGAAGCGCAAGAGGGAAGGGAATCCCTTTTCTTAGCCAGGGGAACTGAGACACACAACACCTGGAAAATCGGGTAACTCCCACCCCAATACTGTGCTTTACCAAGGGTCTTAGCAAACGGGCACACCAGGAGATTATATCCCACACCTGGCCTGGAGGGTCCTATGCATATGGAGCCTCCCTCATTACTAGCACAGCAGTCTGCGATCTAATGGCGAGGCAGCAGCAAGGCTGGGGGAGCGGCACCCTCCATTGCTGAGGCTTAAGTAGGTAAACAAAGCCACTGGGAAGCTCGAACTTGGTGCAGCTCACAGCAGCTCAAAGAGGCCTGCCTGTCTCTGTAGACTCCACCTCTGGGGACAGGGCACAGCTAAACAACAACAAAAGCAGCAGAAAGCTCTGCAGATGCAAACGACTCTGTCTGACAGCTTTGAAGAGAGCAGTGGATCTCCCAACACAGAGGTTGAGATCTGAGAAGGGACAGACTGCCTGCTCAAGTGGGTCCCTGACCCCTGAGTAGCCTAACTGGGAGACATCCCCCACTAGGGGCAGACCGACACCCCACACCTCACATGGTGGAGTACACCCCTGAGAGGAAGCTTCCAAAGCAAGAATCAGACAGGTACACTCGCTGTTCAGCAATATTCTATCTTCTGCAGCCTCTGCTGCTGATACCCAGGCAAACAGGGTCTGGAGTGGACCTCAAGCAATCTCCAACAGACCTACAGCTGAGGATCCTGACTGTTGGAAGGAAAACTAACAAACAGAAAGGACACCCACACCAAAACCCCATCAGTACATCACCATCATCAAAGACCAGAGGCAGATAAAACCACAAAGATGGGGAAGAAGCAGGGCAGAAAAGCTGGAAATTCAAAAAATAAGAGCACATCTCCCCCTGCAAAGGAACACAGCTCATCCCCAGCAACGGATCAAAGCTGGACGGAGAATGACTTTGACGAGATGAGAGAAGAAGGCTTCAGTCCATCAAACTTCTCAGAGCTAAAGGAGGAATTACGTACCCAGCGCAAAGAAACTAAAAATCTTGAGAAAAGAGTGGAAGAATTGATAACTAGAATAATTAATGCAAAGAAGGCCATAAACGGACTGACAGAGATGAAAACCATGACACGAGAAATACGTGACAAATGCACAAGTAACCGACTCGATCAACTGGAAGAAAGAGTATCAGCGATTGAGGATCAAATGAATGAAATGAAGCGAGAAGAGAAATCTAAAGAAAAAAGAAGAAAAAGAAATGAACAAAGCCTGCAAGAAGTATGGGATTATGTAAAAAGACCAAATCTACGTATGACTGGGGTGCCTGAAAGTGAGGGGGAAAATGGAACCAAGTTGGAAAACACTCTTCAGGATATCATCCAGGAGAACTTCCCCAACCTAGTAGGGCAGGCCAACATTCAAATTCAGGAAATACAGAGAACGCCACAAAGATACTCCTTGAGAAGAGTAACTCCAAGACACATAATTGTCAGATTCACCAAAGTTGAAATGAAGGAAAAATCTTAAGGGCAGCCAGAGAGAAAGGTCGGGTTATTCACAAAGGGAAGCCCATCAGACTGATAGCAGATCTCTTGGCAGAAACTCTACAAGCCAGAAGAGAGTGGGGGCCAATATTCAACATTCTTAAAGAAAAGAATTTTCAACCCAGAATTTCATATCCAGCCAAACTAAGTTTCATAAGTGAAGGAGAAATAAAATCCTTTACAGATAAGCAAATGCTTAGAGATTTTGTCACCACCAGGCCTGCCTTACAAGAGACCCTGAAGGAAGCACTAAACAAGGAAAGGAAAAACCGGTACCAGCCATTGCACAAATATGCCAAAATGTAAAGACCATCGATGCTAGGAAGAAACTGCATCAACTAACAAGCAAAAAAACCAGTTAATATCATAATGGCAGGATCAGGTTCACACATAACAATATTAACCTTAAATGTAAATGGACTAAATGGTCCAATTAAAAGACACAGACTACCAAACTGGATAAAGAGTCAAGACCCATCAGTGTGCTGTATTCAGGAGACCCATCTCACATGCAGAGACATACACAGGCTCAAAATAAAGGGGTGGAGGAAGATCTACCAAGCAAATGGAGAACAAAAAAAAAGCAGGGGTTGCAATCCTAGTCTCTGATAAAGCAGACTTTAAACCATCAAAGATCAAAAGAGACAAAGAAGGCCATTACATAATGGTAAAGGGATCAATTCATCAGGAAGAGCTAACTATCCTAAATATATATGCACCCAATACAGGAGCACATAGATTCATAAAGCAAGTGCTTAGAGACTTACAAAGAGACTTAGACTCCCATACAATAATAATGGGAGACTTTAACACCCCACTGTCAACATTAGACAGATCAACGAGACAGAAAATTAACAAGGATATCCAGGAATTGAACTCATCTCTGCACCAAGCGGACCTAATAGACATCTACAGAACTCTCCACCCCAAATCAACAGAATATACATTCTTCTCAGCACCACATCACACTTATTCCAAAATTGACCACGTAATTGGAAGTAAAGCACTCCTCAGCAAATGTACAAGAACAGAAATTATAACAAACTGTCTCTCAGACCACAGTGCAATCAAACTAGAACTCAGGACTAAGAAACTCAATCAAAACTGCTCAACTACATGGAAACTGAGTAACCTGCTCCTGAATGACTACTGGGTACATAATGAAATGAAGGCAGAAATAAAGATGTTCTTTGAAACCAATGAGAACAAAGATACAACATACCAGAATCTCTGGGACACATTTAAAGCAGTGTGTAGAGGGAAATTTATAGCACTAAATGCCCACAAGAAAAAGCTGGAAGGATCAAAAATTGACACTGTAACATCACAATTAATAGAACTAGAGAAGCAAGAGCAAACACATTCAAAAGCTAGCAGAAGGCAAGAAATAACTAAGATCAGAGCAGAACTGAAGGAGATAGAGACAAAAAAACCCTCCAAAAAATCAATGAATCCAGGAGTTGGTTTTTTGAAAAGATCAACAAAATTGATAGACTGCTAACAAGACTAATAAAGAAGAAAAGAGAGAAGAATCAAATAGACGCAATAAAAAACGATAAAGGGGATATAACCACCAACCCCACAGAAATACAAACTACCATCAGAGAATACTATAAACACCTCTACGCAAATCAACTAGAAAATCTAGAAGAAATGGATAAATTCCTGGACACTTATACTCTCCCAAGACTAAATCAGGAAGAAGCTGAATCCCTGACTAGACCAATAGTAGGCTCTGAAATTGAGGCAATAATTAATAGCCTACCAATCAAAAAAAGTCCAGGACCAGATGGATTCACAGCTGAATTCTACCAGAGGTACAAGGAGGAGCTGGTACGATTCCTTCTGAAACTATTCCAATTAATAGAAAAAGAGGGAATCCTCCCTAACTCATTTTATGAGGCCAACATCATCCTGATACCAAAGCCTGGCGGAGACACAACAATAAAAGAGAATTTTAGACCAATATCCCTGATGAACATCGATGCAAAAATCCTCAATAAAATACTGGCAAACCAGATCCAGCAGCACATCAAAAAGCTTATCCACCATGATCAAGTGGGCTTCATCCCTGGGATGCAAGGCTGGTTCAACATACACAAATCAATAAATGTAATCCAGCATATAAACAGAACCAAAGACAAAAACCACATATTTATCTCAATATATGCAGAAAAGGCCTTTGACAAAATTCAACAGCCCTTCAGGCTAAAAACGCTCAATAAATTTGGTATTGATGGAACGTATCTCAAAATAATAAGAGCTATTTATGACAAACCCACAGCCAATATCATACTGAATGGGCAAAAACTGGAAAAATTCCCTTTGAAAACTGGCACAAGACAGGGATGCCCTCTCTCACCACTCCTATTCAACATAGTGTTGGAAGTTCTGGCTAGGGCAATCTGGCAAGAGAAAGAAATACAGGGTATTCAGCTAGGAAAAGAAGAAGTCAAATTGTCCCTGATGGCAGATGACATGATTGTATATTTAGAAAATCCCTTTGTCTCAGCCCAAAATCTCCTTAAGCTGATAAGAAACTTCAGCAAAGTCTCAGGATACAAAATTAACGTGCAAAAATCACAAGCATTCTTATACACCAGTAACAAACAATCACAGAGCCAAATCATGAATGAACTTCCATTCACAATTGCTTCAAAGAGAATAAAATACCTAGGAATCCAACTTACAAGGGATGTAAAGGACCTCTTCAAGGAGAACTACAAACCACTGCTCAGTGAAATCAAAGAGGACACAAACAAATGGAAGAACATACCATGCTCATGAATAGGAAGAATCAATATCGTGAAAATGGCCACACTGCCCAAGGTAATTTACAGATTCAATGCCATCCCCATCAAGCTACCAATGAGTTTCTTCACAGAATTGGAAAAAACTGCTTTAAAGTTCATATGGAACCAAAAAAGAGTCCACATTGCCAAGACAATCCTAAGCCAAAAGAACAAAGCTGGAGGCATCACGCTACCTGACTTCAAACTATACTACAAGGCTACGGTAACCAAAACAGCATGGTACTGGTACCAAAACAGAGATATAGACCAATGGAACAGAACAGAGTCCTCAGAAATAATACCACACATCTACAGCCATGTGATCTTTGACAAACCTGAGAAAAACAAGAAATGGGGAAAGGATTCCCTATTTAATAAATGGTGCTGGGAAAATTGGCTAGCCATAAGTAGAAAGCTGAAACTGGATCCTTTCCTTACTCCTTATACGAAAATTAATTCAAGATGAATTAGAGACTTAAATGTTAGACCCAATACCATAAAAACCCTACAAGAAAACCTGGGTAATACCATTCAGGACAAAGGCATGGGCAAGGACTTCATGTCTAAAACACCAAAAGCAATGGCAACAAAAGCCAAAATTGACAAATGGGATCTAATTAAACTAAAGAGCTTCTGCACAGCAAAAGAAACTACCATCAGAGTGAACAGGCAACCTACAGAATGGGAGAAAATTTTTGCAATCTACTCATCTGACAAAGGGCTAATATCCAGAACCTACAAAGAACTCAAACAAATTTACAAGAAAAAAACAAACAACCCCATCAAAAAGTGGACAAGGATATGAACAGAGATTTCTCAAAAGAAGACATGCATACAGCCAACAGACACATGAAAAAATGCTTGTCATCACTGGCCATCAGAGAAATGCAAATCAAAACCACAATGAGATACCATCTCACACCAGTTAGAATGGCAATCATTAAAAAGTCAGGAAACAACAGGTGCTGGAGAGGATGTGGAGAAATAGGAACACTTTTACACTGTTGGTGGGATTGTAAACTAGTTCAACCATTATGGAAAACAGTATGGCTATTCCTCAAGGATCTAGAACTAGAAGTACCATATGACCCAGCCATCCCATTACTGGGTATATACTCAAAGGATTATAAATCATACTGCTATAAAGACACATGCACACGTATGTTTATTGCGGCACTATTCACAATAGCAAAGACTTGGAATCAACCCAAATGTCCATCTGTGACAGACTGGATTAAGAAAATGTGGCACATATACACCATGGAATACTATGCAGCCATAAAAAAGGATGAGTTTGTGTCCTTTGTAGGGACATGGATGCAGCTGGAAACCATCATTCTTAGCAAACTATCACAAGAACAGAAAACCAAACACCGCATGTTCTCACTCATAGGTGGGAACTGAACAATGAGATCACTTGGACTCGGGAAGGGGAACATCACACACTGGAGCCTATCATGGGGAGGGAAGAGGGGGGAGGGATTGCATTGGGAGTTATACCTGATGTAAATGACGAGTTGATGGGTGCTGATGAGTTAATGGATGCAGCACATCAACATGGCACAAGTATACATATGTAACAAATCTGCACGTTTTGCACCTGTACCCTAGAACTTAAAGTATAATAATAAAAAAATAAAATAAAAAAATTAAAAAAAAAATGTCTGAGGCAGGAGAATGGCTTGAGGTCAGGAGTTCAGAACTGGCCTGGGCAACATAGCGAGACCCCCCGTCTGTACGAAAAAATTAAAAATTAGCTGGGCACGGTGTTGTATGCCTGTAGTTCCAGCTACTTGGCCGACTGGGGTGGGAGGATGACTTGAGCCCAAGATATCAAGGCTGTAGTGACCTATGATCACATCAGGCTGGGTGACAGTGGGGGAGAGAAAGAATGAGAAAGAAAGAAAGAAAGTAAGAAAGAAAGAGAGAGAGAGGAGGAGAGAAGGAAAGAGGAAAAGAAAAGAAAGGAAGGAAGAAAAGAAGGAAGGAAGAAAGGAAGAAAGCAAGAAAGCAGAAAATATGGTATATATACACTCTGGAATACTATGTGACCATAAAAAAGAATGAAATCATGTCCTTTGCAGCAATATGGATGCAACCAGAGACCATTATCCTAACTGAATTAATACAGAAACAGAAAATCAAACACCATATGTTCTCACTTATAAGTGGGAGCTAAACAATGAGTACACTTGGACATAAAGATAGGAACAATGGACACTGGGAACTCAAAAAGGGGAGACAAAGGGAGGGAAGAAGGGAGGGAGAAAAGGGTTGAAAAACTACCTATTGGGTATGATGTTCACTATTTGAGTGATGGGTTCCATGCAAGCTCAAACTCCAGCATTATTCAATACACTAGTGTAACAAACCTGCAAACGTACCCCCTGAATTTATAATTTAAAAAAATTTTTAAATAGAAAACAAATATTTTGTAATATTCTTTTATCCTTAAAGGCAATGAATAAATCATATAACCCATTTAAATTCATAATTTCAAAGTAATGCCCTAACTGTAACATAGGAATTAGAGGAAAGTAGCCCAAGCAGGACCCACCCCCACAAGACCTCTTATCTTGGAGGAGGAGAAGGTGGAGGGATGAGCATCCATGGGGAAGTCAAAGTGGGTGACAGGAGGACTCAAGGCAAGGTGTTAAATCTCAGTCCCACCAGTGTCAGAGCCTGGCACAGGGAGAAGCCGTCTGTGACACTCACTCCCAGCTCCCAGCAGGAGCAGATGGCATCTCCAAATAAGAAGCAGGTTCCTAACCAGGGCGGTCATGGCTGAGGAATGGTAAGATGCCCCAAGAACCTTGGGGTACATAGGAAACTCAGAAAAGAAACATCTGCAAAGCTTCCTCCAGCTGCCAGGCCCCTACTTCCCTCTTGAAACAAGAACTCTAATCTGGAAAAGCAGGATTAGAGAAAATCTAAACCGCTTATGTCAACAGGCCTACGGGATTTGATCAGGGATCATCACAGTTGTTGCTAGAATCTATCTCACCTTCCAATGTTGGACACGTAGAGACCGATCCTTTATATGGAGAAAAACCACTGGACATATTAATAGATATTTTTAAAGACACAAGAGGAGCCTAACCTGAAAAATCAGAACAACAATGTTCCCTTCTGAAAGTATTACTTCAAGCCCATTAGGAAGCCTTAAGCCAGCTCTAATTTGTATCCTCTAGGGAGTCAAGGGCACATTGCACTCAAGACACAGGAGCAGGCAGACAGGAAATGGGGAATGATTGGGGCAGGAAAATTGTTTACATGTTGCAGTGGATTGAATGTGTCTCCCCAAAATCCATATGTTGAGATCTGAATCCCCTCAATATGCTAGAAGTGGGAGGTGGGGCATTTGGGAGGTGACTAGGTCATGAGGTTGGAGCTTGCGCGAATGGGATTAGTGTCTATATATAAAGGACATCAGAGAGCTTTCTCACCCTCTTTCTTGAATTGAGGACATAGTGAGAAGATGGCAGTCGGCACCCCAGAAGAGGGCCCTCATCAGAACCTGACCCTGCTGGCACCCTGATCTCTGCTGGCCTCCAGCACTGTGAGCAATAAATTCCTGTTACTTAAGTGCTATTCAGTCTATGGTATCCCGTTATAACAGCCCGAACTAACTAAGGTACATGTGAAAGACACAATGTCATGGCTGGAAATGTAGTGGAGACAGTCAGTGGAGATACAGCTGATGCTAAATTAGGGCAAGAAGACAAATCAGACTTTTTCCCAGAGTTGAATAGAGGCAAAAATGACACGGAGAAGAGAGAATCCATGATGCACAAGTCCAGGAAATCCAAATCTGTAAAACAGGGAGGGACTTCCAAAATGAGAAAACAGGGCAGATGCTGTGATTACATCCAAGTGGAAAGTTACTGTTATTTTCTTCTTCATACTTTTTGCTTTGCTTTCTTCTCCTTCAAATTATCATGGAATGTGCTACTTATAAACTCAGAAAACTACAAACTACAAAAAGCGTACAACTCGGACAAGAAAATCTGTATAGAGGCCATATTTTCTCTGCCTTTTGAAAGAGAAAATATTCTTTTTTAATTTTTACTTTTTAGAGACAGGGTCTTTCTCTGTCATCCAGGCTGGAGTGCAGTGTCATGACCATAGCTCACTGCAGTCTCAAACTACTAGGCTAAAGTCATCCTTCCACTTCAGCCTCCCAAGTAGCTGGGACTATAGGTGTACACCACCATGCCTGGCTAATATTTTATTTTTTGTAGAGAGATGGTCTCACTATGCTGCCAAGGCTGTTCTTGAACTCCTGGCCTTGAGTGATTCTCCCACCTCGGCCCCCCAAAAGTGCTGGGATTACAGGCATGAACCATCGCGCCCCACCTGAAAGAGAAAATCTCATAGAACTAAGGGAGGATCCCAGGCTAAAGGCCAGAAATTAACACGTATGACTGTAATTTTCAATCAAAGGTGAACATCTGCTGCAAGAGAAATGCCCTGATAGGTTTACTCACTTGCTCCTAGGTCCCTTTCACATCTGGGGAAGGCTGAAGCAGTTCGGCTGACTGTAGTCCTCCTTTTGAGCAGGCCACATACAACCTCCCTCATCTCATTGACTGGGGCACCCACCATGGATTGGGGCTCTCTCCTCTAGAACCCTCTGGCATAACCACAGTTATTGCCTGCAGTCTGTGGTTAGCATGCTGCTAGTGAGGAAATGGTCAGAGGTTAAATGCCAGGGTGAATCTGTGAGTTTTATGCAATGGAAGCTCCAGACTTTCTGTGCCAGAGAAGCCCTGACTACGGTGGCTCAGGTCACACTCAGAGTCAAGGGCACCAGATGAGGACTCATTGCAACTCTTACAACTTTAAATAGCTCATATCACTGCTCTGTTAATGGTGTCTAAATGAAAGGAAGGGTCTCTCACTGCATGGACTTTCCAGTGGTCCACAGTTTTCTTTTAAGCAGAGTTAGGCAGACATTTAATTTTTTCATGGCCATCAATGAAAACAGCATTCCACTCTTAAGTCATTCATTGCACTTCCCAAGTTAGTATTTGCTCTGCGGCACATTGTCCCTTAGAGGAAGCAGAGGCATTGCTCTTTTAAAGTGAATAACATGGATTGTTTTTTTCATACTCAAATATGAAATGAATGAAACATGTGGCTAACAAGCAATTACAATTTCAGTCTTTGTCTTCAGCATAAACCTTAGGCATATATTAACAAGACTGAAAATACCAGCATGTGGTAAATAAAAGAATTCATCGCGTCCTCACTCTTAATAATTCAGCTGAGTGTAAAATTCTGTCCACCAACTGATGAGTGGATAAACAAAATGTGGTATGTCCATGAAATGGAATATTATTCACTAATAAAAAGAAATGAAGTACTGATACATGCTACAACATTGGATGAACCTTGAAAATATTATGTTAAGTGAAAGAAGATAGATCCAAAAGGCCACATAGTATATGATTCAATTTATATGAAATAGCTAAGATTGGCAAATCTATAGACATAGAAAGTAGGCTAATGGTTGCCTAGGGTTGACAGTGGGGTGGTGTGGGTTATCTTCTTGGGCTAATGAAATATTATAAAATGGGTCAGGGATGGACGCATAACTGCGACTATAATAAAAGCCATTGAATTGAATTGTACACTTCAAATGGTTGCATTGTATGTGAATTATATCTCTATAAGCCTGTTTGTTTGTTTTTAAGTAGCCATGGGCAGTCATTCTTTTCTGGGCATGTGCTTATATTTAGGACACTGTTTTTGGTCTCCTCTTTGTGGCTCTAATATTCCGAGCATGTTTTTAATGTCTTCCTTTCATTGCCCTATTTGAAATCCCCTTTTCGTTTTATTGTACTGAGCTTTTCATTTGCCTTTCAGCTCTGCTTGCTCTCCTAATTTTGGTGAGTCTGCCAACTGCTTCTTTCTCCAGCCCCTGGCAGTCCCATCGATAGGCTTCCTCCATGATCTTGCATAACAGATGAAACAGACCCACGTTCTCCTCCATAGCAGCTTTTCCTTGGACTATCAGAGGAGCTTGGTTATTTATCGTTACTGCAACTACCTTTTGTGAGTACAGTTCTTTCACAGGGCAGCTTACTCATTATTATCCTTGCTTTTCTCAGTAATCTTGTGAAGTGAATACAATAAGGGTTATCCTCCTTGTTTTACACGTGAGGAAACTGAGCTCAAAGAAGTTAGCTGGGCTCCAAGTCACACACAGGATCATACAACTCAGATCTTCTATTATTCTTTCCATTGATTCAGGATTTCCCAACATAAAATTCTAGGATTAATCCTTTACTCTAAATAAATTGTTTTCTTTAATCTCTGTTCTTATCTCATGTTTATTGAGCAACTACTATGAGTTAGACACTGCTAGGTGCTGGAGATATGTTTGAGAAAAAAGATAGGGTCCCAGCCTTACAAACTATCAGAGAAAGTAGACATGCATCTCTCCTTACCTTTGCCCAAATAGTATCTCCACCGGCACCCAAGACCCCCACCTCCCATCTCCCACTACTACCCACCATCTGACGTGACTTCTCTCTCCTCTCTAAAGGTTAATGTCTAACTTTGAAGGTTCTCCCACCTAGAATAACACACCTTTCTGAGAATACAAAATCTCCAGGGGTTTTTCTCTACTTTCCCTTGTTGTTACATACAGGTTTTAAGTGAAGGCAACCATGAGCTAAGTGCTGCTCCCCTGCCACTTTCAGAAAAAAAGAAACAAATGATCCTCTGAACCTGAAAGGGCTCAGAGCAGAGATATGCAGTCATCTTAAAGACATAGAGTGGCTGGCTCCCAGGTAGCCCAACTGCTGGTAACTTGATTGAATGTACTAAAGTGTCTAAAGAAGGAAACTATCATGAAGAGGGGGTTGGTCAGCCAGGGAAATTAGAAAAGGGACAGTCCCTGAAGCAAATGTTGCTGGTGTCATTCAAACGTCACTTAGGGAAGCAGGTGCCCAGCCAGCATGCAGGATAGGAATGGCTATTGTAGAAATGGTCCAGTGGCTACTAAAATATTCTGGGACCAAGCCCCCGATTCATATAACTCCCATCTGTTGCTCTGAAACCATGCTGACCAGATAACCACCAGTTAAACTGGCTTCCCCTGCTTGCCTTTGGGGAAGAAGGGGCTGTTCAAGCTGGCATATTATCTGACCTACCCATCCGTTCCTTTCTCTCTGGAAGTTCATAAATGAGCAATGGCTTTGTGCATCAGCATGGGAGTCTTTGGGAAGTGGTTAGGTCATGAGAGCAGATTCCTAATGAATGGGATTAGTACCGTTATAAAAGAGGCCCCAGAAAGCTGCCTTGCCCCTTTGATCATGTAAGGACACAGCAAGAAGATGCCACATGTATTAGTCAGGGTTCTCTAGAGGGAAAGAAATATATATATATTTGAAGGCTCTCCCACCTTCTCTCTCTCTCTATATATATATGTATGTATACATATATATATAGAGAGAGAGAGAGTGAGAGAGAGAGAGGAGTTTATTAAGTATTAACTTACATGATCACGAGGTCACACAATAGGCTGCCTGCAGGCCAAGGAGCAAGGAGAGCCAGTCTGAGTCTCAAAACTGAAGAACTTGGAGTCAAATGTTCGAGGGCAGGAAGCATCCAGCACAGGAGAAAGACGTAGGCTGGGAGGCTAGGCCAGTCTCTCTTTTCACACTTTTCTGTCTGCTTATATTCTAGCTGTGCTGGCAGCTGATTAGATTGTGCCCACCCAGATTAAGGGTGGGTCTGCCTTTCCCAGTCCACTGACTCAAATGTTAATCTCCTTTGTCAACACCCTCATAGACACACACAGGATCAATACTTTGTATCCTTCAATCCAGTCAAGTTGCCACTCAGTATTAACCATCACACCATGTATGGACCCGAAAGCAGTCCCTCAGCAGACACCAAATATGAAGGTGCCCTGAGCTTGTACTTCCCACCCTCCAGAACTGTGAGAAATAAATTTCTGTTGTTTATAAGTCCATTAGTCTATGGACTGAGACACACTAGTCAGCCTTCCGTCAAATCTAGAACAGATGAAGTGACTTATCTCACTAAAACCTCACAAAAGCTGGTGTTTATCTCACCAAGGCCAATGGCAGAACACTGCACCACCCTAAATCATCAATGAAAATGGAACTTTATATGGCTGAGTAGGTGATACACCCACTTCCCTCAAACCCTAAACCTAACAACAAATGCTAATTGATTGATGCATTATCCTAGAGGGAAGACTTGAAGAAAACTCAGGCCTGACCCTTGCTTGTCTGAGGCTTAAGCCCTTCCATAATTTTGGTTGCTGTTATTGATGTTGCTCTTGTAGTAAAGCCAAATTATCAAGGCTATAACATTTGTCAAGGGAACCCTGGGAAGAATGATCATTTGAACAAAAAGGTATTTTTATTTTTATTTTTATTTTTATTTGAGACAAAGTCTCTCACTCTGTCACCCAGGCTGGAGTGCAGTGGTGCAATCTCAGCTCACTGCAACCTCAACATCCCGGGTTCAAGTGATTCTCATGCCTCAGCCTCCTGAGTAGCTGGGACTACAGGTGCACACCACCACACCTGGTAAATTTTTGTATTTTTAGGAGAGACTGGGTTTCACCATGTTGGCCAGGTTGATCTCAAACTCCTTACCTCAGGTGATCGCCCTTCTTGGCCTCTCAAAGTGTTGGGATTACAGGAGCGAGCCACCACACTCTGCCAAAAATGCATTTTAAAATATATGTAGTTGTGACCATATTTAGTAGACAATATCTTTACTCAGTATTTAATGTAATTTTCAAAAGCTGAATCCATTTTAAAGCTATACAATTTGGAACTTCAACAAAAGTCCATCTGTGGAGGTGGACCATCCACATAAGTCCCTGTGTCATTGCATATGGCTCCACTGTACAGAGGAAGGGTAAATGGCTTGTTTAAACAAATTTGTGTGTGTGTGGTGGTGTATCTAAATTTTATTATTTGACCTTGTATGTGCTATAGAAGTTCATTTAAACACTGAAACATCATTTATTGGAAGAAGAAGTAACTATTTTAGTCCATAGAGACTGTCCTGAGTCACCTTGACAAGCAAATTGGCCTCAATGACAGAGCTCTGCACAGATGCAGGAAGGTATACTCTGGTGGCTAGGTGGTAATGATAAATAACGAGTTCCTTACATTAAGGTGTCTTCTAATTTAAGAAAGAAAAATAACGTTTGGTAACACAATAATTCAGGGGTATCTGTGTTTTCAGGCACAGACAAAATTGGAAAGAACTGTGAAGATTAAAGGAAATTTTAGAATTTTCTATCAAGTACACTGTCTTCTAGGAGGAAAAAATAGTATCAGGTTGAGGTAAATTAGCCTAATTCTGTTACCTGAATGTGTTCACTGGTAGATTCTTTCTTCTATTTGTTGACTAATTTAATATAAATTCCATTAAAGGGCATTGGATTCATTTTTCATTTGAATGAAAGGAGCTCAATTTCCTACAAGAATTGGCTTGCTGAGAATTCTTAACACACTGCTAAAAGTGCTCTAAATTTGCAATTCAAACCCCAAGGGCTGCCAAGCCTCACATGATGAACACACACACACACACACACACAGACACACACATACACACATAGGCACACACACACGCGCGACGAGTTACATTTAAGAATGCTTACATCATGAAATAAATTAGTTGTCAGATTATTGTGAATTACAGATCCCCAACAAGAAGGGTAATCAAAGCTTCCTTTTCCCTCCTAACAAGTAGGTTAGCTTTATGAAGAACATAAGAAGAAAATAAACAGTCTAAGGAGTAATCATTACATTTCCAGTGGCTGGAAGCTTTTGGCAAAATGAGGAGGAAATTTAAAAACACATCATAATGTGGGAGAAAATTTGTAGTTTTAATTGGGAATGTACTTAAACAAGTAAATTTTAGTTTAGACATCGGTAAACTTGAATTTTAATCTGAAATTAAATCCTTATGGAATTACACTATCACATCCATGGTTTTTGTTGTTGTTGTTTTTGAGACAGAGTCTTGCTCTGTTGCTCAGGCTGGAGTGCAGTGGCTTGATCTCGGCTCACTGCAACCTCCACCTCCTGGGTTCTAGCGATTCTCCTGCCTCAGTGTCCCAGGTAGCTGGGATTACAGGTGCCTGCCACCATGCCTGGTTAATTTTGAAAATATTTTTAGCACAGATGAGATTTCACCATGTTGGTCAGGCTGGTCTCGAGCTCCTGGCCTCCAGTGATCCACCTGCCTTGGCCTCCCAAAGTGTTGGCATTACAGGCGTTAGCCACTGCACCCAGCCTCTCCCATGTCATTTAATCATCTATTTTTATGTAGGGTTTACGTTACGGCAAAAGAAAAAAAATAGATATGGCTCCTTCATTCTTCCATGATAGCTAAATGAATGTCTTTTTTATTTGAATTCTTTAAAATTTTACTCTAAGTTCCAGGATACATGTGCTGAACGTGTAGGTTTGTTATGTAGGTATACATGTGCCATGGTGGTTTGCTGCACCTATCAACCCATCATCTAGGTTTTAAGCCCCACATGCATTAGGTATTTGTGCTAATGCTGTCCCTCTCCTTGACCACCCCCCCGCAACAGGCCCCGGTGTGTGATGTTTCCCTCCCTGTGCTCATGTGCTCTCTTTCTTCAACTCCTACTTATGAGTGAGAACATGTGGTGTTTGGTTTTCTGTTCCTGTGTTAGTTTGCTGAGAAGTCTCAGTTGGACATACAATTATCTAAGGCCTTCTCCCATGTAAAGGCCTCCCAGTTACCCTCTAGTCAAACAGATGAGTGTCAACTCGACACTGCTTGCTGGGACCTCGTGTCATTCTACAGTCCTGTTCTTGTTTCTGGGTGAATCATACAAGTCAGTATACTCAGGGTGAAGACTCTCTGGGTATCATATACAGCAACTCAGCAGAATCACCGAATTTAGCTTGGCAGGATGATGCATTAGTCCGAACTGTTTCACCCAGTGTCTTAGCCCTAACCTGTGGGGAAGCCAGGTCTTTTAACCTGAGACTTACTTGGCAACTTGAGCTGCAAATCCTAAGTGCTCCTCTGTAACCTCCTGACATCCATGCCATTTGTCCCATGCCTGGTCTATCTTGAACTCCTAGGTCTTCAGGGTCTCTCCAGCCTGAACCTTTACCTCCATCAGTTTTTGGACTTCTTATTCTAGTTCTTTTGAAGTTTTTGCTCTTCTTGCTCCCCTTTTTCTCAGTCTTCACAAATAAGATCTTGGGACCCATACTATCTGTTAAGATTGGGAAAAGAGAGGCTAGCTGCCTCTGGGCTCAGAAGTGCTAGCAGCTGGATCCTTCCTTCCTAGCCTCCCTCCAGAAGAGGGGGAGGAGAGGGTTTGATAGGTGGGTGGGATTTTACCTGTAGAAAAGTAAAGACATTATGAAAGCTAGTGAAGCTTTTTTGGTGAACTTTTAAAGTCAAAGAGTTTATCAAAGAATCTTGGGAAGTTTGACTGGGGAGCTCTGGGTTGGTGTCTCTGATTGGTGGCTCACGCAGGAAGAAGCCAAGAGCAGACTTTTTAGGTCCTAGGCTCCAGAAATAAAGAGAGCCTCCTGGTTTCCTTCTCAATGGTCTCACCTACTTCCTAAGCCTAGAGGAGGGGCAGGGACTCTGGTAAAACCTGGCCGTAAATCTTCCTGTGGGTTTTTGTTTTCAGGATCCTGACCCATTATATGTAGTGCTGGAGAGCAAGAAATTCTAAGCAGTAAAGACTTCTACTGCCCAATGGTCTGGGAGGATATTAATTATTGTCCTAAAGCCCATTGTGTTTTCCCATCTTGTAATGGGGTGATCATCTAAATAAAGTTCCACCAAACATTATGACCTGGCATAGTCCCATTGTCCCAAACCACTGTCACCACCCAAATGTTTGTGTCTTGCCTACAAATGTCAACCAAGTCTGTTGGTCACCTATCCTAGCATGCCACCTATACTGTGAGTCCAGCAGAATTCCATAAGAGCCATTTATGAATTTTTTTTTTTTTTTTTTTTTTTGCCACAGGCAGAGGGAAAGCTGGCCCTTGATGTTCCTAAAGCCAGCCCCTGCTATCCACAAGCTCCCTCGAACCCCCGACCTTCCCAGGAGACCTTATCTTGGACTCGTCACTTCCATTCATTAAGGACAATATGAACTTGAGAGCTGTTGGGAAAGGCTATTTTAGTAGATCCCAAGTTCTCCTTGACCATGGCTATACAAGGCTGTGGGATGGGGCCTGTCACTTCATTCCAGTTGTTCTCACTAAGCCTTGGCCATTAGAGACTCCTCTAGGAGGAAACCTGTCTTCTTCTGTGTAGATGCTTTATCTACAAAAAGCTTGACCTCATGTTTGTGGGGCCCCTTCTGTACCCTTGAAGCTGTCAGGACACACATGTGAGTCATCTGGGGGCACTCCGTCATGACAACTCTTCACCCAGTTCTCACCTCACTGAGCAGGCAAATTAGTTTTTATGTTAGGGTTGATAGCATTTATGCTTCAGTTCCTTTCGATGCATGTATAACTGCTGAGCCACCAGAGATCTAATAGGTACCACATTCCAACACGCAAGCTTCCAGAAGACTTAGCAGAAAAGTGCTTACAGACTCTCGAACTCTTCACCTATGTCAAGGGCACATGAAACATTGATGAGAGTAGGGACAGAAAGTTGGTGAAATGGATTTTTGGAAAGCGTTGTTGGTGCATGAAGAGTCTGATCCCCAATAAAGAGCAAGGACTCCTCCCATCTCAAACCCAATGAAAGGGGCTTCAAGACAACCTTGGGGGAGAGGGGCCTCCTACAGCTGGGTCATGGCAGTCTGGGGTCAACTTTGAGAAGTGAAACTAAATGTTGAAGGGTGGGCTGGCCAACAGTTTTGGTTGTGAGCAAAGGAGTGAGACCTGGATAGGACCAGATGGCACTCACAGACTTTGTGAACACATGTTTCGTGTGCTCCAAATGTAGGTCACAGCATGAGAGAGAGATGGGGGCAAACAGAGCTGAGAGGATGTGAAGGTCTGGCTGGATTCCTAGAGGCTGGTATCCGACGTCAGGTGCCAGCAGATTAGAGATGAATTCACCTGCGGCATGATAGCTGCCAGCTGGATAACCTATGTTCTTGTTTTGGGGAGTCAGGTGGGGGTGAGCACAGCTCTCCAAAGAATCCATAAAATACCCACAGGAGGAAGCCCGCACTTTAAACACCTACCAGACCTAGAAAGCTTGGAGCCAGAAGATGACAGAACAAGTCAATTCAGAACTTTTCTGTGACCCTCTGACCCTGGAGAGATCAGAAGCTACTGCAGCAAAAGGGCGGGGCCTGAAATCAGCAAGGCAGGGGCCAGAGAGACCAGCACAGGCTTTCCTCAAATTGAGGTTTCCTGTCAGCAGCAAGCCCTGGGTGGGCACAGACCCAAGAGGGACAGTTTCAACTTTAGGTCACAGTTGGAGTGTTTAATTTGATCCTGGCCAGATATATTAGGAACAGTATTGATGTGAGAGGGGATTTGTGGCTTAAGAAGTGAACAGAGAAGTTGTGAGATCCACCTGACCTTTTATGCAGGTCATGGGGAGAAGAAGTACCAGTGATATTTTAAAGGGACAGTGGCAGGCAAAATTAAGTTGCTATGTGCCAATATTCCAGAAGATTCACTTCTTCAATGTGCCTGTAACATATCTTTATAGTTTGCTTCATATAGTCAGCATACATTTATTGATTTATACCCAACACTGAGAACACAAAAGTGAAACATAGTCAGGATTCCTGTCCTTGAGGAATTCATGGTCTTGTCAGGCAAGTGGGCATTTTCTCTACAATGAGTCTGAGTCTGAGTCATTTACAACTGTGTCTGCTACAGTGGTCTTGTGTAAGGTTGAACTGAATTGCATAATGCCAAACCCACAGAGCCTCTCTCTCTCCAAAGTTCTTTATTTTTTATTTATTTACTTTTTCAGAGATGGGGGTCTCACTGTGTTGTCCAGGCTGGAGCGCAGGGGCCCAGTCATAGCTCACTGTAATCTTGACCTCCGGGGCTCAAGTGGGCCTCCTGCCTCAGCTTTCCAAGTAGCTGGGACTATAACATATGCCACCATGCCTGGCTAATTTTTTATTTTTATTTTTTGTGGAGACAGGGGCTGGTCTAAAACTCACGGGCTCAAACGAGCCTCCTACCTTGGCCTCCCAAAGTGCTGGGGTTACAGGTATGAGCTTCTGTGTGCCTGACCACTGTCCCCAGAGTTCTAATCTAAGGCACACCAACTCAGGAAAGATCAGGTGACTCCCAGCTAGTCATGCCTTAATGCTGTGGCTCATTGTAAGTGGTCCTTGCTATTTGCAGGCGATGCACTCGACCAGTAGGAGGACACTGTGTCTATGTGTTTCCTCCCAGGTGAAATGCAGGGACCTTGGTCACCACCCACTGAGAGTTATTCCTATGAATTGCAGGCGTGAAAGCTGAGCAGTAATAATATCTAGACATGGAGAGAGCCACGCTTACTGTCCTGAGAGTCACAGGGATGATAAAGAAAGAGGTTCATGTAGAGCTTTCTTATGCAGCAGAGAGGAGAGAAAAGAGCACTGGGTGTGGGTAAGAAGACTGACCAGAGGAAAGGGATGGAACAGGCCAATGTGTTTGGGGCAGTCTCTCCTCTTTACAGACTGAAGTTGTCAGGGGCTCCACTGAGCTGCCAGGAGTTAGAGCAGCCAATGAAAGCAACAAGCCAAAAATGAGAGTCACAGTCAAGCCCTTAGTCACTTACTGTGATTGTATAAGCAAGAGCTAAGACCAGAGAAAGCGCTGACTCCCCTGTGTTCCATCTTCCCCGTGGAACAGCATATCAGTGGAGGCTCAGGTAGATCAGCATGGATGTAAAGGAGTGGAGGATCTTCTCACCCCCAAAAGCTCTGGCAGTTTTATGGAGGAGCTGGGGGTGGTGTGGGATAAGGGGCATAGCAGGTAAGGGCTCAGAATGGAGAAGTGCTGAGTCAGAGCAGAGCAAAGTGGCTTGGACGGTCCCTGATAAGGAGCCCTCCAAATGGAGGCAGCTGGGCTAGGAATCAGTGATGCATAACAGTGCGGGCAGCCAGGAGGCAGCTTCCCCACGAGGCCTGCCAGGCTAAGCCTTGTCATTGCTCATAGACAGGCCTGAAAAATCACCCACAGGATTTTGGCCTGGAGGTGGACTTCACAAGAGTGATTTGATGATGCCGCTAACACAGATCTTTATGACAAAAAGCCTGTAACTTCTACAAAGAGTGAGAAACAGACATGCTCCTAAGGACTGAGACCTTTCCCCCACATTTTTTAAAATTTAAAAAAAAAAAAAAAGAGAGAGAGATGGGATTTCACCATGATGCCTAGGCTGGTCTTGAACTTGAAGCTCGGGTAATCCATCTGCCTTGGCCTCCCAAAGTGCTAGGATTACAGGTGTGAGCCACCACACCAGCCAGGGCTGAGATCTTAAATCTGAAACACTTTCTTCCAGCAGTGTCACTAGGAAAACGAATCCCCTCTTGGATCTGGCTTTATCCAGGAGGGTTTGGGCCATCCCCTCTATGGGGACTCAGGTAGCCAGGAAAACCTTTGTGGAAACCTGTGCCTTCCTTCCCTTGACCAGCTCCCCTTCTTCCTGAGGGGCTGAAGTTCCCAGCCCAGTGCTCCAGAGTTCATGCCACCCTGTTGGGGTTACAGGGGGGACACTGAACCCAAGGTAATGCCTGCGTTATATTAAATGAAGGTGAGGGTCATTTTAACCAAACAATTGCCAACTCTGGGGATTTCTGTGTTATGGAGTAGGGTTCGGATCTGGAGTCAGAGTGTCAGGTTTAGAATCCCAGCTCTGCATCTTACTGGCCATGTATCTTGAGTTAATTACATAAATTCACTGAGCCTCAGTTTTCTCATCTGTAGAATAAGCATCTTGCCAATACCTGCTTTATGGAGTTGTTAGAGAGAATTAAATGAGTTAATGCATATGAATTGCCTAGCCTATGCCCGGCACACAATGTATGTCCAAAGGCAGTCATTGATATGGGCTTATTTGACTGTCTGGGGGAGAGGAGCAGCCGAGACGGAAGAAAAGTTGAGAGTGCGGGTGATGGGCGTTTTGCTGCTTCATAGCTCCATGGAGGACGTTACTCTTGAATCTAGAAGCTCAGTTCCCAGAGAGAGAAGAACTTCTCCTCAATCAAGGGTAATAGAGTAATTTCAGCTCCCTGCTTGAGTCTTCTTTTTCAAGGTAAAGAGTCGTGCCATAGAGTGCTGTATGATAAACACACATGGTCGCAATAACTTAAGCATACCCTGATAATGACCCTGTAGGGCAGGTGCACCAGAGTGTATGTTCCCAGCTAGGGAATCCTGGAGTGGCCAACCTGGAGATTCATTCCTTGTCCATGAGGAGCATCTGGGCCTGCAGCCCATCCCATGGAACATGGGCCCTACAGGGGATCAAGGCCCCGAGCTTTGGCTTGAATGAAGGTTGCCAGGTGGAGATTGTTAGGGAAGGAGTGCTAAGTGAAAATGGTACATAAACTGCATGCCTTTTGCAAGCAGTTGGGTTCTTCTGCCCAGCTCACCGTCACTGGACTCTCTGCCCTGGATGTAAGTTCCCAGTAAAAGTCCATACCTCATTTGCTGCCTCTGGGTCTCTTCTTTGGCCTCTTGAAACTGGTGCCTTTCCCACTGGAGTTGATGGGGTTTCGGCACAACAGGCACGTGGGCAGAAGAACTAGTTTAAACCTAGAAGGGATTTCCCACTTGCCTACGAGTAAAGTCCATCTAAAAGTGGCTGATACTAGATGGCTTCAAGGAAGAAAACCAGCCTGGTTTTGACAGTCCTTATTTGCTACTATTCATAGTAGTGAAAGCATAAATGATTTAGGATTAACTCTGGAGACATCTTCTAAAAAAAAAAAAAAAAAAGATTTTCTGCTCTCTACAATAGTGATTATTCTTTAAATTGGCCCATAATACTTTATTAATAAATTAAAATTATGTTCTGAATGAATGTTTAATCAAATAACGCAAGTTGAACAATATGGTCAAAATATCCATGACCACACAAAACAACAACTGAGAACTCCCTTCTCCAGATTGCCAATGTGCCTTACCTGTTCATGCTGCTTTGCCGACTCGATGGCTACTAACACTGCCGTTTCAAGTTCCGCATATTTCATGAGTTACTCTTCACCGTTCTTGCCATATATCTACATTACATTGGCTTGCCTATTAATGAAACTATATGCTATTTTATTAATTTCACACATGGGTTGCACATATGTTCTCTTCAAGTTGGGAATTTGTATTTGCAGTTGAGATGGGGTTTCACCATGTTGGCCAGTCTGGTTTCGAACTCCTGACCTCAAGTGATTTGCCCACCTTGGCCTCCCAAAGTACTGGGATTACAGGCATGAGCCACTGCCCCCGGCTCAGAATCTGCTTTAAGTTCCAGAATTCTATAATCAGATTTTATTTTATTTTTGTTTTTAGGACCCATGATTATAGATGAGATGGAGGGAGTTGGGAAAGGCAGGAAATGATTACAGAAACATTTCTTTAGTTTGAAATTGTAATTTTATGCTCTAGGGGCCTTCTATTAGTTCTTGGCACTGCTTTTGCTAGAGTCTTGGGTGTGATTACTCACCACCATGCTCAAGAGGAAAACTAAACAGCCAAGAGATCAAGAGCAGTCAAGAAATCAGACAAGGAGGGGAAAAGGAGTGTTTATCATAATTGTGTGTGAATAGATAGAGGGCTGAGCAAAGTAGGCATAAGGAAATATAAGGGGAATATCAGGATAGGAAGAAAAACACTTCCAAACTTGATTGGCTGTGAACTAGCCTTGCAAGGATAGCAGTGGTGATGACTGTGGGATTCAACAGTTATGTACCTTCTCTTGGGACCACTGATGACTAGAGACATGATGTATGACAATCACCCTGGTGATCTCAGAGAGCTTTTGGACCTCTAGGTTTTGGCCCGCCCAGCATCCAGAGTGTCCTTCAGGGAAGTAGCCCTCCTCCAAAATATGCAGCCTGAGGGAATGTCAACCATGTCTCCTCACCTCCACCACAAGAGGTGTGCATGTGTGCAACTCAATTTTTACATCAGTTAGACTCCTGGTCACAATTACTGTGGACTTGCTGTGTGCCAGGAACTGGTCTTAGAGCTTTACATATACTAACTCATCTAATCCTCAAGAAAACTCTATGAGGCAGTTACATTTTTCAGATGATCTGAGGTAAAGAGAGGTTAAATGACTTGCTCAAGGTCACACAGCTCATAAGAGGAAAAGCCAGATTTGAACCTGAGCAATCTAGTTCCTGCTGGCTGCAGGGAAGACAGGGAAAGAAGCTATTTCAATTTTTCCAGCCTTTAAAGCAGAGTAAGGCAAGCAAAGTTGGGAGATACTGAATGAGTCAACTGTGATGTCTGCCAAATCTGTCTGGTCAGTTTCCTCTTCCCCTGTTGTTAATTATTTCTTCCTGTCTGTTGTGGCTTTGTATGTGATTCAAATAATTCTCCAATGTCACACTCATTGCTTCATGAACCACATCTTTTATGAGACTTGCAATTTCACTTTGCAATTGATTGCACTGTAGTCTTTGTAGTCATGAATATCATCTGAAATTGGCAGGTACATTTATAGTATCTGACAGCCGATGAGAGACTGACCCCAGATCTTTGACTGATAGCTGGTGTGGGTACTAGTGTGTTTGGGCAGGGATGTTTCAGTGGGGGATGATTTAAATAAACGGACAGCTCAGGAGGGCATTTTAATAACATATTTACTTTCCTACATAATCTGGTAACCCAAGTTCTTATATAATGAATACTAGGATCATGATTTGAAATTTGCAGGTAGCAGGATGAAATCACTTTTGTCAGACCCAGACAAAATAGGGCCAGAAAAACCTGAAAGAGAGGAGGTCCATGCTTATATGTTTGAGATAAGAAAGTCCCAGGACTTTCTGCTGGCACGGTGGCTCATGCCTGTAATCCTAGCACTTTGGGAGGTTGAGGTGGGTAGATCACCCGAGGTCAGGAGTTTGAGACCAGCCTGGCCAACATGGTGAAACTCCATCTCTACTAAAAATACAAAAATTTTCTAGGCATGATGGCACGTTCCTGTAATTGCAGCTACTTGAGAGGCTAAGACAGGAGAATCGCTTGAACCTGGGAGGTGGAGTTTGCAGTGAGCTGAGATTGCGCCATTGCACTCCAACCTGGGGGACAAGAGCAAAACTCCATCTCAAAAAAAAAAAAAAAAAAAAAGTCCAAAGACTTTCTGGAAGCCCTTTTACACCTCCTGCTTTGATAAGGTTTATCATTAGATATGCTTTAGAATTAGCAGTAATTCAGACAAGATGTTCTCAAAAGAACGCTTGCCCAGTAGTGGAATCTCCACCAATAACTGACAACAACTCTGACTTTGAAACTCTGGAGTCAATGAACACTGTTCTAAGCAGCTTATATAAATCTCTTTTTGCTAGTAAAAGCTCCCCTTATCCTTCTCTCACCAAACGGACTGGTGGCTTGCCATTCTGTGCATTCCAGATTATAATCCTGAGTAAATGCAACATATTTAGACATAATTTTCTCTGTCTTTATTTAAGTTGACAATAAGAACTTCTTGAATGTGGTACACAGTAACCTAATTCTTAATTCCCCTCAACCCCATATCTGCCTTAAGGAGGATATTCAAAGAATGTGGATGCCATTAATAATGACAACAAGAAAGATCTGTAGGCTTGAGGCCCCCTCGGGTCAGCCTCACGCATTCCTCAGTCCTTCAGGTTACCCCTCTGTCCATAGCTGGGTCTGATGTCCATCAGAATTCTTCAGTGTCAGCTGTAGATACAGCTCTCCTTGAGCCACTCCTGCTCTGCTGCCTTAGGTCCCTCTGTGGCTGACCACAGAACCTGACTGCAGTTGTAGTCTTGCTTGTGACTTGCCTGGAGAGCCTCTACCTGTTGTTCACCAAGGAGTGTTGGTTGAGCAGCTGATGCTGCTGTCTTTATGTGGAAGAGGATCTCTTCAACGAATGTTTCACAATTCTTTTTTAAGTCCTGAAATGGTGTCCTTATTCCCTCAGTCTTCTGTGATTACATGAAGACCCTTAGACCATGAAGAAATTTGGAAGGAATCAAGCAGTGTCTTACTTACCCTCTGTGAAAATTAAAATTATCACTGTCATATATATATATATACTCACACACACACACACACACACACATGTTGAAGATTTTATTCATTGATCAGTGAAGGATTGAATCGGGCATACATTACAACCTGAAGAACAGACATTTATAGATAAAGAATAGTGAAATGGGCCAGGTATGGTAACTCACATCTATAATTCCAGCACTTCGGGAGGCTGAGGCAGTAGGATTGCTTGAGGCCAGGAGTTTGAGAACAGGCTAAGCAACACAGTGAGATAAAAATTTTTTTAAAAATTGTTTTAATTAGCTGGGAATGGTGGCACACATATAGTGCCAGCTACTTGGGAGGTTGAGGCAGGAGGATCACTTGAGCCCAGGAGTTCAAGGTTGCAGTGAACTATGATTGCACCACTCACCGCACTCCAGCCTGGGTGACAGAGCGAGAGAGGGAGACCCTATAACAAAAACAACAACAACAACAATAACAAAAACGAAAATGAATATATATGAATGTATAAATGAAGACAAACTGGTTTTCCTGTAGAGGTTGGAGAATCAAGTGGACCTCTACCATAGAGGACAAATTTGCATGTGGAAGTGAATAATTTTGCATTGCTATCAATGAATTACAACTTAAAAGATTGTAAAATAGTTCAAATGCAATAAAAGATTAAAATCCTAGAAACTGGAGGGTTATCCTTTAGACAGTGTCTAATTTTCCATTGAAATACAATTCCTTTTCTCTAAGTCCCAAAGCATCTCTTTCCTTTGACAGTCAAGCAAGGCATCCTGGGGCCCCATCGTCATTGGGATAACTTTGATGTCAGGGTTCCTGAGGTTACCACTAAATGTTCTTTTTTCCTTGTTTCTCTCAGGATGATTTGGTCCTTATGTAAACTGAGGGCTACTGGTGTCCTGCATTGGGACTCAGAAAATGATACCCCCATGGAATTTTGACATGTTGAACTAAAGAAACAGACTCTCTGTTCACCCCTCAACCCCCGCTCCCCCCCACCATCCTCTCTCCCAAAGCACAGAACGAGGCTGTTCTCTGAAGTTTCCTTATCAGCCTAGAAACTGGAATCACCAAAGGGGAGCATAATTGCCTTCAATCACCTCCCTGAAATGTCATAACCAGAGAATATTAAAATTCATAGCACCGAGGAAGAAACTGAAAATTATACATCACATCTAGAGCCCAGATGAACTTCATTCCCAACGATTGTCAATTCTCTGATCCCATTCAATTTCTAAAGGGAATTATTTGCTAGCCATTGTCTCAGCATTGGGCCCATTCATTTTTCCTTTTTTTTTTTTTTTTTTTTTTGAGATGGAGTCTCACTCTGTCACCCAGGCTGGAGTGCAGTGGTGTGATCTCGGCTCACTGCAGCTTCTGCCTCCTGGATTCAAGCGATTTTCCTGACTCAGCCTCCTGAGTAGCTAGGACTACAGGTGCCTGCCACCATGCCCGGCTAATTTTTTGTAATTTTGGTAGAGACGGGATTTCACCATGTTGGCCAGGTTGGTCTCAAACTCCTGACCTCGTGATTCGCCTTCCTCAGCCTCCCGAAGTACTGGGATTACAGGCGTGAGCCACTGCACCCAGCCCATTTTTTCCTAATGATCATTTACCACTCAAAAGAATTGTCCACGTCCCTCCCCATGTCTTCCTCCCCTATGAAGAAGGGTGTATAGGCACCTGTACCGTGTTGGGTTATTGGGTAATCATTCTCCTCTGAGTCTCCATGCTATGCATGTTAAATAAATTTTGTATACCTTTCCCCCCCAATGTATCCATTATTGGTTCATTTTTGTGAACCTTCAGAGTGTAGGGAAACTTTCTCTTGTCTCCTACACTTGCCATAACCTGCCAGAGTTCCTATACGGGGCACACAGGTCGGGCCTCCCTGGGACCCTCACTGTAATGACAGATGCTTCATTCTTATTGCTGTATGATGTTGGGAGGGGGTGCATGGCTCATTGGTTGCAGTGGGAGAGGCTGCAGGGAAGACAGGATGGGGCCAAGTTGTGAGGCACCTTCTGTGCCATACTAAGCTGTTTGTTCTTGACCTCAAAGGCAAGGGAGAGCAACTGCAGGTTTTTGGATAGGTCAGTTAAGTGAGCAGACTGGATTTTAACCAAGTAACTGAAGGTGGTGTGAAGGACACGTCCCAGTAAGGAAACTGAAGATTTTTCAGGGGGTGGGAGGGGTGAAGTGGAATGCAGGGGCATTGGGTTGTGGAATTGTCTTGAGTAAATGGAAATACCTTTTGTTTTGTTTTGTTTTGTTTTGTTTTATTTTATTTTATTTTGAGACAGAGTTTCATTCTTGCTGCCCAGGCTGGAGTGCAATGGCACAGTCTCAGCTCACTGCAACCTCCACCTCCAGGGTTCAAGCGATTCTCTTGCCTCAGCCTCCCAAGTACTTGAGATTACAGGTACCCACCACCACGCCTGACTAATTTTTGTATTTTTGGTAAAGACAGGGTTTCACCATGATGGCCAGGCTGGTCTTGAACTCCTGACCTCAGGTGATCTGCCCGCCTCGGTGAGAACCACCACACCGGGCCAGAAATGCCTTTTAAAGAATTTTCTCACACCTTTCACTCTTCTCTTTAAAATATCTCCAGATTTGCTGCCCACTATTCCTCCCTGCCTTTTTAGGGCTTCTCTTCTCTCTAACAGTTCCTAAGCAAGGAGAACATTCAGCCACCATTCTCAGTCCAGTGCTGTGACTCAGTTGCACCTGAAATGTTTGAAAGGGCTCATGCTCCATGTAAAGACTGTATATGTGTTCAGGAAGAGGGCCAGGGGATGCCAAAGGCAAAAAAGTCGGCAAAAGTAAGGAAATTACTTTTATTCAGGCTATTGGAATAGCCAGAATTCTCCAGGTGTAAAGATCAGAGGGTCTTAGCAGGGTTGTCTCTTCTTGGACTTTGATAGGAAGGAGTAGACAAGTTATAGGGATGGCGATCTGGCAGGAGGGGTTGTTTTGTCATCAGGGGAAGTCCCTGTCTATCAGTTGAAGGAGAAACATTTATCTCTCTGTGTTTAGCTAGTTTTTAAATTTTGTTTCTGGGTGAGACAGCAGGAGACAATTCAGTTAATCATTTCTAAGAAGGAGAATACGAATTGGGAGAGTCTGTATCTGGCCCTTTCACAGGTAAACAACGAGCTGCAAATTTATCTAAGTCATATTAGGAAGGACGGAGGATTTCAGAAAACAAAAGGTCCAGGACTGGGCGTGGTAGCTCACCTCTGTAATCTCAACACTTTGGGAGGCCAAGGTGGGAGGACGGTTTGAGGTCAGGAGTTTGAGACCAGCATGGACAACACAGTGAGACCCCATCTCTACACAAAGTAAAAAAATTAGCCAGGCATGGTAGCATATGCTTCTAGTCCCAGTTACTTGGGAGACTGAGGAGAGAGGATGGCCTGAGCCCAGGAGTTCACAATTACAGTGAGCTATGATCATACCAGTGCACTCCAGCCTGAGCAACGGAACAAGACCCTGACTATTGGGGCTGGCAGGGAAGACAGAAAATAAAAAGCCCAACAAATTAATCCTCCCTGTTTTCCAGAAGCACTGGACTCAGGAAAGTTCAATATGTCAATTATTATGGATTTATAGATCCAAACTCAGTGTGAAGAAAAGAAGCCAAATGTTCAGTGTTGATGAAGAGTCAAATTCTATAAAATATTTGAAGAGATTTATTCTGAGCCAAATATGAGTGACCAGGGCCCATAACAGCCCTCAGGAGGTCCTGAGATCATGTGTCCAAGGTGGTTGGGCTATGCTTGGTTTTGTACATTTTTGAAAGACTTAAGACATCAGTCAATACATTTAAGATGCACATTGGTTCCATCCAGAAAGATAAGACAACTGTAAGCGGGGGTTGGAGTGGGATGGGGTGGGCTTCCAAGTCATAGGCAGATTCAAAGATTTTCTGATTGGCAATTGGTTGAAAGAGTTTATCTGAAGACCTGGAATCAATAGAAGGGAGTGTTTGGGTTAAGATAAGGGGTTTAGAGAACAAGGTTCTTATTATGCAGATGAAGCCTCCAAGTAGCAGGCTTCAGAGAGAATAGACTATAAATGTTTCTAACCAGACTTAGAGTCTATTCTATCAGTCCTAAGGTCTCTGTTTTAATGCTAATGTTGGCTAGCTGTGCCTGAATTCCAAAGGGAGGAGGGTATAATGAGGCATGTCTGACCCTCACTTCCCATCATGGTCTGAACTAGCTTTTCAGGTTTGCTTTGGAATCCCCTTGGCTGACAGGAGGGCCAAGAGGCAAGGTCCGTTTAGTTGGTTGGGAGTGCTTAGAATTTTATTTTTGGTTCGCACTAGGAAGAAGCTGGAGGGCAGATAACCCTGCTCCCAATATTAAAACTCACTCCTTTACAGGGATGAAGACATCAAATGCCTATCTGCACCAGGTTCCATTAATGAATGGGTAGTGCTGGGCACCAAGGTAACATGGAAAGCAAGTGCCCCATTGAAAGTGGGGAAATGAAGCTGGGGATGGTGGCTCATGCCTGTAATCCCAGCACTTTGGGAGGCCAAGGCAGGCAGATCACTTGAGATCAAGAGTTGGGGACCAGCATGGCCAACATGGCAAAATCCCATCTCTACTAAAAATACAAAAATTAGCCAGGCATGGTGGAACACACCTGTAATCCCGGCTACTTGGGAGGCTGAGGCACGAGAATCGCTTGAGCCCAGGAAGCTGAGGTTGCAGTGAGCCAAGACTGCACTCCAGCCTGGGTAACAGAGTGAGACTCTGTCTTAAAAAAAAAGAAAGTTGGGAAATGGTCCTCACTTCCATATGTGAGAATGTGAGCCCAATATTGAAAGGACTTACTTCCAGTTTTTTTTTTTTTCCAGAAAAGATGGAAAATCAGATTTTTAAGCAAAAGCTCCTAATTAAAACATTGAAGCTAAAATGGCTGGGTGTCGTGGCTCATGCCTGTAATCCCAGCACTTTGGGAGGCAGAGGCAGGAGGATCGTGGAGCCCAGAAGGAGTTTGAGACTAGCTTGGGCAACATAGGGAGACTCTATCTCTACAAAAAATTTTTAAAAATTAGATGGGTGTGGTAGGATGTGACTGTATTCTCAGCTACTAGGGAGGCTGGCAGAGGAGGATCACTTGAGCCTAGGAGGTGGAGGCCACAGTGAGCTGTGATCGTGCCACTGCATCCCAGCCCGGGTAACAGAGCAAGACTTTGTCTCAAACAAACAAACAAATACCCAAAACAGAAACCCAAAACACAATCAAAGCCAAACAACAACAAGAAAACATCAAAACTAAAGTAAATTTTAGGATATCATGTCAAAAGAATGACAAGCCACTGTCAGGCTCAGAAAGTGCTATCCCAAAGGATTTTGAAAGGAAGGGGACTGGAAGGCCTCAAAACAAGATCTCTTCAACATCTTGATTTCCTCCCATTCTCCTGTTTTCCCAACTACCCTCTGCAAAATTAGTCATAGAAACCAGAATTCTTCTTCCCCAAGTTGGGTCACAGAAACTAAAAGTCCTCTTCCCCAAAGCAAGTCATAAAACCTAGAAAGGTAACTTTGTCCCTTCTCTCTTGAAGACCTTCATGTGACAGGTGTCCTAACCTCTACTGGAGAGGAAAGTAGAGAGACCAAGAAGAACCTGAACATACAGGCCTTGCGGGGTTTCCGCCTCAGTCTATTACCATTAGATCATAACCTTCTGTCCAATCACAGTTCTACACGGCTATCCGTTCTTTATCCAACCTAAACATAAAAACAGTTTCCCCTGGATCTTTAGACCTTCACTTCTGAAGGCTCTTGTGTCACACACAACTTTGATTAAATAGATTTGTTATGCTTTTCTCTTGGTAACTTGTCTTGTGCTTTAAGAGTGGTAGCTGTTCCCCTTCTATGGGAAGGAAAGATATCACACTTTTCTACCCTTATACCACCAAGTTCAACCTCCCATCATGATGTTTTCCAGATACAAACTCATTTGATCGTACTTAACGTTTTTCAACATCCCGTAAGGGGGGGTACAGCAGCAATTGTTACATTTTGCAGGGGGAGAGACGGTTGCAGAGAAGTTGAAGTAACTGCTAGGGTCACACAGCTGGTACACTGCCTTGCCTGAATTGAAAACCAGCTCTGCATGACAGCAGCTGCTCTTGCTCGGTACCACACAGCCTCCCTAGAGGTTGGTTCCCAAGTCTTCTCTTCTGTTAATAGAAAAATGAGATAGTCATCATTTTATTTTTCAATTCAAAGATTCTGGGCAGCTTCTCTAGTTTCATTTGCAATTCCACAGGGGAATCTAGCAGGTTTGTAAGTTACATCCTCGCTTACTCATTGTAGAAAATGGGTGATTATATTCACTATCAAGCTGGTTGGCTGACTTTTCAAAAGCCGTAGTCTCCCACAGTGAAGAATCTAAAATGACAATCAGGACCTTAAGAGACGCGAAGGTGAAGAAAAGACAAATTAATAATTCTAATTGTTCTGTTGATCTCTTGGCCAAGGAGCAAGACAAAAATCATTTATAAATAACAATAGCTTTTAACTCATTGAGTTATCTTTTCTCTTAAAATCAAGATAAAAGCCAAATTCTAGATGGCTAGAGATAGAATAAATGTTAATTTGCAGAAAGTCCCCTTCCGCAGTTATATGAGTAACAAATAGATTCTATCAGGGCTCAGAACACAGTGCCCCAAAATATGGCACCTTGGCATGCTGAGTACTTTGAACTGAAGGAGATTGCAAAGACTCAGAAGCAATGTTTCTCTGACCTTCTCCTGCCCTCCTGTCTCCCACGCCTCATTCTTCCCTGAATTAAGTCATAGAATCTAGAGTTCCTCTTCCCGAGGACTGATCATGGAAACTGGAATTCCTCTCCCTACAACCAAGCCATAAAACCTAGAAAAGTCACTCTCCTCCTTCTCTCTTGAAGATTCTCATTCCAGAGGGATCTTGCCCCATACCTGGGAGGAAAGAAATGCTACACAGAGAGGCCAAGAAGAATCTGAACAGACAAGCCTTGCTGGATTTCCCCCTCAGTCTATTACCATTAGATCATAACCTTCTGGGTTTCCCCCTCAGTCTATTACTGTTAGATTATAACCTTCTGTCCAATCACATTTCTACATGGCTATTCATTCTTCATTGAATCTAAGCTTAAAAATGCAGTTTTCCCTGGGTCTTTGGGTATTTATATTTCTTAAGGCTCCTGTGTCACATAAAACTTCGATTAAATAAATTAGTTTTGCATCTCTCTCATTAACCTGTCTTTACGGAATGTTGGCTGTACCCCTTAATATGGGGAGGAAAGGCACACTTCTCTTATTTACCTGGGCTCTCGTTATCTTATTTACCCAGGCTCTTAAAAACATCAGCTACAATCAGAGGTTGTAAGAGAACCTCAAGAAAGATGGCCTTTCCAAAAGTATATTTCATCTAGTGGGAGCTTCTTGTATTTTCTTGGCCTCTGTTGAAACTTTTACAGTTAAATGATGTGACAAAATAATGACACTAGCTTCTGTTTTGATGATGCGACAAGATAATTATATTAACTTCTGTTTTTCCTTTCTCCTTGCCTTACTAAGAGAATTTTATTTTTCTATAGTTTGGGAATAAAAGCCTAGAATTTTCAGAATCTGGGAAGGCAGCCAATAAATGTCACCCTCTGAAAACAAAAATCATCAGAATAAAAAAAGGATGACATTAACTGACTTCTGAGGAAATAACACATTGACGCGATGATTGGTAAGTAGGAGGCAGTTTAGATCAGAACATTTCTCAAAGTGAATTGTCACTAGAAACCTTCCTGACAGAAAGAGTTCCATGGTCAAATATTTTCTCAAATGCTGAGTTAAATAATGTTCAAACACATTTGTTTATTGTAGTACTTCTCAAAACCTTTAATATGCTCATGTACACTGTGAGGTTCTAAGAGAACCTATAGTATACAGTATTTTCCAAACGTATGTTACCAGAGAATTAATTTTTGTAGACAAACCTACTTTGGGAAACTTCTTACTAGAGTATTTTCTTAATTTCACATTAAGGGATTCACGTTATCTACCTGTTTATATTCTATAAATAAATTATTTATACAAATACATTTCTGTTTATACAGTTAAGTTTATACAAAAAGATTATTTATACAAATGAATTGTCACATGTCTCAGTATGTGCTATAATTCCAATCTGAGAAGCAGGGTTGACAAGGAGAGTGAGAGAGTAGGAAGAATTTGAGCCAGGCTCCCTAGGTGTTTCTCTATAGCAGGTGTATTAGTCTGCTCAGGCTATCAATCTAAGTGGCTTGAACAACAGAAATCGTTCTCTCAAGTTCTGGAGGCTGGAAGGCCAGGAGGAAGATATTGGCAGGACTGAGGCCTGAGGCCTCTCTCCTTGGCTTGCAAGTGGCTGCCTTCTCCTTGTATCTTCCTATGGTCTTTCTTCTGCACACATCTGTGTTCTAGTCTCTTCCTTTTAAAAGGACACCAGTCATATTGGATTAGGGCCTACTCTAATGACTTCATTTAAACTTAACTGATCTGCGAATACAATTCCATTCTGAGGCACTGAGGAATCAGGACTTCAGCATGTGAATATTGGGTTGACTCAATTTAGCTCACAACAGTGAAACCACCTTTGCAAAAATATGACTGAGATTGTGAAAGAGATCTAACCTAACCAACTCCATCTTGGTTCTAACCTTTAAACTGTCCTTGTTCCTTCCTGGGTGTAGGCTGAACTAACTCTGGGAGGAACTTAGTTTATAGTTTAAACAAAGATGATAACAGCCCTTTTCCAAAACAAACCTCCTTCTTGCCTGGGGACTAGACTGCCTTTGTAGGACTAACAAATTAGCCACAAGATCAGAAATTATGGTTTAGGAGTCATGCAGCTGGAGGCTATGAGATTCTGATCCTACTTAAACTGCTCCTAAGATCAGTGCTTGAGATATTTTGAAGACCCTGCACTAGATGGATCAGCTGGCACCACCAAGATCAATAAACTGGCTCATCTGATCTTGTGGCCCCCACCCAGGAACTGACTCAGTGCAAGAAGACAGCTTCAACTTCCCATGATTTCATCTCCTACCTGACCAATCAGCACTTCTGGCTCACCGGCTTACCTCCACCCACCAAGTTGTCCATAAAAACTCTCTGAATGCTTGGGGATACTAATTTGAATAAAAGTAAAACCCCCGTCTCCCGCACAGCAGGCTCTGTGTGAATTACTCTTTCGCTATTGCAATGTCTCTGTCTTGATAAAATGGCTCTGTCTAGGCAGTGGGCAAGGTGAACTCATTGGGTGGTCACACAGTGGGCTAGGGACATAAAATACCAAAAGAGGCTACACATTCTATGGAGGCTCGAACATTTCTGTACTCCATCCTGGTCCTTCTTGAGCAGGCTCTGAGCCTGAGTTGGTTTTTCTTGAGGATGTTTCAACTAGGAGGAACCAGCTTCACAGCCAGACACAATCTCTTGAACTGTTCTATTTCCCCAAGAAAATGTAACAGTTAATGCCTCAGCCTGCTCTGTGAGAGAATCTCTTGGATATTTGGCTGAGTTGACTCAGTTTGCCTGGCCCTGATCACACTGACTGCCCTTACCTGGGAGTCGAGGGGAACAACTTTAAGGATCGGTGATGTGGCAGGGACTATTAACAATAATGACTCCTATGTTCTGAATTGTGTTGGGCGTTCCGCATCAGAGTTGTCTCATCTGTTGCTTGTAACATCTCTGAGATAAAGGTGCTATTATTGCCTCTAGATTACAGATGAGGAAACTGAATCCTACAAAATGTAACTGCCATAGTATAACAAATAGGAAAAAAATTGAAGCTTCCTATGCTCTGAGCTACAATGTTACATACAGTTTAAATGATCTCAGTTGGTTTTGTAGGGGAGGAAAAACTCCTTCTATCGTTTTGGGATAGAAAAACGATATCCCAAACTATATCGTTTGGCTGGGAACTATGAATTGAACTGACAGAAAACAGATTAACCGGAGCAAAGGCATACAACTTTTATGAACGTTTTTACATGCACGAGAGGTTCACAGACTCAGGGGCGTGTATATCGTCCTAACAAAACATAGTAAGTTGTGAAGGAACTAGATAAAGGAAAAGAGGGTTAAACCTCCTAGGCACAGTGAATTTTGGGAAGGCGATGAGGAAATGTATGGCATATAAGGATTGTTTAGTAGGGCTTGTTATGCAGACTCATTTTGGTGCCAAGAGTCAGGCTCCTCTCCCTGGTATGGTATGGGGGATACCTTAACAAATGGAAATCTATGCTTTGCTTTTAGGCAAAAATGGGGAAGGCAGAGAGGGCTTCCCACATCTGCTGTTTTGCAGCTGCCTTCAGCTCAAAGTAATTTTTATGCCAAAGTGGCATATTTGGGGGCAACAGTCATATTCCCTTCAGTTTCTACAACACTTTGAGGCAGGTCTGATTAGCCCTATTTTTTCCTTCTGCAATTTAATGTTAACTTTTCATTTTTGTGAGGACATAGTAGGTATATATATTTATGGGGTACGTGAGATGCTCTGATAAAGGCATGCAATATGAAATGATCACATCATGGGGAATGGGACATCCATCCCCTCAAGCATTTATCCTTGGTGTTACAAACAATTCAATTATACTCTTTTAGTTATTTAAAAATATATAATTACTATTGACTATAGTCACTCTGTTGTGCTATGAAATAGTAGGTCTTATTCATTCTTTCTAAGTGTTTTTTTGTACCTATTAACCACCCCCATCTCCAGCCCAGCCCCCTACTACCCTCACCAGCCTCTGGTAGCAATCCTTCTACTCTCTATCCCCATGAGTTCAACTGTTTTAATTTTTAGCTTTCACAAATAAGTAAGAACATGAGAAGTTTTACTTTCTCTGCTTGGCCTGTTTCACTTAACATAATGACCTCCAGTTCCATTCATGTTGTTGCAAATGACAGGATCTCATTCTTTTTTATGGCTGAATGGTATTCCATTGTGTATACACATCACGTTTTCTTTTATTATTATTATACTTTAAGTTCTGGGGTACCTGTGCAGAGCATGCGGTTTTGTTACAAAGGTGTACATGTGCCATGGTGGTTTGCTGCACCCATCAACCCGTCACCCACATTAGGTATTTCTCCTAGTGCTGTCTCTTCCCTAGCCCCCAATCCCTAGTAGGCCCCAGTGTGTGATGTTTCCCTCCCTGTGTCCATATGTTCTCATTTTTCAGCTCCCACTTATGAGTGAGAACATGTAGTGTTTGGTTTTCTGTTCTTGTGTTAGTTTGCTGAGAATGATGGTTTCCAGCTTCATCCATGTCCCTGCAAAGGACATGAACTCATCCTTTTTTATGGCTACATGGCCTTCCATGGTGTATATATGCCACATTTTCTTTATCCAGTCTATCAATGATGGACATTTGAGTTGGTTCCAAGTCTTTGCTATTGTAAATAGTGCCACGATAAACATACATGTGCATGTGTCTTTATAGTAGAATAATTTATAATCCTTTGGGTATATACCCAGTAATGGGATGGCTGGGTCAAATGCTATTTCTAGTTCTAGATCCTTGAGGAATCGTCACACTGTCTTCCACAATGGTTGAACTAATTTACACTCCCACCAACAGTGTAAAAGCTTTTTTCTATTTTTCCACACCCTCTCCAGCATCTGTTGTTTCCTGACTTTTTAATGATTGCCATTCTAACTGGCGTGAGATGGTATTTTACTGTGGTTTTGATTTGCATTTCTCTAATGACCAGTGATGATGGGTTTTTTTCATGTTTGTTGGCTGCATAAATGTCTTCCTTTTAGAAGTGTCTGTTCATATCCTTCACCGACTTTTTGATGGGATTGTCTGTTTTTTCTTGTAAATTTGTTTAAATTCTTTGTAGATTCTGGATTTAGCCCTTTGTCAGATGGATAGATTGCAAAAAAATTCTGTAGGTTGCCTGTTCACTCTGATGATAGTTTCTTTTGCTGTGCAGAAGCTCTTTGTTTGAATGGTATTGCCTAGGTTTTCTTCTAGGGTTTTTATAGTTTTAGGTCTTATGTTTAAGTGTTTAATCCATCTTGAGTTAATTTTTGTATAAGGTGTAAGGAAAGGTTCCAGTTTCAGTTTCTGCAAATGGCTAGCCAGTTTTCCCAACACCATTTATTAAATAGGGAAGCCTTTCCCCACTGCTTGTTTTTGTTGGGTTTGTCAAAGATCAGATAGTTGTAGATGTGTGGTGTTATTTCTGAGGCCTCTGTTCTGTTCTATTGGTCTACATATCTGTTTTGGTACCAGTACCAAGCTGTTTTGGTTACTATTGTCTTGTAACATAGTTTGAAGGCAGGTAATGTGATGCCTTCAGCTTTGTTCTTTTGCTTAGGATTGCCTTGACTATGCAGGCTCTTTTTTGGTTCCATATGAACTTTAAAGTAGTTTTTTCAAATTCTGTGAAGAAAGTCAATGGTAGCTTGAGGAGGATAGCATTGAATCTATAAATTACTTTGGGCAGTATGGCCATTTTCATGATATTGATTCTTCCTATCCATGAGCATGAAATGTTTTCCATTTATATGTGTCCTCTCTTATTTCCTTGAGCAATGGTTTGTGTAGTTCTTCCTTGAAGAGATCCTTCACATCCCTTGTAAGCTGTATTCTTTGGTATTTTATTCTCTTTGTAGTAATTGTGAATTGGAGTTCACTCATGATTTGGCTCTCTGTTTGTCTGTTGTTGGTATATAGGAATGCTTGTGATTTTTGCACATTGATTTTGTATCCTGAGACTTTGCTGAAGTTGTTTATTAGCTTAAGAAGATTTTGGGCTGAGTTGGTGGGGTTTTCTAAATATACAACCATGTCATCAGCAAACAGAGACAATTTGACTTCCTCTTTTCCTATTTGAATACCCTTTATTTCTTTCTCTTGCCTGATTGCCCTGGCTAGAACTTCCAGTACTATGTTGAATAGGAGTGGTGAGAGAGGGCATCCTTGTCTTGTGCCGGTTTTCAAAGGGAATGCTTCCAGCTTTTGCCCATTTGGTATGACATTGACTGTGGGTTTGTCATAAATAGCTCTTATTATTTTGAGATACATTCCATCGATACTTGGTTTATTGAAAGTTTTTAGCATAAAAGGTATTGACTTTGGCAAAAGCATTCTCTGCATCTATTGAGACAATCATGTGTTTTTTGTCACTGGCTCTGTTTATGTGATGGATTACATTTATTGATTTGCATATGTTGAACCAGCCTTGCATCGCAGGGATGAAGCTGACTTAGTCATGGTGGATGAGCTTTTCATGTGCTGCTGGATTCAGTTTGCCAGTATTTTATTGAGGATTTTCACATCGATGTTTATCAGGAATATTGGCCTGAAATTTTCTTTTTTGTGTGTGTCTCTGTCAGGTTTTGGTATCAGGATGATGCTGGCCTCATAAAATGAGTTAGGGAGGATTCCCTCTTTTTCTATAGTTTGGAATAGTTTCAGAAGGAATGGTACCAGCTCCTCTTTGTACCTCTGGTAGAATTTGGCAGTGAATCTGTCTGGTCCTGAACTTTTTTTGGTTGGTAGGCTATTAATTACTGTTATTGGCCTATTCTGGGATTCGACTTCTTCCTGGTTTAGACTTGGGAGGGTGTATGTGTCCAGGAATTTATCCATTTCTTCTAGATTTTCGAGTTTATTTGTGTAGAGGTGTTTATAATATTCCCTGATAGTAGTTTGTATTTCTGTGGGATCAGCAGTGATATCCTCTTTATCTTTTTTTATTGTTTCTATTTTATTCTTCTTTATTAGTCTGGCCTGCGCTCTATCTATTTTGTTGATCTTTTCAAAAAAACAGCTCCTGGATTCGTTGATTTTTTGAAGAGTTTTTCATGTCTGTATCTCCTTCAGTTCTGCTCTGATCTAATTATTTCTTGTCTTCTGCTAGCTTTTGAATTTGTTTGCTCTTTCTTCTCTAGTTCTTTTAATTGTGATGTTAGGGTGTCAATTTTAGATTTTTCCTGCTTTCTCTTGTGGGCATTTAGTGCTATAAATTTCCCTCTACACACTGCTTTAAATGTGTTCCGGAGATTCTGGTATGTTGTGTCTTTGTTCTCATTGGTTTCAAAGAACATCTTTATTTCTGCCTTCGTTTCGTTATTTACCAAGTAGTTATTCAGGAGCAGGTTGTTCAGTTTCCATGTAGTTATGCGGTTTTGAGTGAGTTTCTTAATCCTGAGTTCTAATTTGATTGCACTGTCTTCTGAGAGACAGTTTGTTGTGATTTCTGTTCTTTTGTATTTCCTGAGGAGTGTTTTACTTCCAATTATGTTATAGCACATTTTCTTTATCCATTCATCTGTTAATGGACTCTGAGGTTGCTTCCAAATCTTAGCTATTGTGAACAATGCTATAACAAATATGGGAGTGCAGATAGCTTTTCAAAAGATGCATTTCCTTTCTTTTGGGTATATAACCAGCAGTGGAATTGCTGGATCAAATGGTAGCGTTATTTTTACTTCTTTGAGGAGGCTGTAAACTGTTTTCCACAGTGGTAGTACTAATTTACATTCCCACCAACAGTGTATGAGGGTTCCCTTTTCTCCACATCCTTGACAGCATTTATTATTGCCTGTCTTTTGTACATAAGCCATTTTAACATTTTAACTGGGGTGAGGTGATATCTCACTGTAGTTTTGATTTGCATTTCTCTGATGATCAGTGATGTTGAGCACCTTTTCATATGCATGTTTACTATTTGTATGTCCTCTTTTGAGAAATGTCTATTCAAATCTTTTGCCCATTTTTTGATCAGATTATTAGATTTCTTCCTATACAGTTGTCTGAGCTCCTTATATAGTCTGGTTATTAATTCCTTGTCAGATGGATAGTTTGCAGTTATTTTCTCCCATTCTGTGGGTTGTCTCTTCACTTTGTTGATTCTTTCCTTTGCTGAGCAGAAGCTTTTTAACTTGATGTGATCCCATTTGTCCATTTTCGCTTTGGTTGCCTGTGCTTGTGGGGTATTACTCAAGAAATTTTTGCACAGACCGATATCCTGGAGATTTTCCCCAATGTTTTCTTGTAGTAGTTTCATAGGTTGAGGCCTTATATTTAAGTCTTCAGTATATTTTCATTTGATTTTTGTTTATGGCAAGAGATGAAGGGGTAGTTTCATTCTTCTCTATATCGATCTTCAGTTTTCCTAGCACCATTTATTAATGTCTTTTCTTCAGTGTATGTTCTTGGCATTGTTGTCAAAAATGAGTTCACTGTGAAGAAATGAGTTCACTGTGGAATTATTTCTGGGTTCTCTATTCTGTTGCACTGGTATATGTGTCTGTTTTTATGCCAGTACCATGCTGTTTGGTTTACCATAGCTCTGTAGTATAATGTGAAGTCAGGTAATGTGACTATTTCAGTTTTGTTCTTTTTGCTTAGGACTGCCTTGGCTATTCTGGGTCTTTTTTGGTTCAATATAAATTTTAGAACTGTTTTCTTTATTTCTGTGAAAAATGTCATTGGTTTTTTGTTAGAAATTGCATTGAATCTGTAGATTGCTTTGGATAGTATGGACATTTTAATAATATTGAGTCTTTCAATCCATAAACATAGAAATATTTCATTTTTTGGTATCCTGTTCAATTGTTTTCATCAGCGTTTTATAGTTTTCATTACAGAGATCTTCCAGTTATTTGGTTAATTCCAAAGTATTCAATTTTATTTGTGACCATTATAAATGAGATTATGGTTTTTATTTTCAGATTGTTCACTGTTGGCACACAGAAATGCTACTGATTTTTGTATGTTGATTTTTGTATCCTGCAACTTTACTGAATTTATCAGTTCTAATAGTTTTTTTTGCAGAGTCTTTAGGTTTTTCCAAATATAAGATCATATCATCTGCAAACAAGGATGATTTGACTTCTTCCATTTCAATTTGGATACCCTTTACTTCTTTATCTTGTCTATTTTTGCTAGGACTTCCGGTACTCTGTTGAGTAACAGTGGTAAAAGTAAGCATCCTTGTCATGTTGCCATTATTAGAGGAAAGGCTTTCAGATTTTCCACATTCCGTATGATGCTAGCTGTGGGTCTGTCGTGTATGGCTTTTATTACATTGAGGTATGTTCCTTCTACACTCAGTTTATTAAGGATTTTTATTATGGAGGGATGTTGAATTTTATCACCTGCTTTTTCAGCACCAATTGAAATAATCATATGGTTTTTATCCTTCATGCTGTTGATATGATGTATCACATTGGTTGATTTGCATATGTTGAACCATCCTTGCATCCCAGAGATAAATGTCCTTGGTCATGACGAATGATGAATGATTTTTCTAATGTATTGCTGAATTTGGTTTGCTAGTATTTCGTTGAAGGTTTTTGCATCAATATCAATCAGAGATATTGGTCTGTAGTTTTCATTTTTTTCATGTGTCTTTGTCTGGTTTAGGTATCAGGGTAATACTGGCAATATATAATGAGTTTTGAAGTATTCTCTCCTTGTCTGTTTTATGGAATAGCTTGATAGGATTGGTATTAGTTCTTTAAATGTTTGGTAGAATTCAGCATGAAGCCATTGGGTCCTAGGTTTTTCTTTATTGGGAGAATTTTTATTATGGCTTTGATCTAGTTACTTGATATTGGTCTGTTTAGATTTTGGGTTTTTCCTGGTTCAATCTTGGTAGGTTGTATGTGTCTAGGAGTGTCCATTTCTTCTATGTTTTTGAATTAATTGACATATAGTTGCTCATGGTATCCACCAATGATCTTTGAATTTCTGTTGTAGTGTCCATCGTAGTGTCTCCTTTGTCATTTCTGATTTTACTTATTTGGATCTTCTTCTTTTCTTTTTTTTTTTCTTTTGTTACCCTGGTTAAAGACTTGTCAACTTTGTAAAACTGTTCAAAAACCAACTTTTTATTTCATGATCATTTGTGTCATTTTCTTCATTTCAATTTCATTTATTTCTGCTCAGATCTTTATCATTTTTTTCTTCTATTAATTTTGGGTTTGATTTGCTCTTGCTTTTCTAGTTTGTTAAGATGCCTTATTAGATTGTTTAAAGTTTTTCCTCTTATTTTATGTAGGCATTTATAGCTATAAACTTTCCTCTTAGTACTATTTTTGCTGTATCCCATAAGTTTTGGTATATTGTGTTTCCATTTTCATTTATTTCAATAAATTTTTTAATTTCCTTCTAAATCTATTTATTAACCCACTGGTCATTCAGGAGTGTATTGTTTAATTTCCATGTATTTGTATAGTTTCCAAAATTATTCTTGTTATTATTTTCCAGTCTTATTCTATTGTAGTCAGAGCAGATGCTTGATATTATTTTTTGAATGTTTTAAGACTTGTTTTGTGATCTAACACATGGTCTATCCTTGTGAATGATCCATGTGCCGACAGAAAGAATGCATATTCTGCGGCTGTTAGATGAAATGTTCCATAAATGTCTACTAGATCTATTTGGCCTATAATGCAGTTTAATGACTTTCTGTCTGGAAGTTTTGTCCAATGCTGAAAATGGGGTGTTGAAGTTCCCAGCTATTATTGTTTTGGGGCCTATCTCTCTCTTTAGGTCTAACAATATTTGCTTTGTATATTCAGTGTTGGGGGCATATATATTTAAAATCATTATATCCTCTTGTTGCATTGACCCCTTTATCATTATATAGTGAGTTTTGTCTCTCTTATAGTTTTTGTCTTGGAATCTATTTTGTTTGATATAAGCATAGTGACTCCTGCTCTTTTTTAGTTTCCATTGGCATGGAGTATCTTTTTCTATCCCTCTATTTTCAGTCCATGTGTGTCTCTATAGGTGAAGTGTGTTTCTTGTAGGTAACAGATCAATGGATCTTGTTTTTTTTATCCATTCAGCAACTCTGTCTTTTGATTGGAGAGTCCAATCTATTTACATTCAATGTTACTATTGATAAGTAATTTTGTAATTTGTCTTGTTTTTATTTGTGTATATGTGTGTATGTGTGTGTGTGTGTGTGTGTGTGTGTGGTTTTCTCTTCCTTCTTTCTTTCCTTTCTGTCTTCCTTTAGTTAAGGTGATTTTTTGCTGGTGATATGATTTAGTTTCTTACTTTTTATTTTTTGTGCTTCCAATGTATGTTTTCTGGTTTGAGGTTACCACGAGGCTGGCAAATACTATCCTATATATCAGTATTTTAACCTGACAACAACTTAACACTATTTGCATAAACAAACAAACCAGCAAAAAGAAAGTAAAAACTCTATGCCTTCACTTCGTCTCTCTACTTTTTAACTTTTGTAGTTTCTATTTATGTTTTATTGCACTGTGTATGTCTTGAAAAGTTTTTGTAGTTATTATTTTTGGATGGTTCATCATTTAATCTTTCTACTTAGGATACAAGTAGTTTACACACTACAGTTACAGGCTTATAATACTCTGTGTATTTCTTTGTACTTATTATTGCCAGTGAGTTTTCTACCTTCAGGTGATTACTTATTGCAGATTAACATCCTTTTCTTTCTGATTGAAGTACTCCCCACTTAAGCATTTCTTGTAGGACTGGTCTGGTGTTGATGAAGTCCTTCAGCTTTTGTTTGTCTGGGAAAGTCTTTATTTCTACTTCATGTTTGAAGGACATTTTTGCCAGATATACTATTCTAGGGTAAACTTTTTTCTCCTTCAGTACTTTAAATATGTCATGCTACTATCTCCTGGCCCATAGGGTTTCCACTGAAAAGTTCGCTGCCAGACATATTGGAGCTCCATTGTGTGTTATTCATTTCTCTTCTCTTACTGCTTTTATGATCCATTTTTATCCTTAATCTTTGCGAGTTTGATTATTAAATGCCTTGAGGTAGTCATTTTTGGGTTAAATCTGCTTGGTGTTCTATAACCTTCTTTTACTTGGATGTCGATATTTTTCTTTAGGTTTGAGAAGTTCCCTGTTATTATTCCTTTTTTTTTTTTTTTTTTTATACTTTAAGTTCTAGGGTACATGTGCATAACGTGCAGGTTTGTTACGTATGTATACTTGTGCCATGTTGGTGTGCTGCACCCATCAACTCATCAGCACCCATCAATTCATCATTTATATCAGGTATAACTCCCAATGCAATCCCTCCCCCCTCCTCCCTCCCCATGATAGGCCCCGGTGTGTGATGTTCCCCTTCCCGAGTCCAAGTGATCTCATTGTTCAGTTCCCACCTATGAGTGAGAACATGCGGTGTTTGGTTTTCTGTTCTTATGATAGTTTGCTAAGAATGATGGTTTCCAGCTGCATCCATGTCCCTACAAAGGACGCAAACTCATCCTTTTTTATGGCTGCATAGTATTCCATGGTGTATATGTGCCACATTTTCTTAATCCAGTCTGTCACAGATGGACATTTGGGTTGATTCCAAGTCTTTGCTATTGTGAATAGTGCCGCAATAAACATACGTGTGCATGTGTCTTTAGAGCAGCATGATTTATAATCCTTTGGGTATATACCCAGTAATGGGATGGCTGGGTCATATGGTACATCTAGTTCTAGATCCTTGAGGAATTGCCATACTGTTTTTCATAATGGTTGAACTAGTTTACAATCCCACCAAAAGTGTAAAAGTGTTCCTATTTCTCCACATCCTCTCCAACACCTGTTGTTTCCTGACTTTTTAATGATTGCCATTCTAACTGGTGTGAGATGGTATCTCATTGTGGTTTTGATTTGCATTTCTCTGATGGCGAGTGATGATGATACAAAATTATCATTTGTACAGGATACAAAATTAATGATACACATTAATTTTGTATCCTGAAGACATTCATACAGCCAACAGACATATGAAAAAATGCTGATTTTTTCATATGTCTGTTGGCTGTATGAATGTCTTCAGGATACAAAATTAATGTGCAAAAATCACAAGCATTCTTATACACCAGTAACAGACAAACAGAGAGCCAAATCATGAATGAACTTCCATTCACAATTGCTTCAAAGAGAATAAAATACCTAGGAATCCAACTTACAAGGGATGTAAAGGACCTTCTTCAAGGAGAACTACAAACCACTGCTCAGTGAAATAAAAGAGGACACAAACAAATGGAAGAACATACCATGCTCATGGATAGGAAGAATCAATATCGTGAAAATGGCCATACTGTCCAAGGTTATTTATAGATTCAATGCCATCCCCATCAAGCTACCAATGAGTTTCTTCACAGAATTGGAAAAAACTGCTTTAAAGTTCATATGGAACCAAAAAAGAGCCCGCATTGCCAAGACAATCCTAAGCCAAAAGAACAAAGCTGGAGGCATCACGCTACCTGACTTCAAACTATACTACAAGGCTACAGTAACCAAAACAGCATGGTACTGGTACCAAAACAGAGATATAGACCAATGGAACAGAACAGAGTCCTCAGAAATAATACCACACATCTACAGCCATGTGATCTTTGACAAACCTGAGAGAAACAAGAAATGGGGAAAGGATTCCCTATTTAATAAATGGTGCTGGGAAAATTGGCTAGCCATAAGTAGAAAGCTAAAACTGGATCCTTTCCTTACTCCTTATACGAAGATTAATTCAAGATGGATTAGAGACTTAAATGTTAGACCTAATACCATAAAAACCCTAGAAGAAAACCTAGGTAATGCCATTCAGGACATAGGCATGGGCAAGGACTTCATGTCTAAAACACCAAAAGCAACGGCAGCAAAAGCCAAAATTGACAAATGGGATCTAATTAAACTAAAGAGCTTCTGCACAGCAAAAGAAACTACCATCAGAGTGAACAGGCAACCTACAGAATGGGAGAAAATTTTTGCAATCTACTCATCCGACGGCTGATATCCAGAATCTACAAAGAACTCAAACAAATATACAAGAAAAAAACAAACAACCCCATCAAAAAGTGGGCAAAGGATATGAACAGACATTTCTCAAAAGAAGACTTTTTTTTTTTTTTTTTTTGATACGGAGTCTCCCTCAGATCTCAGCTCACTGCAAGCTCCGCCTCCCGAGTTCCCGCCATTCTCCTGCCTCAGCCTCCGGAGTAGCTGGGACTACAGGCGCCCGCCACCTCGCCCGGCTAGCTTTTTGTATTTTTTAGTAGAGACGGGGTTTCACCGTGTTAGCCAGGATGGTCTCGATCTCCTGACTTTGTGATCCGCCCATCTCGGCCTCCCAAAGTGCTGGGATTACAGGCTTGAGCCAACGCGCCTGGCCCATAATTATTCCTTTGAATAAATTGTCTACACTTATCTCTTTCCTTACCTCCTCTATGAGGCCAGTATGTCATAGATTTTCACGAGGCGGGCAGATAACTTGAGGTCAGGAGTTCGAGACCAGCCTGGTCAACATAGTGAAATACCGTCTCTACTGAAAATACAAAAATTAGCTGGGCATGGTGGTGCAAACCTGTAATCCCAGCTACTCAGGAGGCTGAGGCAGGAAACTTGAACCTGGGAGGTGGAGGTTGCAGTGAGCTGAGATCACGCCACTGCACTCCAGACTGAGTGACAGAGCCAGACTCCATCTCAAAAAACAAAAACAAAAAACACCGGGTGTGGTGGCTCACACCTGTAATCCCAGCACTTTGGGAGGCTGAGGTGGGTGGATCATGAGGTCAGGAGATCGAGACTATCCTGGCTAACACGGTGAAACCCTGTCTCTAATAAAAATACAAAAATTAGCTGGGCATGGTGGCAGGTGCCTGTAGTCCCAGCTACTCAGGAGGTTGAGGCAGGAGAATGACATGAACCTGGGAGATAGAGCTTGCAGTGAGCTGAGATCGAGCCACTGCACTCCAGCCTGGAAGACAGAGCAAGACTCCATCTCAAAAAAAAAAAAAAAAAAAAAAAAAAAAGTCTTAGATTTTCCCTCTTGAGGCTATTATCTAGATTCTGTAGGCATGCCTCATCATTTCTTATTCTTTTTTTCTTTTGTCTCCTCTACTTTCAAATAGCCTGTCTTCAAGTTTGCTAATTCTTTCTTCTGCTTGATGAATTTGGCTATAAAAAGACTCTTATGTATTCTTAAGTATGTCATTTGCATTTCTCAGCTCCAGAATTTCTGCTTGATTCCCTTTAATTATTTCAATCTCTTTCTTATATTTGTCTGAGAGAATTCTGGGTTCCTTCTCTGTGTTATCTTGAATTTCTTTGAGGTTCTTCAACACAGATATTTTGAATTGTGTCTGAAAGGTCACATATCTTTGTTTCTCCAGGATTGGTCCATGGTGGCTTATTTAGTTACTTTGGTGAGGTCATGTTTTCTTGGATGTTGTTGATGCTAATAGTTGCTCTTCGGTGTCTAGGCATTGAAGAATTAGGTATTTATTGTAGTTGGCACTGTCTAGGCTTGTTTGTACTCATTTTTCTTAGGAAGACTTTCCAGATATTTGAAAGGACTTAGCTGTTGTGATCTACGGTGTATCTGCTTTAGAGGGGTCCCCAAACTTAGTAATACTGTGGTTCTTGAAGACTTGTGGAAGTACTGCCTTGACAGATTTGGACAGGATCCAAGAGAATTTTCTGGATTACCAGGCAGAGACTCTTTTTCTCTTTCCTTACTTTCTCCCAAACAAATGAAGCCTCCTGTTCCGAGCCATCTAAAGCTTGGGGAAAAGTGACATAAGCACTCCTGCTGCCACCACCACTAGTGTGACCCTGAAGTGGTCAGACCTAGTGCCAGCACAGCACTGGGTCTTGCCCAAAGCCTACTGTAACCACTCCCTAGCAACTGCCTATGTTTGCTCAAGGTCCAGTGGCTCTACAATCAGCAGGTGGCAACCCAGCCAGGACTGTGTCCTTCCCTTCAGAGCAGTGGGTTCCCCCAGAACCTGGGTAGGTTCAGAGGTGCCAACCAGGAGTCCGGGACTAGAATAAAAAACCTTAGGAGTCTAGCTGGTATTCTATTGTACTGCAGCTAAGCTGCACTCACACCACAATACATAGTCCTTCCCACTCTTCCTTCCTTTTTTTAAAGGCAGAGGGGCCTCATCCCAAGTACACCACCACAGGCCATGAATAGTAGTACTGCCAGACTATCACTGATAGTCCCTTAAGGCCTAAGGGCTCTTATGTCAGCTTGTGAATGCTGCCTGGCCTGGGACTCACCCTTCAGGGCAGCGGGCTTCCTTCTGGCCCAGGGCAGGTGCAGAGATGCCATCCAAGTTAAGCCCTGGAATTGAGGTCCCCAAGAGCCTCCTTGGTGCTCTCCTCCACTGTGGCTGTGCTGGTACCTAAGGTGCAAAATAAAGTCCTCTTTACCTTTCTCTCTGCTTTTCTCAAGCTGAAGGAGTTTCACCCTGTAGCCACCAAAGCTGATAAAGTGCTGAGTCTCACCTGAAGCCAGCAAGTCTCAGAGGCTCACTCAAGACACTTGAGTAGTACTTGGGTATCACTGCTTGCTATTCAGCACCCAAGGGCTCTTCAGTTAGCCAGTGATAAATGCTGCCAAGACTGGATCCTTCCCTTCAGGGCTGCAGATTCTCTTCCGGGCCAGGGTGTGTCTAGAAATGTTATCTACGAACTAGGATCTGAAATGGGGATCTCAAAACTTTGACTGATTCCCTATCCTGCTGTTGCTGAGCTGATATCCAAGACGCAAGACAAAGTCCTCACTCCTCTTTCTCCTCTCCTCAAGCAGAAGTAAGGAGTCTCTTTTGGAGCCACAAGCTGTGCAGCCTGGGGTAGGGGAGGGGTGATGCCACTCCCTTAGCCACCCCAGCTGGTGTCTCAGTATGTCATGTGCCTTCCACACCCCAGGTCCACTGTCTCTGGGCCCAGTTCAGCACTAGGACTTGCCTAAAAGTTGTAGTCCTCATGGCCAAGACTGCCTTTTCAGTTTACTTAGAAACCCAGGGCAGTTTAGTCCTTAGTGGTGAGGTTTGTTGGAATTCAAGTTCGGACTGTTGGAATCAGCAATTCCCCTCTGGCTAGGGCTGGTTTAAATATTCCCTTCATGGGTAGGCAGCTGAGTTTGGTCCAGTTAAACAGGGAAGCTCTGAGTTCAATGCCTCAGAATTACTATGTTCTTATTCTCCCTGCACAAAGAAATGCTGTCTGCCTCATGCTGCTGCTGTGGAGTGGGGAGGAGTAGCACTGGCCATTCAAGACATTTTTCTATCTCCAGTGCTATTTTCAGAAATATGAAGATAAAACCCGTTACTATGAGGGTAAACCTGAGAGTTGGTTCTTATGCAAGCGATTTCCCTATGTAGATAGTTGTTAAATTGGTGTCTTTGTTGGGGAGACGATCAGTGGTACCTTCAATTCCACCATCTTGCTCCACCTCTCTGCTTCAGCCTCATTTTAGAGATGAGAAAAGTAAAGCCAAAGGTTACAAGGTTTATAAACAGAAACTAAATTATAAGCCAGTGTCTATGACTTCAAAACCACTAGCATGTGTACCATGTAAATAAAATTTTCTTAAAAATTACCATTTTATTACATAACAGTTTTAGATATATAGAAAAGCTGTAGAGATAGCTCAGAAAATTCCTATATCCTCTGCACCTAAGTTCCCCTCTTAATAACATCTCACATTACTATGACATGTTTGTTACAAATAATGAACCAATATTGATACATTATTATTAACTGAAGTCCATACTTTATTTCAATTTCCTCAGTCTTTATCGAATATTCTTTTTCTGTTCAATGATCCCATCCAATATGCCACGTTACATTTCCCTTCTGTGTCTCTTTAGCTTCCTCTTGGTTGTGACAGTTTATCAGACCTTCCTCAGTTTCGATGGCAGTTTTCAGGAGTACTTGTCAAGTAGTTTATAGAATGCTCCTCAATTGGAATTTATCTAATGTTTTCTCATGATAGGACTGGGATTATGTGTTTTAAATGGAAGACCACGGAGTTAAGTGCCATTTTCATCACATTATACCAAGGATATACACTATCACCATGAGTTACCACTGTTGATGTTTGCTTTTGATCATCTGGCTGAGATAGTGTTTGTAGGTTTCTTCACTGTGAATGCATATAATTATTTTGTCTGCCTATTTTCTCGGTCTTACTTCATTTTCACATTTCTAGATAGTAGCAATCTCTGAACTTGTCCTTTTACAATAATTCCACATCCCGTTGTCAATGTATCATGTGTACTAATTGCTTGTCATTCTGCTATTTCGGTGAGAAGTTTGTTCTTGCCTTTGTCCTGTGTGTGTGTGTGTGTGTGTGTGTGTGTGTGTTTTGTGTGTATGTGTGCGTGTGCATGTGTAAAAGGGAGTAGGTAGCTTGTTGCGAACCTTTTATTCTGTCTGAGGATTCTGCTGATGAAAAATATAGAGTCTAACAGGGCTCCAGCCCTGTGTCCAAGCAATAGCAATCAGAGGGCACTTGGGAGGTACCTAGACTGAGGCATTGAGGGGAGATGAAGTTTAGAAAAAGCTCCCTGAGTTGCAGTTTTCTCAATGGTAAAATAGTAAGATTGTGAATGCTAAGGTCCCTTCCCACTCTGGAACTAGGAATCTGGGGTTTGTAGGTAGGAAAATAAGCCTGGTTCTCTTCCTGTACCAACTTTATTTCTTCAGCAGTTCATTACAAGCTAAAGCATTAGCAAGAATCCCGGCTCATAGTCCCTGGGGGTATTTCCTTGGCTAGAGTCTCTGATTTAATGAAGATATAAACATTTCTTGTGGAAACAGATCTCAGCTGATTGCTTTGCCCTTGCTTGCTTCCTTGAAGCAGCTCTGCCCGGTTTCCTCTTGTCCCTGTTGTGTTTCCTACTATCTTCCTCGTGCCTTACCATCAGTAAGACACAGTAAGACTTGTAAGGCTTCTTATTTATCCTCTGGGAGCACTTTTGTAAACCCAGGTGGGAGCTCACTCAGATTAGGCATGAATGGTATTAATTTGGCCATTTGGGCTCAAAGCTCTTCTCATTTCTGTAATTATTTAGGGTAAGAGTCAGAGTATAAAACTTTTCATTTCTGCTTTGTGAACTTGAGAAAATTGCAGTTAATTTTTCTCTATCCTTGGCCATTTGCCACACAAATGAAACTTTCTTGTGAAATTTATGCCTGCTGATAACTACTTTTTGTTTCTTTAATTAAATCTTTTATGTTAACTAAGTACCAGCAAACATTTACTGTATAAGCCTGTTGCAATCTTTCTGTTTTTGGCAAAGTACCCTTGCACTCTGCTATGTAACAATTAACTTTTTGCAAGCTAGCAACTTGTCCATTTACAATGCACACTGAATATGCGAATAATGATTGCTTCTGGATAGAAAAGGAAAAGTCTAGGAAGGTGTCATCTTGTCCCACTTTGTCTTGCACTCATTTCTCCTCTTTGGCAACTGAAAATTGAAGTTCTTCTTCCATCATTAATTTTCCCTCATTTTCTCATAGCCCCATTTAAGACAAAAACTTTCACTTTATGTGTTGTCAATTCCTCTGGGTTCACTTACATCAGCTTTGGCTGGATTCATGTTTAAAACATTTTCAGAGGACTAAATAATTTATTTGAAAGCTAGTGGCAAAAGACACTTAAAAAATTAAAGCAAGAGAATGGGTTTGAAAGAAAAAATGTTGCTGGGAACCAAGATGTGTTGTCTAAAGGAGAGATCCCCATTTCCAAAGCAAAAGTAAATGTCATTTAAGTGTGACCTTCATACATATGATTTCATGAATCTTGTTTGAATGTATAAATATGGGTCAAAATATGCCTGAATAAGTATTTCTTTAAAATATTGGCTTAAAAATCCTCTAAGATTTGATATTATCTTGTTACTTATGTTCATATCACATTGCAGTTGTGAAAAGATTCACTAGCTCTTTGAATAATAATTAAATACACTTCATACCCAATGTCAACAAATTCAGATTTTGTAAAACTGTATTGGATTTTTTCTACTTTATTTTTTATTACAGATTCATCGTATCTTACTCTACCCTGATGTTATCTAGAATTGATTCTGCTTATACTTAACAAAGTTTTCCTTTTTCTAGCAAATTTCATTTAGGGGGACTAGTCTCAAAGTTTTCCCCCCAAAATTCGTGTTGGTTTGCCAGAAAAAAACTGAGGCCTTGAATGAATGGGCTTTAGCTTTTCAGGAGGAAAGCTAGAAATAAAAAACCAGGAGGTGGCTGGGCACAGTGACTCATGCCTGTAATCCCAGCATTTTGAGAGGCTGAGCTGGGCAGATCACCTAATGTCAGGAGTTCGAGACCAGCCTGGCCAATATGGTGAGACCCTGTCTCTACTCAAAACACAAAAATGAGCCAGGCATGGTGGTGCATGCCTGTAGTCCCAGCTACTCAGGAGGGAGGCAGGAGAAACACTTGAACCTGGGAGGTAGAGGTTGTAGTGAGCCAAGATCATGCCATTGCACTCCAGCCTGGGCAACAGAGCAAAACTTTGTCTCAAAAAAAAAAAAAAAAAACAGAAAAGAAAAGAAAAAGAAAAAAGCCACACAAAAACCCAGGAGGTTCATTGGACTTTTCATGGGCAACTGACCTCCACTGGGCATCTGCCAGACCCTCAATAAGAACAACTAAAACTGGGAAATTAGAGCACCAACCCAGTTTGCCCTTAAAAACTTGCAATTTAGTATGCTCTGCCTCTCATTATGATGTCATGATATTTACATATATTATTTGAAAAAAGTCCCAAAGTCCAAAATGGTTGAAGGACAACTGAATTTATTGTATTTTGTAATTTGGGAGTCCGTGAAAGGAGAAAAGATGTGGTACGTAGGATCTATGTATATACATAATTTGCAATCATATATTCATGCCACTTGCAAATTAAACTGTTTTTATGATAATTTTTCCACTTTTCGACACAGGCTCTCTGTGACCCAGGTGGGAGTACGGTGGCACAATCATGGTTCACTGCAGCCTCGACCTCGCTAGAGGGATCCTCCCACCTCAGCCTCTCGAGTAGCTGAGACTACATTTGTGCACCACTATACCCAGCTAATTTTTTTATTTTTTGTAGAAAGGAGGTCTCCCTATGTTGTCTGGGATGGTCTTGAACTCCTAGGCCCAACTGATCCTCTTGCCTTGACCTCAACACAAAGAGCTGGGATTACAGGTGTGAAAAATGGTGCCCAGCCTATGATAGTAATAATACATCCATATGTTTAAAAAAAAAAATCAAAGCATACATTTGGATATAAAATGAAGATAACTTCCCCATTCTGGCTATGGCTGTTAGGAACATGTCTATTCTATACAAGACAGAGATTCTCATTCCTGACTGCAATCTATGAAGGTATGAAATATAGATACCTGGTTCTTTACCCAGAACTACTGAATCACAGTACCTAAGAATGTGAGCAGCTGGGTTTTAAAATCTGTAGAGGTGATTCTGATGTGGGCCTAGATTCGAGATCCAATGGTTCATCTGCTACTTTAACTTCTTACTTATTTATGAAGTTATCAAGTGTTTGGGTTTTCCTGGGAGTCCTTATCTTTACCTTAGGATCCCTTAAAATTCTGGGCTCCTATTTTGGTCTCTAGAGGCAATACACACAAATCAGAGCGAGGACATACTTGCCCCCAAGACGACTTCCCCTTGGCCCTAGAGGAAGCACTGTGCAGGAAATATTGGTGAAAATGTAGTAGTAAAACTGTGTACGGAATTGGCGGGTTCTTGGTCTCACTGACTTCAAGAATGAAGCCGGGGACCCTCGTGGTTGAGTGTTACAGTTCTTAAAGATGGTGTGTCCAGTTTGTTCCTTCAGAGGTTCAGATGTGTCTGGAGCTTCTTCCTTCTGGTGGGTTCGTGGTCTCGCTGTCAGGAGTGAAGCTGCAGACCTTCCTGGTCAGTGTTACAGCTCTTAAAGGCAGCGCCTCTGGAGTTGTTCGTTCTTCCCGGTGGGTTCGTGGTCTCACTGGCTTCAGGAGTGAAGCTGCAGACCTTCGCAGTGAGTGTTACAGCTTATAAGGGCAGCGTGGACCCAAAGAGTCAGCAGCAGCAAGATTTATTGCAAAGAGCGGAAGAACAAACATTCCACAGTGTGGAAAGGAACCCCAGGGGGCTGCCGCTGGCTCAGGCAGCCTGCTTTTATTCCCTTATCTGGCCCCACCCACATCCTACTGATTGGTCCATTTTGATGGAGTGCTGACTGGTGCCTTTACAATCCTTGAGCTAGACACAGAGTCACAGAGTGCTAGTCCTCCGAGTCTCCACTAGGTTAGCTAGATACAGAGTACCAATTGTTGTATTCACAAACCCTGAGCTAGACACAGAGTGCTGATTGGTGTATTTACAATCCTCTGGCTAGATACAAAAGTTCTCCAAGTCCCCATCCAGTTCAGGAGCCCAGCTGGCTTCACCCAGTGGATATTGCGCCAGGGCTGCAGGTGGAGCTGCCCGCCAGTCCCCAGCAGCGCCTGCACTCCTCAGCCCTTGGGCTGTGGATGGGACCCGGCGCCATGGAGCAGGGGGCAGCGTCCGTCGGGGAGGTTCAGGCCGCGCTGGAGCCCACCGCAGGGGGCGGCGCTCAGACAAGGCGTGCTGCAGGTCCCGAGCCCTGCCCCGCGCCCTGCCCCGCGGGGAAGCAGCTAAGGCCCGGCGAGAATTTGAGTGCGGAGCCGGCTGGCCGGCACTGCTGGGGGACCCGGGGCAACCTCAGCAGCTGCTGGCCCTGGTGCTAAGCCCCTCACTGCCCTGGGCCGGCTGTGTGTGGGGTCCGCCGAGCCCACGCCCGCCGGAACTCACTCCGGCCCGCAAGCGCAGACCCGGTTCCCACCGGCGCCTCTCCTTCCACACCTCCCCACAAGCAGAGGGAGGCATCTTCGGCCTCTGCCAGCCCAGAGAGGGGCTTCCACCATGCCGTGGCGGGCTGAAGGGCTCCTCAAGCGCCCCCAGAGTGGGAGCGGAGGCCGAGGAGGCGCTGAGAGTGACGGCTGCTAGCACATCGTCACCTCTCAAAACCACAATAATAGGCCGGGTGTGGTGGCTCACGCCTGTAATCCCAGCACTTTGGGCGGCCGAGGTCGGCGGATCCCGAGGTCAGGAGATGGAGACCATCCTGGCTAACACGGTGAAACCCCGTCTCTACTAAAAATACAAAAACATTTGCCGGACGTGGTGGCGGGCGCCTGTAGTCCCAGCTACTCGGGAGGCTGAGACAGGAGAACAGCCTGAACCCGGGAGGCGGAGCTTGCAGTGAGCCAAGATCGAGCCACTGCACTCCAGCCTGGGCTACAGAGTGAGACTCCATCTCAAAAAACAAAAACAAAAACAAAACAAAAGCAAAAAAACCCCATGATAATGGTAGCAACATTAACATCAATCAGAAAACAACAACAACAACAACAACAACAAAAAACTGTCCATAAACCCTTTATTCATCCCAGTAAATCAGACTACTTTCTTTTGCTGTCGAAGTTTGGATACATAAACAAAGGAAACATTGATGAAACATTCCAGCGTATGTTTGCTTCTCTCTCAGATCAAACCAAAATACGGAAAGAGTTGGTATTACCAGATGCTTAATCAATTACCCAAAACTATTGGGCTTTGAACTTTCTAAAGAAATAAGAATGCTTTTCAACTTCCCTTTACCAGGAACTAAATGTGACAATGCTTTATCCTCAACTCAGCTACTTAAAATCACCAACGAATGCATTTTAAATTTCTTTCAAGGTACTATGTTCTTCAAAAGATGATCTCAAACCTATCCTTTTTCTTTTATCAGAAGCTCATAGGCTTCAAAACAACAATGATATATTTGAGGCTATGTGTTATAGTGTGCAGTTCTGAGTTTGGATTTTTTTAGGTATTTATTTTCAAATCTAAGTATTTTTAAAAATTATCTGCCTATAGCTCCTGACATGTCAAAGTGGCAACATTTTAAAATCAAGGACTTGATTTTTTTATCATTTGAAAGACTTAACATCTCTCATAATTGGAGTTTGTGTAGTTTATTTGTGTTTTATTACTCTTAGACATATGGCTAAGCAATTTTATAAGATCCACAGGGCTATTGAGAAATGTGAGCCCTCTGCGATTCCCTCAGGTTCTTTTTGGCACCATCAATATTTTATTGTTTACCATTTACTTCATGGTTTGGAACTCTTCCTGTCTTCCTCTCAACCCAAGAAAACTCTGTAGTTTAAGCAGCAGCTCAGGAAATAAGGAGGATGAGGTTGGTTTGGATCTTCTGAAACAGAGGGACTACATAAGAGCCTAATGCCTAATATAAGATGAACCTTTCTGACTCCTGAGCCCATGATGAAGAGATTTGGGGCTGGAGTTGAAATACAGGAGACTGTGCCTTTTATGAAAGAAATCTTCTCTGGTTTGTGTAGAACTTTAGAGTTTTGGACATAAAAACATGATCCAGAAAATCAAATTGCACACAAATATGTTCAAGAATTTATAAGGAATGTTCTGGACTCAGACTCTAAAAACAGTGAGTTTAATTGGGGACCCATTTTATAAATTTACAGGGTGCCTTGCCTTGACTGCTTGCCCAATAAAAAGTGGGATTTTAATTTTGAAGTTGCCTTCAGCGTCTAATGAAAATATGTCTTTAATTAACAGTGACTTGGATGACTTCTGTCACTGCACTACACAATAAACCTTTGTAGTGCTACCTTGCATGCTAGTGGTAAGAAAACTATCATGCATCTGCCTGTGTGTACTTCACTTCAGACTTGTGACTGGAAGCATTCTTTAGATAAAATAGTATTATCTTATAAAGTTATGTCAGTCTCTTTGAGATTAACATTCACAAACTATGTAAGAGTGAAGCATATTTTCGTAAAGCATTCATACTATAAAGATTTCCAATATCTACTATATCCCAAGTGCTGCCCCAGAAACTATAGAAGCAGAGATAAGAGACGATCCCTATTCTCAAGGACCCCAGTGTTTCTGGAGAAGCCATTGGGTGGAGAGAAAACCGTTGATGACCCTGTTGTGTAGTGACTTCCATGGCCTGGGGCTCTCCAAGGGTCTGTGGGAGTGAGGGAGGCCCTCCTACCTGCTTCCTCATAGGTCCGTTAATCTTAAAGTTAAAAATCCTTTTATTGATGTGACTTTGACTTGGACTCATGGGACTCAGAAAAGCTGTTGTACTCATGGTTGTAGTTTACTAAATATATATAGTTTGTGAAACATGTTTTAGTACAGTGAAAGGATATACATTAAAATCGCAAATGGAAAAGGTACATAGAGCCATCCCCTCCCAGTGAAGTTGCACAAGAATGTGCTTAACTCTTCCAGCAACAATATATGGCAACATGTGGGAAATGTTGTCAACCAGGGAAGCACATCCGGACATTGGACTGGGGTTTTTATTGCGGATCAGCCATGTAGCTCCTGTGGGCTGGCCTCAGATATAAGATACTAGCTCTTTTCCCAGAGTAAAAATAAGCATTCCCTATATATAACATTATTAGCATAAACCTATGTGGTTAAATGAGTCTAGCATGGCCCAAGACCTCAGCCATATGAAAGTACTCTCATCAAGCAGAATATTCTAAGGGCTCAGAGGTTGGCTCCTGGGGAGCTGGCCAATGGCCAGTTCTGAAGGTAAGCTAACTGTGCTAACAGTCCTTGCTAAGTATTCCACATGATATGTCTTATTCTGATCTATTCTTGGGGTGAATGTAGTAATACCGTATCTGTTTAAGTTACAAGTGTCCCTAGAGAATGCTCTTAAGACTGGAGGTCCATAAGGTTACTATAAACAAATCTCCCCAGTGGCCCAGCAGGATGTAGTTCCTGAAAATTCCTAACTTAATTATCTCTTTTGTAGGAGACGTAACCTGAAAAATAAAAATTAAAAAACTGGAACATTACTAGAGTTTCACTCAGTCACTAACAATTCATTCAGTTTATCTGATGGCTAAAGTGTCTCCCAGAGCAATGCCACTCAGGTATGCAGATTTCTGTTTGACCTTGTAGGATTCCAAAAGGAGGGGTAATCTTGGCAAATGCATAGCTTTACTCTTTCTGGCATCTAGTATAATTGTTCTAAGAGACAGGATCTTTCTAGTGTACTAAGCCTCTCTAGAGGCACAATTGTAATATTGAATTTCCCTTGCTGCATAACCCACTTTTTAATTCTCTTCCTTCCAACAATACTATTGCTCCTTCTCTCCATTTGCCATTGATTTTTACCCAGACTTTTCCACCTGTAGAAGAGCTATTAGGTTCAACAACTGTGCTGGTCCAGCCTGCAGGCAGCAACACCACTCTAGCAAGTACCTACCTATTAGACCACTAGTATTCATATAGCGTAGGAATACATAGGTACAGACCAGTGGACTCTCTCAACCACCATGCAATATAGCTGCATTCACTGTCAACCAATTATGCCAGATAAGGTGAAGGCACCATCTAAACCATTAGGCCCTCTGGAAATCTGGCATAGATATTTAAAGGCTTAGTTACACTTTTTGCTTAGAAATCATCCCTACTTCATTCCTGTTTCTGGCACTAGAGTTGCAGCCCTGCTGGCAGGAACACTGTATCAGTTAGGAAAAGAAGAAGTTAAGGTGATGTGGGAATAACTGTACAGTCAAAGTAGCATTCTAGTCACCCACTTTTCCCCAAATCCACCAGAAAAGCAGAGGAATCTACTGACTGGAGACTCTCCCCTGGCCCCAATCAGGTTGAATCTGAGCACCCAAGCATGAAAGTGTGTAAGCCAGCCCTGCATGCCTTTTCTCCCCGTGTTAGGGACAATAAATGTTTCCAGTGCCCCAACCAGTTCTCTGTCAAGCTATTCCTCTAGGCTGATAAGCAACATGATGTATCCATTTGGTGTGATACCTCTTTTTCCACTGTTGGACATTATGGGCAATAGAGTATATTCTTTGGTTTAAAGAAATGTAACTCAGTGGTTTTATGTGGTGTAGTATTTTTGCTCCATTCCTTTTATGGTGTTTTGAGCATTTGCGTCCACCCCTGGGTATGCAAAGTGTGGTCTGGAGTGTCTATTCCCGTCAGGACCCATTCCAAGGCAACTGGCACTGAATGGCATAATAAAGTCTCTTGGTCAGCTCTGCACCAGGGACCTACTCTGAGGATATCTGCCCCATTACCGCCTGCAGTGTCTGTCTTTCCTGCTGGCTGACAGGCCAATTCTTGGCATTTTGTGCCGCTGAGGGTGCAGAGGAATATGTGTCTATGATTACCCCTCTCTGCATTGCTGCCACTCCTCCACGTCCACTCACTTCATGGATCCAGTTGGCCACCTCAAGTAGGTGCATCAAGATTTTGACTTAAAGTTGCAGTCACCTTTCAGGCTAGGAAAGAGATTCTTCTCGTGAGCATTGATTTCTCTTAATTAATGCATCCCTTAAATTCTTTATTTTGAGACAAAGTCTCGCTCTGTCGCCCAGGCTGGAGTGCAATGGCGCGATCTCGGCTCACCACAACCTCCGCCTCCTGGCTTCAAGCGATTCTCCTGCCTCAGCCTCCCGAATAGCTGGGATTATAGGTGCCCACCACCACACCCAGCTAATTTTTATATTTTTAGTAGAGATGGGGTTTCACCATGTTGGCCAGGCTGGTCTCAAACTCCTGACCTCAAGCAATCCGCATGCCTCAGCCTCCCAAAGTGCTGGGATTACAGGTGTGAGCCACCATGCCTGGTTGCATTCCTTAACTTCTTACTGATGTTCATAGGGCCATGATCCATACGGATATTTCTTTAAGAATTCAGTTTTCCATTGCCCATCGTCCTGACCATGTAGCCATCCATTGGCCAATGCCCATGAGTTGGAATGCACCCAGACTTTGGGGAATTGTTCAATTCTTCCATCACTGTGAGGAAATCAGCAGGCAATCAAGCCACTGAGCTTATTTGTTCTCAACGTCTTCAATTAGAATTTTTGCATTATTTGGTTATAGTGCAGAGCCTTCCAAACAGGATGCTGACCATCCACTGTGAAACTGTTATCTGTAAACCAAGCAGCTTTTTGTTGACCAATCAAGGGCTGTTTATAAGGACCCACCCCATCCCCCCCACCAGGTGGTTATACAATTTGGTGTTTTCTCAGAGGGTTCCAAAGTATGTCCTAGAGGAAATGAGGCTACCCATTCCTGCATACGATGAGAACTTCCTGGCATTCTTCCAGTACTATGCTCCTGTATAAACCATTTCCATTTTTTTACAGAGTCAGCTCTTCTGGTCAACGGCTTCCTCATCAGAATTTTTCTCTGATATCACCCAAGACATCATAGGCATATCAGATTTTAAGATTATCATATGTCTTTCAGTTATTGGAGCAGTTTCAATTAATGTCCAAAAAAATCACAACACAACAGCAACACAAGAATTGCACAATAATGACATGTACTATACTGCCACATCTGGACACTTTCTGGTTCCCAATTCCAGTGGTCACCATCAGGCAGCACTTATGCACTTTTTTTTTTTTTTTTTTTTTGAGACAGATTCTCACTCTGTCACCCAGGCTGGAGTGCACTGGCACGATCTTGGCTCACTGCAACCTCCACCTGCTGGGTTCAAGCGATTCTCATGCCTCAACCTCCCGAGTAGCTGGGATTACAGGCACGTGCCACCATGCCCGGCTCATTTCATTTTTTTTTTTTTTTAATTAAGTAGAGACAGGGGTTCACCATGTTGGCCAGGCTGGTCTCAAACTCCTGACCTCAGGTGATCCACCCGCCTCTACCTCCCAAAGTGTTGGGATTACAAGTGTGAGCCACTGCATCTGGCCCACTTATGCACATTTTAACTTCAGTCTGTAGAAATGTAAGTTGCAAATATTTCCAAAGTCAGAATATGGATCTTTTAAGGGCCTAATATTGATTCAGCCATCACTTCTTACAATTCAGACAGTTGGCTGTTGTGAAGAGTCCCATTCAAATACAGCCTTCCTTCAGAGACTCTTTATTCTTTTTATTTTTTGAGACAGGGTCGTGCTCTGTCTCCCAGGGTGGAGTGCAGTGGTGTGATCACAGCTTACTGTAGCCCTAGCCTCTTAGGCACAAATGATCCTTCCACCTCAGCCTCTGGAGTATCTGGGACAACAGACACATTACACTGTGTCTGGTTAATTTTTGGATTTTTCGTAGAGACAGGATTTCACCATGTTGTCCAGGCTGGTCTCCATCTCCCAGGCTCAGGCAATCCACCTGCTTGGGCCTTCTAAGGTGCTGGGATTACAGGCATGATACTATTTTGCACAGGTCAAAACTGAAGCTCAGACAAGATCAGAAACTTGTTCGAGGTCACAGAGTACCAAAACTCAGGGAGGAAAAGACTCCTGGTTGCCTGGTTGTCCAATATCTATTCTTCCCTTTATTTATTAGTAAAATCTGTAAATTTTAGCTGAGTACATGACTGCCTAGTTTAAAATCAGCATTCCCAAGCCTCCCCGGGATAATCTGCAAAACTAAGTTCTGACAAATGGAATGGGAACAGAAATCATTCATGCTCTTATAAAAAAGGGGCATGCGCTTTTGTTCTTTTCTCCTCTTCCCACTGGCTACAAAGACGACTAGCTTGTGGGAACAGGAGAAACCCTGTTGATGGTAATTGTCAAACAGATCCACTAGGATTTGAAGCCACGTTTGTCAGGTGGTAGAGCCTATGCTGTATTAGGGTTTCAAAGGAAAGAGTGTTTGAAGAATTTACCAAAACTTAGAGGTAACCTGTTATCGGGATGCCAATAGGCTTTGGCAATGAACCTACATGAGGTTGGACATAGGCTCCAACATTTGCCAATTAAGGAAACATGGGCAAGTGTCTTAATCTCTTTTTTCTTTTCTGGAAAATGAGAATGACAATAGTAGCTACATCATAAGGAAGATGTTAGGGCAAACAAGATATATGTGTATATGTGTGTATATATATATATGTGTATATGTGAATCAGCTTAGCTAGCACTATTGCTGGCTACCTTGTACAAAGTAGCAAGTATTATTATTATTATAGCTATTCATCCACTGTAAAATGTTCATATCACCAAAGAGGATTTAAGATACTGTATTTAAAATGCTTACCACAGTACTTCTTATATGGTAAAGACTCCATAAATGGTTAAATATGTACCACCATTTATATATTTAAAATAGAAAGAATTTCTTTCCCTGCAAAAGAGTCAAATAAAATGAACATGAATAAAATTATTCCAGTTGAGATTTCACTGTAGTAATATTTACCATCATTTACTTACAGAGCAGAGATGTCCTAACAGTAAAAAAAAAAAAAAAAAAAAAAAAAAAAAAAGTTTTCAATTCTTTTTTCACTGCTTCAGCTGACAACTTATTTCATTGGTCAGGATTTGCCAACCATATTTGATCTGAGACCTGAATTTAAAATTGTGTTGAAAAGGCTTTCACTTTATGTCATAACAATAACAGAAAACTAGAGACTGAGGATTCATGACAGATGATTAAAAAAAAAAGTGAAACCCATAGGGTGTGACCTATTATTAGAAGACAGAGAAGAGGAAACAAAATTTGTATATCTTTCTAGGGAAAAAAGCAGAAGAGACTCATTATTTAAGAAACTCAAGGCCAGGTGCAGTGACTCGCGCCTGTAATACCAGCACTTTGGGAGGCTGGAGTCTAGGAGTGCAGAAGTTTGAGACCAGCCTTGGCAATATGGCAAAACCCTGTTTCTACAAAAAATACAAAACTTAGCCAGGCACGGTGGCGTGCAATGTAGTCCTAGCTACTTGGAAGGCTGAGGTGGGAGGATCACTTGAGCCCAGGAGGCACAGGTTGTTGCACTGAGCCAAGATTACGCCACTGCACTACAGCCTGGGTTAAAGAGCCAGACCCTATCTCAAACAACAACAACAACAAATCCTCAAAATAAACACTGATCTTGAGAACAGAAGGCCTGAATTCTGGTCTTGTCATTTTCCTTCTCCTTTAGCTACCATTTACCTCCTAGAACCGGATGAAGGATTTTGTAGAACTTAAGAAGTTCATTTAAATGATCGCCATTTTATTTCCTCCGAAGAGTGCGAAAGAAACACGTGAGATTCTCTCAATTACTTTCTAGAGAAGACTCTTAATAAGGAAACTATTTTAATCAATTCCTTCCATCTGGGTTTCTGTGGCATTAATATGCACCTCACCACTGACGTTAATTATTACGATGCCACTAAAAGGGAAAGGGGATTACTTTACTGATTCTGGGTCAATATCTTGGTGGCTGAGTCAATTAAGTTAGATATGTATTTATAGAGCATTACTAGGGCAGTAGGCAACACCTTTTCAGGGGAATAACACATTACAGTGTTTAACTTACTTTCACACACATTAACTACTTGACTGTGGTTACAGGACTGCATTGTGAAGAGCCTGAAGACTTGGAGTTTCTTAGACTGGTCACTCCCAGCCTCTCTCTCTTCCCATCTGTAAAATGGAGATCACACTACGTTCCTTCTTTATCTATCACAAAGAGTTGTACTGTGGCTCAAATGAAAATACATGCAAGGGAATGCTTTGCAAATTGTAAAGCCTTGTGTATAAAGTAAGCATCCTATTTAAATACTGTAATATTAAAGATGAGGAAACAGAGGGTATAAGATATTCCTGTCCTTGGTAAAGGTAACTGGGCAGGTAGTGGCACAGCTGGACTCCACAACTCTTCTGCTCCCAAAATATGCAGGAAGTGGAGTCTGTTATGTCTTTGGTCACACAGCAGCTGAACTCCCTTGCTTGTGTTTTGAAGCCTCCCCTCCCTCCTTAGGCACACCTCTGCTCTCATTACTTAAACTGAAAATGCCACTCCCTCTCCTGGTCTCCCCTAAGCTGAGGGACAGGCTGTGGCCTGGCTCGCAACAACCTTCTGTATCTGCCTTGGATTGAAAGCTAGAGAATGAAGAAGGGGCAGGCTCACATGCGCTGCAGGGTAAGGGAGGAGGAGATGGTGACTCTGCTGTGAAAGCAGCTCCCCACTGTTAGTGGTGCAGCCTTCTGTTCTTGCCTGGGACCTGGTGACCCAGGCACTGGGCTTGTCCCCTCTGTGAAGTGATGTGGGTGTTGTACCTGATGGCAATATTCCCAGATCTGGCTCTCTGGCTTTCTGGAGAGTCTGTGAGCTACCCAGTGGCTTTAACATGACTTCTCACTGAAACATGAATCATACAAATCCCTGGAGGGTTGTGTTGAAATGTAGATTCAGATTCAGTAGGTCTGGGTGGGCATAAAACTCTGCATTTCTTTTTCTAAAATTAGTTTTTTTCTTTAGGCACTAGTCCAGTATGAGAGATTCTGCATTTCTTTCTTTTCTTTTCTTTTCTTTTCTTTTCTTTTCTTTTCTTTTCTTTTCTTTTTTTGAGACAGGGTCTTGCTTTGTCACCCAGGCTGGAGTGCAGTGGCACGATCTCGACTCACTGCAACCTCCGCCTCCCAAGTTCAAGCAATTCTCCCTCCTCAGCCTTCTGAGTAGCTGGGATTACAGGCATGCACCACCACACCCCAGTTAACTTTTGTTTGTGTGTGTATTTTTAGTAGATATGTGGTTTTGCCATATTGGCCAGGCTGGTCTCGAACTTCTGGCCTCAAACGATCCACCCACCTTGGCCTCCCAAAATGCTGAAATTACGGGTGTGAGCCACTGTGCCCAGCTGAGACTCTGCATTTCTCTTTTGTTGTTTTTGAGACACAGTCTCGCTCTTGTCACCCAGGTTGGAGTGCAGTGGCGTGATCTTGAGCCACTGCAACCTCCGCCTCCCGGGTTCAAGCGATTCTCCTGCGTTAGCCTCCCCAGTAGCTGGATTACAGTCACGCGCCACCACGCCCGGCTAATTTTTGTATTTTTAGGAGAGACAGGCTTTCACCATGTTGCCTAGGCTGGTCTCAAACTCCTGACATCAAGTGATCTGCCCAACATGGCGTCCCGAAGTGTTGGGATTACAGAAATGAGCCTCCGCACCTGGCTGAGATTCTGCATTTCTAACAAGCTCCCAGTTGATGCCACCGCTGGCCTGAGGTCCCCGACTTTGCACAGCAAGGTTTCGCTCAATTTGTTTTTGGCTTAAACTAACACTCTGACTGATAGCTATAAATTCCAGCATCTAAAAACGTACAATGTATGGGGAGGCAGTATTTACACATACATTACCAAAGCACACTAAAGGACATTATCCAGTTTTTCTGGACTTGTAACACCCTATGTCATCTTTGGGAAAAAAGTTAAGATGGTATTTAATTTGTAAAATCAAAAAAAGTTAGAGGCCTGGTGGGGAGTTCATGTTTGTAGTTCCAGCACTTCAAGAGGCAGAGGCAGGCAGATTGCTTGAGCCCTGGAGTTGGAGACCAGCCTGGGCAACATAGCTGGACCTCATTTCTACAAAAAATAAAAAAATTACGGCTGGGCGAGATGGTTCACTCCTGTAATCCCGGCACTTTGGGAGGCCGAGGCAGGCGGATCACTTGAGGTCGGGAGTTCGAGACCAGCCTGGCCAACATGGTGAAACCATGTCCCTACTACAAATACAAAAATTAGCTGGGCATGGTGGCAGGAGCCTATAATCCCAGCTACTCAGGAGGTCAAGGCACAACAATTGCTTGAACCTGGTAGGCAGAGACCATACCACTGCACTCCAACCTGGGGACAGAGTGAGACTCAGTCTCAAAAAATAAATAAGTAAATAAAATAAAAATAAATACATAAAAATAAAATAAAATAGGCTGTGCATGGTGGCTCACGCCTGCAATCCCAGCACGTTGGGAGGCCAAGGTGGTCAGATCACGAGGTCAAGAGATCGAGACCATCTGGCTAACACGGTGAAACCTTGTCTCTGCTAAAAATACAAAAAATTAGCTGGGCATGATGGCATGCACCTGTAGTCCCAGCTGAGGGAGGCTGAGGCAGGAGAATCACTTGAACCCAGGAGGCAGAGGTTGCAGTGAGCCGAGATGGCGCCACTGCACTCCAGCCTGGGTGACAGAGCGAGATTCCATCTCAAAATAAATAAATAAATAAATAATAAAAATAAAAAATAAAAAAATTAGCTGAGCATGGTGTCACGTGCCTGTACTCCCAGCTACTTAGGAGGCGGCAGTGAGAGGATCACCTTGAGCCCCAGAGGTCAAGTCTGCAGTGAGCTGCGATCATGCCACTGTCCTTCAACCTGAGTGACAGTGCGAGACCCTGTCCAAACAAACAAACAAACAAAACAAGTTAAAGTGTGCTGATGGATATTTTATTATTCTGTAAGAGCCTTCAAGTTAACTGGAGACACAGTGTCAAAGAAGATCTGGGAATCACTGTACAATGTAGTTACATCTTGAGGTGCATGATTATATGGGGATATAAGGGTGTAAGTGTCAGGAATGATGACTCCCTGGCTAAAACTACTTTCCTGAAATCTCTTATTCACACACTCCCAGTCTCTTTAAGTAACTGAGGCAAAGAGATAAAGTTTAGCCAGATAGAAGGCAGAAGCAGAACAAATGTATCCCTTACGTGTGTTGATTGATGTCTTATGTCTCTCTAAAGTGTATAAACACAAGCTGTAACCTGCCTACCTTGAGCACATGTTCTCAGGATCTGCTGAGGCTGTGTCATGGGCCATTGGTCACTCATATTTCATGCAGAATCTTTTCAAGCATTTTACAGAGTTTGACTGTTTTCATCAAAAACTGGCAAGATTCATTCACAATGTAAATTTAGTGTCTTAAGTAATCTGGGGCTGCCATGAAAACATACCACCAGGACCAGGTGCCTTAAATGACAGCAGTTTATTTCTCATAGTTGTGGATGCTGGTTAAGTCCATGATCAATGTAGGGATAGATTCGGTTCTTGCTCAGGGTTCCCTTCCTGGTCTGCAGATGGCCTTTGCCATCTGTTTGTGTGCTCGTGACTTCTTGTGGGATAGAGAGCTCTGATCTTTATTCTTCTTCTTTTATTTTTATTTTTATTTTTTTGAAACGGAGTCTCACTCTGTCGCCCAGGCTGGAGTGCAGTGGCCAGATCTCAGCTCACTGCAAGCTCCGCCTCCCGGGTTTACGCCATTCTCCTGCCTCAGCCTCCCAAGTAGCTGGGACTACAGGCGCCCGCCACTGCGCCTAGCTAGTTTTTTTTTTTTTTTTGTATTTTTTAGTAGAGATGGGGTTTCACCATGTTAGCCAGGATGGTCTCGATCTCCTGACCTCGTGATCCGCCCGTCTCGGCCTCCCAAAGTGCTGGGATTACAGGCTTGAGCCACCGCGCCCGGCCAATTCTTCTTATAACAACACTAATCTCATTGTGAGGGTTCCATCCACAAGACCTCATCTAAACCCCATTACCTGCCAAAGGACCTACCTCCGGATCCATCACATTGGGGATTAGGGCTATAAACAAAAAATTAAATTCTAAGCCTTCTGACTAACTGAATGAACTCCTCCTTGGAGCCAAGGGCACCCAAAGTCAACCTGAAAAACTAGTTCAGGTCATGATAGGAGGTGGGGATTGGACTTGCTTCATTACACCCTCCTCTGGTTGGAATTCAGGCACAGATGACCAGTATTAACATTAAAACAGAGATCTTAAGCCTGACCAAACAGACTTTTTTAGCAACAAGACACCAAATTTCAGCCTGACTCTAGTAGAGCATCACATGACATATAGCAGGGCCGGAAAGGAATCTGAGTATTTTATCTCAAAATATGTTTCTTTGATGTATTTTGAAATGGTCCTGCAAGCTGTCTCTTGTGGGGAAATCTACATTCTGTAGAGAATTCCCATTCCTTTCCATAGCTTTTCCCTAATCCAGTAGAGAATTAACTGAGAGTCTGACATCTTTTTAGGTCTGATGAGAGCTCTGAAGCCTGCCACCTGGAGGCTTCGTCTCTGCAATAAAACCTCGGTGTCCACAACCCCTTAACTTAGACATTCCTTTTGATTGATTCCAGGCCTGTAGATGGTAACTCTTTTAACCCATGGGCACTCAAAAAATCATTGAATGCACCTATGACCATGAAGCCCACCATCCCAAGTTCTCCTGCCTTTCTAGACAGAACGAATGTATCCCTTACATGTGTTGATTGATGTCTTATGTCTCTCTAAAGTGTATAAACCCAAGCTGTAACCTGCCCACCTTGAGCACATGTTCTTAGGATCTGCTAAGGCTGTGTCACGGGCCATTGGTCACTCATATTTCATGCAGAATCTCTACAAACGTTTTACAGAGCTTGACTCTTTTCAGGAACAGGTCTTCCACATAAGAATTTTTTGGGGGGTACGAACATTGGGTCCGTAACAACTAAGCTAAAGATTCTTTGATATAAACAAAGAAAAAACCCTGCTCCATGGATGTGAGGATGTGGCACATGGGATTTTCTGTAGCAAGCTCCACGTTAGACCCCCACAGTGGTGGCACCCACCTGCAGTCTTAGCTACTGGGAGGGGAACTTAAACAAGACGCACTTCAATGAACAGGTATGCTTGACCACAAAGTCTTCAACATTTATTATTCATTTCCACTGGCATTACCTTGTTAAAGGGCTCATTATTGGTTGTTGCATACACATGAAGAGTCAAAAATGGCTAAAGGTAGATAACATCGTACAGAATCAGGAGCCCATGGAGGCGCAGTGTTTCTTCACCTAGACTATCCAGTACCAGAGGAGAAAGAGAGCTCATGTACCAGTTGATATGGGTTGCAGAGTGAACCACAATATCTTTAACTTTTCGAAATGGGAGACATTGAACACTACATTGACAACATGGTCTGTTAAAATATGATAATTGGCTGGGCATGGTGGCTCACGCCTGTAATCCCAGCACTTTGGGAGGCCGAGGCAGATGGATCACTTGAGGTCAGGAGTTCAAGACCAGACTGGGCAACATGGTGAAACCCTGTCTCTATTGAAAATACAAATGATTAGCAGGGCGTGGTGTTGGGCACCTATGGGCCCATCTATTCAGGAGGCTGAGGCATGAGAATTGCTTGAACCCAGGAGGCGGAGGTCGCAGTGAGCCAAGATCATGACACTGTACTCCATTCCGGGTGACAGAGTGAGAATCCTTCTTAAAAAAGAAAAAAAAATGAAGATAATTAAGTGTTAGATGTTTTGTATTGGGTATAGACGGTTTGGGTGCATGTTCTCACGTGCATGCACATGCCCACAAATTAAACCTTAGCGGGCAAGGCGCAGTGGCATACACCTATAATCCCAGCACTTTGGAAAGCTGAGGCTGGTGGATTGCCTCTAAGACCAGCCTGGGCAACATGGTTAAACCCTGTCTGCCAAAAAATACAAAAAAGTAGCCAGGTATGGTTGCCTGTGCCTGTAGTCCTGGCTACCATCAGCCCTCCAGGCTCCTTATGCAGTTCAGACATGTGTTTGGAGGTAAGAAAGACACTGACAACTGGTTTCAGGTGACTTTAAAAGAGAACTATTCTAAGAGTCTCCATCTTGCAGGAGCTTCTTTCAGTGTGGCCAGGGCCCTCTAGGCTCTCACTGTCCTTCTTCCATCTCCTCCCAGGCTCCCTGCACTTGCTGTCTTCCAGCCACTGCTACCCATTTCTCCTTGAAAGCATTCTCCTGCCTCAGGGCCTTTGCACTTACCGTCTTTCCCCGCAAATAGCCCTGTTGCTCACTTCCTAATATCTTCTGGTCTCTGCTCAGATGCTGCCCTATCAGAGAGACTCTCCTGACACAACCACTCTCCCTTTTCCTTTTCTTTCAGGGAATGGGCCCCTCCTGGCATCGTGCCCATTTTAGCATTTGTTTCTTGTCTCTCCCCACTAGAATGCAAGCTTCAGAGGAACTGTATCCCTCGGGCCTGGTGAGCGCTCAATGACCACTTTTTCAAGGACCACATTTCCATAATATTAAAATGTATTGTGAAAGGGAAGGAACAGCAGTGAATTTTCCTGTTGTCTGCACTGGCCATGTGTTACATGAGCATGTGCCTCTACGTGTGTAATTGAGTCTCTCTGTGCCTCACTTTCCTTATCTGTTAAATGGGAGTTACAATATTATCACCTCCACAAAGTTATGGAAATTAAATCACAGGTGCGGATTGTGCCTGGCAGGCAGCAAGCACTCGGTGAGTGTTAGCTATCTGCTATTAACTATTATTTTGCTATGGAGATGGGTGGGGACCATGTAAAAATGCAAGGCTTCAAAAGTAGACAACAACCCTCTCACTTGGTGTTCACACCTGATGTGTCACAAGATGGGCTTTGGACCTTCCAGATCTGAGCCACCTTTGGGAGGGTCGCCTGAAGGGAAGCTAGGCACTCCTGCTCAGCATGATTGGCAAGGTCCTTATGCCAGCACTAGTGCCCAGAAGGTGCAAGCAGTTCCAGCCATTGCCACATATGGTGTCTAGACTACTGACCTATCAGGGCAATGTCTAGGGTACCAGCCTTGACTTGGCCCTTCTCCACCAGTCTTACCCCTGTGCCTGCACATCTAGAAGGCTCACATGCGCAAGTTCAATGATACAACAGTGCAGAAAGCTGCAGTAGGAATGCCATTTCTCCATTGCCCTACTTGCTCCTTTCTGTTACCCCATCTCCAACCACCCCAGGCTCCACTGCCCACTCCCAGTCTCCTTTCCACCTTGAGAACCCAGGGAGGGCATCTAACCTACTCCCCAATCTGTGAGTAGGACCTCCACCTCAAGAAGCACCCGAGATTTCTCTAGCCAACCTCACAGATGCACCCCAGGTATACTGCTGCCCAGCACAAGCTCAAGGCCTCACTCCCACACCTGCCAGTTTTGCTGACATGACCTCACTCTCAACTCAGGCTCAGGATTAAGTGAGGAAATATAAGGAAGACATTAGCACTATTCTCAAATCTTTCCCTCCCTCCACATAACTATAGACAACCAGAACCAAGGATCAGCAGGAGATACATGGAAGAACAAAAGGATTTTAGTATAATGATGACAATGGTAACAATCGCAACTAATAGTGACTTTTAAAAAAGAGAGGGCCGGGTGCGGTGGCTCACGCCTGTAATCCCAGCACTTTGGGAGGCCGAGGAAGGTGGATCATGAGGTCAAGAGATCGAGACCATCCTGGCCAATAAGGTGAAACCCCGTCTCTACTAAAAATACAAAAATTAGCTGTGTGTGGTAGCGCACACCTGTAGTCCTAGCTACTTGGGAGGCTGAGGCAGAAGAATCGCTTGAACCCGGGAGGTAGAGGTTGCAGTTAGCTGAGATCGTGCCACTGGACTCCAGCCTGGCAACAGAGTGAGACTCCGACTCAAAAAAAAAAAAAAAAAAAAAGAAAGAAAGGAGATGGGATCTCAGCTGGGCACAGCCCTCATGCCTGTAATTCCAGCACTTTGGGAGGCCGAGGTGTGCGGATCACTTGAGGACAGGAGTTCAAGACCAGCCTGGCCAACAAGATGAAACCCTGTTTCTACTAAAAATACAAAAATTAGCTGGGAGTGGTAGCACATGCCTGTAATCCCAGCTGCTTGGGAGGCTGAGGCAGAGAGTTGATTGAATCTGGGAGGCGGAGGCTGTAGTGAGCCAATATTGTACTACTGCACCCCAACCTGGGAGACAGAGTGAAACTCCATCTCAAAAAAAAAAAAAAAAAAATGGAAATAGAGTCTCATTATGTTTCCCAGGCTGGACTCGAACACCTGGGCTCAAGCGATCCTCCCTCCTCAGCATCCCAAGTAACTGGGAATATTGGCAGAAACCACTCCATGAGCATATAGCAGATTTTTTGATTGCCCACTATGTGCTAGGCAGTGATTATGTATTTATCCTTTTACATATATTTACTATTTTACATATAAGTAATTTCACATGTATTTGTATGTGTGTATATAGATGTATGGATAAACGCACCTCACATTATCTCAATAATGTCAGTGTGGCTCGCCTAACCAGTTGAAGATTTTAAGAACAAAAACTGAGGTTTCCGGAACAAGGAATTCTGCTTTAAGACCTTAGCACCAAGGTTTGAGACATGCCAGCCCCACCCAATCACACAGACAATTTTTTGACACGGATCTCTTATTAATATTACATATCTCTCACTGGCTCTGTTTCTTTGGAGAACCCTGATAGACACAGGAGAACTCTGGAGATGGACCATTCACAGGAGCAGCAGGAGGAGGAAGAGAGACACAATAGTCCCTAAGCTAAACATGGTTCTGGGAGGCTGTGACGTGGAAAAAAATTAGGAGAACCAGCTCTAGGACCCAGAAAGGGCAAGACCAGCCCAAGTTCCCAGCAGGAGCAGAAGAGGACCCCAGTTTCCCAGGAATCCTAGAGAAGGGACAAGGCGGGCAGTTCTGGCATCTTCCTAGCAGAGCCACTGCTCTCAGATGAAGGCAGCATGGTGATGTCATGCTCGTTTTTCGGGTACTGAACTCTTCCTGGAATTCTCCTGAGGAATTCTGAATGCATTAGTCCTGAGGGCCAGAAAGCAACACTGAAGGTACCTTATGGAGGAGACAGAAGGACAGAAAGCAACGCACTGAGTCCCCGCTCCAAGCCAGTCCTGTCCCTGGGCTCCAGTATTACTCTGGCCTACACTTTCCCCACCTTTTCCACCTGGACAGCTTCTGTTCAACCTTTAAAATTTGACTCAAGAGGTGCCTCTCCAGCTTTTCGAACTTTGCTTACCAATCCTGGGCCCCCAGGGCAGATGGTGATGATGGCCAGGGTCCTGTGCACTGTGCACAAAGTGCTGCTTAGGAAGTACTTCTGAGCATGAGACAGATCCATCAAAGGACACTCCAATGTGGACAACCAGCAGGAGGCCACTGGACCCTTCCATCTAAGGAAATGCTAATAAATAACCAAAGTGAGCAGCTCATAGGAGCTAGAACACTGCCTGAAGTCACCCTCAAAACTCCTGGGCTAGAAATAAAAGGAATCTGCTGATGAAGTCAGCACAGGAGGGTGAAACGAGCCCAGGCACAGCCCAAGCTCATGTGCCTGAGGACAAGGGGGCAGAAGAGCACGCAGGGTAGAGGGCACCCGGGGCCAGAACACAAGGAGAAGCTATAACTTCTCATTAGAAAGCGGGATGGCTCCTGAGGCTCGTGGCAGGCAGTGGCTGTGCTGACAATAGCACCTCAGTGCCCAGTGGGAGCCACACCTCGAGGCATCCTCAGGTTCACACACAGAAGGCCCTCGGGGCTGAGACGCTTCCTCTGACACCCACGACCCTATTGCCCAGAACAGCATCTGCTGGGGAAGTGAGGACCGTACACTCAACCAACACAGACACTCTCTCATTTGTCAAAAATAATCCTCTGGAATGAACATACCAAAGTAACAGTGGTGCTCACATGCTCGGGTAGGAGAGAACGGGGAATGGAGCTGAGGGGGGGACATCACTGTGCACCTTTTCAAACTTCAAAATGTTCAACCGACATGAGCGTGTCACTTACTGTTTTAAAATAAGTTTAACATAGAAGCTTCTGAGCTGGAAGTCAGAGGAGAAGGAGTGTGGGGGTAGGGGTGCTGGTGCCTGGCAAGAAGCAAGAAGGCTCTGCGAAGTGAGCCGCAGGGGTGAGGCGGTCGGCTGCCCACTGACCTCAGGAGCACAACTGACCAGTCCTGAAGCTCAGGTGGAAGCAGAACAGCCATGACCCACAACTGAGGCTGCAGAAACACTCTGGATAAGCAAAAAGGGAGATGAGATATGGAGAACAGAAGATTTTCTACGATGCAAGGAATTCATGCCAGAGGATTTTATTTCCTAATCCCTCCATTTCAACTCTGGTTCACAATTGAATTCAGTTTAGGTTTAAGCACAGATTTGTTAGTAAGAATTTCGAAGGAGATAATCAGTTTGTGGTCATAAGAAAGCTTACTTGGATAGATCTAGGTAACAGGGGAATTAAAAATCAACAACAAATTAGACTGTCATTTCCAAGGAAATGCAGCGGCAATCTTTTTCATTATTATTTCACCTTCATGACTTGAATAGAAAATGTTGTTTGAAATTTCTGAAAATGTTAAATGTTCAAAAGTTACACTGAAACAGGATTTCTCTCAGGCAATCTGTGAATGCTACAGATCAAGATGAAAAGCTCAAAAACACTGTACTTCATCCCAGGAGGGCTCTTTAAATGTAATCTCTATCCTTGGAAAACAAGCAGTGAAGGATCAAGGATCAGCCTCAGCAGAAAAACAGGACCCACCACGTTACCCCCTCTCCCCCCATGAAGGAGCACACAAGGAGGGCTGCCCACAACCTGGAGATTAAAGTCCAGAGGGACAAAGTGGCCAGAGAGAGCTGTGCTGTGCAGTGGACGGCCCTCCGCTGAGCCTGCAGCACCTGACTTCTGCAAGGCACCAGAAGTTCCTGGAAGGGCATGACCTTGCTCAGGTCATGGAGTCAAGTCCTCTAAGGCTCTCTTCTCTGCCCGAGGGAAGAGATGCAACCAGGACACGAGAAAGGGCCCAAGGAATCATGTGCACCTGATCTCATGTGGACAGTCATGGCTGGAGTTACATACCAAGCTTTGCTTTCCACACTAGTGCCAGGAAGAAAAGAACAGATAAGCAGGGGCATAGATGTGGCAGAAGACCAGGTGGGGCACCTGGCCATAACTTCTGAACCTGCCCAAAGTTATAGTAAGCATCGAGAAACCACTTGGGAGTGGCTACTGTTCATAGTAAAAAGACATTATGTACACACATAGTTAGAAAAATCAGAAATAATAATGTGTAAACAGAGCTTAAAACTGTAATACTTCAAGGCCTTTGGACTCCTAGTTTACCTGACCCATGTGAGGTGGATGAAATGGCTCAGAGCACTCACAATGACTTCACCTGGCGTTCTGCAAGCCAATTCTTCTTAGGAAAGGTAGGGTTGTCCACAGGCTGATCTTTTACCAATATTATAACAGAGTACAATACAGTTTTGTCGTGCAAATCATCACAGCTTGATACCAACGCAGTCTTACAATGGGTGAGGCACTGCATATCAGTGCTTCCAACATGCGTGTCCTTTTGATCTGGCAATTATCTCTAAGGATTGACCTGAGGAAGCAAGCAAGAGCACAAACACATGCATCAACAGATACAGCAGTGTCACAATCAGGTCTAAAATGAAAATTCTGCAAATTACAGGATCATTGACGAGCTGTGACTTTAACCTCTCCACTTCACTTCCTCCTCAAGGAAAAGAAAAATATCAACTCCTCAAGATCTATTACATAAGATTCATTGACACTGAAGATATCCACTTTGAATGAGCTGTGCACTGAGGCCCACTGTGGATCCTTCTTTCATTTTAAATAGCATTGCTGTTGCTGGTCACACAAGACCCTCCTGAAAGAGTCCACAGTATTGGTGAGCTATTTATTATCATTCAGGTGAAGGAAAACAAGTGATCTTTTCTTCTTTACATTTCTCCTCATTTTCTGAACTTTTGCAAATAGTATATATAACTCTATTAGAAAGAAGCATAAACAAAGCTACGGGTGTGCATCTGCAAGTGTCTTCTAAATGTTACAAGGCCCCAGCATCACCCATGAAGGTTCCCAGATTACGCCTGTAATCCTACTACTTTGGGAGGCAGGTGGATAGCTTGAGTTCAGAAGTTCGAGCCCAGCCTGGGCAACATGGCAAAACTCCATCTCTATCAAAAATACAAAAACTAGCCCAGCAGGGTGGCACATGCCTATGATCCCAGCTGGTCAGGAGACTGAGATGGGAGGATTGTTTGAGCCCAGATGAGCGAGGCTGCAGGGAGCCAAGACTATCCCTGTACTCCAGCCTGGGTGACAGAGTAAGATTTTATCTCAAAAAAAAAAAAAAAAAAAAAAGGCTTCTCTATTGCCTTCAATTAGATAAACCTGCAGAAAATAACAATAATAAATACAATATCTAGAAGAATTATAAAGCAAAAGTTTTTACCAAAATTATCCTTGTTAGAGGATTCTACAAAATAACATCATAAAAAGACAAAAAGGCCACTGTCAGGCAGAGGACTCCGGCAACAACCTAGGTCTTTGGAGCAATGCTGAAGCTGTGGTTACTTCCAGTGACCAAAATGCCAGTCTTCTAAGAAGCAGTTATGACTTAGAGAACTCATGCGATTATTAAATATCAAAAAGGCTTTCATGACAGAGGAAAATGCTCACAATAGAATGTTACATGAAAGGTACATTTAATTATCACATTGAATATAAACACCTAGGTCAACATCTCAAGAAGGAATCTTACCAGAACTATCAGCCTCATCCTGTTTCTCCAAGAAAGCCAGTGGAGACCTTCCATTCTGTCCCTAATCTAAGGGAAATGTCAGTTCCCAGGGGCAGGGCTCTTCCATGGATCCGCAACTCAAGAGGAAGCCTCAGAGGTGCAGGCTCTGGGAGCACCAGGTGGCAGCTACAACCCAGGAGGGCACTCAAGTGCAGTGCACTTGAACACTCTAGGTCAACTGTGGAAGGCCCCTTAGCTCAGGCAGTGGGATGGGAGACAGGAATGGGTTTATTGACTTCATAGAGTATAAAAGTAAAAACAAGTCGGGGGGCGGAGCAAGATGGCCGAATAGGAACAGCTCCAGTCTCCAACTCCCAGCGCGAGCGACACAGAAGACCGGTGATTTCTGCATTTTCAACTGAGGTACTGGGGTCATCTCACTAGGGAGTGCCGGACAATCGGTGCTGGTCAGCTGCTGCAGCCTGACCAGCGAGAGCTGAAGCAGGGCGAGGCATCGCCTCACCTGGAAGCGCAAGGGGGAAGGGGATCCGTTTTCCTAGCCAGGGGAACTGAGACACACAACACCTGGAAAATCGGGTAACTCCCACCCCAATACTGCGCGGTAAGCATACAGGCACACCAGAATATATCCCACACCTGGCCGGGAGGGTCCCACGCCCACGAAGCCTCCCTCACTGCTAACACAGCAGTCTGCCGCGATCTATCCGCAAGGCAGCAGCGAGGCTGGGGGAGGGGCGCCCGCCATTGCTGAGGCTTAAGTAGGTAAACAAAGCCGCTGGGAAGCTCGAACTGGGTGGAGCTCACAGCAGCTCAAGGAAGCCTGCCTGTCTCTGTAGTCTCCACCTCTGGGGACAGCGCACAGCTGAAGACCAACAGGGGAAGTAGCAGGAGCCGGTGCAGACGCGAACGACTCTGTCTGACAGCTTTGGGGAGAGCCGTGGATCTCCCAACGCGGAGGTTGAGATCTGAGAACGGACAGACTGCCTGCTCAGGTGTGTCCCTGACCCCTGAGTAGCCTAGCTGGGAGAAATCCCCCACTAGGGGCAGTCTGACACCCCACACCTCACAGGGTGGAGTACACCCCTGAGAGGAAACTTCCAAAGGAAGAATCAGACAGGTACACTCGCTGTTCAGCAATATTCTATCTTCGGCAACCTCTGCTGCTGATACCCAGGCAAACAGGGTCTGGAGTGGACCTCAAGCAATCTCCAACAGACCAACAGACAGTCCTTCTGACTGTCAGAAGGAAAACTATCAAACAGGAAGGACACCTATACCAAAACCGCATCAGTACGTCACCACCATCAAAGACCAGAGACAGATAAAACCACAAAGATGGGGAAGAAGCAAGGCAGAAAAGCTGGAAATTCAAAAAATAAGAGCGCATCTCCCCCTGCAAAGGAGCGCAGCCCATCGCCAGCAACGGATCAAAGCTGGTCAGAGAATGACTTGGACGAGAGGAGAGAAGAAGGCTTCAGTCCATCAAACTTATCAGAGCTAAAGGAGGAATTACGTACCCAGCACAAAGAAACTAAAAATCTTGAAAAAAGAGTGGAAGAATTGACAGCTAGACTAATTAATGCAGAGAAGATCATAAACGAAATGACAGAGATGAAAACCATGACACGAGAAATACGTGACAAATGCACAAGCTTCAGTAACCGACTCGATCAACTGGAAGAAAGAGTATCAGCGATTGAAGATCAAATGAATGAAATGAAGCGAGAAGAGAAACCAAAAGAAAAAAGAAGAAAAAGAAATGAGCAAAGCCTGCAAGAAGTATGGGATTACGTAAAAAGACCAAATCTACGCCTGATTGGGGTGCCTGAAAGTGAGGGGGAAAATGGAACCAAGTTGGAAAACACTCTTCAGGAAATCATCCAGGAGAACTTCCCCAACCTAGTAGGGCAGGCCAACATTCAAATTCAGGAAATACAGAGAACGCCACAAAGATACTCCTCCTGAAGAGCAACTCCAAGACACATAATTGCCAGATTCACCAAAGTTGAAATGAAGGAAAAAATCTTAAGGGCAGCCAGAGAGAAAGGTCGGGTTACCCACAAAGGGAAGCCCATCAGACTAACAGCAGATCTCTCAGCAGAAACTCTACAAGCCAGAAGAGAGTGGGGGCCAATATTCAACATTCTTAAAGAAAAGAATTTTCAACCCAGAATTTCATATCCAGCCAAACTAAGTTTCATAAGTGAAGGAGAAATAAAATCCTTTACAGATAAGCAAATGCTTAGAGATTTTGTCACCACCAGGCCTGCCTTACAAGAGACCCTGAAGGAAGCCCTAAACATGGAAAGGAACAACCGGTACCAGCCATCGCAAAAACATGCCAAAATGTAAAGACCATCGAGGCTAGGAAGAAACTGCATCAACTAACGAGCAAAATAACCAGTTAATATCTAATGGCAGGATCAAGTTCACACATAACAATATTAACCTTCAATGTTAATGGACTAAATGCTCCAATAAAAAGACACAGACTGGCAAACTGGATAAAGAGTCAAGACCCATCAGTCTGCTGTATTCAGGAGACCCATCTCACATGCAGAGACATACATAGGCTCAAAATAAAGGGATGGAGGAAGATCTACCAAGCAAATGGAGAACACAAAAAAGCAGGGGTTGCAATCCTTGTCTCTGATAAAACAGACTTTAAACCATCAAAGATCAAAAGAGACAAAGAAGGCCATTACATAATGGTAAAGGGATCAATTCAACAGGAAGAGCTAACGCTCCTAAATATATATGCACCCAATACAGGAGCACCCAGATTCATAAAGCAAGTCCTTAGGGACTTACAAAGAGACTTAGACTCCCATACAATAATAATGGGAGACTTCAACACTCCGCTGTCAACATTAGACAGATCAACGAGACAGAAAGTTAACAAGGATATCCAGGAATTGAACTCATCTCTGCACCAAGCGGACCTAATAGACATCTATAGAACTCTCCACCCCAAATCAACAGAATATACATTCTTCTCAGCACCACATCGCACTTATTCCAAAATTGACCACATAATTGGAAGTAAAGCACTCCTCAGCAAATGTAAAAGAACAGAAATTATAACAAACTGTCTCTCAGACCACAGTGCAATCAAACTAGAACTCAGGACTAAGAAACTCAATCAAAACCGCTCAACTACATGGAAACTGAACAACCTGCTCCTGAATGACTACTGGGTATATAACGAAATGAAAGCGGAAATAAAGATGTTCTTTGAAACCAATGAGAACAAAGATACAACATACCAGAATCTCTGGGACACATTTAAAGCAGTGTGTAGAGGGAAATTTATAGCACTAAATGCCCACAAGAGAAAGCAGGAAAGATCTAAAATTGACACTCTAACATCACAATTAAAAGAACTAGAGAGGCAAGAGCAAACACATTCAAAAGCTAGCAGAAGGCAAGAAATAACTAAGATCAGAGCCGAACTGAAGGAGATAGAGACACAAAAAACCCTCCAAAAAATCAATGAATCCAGGAGTTGATTTTTTGAAAAGATCAACAAAATTGACAGACCGCTAGCAAGGCTAATAAAGAAGAAAAGAGAGAGGAATCAAATAGATGCAATAAAAAATGATAAAGGGGATATCACCACTGACCCCACAGAAATACAAACTACCATCAGAGAATACTATAAACGCCTCTACGCAAGTCAACTAGAAAATCTAGAAGAAATGGATAATTTCCTGGACACTTACACTCTCCCAAGGCTAAACCAGGAAGAAGTTGAATCCCTGAATAGACCAATAGCAGGCTCTGAAATTGAGGCAACAATTAATAGCCTACCCACCAAAAAAAGTCCAGGACCAGATGGATTCACAGCTGAATTCTACCAGAGGTACAAGGAGGAGCTGGTACCATTCCTTCTGAAACTATTCCAATCAATAGAAAAAGAGGGAATCCTCCCTAACTCATTTTATGAGGCCAACATCATCCTGATATCAAAGCCTGGCAGAGACACAACAAAAAAAGAGAATTTTAGACCAATATCCCTGATGAACATTGATGCAAAAATTCTCAATAAAATACTGGCAAACCGGATTCAGCAGCACATCAAAAAGCTTATCCACCATGATCAAGTGGGCTTCATCCCTGGGATGCAAGGCTGGTTCAACATTCGCAAATCAATAAACGTAATCCAGCATATAAACAGAACCAAAGACAAGAACCACATGATTGTCTCAATAGATGCAGAAAAGGCTTTTGACAAAATTCAACAGCCCTTCATGCTAAAAACGCTCAATAAATTCGGTATTGATGGAACGTATCTCAAAATAATAAGAGCCATTTATGACAAACCCACAGCTAATATCATACTGAATGGGCAAAAACTGGAAAAATTCCCTTTGAAAACTGGCACAAGACAGGGATGCCCTCTCTCACCACTCCTATTCAACATAGTGTTGGAAGTTCTGGCGAGGGCAATCAGGCAAGAGAAAGAAATCAAGGGTATCCAGTTAGGAAAAGAAGAAGTCAAATTGTCCCTGTTTGCAGATGACATGATTGTATATTTAGAAAACCCCATCGTCTCAGCCCAAAATCTCCTTAAGCTGATAAGCAACTTCAGCAAAGTCTCAGGATACAAAATTAATGTGCAAAAATCACAAGCATTCTTATACACCAGTAACAGAGAAGCAGAGAGCCAAATCAGGAATGAACTTCCATTCACAATTGCTTCAAAGAGAATAAAATACCTAGGAATCCAGCTTACAAGGGATGTAAAGGACCTCTTCAAGGAGAACTACAAACCACTGCTCAGTGAAATCAAAGAGGACACAAACAAATGGAAGAACATACCATGCTCATGGATAGGAAGAATCAATATCGTGAAAATGGCCATACTGCCCAAGGTTATTTATAGATTCAATGCCATCCCCATCAAGCTACCAATGACTTTCTTCACAGAATTGGAAAAAACTGCTTTAAAGTTCATATGGAACCAAAAAAGAGCCCGCATTGCCAAGACAATCCTAAGTCAAAAGGACAAAGCTGGAGGCGTCACGCTACCTGACTTCAAACTATACTACAAGGCTACAGTAACCAAAACAGCATGGTACTGGTACCAAAACAGAGATATAGACCAATGGAACAGAACAGAGTCCTCAGAAATAATACCGCACATCTACAGCCATCTGATCTTTGACAAACCTGAGAGAAACAAGAAATGGGGAAAGGATTCCCTATTTAATAAATGGTGCTGGGAAAATTGGCTAGCCATAAGTAGAAAGCTGAAACTGGATCCTTTCCTTACCCCTTATACGAAGATTAATTCAAGATGGATTAGAGACTTAAATGTTAGACCTAATACCATAAAAACCCTAGAAGAAAATCTAGGTAGTACCATTCAGGACATAGGCATGGGCAAGGACTTCATGTCTAAAACACCAAAAGCAACGGCAGCAAAAGCCAAAATTGACAAATGGGATCTAATTAAACTAAAGAGCTTTTGCACAGCAAAAGAAACTACCATCAGAGTGAACAGGCAACCTACAGAATGGGAGAAAATTTTTGCAACCTACTCATCTGACAAAGGGCTAATATCCAGAATCTACAAAGAACTCAAACAAATATACGAGAAAAAAACAAACAACCCCATCAAAAAGTGGGGAAAGGATATGAACAGACATTTCTCAAAAGAAGATATTCATACAGCCAACAGACACATGAAAAAATGCTCATCGTCACTCGCCATCAGAGAAATGCAAATCAAAACCACAATGAGATACCATCTCACACCAGTTAGAATGGCAATCATTAAGAAGTCAGGAAACAACAGGTGTTGGAGAGGATGTGGAGAAATAGGAACACTTTTACACTGTTGGTGGGATTGTAAACTAGTTCAACCATTATGGAAAACAGTATGGCAATTCCTCAAGGATCTAGAACTAGATGTACCATATGACCCAGCCATCCCACTACTGGGTATATACCCAAAGGATTATAAATTATTCTACTACAAAGACACATGCACACGTATGTTTATTGCGGCACTATTCACAATAGCAAAGACTTGGAATCAACCCAAATGTCCATCTGTGACAGACTGGATTAAGAAAATGTGGCACATATACACCATGGAATACTATGCAGCCATAAAAAAGGATGAGTTTGCGTCCTTTGTAGGGACATGGATGCAGCTGGAAACCATCATTCTTAGCAAACTGTCACAAGGACAGAAAACCAAACACCGCATGTTCTCACTCATAGGTGGGAACTGAACAATTAGATCACTTGGACTCGGGAAGGGGAACATCACGCACTGGGGCCTATCATGGGGAGGGGGGAGGGGGGAGGAGGGAGGGATTGCATTGGGGAGTTATACATGATATAAATGATGAATTGATGGGTGCTGAGGAGTTGATGGGTGCAGCACACCAACATGGCATAAGTATACATATGTAACAAACCTGCACGTTATGCACATGTACCCTAGAACTTAAAGTATAATAAAAAAAAAAAAAAAAACAAAAAAAAACAAGTCAAATACACTCTCCCAAAGAACAAATTGAGGTAACAAAATGCTGGCCCATGATAAGATCCCAGATAAACGTTAAGGGTCACCAGGGGTGAAGGAAACTGGCAACAAGTCAGAGGGCCAAGACTCAAAGCCTGACAAGACCACTGGGCAATTTCCTGGACTTCCTGAAAATTTCACGTTCCTGTAGAATATGAGGGAAGCAAGAGCTGCCCGTGAGCTCTTGACTGTCGCAGGATCATACCCAGTTTGGGCTAGAAAGATCCCCATGAAGAATCCACCATGGTGAAACCAGTTAAATTGCCCTTTTCTGAGTCACTCTGTGCTGCAGGCGCTGCCCCGCCCCCCTTCCACCGAGACCTGATGGGAGACAGGTTAAGGTGGCTTCATGCTGACCTTGCAGCCACCGGCTACACAGACCAAGAGCAAGCCAGTGCACCGGGCCAGGTAAGTACGCAGGGCACTCGCATGGACACCCAGAAGTTTCAAGATCTGACCTTGGAGAGACCAGGTCCGGGAGGCTGCCGGGAAGTCTCCATCACACTGGCCTCAGTTGAGTCACAGGAATGTAGGCTCTGCCATGCCTGGGAGCCTGAGATGCAACTTCAAGGACAACTGGAGCCAGAACACTCGACCTCACATGGAAGGTGCCTCCTGATCACCAGTATACTTGGTGTAGCACCAGCACACGGAGATTAGGTGAGAGTGGGCTCTGGTGCAAAGGTAACAGTGCTGGGGACCTGCAAGCCAGTCACTGACCAGAGGTGGATGCGGTCTGCTGGATAAGGGCAAGGGGAAAGGCCAGAAGGTTAAGGGCAGGTATAAGACCAGGTGACTGAGGCCTGGTGGGTGAGGCTAGATGGGTAAGGCACTAGGTTAAGGCAAAGAAGATAGGGCAAGGTGTTTAAAACAAAGTGGGCAAGGCCAGAAGAATAAGATTGGTTGAGTATGACCAGGGGACTGGTAAGGCCATGGGGGATCTCTAGGTAAATAAGGTGCGGTGGTATGAACAGAAGTTAATGCCAGGGAGGTAAGGCCAGGAGGTTGCATCTAGGTTCTTACGGTGGAAAGGTTGGTGAGATCAGGTGGGTAGGTCCAGGTAAGTAAGGCAGGGAGTAATGCTACAGGAGTAAGGTGAGACATATAAACCAAAGGGGTATGGCCTGAGTGGGGAGGCCATGTAGATAAGGCCAAGATGGGTAGGTGGATAAGGCCACTAGGTTAATAACTAGAAATTGAGGCCAAGTAGAAAAGGCTAGAGGGGTATGTCCAGGTGGGCTGAGCCAGGTGGGTAAGGCCAGCTATATAAAACTAGGTGGTTAAAACTAGGAAGTTGAGGCAGATTAGTGAGACCAGATGTGTAAGACTATGTGGGTGGGGGCACGTGGGCAAGGCCCAAACAGTAAAGCCAAAAAAAAAAAAAGAAAGAAAAGATGGGAGGAGGGAAGGAGGATAATGCAAAAATGGTAAAGCTCTGGGGGTAAGGCCAGGTGGTTATTTAGGGCACAGGATTTAAGGCCAGGAGTCAAAGCCAGGTACATATGCCCAATTAAGTAAGGCTAAAGGGTGAGGTTGGGGTTGGAGGGAGGCCAAAGGAAGAGCATGGCCTTGTGGGTAATACTGGGTGGGTAAGGATAGGAAATTAAGGTCAGGTGGATAAGGTCAGGTGAGTAACACTAGGTGGGTTAGGGTAGTGACCTAAGGCCAGTGGAGTAAGGATAGGTGGGTAAAGCAAACCAGTTCCAGTCACCTGGCTAACCTTAGTAGATATGGCCCACATGGGTACCACTAGGTGGGTAAGGCCACCAGGCTAATGCCAGGTGAGTAAAGCCAGGAGAATGAGACCAGTTGGGTTAAGGCAGGTGAGTACAGCCATAAGGTTAAGATTAAGTTAGTCAAGAGGCTAATATGGCCAGGTGGGCAAGCCAGGTGCATAAGGCCAGTAGATTAATACTCTGTGAAACCAGGAAGTTAATAAGACACATGTTTGAGGCCGGGGGCAAAACCATGAGTTTAATAACTTATAAGTTTAGTAACTTATAAGTCTACTGGCCTTAAACCAGTTGTTTCAGGCCAGTAGACTTATAAGATCATGTGGGCAGGCCGGGCACGGTGGCTCAAGCCTATAATCCCAGCACTTTGGGAGGCTGAGACGGGCGGATAATGAGGTCAGGAGATCGAGACCATCCTGGCTAACACGGTGAAACCCCGTCTCTACTAAAAAATACAAAAAACTAGCTGGACCAGGTGGCGGGCCCCTGTAGTCCCAGCTACTCGGGAGGCTGAGGCAGGAGAATGGCGTAAACCCGGGAGGCGGAGCTTGCAGTGAGCTGAGATCTGGCCACTGCACTCCAACCTGGGCAAAAGAGCGAGACTCCATCTCAAAAAAAAAAAAAAAAAAAGAAAAAGATCATGTGGGCAAGGACAGCGAAAAGACCATGTAGGCAAGGACAGTGAAATAATATCAGGTGGTTAACACCAGGTAATTAAGGCCAAGAGTGTAAGGCCAGGAGGCTAAGTCCAGGTGGGTACAACCAGAAGGTAAAGGCCAAATAAAAAGTTGAGTTGGGTAAGGGCCAGTGAGTCAGGCCAGGAGTGTAAGGCAAAGGCCAGGTGTGTAAAGTCTGCTGAAGAAGACCAGGTGAGTAAGCTAGGTGGGTAGACCTGGTCTAAGGCCATGAAGCAAAGGCCAGCAGGCTAAGGCTTACTGAGAAATCCAGGGCAGTAAGGCCAGGAGAGTGAAGCTATGGAGCTAAGGCCAAGTGATAGGTCCAAGGGGCTAAAAGACTGGGGGGTAAGGACTAGAGGGTAATGCTAGGTTAGGACAGGGGAGTTAAGCCAGAGGTAAGGCCAGGGTCATGCCAGGTCCCCAGTTGACTTCCATAAGGGTGACACCATGTTTGAGAGGCCAAAGAGGAGACCTAGAGCCAGTGAAGAAGATACAGGGTTTATCGAGAGGGCTTACATACAGGGTGGTCGAGTGGCATTGGGCTGGACAGGAGAACTGCTACCTTTTGTAAAAAGTATGCTGTTTATGTAGCATTTTCACCTAGCACCCTCTTCCTAGCAATCTCCATCTGGCAAACTTCACTTAACACACCACAGGGTCCAGATCTTCTGCATGATGGGCTAGGAGTTCAGATGTTCCTCATAGATAAGGAGTAAATCTCTGCATTGGCCACTGCCAGATTCCTTTGCTGGGAACTCCAAAAGCACATTCTTTTTAGATTGTAGCATCATTCTCAGGGTATACTTAAGTGAGGTCATTGCTGTCAACTGCATCTGGCATACAACTGAATGTGTGGGGCCAGATGTCGTGGCTCATAGCTGTAATCCCAGTGCTTTGAGGGGCAGAGGCAGGAGGGTTTCTTAAGCCTAGGAGTTCAAGACCAGCTAAGACAACATAGCAAGACTCTATCTCTACAAAAAAACTTTTAATTAGCCAGACAAGGTGGCACGTGTTGGTAGTCTAACTACTTGGGAGGCTGGGGCAAGAGGATCATTTGAGCCAAAAGATTTAGGGCTGAAGTGAGCTGGGATTACACCATTGCACTCCAACCTAGGTGATAGAGCAAGACCGTGTCCCTAAAAAAAAGGTGAGGGTCGGAGGTTTGTGTATAAGGCTAGGAGATTTATTGTGCCAGGTGAGCAGGATCATAAGAATAAAGCCAAGTGTGAAGGCCATGAGTTCAAGGCCAGGTGTATCAGATAAGGATTTTAAGGTCTTTAGGTAAACACAGGAGACAAGGTCATGTCCATAAGGCTGGCTAAGGAAAGCTACATGGTTGACACCAGTTAGGTACGATTAGATGGGCAAGGCTACATAGGCATGGGCAGGAAGTGAACTTAAGCTGTGGAAAGTCACTTTTGTTTGTTTTTCAAGACAAGGTCTCACTCTGTTCCCCAGGCTGGAGTGCAGTGGCACAATCAGCTCACTGCTGCCTCAAACTCTTGGACTCAAGAAATTCTCCTACCTCAGCCTCCTAAGTAGTTAAGACTACTACAGCAGCTGGGCTCAGTGGCACGTGCCTGTAATCCCAGAACTTTGGGAGTCCGAGGCGGGTGAATTACCTGAGGTCAGGGGTTCAAGACCAGCCTGGCCAATGTAGTGATACCCTATCTCCACTAAAAAATACAAAAACTAGCCGGGTATGGTGGCACATACCTGTAGTCCCAGCTACTCAGGAGGCTGAGGCCGGAGAATTGCTTGAGCCCAGGAGACTGGGGTTGCAGTGGGCCGAGATCATGCCACTGCGCTCCAGCCTGGCCAACAGAGCAAGACTCCGTCAAAAAAAAAAAAAAAAAGACTACCATGGCTGCCTAATTTTTATATTTTTACCCTTTGCAGACACTGGGTCTCGCTATATTGCCAGGGATGCTGTTTAACTGCTGGCCTCAAGTGATCTTCTTGCCTTGGCCTCCCAGAGTGCTGGAATTACAGGTGTGAACCTCTGCTCCTGCCCTTAAGTCCGATTTTGTAAGCCAGCTGGGTGAAAGCAAGTGGGTAGGAGTAGACAGGCAAGGCTAGCTGGATAAGACCAGGGAGATAACGCAGGAGTGGTAAAGCCATGGGGATTAAGCCAACTAGACTGAGGTCAGCAAATTACAACCAGGTGGGTAAGAATATGCGGAAAATGACAGGAAGTTATGGCCAGTTGGGGAAGGATTTTTAGGCAAGCTCATGAAGACGGGGTGAGTAAGGCCAGGAGGTTACTAAGGTCAGATGGATAACATCAAGTTTGTCATACCGTGAGGATAAAATAAGGCAATGAAGGCAATCAGGTTATTAATAAACTTGGCTGAGCTCAGACAGGTTGTTAACACCAAGTGTTTAAATCCAGCTGCATAAAAGACTATTTCAGTAGCCCCAGGCTTGGAAATCAACAGGGGAAATACCCAGGAGGATTAAGGCACCAAGCTGGTAAAATAATGACAGGAGGCAAATACTAGGTGGGGAAGACAATGCGGGGAAGGTGAGGTGGTGAAGGCCAGCTGAGGTGGTCAACACCAGTAGGGTATGAGGCCAACACAGGAAGTCATGCTGGCTGAGGCCAGGCCGCTAAAGAGGGCAGGTGAGTATGGCCTTGAGGTTAATGACATGGTTAACCAGAAGGTTAAGGGCAGCTGTATATACCAAGTGTGAAGGCCATGTTTGCTCAGATTAGGTGGGAAAACCTGGTAACTAATCCAGTTTCTTAAGGCTGTGAGGTTAAGGCTCATAGGATTAAGCCAGGTGAGCGAGGCTAATGGGGTCTCACCAGAGAGAGTGTGGAAAGGCCAGGGTGTAAAGACAGGGGAGTAAGGCCTCATGGGTAAGATCAGGTGGGTCTTGATGGCAGATTGAGGCCAGCAAATTAAAGCCAGGTTGGTGAGAACAGGTGGATGATGGTAGGAAGTTATGGCCAGGTGGGTAAGGCCTAGGGCCATATGGATGAAGCTTGTTTAACAACACCATGAAAATAAGGTGATAAAGGCAATGAGGTTGAAAAGGTCTGCTGAGTAAGGAAAGGTTGTTAAAACCAGGTGTGTAAATCTGGCTGAATAAAAGACTATTTAGGTAACACCAAGCCAGTCAATCAAGGGGAAACAGCCAAGAGCATTAAAGCCAAGTAGGTACACCAGCTAAATCATGACAGGAAGCTAATACTGGCTGGGCAAGATGGTGAGAGGAAGGCTAGGAGGTGAAGGCCAGCTGAACAAAGCTAGGTGATTAACCCCAGATGGGTATGAGGCCAGCAGATTAAGTCATGCTGGCTGAGGCCAGGCAGGTGAATATGGCAGGTGAGTAAGCCTGTAAGTTTAATTAAGGCCAGGTGGGGAAGTCCTAGTAAGTAAGATCAGGTGGGTAAGACCAGGTGGGAAAGGCCAATAGGTGAAGGCCAGAAAAGTAAGGCCAGGGGAATATCCAGTGACTAATGACACCAGCTTAAGGTCAGTGGGGCTGGGACAGGTGAGTAAGACCAGAAGGTTGAGTATAATTGTGAAGGCCAACTGGTGGTTGAGCCTGTTAGTTGGGTAATCAGGTTGGTAAGGATGTGAGGTTAATGCCAGTAGGGTATTAAGTGGGTGCACAGGTAAATCCAAGGAATAAGGGCAGGAGCATAAGTCCAGGGAAGTAAACCTATGGAGGTAATTTTAGCAGGGTAAGGCCAGGAGAGTATGGCCTGGTAGATAAAACTAGAAATTAAGGACTGAGTGTAGGTAAGACTAACGTTAAAACTAGGTAGGTAATACAGGTTGTTAAGCCCATAAGGTTTGCCCAGGTAGATGAGGCTGATGGGGTCTGGCCAGGGCAGTAAAAAGAGGTGGTAAGGCCAGTGAATTAGGGAAGGAGCGTATGGGCCCATGGGTAAGATCAAGTGGGTCTTGATGGCAGATTGAAGCCAGCAAATTAAATCCAGGTGGGTAAAAACAGGTGCATAATGGTGGGAAGTTATGGCCAGGTGGGTAAGGCCAGGACGTTTAAGCCAGGAAATGAAGCCTGGGTCAGTAAGGCCAAGAGTTTCATAGGGCCACATGAATGAAGCTTGTTTAAGAATACCATCAGGATAAGGTGATTAACATAATGAGGTTAATCACATCTGTTGAGTAAGGCCATGTTGTTAAAACAAGCTGCGTAAATCCACCTGAATAAAAGACTATCTGGGTAACAACAGGCCTGTCAATCAAAGGGTAACAACCAGGAGCATTAAATCCAAGTTGGTAAGCCAACCAATAGTAACAGGAGGCTAATACCTGGTGGTGAGGGGAAGGCTAGGAGGTGAAGGCCAGTTGAGCAAAGTTAGGTGATTAACTTCACCTAGGCCAGCAAATTAAGTCATGCTGGCTGAAGCTAGGCAGGTGAATACAGCCAGTAAGTATGGTCCTAAGTTTACTAAGGCCAGGTGGATAAGGCCAATAGAAGAAGCTCAGAAAGTAAGGCCGGGGAGGATGATCAGAGGATAATGACACTAGGTTAAGGCCAGTAGGACTGAGAGAGCTGAATAAGACCAGAAGTTAGGACTAATTATGAGGACCAACGGGTTAATGTTGGGTAGGTAAGATCAGTTGGGTAATTCCTGTTGGTGAGAACATGAGGTTAATGCCAGTAGGGAAAGGTCAGAAGGGTAAGGCAGGTGCATGAAGCCTGGGGCATAATACTGGATGAGGAAGACCAGAAGGCTAATAAGGCAGATGAGTAAATCGATGTAGGTAAAACCATGAGGTTAAGACCAGGCCAGGAAGCCAAGCAATTTAAAAGGCCAGGTGGATAAGGCCAGCAAGTTAAGGCCTCCTGAATAGAGCTAGGAGGCTAACTCCTACTGGGTAATGCTAAGAGGTTAAAGCTATGCAGATTAGACCAAAAGGTTAAGGCCATGTGAGTAAGAACAAAAAGTTAAGGCCAGGTGGAAAAGCCAGGTTGACAAGCTATATTGGCATTCCAGGTTGGCAAGGCCATGAGGTTAAGGCCACATGGATAAATCTAGGTCGTTAATGGGAGGTGTTTTAATGTAAAAGCAATGGGGAAGCTGGCGTGTATATATAGGAAATAAGGCAGGGGAGTAAACCTATGGCTATACATCCAGGGTTACTGCCTGGCAGATAAAACCAGAAGGTTAAGGATTGTTGTGTCAACCAAGTGTGAAGGCCATCTGGGTAACCTGTGTTCTTTAAGACTAGGTAGGAAAACTAGGTGGCTAATAGAAGTTGTTAAGGCCATGAGGTTAAGGCACTTAGGGTTAGGACAGGTGGGGAAAGCTAATAGGGTCTGGTCAGGGCCCTAAGATGAGGTGAGTAAGGCCAGGTGTGAGGGGCAGGGGACTAAGGCCCCATGGGCAAGATCAGGTGGGTCATGACCAGTGATTGAGGCCAGCAAATTGAAGCCAGGTGGGTAAGTACAGGTGGATAATGGCAGGAAGTTATGACCAGGTGGTTAAGGTCAGGACTTTTAGGCCAGGAAATTAAGACTGGATGAGTAAGGTCAGGAGTTTAATAAGGCCAGATAATGCCAGGTTTGTAATACCATGAGGGCAAGATAAGGTGATGAAGGCAATGAGCTTATAAGTTCTGCTGAGTGCAGTCAGGTTGTTAAAACCAGGTGTTTAAATCCAGCTGAAGAAAAGACTGTTGGAGCAACCCCAGGCCAGGATATCAATGGGGGAACTGCGCAGTAGGATTAAGGGCAAGTTGCAAAACCAGCCAAATGATGACCCGAAGCTAATGTAGGTGGGTAAGACAGTGCAGGGAAGGCAAGAAGGTAAAGACCAGCTGGATAAAACCAGGTGGTCAACACCAGAAGGGCTTGAGGCCAGCAGATTAAGTCATACTGGCTGATGCCAGGCAGTTGAATACAGCATGTGAGTTTGGCTGTAGGGTTAACGAAGTCAGGTGGGGGAGACATAGTGGGTAAGACTAGAAGGTGAGCAAGGCCAAGTGGGAAAGCCCAGGTAAATAAGGCCATGTGATAACATCAAAAGGTGAATGTGTGAAAGTAAAGCCAAGGGTCAGGACAGAGGATAATGACATTAGGTTAAGGCCAGTAGGGCTGGGAGAGGTGAGCAAGACCAGAAGTTTAAGAGTAATTGTGGGCAGGGTGCAGTGACTTGCGCCTGTAATCCCAGCACTTTGGGAGGCTGAGGCGGGTGGATCACTTGAGGTCAGGAGTTCAAGACCAGCCTGGCCAACATGGTGAAATCCTGTCTCTACTAAAAATACAAAAATTAGCTGTAAATGGTGGTATATGCCTTTAATCCCAGCTACTTGGGAGGCTGAGGCATGATAATTGCTTCAACATGGGAGGAGGAGGTTGCAATGAGCTGAGATTTTGCCACTGCACTTCAGTCTAGGTGACAGAGCAAGACTCCATTTAAAAAAAGAAAAACAACTAACTGAAGGCCACTGGGTAAGGCTTGGTTGGTAAGATCAGTTTGGCAGTCCGGTTGTTACGAACATGAGGGTAAGGCCAGGTGGGTAAGCCAGGTGCAGGGGATTGATACTGAATAAGTCCGGCAGGTTCATAAGGCATTTGGGTGAATCTAAGTTGACTAAACACTGAGGTTAAGACCAGGTCAGGAAGCCAAGTGAATGAAAAAGCTGGGTGGGTAATGCCAATAAGTTAAGGCCTCCTGAATAGAGCTAGGTGGCTACTCCACATGGGTAATGATAAGAGGTTAAAGCTAGGTAGATTAGGACAGGAGGTTAAGGCCATGTGAGTTAGAATGAAAGGTTAAGGCCAGGTGGGAATGCCAGGTTGGTAGCTATATTGGTCATCTAGGTTGGTAAGGCCATGAGGTTAAGGCCAGGTGAGTAAGTCCAGCTGGCTAATGCAAGGATTCTAAATCCAGGGGTTGGGGAGCAGTGGTAAATTCAGGGAATAAGGGCAGGGGGATAAGTCCAGGGAAGTAAACCTAGGGAGGTAAATCCAGTGGTTTAAGTCCTGGTAGATAAAGTCAGAAGGCTAAGGACAATTGTGTAAACCAAGTGTGAAGGCCATGTGGGTCATTTATAGCTGGTAAGACTAGGTGGGAAAGCCAGGTGGCTAATCCATGAGGTTAAGGCCCATAGGGTTAGACCAGGTGGGGAAGGCTAATGGGGTATGGCCATGGCCCTAAAATGAAGTGGATAAGACCGGAGAGTAATGGCAGCCGAGTAAGGCCTCATGAGCAAGATCATGTGGGTCTTGACCAGAGATCAAAGCCAGCAAATTAAAGCCAGGTGGGTAAGAACAAGTGAATTATGGTGGACGGGAAGTTATGGCCAGATAGGTGAAGCCAGGACTTTTAATCCAGGAAATTAAGACTCGGAGAGAATGGCCAGGAGGTTAAATAAAGCCAGATAGATAATGCCAGGTTCATAATGTTGAGAGGATAAAACAAGGTGATGAAGCCAATGAGCTTAATAAATTCTGCTGAGTGCAGCTGAGTTGTTAAAACCAGATATTTAAACCCAGCGAAATAGAAAATTATTCTTAGGCTGGGGAAACACCCAGGTGGATTAAGGGTAATTCTCCAAACCTGCCAAATGATAACCTAAGGCTAATATTAGGTGGGCGAGACAGTGTGGGGAAGGTGACAAGGTGAAGGCCAGAGGAATAAAACTAGGTGGTAAACACCAGAAAAGTATGAGGCCAGCAGATTAAGTCATTCTGGCTAAGGTCAAGCAGGTGAAGAGGGCAGGTGAGTATGGCCCTAAGGTTAATGAAGTCACGTGGGGAAGGCCTAGTGGGTAAGGCCAGGTAAATACGGCCACCGGGAATGCCACCAGGTGAAGGCCAGGAAAGGAAAGCCAAAGGCTGGGACAGGGGATAATGACACCAGGTTAAGGCCAGTAGGGGGGACAGGTGAGGAAGTCTAAAAGGTTGAGATTAATTGGGAAGGCCAACTGGGTAAGGCTGGGGAGGTAAGATCAGCTGAGTGATTCGGGTTGGTAAAAATGGGATGTTAATGGCACTAGGGTGAGGTCAGGTGGGTATGGTAGGTGCATAAGGTCAGGAGATTCATACTGGATGAGTAAGGCCAGGCGGTTCATAAGGCAGGTGGGTAAATCTAAGTTGTCAAAACAATGAGGTTAAGACCAGGTCAGGAAGCCAAGCAATTGAAAAGTCCAGTTGGCTTAAACCAGTAAGTTAAGGCCTTCCTGAATAGAGCTAGGTGGTTAACTCCACCTGGGTAATGCCAAGAGGTTACTACTAGGCAGACTAGGTCAGGAGGTTAACACCATGTGAGAGTTAGAATGACAGATTAAGGCCAGATGGGAATGCCAGGTTAGTAAGTTATGTTGGTCATTCAGGTTGGGAAGGTCATGAGGTTAAGGCCAGGTGGGTAATACAAGATATCTAAATATGGGGCTGGGGCTAGGGCATGGAATTGAGGGTGAAGTTAGGGGAAAAGGGCAGGGGGTGATAAAACCAGGGGAGAAAACCTAGGGAAGTAAATCCAAGGGGCTAATCCCTGATAGATAAAAAAAGAAAGCTAAGGACAGTTGTGTAAACCAAATGTGGAGGCCATGTGGGTCACATATAATCAGTAAGACTAGTTAGGAAAACTAGGTGACTAATCCAGGTTGTTAAGACTATGAGGTTAAGGCCCATAGGGTTAGGCCAGGTTTGGAAGGCTAATGGGGTATGGCCAGGGCCGTAACATGAAGTGGAAAAGGTCAGAGAGCAAGGGCAGGGGAGCAATGGCAGGAATTTCATAAGGCAGGTAGGTGGGTAAATCTTAGTGGGTAAAATCAGGTAGATTTTGATGGGATATTGAGGCAAGCGAATTACAACCAGGTGAGTAAGAACACGTGGACACAGCAGGAACTTATGGCCAGTTAGGTAAGGCCAGGATTTTCAGGCAAAGTCATGAAGACTGTACAAGAAGGGCCAGGAAGTTAATAAGGCCAGATGGCTAATGTCAAGTTTGTCATACCATGAGGATAAAATAAGATGAGGAAGGCAATCAGATTAATAAGGTTGGCTGAGTTTGGCCAGGTTGTTAAAACCAGGTGTCTAAATCCAGCTCACTAAAGGACTATTTCAGTAACCCCAGGATGTGAAATCAACAGAGTAAATACCCAGTAGGATTCACAGCAAGTTGCCAAATCAGTAAAATGATGACTGGAGGCAAATACTAGGTATGTAAGACAGTGCAGCTAAGGTGAGGAGGTGAAGGCCAGCTGAATAAACCAGGTGGTAAACACCAGGAGGATATGAAGCCAGCAGATTAAGTTATGCTGGCTGAGGCCAGGCAGCTGAAGAGGGTAGATGAGTATGGCCTTAAGGTTGATGACATAGTTAACCAAAGGTTAAGGACAGTTGTATATAACAAGTGTGAAGGCCATGTTTGGTAAGACTAGGTGGCAAACCCTGGCAGCTAATCCAATTTGTTAAGGCTATGAAATTAAAGCCCATAAGGTTAAGCCAGGTGAGTGAGGCTAATGGGGTCTCACCAGAGAGGGGAGTAAGGCCTCATGGGTAAGATCAGGTGGTTTGTGGTGGCAGATTGAGGCCAGCAAATTAAAGAGCTACATGGATGAAGCTTGTTTAATAATGCTGTGAGGATAAGAATGATTAAGGCAAGAAGGCTAATAAGGTCTGCTGAACAAGGCAAGGTTGCTAAAACCAGGTGTATAAATCCAGGTGAATAAAAGACTATTTGGGTAACACCAGGCCAGTCAGTCTAGGGGAAACAGCCAAGAACGCTAAAGCAAAGTCAGTAAGCCAGCTAAATAATAACAGGAGGGTAGTACTGGATGGGATGACAGTGAGAGGAACACTGGGAGGTGAAGACCAGCTGAATGAAGCAACATGGTCAACACCAGATGGGTGTGAGACCAGCAGATTAAATCATACTGGCTGAGGTCTGGCAGGTGAATACAGTAGGTGACTAAGCCCAGACTGTTTGAGACCCGCCTGGCCAACATGGTAAAACCACGTCTCTACTACAAATACAAAAACTAGATGAAAGTGGTAGCACATGCCTGTAATCCCAGCTACTTGAGAGGCTGAAGCAGGAGACTCTCTTGAACCTGGGAGTCTGAGGTTAACAGTGAGCCAAGATGGTGCCACTACACTCCAGCCTGAGTAAGAGAGCAAGATTCCGCCTAAAAACAACAACAAAAAGACTAATTGTGAATACAACTGGGTAAGGCTTGAATGGTAAAATTAATTTGGGGCTGAGCGCAGTGACTCATGTCTATAATCCCGGCACATTGGGAGGCTGAGGCAGACAGATCACCTGAGGTCAGGGGTTTGAGACTAGCCTGGCCAACATGGTCAATCTCCATCTCTACTAAAACTACAATAATTAGCCAGGCGTGGTGGCAGTCCCCTGTAATCCCAGCTCCTAAGGAGGCATAGGCAGGAGAATGGCTTGAACCCGCGAGACAGAGGCACAGTGAGCTGAAATCACACCATTGTACTCCAGCTGGGCGACAAAAGGGAAACTCTATATCAAAAAACACCGAACCAAAACAAAAAAGAATTGGGCAACTGTGTTTGGTAAGGACATGAGGTTAATGACAGTAGGGTAAGGCTAGGTGGGTAAGCCAGGTAAATAAGTCCAGGGGATTCCTAATGAATGAGGAAGACCTAGAGGTTCATAAGGCAATGGGTAAATTTAAGTTGGCTAAACTGTGAGGTTAAGATTGGGTCAGGAAACCAAGCAATTTAAAAGGCCAGGTGACTAAAGCCAGTAAGTTAAGGCCTCCCTGAATAGAGCTAGGTGGCTAACTTCAAATGGGTAATGCCATAAGGTTAAGCCTAGGCAGATTAATCCAGGAGAACGAGGCCATGAGAGTAAGAATGAAAACTAAAGGCCAGGTGGGAAGGCCAGGTTGGTAAGCTATGCTGGTCATCTCGGTTGGTGAAGCCATGAGGTTCAGGCCATCTGGGTAAGTCCAGGCGGCTAATGCAAGGTTTCTAAGTCCGAGGGTGGGGGGTAAATCTAGGGAATAAAGGCAGGTTATTATTCTAGGGGAGTAAACATAGGGAGGTAAATCCCGGGGTTAAGGACTGGCAGATAAAACCAGAAGAATAAGGACAGTTGTGTAAACCAATGTGAAGGTAATTTGAGTCATGTATGATCAGTAAGACCAGGTGGGAAAACATGGTGGCTAATCCAGGTTGTTGAGGCCATGAGGTTAAGGCCCACAGGGTTAGGTCTGGTGAGGAAGACTAATGGGTTCCAGCCAGGGTGGTAAAATGAGGGGGGCAAGGACAAGGAGTCAAGGCAGGGGACTAATCATGGGCAAGATCAGGTGGGTCATGACCAGAGATTGAGGCCAGCAAATTAAACCGAGGTGGGTAAGAATAGGTGGATAATGATGGGTGGGAACTTATGACCAGCTGTGTGAGATCAGGACTTTTAGGCCAAGAAATTAAGTCAGAATGAGTAATGTCAGGGGGTTAATAAGGACAGAAGGATAATGCCAGGGTCCTAAGACCATGTGGAAAAGATAAGATGATGAAAGCAAGAAGATTAGTAAGTTTGACTGAGTGTGGCCAGGTTGTTAAAAATCAGGTTTATAAATCCAGCTGAATAAAAGACTACTTGAGTAACAGCAGGCTGGTAAATTAAAAGGAGACACATGCAGGAGAATTAAGGCAATGTCAGCCAAATGACAGGAGGCTAATACTAGGTGGGTAAGACAGGTGAAGGGAAAGTAAGGCGGTTAAGGCAAGCTGAACAAAACTAGGGGGTAGACACCAGATGGGCATGAGGCCAGCAGATTAAGTCATGCTGAGATCAAGCAGGTGAATATGAGTGGTGAACATGGCTCTAAGGTTAAATAAGGTTGGCTGGGGAAGCCCTAGTGAGTAAGTCTAGATAAATAAGGCCACATGGGAAGGTTAACAGGTGAGGTCCGGGAAGGTAAGGTCAAGGGTCAGGACTAAGGCTAATGCTACCAACTTAATGCCAGTAGGGCTGGGAGATGTAAGATTGGAAGTGGGGACTAATTGTGAAGGTCAAATTGGTAAGACTGGGTAGATAAAATTGGTTGGGCGATTCAGGTTTGTAAGGACATGAGGTTAACGACAGCAGGGTAAGGCCAGATGGGTAAGCCAGGTGGGTAAGTCCAGGGGCTTCATACTGAATGAGGAAGGCCCAGAGGTTCATAAGGCAGATGGGTAAATCTCAGTTGGCTAAAGTGTGACATTAAGACAGGGTCAGGAAACCAAGCAATTTAAAAGGCCACGTGGCTAAGGCCAGTAAGCTAAGACCTCCCTGAATACAGCTAGGTGGCTAACTCCATGTGGGTAATGCCATGAGGTTGAAGCTGGGCAGATTAATCCAGGAAGATGAGGCTATGAGAGTAAAAATAAAAGGTAAAGGCTGGGAGAGAAAGCTAGGTTGGTAAGCTATGTTGGTCATCTACGTTGGTGAAGCCATGAGGTTAAGGTCAGGTGGGTAAGTCCATGTGGCTAATGCCACAATGTAAATTAACAGGAGAAACATGCAAGATAATTAAGCCAAGTCAGCACGCCAGCCAAATAATGACAGGAGGCTAGGTGGGTAAGACAGGTGAAGGGAAGGCGAGGAGGTTGAGGCAAGATGAATAAAACTAGGGGTAGACACCAGATGGGCATGAGGCAAGCAGATTAAGTCATGCTGTCTGAAACCAGGCAGGTGAATACGGCTGATGAGTATGGCCCTAAGGTTAATAAGGTTGGCTGGGGAAGCCCTAGTGGGTAAGTCTATATAAATAAGGCCACATGGGAAGGTCAATAGATGAGGGCTGGGAAAGTAAGGCCAAGGGTCAGGACTAAGCACAATGCCACTAGGTTAAGGCCAGTAGGTCTGGGAGATGTGAGTAAGACCAGAAGTTGGGACTAATTGTGAAGGCTAAATGAGTAAGGCTGAGTAGATAAAATCAGTTGGGTGATTCGGGTTGGTAAGGACGAGAGGTTTAGACCAGTAGTGCAAGGCCAAGTGGGTAAGCCAGGTGCATAAGGCCAGCAGATTATTGCTGAATGAGTAAGGTCAGGAGGTTAATAAGGCTGGTGGGAAAATTTATTTTGGCAAAGCCATGAGGTTAACACTGGGTTAGGAAGCCAAGCAAATGAAAAAGCCAGGTGGCTAAAGCTAGTAAAGTTAAGGCTACCGAGTACAGTTAGGTGGGTAACTGCAACTGGGTAACACTGAGAAGTTAATGCTAGGCAGATTAGTCTGGGAGGATGAGGTTATGTGACTAAGTATAAAAGGCTAAGGCCAGGTGAGAAGCCCATTTGGTAAGCCATTGAGGGCATGAGGATAAGGTGGGATGGGTAAAGTCCAAATGAGAAATGTAAGGTGTGTTAAGTCCGGGTGTGGGGGTACATTGAGGTAATAAGGGCAGGGAAATAAGTCCAGGGGAGGAGACCTAGGGAGGTAAGTTTAGGACAATTAGACCAGTCGCTAAGTTCCGGAAAATAAAACTAGAAGGTTAAGGAAAGCTGTGTGAACTAAGCATGAAACCCATGGTGGGTAAGTCTAGGTGGGAAAACTAGGTTAGTAATCCAGGTTGTTGAGACTGAGGTGAAGGTCCATAGGTTTAGGCCAGGTTTGGAAAGCTAATAGGTTCTGGCAAGGGTGATAAAATGCGGTGGATTGGCCAGGCGCGATGGCTCATGCCTGTAATCCCAGCACTTCGGAGGCCAAGGCAGGCGAATCACAAAATCAGGAGATTGAGACTATCCTGGCCAACATGGTGAAACCTCATGTCTACTAAAGATAGAAAAATTAGGTGGGCGTGGTGGCATGTGCCTATAATCCCAGCTACTTGTGGGGAGAGTTGCTTGAACCAGGGAGTCGGAGGTTGCAGTGAGCTGAGATTACACCACTGCACTCCAACGGGGAAACATAGCGAGACTCTGCCTCAAACAAAAACTAATAATTAAATTAATAAATAAGTAAATAGGCTGGGCGCAGTGGCTCATGCCTGTAATCCCAGCACTTTGGGAGGCCAAGGCAGGCGATCACAACGTCAGGAGATCAAGACCATCCTGGCTAACATGCTGAAAACTGTCTCTACTAAAAATATATATATGTAAAATTAGCCGAGTGTGGTGGCAGGTTCCTATAGTTCCAGCTACTCGGGAGGCTGAGGCAGGAGAATGGTGGAAACCTGGAAGGCGAAGCTTGCAGTGAGCGGAGATCACACCACTGCACTCCAGCCTGGGCGACAGAGAGGTTCTGTCTCAAAATTAATTAATTAATTAATTAATTAATTAATTAATAAAATGAGGTGGGTAAGGCCAGGGAGTAAAGAAAGGGCATTAAGGTGCTTGGGCAAGAGAGGGTAGGTTTTGACAGCAGATTGAAACCAGCAAATTAAAGCCAAGTGGGTAAGAACAGGAGAATAATGGTGAGAAGTTATGGCCAGGTAGATGAGGCCAAAACCGTTAGTAAGGCCAGGAAATTAAGGCTAGGTCTGTAAGGCCACGAGTTTCATAGGGCCACGTGGATGAAGTTTGTTTAATAATGCCATGAGGGTAAGGTGATTAAGGAAATGAGGTTAATAATGTCTGGTGAGTAAGGTTGTTAAAACCAAGTGTTTAAATTTAGCTGAAGAAAAGACTATTTGGGTAACCCCAGGCCAGTAAATCAATGGAGATATTCCCAGTAGGATAAATGCCAAGTGGTCAAGCCAGCTAAATACTGACAGAAAACTAATACTAGGTGGGCAAGATAGTGTGGGGAAGGTGAGGAGGTGAAGGCCAGATGAATAAAACCCGGTAGTCAACACCAGATGGGTATGAGGCCAGCAGATTACATCACGCTATGCTTACTGAGGCCAGGCAGGTTAATATGGCAGGTGAGTATGGCTTTCAGGTTAATCATGTTGGTTGCAGAATGCCTAATGGGTGAGGCGAGTAGTTGGAGAAGGCCAAGTAGGTAAGGCCAAGAAAATACAGTCATGTGAAAAGGCCAATAGGTGAAAGCCAGGAAAGTAAAGCCAGGGACTGGGACAGCAGATAATGACACTAGGTTAAGGCCAGTAGGGCTGGGACAGCTAAGTAAGATCAAAAGGTTGAGGCTAGCCGTGAAGTCCAATGGAGTAAGGCCAAGTAGGTAAAATTAGCTGTGTCATTCTGGTTAGTAAGGACGTGATGTTAAGGCCAGTAGGGTAAGGCCAGGTAAGTAAGCCAGGTACATAAGACCAGGGGATTAATACTGAATGAGTGAGACCAGGAGGTTAATAAGGTAGGTAGGTAAATCTAAATTGGCAAAACCATGAGGTTCTAGCAAGGGTGATAAAATGAGGTGGGGAGATTGAGACCAGCAAAGTAAATCTAGGCGTTTAAGAAGAGGTGGATAATGATGGGCAGGAACTTACGGCCAGGTGTGTAAGATCAGGACTTTTAGACCATGAAATTAAGTCTGGGTGGGTGAGTCAGGCCAGGAGATCACTAAGGACAGATGTATAATGCCAGGCACCTAATACCGTGTGGACAGGATGACGTGATGAAGGCAAGAAGGTTAGTAAGCTTGGCTGAGTGTGGCCAGGCTGTTAAAACCAGGTTTATAAATCCAGCTGAATAAAAGGCTATTTGGGTAACACCAGGGCTGGTAAAATAACCAGAAATATGCAAGAGAATTAAGTCCAAGTCAGCAAACCAGCCAAATAATGACAGGAGGCTTATACCACGTGGGTAAGACAGGTGAAGGGAAAGGGAGGAGATTAAGGCAAGCTGAATAAAACTAGGGAGTAGACACCAGATGGGCATGAGGCCAGCAGATTAAGTCATGCTCTCTGAGACGAGGCAGATGAGTATGGCCCTAAGGTTAATAAGGTTGGCTGGGGAAGCCCTAGTGGGTAAGGTGAGATAAATAAGTCCAAATGGGAAGGTTAATAGGTGAGGTCTGGGAAAGTAAGGCCTAGGGTCAGGACTAAAGATAATGCCACTAGGTTAAAGCCAGTAGGACTGGGAAATGTGAGTAAGACCAGAAGTTGGGACTAATTGTGAAGGTCAAATGGATAAGGCTGGGTAGATAAAATCAGTTGGGTGATTTGGGTTGCTAAGGACATGAGGTTAATGACAGCAGGGTAAGGCCAGATGGGTAAGCCAGGTGGGTAAGTCCAGGGGCTTCATACTGAATGAGGAAGGCCCAGAGGTTCATAAGGCAGATGGATAAATCTAAGTTGGCTAAAATACGAGATTAAGACTGGGTCAGAAAACCAAGCAATTTAAAAGGCCAGGTGGCTCAGGCCAGTAAGTTAAGGACTCTCTGAATAGAGCTATGTGGTTAACTCCAAGTTGGTAATGCCCTGAGGTTAAGGCTAGGCAGATTAATCCAGGAGAACAAGGCCATGAGAGTAAGAATGAAAACTAAAGGCCAGGTGGGAAGGCCAGTTTGGTAAGCTATGTTGGTCATCTAGGTTGGTGAAGCCTTGAGGTTAAGGCCAGTTGGGTAAGTCCAGGTGGTTAATGCAAGGTTTCTAAGTCCAAGGGTGGGGGGTAAAACTAGGGAATAAGGGTAGGGTACTAGTCTAGGGGAATAAACATAGGGAGGTAAATACAGGGGTTAAGTCCTGGCAGATAAAACCAGAAGATTAAGGACAGTTGTGTAAACCAACATGAAGACCATTTGAGTCCTGTATGGTCAGTAAGACTAGGTGGGAAAACATGGTGGCTAATTCAGGTTGTTGAGGTCATGAGGTTAAGGCCCATAGGGTTAGGCCTGGTGAGGAAGACTAATGGGGTCTGGCCAGGGTGGTAAAATGAGGGGGACAAGGCTAGGGAGTAAAGGCAGGGGACCTAGGCCTCATGGACAAGATTAAGTGGGTCATGACCAGAGACTGAGGCCAGCAAATTAAACCTAGGTTGGTAAGAACAGGTGAATGATGATGGGCAAGAGCTTACGACCAGGCATGTAAGATCACGACTTTTAGGCCATGAAATTAAGTCTGGGTGAGTAAGGCCAGGAGGTTAGTATGAACAGAAGGGTAATGCCAGGCTCCTAATAACATGTGGACAAGATAAGGTGATGAAGTCAAGAAGGTTAGAAAGTTAGGCTGAGTGCTAGCCAGGCTGTTAAAACCAGGTTTATAAACCCAGCTGAATAAAAGACTATTTGGGTGACACCTGGCTGCTAAATTAATAGGAGAAACATATAGGAGAACTAAGGCCAAGTCAGCAAGGCAGCAAAATAATTACAGGAGGCTAATACTAGATGGGTAAGACAGGTGAAGGGAAGGCGAGAAAGTTAAGGCAAGCTGAATAAAACTAGGGGGTAGACACCAGATGAGCATGAGGCCAGCAGATTAAGTTATTCTGTCTGAGACCAGGCAGGTGAATACGGCTGGTGAGTACTGCTTTAAGGTTAATAAGGGTGGCTGGGGAAGCCCTAGTGGGTAAGGCTACATGGGAAGGTCAATAGATGAGGGCTGGGAAAGTAAGGCCAAGGATCAGAACTAAAGATAATGCCACTAGGTTATGGCATGTAGGTCTGGGAGATGTGAGTAAGACCAGAAGTTGGGACTAATTGTGAAGGCCAAATGGGTAAGGCTGGGTAGATAAAATCAGTTGGGTGATTTGGATTGGTAAGGACAAGTTAACTTGGAGTTACTTACTAGCCAGTAGTGTAAGGCCAGGTGGGTAAGCCAGGTGCATAAGGCCGCAGATTATTGCTAATGAGTAAGGTCAGGAAGTTAATAAGGCTTGTGGGTGAAATTATTTTGGCAAAACCATAAGGTTAACACCATGTCAGGAAGCCAAGCGACTGAAAAAGCCAGGTGGCTAAAACTAGTAAAGTTAAGGCCACCGAGTACAGTTAGGTGGATAACTCCAACTGGGTAATGCTGAGAGGTTAACACTAGGCAGATTGGACTGGGAGGTTGAGGTTATGTGACTAAGAATAAAAGGCTAAGGCCAGGTGAGAAGCCCATTTGGTAAGCTATTGAGGACATGAGGATAAGGCGGGATGGGTAAAGTAGAAATGAGAAATGTAAGGGGTGTTAAGTCCGGGTGCGTGGGGACATTTAGGTAATAAGGGCAGGGAAGTAAATCCAGGGAAGGAAACCTAGGGAGGTAAGTTTAGGAAAATTAGACCAGTCGCTAAGTCCTGGAAAATAAAACTAGAAGGTTAAGGAAAGCTGTGTGAACTAAGCATGAAACCCATGATAGGTAAGTCTAGGTGGGAAAACTAGGTATGTAATCTAGGTTTTTGAGACTGAGGTGAAGGTCCATAGGTTTAGGCCAGGTTTGGAAAGCTGATGGGTTCTGGGAAGGGTGATAATATGCGGTGGCTCACACCTGTAATCTCAGTACGTTGGAGGCCGAGGCGGGTGAATCTGGAGGTCAGGAGATCGAGACTATCCTGGCCAACATGGTGAAAACTCATGTTTACTAAAAATACAAAAATTTGGTGGGCGTGGTGGTGCATGCCTGTAATCCCAGCTACTGTGAGTCTGAGGCAGTAGAATCACTTGAACCAGGGAATTGGAGGTGGCAGTGAACTGAGATCACACCCCTAAATAAAGACAGGAAAATAAAGCCAGCAAAATAAAGACAGGAAAATAATACTAGGTAGGCAAGACAGTGTGGGGAAGGTGAAGAGCTGAAGGCCAGATGAATAAAACCAGGTACTAAACACCAGATGGGTATGAGGCCAGCAGATTACATCACGCTATGCTTACTGAGACCAGGCAGGTGAATATGGCAGGTAAGTGTGGCTGTCAGGTTAATAACGTTGGTTGCAGACAGTCTACTTGGTGAGGCCAGTAGTTGAACAAGGCCAAGTGAGTAAGGCCAAGAAAATACAGCCATGTGAAAAGGTCAATAGGTGAAGACTGGGAAAGTAAAGCCAGGGTCTGAGACAGCAGATAATGACACAAGGTTAGGGCCACTATGGCTGGGACAGCTAAGTCAGACCAGAAGGTTGAGACTAATTGTTAAGGCGAACTGGGTAAGGCTGGGTAGGTAAAATCAACTGTGTCATTCTGGTTGGTAAGGACACGATGTTAAGACCAGTAGGGTAAGGCCAGGTAAGTAAGCAAGGTGCATAAGGCCAGGGGATTAATACTGAATCAGTGAGGCCAGGAGGATTATAAGGTAGGTGGGTAAATCAAAGTTGGCAAAACCATAAGGTTAAGGCTGAGTCAGGAAGCCAAGCTATTTAAAAAGTCAGATGGATAAAACCAGTAAGTTACAGCCTCCCTGAATACAACTAGGTGGCTGAGTTTAAGTGGGTACAACCAAGAGGTTAAATCTAGGCACATTATGCCAGAATGTTAAGGCCGTGTGAGTGAGAGTAGAACATTAAGGCCAGGTAGGAAGGCCAAGAAGGTAAGTTGGTAATCCTAGATGGTAAGGCCATGAGGTTGAAGCCAGGTGGGTAAATCCAGATGGGTAATGCACGGTTTCTACATCCAGGGAGAGGATATCTAAGGAATAAGTAAAGGGGGATAAGTCTAGGTGAGTGAACCTAAGGAGGTGAATCCAGGGGGTTAAGGCCTGGTATATACAACTAGAAGGTTAAAGCTTCATACTGGATGAGTAAGGCCAGGAGGTTAATAAGGCAGGTGAGTAAATCTAAGTTGACAAAAACTTTAGGTTAGGACAGGGTTAGGGGGCCAAGTGATTGAATAGTCTGGGTGGCTTCAGCCAGTAAGTTAAGGCATTCCTGAATAGAGGTAGGTGGCTAACTCCACCTGGGTAATGCCAAGAGGTTAGTGCTAGGCAGACTAGGTCAGGAGGTTAAGGCCATGTGAGTTAGAATGAAAGGTTAAGGCCAGGTGGGAATGCCAGGTTGGTAAGCTATGTTGGTCATCCAGGTCAGGAAGGTCATGAGTTTAAGGCCAGGTGGATAGTAAAAGATGTCTAAATAAAAGGCTGGGGCTGGGGCTGAGGCTGGGGCATGGGGTTGGGGGTAAGTTAGGGAAAAAGGCCAGAGGGATGATAAAACCAGGGAAGAAAACCTAGTGAGGTGAATCCGGGGCTTAAGTCCTGTTAGATAAAAGCAGAAGGCTAAGGACAGTTGCGAACACCAAGTGTGGAGGACATGTAGGGCACGTATGATCAGTAAGACTAGGTGGGAAAACTAGGTGGCTAATCCAGGTTGTTAAGGCCATGAGGTTAAGACCATAGGGTTCGGCCAGGTGGAGAAGGCTAATGGGTCTGTCCAGGATCATAAAATGAGGTGGAAGTGGCCAGAGAGCAAGGGCAGGGGAGTATGGCAGGAGCTCATAAGGCAGGTGGGTAAATCCTAGTGGGTAAAATCAGCTGGATCTTGACGGGAGATTAAAGCCAGCGAATCACAACCAGGTGAGTAAGAACAGGTGGACGTTGGCAGTAAGTTATGGCTAGTCTGGTAAGGCCAGAAATTTTAGCCAAAGTCATGAAGACTAGGCGAGAAGGGCCAGGAGGTTAATAAGACCAGATGGATAACGTCAAGTTTGTCTTACCATGAGGATAAAATAAGGTAATGAAGGCAATCAGGTTAATAAGGTTGGCTGAGTTCGGCCAGGTCGTTAAAACCACGTGTCTAAATCTAGCTCAATAATGGAGTATTTCAGTAATCCCAGGCTGTGAAATCAGTAGGGGAAACACCCAGTATGATTCACAGCAAGTGTCCAAGCCAGTCAAATGATGACTGAAGGAAAATACTAGGTGGGTAAGACTGCGAGGAAGGTGAGGAGGCAAAGGCCAGCTGAATAATCCACGTGGTAAAGATCAGTAGGGTATGAAGCCTACAGATTAATTCATGCTGGCTGAGGCCAGGCAGCTGAAGAGGGCAGGTGAGTATGGCCATAAGGTGAATGACATGGTTAACCAAAGCTTAAGGACTGCTGTATACACCAAGTGTGAAGGCCATGTTTGGTAAAACTAGGTGGGAAAACCTGGCAGCTAATCCAATTTGTTAAGGCTATGTATGTTTGTTAACCTTACAGCCCATAAAGTTAAGCCAGGTGGGTGAGGCTAATGGGGTCTCACCAGAGAGTGGTTAAGGCCAGGGTTGTTTTTTTTTCCCCAATATTTAAAGTTTTATACTTTGTAACTTTATCATTATTTGGAGGAGGAGGTGTTTGGCATAGAAAAATGCATTATTTGGTATGATGCTGAAGTTTCACATACAATTATTTCTTGATTATCTATTTCCAAACTGAAAAATAATGTATATTTCACTTAAATGGGGAAAACTCGTGGGCATATTTATGTATATTTTCAATATCTTTTTTGGTGGAAATTCTATTTTCCTGAAAATCTTAGCAGGTAATGGCAGATATGTTATGAAATACTTTGACATTTCTGTAAGCTCCTTTCATTTTGCTCAGGTCAGAAGTGATGGTGCAGTCATAGAGATGGAGAATCTTCAATGTTCTATAATTTTTGCAGAGTTTTTCAACTGCATCCAGGGTGACATTCTAACAGAAACTGAATTTTACACATTCCAAACCAGTATAACAATAATTAGCCACTGAACAACCTGTTTATTTCAGAGTCAAAAAGGCCTCTTCTGGGATAAGGGATCTCTGTATAACCTAAATCACTAGTTCTCAAAGGTAGATGAAACCAGAAGGCTAAGGACAGTTGTGTCAACCAAGTGTGAAGGCCATGTGACTCATGTATGGTTGGTAAGACTAGGTGGGAAGGCTGGGTGGCTAATCCAAGTTGTTAGGGCTGTGAAATTAAGACCCGCAGGATTAGGCCAGGTGGGGAAGGCTAATGGGTTATGTCCAGGGCCCTAAAATGAGCTGGGTAAGACCAGGGATTAATGGCAGCACAGTAAGGCATCACAGGCAAGATCATATGGGTCTTGACCAGAGATCGAGGCCAGCAAATTGAAACCAGGTGGGTAAGAACAAGTCGTTAATGGAGAGCAGGAAGTAATGGCCAGGTGGGTAAGAGAAGGACTTTTAGACCAAGAAATTAAAATTTGGTGAGAATGGCCAGGAGGTTAATAAAGGCAAACAGATAAACGCCAAGTTCATAATTCCATGAAGATAAGAAAAGGTGATGAAGCCAATGAGCTTAGGAAGTTCTACTGAGTGCAGTCAGGTTGTTAAAACCAGGTGTTTCAATCCAGCTGGATGAAGACTATTCCCAAGCTGGGAAATCAATGAGGGAATCACCCAGTCGGATTAAGGGCAATTCTCCAAGCCAGCCAAATGGTGACCTAAAGGTAATATTAGGTGGGCAAAACATTGTGGGGAAGGTGACAAGGTGAAGGCCAGCAGAATAAAACTAGGTGGTAAACACCATATAACCATGAGGCCAGCAGATTACGTCTTGCTGGCTGAAGCTAAGCAGGTGAAGAGACTAGGTGAGTATGGCCCTAAGGTTAATTAGGTTGGGTGGGGAAGGCCTACAGGGTAAGGCCAGGTAAATACAGCCACCAGGAGTGCCACCAGGTAAAGACCAGGAAAGGAAAGCCAAAACCCGGGAAAGAGGATGACACCAGGTTAAGACCAGTAGGGCTGGGACAGTTGAGGAAGACTAGAAGGTTGACACTAATTGTGAAGGCCAACTGGGTAAGCTGGGGAGGTTAGATCAGCTTGGTGATTCGGGGTGATAAAGATGGGTCATTAACGACCCAAGGGTGAGGTCAGGTGGGTATGCTAGGTGCATAAGGCCAGGAGATTCATACTGGATGAATAAGGCCAGCAGGTTAATGAGAAAGGTTGGTAAATCTAAGTTGGCAAAACCATGAGGTTACAATCACGTCAGGAAGCCAAGAGATTGAAAAGTCTGGGTGGCATAGGCCAGTAATAAGGCCTTCCTGAATAGAGGTAGGTGGCTAACTCTAACCTGGGTAATGCCAATACGTTAATACTAGGCAGACTAGGCCAGGTTAAGGCCATGTGAGTTAGAATGAAAGGTTAAGGCCAGGTGGGAATGCCAGGTTGGTGAGCTAAGTTGGTCATCCAGGTTGGGAAGGTATGAGTTTAAGGCCGGGTGGGTAATGCAAGATGTCTAAATATGGGGCTGGGGCTGGAACTGGGCATGGAGAAGAGGGTAAAGCTAGGGGAAAAGGGTAAGGCGATGATAAAACTAGGGAAGAAAACCTAGGGAGTGGAATCCAGGGGCTTAAGACCTGTTAGATAAAACCAGAAGGCTAAGGACAGTTGTGTAAACCAAATGTGGAGGCCATGTGGGTCACATATGATCAGTAAGACTAGTTGGGAAAACTAGGTGGCTAATCCAGATTGTTATGGTCGTGAGGTTAAGACCCATAGAGAGGCTATGGTGGGGATGGCTAATGGGATCTGGCCAGGGCTGTAACATAAGGGGGATAAGACCAGAGAGCAAGGGCAGGGGAGTAATGGGAGGAGCTTTATAAGGCAGGTGGGTAAATCTCAGTGGGTAAAATCAGGTGGGCCTTGACAGGAGATTGAGGCAAGCAAATTGCAACCAGGTGAGTAAGAATACGTGGACATGGCAGGAACTTATAGCCAGTTGGGTAACACCAGGATTTGTAGGCAAAGTCATGAAAACTGGGTGAGAAGGGCCAGGAGGTTAATAAGGCCAGATGGATAATGTAAAGTTTGTCATACTGTGAGGATGACATAAGGTGATGATGGCAATCAAATTAATAAGGTTGGCTGAGTTTGGCTAGTTTGCTAAAACCAGGTGTCTAAACCAACTCAAAAAAGGACTATTTCAGTAAACCCGGGCTGTAAAATCAACAGGGGAAACGCCCAGTAGAATTAAAGACAAGTCGCCAAACCAGTCAAATGATGACTGGAGGCAAATACTAGGGGGGTAAGACAGTGTAGGGAAGGCGAGGAGGTGAAGGCCAGCTGAATAAACCAGGTGGTAAACACCAGCAGGGTATGAAGCCAGCAGATTAAGTCATGCTGGCTGAGGCCAGGCAGCTGAAGAGGATGAGTGAGGATGGCTATAACGTTAATGACATGGTTAACCAAAGGTTAAGGACAGTTGTATACAGCAAGTGTGAAGGTCATGTTGGTAAGACTAGGTGGCAAACCCTGGCAACTAATCCAATTTTTAAGGCTATGAGGTTAAACTCCATAAGGTTAAGCCAGGCGAGCAAGGCTAATGGCATCTCACCAGAGAGGGGAATAAGGCCAGTTTATAAGGACAGGGGAGTAGGGCCTTATGGGTAAGATCAGGTGGGTTGTGGTGGCAGCAATTTAAAGCCAGGTGGGTGAGAATAGGTGAATGATGGCGGGAAGTTATGGCCAGGTGGGTAAGACCAGGAATTTTAGGCAAGGAAATTAAGCCTGGATCAGTAACGCCAGCAGTTTCAAAGGGTTACATGGATGAAGCTTATTTAATAACGCCATGAGAATAAGGATGATTAAGACAATGAGGTTAATAAGGTCTGCTGAGTAAGGCAAGGTTGCTAAAACCAGGTGTATAAATTGGTTGAATAAGACTATTTGGGTAACACCAGGCCAGACATTCAAGGGGAAACAGCCAAACGCAACAAAACGAAGTCACTAAGCCAACTAAATCTTAACAGCAGGCTAATACTGGATAGGGATGACAGTGAGAGGAATGCTGGGAGGTGAAGTCCAGCTGAATAAAGCAAGGTGGTCAACACCAGATGGGTGTGAGACCAGCAGATTAAATCATGCTGGCTGAGTCCTGGTGAATACGGTAGTGAGTAAACCCAGGCTGATCGAGACCCGCCTGGCCAATATGGTGAAACCACATCTCTACTACAAATATAAAAATTAGCCGGGCATGGTGACACACACCTGTAATTCCAGCTACTTGAGAGACTGAAGCAGAAGAATCACTGGAACCCGGGAGTCCGAGTTTGCAGTGAGCCAAGATGGCACCACTGCACTCCAGCCTGGGTGACAGAGCAAGACTCCACCTCAAAACAACAGCAACAAAAAGACTAATTTGTAATACCACTGGGTTAGGCTCAGTTGGTAAAATCATTTGGGGGCCAGGTGCAGTGGCTCCCACCTATAATCCCAGCACTTTGGGAGGCTGAGGCAGGCAGATTACCTGAGGTCAGGAGTTTGAGACTAGCCTGGCCAACATGGTGAAACTTTGTCTCTGCTAAAAATACAAAAATTAGCCGGGTATGGTGGCAGATGCCTGTAATCCCAGCTACTCTGGAGGCTTAGGCAGAAGAATCGCTTGAACCTGGGAGGCGGAGATTGCAGTGAGCTGAGATCGTGCCATTGAACTCCACCCTGGGTGACAAGATGGAAATTCCATCTTTAAAAAAAAAAAAAAAAATCAATCGGGCATTCTGGTTGATAAGGACATGAAGTTAATGCTAGTGGGGTAAGGTCAGGTCAGCTGGGTGAGTAAGTCCAGGGGATTCATACTGAATGAGTAAGGTCCAGAAGTTCATAAGGCAGATAGGTAAATCTAAATTGGCTAAACCATGAGGTTAAGACTGGGTCAGGAAACCAAGCAATTGAAAAGGGCAGGTGGCCAAGGTCAGTAAGTTAAGGCCTCCCTGAGTAGAGCTAGGTGGCTAACTCCAAATGGGTAATGCCATGAGGTTAAGTCTAGGCAGATTAATATAGGAGAATAAGGCCATGAGAGTAAGAATGAAAGGTAAAGGCCGGATAGGTAGGCCAGGTTGGTAAGCTATGTTGGTCAACTAGATTGGTGAAGCCATGAGGTTAGAGCCAGGTGGGTAAGTCCAGGTGACTAATTCAAGGTTTCTAAGTTCAGAGGTATGGGGTAACCTAGGGAATAAGGACAGAGTTATTAGTCTAGGGGAGTAAACCCAGGGGTTAAGTCCTGGCAGATAAAACCAGAAGATTAAGGACAGTTGTGTAAATCACGTGAAGGCCATTTGGGTCATGTATGGTCAGTAAGACCAGGTGGGAAAACATGGTGGCTAATCCAGAGTATTGAGGCCATGAGGTTAAGCCCCATAGGGTTAGGTCTGGTGAGGAAGACTAATGGGGTCTGGCCAGGATGGTAAAATGGGGAGGCAAGGACACGGAGTAAAGGCTGGGGAATATGGCCTCATGGGCAAGATCAGGTGGGTCATGACCAGAAATTGAGGCCAGCAAGTTAAACCTAGGTGGGTAAAAACAGGTGGATAAAGATGGGCGGGAACTTATGGCCAAGTGTTTAAGATCAGGACTTTTCGGCCATGAAATTAAGTCTGGGTGAATAAACCAGAAGGTTAATAAGGACGGAAGGATAATGCCAGGCTCCTAACATCATGTGTACCAAATAAGGTGATGAAGCCAAGAAGGTTAGTAAGTTTGGCTGTGTGCGACCAGTTTGTTAAAACCAGGTTTATAATTCCACCTGAATAAAAGACTATTTGGGTAACACCATGTTGGTAAATTAATAGGAGAAACATGCAGGAGAATTAAGGCCCAATCAGTAAGCCATCCAAATAATGACAGGAGGCTAATACTAGGTGGGTACACAGGTGAAGGAAAATCGAGGAGGTTAAGGCAAGCTGAATAAAACCAGGGGGTAGACACCAGATGGGCATGAGGCCAGCAGATTAAGTCATGCTGTCTGAGACCAGGCAGGTGAATATGGCTGGTGAGTATGTCCCTAAGGTTAATAAAGTTGGCTGGGGAAGCCCTAGTGGGTAAGGCTAGATAAATAAGGTCATATGGGAAGGTTAATAGGTCAGGTTTGGGAAAGTAAGGCCAAGGGTCAGGACTAAGGATAATGCCACTAGGTTTAGGCCAGTAGGGCTGGGAGATGTGAGTAAGAGCAGAAGTTGGGACTAATTGTGAAGACCAAATGGGTAAGGCTGGGTAAATAATATCAGTTGGTGATTCGGGTTGGTGAGGACTTGAGGTTAACAACAGTAGGGTAAGGCCAGGGGGGTAAGCCAGGTGAATAATTCCAGGGACTTCACACTGAATGAGTAAGGCCCAGAGGTTCATAAGGCAGTTCGGTAAATCTTAGTTAGCTTAACCATGAGGTTAAGACTGGGTCGTGAAACCAAGCAATTTAAAAGGTCACGTGGCTAAGGCCAGTAAGCTAAGACCTCCCTGAATAGAGCTAGGTGACTAACTCCAAGTGGATAATGGCATGAGGTTAAGGCTAGGCAGATTAATCCAGAAGGGTAAGGCCATGAGAGTAAGAATGAAAGGTAAAGGCTGGGTGAAAAAGCCAGGTTAATAAGCTATGTTGGTCATCTTGGTTGGTGAAGCCATGAGGTTAAGGCCAAATGCGTAAGTTCAGGTGGCTAATGCAAGGTTTCTAAGTCCAGGGGTGGGAGTGTAAATCTAGGGAGTAGGGCAGGGGTATTAGTCTACATTAGTAAACCTAGGAAGGTAAATCTAGGGGTTAAGACCTGGCAGATAAAACTAGAAGATTAAGGACGGATGTGTAAACCAACGTGAAGGTCATTTGAGTGATGCATGGTCAGTAAGACCAGGTGGGAAAACATGGTGGCTAATCCAGGTTGTTGAGGCCATGAGGTTAAGGCCCATAGAGTTAGGTCTGGTGAGGAAGACTAATGGGGTCTGGACAGGGTGGTAAAATGAGGTGGAAGAGGCCAGGGAGTTAAGGCAGGGGACTAAGGCCTGAGGGGCAAGATCAGGTGGGTCATGACCAGAGATTGAGGCCAGCAGATTAAAGCCAGGTGGGTAAGAACAGGTGGATAAAGATGGGTGGATACTCATGGCCAGGTGTGTAAGATCAGGACTTTTAGACCATGAAATTAAGTCTGGGTGAGCAAGGCCAGGAGTTTAGTAAGGACAGAAGGATAATGCCAGGCTCCTAATACACTGTGGACAAGATAAAGTGATGAAGGCAAGAAGGTAGTAAGTTTGGCTGAGTTCAGCCAGGTTGTTAAAACCAGGTATATAAATCCAGCCGAATAAAAGACTATTTAGGTAACATCAGGCTGGTAAATTAATAGAAGAAACATGTGAGATAATTAAGCCAAGTCAGCAAGCCAGCCAAATAATGATAGGAGGCGAGGTGGGTAAGACAGGTGAAGGGAAGGCGAGGAGGTTGAGGCAAGATGAATAAAACTAGGGAGTAGACACCAGATGGGCATGAGGCAAGCAGATTAAGTCATGCTGTCTGAAACCAGGCAGGTGAATACGGCTGGTGAGTATGGCCCTAAGGTTAATAAAGTTGGCTGGGAAAGCCCTACTGGGTAAGTCAATATAAATAAGGCCACATGGGAAGGTCAATAGGTGAGGTCCATGAAAGTAAGGCCAAAGGTCAGGACTTAACTATTAGGTTAAGGCCAATAGAGCTGGGAGATGTAAGACCTGATGTTGGGAATAATTGTGAAGTCCAAATGGGTAAGGCTGGTGTGATTCGGGTTGGTAAGGACGTGAGGTTAACAACAGCGGTTAAGGCCAGATGGGTAAGCCAGGTGGGTAAGTCCAGGGGCTTCATACTGACTGAGGAAGGCCCAGAGACTCATAAGGCAGATGGGTAAATCTCAGTTGGCTAAACTATGAGGCCAGGACACCAAGCAATTTAAAAGGCCAGGTAGTTAAGGCCAGTAAGTTAAGGCCTCCCTGAATAGAGCTACATAGCTAACTCCAAGTGGGTAATGCCCCGAGGTTAAGGCTAGGCAGATTAATCTAGGAGAATGAGGCCATGGGAGTAAGAATGAAAGGTAAAGGCCAGGAGGGAAGGCCAGGTTGGTAAGCTATGTTGGTCATCTAGGGTGGTGAAGCCATGAGGTTAAGGCCAGCTGGGCAAGTCCAGGTGGCTAATGCAAGGTTTCTAAGTCCAAGGGTGGGGAGTAAATCTAGGGAATAAGGGTAGGGTACTAGTGTAGGGGAGTAAACATAGGGAGGTAAATCCAGGGGTTAAGACCTGGCAGATAAAACCAGAAGATTAAGGACTGATGTGTAAACCAACGTGAAGGTCATTTGAGTGATGCATGGTCAGTAAGACCAGGTGGGAAAACATAGTGGCTAATTCATGTTCTTGATACCATGACCTTAAGACCCATATCGTTAACATCTCGTGAGGAAGACTACTGGGGTCTGGCCAGGGTGGTAAAATGAGGAGAGCAAGGTCAGGGAGTAAAGACAGGGGACTAAGACCTCTTTGGCAAGATCAGGTGGGTCATGACCAGAGATTGAGGCCAGCAAATTAAACCTAGGTGGGTAAGAACAGGTGGATAATGATGGGTGGGAACTTATGACCAGGTGTGTAAGATCAGGACTTCTAGGCCATGAAATTAAGTCTGGGTGAGTAAGGCCAGGAGGTTAATAAGGACAGAAGGATGATGCCAGCTCCTAATACCATGTGGACAGGATAAGGTGATGAAGGCAACAAGGTTAGTAAGTTAGGCTGAGTGTGGCCAGGTTGTAAAACCAGGTTTATAAATCCAGCTGAATAAAAGACCATTTGGGTAATACCAGGCAGGTAAATTAATAGGAGGAACATGCAGGAGAACTAAGGCCAAGTTAGCAAGGCAGCAAAATAATTACAGGAGGCTAACGCTAGGTAGGTAAGATAGGTGAAGGAAAGGCCAGGAGGTTAAGACAAGCTGAATAAAACTAGGGGGTAGACACCAGATGGGCATGAGGCCAGCAGATTAAGTTATTCTGTCTGAGATCAGGCAGGTGAATACAGCTGGTGAGTATGGCTTTAAGGTTAGTAATATTGGCTGGGGAAGCCCTAGTGGGAAGGCTATATAAATAAGGGAAGGTCAATAGGTGAGGTCTGGGAAAGTAAGGCCAAGGGTCGGGACTAAGCATAATGCCACTAGATTAAGGCCAGTAGGGCTGGGAGATGTGAGTAAGATGAGAAGTTGGGACGAATTGTGAAGGCTAAATGGAGAAGGCTGGGTAGATAAAATCAGTTGGGTGATTTGGGTTGGTAAAGACATGAGGTTAAGGCCAGTAGTGTAAGGCCAGGTGCATAAGGCTGCAGATTAATGCTGAATGAGTAAGGTCAGGAAGTTAATAAGGCCAGTGGGTAAATTTATTTTGGCAAAACTATAAGGTTAATACCGGGTCAGGAAGCCAAGCCACTGAAAAACCCAGATGGCTAAAGCTAATAAAGTTAAGGCCACTGAGTACGCTAGGTGGGTAACTCCAACTGGGTAATGCTGAGAGGTTAACACTAGGCAGATCAGGCTGGGAGGGTGAGGTTATGTGACTAAGAATAAAACGCTAAAGCCAGGTGAGAAGGCCAGTTTGGTAAGCTGTTGAGGACATCAGGATAAGGTGGGATGGGTAAGTCCAAACCGGAAATGTAACGTGTGTTAAGTCTGGGTGTTGGGGGACATTTAGATAATCAAGGCAGGGAAGTAAGTCCAGGGGAGGAAAGCTAGGGAGGTAAGTTTAGGAAAATTAGACCAGTCACTAAGTCCTGGCAAATAAAACTAGAAGGTTAAAGAAAGCTGTGTGAACTAAGCATGAAACCCATGATGGGTAAGTCTAGGTGGGAAAACTAGGTACGTAATGCAGGTTGTTGAGACTGAGGTGAAGGTCCATAGGTTTAGGCCAGGTTTGGAAAGCTAATGGGTTCTGGCAATGGTGATAAAATGAGGTGGGTTGGCCAAGCATGGTGGCTCACGCCTGTAATCCCAGCACTTTGGAGGCCAAGACAGGCAAATCACGAGGTCAGGAGATAGAGACCATCCTGGCCAACATGGTGAAACCTCATGTCTACTAAAAATACAAAAATTAGGTGGGCGTGTTGGCGCGTACCTGTAATCCTAGCTACTTGTCAGCCTGAGACAGCAGAACCACTTGAACCAGGGAGTCAGAGGTTGCGGTGAGCCGAGATCACACCACTGCAGTCCAACCTGGCAACACAGCAAGACTCCATCTTAAAAAAATAATAATAAAATAAATAAATAAAATGAAGTGGGTAGGGCCAGGGAGTAAAGGAAGGGCAGGAAGGCGCCATGGGCCAGAGTGGTAGGTTTTGACAGCAGATTGAAACCAGCAAATTAAGGCCAGGTTGGTAAGAACAGGAGGATAATGGCGAAAAGTTATGGCCAGGTAGATGAGACCAAGACCGTTAGTAAGTCCAGGAAATTAAGGCTAGGTCAGTAAGGCCACGAGTTTCATAGGGCCACATGGATGAAGTTTGTTTAATAATGCCATGTGGGTAAGGTGATTAAGGAAACAGGGTTAATAATGTCTGCTGAGTAAGGCCAGGTTGTTAAAACCAGGCATTTAAATTTAGCTGAAGAAAAGACTATTTGGGTAACCCCAGGCCAGTAAATCAATGGAGACATTCCCAGGAGGATAAATGCCAAGTGGTCAAGCCAGCTAAATAATGACAGGAAACTGATGCTAGGTGGACAAGACAGTGTGGGGAAGGTGAGGAGGTGAAGGCCAGATGAATTAAGCCAGGTACTCCACACCAGATGGGTGTGAGGCCAGCAGATTATGTCATACTATGCTTACTGAGGCCAGGCAGATGAATATGGCAGGTGAGTATGGCTGTCAGGTTAATAATGTTGGTTTCAGAAGGCCTACTGGGTGAGGCCAGTAGTAGAATGAAGCCAAGTGGGTAAGGCCAAGAAAATACAGCCATGTGAAAAGGCCAACAGGTGAAGGCCAGGAAAGTAAAGCCAGGGCCTGGGACAGCAGACAATGACACTAGCTTAGGGTCAGTAGGGCCGGGACAGCTAAGTAAGATAAAAAAGTTGAGGCTAATTGTGAAGGTGAACTGGGTAAGGCTGGGTAGGTAAAATCAGCTGTGTCATTCTGGTTGGTAAGGACATGATGTTAAGGCTAGCAGGCTAAGGCCAAGTAAGTAAGCCAGGCGCATAAGACCAGGGGATTAATACTGAATGAGTGAGGCCAGGAGGTTAATAAGGTAGGTGGGTAAATTTAAGTTGGCAAAACCATGAGGTTAAGGGTGGGTCAGGTAGCCAAGTTACTTAAAAAGCCAGATGGTTAAGACCAGTAAGTTAAATCCTCCCTGAATGCAACTAGGTGGCTGAGTTTAAGTGGGTAAAGCTAAGAGGTTAAAGCTAGGCATGTTATGCCAGAAGGTTAAGGCCATGTGAGTGAGAGTAGAACATTAAGGCCAGGTAAGAAGGTCAGAGAGGTAAGTTGGTAATCCTGGATGGTAAGGCTGTGAGGTTGAGGCCAGGTGGACAAATTCAGATGGGTAATGCAAGGTGTCTACATCCAGGGAGGGGATATCTAAGGAATAAGTGAAGGGGGAGTCTAGGTGAGTGTACCTAGGGAGGTAAATCCGGGGGTTAAGGCCTGGTAGAAACAACTAGAAGGTTAAAGCTAGGAGGTTCATACTGGATGAGTAAGGCCAGGAGGTTCCTGAGACAGTGGGTAAATCTAAGTTGGCAAAAACGTGAGGTTAAGACCGGTTGGGAAGCCAAGTGATTGAATAGTCTGGGTGGCTTCGGCCAGTAAGTTAAGGCCTTCCTGAATACAGCTAGGTGGCTAACTCCACTTGGATAATGCCAGGAGGTTACTACTAGTCAGACTAGGTCAGGAGGTTAAGGCCATGTGAGTTAGAATAAAAGGTTAAGGCCAGGTGGGAATGCCAGGTTGGTAAGCTATGTTGATCATCCAGGTTGGGAAGGTCATGAGGTCAAGGCCGGGGTGGTAATGCACAATGTCTAAATACGGGGCTGGGGCTGGGGCTGGGGCATGGAGCTAGGGATGAAGCTAGAGAAAAAGGGCAGGGTTTGGAAGATAAAAGCAAAGGAAAAAAATCTAGGGAGGTAACTTCAGGGACTTAAGCCCTGTTAGATAAAAGCAGAAGGCTAAGGACAGTTACATAAACCAAGTGTGGAGGCCATGTGATCACATATGATCACATATGATTAGTAAGACTAGTTGGGAAAACTAGGTAGCTAATCCAGTTGGCTAATCCTTAATCCTTAATCCAGGTGGCTAATCCTAAAATCATGAGGTTAAGACCCATACGGTTAGGCCAGGTGAGGAAGGCTAATGGGGTCTGGCCAGGGCCTTAACATGAGGTAGTTAAGGCCAGAGAGAAAGGGGAGGGGAGCATGGCAGGAGCTTCATTAGGCAGGTGGGTAAATTTTAGCTGATAAAATCAGCTGGCTCTTGATAGGAGATTGAGGCCAGCAAATTACAACCAGATGAGTAAGAACATGTGGACAATGGCGGGAGGTTATGGCCCATCGGGTAAGGCCAAGGTTTTCAGGCAATCATGAAGATTGTGTGAGAAGGGCCAGGAAGTTAATAAGGCCAGATGGCTAATATCAAGTTTGTGATACCATGAGGATAAAATAAGGTGAGGAAGGCAATCAGGTTAATAAGGTTGGCTGAGTTTGGCCAGGTTGTTAAAACCAGGTGTCTAAATCCAGCTCAATAAAGGACTATTTCAGTAACTCCAGGTTGTGAAATCAAGAGGGGAAACACCCATTAGGATTCGCAGCAAGCTGCCAAGCCAGACGAATGGTGACTGAAGGAAAATAGCAGGTGAGTAACTGTGGGGAAGGTGAGGTGAAGGCGAGCTGAATAAGCCACGTGGTAAAGATCAGTAGGGTATGAAGCCAGCAGATTAAGTCATGTTGGCTGAGGCCAGGCAGCTGGAGAGGGCAGGTGAGTATGGCCATGAGGTGAATGACATGGTTAACCAAAGCTTAAGGAGAGCTGTATGCAACAAGTGTGAAGGCCATGTTTGGTAAAACTAGGTGGGAAAACCTGGCAGCTAATTCAATTTGTTAAGGTTATGAGTTACAGCCCATAGGGTTAAGGCAGGTGGGTGAGGCTAATGGGGTCTCACCAGAGAGGGGTTAAGGCCAGGGTTTTTTTTTTTCCCAATATTTAAAGTTTTATACTTTATAACTTTATTGTTATTTGGAGGAGATGTTTGGCATAGAAAAATGCATTATTTGGTATGATGCTGAAGTTTCACATACAATTATTTCTTGATTATCTATTTGCAAACTAAAATATAATGTACATTTCACTTTAATGGGGAAAACTCAGCATATTTATGTATACTTTCAATATCTTTGTTGGTGGAAATTCTATTTTCCTGAAAATCTTAGCAGATAAGGGCAGATATGTCATGAAATACTTTGACACTTTTGTAAGCTCCTTTTATTTTGCTCAGGTCAGAAGTGATGATGCAGTCATAGAGATGGAGAATCTTCAATCGTCTACAATTTTTGCAGAGTTTTTCAACTGCATCCAGGGTGACATTCTAACAGAAACTGAGTTTTACACATTCCAAACTAATATGACAATAATTAGCCACTGAACAACCTCTTTATTTCAGAGTCAAAAAGGCCTCTTCTTGGATAAGGATCTCTGTATAACCTAAATCACTAGTTCTCAAAGATAGATGAAACCAGACGGCTAAGGACAGTCATGTTAACCAAGTGTAAAGGCCATATGGGTCATGTAGGGTTGGTAAGACTAGTTGGGAAGGCTGGGTAGCTAATCCAGGTTGTTAGGGCCATGAAGTTAAGGCCCATAGGGTTAGGCCAGGTGGGGAAGGCTAATGTGTTATGGCCCAAGGCCATAAAATGAGGTCGGTAAGACCAGGGATTAACGGCAGTGGAGTAAGGCCTCACAGGCCAGATCATATGGGTCTTGACCAGAGATCAAGGCCAGCAAATTGAAGCTTGGTGGGCAAGAACAGGTGGATAATGGTGAGTGGGAAGTAATGGCCAGGTGGGTAAGGGAAGGACTTTTAGACCAGGAAATTAAGACTTGGTGAGAATGGCCAGGAGGTTAATAAAGCCAAATAGATAAAATGCCAGGTTCGTAATACCTTCGTAATGATGATGAGATAAGGTGATGAAGCCAATGAGCTTAGGAAGTTCTGCTGAGTGCAGTAAGGTTGCTAAAACCAGGTGGTTCAATCCAGCTGAAGAGAAGACTATTCTCAGGCCTGGAAATCAATGAGGGAAACACCCAGTCAGATTAAGGGCAATTCTCCAAGCCAGCCAAATGACGACTCAAGGGTAACATTAGGTGGGCAAGACAGTGTGGGGAAGGCAACAAGGTGAAGGCCAGCAGTATAAAACTAGGTGGTAAACACCAGGTAAGTATGAGACCAGGAGATTAAGTCTTGATGGCTAAAGCCAAGCAGGTAAAGAGGGTAGGTGAATATGGCCCTAAGGTTAATGAGGTTGGGTAGGGAAGGCCTACAGGGTAAGGCCAGGTAAATATGGCCACTGGGAGTGCCACCAGCTGAAGACCAGGGAAGGAAAGCCAAAACCCAGGACAGAGGATAATGACAGCAGGTTAAGACCAGTAGGGCTGGGACAATTGAGGAAGACTAGAAGGTTGACACTAATTGTGAAGGCCAACTGGGTAAGCTGGGAGGTAAAATCAGCTAGGTGATTTGGGTTGGTAAGGATGGGTCATTGACAGCACGAGGGTAAGGACAGGTGGGTATGGTAGGTGCATAAGGCCAGGAGATTCATACTGGATGAGTAAGGCCAGCAGGTTCATAAGACAGGTCGGTAAATCTAAGTTGGCAAAACCATGAGGTTAAGACCTGGGTCAGGAAGCCAAGTGACTGAAAAGAACCTAATGGCTTAGGCCAGTAAGTTAAGACCTTCCTGAATAAAGGTAGGTGACTAACTCCCCTGGGTAATGGCAAGAGGTTACTACTAGGCAGACTAGGTCAGGAAGTTAAGGCCAGGTGAATTAGAATGAAAAGTTAACCTGGGAATGCCAGGTTGTAAGCTATGTTGGTCATCCAGATTAGGCAGGTCATGAGGTTAAGGCCAGTTGGGTAATGCAAGATGTCTAAATATGGGCCTGGGGCTGGGGCATGGAGTTGGGGGTAAAGTTAGGGAAAAGGGCAGGGGGATGATAAAAGCAGATAATAAAACCTAGGGAGCTGAATCCAGGAGCTTAAGGCCGGTTAGATAAAAGCAGAAGGCTAAGGACAGTTACGAACACCAAGTGTGGAGGACATGTGGGGCACATATGATCAGTAAGACTAGTTGAGAAAACTAGGTGGCTAATCCAGGTTGTTAAGGCCATGAGGTTAAGACCCTAGGGTTAAGCCAGTTGGGGAAGGCTAATGGGGTCTGGCCAGGGTGTTAACATGAGGTGGATAAGGCCAGAGAGCAAGGGGAGGGGAGCATGGCAGGAGCTTCATAAAGCAGGTAAGTAAATCTTAGCTGATAAAATCAGCTGGGTCTTGATGGGAGAGTGAGGTCAGCAAATACAACCAGGTGAGTAAGAACATGTGGATAATGGCAGGAAGTTACGGCCAGTTGGGTAAGGCCAGGATTGTTAGGCAAAGTTATGAAGAGTGGGCGAGAAGGGCCAGGAGGTCAAGAAGGCCAGATGGATAACGTCAAGTCTGTCATACCATGAGGATAAATTAAGGTGATGAAGGCAATCAGCTTAATAAGGTTGGCTGAGCTCGGCCAGGTTGTTAAAACCAGATGTCTAAACCCAGCTCAAAAAAGGACTGTTTCAGTAACCCCAGGCTGTGAAACCAACACGGGAAACACCCAGTAGGGTTAACGGCAAGTTGCCAAGCCAGTCGAATGATGACTAGAGGCAAATACTAGGTGGGTAAGACAGTGCAGGTAAGGCGAGGAGGTGAAGGCCAGCTGAATAAACCAGGTGGTAAACACCAGCAGGGTATGAAGCCAGCAGATTAAGTCATGCTGGCTGAGGCCAGGCAGCTGAAGAGGGTGGGTGAGTATGGCCATAAGGTTAATGACGTGGTTAACCGAAGGTTATGGAAGGCTGTACACACCATGTGTTAAGGCCATGTTTGGTAAGACTAGGTGGCAAACCCTGGCAGCTAATTCAATTTGTAAGGCTATGAGTTTAAAGCCCATAAGGTTAAGCCAGGTGAGTAAGGCTAATGGGGTCTCACCAGAGAGGGGAGTAAGGACAGGGGAGTAAGGCCTCATGGGTAAGATCAGGTGGTTCATGGCGGCAGATTGAAGCCAGCAAATTAAAGCCAGCTGGGTGAGAATAGATGGATGATGGTGGGAAGTTATGGCCAGGTGGGTAAGGCCAGGACTTTTAGTCTAGGAAATTAAGCCTGGATCTTATGGGCAGGAGTTTCAAAGGGCTACATGGAAGAAGCTTGTTTAATAATGCCATGAGAATAAGGATGATTAAGACAATGAGGTTAATAAGGTCTGCTAAGTAAGGCAAGTTTGCTAAAACCAGGTGTATAAATTGGCTGAATAAGACTATTTGGGTGACACAAGGCCAGTCAGTCAAGGGAAAATACCCAAGTACATTAAAGTGAAGTCACTAAGCCAGGTGAATAATAACCGGAGGGTAGTACTGGATAGGGACGACAGTGAGAGGAACACTGGAAGGTGAAGGCCAGCTGAACAAAGCAAGGTGGTCCACACCAGATGAGTGTGAGACCAGAAGATTAAATCATGCTGTCTGAGGCCTGGCAGGTGAATATGGTAGGTGAGTAAGCCCAGGCTGCTCGAGTCCTGCCTGGCCAATATGGTGAAACCAGGTCTCTACTACAAGTACGAAAACTAGCCAGGCGTGGTGGTGCACGCCTGTAATTCCAGCTACGTGAGAGGCTGAAGGAGGAGAATTACTTGAGCCCGAGTCCAACGTTGACTCAATTACTTGAGTCCGAGGTTGCAGTGAGCCAAGATGGCACCACTACAATCCAGCCTGGGCATCTAAGCAAGACTCTGCCTCAAAACAACAATAACAAAAGACTAATTGTGCATACCACTGAGTTAAGCTTGGTAGGTAAAATCAATTGGGGGCCAGGCACAGTGGCTCACACGTATAATTCCAGCACTTTGGGAGGCCAAGGCAGGCAGATTACCTGAGGTCGGGAGTTTGAGACTAGCCTGGCTGACATGGTGAAACTTCATCTCTACTAAAAATACAAAAATTAGCCAGGTGTGGTGGCAGGCACCTGTAATCCCAGCTACTCTAGAGGCTTAGGCAGAGAATCGCTTGAACTTGGGAGACGGAGGTTACAGTGAGCCAAGATCGTGCCATTGCACTCCAGCCTGGGTTACAAGATGGAAATTCCATCTCAAAAAAAAAAAAAAAAAAAATCAATTGGGCAATTCTGGTTTGTAAGGACATGAGCTTAATGCCAGTAGGGTTAGGCCAGGTTAGTAAGCCAGGTGAGTAAGTCCAGGGGATTCATACTGAATGAGTAAGGCCCAGAGGTTCATAAGGCAGATGGGTAAATCTAAGTTTGCTAAACCATGAGGTTAAGACTGGGTCAGGAAACGAAGCAATTTAAAAGGCCAGGTGGCCAAGGTCAGTATGTTAAGGCCTCCCTAAGTAGAGCTAGGTGGCTAACTCCAAGTGGGTAATGCCATGAGTTTAAGGCTAGGCTGATTAATCCAGGAGAATAAGGCCATGAGAGTAAGAATGAAAGGTAAAGGCTGGGTGGGAAGACCAGGTTGGTAAGCTATGTTGGTCATCTTGGCTGGTGAAGACATGAGGTTAAGGCCAGGTGGGTAAGTCCAGGTGGTTAATGCAAGGTTTCTAAGTTCAGGGGTGAAGGGTAAACCTAGAGAATAAGGGCAGGAGTATTAGTCTAGGGGAATAAACCTAGGGAGGTAAATCCAGGGGTTAAGACCTGGCAGATAAAACCGGAAGATTAAGGACAGTTGTGTAAACCAACATTAAGGCCATTTGGGTCATGTATATACGGTCAGTAAAACCAGGTGAGAAAACATGGTGGGTAACCCAGGTTGTTGAGGCCATGAGGTTAAGGCCCATGGGGTTAGGTCTGGTGAGGAAGATTAATGGGGTCTTGCCAGGGGGGTGAAATGAGGGAGGAGAGGCCAGGGAGTAAAGGCAGGGAACTAAGGCCTCATGGGCAACATCAGGTGGGTCATGACCAGAGATTGAGGCCAGTAAATTAAACGTAGGTGGGTAAGAACAGGTGGATATTGGTGGGTTGGAACTTATGGCCAGGTGTGTAAAACCAGAACTTTTAGGCCATGAAATTAAGTCTGGGTGAGTAAGGCCAGGAGATTAATAAGGACAGAAGGATAATGCCAGGCTCCTAATATCATGTGGACAAGATAAGGTGATGAAAGCAAGAAGGTTAGTAAGTTTGGCTGAGTGCAGCCAGGCTTTTAAAACCAGGTTTATAAATCCAGCTGAATAAAAGACTATTTGGGTAACACCAGGCTGGTAAATTAATAGGAGAAACATGCAGGAGAATTAAGGCCAAGTCAGCAAGCCAGCCAAATAATGACTGGAGGCGAATACTAGGTGGGTAAGACAGGTGAAGGGAAGGTAAAGAGGTTAAGGCAAGCTGAATAAAACTAGGGGGTAGACACCAGATGGGCATGAGGCCAGCAGATTAAGTCATGCTGTCTGAGACCAGGCAGGTGAATACAGTTGGTGAGTATGGCCCTAAAGTTAAGCAGGTCAGGTGGGGAAGGCCTACTGGGTAAGGCCAGATGAATAAGGCCACATGGGAAGGTCAATAGGTGAGGGCTGGGAAAGTAAGGCCAGGGGTCAGGACTAAGCACAATGCCACTAGGTTAAGGCCAGTAGGGCTGGGAGATGTGAGTAAGACCAGAAGTTGGGACTAATTGTGAAGGTCAAATGGGTAATGCTGGTTAGATAAAATCAGTTGGGTGATTCGGGTTGGTAAGGACATGAGGTTAAGGCCAATAGGGTAAAGCTAGGTGGGTAAGCCAGGTGCATAAGGTCAGCAGATTAATGCTCAATGAGTAAGGTCAGGAGGTTAATAAGGCCAGTGGGTAAATTTATTTTGGCAAAACCATGAGGTTAACACCGGGTCAGGAAGCCAAGTGACTGAAAAAGCCAGGTGGCTGAAACTAGTAAATTTAAGGCCAGCAAGTACAGCCAGGTGGATACCTCCAACTGGGTAAGGCTGAGAACTTAACGCTAGGCAGATTCTGCTAGGAGGTTGAGGCCATGTGACTAAGAATGAAAGGCTAAGGCCAGTGAGAAGGCCAGGTTGGTAAGCTATGGAGGCCATGAGTTTCAGGCCAGATGGGGAAATCCAAATAGGAAATGTAAGGTGTGTTAAGGTTGGGTGTGGGAGGAAATCTAGGTAAGAAGGGCAGGGAAATAAGTCCAAGGGAGGAAACCGAGGGAGGTAAGTTTTGGAAAGTAAGACTGAGGGCTAAGTCTTGGTAAATAAAACCAGAAGGTTAAGGACAGCTGTGTAAACTAAACATGAAACTCACAATGGGGAAGACTTAGCCTAGGTGGGAAAACTAGGTAGGTAATCCAGGTTGTTGAGACCACATGGTTAAGGCCCACAGGTTTAGGCCAGGTCTGGAAAACTAAAGGGTTCTGGCAAGGGTGATAAAATGAGGTGGGTAAGGCTAAGTAATAAAGAAAGGGCAGTAAGGGGCCATGGGCAAGACCAGGTAGGTCTTGACAGCAGATTGAGGCCAGCAAATTAAAGCCAGGTGGGTAAGAATGGGTGGATAATGGCAAGAAGTTATGGCCAGGTAGATAAGACCAAGATCATTAGTTAGGCCAGGAAATTAAGCCTGGATCAGTAAATCCAGGAGTTTCATAGGGTCACACGGATGAACCTTGTTTAATAATGCCATGAGGGTAAGGTGATTAAGGAAGTGAGGTTAATAATGTCTGGTGAATAAGGCCAGATTGTTAAAACAAGGCATTTAAATTTAGCCAAAGAAAAGACTATTTGGGTAACCCCAGGCCAGTAAATCAATGGAGACATTCCTTGTAGGATTATGCCAAGCCAGCTAAATAATGACAGTAAACTAATACTAGGTGGGCAAAACAGTGAGGGGAAGGTGAGGAGGTGAAGGCCAGATTAATTAAACTAGGTAGTCAGCATCAGATGAGTATGAGGCCAGCAGATTAAGTCATGTTATGCTGGCTGAGGCCAGGCAGGTGAATATGGCAGGTGAGTATGGCTGTCACGTTGATAATGTTGGTTGCAGAATGCCTACTGGGTGAGGCCAGTAGTTGAACAAGGCCAAGTGGGTAGGGCCAAGAAAATATAGCCATGTGAGAAGGCCAATAGGTGAAGTCCAGGAAAGTAAAGCCAGGGGCAGGGACAGCAAATAATGACACTAGGTTAAGGCCAGTAGGGCTGGGACAGCTAAGTAAGGTCAGAAGGTTGAGACTAATTGTGAAGGCCAACTGGGTGAGGCTGAGTAGGTAAGATCTGGTTGGTAAATATATGATGTTAAAGCCAGTAGGGTAAAGCCAGGTGGGTAAGTCAGGTGCACAAGGCCAGGGGATTAATACTGCATGAGTGAGGCCAGGAGGTTAATAAGGTAGGTGGGTAAATCTAAGTTGGCAAAACCATGAGGTTAAGGCCAGGTCAGGAAGCCAAGCTATTTAAAAGGCCAGATGGGGAAGGCCAGTAAGTTAAAGCCTCCCTGAATACGACTAGGTGGCTGAGTTTAAGTAGGTAAAGAGGATGTCCATGTGAGTAAGAATGGAAGGATAAGGCCAGGTTGGTAAGCTCAGTTGGTAATCCAGATTGGTAAAGCCATGAGTTTAATGCCAGTTGGGCAACTCCAGACGGGTTTAGAAGGGTATCTAAGTCTGGGGAGGGGAAATATAGAGAATAATGGAAGGTGGACAAGTCCAAAGGAGTCAACCTAGGCAGATAAATCCAATGGGGTATGGCCCAGGGATTAAGGCCTGTAGATAAAACCAGAAGGTTAAGGACATTTGGGTAAGGCCCATAGGGGTAAGCCAGGTGGGACAGTCTAATGAGGTGTGCCCAGTGTAGTAAAATGAGGTGGGTAAGGCCAGGGTGTAAGACCTCATGGGTAAGATCAGTTGGATACTGACCAGAGAATGAAGCCAGCAAATTAAATAACTGGTTATAAACAGGTGAACACTGGCAGGATGTTATGACCAGGCTGGTAAGCCCAGTTCTTCTAGGCCAGAAAATTAAGACTGGGTAAATAAGGCCAGGAATTTAATAAGGCCAGGTGGATAAAGCCAGATTATGAGGATAAGATAAGGTGATTAAGGCCATCAAGTTAATAACATCTGGTGAGTAAATCCAGGTTGTTAAAACCAGGTGTTTAAATTCAGCTGAATAAAAAACTATTTGGTTAACACACCAGGTGGTTAAATCAATGGGGAAACTTCTCAGAGGATCAAGGCCAAGTCAGTAAGCCAGTTAAATGACAGGAGGCTAATTATACATGAATGGGACACAGAGGGTACTGTTTAGAGATGAAGTCTCGCTGAGTCAAGGTAGGTGGTTAACAACAGATGGGTATAAGACCAGAAGATTAAGCCATGCTAGGTGAGGCCAGGCAGGTGAGTATGGTCATAGGTTTAAGAAGGTTGGCCGGGCACGGTGGCTCACGCCTGTAATCCCAGCACTTTGGGAGGCTGAGGCGGGTGGACCATAAGGTCAGGAGATCAACACCATCCTAGCTAACACGGTGAAACCCCGTCTCTACTAAAAATACAAAAAATTAGCCGGGCGTGCTGGTGGCCGCCTGTAGTCCCAGCTACTCAGGAGGCTGAGGGAGGAGAATGGCGTGAACCTGTGAGGCAGAGCTTGCAGTGAGCCATGATTGCGCCACTGCACTCCAACCTGGGTGACAGAGCGAGACTCTGTCTCAAAAAAAAAAAAAAAAGGCGGCCACGTGGGTAAGGCCTAGTGGGTCAGGCCAGAAGGCAAGTAAGGCCAAGTGGTTAAGGCCAGGTAGATAAGGCCAGGAAGTGAAGGCCAGCTCTATAAAGCTATGTGGTTAACATCAGGTGTGTAAGTTGAAGAGGTTAAGGTAGGTGGGTAAAATTCAGTTTGTAAGGACAGGAGATTAAGGCCAAAAGATTAAGGTCACATGGGTAAGGCCAGAGGTTAAGACCAGGAATCTATAGCCGTGTGGGTCAGACTGGAATGTTAAAAGACAGCTGTGAAGGCTCTGTAAATGAGGCTGGGCGGTTCAAACCAGAAGGTTAACATCAGGTGAATAACATCAGCTGTTTGAGGTTGAGTGGGGATGTCCGAGAAGTTAAGGCCAACTGGGCAATGCCAGGAAGTTAATGTCAGGTAGGCATGTCCTGGAAGTTGAGTTTTTAGCCAGGTCTGAGCCATACCTGGGTTCCACGTTCAGCAATTGTAGTATTCCTCGCTTATCTGCAGTTTTGCCTTTTATGGTTTCAGTTTCACATGGCCGAGCGTCTCCAAAAATATTCAATGGAAAATTCCAGAAGTAAAGAATTCATAACTTTTAAATTGCAGGCAATTCTGAGTAGCGTAATGAAAATTACACCATTTCTAGCTGTCCTGCTCTGTCCTGTCAGCAACATCAATTATCCATTTGTCCAGCATAATTGGACAGAGATTGATGTGTTCGAGTAACCTTTATTTTGTTTAATAATGGCCCCGGCCAGGCATGATGGCTCTAGCCTGTATTCCCAGCACTTTAGGAGGCAAAAATGAGCCCAGGATCAGTTGGAACATACGAGTTTCAGACCAGCCTGGGCAACATAGTGTGAGTCCATCTCTGCAAAAAATTATTTTTTTAAATTAGCCAGGCTGGGCACGTAATCCCAGCACTTTGGGAGGCTGAGGTGGGCAGATCACGAGGTCAGGAGTTCGAGACCAGCCTGGCCAACAAGGTGAAACCCCATATCTACTAAAAAATACAAAAATTAGCCAGACACGGTGGCGCATGCCTGTAGTCCCAGCTACTCAGGAGGTTGAGGCAGGAGAATTGCTTGAACCCGGGACATGGGGGCAGAGATTGCAGTGAGCCAAGATCGTGCCACCGTACTCTAGCCTGGGCGACAGAGTGACACTCTGTCTCAAAAAAAAAAAAAAATTACCCAGGCATGGTGGTGCATGCTTGTGGCCCCAGCTACTTTGGAGGCTCAGGTGGGAGTATTGCTTGCGCCGAGATATCAAGGCTGCAGCGAGCCATGAGTATGCCACTGCATTCCAGCCTGAAAGACAGAATGAGATCCTGCCTCATAAATAAATAAATAAATAAATAATGCTCCAAAGCAAATGAGTAGTGATGCTGACATATTGTCCTAATTATTCTACTTTATTCTTGTTGATCTGTCACTGTGCTTAATTTCATAATTAAACTTTAACATAGGTATGTATGTATAGAAAAAGAGCAGTATATCTAGAGATCAGCATTAGCTGTGGTTTCAGGCATCCTCTGGGGTCTTGGAACACATCTCGGAGGATGAGAGGGGACCACTTACTGTACAGTGTGAGGGGATCGCTCCTCATCTTCAGCGTCCCCTGCTTCTCATAGGGATTCCCCTGTCTCTGAACGTTGGTCTGGATATCTGTGAGGCTCTTAGTGCAGCACATATAAGGCCACTATTTCAAGTTAGTGAATCTCTTGTACAATCACCGTCATAGTCTACTGGAGTCACTGGGACTAACTTACCTGCACACTGGACAAACAGTAGCTGTCAAAGGACGGCTGCCTTCTCACTTGATCAGTGTCAAGGCCATGCCGGCCCCCAGGTCCCTTGCAGATTATTGTTCTCCATGACAACCCCATTTCATAACTCCATAAAAGGATCATTTTGCTACTGACTTCTTTCTTCACCATGACAACTTACAAATGAAGGAACACTGTGTAAACTGCACAGGATCAGGAACTGCAGGTGGGAGGTGGTGGCGTTCCCTGCCTTTGGTAGGAAACTGGGTTTACACATTGGTAGAGATGGGTGGAGCAGAGGCTGCTCCTCATCCCCGTGGCAGCAGAACATGCAGAAGACACCTCAGAAACGGGATCTGTTCACTGCCTAGTGCTGAGTCCTGCCTCAGTGGAACTCCGGCAAGTTGGGCCCCATCACAGAGGGACAATGCCCAAGGATGCAGCACGCTCACACATTGTTGTTGCTTAAAGAAATCAGTTTCTAATAGAGTAGGTCCTCTGCATTCTGGGATTCAAACAACCTTGGATCAAATAATTCGGAAAAATGAACACAAAATAACAAAACAAAACAAAACAAAAATACAAGCAAAAACACTGTAATATCTATTTACACAGCAAAAAATTGCCTCTACCCCGCTCCTGACAATGTTGTGTAAGCCTCGCGGAATCCGAGACCCTGGTTTGTAACCTCCCATGTCCTGTCCTATTTGAGTCTGGTTCTCCACTGTCACTTTAGACATTAAAATGGTCCAAGGTCATCCAACAACTTAATCAATGAATGCCATTATCAATACAAGAATATACATCCAATTATAGCCTCATCATGATTTAATATTAAGTTAGTCTTACAGGTCAATGTTTAGTCAATCATACAACCACAAAGATGGACTTGAAAAAATTGTTACACCACCCGAAACATGCCATTCACAGGAGTCTTTCTTCCTTACATTTCATAGCACATAGGCTATCGCCTACAAGAACTTGATAATGAGCATCAAAACACAAATTGTTATATTTTTTAAATATGTTGCTGAAATTGCTATTTTTTTTTAAGATAAGTGCTCTTGACTTATTTTCCTATGAAGAATTTATACTCAAGATGCAAACCTACCAAGAAGTCAAGCTGCCAAAAAAATCAGTGTATAAACTGATGGCAAATGAAGTCAGCTACAACTATCCTTAATTTCTCTTAGAAAAACCATGCTCAACCATTTGTGTTTGTAGTTACTGGAAATAAAAGTTAACTATTCTCTTCTATCTTTTATTAAACTATACCATTAGTAGTGGCAATAAAAGTAAAACATGTGTTCCCAAAAAACATCACTGCTGGAAAAAGCCAAAGCAATTAAATATAAGAACTAAAAGTTTGTTTTTCTTCTTTTTTCTTTTTGAGATGGAGCTTCACTCTTGTTGCCCAGGCTGGAGTGCAGTGGTGTGACCTCGGCTCACTGCAACTTCCGCCTCCTGGGTTCAAGCGATTCTCCTGCATCAGCCTCCCAAGTAGCTGGGATTACAGGCATCTGCCACCACTCGTGGCTAATTTTTGTATTTTGTATTTTGATAGAGATGGGGTTTGCCATGTGGGCCAGGCTGGTTTTGAACTTCTGACCTCAGGTGATCTGCCCACCTCAGCCTCCCAAAGTGCTGGGATTACAGGCATGAGCCACCGCGCCTGGCTGAGAACTACAAATTTGAATACAATGACTTTGCTTCATTTAGCACATCTTTCTAGTGCTCACTGAGTGCCAGGCTTTACAAATGCCACTGATTTAAGCTCAGGAGCAACCGTGGAAGGGGGTCCTATTACTGCCATCTTTTAAAAAAAATGCACAAGTGACCACAATTCTTGTAACCCTGAAGTTGCACTCGTTGCCCACACAACAGATGCAAACTCCTAAGCAAGAAAGAGGCTGTGCAGAAAGGAGATGGTGCCCCGCCCACCCTGCCTCCCACTACTGCCCCTCCAGCTTCGCCTCCCAGTCACTCAACACCCTGGCCACATGGCCCTGTGGTGACTGTGTCATGTGCTCAGTCCAGGAGACTCTTCCTCTGGAGATCTATAGGACCCCCACGAGGGCACTGATGAAAGGAGGTGTGAAGACATTCTGGTTACTCTGGAAGGTCCCTGTGTGGAAGGAATGTGGGGTCAGCACACAGGTGGAAGAGCAGCCAGGCTGGGCACAAACCCACAACCTCAGTGCAGCCTGTGCAAACCTCCCACTTCCGCTCACCCCTCCCGGCTTGACTCTTCTCACACTTTCTAATTTACTGTACACTTTACTTATTTTTTATTGCCTATTATTCCCCAACTGAAGTATGAACTCTGTAGGGGCAGGAATTTTGCCAGGTAAGAAAAGTGCTGAAGCAAGTGCCCTGTAGTCTGGACAGAACAGGCCCAGGAGGGGTCAGGGAGATGCAAGCAGAGGGTCAAAACTTAAAGGGCTGCCTCATAAATAATTCGGGCTTGAGGACCCTCGGGTCCTCATCACAAGTTCTGATCTATGCCACTGTGGCAGGAAAGCATGCAAAGATGATTGTAAACAAATCATCGTGGTTGAGTTCTAATAAAACGATGCTCCAATAAAAAACTACTGACAAGAACAGGCGGTGAGCAGGATCTGGCCCCAGTCAGGGGCTTCCTAGCTGAAATGCAGGTGATGTTCCAGCACAGAAGAAAGAAAACACCAAGATGGGGGCCAAATAACAGTAGGAAAGAGGAGAAATTTTAGTAAGTATAATAATGACACAAAATCTGAAAATGAGGCCACAGAACAAGAACATTACAACCAATCTCATTTGTAGATATTTATTACCAGGCACATTGAAAACAACTACTAATGGGGAACTGGAGACAAAGCCACACATGGACACATTAGCAATCTGCACATATTACTGGCCACACTGCCTCAGGAACGCACATGGTAAGGTTAGCGCCCACTCTGACCAAGTGTTTCCCCACACATACATTTCAGCTCCATAACCAGCATCATGATTAGTCAAAGGTCAGAAGCAAAGGACAGGCAGGAATGCTGAAACCACCTGATGGTAGCTGCACCAGTTCCACAAGGTAATACAAAGACACAGACAAATTCATCACTCTATGCCTCCATGAACATCAATGGAAAAAATATTATATCAGTAGCTTTCCTGTACATGACCAATAACATGGTAGAAAAAATAAAAAATCCTTTTCACAATAGCCGTCCAAACACAAATTACCCAGGAATAATTGTAATATTAAAAAAGTATGCAGAGCCAAGAAGAAAGCTCCCTAACTTCACTGAGGGATACATTTAATGACTGGAAGAAACATATCCCATGTTATAAAGCAGAAAACACTAATGCTGTAAATTAAAATGCATAATACATGCACTTTTAATCAATACCACAAATGTTGGGTGTGATTTTAAGGAGCTGAGAAACAGATTTAGGGCAGGGTGCAGTGGCTCACACCTGTAATCCCAGCACTTTGGAAGGCCAAGGCAGGCAGATCATTTGAGGTCAGGAGTTAGAGACTAGCCTGGCCAATATGGTGAAACCCTGTCTCTACTAAAAATACAAAAATTAGCCGGTGTGGTGGCAGGCACCTCTAATCCCAGCTACTCGGGAGGCTGAGGCAGGAGAATTGCTTGAACCCAGGAGGCGGAGGTTGCAGTGAGCCAAGATCGTGTCACTGCACTCCAGCCTGGGCGACAGAGCAAGACTCTGTCTCAAAAAAATGAAATAAAATAAAATGTCCAACAGACAATGAAAAAATTCCCAAGCAGACATGAAGGAAAAGTTATGACCAAAAAGCACAACCACAAAAACAGACACACAGGGATCAGGATGATGAAATGGCCAGGAGTAAACCCTAAAAAAATCTATCATTAATATGTTCAAGATATTAAAGATCAAGGTTGAGAATTTCAACAAAGGAACTAAAAACCATAAAAGACATCAAAAGGAAGTTCCAGAGCAAAAAAAAATACATTAATTGTACAGTAACTCCTCACTTAACAGAAACTGTGTCTTTAAGCAAATGTACAAATAACAAAAGGAATCTTAGCATAGGCTAATTAATATAAACCAGAGTTAAATTCCTCCAGCATATTTCTGGTCACAAAAATGTCACCAAACTTCTAAAGAAAGATTAAAAACATTTCTAACATTATACATTAAAATAAATATGAGCTATATATCCACTGAAGATTAATAAAAACAAGAGGATTACTGAATTTTTGGTGAATGATTGCGTGATGGTGATTGTAGAGGTGGTAGGTTAAAATCAATAGGCTGGGTACGGTGGCTCAGGCCTGTAGTCCCAACGCTTTGGGAGGCCAAGGTCGGTGGATCACCTGAGGTCAGGAGTTTGAGACCAGCCTGGCGAATATGGTGAAATTCCATCTGTACTAAAAATACAAAAATTAGCCAGGTGTGGTGGAACGTGCCTGTAGTCCCAGCTACTTGGGAGGCTGAGACAGGAGAATGCTTGAACCTGGGAGGCAGAGGCTGCAGTGAGCCAAGATTGTACCACTGCAGTCTGGCCTGGGCAACAAAGAGAGACTCCATCTCAAAAAATAAATAAATAAATAAAAATAAAACAAATGTTTGCAAAACCACAGTTGGAGGGAGCACCTCCTACCACACCACACAGTCATGATCACAAATATGGTGACTGGATGCTTTCGGACCACATTGTTTATTGTCATGCATTTGTAAAATTATCTTACGTTTTAGGAATTTTTATTTCATGATAATTTGCATTTATTCGTTTTCCAACCTGCTTATTGCATTTCAGGGTCTCGGGTAGCCGGAGCCTATCCCAGCAGCTCATGGCACAAGGCACAAACCGATCCTGGCCAAGACGCCATCCCATAGCAGGGAGCTCTCATGTATGCCCACTCTCACTCACTGAGACTGTGACCAGAGACCCACCAATTCACCTCAGGGGTGCAGCTTAGGATATGGGAGGAAACCTGAGTACTAAAAGAAAACTCATAGACAAGAGGAGAACATGCAAACAAAACCCAGACAGCAGCCGTGGCCCTGGCTGACAGCTTTGTTTTCTCATCAGTGTTATAACAAAATGAAGTTATTTGAGGACCTGCTGTAGATGAGACGAAGCTAGAGAAAATATCGAGGTTTCAGGAGTTCAAATTCAGCCTAGGCAACAGAATGAGATGCAGTCTTTGTAAAAATAATTTTTTAAGCTGGGTGCGGTGGCTCACGCCTGTAATTCCAGCACTTTGGCAGGCCAAGGTGGGCAGATCACCTGTGATCAGGAGTTCAAGACGAGCCTGGCCAACATGGTGAAGCCCTGTCTCTACTATAAAGTACCAAAATTAGCCAGGCATGGTGGCAGGCACCTGTTATCCCAGCTACTCAGGAGGCTGAGGCAGGAGAATTGCTTGAACCCGGGAGGCAGAGGTTGCTGCCAGCCGAGATCGTTCAGCTGCACTCCAGCCTGGGCGAAAGAGCAAGACTGTCTCAAAAACAAACACACAAGCAAACAAACAAAAACGAAGGCACACAAAATGATGTAAAAACCCCTAACAAATGTGTAATTTGAATGGAAGAAGGAAAAAGAGACGAATGCAGAAGCAATATTCCAATAGAAATAGGCAGAATAATCAATCAATAACCTCTTCATCAAAAGAAACCCTTACAAATTTTAAAAAAGCAACTCAGAGACAGGGACGACATATTTGCAATACATAGACATGAGCTAGGTGTATGTCCAGAATAGACAAAGAAGCCCTACAAATCACCATACAAAAACAAATAGCCCCCTCTTTTTTAAGAGATGGGATCTTTTGCCCAGGCTGTGGGCAACACAGGGTCTATGCTGTGTTGCCCAGGCTGGTCATGAACTCCTGGCCTCAAGCTATCATCCCATCTTGGCTTCCCAAAGTGCTGGGATTACAGGCGTGAGCCACCGTGCCCAGCCAAACAACCCATTCTTTAAAGTGGAGGAGAGATTCTAACAGGCATCTGACGATAAAGGTCATCTGAAAGCCAGCAAGCACAAGAAAAAGTGCTCAACATGCTTAATCACCATGAAATGCAAATTGAAACCCCAATGCTAACCAACACACACAAACAAAATGGCTAAAAATTGTTGTATAGTGACATCACATGCTGTTAACCAAGGAACAGGAGAAGGCTCCCATGTGCTGTGCGCTCTGGAAAACTGTTGGGCATGAGAGGGAGACCCCATGGGCTCACCACCTGCCCTACCACCCCGCTGTGCTGCCCTGTTTAAACACTCAGCAGGAGCACACACAGATGTACACCAAAGCCTTTGGCAAGATGCTCAAAACTAGTTTGTCATTATTGCCAAAAACAGAAAATAATCAAACTCCTGTAACAGTAGAAGAACAGATAAAGGAGGTGCATTCAGGAAACAAAGTATTGCTGTTGGAAGCCTAGTTGACTTCTCATAGGCTTGACATTGAGCATGAGAAGCAAACTCCTCAGAGGGAGGGCACTGCCCAGGAGGATCCTGTATGGCTTGTAGCGTCTCCTGGGTGGTAGTGACACAAGTGTACAAGGTTTTAAAAAATCACTGAGCTGTATACTTAAGAGCTGTGCATTCTATAGTATGTGATCATTCACATTCAGGTTTTTTTCATTCATAAGAATCCTTGAGAAAAACGGACAAACACCCATAAAAACAGTAATAACCAATGCAAACATACAGTGGGGGAAAAACTCACTGATAACAGCACTTAAAAATATATATAATAACCTATAAACTTATATGCAAGGTCAACATTTATAAAATGTTAAACTTCCCTGAATATCATTATTTTTAAAACTAAAGAAAAACTTTACCCAAATGGACAGTCAGACCATGCTTTGGATAAGAACCGTTAAGTCAATTAAAGCACAAACACCTCCTGAGAAAATACATTAAAGATCCTAAGCTGGGAAAACATAAGCCACTGCATTCCATGCCATTCACACTGAGAGAAATGCAAAGGTAAACCTCCACTGCTGGACTGTCAGAGATGTGAACAGACAAAAACCTGGCTCTGGTGGCCAGTTCCTGCCCACCCCCACCAGTCCTCCCTCTGTGATTCCACCACCAAGAACCCGGCAAAAGGAGATGTTCCCCAGTTCTCCCACTTTCTCTCCTGTCATGACCAAGAGACACCAAGTGCTTTGACTGCTCTGTGAGCTGGGCAGGTATATTTCTCTGACAGCCTTGAACCCAAGCTGGGGCTGTGCATATTTCCAGGCAGTAACCAAGATGTTTGGATTGTTACCAAAATGCGGAAAGAAACTGGCACCGGCCCTGAACCAAATTCTTGAACCTTTCCTATAAACTCCATACCGTGACACCCTTGACAGGGACGTACCTAAGCAGAACATCCATTTCTCTGGGTGTCTATCCGGGCATACGCTACAGCACCTGGTAAGTTCCCCCAATGAACACTTTGGACCAATCGCCCTGGAACTTGGTGCTTCCGTCTTTGGAGTCCCAGCAAGTCCCATTTCCACATGTACTGGGGCACTTCCTTGGGGGAATTCCTCTGCCAACAAATTTAGGGCAACTCCAGCTGGAGGTTCAGCCTGAGGAAATGAGAGCCAAACCCAACTCTAGTATATTCATCACAGATATGATTAAATAATGACAAACTATTGCAAACAACCTAGATGTCTCTTCGGGTTGCTATACCAAAGCACCAAAGCCATGGTGCCTTACAAATAAATGGATTATTTCTCACGGTTCTGGAGGGTAGAAGTCAGTGATCAGGGTCCACTTTCTGGTTACTGAGTCCAGCTCCTCACTGAGTCCTCATAAGGTGGAAAGAGAACAACCTCATGATGGGGCCTTCTTTAAGAGACTGTATCTTATTGCAAGGGCTCCGCCCTCAGGACCTTGTCCATCCCTAATCACCTCCCAAAGGCCCCACCTCCTAACACCATCGCTTTAGAAGGATAGGCTTTCATTATGTAAATGACATTCAGTTCACAGTCCATCAACGGGATGGATTAAATGAGGGTACATCCAAATAGCATACCCACAGAGCCATAGAAAAATAATCTAGACTCTTATACAAACAAGCTCTTCCAATGTTGAGACAACCCGGGAACTCCAAGCACTGCCTATGTGACAATAATAATGAATTATTGTTAACTGTTTCAGTTATTTTTTAAAAGTTCTCTTTGAGGCCAGGTGTGATGGCTCATGCCTGTAATCCCAGCACTTTAGAAGGCCGAGTTGGGTGGATCACCTGAGGGCAGGAGATCAAGACTAGCCTGGCCAGCATGGCAAAACCCCATCTCTACTAAAAATACCAACAATTAGCTGGGCATGGTGGTGGGTGCCTGTAATCCCAGCTACCTGGGAGGCCGAGGCAGGAGAATTGCTTGAACCTGGGAGGCGGAGGTTGCAGTGAGCTGAGATCTCACCATTGCACTCTAGCCTGGGTGACAGAGTGAGGCTCTGTCTCAAAAAATTAAAAAAATAAAAATAAAAAAAGTTCTCTTTGAAAGATACAAACTAAAATATGTAATGACTATTTAGTGAAATGATTACCCTAGCCATGCACAGACAGTTATCTAAGACAGTGATGGGGATGAAGGGCATCAGCATAAACTCTCTTCTTTTGTGTTCCTCTGAATGGTTCCACAAAAGCTTCTCCAGCCCCCTCCCCCACCCACCCAGATGGAGTCTTGCTCTGTCCCCTAGGCTGGAGTGCAGTGGCACAATATCAGCTCACTGCAACCTCTGCCTCCTGAGTTCAAGTGATTCTCCTGCCTCAGCTTCCTAAGTAGCTGAGATTACAGGCATGCACCACCACGCCTGGCTTTTTTTTTAAAGTAGTGGTGGGGTTTCACCATGTTGGCCAGGCTGATGTCGAAGTCCTGACCTCAAATGATCCACCCACCTCGGCCTCCCAAAGGGCTGGGATTACAGGTATGAGCCACCACGCCCAGCCTTTTTTTGTTTTAAATTAGAGACTGAGTCTCAATCTTGCCTAGGCTGAAGTGCAGTGGCACTATCTCGGCTCACTGCAACCTCTGCCTCCCGGGTTCAAGTGATTCTCCTGTCTCAGCCTCCTAAGTAGCTGGGATTACAGGTGCCCACCATTGTGCCTGGCTAATTTTTGTATTTTTAGTAGAGATGGGATTTCACTGTGTTGGCCAGGGTGGTCTCAAACTCCTGACACAAAAGCTTTTTTGTTGTTGTTGTTTCTGGCTGGAGAATTTATACTATTGTAATTATTTTTAGGTACAGAAAACAGTGTACATTTAACCCAGTTTAGTGGCAAGTTCTTTAGCCTTTGCCTTTTTGAGCTTGGTGATGTGAGCCACAGACTTGGGACTCAGGACATTGCCTCCCCAGTGATGGCGGATCTCATCGTGTCTGTCATTGTAATTGGTCCTGTTAGCTTCCACCAGCTTAGCCAAAGTGCCTTTTTCTTCCGAGATAACCTGTATGAAGGTGACAGTGATGCAGGTCTTCCTGTGGACCAGACGTCCCAGTCTTGCCTTCCCCTTCATAATGCAGTAAGGAACTCCCATTTTACAAAAAAAGGCAGGCAAGAAGACAACGAGCTGGAAGAAAGCATTAGCTGAAGAATATATTTTGACCAAAAGCAGTAAATTTCAAAGCTAGCTTGGTAGCAATTGCTCAGGGTTAAAAAGCTCACGGATTTGCACTTCAAGGTTGAATTCAGTGAGAGATTCACATCATCACAAAAAAGCTTTTAAAAGCACGTGTTTATATTTACTGACATAAAAATCCAGGACAAATTGTTGAGTAAAAGAGCAGAGAAGATAATAAACTAAATTATATGTAAAATTGTGTAATCCATGTGAGAATTTCATCACACACCTGGAATGTTTTCTTCCCAGTCACCAAAACGTTGAGTTGAGCCACCTTGCCTGTGATTTCGGGAAACTGTCTACTTCTTTTTTTTTTTTCTTTTAGACAGTTTTGCTCTTGTTGCCCAGCCTGGAGTGCAATGGTGTGATCTCGGCTCACTGCAACCTCCGCCTCCCAGTTTCAAGCGATTCTCCTGCCTCAGCCTCCCAAGTAGCTGGGATTACAGGCATGCGCCACCACACCCAGTTAACTTTGTATTTTTAGGAGACGGGTTTCTCCATGTTGGTCAGGCTGGTCTTGAACTCCTCACCTCAACTGATCCTCCTGTCTCAACCTCCCAAACTGTTGAGATTATAGGCATGAGCCACCACACCTGGCCTAGCCTGGAAAAATTTGCACATGATCTAGGAGGTTGCATTAAGTGTCTTTAAAGGTATTTTACGTTGTAAGCCATTGCAGCACTTTGGGAGGCTGAGGCAGGCAAATCACCTAAGGTCAGGAATTTGAGACCAGCCTGGCCAACATGGTGAAACCCTGTCTCTACTAAAAATACAAAAAATAGCAAGGCATGGTGGTGGAGGCCTGTAATCCCAGCTACTTACGAGGCTGAGGCAGGAGAACCCAAGAGGCAGAGGTTGTGCAGTGAGCCGAGATCTCTCGCCATTGCACTCCAACCTGGGCAACAAGAGCAAAACTCCATCTTAAAAAAAAAAAAAAAGGTATTTTACATTCTGGATCCATTCATCCATTCGACAGAAATCAAAACTGGATATTTCAGGTATGGTTTAGACAAGAAACTGGAATAAGTGGACCGACTTTCCAAGAATGAGTTTTATGCCTGTAGACAAAAGATTGCAAAGTAAGGCTAGGCGCGGTGGCTCATGCCTATCATTCCAGCACTTTTGGAGGCTGAGGCGGGCAGATCACTTCAGTCCAGGACTTCGAGACCAGCCTGAGCAACATAACAAAACCCTGTTGAGAGGTGACAACGGCTAGCAGCCCTTGCTCACGGCCCCTCCTCAGCCTCGGCGTCCACTTTGGCAGTGCTTGAGGAGCCCTTCAGCCCGCCACCGCACTGTGGGAGCCCTTCTCTGGACTGGCGGAGGTGGCTCCCTCTGCTTGCCTGGAGGTGTGGAGGGAGAGGCGCGGGTGTGGAGGGAGAGGCGCCGGTGGGAACCCAAGCTGCGCTGCAGGCTCACAAGCCAGCACGAGTTCCGGCGGGCGCAGGAGTGGGCTCAGCGGCCCCGCACTGGGAGCTACCGGCCAGGGCGTGGGCCCAGGGCAGTGAAGGGCTTAGCACCAGGGCCAGCAGCTGCGGAGGTTGCGCCGGGTCCCCCAGCACTGCAGGCTCACATGCACAGGGCTCGAATTCTCGCAGGGCCTCAGCTGCCTCCCTGCGGGACAGGGCTCAGGACCTGCAGCCCGCCATGTCTGAGCCCCCCACCTCCGCGGTGGGCTCCCGGGCGGCCCCAGCCTCCCCCACGGGCGCTGCCCCCTGCTTCGTGGCACTGGGTCCCATCAACCACCCGAGGGCTGAGGAGTGCAGGCACTCGGGACTGGCAGGCAGCTCCGCCTGCAGCCCCTATGCTGGATCCACTACGTGAAGCCAGCTGGGCTTCTGAGTCTAGTGGGGACTTGGAGAACTTTTATGTCTAGCTAAGGGATCATAAACGCACCAATCAGCACTCTGTGTCTAGCTCAGGGTTTGTAAATACACTGATCAGTATTCTGTATCTAGTTAACCTAGTGGGGACTTGGAGAACTTTCCTGTCTAGCACTCTGTGACTAGCTAAAGGACTGTGAATGCACCAATCAGCACTCTGTGTCTAGCTTAGGGTTTGTAAATACACCAATCAGTACTCTGTGTCTAGCTCAAAGTTTGTAAATACACCAATCAGCACTCTGTATCTAGCTAACCTAGTGGGGACTCCGAGAACTTTTCTGTCTAGCACTCTGTCTAGCTCAGGGATTGTAAATGCACCAATCAGCACCCTGTCAAAACAGTCCAGTCAGCTCTCTGTAAAATGGACTAGTCAGCTCTCTGTAAAATGGACCAATCAGCAGGATGTGGGTGGGGCCAGATAAGGGAATAAAATCAGGCTGCCCCAACCAGCCTGCAGCAACATGCTGAAATCACCTGTCGGTGTGGAAGCTTTGTTATATTGCTCTATAATAAATCTTAACTGCTGCTCATCGTTTGGGTCCACGCTGCGTTTAAGAGCTATAACACTCACCACGAACGTCTACAGCTTTACTCCTGAAGTCATCAAGACCACGCACCCACCAGAAGGAAGGAACTGCAGGCACATCTGAACATGTGAAGGAACAAACTCTGGACCACCATCTTTAAGAACTGTAAGGCTCACTGTGCGGGTCAGTGGCTTCATTCTTGAAGTCAGTGAGACCAAGGACCCACCAATTCCGGACACACCAAGTATACAAAATATATACAAAAAATGGACCTGTAGTCCCGTCTTGGGAGGCTGAGGTGGGAGGATCATTCCAGACCAGGAGATTGAGGATGCAGTCACCTGAGACTGTGACATTGCACTCCACACACTCCAGCATGAGTGACAGAGCTAGAATCTATCAAAAAAAAAAAAAAAAAAATTGCAAAATGAATATACTGTTATTTAAATTTTAAATGAAGTGTTTCAATGTATATTATATTTTATTATTTTCCACATTGACTAATTTCTTCAGTAGCTAAACATTTACGATTCCCTAACATGTAAAATTAATATACACTACTTCTAAAAACATGGTAGAAGGCCAGGTACAGCGACTCACCTTAATCCCAGCACTTGGGGAAGCCGAGGTGGAAGCATTACTTGACCCCAAGAGTTTGAGACCAACGTGGGCCACACAGGAGGACCCTGACTCTACAAAACAATACTTAAATAAGCTTAGCATGGCGGCATGCACCTGTAGTCCCAGCTGCTTGGGAGGCTGAAGTGAAAGGATAACTTGAGCCCAGGAGTTCGAGGCTGCAGTGAGCTATGATTATGCCACTGCACTCTAGCCTGGGTGACAGAGTGAGATCCTGTCTCAAAAAATAAAAAATAAAAAAATAAAAAAATGGTAGGAAAAATGACTGATACGGTAAAATACTGATAATACATTCAAGTGAAAAGGAAGATTAGAACAAAATGTCCGGGCCGGGCGCGGTGGCTCAAGCCTGTAATCCCAGCACTTTGGGAGGCCGAGATGGGCGGATCACGAGGTCAGGAGATTGAGACCATCCTGGCTAACACGGTGAAACCTCGTCTCTACTAAAAATACAAAAACCTAGCCGGGCGAGGTGGCGGGCGCCTGTAGTCCCAGCTACTCCGGAGGCTGAGGCAGGAGAATGGCATAAACCCGGGAGGCGGAGCTTGCAGTGAGCTGAGATCCGGCCACTGCACTCCAGCCCGGGCGACAGAGCAAGACTCCGTCTCAAAAAAAAAAAAAAAAAAAAAAAAAAAATGTCCAGTATATTCACATCTTAGAAAAGTATGCCTTTGCTACATATGGTTAAATAGAAATCCAACAGGAGTATACTACAAAATGACATGAACTAAAGAAAATTTTATTTTCTTCCTTTTGTTTTCCTAGGATTTTCCAAATCTTCTAAAACTAAGATTACTTTTATTTATTCCTTTTTTTTTTTCACCCCCCAAACACAGTCTCACTCATTGTTACCCAGGCTTAAGTGCAGTGGTGCAATCTCGGCTCACTGCAACCTTTGCCTCCCAGGATCAAGTGATTCTTCTGCCTCAACCTCCAAAGTAGCTGGGATTACAGACATGCACCACCACGCCCAACTAATTTTTGTATTTTTAGTAGAGACGAGGTTTCACCATGTTGGCTATGCTGGTCTTGAACTCCTGGCCTCAAGTGATTCACCTGCCTTGGCCTCCCAAAGTGCTGGGAATACAGGCATGAGCCACCACGTCTGGCCTAAGACCCTTTTTATAATCAGAAGAAATATTACTTAAATTTTTGTTACTCTTTCAAATTCTTCTTGTGGAAATGCAACTAAGTGGATAATCAAAAAATGATTGTGACAGAAAAGGCCTTCGGAGCTACATGAGCACATGGAGGTCACTCAGTGAGACGAAAACTCAGTTTCTGTGGCGAATAGTCTACAATGACACAGAATAAACCTGGACATGACTGAATTTTCCCTGCAGGGTAAACCACAGAGGAGCACACAGCACCCCTGTCACCCACGGGTGGAAGGACACCAAGGAGGAAGGGAGGCAGGGCAGAGCTGGGGGGAAGCTCTGGAAAGGTCAAAGCCTGGGTTGATCCTGTTCAGATTTCTGACTTCTTTCTGCTCATCCTCTATCAGAGCTGCTCACACTGTCTCCTTTTCTAGACCCTAGGACCTAGGTGACAAAATGTTATTTAACGAGAGATCAGGGTGCACAGGACAAGCAACTGTGTTAAAAGGTGCTGTATCCTAGAACCACAGGGAACTCACAGTGGTTTCATTCCATCAAATACATTCTTTTTGGATGGTGTAAATATAGGATTTGATGAAAAGGGTCCTAAGTTCAAATGACAGAATTTGATAGGAAGACATAGATACAACAGTTAATTTAGTTTCTTAGATAGGGTCTCCCTCTGTTGCCCAGACTGGAGTGCAGTGGCACCATCACGGCTCACTGCAACCTCGACCTCCCAGGTTTGAGTGATCCTCCCATCTTAGCTTCCTGAGTAGCTGGGACTACAGGCGCTATCACCACACCTGGCTGTGTGTGTGTGTGTGTGTGTGTGTGTGTGTGTGTGTGTGTGTGTCTGTGTGTGGAGATGGGGTCTCTCTATGTTGCCCAGGCTAGTCTTCAACTCCTGGACTCAAAATGATCTTCCTGCATGGATCTCCCAAAATGCTGGAATTGCAGGTATGAGCCATCATGCGCAGTCTTGAATTCTTAAAGTTACCTGTACCACATGTGAATAGAGTTTGTGAACTGTGCAGGAACTTTTAAGTCATAATCGGCATCCACCTGAGAACCTCATAGCAGAGTAAGGCTTTTGCAGGAATCTCAGTCAGCCTAGTAAATATTCACGAAACGCTGACTCTTTTCCAGGCCCTGTGTTGTGTACAAAGATGCAGATTCCTTAGTAGTTGTCGATATCCCACTAACTATGATCATTTGAGTAGAAGGTGCCTGGAGATGAGGGGTCATCAACTCCAGTATCTAATTCAGACAGTGTCCACCCCCAGCCCATCTGGCACCAACCCCCTAGGCACTCTAAGACATTGTTGCCAATTCTCTCTGAGCAATACTTGAGAAACAGTCCCTGATAAACAACAGCAGAAAGCTACACTGCAAGCCAAGCTAAATCATTTCCAATTGTAAATTTTCTAATTGTTTGACAACAAGAAAATACACAATTTAAATAATACCAGGAACAGGCTGGGCAGTGGCTCATGCCTGTAACCCGCAGCATCTTGGAAGGCGGAGGTGGGCAGATGACTTGAGGTCAGGAGGTAGAGACCAGCCTGGCTAACATGGCAAAACCTGGTCTCTACTAAAAAAAATACAAAAATTAGCTGAGGGTGGTGGCATGCGCCTGTAATCCTGGTTACTCAGGAGGCCAAGGCCTGAGAATCACTTGAAACCAGGAAGCGGAGGTTGCAGTGAGCTGAGATTGTGCTGCTGCACTCCAGCCTGGGTGACAGAGTGAGATCCTCTCTCCAATAAATGAATAAATAAATAATACCAAGAGTGAAGAGCTTTAAAAACAGATGTATGTAAGGCTGGGCACAGTGGCTCATGCTTGTGGTTTCAGCAATTTGGGAGGCTGAGGTGGGCAGACCACCTGAGCTCAGGAGTTTGAGATCAGCCTGCCAACATTGTGAAACCCCATCTCCACTAAAAACAGAAAAATTAGCTGGGCGTGGTGGTGGGCGCCTGTAATCCCAGTTATTCAGGAGGCTGAGGCAGGAGAATCGCTTGAGTCCAGGAGGCGGAGGTTGCAGTGAGCCAAGATTGTGCCATTGCACTCCAGCCTGGGCCACAAGATTGAGACTCCATCTCAAAAAAACAAAACAAAACAAAACAAAACAAACAAACAAACAAAAAAAAAACAGAAAAAGAAAAAAAAAAAGCGCCAGGAATGGTGGCTCACTCCTGTACTCCTAGCACTTTGGGAGGCCAAGGTGGGCAGATCACGAGGTCAGGAGTTTGAGATCAGCCTGGCCAACATGGTGAAACCCCATCTCTACTAAAAAATACAAAGATTAGCCAGGCGAGGTGGCAGGTGCCTGTAATCCCAGCTACTCAGGAGGCTGAGGCAGGAGAATGACTTCAATCCAGGAGGCAGAGGTTGTGCACTGAGCCAAGATCTCTTGCCACTGTGAGAGGTGACAATGTGCTAGCAGCCCTCACTCACGGTGCTTCCTTGGCCTCCGACCTCGTGGCCTCACGTCCATTCTGGTGGCGCTTGGGGAGCCCTTCAGCCCTCCACGGCACCATGGGAGCCCCTCTCTGGGCTGGCTGAGGCCGGAACCTCCTCCCTCTGCTTGCAGGGAGGTGTGGAGGGAGAGGCGCAGGCAGGAACCGGGGCTGTGCTCGCAGGCCGGTGTGAATTCCGGCGGGCGTGAGCGCGGGCTTGGCAGGCCCCACACACAGAGCGGTGGGCGCACTGCTGGCCCAGGGCAGTGAAGGGCTTAGCACGCCGGCCAGCAGCTGCGGAGGTTGCACCGCGTCCCCCAGCAGTGCCAGCCCGCAGGCGCCGCACTCAAATTCTGGCTGGGCCTTAGATGCCTCCTGGTGGGGCAGGACTCGGGACCTGCAGCCGGCCATGTCTGAGCTCCTACCCCTGCGGTTGGCTCCCGCAGGGCCTCAGCCTCCTAGATGGGCGCCGGTCTCATCCACAGCCCAAGGGCTGAGGAGTGTAGGCGCGGCTCAGGACTGGCAGGCAGCTCTGTCTGCAGCCCCAGTGCAGGATCCACTGGGTGAAGCCAGCTGGGCTCCTGAACGGGATAGGGACTTGGAGAACTTTTATATCAAGCTCAAAGTTTGTGAATACAGCAATTGTTACTCTGTATCTAGCTAACCTAGTGGAGACTTGGAGGACTAGCACTCTGTGACTCTGTGTCTAGCTCAAGGATTGTAAATGCACCAATCAGCACTCTGTGTCTAGCTCAGGGTTTGTAAATACACCAATCAGTACTCTGTGTCTATCTCAGGGTTTGTGAATACACCCATTGGTACTCTGTATCTAGCTAACTCTGCATCTAGCTAACTAGCACTCTGTGACTCTCTGTCTAGCTCAAGGATTGTAAACGCACCAATCAGCACTCTGTCAAAACGGACCAATCAGCTCTCTGTAAAATAGACCAATCGGCTCTCTGCAAAATGGACCAGTCAGCAGGATGTGGGTGGGGCCAGATAAGGGAATAAAAGCAGGCTGCCCGAGCCAGCCAGGGGCAACGCGCTGGGGTCCCCTTCCGTGGTGTGGAAGCGTTGTTCTTTGGCTCTTTGCAATAAATCTTGTGGCTGCAGCACTCTTTGGGACCATGCTGCCTTTATGAGTTGTAATGCTCGCTCACCAGGAAGGTCTGCAGCTTCACTCCTGACAGCCAGACCACGAACCCAACAGAAGGAAGAAGCTCCAGACACATCTGAACATCTGAAAGAACAAACTCCAAACAGCCCACATTTAAGAACTGTAACACACCGTGAGGGTCTGCTGCTTCATTCTTGAAGTCAGCAAGACCAAGAACTCACCAATTCTGGACACAATTGCACTATTGCACTCCAGCCTGGGTGACAAGAGTGAGACTCCACCTAAAAAAAAAAAAAAAAAAAAAAAAAAGAAGCCAGGTGAGCCAGGTGTGGTGGCTCATGCCTGTAATCTCAGCACTTTGGGAGGGCAAGGCAGGTGGATTATGAGGTCAGTAGTTCAAGACCTGCGTGACCAATATGGTGAAACCTATCTCTACTGAAAATACAAAGATTAGCTGGGCATGGTTGTGCACACTTGTAATCCCAGCTACTCAGGAGGCTGAGGCAGAAGAGTCGCCTGAACCCAATAGGTGGAGGTTACAGTGAGCCAAGATCGAGCCACTGCACTCCAGCCCGGGCAACAGAGCGAGACTCCATCTCAAAACAAAACCAAAACAGGTACATGTAGAAAGTCACCAAAAGCGCATTGAATTAAAAATGAGATGTTTGGATATGGATTGATTTTCCTTATTTCCCATGTTACCTCAATTCGTCAGTTAGTATCAGGCTGGGTGTGATGTCTCGTGCCTGTAATTCTAGCACCTTGGGAGGCCGAGGCAGAAGGAGTGTTTAAGCTCAGGCATCTGAGACCACTCTGGGCAGCAGGGCAAGACTTCATCTCTACAAAACATAAAAATAAAAAAAAAATTAGCCAGGTGTGGTGGCGTGCACCTGTAGTCCCAGCTACTTAGAAGGCAAGATAGGAGGACACTTGAGCCGGGGAGGTCAAGGCTGCAGTGAGCTGTGATGGTATCACTGCCTGGGCCACAGAGTGAAACCCTGTTTCAAAAAACAACATACAGAAACCAACCATGTGCAATTCTTCACCATGTCAAACATATTGGGAACAAGAAACAAAGAGGTGGAAGTCTCAATTCAGGGGTAGCTATTCCTAGCATCTTGCTAGACTTTTAAAGGTACTCAGGAATACACTATAGCTGAAGAGCGAAGCATGTTTTGTTGTTGTTGTTGTTGTTGTGTTCCAAGACAGAGTCTTGCTCTGTTGCCCAGGCTGGAGTGCAGTGGCGCCATCTCAGCTCACTGCAACCTCTGCCTCCCAGGTTCAAGCGATCCTCCTGCATCAACCTCCCGAGTAGCTGGGACTACAGGCTCACACAACCCCGACCGGCTAATTTTTTTGTATTTTTAGTAGAGATAGGGTTTCAACATGTTAGCCAGGATGGTCTCGATCTCCTGACCTCGTGATATTCCCGCCTTGGCCTCTCAAAGTGTTGGGATTATAGATGTGAGCAACCGCACCTGGCCCCTACTCCCAGCTACTTTTAGCATTTCTTTTGGCCGGGCTCAGTGGCTCACCCCTGTAATCCCAGCACTCTGGGAGGCCAAGGCAGGTGGATCACAAGGTCAGGAGTTCAAGACCAGCCTGGCCAATATGGTGAAACTCCATTTCTACTAAAAAAAAAAAAAAATTAGCCAGGCTTGGTGGCAGGCGCTTGTAGTCCCAGCTACTTGGGAAGTTGAGGCAGGAGGATTGCTTGAACCCAGGAGGCGGAGGTTGCACTGAGCTGAGATCGTACCACTGCACTACAGCCTGGGTGACGGAGCGAGACTCCCTCTCAAAAAAAAAATTTTTTTTTTTTTCTTAGAGACAAGATCTCACTATGTTGCCCAGGCTGGTCTTGAACTCTTGGCCTCAAGGCATCACCCTGCCTTGGCCTCCCAAAGTGCTGCAAGTACAGGCATGAGCCACCCTGCCCAGCCAAGACAATCATTTTTTAAATGAAATGTTACCTACTAGTCACCAAGGATTTAGAATTATTTTCATATATGGCTGGAAAATATGGTGTTTATTTTTTAAAACTTACAGTGTTTTCTCTAGATATCTTTTATAAAAATATTCAAACATTTATGTGTGTTTTAGAAACAGAATAGTGGACATAAGATTTACAGTTGATGCCAGAGCCCACACATGGCAGCTGACAACCACCTGACTTTCTCTGAAACTGACCCAATAGTCCCATTGGCAGTTTTTTTTGAAATTAGAAACTTACCCTTCTGATCTAAAAGCTGGAAATCTACACTTATTTTATCTGAGCTCTTTCCTCAGCAAAAGACCTCCAGGCCTCTCAAAAAGTACCAAAGACCTCAGACTTAGTAGCTCATCGGCTCCAGACGGTGAGACATCTGGCCCCTCATTCTTCACGACTGCTTCCTTATTAACCACCTGAGTTCCCATTTTCCCACACATGGTTGCATTTCTACCCTGCTATATAAACCCCTAATTTTAGTTGGTGAGGGGTGCAAATTTGAGATTGATCTTTTACTTCCATGGCTGCAGCACCCAATTAAAGCCTTCTTCCCTGGCTATACTCACCTCTCAGTGATTGGCTTTCTGTGCTGTGAGCAGCAGGACTCAGGCCAAAGCCCTGGTGTTGTGGTAACAGCTGCACATCTGCATACATGTCTGTGCTGCTCTTCTTCAGCCTTCCTGCTGCACTTCACACCTCCCTATTCTGGCATCTCCTAATTCCCTGCTCTTCCTGACCTGGCCCCCCGTGCTGCCTAGTGACTGCCCTGAGCAGGTCAGACCATGCCATTGGCACCAACTGGCCCTGCCTGGCACATAGGCACCCTGTGAAAGTTAAGTAAATGGAGGTGAGAAAGAATGCAGTGAGGCTATCGTTATATCAGGTGTTTCTACTTTGCTCACACAGTCAGGAATCTGCTCATGAGCCCATATAATATTATAAACCAAAATACATGTACTAGCCGGGTGTGGTGGCTCACGCCTGTAATCCCAGCACTTTGGGAGGCCAAGGCGGGTGGATTACCTGAGGTCAGGAGTTCGAGACCAATCTGGCCAACATGGTGAAACTGCATCTCTACTAAAAATACAAAAATTTGCTGAGCGTGTTGGTGTGCACCTGTAATCTTAGCTACTTGGGATGCTGAGGCAGGGGAATCGCTTGAACCTGTGAGGTGGAGTTTGCAGTGAGCCAAAATCTCACCGTTGTACTCTAACCTGGGCAGCAAGAGTGAAACTCCGTCTCAAAAAGCAAAAACAAAAACAAAATGCATCTGCCACAGGATGCACTAAAAGGGTCAAGTTCTTTTAGAAGGCATCTTAGCAGGAAGAATCCCTGAAGCACACTAGTGAGGTCCAGCATTTTAAGTAGAACCTCCATACTGCTCACTCCCCTCCCCACTCCCCACCAACCCCACTCACATCCCTACTCACTCCCCACCACGCAAGCTCACTCTCCCATTTGGTGTCCCTTTTGTGTGATATCTTTTCCCACTGTTGGACACTATGGACTGTAGAGTGTGTTTCTTCGTCTAAAAAAAGATAAGCCAGTGGTTCTACATGGTACACTATTTTTGTTCCATTCCTTTTATGGTGTTTGAAGCATTTGTGTCTATTACTGGATGTGCAAAGTACAATCGGGAGCAAGTGTCTATTTGTATCAGGACCATTTTATAGTCTTCCAAGGTGACCAGCACTGAGTGGTGTAATATAGCTTATCTCTAAGCTCTGCATCAGGGGTTTTCCCTGCAGGAAATCAGCCATGTAATCATCCGCAGTCTCTGTCTTTCCTGCTGGCAGACAGGACAACTCTTGTTGGCATTTTATGCTTCTGAGGGTGCAGAAGAGTATGTGTCTGTGATCACCCCTCTCTGCATGGCTGCTGCTCCCCAATGTCCACTCATTTCATGGGCCCAATTGGCCACCTTGGGTGTACCATGATATCCACTTGGGGTTCCAATCACTTTCCAGTCTGGGAAAAAGGTTTTTCTGATGGGCATTAACATGTCCTATTTAATGCATCCCTTAAATTCCCATATGATTTCCATAAAGCCATGTTCCATATGGGCGCCCCTTTAACAATCCAGTTTTCCATTGTTTCTCTTCCTGACCACATTGCCAGCTATTGGACAATTCCCATGAGTTGGAATGCACCTAGATTTCAGGGCTTTAATTGTTCAATTCTTCCATCACTGCAAGAAAATAGCATGCAATTCAGCTCACTGAGCTTTACTTGTTCTCAACCTCTTCAATTCGTTTTACCATCAGTTGGTTACAGTGGCGAGCTTTCCAAACAGGATGCTGACCATCTACTTTAGAAGTGTTAATGTAAACCAAGGAGATTTTTATTGGTCAGTGGAGAGGTGTTCATGAGACATCAACAGCCACATGTCGATAGGGTCTGGCAGCTCCTCGGATGGTTCCAAAGTTGGTCCTAGAGGTAATGAGCCTACCTGCTTGTGAATATGATGCAAACATCTTTGCATTCCTCCAGTATTATGTTCCTGTATAAACCATTTCCATTTTATTACAGAGTCAGCTCTTCTGGGCAGTAACTTCCTCATTAGTGTTTCTCTGACATCACCCAAGACGTCGTGGGTATTTCAGATCTTAAGAATATTTTATTCTTCAGTCATAGACTGCTTCAGTCATAGGAGCAGTTTCAATTAATGCTCCCCAAAATAGCAACCCAATAATTGTCTCTGAAATGAGACATACCATATTGTCCCATCTGGAAATTTTCTGGTCCAAAATTCAAGTGCTCACCATTAGGCAGCACTCGTGGGCTTTTACCATAGACTCTAGTCTGTGGAAATGCAATTTCAGATACAGGTGACCCTGGGTATCTGTGGGGAATTAGTTCCAGGACTCCTCCCTAAGGGGATACTAAAATCACAAGGGACTGAAGTATCTTTTTAAAAATGACATAGCATTTGCATATAACTCATGTACATCCTTCCCCATACTGTAAATAATCACTAGATTATTCAACAATAACTTACATAGAGAAAATGATATGAAAATAGTTGTTCTATTATTTTAAAATTTGTATTATTTTTATTGTTGTTTTGAAAACATTTTCCAAATATTTCATATATATACACATACGTGTATATATATGTAGATATATGTGTGTGTGTGTATATATATTTATTTATTTATTGAGACAGGGTCTTGCTCTGTTGCTCAGGCTGGAGTGCAGTGGCATGATCATGACTCACTGTAGCCTCCATCTCCCAGGTTCAAGCCATCCTCCCACCTCAGCCTCCTGAGTAGCTGGGGCTACAGATGCATGCCACTACATCAGACTCATTTTTGAATTTTTTTATTTTTGAAACAGGGTCTCGTTGTGTTTCTCAGGCTAGTCTTGAACTCCTGGGCTTAAGCAATCCACTCTATTTGGCCTCCTAAAGTGCTGGAATTACAGGTGTGAGCTACCACATGCAGCAGCAAATATTTTAGACCTGAGGTTTCTTCAGTCTCCAGATATGAAGCCTGCAGATAAGAGTGCCGACTGAGGCCAAGTAAGGTGGCTCATGCCTGTAATCCCAGCATTTTGGGAGGCCCAGGCAGGTGAATCACCTGAGATCAGGAATTCAAAACCAGTCTGGCCAACATGGTGTAACCCCGTCTCCACTAAAAACACAAAAATTAGCTGGGCATGATGGTGGGCACCTACAATCCCAGCTACTTGGGAGGCTGAGGCAGGAGAATTGCTGCAACCCAGGAGACGGAGGTTGCAGTGAGCCAAGACCATACCATTGTACTCCAGCCTGGACAGCAAAAGCATAATTCTGTCTCAAAAGAGAAAAAAAAAAAGAGTCCTGACTAAACTTCCAAAATCATATCAGAGTGGACCATAAGGGCCTAATATATATCCAGACATCACTTCTTGAAATTCAGTCATAGACTGCTATTGTGACGGCTCCCATTCAAATACAGGCTTCGTTCAGACAATCTTAACGGATAGGAGCTCACACTCTTTCCAGATGCAGAATATGTCTTCCAAATCCAAGCAACCCACCCAACACTGCTTCTCACTGAGTCCCAGTGGTAGGTAACAAAAACAATCGATTTTAGCTGTCTGTGGGATGTGATAGCTCCTGCCCAGGTTATTCCTGAGAATTTCATTGTTGAGATGGACTCTGGGATCTTTGCTGGATTGGTCAGCTAGCCTGTGCTAGTCATGACTGTCACTACTGCATTAAAGTCAACCCTGGCTTGTTTGTCAGTTTCTGATGGGATCGCAGCATTAGCAATGTAGCGTATTGACACAGCAGTAAACTGTGAAAACGATTGAAGCCATATCAGGAACTGCTAGTGCTGTAGGCAGGACTACTTTATTTTTATTTATTTATTTTTTATTTTTTTGAGACAGAGTCTCAATCTGTCGCCCAGACTGGAGTGCAGTGGCACGATCTTGGCTCACCGCAAGCTCCGCCTCTCAGGTTCAAGCGAAGCTCCTGCCTCAGCCTCCATAGAGTAGCTGGGACTACTGACATGCACCACCATGTCTGGCTTATTTGTTTGTTTGTTTGTTTGTTTTGTTTTTGAAATGCAGTTTTACTCTGTCACCCAGGCTGGAGTGCAGTGGTGCGATCTCAGTTCACTGCAATTTCCACCTCCCAGGTTCAAGCGATTCTACTGCCTCAGCCTCCGAGTAGCTGGGACTACAGGCGCAAGCCACCACGCCCAGCTAATGGTAGTGGTGGGGTTTCACCATGTTGGCCAGGCTGGTCTTGAACTCTTGACCTCAGGGTGATCCACGCGCCTCAGCCTCCCAAACTGCTGGAATTACAAGTGTGAGTCACCTTGCCCGGCCAGGACTACTTTATTCAAGTCTGGAAAAATCTACTGTAGTCTTGATGAACCACTTTCCTTTTCATGGGCCACACAGGACATTTGCACAGAAAATTTGTCAGTACCAGCACTCCAACTTCTAACATGTCTACTCTTTTTGTCTCTTTTTGTCTACTAGGATTCATCTGACACTGTGTCAAATTAACAAGCTATGTGGGCTCAGGCAATTCTATAGGTTCCCATTTAGTATGCCCAGTTAATGATTGCAGAAGGGGAAAGTTACATACCTTTGATTTTATAATACTAGGAATGGGAAGTGCTCCCAGTCAGATGTGATTCCATCTAATAATACACTTAGGTAGAGGAGACACAAGCACTTCACATGAAGTCCGTTCTAACTTTCCAATTTTTATCCGAACTTTCACCTTCATCTCATCAATCTTTATACCCCCAGACACTTCCTAGAAAACTGTCACCCAATTAGGACTTCACCAACAGGTTTTGATAACATAATGCATTGGGATCCTGTAGGAAGGACCCTCAGAAGTTTTTCTCCACCCCATATCCACTATCCTCACACATATGCACAAGCCCCAGGTCTGCTGTTGAGGATCAGGCCAAGGGACTCTGACCGCTGCATCAGTCTTTGTCCTGATTAATGTGTCTGATCACTAGCCCCATGATTTGAGGTCAGATTTCTCTCTTTTTTTTCTGAGACGGAGTCTCGCTCTGTCGCCCAGGCTGGAGTACAGTGGCACGAGCTCGGCTCACTGCAAACTCTGTCTCCCGGGTTCACGCCATTCTCCTGCCTCAGCCTCCCGAGTAGCTGGGACTACAGGTGCCCGCCACCACGCCTGGCTAATTTTTTTTTTGTTTTTTTGTATTTTTAGTAGAGACGGGGTTTCACCATGTTCTCCAGGATGGTCTCGATCTCCTGACCTCATGATCTGCCCACCTCGGCTTCCCAAAGTGCTGGGATTACAGGCGTGAGCCACCACACCCAGCCTTTTTTTTTTTTTAAGACGAAGTCTCACTCTGTCGCCCAGGCTGGAATGCAGTGACCCGATCTTGGCTCACTACAACCTCTGCCGCCCAGGTTCAAGCAATTCTCCTGCCTCAGCCTCCTGAGTAGCTGGGATTACAGGTGCCTGTCACCGCAACCGGCTAATTTTTGTATTTTTAGTAGAGACAGGGTTTCACCATCTTGGCCAGGCTGGTCTTGAACTCCTGACCTCGTGATCCAGCCACCTTGGCCTCCCAAAGTGCTGGGATTACAGGAGTGAGCCACCGTGCCCAGCCAGATTTCTCATTTTCATCTTTGCCTTCAGTCTTTTCAAATTTCTGCAAACTCAGGTAAATAGGGTGTTTAGGGCCCTTCAATGTTGGAACACCAGCAGGGGCGCCTGTGAGTCCCCTGAACCTTCCATAGTGCTGCAGTATTTCTTTTGAATCATCAATATTCAGCTTTTTCATCCCAGTTCTTTTTTGTTGTTGTTGGGGGTGGGGTAGGGGATGGAGTCTCGCTCTGTCACCCAAGTTGGAGTGCAATGGTGAGATCTCGGCTCACTGCAACCTCCACCTCCCATGTTCAAGTGATTCTCCTGTTTCAGCCTGCTGAGTAGCTGGGACTACAGGCATGCACCACCATGCCCAGCTAATTTTTGTATTTTTAGTAGAGACAGGGTTTCACCATGTTGGCCAGGCTGGTCTTGGACTCCTGACCTCAAGTGATCCACCCACCTCAGCGTCTCAAAGTGCTGGGATTACAGACGTGAGCCACCGTGCCTGGCCCGTTCCAGTTGTTAGTTAATATTTGAAAATTTCCACCCTGCTGGGATAAGTGCCTTGACTATTTCCTTTGACTTTGCCCATTCTTTTGTGACTGGGCATCATTTTCTTGACATCTGTAAGACCCATGAGGGGAAACTGAGATAACAAATCTGATATGATTTCTTGAACTGGGCTGGATTTGCAGCAGTAAGTTTCCATGGGATTCTTGTGCAAAAGGAGCTCGCATAATCACACTGAGGCAGGAGATCAGCAGGACTTGTTTTCTGAGCACTGGTCACAACCCAGCTGATTGAAACAGGATCTGATCAAAAAGGATGCAGTAAAGAAACTGGCCAACACCACCTAAAACCAAGATGGCAACAAAAGCAACCTCTAGTTGCCTTCACTGCTCATTACAGGCTAATTGTAATGCATTTGCATGCTAAAAGACACTCCCACCAGCAAGTGACAGTTTACAAATGTCATGGCAATGCTCTGGGAAGTTACTTTACATGGTTTAAAAGGGGAGGAACCTCAGTCTCAGGAACTCCCAACCTCTTGTAGAAAATTTGTGAATAACTTGCCCCTTATTTAGCTTATGATGAAGGAGTAGCTATAAACACAGCTCCCCAGCAATACCCAAGTGCTGCTCTGCCCATGGGGTAGCCTGCGGTGTCTATGGAACAGCCATTTTCTTGTACTCTCTTGTTCTAATAAACTTGCTTTGCTTTCACTTTACTCTGTCAGTTTGCTCAGAAATTCTTTTCTGTGTGAAGTCAAGAACTTTACTGGGCTGAGCTCCAATTTGGGGGTTCACCTGCTCAATATCTAGGTGCTATGACCTGGTTAAGGGACATATGAGGGGATGAACATCCCGATCATTATAAAGTAAGTCCAGCCAGGATTGGATATGTGGCAAATCAGCTGCCTCTTCTGGGGAGGCCACTTAGCATGTAAAGGAGGGAAATGTCGATTTACCTTCTCAGGGTAAACAAACTACGGTGGCATTCCATTCCAGCAGGCTAGCTGACTCCTCAGGGACAACCTGCCATGTGTTGGGATCACATACAGCCATCTTTTATTGTTCCATAATAAGCTGTGGGTCCTGCAGCAATCCAGACATGCTCTTCTACTCCACAGCATTCAAAATCTAGAAGGCTGCTCCTCAGTTAGTCACTCTCACAATCCATTTTGGTAAAACTTCCTCAGGAAGTTGCAGATATCTATCAACAAACGAGACATTCCTTCACATTTTATCCTCTGCTTTAGTAGTTTCTTGGGTTTGCACAGCCTTGCCATTCTGACTTTGCAACAGTGTTATCTGTTGTTCAGGCACAATTTTTCCATTAGAGAGTGGTCCTGAGACTAATAACCATAGCTCTGACCAGCTGAAATGCAAGGGTGGCACAGCACCAGAATCTGCCCCAGCACTCTCCTTTACTGTCATTTTAGCTATTACAGATAAAAAATCACTGAAGGAGGCCAGGCACGGTGGCTCACGCATTTAATCCTAGCACTTTAGGAGGCCAACCGAGGTGGGTGGATCATTTAAGGTCAGGAGTTCGAGATCAGCCTGGACAACATGGTGAAACCTCGTCTCTACTAAAAATACAAAAAAATTAGCCCGGTGTGGTGGTGCATGCCTGTAGTCCCAGCTACTCAGGAGGCTGAGGCAGGAGAATGCTTGAACCTGGAAGGTGGTGGTTGCAGTGAGCCAAGATTGCACCACTGCACTCTAGCCTGGGTGACAGAGGGAGACTTTGTCTAAAAACAAAACAAAACAAAAAAAAATCACTGAAGGATTTACACTTTACTTTGTTTCTCATTGTTTTCCATTTATTTATGTATCTGAAGAGTCAACACCTTGGGAGTTGGGGTCATCATTTCTCAGTCCCATTGATAGCTACGTCTTCAGTAACAGACATCAGGGCAGCTGCTGTCTTGTCCCTATTTTGAGAGACAAGACAACTAAATTGTGGAGAGGTTATGTAGCTCGCTCGAGGTCACACAGCAAGAAAATGACAGAGGTGGTATTTGAAACCACGTTTATCTGATTTCAAGGGCTTCTCCTTAAGCTTTAGCAACACTTTCTCCTGTGAACAGATTCTAAACCTTAAAAACTAGAAGCTGCTCATGCCTGTAATCCCAGCACTTTGGGAGGCTGAGGTGGGAGGATCTATTGAGCCCACCAGCTTGAGACCAGCCTGGGCAACATCATGAGACCCCCAGCTCTTAAAAGAAACCTAGCTGAGTGTGGTAGCATGCTCCTCCTGTCCCAGCTACTCAGGAGGCTGAGGTGGGAGGATTGCTTGCTTGAGCCCAGGAGTTTGAGACTGCAGTGAGCCATGATCATGTCACTACACCTCAGCCTAGGTGACAGAGGAGACCATGACCCCTCAAAAACCACAAAGAAACAAACAAAAACCCTAGAAGCTTCTCCCATCCCACTGGGCATTCCTTACATTATTCCATGGGGATTTCTGCTTTTGAGGCATAGCGCTCTTTTCTCTTTGGGATGGCGCAGTCCTCTTGATCTCTCTCAGTTTTGCATGTGTTTGGGGGCCAGAAACATCCTTTGGTCTCTCTTTTGGGCTTTTTGTCTGTTTGTACCCAGGACCTCTGCTGGGCACAACATGGCAGTTCAAGTAGATCAATGATTCTCAACCTTGGCTGAACCTTGGAATCACCCAACGACCTTTAAAAAACACGAATGCTGCTCCAGGCGGGTGTGGTGGCTCACGCCTGTAATCTCAGCACTTTGGGAGGCCAAGGCAGGTGGATCACGAGGTCAGGAGTTCAAGACCAGCCTAACCAAGATGGTGAAACCCGTCTCTATTAAAAATATAAAAATTAGATGTGCGTGGTGGCAGGCACCTGCAATCCCAGCTACTTGGGAGGTTGAGGCAGGAGAATCGCTTGAACCCCGGGGGGCGAAGGTTGCAGTGAGCCGAGATCATGCCACTGCACTCCAGCCTGGGTGACAGAGCGAGACTCTGTGTCTCAAAAAAAAAAAAAAAAAAAAAAAAGGAATGCTGGTGGGGCATGGTGGCTCATACCTGTAATCCCATTTTGGCAGGCTGAGGTGGGAGGATCACTTGAACCCAGGAGGTCAAGGCTGCAGCGAGCTGTGTTTGCACTCCAGCCTGGACAACAGAGGGAGACCCTGTATTTAAAAAAAAAAAAAAATAGCAAATGCTCAGGTTTCACCCTAAAGACTCTGATTTACTTGGTCATATGTAGTGGGTTGAGCAGTCATTCCTATAAAGGTATGTTCATATCCTATAAGCTGTGAATTTAACTTGTTTGGAAAAAGGGTATTTGCAGATATAATTCAAGACCTCAGATGAGATTATCACGGCTTAGTCAGTGAGCTCTAAATCCAACTACACGTGTCCTGGTAAGAGATACCCAGAGAAAAGTTCCACGAAGAAGAGGAAGAGGTCACATGAAGATGGAGGCAGAAATCGCAACTCTGCAGTCACAAGGCAAGGAACATTGGAACAATCAGAAGCTGGAAGAGACAAGGCAGAGTTCTTCCTTACAGCCTGTGAGGAACTCGGCCCTGCCGACATCTTGATTTTAGACTTCTAGGCTCCAGAATTGTGACAGAAGAAGTGAGTGTGGTTTCAGCCAACACGTTTTGTTTTTTGTTTTTTTTTTGTAATTTGGTCATTTGTTGTGACAGACACAGGAAACTAATACAGTTGGTGGGCGTGGGCAGGGCCTGGGCCTTTGTACATTTTTTTATTTTTTATTTTTTTTGAGACAGGATCTTCCATGTTGTCACGTGGATCAGTACTTTCTATGTGTCTGAAGAAGCAGAGTATGGTAGAAAAGGCTCAGGCTTCAGAGACTATCAGACTTGGGCTGCAACCAGCCACCTAGAAAAGCTCAGAATGTCAGTTCAGTTACTCCACAGTCCCATAGAAGAGGAACAGAATTCCTTTACCTGGAATACAGATGCCTCCTCAATACTCTCTGGCATCTGCTCCCCCAGGGCTAGATTGAAAGGCAACTAGACGTCAGAAACAGCGTCTCCCTGTCCAGGGACACAGAAACAGGGCAAAACATCAGAACCTCACTGCGGCCCTCTACTGTCCTACTCAACACTTCATCAGCCCTGATGACAAAGCAGCCACAGGTGTCCATCTGGAACCGTTCTTTGTCCTTCCTCAGCCCAGTGTTTCCGGAGGTGCTAATGAGCCCTGGGATAAACTCCCCCAACACAGGCATCTGGAGGGAGATGGGAAGGCAGGAGAGGAAAGCAGCAGGATAATTTATAAATTAAACAGAGAAGCAGAAGCAACACCACAGTTACAGCCCAAACAGCCTTAGAGACACAAACTACTTAAGATATAGATACCTATATGCAGGCTCACAAAGCTTTTTATTTTCTTATCATCAGGTTTATTTATCCTGGCTGTTCTCATAGTGTATCAAATATTTACTCTGCTAAAAAATGATAAAAATAGAATTAAGAAAACATTATGATAGCCAGGCACACGTGTGTGCTTGTAATCCCAGCTACTCAGGAGGCTGAGACAGGAGGGTCATTTGAGGCCAGGAGATCCAGTCTAGCTTGGGCAACATAGCGATAACCTGTATTTAAAAAAAAATTAAAATTAAAAATTAAAAAGAAGACATTTTGATATTGCAGAAGCATTTACACCCTAAGCTGAGGAAAAATGCCAGAGAGAGATGCTTCTGACATGCCCTATTCCAGTGGTCCCCAATCCTGGATGCACATTAGAAGCGCCTAGGAAGCTGTTAAAAAGGTACAAACGTGGGGCGGGAACTGTGGCTCACACCTGTAATTCCAGCACTTTGGGAGGCCGAGGCAGGCAGACTGCCTGAGGTAAGGAGTTCAAGACCAGCCTGGGAAACATGGTGAAACCCCATCTCTACTAAAAATACAAAAAATTAGCCAGGCATGGTGGTGTGCACCTATAATCCCAGCTACTCAGGAGGCTGAGGCAGGAGAATCACTTGAACCCGGGAGACAGAGGTTGCAGTGAGCCAACATCGTGCCACTGCACTTCAGCCTGGGTGACAGAGTGAGACTCTGTCTTCAAAAAAAAAAAAAAAAGTGTACAAATGTGGTCAGGTGTGATGGCTCAGTCTGTAATTCTAACACTATGGGAGGCCGAGGCAGGGGAATCACTTAAGCCTGGGAGTTTGAGACAAGCCTGGACAACATAGTGAGACCCCCATCTCTGAAAAAAAAATTTGTAATTAGCTGGGTGTGGCGGGGTGTGCCTGTAGTCTCAGCTCCACCAGCTTCAGAGTCGGAGGTGGGAAGATCACCTGAACCCTGAAGGTCAAGGCTGTAGTGAGCTGTGATCATGCTACTACACTCCAGCTTGGGTGACAGTGAGACCCTGTCTCAAAAAAATAAAAAATAAAAAAAGTACAAAGGCCCAGGCCCACTCCCAGCCCCCACCAACTGTATTAGTTTCCTGTGTCTGTCACAACAAATGACCAAATTACAAAAAAAAAAAAAAAAAAAAAAAACTTGTTGGCTGAAACAACACTCACTTCTTCTGTCGCAATTCTGGAGCCTAGAAGTCTAAAATCAAGGTGCTGGCAGGGCCGAGTTCCTCACAGGCTGTAAGGAAGAACTCTGCCTTGTCTCTTCCAGCTCCTGATTGTTCCGATGTTCCTTGCCTTGTGACTGCATAGTTGCAATTTCTGCCTCCATCTTCACGTGACCTCTTCCTCTTCTTCATGGGACTCTTCTCTGGTGGCTCTGCTGTGAAGTCAGCTGCCCACTGTTAGCAGTGCAGCAGTGCAGTGCCTGGTGACCCGGGCACTGGGCTCGTTCCCTCTGTGGAGTGATGTGGGTGTTGTACCTGATGGCAACATTACCAAATCAGGCTCTCTAGCCTCTGGAGAGTCTGTGAGCTATCAAATAGATTTTTTTTTGTAGTTGTTTTTTGAGATAGGGACTCACTCTGTCACCCAGGCTGAAATGCAGTCACAAGATCATGACACCCCAGCCTCAACCTTCCAGGCTCAAGCAATCCTCCCACCTCAGCCTCCCAAGTCACTGGGACCACAGGCATATGCCATCACACCTGGCTAATTATTTTATTTTTTGTAGAGACAGTGCCTCCCTATGGTGCCCAGGCAGGCCTTGAACACCTGGGCTCAAGAGATTCTCCTGCCTCAGCCTCCCAAAGTACTGGGATGACAGGTGTGAGCCACCACGCTTAGTCCCCAGTAGCTTTTTAGTAACTGTTTCTCAAACAGTACTCAAACAAATCACTGGGGGAGTGTGTTGACATGTAGACTCAGGGCCGGGCACAGTGGCTCACACCTGTAACTTTGAGAGGCTGAGGCGGGTGGATCACGAGGTCATGAGATCGAGACCATCCTGGCCAACATGGTGAAACCCCATGTCTACTAAAAATACAAAAATTAGCTGGGCATGGTGGTGCATGCCTGTAGTCCCAGCTACTCGGGAGGCTGAGGAAGGGAAATCGCTTGAACCCAGGAGGCAGAGGTTGCAGTGAGCCGAGATCGCGCCACTGAACTCCAGCCTGGGTGACAGAGCAAGACTCCATCCCCGCCAAAAAAAAATGTAGACTCAGATTCAGTAGGTCTGGTTAGGCATGGGGCTTTGCATTTTTTTTTTCTTTTTCTTTTTCTTTTTTTTTTGGTGTGTGACATTATCTCACTCTATCACCCAGGCTGATGTGCAGTGGCACGATCTCAGCTTACTGCAACCTCCGCCTCCCAGGTTCAAGTGATTCTCCTGCCTCAACCTGCCAAGTAGGTGGGACTACAGGCATGCAGCACCATGCCCAGCTAATTCTGTATTTTTAGAAGAGATGGGGTTTCACTATGTTGGCCAGGCTGGTCTCAAACTTCTGACCTGAAGTGATCTGCCAGCCTTGGCCTCCCAAATGGCCTTTAGGGAGAACACCAAGATTTGCTTAAATATGCCACTAAAGATTTCCACTAGCTAAGATCAGCATCCAAAAAGAACTTCTTAGTGTTGATTTCTTGGCTGCACCTGCCTTTTCAGGTGTGATAACAGAAGACAGGTGTCTATGATACAGAGAAAACAGACATGGAGAGAAAATTGAGTAGCCTTTGTCATATCAAATGTCAACAATGGGGCTGGGTGTGGTGGCTCACACCTATAATCCCAGCACTTTGGGAGGCTGAGATGGGTGAATCACTTGAGGTCAAAAGTTCGAGACTAGCTTGACCAACATGGTGAAAACCTATCTACTAAAAATACAAAATCAGCCTGGCATGGTGGTACATGCCTGTAATCACAGCTACTTGGGAGGCTGAGGCAGGAGAATCACTTGAATCCGGGAGGCGGAGGTTGCGGTAAGCTGAGATTGTGTCATTGCACTCCAGCCTGAGCAATAAGATCAAAACTCCATCTCAAAAAAAAAAAAAAAAAAAAAAAAGAAAGGAAAATTCAAGCACAGGCTTTGCTGACAGGGATCCCCAAGTACCCCTACTTGGCCAGGCATAGTGGCTCACGCCTGTAATCCCAGCACTTTGGGAGGTTGAGGCAGGCAGATTACCTGAGGTCAGGAGTTCGAGACTAGCCTGGGCAACATGGTGAAACCCCGTCACTACTTAAAATACAAAAATTAGCCAGGCATGGTGGCAGACACCTGTAATCTCAGGTACTTGGGAGGCTGAGGCATGAGAATTGCTTGAACCCGGAAGGCGGAAGTTGCAGTGAGCCAAGATGGTGCCACTGCACTCCAGCCTGGAGGACAAGAGCAAGACTTCAGGCAAAAAAAAAAAAACAAAAAAAAAAAACAAAAACAAAAAACTACTCCTACTTGGATCTCAGCTAAAGGAAACACACTACCTGTAAAATTTTATACCTTCATGGGTTTAACCAAACATGTTGGGAAAAACAGTAAACAAATATATTTTTAAACCCCATCTCTACCAAAAATACAAAAATTAGCTAGGCATGGTGGTGCACTCCTGTAGTCCCAGCTACTTGGGAGCCTGAGGCAGGAGAATCACTTGAACATATTTTTTTTTTCTTTTGACAGAGTCTCACTGTCACCCAGGCTTGAGTGCAGTGGCGCGGTCTCGGCTCACTGCAACCTCTACCTGCTGAGTTCCAATGATTCTTCTGCCTCAGCCTCCCATGTAGCTGGGATTACAGGCAAGTGCTACCATGCCCAGATAATTTTTGTATTTTTCATAGAGACAGGGTTTCATCATGTTGGTCAGGCTGGTCTCAAACTCTTGACCTCAAGTGATCCACCCTCCCTGGCCTCCCAAAGTGCTGGGATTACAGGTGTGAGCCACCACACCCAGCCAAAATTTTAACCATTTTGAATGGAAACATTTTATTTCAGAAAACAATGGACATCTCTTAAAAAAAAAAAAGAAAGAAAGAAAAGAAAATAATGGACATCATTTAACATAAATATCAGCTTTGAGTGGTTAGATAACACAGGCTGGTGTCTAATTTGCACTTGTTTCTGTATGTTTCTGATTCTCAACTGGGCTGGCAGGTTCCTGTTGTTGTCATTCAGGCTTTCAATAGCTCAGGGCCTCACACTCTTCACCTCTGCCCTCTGCTGGGAGCAGGAAAACAAAATAACCCAGCTATATTAGGTTTCTCCAGAGAAAGAGGACGCACTGGATGGAGAGAGAGAGAGAGAGAGAGAGAGAGAGAGAGATAAATAGATGATAGATACACAGTTATACATAGTTTAACAAACATACATTTTGAGAATGCATCTTTAGGTGATTTTGTTATTGTGGAAACATCACAGTGTTCTTATACAAACCTAGATGGTATAGCCTACTATACACCCAGGCTATATGATATAGCCTATTGCTTCAAGGCTGCAAAGCTGTATGGCATGTTACTGTGCTGAATACTGTAGGAAACTGTAATACAATGGTAAGTATTTGTGTATTTAAACACATCTAAACCTGGAAAAGATATAGCAAAAAAATGGCTTAAAACATTAAAAAATGGTACACCTGTAGAGAGCACTTACCATGAATGAAACTTGCAGGACTGGAAGTTGCTCTGGGAGAGTCAGTGAGTGAGTGGTGAGTGAATGTGAAGGCCTAGGACATTACTGTACACTGCTGTAGACTTTATAAACACTGTGCACATAGGCTACACTAAATTAATTACATTTTTTTTTTTGAAACAATCTTGCTATGTCACCCAGGCTGGAGTGCAGTGGCACAATCTCAGCTCACTGCAATTTCCACCTCCTGGGTTCAAGCGATTCTTCTGCCTCAGCCTCCTGAGTAGCTGGGATTACAGGCATGAGCCACCAAACTTGACTAATTTTTGTATTTTTAGTAGAGACAGGGTTTCGCCATGTTGGGCAGGCTGGTCTCAAACTCCTGATCTCAGGTGATCCACCCACCTTGGCCTCCCAAAGTGCTGGGATTACAGGCATGAGCCACTGCACCTGGCCTATTAAAAATTTTTTAAATCTGCAATAATTAACCTTACCTTACTGTAACTATACTTTACAAATGTTCAATTTTTTTAACTTTTGACTTTTCTAATAACACTTAGTTTAAAACACACATTAAGTAGTCTATAAAATATTATATATTTATTCTACAAACTTTTTTAGTTTTTAAATTTTTTACATTTAAACTTTTTTTGTTGTTGTTGTTAAAAATGAAGACACAAACACACACATTAGCCTAGGCCTACACAGGGTCAAGATCATCAACATTGCTGTCTTCCACCTCCACATCTTGACACACTGGAAGGTCTCCAGGGGCGATGACATGCATGGAGCTGTCATCTCCTACAATAACAATGCCTTGTTCGGAATACCTCCTGAAGGGCCTGCCTGAGGCTAGTTACAGTTAACTTCTTTTTTTTATAAGTTGAAGTAGTACACTCTAAAATAAGAAAAAGTATAGCATAGTGTATTAGTTCATTCTGAAATTGCTATAAAGAAATACCTAAGACTGGATAATTTGTAAAGAAAAGAGGTTTAGTTGGCTCACAGTTCTGCAGGCTATACAGGAAGCATGGCGGCATCCACTTCTGAGGAGACCTTAGGGAACTAACAATCATGGTGGAAGGTGAAAGGGGAGAAGCCATGTCACATGGTTGGAGTGGCAAGAGTGGGTTGGGGAGGTGCTACACACTTGTTTTTTTTTTTTTGCATTTTGTTTTGCTTTGTTTTTTGAGATGGAGTCTCACCCTGTCGCCCAGGCTGGAGTGCAATGGTGCAATCTCGGCTCACTATAACCTCCGCCTCCTGTGTTCAAATGATTCTCTTACCTCAGCCTCCTGAGTAGCTGGGATTACAGGAACCCACCACCACGCCCAGCTAATTTTTGTATTTTTAGTAGAGATGGGGTTTCACCATGCTGGTCAGGCTGGGGTGCTACACACTTTGAAATGACCAAATCTCATGAGAATTCTATCACGAGACCAGCACCAAAGAGGTGGTGCTAAGCCATTCATGAAGGAACTGCCCCCATGATTTAATCACCTTCCCCCAGGCCCCTCTTCCAACAATTTGACATGAGATTTCGTGGGGACACAGATCCAAACCCTATCACACAGAAAATACGTAAACCAGTAACATAGTCATTTACTATTATCATAAAGTATTATGTACAGTGCATAATTGTATGTGCTGTACTTTTATATGACCGGCCATGCAATAGGTTTGTTTACACCAGCATCACCACAGACACATGAGTAATGCATTGTGCATTAATGTTATGACACCTACAACATCACTAGATGATAGGAGATTTTCAGCTCTTTATAATATCATGGGACCACTATCATATATGCAGTCCATTGTTGACAAAAATGTCATTATATAGTGCATGAGTCTACGTCTATCAGAGATTTATTATGGAGGTTGGATCCCTCAATTATGGTGGCTGAGAAGACCTAAAATATATTGTCTACAAGAGAACCAGGGAAGCAGGTTGTGTGACTCAGTCTGAGTATGAAGGCCTGAAAACCTGGAGCTCTGATGTCCGAGGGCAGAAGAGGAAGGGTGTTGTCCCAGCTGCAACAGAGAGAGGAAATTCTCCCTTCCTCTGCCTTTGTGTTCTATCCAGGCCCTCAGCCCATGTGGATGGTGCCTGCCCACATTGGTGAGGTCAGAGCTTACTTACTCAGTTCACTGATTCAAATGCCAATCTCTTCGTGAAATACCCTCACAGACATACCCAGAAATAATGTGCCACCAGTTATCTGGGTATCCCTTAACCCAGTCAGGTTTACATCTACAATGACCCACCATACCAGCCAAATACAAATCAGCAAGACTTAGCTGGAGTGAAGTAGTGCAGATGGGCTGGATACTGCTTGGTGGCTCTGCTGCTTACCTTTCTCACCTCACATTTTACATTTCTACAGGGGGCAGATGCTTGAGCATAGCTCTGTGATCAACAGGTTTGGTGGGTTTTTCTTACTATGTCCACACTAAGATTCTTGAGATTGGAATGTTATCCCCTTTCCTTTTGAAATCAGCCTACTTGTCTTAGAGAACTGATGTTTATGGTTTCTTCTGAATAAACATAGAAATTGACCCTCCCACTCTTAAAACTTGAGAAAGTTAACATTTGTCTTGTCTGAGTTCCTTTCTCAGGTTTTCAACTGTCAGCTTTCCCAGATAGTAATGAGACAGGAGAACAGGGTCTGGAAACAGGGGATGTAAGGCCGATTCAGGCTGACTTCCTAGAACTGAATCAAAAGGAAAACCCCACCTCTCCATGTTCAAGTATCGAAAAGATCAGAGGCTACTCCCTTTACACTCTGCCCCTCCCTACCCCCATTCCACTGCATTGCAGATGAAAAATTGAAAGTACTTCTGATTGGTCACCTCCCTCTACCAATCAGACTGGTGGTGGGTCAAGTATTCGTTTACATAGGGTGTAACCAAGTAACCAATGGGAAACCTCTAGAGGGTATTTAATCACAGAAAATTCTGTAACTGGTCCTCTTGAGCCACTTGCTCAAATCTGCTGCTACTCTGTGGAGTGCACTTTCATTTCAATAAATCGGTGCTTTTGTTGCTTCAATCTTGTGTTGCTTTGTATGTGTGATACGTTCAATTCTTCCTTCAAAACGCCAAGAACCTGGATGACTCAGTCAAGACGCTTCAGCACAGTAACAGTATCAAGGAACTGATACTTACCAGATCATCACATCTGGACAATGAGAAGCCAGACCCCTCACTTGTCATGATTGCCTAACCGGTCACCTGCTTCTTCTTGACCAACTCCTCTTCCTTACCCCTCCCCAATTCCTATTTTCCTATATGTAGTTACATTTCTTCCCTGTTATATAAACTCCTGATTTTAGTTGGCCAGATTTAGTTGGCCAGATCACAGCTGCAGCACGTGATTAAGCCTTCTTCCCCACCCAGCAATTATCACTGTCTCAGTGATTGGCTTCCTGTGCAGTGAGCAATTAATTGTACTTAGATCAAACTCCTGGCATTTTGATAACACCTTTTTTTTTTAGGTAAGGAAGTTGAGAAATGTTACAGGATTTCCTCAAGTTCCTACAGCCAGAAAAGGGCAGTGCTGGGTTGGAACTCCACTTAGCAGTTAAAGTTCATGTAAGTAAGCAAAATGCTAGCTTGTCGTACAACAAAACTATGTGAAAATGAACCCTAGCTCTTCACCTAAAACCCAGCAGCCCTGTGTGAGCTATGTAATCTAAAAGAACCTCAGTTAGCTCATGTGGGAAGGGGGGGTGTAATATTTTTCTTGCACTGTTATTGGGATGTGTAAATAATATAATTTGTTGATGCTCTCCAGCCAGAAACCACTAGGAACACATCTATAGTTAAGAAAGTTGGGTTTAACTCTCATTGCAAAGAGGAAAAATGCAAACAATGAGAAATCCTGGGGGTGTCTCAGTGAGAGGATGTGAGAAAATGTTATCAAAGGATTTAGGCTTTGGTTAGCTGCTTTGGGAGAAATTGAAGAAAGCATAGCTTTTCTCTGGGTTGGATAGGGTCAGGAAACTGGGGTAATTTTATGAATGTGTATCATCTTAAATCTTACCCATAGGGAAAGCAGACTACTCCAAGTCTGAAGCTGTAATTGGGGCTGAGTGTGGTGGCCCACATCTATAATCTCAGCACTTTGGCAGGCTGAGGTGGGAGAATTGCTTGAGCCCAGGAGTTTGAGACCAGCCTGGGCAATTTGGTGAGACTCTGTCTCCACAAAAAAAAATTTTTTTAAATTAGCCAGGTGTCGTGGCATGTGCTGTGATCCCAGCTACTCAGGAGGCTGGGGCAGGAGGATTGCTTGAGCCCAGAAAGCTGAGGTTGCAGTAAGTCATTGTACCACTGCACTCCAGCCTGGGTGACAGAGCGAGACTCTGTCTCAAAATAAAAGCTATAACTGGCAAAGAAGCAGCAGCCAGTTCTATTAGCCAAGACAACTGCTATATTTGTGTGTACATGTGTGTTTTTTTGTGGCTTGAACAATGTTTATACTTTGTCTGTTTTCAGATATGATGTTGCAGTGGTCTTATTCTAGTCTAGATCCATCCTGGTCGGAGGAGTCTTGTCTAATGGTGTTGTGGGAAATTGTTTTTGTTCATGTTCAACAGGAGAACATGGCCCAGGATAGTGCCAGGCCAGATCTATTTCAGAATATACGGTATTCATCCCGGTGCTGGACTCACAGGTGTTGGAACCACAGGGGTTATGACTCTAATGGTGTATACCCAAATGCCATCCCAGACCTCTCAACCACAGTAACGCAGGCAGGTGCATTCTGGAGAGGCTAAAAGACAGATGTCCCATCAGGGAGTAATGACTCATTTTCTTTGTTAGCTTCAAACATTACATGAAGCCATTTCCATGAAGTCAGTGGTATTTCAGCCCAGCAAGAATTTTGGACACCACAAAGAGGGGCCTGCAAGTTAGATGACCTATCCTGTGCTCTGCCTTTGCCTCCTTCATGCAGCAAATATGTAGTGTGTGTCTCCGAGCTGGGCTAGATACTGCGACACCCATCACCTCACGAAAAAGGCAGAGAAGCGAACAATCTAGCTGAAAAAAACATAAAAGCACATAGTGTTCAGTGAGGGCAGTGGTGCCAACTCTTTCCTATGTAATGGAATCACCCGTGAATCTTTTAAAACACTAATGGCTGGGGTCCCATCCCACTGAGTTAAGTGATCTGGGCTTCCACTCGGGGCTTCCAGCTTTTAAAAACTCCTGGGTGATTAGTGTGCAGCCAAATTTGGGTACTATTGGTTTAATCCATCATATTTACAGGTTTGGCGGGGGGGTTGGGGGGTAGGGGTGGAGGTGGAAAGTGCGCAGTGGGGGGTGTCACAGATGTTGAATTGGATAAAAACTTTTGTCCCTCATTCCAGGCACTTGCATTTAGACGTAAAACCTGGCATAGTATTTCAGGGGATTTACAGATCCCAGGAAGTGAACCAGGGAATGCCTGTGCATCGTGTGGTCCCCAAGTGAGAAAAGTCCAGCTGCAGGAGTGTCCACCTCCAATCGGGGTGACAGGAGCTCTCTTGTCCTGTCCAGAATGGTGCTGGCCCTTTGTCTCAGTCTTTGTGTGCTGTAATAACAAAGTACCCAAGACTGGGTAATTTGTAAAAAACAAAACAACAACAACAAACCAGGAATTTATTTCTCACAGCTTCTGAAGTCTGAGAAGTCCAAGCTCAAGGTGAGGTCTCCTCAGGTGGCAGAGAGCAGAAGCACACAAGAACAAAACTCCCTCCCTCAAGCTCTTTTACAAGAACACTCAGACATTCACAAGAGCTGAACCCTCCAGCCTACTCACCTCCTGAAGGCTACACCTCTAATACGGATTGAATTTTCGCATGAGTTTTGAGGGAGAGCCATTCAAAGCCTAGCACCCTTCGACTTCAGAGAAGCCCCGGCCCTGCTGTCACCAAGCCGGTTCCCCCTAGGCAGAGCGCCAAGAAGCAGCCCAGGCGATCCCAAGGCTCACAAGTGCTCTCATCAGGCTGCGCGCTGGCCGGTCAGTGCACCAGGACAGGGCCGCCGCCCACGCGCGCTTGGTTCAGGGAGCCCAGGCTGCCCCCACTGGCGGCTACAAAAGCGCGCCGAGTCTTCCTGTCCATCCAGTCGCCCCACATGTCAGCGCTTGGTCGCCTCGCGGTGCAGCGCTGGGCACGCGAGCCCCTCCCGCAGCCATTCGCAGCACAAGCACCACCCGCAGCGACAGAGCTAAGAGCCCCCACGCCGCAGAGGTCGCGCGGAGCAGGTAAGCGCAGCCTCCTGGCTGGCGAGCCACGGAGGAGAAAGGGCGGCTGGGTCCCACGGTCCCGCCAAAAGGACAGGCTATGCCCTTTCAGTACCCCCTCATCCCCGGCTCTGTTTCTAATCTAGGAATAAACAAGAAAGTCCTTAGTCTTTGAAAAGAAAATGATTCCCAAATACAAAAAAAAAAAGTTAAAAAGTGAAATATCACATGTTTGTTTGGCTTAAAATAATTATACATGCTTGTAATGAGGGAAATCCAAAATTCACAAGCCTCTTGATTTAAAATAATTTAAATATCTTTGGCTTGGGATTATGTGGTTATTACCCTTCAGAAACAATGTGCCAACAAAACATACCACAGCTGATGGGAAACTGGTTTACTTCCCATTAGGTTGCAAATGTCTTAGAAACACACTCCTGGACCACAGCTTCAAGAGACTCTAGCAGTCACCTCATCTGCTGGTTTCCAAGCTACCCTGCCAGGAGCAGGTCAGGGACCCCACAGGGCTCCTCAGTAACCCCTCAAAATCCTCTCCCATCAATGGCCCCACCAGAGCATCCCTACTTTTGAATGCTTCTCTAACGCAGGTTCCAGGTAAGATTTCCTTTCACAAGTGACTTCCATGGCTAAGGAGATATTTAACACTCTAGAACTAGTCCAAGCCCTTCTCTGCAGCGGTTTTTATAAGCAGCAGAGCCATCTTGTAGATTTCTAAGCTTGCTGGAAAATAAAACACTGCTATAAATGCATAGAGCCTTCTCCCTTGTGAAAAGGAAACTCCTGCCAGAGGTAAAAGCAACAGCAAGAATAGCATTGCGCAGAGTAAGGATGGCTAACACCAGTCTTCCTCCTGGTGATTTACATCAGGATTGTAACATATTAGATGTAAATCCACGTGTAGGCTCCAGGGTGGATCTGGAGGTCCAAGCACCAGGGAGCTGGGGTCAAAACCAACTGTTGCTAAAAGCCAAGGGAATTACAACTAAGGAACAAGATGCTTTAAAATATGACTTGTGGCTGGGCGCAGTGGTTCACGCCTGTAATCCCAACATTTTGGGAGGCCAAGGTAGGCAGATCACCTGAGGTCAGGAGCTCAAGACCAGCCTGGCCAACATGGCGAAACCCCCTCTCTACTAAAAATACAAAAATTAGCCAGACTTGGTGGCACATGCCTGTAATCCTAGCTACTAGGAAGGCTGAGGCAGGAGAATCCCTTGAACCCAGGAGGCGGGGGTTGCAGTGAGCCAAGGTCACACCACTGCACTCCAGCCTGGGGGACAGAGCAAGACTCTGTCTCAAAAAAAAAAAAAAAAAAAAAAAAAAAGGCTTGTAAGTAAATAATGATACAAAGAAGATACATGAGCAGTATCAAAAGGCAGGTTTCTTTTATTTTTCTTCCCTTTATCCATAATTTAGGGATTCTTAAAATAGCTTAAGCAAAATATATCCAAGTTGTTAATCACCACATGCATGATGCTGGGTGGTTAATTTAATTGGTGAAATGGTTTTGTTGCTCCGTAGAGTAGCAGTATCTATATGGACCAACAAAATCATTTCACCAATTAACAAAAGCCAGTGTGGCCCATTGTTCTCTGTGGCAAGTCTTCTTTAAGAAGTGACATGCACCTGTACTCCTAGCTGCTTGGGAGGCTTGAGGACTCCTTGAGCCCAGGAGTTCCAGGGTACAGTGAGTATAATTTGCCACTGTGCTGCAACCTGGAGGGCAAAAACCCTGTCTCTACTAAAAGAAAAAAAAGAAGAAGAAGGAGAAGAAGAAGAAGAAGAGAAGGAAGTTTTTCCTTGGTTCTTTGAAAGCTCTTTCTCAGTAGCATTCCTCCCCCACTACAAGAGTAAATGATTCCCTGGTGAAAGACAAGAAAATAACTTCTCCAGTAGGATGAGGTGGTCTCATACCAACCAAAGCAACCAAGGTTTGCATACCAACATTGCCAGATGGGTGAGAATTGCATTCATTCCTAACCTCTTGAGGCTTCAGCATCCCAAGACTAGACGGTAGAAAATCTCAGTAGCTCTCCAGGCAAAGCTGGCCAGGGGGCGAGTGTTCAGAACGCTCGCCTGCCATGTCTGAAAAGCATCCAGAGAGATCATAATGCTTTGACTTCTGATATAACCTTTTGGGGTGTTTATGTACTTTTACATGCTTCAAGGAATAAAAAGTCTAAATAGAATTCTAAATGCAAAACCTCTCTCTGTACTACTGAGGATTCTCAGACAGAAGAATACATTTGTTAACCATGGTAACAACATATATAATCAAAGTTTTGCATTGTTTTGAGCTTGGTTATAACAATGTGCTACATCCATACACACACACACAGAAGGAAGTGGTTGAAAACCAAGACAAGGAACCCTGTGGTTTTCTGGATCAAGACCAGGATCCACTCGTTCCAGCCCTGCCTGGGCTCTGCTTTCTCCCGTCCCCTCTTTGCCTGTTGAGCATCTCTGGCGCCACCCAGTGGTCCCCATGATTCATGCTTCAGTGCCCCAGAGGGCCCAGAAGGCTTAATGTTACCAGCCCGGTCTCAAGTACCAGAGTGACATGACTGCTCCCTTACTGAGCCTGACAACCGCCTGGATCTTGACGTGAATGGCCTCCTTTTATTCTCACCACAGCCCAGATCATGGGGGCTTTGTACCCATTTCACAGATGGGAACAGAGAGGCTTCAAGTTAGGTTGAGACTTTGCTTACACTCCCAAAGCTAGCCAGCACTGGGACTGGGCTTCCAACCCTTCCTCTGACTCAGCTGCACACACCATCCTTACTAAGAGGATGGCAACCCCTTGCTTACTGTTCATTTGCATTAACTCTCTGAACCAAGGCTTATAAATAACCAAGCAACACATTCTGTACTATGCATTTGTTATTCCCAAAAGACACAGCTTGATTCCAAATAAAATGACTAAGTTTATTTCCTGCTCACCTTCCAGCACATCTTGGACTTCAAGAGAGATGATGTCATTCAAGTACTTACATAAATTCTGTGTTGTGGCAAGGCTCTGATCCTTTTCTTGTCACTTCTTCAGCATCCTAAACTTGCACATGATAACATTTGTTGTCCTCCATTGGATATCATCAGTATTGCTAATCTACAGTGCCACATTGGCAGTAGTGATTTTATTTTTTTTCTTTTTGAGACAGAGTCTCGCTCTGTCGCCCAGGCTGGAGTGCAGTGGCACGATCTTGGCTACTGCAAGCTCTGCCTCCCGGGTTCATGCCATTCTCCTACCTCAGCCTCCCAAGTAGCTGGGACTACAGGCATCCGCCAGCATGCCTGGCTAAGTTTTTGTATTTTTAATAGAGACGGGGTTTCACTGTGTTAGCCAGGGTCGTCTCAATCTCCTGACCTCGTGATCTGCCCACCTTGGCCTCCCAAAGTGCTGGGATTATAGGCGTGACTATGCCTGACCTGGCAGTAGTGATTTTTACCCACTTTTTCTCCAGGTTCCCCGAAAGAATATTCAACTTAGTATCTATTTGGGTGGGAGGGCAGGGTGTTAGTCTTTGCTTCATCTAAAAGTAAATGAGGAATTCAGTATCTCTGACCACTTCAATCACTTATAGACGTGTATAATGAAAATATATTCTTCTTACTTAAAAAAGATTACCTGAGATCAGGAGTTTGAGACCAACCTGACCAACATGGTGAAACTCCATCTCTACTAAAAATACAAAAATTAGCTGGGCCTGATGGTGCATGCCTGTAATCCCAGCTACTTGGGAGGCTGAGGCAGGAGAATCACTTGAACCTGGGAGGCAGAGGTTGCAGTGAGCCAAGATTGCACCACTGCACGCCAGCCTGGCTAACAGAGCAAGACTGTCTCAAAAAATAAATAAATAGGCTGGGGGTGGTGGCTCATGCCTATAATCCCAGGACTTTGGGAGGCTGAGACGGGCAGATCACCTGAGGTCAGGAGATCAAGACCAGCCTGGCCAACATGATGAAACCCCATCTCTACTAAAAATATAAAAAATTAGCCGGGCATGGTGGCAGGTGCCTGTAATCCTAGCTACTCAGGAGGCTGAGGCACAAGAATCACTTAAACCTGGGAGGCGGAGGTTGCAGTGAGCCAAGATTGCGTCGTTGAACTCCAGCCTAGATGACAAGAGTGAGACTCTGTCTCAAAAATAATAATAATAACTAAAATAAAATAAAAAAGTACACCATGATTGGTTACTGTAACCACATTTATTTACTTATTTTTTTTTTAGATGGGGTCTCGCTCTGGAGTGCAGTGCCATGATCATGGCTCACTGTAACATCTGCCTCCTGGGTTCAAGCGATTCTCCTGCCTCAGCCTCCTGAGTAGCTGTGATTACAGGCATGCACCACCACGCCCAGCTAATTTTTGCATTTTTAGTAGAGATGGTGTTCGACCACGTTGGGCAGGCTGGTCTCGAACTCCTGACCTCAGGTGATCCACCAGCCTTGGCCTCCCAAAGTGCTGGGATTACAGGCGTGAGCCACAGCGCCTAGCCTAACCACTTTTAAAATATATTTAAGTGCCCCCAATATCACTGCTTTCTAAACTATTTCAAAAACTGAAGGGTAATATTTGTATAATAATAAATTGTTAGAGTGTAATATTCACAGTGGTAATTCAGGTAATGAGTATTTTACAAGGCAGAACTAGTTAGGTTGGAATAAAACAAAATCAGGCACCAACAATAACTCATGTATCTCAAATAGTGCCCTTGCCCACCTGTCTTTATCGAAATATTAGCTCTACACACTGATACCACCTTAGGAGCCACTAAACAGAACAGCAAGCACTCTGAATTTTAGTCTCTGTTACGCCATTTCCTGGCATTTGGAGGAAAAGCACATTCCACAGAAAAGTCATGGGATGGTACTATCTGTTTCTTTTTTTTTTTTTTTTTTTTTTTGAGATGGAGTCTTGCTCTGCCACCCAGGCTGGAGTGCAGTGGCCGGATCTCAGCTCACTGCAGGCTCCGCCTCCCGGGTTTACGCCATTCTCCTGCCTCAGCCTCCCGAGTAGCTGGGACTACAGGCGCCCGCCTCGTTGCCCGGCTAGTTTTTTGTATTTTTAAGTAGAGACAGGGTTTCACCGTATTAGCCAGGATGGTCTCGATCTCCTGACCTCGTGATCCGCCGGTCTCGGCCTCCCAAAGTGCTGGGATTACAGGCTTGAGCCACCGCGCCCGGCCTGTACTATCTGTTTCGTATCTGATTTTAACATGTGTTATCTCTTAGGTACAGGGTCATACACTTGGACGGTGTGATATTGTGAAATATGTATTTGGTCTTCCTCATCTTTTCCCGACACGTATGTCCTTCAGTCCTTGGAATCTTCTGTGCTAATGAGGTGACTGGAGGCTGAGGGCCTCTAGATAGCCTCAGGGTGGGAGCTCGTTGTGGGAAAAATCAAGGTCTGATTAGAGGGTTAAGATTTTCAGCCCCAGCCCCCAACCTCCAGGGAGGGAAGGGGGGCTGAAAATTGAGTTGATCGTTAATGGCTAATGATATAATCAATCAATCATGCCTACAAATGGAAGCTTCCATAGAAATTCAAAAGGAGGCTGGGTGCGGTGGCTCACGCCAGTAATCCCAGCACTTTGGGAGGCCAGGATGGGCGGATCACGAGATCAAGAGATCCAGACCATCCTGGCCAACATGGTAAAACTCTGTCTCTACTAAAAATATAAAAGTTAGCTGGGATTGGTGGCGCAGCCTGTAGTCCCAGCTACTTGGGAGGCTGAGGCAGGAGAATCAGTTGAATCCGGGAAGTGGAGGTTGCAGTGAGCTGAGATCGTGCCACTGCACTCCAGCGTGGTGACAGAGCAAGACTCTGTCAAAAAAAAAAAGAAAAAAAAAAATTCAAAAGGACTGGGTTTGGAGACCTGGGTTGGTGAATACATGTACATGCTGGGAGGGTGGTGTACCCCAACTCCATGGGGACAAGCTCCTAGGATCGGGACCCTTGCCAACTTCATCCCATGGATCTCTTCGTCTGTATCCTTTATCATATTCTTTATTTTTTAGCTAGTCAGGTGAAGCTTTATTATATTCTTTATTAATAAACTGGTAAATGTGTTTCCCTGAGTTCTTGTGAACTGCTCCAGCAAATTAATTGAACCTAGGGAGGGGCATCTGGTAACCTTAATTTGTAGCTGGTGGCTCAGAAGTTCTAGAGGCTCAGATCTGCAACTGGTATCTGAAGTTGGGGTCAGTTTTGGGAGACTAGTCCTGAACCTGTGAGCTCTAACACTGTCTTTAGGTAGGGAGTGTCAAAATTGAGTCGACTTAGAGGACATCCAGCTAGTGTCCACTGGAGAACCTGCTGGAAAATGGATTGTTTGGTGTCTGGGGTAAACCTTCCCCACATTTGGTCACAGAAGTATTCTGTGTTGATTGAGTGAGAGCAGGAAAAAAAAAGGAGAAGAAAAAATAAAATCTTTGGTTTGGGTTTTTCCTCTCTGTCTCCTGTATTGCACAAAAGGGCACATATGCCAATAAAATGTCTGCCAATAAAAGCCATTGACCCCATGTAAATACTAGCCCTATCATTGAGCTAGTTTTTAGCTGGTTGTGCTACAGGGTAGCACAGCTCCCTGGTTGCAGAGTTTTAGTTAAGGATCCTTGAATTATTTCAAATACTGGAGGGGAGCAAGAAGTGAAAGAAACTCTCCTTGCCCTTTTATCTGCAGCAACTATTTATTAAAGTGCATTTAACATGTGTGCTTGGACTCTCCCCTACTTCACAGGTTTCCTCTCTGACCACTTTCTATACTGAAGAATGGGCTCCAAGGGATGGCCCCTGCCACCTAGTGGCTTCCTGATGTATGGCAGATTGCTCCTGGCTTTCAAATTTCCACACTATGAAAGATGCCCAGGGAGCCTATGAAAAATCCAAGATATGGCGGGGCACAGTGGCTCAGGCCTGTAATCCCAGCACTTTGGAAGACCGAGGCGGGTGGACCACCTGAGGTCAGGAGTTCAAGACCAGCCTGGCCAACATGGCAAAACCCCGTCTCTACTAAAAAATACAAAAAAAAAAAAAAAAATTAACTGGGTGTGGTGGCAGGTGCCTGTAATCCCAGCTACTCGGGAGCCTGAGGCAGGAGAATCGCTTGAACCTGGGAGGCAGAGGTTGCAGTGAGCTGAGATTGCGCCATTGCATTCCAGCCTGGCAACAGAGCAAGACTCCCTACAAAGAGAAAGAAAGAAAAGAGAAAAGAAAAGCCCAAGACCTCAGGGCCATCCCCAAACCTACTGTTATCAGATTTTGAATCTATCTTTTTTTCTCTTAAGGGACAGGCACTCACTCTGTTGCCCAGGCTGGAGTGCAGTGGCATGGTCATGGTTCACTGCAGCCTTGAACTCCTGGGCTGAAGTTCCTGAGTGGCTGGGACCACAAGTGTGTGCCACTATGCCTGGCTAATTAATTAGTATTTATTTATTTTTGTATAGACAGAGGTCTCCCTGTGTTGCCCACGCTGGTCTTGAACTCCTGGGCTCAAACAATCCTCCTGCCTCAGCTTTCCAAAGTGCTGGGATTACAAGCGTGAGCCACTGCACGTGGCTGAGTTTGGGATTTTAACTTGCTTTCCAATATATCTTCTCAGTAAAATGTTCCCCAAACTTAAGTCATTTGCCTTCCATTGTCATGATTTTTCCCATACTCATATGCCAGGTGAAATGTGATTTCCTCAATATTTTTTCAAATTCATAACTAATATAAATGGAACATTGGTATTATTTGCCGTATGAAAATGAAGTCAAAAAAGAAACATTTAAAAATTTATTTTCAGGAATTCCACCTAAAACAATTTTCTATATCATTCTGTACTTTGGAAAACAGTACTTCAGGAGTTCCTTCTGGACACTTCTGTGTGACTGAACACCACATTCTCTGTTTGAAATTTAGCTCCTTTTCTAACAGGTTTCTATGTTTCATGCAGAACTTCCATAGTTCCTTTTGGTGAAGACACCTTAAAAGCAATGCATGGCCTCAATTAGCCACTGGTGTAGGCCTGAAAAAAGAGTGGAGACCAGAAACATCTTACAGTGCTGATAATTATTAAAGAAGATTCTAAGGCCGGGCACAGTGTCTTACGCCTGTAATCCCAGCACTTTGGGAGGCCGAAGCAGGTGGATCACGAGGTTAAGAGATCGAGACTATCCTGGCCAACGTGGTGAAACCCCATCTCTACTAAAAATACAATAATTAGCTGGGTGTGGTGGCGGGCGCCTGTAGTCTCAGCTACTCGGGAGGCTGAGGCAGAAGAATCACTTGAACCCTGAAGGGGGAGGTTGCAGTGAACCGAGATCACGCCACTGCACTACAGCCTGGCAACAGAGTGAGACTCCATCTCAAAAATAAAAATAAAAATAAAAATAACACAATGTCCCAACTAGGACTCTTTATGGATCAGAAATTTTAGCTCTAATAAATAGGCCTGGTTTTTTTTTTTTTGGGTGGGGGATGTTGTTTGTTTTGTTTTTGAGATGGAGTTTTGCTCTTGTTGCCCAGGCTGGAGTGCAGTGGTACCATCTTGGCTCACTGCAACTTCCACCCCCCCGGGTTCAAGCGATTCTCCTGCCTTAGCCTCCCAAGTAGCTGGGATTACAGGCATGCGCCACCATGCCCAGCTAATTTTGTATTTTTATTAGAGACGGGGTTTCTCCATGTTGGTCAGGCTGGTTTGTTACTTTAGTTTCTTTTATGAAAGAGTGTGTTTGAGTGTATTGGAATTGGTTGTTTTATACTCTGTGAAGTCAATAACCCATTCTTGTCTCCAATCCCACTGCCTGAGCTAAGGAGCCTTCCACAGTTTCCACAGTTGACTTGGAGTGTTCAAGTGCACTGCACTCAAGTACACTCCTGGGTTGTAGCTGCCACCTGGTGTTCCCAGAGCTTGCGCCTCTGAGGCGTCCTCTTGGGTTGTGGATCCGTGGAAGAGCCCTGCACCTGGGAACTAACATTTCCCTTAGAATAGGGAGATAATGGAAGGTCTTGACTGGCATTTCTGGAGATGCCAGATAAGGCTGACAGTTCCTTTAAGATTCCTTCTTAGGATGCTTGCCTATGTGTTCATATTCTATATTATAAACCTATGGTACTTTTCATTTAACATTCTATTTTTGAAAATTTTCCTCTGTTATGAAAACTTTCTTGATGTTTAATGGATTCTCCACCATTTTCTGGGAGACTGTGGTGTTTTGGTAACTGGAAGTAACCACAGTTTCAGCACTGCTCCAAAGACTTAGGCGTTCTTCTGGTTGCTGGTGGAGTTTGCATGTCAGTCATGTATCTGCTTCTGATATTTTATAGAAATGTTTGACAAGGATGATTTTGCTAACCTTTGCCTTGCAGTTCTTCTAGATATTGTACTTATGATTATTATTCTTTTCTGCAGGTTGGTCTAATTGAAGGCAATGGAGAAGTAAGTCTTTATAGATCAAAATCTTAGTTCTAGAAAAGGTGAGGGAGGCTGTTTTGGAAATACGTCTATTCATAAATATATTGTTTGATGTATTTATGAATTTGATGATATTGAAGCCTCTCAGTACTCTGTTACCCTTATGGGTAATCTTAGGGCTTATAACATTTAGGAGACACCTGCAGATGCGCAACAATAACTTTGTTTATTGTGGTTTCTAAGTTATTTATATGATTTGCAGAAGTTCAGGAAATGTGGAATAATGTAAGAAGAAAAGAAAGATCACATGTATTTCTTCTGCCCATAGATAATGAACACCTAACAATGCTGTAGACTCTTCCAGGTTCCTGTGTGGCCAGCCGCAGTAATGCTGTTTATTTATTTATTATTATTATTATTACTATTGTTTGAGATGTAGTTTCACTCTTCTTGCCCAGGCTGGAGTGCAATGGTGCCATTTCCGCTCACTGCAACCTCTACCTCCCAGGTTCAAGCAATTCTCCTGCCTCACCCTCCCCAGTAGCTGGGATTACAGGCATGCACCACCACGCCCAGCTAACTTTTTGTATTTTTTTTTTTTTTTTTTTTTTTTTTTGAGACAGAGTCTTGCTCTGTCACCCAGGCTGGAGTGCAGTGGTGGGATCTTGGCTCACTGCAAGCTCCGCCTCCCGAGTTCACACCATTCTCCTGCCTCAGCCTCCCGAGTAGCTGGGACTACAGGCACCCACCACCACACCCGGCTAATTTTTTTGTATTTTTAGTAGAGACAGGGTTTCATGGTGTTAACCAGGATGGTCTCCATCTCCTGACCTCGTGATCCACCTGCCTTGGCCTCCCAAAGTGCTGGGATTACAGGTATGAGCTACTGTGCCCGGCCAGTAATGCTGTTTAAAATGAAAGAAGGCTCTACAATGGGGCCATGGTGTGTACCTCATATGAAGTGAGCATCTTCCGTGTCCGTAAGTTTTATGTATGTATTCTAATAATTCTTGAGGAACCTGTATTTTTCTGTTCCTAGAGGAATCTAGGGAGGAGGTAAGGTGGAGAGGTTAAAGTCACAGCTCTTCAATGATCTTATAATTCACAGAGTTTCTGTTTAAGTCCTTAAAGTGACACTGTGATGAGCATCTGTGAATGTGTGTATTTGTGCTCTCCTGGCCAATTCCTCAGATGAACTTCTAGGCAGAATTGCCAGATCAAAAGGGTACACATCTTGGAAATGTTGATGTGGGATGCCTTTCTCTCTTTTTTTTTTTTTTTTTTTTGAGACGGAGTTTTACTCTTGTTGCCCAGGCTGGAGTGCAATGGCATGATCTTGGCTCACTGCAACCTCTGCTTCCTGGGCTCAAGCGATTCTCCTGCCTCTGCCTCCTGAGTAGCTGGGATTACAGGCATGCACTACCATGCTCGGCTAATTTTGTATTTTTAGTAGAGATGGGGTTTCTCCATTTTGGTCAGGCTGGTCTCGAACTCCCAACCTCAGGTGATCCACCCACCTCGGCCTCCCAAAGTGCTGGGATGACAGGCGTGAGCCACTGGCCAGTCTCATTTTAAGACTGCATTGGTGTGGAGCTGTGATAATTTGTGCAAGACAGCTGAAGTGCAGTTTGTTATAATATTGCTAATGGTCAACTTGTGGAAAAGTCCACTTTGTCCTGAGAAGAACTGGCTTGCAGGAGGTCAGGTGAGGTCCTCGGCATGCTCTGAGCCATCCTGTCCACTTCCTATGTGTCAGGCAGACTATGAGCCCAAAGGTCTTGAAGTACTGCAGTTTTAGGTTTTGTTTAAACATTAGTCATTTCTGATTTTTCTAATTATTTGCATACACAATCTCTTTGTACTCTTAGCAGTGAGACCCTAGTGAGTGGTCTCTTGATGCTTACTATGACTTTGGGAATGTTTGAAAGTGGTGACCGAGTCCCCCACCTGGTCTTCTGCCATGTCACTTGGCCCTGCTGGTCTATTTGTTTTTGACCAGTGCCAGTTTGGGAGCCAAACCTTGTCACCTACCTCCAGTCCACCTTGCCCCTGGGGAGTCAGGTGCAGATGCTTCTTTGGACCCTTCCCAGTGTCCTGTTCTGATCTTTTACCTGGTGCAGGGCAGAGGGGCTTAGAGGACTTGACCTCATTAACTGAGCAAGCGCATGTTCTCCCTGAAGCTTCCTGGTGCCTGGCAGGGGTCAGGCACTGTACGCCAGTCAAGCCAACACGTAATATTAACCATCACAGGGCCACTCGTGCCTCTCTTCCTCTTCCTCCTGCTGCTGCAGATAATCCATTTCCAGATTTCCCCTGTATGTATCAGGGTTCTGTAGAGAAACATATGCATTTATATGGAAGATATAGAAAAGATTCATTTCAAGGAATTGGCCTGTGTGATTGTGGGGACTGGCAAGTCTGAAATGTGCAGGACAGGCAGGAAGTGGGCAAGAATTGATGCTAAAGTCGAGGCAGAATTCCTTCCCTCTAAAACCTCAATTTTTGCTCTTAAAGCCTTCAGCTCGTTAGTTGAGCCCCACCCCCATTATTGAGATATATGTGAAGTGCTTGTGCTTATGTAGACTCACATAAATATATGCATATTAGTCATATATGTAAATGAGGATATATGGACAGTGCCTAGCACATAGTGGGCACTCACAAAAATCTGCTACTAGCTGTGTGCACTGTTGCCCACCTGTAGTTCCAGCTACTTCTGAGGCTAAGTCAGGAGGATCTCTTGAGCCTAGGAGTTCTTTGAGTTCAGCCTGGGCAACATAGTGAGATCTTGTCTCAAAAAAGAAAAAATATGATGCTATTAGCTGCTATTATTATTGTTCTCTTTGTTAGTTCAAATCTTTCTCCTTCTTCCATGTAACAATTGCCGATCCTTGGTTTTGGTTGTCTATAGTTATATGGAGGGAGGGAAAGATTTGAGAATAGGGCTCATATCTTTCCCTATATTTCCTCATTTAATCCTGAGCCTGAGTGGAGGGTGAGGCTGTGTCAGGGAAAGGAGGCGGCGTGGGAGTGAGGCCATGCGCTTGTGCTGGGCAGGCCTGTGCATGGGCGCACCTGTGAGATCGAGTAGGAGAGATGTCAGGTGCTTCTGGAGGTGGAGATTAGACTTGCAGATTGGGGAGTAGGTTAGATGCCCTCCCTGGGTTCTCAACATGGAAAGGAGGCTCGGAGTGGGCAGTGGGGCCTGGGGCGTTAGCAGTGGGAGGTGGGATGACAGAGAAGAACGAGAAGGCCAGTGGAGAAATGGCATTCCCACTCCAGCTTTCTGCAAGGTTGTATTATTGAAGTTGTGCATGTGAGCCTTCTAGATGTGCGGGTAGAGGGGTAAGACTGGAGGAGCAGGGCCGAGTCAAGGCTGGGTAGGACTAGGGTGACACAAAACGAATTAGTATTAAAGCCAGACTTGTGATTTGAGCTCAAATTCAAACAATTAAATTTTCTGTTATCCATTTTCAAAGAAGAACAAGCTCCTTTGATGTGAAACAGACTGGTTGTGGACTCAGTGAAAATTTAGAAAAGAAATTGAGTTTGGATCTGTTTTACAAAATGTATGATTTTTTTAAATAAATCATTTCTACTCTTTATTCAGTGTGTGCATTTCCTGACCTTTGTTTTCATTTAAGAGAGGACAACAGTCATGACAGCAGTTCTGGAAATGAGTCTGTTAAGTAAGATATTAATTTCCTTAATTACAGAAATTACATAGAAACCTTTATTTTATTTTAAATTGATACAGCCATCACTTATTAATTATTGTTTCCAGATGTATTAATTACAAGCATGGTTTTAGACAGCATTGGAAAAGTAGTTATATGGCAAATAAAATAACTTCTAGTTGGCAAGGAAAGTGAAAAACAGGATAAGTTCAAGCAAGCCAAGACTCATGTCTGTGTTTTAGAACCTTCAGATCAGCCTAGAACCTTCTGAGACAGGATTCTGAAAACTTTTAGTCTTTATTTGCCATTTTATCTTCAATGCTGTTTTTAAAAGCTGGTTCTCTTGCAACCCCTGATCTCCCAACACTGTCCTGATAGGCCAATAGTCTAGGCAGCAGTTGTGGCAACAGCTGGAACTGCCTGCACCTTCTGGGCACTAGTGCTGGCATAAGGACCTTGCCAATCATGCTGAGCAGGAGTGCCTAGCTTCCCTTCAGGCGACCCTCCCAAAGGTGGCTCAGATCTGGAAGGTCCAAAGCCCATCTTGTGACACATCAGGTGTGAACCCCAAGTGAGAGGGTTGTTGTCTACTTTTGAAGCCTTGCATTTTTACATGGTCCCCACCCATCTCCATAGCAAAATAATAGTTAATAGCAGATAGCTAACACTCACTGAGTGCTTGCTGCCTGCCAGGCACAATCCGCACCTGTGATTTAATTTCTATAACTTTGTGGAGGTGATAATATTGTAACTCCCATTTAACAGATAAGGAAAGTGAGGCACAGAGAGACTCAATTACACACGTAGAGGCACATGCTCATGTAACACATGGCCAGTGCAGACAGCAGGAAAATTCACTGCTGTTCCCTTTCACAATACATTTTAATATTATGGAAATGTGGTCCTTGAAAAAGTGGTCATTGAGCGCTTACCAGGCCCCAGGGGTACAGTTCCCCTGCAGCTTGCATTCTAGTGGGGAGAGACAGGAAACAAATGCTAAAATGTGCAGGATGCCAGGAGGGGCCCATTCCCTGAAGGAAAGGAAAGGGGAGAGTGGCTGTGTCAGGAGAGTCTCTCTGACAGGGCAGCCTCTGAGCAGATAACAGAGGATATGAGGGAGTGAGCCACAGGGCTATTTCTGGGGGAAGACGGTAAGTGCAAAGGCCCTGAGGCAGGAGCGTGCCTTCAAAAAGAAATGGCAAGGAGTGGCTGGAGGACAGCAAGTGCGGGGAGGCTGGAAAGAGACAGGGGAAAGAGCAATGAGCTCCTAGAGGGCCATGGCCACACTGAAAGAAGTTCCTGTGAGACAGAGACTCTCAGAATAGTTCCCTTTTAAAGTCACATGACCAGGTGTCAGTGTCTGTCTTTCTTTTCTTTCTTTCTTTCTTTTTTTTTTTTTGAGACAAAATCTTGCCCTGTTGCCCAGACTGGAGGGCAGTGGCACAATCTTGGTTTACTGCAACCTCTGCCTCCCGGATTCAAGTGATTTTCCTGCCTCAACCTCCCGAGTAGCTGGGACTACAGGTGCCCGACCCCACACCCAGCTAATTTTTGCATTTTTAGTACAGACGGGTGTCATAAGCCTCAGGCAAGGACCAGCCATTTTCACTTCTTTTGTGGTGGAATGTCATCAGTTAAGGCGGGGCAGGGCATTTGCACTTCTTTTGTGATTCTTCAGTTACTTCAGGCCATCTGGGCGTATACGTGCAAGTCACAGGGGATGCGTTGGCTTGGCTTGGGCTCAGAGGCCTGACAACCGGGTTTCACCAAACTCCTGACCTCGTGATCCACCCGCCTTAGCCTCCCAAAGTGTTGGGATTACAAGCGTGAGCCACCATGCCCGCCCTAGTGCCTTTCTTACTTCCAAACGTGTTTCTGAACCGCATAAGGAGCTGGAGGGCTGATGGTAGCCAAGTGTCATCGTGAGCACTGTGAGACTCTAGCAGAGTTCTGGGGTCCTGGTCACCCCAGATGACTCTCGAATGGGAGCAGCTGCCCTCCGGTTGCGATGCTGGTCTCCGAGATGAGTGACTGTAATGAAGAGATTGATGATGACCCCATGTCCCCAGACCTTCATTGTTTCCACAGAAGGGAACTGGGAGAGGCTTCCACCAAGGAAGCTTTTGTGAAGCAGTGAGCTTGCCTTCCTGTTTTCTGTAATTCCTCCCATTCTCCCGTGTGCTCCTGGTGAGAGGACAGGAGGATTGTGCTGAAGGGTGATGAGAGAGCAGGAGTGGTTGCAGTTCTGGAAAAAGATAATAAAACACTTACCTGCCTGAAGGCAGTGCACTGAAATGAAGAGGCACACTCAACAGCATTGTCATGCATTGGACCTGTGAGGGGTGTCATTGAATTGACCACTTGGGATGTGTAAATGTTTATTTAAAGTTGCCCTTGGCTGTAAAGCCTGAGGTGGGTGAACCCAGGATGGATTTGTGCCAATACACAAGTGACAACATCTTTCACAGCCGAAGAGTGGGAGGATAAAGCTTTGCCCACAGATCGCTGTCACACAGGTGCAACCTTACATTTTCCAAAATAGTCTTTGAAGTGCCAGCATTGTTGAGTGGCATGCACTTTTTGAATTATGTAATCTGGGCATATTGTATACATTTATTTTTAAAATTTTGTTTAAAAATGCCAATCACATTTATTTGACTTTATACATATAAGTAACTTTTTTTCTATCATATATAATTTAATAAAATCCAATCTCACTGTGAACACTGGACTGCTGAAAATGCATTTTTACTATAAAATAGGATTCTGTAAATTGCTTTAAGAAAGCATTTGTCGGCTGGGCACGGTGACTTATGCTTGTAATCCCAGTACTTTGGGAGGCTGAGGCGGCCGGGTCAGGTCAGGAGATGGAGACCATCCTGGCTAACACGGTGAAACCCTGTCTCTACTAAAAATACAAAAAATTAGCTGGGCGTGGTGGCGGGCACCTGTAATCCCAGCTACTCGGGAGGCTGAGGCAGGAGGATGGCGTGAACTGGAGAGGCAGAGCTTGCAGTGAGCCAAGATTATGCCATTGCACTCCAGCCTGGGCGACAGAACGAGACTGCATTTCAAAAAAAAAAAAAAAAAAAGAAAGCATTTATTGATATAGTACTTCTATATTATCTATGTACTTTTTCCCAGACACACACAGTGAACAAGTGATCACTGGGCTCCTTTCCTGGGCATAGTTTTTGTAAGTAATTGTGAATACAGGATACCTAATATCTTTGATCATTTAAGTTTTTACATAAAACTAACTCTAGTGGGAGAAAAACAAAGGCGCATAAGTCACGTTCACACATCTTATGTAATCACTTTGTTCCCTTGGGTAATGATGCTCTGACAGAGTGCTATTGAGTTCTCTTCCTTCCTTTCTCTCTCTCTCTCTCTCTCTCTCTCTCTCTCTCTCTCCCCACCCCCCCCACCCAGGCTGGAGTGCAGTGGCATGATCTTGGCTCACTGCAACCTCCGCCTCCCAGATTCAAGCATTCTCCTGCCTCAGCCTCCCAAGTAACTGGGATTACAGGTGTGCACCACCATGCCTGGCTAATTTTTGTATTTTTAGTAGAGACGGGGTTTCACCATGTTGGCCGGGCTGGTCTCAAACTCCTGGCCTCAAGTGACCCGCCCGCCTCAGCCTCCAAAAGTTCTGGGATTACAGGCGTAAGCCACCGCACCTGTCCTCTTAGTGTTTTTGAGTGAAATAAAAACCCATAATAATTGGAAGACGTCTTCTTCTATGTAAAAATTAGAACTAGGCTGGGCGCAGTGACTCATGCCTGTAATCCCAACACTTTGGGAGGCTGAGGCAGGTGGATCATCAGGTGTTTGAGACCATCCTGGTCAACATGGCAAAACCCCATCTCTACAAAAAGTACAAAAACTAGCTGGGCATGGTGGCGTGTGCCTGTAGTCCCAACTACTCAGGAGATTAAGGCAGGAGAATCGCTTGAACCTGGGAGGTGGAGGTTGCAGCGAGCCAAGATGGCACCATTGCACTCCAACCTGGGCAACAAGAGTGAAACTCCATCTCAGAAAAAAAAAAAAAAAAGAAAAGAAAAGAAAAGAAAAATTAGAACTAAACATGTAATCTTATTTGTCCAACATAGACTAGTAGACTCAGAGAGAGTATTCCACTGTTCAGAAACTGAAAACTTTATTTGAGGTCAACAGAAAAGAAGTTGAGATCAAGTATCATGTTTTGTCCTGGAGCCAAATATGTAGACTTTGTTGTTAAGCCTGGCTTGACACTGGACCTTTGATTGATGTTAACTGTGACTCACCCTTTCTTGCCTCCTTTCAGTTTCCAAATTCTCTCTGCGTGGGTCAAAAGTGGTTGTTTGCCAAAAGTTTAATAGTGTGTGCATTGTGTGTGTGTGCATGCCAACATGTATGCAACCCATACAACGCCTGTAACACCAATTTAGCTTCATATTTTAACAGACCATGATTCCAGCATCATGTCAAAGTCTCACAGGTTAAAAGTTCTGTGTCCACATTAGAAGGTACTGTGGATCACTGTGTAGCCCATGCCAAATGGCACATGAGCTCTCTTTTTCCTCTGGGTCCTGGTATTGTAAACAAAGAAACAGTGTGCCATTATGGGCCCTTGATTCTGTGCAAAGTCATTCATCATTACCCATCTTTGACATTTTTTATGTTTTATTTTTTGAGGCAGACTCTTGCTCTGTTGCCCAGGCTGGAATGTAATGGTGCGATCTCGGCTCACTGCAACCTCTGCCTCCTGGGTTCAAGTGATTCTCCTCCCCCAGCCTCCCGAATAGCTGGGATTACAGGCACCTGCCACCATGCCTGGCTAATTTTTGTATTTTTAGTAGAGACAAGGTTTCGTCATGTTGGCCAGGCTGGTCTTGAATTCCTGACCTCGTGATCCACCTGCCTCCGCCTCCCAAAGTGCTGGGATTACAGGCATAAACCACTGTATCTGGCCTCATCCGTGACTTTTAACAGTACAGAGCAACCAATAATGAGTCCTTCCTCAAAGTAAAGTCAGTGAAAATGAATAATAAATGTCTAAGACTTTGTGGTTAAACATAACTTCACACTGAGGGGGTCCTGTCTCTGTTTATTTAAATTTTCTTCCACTGGGGGGGTCTAATTTGGAGCTTTCTTGCAGAGGATTGTGTGCTGCATCCTCAGATCCACAGTACCAGGTTTTTTCCACAAGTGAAAAGAAGATAACAAGTGGGAAAGAGCTGTCCAGAATTGGTGTGGGTGCTGGCACCAGGCCTGACCATGGAGAGGACTCCCCCATATATAACCTAGGCCATCTATTTTCTGCAGGCTTGCTACTTAAAATGGGGTCTGGAAACCAAGGTACCATGAGGATCAGCATCAACTGAGAGCAGCTTGTTAAGATGTAAAATCTCAGCCCCACTCCAGCCCCGCAGCATTGGAACCTGCAGCAGGCAGAATTCCAAGGCAACTCTTATTCACTTCAGAGTTTGAGAAGCAACTGCTCTACAATATACTAGGGAGCCATGTGAGATCTCAGGGTCAAGTGTAGAGTGACTTGAGGTTTCCCCTTGGTTAAGAGCTCCTCAAATAAGACAGGTTAGCTAATTTCAGAGCAATTTTTTAGATTTAGAAAATTGGGGTGAGGCGCAGTGGCTCATGCCTGTAATCCTAGCACTTTGGGAGGCCGAGGCGGGCGCATCACCTGAGGTCAGGATTTCAAGACCAGCCTGGACAAAATGGTGAAACCTCTTCTCTACTAAAAATACAAAAATTAGCCAGGAGTGGTGGTGTGCACCTCTAGTCCCAGCTACCTGGGAAGCTGAGGCACAAGAATTGCTTGAATCCGGGAGGAAGAGGCTGCAGTAAGCTGAGATTGTGCCACTGCACTTCATCCTGGGTGACAGAGTGAGACTCTGTCTCAAAAAGAAAGAAAAAAAGAAAGAAAGAAAGAAAGAAAGAAAGAAAGAAAGAAAGAAAGAAAGAAAGAAAGAAAGAAAGAAAGAAAGAAGAAAAAAATGAAAATTGGGTTCATTTTGGGTTTTGTTGCACAAATATATATATTTAAGCAGCTGTTAGGTGCAAAGCATATGGCCTGAGGGGAGGTTGTTTGGATATTCATAATGGAGTGAGATTCCTAGAATATAGAACAAAGCTGCAATGTTTAAACCATTTTTCTAAACTTTTGTGTAATTCGGCATGGAGGTCATTGAATCTCCTTTCTCATCTGTGCCTATTATAAGTCCAGTTAGAATGAGGGTAGACGTGGAGGGTGAACTGAACGTAGCAAAGTAGACAGATGCAATGGTGACTACACATCACACTTTCAGATTTGAAATGTGGGGTTGACAGCAGTTGAAAAATAAGGATTAGGTCTATAATAAACTGTCTTTATTAATGAGCTATAGTTTGAGTAATTAACACAAATTCAGAATAAGTAGTATATTTAATGAGATTATGTTTTTAACAAGTATGTTAGGTTAGTTAGAAAGGCCTCATGCACACTTCCTGGGAAGCTAGAATAGCTGACCATATTCAGCTAATGTGGAGGGAGGTTCCCCCAGGAACAACAGCGACAATGACATGGGAAAGGCTGGATGTCCTTCCTGGCTGATGCTTTACACCTTTCTTCTTGGGTTGATTATTTTATTCCTATGTAGAAGATTTCTTGGACTTAGCTTTCAGAAATTCAGAAAACCTAAATTTAAAGTTCAGCTTTATCAAGGAAGCCTGGATGAGTGGTTACGTTAACCTCTATATGGCCTTTGAACAATACATAGAAAATATCAAGGGATAGTTGTAAAAATGAGGATAAAAACATCTAAAGTGCTAAGTAGAAAGTAACTGAGTAGAACGGAAGCCTGTAGAGTAGAAAAGTTAGATTGAGGGTTGAGTGTGGTGGTTTATGCCTGTAATCCCAGAAATTTGGGAGGCCAAGGTGGGAGGATTGCTTGAGCCCAGGAGTTCAAGACCAGCCTGGGCAATTAGCAAGACCCTGTCTCTATAAAAAATTAAAAATTAGCTGGGTGTGGTGGCGTGCTCCTGTAGTCCCAACAATTTGGGAGGCTGAAGACAGAGGATAGCTTGAGCCCAGGAAGCTGAGGCTGCAGTGAGCCACATCACTCCAGCCAAGGTGACAGATGGAGATGCTGCCTCAAAAAAACAAAGTTAGATTGTATTTTCATGAAGGGCATGTAGTTAGCTTACAGGTATGGTGCTAGTGCTTATTTAATTTTCTGAAATCTTTTAGAAGAAGGTTGCTGGTGCCACATGGGGTACCCGTGTTCTTTTGGCTGTGGAGTTTGTGCAGGAAGAGGTTTGGAGCTCCAGGAGCTTAAAGTCAGATGACAGGTGCCTTGGCCTCTGTGGCATGTCTCTTTGGACTCTGTGAAAGTTATTTCATTGCTGTGGCTTTCTAGAATAATGTGAAGATAATTGTAAGGTGCCACATGCACTGCTTGGACTCTTACAGTTCTGACAGTTTTTCCTGACAAATTTCAAAACCAGAGTCTGTTTCTACTTGTAGGATATTTCAAAGATATCCCCTAAGAAATTAATGACAATGGAGAAGCCTCTTGTTTGCAAGAATTTATTTTAGAATGGAAATAAATACAGAGTGATGAGTGAATCAGAAGCTGTAATTACCCTAGAAATACACATTCTTTTTTTTTTTTTTTTTTTTTTTTGAGACACAGTCTTGCTCTGTGGCCTAGGCTGGAGTGCAGTGGCACGATCTTGGCTTACTGCAACCTCCGCCTCCTGGGTTCAAGTGATTCTTCTGCCTCAGCCTCCTGAGTAGCTGGGATTACAGGCATGCACCACCATGCCTGGCTTATTTTTGTATGTTTAGTAGAAATGGGGTTTCACTGTCTTGGCCAGGCTGGTCTCGAACTCCTGACCTCAAGTGATCTGCCAGCTTCAGCCTCCCAAAATGCTGGGATTACAGGCGTAAGTCACCATGCCTGGCCCAGAAACACATATTCTAAAAACCAACTTGAATTAGCAGCAGAGATGTATATCCCTTAGATATGGTATCCTTCCTTCCTTCTTTCCTTCCTTCTTTCCTTCCTTCCTTCCTTCCTTCCTTCCTTCCTTCCTTCCTTCCTTCCTTCCTTCCTTCCTTCCTTCCTTCCTTCCTTCCTTCCTTCCTTCCTTCCTTCCTTCCTTCCTTTCTTTTTCTTTCTCTCTTTCTCTCTCTCTCTTTCTTTTCTTTCTTTCTTTCTTTCTTTCTTTCTTTCTTTCTTTCTTTCTTTCTTTCTTTCTTTCTTTCTTTCTTTCTTTCTTTCTTTCTTTCTTTCTTTCTTTCTTTCTTCTTCTTTCTTTCTTCTTTCTTTCTTTTCTCTCTCTCTCTCTTCTTTTTTTTTTGACAGAGTCGTACTGTGATGCCTAGGCTGGAGTGCAATGGCACAATCTTGGCTCACTGCAACCTCCGCCTCCTGGGTTCAAGCGATTCTCCTGTCTCAGCCTCCCGAATAGCTGGGACTACAAGTATGCGCCACTACGCCTGGCTAATTTTTGTATTTTTAGTAGAGACAGGGTCTCACCATATTGGCCAGGCTGGTCTCGAACTCCTGACCTCAAGTGATCTGCCCGCCTTGGCTTCCCAAAGTGCTAGGATTACAGGAGTGAGCCACCATGTCGGGCCAGATATGGTATTTTCAATGTTTCAAAATAGTGTATTGTGTTCTCACATTTTATAACTCTATTTCTGAGAAAACCATTGTTTGCTAACCTTGTAGTTTATTCCAAAGAAGCAGTTTTGGAGGATTTTGCAGAAGTGGCATCATGGGAGGGCATTTTCTGAACTCTATCAGCCCTGGTGATTGTCAGAGACTCAGGTGATCCTTTCAAAGTTTCTAGGACTAGGAATGGAATGAGAGAGGAGTCAGGTTAAGGCAATCAAGTGGCGATGGCAATGCCCAGTGCAGTTAAGTCCTTTGTTCCTGTATTTCCACCAGACTTGCTGTCGAACCTGGAGAGGAGCCGAGGAGGTGGGAGGCAAGGGCCAGTGCATGTAGTGGGGTTCAAATTCCGGTTCCACCCCTTCCTAGAGGAGGACTTGGGCAAATGGAGTAGCTCCTCTGATGTTCTCTGTCCATAATATAGTGATAAGAGGGTTTTCTGGGGGAAGGTGGTATTCATTGAGGGGAGACAGCTAAACTATTAGCTTAGTTTTGTAAATGTTCTCCAGTTCCAGGCTGGAGAATGATTCAAGCAAGCAAAAATTATGAGGAGGTTGGAAAGCTCCAATGAAACCATGGTCAGTAGGTGGTAAGCATGTGTTGCAGTTTGATAACATGAAATACTGAAACAGAGAGAGCTGAAAAATAAGTCTTTAGAAAAACAGAGTTTAGGGACTGGAAGCCTCAATGAGGTAGAAAACCAGGGTGGAGGAAGGAGGGACTGGAAGCAAAAGAAAAGCATGTGTGTGACTTGAAAGTGAGATTTCCAAGGTCATGGTTTCAGTTACCACCCAAGCAATCACTGACCCCTCTAAATTGTCATTATATCGTATATTGATATTGTATTTTATTAATTAATACACTTTTTTTCAAGACAGAGCCTTGCTCTGTCACCTAGGTTGAAGTGCAATACCGTGATCATGGCTTACTACAGCCTCAACTTCCCAAACGATCCTTCTAACCTCAGCCTCCTGTGTAGCTGGGACCACAGGCATGTGCCACCTTACCTGTCTAATTCAAAAATATATATATTTTTAGACGTGGAGTCTCACTATTTTGCCCAGGCTGGTCTTGAACTCCTGGGCTCAAGGAATTTACTCGTTTTGACCTTCCAAATCCCCTCAGATTATAGGTATGAGCCACTGTGCCCTGTCTAAGTAAAATTTTAAAAATCTCCTTTTCTAAAGAAAATTGAATTTGTTGATAGTAAAGTTTTAAAATTGGGAAGTTATATTGAAATGTATCTGGTGCAACCAGTGGATTTTAATTTATCCACTGGTTGCATTTGATCAAAATGGATTCTGAGGAAATCGTATGGGTAGAAAACAAAGAATATTAAGTTTTATCTTCAGTAAAAACTCTAGTTTTCAGGGTGGGGTGGGTGGAGCTGAGGGTAGAGAAGGGCGAGAAAGCAAATATAATAATTGTCTCATTCCTATCACATGTGAAGAGTTGATGAAGTGAAACAAAGCCCCTGCTGCTGGAGCAGAGGTGCCTGCTGGAGTTCCACAGACACCCGCAGCCCAAATCCCTGGAGGTCAGTGGGGCTCACGGTGAGTGTGGGGCTGCTTCAGACAGTGGGCGTGCTCAGCCGGGAGTGGGTTTGGTTTGGCTTTGCTTGGTTTGGTTCAAAGGGGCAGAAGTCTGCATCTCAGCTGTCTTAATGTGAATGTGGGGACTTGTGAGAGGGTCTCTTCTGTATCATGGGGGTGGATCTGCACTCTGCCTGATGGCCCGACTGCTTTGCCAGACCCTGCCTGCTTGGTCTTTACCGCCTTGCTCCCGCTGTGTATGATTACAGTGTTGGCATGGGACCACCTTTCCCCTGTTTAATGTTGGTGCTGGGGAGCCCTTTTGCAACCACTCCTTTAATATCCTCCTCTCTCCTGGGAGAAGCTGGAGAGAGCTACAGGTTGTGGGGACCTCCTCTGGGAGAAGGAGATGGAGAAAAACACCAGATCCCCTCCATCTTTTGTAGCTGTTTTGAGTTTGATTTCTTATTCTATTTCAAGGAAGATTTTTAGAATAACAGACACATGTATAATAAACACGTTTTCAAACCTAAAGAGGTGCAGTAGCAATGGGATGGAAGTGAGACCACTGAAATTCACTGGCTCCATGTGGGAGTTCAGGGTCTTAGTGTCATCATCTACAAATGGTACTGAGGTTTCTTCTGCCATTGATACAAGTTTGCAGTAGATATTATTTCTGCATCTTTTACATTTTCAGTTATGATACGTCACCTCTTTGTCAGCATCACACACAATTCAGTGTTGACTATGATATTCTGAAAAGCACACAGGCCAGGCATGGTGGCTCATGTAATCCCAATGCTTTTGGAGGTAGAAGTGGGTGGATCCTTGGTGCCAGGAGCTTGACACCAACCTGGGTAACAAAGTGAGACCCCATTTCTTTTTTTCTTTTTCTTTCTTTCTTTTTTTTTTTTTTTTTTTTTTTGAAACAGAGTCTCTCTCTGTTGCCCAGGCTGGAGTGCAGTGGTGCTATCTCCACTCACTGCAACCTCCGCCTCCCAGGTTCAAGCCATTCTCCTGCCTCAGCCTCCTGAGTAGCTGGGATTATAGGCTTGCACCACCACGCCTGGCTAATTTTTTTTGTATTTTTAGTAGAGACAGGGTTTCACCATGTTGGTTAGGCTGGTCTCAACTCCTGACCTCGTGATCTGCCTGCCTCAGCCTCCGAAAGTGCTGGGATTATAGGCATGAGCCACCGCACCTGGGTGAGACCCCATTTCTATAAAAATATTTAAAAATTAGCCAGGCATGGTGGCGTGTGCCTGTGGTCTCAGCTGCTTGGGAGGCTGAGGTGGGAGGATAGCTTCAGCCTGGGAGGTCAAGGCTGTCGTTAGCCATGATGGCTGCAGTGAGCCATGATGGTGTCAGTGCACTCCAGCCTGAATGATAGAGTGAGATCCTGTCTCAAAAGAAAAGAAAAGAAAAGAAAAGAAAAGAAAAGAAAGAAAGAAAGAAAGAAAGAAAGAAAGAAAGAAAGAAAGAAAGAAAGAAAGAAAGAAAGAAAGAAAGAAAGAGCAAGAAAGAACACAAATGATTTTAGTCGTTGAACATTAAAGGAGTTTTAACCAACTCTTTCATTTCTTTTCTCTCTTAAAAAACTATATGTTGCCTACAAGAAATTCTATTTCTTCTGTCATGTGGAATTTTTATTTTGCTCCATAAATGTAATGACATCGGGATATCATGGATCTGTTTTCTGTACATCTACTTATAACTTAAATAATTTTTGAATCGTTTCTCAACTTGTTTCTATTATATCCATCAGGTTATATGTGGACAAATGATTTGGTAACAACCAATGCTGACACAGAATGAGTGCTGTGCACAGGTCATCCATTGATGTCTGTCTCCTATCATGTCTTTGTCTCTCAAAAGAAAACTGTTTTGGAACTCAGTCATGTTTGGAATTCTCAGTTTAAGCATAAGCCTCTCCTATGGATGTGGCTGATTTTTGCTCTAGATGCTATCCCATTCAATTAGCCAGTTTAACACAGGCCAGTTTATTAAAAGCTAAAATTACAGCCCTGTAAAGAGGTCATTTGGACTCTGTATGTCAGGAATTGGGTTGTTCTTCATGGTCTTCATTGCCATCTTCAAATAAATGAACCTGAAAGATGTGACTACTTTTTCATCACTGCAGATGCCACAGTAATAGAGATATTTAACTGGTAGCAACCAGAATAACAGATATTCTTCTATACTGACTTTCTTGGCTGTTTAAAAAACTGCTTTATAATACCTCTGGTTTATTTGTTTAGAATCTATTTTAATAATATTTTGCATTGTAAGATGCTTCTGGTCTCTGCTTTTTTTCAGGCCTAAGGCAATAGCTAATTGAGACTATGCATCACTATCAAGGCATCTTCACTAAAGGGCACTGCGGAAGCGCTGCGTGAGATGCAGCACCCGTCAGAAAGGGGGCTGCATTTCAAATGAGGAATGTCGTATTGCATCACAATAAAGTTAGTGTCCAGAGGGATCTTCTGCAGTACTGTGTTTTCCAATGTGCTGAGTGATATTATAGATTTTTTTTTTTTTTTTTTTTTTTTTTGCTGGAATTTGTATGAATACATTTAAAGTAAAAGTGTTTTTTTAATATTTAATTTTGTGGCCAGGTGCAGTGGTTCACGCCTGTAATCCCAGCACTTTGGGAGGCTGAGGCAGGCGGATCACGAGGTCAAGAGATCTAGACTATCCTGGCCAACATGGTGAAACCCCGTCTCTACTAAAAATACAAAAATTAGCTGGGCGTAGTGGCGCGCATCTGTAGTTGCAGCTACTTGGGAGGCTGAGGCAGGAGAATGGCTTGAACCCAAGAGGCGCATGTTGCAATGAGCCAAGATTGCTCCACTGCACTCCAGCCTGGCGACGGAGAAAGACCACATCTCAAAAAAAAACAAAATTTAATTTTTTTGGTACATAGTAGGTGTATGTATTTATGGGATACAGAAATGCAATGTGAAACAAGCACCTCATGGAGAATGGGGTGTCCTTCCCCTCAAGCATTTATCCATCGAGTTACAAACAATCCAATTATACTCTTCAAGTTACTTTAACATGTACCATTAAGTTATTATTGACTGTGGTTACCTTGTTGTGCTATCAAATAGTTGGTCTTATTCATTCTTTCTTATTATTTACTTGGTACTCAAAATAAAGTGTTTATTTTTATACTTCCTTCTCCATATACCTTTGATAGCAGTATAGCAGTGTTTTATTTACAGTAATTACAGGTTTATTTTTTTTAAACAGAGTTTCACTCTTGTTGCCCAGGCTGGGGTGCAATGGTGTGATCTGCAATGGTGTGATCACTGCAACCTCCGCCTCCCGGTTTCAAGCGATTCTGCTGCCTCAGTTTCCCCAGGAGCTGGGATTACAGAGGTGCCCGCCACCATGCCCGGCTAATTTTTTGTACTTTTAGTAGAGATGGGGTTTCACCATGTTGGCCAGGCTAGTCTCGAACTCCTGACCTCAGGTAATCTGCCCACCTCGGCCTCCCAAAATGCTGAGATTACAGGTGTGAGCCACCGTGCCCGACCTCAAACTCATATTGGAAATTTAGAGAGATTGCCAAGACCCTAGAGTTTTGCATGTTTTCGCAAATTGATTTCATTAGTTCAAATCTCATACCACTTTTTCTAATTGATGGTTCTTACAACTTGACAGGTGACTGAGTTCAATATGATCAGAATTGAACCCTTTCAAAAAGCAGCACAAGTGGCAACTGCTAGTTACCAGATTAACTGAGTTTGATCCCCCTCTTCTGCTCCTTCCCTCTGATGGAATTCTCATTTTCCCTGGCCTCCCCCATTGACATTCATCCAATGCCCATGCTGCTGGATCAGCCTTTCTGGAGCCACATCCAGCTTGGAAAGATGAAGGGTTTCCAACCTTTTTGGAGATGACAATGTGTTATCAAAATCAACAAATTAATAGATTTGCTTCCTTTGTGTATTTTTTGCAATGTTCTGTGAGATATCAAGCCACTTTCCTGGTAGTTTCTTATTCAGTATTTCACTGTACTGCTTTAATAAAAGATGGTCAGGCCTCAACCCTAACAGAGTCACTTTGAGATCTTGTTAATAAGTTGGGTTTAGAATCTGATACAGGTTTTGAGATGGCCCTGAGAACTTAGGTTTTTCATAGGCTCTCTGGGCAGCTTTCATGGGGCAGAGGTTTAGAAAACTGGGAGCAATTTGCCAGGCATAGGGAAGCCACTAGATGGCAGGGCCATCCCTTGGAGCCCATTTTTCAATCTAGAAAGTGGTCAGAGAGGAAACCTGTGGAGTGGGGAAGAGTCCAAGTAGACATGTTAAATGCAAGTTAATAAGTGGATGGTGGGGCCGGGCATGGTGTCTCAGGTGTGTAATCCCAGCACTTTGGGAGGCAGAGGTGGGCGAATCACTGGGGTCAGGAGATTGAGATCACCCTGGTTAATGCGGTGAAAACCCATCTCTACCAAAAAGACAAAAATTAGCCGGGCGTGGTGGCAGATGCCTGTAGTCCAGCTACTCAGGAGGCTAAGGCAGGAGAATGGTGTGAACCCAGGAGGTGGAGCTTACAGTGGGTCGAAATTGCACCACTGCACTCCAGCCTGGGCAACAGAGCGAGACTCCATCTCAAAAAAAAAAAAAGTAGGTGGTGAAGATGAGCTTAGGTGTTGCATCCTAGTGGGAGAGTGGGAAGGATTCCTGTCACTTCTCACCTCTTTCTAGCTTTACCGCCAGTATTTGAAATGCCTGGAGGGTCCTTAACTGAAACTCTGCGGCAGTCAACTGTGCTGTACTATAGCACGACCACTTTAAAAAGGTGAAAGTAGGAAAACTAGCTCAATGAGAGGGCTAATATTTTTATGGGGCCAATGATTTGAGCTGGTAGACATATATGCCCTCCTACATGATATAGGAGATAGAGTACAAAAACCAAACCAAAGTGTTTTTTCCTACCCTCACTCACCACACGCTACTCCTCACTCCTCACATGCCAACCAAGCAAGCAATTTTTCTGCAGATTCTGCAGTGCACACCAGCTGGGTGTCCTCTAATTCAACTCAATTCTGACACTAGCTCTCTGGAGATACTGTCAGATCCCACAGGTTATGAGCTCAGTCCCACAAGACTGTCCCCCACTTCAGAGCCAGTTATAAGACTGAACTGCCAGAACTTCTGATCCATCGGCTACAAATTGGGGCTCCCAAGACTCTCCCCAGGGGTTTGATTAATTTGTTACAGTGGCTCACAGAGCTCAGGGCAACACTTTACTTACATTTACTGGTTTATTAGTTAGATGTATAATAAAGGATACAGATGAACAGCCAGATGACAAGATACTTAGAGAGCTATCTGGAATGGTCCCAGCACTGGAGCTCCTGTCCCTGTGGAGTTGGGGTGCACACACTCCCTGCACGTGGATGTATTTGCAAACCTGGAACTTCTCTGAACCCAGTCCTTTTGGTTTTGTAGAAGCTTTAATTTGTAGGCATGATTGATTTCATTACTGGCCATTGGTGATCAAGTCAATTTTCAGCCCCTCCTCCCTCTCTGCATGGTGTGGAGCTGAAAATCCTAACCTTCTAATCCAGCCTTGGTTTTGACTGTGACCTGCTGCCATCCTGAAGTTATCCAGGGGCCCTCAGCTACCAGTCACCTCATTAACATATAAAGGTTTATATGCTAATTATATAGCATACATTATTATGTTATTTAATTATAATAATATATAATTACATCTATAATTACAGGCTATATTATGTATTCTATCTAATAATTAGCATACAATCCTTTATATGCTAATATGTAATTTTGGTATATAATTAGCATATACACTGCAAACACTCCTTAGAGTCTATGGATTTCAGGAGTTTTATGCCAGAAAAAGATAAGGAAGACCAAATGTGTATTTCACAAAAATCACACCTCCTAAGTGTATGACACTTCCTAAGAAATTAGCAGGTATTACAAATCAGATACAAAACAGATATACCATCCCATGAGGTTTTTTTTTGAAATGCGCATTTCCCCCTAAAACCAGGAAATGGCATAATGGAGATGAGAATTCAGATCTCTTGCTTTTCTCTTTAGTGGTCACTGAGGTCACTAAATGTCTCAATGTGCTGCTAACATTCTGATAAAGACAGATGGGTAAGACCAAAGCTGTATTTCTTTTTAAGCCACTTGAATTATTTTTGGTGTCTGAATTTTTCAAAATTCCAACCTAAGTTGTGCTGCCTTCAAAACAGTCTTACTATTGGAATTATCACTGTGAATGAACATTATACTCTAACACTGTAATATTATATGAAATAGTACCGTTTAGTCCTTAAGATTGGTTGGAAAACAGTGATTGGGGAGCATTTAAATCTATTTTAAAAGTGATTAAAGTAACAATGCTACATTTTTTTTTTTAAATAAGGAGAGTATATTTCCATTGTAAGTATCTCTTAATGATTGAAGTGTTCAGAGGAACTCTTGAATTTATCATCTGTGTTTAGATGAAGCAAAGACTAAATTCCCTTAACAGTTCCTCAGTTGATTACCTTTGCTGGTGACTTGAGGAAAGAGTGGGTAAAAACTGCCACTGCCAGCCGGGCACGGTGGCTCCCTTCTGTAATCCCAGCACTTTAGGAGGCTGAGGTGGGCGGATCATAAGGTCAGGAGTTCGAGACCAGCCTGGCCAGTATGGTGAAACCCTGTCTCTACTAAAAATACAAAAATTAGCTGGGCATGGTGGCAGGCGCCTGTAATTCCAGCTACTCGTGAGGTTGAGGAAGGAGAATCGCTTGAACCCAGGAGGCAGAGGTTGCAGTGAGCCGAGACTGTGCTATTGCAAATAAAACAAAACAAAAAACCTGCCACTGCCAATCTGGAGCTGGAGGTTATCAAAACTGATGATATCTGGGAGAGGGCAGAAGATGTTACCATCTGCAAGTTTAGGATGCTGAAGAAGTGGCAAGAAAATGATCAGAGGCTTGCCACAGCCCAGAATTTATGTAAGTGCTTGAAAGACATCATCTCTCTTGAAGTCTAAGATGCGATGGAAGGTGAGCAGAAAATCAACTTAGTTATTTGTTTGGAATCAAGCTGTGTCTTTGGAAATAGCTATAGAACGTGTTGCTTGGTTATTTATAAGCTTGGGTTCAGGGAGTTAATGCAACTGCAAAAACAAGCAAGGGGCTGCTGCCCTCTTAGTAAGGATGGTGTGTGCAGCTGAGTCAGAGGAAGGGCTGGAAGCCTAGTCCCAGTGCTGCCCTAGCTTTGGGACTGTAAGCAAAGTCTCAACCTAACTTGAAGCCTCTCTGTTCCCATCTGTGAAATGGGACCCTCCTATGTCCTGGGCTGTGGTGAGAATGAAAGGAGACCATGCATGTCAAGATCCAGGCAGGTGGTCTGGCTCAGTAAGGGAGCGGTCATGTCACCCTGGTACTTAAGACAGGGCTGGTAGCATTGAGCCTTCTGGGCCTTCTGTGGCACTGAAGCAGGGGTCATGGGGGCCACTGGGTGGCGCCAGCAATGTTCAACCGGCAAAGAGGGGAAGGGAGAAAGCAGAGCTCAGGGAGGGCTGGAGGAGGTCGTTCCTGGTCTTGATCCGGAAAACCACAGGGTTCCTTGTCTTGGTTTTCAACCACTTCTCTTTCTGTGTGTGTGTATGGATGTAGCACATTGTTATAATTGAGCTCAAATCAATTCAAGACTTTGATTATTATATGTTGTTACCACAACAAATATAGTGTTTTTTTCTAAGAATCCTCAGTAATTCAGAGAGGTTTTAACATTCGATTTAGATTTTTTATTCCTGGCCAGGCGCGGTGGCTCATGCCTATAATCCTAGCACTTTGGGAGGCTGAGGCAGGCAGACCACGAGGTCAGGAGATCAAGACCATCCTGGCCAACGTGGTAAAACCCCGTCTCTACTAAAATTACAAAAATTAGCTGGGCATGGTGGTGCGTGCCTGTAATCCCAGCTACTCAGGAGGCTGAGGTAGGAGAATCGCTTGAACCAGGGAGTCGGAGGTTGCAGTGAGTCTATATCGTGCCACCGCACTCCAAACTGACGACAGAGCGAGGCTCCATCTCCAAAAAAAAAAAAGTATGTAAACACCCCTGAAGGTTATACCAGAAGTCAAATCATTATGATCTGTCTGCATGCTTTTCAGACATGGTGAGCGAGCATTCTGAACCCCCAGACCCACTTTGCCTGGAGGACCACTGAGGTTTTCTGCTCTCTAGTCTTGGGGTGCTGAAGCCTCAAGAGATTAGAAACAAATGCAATTCTCTCCCACCTAGCAATCTGGGATGCAAGCTGAAATGTGAGCTCCTCATCCCCTGGAGAAGTTCAGCTGGCCAAACACTACTTTTCTGGGACTTTCATGGTGGAATCATTTACTTTTCGTGGGGAAGAGTGCTACTCAGAGATAGCTTTCACAGAACCAAGGGATTAATCTTCTTTTCTTGAAAAAGACTTGCCTCAGGAAATAATGGGTCTCATTGGCTCTTGTTAATTGGTGAAATAGTTTTTTTGGTCTGTGTAGATATTGTCACTACCTCAGCATCATGAGTGTGGTGGGTGATTAATATTCTGGATATATTTTACATTATTGGATCCATAAATTCATAAATCATGGATGATGGGAAGAAAAGGAAATCTGCTTTTTGACACTGGTCTTCTTTGTATTATTTACTAACAAGTCCTGTTTTAAAGCATCCTATTCCTTGGTTGTCATTCCTTTGGCTCTTTGGCAACAGTTGGTTTTGATCCCAGCTCTCTGGCTCCTGGGCCCAGGCTGAGTGAGTGCCAGCCAGGGTAAACTAGTTCACCAGGCGTTCACACAGGTTCAGGACAACCTGCATTGTCCCCACAGTCCTTTCGCCACAGGAATAATTATGGTTTTCTCCCTTCCAAGGATGGGAAGATGTCTTTTTATTTAAAACCAGGCAGATTCCTATTACTTCCTCATCTGTGCATTTCTCTTGACCAGGGATTTTTCTGCTCATAATGGTTCTCGTTTGGTCCTTTTGCTGTATTCTTTTAGGGGAAAAGTTTCCTCCCGCTGCTTTTTCATGAGAAATCACGCTTCACTCCATTCTCTGAAGAGAACACAGCAGTTGCTGAATTTTTAATGTGTTCCCATGAGACTGGTGGTTTCCAACAGTCAACCTAGCCCACTGCCTGTTTTCTGGAAGTCCTCCTTGGGGTGAACCAGCACACGGCTTGCTGAAGAGCTTGATCCCAGGGATTCACAGCTAGAATCATGTGTTTTTAGGTGACAGGTGTTCTCAGCCTCTCTGCCTGCATGCTAGGGTTTGAGAAGTCCTGATAATGGCTCTGCAGCCACTGATGCTAACACGGAGGCCCTGGGGTTGAATTCCAGGCTCTGGAGTTTTGAGCTTTCTCCTGCTTCTTAACTGAGACCTCCATTTCCACCCTGGAGCCCACTGTAGATTTAGACCTAATTTGTTCCAATCCTGATGTAAGTCTTCGGTTAGGAAGTCTAGAGTTAGTCAGCCACCTTTATTCTTTGCAATCCCATTCTTGCTGTTTGCTCTAACCTCTAGCACAAGTTTCCTTTTCAGAAAGGAAGACGCTCTATGCATTCATAGCAGTGTTTTCTTTTCGAGCAAGCCTGGGAATCAACAGGTGGTTCCGTTATAAAAACAACTGCAGAGAGGGGCTTACAGTAATTCAGCAAGTTTTCATTTTTCCTTACCCATGAAAACCTTTTGTGAAAGGAAATCTTACCTGAAAATATTCAAAAGTGGAGCTGCTGCGGTGGGGTCATTGAAGGGAAAGGGATTCCAACGGCTTACCGAGGAGCCCTGCAGGGCCTCTGACTTGTTCCTGGCAGGGCAGCTTGGAAACCAGATCAGGTCATTATTTGGAGTTCTTGAAGCTGTGGTGCAGGAGTGTGTTTCTAAGACATCTGCAACCTAATGGGAAGTAAAACACTTTCCCGTTCATAGGTGTGGTATATTTATTGGCACGTTGTTTCTGAAGCATAGGCATAGACTCAGACCATAGGTATTTAAATTATGTTAACTAAATCAAAAGGTTTATGAATTCAGATTTTTCTCCATTATGAACATGTATAATTATTTTGAACTAAGTAAGCATATGCATTTTCAGTTTTTAACTCTTTGTTTTCGTAATTGTGAGTAAGTTTCTTTCAAAGACTAGAGACTTCTCTTTTTAATTTTATTTTTATTTATTTATTTCTTTATTTTGAGGTGAAGTCTTGCTCTGTCACCCAGGCTGGAGTGCAGTGGCATGATCTCAGCTCACTGCAACCTCTGCCTCCTGGGTTCAAGCAATTCTCTGCCTCAGCCTGCTGAGTAGCTGGGACTACAGGTGCACACCACCACACCCAGCTAATTTTTGTATTTTTAGTAGAGACAGCGTTTCACCATGTTGGCCAGGCTGGTCTCAAACTCCTGACCTCAGGTGATCTGCCCGCCTCGGCCTCCCAAAGTGCTGGGATTTCAGGCATGAGCCACCGCACCCAGTTGAGACTTCTTTATTTCTATCTAGATTAGGAAAAGACATGAGAATCATGGGGGCTCATGAACATTCCCTCTGTCTCTGTATCATTTTTAAGTTCCTGGGGCTGGGAACATAAATACGTGGGTAATACTACATTGCCTAAATTTGAAGTTCTCACAGTTTAGCAAGAGGGAGAGGGGAGTTACATAAATAATTGGGATGATATTTATATGGTTATGGGGAACGTGTTACCTTGACTTACAGTGACTTTAACATGAGCGTAGCTGCTGGCACAGGCTGAGACCCCACCACTTAAGATGTTAATGATGTGAGCTGACATAATCTTATTGTTTATTATTTTTATTTTTTGTAAAGATGGAGATTTTGCCATGTTGCCCAGGCTGATCTTGAACTCCTGGGGTCAAGCAATCCTCTGTCTCGGCCTTCCAAAGTGCTGGGTTTATAGGCATGAGCCACTACGCCCGGCCAACTTAAATAATCTTCTTCACTTTCCACATCCATAAAAAGGGTTATTAGGATGATTATGTTTATTTGTGGTAAACTCTTAGGAACATGCCTGGCATTTAGGAAGCACAATTGAGCAGTTGCTACTACTTTTTCTTTTTGTCTAAAACAGAGTCCATAAATATACTGTTTTTGATATTACATGGATTTAATTCATACTCATATTTTAATGTAAAATTGAAAGATCCATAAGTATAACTAAAGTTTTTGTGCTTGTTCTCACCACATACATTTCACAACGTTTATACACATCCTACTTCACTTTTTTAAATAAAATATTTCAAGTACATGAATTCAATTTTTGGAAAATGAGGCCAGATTTTTTTCTTACTTATCATATTGTAATGCAATTTGCTTTGAACTAGGAAGCCGAATTATGCTTCCAGAACCAAAAGTGTTTTTTAATTTTTAATTTTTTTTTAGACGGAATCTCACTCTGTCACCAGACTGGAGTGCAGAGGTGCGATATCGGCTCACTGAAACCTCCACCTCCTGGGTTGAAGCAATTCTCATGCCTCAGCCTCCTGAGTAGCTGGGACTACAGGCACACACCACCATGCCCAACTAATTTTTGTATTTTTAGTAGAGATGGGGTTTCATCATGTTGACCAGGATAGTCTTGATCTCTTGACCTCGTAATCTGCCCGCCTTGGCCTCCCAGAGTGCTGGGATTACAGGTGTGAGCCACCACACCCGGCCCAAAATGTTTAGTCCTCAAATAAGGATAATAACCAAATGGCCCAGTGTGACACAGGGAAGAGGACTTATGATGGCTGTGGGTGCTGGTCCCCAACAAAGCTGGTGTTCTTTTCTTTTTGTCTGTAGTTTCTTATCCTCCTCTGGGTGTCTAAGGGTCTTTTACATCTCTTGAGTTTTTCAATACTCACCTTTGGATGTCTGGCCAGACCATGTCCTAGAACTGTTCTGTCTCATCAAAGTCCTGGACCTTCAATGGGGCAGCTGACAACTCAGTATTTTTCATGTTAATTCTCTGATGTAGTCATTCTGAGGTGTTAGATACACTTTCAAGGTTTAGTTTCTTTTGAATAAAGTAGTTTGCTAATCAAACGAATCTCCAATTGACTGGGGAGTATTTTTTTTGAGCAGGGGGGTCCTTGGTTTTGATAAGTTACTTTACTCCTGACTAGGCTCAGTGGCTCACACTGTAATCCCAGCACTTTGGGAGGCTGAGGTGGGTGGATCACCTGAGGCCAGGAGTTTGAGACCAGCTTAGCCAACATGGTGAAACCCCGTCTCTAAAAATATAAAAATTATCTAGGCATGTGGCGGGTGCCTGTCATCCCAGCTACTCAGGAGGTGGAGGCAGGAGAATCGCTTGAACCTAGGGGATGGAGGTTGCAGTGAGCCGAGATCACGTCACTGCACTCTGGTCTGGGGTGACAAATGAAACTTGGTCCCCCCCCAAAAAAAAGTTACTGTGCTCGCCACCCTTTGTTCTTGGAAGGCAGAGACCCTGCCTTTTGCCCTCATACTTCACACCAGGCAGCTGCTTATGCTGACCACACTTAATATGCTGAGTGCCATGTGGGGGAACAGTGCATCAGCGGGTTTTCTGATGTCTTGTGAGAGCTTTAACAAATTTATGTTGAGTAATAACTAGGTGCTAGCACTGTGTTGTGTCATTTAATCTTCACAATAACACAGTTAATTAGGTCCCACAGTTTTCTGAATTTCATCAATGAGGAAATAGCAGCAAAGAGGAGGTAACCAATTTGGTACAGGTCCCTAGCCCAAAGACTAGTAATACACTTCAAAATGTGCTTACATTTATTGTGGACTTACTATGTGCCAGGTGCAACACTAGCCCTTTGCATGAGCTGTTCCATTTTACCCTTTCTCTGATCCTTTGAGGTAGGTTCTAGTATTACCTTCCTTTTTCAGAAGAGGAAACCAATGGGGAGCATTGGAACGATTTGGTTGCAAGCATATTACACAACTTGTAAACTGCAGACACAGGCTTAAAAAAAAGTGAAAAACTAACCACGTAATAAAGAATGGAATGAATCGTGAAGCTGTTTCTGTGTCCCATCATGTTTTTGAAGCATATCCCATGTTAATTTCTAGAACAGAAGAAATACACATGTTCTTGTGTATAAACCCAGTTCATGGAAGAGACAGTTTGCTTGTTCCTCCTGATTTCTGGGCCCAGACAACCAGTAGTCACCATTCCAAGTAACGGGTGGCCGCAACTCTACAGCCCGTTCGTCTTTCCTCACTGTCAAAGCTGCTGAGACCCCAGACTCGACACTTGAAAGAAACCCGTGTCTGTGAAGCACTTGTGGACCATTCAAGATTGTGGAGGAATCACTCAAGAGAAGGAGATAGGTGATGGGATCTAGCTTCTGATGGTTTCTATTTTATTAAATGTCTAATAGAGCAAGAATCTGAAAAACGAGAAATTTGTCATGCAGGAGGACCTGGGAAGGAGATAACACATTTACAGGGATAAAGATTGGGATTCAGTTGGGAGGAGTAACTGAGGAAATGGGTCACTCAAAATATTTTATGTTTTAGGTCTTTTTTCTATCAAGGAAGAATGGATTATCAAAGCCTTAACATTGCATTGTATTGTGTCAGGTGAATTGCTATGGTTTGAATGTGGTGTGTCCTCTCCCAAACTCACATTGAATATTTTTCTTTTTCTTTTTTTGAGACGGAGTCTCGCTCTGTTGCCCAGGCTGGAGTGCAGTGGTGCAATCTCGGCTCACTGCAAGCTCCTCCTCCCAGGTTCAAGAGATTCTCCTGCCTCAGCCTCCCGAGTAGCTGGGATTACAGATGTTCATCACCATGCCTGGCTAATTTTTGTATTTCAATAGAGATGGAGTTTCACTATGTTGGCTAGGCTGCTCTCAAACTCCCGACCTCAGGTGATCCATCTGCCTCGGCCTCCCAAAGTGCTGGGATTTGAGGCATGATTCAGTGCGACTAGCCTCACATTGAAATTTAATTGCCATTGCAACAGAATAAAGATGTGAGACCTTTACGAGGTGATTAGGCAATAAGGACTCTGCCCTTATGAATGGATTAATGCTGTCATCATGGGAGTGGGTTCCTTATAAAGGGACACGTTCAGCACCCCTTTGCTCTCTCTCTCTCACCTTCCGCCATATGATGACATGGCACAAAGGCCACTGATGCCGGCCCGTTGTTCTTGGACTTTCCAACCTCCAGAGCAGTAAAAAAATAAATCCCTGTTCTTTACAAATGGCCCAGTCTCAGATATTCTGTTACAGCAGCACAAAGTGGACTAAGTCATGAAGCCTAAAGATTTACATGGTTTACAGCAGTGGTCCCCACCTTTTTGGCAGCAGGGGCTGGTTTTATGGAAGACAGTTTTTCCACAGACCCGGGGGCAGGGGGCAAGGATAGTTTTGGGACAAAACTGTTCCACCTCGGATTATTAGGCATGACTTAGATTCTTATAAGGAGCACGCAGCCTAGATCCCTTGCATGTGCAGTTCACAATAGGGTTCATGCTCCTATGAGAATCTAATGCTGCCACTGATCTGAGAGGAGGCAGAGTTCAGGCGGTAATGCTTGCTCACCTGCCACTCACCTCCTGCTGTAGGGCCCACTTCCCAACAGGCCACTGAGCAGTATCAGTCTATGGCCTGGGGATTGGGGACCCCTGGTTTAGAGAATTGGAAAGATGAAATTTAACATTTAGCTCATTAAGAGCACATCTCTTAAGCCAAAGTAAGGCAATCATCCATGTGGTTCAGGTAAAAGTTCTATACAATTTTAGACAAATGGAGAGATTTTCTGGTTGTAAATTAGGGACAACTTTTCTCTCAGAGCCCAACGGGTCACAAAAATTAGAATAATTAGGCTAGAAGGCCTCTTAGTGACATTTTTTTTCTGGTTAAAGAATATTATGATGTATTTGTCTAATGCGTAGCACACTTTTAGACTCATGTTGAACAAAAATAATAAATCCTCAAAAACCACGACTCACTTGGCTCTCTTAGTAGTAAAGCATATCTTGTCTTACTAGGATCCCTTTAAAATGAGATGAAAGGAACTAGGAAAGGAAGAAGAAGAATACTGTGGCATTCTTTCCAGAGTAATTTTGTTGAAGTCTCATCAGAGTTTTCAATTTTCCCACAATGTGTATTTTAACACTTAAAAGTACATTAGAAAAATAGGAGAATCACTTTAATTCAATAATTTTATTTTTAGAACACTTAGAAAATATTTTTCAAATCCACTTGATAATTTAATAAATATAACATAAATAAAGATAAGTTAGTTCAGATACTTTCATGATCACAAAGTTATATAAATAAATAATTTAAAATAAATTATGCTTACATGTTTGTTTCTACAAACACTTTGGTACAGAAATAGCTTATAAATTCTTGCCCTTCTATTAAAGTGAATGTAAAACGCCTTCAGGATGGACATTTTCCCTTCTTAGCAATTCATTCATGAAAACTGAAAAGCAATTTATCCATGGTAAATGTCAAAAATACTTGATCAGAGGTATCATGTGGATGTAATAGTCCCATCCTTCTTTCCCCCTCCCTAGTTCTTAATCCACATCCTATCAAACTTTCTTCATTTCAAATTTTTACAAAAATGACAATGGTTTGGAGGGACCTCGCTTTTTAGGAAGCATTCAGATAGCTCATCACTCTATCAATAGTCACTGCCCGAATTCTGAAAGCATGAAGAAGTATGCAGAGCTTGATTTTAGTTTTGTAAAAATCCGGTTCTTCAAGGGAGGATTTTTGTGGCACAGTCTCACTGCTGAAATTCAGGGCCTAGGAGAATGAACAGTAAGCGTGACTTACATCGTATTCCAAAATTCAAATATTCATTCATAAAAATGAGTGAAGCCAGTACATGTCTCAGAGCTTGCAACTCAGTCCCTTATGCCACTCCTAAACCCAACCCAAATCTACTCTCAGCAAGATTACCAGGCAGAACCTGAGAAAAGAAATACTCATTTTCCAAGCACAGCCATCTTCAATGAGCTCAGAAAAGACCCTTAAAACCACTTAGAAAAAAATCATCAGTGGGAGTTGTGTCTTAGAAAGAAACAGTTCCTTTAAAATGACATCTGCTGCAATATCTAATTAATTCTGTATATGTTACATTAAAAAGCCCACTTCTGTTTAGCACAGGGAGGTGATGGATTGCTATCGATCAGAACTTGCTATTAGTAACAGGCCTGTTTACTGAAGACATGCCATTTGTGTCAGATAAACCTGGCCATGAATTTCCCAAGTTTAGCACTTTGATTTGATAACACAATAGAATTTGCACCCTTGATGAATAAATACTTTCATATCTTCCTCACAAAAAGTCTAAAAGAAACCTAGAATAAAGTCACCCCATTTTATACCAGAGGAAACTGAGGCACAGAGGGGTTAAGTGGCTTGGGAATAGTTGTCTGGTTACTGGTAGAATTGATTCTAGCACCCAAATCACCCAACTCTTGGTCCTAAAAATGAAACAGCAACTACAGCTCTCTAGATGGTAACGTTCTTTGATACTTGGATAAAGCTCATTGCCTTTCAAACAGTAATCTGGCACACACACACACACACACACACATACACACACGAAAAGAATAAAAGTAAATCAATTACCTTTCAGACAATGATTTCTGCCACCATATTTTTATCCCGTGTCCTAGTCACCAAAGCAATCACCCTCGCTTATGTAAATACTTGTTTTATATTAGCATCTGTGTTATGGTGATTCAGAACATTACAAAGCAAGTTCTTGCCTATGAATAACATTATAGACGCCCCAGATGATAGGTCATTCTTTTATTTGGTTCACATTTTGGTTCACAATGGGTCATAATCAGGCACCAATCTTGCTTGTTTTCCCAGCAATATTTGCAGATACGCAAGCTGGCCCTTTGTATGCACAACCTGGAGCACATCCTGGAGCCTTTAGAGGTGAGTGAGAAGGTAAGTGTAGTGAAATCCTCTTGAAGGATTTTAAGAGGCAGAGCCTCAGATAAGTGGTTTAACTCTCCTAAGGTTTGGTTCCCTCCTTTGTGCAGATCCCATATGGTTGTTTTGAGGCTGACATAAGAAAATGCACAAAAACATTTGCAGAGTGTGGGGGATACCACAGAGTGAATACTTTGGAGTCTGCTTTTCATAATGTCATCTGCTCACATTTGTGCTCCCTATAGGGGGCACCCTCAAGGCTGTCTCCTTGAAAATGTAAGTCTGTCAGGCCTTTAAAAGGCCTCCACCAATCCAGGAAGACCTGATTTTATACCTCTTTATTGAGGACCCTGGCTAGGTATCTTTAGCATGAAAAAGGTGCTCTCACTGATAGAATGAAGTCTTACCTGCATCAGCTCGTCAATAACGCCCAGCATGTTTTGATCTAGAAAGATCTGCCTCTTAGGATCCATCAGAAGCTTTGCATTCATGGTCTTGAACTCCACCTGGTACATCTTCAAGTCTTCATAAATACTACTAAGGCACAGGGCCTGGGTGACATGACAAGAAGGGGAAGTATCCTTTGAGATGGGCTAAAAACATTTCCCCCATTGCATTTGAGGAAAGAGCTGTGTGTCTTACCATCATAAAAGAGGTCTTTCTGGAGGCCAGGCAACTCCCATTCTAGAAGAAAAAATAAACAGACATCAGTGATATGAATTCATCATACAGGCTGAAACTTTTCATGTTTTGACTTACAGTTGTGAAAGAGGTCTCTCTGGAATTTAGGCAACTCTCATTCTAGAGGGAAAAATATCATATATCAAATTATTAATTCTTAGTATAAATCTTTCTGACTTTTCAGGTCAAACTTTTTTTATTATGGTAAAAACACATATCATAATATTTACCATCTTAACTATTTTTAAGTGTTAAGTATATTCATATTATTGCAAAAAAGCCATCTATTTTTATAATTTTTCTCCCAAATCTAACTTCTGAAGTAGGACCAGTTAAAGTCCCATAATGATGGATACCAGAAACATGAATTTTTAGAAGCAGGTGAGATTTGATGCACAGCTTTTAACCATACTGCAAGCTTTGGGAGGAAAATCCTCTATACCTTGATTAATTCCAATGGTAAACAGGCCTCCACTGTGCTGGTTTTATCTTTTGTGATATCTTCATGATCAATCTCTTCAGAAGTGCAAGGGTAAAATTCTAGAATTTGTCTGGCCTATGAAAAATGAAAGAGAAACAGTTTATAACATTGATAAGGCACCTGGCACCCCACAAGGCTGGTACGCCAGGGTGCCAGGCAGGCTCCGGCTGGCTGTCCTTGACCTCTGTCGCTTTGACCTGCAGGAAATTCTGGTTCTTCATAACACAAAAGGAAACAGATTCCTTACATTCTGTCTCTCACCCTCCTCTCCCTATGCTTGGGGCATGTTTCTCTGGATGACATATTTTTTCATTATGTAAACACAATAAATCATGTCATCAGCCTGTGCTAACCAGCCTCCATACCTCACTGTGACACTTGCTTCTGGTGAAAACTGTTTCTTCTTTTGCTAAAGTGACTGTATTCTATGAATACCTATTTCAAGTATAACTTCTAAAGGGGGAACTCTTAAGGTCACAGCTTGATGGATATAACAAACATGCAAACCCTTAAGACAAGCGAGATTTAATTTGCAGTGCACACATGCACACACATACACAGAGATGTTATCTTAGTGTGTTGGAAAGCACCGTTGGGTAAAATTATGAAATGGTATCTTAGGAAGTAAAGGACTGTATGATTGAAGATTACAATCATTTTTCCATTCAACAGGCTGATGGGTGCCAGGCGCTCCATTAGGTACTAAGAACATGACAGAGAAGAGGACCATGTATACCCTTCTGGATTGCAAGTTTAGCTGCTGAGACAGACAAGTGCCCAGATGGACCAGGAGGCGTCAGTAGGTGAGACATGGTGAAAAGGGCATGAAGCTTCTGAGGAGGGGCAGGAAGGGAAGCGAAGCTTCCTAGAGATGGGACACCTGCATTAAGAGGAGTAAAATGTTGTCAATGGAGGAGGGAAATCTCAGACAGAGGTAACAGCATGAGCCAAGAAGCAAGGCCTGAAAATTCAGAATACGTTTGGACACAAGTAGTAAAATCCCTTTCTGTGGTAGCTAGACCAATGCTCCGCCTCCAAAGACATCCACCTCCCAATCCCTGGAACCTGGTAATGTGCTGTGTGACCTGCCAAAGAGGAATGAAAGTGTAGATGACATTCAATTTGCTAAGCAGCTGATCTAAGAGTAGAGAGATGATCCTGGAGTATCTGGGTGAATCCAGTGTAAGCAGTGTCCTCAAAAGTAGAAGCGGGTAGAAGGTCAGTCCAGAGGAAGCAGCATGAGAAAGACTCAACCAGACATTGCTGGTATGAACAATGGAAGGGGCCACAAGTCAAGGAATGTGGACAGCCTTTAGACCTGACAAAGCAAGGCAACAGATTCTCCCCAAGAGCCTCCAGAAAGGGCTACAGCTCTGCTGACACATTGATTTTAGCCCAGTAGGACCCATTTTGGACTTCTGATGCCTAGAGCTGTAAGATAATAAATTTGTGTCATTTAGACCCACTACATTTGTGACAGCAGCAGTAGAAATGAATACACTATTCCTAGAGGTATTTAAATAGACCTGGGCAATGCCACTATTCTGAGCAGGTTCTAAAGAGTTAGATTTGGAAGTGTGAGTCCAGTGTTGTTCTTCAGGTCTTTTCAGGAGAAGCTAGAAATTTGAAATCTCAATTGAATAGCATCAAACTAAAAAATAAACATATAGCCCAAACTCTACAAAACTATGGGCTGGATATGGCCAGTGAATCACTTGCATCTACCTCCTTTGTTTCCTACTGCAGCAAATTTGACAAATGATGTACAAAACATTAAATTGATTTCTATAATCTTTTGACTGTATCTGGGAGTAGAGGCGTCAGCTTTTGCACAAAAAACATCCATATGAATTGGAGCACCTACAAGTTATCCATTTTGAACCTTTCTTCAGGAAACAAAGCAGTTCTCACTTGAGCCCCCTGTCTAATGAATATTCATTAAATTGTGAGGAGCAATGCACAGCACATTATGAAGGACTGAAAGGGGAAAAGAGCCCTTTTGGAAGGCTTGGTGGTATTGAGCTTATTTTAAGATATTCATAAGGCAACAAGCTAGAAAATACTCAAGAAAAATTTCCTAGAGATCAAAAAGGCAGAGGACATCTTTTAAAACACTAACCTTTAGCCTTTGCAGCAATAGCTACTGGAGCAGTTTTTAACAGCAATGGTTTTTACGTTAAAATATGAAACCTAAAAGAACGAAGCTGTAAATAAAGTTAGGTAACCCTTCCCTAGAAAATGAAGGCCGCATGTGCACTGTCATAGTCCTCCCTGAGAAGTGTTGCTCTAAGAAGGAACTGTGTCACCAAGTAGAAGCTGGTGGGCAGCAGGAGGGACAAGGCTATTTCATCTTTGTACCCCTGCCCCCCAACAAAAAGTATGCATGCAAGTAACTATTTCCGGGTTTGATCAGTGATGCAGAGAAACCATGTGGACCTGACACAATTCTATCTCTGTTGGCAGGCTACAGGAACACTGCAAATATCCACTTTACTCTGTGTAGACATAGCCAAAACCAACATCATTATCATTTATTATTACTCTTGCTTTCTCTGGAGACACAATTTCACTAGGAAATTGTCTTTAACACTTGGGCCATTTGTAAAGTTCCCTCTCCTGCTGTTGACATCTACTAATGAACCTCCACAATTTCTCTGCAGTTCCATCAGGTACCAGAGGGTAGGATGAGAGGCCTCTTCCTCAGGGAGAGTGCAAGTGCACAGCGGAGAGGGCAGGAAGAGCTCACCTTCTGGAGCGTGTTGCTGGCGGCCTTCAGCAGGTTTTGGGAGTGGTGAAGGCATGGGAACATTTCTGGGACTGGGGTGGCCACGGAGAGGTTTCTGGCCAAACTGAGGTAGTCCAGGAGGACCAGGGTGGCCATAAGGAGGAGGCCTGGAAGGGAAGTGAGGAGCAGGTGGAGGAACTTCAGCCTGGATGGCCTGCGTGCACCACCTTCCCTCCATTCTGGCCACCTTCACCCATCCATTTCTGCTTGGCACCCACCTCCCTCCACCCATTTCCAACACTTTTCCCTCAACATCTGAGAGATGACTCAAGTTATTACAAAGCGCCACTCTATTCTAGGACTAGAAGCCAGTTCCTTGTGAGGGTTTAGGGATGAGCTTGGACAAGGGTGTCGAACCCAAAAATCACCCAGAGAAAGCCTTCATGTTTTTGCTGAGGGAAACCCAGACCAGGTGGTGAAGTGGCTGAGTCAGACTTGGGATCCAGTGTTTTAAAAACAGTAGAGTGAGAAAGCCTGACTTATTTGTTTTTTTAAGACGGAGTCTCACTCTGTGGCCCAGGCTGGAGTGCAGGGGCACAATCTAGGCTCACTGCAACCTCCACTTCCGGGTTCAAGCAATTTTCCCGGCCTTAGACTCCCGAGTAGATGGGATTACAGGCACCCACCACCACACTCGGCTAATTTGTGTATTTTTAGTAGAGACGGGGTTTCACCATGTTGGTCAGGCTGGTCTTGAACTCCTGACCTCGGGTGATCTGCCCGCCTTGGTCTCCCAAAGTGCTGGGATTACAGGCGTGAACCATTGCACCCTGCCAATCCTGACTTTAGAACTAGCTAGGATCTGGATCTGCCTTCTGTTTGTAGCTGAGGGACCCTAGGCAGGAAGGCAGGAAATCTCCCACGCTGGGCCCCAGTTTCTCCTCTACGAAGTAGGCATAATGATAGCTCATCAGGCTGTTTCCAGATGAAGAGACATGCCCTATCTAGCGCATGGTGAGACCCCTATTCTTATTCCTCTTTGCAGGAGAGGGCTGCTGCGGTTCCAGTCTCTCCTTAGGCAGACTTGAGTTTCCACCCCCTCTTCCCAAGCAGCCGCCCCTCCGCACCCGAGCAAACCAGAGCCCTGGCTGGCTGGGTACTCACTGCGCGCTGGACACATGCTGAGCTGGCACTGCAGGGACACTGGGCGAGCCGCTGGATGCAGACCTGTGGCCGTGGCAGGTGAGGGCGGTGGCTGCGAGGCTGACCCAGGGGGCCACATTTTTATAATTGTCTCGAGGCGCGGCAGGACTTTCCCGGGACACTGGTCTCTTGCTTTCTGTCTCTTTCTCTGTCTCTCTCTACATCAGCTTTTCGGTGACACGTGCGGTCCCGCCGGCCCGCGGGGCTTGCGGCGCTTTCGAATTAACTCCCCGGGTGCCCGACCGCAGCCGTTCCGGGACGGCCCCGCCGCCTCCAGCTCGCCCCAAAATGAAAGCGAAATGTTCGCAGTTACTTCGCGGGGTCCACAGGCGGGCGAGACACCCCGCCCACCACCCTGGGTCCCCGGCCTTAGCCGGACGCCCCTTGTCTCAGCCACCCCGCCCCGCAGCTGTGCAGCGCCCCCTGCCGACGTAGCAAGAGGAGTGCCTCCCACTTTCCATGTCCTGCATAGGGATGGGCCCTAACCACGACCTCCAGCCTACTACTGGAAGGGGTAGGCAAATCATTCACTCATCATCGTTCCTTCAGATGGCTCACTAGATGCCAGGCCGACGTTGCACCAGGTGCAGGGCACCCAGGGAGAACAGGACCCTTGGGGCATTGCCACACTAAATCAGACTCAATGCCTTTTGTTCACAGGTCTTTTCTGAAACCTGAAAAGGGATGAGAACTGACTGACTACGCAATTATTACTCTTGTAGAGAATCCAGTTTAACGATGGGATGAATGCACAGAGTCCTGGGAGGAAAGACCTAGAGAAAGAGCCCACGCTCAGCCGGGGCAACGGGGTCCAGGAGTCAGCAAAGACTCCCGGGAGCTGGGGCCCCAACCTGAGTGTTAAAAACAAGTAGGCATTAGACCGCTTCCAGCGGGAGGGCACGCAGGGTTTAGCCAGGGGAAACAGGGTTCAGAAGCGCAGTCATGAAGGGTTGAGGGAGGTGGGGGTCTGGGTGTCCTTGCAGGTTGTGAGGCTGGAGAGCTGGATGGGGCCGTGCCATGAGGTCAGGGGATGCCATACTAAGGAGTGTACCTTCTGTGCTGGGAGTAGTGGGGAGTCTTCCTGGGTTTTAGGCAGGGAGATGTGGCAGAATTTGCACGATGGGAGGATCCCTTCAAGCCACCTTGTGAAGGATGGATCCAGGGGTCAGGAGTGTAGCAGAGGGAAGAGTTGACAAGGTGTGACCAAGTCCTTATTCAGTATGGAGAACACAGGGTGGTCAGGAGGGACTCTCAGAGGGCCTGTGGGCCAAGGCTTGGTAGCTCCTTAGGTGAGAGGGACAGGAAGACCCTGAGAATGGGGAATGGAGATTGTTCTCGCTTTACAGGGATTACTGTATAAGAGGACTGACTTTGGAGGAGAAGGTGAGAAGTTCCATTTTGGATGTGCTGGGTTTGAGGTTCCTGTGGGACTTTTTAGTTCAGTTGTTTTTCCCACAGGCATTAGTCACCCTAGCCGTGGGTAATGGGAGGATGTGTTTGGTCTCTGCCTTGGAGCTTCCAAAGGGCCTGACTATACCCAGGCCCCAGGGCCTAATAATTGGAGCTGCCTTCTGGTTGGCTCATCCACTCTCGAAGCTGATGAAGCACGCTATAGGGAGTTTTAGGTGTGTGTAAGAGAGATGATTGATCTCTAAGGCCCCTTCTAATGCTGCTGTCTGTGAATTCCCCTGGAGATACAGAGTAATCCATTGTCAGAAACAATTGCGTTTAGCAGTTTGTGTGAAGCAAATGACAGGCGCAGAGCTGTGTTGTGGCTACAGGGGTTTAGTGTGGAGTTAAATGTACTTCAAGTCAGGATGAAGACAAGTGTATCACAACTGAGCCGTTTCTCCCCTGGAAGGACCATCTCCTATAGAAAAGTAATTTCCATTGCTTAGATGAGCACAGGGCCAGTGTTAAAAATGGATTCTTGGCTACCAGACACAGTTTCTAACTTATATTTTTGTGGAACAGTTTCTTGATACGCTCCATGTACTCTAGCTAAGATAAAACGAAAACCTTCTTCTAGGAATACATGATTTTTCTGTAAGCGATAGTCTTTGCTCACAATCACCACTTTACAGTGTGTAGCATTGTCATGGAGGTCTCGGCCAACACTGTAAGGAAAGAAAAGGAAATGAGAGATTTAAACATTGGAAAAGAAAAGGTAAAACTGTCACCTTTTACAGTTGATATACAAAAAGAAAAAATTAATAGACTATTAGAACTAAGAAGATAATTTAACAACATCACGCAATACACATACTAACTTTAAAAAAACAACCAATTTCTGCAACAATCCATCAGAAAATATAATAAAAACAAGAGGACATGCATAGAAGCAGCCAAACTATAAAGTAACTGACTGTAGATACAGAGGCAATACAATGACTAAGAGTATGGACTAAACTATGTTAATCCAGGTTCTGCTACTTACTTGCTGTGTGTTCTTAGGCGAGTTATTTATCTCTCTGGGCTCAGTTTCCTCATCTGTTAAATGATGATAATAAAAGTACCTACAGTATAGAGTTATTATGATTATTACATGAGCTGGGATAACTACAGAATAGTGTTTGGAGAAAAATTTTAAAGTTCAGTCAAGAATATAGTGTGATTTAATTAAATAATTCTATACCCTTGGGTGGAAGGTTTCTCTATATAGAAAGCTTAAGTCTCTTATCATTAATTCACATGCTCAGTGTAATTCCAATGTAAGCTACAAACAGATTTTCTCAGAAACTTAATAATAAACCTACTCTAAAATACAGATGTAATAACAAAATCTATGACTAAGTTAAAAAAAATTTTTGGGAGACATGGTTTTGCTGCATCACCCAGGCTGGAGTGTAGTAGTGGCACAGTCACAGCTCACTGCAGCCTTGACCTCCTGGGCTAAAGTGATCCTCCCACTTCAGCCTCCTGAGTAGCTTGGACCACAGGCAACACCATCATATCCAGCTAATTTTTATTTTTATATTTTGTAGAGACAGAATCTAGTTTTATTGCCTAGGCTGGTCTCAAACTCCTGGGCTCAAGTGATCCACCCACCTTGGCCTCCCAAAGTGCTGAGACTACAGGTGGGAGCCACTGTGCCTGGCCTTAAGTTAAAATACTAAAGGAATAATGAAAAGGGGGACTAACCCTATCACATGTAGACATAATTTAAAGCCATAGAAATTAAAGTTGTGATATTGGCAATAGATCAGGCATATGGACCATTGAAACAGAGTAGAGAAATTATAGATAGATTTGTATATTTGGGTATTAAGTATAAGGTAATACATATGATTCCCTGATTAATGAGGAAAACATGCAATATTTAGTAGAAAATACTCAAAGGACTGGGCATAATGGCTCACACCTGTAATCCCAGCACTTTGGGAGGTCAAGGCAGGAGAATTGCTTGAGGTCAGTAGTTCAAGGCCAGCCTAGGCAAAAACTCCCTACAAAAATTTTTTTGAAAAAGAGAACATGTACAATGTATGATGAAAAATAAAACTGGACTCCAATCTAAAACAACAGAGGTGAATCCATTTGGAAGTGAATTAAAGACCAAATGTGAAAAGTAAAATTGTTACAGTAGTAGAAGAAAATATAGAGGACTATCTTTGTCCTTTATATCTTAGGACACTTAGAAGTGGGAAGGACTTTTTTAAACTTAGAAGTGGGGAGGACTTTTTTAAAACTTCTAAAGCTCCAAACCATACGGCAAAATACTGATCAATTGGATTACATAAAAATTAAGATTTCTGTTGTACACATTTCTGCTATGCATGAACCAAATGAACAGACAGCTGACAGGTTGGGAGAAGATATTTTTCAGTGTCTAAAACCAATCTTTTCTTTTTTTTTTTTTTTAATACATAATTACACTTTTCAACGTCTAAAAACAAGGAACTCTCGTAAGTCAGCAAGAAAAAGACAGAAGCACTAGTGAAAAATGGGTAAAGCTCATGCATAAGCAATTTAAAGAGAAGAAACCCCAAAGACTAATGAGCATACCTGGAGGCTCAGTTATATCTGAAAATGCAAATGAAAACAAGAATGAGATATCTCTTAGACTGACAAGTGGAGAACACTGGATACTGGTAAGTGTTGGGAAAATGGGGGACTACAGGATCTATTATACCACACCATGCCAGTAGATTGACATGGCTGTTTTGAAGGGTATTCTGGCATTCCTTAGCCAGATTAAGTATATTCACACCCATGACCCAGCTGTTAACCCTGGGTGTATATCCCATGGAGATTCTCATACAGGTCCACAAAGAAACATGTATGAGGATGTTCATGAAGTCATTGTTTGTAGTGATGGGGAACTGGAGGCAATGTAGCTGCTCATTACTGGGGGAGTGAGTGAGTGGAATGTACGGCTCCACTTCATGGAGTATTCTACAGCAGTTAGAAGTAATAGACTAAGTGTACATGCTGTAACATGAATATGTATTAAAAACATAATACTGAGTAAAAACAGGAAAACAGAGTAAGATCTCTCTCTCTAATGTATAAGTAGGCAATTAAAACCCTTTGGGGCTGGGCACAGTGGCTCATGCCTATAATCCAAGCACTTTGGGAAGCCAAGGAAAGTAGATTGCTTGAATCCAGGAGTTTGAGACCAGCCTGGGCAACATAGGGAGACCTCATCTCTACAAAAAATAAAAAAATTAGTCAGGCATGGTGGTAATGCCTGTAGTCCCAGCTACCAAGGAGGCTGAGGTGGGAGGATCACTTGAGCCCGGGAGGTCGAGGCTGAGTGAGCCATGATTGTGCCACTGCACTCTAACCTGGGGAACAGAGTGAGACCCTGTCTCAATTAAAAGAAAAGTAAAAGGAAAGAAAGAAAAAGAAAAAAATGGGGGCTCATATTTGTTTTTGGAATTCAAAATACTTGGAATTTAGAAAAGGAAGAGGTGGCATCACATAATCAAGCACAATAGTTCTGCAGCAAAATGTAGGAATAGTTACATTGAGTGGCTGAAGACCCCCAAGTAACCCCTTGTTGCTTCAGTCAGATTTCGCTGTTAAATAAATTAAGAGAAAACTTCTGGTGTCCAGAGCTGTGTAAGTTTAAGAATTGTGAGTAAGTGATTGTGGAACTCTATTGACTTAAATGAGAATGATATATTCAAAATAGTATACATTATACAAAGACACAAACAAAAGGATATATGTTAAAGACATTAGGATAGATCCCACTGGGGAGTGAGGGGAATGAGAATGAGGACTAGTGATAATGAAAATATATAAATACATTTAGATATTTGTATTTGATGAGGACAAATAATGTCATGGATTAAAGAATATGGTCCATTCTATCCTCTTCATCAGAAGTCCTGTGTTCAAAAGATAGATAGACACCCTTTGAAAGCAGATGACTCAAGGTAGTTGTTTGCAAACTTCAAATTCAGGTAGTTTTCTCTTTTTTTTTTTTTTTTTTTTGAGACGGAGTCTCGCTATGTCACCCAGGTTGGAATGTAGTGGCTCAATCTTGGCTCACTGCAAGCTCTGCCTCCCGGGTTCATGCCATTCTCCTGCCTCAGCCTCCTGAGTAGCTGGGACTACAAGCACCTGCCACCACATCCAACTAATTTTATTGTATTTTTAGTAGAGACAGGGTTTCACCGCGTTACCCAGGCTGGTCTCGATCTCCTGACCTCGTGATCCGCCCGCCTCGGCCTCCCAAAGTGCTGGGAATTCAGGTATCTTTTATTGTTAGTTATTCCCTTCCCATCGGTTTGAGCTATGAGTCAGTCAGGCATCCTTCATCACTGAGAGACAAGGGTCTTTGCAAAAACTTGACAGCATATATTAAAGGTCTATTTCTGTGGTTCTCTGTTGGAGATCTTGCTCTCCAGGGGACACTTGGCAATGTATGGAGACATTTTGAGTTGTCATAATTGAAGGAAGGGGGTTGCCACTGGCATCTAGTGGGTAGAAGAATGTTGCTAAATGCTGCTGAACATCCTACAGTACACAGGATAGTCCCTCACCCACCATCCAACCCCCCAAACAAAGAATTTTGTGATTCAAAATATCAGTAGTGCTGGAAGAGAAACCCTGGCTGATGTGAGTAGATAGCTCGGTATGCCTGCCTTCATCGTTATTCTCCCTGACGAGTAGACAAGGTCAGAGTCATAGGCCCTGAGCAGAAGATTTGGGACTATATCTTTGGTGCCATAATTTAGGGTGGCAGCTCATCCTCAGATGAAGTGAGATCCCAAAGAGGCTTGTGATCAGTTGAGACTGTAAATTTGCATGTGTAGGTCAGCACTGTAAACGTGAGTTTCCTTCATAAAATAGCAAGGTCTCTGCTGTCAGTTTTCCTACAGTTGTTGTCTGTAAATGTCTTTCGACTTGAGCATAAATCAGCTGGTGCCCACATGGCATCAATCTGGGCTCCAGTCCTGAGCTTCAATCCTGAAAGGTGGCCTGTCAGGGTAAGAAGCAGAGCTCTGTGTTCCTTGTTGAACACCAGCCCCCAGTATTACATGCTGAGGAGCCTGGTTCTGTGGAGCTCTTTCTTCTTTGCTGAAATATCTGAGCAGGAGGGGGAGAAATAGTGAGTAAGCTGAGCCAGAAAGACTACAGCACTAAAGGAACTTTGGGCCTACAATCAAAAGACCTAAGTTCTAGCCTCTTTCTGCTACTTGGTACCTATGTAAGCCGGGACAATCCACTGCCTTTCCTAATTTTCATATCAGCAAAATGGAGATGGTAATCTTTTGTTGTGCTAGTTTTGTCACGCAGATCAATTACACAGTGAAGAGGTAAGAATTTTGTAAAGCGGTAGAATGTCATCAATATTAGATATCATTCTACAGTGAGTGATAGTGAAGTATGGTTATTAATTTTGGATTAAGGCACACATACAGTTTCTTCCAAAACTACTTCTTTGCTCTCTTTGAAATATTAAGTGGCAACTTCTCAATAGCAGTGGAGGGGAGTCCTAAATAGTCACAAGACAGTGTCTATAGGTGAGCTATCTATACTTTCAAAAATCTTGACAACAGGCTTCAAGAAAAAAAAATCCAGAAAGGTGTCATTTATTACTTATTGATGCACCAGAAGAAAGATTTTATGAATACTTTTGCAAACTTTTCTGCATCTTGAGACAGTTTAACAACTTCTCTGAATATGATACAACACCCAGGCATTGTAGTCTCATGAATAATTAAGATCATCTGACCCCCAGACATTATAAAGAAAAAAAAAAAGAATAAATTTGACTATAAAAATGAAACACTTCTGCTAGGAATATTATAGACAACTTTTAAAGAGAAATCATAACCCAGAAAAAACATTTACATGAACGTGTAACAAACCAAGACCTAATGTCAGTATGTAAATGCAAAAGCCAATAAGAAAAAGGTCAATAATTCAATTCAAAACTGTGCATAGGATATGAACAGACCGTTCAGAGAAAAAGATACACAAGTTACTTATAAACATATGAAAAATACTCAGCTGCACTGATAATTGAAGACATGCAAATAAAAATAATAGATATAATTTTTAACCTGTAGTGTGCAAAGCTAAAAGTTTGACAGTTTGTAAAGTGTGTAAGGGTATGTGGAAATGTGTAATCTAGTGAAATCTATTTGGAGGGATAGTTGGCAATAGCTATCAAAATTAAAAATGCACATACACTTGTTCAGCAAATCTACTTCTAGTAATTTATCCTATAAAACTATTTGCATGTATGCACAAAGACTTATTTCCATTAAAAGTATCATTTTTAGTATCAAAAAACTTGAAATGCTTCAAAGGTCTCATTAGCAGGAAACTGTTTAAATAAAACATGACTCATCTTTTCAAGGGACTATTATGCAACTATTAAAAAGATTGAGGCAGATTTATATATATGACAGGAAAAATCTTCATTACTTGAAAAGTCATGCAAAATCAAGGTTCAGACTAGTTATAATATGCTTCTATTTGTACAGAGAAAAAGTACATTAATGTACAGACACACGTAGATACAGGTGTAGTATAGATATAAATCTATGCTTATAAGAGTAGTGACCATTGCCTCTAAAGAAGTAGATTGAGTCTTTGAAGTAGGAGGAAAACCTGACTTTTATTGAATATGCTCTGTACTTTTTGAATTATTTACCATACAAATGTATTATAGCTTCATCTATTTTTGTTTTGTTTTTATTTGTATTTTAACTGCTAAGACAGCTGCTGCAGCCATTCTGACAGCTTTTAGCAGAGAATTTCCTCTATGTAGCAGCATTCTTGCAGGATATACCATGTGAACATCAAACATTGAGTCTGTAAGTGGATTAACTCTCTACTCTCAAGTCAAGGGCTTTGTGTCTGACTCTATCTATCCATCCATCTTTTCATCTATATTTTCATCCATCCATCTATTCATCCATCTATCCATCCATCCATCCATCCACCCACCCACCCATTTGTCTTCTCACTCTGTTTTGTAAGTATTCTGCATGTGTACTATGCACATTTAAATTTAGAATACCATTTTAACTCTATTATATGTACTAATATAATTTGACTGGCTAGAATTTTTCTGCCCTGTGGCCTTGTAAAGTGGAAAGACTATGGGCTTTGCAGTTCAGGCTAAAATCAGTTTCCATCCCTTTCTAGCTGTGTGATCTTGGTCATTTCCTTAATGTTTCTAAAATTCTATGAAATAGGGAGAAATACACCTGCCTGGTGGGGTTGTTGGGAGGAGCTATTGAGATACTGTGTACACAGTGAGACAGAAGGTAGAGCACTGTAACACAAGCATCATTGCCCTGAGCAGGCTGCCAGTTTCCCTTCATGGCAGTGATCTCTAAACAGTGACTAACAGGGCTTTAAATAATCCCTCAAGAGTTCATCACATGCCCTCTTTGGTGAGTATTAGTAATACTGTGATGATATTTGGGCTCCTAATGTGGAAGAAAAAAGAGTATTCCTAGTCAAGGTCATCTTTTTTTTCTCTTTATGATATGAAAATTTCTCAACATGAGACTTGCAAATCAGGCTGCTGGCACTAGCTTTTTAAACTGCCCAAACAGCCATTTTTATTGTTTTATACAGTCATTATTCATGTTTAGCTTTCAGTGTTTATCTCTTTTTTTCTTTTTCTTTTCCTTTTCTTTTTAGAGACTTTTCACTCTGTTACCCAGGATGGAGTGCAATGGTGTGATCGTAGCTCACTATAGCCTGGAACTCCTGGGCTCAAGCTATCCTCCCACCTTTAGCCTCCTGATAGCTGGGACTACAGGTGTGTGCCATCATGTCTGGATAAGTAAAAAGAAAAAAAAAATTGTAGATATAGGATCTCACTATGTTGCCAAGTCTGGTCTCAAATTCCTGGGCTCAAGTGATTTTCCTACCTCAGCCTCCCAAGAGTGTTTTTCACTCATTTCACTTGTATATGCTTTTCCATCAGTGATAATGTTTCTTCTGCCTCAAGAACAAATGCCTTTAGACTATTTAAAAGCAAAAGCCTGCTGACAACAAATTCCCTCACCTTTTGTTTGTCTGAAAATATTTTTAGTTTGCCTTAGTTTTTGAAATATATTTTTGTTTGGCAGTTATTTTCTTTCATCACTTTAAAGATGATGTCACAATGCCTTCTGGCTTCCATTGTTTCTGTTAAGAAGTTAGCCGTCAGTCTTACTGTTGCTTCTTTGAGGTAATTTGTTTGGGATGATTATCTGACTGCTTTCAGAATTTTCTTTTTGTCTGTTTTTCCCCTCTAGTAATTTACTTATTACATTTCTATGTGTATTTTTTTTTTTTTTTTGTATTTATCCTGCCTGAGATTTGTAGCATTTATTGAATCTATAGCTTGATACCTTTATTCAGCTTTGGAAAATTCTTTGTCATTACCTCTTCAAATGTTACACCTATTGCTCCCAACTCAATTTCACTTTCCTACCCTTCTGGAGCTCTAATTACACGTCAGATCTTTTCCAGTTTTTATGGTATTGCCTACATATTTTTTTCTTTTTAAAAATACTTGGGTGCTTCCATAGGGATATTTTCTACCAACCCATCTTCTAGGTCACTAATACTTTCTTCACCTGTGTTTAAACTATTGTCAAATTTATTTATTGAAGTTTTAATTTCAGTTATTGTATTTTACAGTTTCATAATTTTCACCTTTTTAAAAAAACACATAGATTTCAGTTTTCTGCTGAAATTCTCCATTTGTCATCTGTTTTCTTAAACATGTTAATCAGTGTCATTTTATATTCTGTACCTGACAATTTTAGCATCTGGATAATCTGTGTGTCTGTTTCTATTGTGTATTTTTTTTAAATCTCTTGTTCCTGTCTTTGTATGCCTGTAATTTTAAATTGAATTCTGGACATTCCATAAGAAAAACTGTAGAGGCTCTCGATGATGTTAGTTTCTGTCAGGCAGTCAGAATGAAGCAGAGCACTTTAAACCAATCAGGAAAAAAGCTGATTTGAACCTGAGTTGCAATGCTTATGAAGGCTGATTTATGTCTGTGTAGTGTTATTTTTAGGATGTAATTCTATTAGTTCCTGCTAGAAGCAGGAGGTGATTACCATGGTCCCTCTGCTTTGGTGGACTCTGAACTCCAATGTTTATTTACCGAGCACTATGAGACTACCTCTAGCTCTGCTTCATTTCTCAATCTCTTAGCAGTCACTTTTTGTTTTGCCTCTCTAACTCTTGGCCTGCTCTGGGTCTGCTCACAGTTCCAGTTGCAAAGTTGAGCCCTCAGAGTGATTATGACTACCAATGATATCCTCCTTTCAGACATAATATACTGCCCTTCGTACTAGCTGGGCTGTGAGGGACATTGACTAATAATAATAATAATAATAATAATAATAATAACCTGTGGCATAGGTATTGCAATTATCATCCCCATTTTTATGGCTAAGGAAACCAAGGAACAGAGACTCTAAGTCAGTCACTGAAAGTCATATCACTAGTAAATAGCAGTGCTGGGATTTGAATCCATCTGGTCTGAGTCTTGAAGCTATTTTCTTAACAGAAAGGTAGACCTTCAAACAAGTTTTTTTTTGTTGAGAAGGCTAGATGGCATCTTTCTTTCCCCTCTCCCTCCAAATCTGTAACAAACAATGACAAATATGAGAAACAAAAACAAGAGCCCTTTATACCATAGCATCTTTCAGGAACCCATGGAAGTATTCTTCATTTGTGTACCCTGCACATCTTGCATAGAGCTAGGCACATGGAGATTCATAATACAGTGTTTTGATTGGCCAGGCCCGGTGGCTCACGCGTGTAATCCCAGCACTTTGGGAGGCTGAGGTGGGCAGATCACGAGGTCAGGAGATCGAAACCATTCTGGCTAACACGGTGAAACCCTGCCTCTATTAAAAATAAAAAAAAATTAGCCGAGCGTGGTGGTGGGTGCCTGTAGTCCCAGCTACTTGGGAGGCTGAAGCAGGAGAATGGCTTGAACCCGGGAGGCGGAGCTTGCCGTGAGCGAAGATCACACCACTGCACTCCAGCCTGGGCGACGGAGCGAGACTCCATCTTAAAAAAAAACAAAAAACAAACAGCAACAAAAAAAGTTTTGATTTCCAGAGCTTAGATCTGAAGTTGTATTTTACCACTTGTCCCTAGTGCTTTTTCTGTGTTACTGCAAGAATTAAGCAAAACGTATGTGAAAATAAAATGTAGGATTGCATAGTACAGACCAAAGAGGTAGTCTGGGGCAAAGTCTAGCCTGTGCCTTGTTTGTCAAACTGTGATCCTTACTGCAGAATGAAGGAGGGAGTACCTTTTTCTTATTCAGGTTCTAGGCAACTCTAAGAATTTTTCCCTAATCCATCTCACTGGACTAGTTTCTTATCCTTTCAGGCAGAAAAAATTGGCTGAGAAGACAGTCTAAGCCCAACTGTTTATTATCACATATCTCGGCTAATTTGGTGACCCGCATGGGAAATTTACAGATCTGATGACACTGAACTTAGAGTAAAGAGAAGGAAAATAGGACAGGAAAACACTGGATATATTTGTATTTCTGACGGGTGCAAATCTGTTGAATCAGTTTTCTGTTCCCAAATGCTTCATTCAGTGTCAGACTGAAGCTTTTTTTATTTAGTAGATTCCCAGAGAAGAAACTCCAGATGAAAGCAGCAGCTAGGACGTCTTATAATATCCTACAATTTCATTTCCCCTGTTCTTTTCACATCATGAAATGCCCCAGTGTTTAAAGACACAAAGTTACCCAATATCAAAAAACTCCGAAGAGTTTAGAAGAACAAATTCTGTATATTTATCCCCCTGGTAGTAATATCCTTTTAGGCAATGGACACTGAACAGTTTTGAGTGGTTTCTCTCCAGAAGCTGAATACTAATGTTCCCACGCCTAATAAATATGTAGTTTATAAAAAGATTAAGCAAATGTATGCTCATAAAGCAATATAAAATAATCTACTTTGTATTTAAATAGAGCTAAACCAATTTCATGCAATTGTTTCAGGGCATCCGTCTGACAAACAGCTTTTTACAAGTGATTCTGTTTATCTTGGGATCATCTCAACCAAAAATTGTGGGAACAACCAAACAAAAAATTGACTGAATTTACACAAAATTCCAGAAAGACTTCCAAATTAATTGGAACGGCTTTTCTTAGTTAAACTTCTCAAGGACAGTTTTAAAAGGCTTATAACATAGAACTCTTTTGGGGTGCTGAGGACCAGACTGTGGCAGATTGATGCCTGTGAGGTCTGCTTATGATGATTAATAATGCAACTATTTATGTGGACTTCACCTTTTTCTGAAAAAAAACTTATTTTCCAGGTTGAAGCCATTTCCCCTTAAATAAATTTGTTTCTTTTGGAATAATAAAGAAATATATGCCCTTGTTAAAATAGTATGTAGAGGGCAGAAAACACCTTTCTGAAGAGCCCTTTTGCTTCCAGTGGTAACGAAACAGGCTATTATTTTTAGAATACTGAGATCTCTTGTGTGGATAGAGTAGTTGAGTGACTTCAGCTATTAAACAGTTTTATTAAACAGGGAAACTCGGTACTTTTTCCAACTGTGTTTAGGGGATTTTGCACCCAGATATTACCCTGGCCAGGAGTGATGTGGGGAAGACTGATATTACTGGTTACTGGTAACAGTTGCTAACATTTATTGACTATATATGTTATAATGTTAATGTAGACAATTTTACATTATTGCTTTATTAAATTCTCATAGGAACCCTGTGAGATGGATAATATTACTACCCCTGTGTTATAGACAAGGAGACTGGACATTGGCAAGGTTAAATAACTTTCCTAAGATAGTAAAGCTGGGATATGAACCCAGCATATTTTTGCTGCCCTCTTAAAATATAATGGGGTGAGAGGGCTGCTTGAGGGTAGGAGAGTATAAATTAGTACGACCTTTTTGAAAAGCAGTTTTGGAGTACTTATCAAAATCCTGTAAAATTAGCATACATTTTCATCAACTAATTCCACTTCTAGGGCTCCAGTTTCAGGCATTAATCAGAGATTTGGACAATGATTATGTACAAGAATGTTCACTGCAACATTATTTACAAGACTTTACAATAGAGGAAAGAAAACATACTGTTTTCCTTTTTCCTCCCACAGTCAACAGAGAACACTTCTGTGACCACGTTTATGATTCCCCCTACTCCCCTGCCAAAACCAAGCAATTCTCCAACAGATGCCAACTGGGTATGCTATAATTCAATTCTGAGGCTATCTACCTGGAGACAGTGTCAGATCCTACAGGTCTAGGGCTGAGTCCAATAAGATTGCCCCCACTCCAGGTGCCGAACACAAGCCCAGGCCACCCCTACTTCAAACTGACAGGCTACAAATTGAGGTTCCCATCACCCGCTCCTTGGGTTCCATAATTTGCTGGATCAGCTCACAGAACCCAGGGAAATGCTTTATTATATTTACTGGTTTATTATAAAGGATATGACAAAGGATACAGGTGAACAGCCAGGTGAAGGGATGGATAGGGTAAGGTTTAGTGGGGCATGGAGCTTCCATGCCCTCTATAGTCATGCACCCTCCCAGCACCTCCACATGTACAGCTCATCAAATCTTACTGTCCAAGAGTTTTTATAGAACTTGATCTCCACTAACTCCATCTTTCCTAGAGGTTGTTGGTAGGCCTGAAAGATCCAACTTTTGGAGAAGTAGGGTAGATATGGAGAAGCCTTGATTATAATGCTCAGGACTTTCATTTGTTTGATAACCAGTTGCCCTCTGCTTTTGGAAGCTGACGGTTAGAGGGGAGAATCTGAGGACAAGGACCAAAGAGCAGGCTTGAACCCATTTATGTCAGATGTTACAAATTTTTTTGGTGAAAATCAGACCTTGGCAATGACCTTGAGCAGTAGGATATAAATCACTCCCACAAGTTTAGTTTAGAAACACTAGGCATAAATAAAAGATTGGCTAGACAGACAGGATCAAAGAGAGGCTTTGATCAGGAGGTATCTTTAGGCTCGGCATTGGACTGGATATTTACAGTGTGTGAGTGGGGACGAAATGCACAAACGCAAAGGAAGCTCTGAGGCTTTAAGCCTGAGTGATTGGGAGGGTGATGATGCCATTTAGTGGTTTAGGGAAGAAAAGGAGGAAAAAAGTAGTGCATAAATGCTACTCGTTGTCTACCCTACAGTCATGTCCTCGTTCTTCACAGAGCCTAGATTTTGTCAAATGGTTAACCCATCCTGAGCCCCTGAGGAGTGTCTTAGTTGGTGCAAGCCAATCAGCTCAGGGCATCCCTTTGCTGACTGTTCTTGGTCCAGGTGTAGAGATGGCACTTAAATTGGCTGTTTCATATTCAGTGCATATTTTGTGGTTGGGGATGCATACAACATATGTTGGGAAGTACACAGAAGAGTAGGGTAACTAAATACCCAGAATGAAAAGGGAAGCCATAGTGAATTGGAGAGAATCAGGGAGATCTTGGAGAGAGAAAGGCTCAGAAAGCCCATCCCATAGAGTTGTTTCTGAACCCCAGGGCTCACCCTTGACCTGCACTTGTGTACCTCTGACCGTAGATAGAATACCAGACACTATGAGAAGAGAACTATGGGATGGGGTGGCACATGAGACAGATCCAAGTAGCTTTGCAAAGGCTTTGTAAACTGAACTGTCATTAAAACTATAACCCACAGAAACTGGTCGGGCTTTTGATCTGAACCCAACTAGGTCAGTTGCCTGCTAAAACAAAAATATCAAAATTCTCCATAGGATTTAAACAAGACTCTGAGTCTCATAATGTAACATTCAGAATGGCAAGAACACAATCCAAAATTGCTTAGTGTACAAAGAGCCAGGGAAAATGTCGACTTCCATGAGAAAAGATAGACAACAGATGCTAACACTAAGGTGACAAAATTTTGAAATTATAGCCTTTAAATGTTATATAAATGCATCACAAAATAAGCACAGTCTTTAAATGAATGGAAAGGTAAAAAGTCTCAGCAAATAATAGAAAATATAAAAAGAACCAGATGGAAAATTTAAAACTAAAAAATACAATAACCAAAATAAAAACCTTTTCAGATAGTCTGAGTAGCAGAATGAAGATAACAAAGAATCAGTACGTTTGAAAAAAGATCGATAGGAATTATCTAATCTGAACAACAACAAAAAAGGACTTGCCAGAGGTGGGAAGGGGAGAAGCACTCTCTCTCCTGTGGGAGAACATCAAAAATTCTAAATTTATACCATCAGAGTCCCAGAAAGAGAGTAGAAGGAGTAAACTTCAGAAAAAAATATTTGAAGACTAATGAGTGAAAATTTCCTAAATTTTGAGCAACAGAGATACAGGACAAGAATAAGGCAAAAAATAAATGTCATAGAAGACATACAAGAATTGAAAAGTTTTCAAGACATCTGAATGCCCAATACTGTCCCCTTACTCATTGTGTAACCTTGGATAATTTTATTTATCTTTCCTCATCTGTAAAATGGGTAGAATAAGGCTAAAGATAAGAGTGTCATGAAGACTGAATGAGATAATCTAAATAAAGCACTTAGCACCAATTCCTGACTCACAGTAAGTGCTGAATAAATAAGTTTGTTTTTTAAAGGGGATGGAAGGAGATCAGCAAAGGTTTTAGGAATGAAAAGGACTCTAAAGAGAACCCAGAGTTTTGCAAGGTGAAGATGATCCTCCGAGACTGTTTTGGTAGCATGGTCAGACTATCTTGAATTGAAAAGTGATTAAGAGCAGTGGAAAGGGAGAAAGTTGGCATAAACTTTTGGACAAAGTTTTGATGGTAAGACTTGCTTGAGAATGCAAATCTGATAGAATATACCCAAATCTGATAGAAGATAGCTGGGCATGGTGGCGGGCACCTGTAATTCCAGCTACTTGAGAGGCTGAGGAAGGAGAATCGCTTGAACCCGGGAGGTAGAGGTTGCAGTGAGCTGAGACGATGCCACTGTAATCCAGCCTGGGCAACAAGAATGAAAGTGTCTCAGGGGGGAAAAAAAAGAAAGAAAAAAAAGAAAACAACATCTACCCACATTATATGTTTATCTCTTAATTGGTTTCTAACTCATGAGAGGGAGGGGCTGTTATTTGCTGGTCCAGTTAAAACTCCAAAACTGGAGTAACTGGTTGGAGAAAAATTTATGTCCTAACACATGAAACATATGAAGAATGACCTCTATAAATGTTTAACTAATACAAATTAAAATTAAGATACATGATCAAATTTTTGGATTGAGGAAGACGGTCTAAGATTAAAAGCAAAGACAAATATCCTTAGAAAAGACACACAGTAGCTCTAACAAGATTTTCTTGTAGTGTGTAGGCCAGGCACAGTGGCTCATGCCTGCAATCCCAATACTTAAGGAGGCTGGAGTGGAGGATCACCTAGGTCCAGGAGTTTGAGGCCATCCTGGACAATATAATAAGTCCTCATCTCTACAGGAAAAAATCAAAAATTAACCTGGCATGGTGGTGTGTGCCTGTAGTCCCAGCTACTTGGGAGGCTGAGGTGGGAAGATCAGCTGGGCTCTGGAGGTCCAGGCAGCAGTGAGCAGTGATTGCTCCACTGCATTCCAGCCTGGATGGCAGAGCAAAATCCTGTCTCGAAAAATAAGTAAAATAGGCCAGGTGTGGTGGCTCATGCCTGTTATCCCAGCACTTTGAGAGACTGAGGCAGGTGGATCACTTGAGGTCAGGAGTTCAAGACAAGCCTGACCAACATGGCAAAACCCCATCCCTACTAAAAATACAAAAATTAGCGAAGTGTGATGGTGCATGCCTGTAATCCTAGCTACTCAGGAGGCTGAAGCAGGAGAATCACTTGAATCCAGGAGGAAGAGGTTATAGTGAGCTGAGATCAGGCCATGGTGCTCCAGCCTGGGTGACAAAGCAAGACTCTGCCTCAAATAAATAAATAAATAAATAAATAAAATAGTGTGTATATACATTAATAATAAAGCAAAAACAACAAAAAGGCAGTTATTATTGTTAGTAAATGTTATACGTAATTACTACATGACATTTATTAATAACGTAGACAAAATAATCAAGAAAATGAACATTTCAGTAGATGGATAGAAAAAATATTAAGAAGGAATTCACAAAAAGAAAAATACAAATAGCTAATGAATATGTTTAAGAAGTCATATACATAAAAGGACAAAGAGATGCAGTTAAAATGAAATACCATTCTTTGTCTGTCCAGCTAGAAAATAATTATAAAGTGAGAATTTGTAGTCCTGGCGAAGGTATAATGAAATGGTCACTGTGAGTACTAGGAACAAATCAGAGCAACTTTTCTGAAAAGAAATTTGGCAACATTCATTATGAGTCTTAAAATGTTTATACCTTTTAACTCCAGTAAATCTCGTAGTCTACCCTAAGGAATTTGCAGAAATGCAAAATAACAGCTATGTCCTCAGATTTTTGTAATAACGAAATAAATGGAAAAATATGTGTTCAACATTAGTGAAGATTAAGTACATTATCACATAATGGAATATTATGCAGCCATTAACATTAAGCTTACAAAGAGCTTTTAAATATCACCTAAGGACATTAAAAAATAAAATTGCGTAACCTCTCTGTTTAAAAAGAATAATAATTTAAGACAGCTTATGAACAGACTTGAAATTTAGCAAGATTGCCTAAATTAGAAGCAGATGAGAAAAAGAGAAGACAATAAGAGTAGGAACAAAAGACGAGCTGCGAAGAACCTATTACAAAAATGAAAACAATTGCTGGAGTCTGAACATTGGCTGTAAGTGAGTTGAAAATCCCACTCTATGCAAATCCAAAAATGAAAGGTGTTTTAGAACATCACAGCATGGAGTTTGCTGGAGAGGTAACATAAGATAAAAGCAAGGTTTGTCAGGCATGACTGAGGCACATGTGAGGTTTAGCAATACGATTTTATAGTGGATCCACTTGGCAGATGTCTGTGATTTTCTACGGTAACTCTCAACAGCCTGAAAATAGCATAAGCCACAGCATCAGAGGCTGAGAAAATGATGATGGATAAATTCAAGTTTGAAAGTTGAAACAATAAAGTGGGAGGAAGCTGGGGTGGTGAAGGCATCTGGGGTGCTTTCTGAGCAATCATTTATTCATTCAACATAAAGTTATTGAACAAATACTGTCTACCAGGCATTGTCCTAGTCATTCTGATGATACATCAGTGAACATAACAAAGATCTCTAAACTTTGTTTACAGATAAGGGATGAGGAATATATAATAAACAGAATACATCATGAATACAATAAAATTGTGTGCTTGCGAACAAAGGAAACTAAAGAGCAGGGGATAGGGAATTGGGAGTAAAGTGTGTGTGTGTGTGTGTGTGTATGTGTGTGTGTGTGTGAGAGAGAGAGAGAGAGAGAGAGAGAGAGAGAGAGAGAGAGAGAGAGAGAGAGGGAGAGGCTGGGCAATAAAGACCTAAAGGAGGTGAGGGAGTGAGTCATGAAGATATCTTGGGGGAGAAGGTCAAGGAGTGAGAGCATTTGGACCACTAGGATCTAGAATAGGCAGTGCAGAAAGAAAGGTAAGTCAAGGACCTGCCTTATAAGGAGAAAACAGAGATTGGGTAGGTACAATTTATTAGGGAAAGAGAGAGCAGTCAGGAGGTCATCAGCCAGAGTGGGGAACTCCTGAGCCTGGAGTCAGAACTTTACAACTCTCATCTTAAATCTACTCCCTTTGCTCACAGAACTACTATTAAATGTTCCGGTGACACAGTCTGCAGTGGTGCACCCCTCTCCCTGCTTTGAGTTCAGAACAACTGCTAGGTGGGCATACTGAAAATTAAAATTTCACAGAAGAGAGTTTTTTGGTAAAAAATGTATAAAAAGAATTGAGTGACTCCCACATTCAAATATGCCTTCTTCACAGGTTTAAAAACAAAGATAGAGGCCAGGCATGGTGGCTCACACCTGTAATTCCAGCATTTTGGGAGGTCGAAGCAGGTGAATCACTTGAGGTCAGGAGCTCGAGACTAGCCTGGCCAAGATGGAGAAACCTCACCTCTACTAAAAATATTTTTTAAAAATTAGCTGGGTGTGGTGGCAGGCTCCTGTAATCCCAGCTACTAGGGAGGCTGAGGCAGGAGAATCGCTTGAACCCGGGAGGCGGAGGTTGCAGTGAGCTGAGATCACCCCACTGCACTCCAGCCCGGGTGACAGAGGACAAATAATTAAATAAATTTAATTAATTTATTTAATTTAATTAAATAAATAAATAAATAGAATTGTGAGGCATGTAATTGTACCAATCAGATGATCCCAACATTGTTAGATAACACTATCCAAAATCATATGCATAGAAAAAAAGGATAGAAGAAAACACCAAAATATCTACTGTAGCTGGATATCGTTGGGTAGTGGGATTACACAAACTGTTTTCTTTATTTGTTTCTACTTGTTTTACTTTTAATAATGGCTGAATAATTTTTACTTAGAAGTAGGCTGTTTTTAGCAATGTTGGTTTAAGTATAGTCCTACTAGACAAGAAGAAAATGCAATAGACAGTACAAACGGATAACTAACATAGGAAATAAAAATAGTAAAGACATGGAAATATACTCAACATCATTAATTACCAAAGAAATGAAAATTGAAACTTTAAACATTTTTATTTTTTGCTCATTAAATTGGTAATTTAAAGAAGATTTATAATGTGGAACTAAAAAAAAATGGAGGCGAAATAATCAATGAAATCATTTGACAAAATTTCCCAGAACTAAAGGAAATTGAAGGAGTCTACTGAGTGACCATCAACATAGAAGAAAATAGACTCTGCCGGGCGCGGTGGCTCTCGCCTGTAATCCCAGCACTTTGGGAGGCCGAGGCGAGCAGATCATGAGGTCAAGAGATGGAGACCATCCTAGCCAACGTGGTGAAACCCTGTCTCTACTAAAAATACAAAAATTAGCCGGGTGTGGTGGCGGGTGGCTGTAGTCTCAGCTACTTGGGAGGCTGAGGCAGGAGAATCTCTTGAACCCAGGAGGTGGAGGTTGCAGTGAGCCGAGGTGGCGCCACAGAGCTCCAGCCTGTGTGACAGAGTGAGACTCTGACTCAAAAAAAAAAAAAAAAAAAAAAAAGAAAGAAAGAAAGAAAGAAAAGAAAATAGACTCATACATATTCTCACAAAATCCCACAACACATGGGACATAGATAAGATCCTACAAATGTCTAGGGTGAAAAGAAAACAACTTATGTAGAAAAGGCTCATGAATCAGAATGGTTCTGGATTGTCCAACAGCAAAACTGGAAACTAAAAGAAAATGAAGAAATGTCTTCAAAATATAGGAACAGAATAATTTCCAGCCTTTAGTTTTCAACCTACCAAGTTATTAATCAAATAAGGATAGGCATTTTCAAAATATCATAAATTTACCTCTGATTCATTCTCTCTCAGGCAGGCTATTGGTGGGTGTGTCCACAAAACTGGGGCATCAACTAAGAAAAAGAAGAGCTGAAAGAAGAGGCAGGGAAAGAGCATATCTAGACTGATGTTAAAGAAAGACCTTAGGCCAGGTACAGTGGTTCTCACCTGTAATCCCACCACTTTGGGAGGCCGAGGTGAGAGGATGGCCTGAACCCAGGAGTTCAAAACCAGCCTGGGCAACATAGCCCCATCTCTACAAAAAATAAAAAATTAAAATAAAAATTAAATTAAAATAAAAAATTAGATAAAAATTAAATTAAAATAAAAATAAAAAATTAGTGAGATGTGGCCTCGGCTACTCAGGAGGCTGAAGTGGGAGGATCACTTGAGCCCAGGATGTTGAGTCTGAAGTGAATTGTGACTGCGCCACTGCACTCCTGCCTGGGCAACAGAGTGGCACCCTATCTCGAAAAGAAAAGAAAAAGAAAAAGAAAAAAAGAAAGACCTGCAAATGCCAGTTTAGACCAGAGGTCGGAAGTCTCCAAGAGAAAATTCTTCAGGGCTCTGATTTTATAAATACCTGATGCTTCTAAACACCTTAAGAGGAATTAAGATGAGCCATAGAGACTTTGTGATTGATGCAATAGAAAGTATGTTTGAAAATAAAATTAGTAATTATTAACTTTAAAAAAAACCCCACAAAACTGTACAGGAAAGGGAACATAAATCCTAGTATCACCTCTGACTCATTTCTGACTAATGTCTAAGATGTCATCAGAATGTAAATACTGAATATGTCTCTAGTCGAATTGTGATATGACTCTGTTGGGAAGATAGGTTACTGAGAAGGGCTGCGTGTATGGTGGAGAGAAGAAAGTGAAATCCTTTCCTTTTATGGAAGCAAATTTAGAAAGAACACCTAAGCCAGTTACCCCTTCTCTTTCTGGACATTCTCATGTTTGGATGGGGAGTTACTAGAAAGGCAAACAGCCTGAGGATAAAGGTGACACACTGAGGATAGCAGAATGGAAAGCAGAAACTGGGCTCTTGATGATCTATGACTGAATTAACTAATCCCGGAATTGGTCTACCTCCAATCTATTTGTGTAAGGTCCTCTGATGATACTGTGAGCCTCTATGGCTTCCACATTCAAGTACTTTGCACAGCTATCTCTGCAAATTGGCACAACTTCTAGACAAGGCATATAAAACTCCAGAGGCCATGAAAAAGGTCAGTGTTAATGATAAGATGTATTATTATTAAGCACTGACAATATGTACGTCCTTCAGGTTACCTGAATATTGATAGCCCTTTCCCACTATGAGTTTTACTGCCTATGATCTTAAATCTTTGCATCCACAGAATTATTGAAAGCAAAATATGACTTTACTGAAAATAGCCACACTAATGTTTATGTACAAGTTTATACTTTTGAAAAATAATTTTGACACATGGCAAGTAACTATTCTAAAGAAACACATTATTACGTGCTACCTACTTCAAAATGATAAACTAAGGAAGTGAGTAAGACCATATATAAATTTCTACAAGAACTTTTAAATACAGTTCACCCTTGAACAACATCAGCTCGAACTGTAAGCATCCACCTATATGCGAATTTTAAAAATATATTTAAAAACTTTTTGGAGATGTGCAACGATTTGTAAAAATTTGTAGATGAACTGTGTAGCCTAGAAGTATTTCTAAAATTAAGAAAAAGATATGTCATAAATGCATAAAAGATACATAGACACTAGTCTATCATTTACTACCATAAAATATTCAGAGATCTATTATAAAAAGTTAAAATGGGACTATGCCTGGCTAATTTTTTATTTTTTGTGGAGACAGAGTCTCACTCTGCCAGCCTGGACAACATAGTGAGACTCTGTCTCTACCAAAAATAAAAAATTAGTCAGGCACAGTCCCAGCTACTCAGGAGGCTGAGGTTGGAGGATGGCCCAGGAGTTCTAGTCTACGGTGAGCCATGATTCTGCCACTGCATTCCAGCCTGGGTGACAGAGCAAGACCCTGTCTCAAAAGAAAAAAAAAAGAAAAGAAAATCACCCACACAAACACAGACTGCACATGGCACTATTTGCAGCTGAGAGAAATGTAAACAAATGTAAAGATGCAATATTCAATAATAACTGCATAAACTAACAGCAACAATACTGTAATCCTGTACTACTGTAACAATTTTGTAGCCGCCTCTTGTTGCTATTGCAGTGAGCTCAAGTATTGCAAGTATCTACTTAAAATGCCATTGTGACGCTAATCATCTCCAAGTGAGCAGTTCATTTCTCCAGTAAATTGTGGATTGCAGTAGAAAGTGATCTCTCACAGTTCTCCTGTATTTTTCATGTGTAGTGCAATAATGTAAACCTGGAATAACACCATGAAATGCACATGAAGTGCCACTAGTAATGCTGAAAGTGCTCCCAAGAAGTGGAGAAAAGACATGATGTTGCAAAGAAAAGTTGAATTGTTTGATCTGAACCACAGATTGAGGTCTGCAGCTGCGGCTGCCTGCCATTTCAGGCAGATCATTCATCTTATATACAGACAAGGTAAATCTATGGTGTCAATAGAGTGCACTGTTGTACATGTATTTTTTCTTCCATATGATTTTGATTTTCCTTCCTTCCCTTCCTTCCTTCCTTCCTCCCTCCCTCCCTCCCTCCCTCCCTCTCTCTCTCTCTCTCTTTCTTTCTTTCTTTCTTTTTTTCTTTCTGAGATAAGGTCTCAGTCTATAGCCCAGGATGAAGTGCAGTGGCGGGGTCATGGCTCACTGCAGCCTCAGCTTCCCCAGGCTCCAGTGATTCTCCTACCTCAGCCTCCTGAGTAGCTGGGACTACAGGTGCATGTCATTATGCCTGCTACTTTTTCTATTTTTTGTAGAGACAGTGTTTCCCCATGGTTAGTCTCGAACTCCTGGGTTCAAGAGATTCATCCACCTCAGACTCCTAAAGTACTGGGATTACAGGTGCTTGGCCTCCATATGATTTTCTTAATAACATTTTCTTTCTTTTCCTTTTTTTTTTTTTTTTTGGAGATGGGTCTTGCTCTGTTGCCCAGGCTGGAGTGCAGTGGTGTGACTATAGCTAATTGTAACCTTGAACTCCTGGGCTCAAGTGATCCTCCCACCTCAGCCTCCAGAGTAGCTGAGACTAGACTATAGGCACACACCACTATACCTGGCTAATTAAATTATTATTATTATTTTTTTTTGTAGAAACGGAGTCTTGCTATGTTGCTCAAGCTGGTCTTGAACTCCTGGCCTCAAGACAGTACTTCCTGGGATTATAGACATGAGCCACCACACTTGGCCAACATTTTCTTTCCTCTAGCTTATGTTAAGAATATATAATACATATAACATACAAAATATATGTCCAGTGATTGTTTCATGTTTTCAGTACACCTTACAGTGAACAGTAGGCTATTAGTAGCTAAGTTTTTGGGGAGTTATACGCAAAAGTTATGTGCAGATTTTCGTCCGAGAAAAAGATCCATGTACACGTTGTTCAAGGGTCAATTGTGCTGTATATAGAATTTTAAAAAATTTGTAACCTCACAGGACAAAATAATGAGAATAAAAATAAAGATGAAAATAGGTAGAAATTTTTAAAATTATGAAACTCACCTTTATAATAAACAATAATAATGTTGAACAATACTAATGTTGAAAGTAATCTTATAAATATGTTTGTTGGATGGGTGGAAATCCAAGGAAGCTTCAATCTCTAAACCTTTATCCCTAGCTGAAAAGGAATTCATCTATAACCGAATACACAACAGTGATAATGGTTTATAACTAGTAAGTTTCCTGGATATGCTAGGCACTATATTCAGTATTTTATTTGCAGTTTTATCATTTAATTTTCACATTTATCTTAGGAAGGGGGTATTGTTATTCTCCCCACTAGGCTTGAGAAAAGTGCAGTTCATAGAGGTAAGATTTGTGCTTAATTCCAGAGCCTGGGTTCTTAACCCCTGTGCTGTATGATCTTTCATTAACTATGAAGAAATCCGAAATCAAATACAATAATAATACCTCATCCATTTTCTAATAGATTTCTGCATTAACTATTGCAGTGTAGGTTAATATGGGCCAGACACTCTCTGATTGCAGGCGCACACATTCTAGAGGCCCCACACCTCATATTCCCACAGCTCCTATCTCTCTTCATGCACAAATGTACTTGACCTTGGGCTGGAAGTACTGTATAAAGGCTGCTTCATATTTGCTTGGGATTTTAGTATTCTGTCTGAAGGTCTTTCACTTATTCACCATGTGGTGTGTGATGTCTGCTTTTGAATGCATGTGCCCAGAGACCATGGAGTGTTTCTGTCTCCCATGCTTGTTACAGAGTTGTCACAGTCATCAGTTTTGCCAATCATTCTTTCAACCTATGGGTAAAAAAAAATGAGTGGGTTGGAGGGCCTCAGTAAGGGGAAGATGGTGTTCATACCCACCTCGTGTATGGAGCCTGGGAGCTGTCTGAACCAAGTACCCAGGGAAGCATCAGCCCTCCCTACACCAAACACAGAGACACACAGAGTCTGAATTCTGATATGGCCAGTGCTGACCCGCCACCCTCCAAAGGTGTTTCATTTTGCTTATCGAGGGAGGAATCAGAATAAAACGGCTTGTGAATAATGTCCCAGCATGCTCCTGATGAACCCCAAAATGAGATTCAAAAGCATTAAACAGGATTGGATTGTCAATAAATGATATGTAAGAACATTAACATAAAAAGCTTTTTTATCTGCCTCAGTTATTTAATCTCTGCCAGTTCAGATGTGCATTTCCCCTGCCCTGCTGTTAATACATACTGACATCTGAAGTGAAGCGGAGGTTTCCATATCCTTCGGAAATGGAAATGGAGGTATGAAGGGAGCACAGAAAATAGAAATGATGAAATGCTGTTCATCATAGTAGTGCTAATTAAAAACGCACAACAGTACCACAAGGACCATGAATTTATACAGTGGGTCTTCTGGATGATAAAATGTTAGTCCACCCTTTTGTCCAACAGAGGAGGGAATATAACCCAGAGAGAGGAGACAACTTGCTAAGGTCAAAGTGATGATTTATGTCAGGGTCCAGAACAGAACCCAGACCTTCTGGGCGTTCTTTCCCCTGCTCTGCAAGGCCTTCCCTAGCAAAATACTCTGTTGTCTGTTAATTCATCTGCAAGAGACATTCTCACACGGTGCCAACAAGCACATGGTTTGGTTGACAGGCACATCCATCTTGTGATAGACTGGTCTAATCTTTCTCCCATGCACCCAACTCCTGGCATCATACTTGCTCAGCCATGTTCTATTATTTCTGAAGGGTGGATCATGGGTGAGTTTATTTTTTTCCCTTTTTCCTGTTTTTTAATTTTTAAAAAAATTTTATGGATACATAGTAGATACATACATTTATGGGGTACATGAGATGTTCTAATACAGACATGCAATGTGAAATATTGTTCCTTTCTTTTTAAAAAAGTTAGTATTTACATTGTTTCTCCTATAACTAGTCTATATTTTTTGTGTGCTTTAAAATAAAATATTTTGAAAAGGATTTCAAGGTCCAAATAGGATCATGAGAATAGGTGGTTGCATCGGAGCAGAGTGTTGAAGCTGGGGGAGAGGAGATGCAAATACTTTAAGGCCAGGTTGTCAGCTGATTTGGCCATGTAGGTGTTGAAGTGATGATGGTGTGAGATGGATCAGAGTCAGAGAGAAAACTGGGCATCAGGTGCCAATGTCTTCAATAAAGGGGCAGGGGTGTGGGGGGTAGAAATCAAGAAGGACAGTGGGTACCTTAGCAAGGCAGCATAGACTTCAATGGAAAATAAAAGAGTTATACTCTTGAAGCAGCACTGATGCACTGAAAGCGGGGGAGAGATGTGGATGAGAGTCAGAGTTCCACCAAGAAAAGGGGATTGAGTGACTATTTTGTTTGGAGTTTGAAGGTATATGGAAGATTAGTTTCTCATTTTCTATTCTTTTTATTATAAAATATAACACACATAGAAAAAAGTGCGTTAATACCTAAATGTACAGTATAACAAATAATTATAAAGCATATAGCCATGTAACTGCTGCCCTGTTAAAGAAATAGCTTATTGTTGACACCTCAGAAGCACTCTGTGTATGTTCTCTCTTTATCACATCCCCTTCCCTCTGGAATTAACCACTATCCTGACTTTTAAGGCAATTATGTCCTTCTTTTACATTTATTGAGGGTTTTTAAAAATTCCACTTTTCCTGTCTACTCATTTGGAAGTTATACATTACTTTTGATATGAAAACCTGTATCCTTAATATATTAAAGCCTAGTGTTATCCTCCTCAAGAGCAATAAAAAAATTAGGATATGTTTTCCTGATATATATGTTATTATTATCATGTATTTTAATTCTATATATTTTAAAAGCACACATTATTATCATTGTTGTTTTATACTGTCAGTGTTCATTTAGCTTTATACACATACTTCCTGCTTTCTTTGCTCTTTTTTCCTTCTTACAGTTCAGAACTCTTTTTGCAATCATTCTCCTACTCTGAAGGGTGTCTTTCAGAGTGTCCTTTCACATGGGGGTGATGGTGGCAACATTGCTGTTTTGTTAGTTTGAAATGTCTTTATTTTACTCTCTTGTGGCGTATATTTGATGAGTATAAAATTGCAGGTGGCATTAATCTTTTAGCATAGTGGAAATATCATTCCATTGTCTTCTTGTTTCCAGTATTGCTGTTGAGAAATTATATGCCAGTTTAACAGATACCCTTTTGAAGTTAATCTGTCTTTTTTACTCCTCTGGATGCTTTTCGAGGTGTTATCTTTGCATCCAGTTTTCTGTAATCACTGTTAATAAAGACATACCTGAGGCTGGGTAATTTATTAAGGAAAGAAGTTTAATTGACTCACAGTTCTTCATGACTGGGGTGGCCTCACAATCATGGCAGAAGGTGAAGTAGGAGCAAAGTCGTGTCTTACATGGTGGGAGGCAAGAGAATGTGTGCAGGGGAACTCCCCTTTATAAAACCATCAGATCTTATAAACGTATTCACTAACATGAGAACAACATGAGAAAGACCTGTCCCCATGATTCAATTACTTCCCACTGGGAATTATGGGACCTACAATTCAAAATGAGATTTGGGTGGGGACAGAGCCAACCCATATCACTCATTATGATGTGTGACATTTTAGTTATATTGCTTAAGAGTTGTAGTGATTCTTGAACCTGTGGACTGATAGCTTTCTTGAATTCTAGAATATTCTTAACCATTATCTCTTCAACTTTAATCTCTGCCCTATTATATCTAGCTTCTTCTGATACCAATTACACGTACAGTAGACTTTTCAGTCTATCCTCAATGTTTCTTTTCTTCTCTTCTGTGATTCTCATTTTTATGTCTCTCTTCACTACACTGTGGATACTTTTTCTGGCTTATATTCCAGCTCACCAATTTTCTCTTTGGCTATGTCTGGACAGCTGAAGAGAAAGCTGGATGCCATCTGGAGGCTGAATGAACCTGTATTTATTCACTAAATTTTTCTTTGTGGATTGCATTTTTCTTTCACAGAAGTTCTATTTGGTTCTTTTGAAATGTGTTATTTTGCGTGTTATGGTTTTTTTGTTCCTTCAGATATTTTCAAGCTTGTCTTTGTAACTTTAAACACCATAAGCATATGGTCTTTGTCTGACAATTTCAATATATGAAGTCTTGCATGTGATTTTTATTTATTCTGGTGCATATTGCTCTCAAGTTGTTAACTATGATTGTGTGCTTACCATTATATTTGGAAAAAATTATAGTTTACAATTGAAGGCTTAGGATGATTCTCCAGAGAGAATTTTCTGTGTTTGGGATCTTTGTCCACTAATAGTCAAGGACCACATTATATCAAATTTAAGAATTGTAGTTCCCAGAATGAGCCAGGTCAGCCTTATTCTGAGTCTGTAGTCCTTTGAGGTTCTAGCTTACTGTGGGCATGTTTGTGTGTCTCCTGTTAGATCCTTTGTCTTGTGCAGATCTTGGGATTGATAAATGTTCCTTTTGCCCCACAAAGACATCAGTACCAAAGTTTATACTTTTCAGAATAAGGCAAATGCCCTTAGTTGCTTTTCTGCTTATTTAACTCACTAGGTTCTCATTTTCTCTTCAGTTTTGGAGTTCCTTGCTGTCTTCTCAGCTTTTGGATGTTTTTAAGAGTCTTAAATGTAAATTTAGCTTAAAAAAAAAGTCATTTCTAGTGGGATGTTGTTCCAAATAACCTATGATCTTATCATAAATAAAAGATTTAGACATTTTCTTACATAAAGTGAGAACTCTAAAGGGAATTGTAGGAAGCTTTCTTAGGAAACAAGGGTCATAGCAGAAGGAGGTGGAGAAAGAAGCTTTAAGAAATATAGAATTAATGATATATGAGATACTAGAAATCCAGGGAGGCTTACCATTTGAACTATGAAATATGAGGAATTATGGTTTAACTGGTCTCTAAGATCCCATTCATATCAGTCCCATAACTGGCCAGACATGGAGACTGAGGCTATGAGCACCAGCTTTGCTGGGAATGCAGACAGGCACTGAAAAGGCATTGTTCTAGTGATCCTGGAGATTTCTCTCCCTGGTAATTTGGGAAGGGAATTCTTTAGTTCCGAGAATGCTCACCTCGTGAAAAAAATTAACAGCAGCACTAGGTGGCTTGGAAACCTCTGTGTCCTCACTATAATTTTGGATAACATCTGCAGTAGAAATTATGAACATTACTCATGTTAAAGGACCAACTATTCATTTTATAATTTTTAAAGATTATAGAAGTTTGTAGTTGTGGCAGTATTTTATAGTACATCATTTGTGACCTCTGCAATGTATAAAATGCTGAAATCCAAATCAGAAGGCAATCCCAATTATAACATTGTTTCTATGGGAAAATAGATCATGCTTCTTAATGTTATAATTACAGATATATTCACATATGTACAGAAAAAAATTCCCTAAGAAAACATATCAAATTTTGACAGGAAATTTGTTTTCTAAAATTTATCAATAAGTATGTATTATTTGAATAATCAAAAAATAATAAAGGTTATTTTGGAACAGAAGAAAGGTGCCGTCTACCCCACAGCTGAATCAGAACAATCCACAAATCTTCTGTAATGTGGAATTGGAATGCAATGACACCATCATTTAGAATTAGAACATACCGAAGAGTAAGTATTAGGAATATGGGGGACTGTATCTTATGTTCTCTGGTTTAGGGAATAAAGTCAAAAGCTTCTTGAGGACAGGCTCCAGGATTGTCTTGTTATCCCCAGTGCTTAACACTGAACTGGGCACAGAGTAAGGAAGAATGATAACAAGATTATGTCACCTTCAAAGGATTAGGGAATGTTTTTAAACATGTGCTACAGACTATGAAGGCAGTAAACATGTGTTTATTAAATGCATGCTACCGCAGGCACTAGGCTTACTGTGGTGACTCAGAAATGCAGAGGACCTAGTCCTTATACCCAAAGAGGTATAAGAAGAGGTATAAGAAGGTAAAGGAGGAGACAGAAGGGAATCTGGAAGTCAGGTGACAGCAGGACATGTTGTGGAAGAGCTGAGGAGGAAGGAGGCCAGCTTGAGAATGGCGCCTTATGAGGTGATTTCATTGATCACTGATTTGAGTGACAAATGCTGGCCCTATTGTTAAAACAGCAGTCTAATGAGATAGGGTTTTATTTTTATTTATTTATTTATTTTTGAGACAGAGTCTCACTCTGTCAACCAGGCTGGGGTGCAGTGGCACAATCTTGGCTCACTGCAACCTCCGCCTCCCAGGTTCAAGCGATTCTCCTGCTTTAGCCTCCCAAGTAGCTGGGATTACAGACGTGCATACCACACTCGGCTAATTTTTTTGAGTGATTTTAGTAGAGATGGGGTTTCACCATTGTTGGCCAGGCTGGTCTTGAACTCCTGACCTCAGGTGATCCATCCGCCTCGGCCTCCCAAAGTGCTGGGATTATAGGCGTGAGCCACCACGCCCAGCTGAGATAGGGTTTTGAAAGACCCATCTAGGTTTGGCTTGGCCTCAGATAAAGTTCTCTCACTGCCTGTCCTCCATTGCCTGACATTCCCATTACAGCCTACCGCTTTAGCGAATTGCATTATTTGCTCCAGAGTTGTTAAAATATGCATGTGTCTTGTTGAGATGATCTAAGAGTACCTCATATCCCCCAGACACCCCAGGATGATGGAGGTCATCCTGACTCCTCCATCTCCCTTGCCTCACACCTCTGCTCACTCTTCACATCCTGGGGATTTTCTTCCTCAGTGTCTTTCACATCTGGCACTTCTTCTAACTCTCATGGCCACCATTTTAGTTCAGGCAACGGCCCCCGGAATTATCTTCTTGACTTCAGGCTCTCCTCACTGTGATCCATTCCGTTGCCTGATTGATTAATCTACTGAAAATGTATTCAAAAATCTTCAGTGGTTTGCCCAAGCTTTTAATTTAGCATTCAGGACCCTTTGTGAGCTGATTCCAGCTGGCTTTTCTAATTTTGTGTGGAAAATTAGTGGTTTCATTAGGAGATAGATTAGGCAGATGTAAGAAAAATACTCCAAGTATGCTAGCATAAACATGATAGGTGTTTATTTTTTTCAAAAGCAAAAATCTGAGTAGATGGTCCAGGGCTAATATGTGGTTTAATAGTGACAGGGCAGTGGTAACCTGCCTTCAAGATGGTCCCTAATAATTCCTGCCTCCTTCTGTTCATACATTTGCATAGCCCCTCTCACGATGTACAAAGGCAAATACAGACAAATATTTTTATTTATATTGTGTGATGATTGATTTTATGTGTCAAGTTGGGCTAAGGGGTGCCTAGATAGCTGGTGAGACATTATTTCTAGGTGAGTTTGTGAGGCTGCTTCTGGGAGAGATATCACTGAATCAGCAGATCGAATGAGGAAGATTGCCCTCCCCAATGCAGGCAGCCATCATCCAGTCCACTGAGGGTCCACTGGGATAGAGAAAAATGGGGGAGCAATGGTGAATTCTCTCTCATTTCTGAGCTGATATATTCATCTTTTTCTCCCCTCAGACATTGGAGCAGCTCCAGGTTCTTAAGCTTTCAGACTCAGGGACTTACACTAGCACCCCCTGCCCTCCCACACCTACTCCCACCCCAGTTCACAGGTCTTTGGAGTCAAACTGAATTAAACCACCAGCTTGCCTGCTTCTCCAGGTAACAGATGGCATATTGTGGGACTTCTTGTGAAATCAGAATGAAATCAAACATTTGCTATCTATTCAGATGGTTACTCACAGGGTTAAACAGTACCCTCAAACCAAAGGTAATATACAGTCACATTTATCCTTCAAAATTATTTTCAGTTAAATACATTAATAAATGATGAGTAACATCAGGAGGGGTGTGTACCCCACCCCATTTCCTCCTTCATCTTTTTAATTAATCAACCCATCCCATTTTCTGTTGGCTCAGAGATAGAAAGATTTGCATAATATCCTGGTGTTGTGGCTGATAACGTCCTCTTTGTTAGTTAACTCTTAAAGGAAGAGTCATGTAAAAGCCTGTAAATGACCATATGAATTATGCATAAAGGACTCAACTCAAGCCTTGCATATAAAATGGGCATTAAGAACACAACCTTGATTCTCCTATTCTTTTATAAATAGACTCTCACAGGGCTTGCTAGCCTAATTTGTACCCCTCTCCTAAGCACAAAATGGAGTTTGGTTTGTTGGTTTGAACTAATTTACAAAATTACTACTAAGAAAATAAAATTTTATAAATGCAGTGGCATCTGGTTAATAATAGTGTCTTTAAAATATTTTATGTATCAGGTTGGTGCAAATGAAAAATCACAATTAAGTTTGCACCAACCTAATATCTTGCACAACATTATATAACATTCCACACACACAGTGACTGATGAAAGCTAACTTCGTCTTTTCTCGTGGGGACAAGAACAACCAGTTTTAGACTGGTGAGAGACTGGCTGAAGAGCCCAGAGGGAACCAGAGGCAATCCATACTTGTATTAATCAGGGGATGCCAAAGAAATGGAACCAATAGAAGGTGGGTGGGGAGCCTGTGGTGGAAGTCCTAGCCCAAAAACCAGGAATCTCAATGTCTGAGGGCAGAAGAAGATGATATCCCAGCTCAAACAGAAGAAAATTCACCCTTCCTCTGCCTTTTGTTCTATTCAGGCCCTCAATGGATTGGATAATGCCAATCCACATTGGTGAGAGTGGATCTTATTTATTCAGTTTACAAATTCAAATACTAACCTCTTCTAGACACACCCTCAGAGACACACCCAGAAAAAACATTTTACTAATGATTTGGGCATCCCTTAGCTAGTCAAGTTGTTGCATAGCATTAACTATTGCAATGCTTAAATTCTGTCTCCTGTTCTCCAACCATCCTTCCTATGACCTCTTTAAGATCAAAACTACATCTCCAAGGCCTGTGACATGGCCTTACCTAGCTTATCTAACTAATTTTGTGCCACCCTCTCCCTTGCCCATCACCTTCCACCCTTTAGCTTCTTTCTACTTCTTGAGCACATTAAGCTTATATATACCTTAGGCCCTTTGCATTTGTTCCTTTTGCCTGGAATGATCCCAGCATCCTATCTTGACCTTTCTAATTCCTTTTTTTTTGTCATTTATGTTTCTTGTTAAATGTCATTTTTCCAGAGAATCCATCCCTGATCACTCAATCTGAATTAATAGTTCTAATACATAACTTGGTTTTATTTTCATCCTATCTGTTCCTGATATATCCTTGTTATTTAATCTTTTTGTTGTCTATCTTTCCCCTACCAAACTGTAAGCTCCACAGGCAGGACCTTGTGTGTCTTATTCTCCATTGTGCCTCCAGTGCCTAGAACATTGACTGGCACTAGCAGACACTCAATGTTTGTTGATTGAACAAATGCCTTTGTTTTAGTTTGAATCAGTCATATTGGAAAAATACGTTGGTTTACTTCCATTTAAATTGATTTAGTCATTTTATAAAAACAAGTCTTTTCCAGTTAAGGTCAATTTATAGCTTAATAAAAATTAGTAAGTGAACTAACCTAAGCTTCAGCAATTAATGTGCCATACCCCTTATATGAACAATTCAGATTCCTGACTCAGATACCCAAGATGTCATTTGAGTTACAATTGTTGGTTCTGGGACTGTCTTACCTTTTTCTGAGATCCAAGACCCAACTCAAGCCCCATGTCCTCTGTAAAGTGTTCTTTGACCACCCCAGACCACAGAATTGCTCTCCTCCTTTTCCTCTTCCCGTTTACAGCATTTAATATACCAGGTGCTCATAAAGCCTTGGATAGAGGTGATGCTTAGATAGTCTTGCTCTGTGGAGATGTATTTGCAGGTAGGTTGTTAACACTTTGAGGGCAGGGTGAGGATCTATGTATGTCCTTTATTTGTCCTGGGTTTCTTGCTTTGACCCCTTCCCACAGTGTTTGCCCTTAGGATATTCTTTAAATATTCAGCTTCAGTGGGTTATTCCTCCAGTTTTGTTTGTTTTAAAATAAGTGTCTTCTGCTGGCAGGAATGGGGTTCCAGAATGGACTGGTCCTAACTTTGGCCATGGTCAGTGGTAGTGGGCAGGGCAGAGTTAAAAGCTGTGGCTCTTTCCGGGATGCCAGAAGCATGTAGGGCACTTCACCTTTTCTTTGCAGTTGAGATCATCCAGTGAAGTCATTCTTAGCCAGAAACTGGTTGTAAAAAGACAAGAACTAGATCCCTTTACTTCCCATAATAGCTTTCTACAAAGGAAGGAGATCCTGCCAGCTGAGATAATGCCTAATTTTAGCTGATGCTGCTGGACAGACTCATGATGGTTTCTCCTCTCCATGGCCAGAATCCAACTTAGCACCCCTTTACCAGATAAATAATGATGCATTAGCAAGAGACTCCCGGCGTCTTCTTCCCCTGAAAAGGGGTTTGGACCTTAGGAGAAATCGTGTTGTAAGTATAAAGATGTGGTAAAGATCCTACTTTTCTCAACAGCAAACAAGTCTTCTCCTTCCCTTGGAGAAACCTGTTACTACTGAGTGATTCTTTTAATAAGATACTTGGTCTGAGGATGGGGGCATTTGAATTACAAACATGGGTCCTAGGACCGATTTCTAATGAGAGTGAATTCCTATGATTGAAATGCGAGAGGAAAATCCCTGCCCTAAAATCTTTATTACCGGTAAGAAGCTTCTACCCTATGGATGAATTCCTTTTCATCTTGAAAGTGTTTCTGTCTTTTAGCATTTTTGTTAAAACACAACTCTCCCAGACAGGGGTAAACTCTGAGACATTCATCAGGTGATGAATTATGGGCATAGACCCTGTGTATTCCCTGGAGTCCTATAATAATATAACTGTCCTATATTGGCAGAACTTATTACATTGTTTTTTTCTCATGTTTGTGACCTCACCAGGCAGACAGGTATCCTGGAGAGCAGATCATGTATCTTATCCATCTTATCACTCCCAGGTCCTAGCACAGCACCTGGCACATAAGAGGTCCTTGATACATATTTCTGAATGAATGACTGACATTACCTGATGCATCCAAATCTAAAAGTCAACTTAACTGAGAATAGAACACAGATGCTGGAATATTTGTGGAGAAAGGGTCTCTGTAGTGAATGGTATAATGAGCCGCAGACTTCTGAATCTTCCCTTCTGGGCCACAAGAAACACAGATGGAGATAAGGAGATCTGCTTCGCCAGGGAGGAAGTGAAAGTTCCCTGGGAGCTCTATCTATGTCTTTAAAAATAAAAATAAAAAAAAAAAACATGTATTTTCTCTTTCCTACTGACAAGCCAAGGCTCCTCCTTCTATGACTGTGATGACTAAGAGAAGTAGTTTCATCTCATTGCTAATCAATAAAATTCTCTTCTTGCTAAAGCATTTGGAGTGGGAATTCTAAAGATACCCCAGCTGTTCCCACAGCTGCTTCAATAAACAGGGGGAACTGATATAGTCTTCAGGGTTGCCTGTGCCTGAGATAATGGCAACTTGATTTTCTCAGGTCACGTCTCCTCCTGCAAGAAGCAAGCAGTGTTTCCTTGCCAACCACATGCTAAGGGCCAGGGTTGTGGCTGACTGTATGACTGAGGAATGTTCCCATAGTGCACGCTGTGACAGAACTGGAGGCCCCAACCCCAGGCAGCCCTCAACCCTGGACAGCCCCCATGGCTTTCCAAGCCTGGGACGAGGCAGGACTGTAGCTGGTGGGATTCTGGTGCCTTGGCTGAAATGGCCCATCTCCTAAAGCAGAAGGAATCAGTTCAGCAGAATGCTTTTTGAGAATAGCTAACATGCTGTCAAGATGCATATTTGTCACTGAGGGGTGTGTGGGTTCCTCTGGCACTTCTTTTCTTGGAGTTGTTGTGGCTTCTGTTTAGGTTTAGAAACAATAGCAACAACAATAATCTTTGTTAAGCATTTACTACGTGCTAAGCAGAGTTGTAAGTGTTTATAAATGTATGAGTTCACCGAATGCTTACAATAGCCCTACGAGAAAGAAAGGCACAGTTTAAGGGACACACCTTAGCAGTTCTCTCCTCATTTGAGAGTGATGTTTTATAAAAAGGTCTCAGCTTTTATGTTTTCCATCTCAGAGGGTCTCCATGCTCCTGGCCCTGTCGTCTGATTTGCCTCCCTCTTCATGACTCCCTCTCCCTGGCCCTTCATTTCCATTGTAGCAGATCTGACTGTTGATGTGACCTTTGTCTGTCTGAGTGCCCTGGGCTCTGGACTTACAGCACACAAACCAGCCCCGCCTCATCCTAGCACCCAGCTGGTCTCTGAAACCCCTACCTGGGCCCAGATGGGTGGTTCCACAGGCTTCCAGGGTCTGGAATTAGAGAATATGGTTGGGTGGAAACATCAGGTCCTCTTGGTAAAGCAGATACTTAGCAATGGGCAGGTCTCCCAGTGCTAAGTATTAACGTGCTTAGGAAGCACATTAATACTTCGTTTTCATCATCTGGGGGTTCTCTCCATTTTCTGAGATGTTAGAGAGTAAAATGGAGCCATAGGTAATAGAGTCATTTCTTCTTTGAAGAGTCATTATTATGACTCAAAATTCACAGTTTACATTAGGGTTCACTCTTCGTGCTGAACATTCTATGGGTACAATGCATCTTGACATGTATCTATCATTACAGTATCACACAGAATAGTTTCACTGCCCTAAAAATCCTCTGTGCTCTGCCTCCTTCTCCCATAACCCCTGGCAACCACTGATCTCTCTACGGTATCCATAGTTTTGCCATTTTCACAGTGTCATAGAGTTGGAACCATTAAGTATGTAACCTCGTTTTAAATTCAACCTCCTACTTCTCATCTGTTAATTGTCTTCTTTGCTAGACCCTTTCCAAATACAATGTTTGGCTCCTGAGGTATCTTAAGTAATCACATTATGAGCAAAGCCTATAGGCTTCCCCCAGATTGAGTGATCCAAGAGAGAGCAGGGATGAGGCCACAATGCCACTCAGGACCTAACCATTTCTATCATATTTTATTTGTTAGAAGTGAGTCACTAAATCCGGTCCATGCTGACAGGAAGAGGAATTGGGTTTCACATTTAAAGGGATGGATATTGAAGAATTTGTGGACATATTTTAAAACCACTGAACTTATGCTGTATGTGCTTGTGCAGTCTGGACTCCTGGGAAAGTGGAGATTGAGAGAAAATGATAGATAGATTGAGAGAGAGAGAGAAAGAGAGAGAGAGAGGTGATTTTCTATTTCCTGTTGTTTATAACCTTGCTGGTGGGGATTCTGCAGAGTCCCAAGGCAGCGCAGGATATCACATGGCAAGGGAGCTGAGCGTGCTAATTTGCAAAAGTGCTTACTCAGGTCTCTCTTCCTCTTTTATAAAGGCACCCGTTTTCCTCCCATGATAACCCATTAATCCATTAACCCATTAATTAATCAATAAATGGGTTTATTCATTCATGAGGGCAGAGCCCTCATGATCCAGTCACTTCTTAAAAGCCCTACCTCTCAGTACTGCCATAGTACATTGGGGATTAAGTTTCAGCATGAGTTTTGGAGGAGACATTCAAACCATAGCAGTGGTGTAGTGGAGAGAATAATCTATGTAGCAGCAGAAGACCTGGCTTGGTCACTGCTCACGAGTTGGCAAATTGTAACTGCTCTGAATCTTAGTTTTCTTTATCAGAATTACATAGTCAATCATGCCTCCCTACAAGCTGCCAAGAGCCTAATAGAGGGCTAAAGATTACGTTTGTGAGCCCTATTTGTGCACCACGAAATACTATGCAAACTCAAGCTACTTTTATTTTACTCAAGTGGGCTGTACATGTGGCTGAGGGAAATATTCATAGCAAAATTTTTCTGCACACAAATGTCCCCTATTCTCCTATCCAGTCGCCCACCCTTTTTTCATCAGACAGTACAGGTCTCAGAGCTCCTGCCCAGGTTAATTTCAGGATCAAATGCCAGGGAGAAATTTGTAGAATCAGGTCTTTTTGTTACATATCCTTTCTCAACCTCATCCCAAAAGCCTGGGTGGAACATTCTATGCAAACTGTAACCCCTTTTCTTGTAGAAACAAGTTGGAAACATCTCTAAGGTCAGATAGACTTGAATTCAGAGAGCAGATTCAGCATTTTCTTTTTTGTGCTAACAGATCATTTCATATGTAGTCATGTCTCCCTATTGTTAAGTCTTATTTGATTTTCTGTTTTATTCACTTACACAATAGCAAATTTTCAGCTCAAACATCAAAATGATATAAGGCCAGATTTGTGTCGTGGGGATGCTATAATTTTCCTCCCTTTAAACTCACCCACCCAGTTTCTAGGGGATGGGAGACAGACTCCAACTCTTCCTAGGGAAGTGACAAGTTTCTCAAAGAGCATGAATGATTGGAAATTATTTTTAGCCAATTTTGGAAAATAGAGTCTGTCACACTCCTTAAAGCTTCTGGTTCCTCATCTGCAAATGAAGATAATCATATCTACTCCACAGGCAAGGGTGACATTAGAGATATTTAGCCACAAGTACAGGATGGTCACTGACCAATCACAACAGTCGCTGGCATTAACACTTTAGTCCTGGATCATGGAACAGTCCTGGAAGAGGAAAGGTAATGGTAGAGTGTGTATGCATGAGTGGGAGGGAACTGTTACTCAGTGGGGTCAGGGCAGTGAGTACATACTAACCAGTAAACAAATATTTCTGTAGTTTAACCATCTACTGTTGTGTAGTAGCTGAGTGTCAGCTTTGCTGCTAGGATGATTTTGAGGATTAAATAAGATATTGCATATAAGGCACTTGGCTCATGATAAATACAGAATACATGGCAGGTATTATAGCTGTTTTTGGTAATTTTCCATTCTAACCTGCAGCATAGAAATTAAAATCTTAAAAACATAAGGCCCTAATGTTTTCTCTTTCTTTTAACGTAAGGACAGACTCCAGTTCCCAAGAGCTAATACATTATGCAGCATCAAAGGTCTTTAACAGAACAAGTAGATGACATTTCAATGGACAGATTATTCTTAAGAAATAAGGAGTCTTGGTTTTTATCCCTCTTATTGGAAACCATGAGTCAATGGCAGTATTGCTTCATGTAAGTCTCTTTCAACACTTATACGACGCTTAAAAAATTCCTAGAAGTTTTGATACAAGTTTTCAGTTAATGAATGTGATAGGGAATAGAAACAAAAGAGTATTACCCAACTAAAATTTCAGATGGGATTTCTGTGACTTCATACAGAAGTGTGAGTTGCACAATGGAACCCCATATCCTAAAATTAAATTAGGCCAAGAGGTACAGAGTCCAGATCTATAGTTCCTCATAGAATAGCAACATTTTCTAATAATGAAATTATGCTTATAGGACCTGACGCACGAACACATTTCCTGGACATAAATGAGCTCCCCAGAGTTGGACTGGCAGATACCTGAATTATCTTGAAAAAGGCTGATTTATGCTGAAGGTTTTTCCACTGTGCTGGGAGGCCCTGTTTTTGGCCATGCCACATCAGTTGGGAAAGGTCAGACAGCGGGTTCGCTGATAATGGTGACAGGAATGAAAGCTAACTTCAGTTTTTCACAGCTTCCCAGTGATGGGGCTCAGAAAGTGATACCTCAAAGACAGGTGCTTAGACACCCTGAGGGGCCTTAGAAGCTGCCTCAGAACCAAGGTCCCTCTAGCCTTGCCTTGTTCTTTCACCTGAAGTGCAGGGAAGGGGCTTTCTCTAGAATTCTCTTATCTGACTGAGAAAAACTTCGGAAAGAATTGGCCAGGGGCAGTGGCTCGCACATGTCATCCCACCACTTTGGGAGGCCGAGGCAGGTGGATCACCTGAGGTCAGGAGTTCAAGACCAGTCTGGCCAACATGATGAAATCCCATCTCTACTAAAAATACAAAAATCAGCTGGGTATGGTGGCACATACCTGTAATCCCAGCTACTTGGGAGGCTGAGGCAGGAGAATTGCTTTGAACCAGCGAGGTGGAGGTTGCAGTGAGCCGAGATCGCGTCACTGCACTCCAGCCTGTGAGACAGAGCAAGACTCTGTCTCAAAAGAAAATAAAAAAAAAAAAGAATTGCAGTTGTCTTAAACCCCTCCCCAGGAATCTCATCAAATAACCGGGAGAGATTAACCACCAGAGAAGAGAAGAAACCGGAAGTATCACTACACCCAGACAGACTTTTCTTCTATTCTTCTAAGGGCAACTCTGAGAGGTAACTTGGGGGTCTTTTTCTGCATAATAAAATAACCTTTGTTCCTGTGCAGTTCTTCCCCTCACCTTCCCAAAGAGAATTGTTTACTAGCTATTGTCCTAGAATTGGGTCTATTCATTGCCCCATTCTCCTCTCTCCTGTGAAGAGGGAATTTAAGCTTCAACCATGCAGCCCCTCTTTGAGTTCATATTTTGTATGACTCCTATGCACACATGTGCATGTAATACATTGGTTATGCCTTTCTTGTTAACCTGTTTTTGTTATTGTCGTCCGTTATGGGGTGTTGGCTGTGAGCCTCTGTGATGGGGAGGAAAGGGATCACTTCCTTTCTGCCCGTATAGCAACAGTTTGGACCAGAATTCATCTCAGGATTCTCCTTTCCTCAAAGTCTCTGAGACTCTCCATCGCTCTTCTTGATGCCTTTTCGAGTATTTCTGTGGCTGCTGTAGGCTCCATACTTCATCTCTGCAGGGTCTGAACGGAAGCTGCTACTGTCACGGTCTCCTCTGTCCTAAGGATTAACCTTAAAGCTATCTCAATGAGGACATTATTGCTGGGGAAGTTCACACTTAGTGGACTAAGAGGACATAGGCCCTGCCCTCCAATGTTACATCTCCTGAATTAGCACAGAAAGGATGCTGTGTAGTCTCAATTTTTAGTCACCCTCTCTCTCAAGGATTGGTACTAATTCCACTTGGAGCAAAGTTGGGGTACAGCTGAGAGGCATCAAGCAATTGTCCCCTAGAAATGTCTCTCCTCATCAACTTTCAGCTGGTCTCCAGTATGGCATCCCAGCATCTTCTCTGGCTTTTGGGTGTGTTCCTGATCCCCCTGGGGGTGTTCTCTCTGAGAAACTGGGCTTGACCCCTTTCTCCCTTGCTCAGGAATCTGTCCCAGATATAATTCTTCTTCCTCTCCCAAGTGTTCTTTGTGTTCTAATGCAAGTAATTGTCCTATGGGCAACTCTCACTGGTGGCTGTAAATATGGGATGGGAACACACATCTCTCAGATCCTTCACTGTAACTTGAAGACCTTCACTTAATCCTGGTAATTGCAAGAGAAGGAATTCTAATTTCAAAGCCAGGCATGCACTATGCAAGCGAATCTCATTAACCCTCTGGTTAATGAAATAACTTAGCAAATTTAAATGTGGTACATCACCTAGTGGATCTTAAAAAATAGCAGATTTGCTCATTTTTAAATTCACCAAACATTTAGAAAGTGCCCAAAACTACATATAAGGCACTGAATTGTGGGAACGCAGGGGTACATAGTTCCAAGCACAAGGGACTCACGATTTGACGAGAGACAAATAATGAGATTGTGACATCTCTGCATGGTCAAGTTTCAATGGGAGCACAGAGTGGGGCCACTTGCTCAGCATGGGTTGACCAGGAGTCTGCACCCAAAACTCAGTGCACAACCCTAAAATAAGCAGAAATTTAAAATTTGAAGCCTTTTTAGGTGGTTAAGAAAAAGCATTTCATAAATGATCACTCATGTTTTTCCTGTCTCCTCCTTGAATTGAGGATCAAAGATTGGGAGAGAACCTTCAGACACATTGAGAAATCTGAGAGGCTATTCTCAAACTTGTACAGTGAGCTGTTAGGTTGGTAGAAAGTAAAACTTTGGAAGCGTTTCCAACTTAGCCCAACAATTGTGGAAATTTGATAGTCTGTGTTTTAAATAACTTTTTACTTTGAAGATCAAGGCCAGTGTTATTTCAACCAAAAGTTGTTTCACAAAACAGTACTTACTCATACTGTATGAAATGCACTTTGTTTTGTCCTTCTCTTTCCCTCTTCCTCCTTCCTCCCTCTTTCCCTCCCTCCTTGCTTCCTTCCTCCCTCCTTCCTTTGCTTCCTTTCCTTTCCCTTCCCTTCCTTCCCTTCCTTCTCTTGTCTTCCCTTCCCTTTCCCTCCCTTTCCTTCCCTTCCCTTGCTCTACCCCTCTTCTTTTTCTTTCCCTATTTCTTTCTTCTTTCTGTCATGTTGGTTACTACTCAGTAAATTGATCTAACAGATAACTAATGTTTTAGAAACGTTGCTGTAGAATACTAAGCCAAAAACTTTGAGTTGACAGTCACCCCCTTCCAGCAGGTGAATGACTCATAGTGAGATGCTATCTTCGTATCTTCAGTCCCACTCATCATGTCTACAGTAAAGGCAGTTAGAGCTCAGAAGTCAAGGTTAGATCACTGGCTGGGTCACAACGGCTCACCTGGAGCACTGCTCTGCTCTGTTCTGCCCAATTGAATCAATTAATTTTTCTGCCTGTGGTTGATAAGGCTTGCAGGATTGGCCAAAGCAGACAGTTGGTGTTGCTATGTCATATGATAATTTTATTCTGTAATTCTCAGAGCTTACTTGGACATAATAAGCCTAAATACTTGGGAATTACTTTAAAATGTATTTGGAGCCATTTTTAGGAAAATTAGCTTCTAAATCAATTCATGATTATAAATAATACTCTGGTCATGGTGAATACAGTTTCATTTCTTGGGCTGAGCTTCAGTAGTGGTTAGCAAAGTCCTACTCAGTGTGCTGCAGTGGTGGAGTTAACAAGCTCTGAAGTCAGGCTTTGGTGTCACTAAGCAGTTTGAGCCCCTGTTGGCTCATCTGTTAAATGGGGATAATGATAATCCTGCTGGCATGGGAGTGTTGTGAGGATTAGAGGATGGCATGACTATAATGTGATGCGCTTGGTGGCTCATGGTATGCACACAGTGGTAGCTGAGGTTCATTGTTGTTATCATTCTGCACTTCTGCAAATTCATTTCCTTACTTACTTTGCTCAGGTCAGCCATCCTTGCTATGACTATGGAGACTCAGTTCAGCTGAATGTAGATACTTGAGATATTGAGACTTCCTTGTTTAGATTCTTCTTGGTTTCTCCTTCAGGACCACCATCCTTAATTTGTTGAATGACAGGAGAGAACCTTACATTAATAAGGAAGAGAAACTCCCCACTGCTCTTCAGGAGGACACGTAAGGGAAAGTGCCAAGTTCAAACTTCCCACAAATATCTTTATTCAAATTTTCTTGGGGATGCCCTCCACCTAGTAGACTCGCCCCTAAGCGAGAGATACTGAGAGAAGACTCTTGGATCTACCTGAATTTGGATTAAAGGCTAGTGGTAATGATTGTGATTTGAGGAGGAGGAAAATGAGGAGAGGTGGGGAGTTCTATGAATAACGGAAATCCTGACAGTTTTTACAAACATTTATTGTACACCTACTGTTCATGTTGCCCTGTACTAAAAAACACGGATGCAGACCTCCAGGAACTGGTCTTCTAACTGGGGTTAAAATATAATGATATGTATTGACATTTAAGAGCAGGCTGGGTGCGCTGGCTCACACCAGTAATCCCTCCACTTTGGGAGGCCATAGTTGGGGAATTGTTTGAGGCCAGGAGTCTGGGACCAGCCTGGGCAACATAGTGAGATCCTGTCTCTATTTAAAATATAAAAGTAAAATAAAATAAACAGGCTGGGCGCGGTGGCTCACGCCTGTAATCCCAGCACTTCGGGAGGCCGAGGTGGGCGGATCACGAAGTCAAGAGATTGAGACCATCCTGACTAACACGGTGAAACCCCGTCTCTACTAAAAAAAAATAAACATTTAAGAGTAATCCAAGAGAATTCATGGGCCATTGGATAATGTACTCCATGTCTGATACTTGATGCAATATGCTATGAGTTCTAGACATTCTCCGAACAGGCCCTGTTCAGGAGGAGGGACTGAAGCTGAGTCTTCCTAAGTTGTAGACCCTAGATAAGTGAACAGGATGGTGAGGGAAGTGTATACGGTGTAGAGGAGTGATCTTGGGAGAAAGGGAGTATAAACTGGGGTGGACCACAGGGTGGATACTTGAAAGAAAAAAAACTGAGCAGGTAGACTGAGGCCAGATTGCACAAGGTAACCAAGATGTCTGTTTTTAAAGACGAGATTTGTTATGTTCCTGCAACAAGCCTTTCACTAGTGTTACTAATAAGCAATGAGAGGACCAGGGCTGGATTAAGGTCAACTGATGCCCTAAGCACAGCACAATAATGGTACCCTTGCCTCTTCTATTGCTTAAAACAAAGGATCTGTTACACAACTCAGCTGATGAGTTAAATGCTAGTCAGACCCAGTCCTTGTGTTTATATTGGACGGAAGTGAAACTCTCACATCATGAGATGGAAACAATGAGATATCTGATGACAGCTTCATGCCAAACTTTTAAACTTTAGTCACTCGCCATGCCAAAGAAAATGTTTTTTAAACAATGCAGATTAAAGGAGAGGATGGCAGATAAAGACAATTACAAAAACATTCTACTGAAATCAAGAGTGGTAGTGAAAGAGTGAAGGGCATGAAACCCACGGGAAAACTCCATGGGCGGAAAAGAACAAGGAAAAGAAGGGGGCATGAATACTTTCTAGGCTTATGTAATGAGTCTGGGATAACTGGGAGTGGATAATTGTGAGCTCCTTGAAGGCCAGGCCATTGTCTCGTTCATCTTTTTATCCTCAGTGTTTGAACCAGGATCTGTCACATAGAATTCAAATTAATAAGCATGTATTGAATGTCTACTATGTGCCATCAGTCAGAGCTGGGAATAAAAATATGAATAAGACCTAGGCCTTGCCTTTAAGATTCTCATTGTCTGGTATGGGAGACAAGTATATAAGAAAGCAAAACACAGTGTGATCAATTTATATAATTATATAATAATGTATTTTGTTATATATAATATATAACTATAAATTGAGTAATGCTACATGTATAAAAGTTGAATTTTTATAGGAGCAATATAAAAGCTCTTATCCTGCCCTATTCTTCCCAAGGTGGATTGTTTCCAGAGTTGAGAGATCACTCACACTTGTAGGTAAAGCGATTGTCTTAGGAAAGGATCAGAATGAATGTAGCCAGGCTCATACGAACGAGTACACTTGCTTTCTTCTATTACCATCTATTTCACTTGACTTTCTCTCCTCAGGGGTGGTAGGGTGAGCAGAGTTCTAGGACCAGAAGCAGAAAAGGATAGGTTGAGTCTCTCTCGCATCCCACCAGGGTGCCTTTCTTTAGCTTTAAGGACTAGGCAGGCCTGGACTTCAGAGGCTTCCTGGGAATCTTTACCACTCATGTCCTGACCACATTTACACCATGGTGCTTAGCTTGAATCTGTATCCCATTGTTGATAATATGCTTTTAGCTTTATAGTCCCTCTCAGAGCACTTGCATGCACATTATTTCATTTGAAGCTGACAGTAGCCCTTCCTCTGTGCTTTGTTTTTACAGATGAGGCAAATGTAGCTCAGATTCCCAGACTATAAAAGGCCTCTGAGCTGAACCAGCCTGTTTGATTTGGCTAAGAAACCACAGTTGTTCCTCCCCCGAGAAGGGGGCATATATGCCTATAAGCATAGAAGTGAACTACTTTCAATTTTTTTCATAAAGAAAATAGCCTTCATTTTTTTCTAGTGCTATAAAATCCAAAATGCCCAAGCAAGTTTGTGTGTGTGTGTGTGTGTGTGTGTGTGTGTGGTGTGTGTGTGTGTTCTACAAACTGTTTATTAGGTAACAAAACCCCTCAGTAAATGTTAAAAGTAGAAATATTAAAGACCATTTTTCTTAAAAGGCAACAACATCAGACATTAACAATAATGAAAAGAGAAAAATAACACACCACTAAACCAGGAATTTAAAAACATTATCTTTGGAACTACAGAGCAAATAACTGAAATTGTAATAATATTAAGAAAATAACAACAATGAAACGTCTTTATTTCCCCAATCTATGATTTAGCCTTTGCCAAATCATTACTCAGAGAAAAATTAGAAATCAATCCAGTGTTATATTAGGTAGCTGTTGATACAAGTTTGATAATTAATATGGAGAAATAAAACAAAAAGATGTAAAAATGCATATTGATTTAGTCCTAATTGAGGGTCACTTATAGTAGAAATATTTTTTCCAATTGTGTTAGATCTTTTCTCTAAGGATTACCAAAAGTTCCACAGAAGCGAACAAGTTTTCATATACAAAAATATCCCCATAGCATAGAGAAATAAAGTTAATTCAGTAAACAAATATGAATGCTTATAGGTAATGGAATAAAGATGGTCACATAACTCAGTTTTTTAAAGAAAATTCCAACTTATAATGATGAAAAATCACATAGCTGATGATATATACATGTATAGCTAAATCTATTTTTTTTACATGAATTTTTGCTTCAATAAAATACTTTGTTAAGCATACCACTGAATGTGACTCATAGGTCAGAAGAAGATTTGTCATTAGACTTTATGTACTAATTTTTAGTTTTGAAAAATATAGTCATCATATGTAAAAGAAAAAATATATTAGCTTTTGAATTAGAGTGTCCTTAAGGTAGACTGGCCCAAAATTGACTTCAAGTGGACCAGATTGGTACAGTGCAGGGCTATATCTGCAGAATGTGGCAGAACTCAGATGGTGAACAACTAGGGTGCTACTGTCAGGGCAGGACTCTGTAAAACCAGCATGATGCTGGCCATTGAGTCATTCCTTTCTGCCTGTCCTTGCCAAGGTAGGTTGCTTCCAGATTTGAGAAATCGGTCAGACTTACAGGTATAAAGTGATAGTGACCACAGCTATAAAACCAAAAGTAGTGCCAGGACAAGGAGTTAAATAGATCATTACAATAGGGACATTTGTCCATCATGCTGAAGAGCCCCAGGCTGCTAGTTTTTTTTTGTTGTTGTTGTTTGTTTGTTTTTAACTCTTAGAATTTTAAACTTGTCTTTACACTTTTACGCAAGTTCTTAAAATTTTGAGAATTATGTGTGATATAAAAATAAATTGGTACTAGGCACGGTAGCTCACGCCTGTAATCCCAGCACTTTGGGAGGCTGAGGCAGGCAGATTACGAGGTCAGGAGTTCAAGACTAGCCTGACCAACATGGTGAAACCCCGTCTCTACTAAAAATACTAAAAAGCTTAGCTGGTCATGGTGGTGCACTCGCCTGTAATCCCAGCTACTCAGGAGGCTGAGGCGGGATAATCGCTTGAACCCGGGAGGTGGAGGTTGCAGTGAGCTGAGATCTTACCACTGCACTTTAGCCTGGGCAACAGAGGGAGACTCTGTCTCCAAAGAAACAAACAAACAAAAAAGTAAATTGGCTCTTAGTGATGGTATAGAAGTTACTTACAATGAGGAAGATTGTAAATTTCAAGGCACAAACCACAGAATGTCTCTTCTGGGCATTGTGAGGGCATTTCAACTTAACATTTCCTTTCTGCTTTTGATAAGTTATTTCTGAGTAGATATAATATTATTATAAATAATAGTGAATACACATGGGGCACAAGATGCATGGAAAGCTTCAGGTTTTTAAAATATCTATTGGTTGTTGCATTTTCTTGGCATCCACAGAAGGCAGGAGGAGGCAGATGTCTCACAGATGCATGGGACACTGAGGCACAGCTATGTTAAATGTTATCTGGTACTAAAGCCTCCAGAATAGATGTCCCTGGAAGTAAAGCTACTGCATAAAAACCATACTGTTATTAAAAACTATGTGATATGGTTTGGCTATGTCCCCACTCAAATCTCATCTTGAATTGTAGCTCCCATAATTCCCATGTGTTGTGGGACGGAGCTGGTGGGAGGTAATTGTGCCATGGGGGCAGGTTTTTCCAATGCTATTCTCATGATAGTGCATAAGACTCATGAGATCTGATGGTTTTATAAAGGAGAGTTCCCCTGCATATGCCCTCTTGCCTGCTGCCATGTAAGAAGTCCCTTAATTCCTTCTTCCTCTTGCGCCATGATTGTGAGGCCTCCCCAGCCATGTGGAACTGTGAGTCTACTAAAACCTCTTTTTCTTTGTAAATTACCCACTCTCAGATATGTCTTTACTAGTAGCATGAGAATGGACTAATACAGTAAATTGGTATTCGGTAGTGGGACGCTGCTGTAAAGATACCTGAAAATGTTGAAGCAACTATGGAACAGGCAGAGGTTGGAACAGTTTGGAGGACTCAGAAGACAGGAAGATGTGGAAAAGTTTGGAACTTCCTAGAGACTTGTTGAATGGCTTTGACCAAAATGCTCATAGTGATATGGACAATAAAGTCCAGGCTGAGGTGGTCTCAGATGGAGATGAGAAACTTGCTGGGAATTGGAATAAAGATGACTCTTGCAATGTTTTAGCAAAGAGACTGGCAACATTTTGCACCTGCCCTAGAGATTTGTGGAACTTTGAACTTGAGAGACATGATTTAAGGCATCTGCTGGAAGAAATTTCTAAGCAGCAAAGTGTTCAAGAGGTGACTTGGGTGCTGTAAAAAGCATTCAGTTTTATATATTCCCAAAGATATGGTTTGGAATTGGAGCATATGTTTAAAAGGGAAGCAGAGCTTAAAGTTTGGAAAATTTGCAGCCTGACAATGTGATAGAAAAGAAAAACCCATTTTCTGAGGAAAAATTCAAGCTGACTGCAGAAGTTTGCATAAGTAACAAGGAGCCAAGTGTTAATTGCCAAGACAATCGGGAAAATGTCTCCAGGACATGTCAGAGATCTTCCCGTGGCAGCCTCTCCCATCACAGGCCCAGAGGTCTAGGAGGAAAAAATAGTTTTGTGGGCTTGGTCCAGTGCCCTTCTGCTCTGTGCAGCCTAGGGACTTGGTGCCCTGAATACCAGTTGCTCCAGTCATGGCTAAAAGGGGCCAAGATATAGCTTGGGCCGTGGCTTCACAGGGTGTAAGCCTCAAGCCTTGGCAGCTACCACCAGCTTCCACGTGGTGTTGAGTCTGTGGGTGCACAGAAGTCAAGAGTTGAGGTTTGGGAACCTCCACCTAGATTTCAGAGGATGTATGGAAATGCCCGGATGTCCAGGCAGAAGTTTGCTGCAGGGGCAGGGCCCTCATGCAGAATCCCTGGTAGGACAGTGCAGAAAGGAAATATGGGTTGTAAGCACTGCGTAGTGGAGCTGTGAGAAGAGGGGCACCATTCTCCAGACCCCAGAATGGTATATCTACTGGCAGCTTGCATCATGCATGTGGAAAAGCTGCAGACAATGCCAGCTTGTGAAAGCAGCCAGGAGGGAGGCTGTACCCTGCAAAGCCACAGGAGCAAAGCTGCCCACAACCATGGGAGCCCACTTCTTGCATCAACTTGACCTGGATGTGAGACGTGGAGTCAAAGGAGATCATTTCAGAGCTCTAAGATTTGGCTGCCCTGCTGGATTTCAGACTTGTATGGGGCCTGTAGCCCCTTCATTTTAGCCAATTTCTTCCATTTGGAATGGGTGTATTTACCCAATGCCTGTACCCTGCATTGTATCTGGGAAGTAACTAACTTGCTTTTGATTTTACAGGCTCATAGGCAGAAGGGACTTGCCTTGTTTGTGGATTTTTGAGTTAATGCTGAAATGAGTTAAAACTTTAGGGGACTGTTGGGAAAGCGTGACTGGTTTTGAAATGTGAGGAGAAGAAATTTGGGAGGGACCGGGGTGGGACGATATGGTTTGGCTGTGTCCCTATCCAAATCTTGTTTTGAATTGTAGCTCCCATAATTCTCATGTGTCGTGGGAGGGACCTGGTGGGAGGTAATTAAATCATGGGGGCAGGTTTTTCTCATGCAGTTCCCATGATAGTGAATAAATCTCGTGAGATCTGATGGTTTTATAAAGGGGAGTTCCCCTGCACATGCCCTCCTGCCTGCTGCCATGTAAGATGTGACTTGCTCCTCCTTCACCTTCCGCCATGATTGTGAGGCCTCCCTAGCCAGGTGGAACTGTGAGTCCATTAAACCTGTTTTTCTTTATAAATTACCCAGTCTCAGGTATGCGTTTATTAGCAGCATGAGAACAGAGTAATACACTATGGATACCAAATTTTATTTGATTCAGGTATTTTGGGCCAGAAAACAAGACAGCAAATGACCAAAGAGCTTCTATTTTGTGAGACTCAACCAATCAGTCAAGGTCTTCAGTGCATATGACTTCTCTAAAGAGCCAATAATCCTCTTCTATTGGAATCTTTTGGAGAGTTCTGTGGAAAGGTGTATGCACAGGTGGGAAGCTCTCTTTCATGATTTGGATGAAAATATGCTTGATTATAATGAATAGTTTAAAATATTTTAGCCAGGTGTGGTGGCTCATGCTTGTAATCCCAGCACTTTGGGAGGCTGAGGTGGGTAGATCACTTGAGGTCAGGAGATCGAGACCAGCCTGTCCAACATGTTGAAACACTGTCTCTACTAAAAACAAAAAAAATTAGCCAGGTGTGGTGGCAGGCACCTGTAATCCCAGCTACTCGGGAGGCTGAGAGGCAGGAGAATTGCTTGAACCTGGGAGGTGAAGTTTGCAGTAAGCGATGATAGTGCCACTGTACTCCAGCCTGGGTGATAGAGTAGGACTCCCATCTTAAAAAAATAATAATTTTAAGTAGCTTTGGGTCAAAAGATATAACTGGCTAGAGTATAGTGAATATATGACTTTGGAGGAGAAGGAACTAGATCAGCATTTGTCACACTAAGTTCCTCTGCATAACAGTGCTCCATGAGATAATGCCTGGTGTTCACTGAAAAATAAGAGTGGGATCCCTTGGGCAGATTATGAGAAAATAATTACTCTCTTAGAGATTTATAGAGCACACCAAAACAGTAAAGTTTCTGAGAAGTCCTGCAGATTTGTGTTTAGTTCATGCATTCAATCAACAATACTTACTGTATACCTATTATGTGCCAGGCACTGTTTTAGGTATGATAAACTTAAACATAGCATTTGTGCCACTTTCTTGACCATGAAATTCTGGTTTTTGTAATATGCTAACATGACTTGTTGCAAAGAGTGGCATTTGGGAGATGTTGGCTAGGACTTCCTCATCTTTTGTTAGCGTTTGGCAGTCTAGGATAGATGCCCCTTAAAGTAAAGCTACTGCATGAAAACCATACCAATATTAAAAACTATGGGTACCAACTTTTATTTGATTCATGTATTTGGGACCATAAAACAACACAATACATGGCCAAAAAGCTGATTTTCTCCTCCCAGAGAAGAGGAGCCTTATTTAGGGAGCTGAGTTGTGGTGTTGGAGCCGATCAGTAACACTGGGTAGGATTTGCCCATAGGCTATAAAATATGAAATTGAAGATGAGACAGCAAATGAACTAGGGCTGAAACAAAAAACAAAACCTGCATCTCAGGACAACTGAGTAATCCACCCAGAGACTGTGGGGAAACTCTAGGTTTGGGGGAACAGAATGGCATTTTTGGAAACAGAACTAGAGAGAGGGGGGGCTCAAATCAAGTGTGATGTGAGAGAAGCCTAGAAAGTTCTCAAAATCTTTGATGCCTGGTTATCAGCATTTTCACAGGGTGCTGGTGACCTTAGCCATGGTGGCTAGGGGACTATCAAGGACAGATGTGATAGCTAAGATAATGTGTCCACTCATATGAACTTGTGTATTTTACCAGTGATCTTAATTCTGTTAAGCAGTGGCCAATTGCTGCATGGCAGCCATTTTGAAATATGACAACTACAGAGAAAGTCCTAGAATGAGTTTTACATAGTTTTGAAGCACAAGCAAGCTTCACAATTCTTCAAATAGCTTTTGAAACAGAGGATAGTAGTTGAAGGAAGGGAGTGTGCAAAATGGGTTAAGGCAGGGGTCCTCAGGGCAGGGGCCCCCACCACTGGGCTGTGGGCTGGTACTGATCCATGGCCTGTTTGTAACCAGGATGCACAGGAGGCGGTGAGCAGTGCCAGTGAGCATTACCGCCTGAGCTCTGCCTCCTGTCAGATCAGCAGATCACAGGAATGTGAACTCTACTGTGAAATGCATATGCAAGGGATCTAGGCTGTGCACTCCTTATGAGAATCTAACTCATGCCTGATGATCTTCGGTGGAACAGTTTCATCCCGAAACCATGCCCTCCTGCCACCCCTGTGGAAAAATTGTCTTCCAAGAAACCAATCCCTGGTGCCAAAAAGGTTGGGGGCCACTAGGTTAGGTGACTGAGTGGCTAGTTAAGTACATTTTCTCATTTTTCCTCTGTGGATTTTAAAAGATCTTGCTCACCATTTTTCACATAACTTTTTATATATTTAATGACACTTAACAAGTCGTCTCCCCAAAGTCCCGTCAGCCTCTGTGGGCTTTTCTTCTTCAACCTGTTTCTCCAAATGAAAAAAGAATTCAATTACTGTAGCTTTCCTACTTAATGGTTAATTTCTCAGCCCATTTATCATTTTCATAAACCAAAAGAGACTCTTGGTTTATGAACTCATTTTTAGGAGCCAGACTTAGTCAAGGCTGGTCCATGCTAGTGCATGCTAGTCTCACGTGCATCAATCAATACTCTTCTCCTGACTGGGCACAGTGGCTCACACCTGTAATCCTAACACTTTGAGAAGCTGAGGCAGGAGGATCACTTGAGCCCAGGAGTTCAAGAGCAGTCTGGAAAACATAGCAAGACCCTGACTCTACAAAAAACTGTAAACAATTAGCCAGGTGTGGTGGTGTGCGCCTCTAGTCCCAGCTACTCAGGAGGTTGAGGTAGGAGGATTGCTTGAGCCCAGGAATTTGATGCTGCATTGAACTGATTATTGTGCCACTGCACTCCAGCCTGAGCAACAGTGAGACCCTGTCTTTAGAAAATAAACAAAAATAAAAATAAACGCTGTCTTCTCAAAGCCCAGTGCCTGGGTAAACCTTAAACCTAGACACTTGAGTTGTGGTATTCAGAAATGGGGAGATATGCTTCCATGGAAGGATTTTTACTGTATACATGGTTTGTAAAATAACTGCTTGTTTCTTGCTTGAGATGTGCTCATCATTCCTGTGTGTATCATTCAAGACATGGTCAATATTTACACGTGTCAAGTTTTCATCAGTCTTTTCAAAATGGCCTTTCAAAGGTAAAGACTAATGGGAACTTTTGAACACTCAAGCCTCATTTCTTCCTGAAGCCCCTCTGAGGATGAAGCCGCGTGCAGGCAGAAACAGAGGGCTCTGTCTGGCCCAGAGGCCTGCCTCATGAAACCCGTGTTCCTGAACAGCAAGAGGAAATCCCGCTCCCCTTGGATCCACTCACAGAGCCACAGTTCACATTTGTGGTAGTTTTAGTTTCCTTCTTTGTGAGGTAAGCAGCTTTCTCCCAGCCAAACCCGTGTCAGCAGCCCTTCTTTATTTTGGCTTCCAGAATGAGTGTTGGAGTCCTGCTGTCACTGAGGGCAAGGCCTGGACTTCCTGCAGGCCCCTCCCCACACAAGATGAGCTCACAGGCCTTCCCCTGTCCTGTTTCCCTCACTGTTACTGCTGAACCTTGTGGGGTTCACACCATTCTTTTAAAACCATTCTTTTTGAGGAATGAGACTCTATCAGGGTGAGTTGTTTGCGGGAAGTAATGCTGTTTCAATGTTTTAGTGTTTTGGTTGATACCTGCCTGGAGGCCAAGAGAAAGTGAAAGTTCATGTTTACTCTTTTATGGGAAACATCCACCTCCCTCCTCACACTTCTTCCTCAAAGGCCTGGCTTTGGTTCCCTCCAATGTTCACTATAGCAAGTGGGCCAGATGGAGCTTCTGTTGGTTGACTATGAAATGGAAGGCTTGGTTTTTTGCAAGACGTGTGATCGACGGAGCCCTGTTGAAGCCTTTAAAACATAACCCAGCTGGATCCCCTAACTTACCAATCACAGCCAGGACAATCACAATTTCCAACATCCATTTACATCAAAGCTCTGTCCCTCCTCCCCAGGCAAGCTAGAGTGCTCAGAGGAGGCCTATCTGAAGAGGTGACGGCAATCTCAAGGGCCAGCTCTTTTTTTTCTCTCTCTCTTTTATTTCTGAGACGGAGTCCCACTCTGTAGCCCAAGCTGGAGTGCAGTGGTGCGATCTTGGCTCACTGCAACCCCTGCCTCCAGGGCTCAAGCAATTCTCATGCTTCAGCATCCCTAGTAACTGGGACTACAGGTATGCACCACCACATCTGGCTAATTTTTTTGTATTTTAGTAGAGTCAGGGTTTCATCATGTCGCCCAGGGTGGTCTCAAACTCCTGAGCTCAGGTGATCTGTCCACCTTGGCCTCCCAAAGTGCTGGGACTACAGGCATGAGCCACTGCACCCGGCCAGGCCAGTTCATTTTTTTTTTTTTTTTTTTTGAGACGGAGTCTGGCTCTGTCTCTCAGTCTGGAGTGCAGTGGCCAGATCTCAGCTCACTGCAAGCTCCGCCTCCCGGGTTTACGCCATTCTCCTGCCTCAGCCTCCGGAGTAGCTGGGACTACAGGCGCCCGCCACCTCGCCCGGCTAGTTTTTTGTATCTTTTAGTAGAGACGAGGTTTCACCGTGTTAGCCAGGATGGTCTCGATCTCCTGACCTTGTGATCCGCCCGTCTCGGCAGATCATTTTTATACTCAAATCATGGCCATGGAATGCTGAGTCAGACACACTTTTGCTTACATAAAACCCAACACTGGCTTCTGCTGTCCTCATAAGTACAACTTCTAACTAGTCCTTGGTGACCTTGCCCATCCTTGTCCCACCAGCCTCCTTTCTCCACATTCCGTTGCCATCCTATCCCTCACATTCTTCACAGCATTCCCTATTTAAAAGCTGAGGATTTCTTCACAAACCAAGACCTCTGCATGTGTTCCTCTCTCTGCCTCAAATCCTCTTTCGCCTAGTTCTCCTTCCTCTAAAGTCTGCTTCTTTAAACTCCATTCATGTTTTAAATCTCAGATTTCCTCCAGAAAGTCTTTCCTGGCCCCCCAGACTAGGCTAGGCTTCCTAGCCCTATAGTCATCAGTCTTTGTTGTGATTGCCTCTGTCCCCATTGGACCATCAATTCTGTAAAGCAGGGGACCATATTTGCCTTATTTACCACCTGATCTCTGGTACTGAGCACAATGCCTGGCACATATTGTCTGCTTAATAAATATGGGATGAAAGATGGTTTTAAACTGGCTGTGGGTCCCTGAAAGCGGTAGCAGAATTAGAAGGCTTTTCAGACCAGGTTCCTTGTATTGCAGGCATATGAAATAGGCTGATGCTGACATGGTTGGGACCCAGAAACATCAGCACAAAGGAGACGAACCTGTCTGTTCTTCTCTGACAGCAGGAAGTAGCTGCAAAAATGTGCTGAAAGGCGAGGAGTGGTGTGTGTGCAATCCAGGCTCAGAGCTGGCAGGCTTGAGACCTCTGTCCACATTCCACAGGCCTGCCTTGTTCAGGGCCAGCTGGAGTGCTTCGCCTGAGAGACCCCAGAGGGGACTTTTGACTTGACATTTCATAAGGGCCCTGGATCTAATCCGCAGATCTGTCTCAACCCATCAGTTGAAGTTTCTCCACTCAAATGTCAGTCCTAATTGGAGATTGATGATTTGTTTCCTCAAAGTCCGGCAAAGGCCAAAAGAGTCTACAGGACTCGGTGAGAGAGGAGTGGAGAGGGCTCAGCTGGAGGATGGGGGCTATTTGCTTGGCCCCCATTGTGTCTCCAAGGGCTTTTCTGTGTGACTTGGGAGATGCCATGAAATCACTCTCCCAGGCTGACTGAAGGCTGGGAGAAAACAGCAGAGAACAAACTCCTCTCTCGTTTGTTGGCTGGGCTGCCACTGACCCCATTTCTGCTCTCTGCCTCAAGACCAGGCCTTGTTTGGCATGGTGGGTGGTGAAGAGGGTATCCTGACAGTTATGTGGGAGAAGGGCTGGTGCCTTGCAGTGGACCAGAGGCTGGCAGCTCGCAGTGGGCCCACGTCCTACTCCCTATTCAGTAAGACAGACAGGTTAGTGGTCAACAGTGTGGACTTAGAAGCTGGGCCATCAGGGTTTGAATCTCAGCCCTGACATTTATGCCTGGCTATGCAATCCTAGGCAAGTTACTTAAAAGTTCTTTGCCTCTGTTTCTTCCTTTGTACCTACCTCATAGTTTCAAAGTCCTTAGACTACTGTAAATATTTAGAATACTGCAGCAGCATTTTCATCTATAAAACAAGAGGATTGGACTCAGTGAACTCGAAGAACCCTTTTGATGTAAAACTCACAACCTGCCTGGCTTCAAATCCTGACTTCACCACAGGCCAGCTGGTATTCTCAAGGTTAGGGACTGTACCTGTACCTGGTTCAACTCTGGTGTGACCAAAGTACCTGAGACAGAGCCTGGCACATAATAGGTACTCAGAAAATGTTACTATTATTGGTTGGTTTTTTAGAAATGGGGTCTCACCCTGTTGCCCAGGCTAGAGTCCAGTGATGTGATCATAGTTCACTGGAACCTCGAACCTCTGGGCTCAGGTGATCATCCCGCTTCAGTTTCCTGAGTAGCTGGGACTACAGGCACACACCACCATGCTTGGCTAATTTTTATTTTTATTTTTGTAGAGACAGAGTCTTTCTATGCTGCCTAGGCTTATCTCAAACTCCTGACCTGAAGTGGTCTTCCTGCCTCGGCCTTCCAAAGTGCTGGGATTACAGGTGTGAACCACCGCTACTGGCTGGTCTGTAATTTTGAATGGGTGGTGCATGAATGAGAATCCCAGGAAGAAGTATAAATAACTGTTATGAAGCAATGAAGGCTTTGGCCCCTTTTGGCCCAGGGGCCAAAGCCTTCAGGAAGAAGAAAAGGCCTTCTCCACCTTAACAGATGGATTTATGGTCTTGAGGAGCACCGAAGCCCTGAAGAAAAGCGGGGGAAACTAGGGTTTTGGAGACCAAGAGTAGAAGAATATGCAGAGGAATCCACCATACACTATGGCCTGCCCTCCTGAGCAGGAAGGCTTCCTTCCTGCTGACCTGGAAACCAGCTGTCCAGCAGGATGGAAAAACAGGTGGACTTAGACCCAGAGACCTGAATTTGAATCCAGCCCTGCTCTTCTCTACTATTGTGCCATGGCACAGAGCACACACGTGCCATGCCAGGCAATTGATTTTAATCAACTAGACAATGATATTTAAAGCACTTCATATAATATTGAGAGAATGAATGGGAGCATCACTAAATACCTTCTCAGGATGCTAAATTTTGTCTTTGACATGAAAATATTTAGTTTTCAAAGTCATTGTAACATACCTTCCCATACGCAGAACACCCCTGCAGGGCAGGAACCTTTCTTATGCCCATTTTGGAGATTTGATTCAGAGCGATCGCTCAAGATCTGCAAGCTAGTTTGAACTCAGGTCTTTGGACTGCAAATTTTTCTTTCCCCTCTGCCTCCCAGTATGTGGCATGAATCTCTAGACTGATGGGAGACCTTTTAGATGATTGAATAAGGAAGAAACCTTGAGAACATATATGTGGGTTAGAAGTCATTACGGCTCTGAAATCTCAGGCTGATGCCGTTGTTACTGGGTAATGGAGACAGAGCTGAAGGACCCACGGAGCTGGCTGGCCCAGCTATTAACACCTTAGGAAGCTCAATTTGTGCATGGATGAGGCATCCAGGAAGGCAAGACAAGGTAGATGCCAGGCTCATAGGAGGGAGATTCTTCTAAAGAAGGGAAAGCATTGGAGGGAAATAAGTATAATTGCTTCTCATTTGAGATATTCAGCAATGTCTGATGTGTATCTCCAGAGAGGATACTTTCAGTTTAGGGGAGGATTTGAGAACTTGGTTTGGGGATTCTCAGCCTAGCATGAACAGTGAAGAAAATCTTTCATGCCTCTGTACAGAATCTTCACCAAGCAACATTCATACACATATTCATTCATTCTCAACTCCGAGTACCTACTATGTGCCAAGCACAGTCCTGGGCCCTTTCGGGTCGTACAAAGTTGATTCAGCTGTTGTCTCTGACCTTGAGGAACTCCTGGAGGCTTAATCATGTAGTCAGGATTTGAACCCAGACAATCTGACCCTGTACTGCAAATTAGCACCATGCTACCTCTGTTAGAAAACACACCCAACTTGGCCTGGAGGAATCCGGGAAGGTTTCTAAGAAGGAGTATCAGCTTTGAGTTGAGTTGAATTCAGCAAATGGATGAAAAGGAAAGGACATTCTAGGGTAGGACAATGTGTTGAAAGGCTAAAAGGTGTAAGGAGAGAAAGGCATATTCAAGGAAATGCAAATAATGTGGAATGACATAAAAATAATGATAACAATAGAAAGAGGTTAGATTGTGTGTAGGAAGTAGAAGGAGAGGAGGCTGGGGACTCAAGATGGGCCCAAACCACAAAGCCCTTTAAACTCCATGCTCAGTATTTTGTCTCAATGATATTGAAAAATGATAGATGTGTTTTGGGCAGAGCAGTGACATGGCCAGCACTGTGACATGGTACATTGTGTGTGGGAGCTTTCTCTAGGGCAGTCGGTCCCAAGTCCAGTCATTTACTTCCTGGAGTAACCATTTTTTCTTCTTTGGACCCACTCCTACTCCAACCTTCCTCATCTCAGTAAATGGTACCCACAAATGTCTGTGTCTCAGGTCAAAAATCTAAGGGTCATCCGTGATTTCTGCTCTTCCTGTACCATGTACATCCAGTCCATCAGCGTGGTCTCTCAGATGGCTCCTGAGCCCATTCGCTTCTCTCCATATCCATCATCTCTGGCCTGGACAACTGTGTCTGCTTCCTACTCAGGAAGGAGGCTTCCTGCCTCCTTGCAATCTAATCTTCACATAGAAGCCAGGGGATCTTTGGAAAAATCTGATACTGTCTGTGATAAAGAATAACTTGAGGAGGTATGCAGGGGACATAGCACAGAGCCAGATTGTCTGGGTTGAAATCCTGATGACACCATTAAGAAGCCAGGAGTTCCTTTTTAAAAACAAAACCTTTTTTTTTTTTTTTTTTTTTTTTTTTTTTTTTTTTTTCTGAGACAGTGTTTTGCTCTGCTGCTCAGGTTGAAGTGCAGTGGTGTGATCTTAGCTCACTGAAGCCTCGGCTTCTTGGGCTCCAATGATCCTCCCACTGCAGCCTTCTGAGTATCTGGGACTACAGGCATGCACCACCAAACCTGGCTAATTTTTAAATCTTTTGTAGAGAAGAGGTCTTAGTAGGTTGCCCAGGCTGGCCTCCAGTGAACCTTCTGCCTAGGTCTCCCAAGGTGCTAGGATTATACGTGTAGCCACTGCACCTGGCTGTCCCCCTCTTAAACCCTTTTCAGCAGCTCTTGGAATTTCATTGCCCATGGAATACAATCCAAACTCCTTATGATGGCTATGGGAGTCCTGGCTGCCTCTTCAGCCATCTCAGGCCAGTCCACTCGCTCCCTTGTCAGCAGACTCTGGCCAACTGGCCTTCTGACCCTTTCTAGAACTTGCCAAGCTCTTTGTGACTCAAGACTTTGCACTTCCTATTTCCAGCCCTTCCCTGAACAGTTCTATGACCTGCTCCTTCTCCACTTTCCAGCTTAAATATCCTTTTCAGGGAGGCTATCTGCATACCTCCTCAAGTTATTCCTTATCACAGCACCCTGTGACTTTCCTTCATAGCTTATATTATACAAATCTTTTCATTTTATTTTTTATTTAGGTGGAGTCTTTCTTTTGTTGCCCAGCCTAGAGTGCAATGTCATGATTTTGACTCACTGCAACCTCTGTCTCCTGTGTTCAAGAGATTCTCCTGCCTCAGCCTTCTGAGTAGCTAAGATTACAGGAGCCCACCACTATGCCCAGCTAATTTTTGTATTTTTTTTTTTAGTAGAGACGGGTTTTTACCTTATTGGCCAGGGTGGTCTTGAACTCCTGACCTCAGGTGATCCACCCTGCCTCGGCCTCCCAAAGTGCTGGGATTATAGGCGTGAGCCACCGCGTCCAGCCTGAAAAAAATATTTATAGTCTTAATTTGATCTTTCTGCTTAGCTATTTGATGTCTGTCTTGTCCTGGGAGAATGTCATCCTGCCAGTCTTTCCACTGTGGTGCCCCCCAAGCCTAGAACAGGGGCTGGAGTGTGTAGGCATTTCAAGAAATATTTGTTGAATGAATGAATACATGAGTGCAATTTAATCCTCCAGAGCACAAGTTTTTTTCTTAAGTTATCCTTCTCATTTTAATAAGGGAAGAGATGCTGAGTGGAAGAAAAAATCCACACAACGATGGTTTTTTCCCTTTAGTCTTGTCTTTCTCCTTTGCAAGCCTTCACTTCCTGGTTATGAAGATGAATGTCTGACACTTTTTTTAAAATTTTCCCCAAGATGCTCTTTCAGAGTGTTGACTGGTTGAAACCTGTGGTGACAGCTTTCATCAAGTCCAAGAGGTGTTGCTTGCTCCTGTTGGTCAGAAAACAGCATTGTGTCACAGCAGGGGAACAGAAACGAAACCAGACTATGCTTGAGTGCAAGCTGCAGAGTGGAAGGGACTTGAGAGAGCTTCTCAGGCCCAGCCCGTTGCTGTATAAATGAGGAAACGGAAGCTTTGAGAGGCCAAGGAAACAGAACCCATTCTCTTTTTCCTGACTCCCCTCACCCACCACACCTCACCCCTCAACTTCCCACTCCCAGTGAGATCCTGGATCTGAGTTGACTGGTGACACTGTCACCCTCTTGTCCATTCCTCATCAAGATTTGTTCTGATGGGGCCGTGAAAGACTGTGTTGTCAATAGCCTGCGTGACCTTCTTGAGCACTTAGGGATGTGTCTTACATCTCTGAATACCCTCAGCAACTCTAATTTTGGTTATGCCTTCCATGAATTTAGTGAAACTTTAGGGAACGCTTATTTTTATTCTCACCCCTAATTGTGCCCTATGGGTTAATGAGGTTCCTTGTTTTACTACTTATTTTGTAGCAATAGAACTTTACTTATCTTCAACTAACTTCTTGTAAAATCTAAGGCAGGAACCACCACAAGCAACTTGAGAGTCTTATTTAGCTCAACTGTCTCAGGGCAAGTGTCCTTTGTTGAACTCCCACAACTAATTTGAACTAATTGGCAACACTAACAATTGGGCAGTTTTGCATAACAATTTGAGATTATGTCTTCCCTTGGGAAATAAGAAAACCTGGCAATTCTGGAACTGTGATCCTTCGTGGTAACAGTTAGCTGGAACTTAGTAAAGGTGCCCCATTTAGACCTGGGGAACACCCAGTTTAACACAATCATCACCACTCCTCATTGCTTTACATGCAGCTGGCTCCATTCAGTTACTTTACTTGCCCAGCTCCTGAAAATATGTTGAGTTTGTATCCCTGAAATATCCTTCCAAAGCATTCTGGAACTTGAGATCTGTGATCCATGACCACATTCATGATCTATGGATTTTTAGTATGGTATTCTTCAGACTTGGTCTTCCTCATGTGACACCCAGCTTCAGAGACCAGGGCTGGCTGCTCTCCACTGGGGGCATGACCATCAAGTGCTTCCTCTAGAACAACTGTGAAATTTAAAACAAAGTTAGTCCAGAGGGATTTTGGAAGCCGGATGCAGAATGCAGAAGAAACTCAAGAGAAGGTGTAACAACCAATCTAGGAAAGGTGCAGGTGAAAGTTCAAAGAATCCTAGTCTTTAATATCTATTAAGGTTTTACTATATTCTAGGCACAAAGTGCTAAAAATAAAGGTGGCTACTGCTACCCATTCCCTATCATTACCATCTGTTTCTGCTCCTCCTACTCTTCTGAAGTTGCTGTCTCAACGGTCTCTAACAATCTCTGCTGTGGACTGAATTTCTCGCCTCTCCCAAATTTATATGTTGAAGCCCTAACCCCGAATGTGATAACATTTGAAGATGGGGGCTAGGAAACAATTAAATTTACATGAGGTCATGAGGAAGAGGCACTCGTGATGATATTAGTGCCCATATAAGAAGAGAAACTAGAGAGCTTACTCTCTGCACCATGTGTGGACACAGCAAAAAGATGGCTATCTTCCTGTGAAGCTGGGAAGAGGGCCTTCACTAGAACTTGACCATGCTGGCACCCTGATTTTAGACTTTCAGCTTCCAGAGCTGTGGGAAAATAAATTTCTGTTGTTTAAGCCACCCAGCCAATGGCATATTGTTATGGAAGTTCAAGCAGACTAATACAGTCTCCTAATTGACAGATGCTGTGGTCTTTATCATATGTGGATTCTCTGAAAGGGAAGATATACTCTACTGCTTCACTCACATCTCTTAGCATTAATGGGACATTCTGCTCTTATATCTTAGGCTGCTTCTAAACTTCCTTGACTTAATCATGTCTCCTAAGTCATGTTATTCAAACAAGGTAACATTTGGTTCCAAGGATTAGGACCTGGCATCTTTTTGGAGACATTATTCAGTCTAGTATAGACTGCTATTGATTTTAGTGTGCTAACCTTGAATTCAGCAACATTTATCTGAAGAGCCAACTTTATATAGACAATTATTTCATAAGCAAATTACAATTTTGTGTTTACTAACTCAAAACATTTCTATTCATTCTCTTTTTCCTTCTGTCTCTCCTCTTCCTTCTTTAGATCCTCTTCCCCTTCCTCCTCCTTCTATTTTTGGTCTAATTTTCTTAATTTTGAATAATTTCTTTTTTTGTATTTATAACAACTTTTTGAGACACAATTCACATACTGTACAATTGACCCATGTCAATCGTAAAACTCAGTGTCTTTAGTGCATGTATACAGCTATTCAACCATCATCACAATCAATTTTAGAACATTTTCATCACTCCATAAAAAAACTGCATATGCCTTAGGTGTCAAACCTCAGTGCTTCTTCTCCAAGCCCTAAGCAATCACTAATCTGTTTTTTTGTCTTTATAGATTTGCCTAATCTGGAATTTCATATAAATGAGATTATATAATATGTGGCCTTTTGTGTTTGGCCTGTTTCACTTCTTGTGTTTTCAGGCTTCATCCATGTTGTTGCATGCATCAGCATTTCATTTCTTTTTTATTGTGGTAAAATATAAATAACCTAATGTTTATCATTTTTAACCATTCGTAAGTGTATAATTCAGAAGCATTAAACACATTCACAATGTTTTATGACTATTACTGCTATCTATACCCAAAACTTTTTTATTGTCCTCCTCAAAAACTCTGTAGCCATTTTATAAGTCTCTCTTCCCCTACCCTCCAGCCATATAAGTTGAATCATATAGTATTTGTTTTTCTGTGTTTGGTTTATTTAACTAAGCATAATGTTTTCAAGGTCCGTCCATGTTGTAGCATATGTCAACATTTCATTCCTCTTTATAGCTGAATGATAGTCCATTGTATGTATGTACCACATTTTGTTTAGCTGTTCATCTGTTGATGGATATTTGGGTTGGTTCCACCTTTTGGCTGTTACGAATAATGCTGCTGTGAACACTGGTATACAAATATCTGAGTCTCTGCTATTTTACTGAGTTATTTTCAGTTCCCTAGGAGTGGAATTGCTGAGTCATGTGGTAGGTCTATATTTACTGTCTTGAAAAATCACCCTGGGCAATATGGTAAAACCTCATCTCTATAATAGATACGATAAAATATAAAAAGCACCACCACCAAACTGTTGTCTACAGTGACCACACTTTTATATTCCCACCAGCAAAGTACTAGGGTTCCAGTTTCTTCACATTCCAGTCAATATTTGTTACTTGCTGTATTTAAAAAAATTATAGCCATCCTAGTAGATGTGAAGTAGTAACTTATTGTGGTTTTGATTTGCATTTGCTTTTACTTTATGACTAATGATGTTGAGCATCTTTTAATGTGCTTATTGGTCATTTGGAGAAAGGAGTTTTAGGAGTTCCTTGTATATTCTGGATAGAAATCTCTTATCGGATCTATTATTTGCAAATATTTTCTCCCATTCTGTAAATTCTTTTCACTTCCTTCGATGCACAAAAGTTCTTAATTTTGATGAAGATCAATTCATAGTTTTTTATTTTGTTGTCTATGCTTTTGGTATTATATCCATGAAGTTGTGGCCAAGGCATGTCATCTTATTGCCAAATAACACTCTATGAAACAGATACACCACATTTTATTTATCAATTTATCACTTTATGGACATTTGGGTGTTTCTACCTTTTGGTTATTTTGAATAATGCTGTTATAAACATCCGTGCATTCATGTTGTTGTATGGACATATGTTTTTATTTCTCTTGGATGTATACCTAAAATAAAATTACTGGGTCATATGGTAACTATCTGAGGAACTGCTAGGCTGTTTTCCAAAGTGACTGCATCACTTCACATTCTCATCATCCGTGTACGAGGGTTCCCACTTCTCTACATTCTCACCAACAATTGTCACTATCTGACCTTTCTCATCATAGCCATCCTAGTGAGTCTGAAGTAGTGACTCATTGTACTCATATTTATGTGCATGTTTTATTTTGTTTATTAATACACAAGAGGTTAGCTTGTATTTACAGGCCTTTATTTACATTTCCTTAGTGACTAATGATGTTAAGTGTCTTTTCATTTGCTTATTGGCTATATCTTATTTGAAAAAAAATATCTATTCAGATCCTTTACCCATTTTTAAATTGGGTTGTCTTTTTGTTATTGAGTAGTAATAGTTCTTTATATATGTGAAAATAAGTAATTCAAAATCTAAGCTATTGGAATGCTAAATTATTTTAAGCCTGGAAGGAATGTGATTATGAGGCCTGAGTCACATGACAGGCAGCTATAACCTTGGCAGCTATATCCCAGGAAGCTACAACCTTTGTTTCTCTGATTATAGATTAGCCTTCTTCCTTACCTGCATTGTTTTGCAAAGTATTGTAAGTGACTGAAATATGCCAGGGAAGGCCTCTTCTCTCATCACTGTTGATCTTCGTTATAAGTTAACTTCCTTTTTCTCACACACAGACTTCATAGCTATCACACTGCATTAAGATGGAATGTTAAATACACTCTTTTAAATTGGAAAGAAAAATCAAAACAAGCCATACAGAAAGAAAACAGACTGTAACTAATTAAATTGTTGTAACTCACAAACCAGCTTTGTATAGAAAATGCTATAATCTTGTTAAATTTCTTTGTTTCATGCCTATATACGCAAGAACTTAACTTTTGACTTTGAAACATTAACCCTATTTCTCTGGAATCTGTGTCTTCTGCATGGCCATTCCCAGCTTTTTGCTTGAATAAACTCTTCAAAACTGAATTCTGATCCTTTCAATTGTATCAGGCTGACATATATTTTAGATACAAGTTTCTTTTTTTTTTTATTATACTTTAAGTTCTAGGGTACATGTGCATAACGTGCAGATTTGTTACATATGTATACTTGTGCCATGTTGGTGTGCTGCACCCATCAACTCGTCAGCACCCATCAATTCATCATTTATATCAGGTATAACTCCCAATGCAATCCCTCCCCCCTCCCCCCTCCATGATAGGCCCCGGTGTGTGATGTTCCCCTTCCCGAGTCCAAGTGATCTCATTGTTCAGTTCCCACCTATGAGTGAGAACATGCGGTGTTTGGTTTTCTGTCCTTGTGACAGTTTGCTAAGAATGATGGTTTCCAGCTGCATCCATGTCCCTACAAAGGACGCAAACTCATCCTTTTTTATGGCTGCATAATATTCCATGGTGTATATGTGCCACATTTTCTTAATCCAGTCTGTCACAGATGGACATTTGGGTTGATTCCAAGTCTTTGCTATTGTGAATAGTGCCGCAATAAACATAACGTGTGCATGTGTCTCTATAGCAGCATGATTTATAATCCTTTGGGCATATACCCAGTAGTGGGATGGCTGGGTCATATGGTACATCTAGTTCTAGATCCTTGAGGAATTGCCATACTGTTTTCCATAATGGTTGAACTAGTTTACAATCCCACCAACAGTGTAAACGTGTTCCTATTTCTCCACATTCTCTCCAACACCTGTTGTTTCCTGACTTTTTAATGATTGCCATTCCAACTGGTGTGAGATGGTATCTCATTGTGGTTTTGATTTGCATTTCTTTGATGGCGAGTGATCATGAGCATTTTTTCATGTGTCTGTTGGCTGTATGAATGTCTTCTTTTGAGAAATGTCTGTTCATATCCTTTGCCCACTTTTTGATGGGGTTGTTTGTTTTTTTCTTGTATATTTGTTTGAGTTCTTTGTAGATTCTGGATATTAGCCCTTTGTCGGATGAGTAGATTGCAAAAATTTTCTCCCATTCTGTAGGTTGCCTGTTCACTCTGATGGTAGTTTATTTTGCTGTGCAGAAGCTCTTTAGTTTAATTAGATCCCATTTGTCAATTTTGGCTTTTGCTGCCGTTGCTTTTGGTGTTTTAGACATGATGTCCTTGCCCATGCCTATGTCCTGAATGGTATTACCTAGGTTTTCTTCTAGGGTTTTTATGGTATTAGGTCTAACATTTAAGTCTCTAATCCATCTTGAATTAATCTTCGTGTAAGGAGTAAGGAAAGGATCCAGTTTCAGCTTTCTACTTATGGCTAGCCAATTTTCCCAGCACCATTTATTAAATAGGGAATCCTTTCCCCATTTCTTGTTTCTCTCAGGTTTGTCAAAGATCAGATGGCTGTAGATGTGTGGTATTATTTCTGAGGACTCTGTTCTGTTCCATTGGTCTATATCTCTGTTTTGGTACCAGTACCATGCTGTTTTGGTTACCGTAGCCTTGTAGTATAGTTTGAAGTCAGGTAGCGTGATGCCTCCAGCTTTGTCCTTTTGACTTAGGATTGTCTTGGCAATGCGGGCTCTATTTTGGTTCCATATGAACTTAAAAGCAGTTTTTTCCAATTCTGTGAAGAAACTCATTGGTAGCTTGATGGGGATGGCATTGAATCTATAAATAACCTTGGGCAGTATGGCCATTTTCATGATATTGATTCTTCCTATCCATGAGCATGGTATGTTCTTCCATTTGTTTGTGTCCTCTTTGATTTCACTGAGCAGTGGTTTGTAGTTCTCCTTGAAGAGGTCCTTTACATCCCTTGTAAGTTGGATTCCTAGGTATTTTATTCTCTTTGAAGCAATTGTGAATGGAAGTTCATTCATGATTTGGTTCTCTGTTTGTCTGTTACTGGTGTATAAGAATGCTTGTGATTTTTGCACATTAATTTTGTATCCTGAGACTTTGCTGAAGTTGCTTATCAGCTTAAGGAGATTTTGGGCTGAGACAATGGGGTTTTCTAAATATACAATCATGTCATCTGCAAACAGGGACAATTTGACTTCTTTTTTCCTAACTGGATACCCTTGATTTCTTTCTCTTGCCTGATTGCCCTAGCCAGAACTTCCAACACTATGTTGAATAGAAGTAGTGAGAGAGGGCATCCCTGTCTTGTACCAGTTTTCAAAGGGAATTTTTCCAGTTTTTGCCCATTCAGTATGATATTGGCTGTGGGTTTGTCATAAATAGCTCTTATTATTTTGAGGTACGTTCCATCAATACCGAATTTATTGAGCGTTTTTAGCCCGAAGGGCTGTTGAATTTTGTCAAAAGCCTTTTCTGCATCTATTGAGATAATCATGTGGTTCTTGTCTTTGGTTCTGTTTATATGCTGGATTACGTTTATTGATTTGCGAATGTTGAACCAGCCTTGCATCCCAGGGATGAAGCCCACTTGATCATGGTGGATAAGCTTTTTGATGTGCTGCTGAATCCATTTTGCCAGTATTTTATTGAGGATTTTTGCATTGATGTTCATCAGGGATATTGGTCTAAAATTCTCTTTTTTTGTTGTGTCTCTGCCAGGCTTTGGTATCAGGATGATGTTGGCCTCATAAAATGAGTTAGGGAGGATTCCCTCTTTTTCTATTGATTGGAATAGTTTCAGAAGGAATGGTACCAGCTCCTCCTTGTACCTCTGGTAGAATTCAACTGTGAATCCATCTGGTCCTGGACTTTTTTTGGTGGGTAGGCTATTAATTATTGCCTCAATTTCAGAGCCTGCTATTGGTCTATTCAGGGATTCAACTTCTTCCTGGTTTAGTCTTGGAAGAGTGGAAGTGTCCAGGAAATTATCCATTTCTTCTCGATTTTCTAGTTGATTTGCATAGAGGTGTTTATAGTATTCTCTGATGGTGGTTTGTATTTCTGTGGGGTCAGTGGTGATATCCCCTTTATCATTTTTTATTGCGTCTATTTGATTCCTCTCTCTTTTCTTCTTTATTAGTCTTGCTAGCGGTCTGTCAATTTTGTTGATCTTTTCAAAAAACCAACTCCTGGATTCATTGATTTTTTGGAGGGTTTTTTGTGTCTCTATCTCCTTCAGTTCTGCTCTGATCTTAGTTATTTCTTGCCTTCTGCTAGCTTTTGAATGTGTTTGCTCTTGCCTCTCTAGTTCTTTTAATTGTGATGTTAGAGTGTCAATTTTAGATCTTTCCTGCTTTCTCCTGTGGGCATTTAGGGCTATAAATTTCCCTCTACACACTGCTTTAAATGTGTTCCAGAGATTCTGGTATGTTTTATCTTCGTTCTCATTGGTTTCAAAGAACATCTTTATTTCTGCCTTCATTTCGTTATGTACCCAGTAGTCATTCAGGAGCAGGTTGTTCAGTTTCCATGTAGCTGAGCGGTTTTGATTGAGTTTCTTAGTCCTGAGTTCTAGTTTGATTGCACTGTGGTCTGAGAGACAGTTTGTTATAATTTCTGTTCTTTTACATTTGCTGAGGAGTGCTTTACTTCCAATTATGTGGTCAATTTTGGGATAAGTGCGATGTGGTGCTGAGAAGAATGTATATTCTGCTGATTTGGGGTGGAGAGTTCTATAGATGTCTATTAGGTCCGCTTGGTGCAGAGATGAGTTCAATTCCTGGATATCCTTGTTAACTTTCTGTCTCGTTGATCTGTCTAATGTTGACAATGGAGTGTTGAAGTCTCCCATTATTATTGTATGGGAGTCTAAGTCTCTTTGTAAGTCTCTAAGGACTTGCTTTATGAATCTGGGTGCTCCTGTATTGGGTGCATATATATTTAGGATAGTTAGCTCTTCCTGTTGAATTGATCCCTTTACCATTATGTAATGGCCTTCTTTGTCTCTTTTGATCTTTGATGGTTTAAAGTCTGTTTTATCAGAGACTAGGATTGCAACCCCTGCTTTCTTGTGTTCTCCATTTGCTTGGTAGATCTTCCTCCATCCCTTTATTTTGAGCCTATGTATGTCTCTGCATGTGAGATGGATCTCCTGAATACAGCAGACTGATGGGTCTTGACTCTTTATCCAATTTGCCAGTCTGTGTCTTTTAATTGGAGCATTTAGTCCATTTACATTTAAGGTTAATATTGTTATGTGTGACCTTGATCTGGCCATTATGATATTAACTGGTTATTTTGCTCGTTAGTTGATGCAGTTTCTTCCTAGCCTTGACGGTCTTTACATTTTTGCATGTTTTTGCAATAGCTGGTACTGGTTGTTCCTTTCCATGTTTAGGGCTTCCTTCAGGGTCTCTTGTAAGGCAGGCCTGGTGGTGACAAAATCTCTAAGCATTTGCTTATCTGTAAAGGATTTTATTTCTCCTTCACTTATGAAACTTCGTTTGGCTGGATATGAAATTCTGGGTTGAAAATTCTTTTCTTTAAGAACGTTGAATATTGGCCCCCACTCTCTTCTGTCTTGTAGAGTTTCTGCCGAGAGATCTGCTGTTAGTCTGATGGGCTTCCCTTTGTGGGTAACCCGACCTTTCTCTCTGGCTGTCCTTAAGATTCTTTCCTTCATTTCAACTTTGGTGAATCTGGCAATTATGTGTCTTGGAGTTGCTCTTCTCGAGGAGTATCTTTGTGGCGTTCTCTGTATTTCCTGAATTTGAATATTGGCCTGCCCTACTAGGTTGGGGAAGTTCTCCTGGATGATATCCTGAAGAGTGTTTTCCAACTTGGTTCCATTTTTCCCCTCACTTTCAGGCACCCCAATCAGACGTAGATTTGGTCTTTTTCCATAATCCCATACTTCTTGCAGGCTTTGTTCATTTCTTTTTCTTCTTTTTTCTTTTGGTTTCTCTTCTCACTTCATTTCATTCATTTGATCCTCAATCGCTGATACTCTTTCTTCCAGTTGATCGAGTCAGTTACTGAAGCTTGTGGATTTGTCACGTATTTCTTGTGTCATGGTTTTCATCTCCGTCATTTCCTTTATGACTTTCTCTGCATTAATTAGTCTAGCTGTCAATTCTTCCACTCTTTTTTCAAGATTTCTAGTTTCTTTGCGCTGGGTACGTAATTCCTCCTTTAGCTCTGAGAAGTTTGATGGACTGAAGCCTTCTTCTCTTATCTCGTCAAAGTCATTCTCTGACCAGCTTTGATCCATTGTTGGCGATGGGCTGCACTCCTTTGCAGGGAGAGATGCGCTCTTATTTTTTGAATTTCCAGCTTTTCTGCCCTGCTTTTTCCCCATCTTTGTGGTTTTATCTGCCTCTGGTCTTTGATGATGGTGACGTACTGATGGGGTTTTGGTATAGGTGTCCTTCCTGTTTGATAGTTTTCCTTCTAATAGTCAGGACCCTCAGCTGTAGGTCTGTTGGAGATTGCTTGAGGTCCACTCCAGACCCTGTTTGCCTGGGTATCAGCAGCAGAGGTTGCAGAAGATAGAGTATTGCTGAACAGCGAGTGTACCTGTCTGATTCTTACTTTGGAAGCTTCCTCTCAGGGCTGTACTCCACCCTGTGAGGTGTGGGGTGTCAGACTGCCCCTAGTGGGGGATGTCTCCCAGTTAGGCTACTCAGGGGTCAGGGACCCACTTGAGCAGGCAGTCTGTCCCTTTTCAGATCTCAACCTCCATGTTGGGAGATCCACTGCTCTCTTCAAAGCTGTCAGACAGAGTCGTTTGCGTCTGCAGAGGTTCCTGCTGCTTTTGTTGTTGTTGTTGTTAACTGTGCCCTGTCCCCAGAGGTGGAGTCTACAGAGACAGGCAGGTTTCCTTGAGCTGCTGTGAGCTCCACCCAGTTCGAGCTTCCCAGCGGCTTTGTTTACCTACTTAAGCCTCAGCAATGGCAGGCGCCCCTCCCCCAGCCTCACTGCTGCCTTGCGGTTAGATCGCAGACTGCTGTGTTAGCAATGAGGGAGGCTCCGTGGGCGTGGGACCCTCCCGGCCAGGTGTGGGATATATTCTCCTGGTGTGCCCGTTTGCTTAAAGTGCAGTATTGGGGTGGGAGTTACCCGATTTTCCAGGTGTTGTGTGTCTCAGTTCCCCTGGCTAGGAAAAGGGATTCCCTTCCCCCTTGCACTTCCCAGGTGAGGCGATGCCTCGCCCTGCTTCAGCTCTCGCTGGTCGGGCTGCAGCAACTGACCAGCACCGATTGTCTGGCAGTCCCTAGTGAGATGACCCCAGTACCTCAGTTGAAAATGCAGAAATCACCGGTCTTCTGTGTCGCTCGCGCTGGGAGTTGGAGACTGGAGCTGTTCCTATTCGGCCATCTTGCTCCGCCCCCCACAAGTTTCTTATTAGATGTACGATTTGCCAACATTTTTGTCAAAGTCTTTTTTAATGTATTTGTTTTGTTTCTTGAATTTTCAATAATTTCTTCAGTGACCAAGGATTTTATTTTTAATTTTAAAAATCTGTTTATTAATTTTTAAATATATATTTCCTTGTAAAAATAATGCTTGTTCAAAAGCTTTTAAAAATAAGGAAATGTAGACATTTTAGTAAGTTCTTGCCCAACTTCTCTAAGTATACAGAACATACATTTATTAATTTAAAAATAGTATTATATAAAATGTATATAGGTGTGATTTATATATATATATGTATGTATACTTAAACACATGATTGTATGATTTACACACCTACCCTGCTCAAATCTCACTGAAACAACAGCACAGATATAGCTCCAAAGAAATCAAAATATGAAAACAAATCCTGAAAAAGGTAATGAATGATAAAACACAAAGAGAGAAAACCCTATCAAGTTCTTAAGAAATGATGGTACCAGTTACCCAGGAAGGTGAGGGTATAAAGCAGCTGTGTTGAAAGAGCTAACCATCTCTGCTTCCTTCCTGGCTTGAGTCAAGAGTTAATTCTTCTGAAAAGTGAACCAGGGAGGCTCCAAACTTGGAAACGCCAGACAAGGAAATTTCTCCAGGATATATTGGTAAGTGAAACAAACAAACATGTTACGGATACATACGAGCAAATCTCTTGTATATTAACAAAACAAAATATATGTACATAAATATAACAGAGAAAGTGTGGAAAGATACACCCAGAATCTGTAGCCACATTATAGTTTTTCAGGACTTGGTTCTAGGGCTCTTCTGTTCTCTAAATTCTCTCCCTGGATGATTTGATCCAATTCTGTGGCTTTAAATGCTGAAGACTCCCCAATTGTTTTCTTCTTTGGGTGCAACTCCAACTCTGACTCATCATAAACCAGTCAGGGGACTGCATTCTGCAACCACAGTGGTTGATTTAGGGATGGGGATCTGACCCAGGGGATATCAGTCCATGGACTGGATGGGGATATGAGCCCACGACCCAGTGGACATGAGCCCTGCACCCATCTGAGTATGAGCCCATGGACCAGATGGAACTTTGAGGCAGACCCTTTTTCAGGTAGCTTTGAACCTGAGAGGAAGACAGGTCTTGTAGCATTCTTGCTATTGACTGCATCAGTTCACACTGCCACCAACTGTTACTAATCCTGGGTGTCAACAATTATCCCAGTGTGTTAGAAGAGTATACGCTAGTTTACATTTTGTTTGTTGTTGGTGAGATTAAGCATCTTTTTATACTATATAGCCATTTGTATTTCTTTTGTAAACTGTCTATTCACTTTGTTTTGTTATTTATAAACTGAATTGTTGATCAGTTTCTAATTGATACCTAAGAGGTTTTAAGACATTGTGAATAAAATACCTTTGTTATATGTGCTACAAATATATGTAACATGCGGTTTTAAGTAACTTTTTTCTAATTATTTTAATGCTGTTATTGTTACTGAATGTGTCCTGGGACAGTCACTAATCTACTAAACCTATAAATTTATATGGGAATAAGAGAGCGTAATAGGCTCTTTCCTAGTGTTTATTCACCTAGCAGCATTTCCCAATGCTGGCTTAGTGTATATCAGTAAAATATGAAAATTCTCCTCCACTGACCATTAAAATTATGAAAGCACAGACTAAATTCTTATTAACATTTTAAACAAATGGAGCAAAATATTTATACACTTCTTTCCTCTTTTTTTCACTGAAAACACAAATTGCATTGAAAACTGTGACTTATAATATAATTTACCATATTAATTAAGAATAATATGAGTTTGTATCTTAAAAATCCATTTAGTGCTAAGTTTTTGTGGTCTCTTTGAGTTCCATGGACCAGCAGTAAGGAAGTGTAGATTCATCTGACTAGCAAATAGTATAATAAGAATGAGTAGAAAATTAGCCAACTTTTATAAGCTTCGATATAATGTGTGAGGCATCGTTCTAAGTGTGCTACACACATTACGTCCTTTATTTCTTAAAATAACCCCATGAGGCAACTACTATCATTATCCCTATTTTCCAGATGAAGGAGCAGGCACAGTGAGGTTAATTAGCTTATTTAAGCTCACATGGCTACTTGAACTTAGATAATCTGTGTTCACTAGCACTTTAAACAACTATGCGTTCTTAGTGCTTTCTTTTCTTTTCTTTTGATTTGTTTGTCTTAACCTTGATTTTATCATTTAGCCCCATATGGTGTATATCTGAGTTTGTGTTAGATAGCATGACAGTGGGAAAGTATACTGAGTTCTCCAAATGGGGTTGGCCCATCTTTCTATCTTTTTAAGATACTAAGAATCATTTAAAATACTCTGCAGAGCCTTCTGCAGCCCTTGCAAGAACTGAAGTCGAATTCTGGAATAATTGTAATTTTGACCTATACCTAGAATATGGTATTCACTGAGTTTGTCTTTATCAAACTGGTGGTTGGTTGGTTCAGATGATCAGAAAAGCAGATCCAAGCAGTCTTGGCAAGTTTATGGGGCTCCAAAGTCTCACTTTAGGGAATGCTGACCATTGCCTGGAGTCAGGTTGAGCTAGTAGGCTGGCCTGGGCAGTACGGGCTTACAAGGACCTGGCTACAAGAGCTGAAGGGAAGCACTAGGAGAATCCAGGTCAAGGGCCCTCTGATTCTTGGATGCCCAGCTGGGGGAGAGTGGTGCTTTGTCACTAGGCCTGTGGTCCAGCACAGTGGGGGCACGATAGCTCAGGAGGTAGAGGTAAGATGGGCCTGAGGAGCTCCCAGACATGTATTTGGGAAGCCACTGGATCATTCTGAGTAGATCTGTGATTATTTCATAGGGCACAATTCTACATCTGGAAGAAACACTACTCTCAATCTGCTGCTTTCACTCCCTAGCTCTACCTTAGTGCTAGTAAGAAAATTTCCTGGCCAATAGGGAACCCCAAAACAATGATGTTTAAAAATATTAATAAAAACTGACATCTACTGAGCTCATAATATGGGACAGGCATGATTATAAGGTCTTTCACATGTACCAATTTTCTGAGACAGGTATTATAATCCTCTTCCGCATTGTACAAGTAGGACAGATAAGGCAAAAGATGCTTATGAAAATTGCCCAAAGTCATACAGCATGTAAAAGGGGTAAGGGTTGGTGGGGAAAGAATTCGATCCACGAGAATTTGGCTCCAGATGCTGCATATCAAGCTATTCTGCTATATTGCCTTCTTGCTATTTTAGTAAAATGAATTTTCTCTCTGGGTTTAAGAGGAGCACTAAATACTAAGTTTACTACATTCCTTTTTTTTTTTTTTGAGACAGAGTGTCCCTCTATCACCCAGCCTGGAGTGCAATGGCGGGATCTCGACTCATTGCAACCTCTGCTTCCCGGGTTCAAGTAATTCTCCTGCCTTAGCCTCCCGAGTAGCTGGGATTACAGGTGCCTGCTACCATGCCCAGCTAATTTAGCAGAGACAGAGTTTCACCAGATTGTCCAGGCTAGTCTCGAACTTCTGACCACAGGTGATCCACCCACCTCGACCTCCCAAAGTGCTGGGATTATAGGCTTGAGCCACCGCACCCAGCCTATATCTGCTACATTCCTTAGAATAAAATGTCAGTCTCAAAACAGTAGTTGCTTTCAGCCCCACAGATTTGTCTCAGAAGTCTAATTGTACACATTCCTATGTGAGGCTGTCATTTGTCTGAAGGTCTTCAACTTTAGATTTTCTTGGGCTAAGGAAGGGCTTAGGTCTCAGCTTTTAAACCACAGGAGGAGATTTTATTTATCCTGTGGATAATTAATACATATTTTTCATTGCTGCTTCTCTTGTCCAGTTGGGCTTATCTTGCCCATGAAGTTGCCCCTGAAGAACCAAGTCCTACTGTGTATGCTGAGAGATGTCTGGCTACTTCCTGATTGACAGTTCTGGCAAGGTGGCATTGGGCCCTGGCTTTTCCTCTGAAGGTGTCATCACTTATAGGAAAATGTCCCCTGAAGTCCAAGGATCAAAGCTACTGGAACACTGAGAAGCTGAACAAAGGAGAGCTGGTTCTCATCAAACCCAGACTTCCAGACTTCCAATAGGATAGAATGAGCAAGTCAGCAAGTCATTTTCCTTGGAAACAATGATATAACCAGATGACATTGTCAACAACAGTCATTTCAGAAATCTAGAAATTGACCAAAGGCAAACAACAAACTGAGAAGCATTTTTTTTTTTTTTTCCTTCAGGAAAAACAGCTCTATTTCTGCAAAAATAGTGATAGTCTATGGCTTCTCACCCAGGGCTGCTTCCCTCCCCACCCCAGCTCAGTCAGTACAAAGGTACTGGCAGCATGAGGCAGATTGAACAGACCTGAAGTTTCATTGCTGGAAGAAACTTACTCCAGGTTTGGCAGAGGGTGAGAAACATACTCCCAGCCATGTTGTCAGGTGACATAGTGATCTTAGGGCAAGTGAATAGGGAAGGCCAGTGATTCATTAACCAGAGGTTGCAGTCCTGGTTGGGGAAAGCATCAGAATGGCAGACAAGCTAGAAATTTAGTAGGGATATGCTGGAAATGAGACAACCCCAAAGGGTCCTGACCCCAAAGTTGTCCACATACCTTGGCTGCCTTCTGAGCAGGTATAGGAAGAGACCAGAGAAGACCTAGGCTATCCACACATCCCTGGCTAACCCAGGCTGTAATGGGGGATCTTACTGGGTTGATAGGAACGTTCTGAAACTGGATTGTGGTGATGCTTGCACAACTCTAAGTTTATCTCAAATTGCTAAATTTAACACTAAAAAAGGGTGAACTTTAGGGTATATGAACTGTACATCAATAAAGTTGCCATAAAGCATTTACATTCTAATAAATGGCTCTAAGAAATATTGTTTTGAAATTTTTCTTTTGGTGTATTATAGCACTCCAAAATCAACTTCTGTCAGAACAATAATTCACTATTTCTGGTAATAGATATTGGTCATCTACAGTGATTTCTTCAGTCTTTTATATCCTGCATAAAAGCTTAGAATGCTTTAAATTTCTAAGACCATCAATAGCCCGGACTTACCTGAAAACTATATATATATTTAAAAGGATGTATGCTCTGGGACACCATATGCCAACATTTGTTGAGCCCACAGTTTGCTACAGAGGTTAGGAGGTGTACTATTTAAATCTAACTTCCTCAAGGGTCTCACACTATTACAATAGTAAGCTAAAGAGATAGAAGAAGTTTATATATAAAATCTCAGTACTGGGATGGGGTTGGTAACAAATAAGATGCTGCCACTTACATTTGATAAATTATAAAATATCGATTGCATTCATTATTGAAGGCTGACCCTTATAAAAACCTTGTGGGTACTGCAAAAGACAGGGAAACTGAGGCTCAGAGTGGTTCAGCAACTTGTGTGAGGTCACATGCCTCATGTCAAAGCCGAGATTTAAATGTGTGTGGCTAGGCTGGACATGGTGGCTCACACCTGTAATCCCAGCACCCTGGGAGGCCAAGGTGGAACACACTCCTTGCTTGTGTCCAGGAGTTCAAGACCAGCCTGGACAACATAATGAGACCTCATCTCTACAAAAAATAAAAAATTAGCTGGGTGTGGTGCCACACCCCCCAGGTCCTCAGGAGGCTGAGGCGGGAGGATTGCTTGAAATCAGGAAGTTGAGGCTGCAGTGAGCCATGATCACGCCACTGCACTCTGCCTGGGTGACAGAGTGAGACCCTGTCTCAAAAAAGTAAAAATAAAAACAAATAAGTGTATGTGGCTGATTCTCATGCAAATATTGGTGAAGATCTGGTAGTGATGTAAATTGGTAGAACTTCAACGGGAGATAACTTTGCAATGTCTATCAAATGAAAACTGTGTATATTCTTTGTTTCAGGAATTTCGCCTCTAAGATGTTTTTAATATAGCAGAAATGGTTATCCATAAAGAATTAGTTCAATAAAGTTTTAGCTGTAAAATTGAATGCAATGCAGCCATTAAAAAGGAGGCATATCTGAGTATACTAATATAGAATGGTCTGCAAGGTATGTTAAGTTTTTTACAAAAACTGTTCCCCACACTTCTTTGTGTTGTTTGAAAAGACATGAAGGCTCATACAGGCCTTCATTGTGACTTGCCCAGGATGAGTAGCAGGGCTGGAATTCCTACTCAGGAGTCTAGATTTATAGTCTTCCTCTTTGCTTTATCTTATTTCATAGATGCCTCTGTTGCCAGAGCCACGGAAGGGCTTTAAGGAGTGGAAAGGCAGGTAATTGGGTTTTCCTTTTTGAAAGACCATGAGGAACAATGTGGAGGATGGACTGGAGTTGACCTAAGTGGAGGCTTGGACTCTGGGTAGGAGGTTTTTATAGCCATCCTTATGAGAATTGATTACTCCACTAGGACATTGGCCCTAGAACTTCTGAGGAGGAGAAGGGTATGGATTTACTTAGAAGGCAGCAATGACAGGACTTGGTGATGATTATATTTGAGGTGGTACAAGACAAGGAGGCAACAATAAGTCCCAAGTTTCAAACTTGGATACCTGGACAGATGGTAGGGCTGTTTGCTGAACAAGAGGAAAGAGGAGAAAGAGCAGTTTTAGGGGAAATAGTCATGGGAATAGATTTGAAGTGTCTTCCAGAAGCAAGTGGAAAATGCCAGCTTAGAATGCAGAAGAGCTCAGGGATGGAGCTAAATACCAGGAAGTCATCATCAGAGGTTGAAGGATTGCTGTGAAAGGATCCCTTCTTTTGGGTTCCTTGGCCCCTACCCCCGAGTGTGATTTCCAGGGTTTCTTATTCGAAGGCCATGAGCAGAAACTTCTCACGGCATATCACCTCATCCAAATGCCACAGAAATGAAAAGTGAAACCACCGGGGACAGACTCAGAAATCAAAACAAAACAAATTCTCCTCTCAGAGGCTTGGTTTCCATTTGTGCCAGTGTAATTAAACAATTCTTTCTTTCTTTTACTTGGAACTCTTCATTTGACCACCAGGAACTTCCCTCTGGCAAGGGCAGCAGCCACTCCAAGGACTTACCCCAGAGATTTCAGAGCAGAAGCAACTGCGTTTCCTCTTGAACTGTTATTTCTCTGCCCAGTGAATCTTCTTGACTATCATTCCTCTAACCCTTCATGGGAAATTTGACCTCTGGGCTCTATAACAGATCTCAAATTCATAGTGAAACTGTGGAAGACTCCCATTCATTAAAAATTCCACTCATACTTTGCATGTGAAGTCAAGAAACCACATTTTGGGTTGCAGAGGCAGCCACTCAAAATGATCCTCCTGACCAGTTGTTCCTGTTACGATGTACATTGCCTGTGAATTCCAAGGAATTCATGAATAGTGGAAAAAAGAAGCATTTTCTTATTTCACTTTTTATACAGACACTAAAGCTTTGTTGGGAGGTTACATGGGCATGTGCCAGGGACATTTTCTCAGTGGCAGCTATCAAACTGGGGCTATGATAAAGTATCATGGATGGAGAATTTGTCTGGATTCAAGGTATCTAGAGATTGTTTACTTGCTACAAACAGGATCTAACGCTGTCTAGATTGGTGATCTTGGCAAGCCACTTCATCTTTCCAGACTTCATTTTTTTTTTCTCTGAGTAAAAGAGAAATGGGATCAAGTGGTTACTAAGTTCCCTTCTGGGCCTAAAAATGTTATGATTTTATAAATGACACTAAACTAATTAGACAAATATGTTTTGAGAGCTTATTTGCCTGTCATTCTGCTTTGTCCTGGGGAAACTTAGGACAAAGTCCACAGTACATTGCCCTGGTGGGTTACAAGATGATGTGTTCCAGAGGCAGCAACGGCCTGAGCTTTCTATTTCTCTCTGTCACGTCCTTAGTTTGCTCAGTGTAAAATGGAATCAAATTCCAACTCTTTATTATCTATCTGCTCCACTCTTGTGGAGGGCAGCAATTTTGTCTCTTTTATTCTTTGCTGTGTCTCCAATACTTGGAAAAATGCCCAAAACATTTTTGGTGATTGATGTACATGGTGCAATGAGGTACAAGTTTGAAGGATACATCTAAAGGTCGTGGAAGAATGAGCTACAGGAATGGTTTTTACACTGCGGTATGCTTATCTCAGAAGAGTTTACAAAGACTTTCCATGGATGTGTGTGCATGGATAGCTTTGGGGGAATCAATTTCCAGATCCTGAACTTCCACATGAACCATTTCCCAAAGTTGATCTGTCTGAGTGTCCACTGACAGAGTTGTCCTGCTGTCTTCTTTCCCCTCTTAACTTTCTACACTTGCTCTCCTCTCAGTTAAAGAACTAATGAATTTTTTTTTTCTAGTGTTACTGAGATGCATTCTCTCAGGTGGTAAAAAGAAACAGAAGAAACCCTTGGCGGTATAGGTACAGGCTTGGGTCAGTAAATGGCTGTAATGACTGGCTAATAAGTTTTTGCAAGTCAGATGGTCTCTAATTCTTTGTTGCCAAGAAAATTCAAGTAGAATCTAATGGAGTTTTCAGCTGATAGATCATTAAAAATAATTTTTGACGCATCCAGGTGTGGTGGCTCACACCTGTAATCCCAGCATTTTGGGAGACCAAGGCGGGTGAATCACTTGAGGTCAGGAGTTTGAGACCAGACTGGGCAACATAGGGAAATCTCGTCTCTACAAAAAATACAAAAATTAGCCAGGCATAGTGGCATGCACCTGTGGTCCCAGCTACTTAAAGGATGAGGTAAGAGGGTTTTGTTTTGTTTTGTTTTGTTTTGTTTTTGAGACCGAGTTTCACTCTTGTTGCCTGACTGGAGGGAGTGCAGTGGCATGATCTCGGCTCACTGCAACCTCCACCGCCTGGGTTCAAGCAATTCTGCCTCAGCCTCCTGAGTAGCTGGGATTACAGGCATCTGCCACCATGTGCAGCTAGGTTTTGTATTTTTAGTACAGACAGGGTTTTGCCATGTTGGCCAGGCTGGTCTTGAACCCCTGACCTTCAGGTGATCCACTCACCCTGGCCTCCCAAAGTGCTGGGATTACAGGCATGGGCCACTGTGCCCAGCCGTGGGAGTATCTTGAGGCCTAGAGATGGAGGTTGCAATGAGCCAAGATCCTGCCACTGCACTCCAGGCTAGGTGACAGACCGAGACCCTGTTGCACAAGAAAAACAACAAAAAAACCCAGTAATTTTTGGTAATAGATCACAATGTGATTTTGGTGTATAATTCAAACGAAACTCAAAGAATTGATTGACCTTGCTATAGCAAGACGTTTCCCATTTCCACCTACATATTTATAAAGTTTTCTCAAGGTTTACATCTATAAAAACAAACAATAGAAATGGAATTGATGGAGAACTCTGTCTCAGTCTGTCAATAAATGTTCATCAACACATACATGAATGAACTGGAAAAGAAAATATGCTCCTCTTTCAACAAAAGGCACATTTTCAATACAGTTTTCCTATTTATTCTATAATTTTTATCAAAGTTTATAACATGTTATTTTAATCAAGTGATGATTAGTAATGGTAATTATAATAATAACTCAATATAGAAGAATTTTATTACTTATAACTTTGTGGTCACAGAAAATGTGAAAAAGTTTAGATTGATATTTATATACATATTCTGGTGCAACAAAGTTTGATAGGATGATCAATAAAACATTTCTAAAAATGAAATAAAATTACATTAGGACTAAATTCTGAGGGGGAATTAGGAATGGAAATAAATATAAATTCAAGAATAAAGGATAAAAAATTTCCAACAGTTAAATAAGAGCTCAATTGTTCATTTTTTTAAAAAATTGGATATAATGGTCAAATTGCTCTGGTGTTTATATTCCATTGACTATATTTAAAAGATACATTATATTGGATATATCAGATATCTTTAAAAATTTTCATATTGAGAGTGATCTGGAAATGATATTATTTGCAGTTCTTTAAACATATGATAAATATTTTGAGATCAACTTAGAAATATGTGAGTAGTACGTGGCTTTTTTTTTTTTTTTTTGAGACAGGGTCCAGCAGCTGTGTCACCCAGGTTGCAGTGCAGTGGCATGATCATCGCTGCCTGCAGCCACAAACTCCTGGGCTCAAGCAATCCTCCTGTGTTAGCCTCCTAACATATGGCTTTAAACATTTTTCTTTTTTCTTTTTTCTTTTTGAGACCGCCTCTTACTCTGTTGCCCATGCTGGAGTTGAGTGGCATGATGTCAGCTCACTGCAACCTCTGCCTCCCAGGTTCAAGCAATTCTCCTGCTTCAGCTACGCAAGGTGCTGGGACTACAGGCACATTCCACCAAGCCTGGCTAATTTTTGTATGTTTGATAGAGATGGAGTTTCACCATGTTGGCCAGGCTGGCCTCGAACTCTTGGCCTCAAGTGATCCTCCCACCTTGGACTCCCAAAGTTCTGAGATTACAGGCGTGAACCATCGTGCCCGGCGGGCTTTAAACATTTTTCTGGGGGCTTTGCAAGCAGCAAAGCTTAAAGACCATCAGGCTAATAGTATAAGTGCAGAATTCTAATCCTGACCCAATTGTCGAGCCCTGAGAAATGCCCTTCTTAACCCCTCTGCATCCATTTCTCTTTCTGTAAAATAAAAATCACATCTCCTTGCTTTTCCTTATTCTTGGGAAACTTCTGAGATCATAAGAGATAATGAAATAATGTGAAAAGTTCTAAATTATTTCCTGGGGGCAAGTTGAACACCTCTGGGAAGTTGCAATAACTTTTTCAGGCCAACAGGATACTGGTTAGTTCCTCAAAGAGTGTAAATAAAAGGTATTCTTATTACTACTTCTACTTTACCACTTCCCGTGTTCCCCAGCTTTTATTCAGCCATTGGCCATCCAACATTGTAGAGTTAGTCTCTGCATCTCTGCGCCATAAGGTTAGCAAGAAGGAACCTAACTCTATTTCAGGGCTAAGTCCAAGATTCTACCCTAATGTTCAGTAAGTTAAACCACAGACATATGCAACAGGAAAGCCAAAAAGCCTAAACTCCCTTCCTAAACAGCAGTGGGAGCATATATTTCTTAGCACAGAAAATACTGATAGAAGTTCTGCATATTGCCACCTATTCAGATAACCGGGAATGGTCAGCCCATACCACATGGACCTTTTTCAGCTTGCGAGGGCATCTGTCATCTGTCTTGTACTCAATCCCTTTCCTCTTAAAAAGATGCTTATAATTTTGTAGATAATTAATGGACAGTTATAACTTGAGCCTGTCATCTCAGTTTATAAAGCATATTAGATTCTGGTATCTAGCAGGCTTAATATGCTTCAGAACTGGCTCTGTTGGAGACCTTATTTGAACACTGAATCTCAAGTAGGGGCTTTTAAGACACTTGCCGTCTTGAAAAGATATGGAGTTTTAAGTTGTTGCATAAGTTCTAAGAACTGGTGGAGAAACAGATTGGTGAGGAACTGCGTGGGTAGTGAGAAGATAGGAGTAGAATTTCTCTATGAGATGGTATTAAACACTCATTCGCCTCTTCAACATGTTTATGAGTGTTTATTTACGTCCTATTAAGTACCATTTTCTGGGCTGGGCATGAAGAAACACAGATAAATAACATTCCCTGCCCTCAGGGGGTTTATAGCAAACAGGATAATGACATGATCAGTCAAATAATTTACAATGATAATCAGAGAAACTTGACTATTATGGGTATTGACATCTGAAGGGAATAGCTCCCTTGGTGCTCATAAAGTTGCCATTGTGTAATGTAGTAAATATCAGTCTGTCAGTAAACATAACAATGAATTTTGTGGGGCTCTTTCTTAAAAGGATTTTCAGTGGTGAACAATGTCATATAGATAAAACATTGGTTAATAGAAGTAATGTATTTTTTGAAATCTTAGAAAAGCCAGGTCAGCCTAGGCCAGACAAGTTGTCAGTATTTACTTAGCAGTGAATCCCTTTAGTCGGGGCATTTGTTCCTCATCACTCCTTATAGTCTTGCATCCAGCTTGCTTCAGTTATGTGTTTGTCTTATCAGTCTGTCCTCTATATGCATTTATATTTGTGACCCATGGAAAGATGTGCATGACCAGGGTCTGTCTGGCTCTTTCCCTCTCTACACTTTTCAGCTTCCATATATGTTAGTGCACAGTGATTTCTTTTCCTCTTCCCAGTTGCCTCTGACAGTAGTTTTCTCAAATATTTCTCCCATTCTCTTTCAGTCTTCTTTGAGGAAGGAATGCTCACATTCACTCTTCTCCTGCTCTTGGCTTCAGAACCTGGAAGGTAAAGTCACTGACTTCCTGAAAACCCAGCAGCTCCACCTGCAGTGGGGTGTAAGGTCCGTATTTATGGATGACTTGCATGACTGGCCTGGAAACTGATGCCAAAGGAATTCCCATGAAAATGCTTTTGTCTTGAGCCAAGGAGCCTGGGGTAAATTTGAGTAAAGAATGACCATGACTACTTGTTTCAGAAATTGTAAGTAGCCCCAAGATTTGGCTTTCATTTTCTGGTGTGATGTGAAAGAAATGTTGCTTGCCGGGTTAATTGGTAGTAGAGGAAAATCCACGCAAGCACCTGAAATGAGAGTCATTTGTATGTGAACTTCCTACTTTCTTTAAAATTCAGAATTCTCAGAAGGACAAGTGAGTGCATTTGACCCTAGCTAGCAAGTGCTGATGCTCTAAAAGCATCATGTGAAGTCAGGTCAATTGGGATGTTTTACAAGAGCAGTTTACTATCTCTACAACAACTCTTTGATGATTTTACAGCCAAGAATTCTTGACAATGAGCAGAATTTAGGAAGTGACACACATGTGTGTACTTTTAAAAGAAAGAAGTGGGCTTTTGACTTCTTATTTCAGTGGATTGGAGAGGGCATTATTAATACAATATTGGCATACTGTCCGTCTATGTAAATTAGTGGACTGAACTGAAAGAAATGATAGATTTTGCATGTTCTCACTCATATGTGGCAGCTAAAAATTTAAAACATTGAATTTGTAGAATGAGAGTAGAATGAGGTTACCAGAGGCTGGGAAGGGTAGTGGGGAGTGGGGGACAAAATGAGGATGGCTAATGGGTACAAAAATATGGTTAGAATGAATAAGATCTAGTATGCAGTAGCACAATAGGGTGACTACAATTAACAATAATCTATTGTTTATTTTAAAATAATTAAGAGTGGAGTTGGAATGTTCCTAACACAAAGAAATAATAAATGCTTGAGGTGATGGATACCTCAATTATCCTGCTTTGATCATTACATATTAAATGCCATACAAAATCATTACATATATCTCATAAAGATATACAGGCCGGGCGCGGTGGCTCAAGCCTGTAATCCCAGCACTTTGGGAGGCTGAGATGGGCTGATCACGAGGTCAGGAGATCGAGACCATCCTGGCTAACACGGTGAAACCCTGTCTCTACTAAAAAATCAAAAAAAAAAAAAAAAAAAAACTAGCCGGGGGAGGTGGCGGGCGCCTGTAGTCCCAGCTACTCTGGAGGCTGAGGCAGGAGAATGGTGTAAACCCGGGAGGCGGAGCTTGCAGTGAGCTGAGATCCGGCCACTGCGCTCCAGCCTGGGCGACAGAGCGAGACCCCGTCTCAAAAAAAAAAAAAAAAAAAAAAGATATACAACTATTATGTACTTATAATCATAAAAATAAAAATAAATAAATAAATAAGAAGGAAATAAGAATGAGAGCGAGAAGACCGAAAATACAGTTTAGATTCAAAACCAAGATGAATTAGCTAGGACTCTTTCTTGTAAGGAGCAAATGAACAACACATTTCAAATGTGGCCAAAAAAGTATAATTCAAAACTTTTCGTGTTTTATTGTTTATTGTTGGCTCTACCCCTTCCCTCCAAACCACATTCATTTATTCATACTTTTTGAGTTATTCTTGCGTACGTGTTTGTGGGAAGGTAGCCCCCAGATCAGCTTGGGAAGTAAGGGAACCTAAAAGGAAGTTTGTAGGTAGGGCTCAGCGGCTTATGCCTATAATCCCAGCACTTTGGGAGGTTGAGGCAGGAGGATCGCTTGAAGCCTGGATATCAGCCTTGGCTACAAAGTGAGACCTAACTCTACAAAAAATTAAGAAAAAAACTTAGCCAAGCATAGTGGCACGTGCCTATAGTCCTGGCTACCTGGGAGGCTGAGGCAAGAGAATCACTCAAGCCCAGGAGTTCGAAGCTGCAGTGAGACGTGATTATACCACTGCATTCCAGCCTAGGTGACAGAGCAAGACACTGTATCTAAAAAAAAAAAAAAAAAAAGTTTCTATATATTCACATATTGCCCCGATTCATTAAATCTCAGGTATTTAGCCCCTTCAAAGTTGCCGCTGACAAATGCCCTGTAAGCCTTAGCACACATGGGGTGGGCCTGGCTCTGAGCTTCACTGGGTCCCACTGTAGTGCCTGAAGAATGTCCTCACAAGAAACTGCAGATTGGTGACAGATAGGCCTGGCAGTGGCTCTAGTTTTTACTCTCATGGAAGCAAAACCCACCAGGCACTTTTTTGGCTAATGAGTTCAAGGCACCAAAATGCATTTGGAGGTGTTGGCCGTGGCAAGGCCTGCAGTGGAGCTGCCAAGGTCTGAAGATGCGGTCCCGGGTCCCCTGGCCTCTCACTGAGCAGCTATCCCATTCCCTAGTCCTCGTGTTCAGCCAGGTTTCCTCTCCTGCTCTTATGCTGTTGCCCTGAAGGCCCAGCATTCTCACTTGCAGTGTGGTGAGACTGGTTTGCAAACTCCAAAAAGCCCCGTGTCTGTCTTACTCCCACTCTTAGTTTAGCCAGAACTGCAGGGAGACAGATTTATTACTCCCATACAAACATTCCCCCACCTAATTATTCTTCCTGAGGCATTCATTACTTTCCCCAAAAAATTACTTAGAACACCCGACTGGTGTTCTATTCTCAATCTGATTTGCATCAGAGACAATGACACATTCTCAAATCAGCCTTCTGAGCAGCAGGGACAGGAGTCCTTCACTTTGATGGAGGGAGGAAGTGGATGCTTTGTGATAAATAGTAAAGCCTTTTCTCCCCAGTGCCTGTAAAATTCAACATCATTTTCACCTTGAACCCTCACATTGAAATTGCTCTCAAGGTGAAGTATGGATCCCTGGCTGACTTTCACATGCCCTTTCTAAACCTGGGGATGTTATGTGACCTCAAAAGCTCCTGCACAAGGTGAGATGACATCATTACAGACTGTAATTTCTACTGAGAACTAACACACATCTGGAAGGATGTAACTTTATGAAGCAGAAAATTAAAGCACTCACTTCAGCCTTGCCTATGCTTTACCACAGTCAGGATATACACCACTATTTTCTGAAAAGCCAAAAAAGCAAATAAGGTATTGATTGAACATAAAAGAAAAGAAAATCTGGTAGTAAATAATAAACAAGAAAGTCTGAATGCCTAGTCTGGAGGGTGAAAATAAGATCACTTTCCTCATAAGTATCACTTTACTACCTTGTACTCTTGTCCTGGGGTGCAGGGAAGTGGATTTAGTCGTTTTTAAAACAAGGACTGTGTTACAACCATAGGCAGAACATTGTTCTAGAACAGAGAAATGTACAGAAAGAAATTTGCTACAAAAAAGAATTTCTTATGATCAATTAGTCTTGGTGAATCATTTCTTACCAAAGCTACCAAATGAAATGGCTTTAGGATACTCACTCAGAAATTAAAAGGATATTTTCATTTTGCACAGCCAGGCCATTAATTCATGAATTATTTAATATAATGTTAATTTATACCGACAACTGACTATAAGCCTCAATTAAAATATCCTGAAAAACTCACTACCCATCAACCTATCTCATAATGAATGTGTCATATCCTATTTAGAAAAAATAAATGAACACCAATGCAAATGGTAATTGTATATTGTATTTTGTAAGCATCAGAATTCAGCTGGGGTGGCAATAATCAAAGTGTGGTCTTAAAGATCACAGAAACCTAACTTTTCCAGCTAGACACCAAATAGGTCTCCTGTTGTCACTTAACAATATTTATGTTTCTGGCATCATCATAAATTCCATATTCTTGTTTCTGGCATGAATTGTTTGTTCATGACAAATTTCATTTTGATCAACTTCTGATTTCTGTCCTAATGGCTAAAGGAAAAGATGGAGCAGGGGAAAAGATTTGAACTGAACCGAAGAGGTCCGTTAACTGACAAAAGAGTCAGTCTCTGACCTAGAGATGATTTTCTATAGAAAAGAAGCAGTGTAGCGTGGTGGTTAAGAGCACAAGGTTTGTCTAACTGGGTCTGAGTTTCAGCTCTTTCTTAAACGATTATGGCTGTTCTTGTTAAGAACTTGCATTACTTAGTGTAATGCTAGCTGCTGTAACAGATTCAATGCAGTATAAAGGCACAAATGTAATCATAGTTTATTTTTCACTTTTTTTTTTTTTTCCAGTTTGAGGTGAATCCTATTGGATAGCAGGTAACTCTCTCCATGCAGTGAGTCAGGAACCCAGATTTTTTCCATCTGGTGGCTCTGCATCCCTCTAGGTTCTTGTGATTCTAGCTGGTACAGGGAGAAAGAGAATGGAGAGGGCAAACCCTTTCTTCCAAGCCTTGGCTAGAATTAAGGCACATCACATCCACTGACATTCCATTGGTAAAAATGTATCATGGGATCACATCTAGGGCCAAGGGGCAGAGGGCTGGGAATGTCTCTGTCTCTCTAGCCATTTCCCAATAACAATTCCAAAACTATAAACATGGTGGAAAGGTATGAATTTTAGCAGATCGGTAGCTAAAAGGGCTGTTTATCAGAGATGACAAATTCTGTGGAAGGAAATTTTTCAGATCTTAGATTAGATTTGAGGGTAACTGAGGGATTTAAAAAAAAATAAACCAGTCATGGTGGATTAAACTTGAGAACAGTGAGATTAAATCTGAAGGAAAGTCAGTCCCAGGGGCTCATCCCTCGGCTAAGAGGAGAGGCATCATACATCAGAAGAGTAGAGTGACGTCAGTTAACAGAGGCGTCAAAAGGCAGAGTCCTAATGATTAGAGCTTCTCATTGGGCCAGTCTTCAAGGGAGGACTATCTGCTTGGTTCTGTGCTGGGGGCTACAGTTACAAGGGTGGCTGAAGTTTGCCTCTACCCTCAAAGAGGAAATAGAGAAAAATCTGTACTCAGGAGGTAGAGGAGAGCTTTTGGAGGCTAAAAGTGTGTGTGTGTGCACGCGTGTGTGTGTGACAGAGAGAGAGAGAGAGGCTCTAGTTGAATCTTTGAAGATGAAAATGTGTTGGTGTGGTCAAATTTCATTGCAAGGAATCAAACTTCTCTGCAATTGCCCCTCCTGGTCTTCCCTACCTTAATTAGCTCTCTGTACTCTGAAGTATTTAAGCAGTACCAAGGAATGGTTAAAGAAAAAGTGAGGTAACCACAGAATACAAGGTATAAATAGATGTTAAGTACAAGCATAATTATTGGATCACTGTTTCTGGTGGCAGAAATCTGAAAAGATTCTTAATGTCCATCATTAAATGGAATGGCTGAATAAGGTATGTTCCACCAACACTGGGGATTACTACAAAGGTATTAACAAGAATGACTTTGGGCCGGTCACGGTGGCTTACGCCTGTAATCTCAGCACTTTGGGAGGCCGAGGTGGGCAGATTACCTACAGTCAGGAGTTCAAGACCAGCCTGGCTAACATGGTGAAACCCAGTCTCTACTAAAAATACAAAAATTAGCCGGGTGTGGTGGTACACACCTGTAATCCCAGCCACTCGGGAGGTTGAGGGAGGAGAATTGCTTGAACCTGGGAGGTGGAGGTTGCACTAAGCTGAGATTGTGCCACTGCACTCCAGCCTAGGCAACACGGCGAGACTCTGGCTCAAAAAAAAAAAAAAAAAAAAAAAGAAAAAAAGAAAACAGTGACTTTGATCTATATGTCCTGACCTGGAAGGATGTCTATGGATAAAGCAAGCTACAGAGATCCTACCTTTGTAAAGACAAACGGAAATATAAAACCCCATGCGTGTGCATCTGTATAAGCATAGAGAAATGTGTTAGAATGCATTCCAAGTTTTAGCACTGGTATTTGGAGGAGGGAGTGGGACTTGCAATTATTAACTTTTCCCTTAAGCATCACTGTTTTGTAAATTAATCATTAATAAACAGGAAACAAAACTACAAGGATGCTTAAATCTCAGAAACTGGTAAAATTCAGAATGTTCCCACCACCTGAGCTCTGATCATTTACTTTTTATTCAACATTTATTTATTCAGTATTTCCTGGGTGTCAGGTGCCTTCATAAACATTATTCCGTCTTTATAATAATCTGAGGAGATGTTATTTACAGGTGATGAGATAAGACACAGACAGCTTTAGGAACTTGCTCAGGGTCAAATCCGTGGGAAGATGGAGTCAGCATTTGTGGTCAGTCCCTTCTGGCCTCAGAGCCTGCACACTCTCATCTACACCTCACTCTCTAAAAATGGGGAAGAGAAGCAGAACTTGATTTTTGAGGTTGGTTAGTCTAGCATTCTAAGCCGGTAAAGGTCCCAGTTTACATGTGGAAGGATGATCTACAGCAGGTAAGAATCCTGTTGGATATAATCCCAGTCCTTGCTGACAAGCGTAAGCAAAATTACTGGAAAGACTCAATCTCAAAAGAATCCCCTTAGAGAGTGACATTTCAACCACGGGCAGAGAAGGCTGAAAGGAGCACCAGTAAATTGAATGTAATTCTCCTCTGAGTATCTCAGGGCATGGTGGGAAGAACAGTTGTAGTATCAGCTAGGCTTTGACCCAGAGGTATTCTGAGAGGCCCTTTGTGGGTATAATCTCATTTTCTCTCTTTTCTTCTCCAGTTGGGAGCTTTTCGGTTATGATTATGGGCTTCACACAATTAGAAGAACTTAGAGGCCATGAATTTCTTTACAACATGCATTTCTAGCCAGAGATTGCATGGCTTAAGACACAGAGAAAATGCATTTCTAAATTTTTACTGGAACTGGCAGTTCTGGCAAGGATTTTAAAATGTAAATCTTTTGTGGTGGGCTGAGTTTTAGCCCCAGGGCTCCAGGTTGTGAGTGCCACCACAGGAGGTTCAGAAGGCCACACTACCTTCTCTTGCTTGGACACAGGCATTTTCCATAGCACTCTTTCCAGCTCTGCTCTCCCCACAGATTGCAAACTAATAGGAATATAATATTTTTTAATTAGAAAAAAACTAGATACTTAGAAACATGGTTTAACAAAGCTAAAGAAAAGAAGAAAGTGGAAGGCAATGGTTCTCAACATGAGAATCTCCTGGAGACCTTTAAATGCCTCAGTGCCCAGGCTATACCGCAGACCATTTAAGTCAGTCCATGGGGGCGGGACCCAGGCACCAGTGGTTTCTAAAGCTCTCCAGGTGGCTCCACTGTGCAGCTAGAGACAGGAGCCACTGGCTCACTGACCACCATTATCACCCAGTAGAAGCAGCGACGACGGTCCAGCAGCTGTGCTTGGATTCACAGGGCTGGGATCACCCCAGGAGATCCCTGACAGCTGGTGTGGGAATTCAGGGCCCAGTTAGAGACCTTTGGGCAGCCTAGGGCCCCACTCTTAAGCTCAGTAGCGAGCAGCAACCTGTCCTCCTCAACAGCCAACTCACGAAAACCAAAATATATTTATGAACTGTGTTCTTTTTCTATTCTAAATGGAAATAACTTGCTTAAGGCCCATAAAAAATGACTAGTGTTACAATTTAAGATTACCTATTTTGCGAAACAGAAGGCTGTCTAGGAACATTGGCAAATCTTTTTAATTTCTTACAATACTTAGGATCTGAGTATTTTTGAGAAAGGAAAATGGAGACAGTTGTCTAAAGTTCTGTCTTCAGATTACATCATGGACCTTGGAGTGAAACCAGGTGGTCTGTGGGTGGTTCTGGAATGTTGAATTGTTCATCTTTGCTTTAGCTTATGGTTCCCTAATCACTACATGAATATTAGCTAATTAAATCTATTTTCTGAAACTCTCCACTTATTAAGAAACAGTCTGTAACTGCTTTAGACTTCGTTCGAATCTTCTTTCATGAGACCAACAGAATGGTTAAAAATTTGAAAACAGCAACAACGGGCCTTGGAGAAAGAGTAAATGCAAGCATCATTCATTCACGTGGTGAATTTAGTAAAGGGAGTTTGATACAATCATAGTGCCCTAACAAGACAAGCAGCTATTAAATACTAACGTGCTACAATTCCAGATGGATCACTTAAGCAGTAACAGAAGTGCGGGCTCTGATGCTACTGACCTTTGGTGTTCTTTGGATCACTCTCTCACACACACATACTCACAGACACGCACTCACACTCATAATTTTCTGGGCAATTTGCCACCTTGTGTGTCCTCTAGAGCAATTAGTTTTTTCACTGACAAAAGTTTCCTGGTGGGGAATTTAGTTGGAGAGGGGTTAAGCCAGTATAAGGCTTGCTAGTGAGCAAAAAGACATATCATATGAAACAAAGTTTTAATTTTTATTTTACATATTTATACATAAAACTTTCAAGGAACCCTCTGAATCCAACAGAATGTTAATAGCACATCTAAAAAGGAACTTCAGGTAGTCAACATTCACAAAATGTTGAAAACTGAGTAAAATATACATATTACGGAGAGCTACAACTTTACTACGAGGCAGGCATGTATTTTTTGACTTGTATAGCACCGTCATTTACAGTTCTTTAAAACTACAGTGAAGAATGAAAAGTAGTCAATGGGAAAATACTGTTCCAACTTAAAATCTCTAAACAAATAAAAATAAAGTTAAAACTACTCTCTTTTATTAACCGTGATTTGTGGTGGTGTCAGTACTGTACATTTTTTGTAACAATATTTTATTAAAATGCCTGATATTAAGTGGCACAAGTAAAAAATTAAAATAAATTAAGAAGCAAAGGCCAATCACTGGACATTAAGCTTCAGACATTATCAATGACTAACACTGATATTTGTTTGTTTCTGCACCACCTTTAGCAACAGCATTTTTACAACCACAGAAGCAAAATAAATTCTAGCTTGTTCTCTGGTTGAATGGCTTCTTTTCACTTTGCAGGCATTTTCTCTGCCATGTGCTTCTGCTGACTTTCAGCATGTCTGTAAAATAATTAATACAATTATTTAGCATTATGTAGAAAGATCCAAACTGCTTTTCAATCAATAGCTACAGCATCCTGCAAACTGAAGTTCAGAGTTACTGACAGTGAAATACATGAGAATCAAGAAAAAGTACGTTATTCAAACTCTTTGAACTCTGATTTGAACTCTTTTATTTTTACATTTTGTGTATGATTCCTTTTATTTAGTAAGCCACTGGATGAACCTGAGACTTATAGACATTACTACTTTTAAGAAGAAAAGTTATGTTTGAAAATGAAAAGAAATAAACATCTGGGATACTTTTATCAACAAATATTAAATATGTGTCTTCCATGGGCCTCGATACTGGGGATTTGATGGTAAGCAAGACAATGAGGTCTTTGTTCTCATAGGGAATATGTTCCAGTGGAGAGAGACAGGAAAGGAATAAATAGCAAACAAGGAAGTAACAGATGGAAATAAGCATGAAGCCAAAAGTCGAAACAAGGTGTTCTGATGAGAGTAACTGAGTGACTACTTATATCTAAGGACACATGCAGACACAGACCTAGATATTAACTAAGACTCCTGACAGAAACCTGGAGCCAAAAATCTAATTCACTCCTGCAAAAGCCAATGTCTAACAAATGGCAGGTCTTCATGGATGTAAAGATATTCCATGTTTGCATATTTTTCCCCCCAATTAATCCTAAGGGCATGGTCTTGGCAGTGAGGATAGGGTGAGTCTTCTTACTTATCAAGCTCTATTATGGGCCAGGTCTGGTGGCTCACGCCTGTAATTCCAGCACCCTGGGAGGTGAGGCTGGTGGATCACGCGAGGTCAGGAGTGTCAGACCAGCCTGACCAACATGGTAAAACCCTGTCTTTACTGAAAATACAAAAATTAGCTGGGCATGGTGGTGTGTGCCTGTAATCCCAGCTATTCAGGAGGCTGAGGCAGGAAAATTGCTTGAACCCGGGAGGCCGTGGTTCCAGTGAGCCGAGACCACGCCATTGCACTCCAGCCTGGGTGACAAGAGTGAAACTCCATCTCAAAAAACAAACAAACAAACAAACAAAACCAAAACAAGCTTTATTATGACCTGTGAACCCAAAAATAGGCCAGTGAAGCAGCTAGACAGTGGGGCAGAGGGGGAGGAGTGTGACCAAGCTGTTTACATCACTTGAATGGTCATTTCTCAGAGAACGATGGGGTTTGAAGGCTGCAAAAGACAATGGTTTTAAAGGACAATTTTAGGAAATGATAAATTTGGCAAGAGAAAAACATCTAGGGCTGTGGATTCCAGCTATAATCAAAGGTTTAGGCATAGTTTGTGTGCTGCCTGGACTTCAGTAGTCAGTGATGTCAAGTTGAACTCACTGGTTTTATGCAGAGGGTGTCATATCAGGGAAGGCAAACTATAAATACTTTCAGAAACAGGGGAGTGACAAGAGTGTCCTTGCCACACTCAGCAGCCCATCAATAAATGGCACTATTCAACTAACATTAAAGGTACTCAGGAAAAAGTACCTTATCAATAGCTTTCCATTCCTTAAAAAATTTGTCCCCTTTAGCAGAACATCTCATGGCCCTGTTGATGTGTAACAAGAATCAAACATTTTCATAACTAACTCATATGCCTCACTTAAGCAAATCCAGATCAAGATATTTTGACGCCTAGTGAACTTGATTCCACTGTAGCTAATTACATTACAGTTCTCACAGCAATTTTAAAATATACTACTCTGTACATGTACATGCACACACACACTCCTATGCACATGCACACACATACATCAAAATGTTTTCCAAGAAGGAAAGCAGAACAGATGGCACACAACTTCAGAAAATATTGAAAGTTGGGTAATTTTTTGAGACATAAATAAAATAGTGAATTTCATTAAAATTTTAAACAAAGGAGGGAAAGAGTTTCAGTCCATAAAACTAAAAGGTTCTTATCAGCAAGTTATATAAGAGTCCCTATTAGGATTTGTTTCACTGAAGCCCCACCAGAACTCTTTCTTTTTTTTTAAATCAACAATTGCTATTGAGGGCTTACTATGTGCCCAGCAGGCCCTGTGCTAGGCTCTGGGGACACAGTAATGAATGAAAATGACCTCACCTCTGTTTTCAGGGAATTCATAGTCAGGTGGGGAGAGACAGCAGACAAAGGAAACACAGTGTCATAAGGCTCCACATGACAGAGATGAGATGCTGTTAGGAACACTGAGGAGAAGGTCTTAACACAGTCTTATGATCAAAAGCAGGTCATATAATTGCTGGTGCTGTTTTGTAGACGCACCACATGGCTGTTCATGTGCTGGAAACATGCCAGCATGGAATGACCCTGACACGCCAGGGTCAACTCCCCTGGGAATAGTCCTGATTTACATGGAGGTGTAATAAGTTTAATGCACTGACAATCCACACGAGAGGAGAATGAATGCTAAAGAGCCAAGTGTTTGGAGGTCAGGGAGGGCTTCTCCAAAGAAGCATCATCTAAACCTGTGGTTCTCAAATTTGGCTGTGCATGAGAATTATCTAGGAGCTTTAAAAAATTTCTCATGCCCAGGCTAGCCCACAAGAATAATTAAATAGGAATATCTGGGGTAGGATCCAGGCATCATTATTTTATAAGCCTCTCCACATGGTTGTGTTGTGCAACCCAAATTGAGAACTACTGAGGAACGGACATCTGGAATAGTAGGAGTTGTACAGGTAAAGGGAAGAGGTGGGCCACATGTCCCAGCAGTCCCCACAGCTACCCTCCGCCTTCTGAGATCTGGCTGCAGGACTCTGGGGCTGCTGCCTTTAGGGATGTTTAAGTATCCTCAGGTCCCTCCAATGAGGAAAGTTACTTTTCTGCAGCCAAGAGCAGTTGTAGAAGCTTCTTCTCACCAAGAGAAAGGCTAGGCAAGGACATCATGTCCCTGGGGCCCATGGTAGGACTGCCCCAATTCAAAGGATGCCACCAACACCTTTAAATTAGTGACTCCTCTCCTTTTAACGCCATGGTTTTGCCTGCCCTGTTTCCGATGGTCACACCATCTGAAAGTTCCAAAAACATACACTGCAAACCTAAGTATTAGCCTAACACTTAGAGAGAAGAGGCGGGGCCTCTCACCATCCTCCTTGCCAAAAAGAAATGCCAATACTATTTTGAGAGACAGAGAAAAGATCTCTGCTGTCACAGGTAAATCATAGTTTACAAGAGTTTATATATTTTTCAAAAAAAATGTAGGTCCTGATTGTATATTTTACCATTGAGTTCCCATAATCTTAACACCTGCGTGCAAACTTCTTGAACTAACAAAAAAGGGATGTTTTATAATTGCTGGTGGTGTAGTGCCCGAATACATCTTTAGACGGCAATAATATTATTTGAGTGTTATTGTGATGTTTCAGATGCAGGCAAATATGTTCAAAGAGTATGAGAAGGCTTACTGTTTCATTTTGTTTTTGGCTAGGGATAGGGGAATATAATATGTAAAACATACAAAACAGTGCTGCCGGTAACTCTTAAAAAAGAAAGCTTAAACATATTTTTCCAGCATTTTGCTACTAAAACTATTTTTTATATCATTGCATCATCATTAGACAATTATTTTACCCAGCATTACACGTTGAGATGAGGTCCTATGGTAGGTGCTGGGAGCATTATTATCACTATATATGTTTTCAAGTTTCTCTGGGATTGTTGTAGATCATGTGGTTAACTCCTTACATCATTGTGACAAGAGGTATTCCTTCTTTGGAGAGCCTTCTACTCTCTAAATACTATTTCTGGGATTAATAGCAATTACTGTCTCTTGGTTTAAAGATTCCATATGGACCGTCTCAGAAAAGACGCCATAGTAAATATGTGCTCATAGGAATGTTTACAGCATTCCATGTACTTTATATGCTTACAGTGATATGCTTTACTGCAAGGAAATCTGCAAAATGCAAAATTTTGACCAGCATTAGCCTAGTTTCCTTGTCCCCTAGGAAGGGAAGCATTCTTTTTACCTCTTTAAAAAGAGGAAGTTGGAGCAAAGCCCAGCTAAAAACTCAAGTCCTGGAGTTTCCCTACGGTGAGAACAATCTGGTGGCACTGTGGCTGCCGAGAGATGCCAGTGTCCCTGCCTTCTGGACATGGCAGAGGCGATCAAGAACTGGATCATATAAGAGCTTGTGCTTTGGAGAACTCATCACATGGCTACTTGTGCTGGAAACATGCCAGCATGACATGGCTTATGCCCAGCTTCCCAGGGGACAGTCCTTCAAGGTAAAGTCCTCCAAGACCAGAACTACTGACCTGATTTAGGTGGAGATTTGAGAAGTAATGCACTGACAATTCATCACAAGTGAGGGATGCTTGCTAACAAGCATGCATTTGGTAGGGACAATGGAATTCTGCTTCTCCTCCATCTGAACAGCTGGCACCAGCAAAGGCAAGGTGAGTTATTCATGGAAGTAGAGGAAGAAGTTCTCTAGAGCTAGTTTTTGCCTAATGCTTAGATTTCAGACCACCCTGGGCTTCTTTTCTTCTTTGGCAAGAGTGAAGCCACACTGACCTGGTCAAGTCTTCGATGTCCACCAGCATGGCATCCTGCTCTGTGTGCAGCTCATCTCGGATGAGAAGCAGCTGGACCAACTCTTCATTCAAGCCTGCGGCAAATACAAGAGCATTTAAAAACAGATAAAACTGCCTCCAAGTCAGAATGTGTAACTATTTACAAACCAGTATACACACAAACAGCTACAAATAATAGGAAAGATATTTTTGTAAAAGGTTAGACTTCTTATGTTGCAGAAACATGTCTAATTTGCATAATTATAGAGGTGTGGGAAGAAAAGGAGTCAAGTAGGAACTATTTCCAATTACCTTCATATTAAGGTGGGAAAATAAATGTTAGCTGTTAGGAGACTAGCTTGTTAGAAAAAGCAGGTTTTGTTTTGAAGAAATGTGAACAACAAAGCCTGGAGCACATTAAGTTTTCCATCCTTCAGCTTCAGGACACTCCCCTCACACTGACAGTCAGGAGGGCCTCGAGGCCTGACTACTACATCAGTTGCCGGCTAAAAGGAAGATATGCCAGGCGTGCTCAAAGCCTTCACACGGCTCTAGGAAAGGAGAAGCCCTAGGTGCAGGTTGTTTTAGGAGAAAGTATTATCTGAAGATATTGGAAAGTCAGATTTGTAATATAGTTAGATATGCAAGACCTGAAGAAATAACCCCTGAAATTTCTAAACAACAGGGTGCCAAGGAAAATATTACTTAAGACTTTTTCTTTCTTTCTTTCTTTTTCCTTCCTTCCTTCCTTCCTTCCTTCCTTCCTTCCTTCCTTCCTTCCTTCCTTCCTTTCTTTTTTCTTTCTTTCTTTCTTCTTTCTTTTCTTTCTTTCTTTTCCTTTCTCTCTCTCTCTCTTTCTTTCCCTCCCTCCCTCCCTCCCTCCCTCCCTCCCTCCCTCCCTCCCTCCCTTCCTTCCTTCCTTCCTTCCTTCCTTCCTTCCTTCCTTCCTTCGTTCTCTTTCTCTCCTCTCTTTCTCTCTCCCTCTCTCTTTCTCTCTCTCTCTTTCTCTCTTTCTTTCTGTTTGAAACGGAGTCTCACTCTGCCGCCTAGGCTGGAGTGCAGTCGCGCGATCTCGGCTCATTGCAACCTCCACCTCTCTCTCTCTCTCTCTTTTTGAAATGGAGTCTCACTCTGCCGCCCAGGCTGGAGTGCAGTGGCGCGATCTCGGCTCATTGCAACCTCCACCTCTCTCTCTTTCCTTCCTTCCTTCCTTCCTTCCTTCCTTCCTTCCTTCCTTCCTTCCTTCCTTCCTTCCTTCCTTCTTTCCTTCCTTCCTTCAAAGACAGGGTTTAGGCTTGCTAGCCAGGATGGTCTTGATCCCCTGACCTCGTGATCTGCCCGCCTCGGTCTCCCAAAGTGCTGGGATTACAGGCGTGAACCATTGTACTCGGGCCCAAAATATTTCTAATCTTTCTGAAATCAGTGCACTGGGTTAATTGGACTCCTGCCACTGAAAAACATGAACAAGCAAAAGCTCTCTCTTGCTTTTTCCCTCAGAGAAGCTAAGCATTACAGCTGCAGGTCCCAGACACATGGAAGACGGTACCCATCTAGCAAGAGCTCTAGGCAGGGAAACAAAAGATAGAATGGGGGTGATCAGACAGGTCCCCCTTGGAAATGCTTTTAGATATCCTGACTTCAAATGATGCATTTATCTGCCTTTAGGTCAAACTGGTTTCCAATTTTAAAAGGAGAGCCAACCAAAAAAAAAATCACACAAAGAGGTCTAAAATTTCATCTGTTCCTGAAAAGGACTAGATGGCAATTTTAGCGTTTAAAAGTCTAAGGAAGATGTTTTCGTGGTAAAACATCAGAAAGCGCTTTCAGTATTTGAAAGAATAACAACTCTAGTAATTAATTTTCAACTAAAATCAAAATGTAGTTGTAGAATTTTTAAAAAACCCTGTGAATCTACGGTTTCTTAATCAAAATGTTTGACTCGTTCCCTTCATTTTAGAACAATATTCCATGTGTTAACTTGGCACTGAATGTATCCAATTTTTTATTTGGATCTTGTGGAAAAATTTCATTTTTTCCAGTGTACACTTGGGTAGCCTTTTATACTATCACTTAGTAGAGTGTCTACATATCTGAACCCTTAATGCATAGAATTTTTTTTCCAATATGAAGTTTTAAGCTTTTTCTTATGGAAAATTTTCAAACTGTTACAAAAGCAGAGAAAATGGTTTAATGCTTTTCCATGTATCTAACTAGCTTTAACAATTTTGAACTCATGGCCAAGCTTGGATCATTTCTCCGACTTCTACTGGATTATTTTAAAGCAAATTCCAACCATCACATTATTTTATCTGTAAATGCTTTAGTATGTATGTCTAAAAGACAGGGGCTTTTCTTTTCTTTTCTTTTTTAGAGATGGAGTCTCGCTGTGTTACCCAGGCTGGAGTGCAGTGGCGCAATCTCGGCTCACTGCAAGCTCCACCTCCTAGGTTCATGCCATTCTCTTGCCTCAGCCTCCTGAGTAGGTGGGACTACAGACGTCCGCCACCATGCCTGGCTAATTTTTTGTATTTTTAATAGAGATGGGGTTTCACCGTGTTAGCCAGGATGGTCTCGACCTCCTGACCTCAGGATCCGCCCACCTCAGCCTCCCAAAGTGCTGGGATTATAGGCGTGAGCCACCGGGCCTGGTCGGCTTTTCTTTTTTAAATTCACATAACTACTCACCTTTATCACACCTAAGATAAATCAATCTTTACTAAAACATTCAGTTAGTATTCAAATTTCCCTGTTTGGCTCATAAATGCTCTTTTCTTTTTATAGTTGGTTTATCTGAATGCATTTGGTTGGCATATCTCTTGAATTTCTTTTAATCTGTAATATCATATAATTATACAGACTCATTCCTCCCTGGGGCTGAAGAGATTGTGAATTTATCTGGCTTAACCAAACTGCCTAAGTGAGAATGTTCTCTCTTTCATCAGATCAAGCAAACTGCCTATTCTCTGCATGACCAATCACCTTGAGTGAGCACCACTCACCATTCCCTGTGGCCACTTCTGTTAAAGGTCTTTCTTTATTCTGGGGAGAAAAGTCCGTATTTTGTCACCCTGTAATTTTCACATATTGGTTCCACACACTTCTACCATCTGGAGTCCCAGGAAATGTGTCTAATTTAATTTTATTGATGATGATGATACCTATGATGAATGTGTATACAACTAAAGTAGAAAGTATACTTGTACAGCAAATGACTTGTAACTACTGAATTGTGTTCCAGAAACAGGTGTTGTAAGTCAGGTACATGCACTGTGCTAGGAGTTGGGGATTTAAAATAAATAAAAGGGACCTGTAACTATTGTGAAACTTTAAAAATTCTTAAAGCTTCTGAACATTTTACAGCTAAAACAAATAACAACAACAAAAAAGAGCCTTGCAATTCTCTTATTTTCGTTGCAATCACACAGGAACCCAATGAAATGTTGTACGAAAAAACTGGACCAAGGAAGTAGCACTATTCCATGATGTTTTACATTGAATACCCTATTTTCAAGCGTATCTTACACTTACTTTCTATCTGGGAATGGAGATCATTGACTATCACTTGTAGCTGCCCAATAGTCATGTCTCTCAGGTCGGTGGGTTTTAAACTTCTTTTCATCAAGCATTCACTTATATGAGGCATGTGTGGCAGCTGAAGATACAAAGGGGAAGAAATGGAGGAGTGAATAGAGCCACAAACACACTGAACGTAAGACCCAGTTTTCTCTTAAAAGACTCACTCATCCACCCACTGCAATCCAGTGATTAAAAGCTTTCCCAGGCTGTGTCTTTCCCAGTGTGGGGCCCTACATCCACACTACATTACCTAATATGCAATTGGCATCAAAGCACAACACTCCCAGCATCAAAAGCTTTATGACTGGTTGTGAGTCAATGTTATAGCCACAAATGAATTACCAAGGAATATCAATAATATCGATGACATGGAAAAAATTAGTATCAGCTACTATTTAATAATTTATACCATGCTACAAGTACTGTGCTATGTGCTTTGAATACTTTATCTCACTGAATCCTCACAATCATACTCTGACACGGGCATTATCATCCCCATTTTATAGATGAGAAAACTGAGACTTAAGTAACTTGCTTAGAACTTCATAACAGGTCAATGGCAGAGCTAGACTTAAACTCCAAAGTCCAGGACTCCTGTTCACTATGCTATATTGTTTTCATTGAAACATTAGAATAAGAATTATAGCAATAGTAAGTTTGCCAGGACCAGTAGGTTCTTAGACTGAGATTGCTTTAAAGGAATTTAAATATTCCCATGACAGCTAATATTGTTCCTAAGAAACAGTAGATATCAATCAAGAGCAAACTTTACTTTCGTGAAATCTATTGCTTATGTATTTTTCAGCGCTACAGTAGGAAGGAAAAAGAAACAAACTTAATCATTTCTCAGTGACAAGACTTTTTACAAACTGCCTTAGAGAAACCCAAGTTTGCATAATTCTGGGAAAGGACTGGGACAGTGTCAACCATTTCTGGCCCCCAAACTCTTTCTTGCATTTCAGCTTTTGCTGCTTACAAGATCAGCGACGGGAGACTTTTTCCTGTTCTGTTTCTCCACTTCTACTTGCATTTTGGCCATTGGTTTGGCCATGGCAAGGGCCATTTTGGCTTCAGCTTGCAATTTCTTTTGCCTTGTAAGGAAGTCCATGTCATCCAAGGATTCAGACTCCTCTTCAGTAGTGTCTCTATCAGAATAGGAAGAACTCTGTTTGCTCTGTAAAGGGAAAAGGAGCAGCCTGAGCCTTCCATGCATGCCAGCTAGCATCCACTTAGAGATGGGCTAAAATACCCTCTGAGCCTTCTCCCAGAGCAGCTCAGAGTTTCCTCCATCAATGTGACTTGCTGCTTGAGTTGATAAATCTCAAGTAACATAAAAAGGGTCTAGTTTAAAATAGATTTTAGCATAAACAGAAATACCAGTATAGTTAATAATGGGAAATATATTTGTAACAACCTTGAAATATGTCTTTGATTCGTGGCCTCAAAACTTTCCTGAAGTGACCAGACATAAGAAAATATTGACTCAGAGCCAAGGCCCTACGTAGGTTCTTTGAGTGGACAGGATCTCAGGTATCCAATGATGTTCTGATGTCGCATTGTACTCAATGACAACAGTTTCCTCTTTGTTGGTCTTTGGTAAAAAAGGCTATAGACAGACCTCACAGAGAGGAAATAATACCAGCAACAGGCACCCAAGATTATTCAGTCAACTTCTGTAATGTGAAGGAAAGACATGAGCTCATATTTCTAAGCCCAATAGGGAAGAACTGGATTTAGCTTATTTTCTCTTTATAATTTTTAGAGCATATCTAATTTCTCTCTCTCTCTGATATGGTTTGGCTGTGTACTCACCCAAATCTCATCCTGAATTGTAACTCCCACAATTCCCATGTGTCATGGTAGGAACCCAGTGGGAGGTAATTGAATTATGGGGGTCAGTCTTTCCTGCACTGTTCTTATGAGAGTGAATGAGTCTCACCAGATCCGATGGTTTTAAAAATGTAACATGTGACTTGCTCCTCCTTGCCTTCTGCCATGATTGCAAGGCCTCATTAGCCATGTGGAACTGGCTAAGTCTATTAAACCTCTTTCTTTCGTAAATTGCCCAGTCTCGGATATGTCTTTATCAGCAACATGAAAATGAACTACACCCTCTCTCTCGTTAGAGACAGGATCTCACTATGCTGCCCAGGCTGGAGTGCAGTGGTGTCATCATAGCTCACTGCAGCCTTGAACTCCTAGCTCAGGTGATCCTCCCGCCTCAGCCTCCTGAGTAGCTAGGACTATAGGCACCATGATCAGCTAATGTTTGTATCTTTTATAGAGACAGGGTTTTGCCATGTTGCCCAGGCTGGTGATTTCCGTAATGGTTTAACATGAAAATAGTTATTAGCTTTAAGAAAGCTTATATATCTCTATTTTATTACAACTTTGACTTTTTAATCATTGTCAAATTTTAGGAGCATGCAATTCCAAGAAACTTTTCTTTTTTAATCTCTGAAATGTTTGTTCCTGATTCACAACAGAAAAGAAGCTAAATGGCCAGGAAATCACAACACCGAACTTCAGCTGGTGCTGTTTGGACTCACCATGGGAGACAAGGGGGTGTCCAAGCTGGTTTCAGTCTTACTGTCATCAGCATCACTGTCCTTATCACTGCCACTGTCGTTGACAAAGCATATCTGCAAGTTCATCCCACTCTGCAGTCTGGGCAGAAACAAACAGGACACTAGTTCTAGTTAGCTATTGGTTATTTGGCTTCAGCCAATAGAACTGTCTGATTTTGCTAACAGAGAGCAGTCTTATGTGTCCTTCACATGGAGACGTGAGCAACCAATATTATTCTCCACGTATAAATAACTCTTAGTAGAGGATTTTCCAACGTTCTGTGAGTTTTTTCCTCGCCAGTTTCATGGTAAGTGAAAAATAATTTAAGGCCACATGTTAGAGCACCCAGCACAATACCAAATAGATAGTTGGCACACAATAAAAATGTGTTGAGTCTTTGAGTTTACAGTCCTGTCAATCAAGATGAATGGGGTCCTCAGGCAAATAAGGCTGTGTGGTGTCACCTAGAGTCCCGTCCCAGGGGACAATCAAAGACTCTCTCACTGGAGCCGCATCCCAAGGCCACAACTCTCTGAAGAAAGACTCCTTTTCTCCCAAATAGACAGAATAGGGTCATCTGAAGGAAATCTTTAAGGCAGTTGCCAAAAGTCAACCGAGGGAGCTCATTTATATCCTTGAGAAAGAAAAACACCGCACGTTCACACTTAAAAACATGTAAGGAAGCCCCAAACCCAGGCAGGAAGGTGCAGCCTTAGAACACAGCAAGGTTCTGCAGACCGCCTCCTGCACACAGAACCTCGGGGACAGAGACCTCTGGGAAGCCATTATATGTGTAGTGAATCCTGAAACTCCAGGGCTGATGTTGTTGGAAGCACAGTCACAAAGGGTAACCTCACCATGTAGCTGCCACTCGCAGGCCAGACTGCAAAGCCAACTTTTTGTCCTAACCTTCTTTTGAAGTTGAACACATTTCAATACTGTTTGGCGATAAAGTGTTTTTAAAGAAATAGTTTTCCTAGCATCCCTAGTAGCCCTAGTCTCTGTTTAAGCTTAGGGAAAGAAAAGGCAAAGGAGGTTCCTACACAAGAAGAGATCCCAAGGAAGGTGAGGTTTAGGGCAGAGGACGCTGCCAGGTTTAGGTCGGAGGACGCCGAATTTCTCTGGCATTATTACTGTCATAGGGAGAAATGTCAAGAACAACTTACCTGAGATTTGACTTTTCAATTCCAATGGTAGGAATGCTTTGTAGAAATCGCTCAGATCACTCATTTAAAGTGCTTCTTTTATTGAACACAACACAGAACCCAGAAAAAGAAAATCTGATTTAACACAGGAACCACAATTGTTATGGGTATGCGCTGCCACCTATTGTTAAATTCTATAATTACTGAAAATCCCAGCTTAAAAACCCTGGTAAGAAAATGCAGCCGTTCCCTCAGTCTGCCCAGCTCTATTCACTCCCTACCCTCAAGGCACAGGCAAGGGGAGCCAGGCACAGAGCTAGGGCTTAGAAAGCAATACACCCCACTCTGAACATCTGAAGGTGTTTGGAGTGAGCTGAACTTAGGTTCTGAATCCTTACTTCTTTCTCCAGGCACATTACAAAAGCTCTATGACCCTCAGTTTCCTCATCTGTAAAATGGGTTGAATAGTAGCAAACCCAGTGTTATGCAGGAAGGATTAAAATAGTTCATTCAGAGCTTAGTGCAGGGCAAGTGACCTGCACATGTGAGTTGCTCTCCATTCTCTATTTGTTGAAAGTCTAAACAAAAGGAACAGAATTTTAGAGGTGAAGTGACTCTCTAAAGTCACTTACTCTAATACCGCTTGTCCTGTCACAATAATCCCTGATGTAGAATCAACTCTCTGAGACGACACATTGTCTATTAGGCAGTTTGCTCTTCTATTGAGCTGGGATTTGCCGCCTTTTTACTTTTATCCATTGGATATACATACATACCTACATAAACACAAACACACACACACACACACACACACACACACATATATATATACATATATATATATTTTTTTTTTCCTGGAGAAATCTAATATGTTCAGGTTACCCTTTGATTCCATGCAGGTTTAGAAATTTTAATGTCTGTTAGTCTAAAAAAATAAACTCAACCCCCTTTTAATAATAATACTCAAGATCTATGGGTTGGAAGATGGTGGGAAAAAAAACTGTTAGCAAATTAAAAACAGACACATTTTAAAGACAAATCCTAATTTGAATCTAGGATTACGTAGCATTTTCTATTTATTGAATAAAGTCTTGAGAAGAAGGGTCTGGCTACTGGATACACAGATTATAAAAATATAAAATAACCCACAATACAAAATACAAAGCAAAATAAAGTTTACAATGTCCAGAGATATATATTTTCACTCACAAGAAGTTTGATCATAAGTTCTATTGTTCTGCTGCTACGCTGACTTCTTTTTGAAGGATTAACCCAGACTTAAACATCCCATACAGTCTAACTCAGGAAAGAAAAAAAAAAAAAAGTTGGGGGAGATTTAGTAGTCTGTGTAAAATAAAAAAAACGCCGCAGGTAGAAATTCAGAAAATCGCCTTAGAACCACATTATCCCCATGGGAAAGTGAAGAGAGCTTCTTATAGGGTGAGACATAATTCCTTATAGTGGTAATCACCAAGAATGTTACTCTCAGGAAAAGGAAATTATATGACATAACAGCTAATGGTTCAGAGGGGATTTTAGTAAAGACATCTTAAAACGAGCTCAGGTTTCAAGAAGGATTTGTTTGCCGTTAGCCTTTAAGCGGGTTTTAAGAAGAAGTCAGCTCTCAGTGAAACTCAACCACAGCTCCCAAGCAGCCTGAATGGATGAGTGGGGCCACCTGGTGCTGCTGAAGGCCTCTGGGCCCAGGGTGGAAGAACAAATAACCCCTGTTCCAGGACCCTGCCCACCCTAGGAGACATAGCTGTTCTTGAGGCTCACATCTGAAAACCGAAGTTCCCTGGGCCTCTGTCCCTCACACTGCAGTGCATCTGGCTGCCCTCATAACCAGTCTTGCAAAATTCAGGCTGCAGGGGGCCTAATTTACTTAGATCTCTCAAGTACAGTCTGAGGTGAAAACAAAACACGATCCTCATCTTGTTAATTAGAGATATAATTTCAAGGTATCCAATTCAAGGTTACTTGATGTTTCAAGTGGCATTTACCAGAGCACTGTGCAAAGACTGCTGGAAGTCAGCCTTGCCTGTCGATTTCATTTCTGAAAGGTCTGTCCTGGTTATCCCAGAAAGCTCTTCTCCCTTACATACCACAAAGCAATCAAAACCAACGTTGCTGCCCAGAGCTACTGACAGGGAGCACCAGGGGTCTGGAAAGAGGGTGTCCTCGATGGAGAATGCCCAGAAACATGAAGAGCTAAAGACTACGTATGTCTTCTGGACATCTCAGTGTGAGCAGGAGTGGCCTCTGTGTGACAGTGCTTACTGGCCAGGAGCAGGAGGGCACTTGGTCGGGAGGCTGCACAGCAACCTCGTCTGCTTGGCATTTACAGCGAGGAAGGCTGCTATTTAGAAAACACTGGTGCTGACTTCCAACTACTGTTACCAGGGATACTATTAAAATATGCACAGGAATTGAGAAGATGGCAGAGATGAAAAGTTTTTAACTAGGAAGAGAAGATCTCAAAAACTCAGCCAAGTGGTAATATGATTTTGTATAAAGGTAACTTTTATTTCAAAATACAGGGACAAGAGCAGTTTATTCCCTAAGAGAAACAATGCCGTGGCCCTGAAGTTTGCTGGTGACTGCTAGAGGAGCAATGGTCATTGTGAATCGGGACTTTGTTCTTGGCTTTGGGTTGTAGTGACCGGGATTGGGCTGGTCTGAGACCAGCTCTGAAGCCTGGAACTACTTGCTTTTTTTCTGATATTAGGAAGGGGAATCTCCCAGCACCTGCTTAGACCACTAGTATCTACGTATAAATGTTCAAGATTGATTGGTAAGATTTTTATCCCCCTGTCCACAGCACGTTGGTTCACTTTACTTGAACTGTTGCATTGAATTTTAAAGTATGTTCACTTACATTCTCTCCTGGGGCTGTGGATTACAGGCAAGATATACTTACTCAGAGAAGTCAAATGACTTGCCCCAGACCTGCGACAACCTCTTTATAAAAATGGTCTCAATTCTTCCTCTCCTTATACCCATCTCCTCTGTAATGTGACTCTGCAGCTTCTCCCATTGAGAAGTGGAGTCTACTTCCCTAGCCCTGGGCTGGCCTTGGAACTCATCTTTGCCAGTAGAATGCAGAGGAAGTTCCAATTTCCCCCTCAGGGAGCCCTGCCACCACCCTCAGAACAGGTCCAGGCTAGCCTGCTGGCGGTGTAATGTTGTAGCACAGAGCTCACTTTGTAGCACAGAGCTCAAATGGCAGTTGTCTCAACTGAAGCCCTAGACAGGTGTGAGAGCCCAGCCAAGAGCAGTAAATACACCTTGCCAACCTGTAGCTGACCGGAGATGATTGAGTAAGCCTGTCCCAGCTCAGGTCAGATCAGAACCACCCAGCTGACCTATAGGATCCTAAGGAGAAATAAAGGTTGATCATTGTATGCTACTGATGTGGGTGGCTTTTTAAAAAAATTATGCATCATCATTGTGGCAATAGGTAACTGGTACAGGTTCACAAAGCAAAAGGCTACAGGCTGGACTTCTGATTTCAGAATCCGGTGGCCTTTCCCTTATACTACACTTAGCCTCAGGTTTGAATTTATTAGATCCTTTCTGTATCTGGCAATATAATTTTAAAGGAAATATGCCTCCTATACTTGCTTATAATTTCAAGGCAATTGTATGGTTTTCCTTAGGAAACAGAATGAAAGGGAACGCCCCATAGGCCAGGGATTTCAAACATGCATTGCTCATTATCTGCCTACAACCAGTGTGGCTCGAGGGCCTTTGGCCCTGCTATGCCATTCATTACTCAGTATCCCCAACTAGTTTGTGGCTGGGTCATTAAAATACATTATTTCCATTTATTTTAAAGGATGTTTGATGCATGATTTCAAGATTTTATATATAATGAAAAATTGCCCATAGTTTTATACAATATCTTTTTCTGTTTCATGAGAATTTCAAAAGTGATGAAACATAAAATATGGATTGCAACTATTCAAGTAGCTATAAACACATTTCATTTTTCTGAGAATCTGTCATGAAGAAAGAATGTGAGAACAACTGAGGTTTGGGTAAGCTTTAGACATACTGCACGTGTGATGGTGTCTCTATAGAATGTGTTCAGTTAGGTTAAAATGACGTACTGCTACTCCTTGTAAATTGTAAAATAGTCTTCCCATCCTGCAAACTCTGCCCCTTTCCCTTCTTTTCCCTATTGACTGTTCTATGTTGATATTTACCTTGAGTTACAGAAATGCCTATTACTACTCAAAAACACAAAAAAGAAAGGAAAGGCAAAATTTCTGCCTCACAATATTTGTTACGAAAATACAATGCTGTATTTTAGCAAATATTGCTGGCCCAACAAAAATCATCACACACACAAAATGACTATAAATGATTTTTATAACTATATAATGCAGAGAAAAAAGAGCTACATGTTCATGCATGCATTCATTCATTTGATGATCAGGCAATAATAGTTCTGTAAATTTCAAGGCACCAATAGGCTGGTGCTGAGTAGCTGCTGTCCCCGCCAGCCAGGGCACCTTCTAGTTTGCTGCAGTCCCCAGTATTCTCAATTGCTTTTTAATCTGTGCTACTTCACTCACTTATGTATCTTTTCGGCTCCTGCGGGCATTTTATGGTTTGTGGCCCCTACGTTAAACAGATGCAAATAAAAACTAGGTCTTCTAACAGATACCAAGCCCTTGGATCATTAAGTTACAATGTATAGATAGAAATGTGGAATACACAGAGCATATGTTTTCTCATATGTGAAACAGGGACCTCAAGAAACACTTAGTGGAATCTCCCTGTCTTATATATGGGAAAATACTTTTGCTACCTGGACATTAACAAGGTGTTAACCAGAAGAGTGAAAAAGCAGAGAACTACAGAAGGAAGGAGGTCTTGGGGAACTGAGGTTGGGCGGAATGAATACAGGAGAGAGAGAGAAAAGCTGACCCTCCAGTAGTTATGTGCCCAGAGAAGTAATGGGTAGTTTCTAACTATATGCCAAAGAGAGGATTGGGGAGGACATTATGTCTCTTTATATCCTGTCCTGATCCCCATCTTACAGGACTTAGGCGTTTGGCTTCCTCAGCAGAAGCTGATGAAGGCAGCTCCAAAGGTAGCTGGAGTGTGAATGGCCCTCTCTGGGTTTTCTCCTCCTAATCTTATGCATAACTCTCTTTTTTTCTACTTGCTCTTCTAAGACTAGTTCTGGACCCTTCCGTCTGTACATGTTCACATGATAGCTGGTAAGCACACCAGCCATTCTGTGGCACCACATGGCCACAGAATCTCCTCACTGACTTAGGCAACTAATAGAAAAGGGAAACTACCACTTACCAGCTTTTCTTTGGAGAAATATCGCCCCTGTATCCTAACCTGAATCTCCAGAGAGCTATAAATACTTGCATTCCTCAGACGGCTGTTGGTTCTAAATCTACATCAGTGTCCATTTCCTTCACTAATGACCATTCTCATGTAATTAAATTTGGAATTATAGGATCTTAATGTTGGGAAAATGCATTTTCTACTGAAATGTTCTCTACCATGAATGAAAAACCAGAACAAGGCCTCTTCTGATACTAGGAATAAAACTGCCATCTCTCATAGGCACCAAATGTTATCTACTTCCATCTTAAATAAGGCTAAGTAATTTCCAAGTAATCTGTATTCTGAAATTAAAAGTTACTGTTTTTGAGCATCTACTATGTGCCAGGCATTTTGCTATTTTACAGTAACCCTCAGATACACATGAAGTAGCACTGTGAACCCTGTTTCACATATGAGAAAACAATGGCTCAGAGAGGTAAAATTACACAATATCACAACACTGATACTTCAGGAAAGTCTGTCTTGAAATGTCAGGGCACTTTAAAGAGGATGAAACAAATTCATTAATGGTAGAAAAAAAGAGAAGAAAGATTAAAAAAAAAAAGAAAGCAAAACCAAACCAAAACAAAAACAAAAAGCTGGCAACAACTTAAATGCCTAACAATAAAGATTGATAAAGTATATTATGGTGAAATATATGATGGGCTATTCTGTAGCTAGTAGAAATACTAACCTTATGAATAAGATTAGTCCAATATTATTACATTAGATGAATCTTATGAATAAGAATAGTCCAATATTTTTAGATTGGATGAAAGTTTCCGACTATTAAGTAAAAGAGAGTAGGCTAAAAACAGTACCTATGCTATAATTTCAATTTTATAAACAAAAATATGCAGATATATGCGTAGAAAAAAATGTCAGGAAATATACTTTTTTTTTTTTGGTGAAAGAGATTCAGTTGGCTTTGGATTTTCCTCTTTTGAGCACCTCTGAGGTGCTACATATGGGCATTTGGCAGGAATTTATTTATTTTTATGTTTATTTTTTTGAGACAGAGTCTCACTCTGTTGCCCAGGCTGGAGTGCAGTGGTACAATCTTGACGCACTGCAACCTCTGCCTCCTGGGTTCAAGCGATACTCCTGCCTCAGCCTCCCGAGTAGCTCGGACTACAAGCACCCCTCACCACACCCGGCTTTTGTATTTTTAGTAGAGACAGGGTTTCACCATGTTGGCCAGGCTGGTCCCAAACTCCTGACCTCACATGATCGAACTGCCTTGGCCTCCCAAAGTGCTGGGATTACAGGCATGAGCCACCGCGTCCCGCCTTGGCAGGAATTTAAAAAAGAAAAGGAAAGAACATGACTGAGTTGATGATTAGCATTTGTGTGTTGGAGAAAAGGTGTAGATCAGTGTTTGATAGCTGGAAGAGGATGGCTGTGTGTCTGACTCAGCCACGTCTATGCAGGGACTGACTCACACATGAGTCAGGCCGGGTTTTTGTTTTTGGCAGAGTGCTAGGGGTGGTGGGAGATCCGTGGGCAGCAAGAAACATTTTCTTATAAGTGAACATTTCTGTGGATGGACTGTGATTCAACTGTTGACATCCCTCCTCAATTCAGTCTCGATTTCATTCTCCTCCTTGGATCTGCAGTAAATTATAGACTCTAACGTAATTGATATAAATTTAACTGTGTTTTTAAAGCCAGGCTGCCCAGACAGAGTTTAAATATCTATCTACCCCACCTGCTGATGAGTTTCGGCTGTTGAGGCAATGAAGGTTAGAGAAGAAATACTTTTCCCCTTCCAGACCTTTGAAAATATTCATGCGGACTGGGTAAAAACATGACAGCGGAAAGTCAATGCCTGTGTGTGTTTCTGAGGCATATTCCTGAAGTAGGTGAAAATCTCAATTGCCAATTCTTTTATTCTTTTGACCACTAAAGCACTGCTTTACCACTTTTTATGTTCATGTTTAGAAACATTTTGGGGCCACCATTTAGGCTTGGTTCCATGGTAAGCTTCATCTCAAAAACACTAGCTTTCATGATTTAGTTTGTGACTGAATTCTAAGCAGTTGTGAAAAAGAACGCAGTGGATCGATAAGACTGCATCGATTCTATGAAGCGTGGTTATTCACGTTTTGCAGTCTTTATTTACTTTTTATTTTTTGAGACGGAGTTTCGCTCTTGTCACCCAGGCTGGAGTGCAATGGCACGATCTCGGCTCACCGCAGCCTCCGCCTCCAGGGTTCAAACGATTCTCCTGCCTCAGCCTCCTGAGTAGCTGGGACTACAGGCGCCCGCCACCACACCTGGCTAATTTTTGTATTTTTAGTAGAGATGGGGGTTTCATCATGTTGACTGTGCTGATCTTGAACTCCTGACCTCAGGTGATCCACCTCCCTTGGCCTCCCAAAGGGCTGGGATTTCAGGCAAGAGCTACCGCACCCAGCCTAAGATAGGGATGTATCTCAGCTGCTGTACCTCAGGTAGGTGGTGGCATGATTGCAGTCCTTAACCCTATCAGCCCACAAACCAGGTAATAATCCCCAAGGAAGAGGTGGGCACTGGTTGTCCACTCATGCCTTCTGATAAGAACAACAAAGCTCCAGCATCAAACCTTGCAGATGGGGGGACAATGGCTTGGAAGGTGATGTACTCCATCTCCCGATGGCCCAAAAGCTGAGACATGACAGCTCTCAGGTAAAGTGGTTAAGTGGAGAGTTGGACTGTAAATGTGAAAAAGTTTTAGAACTACATTTGCCAATGTGTTTTATCTTTTTTTCTTCTTTTGTGTGCACAAGAGACATATGATAAAAGCGTATATCCAAAAAAGTCTAAAACGACTCTTTCAATAACTAAAATAAAAATTCTAAGTGTTAAGAAGGCATGTGTCACCATTTGAATGGCAGTGGTTTTTTGTTTTTAGTGGTACATAAAATAACTATTTGTCTTACAATCAATGGTGTCTAAGAGTAAATGCAAAGGATAATGAAATATTGTAGCAGCACCTACTAATGCAGCACTGACTCTCGTCCAAGCAGTCTTCTGAGTGCTTTACTGGTCTTCCTCACAGTAACCCCATGAAGTAGGCACAATTATTACCCCATTTTACAGATGAGGAAACTGAGCCACAAATGAAGTCATTAGTAAGTGCTAGTAAGCGTCAGAGTCAAGATTTCAAGTCAGACCCTCTAGTTCCCAACACCCTGCTTGTACCCACCACACTACACTGCCTGCCTAGTGAACAGGCAGGCAGTGTTGAAACATGTTGATGGGTGAAAAAGCATGGTGAGTCACAGAGCATGTGGATACACCACCTCATGATCAATGGTGGAAGAACAAATACAAATCCTGGAACAGTGATTGTCTCTGGTGAGAGAAACAGGGAGACTGGAAGAATGGGGGACAAATATGGCAGGATCTAAGCTTTTTATAGTGTTTTCAATGACACTGATTTTCTAACGCCATACATAAATATTCTGTCTACTTAGAAAGCATTTCACAAATTATAGCCATTGGATCTTGTTTTCTTCTTTGTAATCTGTTGATTGCCCTAATGGTTTCTGTTCTCATCAGAAATCTCTTTCATGGTTTGTTTGTTTTGTTTTTTTAAGAGACAGGGTCTTGCTGTGTTGCCTAAACTATCCTCAAGCTCCTGGACTCAAGGGATCCTCCCATCTCAGCGTCCTGAGTAGCTGTTACTAACAGGCACATGCCACTGTGTCTGGCCTTCCATGGGTTTTTAATGTGTACAATAATCTGAATGAGAACAATCCAAGAAGGACAGAAAATTTTACAACAGGATTGAATAAAAGGATGGCGTTAAACCTTAGATGCCATGGCTCACCTGCAGTCAGTGAGAATGTTTTCTAGCAGCTTTGTGCACTCTCAATGGAGCCCTGTCACGTGAACTGTGTGTATCTAGACACACATGTGGGACCACTGTCCAAAGAGAATGCAAACTAGAGTAATAAAGTCATCATAGCTTGTCAAAGATGATGCACCAATGAAAAATAATTCCTTGAAGCTCTTTTAATTAAACATTCAGCTGTCCACTAGAGCCATTTTTAAATATAAAATGCAGCCCTGTGGACTTTTTCTTCCTGCCTCCTCCTCTTTTGCAATAGCTCAGGCAATTGAATTCTCATTGGTGATAAAAAAAATTCATAAGACAGGGTACAGCTGGTTGTGCCTCTAGCAAGATGTCAAATTCAGCTTGCACAAAATTAATTGCACCTAATTAAACCAGGGTCATTGGCGTTATTGTAAAGTGAGGCTATTTATTAGACAAAGAAAATTTCACAAATACCAATTTGCTTTTCTTTCAGGTTTGTGAAGGAGAAGAATTGCTTACATAATTAAATTTGTTTTGCCATTTTAATCTTATTACTCCTCAAAAGATCCACTTCAAATCTTGTTTCACTTTTGAAATTGTGTAATATTTTAGAATATTGGAAGTAATCCTTGGAGGAGGGCATAAAAAAAGATATGTTTGTTTGTTTGTTTTAGATTACCCAGTGGCTTTTCAAAGAGTGTAAAAAAAGAGATCATAAGCTACCATTTGCAAAGACACACACCTTGGAAATACTTATATGAAGGGGTTTTAAAGCAAATCTTTAGTATATGTATGAGATTAATATGAAATGTTAAAGATATGTTGTGTGTTATAAATAGGTTGCTAGTGTATGCATCTATTATTTCAAGAAAGATGCCACAGACAGGCAATTTCACTGAGTTGGAACTAGACAACCTCTTTCCTCGCTAACGCTGAGCAGATACAACCATTCTGCTTACTTCTTCCAGAAAATCATACAAAAATTATTATTGTTAGAGACAAAAGGATGATTGACTTTCTTGGCAAAACGATGCTGGTTCGACCTGTGATTCTGTGGCAAGTCGTATATACAGATTCCCAATTCCTCACTTTTAAAGTCCCTGTGAATCCTGTCTTTGAAGTCTCTCTGGATTCACTGTTATTGGTCCAGTTGATAACAGCTCCCTGATTAGGGTGCCCCCCACTCCTTGCCCTCCAGCCCAAATACAAAAGGAGATGGCAGGTGTCCATTATTGGCCTTGTCTCAGCCATTTACCAATAAACCTATAAGGCCAAGAAAGAAATGAGTTTTGATTGGGTGATGCTGGAATGGTTGAGTTAAGTAAACAGTAATCATTATTCAAAGCAGCTGCTCAAAAGTTCTCTGGGGAATTTCTGTCTTTCATAATATTCAGCATTTGGAGAAAATGGTATAGCCTATTTTAGGTCACATCATCCCATTGTACACTTTATGAAAAAGACTATTTATATTTATATGTATGTAAATAAGATCTCTCTTGGGGTAAGGTAAGAAGAGAGGTGAGAATCAAATTTATTTCATGGTTACTGTGAGAAAAGGCAAAAGGAGTAGGTAGAGAAAGCTTCTTTCACAATGTTAGGTCAGTTTGTAATATTTAAAAAATAAAAGATTTCCTAGATATCTACCAATAAAGACTACTCTATCTTGTGTTCCCACAGCAGCTAAGCCTGTTTCTATTCCTTTAATTACACTAAGCTACATAAGCTCATCATCTGAAACATAATGCTAACTGATCATTAGTTTGGCCAATGAAAACTTTTTTATAGGAAAGTATTATACTAGTAATAATAGAAAAAATGTTTCTTCAAGAATATGACTAACCCTAATATTTCTTAGAAACCGTATTTCAAAAATAGATAATTCATTTTTCTTATTTCATTTTAAGCTTTAAAAAACTTTTTACAGAAACACTTTTAAATAGAAAAAATGACAAAGGTTGTACAGTTTCAGTTTGTAAAGGGCTGATACTGTGTGGATTAGCAAATTTTGAAGAAAAAAATGACACTCCCTCTACTTGTCACATTTCAGTATAAGTCAAATTTAATTAGTTGAGTTATGAAGCAACATCAAATATTATTTTGCTGCAGTATTAGGCATGAAATGTCTTTATGGGATTACTGTAAGCCTAGCTTTCATTTAACAGCTTGTCACTCTTAAGATGTGCTTTAGGAGATAGCAACATCTAGAAAAATCCAGTGGGGCTAAAACCCAACAGACAACTAAGGGGAACTCATGCTCACAGGATCAGTTGAAACTCCAGTCTTCCCAGACCCTCATGGTACTTGATAATTTCTCACATACTGTTCATGAAGTTAGTTTTTACAGGCAAATATATAGCCTTTAAAGAAACATAAACAGAACTCCATTAGTTTGCCAAAGATCCCACTCATCTCGGTAGGCCCTGCCTTAAAAAGTAAGCTTACCATTTAGGAATCCACTGCTTGGTCAATTAATTTCAAATCTCTGGCCTCATTTAAAATTGGGCATTGAGCTCTTCAGAGTAGTAGATTGGTATCAGGTTTACCTGGTTTTAATCTTATTACTCCTTGAAAGATCCACTTAAAATCTTATTTCACTGTTGAAATTGTGTAATATTTTAGAATACTAGAGGTAATCCTTGGAGGAGGGCATAAAAAATGATAGGTTTTCTGTAAGTTACCTAATGGTTTTTCAAATACTGTTATGTGCTCTGGTACATTTTGGAGTACCATACTGGTGAACTCAATGTTCTGACATCCCTCAAGTACTTTTGTAAGTAAGAGGTAAGGTATTTCCAGTTCAATGAAGAATTTCAGGGATGGTGATGCAGTAGAAACAAATTCTAACAGGGATAGGGAGTATGGGTTACACAATTGCAACTGAACATTCTAAAGGCTTTTCTCCTACATTATTACTCATGAGGACGATGACAGTCAGTCTTTGCAAACTTTAAATTTACAGGGAGAAAGTGATACTTCTTAGAAACATTTAGTCTCATTATTAACGATCATTCTGAGAGAGATCTGAAACACTCATCATGTTCTCAGAGGATGATATCATCCCAGAATGTGGAGATGAAAGTATCAGAAAAAACGGGATATAAATAATCTTCCTTATGGTGAGTCAACAAGTGTAGCTTGTTATAAGCTACTGTGAAATACATTTGTGTTTAGATAGCCGTGTCTCTGCAGGGGGCAGATGACTTAGTGATTTTCAAATTCTGCTCTGCCAGAAGAGTTTCAAGTAGGCTTCAGGGGCTTGTAGGGGAAGGATGGAGAGAGGTGCCAAAGGGGAGGCATGGAAAGGGGCAATTAGGATGGGGGACACATTTTCTGGGCAGAGGTATTCCAGTCTCTCTCCTTCAGTCCTCCTGAACCAAAGGAGGACTGCCAAACTGGGTTTCCACATAGGGTTTTATTCAACATAGTTCTGCTATTAAAAATAGTGAAAACCTTCTAGTTAACTATGGCATATTGAGCACAAGTATCTACTCTCACTTCTGAAATCCTACCAAAATCATATTAAGGAAAAAAAGAAGATATAAATCTACATGGACAAAGAAAAAGGAAACGGAAACAACAGCACACAAGAGATTTTGACGAAATTTTAGAAGATAATATGCAGATGGGTGGGGAGTATTTGATTTAACTACCTCAATCTACCATGTGCCCCCAGGGGAGACTGGTAGAGGAAGCACATGCATTTCCACTGCAGAATCCTGGGAATGCTCAGATACAGCTGAAAGTAGGGGAGTGAAGTAGGACTGAACACAAAGGAAGATTGATTTAACACCTGAAAGGACCCTCTTGCCCTGCTATCTGCCCTGACCACCTGTGGCCTGGCAGAATCAGAAAACTTACTGTCTTAAGAGGTTGAGACTAGAGCATGCTCAGGCACAGCTGAGGTGGCAAACAGGTGCTTTACTGAAATCAAGGAAATTAAGTAAAATTTTACATGCTATGGTTCCCATCTTTCCCCTGCTAGAGTCTTAAAACATTGGCAGCCAGGTTTAAAATGCCTCAAGATGAGGTTGGAGGGTTTCTCTCAGTCACAATTCATAGCCCAAGAGAAAAGACTCCTAGATACTCTTAATTAGACGCATCCCAATGAAAGAGCTGTGTCCTTATTCGGCCATTCTATAGTGAAGTTCACTATTCATTTGTTCAATAAATATTTAGTGATTATGTATTGGACACTATTTTAGGCATTAATTACAGTGGTGAACAAAATAGAGATGAAGACCTGCTCTCTTAGAGCTTATATTTTAGAGCTAGAGAAAGACAGAACAAAGTATACACACTACAATGTTAGGTAGTAATAAGCGCCCCCTTTCCCCCCCACCACACACATACCAACAAATCAGGGTAAGAAGATAAGCAGGATAAGACAGGACAAAGTGATGGGTATGACAGTGTTTACTTTTAACAGAGTGGACAGGGAAGAGCTCTCTAAGCAGATGACGCATGCCAACTAGCGCCAACCACAGTTTATAAACAGCTTTTAGTGTCTTATACTTAGTTATTGGTGGGCAGAAAGCAAAACAAACAAAAAATAAACTCAGAAAAAGTCATGATGGACAACAAATCAGAAGAAAACATTTTAAACAACTTAATTAAAATTAATATTTTTAGTGAAATGAGAAAATATCAGGCCAACAATTTTGAAAACAAACAAATGGACACATTCTTAGAAAAATACAACTCATCAGACTGATCTGAGGAAATAAAAAGTAGGTATAATATTATAACCACTTAAGAAATGGAAGCTGTTGTTAAAGCAAATACACAAAGTAAACACCAGGCCCAGAGAGAAATGAGTCCTACCAAACTTTATAGAAACAGATCATAAAAATATTATGTAAACTTTTCTTAGACAATATGAAAGAGAATAGTTCCCAATCCGTTTTTAAGCCAGCATAACCCTGATACTAAAACCAAACAAAAATATCAGAAGAAAAGAATACAATAGATCCATGTCAATCATGAATATAAACCTAACAATCCTAAACAAAATGTTATAAATAAAATATGAATTTTATTTATAATTTATTTACTCAGATTTTATTTATAATATTAGTGTCTGAAAAAATATAATACTCCAACAGTATCTGAAAAAATATAATACTCCCTAACCAGTTTAGGTTTAGACTGGGTATGCTAGCACAGTTTAATATTTTGAAAATCTATAAATGTGATTCGTTAATTCACACAATAGATTAACAGAGTGAAACTGTACTTTTCCTTCACCTCAACAGATGAAGAAAAAGCATGTGATAAAGTTAAATACCCATTCATGATAAAAATTCTTTGTAAGTTATAACTGGAAGGGAACATCATCTCAGAAAGAGAATCATTAAAGAAAACATAAAATTAACATAATCTGAAATGGGAAAACAGTAGAAACATTTCATTTAATATGATAAATTACCTAAGGATTCCAACTACTACTATTTCTAATCCTCACTGTATTAGGGTACCTACCTAATCCAATAAGACAAAGAAAGAAACCAGGAGCATGAGAATTGGAAATGAATAAATAAAGCTGCCATTATTTGTAGATGATATCATTTTTCAAAAATCCCAGAGAATCTACAGACAACTTTATTAGAAATAATAGGAGAGTGGAGAAGTAATAGACGCAATAACAAAGTGGCTGGATATAATACTTACTAGTATACAAAGTTCATTGCATTTCTGTTCACCAGCAGCAAATGAGAAAGCATTACTGAAGAGAATTTAAGATATCAGAATAGCAAGTATCTAGAAATAAATATAACAAGGGATGTGTAATATGTCTAAATGGGAAATTATAAAACCTTTATAAGAAATATCTAATAAGATCTAAATAAATGGAGAGACAGACCACATTCATGGATAGAAACACAATGTGAAAATGTAATGCTTCCTAAATTGGTCTATAGAATCAATGCAATTACATTCAAAATTCTAAGAGAGTATTTTATTGAACTTGATTATATTATTTAAAGTTTATGTGGAGGAATAAAAAAAGTCATAACAGGCAGCATACTTCTGAAGAAAGAGAATAACAAAAAGAACTTTCCTGTCTAGATATCAGGACTTATTTTGAAGCTATTGTAATTAAGACTATATTTTGCTGCTGAGATAGAAACAATAATGAAATAGAATATATTTCCATTAATATGCAGTATACATGGGAGTAGTCTATAAGATCAGTGAGTAAAAGAGCGATTGTTCAATAAATATGATAAAGAAATGGTCATCTATAAGGAAAACGATCAAATTTGACTTCTCCATCCCATATTAAGAAATCAATTTTTGATTGACTGCAGACTTTTAAAAACTCAACGCTTTCAACTCTTGGTAGGAAGTCTAATGAATGTCTATTGGATCTTGGGGGAGAAGAAAATTTCTTACACAAGATACAGAAAGCCATTGATTAGAAAAGTTTGATAAAATTCAGTATAAAATTAACCCATAAAATTAAGAACTTATGGTCATAAAACACATATTAAAAAAGTGAAAAACAAGTTACAACCTGGGAGATGATATATGCAATACATACAATGTATTAAGCATTAGTATCATGACTGAAGAACTTCGATAAGTCGATGAGAAAAGCATAAGGAATCCAACAGCAATTTGGCATAGGACCCAAACAGATACTTCACAGAAGAGAAAACAAATATGGCTAATATACGCAATAAAAATCATTTTATACCTATTCAATTCACAAAAACTTAAAAGAAATTGGCAATATCAAATGTTAGTAATGTTATGGATCCACAGGATCTCTGAAACATTGCTGGTAGGAGTATAACTTGTTGCAACCATGTTGGAAAAGAGTTTGACATTATATTCTAAGTGTAAACATTCATGTATTTTCCTAGTAATTCCACCTCTAGGTATGCCCCAAAGAGAAACTCTTGCATATGTACAGCAGAAGACATGTACAAGAATGTTTGTAAGTAGCATCGTTCACAAGTGCAAAACCTTTGAAATAATCCAGTGCCCATTATCAGGAGAGTGGCCAAATAAATTGTGGTATATTCACACACTGGAATACAAATGCAGTACATGGGGGAAAAGCAGGCAATTCTAATTTCAGGACAAAAAAAATAAAATTTCTCAAGTAACCATAGTTTACTACATGGTTCAGTGACAATAATGCATAATCTACACTTGATCTTAGCTAAAAGGCCGAGAAGCGATGAATAATGCATAATCTTAATAATGTAAACATTAAATACCTATTTGACTCAAATTGTGAAATTACTCTAAAGGAAGAATAGAAGAGATGAGAGTCTTTGGGAGGGCTATAAAAAAGAGCTAAATCACTTTTTTTTTATAGTAGTCTGATGGCTAAAATAAAAACTAAGAAGATAAGCATTTTATTTAGAGATATGTAGGTAAATACCAGAAGAAACAGTTAAGGAGTAAAAAGTTATTACTTCTGGAGAGTGGGACAAGGATAATATAAATATACGTGGAGTATACATATATATACACACACGGAGACACATATACATATGTATACATCCATATATACCTATGTACATATACATGTATATGGGTTATATGTACATAGGTATATATATGTGTGTGTGTGTGTGTGTGTGTATATATATATATAATTGATTTTCAAAACCAAAACCTCTCATTTGTAACAGGCATATGACATTGTTGAACAGACAGATTGGGCTTCTAAAAGAAGAAATTGTGGCACTCTGGGAAATATCAGAGTGCAGCGGCAGAGATCTATAAGATGATATGGTCCAATGCTTTCATTTCACAAAAATGAAGAAAATGAGACATGGTAAAACTAAGTAAATTGTTAAAGTCTCAAAATTAGAAATGTACTAGGACTAATCCTCAGACCTCCAGGTTCCTAAGCCAAAGCGCCTTCTGCCACATCTAACTGGGAGGGGAAAGAGGTGCTCCCAAGGGAAAGGGGAGGGCTGACCATCCAGTTCTGGAGGGTTGTGTAGGAACACAAGGGAATGTTCTGAGACAGAGCTGGCACCCAGCTGAGGAAGAGATGCTGGAACACTGCCTGGTGAAGCTGGCGTTCTTGTCTTGATGTACTGATCTGCCTGCAGTGCCTCACAAATAGGTGTATATGTGAGTATGTGTCTGCTTTCTGATTGTTGCTGATTTAGAATCTCTCAGGATAAGACAGTAGTACAAGCCTTACTAAAAGCCATATGGAATACAGATAGATATTTAAAAAATGCCTAGTTCCAGGCCTCACATGAAGACATGGGAGAAATATGTTGGTTAAATGGATGCATAAATACTATAATTTGTTTCCAACGCCTAGCTGAAGATGGTAAAATAACTGAGTATTTTAACAGAGTATATTTGCTTTTAGCCCAAAGGAAGACTGAGAGGAAACAGACATTTGAGGAGTGAGGAGGAGACCATGAGAATGCTGATAGGTCATCAGTTACTATATCTTAGTAAAAACGTTCTATGTGCTTTCATCACTTGGAATACCCATATTTGTAATTTTGCAGACTCTATACTTTCACTAATCAAAGTAACTTATGGAACGGCAGCACGAATATCACAGCTGAGGCTTCACAGAAATGGAGGATCTTGAGCCTCACCTAGATCTACTGAATCAGAGTCTTCATTTTAACAAAATCCCCAGATGATTCATAAGCACATTAAAGTTTTGAGAAACTCTGGCCTATAGCACTGTTTTTTGGATAAAATTATAATTTAAATATGTCTTACTTGGAATTAGAAGCTATGCAAAGGACCAATAATATACTGAAATAAATTATGATAGAGTAATGATATCCTGAAATAAATTAAGATAAAGAAAAACCACCTGGAGGACAGGGTAAGAACTGTAATAAACATTGAATGATCAAAGCGGGAATTGCATTTCTCAGTTACGAGTATTTATTGCAATCAAACGTGTCAGGGGGGTGATTCTGGGTGATCTGTGACTGCTTAATGGGAAATTTGGTAGTCTGCCACACGTCTCTAATCATAAGTCAGCTTGCTTAGGAGTGTGGCTTGATTCCTCTATCAGTATACAACATCAGTATTGTGTCTAGAAAAAAAATAGAATATAAAAATCTGACCTCAAGTAGCTGGGCAATGAGCCAATAACAACAATAATGACAACAAAGAAATGAACAAACAAGTGGGGAAGGGTCTAAAACCCATTATGCGAGGGGGGAAAAAAAACTACAGAAGATGTAAAGGCCATTTTTTATTAGAATAGTCAAGTGACAAAATCCACTGTGTACATATCAGAAATTCAACTCAAAAGAACACTCACCGGGAGGAAAGGCTTGGCTTCCCACTTTTGCTACAGCTGGTATAAATTCCTGGGCCATCATCAAAGAAGCTTCCAAGTGCCAACTTCTGTCTGATAGACTCTCTCTCATTTTTCTGTGCCTAAAATTTCAAGAAAACAAAAAATGCTGATAAGTGGGCAGATATAGCACAACCACAGGCAGTCTAACTTGCTAAGTTTCTTAGCACTGTAACATTAGATGAAAAACAAATAAATAGGCTGCAGCACAAGAACATTTGAATTATTAAAAGCTGAAATTTTACCAGTCTCTTCTGGCTTGAATTTCAGTTCTTCAGAGCTCATTCTAATCTCCAGTCTAAGTAATCACCATCATGGTACTCAGTGATTTTCACCAGTATAGAACTACATTATTTGTCACTGTAATCTTTCTTCTTCTTACCTGCTAGGTATAGGTAAAGTTGTGGAGGGCAAGTACTTTCTCCTGAATCAAATCACTTTGATCCCAAACGTGCCCTTCTTCCTTGATCTTGTCTTCTCTCTGCTTTACATGTCCCTTTAGCCAGCCCATTTTCTCTATGGCAAGAACAGTAATTCACTTCACCAACATGCAGCCTCTGGGATCTGGCAGATGCCACAATAAGGCCAGAAGAGAACCCAGGACAAGACAGACATAGCACCTGCCTCCATGCAGCTTACAGTCTTGTCGGGGACTCTTGGTTCCATTCAAGGGCTAGCCTCACCAGGTTTCAGAATGTGAGAAACCTTGACAATAATGTCTGGAATAGCTGGAGAATTCTAGCTGGGCCCATCTGTTTCATATTTTGAGGGGAGGTCAGGTCAGTGTGCATAGAAAAAGGATTTGGTAAACTACACTACTGTGATCCTTCAGATATGTTTACAATGCTTGGCTTCTCATTAAACGCCCCATAAAAACTCACCATGCTGAACTTTTAAACCCTTTAAACAACAGGGGAGACGATTAAAAATGATTTCCTTGGTTAAAAATGAAACTACAACAAAAAAACAAACAACATGAGTCAAAAATCCTGGGCTGAGGATGAAATTTTAGTTTTGTGAGATGACAAAGGCTTTGAGAAGTACCATTTTATGCACTGAGCGAGGGCTTGAAGACCACACTGAGCAAATTATATTACAAAATGCAGGTCATGTGACTAGGTGTGGCTACTAAAGGCTTGGTGATGCCTTCATTCTTCCAGAAGGAGGTTCTGGAGCATCACTGTGTCACAATGACAAAAGGCACAGCCTGTTGGAAGGGCGCACTGAAAATAACTTCATTCCCAAGTGAAGGACAGTATACAATAGGTTAAGGCTGCTCTGTCTAATACGGTAGTTACTAGTCTCATGTGGCTATTTGCATTTCAACTTAAGAATTAATTAATTAATATTAAAAATTCAGCTCCTCGGGCACACTACCTCATTTCAAGAGCTCAACCATCACAGATGGCTAGTGGATACTGTACTAGACAGCACAGAATAAAATACATGACAGCAAAGTACAGCTAAGACAGTGGTTCCCAAGATCTAGCTTCGACAGACTGCATTAGAATGCCCCAGGCTCTAGTGCCAGATATTTAATTTCAACAAGTTTGAGAACTAGTTCGAAGAAACCTCATCTCTATTCTCCCTTTCTCTCACACTTTTTAATCCTTGGACACCATAAGCATTCTTTCAACTGTACACACTTAGCGATTATCTCTGTCTATATATATAGCACCCCATTTTAGCATGTATCAATGAAACTGCATCATACAAGAGCTAGCATATGTGTGTGTGTTTGTAGTACAGTCATAAAGTGAAAGACTACTTTTATATGATTTGTGTGTGTGTGTGTGTGTGTGTGTTTTACAGATGTGAAAGACTGCTTTCATAGTTCTTACTTTTTGCTGGGCTAGCACAAAACCGAGCCTTAAGAAAGCAACCATAAGGTTATAGAGGGAAGCTAGAATGCCTTTTATTTCACGAACCACTTGCAACTGTACTGCTTGCAACCTTAATTAGAGCAAACCACCTTTCCGAATATGCAAGGCTGTCACTTGGGATGGTCCAGCCAAAACAGAATCACATCACTTGACACCTTTATTTAAAACAAGTTCATTTCAAATCCTCGTATCTGCCAGGCAGATTTTGTACAGTCAGTGAACCTATTTCTCAATCCATATCACAGACAAAAGAGATTCTTACCAAAGTCTTCAACAGGCAGAAGACTGTTGAGTATAGCTGAATATCCAAATATAAAATCAGTAGATAGCAACATGAATGTTAAGGATTAATGTTCAACACACGCTGGCCCGACATTAGCCTAGGGTCTAAAACAGGCTTTAAAGAAAACACTTATCCCAGGGTATGAATGTGTGAATATACCCTTGGTTCCACATCTATCTTTCTTGATAAACTAGAGCTACAGATATTGGGAGAGGCCTTAAAAATATTTCCATTTACATTAATTGCAGTTCTTTACACCTGAATACTTCATTAACAGTTTAAAGAGGACTGTTTTATAATACACTCTTTCCCCCTCTCTCCTTCTCTCTCTGTCTCTGGATACCACTGAACAAATCAAGAAAAGCATAAAGAATATAAACATCACTCATAATCCCACCACTTAGAGAGAGATGATTGCTAACTTCTTAGTATATTTTCTCCTAGTTTTTATCATATGTGTGCATTATTTTCCTTTTTATAAAGTTGAGATCATATTGTTTATTATATTTTCAGAATTGCCCTTGTATCACTTCAAATTCTTTAAAAACGTAATTTTAAAATCTTTAAAAAATTTTTCCTCCAGAGCAGCCAGAAAGGAATAAAAACACAATCTTTAACGGTTGCATATCATTCCATCCTATGGAGTTACCCTCTATGGTTAGCCATTTGGGTTGTGCTAAATTAAAAATAACATGCAAGTTAGCCTCTTTTTTTTTTGGTGAGATGGAGTCTCGCTCTGTCACCAGGCTGGAGTGCAGTGGCGCCATTTCGGCTCCCTGCAACCTTCGCTTCCCAGGTTCAAGCAATTCTCCTGCCTTAGCCTCCCAAGTAGCTGGGACTATAGGCTCGCGTCACTATGCTCAGCTAATTTTTGTATTTTTAGTAGAGACGGGGTTTCACCATGTCAGCCAGGATGGTCTCAATCTCTTGACCTGATGATCCGCCTGCCTCAGCCTCCCAAAGTGCTGGGATTACAAGCGTCAGCCACCATGCCCGGCCAGAAATTAGCCTCTTTACATAAATGCTTGCCCACATGTCTGATTATTTCCTCAGGATTAGTTCCTGGAAGTGGAATTAGCAGATCAGCTGAGTGTGAACATTTGTTGAGGCTCTTGACACATTTTGTCACATTGCTCTCAAAAAAAGCTGTTCCAATCCACATGCCCGCCAGCAATGTAAGAGGGGGCAGCTTTCACTACATCCTGGCGAACACTGAAATTCTCACTTTAAAAAAAAAGCTTTTTAAAAAATTTGATAGGCAAAAAGTAATGTTTTTAAATTTTAATTTCTTTGATTACTACTTAGAGTAAATATTTCAATGTTTTAGTGACTGTACTTTCTTTTCTCTGAATTACTTATTCCTAGCTTTGCTTATTTTTCTCCTAAGGTCTGAGAATTTTAAACATTTGATAGTAGAGTATTTGTCCTTTTGAGCTTCAACTGTAAATGTTATGTAGTTAAGTCAATAGCTTGCTTCCTCTGTCATGCTGTTGGTGGCTTTTGTGCTTGGAAAACTCTTCCCAGTCCAGAGGCAAAGGATCTCACTAGATGCTGGAAGATTAAATGAGAAAACTTAGGTAAATTACTTAGCAGCTGTACCCGACCTGTGGTAATGTAAATCTGTGATAGATGGTAGCATTATGGTTCATACTCCAATTTCTGCTTTGAATATGAGGAAACTGCGGGACATGAAAGGTTACCATACTGTTAGGCAGGAGCAGCAGGATCCAAGTCCATGCTTTCTAATCCCAGATCTTTCTGCTTTTTCACATCACTTTTCCACATGAAAGAGTAAGGTGTTCAGACTAATAATAATGGTAGGTACCATGTAGGGGATAAAATGTGGCACAAAGAGTTATGGGTCTATTTCTTCCCTGAGATGGATGTGATGTTTTCTCACCAAAAGAGAAAACACTGGCAAAGCATACATACTATGGGCTAAATCATAACCACAGATATCCACAATACAAATATCTTTCCTCACCATCACTGCTCAATGTTAAAAAGTAACAATGAGAACCTAATTTTCTTTCAGTTGCCCACATGTGTAAAAAATATGTGTGTGTGGTTTCAAAGACGGTTTGTTCTCTGATGAATTATACCTGCAAGGCAAATATGTCTGCCACCAGCCCCCTCAATCCAGCCAAGCCCAAGACGCTCCAGGGTGAGCAACAGCCAAGGGTACAGGAAAAGGAAGAGGCTCACTCAAAACACCACTGCCAGGCTGTACTTACGACAAGCAGAGTCATGTCCACTCCTAAAACAGCCTTGGGAAATACCCTCATAAAACAAAAGTACAACATCGAAAATTGGTATTGCTAGCAAAAGTAAAGGGCAACTGAGGAATAGGGCTCATCACTATCAGGCAGAAAAGCTATTCAAGCCCCAGATGAAAGCAAAAATATGATTAGAAACTCACCGCTATTCAGCCCCAGGAAGTTTTTGTCCTCATCTGTTGCTAAATTCCCTACTGCCACCCGCTGTGCCTGAGCAGATAAGGCTCACAATGACTTTCAATGACGCCATGCAAGCCACCATGATCTTAGAACACAGACCACTGAGCACTTGTAGACTCTGAACACCAACGCTCAGCCTTTCCTGACGTGCTCTGTTCTACTGCAATTCCCCAATCTGGACAAGAACAAAGAGGGCCATTCAAGTAATGAAATAAAAAGCAAAATGTTCCGCATGGGTAGGTATCATCTCTCTTCAAATCTAATATGTCCCCAGGACCTTTCCACACTTTTTTTCCGGCATATGGCGTGACCCCATCCCTTACACACCAAGATCACTCCTGCATCCCCTCCCCAGGTTCTGCCTTCCTGCCTCTGGCCTAGCCCACCTTACTAGCAGCATTGTGATGTCTCTGAAGCAAGAAGCCTTCAGCATGCTAATCTGCACGTAAATTTACAAGTGGAAAATTGGGTGTTTTCTGCATTTTCAAAATCTATTTAATTGACAAACTGTATTTTTTGTGGGAAAATCGGCGGGGGGGCCTCTAGGTTTCTCAGGAACACACTTCAGGAAATAACATCCTAAACCTGAACCTAAAGCCATCTGGTGCTTAGGACACAACAAGCAGCTGCTTCCTTCTGAGCCCTGCACAGATGATAAAACCCACAGAGGCGGAAAGGGCCTGTCAGACCAAGAGGAAAGGGCTCCTCAAACTCCCCTGAGGACGAATGGATTTAAGGAAACCTGGCCTAGGGAATCAGGGGATCCAGTAGATGAGAAAGGCACAGAGGTGGGAATAAAAGCAGATGTAAGATTTGGAGCAGGAACAGTTGTAGGCCTGGACAAGATTCAGTTGTGGGAAGGAGGAGTGGGGGAAAGAAAAGTGTTTCCCCCAATTTCCTGTCTTTCTGCTCTTCCCTGGATTGAGCTTCCCCTCCTCCCAGATGCATTTGTTTCTCACTTTTCACTCTTTGCCATGGGAACTGAAATAGACTTTTAAAAATGATTGGATGTACTTGTTTTATAATGCTCACTGTCTCAGTACTAATTCACTAATAACCCCTACAGATACCACATCTAGCATGCTCTTTTTCACACTGCTAAGTTGTTACCTGGTGCAATGCTTCTCAGGCTTCAGGGTACTTATGAGTCACCTCAAGATCTTGCTAAGATGCATGTCCTAAATCAGAGACAGGGACGGGGACTCTACGTTTCTAGTAAGCCCCAGGAATTGCAAAAGGTTAGAGGTTTTGCAGGAGATCTTCTCTAAGGTTAAGAAGCCTCACAGGCCTTGACTGCTCTTTCTCTGTCTTCTACACTGGTGTTACCTGCAGGCCTCAGGAAATGCTTGCTAAAGCAATGAAGTAAATACCTGCCACCAATGGTAAAAAGGTAAAAAAGTTTTTTGCCATTGACAAAAAACTTCCTAAGGATTACAGGCTGTATCATCCCAGAAGCTGATGAATACACTGGTCCCCCGTGGCCCAGAAAGGAACTCAGGATGCCAGGGGTTGCTGGGACACTGGTCGGCCAAGTGGAGACCAGGGAGGAGCATGCATTTGCGCAGCACAGACACACACACACACACACACACACACAGACACCCTCTCTGTCACACATTTCTTCAAGCCAATAGCTCTCAAACTTGATTGACTGTGCAAGAGGATTACTTGGAGGGCTTGTAAATACAGTCTATTTTTCTTTTTCAAGAAAGTCTGGGGTGGAGGTGAGAATGTGCATTTCTAACAAGTTCCCAGATGCTGCTGATGATGCTAGCATAGGCACTTTGAGAACCACAGCTTTAAACAAATTGAGCAGATCAAGTAGCTAGATGAAACACAGGGTTGGTTCTTCTGTAATTGAGCATACATCTGTTCCATGTGGCATGGCCAGACTCTGGAGCCAGGTGGATTTTATTTGTAGCAGCCTGGCCTCTGCCAAGGCCTTACCAGGATGCTTGTTTTGAAGCAATTAATGATCCCCTTGCTTCAGTGCAATCTATTGCCTAGTGATATCTGGCATCATCACCATTAGCAGCATCCGCCAGGGAACATAACTGGGATTCTGAAGCTCTCTGTGGAAAAGTACTCTTCCTTTAGGAAAGTGGTAGTCGCTCTTCTTTCTTTCCCCAGCTTGAAAGACAGCTTTATTCTAACATTTATAGGCAGCATTACAGTGTGAGGAGTCTGAAGCTCTTAAACATTATGAACCAGAAGTATAGAACTTGTTTGTTATGTAAATGTTATTAATTTTCTTTGAAACGAAAAGGCCAAAAGAAAACCAAAATATACTAACAGTACTTTCTAATTATTTTCTCACTGAGACAAACCATGAATTTGTCACTAGACCAGAATATAAAAACAGCATTCCACAAGAAAAGAAATTGTATGCTGTTGAATGTCAAGTGCATAAATTCTTGCACCATGCAGGTTATTTTAAATTCTTGAATCTTATTTTATCCCCTGGGTAGCGCTTTTTAATTGGTAGTGGAAATATAAGTTAAAAAATAGTATCTTTCAATTGCATCACTGAATGGATAGTAAGTCAGAACACTTTCTTTTCATTGTGTGTTTCTGACATTTTCCATTTCAGTCACTTACACTAAACATCCAGAAAGGTCAAGATGAGCTGCCAAATACAGGTTTCCCGAAAAGCTGTTGAAATTTCTTATCTTTGCATCCTCGTACCAACCTGCCTAAACACATTTCCTTAAATAAGTGATAGCTTGGGCTGCTGGGCAACGTTAAGGCTTTTGGGCGTAAACTGCTCAGGACCTGTGCCCATGAGAGAGCTGGCCTCGGATATCTAAAGCCCAGGATGGGGACCCAAGGGGAAGGACTCTGGGGCCCTGTGTCTTCTGACGCCTATTTTACTTGAGTATTGGCTGACATCAAAAGAACTCGGATGCCAGTCCAGAGAATGCAGATATTTATTTACAATTAGTCTAACTGTGAGGATGGTTTTGCCTAGTGTTGACTGTATTCCTTCTTATGCTATAGGGAAGTGACATACACAGAAGCAGGCAGATAGAAGTGCCGCTGCACGAGAGTCCATAGCACTTGAATATTTTGATTGTGAAGGTAAGCAAAGGTATTTAACCAACACCTATGGTAAAGTTCAGTAGCCACTTAGAATGGGAACCTTGCTGAAAGTAAAGGAGTCTAAGGTGCAGTCTACAAAGATGGCTACTGTAGAGAAGGTGTTTCAACATTAACTCCTCAAGGGATACGGTGGAAAACTAAATGATTGTCCTCCCCTGTGAGCACCATATCCAAAACACAAACTGCTGGGAATGAACCTGAGCTCATTCTACTTCTCACGTGATTGCCTACCAGAGACTACTTTTTAGCCCAAGACAGTGTTATCTGGCAAACCTATTTTTAACAGGTGCCATTTTAGAAGCCTGGAAACCCATCACAGTCATTCAGTATCACTGTCAGGAACACAACAGTCCCAAACACTTACTGCATGGTTATGAAACAGCCAAGCCTTAATCAGCAGCCAGGAAGCTGGTGTCCTCAACTTTCTGTGTCAGAATGGACCTAGGATCCAGGGGAGGTGGACACAGACGCATGGCCAGAAAGAAGGTGGGGAGGAGGATTTAGAGTCAAGAAGACCCTGCTTAACATGTTGACTCTGACATAATTATGAGTTACTGAGACTCTTTGAGCCTCAGTTTCTTCTTCTGCAAAAAGAAATAATACCTATTTTTAGGTTATTTTAATAATTAAATGAAATACTATATAAAAAGTGCTTGGCACTGTGCCTGGCACAGAGAGAAAATTCATAAAGTAGTAGCTGTTATTAATATTAAAAGGAAGGGGTGGGGAAGGTAGTGAGAAGAATGGAGAAAGGGAGAAAAAAGGAGCCTGAAAATCTGGAACAGGTCCATTTATAAATACATAAAGTGAATTAGTGGTTGTCAGAGGCTGAGAGAAGAAAGGATTTGGGAGTGACTCCTGATGGGTACAGGGTTTCTTTGTGGGGTGACGAAAAATTCTGGAATTAGACGATGGTGTGCCCAGTCTTATGAATATACTAAAAACCATCAAAGTGTACACTTTAAAATGGTGGCTTTTATGTATGTGAATTATATCTCAATTTTTTAAAAATCCTTACACATACACGAAAATGAGGAGAACTGGAAGCCTAAGGAAACTAGCGAGGAGAAGGGAAAGAGACAAAGTAGAGAATGCTGCAGAAGATGACCATGACATGGAAAAGGGGCGTGTGTGTGCATATGTGTGTTCACGTTTGTGCACATGTGTGTGTGAGAACAAGAATACATTTAACACACTTGAATTTCACTGGAAATTCTAGTTACCTGAAACAACCCATTCCCTGACCAGGCTGGCTAACCGAGCTGTGCCAACAGGGTGATATGATAAGAAACCTGAACCACAAGCCAGGGAGCTTTACATTTATAACATCGAAGACCGATCAGGCTAATTCTTTCCTTTTAAGAAAAGGAGACCCTGGCCCACAAAGCGGAAGAGATTTTTCCCAGGTGGCTGAGGTGGGGCTAGGTCCCAGGCTTCGGTAACTTAACATGGTTCTTCAGGCGTATTCAGCCCTCACAGGCAAGAAAACGTGAGGGTTAATGGAGGTCGACGGCTGCTTTTCCTCAGTAATTGTGTGGGGAGGGCAGAGCGCTTGTCTGGAATGGCAGCTGGCATTCTGTGTTCCTGTTTATTGCAGTTTATCTCAAGCAGTCATTTCCATTCACCTTTTAAAAAAAACATGAGGCGCAGCTGTGGCTTCACTTTAAATATTGTTCCTTCTAGCCTTTTAATTTTTTCACAGGGTCCTCCCTAATCTTTCACCATAATTGGATGCACAACACTTGAGACGGCACCCCTGAGGAACAAAGCGAAGCGAGCGGCTGGCCCGGCCCTGGGCCCACTCACCGCCCTGCTGTCAGCTCCCTAATTCTGTGCATAGTGGCCTAGGAACAGAAGGCAATACCAGCTTCCCTGCATTTTCTCTGCTCTGGGACAAAGTTGGAGCCAGTCTTCTGCCATATTCTATATTAAATTTTCCCAATTTCCTTTTCTCTCTCTCCATTAGTGTCATTTAGATCTTTCCCTGCCCCAAGAATGTACACATGAACAACTCTCATGTTTAAGGTACACATTCCTGGGGCACGAAAAGATCTAAATGGCTGCACACTTTAGAAGTCCACACCAGCTATCTGGACACTCCAGGCAGCATCAGTTCCATGTGGTTTGCTCCTTTATGTGCCTCCCACATTGGGGCTATCAGCTCCTGAAGGGAAAGCTCAGTCCCCCTTTGGTGATCCTAGCGCCACGCACAGTGCCAGGAACATGAGAGGGCTCTCAGTAAGTGATGGTGGAATGGATGAGGACACTGACTTAGATGCTGCGTACCATGTTGGTCCTGAAGACAATCAGCTCTGTGGTTCTTTATCAGGGGATCAGAAGTTGCTCACAGCAGGGCAGGGAAATAATGGGCTGAACGCATATACCTCGGATTCTGCTAAGGTCTGCACTTTTCTTCTTAAACATTAAGATCTGTTTTCTGTTGAGTGCAGTTTTACTATTACTACTGAATAAACCAGAGGTCCTTAATGAAACATTTTTCTTACAATCAAAACCTTCCCCACGGAAAAGGAACAGATGCATAATCTTTTTCTTCCTTTGCTTTGGTGGAATCTAATTTTAGTCATCAGAAAGTGACCTTTCCCCCTGAAGGCTGTTTGTCTGACTTCAAAACAACCCTGTAAAATAATCCCTATACACATGTAGTATTTATTAGTACGACTGGTTCAGGGAATTCTATGGTACCTAAGCAGGGGTGTATCAAATTTTTAATTGTTTTTGACAACTGACCTCAAAATGGGGTGAAAGTACCACAGGAGATAAAAAAAAAAAAATTACAACTTTTACTTATATTTATATTTTAAACATTTTATTCTTTAAAATGTCTATTTGTATATATATCTTTTGTATATACATATTATATTTTATAGTAGTCGGTGCTATTTCTGAAAAAAATGTGTGTATATTACAGGCATGGACTCAAAACCATCTTACTGATGAATGCAAGGTCAAAAAAGTCTGCAGAGCCCCACTTTATGGCATCTAATTTAATTTTCTACTTAGCCAACAAAACAGCAAAAATATTAGAGAAAAAAATTAGAAAAGGAAGATTCTAATCAGGGAAAGTCATTTTTATAGTAGGTAACTATTTTCTTATTCTTCATATTTTTAAAAAAGCATATGTTGCCCTGTTTCACTAGAAGCTCAGTAAAATTATAAAGAGTGGGATTAAAGAAGGATAATTATAATGAAGTCTTCATAATAATCACGATACACATAAAAATTTGAAAGCACTTTGCCTGAGAAAGGTATTTACAAGGCTGGAATGAGAAGTGAACAACCCTCATGTTTAAGGTCCGGAACACAATGAACTGATCTCTGAGCACTCCACACATCTAGAAGTTTTATCTCGCAGTTTTTTTGTACTAACCTATCAGATACTGAAATCATATGTGGCATTCTACTGCCTTTATTAGATAATGGGTTACACAGTATAATTCTGTTTTGTTGTTGTTGATGTTTTAAAGCTCCTTGAGCCTTACATGTCTGTAGCTTTAGTCAGCCCTGTCTCAGGTTGCTGGTGTATCATTGCTCACTTATTCCAGGCATCTGGGTTCTCTCTCTAAGTAGAAGAAAACTACAGCGGTGATGACTTCATTGTTAATGCATTAATAATGGTATGTCTTTCATTTTTCCTAAGTGCAAAGTGACCTATACTTTTCTATTCGAGAAATAGTTTGACAAAGGAAACCATGACCAGTTCTTTGACACTGAAAACAGCAGAAGTACAAGATAGCTACACTTGTTCTGCAGAGTTGGATAAGCAATCTGACTCTTACGGCAGAGTGTCCCAAGCATCTTTTGCACACCACTTCCGGTAGAAGCGGACAGCTGAGAAGTGTTACGGTTATAAGACTCAGCGAACTATCACCTTGGGTTCTCATTCCTGACTTGGGGATCACAAGGGATGAAAAACACAAAGGGCAACATGGCAGGTCACTGAAACCTCTTTTACATATTTAAGTTTCAGCTTCTGGAGAAAGAACATAAGCTGTTGTGAACTGCTCTAGGAAGTACAGAATATACTTAAAACAGTCCCCACACTCTCTCACACACACATACATGTATGTATATAAGATATAAACTACTATATTTTACATTACTATATGTAGGGCTCTATCATGACAGAAGCTTCTTTCTATATCTCACTCCAGGGAAAAAAGTTAGTGATGTATTTGATCAAATTAAAAATCAAGTAGCAAGTTTTACTGTTCTATCATTAACTGATATTTGCCTCTAAGGTAAAGAGGTCTTCATTTTCAGGCCCATGATGCAAGAGCTTTTATTCTTCACGTTATGCCATGTTGTGAACTACACTTGACTTATGGCAAATAATGAAGAGGGAAGGACATAGTATGTGTTTTAGGCTTCTGTGGACAGATAAGCATATACTTGCAGTTTAATTTCATGACCTCACCCATATAACTAAAGCTATTTTTACTCGGGCCTGTGATTACCAGAACACTACCATATAAAACATTCTTAAAATATACTTACTGACTTTTGAAAAAAAGGCAGGCAAAAGATAACAGATACTGTATCAATTTTTAAAACCCCAAACATGTTAACTAAAACTTGATATTTTTCATTGTCAATAAAATCAAACAAAAAATTGGAAAAATAGGTTAAACATTCTAGTAATTATTTTTTGTCAGAGAACTGTAAATATGTCAGTAATTTTTTAAAAATTCCTTCACATAAAAAGCCTGCCTAGCAGTTAAATGCATAATAGAATTTTTTCAACTTCAGAGTAACAACATGTGTGTTTTAGTTACTGCTGTAACATATTAATGAATATAAGCTGGGAAAAGCAGAAAGAACTTTCCTAGTTTAATGCATCTGATTCTGTGCATTTAGTTTTTCCTGACTATATTATGGCAATAGCCACTGAATGTGGAATTTGGCCACTCCTCAAGGGTGATCTTTCTTCCAGTTAGAAAAATGGTCCAATTGTTTATAAACAAAAGAGCTCTCCCCCCTTACCTTTTTATAATTCCCCTCCATATCCAATGAGGATTCTTGACTGATGATGTCATCCATTCCATCACTGTCCAAATTCATCCTTTAACTCTTTAGAATTTCACTTAAGAAATAACCTCCCATGAATTCTGATAGGCTGATATGCCAATTGCCCAGTTCCCTGGTTACTGCTCATGCTGACATGGAGAGCTGGCTAAGAGGCTGTGCCCGGCCGTGTGTGTTCTTGCCCTGCTCTGCCCCACAGACACCGCCCCGCCCAGCCTCCCCGGCCTTTCCTTGCTCTGGCACCGGGCAGCTGCTGTTCTCTGAGGCTCACTCTACCCCTGACACTTGGCTTGCTGACTCCAGCCTTCCAACCATCTGCTGTCACCTTCCCCTGAATGATCCCGCCCCAATTCCTCTCCACAGCACCTTTCCTGTTCCCAAGAAAGGAAAAGAGAGGCACTCAGCTTCAGCCCAGCTGATTCAACTCCCCTGTTCAGGGCTGAGTGTGGACTGGAGCTCTGTGAGGAAACTAACAATCTGAACCACGGGTAGACTGTGTGGGATAAAAATAGATGTGAAAACTTCCAGCCCAGCCGACTTCACTACTGAGTTAAAAGCTGGGTATCCCATGACAAAACGAAAACAGTATAATTTAAAGGCTGACCTGTAACACAGATGTTTGCTTTTTTCCCCCTAAACTGATCATTTCTTAAAATCACGTGTAAAAGTCTCATCTGGTAGGATCTCCAGGACGAGACTGAAACTCACTTCCAACACAGAGGAGGCCCTTTCTGCCCAGGAGCAGTGCTTTGTTCTATTAATATAGGCAACAGAAAAAGATCCATCAACTTTTCTTTAAAATTCAACCAGTGGCGGGCTTTTTCACAAAAGCAAATGTTCTTTTCTGCTGCTCTCTTTACACTTTTCCCATGGCTTCTGGTTTTGTTTACAGGCTTTACTAAAGAGAGGGAAAAGGCCCACAGCTGGAGGATGTTTTGGTGCAAGACGCAGACAAGCAGAAGTGCACACACAAACACATGCTCATCAGGATCAGCTTACTACTGTCATAAACTACAAATTATGCCCACTATTTATTTCCAAAACATAAAGCTACTGTTTGTAGGAGAAATAGGTCAGAAAAGAATTCAAAGGGCAAGCCTTCATTTAGCAACACCATCTTACACTGTTACAAGCTTAGATAGAAAGCAGCAAGTATATTAGTCAATAAATTTTCCAATATAGATTCTTGTGCAACCACAACACTGTTAAGAACAGAGTTCTAAAAGCAAAAAGGCCATTCAAGATAACCTTTTGGCATCTGAACCTCTGCTGACATGCTCACCTTCAATGTCTACTTATTTCTCTCCACATTTTTTAAAATTCAATTTGTAGAAGACTTGTGGCATAAATGTGTCTCAAGGTAGTTTATAATGGCCCTACTTCTACAAAGGAAATACTTCCCTCTGTAGCCCCGAGCCAAAGTGAAATCTTCCCTTTACTCCATTCTCATTGCCCCACCTCAGTTCCGAAAAGAATTAATTGCATGTTTGTCAGATGTTACAGTAACAATTTGTCTCTCATGAACCACATCTGCATTTGGGCAGGGTTTTCTCTGGAAGAGTTCTCCCTTGTCTTACTCTCCTCCAAACCCCAGGACCCTCACTTCAGATGGGGGTCCCGCTGTCTGCATGCAGTCAGCCCAGAATGCTTCCCGGGGCTGTGGCAATGCTGGCCACAGAATGCTGCTCCCAGTGTCCAGTGCAGGTACTCAAAATACAGGAGAATTCACCAAGGCTAAGACTTTGGGGTTAAAGTACGCTCTTGTTTGAAGGACCCTGCGTATGTTAAATCCTGCCAAAGGAGGTTAGTTAAAATGAAGGAAGCATGCATCTTCTTACCTGGCATATATTAACATAACAATAGCTACCCTTTATTGAGGGAGGCGTTGCCATGTGCCAGGCACTTTATATGCACCTCCTACATGTGTCTTTACTCCTCTCAATAATCTTTTGGAGTAGATATTACTATCAATTGTGTTTTACAGCAAGATGAAAGAGCTCAGTGAGGTTAAGGAAGATGAACATGGGCTCTCTGCCTCTGCGGCTCACACTCTAAATGGGTGTGCCAGACCATCCCACACTGGCCGCCTCTGCAAGAAATAATTGTGCCCAATAAAATAATCAAGTATAGTATTTATTTATTTATTTATTTATTTATTTATTTATTGAGACAGGGTCTTGCTCTGTTGCCCAGGCTGGAGTGCAGTGGCATGATCGTGGCTCACTGCCACCTTGACCTTCCAGGGTCAAGTGATACTCCCATCTCAGCTTTCTGAGTAGCTGGGACTATAGGTGTGCACCACTATGCGTGGCTAATTTTTAAATTTTTTTGTAGGGACAGGATCTCACTATGTTGCCCAGGTTGGTCTTGAGCTCCTGGGCTCAGGTGATCCTATGTCGGCCTCCCAAAGTGTTGAGATTACAGGTGTGAAGCACCACGCCCATCCAAGTGTAGCTTTTAAAGATTAGAGTTCAACACAGACAAATCTAGCAGAGCTCCAGATATATGGTTTGGATCTGTGTCCTCACCAAAATCTCATGTTCAATTGTAATCACCAATGTTGGAGGTAGGGCCTGGTGGGAGGTGATTGGATCATGGGGGTGGTTTCTAATGGTTTAGCACCATCCCCCTAATGCTGCTCTGGTGATAAGAGTTCTCGTGAGATCTGGTTGTTTAAAAGTGTGTAGCACCTCTCCCCTCTTTCCCTTCCTCCTGCTCTGGCCATGTGAAGATGTGCCTGCTTCCCTTTCACCTTCTGCTGTGATTGTAAGTTTCCTGAGGCCTCCCCCACCATGCTTCCTGTACTGCCAGCAGAACCATGAGCCAATTAAACCTCTTTTATTTATAAATTACCCAGTCTCAGGTATTTCCTTTTTTTTTTTTGAGATGGAATCTCCAGCCTGGAGTGCAGTGGCACAATCTTGGCTCACTGCAACATCTGCCTCCCAGGTTCAAGCGATTCTCCCACTTCGCCTCTCAAGTAGCTGAGATTACAGGCGCCCGCCACCACACACAGATAATTTTTGTATTTTTAGTAGAAATGGGGCTTCACCATGTTGACTAGGCTGGTCTCGAACTCCTGACCTCAGGTGATCCACCCGCCTCAGCCTCCCAAAATGCTGCAATTACAGGCGTGAGCCACCACACCTAGTCAGGTATTTCTTTATAGCAGTGTAAGAATGGACTAATACAGCTCCCTGTATAACAATATCAAGAGCTGAATCAACATTTTCCAAATCATACATCTGGAACACCCAGCATGTATTGTCGCATATCTCTTCCTGATGAAGCCTCAAGAAATGAAAAGGAAGCTACTTCACTGATGTTAGGACCTAGTACGCTATGTAATGAATTTTCCTTTCCAGTTTACCTGGTGTCTTTTAGCACCACCATTGCTTCTTTCCAACAGCCACTGTGGTTTCAAGCTCTTTTCTAAGGGGACAGGGATTTGTGTTTATTCATCTTGTTTACCCCATAGCATGTAGAACACTGCCTTGCACACGATAAGCGCACAATGAAGAGCTGTTGACTAAGTACGTGAACAGAGGAAATAGGACCGCGCTGCTTAAAATGTTTCCTCTAAATGCTGTCCACAGTAGGAAACATTAATAGTGCTTTTCAACTGAAATCTTCTGTGGAACTCACATATCTTCAAAAGGAAAAAAGGGTCTGCTTTGATTGAATGAGGAGGGCTACCACGCCCCACCTGGATGCTCTATTCTCCTATTATCCCAGCCCCAGCACAGCCTCTCAGGAAAGCTCTGTGGAAAGGAAGCCCTAGGACCCTGCAGACCCCACTCACTCTGCAGACCAGAGTTTGAAAAGCTCTAAAGACCGTAAAAATGGCTTTCACAGTAGCAGCAAAGCAGTATTCTTCTCCTGGCTCCATGACTGTACTGATTTCCAGACCTCAGTCCACTCCACTTGGGGTTCAGCTGCTATGTGAATTCATTCTTATCTGGGTTAATATTCTAGTCCACTTAGCAACCTACAATCGATAGCTAATATGGATGAAATTATAAAAATTTAGAGGCTGCAAGACTCAGTAAGATACATAAAATGATATGCCTAATTACTAATATCTTTTTACTTTAATTTTAACAGAGTGGGCTTAAATATACAATTAAAATGAGAAAAACTGAACTCTCATGATTATGTATATATACATACAAATTAATATATTTGTACTAGTAATATAGTAATGATATGCATACATATGTATATACACATACATTGATAATATATTATCTTTTGGAGAAAGGCACCTCAAAATTCGAGATGGAAATTTCCCAACAAAACAACAGCAACAAGGAATAGTACTGAGAATACTAAAAGACCATTCCACTCCTCTATCTGTTAGCTCCTTTTTTGTCATAAATGATTCTCTAACAAGCACTATACAGAGACAAGTAATAGAACATCTGCTCCTGAAACATGAATGCAAGAGGTTGAGGGCAGTTCTCAGTGGTGGTGACATCACTGTGCACCCTCCCTAAAGAAGCTCAGCACATAGATAGGCTCACAGCCCAAACCCTTTCCAGATCGAGCTGTGCCACCATTTTCAGGATAGCTTATGCCAGCTTAAAATATCTGAGAGTTTCCTATTATGTGTGGCATCACTGATCCGTGAAACTTTCTAGAGTTTTGCTACTCAAAGTGTGTTCTCTAACCAGATTATGAACAGCACTGGGAGCTTTCTAGAAATGTAAGCCCTCCAGTCCCACTCCAGAACCACTGAATCAGAAATTGCATTTTAAAAAAAAAGAGATCCCTAGGATTTTGAATACACTTTAAAGTGTAGAAGGGTTGCTCTAGAACTTGCAAAAAAAAAAAAAAAAAAAAAAAAAAAAATCATTATAAGCCATTATCCCTCTATTTCAAACCACATTTCCAGGCAGGGTGGCAAGACCTTGACACATGCTTGGGATCAACACTGTAATTAATTTCACTTCCATGTGGTCCAAATGAATACAGGAAAGGAAAACACAAAACCAAACACCACCGTGGCAGAGACTTGAGCTGAAAGTAATGCCTGATGGTTTGGCAGTAGCTTGTAAATGGGAAGACAGCCACTCCTATCTTTCTATGGGGATGGTCTCTGGTACCTCTTCTGCTGCTGCCCTCTCTAGAATGAACTGTCCACGCATAAGATGGGCCCAGTTACCAGTGCTCTCCCTTAGAAAACCTACTCACAGTCACTTAGAATCCCTGAGGTTGAAAAAGCCTCTTCCCGCTCCTGCTCTGAATTTCAAGGACTGGCATGAAGAGCTTCGGTTTCCTGTTGAGCCATGATCTGAATTGCGAGGCACATTGCTCACTTGAGTTAATGCTTTTAAATGATCATTATCAGCCACTGGTGGAAATTATTGACTCTGAGAACACTGACCACATTACTGGGAGATCACTTATGCACTGTCAAAAGATTTTCCTATTCATACATGGAAACTTGATTTCATCCTGATTAACCCTTCATCTCCCACTGCCTTCTCCTCGGCCTTAACATCCATATTCCATGTACTAGATTTATAACCTCTTTTCAAATAATTTTTTTCTTCTGTGCAAAGTTCATCTAAATTTAGTTTGCTTTTCAATTAAAGTATTCTGATAGCTAGAAAAGCCATGAAAATATGCAGGCCATTTAAAGGACTTTGCTGTATAGATTTTTAAAAAATTAAAATAATGGTATTAAAAGTGTGGGGTGGGGATGTGGCAGTGTTGGGAGTAGACAGAGTGTCACACGTTTTCCCACATCTAAAAGATCATGGGTCATAGTTGTAAATCTTCCTGTTCAATTAAAACTGAGCACGAGAAACGCAACTATGGTCACCCTGATGACCATCGTACAGCTTCCAAGTAGAACCAATTATAAAGTCCTCATTATGTTTATCTGTGTGTTCTTTCCCCATTAATGGCTTTCCTACACTGATTGTCACTTAGGCCTCTCTGATGGTTGTTTTCTTTTGAATTCAAGCAGTTTTGTCAAATTACTTTCTATTTCAGGAAGCTTGGTAGTTTCTGATGCTCCTATATAATAGTGCACAGGGGAATACTAAGTCCAAGATTTCAAACTTTCCCTTGGTATAGAGAATATAAATAAATAATGGGATATGACTCCAATGGGATATGGCTCTATGGGCTTCTGTATGTAAAACTGTGATTAGTTACCCAATATTTTATATATTTGTGTGTATGTATGTGCATGAACAGGGAGTCTCTACTTTCAAACAAGCATCAATGCAATGTGATATTTTCCACAGAGATGCCCTATTTCCTTCCCATCCCCCATCACCACCATCCTTTCCAAGAATAAATACTAGACCTTTGGATTAAAATATGTTTCACATATGTACTTCTTAAAATCACTCGAAGTCTGAATCATGAAGTTTGAGGCCCACATGCTACTTTAAATAGAAATGATGTGCTTGTACTAAATTTCTATTTCAGATCAGGCCCAGAGTGAAGCCCTGCTAATTTTTTTTTCCATGTGGGGCTCTTATCATTGTGCTCCTTTTGTGGTAAAGCATATAAATTAGATTTCCAGTCATCTAAGCTAAAAAAAAAAAAAAGCATATAAATTTATCGCCCAAATTATTTTATTGATTTCAAAGGTTACTACCTCTTTGGAAAAACAGAACTATATCTCAACAAGGCAGAACATAATTATACTTTAAACAGGCAAAACAATGAAGACCAAGTACTCTTCAGCACTGTTAACTATAGAAAAAAAATTCCCCATCAAAAAATCTATAGACTAAAACAGCAAATTGTCTTATTGAACTTATATTTAAAAGCCTCCATCACATAGAGCACCAAAATACTTTGAAATTCCCTTTTCCATTCTAATATCTTTTTCCCTGCTGTGGATGAATCCAGGCTTAAATTGGGTGGAATCTTGAACTCAAATTTGATACCTTGTTTTCTCAGTCACAGGAAGAAGGGATTGAGAGACTAGTCCTCACTTGTCCTGGTGTCGATAGGGATAGAATATATTTGCTTTCCTTTGCTAACCATTAAATGACCCACTAGAATCTGGGCATAAAAGACTGTTTACTACTTTCTCCAACAAGAATTTTAAGAATATCTTGATGTACTACTTAAACTGATATACTCCCTAGTTTTATCATTTAAGAGCAACATGGGGTGTCTTTTATTTTACGTGCTGGGTATGATACCTCAATTGGGCTGAAACATTTGGCCACAGAAAACTTTGGTATTTCATGCGGTAGTAAAATTATCCCTTTATAAGGCAGATGGATGTATTAAAACTTTGCAGAACTCATTATAGTAAGAAAGGAAGCTTGGAAATGAGTATTTGCAAAGCACTTGGGGATAGACCATGAGGTTCATCTTGGGAAAATTCTCTGGATGAATAAGTAGGCATAGAGGTATTTTCTTAATGCATTGTCTCTGGGAAGGCTGGAATGTCTATGCATCCCAGTGATTCATTTATTTTGTGCCTTGCACTGCACCCCCCGTTCTGGCACAAGAAATGTTTAAAGTGCTGGCAACTGGCCAAGAGGCTGAGAAGCCAGGCACATGGACTTCTGAGGTCAGCTTCACCAACTCCTTGTTACAATATATGGATCTGAGCTTATCTCTGGGGTTATGATGGGAAACCCTGATCCTAGGGACTCAGAACAGCAACAATTGCATAAAGTGCAATTCAATCCAACAAACATTTATTGAACGCATACTCTGTGTACAAGGCAGAGACTTGTGAAAATTTAAAGAAAGAAGCCTGTTGTCGGCCAGGCGCGGTGGCTCACGCCTGTGATGCCAGCACTTTGGGAGGCCGAGGTGGGCAGATCACCTGAGGTCAGGAGTTTGAGACCAGCCTGGCCAACACGGTGAAAACCTGTTTCTACTAAAATCACAAAAAATTAGCTGGGCGTGGTGGCGGGTGCATGTAATCCCAGCTACTCAGGAGGCTAAGGTGGGAGAATCGCTAGAAGCCGGGAGGTGGAGGTTGCAGTGAGCCAAGACTGTACCACTGCACACCAGCCTGGGTGACGGAGCAAGACTCCGTAAAAAAAAAAAAAAAAAAAAAAAAAAGGCGCTTGTCATCTAGTGGAGGAGACAGACCTATATGTAAATAGTTGTAAATGGGTTCTAATACAAGTAAAAACAAAATGTACTGAGAAGGAGAAATTTGGACTGAGAAATAAGTGGGAAAAGTTTCCTGAAGGAGGTGGCATTTGAGCCTTGAAAGCTGCATTAGCCTGCAGTGGGTGGGAGCAGGTGGTGTGTGGGTAGGTGACATCTCAGCCGGAGGCATTGCAGCTAAGAACTGATGGCAGTGTGAAGGCAGGAGTAAAGGGTCTGGAGCGAGAAGCGTTTCTGCCCAGGGTTCAGAAACAAATGTCAGGCCTTGAAGGCCATGCAGAGGAGTCTGAAATGTCTCCTAAGGAACACAGGGAGGCATTAAAGATTTCTGACCATGCTTCTCATGACCTGGTATGTGTTTGAAGAAGGGACTCTTTATGCTCCCACGGGAGGAAAAAGATGAGTGTTATTCACACACTATTTTACTTTTTCTTCTTCAAGTCTCCATTCCCACAGTAGCTAAGAATGTCAGAGTGTGATCTATATCTGGGGCGGTCATAAGGGAATTTAAGCAATGGCAAGAAAGGTATGAAAGCACGTCATTGTTTTTATATACACACTTATCCCAAAACCCCACTCCAGGAAAGAGGGAAAAAATATTTAAGAGCTTTTAAGCAAAACGGACCCTTCGACCTAAATTTGTGCATTCAAGTTTACAATATTTCTAAGCTGTCTATCAAAAACCATTTAGAAAAATTTGGCCTCTTGAAGGCTGCCAGGCCTGAAGTTGTGGACGAATTTCTTTCCTGAAGAGATTGGCTTCCTCCCAAGACTGGAAAATGGAGGTCAATAGCTCTATCTTTTAACAGGGCTATGACCAAAAATGACAACACATGCCTCAGTAACCTCTTTGCTAACATAAATCCTGTGAGGAAGAAAAGTATATGAAGATAACGACAATGTGAGCACCTTTAAAAACGAAACAAAACAACCATGAAAAATTCTGTAGGAGAATTCCTTCTGTTTATTCCTCCTTGGTTTAAGTTGTTCAAAGAACAGTGCATACAAAGCCTTGCTCAAACAGGGGTGTTCGGGCTCTCGGTAGCAGCGAAGCTCTCTTTTTCAAAACAGCCATCCATTTAGAAAAGCAATGTATAAGAATCCATTGTATTTCTACATATTAGCAAGATATAACTGGGAAATGAAGTGAGACACGGTTTCCCTGGGCCGCTGAACAATCCTCACTGAACCCCTGATGTGCTCAGAAGAAATGACATAAGAGGAAGGGAGCTCTTAATTCATGATAACTGACTTGTTTATGCAGAAAGGCAGCCTCTGGCAGGGAACCTGGCAACAATTATGCCAGGAAGTTAACTGGGAAAGTCTCCATTTCACAGATGAGAAAACTAACAAGAAATACGGGGAGAGATAACCAGCCCACACACAATGAAAACAGTGCAGGTTAATGGTGGAAGAGGGGAAGGAGTAGGACTCAAAGTCATAAAATAAGAAACCACAGTGCCATAGAATGTTGACAATGCCTTTTTTCTTTTTTTTTGTTTTTGAGACGAAGTCTTGCTCTGTCACCCAGGTTGGAGTGCAGTGGCGCGATCTCGGCTCACTGCAAACTCCGCCTTCCCGGCTCACGCCATTCTCAGCCTACCGAGTAGCTCGGACTACAGGTGCCCACCACCACGCCCGGCTGATTTTTTGTATTTTTTAAACAGAGACGGGGTTTCATTGTGTTAAGCAGGATGGTTTCTCCTGACCTCGTGATCCGCCCGCTTCGGCTTCCCAAAGTGCTGGGATTACAGGCCTGAGCCACCGCGCCCGGATTTACAATGCCTTTTATGTTAGTCAATTTTACAAATAGTAGACATATCCATCCGTATTACTTGAGGACCTATTCTAAGCACTGGGAAAGCAGACAGAACAAAGATAAAATCCCTGCCCTCATCATGTGAGGGAGCTAGAAAATAGACAAATAATTAAGTAAAATATGTACTATGATAAATGGTGATAAGTAAAAAAATAGAGAAGCATGATAGAAATATTGGGATAGGCCAGGCGCGGTGGCCCCAGCACTTTGAGAGGCCAAGGCGGGGGGGGGGGGGATTCACCTGAGTTCAGGAGTTCGAGACCAGCCTGGCCAACATGGTGAAACCCCGTCTCTACTAAAAATGCAAAAATTAGCTGGCCATGGTGGCGGGCGCCTGTAATCCCAGCTACTTGGGAGGCTGAGGTAGGAGAACTGCTTGAACCCAGCAGAGGGAGGGTGCAGTAAACCGAGATCGCACTGCTGCACTCCAGCTCGGGCAACAGAGCGAGACTCCATCTCAAAAAAGAAAAAAAAAGAAAGAAAGAAAGAAAGAAAGACAGAAAGAAAGAAAGAAATATTGGGATAGAACTGGAGAGCTGGAAGTTTACAGATTATATCCAGATAAGGTTTCACCTAGAAGTGACATCTGAGCAAACACTCGCAGAAAGTGAGAGTAATGGATGGGGGTAGAGGTGACAATATAAGGTAAATATGTATAAGATGTAAAATATAAGATGCCTGGTTGCATGTGAATTTCAGATAAACAGTGAACAATATTTTAGTGTATGTCCCAAATGCTGTAGGTTATTTGCTAAATCTGGCAACGCTACACAGTGAGGCGGGGATGGGGGTGGGTAGGGGAGGTAGGGGTGCATGCCAGGCAGAAGGAATAGCAGGTGCAGGGCCAGCCCAGCATGGTGGGAAGATAGTGGAGGAAATCAGGAATATAGGAGAGGAGTCCAAGAGGAAGCAGGGATGAGCTGATCCAAGCCCTGTGAGGACTTGGATTTTTACTCTGAGCAGGATGATAAACTAAAATTTTTGAGATATGGGACATGATCTGTCTTCAGTTTTAAAAGCTCATTTTGGAAACTGTGTTGAAAACAGACTATGGAGTGTGGGCAAGGGCAGGGGTAGGTAAAGCACATAGAAAGCTATTATTGCTGTAATTATGATGACAATAACAACCACAAAAACAATGATGTACATCTATACAAAAGCACCAAAATGTGCATGCAATTTTCAGGGGAATGGTCCCTGAAGCCCCTATTCATGAACTATCCATTAAGAAATCTTGGTGTATATCATTTATGGGAGAAAAGGAATCAATATTTCAAATAAATTCTATCAACTGACTAAAAATGCTAACCTAAGAAATTTGCTTTTAACCACTGCAATATCATCCTTAAAAAATAAGGAAGTCCTTGTAAAATGGTGGGGAAGTTTCTGAAAGCCATTCAACTGCAGATATCATCAGTGACTACAAACATCAAGCTAAGGACTTAGAGAAAGCACCTTTTCTGAATTCAATTACATGTAGTGCCAGCTGGGTTCTAAAATGAAGGTTTCTAAGTGGGATTAAGATTTGGCTTCAAGGTTAATGTTTCTGTTTTTGCTGAGCTATGTATAAAGACAGCGCTTCAAAAGAACACACACATGTAGGTAGTTCTACTATAAAATCCCATGCAGATGCAGAATCTATTGACCATTATTACCCAACCAATACACTTAATTTTACTGTGGAAAAGCAATAAATACTTCAAAACTATTAAACACATAATGACACTGTTATATATTGCAGCTCATGTAAAATAAAATCAATTTATCTTCCTTTGGAAGAAGCAGAATGCTAACATAACCCCTTCTCTCCAGATGAAATTGCTGGTATTTGACCAATTTTCAACCTACGAACACAATGCTTTTATGTTAAACCTAATGAAAAGACATAGAGAATAATCTTATAGTAGCTTGCCCTTCAAAAATAAAGTAAATAGCTTCTTTGAAAAGAGAAAGTTATTTTAATTATTATAGTAATTCAATCACCTGCAGCCATGCCATGTGTAGATTAGGCTCTCCATAGATACTTGACATCCCCTACCCTCAAGTTCTATATTATGTGTAAGTGACATGTTGGTTGTTTTCTCAGCATCTCTGACCCCTTTCTCGTGGAAAGAATTACTGTGAAGCATGAAGCTGGATATTTAGGATCTATGCCCCTAAATGTACCATAAAATGAAAATACTATAAAATAAATCTGTAAGTACAAATTTCTAGTTATTAAGCAAGACAAAGTATATGAATACATTTTATAGGCACATGTTACTTAGCTGAGAAACCACTGCCTTGAGTCTTGTGAAATGTACTATTTCGTCTGCACATATTTACCACTGTGAAATCTGACCTTATGAGAAACACTTGCTTGTCTCAGGTAACCCACCTCACACAAGGAAGAGGCATTGTTAAGTTAGATAATTGGTCTCTCAGAGCTTCTAAACTCAGTCAGTTGAGTAATATCCCTACATTAACTCTCCAGAGTTTGGACCAGCCGTGCCTGCTGCTGCAAAGAGCAATTTCTCTGAGAACATTCTTGCTGTCTGTTTTCAACAAAGATACTTTCAATGTTGCCTCAACAGTCCAAGTCCTAACAAGGAGTTACTAAACACTCTAGAGCTGATCTTTTGCAATTGTCTAAGTGTCTAATTCATAACTCCAGTAGAAAATTAGCATACAAATGAATATGCATTACTAAGATTTTTCTATTTGGAGTTTTTGATGCATGTTGATACTTTAATCCTTATTTATCAACCAATTAAAACAACATACCAGTAAAAATAAGTTCAGAAAGACACACAAGTGCAACTTTAAACATCAAGTGCATACTGGGTGATTTTTGAAAATTTCTAAGATTATCAATCGCGACTATCTATTTACATAATTTCTTAAAGACAGTCCTAAAAGCTGGATGTGAAGCAACTCACATCCTATGCAACGAGCAAAAATTACGTTTTCCAATGTTATCGATGTGAGATTCCAAGCAGATTTTCCTCTGAAATTCCCTTAAATTCAAATTACAGTCCAAAGCAATTCCTCTTATTTGCAGACATACAGAATATGCAAAGGACAAATCACCTCCGTGAATTTCACGAATGCTTTAAAGGCCAAGGAAGCAGTGTTTTCTGCCCCACTGCTCCTCAGAAAACCTAATTACAATTCAGATACTGTATGTGATAAAGGCCAGGCGCAGAGGATGGCAAAATCCCTTGAATATCCGGAAAGAGGCAACCTGCTGCTTTGGAAGAGGAAGGCCTCCTCTCCCAAAGGATGCCGGCCTCAGAATCAGGCTTTAAATTTTACCTGATACGAGCAGTTATCCTGATGTACCATCTCAGTGCATCCTAGGGCGCAGACCCCAACGCAGGACTGCTGAGTGAGGCTGCGGAGCGCAGGCGCGGAGCATCCACTGGCGGGCGGAGAGAACGCCCTGGTAAGGCAGGGGCTCCCCGCAGATTAAAATGGATGCTGTTTCGCTGATCAACCTGCGCAGTGGCACTGCCTGTGCCGGGAAGCGCGCAGCTAGAGAGCTGAGCTGCTCTCCAGTCCTCCGAAACCAGTGAGGCAGGCTTAGGAACATGGAGCTGGGACCGGGCTGGGGGAGGGGGCGCTCATCACCCGCACAATCAGCCAATTATATTATAGGCACAAAGAAAAGGATCAGTCTGGAGCTGGTGTGACCTTCTGGTGCTTTATGAAGGCAGTTAACTGATGTGGAAACATTCTAGTCCTCATTAACGAGAAAAAGGCCAGCGAGGGAGAGGGAGAGAGACAGACACAAATCAATGTTGCAGTTGAACATTTCTAACCTCCGGCATCATCCTTCCTGCCCACTAATGCTGCTTGGCTGGTGCTTATCAAAAAAAAAAAAAAAAAAAAAAAAAAAAAGGCCTTAAAGATAATTTTAGAACTTTTAACATGCTAAAGAGAGAGCAATCCATTCTGAATACCCACAATGAAAGGATGTTTGTCTATGCTGAGTTTTTGAAGTGTTTGTCAACTTTATAACTAAAAGGTCTTTACTCTTTAAAAGGATTATTTGTAATTCTTTAAATTCCCCGCTTCTTTTTGGCTCCTAGCTTCTTTTTAAGTCAAATAGTAATAAGATGGAATAATTGCTGTTATAAGTTTTTTTCGGGAGAGAGCTTATTAAAATATTAAAGTCACTATAATTTATTTCATGAAAACTAAAGTCTTAATTGGAAGGTTTTTTTTTTAATGTAAGGCTTTGTACATATATTACTACCCAATGCTGTGACTTGAAAATATGGACACCGCCAATGCAGCACATAAAATTCTTGGAACAGACTGACCCTCCCTGAGAGCGAGTAATTCTGGACTTGCGGACAACACTCAAAGGAAATACAAGTCAGACAATACATGTTTCTGGGAAAAAACTAGGGCCAATTTCTGAGTGGCTTCAGGGCCACTTTAGGACTTGAGGATATACAAAAAGAAAAAACTGGGCTGTAAATTCTTCAAGCTAATGTAATGAGAAAATTAAGGGGGAAAAGTTAAATAAAATTTTCTTATCTGTATTCCTCAGTTGCCATAGGCAATTAGTTTTGTTTCTTTTTTTTTTTGTTATTGTTTTTTTTTTTGAGACAGAGTCTCACTCTCTTGCCCAGGCTAGAGTACAGTGGCAAGATCTCAACTCACTGCAAGCTCTACCTCCCGGGTTCATGTCATTCTCCTGCCTCAGCCTCCCGAGTAGCTGGGACTACAGGCGCCCGCCACCAGGCCCGGCTAATTTTTTTTTGTATTTTTTTAGTAGAGATGGGGTTTCACCGTGTTAGCCAGCATGGTCTCGATTTTCTGACCTTGTGATCTGCCCGCTTCGGCCTCCCAAAGTGCTGGGATTACAGGCATGAGCCACCACGGCCAGCCCATGTCGTTTCTTAATAAAATAGCTCTGAGTACATAAATGGTACTTAACAAAAACGTGACTGAATTTAAACCATCAAATTAAAAAAATGAATAGGGACATTATTTTTAAGCTATTTTAGTATATATCTGTCCTATGTTCTATTTATGTAGCCATCTCAAAAACTCTTCCTCTTCCCATTAACCACGCTGTTTCACTGTGCTACTGACAGAGAAAATAAGTACTTTTTGTGCGTGAAATGAAACTGACATGTTTGACAAGTTTTCATATTAAGCACTCTCTTAAAAAACGGTTTGTGTTAGGATTATTTGCTAATGTACTTTTAATAACTTATCTGTTTTGTGGAATGACAAAAACCTACTTTTATAAAAATTCTTAATGTTTACTATTTGAGATTCAAGCAGGAGCAAAGCCTGCTATCTCAATTCGACTCCCTTGATGCACTCACAAGCACACTCATTTCAGCCTTCCTAGTGAGGAGAATAAAAAGATGGCCGCGAAAACTCAACTGGTATCCTCAGAGGCTTCAATTTCAGCAGCAGGTTGAAAGGAAAAGTACTCTGGAGACTCACCCTGCAGAAGCTCACTGCCCTTATCCTTCCTAGTCTAGGAGAGAGGTGGGCCACATAACATGTGCAGGACTTTCTAGGCCTACTCACTGGCTGCACAATGAAAGCTTGATGAATGAAGCAGAAGCCTGGGCATAGGGAATGAGTCAAGATCAAGAAAAGAAGATGGAAACTTTTCAGGGATAAGAAACAATAAACAATACACCTCCATCCTAAAACTCCATTCTTCTCTAACAGACAGAGACTTCTGTGTAGAGTGCCTTGCAATACAACCACCCAATGAGGTTCTGGAATTCCTTTTTTGGGGTGGGGGGAGGAGGATGGAGTCTCACTCTGTCACCCAGACTGGAGTGGCGTGATTGGCTCACTGCAACCTCTGCCTCCCAGGTTCAAGCAATTCTTCTGCCTCAGTCTCCCGAGTAGCCAGGACTACAGGCACGTGCCACCACGCCCAGCTAATTTTTGTATTTTTAGTTGAGACACAGTTTCACCATGTTGGCCAGGCTGGTCTCGAACTCCTGATCTCAAGTGATCCACCCGCCTTGGCCTCCCAAAGTGCTGGGATTTCAGGCCTAAGCCACCATGCCCGGCCAAGGTTCTGGAATTCTAAATATGAGCAAAGAAGAGCAGGCCCAAGGAAAAAAGCTCATTTTGCAAGGTAGCAGATAAGATGAAGTAGAAATCTTATGTTTAATATAAAAACACTTTCCAGGACAGAACAGCTCTAACTTCAAAGGCAGTTAAAACCTTACTCAAGTTACTCCCTTGACAATCTACAATTCTAAGACTCAGGAACATGTTTCCAAGCTGTGCAAAGCTTAAAAAGCTGCTTCCTGGACTCTGTCTCTTCTGAAAACTGAAGACACTGGAATATATTACATAAGTTCCCAAAGACATTTATCATGTGTTGTTAAAAAAAAAAAAGTCTAAACATGATTCCACTCTTCACAGTTGCTGTTCCATAAATAGTGGAAGTGACTCAGAGGTGGCTCTAGGGAGAACAGATTTCTGACAATTGTATCCCAAATCCTGTCAAAAAAAACTCTCCCAAGAGGTATAAACAAGATGAAAAAAAAAATGAATATATTAGACAGGCTTCTCTTTATAGTCATTCATTGGAAACAACTTTGTGTTATAATTTAAAGTATGATTTGCTAGTGCAAAAAACTTTAAACAGAAACCAGCTGTTCCAAGAACACTTAAGCTAGAATAATTTACCAAACTGCAGTAACATTTGTTATCTTTAACTAAAAAATATCGATGAGCTCTTTATGTGAAGCATAGTCTTTGTAGTATAGAGATTATTTTTTTTCTTCTCAGATATCCACAGCTTCCCTTCCCATAAAAAGTATTGCGTTTCAAATTTAGATGAGACCTCAAGAGATCATTTCACCTAACCCTGTTACTGTTCAGATATGGAAACCAAGGTCTAAGAAAGTTGTGGCATGTCCAACAAGAAAAAGGCATCAAAGCAAGGAAACCAAAGAAACATACCTGATTTTCTGGGTTCATACCAAATGAGTATGTTTCATATGGGTTCATACCAAATGAGAATGTTTTCTATGTTCCATAGAAAACAGTGCTCCTATGGTCTGAATGTGTGTGTCCTCAAACTTCATATGTTGAAACCTAATCACCAGTATGATGGTATTCAAAGGTGGGGCCATTGGGGGGTGATTAGGTCATGAGGGGGAAGCCCTCACAAATGGGATCCATGCCCTTTTTAAAAGAGGCCCAAGAGAGCTGCCTTGCCCCTTCTGCTGTGTGAGGATGCCATTGCCATCTATAAATCAGGAAACGGGGCCTCACGAGATACCAAATCTGCTGGTGCCTTAATCCTGGACTTCTCAGTCTTCAGAACTCTAAGAAATACATTTCTGTTGTTTATAAGCTACCCAGTTTATGATATTTTATTATAGCAGCCCTAACAGACTAAGACGAATACTAAATGAGGACCCATAGACTTGGAGAAATAAACCCCTTTTGACTGAGCCAAATGAGGCTGCCCTTGAAATCAAAATCTATCATAAAGTAAGAGTGAGGCTGCAGTGTGGGTCTACCTAAAACTCAATTCAAGATATGTTTTAAGGGAAGAAAAATTAGATTATTTCCTTATTAAAATATTGTTTCTGCCACCTACAAACTATTGTATCTTTAAATCCAGAAAACCATGTTTTTTTTCAATTGTGGCAATTAGCAACAACAGAATAAAAGGGGGTTTTGGACAATAAATATAATAGTAAAAAGTTACATCCTCAGGCCATCGAGCATACAGTTTTGAAAGTGAATAGCATGGGTCAGGAACTGACCCGGAAGGGTAGTAGGAAACTGTCTGGCATAAGCTGTATCAGTTATTTAAGTGTTTGGCTATACAGGTGTGTATATTTGTCAATAGACATTGAATAAAGCATTAAGATATGTGTATTTCGGCCGGGCGCGGTGACTCAAGCCTGTAATCCCAGCACTTTGGGAGGCCGAGACGGGCGGATCATGAGGTCAGGAGATCGAGACCATCCTGGCTAACACGGTGAAACCCCATCTCTACTAAAAATACAAAAACTAGCCGGGCGAGGTGGCGGGCGCCTGTAGTCCCAGCTACTTGGGAGGCTGAGGCAGGAGAATGGCGTAAACCCGGGAGGCGGAGCTTGCAGTGAGCTGAGATCTGGCCACTGCACTCCAGTCCGGGTGACAGAGCAAGACTCCACCTCAAAAAAAAAAAATAAAAATAAAAAAAATAAATAAATAAAAATAAAAAAATAAAAAAATAAAAAAAAAGATATGTGCATTTCTTTGTACATAAAATTTACCCCAAAAGAATAAACAAGAATAAACATGAACTCAAGTTGATGATATGCAGGCTAAAGTATTTAGGGCACTTACTGATGTCTGCAACTTACTTTGAAGCACATGAAGTAAATGAGAGGAATTGATGGATGGTCAGTGGAAAGCTGTGACAAAGCAAGTTTATTAAACATCAGTGTTGAATCTAAGTGGTGCAGCAATGGGTATTTATGGAAAAAAGTCCACTGGAAAGTCAACTCTTGCACTTAACTCACACGGCTTATGCCAGAAAGTTTCGTATGCCCCTTCTAGTCAGTTCCTGACCCCAGTTACTCACTTTTGAAACTTATGCTCAGATGGCCTGAGGATATGACTTTTTACCACTATATTTATTGTCCAAAACCCCTTCCATTCTGTTCTTATTATGTTGTTATTATTCTGTTCAAATTGAAATGTTAGAAAAAATGAAATATTGGGGGTGGGAAAGATGAGCAGGGAAGTCACCATCTTAAGTAATAACTTTTAAGCTTCTCCTCAGGAAACTGGGGAGAGTAAGTAGACATATAGCTTAAGTGGTACTTCTTTACCGGGCAATGAAAGAAAAGGAATGATGAAATAATTAATACTGTGGATATCAGGGGAAACTAGGTCCTTGAATGCCCCACCCAAAGAAGAATTATTTGTCACTACAGGTTGAGTAAACCTTATCCACAGTGCTTGGGACCAGAAATGTCCTGGATTTTGGAATATCTGCATATACATAATGAAATATCTTATGGATGGTACCCAGGTCTAAACACAAGATTCATTTTTGTTTCATATGTACCTCATACACATAACCTGAAGGTAATTTTATACAATATTTCAAAATAATTTTGTACATGAAACAAAATTTTGACTTCATTTTGACTGCAACCTGTCACATGAGGTCAGGTGTGGAATTTTCCACTTGTGGCATCATGTCAGTACTCAAAAAGTTTGGGACTTCGCAGCATTTCAGATTTCAGATTTTGGGGTTGGGGAATGCTCAACCTGTATTGTTGCCACCAACAAAACTGGCATCATCTACAGACAATAAACCTTTAAAAATGCTTTGCAGAAACACAAAGTGTTTTCCCCAACATCTTCCTTGATTTTTGTAGTTGAAGCTCCTGTCATGTGCCATGTGAAGTAGTGTTTCTGCCCTCAATAAGTTTGGTAAGAGAAATGAGGCAGTACACAAATGACTAGGTATGACAAAGATGAGTTAAATACCTCCAAATAATTTGTTTGCTCACTAGAAATTCAAGAGAAGAAGAGAATACTCAGCTAGAGTGAACCAGGAGACTGCAACAAAAATCTTGTTCATTTGGTTATTCACTTATTTAATGTCTGTCTTTTGTAGATCTAGATTAATGTGAATTTCCTTAGAACTTGCATCTTGGTTGGTTTACTCAGTGCTATATCCCCAACATCTGAAATTGTACCTGGTTCTCAATAAATACTTTGAAACAATTGAATAAATGAATATGACCTTCAGAGAGCTACCACATTTCTCTTTGCCTTAGTTTCCTCATCTATAAACTAAGAACGTTTATTCCTTGCTTACTGGGTTGGTAACATGATGAAATGAGAGTAAATGTAAAACAGCTCTTAAGTACTCAGGAAAGGAAGAGAAATGGATGTTTTCTTCTCCTAATTAAGAACAACATCAACTGTCCAAAGAATAGAGTCCCTTGAATGATAGAGGAGATCACGGGAATGGAAGGGCAAAGACAGAGGGATGCATCCCAAGACACCAAAAAAGGAACTGGTGGCACTTAGGCAGTGATCTACATGAGGGAGTGAGCAAGATAAGGAATTGTGAGGTTTTGAGACCATTACTGGAGTAAAATTGGTGCTGTGAAAACAAACAGGGAAGTTAGCAGAAGGAACTGATTCTGAGGGGGTTGGGGTACAGTAAGGAGGTTTAAATTTTCATAAAATTTGCAGTTGAAGGTGTAAGAGGCAGCTGGGGCTCAAGAGAGATTGGGCTGACAGGTAGAATTTGGGGGTCTTTTGCACAGAGAGGATAGTTAAAGCTGTCAGAATGAATTAGATTAAGGGAGAGATTGTAGAGACAGAACTAAAGAGAAACAAAGACATCACTGTGGAAGGCACAATAATGTCCCCTGTCTCCTGGGCCAACTGTTTACAACCTAATCCCCAAGCGACAAAGTAAAATTATGATAAGCAGCTGCCTTTGAGATCGGGAAGTAGTCTGGTTATCCAGATGAGCTCAATGTAATAATCACAAGGGTCTTACAAAGTAGAAGTGGGGGAGGCATAAGAGGAAGAACCAGAGAGATGGCAGTATGAGAAAGGCTTGGTCCAATGTTGTTGTTGGCTTTGAAGATGGAAGAAGAAGCCACAAGCCAAGGAAGGTGGGCTGTCCCTAGAAGATGGAAAAGGCAAGGAAACTGATTTTCCTCTAGAGCCTCCAGAAAGAATGCAGCTCAGTGGACACCTTGATTTTAGTCCAGTGAGGCCCATTTAGGACTTGTGACTTTTGGTATTATAATACCAATAAATTTGTGTTGATTTAAGCCACCAAATTTGGGAGACTCTGTTACAGCAGAAATAGAAAACTAACACAGTAGTCCCTCCTTATCCATGGGATCACATTCCAAGACCCCTAGTGGATGCCTGAAACTGAAGATAATACTGAACCTTATATATACTATGTTTTTCCCATATGTACATATCTGTGATAAAGTTTAATTTATAACTTAGGCACAGTAAGAAATTAACAACGATAACGGGTAACAAAATAGAACAATGATAATAATATACTGTAGTAACAGTCATGTAAATATGGTCTCTCTCTCAAAATAGCTTAATATTTTCAGACCACAGTTGACCAATGGTAACTGAAACTAAGGAAAATGAGACCACAGATAAATCAGGTAGGAAGCCCACATTTAGAGGGCAAGGCCATGCAAAGGAGACATGGTCAACAAAGTAAGAGGAGAATGAAAACGAACACAGTGAGGAGTCAGAAAAAGAGAGGGAATGCTGTCAGAGCCTAGTTTCCTCAAATACTGCAGGGAAGTGGAGGAGGAAAACAACCAGAAGCCATTAATTTGGACTATTAGGAAGTCATGAGTTATGCTGAGGGAATAATTTCAGTAGTCGTGCATTAGGGGTGGAAGCTAGGTGGTTGTGGCTAAAAAGTTGAGAGGCTGAGTTGAGAGTTTGTGAACAGGTTTGTTAATAAATCAGAGCATTAGGGGGGTAGCGTGGAGAGGTTGCCGATGTAGCTGATGCTTAAGATGTGGGAGACCCAAATGTCTAGGTAGGCAGCAGGAAAGGATCCAGCAAAGGGAGAAACTGATGATGGTGAATAGAAAATAAGGGTCAGGTTCTGGAAGAACTGGGTCAGGAGTGTCTGGCAGGCATTCATTCAGTTTTGGGACTGAAGATATGGTGAGTAAAGTTACAAAGAAATGTTGAGTAAAGAGGAAGTTGTGGTGGTGATAGGGGAAGATACAGGAGCACAGATGGCTGGGTAGTCTTGATCTGGTCCCTAAAGCTGCTTGGTTGGAGCTGCTGCAGGTTAAAACCCCTAGGGCAAGGACGTGGAATCAGAGGCTGCACCAGTAATAGGAAAGCATTTCCAAGAGATTTTGTAGGGGTTTTGCTGTATTTTTTGACAACAGTCAATTCTGGTACAGATGAACAAGAAGATGGATGAAACTCATAAACATGTGTTAAATATAGATAATGACTACATAGTAGCTTATAAGACACAGGTGAAATGTATGTGTTAGATTTAGATAATGAGCAAGTAAATAGACATACAGTCATTCCCCCTTATCTGTGGTTTTGCTTTTCAAGGTTTTAGTTACCTGTAGTCAACCATGGTTTGAAAATATTAAATGGAAAATTCCAGAAATAAACAATTCATAAGTTTTAAATTCTGTGCCATTCTTCTGATGAACTCTCATGCCATCCTACCCAAGATGTGAATCCTCTCTTTATCCAGCATATCCACGCTGTGGACACTCTACACCCATGAGTGACTAAGTAGCTGGCTCAGCATCAGCTGGACTGTCTTGATATCATAGTGCTTGTATTCAAGTAACCCTTACTTTACTTAATAATGACCTTAAAGTGCAAGAGCCATGATGCTGACATATTGTTATAATTATTCTATTTTATGATTAATTATTATTGTGAATCTCTTACTGTACCTAATTTATAAATTAAACTTTATAATAGGTATGTATAGGAAAAAAACCATAATATATTGGGTTTGGGACTATCCATGGTTTCAGGCATCCTCTGAGGGTCCTGGAAAGTATCCCTGGCAGACCAAGGGGGAGACTACTATAGTCAGAATTCATGAGATGTGTAAAATATCAATAAGTAAGTTAGTAACAGATTTGTTAGGCCTAGATCAAGTGTGTAGGTGCCAAGCATAGAAAGGGATGAAAAGACTAAAGAACCGCCTAATATTCATGACACACTAAATAACCTGAGGCACATGAGGCCCTCATTCATTAGATCTTACATTGATTTCCCATTGGTGACACCCATTCTGGTCCTATATGTCCTCTGCCCAAGAAATGTAAATGCAATCCCCAGCTTCTCATCAGGCTAAGGGACAAGCTACAGAGGAAGCCAGAGGGAATTGGCTCTGTCTCTTACAAAGCAAGTTGTGTGTCACTGGCAGATACCTTGTGTCTAAGTGGAACGGGAATCCTTTCTCAAACCTCAACTGTGGTTCATAACCATATTCTCAATAGGAAACGCTGTCGTGGCAGAGAGGCTGGACATATAAATATTGCTTAACTCAAGGTCCTACCATACTCCTGTGCCATATCCTAAGTATGTCAGCTCATTCCATCTCTTTCCCTTGCTTCTTGCCTTGCATTTTAAATAGAGGTAATGAACTGTGTGATCTGAACATCTTAATTTGGCCTGTGGCTTCTGGGAGAAATGTCTGGTAGTGTACTTGTAGGCTGCTATTGCATCAAGGTCATTTCCCCCACTATAGATATAGAACAGGAGCCCCAGAAGAGGACAGCTGGTGTCAGTGTCAGGATACTTCTCCACTTCTAACAATACTCTGAGGCCCAAAAATAGAAAGTGAGGGAAGAATAAAAACGAGATAGGTTATAATTTTTAGCCTTATAATTATAAATAAGAAATTTACCTGAGAGTCTTATAACCTATGTAAATTAATTTACTTAGAAGTTTGGACTATTCTGACCTTGGTTATATTTATGTTTATTATTTCATATTATAAGAAAAAAATGGTTTCCTGAGAAAATTATTAGTGTGAATCACTATTGGTTGTCACTTTGTTTCTATTTTCTTAAATACTAGAATTTGCTTTAAATGAAAATCAATATGAAAACCAACATACAAAACAATCAAATGTTTCTTTCAGGATAAAATTATTCTGAGTTCAAATCTATATTTATGTGTCTCTCAATGAGAACATGATGCTGTTTTGGATACAAAAAAAGAGAAAGCAGAATATATAGAGGTCGGTTACAATGTTATTCCAGATATAGCTTTAACATATAACTAAATGTAAAGCTACATCTGGAATAAGATTTTGTTTGGTTGTGCCACATCAAAAGAATCCTGTTTCACACAAGTAAGTAGTTGTAAATGGTAACAGTTCTTTTAATGGATTATGCTGCAATCTCTGCGTATTCTTCACTAAACATGTCCAGAATCTTAAAAGCAAAGTAGCAAGAAACTTATTCAAAATTGGTTTACTAACAATATATAGCAATTATTCATATTTCTGATTATGAACAAGATAAGACAGAGTACCCAAACTTACAATAGGCCATTAATCTACAACAGGACCTTCTCATTTGATATATTGGGTGTTTGCTTGTCATTGCACAACCAACTGTTAGGCTTGATGAGAGACTGTGGCAAATAGATGTGCCTGATCCTAACCTGGTACTGAACCAAGCTGGGCCTCTGGGCAACTTGTGTAATTTTATTGCTTGGGCATGCACAGCCATGAACTTTTTAGAAAGGCCAGTACAGAGCTACCACCTTCATGGTCAACGACACATATTTATAAGTTTGTTGATTTTTAAGGACTGTGAAAGACTACTTCACCTGGCAGGATAAATTAAATATACTGATGTCAAAAAATTGGGTTGAGAGAAATACTTTGTACAGATAATGAGGGAATTAAATCACTACAGTTTGGGCTGAAATGTTATATTCTTCTTACCACAGCTTTACAGGACTTTTCTCCAGAGTCCCACAGACTATCTCGTTTGTAGTTGTACTCTGAATTATTTTCACATTTCAGAACTATTTAATTTCCAGTTTGATTTATTTTTTTTTCAGGGTTGGGGATGAGGTGTTTAGCCGCTCATAATATAGGTACAAATTAATCTCTAAAAATACTTCCAGCAACCCTGGGTTTCTACAGACACAGTTTGAAATGTAATGCATTAGGCAGTGCTATAGCAGGCAGCCTCCCTTTGCCTCTAGAATAATGAGATGGTTTTATATTTCAATAGAATCTGCCAGAGTACTTGTTTATTGGACACAATCCTATTCTTTTCCCCATAGTATTTTATGCCCAACACTAACTGAAATTCACATGCTGTAGAAAAACCGCAACTGATGGATAGGTAAATCTGGGTGAAGTCTATATCATTTCATCCCAAATTTATGTCAACATTTAAAGACCATCTCTTTTACTCTCTGTTTCCCAGCATTTGGAGTCAGAGAACGCAGTGGCAGAAAAAGTGAAAAGTAGTATAAATTTGCCAGGGCTAAGGCAAGACTTTCCAAATAAAAATAAGTTAGGTTATCATGTCAAGAAGGGCTAAGCCCAAACTAACACAAAGTTTGTGTGCATGCATGTATGTGTGTAGGGGAAGAAGGGTCATGCTTCCCTTCATCCTTCCAGGTATCTTAGCAGCACAGATAGCCTTGCCTACCAATACACATGCATTTTGCTAAAGCAATACATGGAATCTCTGACAATAAAAAAACTTTTCTGTGCTCCGAGGCGATAGTGGCTGATTAAAATCAGGTTAATAGAGTACTGGGGAAGGGAACTGACCCTGATGTTGAAGAAAGGTGCCCTCTAGTGGACTATTGTGTTTTTTAATCTGTTTGGAATAGGATTATGAAACAAAAATAATGTTAAAAGTACGATACATTGCCTTACTAACATTTCAATAATATATTTAATGACTGTAATATAAATACATAGGTCTTCAGCTACATTAGTAAATGTATGTATATATAAAGGTTACACAAATGCTAATTCATCCAAAGTTGCAATCTAGGCCATCTTTGAAGGTTCTAGAGTTGAGAAAACTTTGGATCAAATCAAAGACCTGGTTCTGGGCTTGACTGCACTTCTTATTAGGTGTATTTCCTTGGGCTACTGCTTCAGAGCTGTCAGCCTCTATTTTCTAATCTACAATATGAATTGAGTTATAAACTGCCCCTGCCCCCCACTTTCAGGCTGTCAGATGGCTGTCTTTTTATAACAATTTCATTTCATATCATGAGGTTTCCACACCAGCAATACAAAATAATATAACAATAATATATTATATATAGCATTGGGTGAGTCAACAAAAAAAATTAGATTTCAATTGAAGGTCTTCCTTATAGAAATTTAATGACAGTAAAGGTGATGAGTTTGTTTTTAATTTTGACATTGATCATGGACATTTCAAAAACTAAACACACTAGATCATGAGTTCATTATGAAAACTGAATTTAATATGAAAATCAGGGCCGGGCGCGGTGGCTCAAGCCTGTAATCCCAGCACTTTGGGAGGCCGAGACAGGCGGATCACGAGGTCAGGAGATGGAGACCATCCTGGCTAACACGGTGAAACCCTGTCTCTACTAAAAATACAAAAAACTAGCCAGGCGAGGTGGCGGGCGCCTGTAGTCCCAGCTACTCGGGAGGCTGAGGCAGGAGAATGGCGTAAACCCGGGAGGTGGAGCTTGCAGTGAGCTGAGATCCGGCCACTGCACTCCAGCCCGGGCGACAGAGCGAGACTCCGTCTCAAAAAAAAAAAAAAAAAAAAAAAAGAGAAAATCAGAGTTACTATTTAAAAAATATTTCTAGTGTTTCTATTTTTAAAAAATGATTTTGTAGGATAAAGTAAAATAGTAATGAAAAGAAACAATTTACATAGCATACCTTTTCTGAAAATGTGTTTTCCTGGTATGTCACCCTACAGTTTGGGCTGAAATGTTATCTTCTTCTTACCACAGCTTTTTATGTTTCTTACCACAGAAACATAAAATTTATGACTAAACTGTTAACATCATCTCTAAGGAGCTATTAAATTTGTCAATGGTCCCTAAATCTTTTTTCTTTTTTAAATACAGAGGTAGTGTTGAAATGCTATTGCTATTAGTTATAAAGAAATTTCGTACTTAGGAGTTTCCTTAGGTCTGTTCTCTGACCAGCTTTTCTAGGGCGAGTTAAGCAGCAACATGGACTGTTCTTACATCCTTTCTCATTTTCATTCTCTCAGAAGAGAGATCCAAGTTATTTTAGTCATTTGAATAGTAGAACAAACACTGCTCTAAAAAGTTTTCTGAAGTATAATAAAAGTGCCAGAAAAACATTTAATGAGCTACTTAACTTGCTTTATCCTAAAGCTATTGAATTAAGAAAGCTTCCCATCTTTTAGAAGCAAGTTATTTCAGAATTATAAAGGTACCGATCAGGAAATTATGCTACTCCCAACACATGACAATAGGTAAACTCATTCTCAGTGAGAAAGGTTAAAATCAGTCACAGATGATTCCTACACAGTAAAATTAATCTGCACATTAATCTCAACTCTTCTAAAACCCTCCAATTTAAACCAGTTTTCCTTGGTGAATAGCAAAGACAGCCTCTTTCAGACACATAATTTGGGCCCAAATTTCACTTGTTGAAAGTGCTGGGGCTTTTTTATTATTTACCAAGAATGTCAGGATAGAAATGAGCAGTCCTTTTGAGTTTCAGCATCTTAGATAAACCTACCTCATTCCAACATCTCTCTTCTCCCCTTATCTGAGATGATGCTAAGGGACTTTAGGGTTGGTTTGTTTTCACTCTTGACATTCAATCAAATTTTTAAAGTCTAGGAAAATAAACACCATCCACCATACCCAAATACCCACACTTGCTGTCTTCTCATGGCCTCTGATTTCCAGCATAACTGTGAGGAAGAGCAACTGGCTGAAGAAGTACACATTTGCATGGCAGATGTCAGTGGAAACTTGTACTGATGGTTGAAGCTACTTGGCTGTGTTTGGAGATGTTTAAAATCAAATTTATTTTCCAAAGGACAGAAGGGATTTCTGCAGCAGAACTGTCACTACAACCGAAGCCATCAGAACTTTGACCCTAATTTCAGATGGCACAAATTTAGCCCCACTCACTCACCTGGCTGCCCCGATTCGATCATTTTGATGGTTTCAAGCTCCTTGATTTAGTTCCCAAAGTGATACAAAAAATTAAGGGCTTGCCCTTAATTAAACCTTACCCTTTGTGAATTAAAAATACTTCTAAAAACATAATCAGATTTTGTCACATCTTGGTTTAAAACTTCTCGGTTTTCCACAACATTTAGGATAAAATCCTAAATCTCTAGTGCTGTTATCCAGCATTATGTTATTGGCCCCGATCTACCCTCCTGACTTCTTTGCACCTCTCAAAAAACCTTGCTCACACAGCTCTAGGTACACTGGTGGCCTTTGAGTTTTCCGGAAAAGCCAAGCTCATGCCTGCAACTGCCTCAGGGCCCTCACACCAGCTGTTTCTCAACCTGTACACACTCTGCCTTCACCTGAGTCACCTCTCTTGCTTAAAGTTGGAGGCTTTTCCTTAGCCCCCTGTCTAAATAAGGTCCTGCTTTAAATTCACTTAGCATACTGTTTTTTTTCCTCTAATTTGTGGGATTTGTAACGTTGATTTGCTCCACTAGATTGCATGCTCCATGAGAGAGCAAGGGCCATATGTATGAAGTCGACCATTGCCCACTTAGCATCTGGCACAGTGCCAGGCATATAGTAGGTGTCCAAAAGATATTGGAATAAATGAAATTCTCAAGAAGTTCTCTCACTTTAGGGCCTTGGGATCGAGGGCAGGAGTGTGCCTGTGACCAGCTGTCATTAGTTCTACTGACTACCTATGGGAAAGCTGGTCAAGTGGCCACTCGCTCACCTCAAGACAATGACTGAAGCTCTCCTGGATGCTAAGTGACTGCCAGCTTGTGAGCTAAGCCTGGCAAGGCCTTTGGGCTGCACTTCCGTCCTCACTGTGAGCTGTGGCTTGGGCAGGCTCAAAGGGCCCACTCACTCTGCAGATGTGCCTCAGGGACAGGGCTGACTGTGCCAGCTGAACTTGAGGGCAAAAGAATCATTTACAGCTTCCCAGGTAAGGCTAACACTTACTCAATTGCAATAACTAGATGCCCCCAATTTAATAAAAATTAGTTAAGAAGAAAAAAAAAAAAGCCTAGATTTTTTTTTTTTTTTTTCCTTTTCTCAATTTGCCACCTTATGTGATAAATTTTTAGTTCCGGGGATAGCCCAGTAAAACAAGTAAATAACTTAATACTGCCAACTGTACACTCCAAAAAAGTCTATTGGTAAGTGTAAAAAGTCAGAATTCTTATATCTAAAGAAGAATAAAAGTATCTCAATTAGTTTTCCAATCAGAGAATAGAAGGCAAAATGACGAGTAGGAAGACAAACTGGGTTTCTGAAAGACATACTTTTAAATTTGCCTGTCTACTATGGAGGTTTAGGTGAGCGAAAAAAGTAAATAAAAAAGAAAAGAAAAAGAAAAAAGGAGCATATTTGTTTTCTTAGAGGAAAATAAACAAATAAAAATGACAGTTAAAACCAAGAAACAACATACAATTTAAGCTGTGGTTTTCCAAAAAGTATTCTAATGTCTGAAGAAGAAATTGTGGATGTGGTGTGAGTCTCTCTCTAATCCAAATGCTGTCCCTCTAGGAAATATTTGCTGTTTTATATTACAGCATCATTACTGTGATTCCCACATTAAATAACTACTAAACTTTCAGTACTCCAGGCACTTGGTTGCCTGTCAAGGTGATAAATTAATTCTGAATCCGGGTCAAGAGTACATAGAGTACAGGTCTGGCCCTGCTGAACCTGGAAAGCCTGTGTGGACTCTTCATTTAGCATTAGTCACCATAATCTAAGTTTGATGGCTATATCTGTGTAGGGAGTTTGTTCTTCCCAGCTGGTGAGTGGAATGAGGCCAGTATGCCGTCTGTCCAGATAAATGACAAATGACGATCCAGTCTGGTATGCATGCCTGCCCTGACCATGTTCTCTCTTTCCTCATCTCAAGGCTACAGTTCTTGGACGTACACATTGGAGGAAACAGATGTCTCCTGTAAAATTAACAAGAGCACTTCTACATCCAGGTAAGAAATGCTCTAAAGGAAGAATTCAATGCTCTGTTTGGCATGAATAATAATAATTCGGTCAAGCTTCACTTGAAGCTAAAATAACTTTCAGATTTTCAACGTATTAATACGGGGGGTAATGACAATAAATGAACAATCTTTCTGAAAGAGATGATTTTTTTCTGCTGAAAAAATATGATTAAAAATTGGGCATTCATAGGGGTTTAGATGTACTCAATTATTTTCTTGTTTACAAAGGATATGGTTAAGGTGTTTTCCATTACTTTCAAAATATCCTTCATCCTAAATGTTGACACATGAATGGGATGATAAATCAAATTACCTGACTGTCCCGTGGTCATGTTTTACCAGTTACTTAGTTTTTAGGGGTTAGAATGGGCACTTTGCAGGGCCCAGTGCAAAATGAAAATGGGGAACCATTGTTAAAAAATTAAGAATTTTAGGGTGGCAACAGCAGAACATTAAGCCAAGAGCAGGGCCTTTCAAAGCCTACAGAGGTCACATACCCATGAAGCCTGTCAAAGGTGGGCAGATGGAAGTAGAGAGAAACCAGACATACAGTCATTTATGTCAAGAATTACATAGGTTCTCAGTCTGGGAAGGAAAAGGCATCTGTGACTTTTAGCATGCAAATACCAATGGAAAGACAACTTCCCTTCATAGGAGGGGAAATTCAAGAGGGAGCTGAGGGAGGAGAGGAGGAAACTGACCTGTACCAAGCACCACTGCTAGGCCCCACGCTGGCCCTGACATTGTCATTATTTGTCCTTACTCCAACACTAAGCTCTATCATAGGATTAACTCCACACTATAGAAGAGGAAGCTAACTGAGGTCGTTGATGAGTTTAAGCCTAATTGCTTCAAGTTTAGAAAAAGCAGGTTAAGAGATGCAGGCACTGTAGGACACCTGCGGGGTATTCTGTAATTTTCAAGGAGGTTTCCCTCATGACCCTCATCCTCTTCATAAGACCACCTACCACCTATTGCTGTCAGTCCAAAAACCCAGAGATCTTGTTCTGATTAAGAACTCTTGCTTCTCATACTAGCAGCCTCAACTCTACTGTCTGTCTTAGAGACCCCATCAAGCTTCAACTTAAGGTACTTCTTACTCCAATTTATACTCTTCAACTCCTCATTCACCTTATTCACTCTCCTTCTCATATGGCTCTGTCCAACCCTCTCTGGCCAACTCCTATTCCTCCCCAAGTCCATCATAAACCCTTTCGGTGGGCCCTCTCTTACAAGCATTCTTTTCACTGTCTTGCTCTAACAGAGCCTGAAGGCACTGCCTTCTCCTATGGCTCTCAAGCGGTGGCTGTTTTCTCTTCCACCTCCCTCTTGCCAAATGGCCTGTTGGATGAGTAGGTGCCTTCCTATTCACTCTCTTGCTTGCAAACAATTGTCTGTCCTTCCTAACACCCTGCTCTGAATCTCCTACCTGCAGACTGCTGATACCAACACCAGTTAGCCCTCCCAGTTGCAGTCACCTATTCCTCCCCAGATTACTCTGCCTCATGCCTTGAAGAGTCATTTTCCAATGTTAGTTCTGTTACTAGGTTGGTGCAAAAGTAGTTGCGGTTTTTGCCATTGGAAGTAATGGCAAAAACCGCAACTACTTTTGCACCAACCTATATAATTCCTGGAAATTTCCATGTCTGTTAGATGGTCCCTGCAAAATTTTGGCCTGTAAATTCCATCTTCTTCCATTCCATCTCAGTTATACCTGTTCCCATGGCCATATCCTACTTTGCAATTACCAACAACTTCATGCCCTCCATAATTTTGTCTTCAAGCCTCCCATTCTCCAACAGTCTTCATTGTCATTCCAGCTCATTCTTTCTAACTACTCTTAATCCAATAATTCTTCCATTGCACTAGGCCTTATACCCCACGTACTGTCCACTTTCACCATTCCGTACTCTCAGGGTGTCCTTTCTTCTCTCTCTGTGTCTTAGATTCCCTGACCTATCATTGCAACCCCTAACTCAATCACTTCATCTCACTTGCCCCCTCACTTCATATTCACTTGGTTAAATCCCACCTGTGGATAAATTCAGCTGTTTCCTACTCTGTGCCTGCTCTCAGCTGACATATGTGGCTGGAGAAAAATATACAGTGTCTCCCCTTATTTGCCATTTTGATTACCCACAATCAACAAAGTTCCAAAAATATTAAATGGAAAATTCCAGAAGTAAACAATTTATAAAATTTAAATTGAGTGCCATTCTAAATAGCATGATGAAATCTCACACCATCCCGCTCTGTCCCATCCAGGACTGAATCATCTCTTTGTCCAGCACATCCACACTGTCTACAGTCCCTGCCTGTGAGTCACTTAGTAGCTGGCTTGGTGATCAGATGAACTGTCGCAGTATCACAGTGCTGTGTCCAAGTGATCCTTATTTTACCTAATAATGGCCCCAAATGAAAGAGTAGTGATGCTGGTAGTTCGGATATGCCAAAGAGAAGCTGTAAAGTGCTTCCTTTAAGTGAAAAGGTAAAAGTTCTTGACTCAATAAGGAAAGAAAAGAAAATGTATGCTGAGGTTGCTATGATCTACAATAAAACCAAATCTTTTATCTGTGAAATTGTGAAAAAGGAAAAATAAATTTGTGCTAGTTTCACTGTCATGCTTCGAACTGCAGAAGTTACAGCACAGTGCATAAGTTCTTAGTTAAGATGCAAAGGCATTAAATTTATGGGTTGAAGACATAAACAGAAACATGTTTCAGTTGATGGCAATTGCGTTCAGTACTATCCATGGTTTCAGGCATCCACTGGGGGTCATGGAATGTGCCTTGGTGGATAAGTGGGGATGACTGTAGGATCACACTAACTGATCTCATTTAAATTCATGACCACTAACCTCAAGCGTGCCCTCAGCACTGCCTGGCCTCTCTACATTTTCCCAGTCTGTTTACTCCCACATTCTCCTAGACAACCACAAAACTCCTTGAAAGACTTGTCCAGACTTGCTGTCTACGATTTCTCTCTCCCCTTTATTCTCCTTTGAACACCTTCCAATCAGGCTTTTGTCTTCACCATGCTACATCATCCTAAATCTTCCTCATACTAGATCTATGAGCAACATTCAACATAGCTGGCTTCCAAGACAACGTTCTCTTCTGGTTCTTTTCCTTCATTAAAGGCCCCTCCTCTGCTCATCCCCCATTTCTTCTACTTTTACCCACTGGAGCTGTAGTCACTAACTACATGTGGCTAATTAAACTGAATAAAATTAAAAATTCCATTTCTCAGTTGCACTAGCCATGTTTTAAGTGCTCAACAGCCACATGTGTCTAGCGGCTGTTGTATTGGACAGTGACGATAGAGAACATTTCCATCTTGGAAGAAAGTTCTATTGTATAACACTACACTACAATATCCAAGGCTCAGTCCTTGGAGTTCTTCTCAATCTAAACTCACTTTCTGGGTAGTGTCATCCATTCTCTTGGCTAGTCACTCATACCTCTAGCCTGGACCTTCTTCTGAACTCCAGACTCCTTTATCCAACCACCTACTCCTCATTTCCACTTGCATATTTAACAGGTATCTTAAAGGTATCATGCCTAAAAAATAAACTCCTGATCTCTCCCAACCCTGACCTCCTAACACTCTTGCACCCACAATCTTCTTTTCTTACTTTTCTTCAGATTTCAGTTACTTTACTTCCCACTCCTAGAAACTAAAATTCATTCCATTTCAGACAGAATGAAAGTTAAATATTTTAAAATATTCTATACCATATTGATAAACTCATTTGAAAATATATACATATATATTTTTCTTTAAGGATTTGTGTGTAATCATAATTTGTAGAAATTTTAATCATTTCATCTCACAGGAAGAAATTATAATTTCAAGTGTTTAGGCTTGGTGTCTGATTTATCCTTAAGTGGAATAAGTTCCTAATACTTATTTTGATTAAGGTAGGGTTGTGGGGGATAGGGGGTGGGTTGTAAGAACACCTTTATTCTAGAATTGGTTTTGCTCCCTTATCCCCCAAATCACTTTAAATTACAGAATTAACTTTAGGGTTGTTCTTTTGGGGTCATAGAAGTCTTTTTTTCAGAATGTTCACCAGGTGTTTGGTCAGAGGGGTGGGAAAAGCCAACAGCAGAGTTCTCCTGGTTGCCAGGTGTGTGAGCCTGGTAACCTTGTACAGCTTTCATTCAAGTCTATGTGATCCCCCCAAAAACTGCCAGAAATATCTGGCCAATCCCAACCAAGATCAACTCTGGCTCTGGGAGACATGGCTCCCAGGATCTGGTTACCTGAGCCATCTGGCCTGTGGCTGGGAATATCATGCAGGAATGAGCTGGGGGCTAACCCTCATCCTCTGAGGGCTACACCTCACCTAAGGATGACAGGAAGGCAAAAGCACCTGCAGAAGAATCTGTGGAAGGTCCCAGGTACTAGCTCAGCCACCTGGTGCCTTCCCTTAGGCTTCTGGACTGCAGTACAAAGAATGGAAGTCAGATTCTAGATAGACTGCCTGGTCTAGAGTCAGGGCTTAATCAAGAGGACAAACTATTATTATCTCTGCACTTTCCAGTCCCCATAAATTCCTTTGAAAATTAAAGATTTCTCTGCTATGAAAACATCCCTTGTGAAGCAGTTTAGGGAAGGGGAAATGTTTTTTAAACTGGAGCCACTGGTGACCAGAACATGCAAGTGACAGCCAAACAGATAAAGAGCAGAGCCATTTACTTTTAGTAGTGATGCTGGGCTTTTTTCTTTCTGTTTTTGTTTTGTTTTGTTTGCCTCAGAAGATTTACATATATGGGTTGGGGAAGGTACACGGTTTTCAAATATGTCCCTAAATTCTTTGATATTCTTCCCTTGAAAAGGAGAGCTTAATGCCCTTCCCCTTAAGTGTGGGCTGGATATAGTGACTTTGTTCTACAGAAACAAAAAGCAGAAGTGACATATCTGCTACCACAGAGGCTAGGTCAAAAGAAGCACAGCAGCTTCATCCATCCATCTCTTTCTCCCTCTCTCCCTCTCCTCCAAACTCCCACACTCTTCCTTTCTCTCTGATCACCAGCACTGGGGGAAGTTATCTGCCACATCATGAAAACACAAACAGCCCATGGAGAAGGCCACGTGGTGAGGAATTGAGGGCTCCAACCTCTAGCCATGTGAATGAGGAGGACCCTCCAGCAGCCCCAGTCAAGCTTTCAGATGACTGCAGCCCCAATGCACATTCTGCCTAAACTGTCATGAGAAATTCCGTGCCACAAACACCAGCTAAGCAGCTCTGGGATTCCTGATGATCAGAAATTGTGAGACAGTAAATGTTTGTTGTGTTAAACTGTAGTAAACTATTATTTATACAGCAATAGACAACTAAGACAGAGGGTAAGGATCAAATAGTTAATTTTTGTCAACTAAAATTAAGAACTTGCAATATATAATTTTATTAATGTACAAAAGCCAAATGCTGTCAAAAAAGAAAAGGAAGAGGACCTGTGATGTGACCATGGACTAGAGCAGGGTCTCCATGCTGGACACAGCTGACCCTTGCTCTGTGACCTTGGGCAGGCTGCTCCAGCAAGTGCTGCTTGCAGAATGAAGGCTGCAGGAGATCAGGAGTGCAAAACCCCTGGCACAGCTCCTGGTGCTGATAACAGCACAGCAGTGCTGGTGGCAGGGGCAGTGGTTCCTTGCCCCAGGCTTCCCTGCAGTCACACAAAGGCTCTGCTGCTGGCAGGTGGCCCCACTGACCCTGCAGATTCCCAGGCAGTGCTCTACCACGGCTCCACACTGCCCCTTCCTGGGGAAGACGACATGAAGCTGAGGCGTTTAGTAAATCCCAGAAGGGAGGTAGGGGAGAGAAGCTGGTGACAAAACATCAAGAGGTTTCCAAGTGATCAATGCTGCACTTTTCCTGCTCTTTTCTACTTTGAATCTCAGAGTGTTATTGTCCCCGCTTTAAAGTCTACCCAACTATTGTTAACAGCTTTTCAACCACTTTCTCTCCCCAGAACTTTCGCATTAGGCACAGCACTCTGGGGCCATATGAGAAGAGCATAGAAGGTGCTACCTTGGTGTAAAATGCCTTCTTCATGTACATCATTTGAGGATGCATGAAACTTCCACACCACTGAAGCATACGCCTCGATCCACACGCCTGTCCTGCTTGGGTGTAAGATATGTGGGCTTTGTGAATGCTCCCTGGCTGATTATTGTGGAGGGGGCTGCTGTCTGACTTGAGGGTCTACCTCTAGGCTTCAGTCTACTGCAGCTGCTGATGACCTGTCTCACCATTGGATAAATGAAAGGGGACTGAATGTTTATTTTTAAGTTTGGGTTTTGGGCTGTACCACACTGTAGGTGGATATGTGTAAAAAGGAAAATCAAAACAATGAGGGTCCTAGGGAGGGTCTGGGAAACCTACTTTATTCCCAAGGCCGCTCAAACCAAGGTCGCTCAAGCCAAGGCTTAGACTTGGAGTCTGTGACTGGCAGGTCTTGCACACAGTAAGAATACAGCGACAAAAGCACAATGAGGAATTTCACCAGAAGGTAACAGGTGACACTCCATTCCTTCTCTGTTGTCGAAAAAAAAAAAAAACACTAGCTGAAAAGTATTAATCTAGTCAGTACTTGGCCAAAGGGTCCCATGGGTTAACTTTAATCTAATCTAATTAGTAGAAGAAGGTATTCTTTTTTTTAGTAATCCATGAGGAAAAACAAGCCAAAATTCAGGCATTTTAAAAAGTCAGCTACAGAGGTACAGATACGGGCAAACACCCAGAATGGCCACACAAAAGTGAGGAAACTACTTTAAACCCAGCTAAGCGCTCAAAGTGGTTCTCTTTCACTGGAAACCAGATGCAATTCAGTGTTCAGGTTGCTTTATACCACACTGAAGTCATTAGAATCTGCTCAGTGCTGCTTTCATGGACAATGCACCTCCCCTCAACCCTGCCACCTGCAGCCCGCCACCCCATCCCATTGCTTGCTTTTCTCCTTCAGACTTCACCAGTCATGCAAAGCAATCATTCTTAGTGTGCAAAAGAAAATTCTTTACCTAAGTATTGGTTATATTTCTGATGTTGATGGGTTGCTATTAGCTTAGTTTTATTCATCATAGGTATTTAATTCCTTCATTTAATCGATGCATATTTATTAAGCACTTGAGATAAATGCAAGTATGGTAACAGGCGCAAGGAATACAGAGGTAAGACACATTCCCAGCCTTAAGGCAAAAATAGACACATAAACAAAGAATTATACTATATATCATATTTATATTATTTATTTATAGCCCAACATATGTAATTGGTTAGGGGGGTCAGGAAGCCTGGGGGTCAGGAAAGATTTTCTGGAGTAGGTGACGTCTGAGTTCTGCGTTTCAGTGATAAGTAGGAATTAACTGAGCAAGAAAGAGATAGAGTAGACAAAACAAAGGGTACCACAAAAACAAAGGCATGGAAGCTAGAGACAGCATGAGTTAGGCAGGTCAGCAGACTGATTTTGTTAGAGTACAAGGGAGTGATGAGAAATGAGACCAGAGGTCAGCAAGGCTGATACGGGAGTTATTTAATGCTGAATTTAGGTTAGGCTTTACCCTAAGGAAGTCATTACAGTGTTTGAGAAGGAGACACACTTGAATAGGCAGTCAGGTAGGTAGACTAGGGAAGGGGCTTAAAGAGTTCAGGATCACAGGCAGAGGCCAGGCTGGCTCCACTCTGTAATCCTAGCACTTTGGGAGGCTGAGGCAGGAGGATCACTTGAAGTCAAGAGTTTGAGACCAGCCTGGGCAATAAAGCAAGACCTCCGTCTCTATGAAAATTAATTTGTAAAAAGCCAGATGCTGTGGTGTTTGCCTGTAGTCTTAGCTACTTTGGAAGCTGAAGCAAGGGGATCCCTTGAGTCCAGGAGTTTGAGGCTGCAGTGAGCTATGACTGCACCACTGCACTTCAGCTTGGGTGTCAGGGCATGATCTGTCTCAAAAATGGATAAGTAAAATACATTTTTTAAAAGGACCAGAGGCAGGCCTCACAGTGGCTCTCACCTGTAATCCCAGTACTTTGAAAAGCCAAGGCAGGTAGATCACTTGAAGTCAGGAGTTCAAGACCAGCCTGGCCGACATGATGAAACCCTGTCTCTACGAAAAGTACAAAAATTAGCCTGGTGTGGTGGCATGTACCTGTAATCCCAACTACTTGGGAGGCTGAAGCAGAAGAATCACCTGAACCTGGGAGGCAGAGGTTGCAGTGAGCTGAGATTGTACCATTGCACTCCAGCCTGGGCGACAGAGCGAGATGCTGTCTCAAATAAATAAATAAATAGGACCAGAGGCAGAGAGACTATGTTGAGGTTAAGGTGAGAGTTAATAGCATTTGCAGAATGGGGGTGGCATCTGGGATGGGAAGGGGAGTGATTTGAGACACACTTGGAAGGTAAATTGACAAGATTTGGTGACTGATGGGTTATGGGAAATGAAGACCAGGTAGGAATCATGGGTGTGTTCCTGGAGAACACCACCATCATCTGAGGTGGAGAGAACTGGCATAGAAGGGGAGAAGATGATGATGAGTTACTTTTGAACACAGTGCACTTGAGAGGGTTTAAATGCTCTGTCTTCAAAAGGTAAAGGAGTATATATGGTAAACTTAACTGTGGTCTAAAACAAAGGTGGAGAATGTTGTTGTTAATGGTGACATCACTAATGCATCATAGCACTCCTATTCCCACAGCCCAGACACACCTTCTGCATCCTTTTCAACATATTGTTTCAACCCCACAAGGTGTCAACTATAAGTTCCAACACATGATGGCTACTACTGTTCGAATGGAGAGTGTATGCCTTGGAAAGCCACATTTCTCCCCAGTCTAAAAGCTTGACTGAATAACACTCTTTAAAACATACATGTCTTGAACACAGATTTGGATGTATCCTTGAAGTAAATTATAGCTTACCAAATGTGTATTTGTGTAAATAACCAAAAACACATCAATCATGAGCACCAGCGTCATTGGGAACTCTTCTGATATTTCTGGGACTGCTAACTTGGTTTAAGGTTAGGGCAGTGCAGACCATGGTAATCAATAGAGTCTAATTTGACATTTATTGACTGTCCATTATGGGATGAGACAGGGCTTCTCCATATGACTCCAGCAAGATCCAGGCTTATTAACGCTCCATGGAGGGTGTTGGCAGCAAGAAGTCTTCTTGATGGGTTGAGATGATTTGGATTACACCCCCTCCTTAAGGAACTTGGAAGGAAGAGCAACATACAAAAGACTGAGAAATCCTCAGAAATCAATTTAACTTAGTTTGGCCTACTGTCACCCAGACTTACTTGGCCATGAAATCCTCCTGTCACATGACACTCATGAAGAGCCCCAGAAATTAGGATCATTTCAATCCTCAAAGCATACTCATTTTTCAAACGAGAAATACAAGCTCTAGAATAACAAAGCCACAAAATTGGCAAAGGAGATCTAAAATCAGATCTTCCAGTTCTAGCCTCTGGGCCAAATTCATAGGACAGTAAGCAGTGAAGATCAGAGCTGATACCTGGGCTACACACCCACTTGACAAAGCAAACATCGGGGTCCCGGCAGTATCCCTACTCGGCAATATGTGGGGTACATGGGCCAGTACATGGGCCAGCTACAGCTTTCTGAGGGGTCCCCATCAGGGCTGACAGCTCATCCTGTCTTTCAAAGTCCACTACCATTGCCCTTTTCTTTTGTAGCCACTATAAAACACTACTCCGTTTACTTTCTGCTACACCCACGAGAGGAATTCTGGCCTTTGGGCATTTCCTGTTGCCTAGAAACCTTACAGATCATTGGGTGCAGGAAGCTGACCCTCTGGTAGAGATTCACAGGCAGGAAGTTTATTCAGAGTGCTCTGGGGCAACACCTGTGAGGGAATACAGGCAGTAAGACAGGGCAGAGGGAGAGGCTGGATTCTCTGATGCAGCTGCAAACAGAGGCCTGACTGATCCAGGAGGATGCTCTGCAATAGGGCAGGGCCTTCAAAGTGGATCCACGAAGGGCCAGGCCTTCATGTCCCAGCATTAACCTGTCTTTGGATATGGGTTGCTCCTGCTCCTACCTTGGGCATCCTAGTTCGCCTCAACCACAGGCAATCCCAAAGAGGGTCTCAGCTGAGCACTGTCAGTTGCCAACATTACCAGCAGCTGAGAAGGAAGTCCTTCCCTCCTGGAAGCAGGTGGAGGGAGTGCTGTAGATCTGGGCTGCCCGACAGCATCTTCTGCATTGCTCAGGGCATGCTTCCCACTCAACTCTCAGGTCTGGATAGTTGTCTGCTTTCTATAGATGCTACTAGAATCTAGAGTCTGGGCTGTGGCCTCCATTATATTAACCCTAACTTTACTATGCTTCATATTAGTTTTATCTTGGTACCTATAAAGCTTTCCAAAAGTTTTATATTTCTCTTGTATCCTAGCAGCGTTTCAGGAAGTGATCAATAATCAATACGGATGTAGAGGAAAGAGTAAGAGATTTGGAGCCTGAACTCCTAATTTTATTTCTTTTTCTTTTCTTTTCTTTCTTTTTTTTTTTTTTTTTGAGATAGGGTCTCACTCTGTTGCCCAGGCTGGAGTGCAGTGGCGTGATCGGTCCTCATTGCAGCCTCAAACTCCTGGCCTCAAATGATCCTCCCACCTCAGCCTCCTGAGTAGCTGGGACCACAGGTGCACACCACACCTGGCTAATTTTTAAACCTTTTGAAGAGACAGGGTCTCCCCAGGTTGCCCAGGCTGGTCTCAAATTCCTGGGCTTGGGAGAGCCTCCTGCCTCCTGGGCTGAAGAGATCCTTCCAAAGTGCTGGGGTTACAGGTGTGAGCTACTGCACTCAGCAATCACAGAACTGCCACTTATGGATGTATACAATTACACACATCACTTAATTTCTGTGAATCTTAGTTTCGTGATTTATAATATGGGAATTTTAAAAAGCCCTATTTTACCCAAGCTCCAGTGTTACTGTGAGAATAACAAGATGGTGAATTGAAAATGCTTTGTAAAGCAAAAAAAAAAAAAAAACTAGAGCCAGTGTTTCACAATAGTGAGTACAAAATAGATAGCTGCTATGTTTGGATATGGTCAGCTCCCTCCAAAACTCATGTTGAAGCTTGGTCCCCGACGTAATGGTGTTGAGAGGTGGTGGAACCTTTAAGAGGCATTTGGTTGAGGAATCTACCCTCAGAAAGGGATTAATGCATCTCTTAGTCACTGAGAGAGCAGGCTGTTATAAAGCAAGGCTGCCTCTCATGTTTTGTCCCTTTCTGCACACTCCTGCTTTCCCTTCTGGTTCTTGGCCTTTCTCTGCCATGTTGTGATACAGCACAAGGCCCTCACCCGAACCTGAGAAGATGGCAACGCCATGCTTCTTGGATTTCCCAGCTTGCGGAATTGTGAACCAGACAAACCTCTTTTCCTTATAAATTACCCAGTCTCTCAGGTATTCTGTTATGGCAACAGAAAATGAACTAAGACAACACCTATTAAAGGAAAAAAAGATTGAGCCAATCCATGTAAAACTAGGTGTAAATTCCTTTTGCTAATAATGCTTATAAAAATCCAAGTGAATTTACAAAATATAAACAAAAATAGAATACAATTAATTTCTTTTTCTTTTTTTCCGAGACGGAGTCTTCCTCTGTTGCCCAGGTTGAAGTGCGGTGGCACCATCTCGGCTCACTGCAAGCTCCGCCTCCCAGGTTCATGTCATTCTCCTGCCTCAGCCTCCCGGTAGCTGGGACTACAGGCGCCAGGCACCCGCCACCATGCCCGGCTAATTTTTTTTTTGTTTTTGTATTTTTAGTAGAGACAGGGTTTCACCATGTTAGCCAGGATGGTCTTGATCTCCTGACCCTGTGATCCACCCTCCTCAGCCTCCCAAAGTGCTGGGATCACAGGCTTGAGCCACCATGCCCAGCCGAATACAATTAATTTCAATTAACAATACTGATTATTGTGCCAGATGACGTTGTTTTATTGGCTTATACACATACGGTACTGACTGTAAGGACAAGGTTCATTTGGACTGGATATGCATGCCATGTAATAATTTGGTTTTCTCCATTGTTTCCACTGTGAAACTGTTCATTTACACAATGCACCATTTGGCCTTCACATAGAAATATCATTTACATATATTAAGTACACCTCCACTTGTTTAAATTTTCCATTTTATTTGGTCATAAGAATATGTATCATGATTTCAGTTTGGCCTTATATATCAGAAATTCCATGTAACAGTGACTTGAACAATTAGGAGCAAAAGAAGTGCAAGACTTATGCATGGAAAACTACAGGCCGGGTGCAATGGCTCACATCTGTAATCCCAGCACTTTCGGAGGCCAAGGTGGGTGGATCACTTGAGGCCAGGAGTTTCAGACTAGCTTGGCCAACATGGTGAAACCCTGTCTCTACTAAAAATACAAAAATTAGCCAGGCATAGTAGCATGTGCCTGTAATCCCAGCTACTCAGGAGGCTGAGGCACGAGAATCACTTGAGCCTGGGAGGCAGAGGTTACAGTGAGCCGAGATCACACCACTGCACTTCAGCCTGGGTAACAGAGCGAGACTCTGCCAAAAAAAAAAAAAAAAAACAACAACCTACAAAACATTGCTAAGAGAAATTAAAGAAGATTTAAATAAAGGAATTGGAAGACTCAGTATTATTAAAATAGCAATGCCCCTCAACGTGATCTATAGATTAAACATAATTCCTATAAAAATTCCAGCAGGCTTCTGGGCAGGAATTGGCAAGCTGATCCTAAAATGTCTATGGAAATGCAAAGGACCTAGAAAAGCCAAAACAATCTTAAAAAAGAACAAAGTTGGAAAACTTAGACTTCCCAATTTTAAAACTTACTATAAAGCTACATTAATTAAGACTGTGTGGTACTGGCATAAGGGTAGACATATAGATCAATGGAACAGAATTGAGAGTCTAGAAATAAAACTTTACATTTATAGTCCATTGATTTTTCACAAAGGTGCCAAGGTAATTCAATGGGGAAAGGACAGTCTTTTCAACAGATGGTGCTGGGACAACTGGATATCTGCGTGCAGAAAGATGAATTTAGATACCTCACACTATACATAAAAATGAACTTAAAATGAATCATATGCCAAGTGTAAAAGCTAAAACTATAAAACTTGTAGAAGAAAGTAGAAGATCTTTGCAACCTTAAGTCAGACAAAGAGTTCTTAAACACAACACCAAAAGCATAATCCATGAAAGGAAAAATTGAAAAAACTGACTTCATCAAAATTAAAAACTTTTATGCTTCAAGAAACATCAGTAAGAAAATGAAAAGTAAGCCACAGTCTGGGAGAAAGTATATACAAATACTTTTTCTGGTAAAGGATTTGTATCCAGAATATATAAAAATCACTTCTAAGTTAATAATAAGACAAGCCAATTAAAAATGGGCAACAGCTGCATAGATATTTCACCAAAGAAACAGGAATGGCTTAATAAGCATTTGAAAAGGCGTTCAACATCATTAGTCATAAGGGAAATGAACATTAAAACTACAATGAGGCCGGGCGCGGTGGCTCAAGCCTGTAATCCCAGCACTTTGGGAGGCTGAGACAGGCGGATCACAAGGTCAGGAGATCGAGACCATCCTGGCTAACCGGTGAAACCCCGTCTCTACTAGAAAATACAAAAAAACTAGCCGGGCGAGGTGGCGGGCGCCTGTAGTCCCAGCTACTTGGGAGGCTGAGGCAGGAGAATGGCGTGAACCCAAAAAAGGCGGAGCTTGCAGTGAGCTGAGATCCGGCCACTGCACTCCAGTTTGGGTGACAGAGCGAGACCCCGTCTCAAAAAAAAAAAAAAAAAAAACTACAATGAGATGCTATTATACTTCATGCCCAGTAGAAGGAATATAATAAAAAGACAAAATAATTTTTGATAAGAATATGAAAAAACCGTAAGCCTCATACATTGCTGATGGGAATATAAGATAGTATGCTTACTTTGGAAAACAGTTTGGCAGTTACTTATAAAATGAAACATAAATTTACCATATGATCTTGCAATTCCTCTCCTGAGAATCTACCCAAGACAAATGGAAACATACATCTGTCCAAAGATGTATATGTATTCATGCAACATTATTCATAAGGTCTAAAAAGAGAAAACAAGCCACATGTCCATCAACTGGAAAACAGACAACCAAAATATAATACAGTGATACAACAGAATATTATTCAGCAACAAGAAGAAACTACTGATGTGTGCTACAGCATGGAAGACTATCAAAAACAGTATGTTAAGTGAAAGAAGCCAGATGTAAAAGATTGCATGTTCTATGATCCCATTTATATGAAATGTTCAGAAAAGGCAGATTTATAAAGACAGCAGATCAGTGGGTTGCCTTGGCCTGAGGAATGAGGATAGATTGTCAGTGAGCAAGAGGAATGTTTTGGGAATAACAGAAAGGTTCTAGGTTTGGTTGCCGGGATGTTTGCACAAAACTATGCTTACTAAAAATCACTGTACATTTAAAACAGGTGAATTTGAGGCCGGGCGCGGTGGCTCACGCCTCTAATCCCAGCACTTTGGGAGGCCGAGGTGGGCAGATCATGAGGTCGGGAGATCAAGACTAGCCTGGCCAACATAGTGAAACCCCCTGTATTAAAAATACAAAAAATTAGCTGGGCATGGTGGCACCCACCTGTAATCCCAGTTACTCGGGAGGCTGAGGCAGGAGAATCACTTGAACCTGGGAGGCAGAGGTTGCAGTGAGCTGAGATTGCACTACTGCACTCCAGCCTGGGTGACAGTGCGAGACTCCATCTCAAAACAACAACAACAACAACAACAAAACCACAGGTGAATTTTATGGTATGTAAATTATATCCCTTTGGTTTATTTTTTTGAGACAGGGTTTCATTCTGCCACCCAGGCTGCAGCATAGTGGGGTGATCTCGGCTGACTGCAACCTATGCCTCCTGGGCTCAAGGGATACTCCTTCTTCAGCCTCCCAAATAGCTGGGACTACATTTGCGTGCCACCATGCCCCAGCTAATTTTTGTATGTTTTGTAGAGACAGGGTTTTGCCATGTTGCCCAGGCTGGTCTCGAACTCCTGGGCTCAAATGATGCACCTGCCCCGGCTTCCCAAAGTGCTACGATTACAGGCATGAGTCACTGCACCTGGCCATAAATCATATGTTAATAAAGCTATTTTAAAAATTAGCTTTCCTTTCTTTCTTTTTTTGAGATGGAGTTTTGCTCTTGTTGCCCAGGCTGGAGTGCAATGGTGCCATCTCGGCTCACCTGATGGTGGGAGTGTAAATTGGTTCAACCACTGTGGAAGACAGTGTGGCGATTCCTCAAGGATCTAGAACTAGAAATACCATTTGACCCAGTGATCCCATTCCTCAGTATATATCCAAAGGATTATAAATCATGCTATTATAAATGCACATGTATGTTTATTGTGGCACTATTCATAATAGCAAAGACTTGGAACCAACCCAGATAACCATCAATGATAGACTGGATTAAGAAAATGTGGCACATATACATCATGGAATACCATGCAGCCATAAAAAAGGATGAGTTCATGTCCTTTGCAGGGACATGGATGAAGCTGGAAACCATCATTCTCAGCAAACTATCACAAGGACAGAAAACCAAACACTGCTTGTTCTCACTCATCAGTGGGAGTTGAACAATGAGAACACATGGACACAGCGTGGGGAACATCACACACTGGGGCCTGTCGGGGGGTGGGAGGCTGGGGGAGGGATAGCATTAGGAGAAATACCTAATGTAAATGACCAGTTGATGGATGCAGAAAACCAACATGGCACATGTATACCTATGTAACAAACCTGCATGTTGTGCACATGTACCCTAGAACTTAAAGTGTAATAAAAAAAAAAAGAGAGAAAGAATGAAAAAAAAAAATAGTTTTTTTTTTTTTTTTTTTTTTTGAGAAGGAGTTTCACTCTTGTTGCCCAGGCTAGAGTGCAATGGTGCCACCTCGGCTCACTGCAACCTCCGTCTCCCAGGTTCATGCGATTCTCCTGCCTTAGCCTCCCGAGTAGCTGGAATTACAGGCATGTGCCAATATGCGCAGCTAATTTTGTATTTTTAGTAGAGACGGGGTAATTAGCTTAAATTTGTACATAATGAAGACAGTCACATCCTGGGCTGGTATAATGAGGGTTTTTTTGTAGTCATTAGAGACCCAGACTCCTTGTATCTTTGCCTCCACCACTGCTAGTATGTGTTCTTGCCCTCATGGTCATATCTCAACTTCCTTCCTGGCTAGATGAGGAGAAAGACTGGAGAGTGAGAAAGACATTGACCATTGCTTTTTGAACTTTTGTCTGAGATCAAATGTAGCACCTGCTCTTATCAGCTTAATACCTGATATGTCCTCTATCGATCTTAAAAGTCAGCCACTTTTAAGGATCTTTCTGGGAAGCCCCATCCAATAGCTCAGACATCATGAGCTCAAACCTTGCCACATGAACATTCGTAACTGCAAGGGAGTCTGAGAACCATGGGACCATTGCTGATTCCAGTCAAATTAGGGTTCTGTTAGTAAGGTAGAGGGGAGGAATGGATACTGGATAAAGTAGTTTGAAATCTCTGGGGGTTGAGAAATACTTTTTGGTGTCAGTGTAAACACAGACAGAACCAGCATTACTTGTATCATAGAGCAGTCCTTGCTTATAAGGTGATGAACCAGAATATGCTTAATATTAATGGGTTATTATAAAAATAAAAACAAAACAATTAAATATTTAGTGCAAGCATAAGGGCTTCGGAGAAGCTATCTCTTACTCTGTTGAGAAACACTAAGCTGAACAAATGTTCCTTGTTGTTTATATTTTTATTTCTAGGACAACAACTTGAGGACTGAGACATTTGGTATAGTAAGAAGAACAGGGCTCTTGAGTTAGAAATGTCTGGATTTTAAAATTGGCCACACTGTTTAGCTATGCTTTGGACACACTGCATAATTTAGCTAAGCCTCAATTTCCTCCTCTGTACAAGAGAAGTAGTACCTGCCGTACAGGGTTATTGGGAGGACTTAAGAAGACAGCAGGTGTAAACACCTGCTTGTGCATTTGCTTGTCTCCCCCATAACTCACACTGCAGTGACACAGCCCTGCCTCATGCACCAGCAAAGAACAAGTCCTCATTTTTTTCTTGGCAAAATTAAAAGCTGTCCAGCTGTATTTTCCCCACATTTCTCATGCTGAGAATTTTTCCCAAGAGAATTTACCTACTTAGAGATCATCTATTCAGCACACACACACACACACACACACACACACACACACACACACACACACACAAATTATGATGTGGGGCAGAGGAAGCAAAACAAACAAAAACCCACTACAGATAAAATTAATACATGGAGAACAAAATTCTAAAAATACTCTTATTTTTGTACCCAAAGTTTTGTAATCTTCCTAATAGCTAATCTTTTTACAGAATCGGAGAGATTATGTACTTGGTACATTAAGAAAGGTAGGTGCCTTGTCAAGTGCTTGTGAAAGCAGGTTTGCAGGTAGGTTGGCTGGCATGAACCCCAGGTCATCCATTACTTGCCCGTTTATTCATACATCAGTGTGACGAAGCCAGCATGGAGCCTCTTCCATCACTTTCTCCTCGAAGCACAAATACAGGTTAAAGCAGGGGACTGTTCAAATGGGTGGACTGTGATAGACTTACAACTCTTAAGTAGTTTGCAACTTTAGTAGCTTTTAAAAGTCTCTGTTAAACACTGACTGAACAAAATCCATATTTCTGCAAGAATGAGATGTATTCCAAAGAAGGAATCTGAAGCAAAATTGTGAAATTTGTCAACTGAAATGTAGAACCAATATTTAGTATCTACCTTTATTCTCTACAAAGTAACAGAATTGTAATAATGACAATTTTGATAACACATAGCATTTAGTTTACTTAATTAGGAGACAAGTGCAGGCTGGCAAAACTGATACAATACTTTAGGACACAATGGTACAGTGTGGTTTTCCAGTCACTCTTTCTCAATGTCTGATTTTTTTTTTTCCCTATCCCATGACCTACCTGACTGCTATGATACTTATCTGCCCATTTTTCTCCTCCCCTGTGAAAAGGGGAAAAGAAAGATGGTGCAGGCCTCCACCCCAGATCAGGTCTTACAAGCACCATGCGAGTGGAGGGCCCTGCCCAGGAAGCACTGCAGCTTCTCCAGTGAGCAGCAGCCCTGCCTGCCAAGACTGAACAACTGTCAGGATTTCTACAGCTGTGGCTGCCACTGTTCCCCAGAACTCGCCCTCAGCTCCCAGACTGAGAAATCTTCTCTGTCCTTTGGTGCCCTCCACAGCTAATGGCAGTTAAATTCTAATATTGGATTTGTGCAAAGCTTCTCCAATCCTGAGAGCTGCCACATTTCTCGCTTGAATTACAAGTCAATTAAGAGCAAAACAAAACAAAAACCTATTCTTTCTTGTCTTGAGTCATTCTATATTATAATTACCATGTTGTTGCCTTTCCTCTTTCTTCCTAACCCAAATCATGAAGCACAGGAGAAGTCTTGTTACCTGCCATGCATAGACCAAAGAAGAACCCCTTCTAACACAGCTTTGCCTACTGCTCAAAGAATTCACAGTAGCAATGTTGATCTGCTTATAATAAAAAATTCTGCTTTCTCTGCTGACCAGATAGTGGGTATTCCACAACACAAAAGAAGTTGCTCAGATGTGTATTTGGGGTTGTTGGAATATTTTCCCATTTGTATAACATGCAGTTTCAAAACACAATTGATTGCTTAGTTGTCTTATTAGGAATACAACTGGACGGGCACGGCGGCTCATGCCTGTAATCCAGCACTTTGGGAGGCAGAGGCGGGTGGATCACCCGAAGTCAGGAGTTTGAGACTAGCCTGGCCAACTTGGTGAAACCCCATCTGTACTAAAAATACAAAAATTACCTGGGTGTGGGTGGCGGGCGCCTATAGTCCCAGCTACTCGTGACGTTGAGGTAGGAGAATCGCTTGAACCTGGGAGGCGGAGGTTGCAGTGAGCCAAGATCGCTCCACTGCATTCCAGCCTGGGCGACGGAGCGAGACTCTGTCTCAAAAAAAAAAAAAAAAAAAAAAAAGGAGTACAATTAGGCTGGTAGAGCTGATATTTATAAGAGAAAGCCACGGCTATGGAAGGGCAGAGGAGAGCTGAACAACAGCTGGGTCTTTCGTTTACTCATACAAGTGTTCACTAAGCATGCAGGAATTCAAGGTGAGGAGCTGGGCTCAGGCCCCACCCTCAAAAAGCACACCCTCTGTCTAGAGAGCAAGACACTGTGGATGACAATTTACAGTTGCGAAAAGGACTACAGAGTGTTCTGAAGTTGGTGCTCAGCAAGGTCAGGGAAGCCTAAGTCTTACAGTGTCTTTGGAAGACTTTCAATTAAACTCACTTATTCATTAAAGTATTTCCAGAAGTTTTAATTTGCTTACAACCTCCCTGTGTGTGAGAGGGTGTCACAGCCACTGTGATTCTCATGAAAGGTAAACCCATGCCTCTGGATTCTAGAGCCAATGCTTTCCTCAGACACTAGGGGTCAGCAGCTTCCAAGAGTTATGAGCCAGGCTAAGCACCCCAGTTCCTTGGGTGCTGCTAGGAGTAGGTTGGAGCTGATTCTCAGAACAGCGGGTGTCTAATAGGCACTGTAGTTGCTCTTCCAACACTATTCTCCTTCTTTCAGTAACTATCTTAACTTTTATTTGAGCACCTTCAATTCCTCCTGCAAAGCCCAGGTGCTTGGGGGAAGCTGATCAGGTGGTGGGGCTTGTGGCTCATTATCCCATCCCCTGGCTCCACATATGGGTTCAAGGATAAACGTAACACCCTATTTGGGCCAATGAGATTGAGGAGAAATCTGCTGAGGATGACTGGGAAAATAGTTCCTGGCTCTTCTGAGAGAGTTCCTGGAAGTGACCTTTTTCTTTTTCTCCCTCTCCCTAGATAGTGATGAACAAACTCAAAGCCCTGGAAAGGAAAATCACTTGGCAACTGGAAGGTGTGTGGGGACAGCTGTAAATGAAACTGACTGCAAAAAACAGAGCAGAGAGGTTTAAAGAAAAAAAAAAATAACGAGGTTCCTGGTGACGCTCCACTGAGTCAATGAAACAAACACATTCTGAAGCCTTTCCTAACCAGGAGCCAACCAATCTCATCACTGTGAAGCCAGGTTAGTTTGGTTTTCCATGATTTTCATCTGACTGAAGGCATCTCAAGTATACACCGAGGGGACAAAGGCAGCAACTACCAGCAAGCTTTGGAAAATGTGGTAGCAGGTGATCTGCAAGCTACTACTTATTAAACTTTATGCCAGCTCACCCTACCCTGCTGACACCACAGCAGCAAATAAATGAGAGGGAGGGGACCCAGAACGCTTAACTGGGTAAGAAAAACTGAGTGAGGAAGACATTGGATACCCATGGCCTGCCTCTTTTCCAGTTGGCTGAGAAGCCCTTTTTATTAATTTGTTCCATTTCCTTACCATGTCCTTAGTAGTGGAAATATATTTTTTGGAAATGTACTGATCACAATTATATTTCCCTACACTGGGAGGACAAGGAGACTCCCTGCAACAGACCTTTTAAAATAATGAACCGACAGAGAACAGGCCTCCAGTTCTAGCTCTCTGCTACCAATCTCCCTCACCTGCTCAGCCCAAATCAGGCTCTAAATCCTCAGAGCTTTAAAAGAGTGGGATTTCCTACAGTTCATTGTGGGGTTTTACCTGTAACTCAGTAAAGAATCATTGAGAGGGTGAAGGGATCCCTATTACAACTGCAGGGACCAGTGAAAGTTGACTCGACCTCTCTTCTTTCCTTAAGTCATTATACAAAAAATAAACATCAAAGCGGGGTCATTGTACTACTTTTCAAAGGTGTGGGGCCATTGTGATGCAGGGTATGGATTTGGGAGTCCAACAGACCCAAGTTTAAATCTTGGCACATCTCCTTACTAGTTGTGTGACTTTGTTTCCGAGCTTCTACATCTGTAAAATGGAAATGGATAAAGCCCACCTTCAGGTTGCTCTGAAGCTTAAGTGAAATATACATGTAATTCGTTTGGCATTTTAAAAAGTTGCTAGAATTATTATTTCAGTATTCCTCTGGACGAAGGAACACTGACAGAAGAAAACTGGGAAGTATTCAGCTCCCTAAACATTACCAATGTATACATATACTTCCCTGGGTGCATGCCGATGAAATTAGTACAAGAAATTTGAAATTCATGCCCCCCATGCAGGGTCTGTATCTACGTTAGGGAGTTCAGCCTTTTAATGGAAGTCACAAGCTTCTGAAGTAACTGCAATTTTCGACTTAGTGAAAGATCTAATTCCTTAGGTAGGTCTTATTTGTAGTGAAGCAATGTGCAAAGGAGCTGCTCAAAAAAATACAGGTTATGGTTATCTTTGCCTTTCTTTTTAAAGATGTGGGCTCCTAACAATTTTTACCATTCACTCAAAAACAGGTGCTCAGAGGAAAAGTTTAGGACTTACACCCATACATCTGTTCTAGAATTCCTATCCTAGGCAAAGGACGTGGTAGGTATTCTGGAACAGAGGCTGGCATGGAGGTAATCTTTCTATATTGCATGGCTAACTTGTTTTCATTGATTCTTTCTATGGGAGACTTTATTAGTTTTTCCCCAATATGTTTTCTCCTTTTTCCTTATTTATAGAACTCCCTCGCCCTTTGCAACACACACACACACACACACACACACACACACACCCCTTGTAGCTGGGCATATGGATGCTTAGGACAAGAATACATTCTCCAGCCTCTCTTGCAGCATGCGTGTGAGGTCACAACCATGTGACTAAATTTTGGCTAATTGAATTTAAGCAGAGGTGTCACGTGTGACTTCTGGGAAGTGTCCTTAAAGGAAAGGAGATGTGCTCTTCTTCTTCCCTTTCTCCTTCCTACAGTCAATTACAACACAGTAGCAGGTGTTTAAGCAGCCAACTTGGACCATGAGGCAGAAAGCCATGTATTGAGGATGAGCAGGATTGAAGAAAGAAAAAACCTTCAGTCATCTGGAACCTGCCTTAGACTTCTGACCTCCACACTTATTTTATATGCATGAGAAATAAACTCCTATCCTTTCTGAGGTCCTGGCATTTTAGGTTTTCTGTCACTTACACCTAAACCTAATCCAAACTGATACTTTGCTATATCCACTGTTTATGTTTTCTCTATTCATCATCACATGACAAGCCACTTATAAATGGAGTATGGATTCATCAGTCATTCCCATCATACTCCGAAAATCCCACTCACATCCTCCAGAATGAATTCCACCCACAGTATAACATCAGAAAGGTCACCTCTCAGACATAGAAAGAAATAGAATTTTTTTTTTTTAAACCAGGCACAAAACCCTTCTGTTTATTTTACAGAAAACCCTATCTATTAAAGATGACTGCTTTCTTCTCCTTTAGCTGGCAACTTTATGAAGTGAAGAAAATTTGCTCTAGCTGCAGGTGACACACACCTCTTAAATGCCTACTATCAATTAAAAATAAAATACTTGTTACTTGCAACTATCCATTAGATACAATGTACTCTAGAAGGAGATCAGGGGCCTTGGCATTCAGACATAGGAGCATTTTTTTGGCTTTGCCATTTACTTGCAATGTGACCTTGGTAAGTGACTTAACCTCTTTTTCAGTTTCTTTATCTATAAAATGAGACCTCATACAGTACCTGCCAAAAAAAATAAAAATAAATAAGCTAATATGGACAAGGCACCCAGCACATAAAGGTGTTAAAATAACAGAAGGCCCTCTTTGTTCTTTTTATTTTTTATTGGTATAAATGAAAGGTTATGGATTTTAAGTCCATAAACCTGTGAGTTGATAAGTTTTAGTCCTTAAACTTGACTAATTTTATAACCATAGTGGCCTTAGCTTCCTTACTTAGTTTTTTACTTACTTACCTAGCTTACCTTACTTACTTACTCACTTACTTACCTTACTTAGTTTCTTCAACTGTCAATCAGGCTTAAAACAACAATCATGATATCATTAATTGTAGCAATAACAACTGTAAACACACTGTATGGTTAGCAGGTGTTGGGGGCTGCGTCAAGTTCTTTGTTTTTATGATTTCATTAAAATCCGGTTTTTTTCCTACCTCCTAGGGATGTTTTTAAGGATATAAACGGAATGAAAAAGTGATTATAAGGATACTGTATGGAACAGAATTTTACAAAATTGTAAGGTATATAGAAATACAGAATTATTTTTGATTGAATAGATAACTCCCTTTAAAAGAAGATATCCTGATTTTTAGAAAGTGAAAGATTTCAATTATAAGAGGAGGTTAATTTTTTTTTCCTTTTCAAAACTTGCACTTAATTTAAGAAGTAATGTAAAATTATATAACGCCAAAATAGAGGCCCATGCTTATGGAACTGCTTACCATAACAAAATGTCCATGCAGAATAGACTGGTTTTCTCTCTTTTCTACTTTAAATAGTCTTCATCATTTGATCCAGGAAAAAAATCTGACAATTCCCAGGAAAAGTATATTATGTACTCATATGTGCTGGGTGTAAATATGGATTTAATGCATCTGCATGTACCTTCTTTCTTTTACTTACAAACAAATGTTTATGTTCCAGGACACAGGTTTGTAAATTGACTAGAAATCAGAAATTTCTCCCCTTAGAGAAACAATATTTATGACCATATCTTACTTACAGTAACTGTTACCATCCCCAACTGAAAATTCTTCCTGATATAAAATCCTTGTATACAGAAACTTTCTTTTGTATATAGCTTTTCCATAAACTCGAGAAAATTTTGGCTAAATTTGAGTCACCCCTAAATTTGATGTAATAAGAGACTAAAGGACTCAGGATTGGGGAGTGAAAAGGAAGAAAAGCAGATGCCAGCAGTGGAGGTTTTTACGGGGCAGCCTTGGAAAAGATAAAGGAAGAATCCAGCCCACAGATGATTAAAAACTGCATTAAAAAAAAAAAAAAAAAAAAACAGACTTAGTTGCCAACATTTAAATATAGAAATTTTCACATACAAATCCTATGACCTGCATTTTTGGTACAGCCACAAACAGCTGGCTATGCACAGTGCTGTTGAGGTCCTTTTAGACTGGCCCACTTTCACTCTCCATTTGTGGGGAAGCATCCCTCATTTAGACATCTGCCTGGATTGTATTAAAGGCATATGAATTTAAGGTATCTGAGCTTGCACACATACCTCTGCCCTGTATAAAAATGAAAGTCAGTGAAACTGCTGGTCATGGACCCTTAAAAACAAAAGAAAGATCTGGCATGGTTAGCTTTTCCTTATGTCACTAGGACCCTCACGGACCACCAGTCAGTAAAGTCTACATGTGGAGAATCACTGTCATGCAGCCACAGAGCAGCAATTGCTATTGAGGTCAGTGTTCTTCAGACCCAATGGTCTTCTTGCAAAGTTCACCTTCTTGCACCGGATAGCATCTCTGTAACATAAAGCTCATAACAATATTCTGCCCCTTTAAGTGTCTGAGTTTCCGACCCTGGCTTTGAATCAGTTCCCTTCCTGTATCTGTTAGTGAGGGAGGGGGCAGCCCCAAGAAGGGCTCCTGGAGTAGGTATGACATTATCCTGGTCAGAGATATCCCCAGAGATCTCTGTGCATTGGAGAGGTAGGTCTGAGTAACACCTGCTCAATTACACTTGACTTCTCCTTCTAAAGGTAGGTTCAGGGAGGTGAGTATCAACTTGGTCATAAAATCAGAGTGTTATCTATGTTTTGTTTATATTCATTTACTCATAGACTCTTCTGTGTTTTATATTGAATGTAGCTCCACTGAGGTAGGGGCTTTGTTTTGTTCACTACCATACCCTTGGAAGTTAGTGCACGGCACATAATAGACACTCAATTAATATGTGGGGAATAAGTGAATGAATGAAAGCACTACTTTCTTCTTCCTGGAAGTCTTCCAAGATCAGTCCTCCATCATTTCTCATATGGAGGACTTCAATTGGGGGTCCCAACTGAACTAGACCCCAGGCATTGGTGTAGCTACCCCTCAAATCTAACCTCTACCTTATGTTTCTAGAATCCAAATCTGTTGTATCACTTCTCCACTTAAAATGTTGCAATACGTTTCTCACTATTGTTAGGATAAAGTCCAAATTTTAAAATGAGGCTGAGAAGGCTCTTTTAATCTGGCCCCAACCTATCCCTCCCATCCTAGGCAGCCTTATGAAACCTCTGTGTGCCCAGCTCTCTCTTGCACTCCCACCAGACTGTGTGGCAAGCTCCTAATTCACTTATCAGGTCTCAGCTTACGCCTTCCGTACGTTCTCACCACTACCACTTATTCCCTTATTATCACACTTATATCTGTTGGATTGTCTGTTGGTTGGCCAGCAGGCTTGTCCGTCTTGTGACAAGACACCTGTATCCCTGGTCACCTGTATCCCTGGCACCTCCTCAAGAAGGCAGCAAGGAGACTTCTATTGAATAAACATATTTTATTTTGTGCCAGGTTCAGTGCCATGCTTTGTAATCCTCTACTTCATTATTTCATAGATGAGAGAGAAGTTGAGGCTCAGCGAAGTGAAGTAATTTGCCCAGGGTTAGGATTCAAATGGGAGTCCAGGGACCCTGCAGTTTGCTTCTTTTCACTGTGCTGCGTAGTGGCCTTAGCCTTTCCTTTCTAACAGAGAAGCCGAGGCAGCGTACCTGTGTCTGAGTGCCCCAATGGCGTGCACATCTATCACCTCAGGAAGAAAGAATGTCTGAGGAGACGGAATTTGCAACCGGTTACAAAGAACTACACACACAAATATGAATAAAGCCTCTTGAACACCAGAGTAAAGGAATGCAGGTCAAATAATTGCCCTGCCCGGTGTTTCCCTCTCCCTCTATTACCCAGCTCCTCTCATTTGCATACAGGAGGTCTCAAGTGGAAGATAACTTGGTGGAAAATTCCAGGAGCTTTGCATTAAAAGCAAAAGCTCAAGAAATAAAGAAAGAATTTTAAATTCACTTTGTTTTAACTCATGATTATTCTAATTTACAAGCTCAGATTTAGTAATGTGTTGACAGCCAACTAGGCATAGAAAACTGTAGCAAGTCTCTGGAAAAACAAGTCTTGTTTGGCTGGTTTTTTGTTGTTGTTGTTGTTTTGTTTTTGTTTTTGTTTTTTGAGACAGAGTCTCACTTTGTCGCCCAGACTGGAGTGCAGTGGCGTGACATCAGCTCATTGCAACCTCCGCCTCCTGGGTTCAAGCAATTTCTCATGCCTCAGCCTCCCGAGGAGCTGGGATTACAGGTGTGCACCACCACACCCAACTAATTTTTGCATTTTTAATAGAGACAGGGTTTCACCGTGTTGGCCAGGCTAGTCTCGAACTCCTGACCTTAAGTGATCCACCTGCTTCAGCCTTCAAAAGTGCTGGGATTACAGGCGTGAACCACTGCACCTGGCCTTGTTTGGCTGTTATGAAAACAAAGTAAATCATGATAGCGAAGAAGAAAAAGATGAGGAAAAATAACTAACATTAATTATGAGCCAGGTACACACGTTGCCATTTAATCCTCCTAAAAAGCCTGTGAAGTTAGGCAGTATTCGTACTCCCATTTTACAGATGTCAAAATTATGGCACCCAGATGTCAAGTAATTTGTTCAAGGTCACATGGCTAGGAGAAACAGAAAAGATTAGGATCCAGTCCCGCTGTTTCCAAAACCTGCTCTTATTCCGCAATGCCAACTTTCCAGTTTGTGTAATACTAATTGTTGAATAAAATTTATAGGAGGCCATTGGTTTGAACTGAGCTCCTGTATTAGGCCCAACAGACCAAAGCCAAAATAGAGTTATTCATGCTGAAGTTCCATGCCACCAAGTTGAAACTAAGTTGTTCATCTGACCTTTCAAGAAACCAGCAGAGAAAGGTAACAGTCAAACTACCAAACAGGCCTGGCATGATAAGGAAGCCCCCTCCGCTTTAACCTTTGCAAAGAAAGTAACGGAAATAATCAATTTTCTGCTCCCTCTTCCTACTTTCCTCGGCCCTTTTCTGTCTATAAAGTCAGCTTCCTCTGCTCAGCTTATTGGAATACTCATTCTGTTCTATAGAATGAGGTGTTGCCTAATTCTAGAATTGCAAGTAAAAACTAAAGATCTTACCCCGTCTCTACTGAAAATACAAAAAATTAGCTGGGCGTGGTGGCACAGGAGAATGGTGTCAACCCGGGAGGCGGAGCTTGCAGTGAGCACTGATGGTGCCACTGCACTCCAGCCTGGGCAACAGAGCGAGACATCCTCTCAAAAAAAAAAAAAAAAAAAAGAGAGATCTTTAAATTTGTTTGTAAGTTTGTTTTCTGAGAAATGTAAATGACATTTTCTAATCATTAGATTTACATTTGTTCCAGAAGATTTTATTTCAAAATATAGCACATAATTAGACTAATAACATTTCAATCTTACCAATGTGTTCTTCACAATATGAATCTGCATGAAGTTGGTATCATGCTTAATTCATTTTAAAGTAAAAATGTAAAGGAAGAAAGAAAAATCCTTTGGGGGAAGAATCTGAAGGTAAGACTGAGGAAATTACAAGTGACTGTAGAAGTTCCACATTTTAACCTCAGAGAAACTAAAGGACCTCCAATAAAATCAAGTTTTACAATGATGTGCTAGATACTGTTACCAAGAGGGACAATATAAATATTCAAGTTCAAAAGCATGCAACAACCTTACCAATTTATAAATAGTATGCTGCAGAAATGAGTGGTACTATTGTCTCCTATTAATCTAGAGGATTTTACAAAACAAAACAAAACAAACAAAAAAACACAGCCCTTTATGTAAAAAATAATTGTGAAGGGTTTGAGGTTGAACATGTAGATGTGGATCTCCTGGGCAACAGAAAGCCTAAGACCAAACATAACAGGAAAAGTCAGTTAGTCATGGAAAACTGTAATAATTCAGTAGCTGGTTAAGTCCTTGTTCTAACTAAATGACATCATCTGGAAGAAAGACACTGTGGTGCTTGTCCAGAAAATTTCAGTCATTTCCCTTCCTGTCATACAGAGTATACGGTTTTAGTTTTACCTCCCTTTCATAACTTTTGCCTTGATACTCTCCAAGGGTGATTATTACTTCACTTCCCCATGGTCAATGTCAGGTCTGTCTGTCACCAAAGTATTTAATAGGTCAGTACTTTGCCGTAAGACAATGGTTCTCAATTCTTTACGTTGCATCTCATGTCCCAAATCAAAACTCCAAATTTTTTTACAGTCATGATCATGAACTAATAAATGTCACAGGAGAGGAGGGCTGTAGCTCAGCAGATGGCTTTCTCGCTGTCACCTGCAGATGTCATTGCTCCAGTCATGCTGTGTTCACATTTTACATCTCTGCTTTCCTCTGGGAAATCTGGGAAGGCTGGGTGCATGACCACTCCTCCCTGGCAGGTCTCCCTTGCAAGTAGTACATCAAAGCCTCACTGAGTTCCAAGCAGTCACTTCGCCAGCCCACCAACCAAGACTCCTCCGATTCCTCAATGCTCCCCTCTACCCCTAGCTTCTGATGATTCAGCATGCTTTATTATGGCTTGTATTTCTGCTATTCTCTCTTCCACTGCCCCCACCTTGTCTTAGTTCAGGAGTCCTTTTCTTAAAACTAGTATCTCCCCACTAGAATGCATTCTCACCACCATCGGACACCACTCCCCAGCAAACCTCTTTTATTCCATCTTCTACACTGTGTCCAGTGATCTGTCTGACCTGCAGTGGCTCTGCCCAAATCCAAGCACCTTAGCACACATAAGGCCTGCTATGATCTACTTTTTGCCTCCATCCTTGTCTGGTTCACCAAATCTTAGTTCTTATACATTCACATGGCTTGCTTCCTTTAAAATGCAGATTGACAAACTCTAACCTCAGTGATTTTGATTCATTATGCCTGGGGAGAGGCCCAGAATCTGCACATCAAATGCTACTAATATATATCTGATGCAGCAAAACCCTGGAGAAACACTGCTCCACAGCCTCCCTCTTACTATTGGCTTCCGTCAACACAACCTACTCCATGGCCATACAGTACCCAGTGCAAACTGCTCTTCCTTGTCTCCATAATTTTACATACGCTGTTCCCTCTGCCTGGAATATCTCCTTCCACATCCTCCTGGCAAATTCTAATTATTTTTCAGGACCCAGCTCAAGATTCTCCTCCTCTAACCTACACAAATGAAGTGAACACTTTCTTCGGACCACCACTGTGTCTATAGCATAGTTTTACCACATTTATTACTCAGTCCAGGGACTGCTTGCATGTCAGGTACCCCTGTCTGGGTATCAGAGGTATAGTCCCAGCTCTGACCCCTTACTGGCTGTGATGTCTTGGGCAAGTTACTTAGCATCTGCAAGTCTGTCTCATCTGTAAATTAAGCCAACAGAAGTACCTATCCCATTCATCCCATTCACCTGTTGGTACTATCCTGGGAAGTACTACTACTAGTGAGGAAACTGGGGCACAGAGATTAAGTAAATTTCCAAAGATCACATAGCTAGTGAGTGGAAGAGCTGGGATTATTAGCCTTGAAGCGGTCTGGCTCATGCCCACATTCTTAACCACTGGAGACCTATCTTCCCTACTAGGAAATAGGCTGGCTAGGGAAGGTTAGTTGTGCTGCCAAATGTCTAAGTTTGGTTCTATCCTGCTCTAAGGTCACAAATAGTCTTTAGCAGACCGTGTTTAGCAGAAGAATTGGAGCAGAAACAGGGAGGGCTAAGGGACTTATTAACCATATCTATATCGCAGCTCTATAGTACAGTTTACTGCTCCTTTAACGAGTCCCTGATTTCTGTCTGGCTTTCTTAGGTCTTCCCATTCTACCTCACATCTAAAGACCAAACACGACATCATTTCTTCTGTGATAGAGGTCAGAGTCCCCAGGCCAATCAAATCAGAATCTCTAGGAGCGGGTCCCAGATGCTCATGCTTTTTGAAGAGGACATCACCCTGCTTCCACCCATCATCCCAGCAAGCAGCTAGAGTTGGAAACCACTGCCAGGAGCCTTTCCCCTCCCTTGGGCAGCTTCTTGCATCTGGAGATCATCTCTGTGGTGAGACCTATCATTTTATTTTAATACTATTTTTTGGCCTCTCCTAGGGGCTCCTAATCATTTTTGTGCCATAGAGGGCTCCTTTGGCACTCTGGGGAAGCCTGTGGACACCTTCTCAGAATGATATTTTTACATGCATATAGTAAAAAACAGGATCACAAAGAAAATCAATTATATTGAAATACAAGTATATTGACCACTAGAGGTGAGTTCTTTGGCCTTGACCTTGAGGTTCGGAATCTAGTCTTTTTGTGTGTAGGGGTCTAACACAGAAAATTCTTGCTGGAAGAAAAAATTCGAGAATAAGCCACACCTACTCCCTGTTGAGAATCACTGTATTAGTAGCAGAAAAGTTCTCTACCTGAGGGAGACTTCAGCAATGCACCATTTCAGCATGATGAGACCCAACTGTTATGCAATCCACTTCTGAAACAAGCTATTAAAGCACCTGAAAATCTGAAAATTGGCAGCCTGTTAAAGAAGTCATAAAATTAAAATTCTGAACATGGTATTATCACTTAGAGACTTTGCAAAATCTTTCTCTCTTACCCATCAGAAACCGTAGAGGACGGAAGCTGTGGCTGACTTAGAGGTTTCTGTACTCAAATGAGAAAAAGTAGAGATTTCAATTTAATTCTTGCTCTGTAGGCAGAAAAATGCCCCCATCCTCCCATATGATTATGTTCTGATCCCCAGAACCTGTGAATATGCTACTTTACATGGCAAAAGGGGCTCTGTAGATGTGACGACGTTAAAGATCTTGCTATGGGGAGACTATCCTGGATTACCTGGGTGGGCCCAATGTAGTTACATGGGTCCACATAAGAGAGAGGAAGGAGAGTCATAGAGGAGATAGGATGACAGAAGCGGAAGTCAGAATGATGTGGGGCCATGACCCAAGCAATGCAGGCAGCCTCTAGAAATTGGAAAAGGCAAGAAAACGGGTCGGGTGCAGGGGCTCACGCCTGTAATCCCAGCACTTTGGGAGACTGAGGCAAGTCACTTGAGGCCAGGAGTTTGAGACCAGCCTGGGCAACATGGTGGAAACCCCGTCTCTACTAAAAATACAAAAGTTAGCCAGGCATGGTGGCACATGCCTGTAATCCCAGCTACTTGGGAGGCTGAGACATGAGAATCACTTGAACCCGGAAGGCAGAAGTTGCAGTGAGATGAGATGGCACCACTGCACTCCAGCCTGGGCAACAGAGTGAGACTCGGATTCTCCACTAGAGCCTGCAGAAGGAATCAGCCTTGCCAACAACCTGATTTTAGTCCTCTAAGACCATTTCAGACTTCTGGCCTTCAGAAGTATAAAATAATAAATACGTGTTGTTTTAACCCGCCGAGTTTGTGGTAATTTGCTAATGGGGCAATAGATAACTAATAACTAATACATCTGCCTGTATCAAATAGGCAAGAAAATGGATGACACAATATAAGAGAAAGAACCAAGCACAAAGGGTGGATTTATCCTTTATGCCAGTGGTTTTCAATCCTGACTGCATGTGAAAATCACCTAGGAAGCTGAGAGAGACAGAGAGAGCACGCACAAGAGTGCACTCGCTAATGCTAGGGTCCTAAATGAATCAGAATTTTAGGGTGGGGGGTGTGATTTCTTGGGTCTGAACATGTTAAACGTGCTCAAGGATTATGATACATGGGGAGGGCTAAGAATCCTGTCACATATTAACAAAAGTAGGGTAAGTTACAGTTTGTACACAGCTCTTTTCATCCGAGATAAAAATACACTTGGTTGCAAACATTTTCATTAACTCTTATAAGACCATTGTGAGTCAAGGAGATGGCAAACACACAGCGAAAACAAGCAGAGAGAAGAAAACAGGTTGCTTAAGGCTATTGACAAATTCCTGACTCAGTTCAAAACTGCATCCAAATTCTTTCTAAAATTTTAATTCAGTATGCTAGCCACTAGAACAGAACACATCTCCACACCCAACCCACATAAAATCTCCATTCCAATGAACAAACTAGCAACTTGTAAATAAACATGAAAACCAAAGGCCTGAAAAGTGGTTAAAGCTTTTGAATTTTTTAAAATTCTCTTGCTAAAACCTTATAAATGACAAGCCAGCCACTTCAAATCCTTATTAGAGATGAGCAAGAGAACTATAGCCATTTCCTTCTAGGCCAATGACTGAAAACTAATAAACAACTAAAATGACAACTAATTGTGTGAATGAAATACAGATATCTAAGCAAACAAACATTCTACTATTAAATTTTACGGCATCTAAAACGTCTGTACCCAAACCACAGATGATTATCAAAATAATAACAGCATGTTACCATTTATGAAGCCTTTATTGTGTTCCAGACAATTGTCAAGTGCTTTACCACATACAATCCTGTAACAGCCTTGCAGTACCAGTGTTCATCCTCACATCCAGGATGAAGCAACTGAGCTCCACAGGGTGAGACTCTTAAGTGGTAGAGCTGGAACTCAAAGCCAAGTCTGTCCTATGCCCCGAGCCATGCTCTTCCACACAGCCTGAGTCTCCTCTGCCTCCATATCTTTGGGGCACAGCCTGGCACTTGACAGGCCCCTAATAAAGGCTCATTGAACTGAGCTGAATACCATACAAGGAGGGCACTATCAGTACCAACTCCATCATCTCCAGAAATGAACAAACAAAAGAATTGTACCAAAAAGAGATGCCCGTGGAATTCTAATCTTTAGAAGAAAATGAGTCATTTTTTTTCTAGGCCCAAGATAGACATATGTAGATAAAAATAATTATTATGGGCACACACGTTCATACCCCAAATAGAACATGACTTTTTAAAAAATGTCAAAAGTTAAATAAGAATATTACCCAGCATTCCATTTTCCAGGATTTTAAAAATAAATTGAGATTTTTCCTCATTAAGATAAAAGTATTTTCTAATAATCATTGGGGAATAACCTGTATGATAATCAAAAGGGATTAATAGATTCCCTCCTTGTTCTTTATCAATAACAGATTCCTCTCTCACTAATACTACCCTGCTTTGTAGCCAGATAAGTGAATACAACTGATAATAAAGGCCAACAAGGAAGGGAGAAAGCAAAGGAAGCCACAGGCTTCTGCTCTGATGCTAAGACTGTGAGAAGGATGTTTCCCAGGCTCCTTTCTCACCCGGCTCCCTGCTAGATCCTGCCAATGGGAGGCACAGGGGAATGGCCAGTGAGAGGAGGGCCCAACTCCTGTGGGACACCCCTCCAGCAACTGCAGAGAAAGCTGGCCCTTGGGCACCCCTGCTGTGATTTGACTGAGGCTGCCAGATGTCCCAAGCAGGACTCTGTCTCCCCTCCCTGAGGGCTATGCCTGAACAACAGCAGGCACCTGCCGGGAAGGTTCTGGTAACACCGCCTCTTCCCTTTTGTTGTCTTAGTCCCAGGGGTGGTGGCTGCTTCTTGCAGTTACTAGTCTCTGGGTTATCTTGGTTTCCACATTTTGCTCTTTCTGTGTTTTTTCACTTGTTTACCTGATTCCTTGCATAAAATCTGCTCCCTGAAATTCTTAGAATGGTTTCTATTTGCTGATGGGCCCCTGGGCTGATACGACAATGAAACTGAGAGAGGTTAAACATGAGATTGCACCTCCCCGCACTGAGTAGTGGTTGGATCTACTTCTTATCTGCGCTATTCCTTTGAGGCAGTTCCAGGGTCACCTTATCCCCTTGCCTTAGGCTATCTATTCAATTGTCTTTCACAAGAAGTCCAAGGCAGGCAAGGTGTGAGGGGTCTGCCCAGACTCAGCCCACATTCTGATTGCTCAGAAGCGGTTTTAGAGCCAAACTTTCCATGCTGAGGATAATTGCAGAATTCTAAAAAAAGAATATTAAAATAAATAACATAAACAAAACTTTTTCACAACACAATTTGGTTCAAAGGATTAAGAAACAAATCCCATTTTTAATGTAAAAATCTTAAAATAGCATGACAAAGGCAGAAAGCCAAAGCTTAGGGGAAAAAATTGCTTCCAAGTGGACATGAAAAATTTTGAAAATATGAAATGTGTAAGTATTTTTTCAAAGTCAGATCCCCTCAATGTGCAGAGAAAGATGGAAATAGCCTTTTGTTTTCTTTTTGAGACAGTCTCGCTGTGTCACCCAGGCTGGAATGCAGGGGCTCAACCTCGGCTCACTGCAACCTCCACCTCCTGGGTTCAAGCGATTCTCCTACCCCAGCTTCCCAAGTAGCTGGGACCACAGGTACGTACCACCATGCCCAGCTAAATTTTTGTATTTTTAGTAGAGACGGGGGCTGTTCTGGAACTCCTGACCTCAAGTGATCCACCCACCTTTCAAAGCGCTGGGATTACAGACGTGAGCCACCACACCCAGCCGGAAATAGTCTTTTAAAGGAAGATTGTAATTTCACTCAAATTATTACCAAGAAAGGAAACTGAGCATATGAAGGACATACATTAACACATTCTAATGCTGACCAAGTTCCTTTTTCATAAAAACAGTATAAGTTATATCCAATAAAAAGTTTCTATAAAAGATAACATTTTAATGATTCACTAAAAGCATTTCCAATTTCTATGAACTTTCAGCCCAGCTGCTGAGTAGAGTCTGAGGAGTAGAGAGGAGCACTCTTTCAGACCAGTAAATACCAAAGCTTTCCGCAGAAAACATCCATTCCCCGAAAGTTGCCCGTCTTAATCCAAAATCCAGGGAGAGGGGGCCCTGGCCAAGGACTGAGAATATGACCCTTCTGGTGGTGGGGGCGGTTGCAGCAAACAACCCAATCACCTGTTTCGGATGATTGGCTGCGATCTCCAGCTCCTTCTGATCACTGACTGCTCACTTTTCAGTGGAGCTGCCCACAGGATGGACTGCCCCTTCCAGGCTGACAGGATTGTTCTGCTCACCACTGTAGTTTTAGTGCTTATCATAAATCAATAAATTGGAATTGCTGTTTTACACATCAGGTTTGGAATCTTGGTTTACTGGGTACATCCCTGATAAATAAAATGATCTTTCTTATGATAACAAAAGCAGTTTCTGGTCCACGAGGCTAAGGGTCACACCCTGAATTATGTAATCTTATCATTCTCAGAATATGATCCCTGGACCAGCAGGATCAGCGTTACCCAGGACTTGTTTGAAATACAAATTTTGGGGCCCAACCCTAGACCTCCTGAATCAGGAGTGTGGAGCCCAGCAATTGTGTTTCAAACAAGTGTTCCAGGGGATTCTGATTCCTGCTCAAGTCTGAGCGCCACTAAATTGAAATGACAGTTATTTAGAGGTGGGGGATTATGGTTAATTTTGTGTCAGCTTTGTTAGGCCATGGTGCACAGTTGTTTGTCAATACCAGGTGAGATGCTGCTGTGAAGGTTTGCTTTTGATGTGATTAACATTTAAATCAGTCAATTTTGAGTAAAGCAGATTACTCTCCATAAAGTGGGTCAGTCTCATCCAGTCAGTTGATGACATTAAGAGAAAAGAGAGGTCCCCTGAAAAGGAAGAAATTCTGCTTCCAGACAGCCTTTAGACTCAAGATTGCAACATCAACTTTCGCTGGAATTTCCAGCCTGCTGGCCTGGACTTGCCAGCCCTTGCAACTGCAGGAGCCAGTTCTTTAAAATCACTCTCTCTCTCTTTCTCTCTCTGTGTGTATATATATACACTACCAATCAATATATATATACATACACACATACACACACACACACACACACACACACCTTCTATACATACACATATAAAGGTTGAGTATCTCTTATCTGAAATGCTTGGGACTAGAAGTTTCTCAAATGTTGGATTTTGTTGGATTTTGGAATATTTGCATTATGCTTACTGGTGAGGCATCCCTAATCTGAAAATCTGAAATACTCCAAAGCATTTCCTATAAGCATCATGTCAGCCCTCAAAAAGTTTAGAATTTTGGAGCATTTTATATTTCAGATTTTTTAATTACAGATGCTCAATTTTATATATATAGGGTGCAATATATATTTTATATATATTACATATATAATATATGTAACATATATATTACATATATAACATACATATATTATATATGTTATATATATACACACATACACATACCAATAGGGTGTAATATATATGTACAACATATATACATATGTAATATATATGTACAACATATATAATATAAAACACCCTATTGGTATATGTGTGTGTATATATATTACACATATATATAATTATACCCTATTGGTTATGTTTCTCTGAAGAACCCTAACAAATACAGGGTTCATATGTTTAATGCATGTATCCTACATTATGACTAGGATTTTATCATTTTTTATTTTTAGCACTGTATGCTCAGTGCCTAGTACGTAGTAATTAGGCTCTCCATGCATATTTTTGGTGAATGAATGAACTGTGGTGAACTGACTGAGAAAGGGAATTGGATAATTTGGCCCTGAGAGGGGGCTCCTGGAACTCAGCCAACCCTGAAAATACCTCCACTGAATTCCTCTGGGCAATAAACCTCTCCTCAGGAATCTTCTAGAGTGTGTAGATGAACCAACAGGAAATCACATCCAGGAATTGTGTTGAGTGTCTCTGTATTTAATTTCTTACAAGTGAAAGAATGCTCTACACTCGGCAGGCCACTCTTCAGCTTTGTTTCTATCCACGGGCCATGACTTTAAGTGCAGTCACTGCATTTGGCACTTCTGTAACGCCTTGTATTTAAAACCAGCTTTTAGAGTAGATCCCTATCAGTACTTCATTTTTCTGGAAAGAGTGAAATTGAAAACGTAGCCTCAAATATCATCTATTTTAGTGTCAGCCCCAGTACAGTAATCTAAATAAGGTGCTTTCCTGAGTGATGGGAACAGACTTTGAGGACGACACTCATCTCTACTCCCACGTCACACCCTCTGTGGGGCCAGCTCACTCAGAACAGCAGCAGAGCTTAGTCTCCAGGCTGCGGGGATTGTTGTAATACTACTGAAGATGGGTCAAAAGTCATCTCGATAAGATTATTTTGAAACCTCCAGGATAGCAATTCCATCTGCTATATGAAATCACAAAAGTAAACATTCCTTGGTTAACCTTCGTCATTCCCCCACGTAAGTCTCAATCACATTTCTTTGAAACCATGCCGGATTTTCAGTGCTGGCTGATGGGATTCAGGCTCAGAGGAGGGAAGTTGGTCCAAATGTGTGAAGTGGACCAAAGTGGCCAGAGGAGAGGACTTAAGGCCCAACTAATGCTTCTTCAACTCAGTAGCCAGTCTTCAGTTTGAAACTTTGAAAGTGCTGTTAAAGTGCAAAGTGTTCCTTCCCTTGGAAGAGGAAAAAAACTAAGACTTAGTTTGGTGAATTTGCTCTCCACTTACCTGGCAATTTGCTCTCCACAAATCTGGCATAGTTTCAAAGAAATGTGATTGAGGTTTATGTAGGGGAATGACGAAGGTTAACCAAGGAATATTTACTTTTTCTGATTTCATATAGTAGATGGAATTGCTATCCTGGAGGTTTCAAACACAGAGTACAAGGAAAGACATTCATTGTTTCACTAGGAATCCATTCTGCTCACTAAGCTCCTACCAGATGCTGGGGCAGCCTCTGGGGCAGGGCCCAGGTAAGGCTGACAGTCATCTAGTGTCCAGAGAAGGAACCAAGAAGCCTGAGCCAAGTGTGTATATGTGGGCTAAAGAGCGATGGAAAAAGTAGAGGGAGATGACACAGCAGCTTCCAGTGTTTACAAAGACAAGCGACACCTAAACCAAACAAAAAGGACTGGAGGCTAGGCAGAGGCGTATATCCTATATCCAGCCCATATGGGAGCTACTTTGAAGTCAATTTTAAATTAAGTCTCACATGAGAGTTGGAATTCTAACTCAACCACTTACTAGCTACATGGAAGTTACTAAATCTTCCTAGGTCTTAATGTTCTCATTTTTTACTATAAAGGGGTACAAAGTTTGTTAAGAGGACAAAAATAAGATTACATAGGTCATAACCCTAGTATCTAATCAGACCTAAAGTCAACCCTCAACAAGTCTTCTCCTTGCCAGTGAATACCAAAGCTGGCCAGTCACGCACCTACTCAGACTCACTTACTGTGAGTTCTTCTTTGTCTTCAAAACTCTATTCAGTGTTCACTTTAATTTTTACAAAAATATTGGGCTTTTTAAAGGGGGAAAGGGTTACTCTAAACTATTTGTCTTGAAAACTGAGGCCCCAGGGAAGGATTCTACATGCTGTGGCTGGTCCGGCTATGACGCTTCATTTCTATTAGCCATCTCCCCACTACACACAGATCACAATCACACCACAAAACACACACGCACACACAGTGCACACGCACATACATACACACACACTTTGATTCAGAGTCGCTTCACTGCTTATCTGACTAAAGGTGAGAAACTAAACTATGATTTATGACCATTCCTTCTCATTTCAGTTTCAGCAACACGAAATCCATTTCTCAGTACATTTCAAGGAAGAATAGTCATTGACATTTAAGAAACATTAATCTTTTTGAATAGACATATGCCAATACCTCTAATAGGAATTAATAAAACTCAAATCCATATGAATCCATTTTGGCTCAATTTGAATAATTTGAGAACTATAATAATCTTTAAAAGTATCTTTTAATTTTATTATACTTGAAGATAGTGATGTTGATGTCCAGATGACCATCACAATAAGGGTATTATAGATGATTTAGAGGTTAGGAAATGTCTATTAAAACTTGCTGGAATAAAAAGCAGACTTTTTAGATTACTATATTTGCTGAAAAGGAGACCTATGTTTAAATCATTCTAACCAATAAAGAATAAACAGATTTTGCTTCATGGCACTACGAAAGCTGATGAGTAAGTCTTCCAGGTATTTCCTGCAGGGTTTAAAAGTCTTTGGATAAAAATAATAAGATCTTATAATGAACCTTATGAACAGAAAGAAATGGAATAAAAATTATAATTGATTTTCCCCATAGAGGGAGGGAAAATATCAATTGCATATTTTAAATAGATGTTTAAAACAACAAAAAAGAAAATATACATACAACAAAAATAAGAAATAAGATGTTTTAAAATTTCCCAAACATATATTCATGTCCCCAAAATAAATCTGATGTTTCAACCAGTTTGTTTCATGTAAACCAAACAATCGTTGTCTGTGAAAGTGTAAGCTGCCCCAGTGACGGACAGCTCTTTTGTTTCCACAAGCAGCAGCATTCAGTGCTAAAACTTCTAACTAGCATTCTGCCTATTATTCAGATTGATTAGAAAAGTATATTTTTCTTTTGACAGTTGGGTGGTTTTTTAAAGAATTACTTGTTTCAAATTACACCCTTCTACTGCAACACTTGAATCTGACACCTGAAGCATAACCTACAACTTGCTGGCTCCCCATCTCCCAAAAGAAAAAAAAAAAAAAAAAAAACTATGGTCCTGAGAGGATGGCTCTGTATTTACATTCAGCATCATATATCAGCATTTACCAGGGTGAGGCCAATGGCTGTCAACTCCTGGCTCTTAGTCAATATTTAATCACTGTGCAGTTATGTAGGAAGAAGGAAACATTCCATCTCCCAATAACATGGCTTTAATATGAAAAAAGCTTTCGTTACATTTATGGAAGCCTGGTTATGCTTTTCAGAAAAGCTATCAAATTGAGAAGTTTCACAACTGTTCTGATATGGCATTTTAAGTGCATTGCCATTGGTAGGTGTATAAAACGAATAATACTTAATCATGATTTTTTAAAAGTATTACTGAATTTTGGGTTCACCCGGCAACCTTTTCATTTTATTCATCTGTTTATTTATTAATGGAGCAAGGTGGCTGGAGAAAAAAAAATTTATGAAATTCTTGTCTAGTTCATAACCTCTAGCTCTGGTTCAGTCTCTGGGCTATGAAGCAAAGCAGCCATACTAAGGAAAAATTTCAAATTGGCTTTTTGACTGTTACTTAATTTAAAAGATTCCAGTTTTGTTTTTTGATAGAGCTTTGTAAATAATTTCCTCAGACCTAGCACCATGATTTAAAACCATTTACTTGGGCTGGGTGCGGCAGCTCATGCCTGTAATCCTAGCGCTTTGGGAGCAGAAGCAGGTGGATCACTTGAGGTCTGGAGTTCGAGACCAGCCTGGCCAATATGGTGAAACCCTGTGTCTACTAAAAATACAAAACTCAGCTGGTCATGGTGGCACATACCCATAGTCCCAGCTATTCAGGAGGCTGGGGCAGGAGAATCGCTTGAACCTGAAAGGTGGAGGTTGCAGTGAGCTGAGATCATGCCACTGCACTCCAGCCTGGGCATCACGAGACTCCATCTCAAAAATAAAATAAAACCATTACTTTTCCATTTATTCTACAGGGTAACTAAAGCAGCACAAAGCTTAAGTTAAGGGAAAAGAGCAAAGAAAACTGATGGGAAAGCCCACGTCACCGGGATTCCTTAGATTCCTACCTGACAAAATATTTCATGTTTCTTGTGAAGCACACAGCTATTCCAATGAACTGGTCAGCTGAGCTGGAGATGTTTTTACCATTTAAAACGAGATCTACAATGTTCCATAGGGAAGGATCATGCATTCCTTATAATGTCAAGATGAAAGAAAAACTGCAGAGAAGGTGAAGGCAGGAAAGTAAAACAGAGTAATAAGTACTGAAAAATGTCTTCGCTCAAAGGCACAGAGTTTCTCTCTTTCATTCTTTCTGCTAACCCATGACCAGATGAACAGGTGTAGACTTGCTCAATGGGATGACATGTGGCAGAAAACATTTTCACTTCAAAGGTGCAAACCATATTTGACATTCAACAGCTTTTCATTGTGGTAGGTAGAAGAGGAAATTAAGCTTTACCTCAGCTCGTTACTATTCACTGGTCGTGCTCTGATATAGTAATCATCCTTCGCTCCTAACCAAGACTCTTCAGTCCAATCATCACATATGGGATGGAAGGGGAACTGCAGGGGTTTCTCTAACTTCCTTAGACCTGCCTGCAAAGCACGGAAGTGTTTTAGAAAGAAGCGCCAGGGTGGAGTGCTCATGTGGCTGGCATGAGAATATCTGACTTTCTGTTGGCAGCTGGCATTACAATGCCTTTACTTCATCTTGGGTTAGTGTGCCTAAAGCTTTAGGTAAATCACAAATAACTCATTAGGAAAAAGGCTGGGACCTCTGTTTTACTATATTCCCAGCTCACAGCTTCCAGTAATCCTGGGAGAAAAATCCACAAATATGCCAACTACTTTAAATCAAAATACTCAAGAAGTTCCTGGAGGCTGAGAAGTTTAACACTAATTCATTACTGGATTCAAACAGCTTCTTCCCACTTATTTCCCTAAAAGGCTCCATTCTCCACTCTACTCCAGTTCTCCAAATATAAGGAAGTGACATTTCAAGAATTGTGCCTGTTATTAAACTCCTTGCAGCAAAAAAGATTTCAAATCAACTACAGGAAAATTGCAAGATTATTTTATTGGGCACAAGATGGCTTTTAGGACTGGTGGAAATTTCCACAAGTGAAGTACGTGTTTGTGAGGTAAGGCAGTGATTTTGGTGAGGATCCTCCTGGTGCAGTTTCCACGAAACTTTCCAAACTCCCTCTTGCCCCGAGCCGGGCAGCTCTTGCCATCCCTCCTTTCACCTGGCTCCCAGAAGCTCTTCAGGTCTCCATTCAGCTGTGAATTCCTCAGCACTGTATCTGCCTCGGCAGCTGTCCAAGTCAGTCTCCAAAGTCAACTGAATCACTTATCTCAGATGTTAAATAACCAACCTCAGTGTTTGTTTGATGTCCCTCTCCCTCAACAAAATAAATAGACCACTTGGGAAAAAATCCTAGCTAGGTTGACTCCCAAGTGTCTAGCAGAGTGTAGCTACTAAGAAAATAAATGACTATTAAGTGAATAAGTAAACGAATGGGCAAAAACATTGCAGAAGGTAGTGGATTTCCCTGTAGCTTGTGCACCCTCAGCTTCCCCCTACCCAACCTTGTCTCCCCTCCTGGTCCTTCGGTGACAGTCTCTTTGCTGGACATGCTGCCACAGATGAAATTATTGCTAGATGTGATTTCAGGACTTCCGGGAGGAGAGCTCTCCGAGTGTGTTGCCACCAGGTGGCAAGGGCTCCCAAGTCATGCCAATCACAGCAAGGCTGCCCGTAACCTTAGGGACCTATAGTCCTATTCCATATATAAATCAATTTACAAGGAGCAGCTAGCTTGACATCAGATGTCAAGAGAGCAGCGCACATTGAATGCATCCTTTAACCTCTCAGACCCTCTGCTAAACCTGAGGATCATTACAATCACTTCCAGCCAATACACAGAACGAGTTTCTAACTGCGCCTTAAGACTGGATGGATTTGATAATTAGAAGTAAGCACAGAGTGGTGGTGGGGACCTTCAAGGCAGAAGAAGGGCATAAAGCCATGCATTTATGTTTAAATCATTTTTCTGCAAATTAAAAAAAGTTTCCATTTATGAAAAAATCTTATATAGAAGTATATAGACATAAGAGGGTATTACAAACCAAGAGATAATAGATATTCAGATGTGGCCCTACTATTAGCAAAGAGAAACAGCTATTGTGTGATGAAGGTTACAGAGGCTAACTTCCAACTATTTGGTATAGTAGTTTATAACTGAAAGTGGAAAGCACACGTACTCTCTCTGTGGTTCCACCACAAGCTTCAGTTTCCCTGTCTGTAAAATGGAATGAATAGTATTCACCTGCCCCAGTATGCGTATCTAATGAAAAGTAGGTGGCTCAGCACTCTGCCATAGCTTGAGCACCCTCAGCTTCCCCCTACCCAACCTTGTCTCCCTTCCTTGTCTTTCGGTGAGAGTCTCTTTGCTGGACATGCTGCCGCAGATGAAGCTATTGCTGGATGTGATTTCAGGACTTCTGGGAGGAGAGCTCTACAGGTGTGTTGCCACCTGGTGGCAAGGGTTCCCAAGTCATGCCCATCACAGCAAGGCTGCCCGTAACCTCAGGGAACCATAGTCCTATTCTACAAATAAATTCAATACATAACAGCTATTATTATTAAATACCACACAATGTGAACATGCTTGCTTTTTTTTATAATTTCTGGATGTTTTCTAGATTTTTAGTGCAAGGGTATGAAGGCTAGTGGTCCTGTGCCACAGAGAAGGCCTATCCTGGAAAGGGATGACAAGTGACTCCTTAGGCCAGGTTTAGTGTGTGTCTGTCCACTTCTTCCTGCATTGTCGCCCTCCTGGGATGCACCCACCACATTTGTGTGTTGATGTGATTTCTGTCACTCTTCCCTGTATGACCGCAAGCTCCATGACAGCTCCCTGTCAATTTCCACTCCTCTCTGTCCTCCATACCTAACATATAGTGGGCATTCAATCAATATTCACTCATTGAATAAAATTATGAAGAAAAAATAATGGCATATATTAAGAAAATTCTTGGCAGACATCATTTTGTGTGCTATGCTTTGCTGAAAAGCTTCACATAAGCAATTTAAAAATATAACTATTGACTGGGCACAGTGGCTCACACCTATAATCCCAGCACTTTGGGAGGCCAAGGTAGATGGATCACCTGAGATCAGGAGTTTGAGACCAGCCTGGCCAACATAGTGAGACCCCATCTCTACTAAAAATACAAAAATTAGCTGGGTATGGTGGTGTGCACCTGTAATCCCAGCTACTTAGGAGGCTAAGGCAGGTGAATCACTTGAACCTGGGAGGCAGAGGTTGCAGTGAGCTGAGATCATGCCATTGCACTCCAGCCTGGGCAACAAGAGCAAAACTCTGTCTCAATAAATAAATAAATAACTCTTGCTCCAAAATGGATTCAGAACATTTATGCCCGCAGAATTCAGAGACTTGCTTGCTATGCTTAGAACACACAGAACAGTTTCTACAAGATAAGGAATGGTTAGAAAGCAATCTTTAATTCACATTAAAAATATAAAATTTATGCTGTAAAACTAGTTGTTTTTATCCCCAATAATCATAAGGAGATGACAATCTGATTCCTGGGGCTGCCGATAGCCACCTCCTCACGCACAGTCTCCGCCTCATCAAGTGGACGCGTCTGAGCTGGCATCAGAGCACACAGGCACACCTGGGGCTGCAGCTAGACGCTGACATTTCAGCTCAGTGTCTGAATCTTGGTATCAACACCACCAGAGTCACAGGTCGAATCCCTGTGGGGGCTAGCTACCTGTGACCCTTTCCAAGGTCACTGGTGCCACCCTAGGTTCTGCCCTGTCATCCCATCCCATAAGTGGACACTATGGGTCACAGAAGTAAAGGAGTATGGTGAGGGTGTGTGGACAAGATGCAGAGACCAGTGAGCCCTGATGTCTCTATGTAGGATGCCGACTTGGCATGTTAAATTTATGACACTTTGAACATCTCTTTCACTTGGTGTGTTTATTTCCTCACCACTGGAGGAAAATATAGGGGATTGGGCCAGATGAGCTCTAAAGTCCATTATACCTTTGATATTTAATGACTGGGCAAGAGAAATGTATTTATTAATACTGGGTCTTCACCTGTCATGGTTTGAACTTGAGTCCTAAGTCAAGAGACTGCCTGCTGTTATTAATGAGGGTTCCTGACTTGCAAGCAATAAAACCAACACTGGCTAACAAACCCATGGAATCAACAGGAGGCAGACAGTGGAGCGGCACTTTGGAAACAAGTAGAAACAAGGTCAGGAAGCAGAAGTCACAGCCACGGTCCCTTCATAGCATGGGTTTGGCAACAGTCAGCACTGTGAGGGCCTCCGACTGTCCCTGAGGACTTTGCTGCAAATGCTCTAGACATAAAGTCCCTGGGAGCTCTTCCACCTGCAGCAGAGCCAGGGGAGGAGGAGGAGGAGGAGCTCGAGCTGAGAATCCTAGAACATGAGTCAGCCACCTGTAATTACTCTTCCACCAAAATCACGTATGACGCGGAAGAGGTAATTCCTCAAAAGGAAGCTGGGAGCTCTTAGGAAGGGCAACTCATGCTGGGTACCAAAACCCATGAACATGCATCATAGGAGGAAGAACCTAAGAATATAGAGGAGGGTATTTCCAATATGTCCCATCTTCCAGCACAGCATGTAATGAACTTCAAAAGAATATCTAAGTTGAAGGAGCTATTCAAATCACTGTGGTCCAGAAAACACAATTTTCCTGAAAGAAATGTTGAGTTAGTGCTATCATAATCCACAATATATTGAACATATAATTAGTTTAAAGCAATTTAACAAGAGGAAATTACTGATCCTGTTGGCAAAACCAGATGCCAGATGCTCTATGAGAATTCACTGAGTCATGGGGACATCCTTCTTTTCTTTTCTTTTTTTTTTTTTTTGAGATGGAGCCCATGGAGTTCCATGGACTGGAATGCCATGGTGTGATCTTGGCTCACTGCAACCTCCACCTCCTGGGTTCAAGTGATTCTCCTGCCTTAGCCTCTCAAATAGCTGGGATTACAGGTGTGTGCCACCAAGCCCAGCTAACTCGGGGTTTTTTTGTTTGTTGTTTGTTTTTGTTTTTTTGGTAGAGACAGGGTTTCACCATGTTGGCCAGGCTGGTCTCGAACTTCTGATGTCAAGGTGTTCTGCCTACCCAGGCCTCCCAAAGTATTGGGATTACAGGCATGAGCCACTGCACCTGACCGGGGACATCCTTCTATGGGCAACAAAACTATGCCTGGTGCCCATTAGTGATTTAGTTTTTGAAATTCTGACCATTCAATCAGTGAACAAATATTGAACATCCTGACGTGCCAATTTCCCTTCCCTTTTCCACTCTTGCAAGAGTCCCAAAGCTTTTTCTATACCATTTCTAATCTGTTCCTCATGACTTAACCCAATCCTTTCACATCCTGAGTGTCATTTGTTCCACAGGTCACTTACACCTCTGTGGGTTGCCTGTAACGTACCCTCTCCCAAGACTTCCACCGGACACTCATAGAGCCTTCACAATTCCACCAGAAACTTAACTTTAAAGAAGTAAATTCCCAAGCTGAAAAGTTGTTTTCTACTTTAAAACAATAAAAAAATTGGATATCAGGGAGCAAATAACAAGTGAGAACTTGTGGCTGTCCACAGCCCAGATGGAAAGCAGACTGTGGTCAAGTTTATTTCTACACTTCAGAACTCACAACACAGCCCCCTCACTCCTTCCTCCCTGACAAGAGGAGATTCACCCTCCACAGGCCGTGTGTGCACGTATTTCTCTCTTTATCTGCCCCTTCACTCCATCTGTCTTCTCCAGAGGCAGCCCCAGAGTTCTACCGATGAGGGATAGAGGCAAGGCAACCTGATTGGAAGAAGAGGCTTGTCTTCAAAAGCATTTACATAGCAAATATATTAGCACCATGCTTACTTAAATTTCATGCCTGTTTGGGATGGCTTTGCGGAGGGGCAGTGTAGAATGTGGAGAACCTAACTCTACCCTCCCTCCTCAAGTCACAGCCTATAAGGATATATTATCACAGTTTTCTAATAGTTTTAGTATACCCTTTTTAATCTCAAAAGCCAATATAAATCTCAATAAAGTTTGTAGGTGAGGTGATAGCATTGGGTAAATGTTCATTTTTTGAAAAATGAATAGCTTGAAAAACATATCCTAGTTATATAAGATATTAACATAAGGGGAAGCTGCTGAAGGATATGTGAGAACTCTGTGTACTATCTTTGTAATTTATTTGTAAATCTAAAATTATTTCAAAATAAGTTTAAAAAGATATAAAAAATGTTTTCTATTTTTCTAAAGAAAAGTGAATAAACATCCCAAAATTGTTTAATTTATTTGGAATCTATGTTAACTTTGTACTTAGAGCCAATAGTTCCAAAGAGGAAAAAAAAGTCCCAACTTTTACATTTTCAACAGGTCCTCCACCATATTATGTACGACAATTACAATTAAATAAAGTCTCAATATGACTGAGCAATATTGAAGTTTCTTTAGATTCTGTATAACAAGAAATTTTATAAAGACTCACCACCACCCCTTGGAATTAAATGGTTTCAGATGAATTTCTAGCAGATGAAACAGCTGAGGCCACATATGTGTGTGTGTTTATATTCCAGATACTCTGTTCTTAAAGAGTTCTTCCCTTTTTATTATTCATAAATAATAAAAAATAGATCATGATACATTTCCCTGACTACAAATAACAAATCAATTTTTGAACTGCTTTGAAGATGAAAGAGAAAAGTAAATGCTAAGTAATGGGGTGTGTATAAAAATTAAGTGAACTAGAGGTGTGTAGTGGGTCTTGTTTTTTCCTTTGGATGTTATTATTTCTAATTATTTTAAGCATTGAAAGGAGAAAAAAAGAGCTACTCTGGTGTCAATAAATAAGAACAACACTCCTTCATGGGTTTTCCTCCTTAAGATCTCTTCTACAATCTCACCAGATCTCTTGGCAAATGGTCCCACCTTGACCCAACTCATCTTCATTTCAGGTAAGACATTTAGCCTCTTTGGATCTCAGTTTTCTCCTATGAAAAGTGAGGAGGTTGGATTAGGAGCGAGATGGGTAACTGGTAGCCTAGAGGCAGTATTCCGGACAGCAGATATTTGTTAGTCTCACAAATGTATATGTATATTTAAAGTTATTTGCCAATGTGTAATAGTCAAGATAGTTCTCATAACATCTCAGGCTTGGATCTTGGGCTGCTCCTGACACATCAGAACACTGACACGATGTTCTGGCATGGCACGAAGTCAGGCGGCAACTGACGGCAGCTGCCCCTTTACCCCGGGACATATCCTCCAGGACACCATGGTCCTCTCCCACTGGGCCCACTGCTCCTATGGGTTACCTATGTGACCTCTGGAAGCATCCGAGTTTGCCACCCTTGCTCTGGAGTCCCTCTTGGCTCTAATATTCTCATTCCCAGTGTGATTGTTTACTAAAAAAGAGAGCTTTAATTTGACTTTCAGCACACTGGAACTCTATAGGGGCTTTAGTCATATGTTAATACAGACATAACTGTTCATCTGCTTTGTTTAGAGTTTCTATATGAGACACAAGAAAAATAAATCTAATATTTAGATCACTATACCACAGTAGAGCAGGTATTCAAAATGTTTTAAATTTACTGCTGCCTAAAGTTGTTCTTCTAGAATGAGCTCTTATTTTAAAGGCTATTTGGGTTAGATGATGGGGTCACTGTAGGATGGATAACAACTCTAACAGATTACTGGTTATACAATTTAAGCGTTCAAACATAAAATCCCAATGGTCTACTCTCTTACTCCTTGCAGAACCAATTTTAGAGTGGAAACAAAAAGGACAGAGCACTTAAGATGTAGTTGTTCAAAATAAAATGTCAGACTAGGTCAAAATGGACCAAAAATTATGTAAGACTGCATAAAGAAAAAAAATCATCTGCAATTTTCATTAAGTAGGGTAATTTTTAGCTACTGGTGTCATGAAGAGAAAAACAGTAGACTGAATTGGTTCTGAAACTATTTGAAAACATGTTATTTTTATGAGTGTAGATTAGCCTTTAGGTTCTTTTCTAAGATGATACTGTACCAGTTTCCTAGAGGCTCAGACTCCTTTTATTTTGGAAATAAGTTTAACACTACTCTTTCTTTAGGTGGGGAAAAGAGGTAAAAACTATTATGCTGCTGGACTTGACATTAAAAATACCCTGGCATTTCACAGCACAGCAGCTTTTCTGCTTTTGTTTTTATTTTTTAGTACTCTAACCTCGAATCTATATTTACAACATTGCCGGAGATCTTAGGAATTATGAGGAAATTACCTCATTCCCTTTAAACTTTTTCAAAAAGCAAAGTTCTCTCCATATATGGCAAATCAAGAAGGAAGCAGAATCAAGTTACATTCATTTAGGAGCTGCCAAGACTTACCAATTGTTTTGTTCTAGGCATGACTACAACCCACGTGTGGGCAGGCCGACCCTGGCACAGCTGGGTGGCTAGGGAGTGCCTGTCCTCATCTCTCCAACATCAGGCAGTACAAGAGTGGGCCTGGCAAGGGGTCCGGGCCACCACAGGCACCCTGTGCTAGATAAGCCACTTTCTTAGGGACTTTGAATTGGTAACCTGCACAGGAGAGAAAGGCGAAACAGGTAGGCTGAGGACTACAGTGGAGAGATCTCAGAGGAGAAAGCAAGGGGCGTATGCTGCTGAGGGAAAACAGCATGACCCAATCAGCTGGGGTATGCCCAGGGAGGCACAATCAGAACATCCGCTGTCTGAAGTCCTGGCTGGGAGGCTGCAGAGATGGTTTCTGCCCTTTCCCAAGCATCCTGAAAAGTAGCCCCATCAACCTGTGGCAAATGGAGAATCACCTGCCCCTGCACCTGGAAAAGCCCAACCCCACATACTTTCTTGATAGAAGTTTTTTGCAATATGTTGTAAAACAAAAACAAAAACCAACTGTGAGTAACTAAGACATTTTTTCTATAAGGCAGAGTTTTGTAGGGATCAATCATCTCGGACATGGGCAATAAAACCCTCTTGAATTGATGAACTTGCAGAAATCAAGAGCAGACTAATGCAGTGCTTCTTGTAACCCATAAAAATTGAAGCTTTTTGTTTGGGTCTACTATGCTAATACCCCAAGGAAGAAAGATTCACAGTCACTTTCATGAACCGTAAATACTAAGAAGAGACTGAGAAACGGAAGAAAAAAAAAGAAAGAAAATGATTAATGTGATATTGCTGATGATGGATGAGCCAAAGAGGTTATTTGGTTACACATAAATATGAAATGTTTGGGTGGAGATACAGAGGCATCAGTAAAATGTACAGATACAAGTGGCAATAATTAGAAAACCTGATACACAAAATCCAACTAAAAAAGTTGGTAACTCTTTAGCTTTCAGTAAGTTTGGCTTTAATACAACCACACGTTGGTTAGAGGTAGCAAAAAAAGTGGGTTTACAAGTACCTTTTAAAAAACTATCAACCTGGGGCTGAACAAAACACTGGCTGGGATCATTCCTACCACCTGGGCTTTTCCTAGCCTAAACATCATCTTTTGAACTACCTACACTTTACGGGAAATAAACCACTAGAGTAGGGAAAGAGTGAAAATAACATAAAATGATGCAAATATTGAAAAATCGGTCAATGGAGAGAAAAAATAGATTAAGTATATGCATAAATGAGAACAGATAAAGACAAGTGACAAGGATCGGTGACAGAACATGATTGACATAATTATTTAACAGATACATACAAAGGGCAACAATTACTTTTAATTTTTTTTATCTTCCATTTTCAGAACACAGGAAGATAATTATTCACAAAAACCGAAGTAGTAGCCAAAACTAAGACAAAACAAATACACAAACAACAAAAAGAAGCAAGAGCATCTGAGAAATAAGGAGAGCTCTTACAGATTTGGAGACTTGGTAAGTGAAGGAGAATGATCCTGGATGTAAGACAAATAATTAAGGACAGTTCAGTCCTACAAATTTAACTGGGGAAATACACAAATAAAAACCCAAATGTATTTCTCTTTCCTTATATTCATTTTTCTATTTCTTGCTCTCACCAGGGAACACTCAAAAACACTAAAACTCAGCAAGCCTTTTAAATTCTAAGTACAAATAAGTGGCATACAAGTGGAATAAGAAGTTCTCACACATATTCTAACTATGCCAGGCATCCTAATCTAGACTATTTTATGGGCTGCTTCTGAACCCCACAAATATCTTTCCTACTAGCCCTTTCTTGGTTTTGTTATTTCTCCTTTTGGAGGGTACTTTTTAAGACAGAACAAAATCTGTCTTCACTTGTGGGGTGAGCCACACAGAGATCTTCTCTCCCCTAGCTTTCTGTCATCCAGGGAGAGCACTGTTCTGTTGCTAGAAACATACACAGTGATGAGCTGAAGTCTAAAAGGAAGAAAGTAATTTTATAATTGTTCTGACAACATAGGTTTAAAAAAGGAAAAAAACAATGAAATGAAATCTTTTCTATGAAATGATAACAATTAGAATCTACTTCCAGTTTTGGAAGCTCTTAAATTATGAAACTGGATCTGTACTCCAAATTAAATCTGGGGAACACCCATTCTTTAAAAAAAAAAAAAATTTTAAAGGTGGCATCCACTGAAGCACTGAAGTGGGGCACAGGTCATTAAAAGTGGGAATTAGGAGTCGGGTGATTTGAGGCTGGGTCAGACTTGGGGTGAGGAAGTTGGGTGAAGATCTGTAATCTTCATAGACCTCAGTTTCCTCCTTTGAAAATAGTAAGCGTCTGATGAGATGATCTCCCAGAATCCCTTTCTATCTCTAAAATCCTATTACCCTTCTATTGAAAATGCTCAATTTCACAATTGACACTTGAATTTCTACAAAAGTTTAGTGCAAAATAGTCTCCCTGTAAGTGGCAGTAGAAAGTGCATTTGTACTGAGAGCACAGGGAGCACCTAGCAGCTAAGAAAAAGCACCAGAAAACGCCCTTTTCATTAAACACTAAGGGACCGATTTTCAAAAGTAAGAAAACAAGACCATTCATCTCTTCAGTGACAGAGGTCCAGAAATAAAAACAAATTTCTATTTTAAAATGCAAATGTAGGCCGGGCACAGTGGCTCACGCCTGTAATCGCAGCTCTTTGGAAGGCTGAGGCAGGCGGATCACCTGAGGTCAGGAGTTCGAGACCAGCCTGGCCAACATAGAGAACTCCTGTCTCTAGTAAAAAATACAAAAATTAGCTGGGCATGGTGGCTGGCACCTGTAGTCCCAGCTACTCAGGAGGTTGAAGCAGGAGAATCACTTGAACCCAGGAGGCGGAGGTTGCAGTAAGCCGAGATTGTGCCACTATACTCCAGCCTAGGCAACAAAGCAAGATTCCATCTCAAAAAATAAATAAATAAATAAAATGCAAATGTAATATCACAGCATTTGGATAAGCTTTTAAGCAAGGACTTGGAATTACTACTTTAGCACTAATAAGAAAGTTTATAGCGTAGCAACTTTGAGTAAATTAAAGAACTAAAGAGAAAGGCTGGCACAAAATACATCAACCAACCAGATAACAACTGTACATAAAATGTCTACACTTCAGGGAATGTGTAATATGTGCTTAAGGGGGAGGGGGGATTTAAGATAGTTGGACTGTTAAGAGACATACCCATAAGAAGACAAGAGAGAATTCAAGATAAAAGTAGTTATGGGCCGGGCGTGGTGGCTCATGCCTGTAATCCCAGCACTTGGGAGGCCAAGGCGGGCAGATCACTTGAGGTCAGGAGTTCGAGACCAGTCTGGCCAACATGGAGAAACCCCATCCCTAAAAAATTAGCTGGGCATGGTGGTGGGCACCTGTAGTACTACCAGCTACTCTGGAGGCTGAGGCATGAGAATTGGTTGAAACTGGGAGGTGGGGGTTGTAGTGACTCGAGATTGTGCCACTGTACTGCAGCCTGGGAGACAGAGTGAGACTGTATGAAAAAAAAAAAAAGTAGTTATGATATCACCAAAAGAGCCAGGAATCAAAATCAGAAATTGATGAGTCTGGCTTGATGTTTGTCAGGTGTGAGATCTCTGTCAGGAATGCCAGTAAGGAGTCTGGAACTGGAAATGCAGGCGGAGCGGGAAGGGGTGGAGGGAGGTGAGGTGTTCAAGAAGCTCTGCAAGTCTGTGATAAGAATATCTGTCTCTGTTTTTCAGATGTGCATCCTGAAAATTTTCCGGAGGATGACTTAAAGGTCCACTATGTACAAACTAATTGGTAGGCAAAGATTTCTTTTAATCAAACTACATTTTCAAAGACTGTTCTACAATACAATGATCTATCCAATAATAATTGTACACACACATAGCCCCAGAACTAATGGTATATTTTCAAAATTTTAAGAATTGTTTAAATTAGGAATTGTTTAAATTAAGAATTGTGGTTTACCTGCAACCTAATTTAAAAAAAAAAAGACAAAAACCTAACCATATTTCTTTGAAGTCTAGAGTACATGCCAGTAGACAGAGCAGCCTTTGTAGCTCTTAAGCAAAAACTATCATAAATAGGAAAGTAGGCAAATAACTTTTCATTATAGTACAAGATATTTCAAGGTAAAAGGTTGAAGCACAGAATACATTTCACCCTGGTAATTTCCAGTTATAGTTAAAAAAAAAATTTAACACTGTCATGTCATGCTCTCCAAGTAACAGGAATAAGTGATAGCTGCATTCCACACAGAATGTTTTCAATGCTGTGCCCCAGGCTGCAGAATCACACAACTTATTAAACTTATAAACTTTACCATTTTTGTAGGAATACTAAAGACATCTTAATTCAGTCTACAAAACGGAAACTTGTGTAATTTAAACATAGCCCAAGTAACTAAGGAAATAAACTACTCAGCCATTTAAGCTACTTTAGTAGCGTCATTGATGGGGAAGGAGTAACTGGGCTATAATTCTTACAGAACAATACACTGAAAATAACCTATAATTGGTACCATTCTAGGAAAAAATGTAGGTAATTTAAAAAGTGTGCTACTAGCTAATAGTACAAACAAATAAAAAGACAAATTATTTTCAAGTACTTTGGAAATAACTTCATCGAAGAATTTGCTTTCAATTAACGTGTCAATTAAAATTGTTCTTATCTTCTCATTAAATGAGGAAAATGCACCTGTCATAGGCACTAAAAAATAATACAACTGCACTTAAAATGTGTTGAGTCTACAACTAGAGCTCTTCTCTAATTTAAAAATGATTCCTTTTTTAAACAACAGGAGTAAAGACTGGTTGGATGTGACAAGTGATCTCCTTGCTCTCTTCTTGTTTTCTCTTAAGAGGGAGGAAGCAGCCACCCAGCCACCTGAAGGGAGGTGTCCTGGAAAGCAGGATGCAGGTGGAATAGAGCAACGGGAAAGAGGGGAAACCTCGTTCAGTGCTTTAAGCATCATGTGATGGCAAAGTAAAATAGTACTTCCTTGGAAGACAGTTAGGCAGCTTCTTATACAGGTAAACATACACCTACTACATGATCAACCCATTCTTACTTCTAGTTATTCACCCAAGAAAAATGAAAGTGTATATTCAGGCCAGGCACAGTGGCTCACATCTGTAATCCCAGCACTTTGGGAGGCTGAGGCAGGTGGATTACCTGAGGTCAGGAGTTCGAGATCAGCTTGACCAACATTGTGAAACCTCGTCTCTACAAAAATACAAAAATTAGCCAGGCATGATGGTGGGTGCCTGTAATCCCAGCTACTCAGGAGGATGAGGTGGGAGAATCACTTGAACCCGGGAGGCGGAGGTTGCAGTGAGCCGAGATAGCACCATTGCATTCCAGCCTGGGTGACAAGAGCGAAACTTCGTCCCAAAAATAAATAAATAAAGTGTATATCTGTAAAACAACTTGTACATGAGTGTCCATAGCAATTTTATTTGTAATAGCCAAAACCTAGAAACAATGCACGTGTCTGTCAACAGATGAAAATGGTATATCCACAAAATGGAATACTACTCAGCAAGTGTTGGAACGAACTACTGATATATACAGTAACATGGATGAATCTCAAAATAATCACTTTTTGAGTGAAAGAAGCCAGACAAAAATCCACACATATTGTGTGATTCCATTTTCGTATGTTAATTTTAGAAGACATAAACTAATCTATAACATAGAAATCAGATCAGCTGGTTGCCTAGGGATAAGATGGTGATATTATAAAGGAGTGCAAGGATACTTTTGGGGATGCTAAAGATGTTCATTATCTTGATTTTCATGATGGTTTCACAGGTGTGTCAAAATACATACATATGCCATACATATGTCAAAACTCATCAAATTGTACATTTTAACTATGTACAGCTGATGCATGTCAATCATACTGCAATAAAGCTATTTTTATTTTATTTTATTTTATTTTTTCATTTTATTTTTGAGACAAATTTTCACTCTTGTCACCCAGGCTGGAGTGCAATGGCGCGATCTCAGCTCACTGCAACCTCTGCCTCCCGGGTTCAAGCGATTCTCCTGCCTCAGCCTCCTGAGTAGCTGGGACTACAGGCGCCCACCACCACACCTGGCTAATTTTTGCATTTTTAGTAGAGACGGGGTTTCACCATGTTGGCCAGGCCGGTCTTGAGCTCCTGACCTCAAGTGATCCGCCCGCCTCGGCCTCCCAAAGTGCTGGGATTACAGGCCTGAGCCACCATGCCTGGCCAATAAAGCTATTTTTAAAGAAAAGAGTCAAAATGGGCTGAGTCTTCAGAGATAGAGAACAGGCTAGACACGGAGGAACACACGTCCCCTGACGGAGAGGAAGCCTCAGGGAAAAACACAGAGAAAAAGATGTGTAATTATATTCCATTTAGGAGGAAGAGTACACTGAGGCAGTGGCCCTCCCACCCTACTTGGCGACAGGTCCACGGAGTCCTTTGAACAGGAGCAAGAGGGCTACAGTGATGCACTAAGGTCCTGGAGAAGCAGAAGAGAGAAAGCCGACTGTTTGTGGCCTGCTGTCATAAGAGGGAAAACTGTTCAATCCTGTGCACCAGAGCCACAGTAGGCAAGAAGATAAGAATTTAAGAGAAACATGAACTTCTGCAAGCAGGACTCCTAATCTGACATCAAAGGCACCAACCCCAGACCCTTTCTTTACTGTGTCTATGGCCCTTGAATTTAATAAGACGGTTCACCCACAAGAGGGAATACAAGCCCAGGGCAGGACTGTGAGAAGCACACTGACACCAGATGAGTAGGGGCTGCCCATGGAAGGGGCACTTCTGGGAGTAGTTTGGTTTTTGGGTAGAGCCCCTCACCCTCTCTGCATGTGTCAGGCATTTATTTGTGCCAGGCACAACGCGAACTACTGGGGATATGGCTGCCCCAGGTGCTGACATCACAGTGGAGGGCTGGGCCAGGTGCTGGAGGTCTGTCTTGAGCCCCCAGCTCTGAGATGGAGCAAGGATCCAGTCACCAGAGTGTTTCCATCAGGACTCCTCAGGCCCCTCTAGGCTCTGACACCAAAGACAGTTCCTGACAGCATCCAAGCTCATCACCCTCCACAGCTACCAAGAGAGAGATTAGTTGTTTAAACCCATCAGAAAGTGAAGGTCAGTGCTAGGTTTTAAATCCCACCTAAACATTGTGTGTTTTTAAATTTGCCTCTCAATCTTTCCTGAATTAGGGACAGCTGATTGTCATCCCATTTTTGAGACTTCAGTCATCCTTCTGTGTGCATCGCCGCAACTGAGAGGAAGGAAAGAGCACTGGATGTGGAGTGAGGAGACCTGAATTCTGTCACTATTCTGTTCTGCAGAACCCAACAGTATGTCATTAAAACAAAACAATACAAAAACCTGTCTGTGAAAGGAGACTCATAAGTAAGGGAGTTTTGATGATTTCCCAGTTTACTTATGTCCTTAATTCTAAGGAAGTGCAGTAAGGGACTTGTCAATAGGAAACCCTTTAAGTCTCAGGGAGATGGGAGCTGCTTCCTTTCCTCTTATTTCAAATTATTTTAAGCATTAAAAAGAGTGGGGAAAAACTAGACTGGTGTCAGAAGAAAGAACAAAACGCTGTTCATAAGTTTCTCACTGGGCCTGAGGCAAATCACTTAACCTCTCTGGGCCTCAATTTTCTCAACTATAAAATGGGAATCAGATTAGGTGTGGGTTGTGTTGCTGTTATAAACATTCATTCATTCATTCATTCATTCATTCATTCATTCATTCATTCATTCACTCATTCAATATTTGAGAACCTATTCCATCCCAGGAATGTCCCAGGCAATAGGTTATAGAGTTAAAAAACAGACAAGAACCTTGCACTCCCACCTACATTTCAGATGAACCAAAAATAGAGAACAAAATAAGATAATGTCAGACAGTGACAAGCACTAAGAAAACAACACACCAGGAGTGCTTGAGTTGGGGTGGAGTGCTGTTACTTTACTTTAGGAAGGGTGGTGGGGGACAGCTTCTCTGAACTGGTGAGACTTGAGCTGAGTCTGGAATGATGAGAAGGAACCAGACACTTGCCTCCAAGCAGAGGTAACAAAAGGGCAAAAGCCCTGAAGCAGGAATAGGCTTACTTGGTGAAGAGAAGCTATCCCCTTTTCATTGTATACCCCACTGCTAGTGGTGTGTATTAATGCCACTTAAATATATTCATACAAGACATTTTAAAGAGGGGTAAAATATCATTGGACTTGAACAATTCCCTCAAGGCAGGCCTTCTCTTCCACATCGCTCCTTTGTTGTTCTCAGATTTCTGTCCTCATGGTCATAAATTCCCTTACTTACTCCAGGCAGCACTAAACAGGATTTAAGTCAGTGCTTTTCAATCTTTTATAACAGCGACCCATAGTGAGAAGTAAACTTTATGTTGCAACCCAGCATACATATAAAACTAAACAAAAGTTTTAAAAATCACCAACTTTACTATGACTCCCTGCAATACACTATCAAACATTCTATTTTATTTCATTTTTTAAAAATGCTAAGGTGATTTCATGGGTAACTTACTGTTTGTAAAACACTATTCTAAACCAACATTGACTAGTAATTTTGTTCAAACACAAACCAAAACATGAAAAAATACAGCATTAACCTCAAATGCCACCTCCTTCTCCCTTTTTTCTGTACACATCCTTGCTTTGACACAATTGAAATCTAAATTTCTCTGTGTAACTTGTAGAGGAAATGACCAGAAGAGGCATTTCCAGGAAAGCTGGAAGTGAAGGAAAGAAACCCAAATATGCAAATATGCAAACTGTTCACTAGGTTTCAAAGACCATTGGTTTCAAAGACTGCCCAAGAAGAAAAGATTCATAGTCTTCACAATAACCAGAAGAGGTGTGTAAGTGTTGGGGGTGGGGGTATGAGGTGGTGCTAGGTAAGCCATCAAATTTTAAGTTCCTGGAGGGAAGGCAGTCTGTATTCCTACCTTCCCTCACCAGAATTTCAGCCCCATGTGGACTGATGTGTAACCACAGCACTCAGAACCATCCCTGGCACACAGCACATACATGGGAGCTCAAAAACAATTTGTTTCACAACTTTAGAATAATGGAGCTCACTGTCACCATCAAACCCTAACTTTGCACGTATGCCCAATTATTAAATGTTCCTGGAATGTATAAATGTCATGCAATAGTAAACTAACCTCTTGCTTATTTCCCAGTCATTGTTCAAGCCCGGGTATTAATGAGGTATTTTTCTCAAGCACCAAGTGGGAAAAGGATATTTTCTATTGCAAGGTACAAGAGACAGTATTGGCTGTAATGGAAAGATTTCACCTCTGTTAGTGATTATGGTAAACTCCTGAACAGCTGGGATTAAAATAAGCATGTTAATTTCATAAGTAGTTTCCCAAGGGAAACTAACCAGCAGGCTGTCAGCCAAGGGTTCTCTCTGATAGAACCACGGAAATTTCTCTGTGAAACAGTTACCATCCTCACCCCTGAAGTCAGAAGTGCATGCACCCAATTTTCAGGAGCTCCGGGGTCCTGGTGTCGCAAAAATTACACCTGCAAGGCAAGCATTTTCCCACCTGCCACACAGCTGTCACACACAGAAAGCAGCTCCTTTCAACTATGCCCTTCAGCCCTAATTAGGGTCATCATTAATGATTTCAAAGTGCAACTGTTGCTTTATCTCAAAACAGTGCTAAACAGGGGAGCTACATTCATGATGGTTCTTTTAAGTCATTTATCTGCTCTTCTCTCAGGGGCAAAAAAGATGTTGAGACAAGTATGAACCTGCCAGAGTTCTTATTGTAGATGCAGCCCTCCTCTCCTCCCTCCCTCTTTTCCACTCCAGCACCCCTCCCGGTCTGGCTTTCCTGAATTGAGGCAGTAGCCTCCAGTAAGAAACTGTAAGTGGCTCCGTTATCAAAACAAGGAGGGATTCACAGCAGAGGGAGTGAGTCAGGCGACCGAGGGAAGAACCCCTCCCTTATCCTGACAGGTCCATTTACCCCGTTCCCCCAGGTCAACAATAACTCGGGTTTCATAAAGGAAGAAAGTCTTAGAGGAGGAAAATCAATCTATCCAAATACAGGAGCATCTGCTTAACGCAAGACGGAACGAACCCCGCTGCCAGACCGGTGGTGTGGGCAGGAGAATGTGTGAGTGTGCATAGGGACAAGCCTATATACAGAGGAGACATTAGTGGCAACGAGAGGAGAGCCACCACGATTGACAAAGCCACAACTATTACGATTTGAAATATCCCCCGCAGGCACTGACTTTTGGTGCCAGAATCTCCCCGGATTTATTTTCAGGCAAGTGACTCACAACCTGGTCTCCACAAGTAATTCCATTAAAATGAGTCGCCGGTTCCACTAACCCGACTTTCCGCTGCCCTCTGGCTGCTCCTCCTTCCTCTCCGCCCATCCTGCAAACCCAGACAGCTCACAGACCGAGAAACCTTATCCCCAAGGGAGCAGACGGCAGGCTCTCCGGCCTGGCCCCCACCCTCCAGGAAGAATGAATGGGGCCGCGGGCGGGAGTGAGCGCAGGGAGGGGGCGTGCGGGCTGTGCGCGGGGTGTGTACGAGTGTGTGCGCGCGTGGGCACGCACCCCGGCCAACTTACGGAGGTGGAGTTGGTCCTCGCCTGGCCCTGTTTCCGTACCTCCTGCTCCCGGAACTGCAGCCCAGCCAGATGCTTCTCCAGTGCCTCCCAATCCATAGGTGGCACCGGCGGCTCTTCGGGGACGCACGTCCCGCCGTCTGGGGGCTGAAGGCAGAGCCCCCCAGCCGCCGGGCCGCGGCCACTGCGCCGGCTCCCAGCCGGCTGGGGCTTTTGGATCGCCCGGCGGGGGCCCCGGGAACTGCTCGGCCGGCCAGCCACCACCACGTTGCCATTGTGCCTAAGGTCCTGGGGGTCGTGCTGGTGGAGGTTGCCGTTGGGCACCGGGGGCGGCATGGCGGTGGTGGCGCTCCTGCCCCCGCCCCCGCCGCTGCGGGTCCTGGCGCTTACGTACCCCGGCTCCCGGGCCGGACAGCGGTCATCCCGGTACCCTCGCTGGTCGCGCTCGTCCTCCTCTTCCTCCTCCTCCCCGTCCTCCTCCGGTGCCCACTCATCAATCACCTTCTTCTGGTAGACCGGGAAGGGCTCCTCATAGTCCTCCAGGGCAGACACCAAGTCCAGGCTGCCCCCCGGCGACGATGAAGATTTGCACTCGGAGCAAGGGGTCACTTTGGTGGAGTTGGACTGTGAACTGGCGCGGCTGCTGCTGCTGCTGCTGCTGCCGGCGTCACTGCCTAGATCCATCCCATCCTCTCGGTAATCCTGCGGGGAGGAGGTAGAGAGAGTGAGCCGCTGGGCCGAGCCTGCTCCAGCCTCCCGCCGCCCGCCGCGAACGCCCCGGCCCAGTGCCCCGCACACTGCGCCCGCTGGGTCCGAGGTGCGTCCCCCAAGGAGGCCTGGGGGCGGGAGCCAGCACCAGCCTGAGGCTTCCCTTCTGCCTGCCGTTCCTCTCGCACAGCCAGACTTCCTGCCGGTAACTAACCCTCACATTAGCAAAGGGGTGCCCAGCCACCAGCGCGTACACTTTTCATACGAGGGGCCCCGCGGCGCGTGCAGACTTTGTATTAACCATTTTGCGCCGGGCGCGCCCCTTTACCCCGCCCCAGGGATTCTCCGAGAACCAGACACTTTCCCAGGAAATTATAATTCCCTGGGGGCGGGAACTGCGAAGAGGGTGGGCGGCTACTAATTTCGCACCTCGCTCTAGGCGCTGAGACCACCCCCCGCCTGGCCCCGCCCCGCCCCGCCCCGCCCCTTCCCCGCCCGCGGCTGGGAGACCCGGTCCGCGCTGGAGCTGAGCTTTACTTTCTAAGGAACTGCTGGCAGTCCGAGGACTCACTGCCGCCTCCGCGCCTCTCTGGCCGGCCCCTCCTCCCACTCACCGGAAGGTTCGGGGTGGGGAGCGCCCTCGGCCCGCGCCGGGCAGGGTGGTCCTCCGCCTCCCCAAAAGGTGTTCCTGGCCGGGGCGCGGCGGCAAGTCGCTGCAGACGCCGCCACCGCCCTAGGGGAGGGAGGACGCGCCCTCCTGGCGGCGGAGCCGGTCCCGCCACCGAGCATGCCCAGAGGCTGCCGGGCGCGGCGCAGTCCGCAGTCCGGGTTTCCGCGGCAGCGGCTGGAGCGGGAGGCAGTCTGGGATGGGGTTGGAGGGGCCCAGGATAGGCCCAAAAGAAGGGGCACTGGGCGTTAGGGGCGCAGATCCAGCCGGTTAGCAAGGGCAGCGCGCTGGGGAGAGTGGTGTATTTTTACGCCGACACCCGTATTTTCTTGGCGTGCCTCAAGCCGTCTCTGCGTGACTCGTTACCCCGCCGAGGCCACCCGGCACCCCAGAACACGAGCCTGGCACCTCCTATTCCACGCGGAAATGCCCGAGTGACCCTGTGAAGGACCTCCCTCACACACGCACATACACAAGCCCATGTGGGAGCCCGAGTGACGTGTGCTCGGTGGTCATGCACCATCATTTCCCTTCCACCTTCCTCCTCGCAGCTTCCACTCCCTCCACTGCACAGCTCCAGCCGCCCTGCCGCCGCCGCATCCCCTTCCAAGTTCAGGCTGCGGGTAGAACCTGTTGCTTTAGCTCACGTTTCCTTTCCCCTCCGGGCTGCACGCTGAGGATGACCTCAGCGAGGTATGTGTAGGGGGAATGGAGGGTAAGTGCGAGAAAGGACTCCTGTCTGGCAAGGAGACGGAGGAAGCGGATGGGGGCGAATGTTCTAAAGGGTTGGGCAAGCCACCAGAGACTCTTTCCGCCACCTCCAATCAAGGGGACCTTAAAGGAGGGGAAGAGGTAGATACAAGTGAGGGTGCCCCTGGCACATCCGCTGCCTTTGCTTCCTTAGATATTTCAGGTACCTGAGTCAAAGAAACCTATGCTGGTGTTTTCAAAAATGTACGGGCTGCCTGAGTCTGGCAGCTAATCTCCTTTGGAAGATGGTTCTGTGAAATGAAAAATACCAACATTTGGAAAAACATAGATGCGTCACAGAGCACCTAGTAAGAATTTCCTGTGAACCAACCATTCTGACCTGTAAGAACTGGGAAACTAGGAAATGCCCTTTTCTCTGTGGTGATGGTGAAAAATATTACTTAATTTTATAACAAATTGGAGAGAACCAATTTCTCTGAACTTCCAGATGTGGGCCTGTTGCTAATTATTCCCAGTGAATTCTAGCCTGGACCAAATGACTTCCCTGGCGTGGCACAGTCCAGATGGAAGAACAGGGGAATGCATGGGATTCCTAAGTAGGAAGTGGCTGCCATCCTGAGGATTCTTCTAAGCCCTAGTGGAATGTGGTGCTGAGACCCTTTTTGAAGTGATTTCTGTGAGGCACGACTCTCCTGTCCTAGGTAGACCTGAGCCAGGGAAGATAATCTAACCTCTCAACTCCTCTGGAAGCAGCAATCTTAGGAATAACTGGAAAAGGGGCCTTCTGGTCTGGCCAGCTCTTTTGTAAAACGTTACTGATGATTATTTAAATTGTCTTTTATGGTAACATCTGTAAACAGCCTGTCTTGTGCTCCAAATATGGTTTGATTTTGAGATTGCTCTGGAGCCCTGCCTGCCACTCCAGTGGGTGGAGGTGGCCCTGTGAGTAGGAAGATGTGAGTAGGAAACATTTGATGTGCTGGGAATTAGATAGCTGTTTTTCAGTTCACCATATGACCTGGCATGGCTTAGATCACAAAAAACTCCCTGCTTTGTGGCAGGACACAGGTAGACAGATAAGTACTGATCACCTGGGGTGTGATCATCACCTGGGGTGATGAGAGAGAGCTGTGGTTTCATTCCAGGTTTTGAACATTAGGACCTCCTCAGCCACCCACCCAGACTCCCTCTGAGCTCTGGGCTCATCCCCCTGTTGCCCAGATGGTCCATGTTCAGGGAATGCAAAATAAGGCCTAAGAAAAATGTTTGGCAAAGAAAGTCTACTGCCAAAAATGCATGGCATTTCAAAGCCAAATATAAACATCTTTGAATTACCTGTACTTTTAAATTATTTTCCGACCAGATATTTCTGGATCAGATGAGAAAGTACCAGGTTTCCCTTCTTTTCTCTTCACGCAAGGTGCCTGGCTAGCCCAGTTTCCTTTCTGTTTCCAGCCTTCCATCTCCTGCCAGGAACCCTCCCACTTTGGAACAGGACGCTCTGCCAACTCCTAGGCCCAGCAACAGCCTGCAGATATGTCCAGCAGGATAGGGAGATGATTTGCAAAGTGATTGAAAGATTCTGTCTTCCTGTTTACAGGACCATTTTTTCAAGTTAGGGGCTTGGAGCTTTTAGACTTAGATTTGTTTCCTGAAACCTTTGTAAATTAGACATCAGAGGTGTGGGATAAGCACCTTCATGCTCTGGCTCCAGCACCTTTCCCCATCAATCAACAAGTCCTGTCAATCTACCTAAGTACAAGGTCCCTCTCAAATACCCACTGCTCCCACCCTATGGGCTGCTGTGTCCTGAAATTACTAAATAGTTTCCCAACTGATTCCTGCCCATTCTCTTCATGCAGCCAGAGTAGCCTTACTAAAATGCAAACCTGAAGAAGTTTCTCCTTTGCTTCATTAACTACTCCCCTACCCACCCAGGTCTACTCACTGCTCTTAAAGGAACTATTTCTCCTCCTCCACCCCACTTCTTTTGGTAAATTTTTACTCATGCTTCAAGTCTCAGCTTAAATGTTACTTCCTCAAGGAAAGCTTGCCTGATTCTCTACACCTGCCCTTACTGGGTCAGGTGACATTCGCATGTGCCCATGACACTCACTGCATATTTAGTTGCGGTTTAATTGCTAATCTTCTCTACTGGACTCATGATAGGAAATACATTTTATATCAAGACACAGGCCACATATTCATATAAAAGTATATGCAAGGGAAAGAAAGTTTCATAAAACTCTTATTTTATAAAATCATATCGAATTCATGTAAAACTAAATCTATTCACACCTTACTGCATTGACTTCCCAACGCTTAGATGGGTCAGGGCTTCTAATGTGAAAAAAATACTCTAAATTCCATGAAGTGGGGGACGATTTCCCTCATTCACGGTCATTGGAATGGAATAAGAGCTTAATAGGTATTTGTTGCTGGAATTATTAATGATAATATCTAATTCATATCATCCTCAAAGATCCTATGAAGAAACTACTATTATCCCTACTTACAGATGAGGAGGCTGAAGACAGTGAGGTTAAGTAACTTGCCCAGTGTCAAAAAGCTGGTAAGGTAGATGGCAGAGCCAGGATTTGAACCTGAGTAGTTTGCATTCAGAATTCTCGTCCTAGTCATTCAGCTTAGTATCCTTTGGTCAAGGTGCATATGAATGAATTTACCAAGCAAAAATGTCAGAAAGGGTCTCCTTGCAGCAACTTCAATCTAGATCTCAGTCTGCCCTGCAGAGGCTCCTTGGGCAGTATTTATGTCTGTGCAGTGAAGAAGGCATCTGGCAAGAACAGCTGTTCCCCTTTGCTCACATGTGCTCAACTTCCTTAACCACCAAGTCCAGCAATATTTAGCAAGTAGGGAGATTTAATTGTGTAAAGGAAGAGTATAGATACTTCCAGAAATGCAATTTCACATTGTTGTGAACTATGTGCTGTATGTCCCCCTACCCCCCGCAAAATAAATCCTTTAAAAAGAAAGCCACCATGAGATTGGGGTATTTATTTTGTCATCAATAGGAAACTGTCTAGATTAATACTCAAAGATAGGGGTAAGAAGATCGTGTTCCTCAGGGGTCAGTGCTATTTATAGGATTTTAATCTGTAAAGGCAACATTTGAGAAAGGACATGATTGAAATATTTGAATCAAAGAGTATGAATAGACAGGAAAATATTTATTTGCAGAATTTCCAGACTAATCCTTATATTATTAGCCCTGATGCTGAACCTTAAGTTGTGGCATTTAGAGTAATAAAGAAATGGCTGGCAAAGGGTTTGTATTTCATCTTTATTACATGAATTACATGCAGGTCACATGCAGTACACAGATGTTCTCCTATTTCATCACCTGAATATAACTACATGGAGATATTTAACAGCCCTGTGGGGTAAAGTGTCCTGGATACAGAACATCTGGGGTTTGTTTCTGGCCCTATCTCTAACCAACTTTACGACCATAGTTTCCTCATGAAGGAGCCCAGACACATGATCACAGCGTTCGGCAAATAGTAACAATTAATTAAATGAATAAATAATGAGTGAACTAAAAAGCTACCTCCAGCTTGAAGACTATGGATTGCATTCTAGAAACAATGAGGAATATAGTATAAAAATGTCTCTGAATATTTTCATCACCTTTCTTGTTGGTGATATAAAGTTGGTTCCTCCACTAATTAAAAATCAAGGTCTATCTCTATCAGGCAGGTTGGCCTTCTTGGATGCATGGTAGTTCTCTTTTATTTCTGTAGAGCCAATGGGTTAATCTTACTAGTCTATACGTGTAGATACTTTGGAGATGGTTTCTATGTACATCTAAAATTATTTTCTTCTCACTTTCACTTACAGAGCTATATTTTAATGAAAATATTTCCTTTAAAAAATTAACATATTAAATGTTTTCATTTTCTAGCAAACCATGAGATTATATTTGTTTTCTACATTTTCCTCAATTAAAAAAATGAAATGGAAAATATAGGCAAAATCGCACTTAAAAGATATCTCCAACGACCTACTTTCCAAACTTGAAACCAGGACACATGGCTTGACAAACACTATAGTGCTTACAGAAAGTAGGTGAATGTATGTTTGAAATGAAGATTATCCTGAACGATCCGTAGACATTGGCAAGTGAAGCAAACCTAACTGCAGCAGAGGGATGGTGTCCTTATCAGAGAAAAGTCACACAGAGGGTGTCAGTCAGGACCTCAGCACGTGGCTGCACAGATTGTGCCCTGTATAGTGCCAGGATTGTGAACTATACAACAGGTCTCTGCCAGGAGGGACCATTTGGCACCATTCACATAGATGGCAATGTGAATGGTGCCCTCTGGAGTTATGCAGTGCACAATCTGCACAACAGTACACAGAATCTCTCCAATAATTCCATTGGTAGGAAATGTGCTGTCGTCACAAGATTGGAAAAGGCAGCCTGCTGTTCTTTTTTAAATAAAATCATTCCTCAGATTGGATGGCAATGACAAAAATTCAAATAAATTATTGTGTTTTTTCCTTTTCCAGAAGTTCTCTGCCACTAAATTCTACTTTCCTTAAGTTCCTAGCAATTCTTAAAAATGTAAGTCTGGGCCAGGCACGGTGGCTCATGTCTGTAATCCCAGCACTTTGGGAGGCTGAGGAGGGCGGATCACGAGGTCAGGAGTTCGAGACCAACCTGGCCAACACGGTGAAATCCCGCCTCTACTAAAAATACAAAAATTAGCCAGGCATGGTGGTGGGCGCCTATAATCCCAGCTACTCAGGAGGCTGAGGCAGGAGAATCTCTTGAACCCAGGAGGCGGAGGTTGCAGTGAGCCAAGATCGCACCACTGCACTCCAGCCTGGGTGACAGAGCAAGACTGTCTAGAAAAAAAAAAAAAAAATGCAAGTCTGTAAGTAACTCTGAACTTAGTTTTTGAGCTTCATTGAAGAGAATAAATTGAACAAAAGGGCATTTAGAAAAAGCTGGGGAAGTTTGTAGACAACTGCAAGGGTCAGGGAAGCATTGTAAGTCATAGGCATGGAAGCCCATGTATACATGACGCTAATATAAGATGAAATATCTCCAAAACTGCATGCCCTCTACTTTAAAGTGTTTAGCTTATCAAAGAGGAACATTTTCACAAGATACTCTAGGAAGTAAAAACCCTGTTTTGGTCATGTCTTGACATAATTCTGGAAACCTTATAAAGTCAGAAAATAGCTACTGGCATTGTCAGCGCCACACAGCAGTAGGCATGGAGGTAGCTTGGTGGGACAGGGAGAACTCTTCAGGATACTTGGCTCTGCCTCTGACTAGCTCTATGTTTATGGGCAAGACCATCCCTGCAGCTAGCTCTCTGGGCCACTGACTTCCTCCTGAAAGCAGAGTTGTATGAAATTGTCTGAGGCTTAGAAACTGCCAGAATTTCATGGGCTGTAACTTAGGTGCCTCCAGGGGCCAGGCAGGTGAGGTAAATGAGTGAAGGGGGCACCAGGGGTGACAGGGAGTTCCAGATCTGAGTCATTAAGTCACTGAACCACACAGCACAAAGGTATCTGATATGATTTAGCTGTGTCCCCACCCAAGTCTCATCTTGTAGCTCCCATAATTCCCATGTGTTGTAAGAGGGACCTGGTGGGAGATGATTGAATCATAGGAGTGGGTCTTTCCTGTGCTGTTCTGATGATAGTGCCAAGGTCTCATGAGATCTGATGGTTTTAAAAATGGGAGTTTCTCTGCACAAGCTCTCTTTTTGCCTGCTGGCATCCACACAATATGTGACTTGCTCCTTCTCGCCTTCCACCATGATTGTGAGGCCTCCCCAGCCATATGGACCTATAGGTCCAATAAACCTCTTTCTTTTGTAAATTGCCCACTCTTGGGTATGTCTTTATCAGCAGCATGAAAATGGACTAATACGGTAAATTTGTACCAATAGAATGGGGCCCTGCTGAAAAGATACCTGAAAATGTGGAAGCGACTTTGGAACTAGGGAACAGGCAGAGGTTGGAACGGTTTGGAGGGCTCAGAAGAAGACAGGAAAATGTGGAAAAGTTTGGAACTTCCTAGAGATTTGTTGAATGACTTTGCCCAAAATTCTGATAGCAATATGGACATTAAGTCCAGGCTGACTGAAGTGATCTCAGATGGAGATGAGGAACTTGTTGGGAACTGGAGCAAAGGTGACTCTTATTATATTTTAGCAAAGAGACTGGTGGCATTTTGGCCCTGCCCTAGAGATTTGTGGAACTTTGAACTTGAGAGAGATTATCTAGGGTATCTGGCAGAAGAAATATTAAGCAGCCAAGCATTCCAGAGGTGACTTAGGTGCTGTTAAAAGCATTACATTTTAAAAGGGAAACACATCATAAAAGTTTGGAAAATATGTAGCCTGACAATGCAGTAGAAAAGAAAAACCCATTTTCTGAGAAGAAATTCAAGCTGGCTCCAGAAATTTGCATAAGTAACAATGAGCTGAATGTTAATCCCCAAAACAATGGGGAAAAATGTCTCCAGGGCATGTCATAGGTCTTCATGGTACCCCTTTCCTCACAGACCCTGAAGCCTAGGGGGTGAAAGTGGTTTTGTGGGTCGTGGGCCAGGCCCAGGGTCCCTGTGCTGTGTGCAGCCTAGATACTTGGTGCCCTATGTTCCAGCAGCTCCAGCCATGGCTGAAAAGGGCCAACATAGAGCTCAGGCTGTGTCTTCAAAGGGTACAAGCCCCAAGCCTTGGCAGCTTCCATGTGGTATTGAGCCTGTGAGTGCACAGAAGTCAAGAACTGGGGTTTGGGAACCTCCACCTAGATTTCAAAAGATGTATGGAAATGCCCGGATGCCCAGGCAGATGTTTGCTGCAAGGGTGGGGCCCTCATGGAGAATCTCTGCTATGGCAGTGTGGTAGGAAAATGTGGGGTCAGAGCCCCCACACAGAGCCCCCACTGAGGTACCATCTAGTAGAGCTGTGAGAAGAGGACCACCATCTTCCAGACTCCAGAATGGTAGATCCACCAACAGCTTTCACTGTGCACCTGGAAAAGCCACAGACACTCAGCAACAGCCCGTGAAAGCAGCCAGGAGGGAGGCTATAGCCTGCAAAGCCACAGGAGCAGAGCTGCCCAGGACCATGGGAACCCACCTCTTGCATCAGTGTGACCTGGATGTGAGACATGGATTCAAAGGAAATCATTTTGGAGCGTTGAGATTTGACTGTCCTGCCAGATTTCAGACTTGAATGGGGCCTGTAGCCCATTTGTTTTGACCGATGTCTTCCATTTGGAATAGCTGTATTTACCCAGTGCCTGTACCCCCATTGTATTTAGGAAGTAACTAACTTGCTTTTGATTTTACAGGCTCATAGGTGGAAGGGACTTGCCTTATCTCAAATGAGACTTTGGACTATGGACTTATGAGTTAATGCTGAAATGAGTTGAGACTTTGGGGGACTGTTGGGAAGGCATGATTCATTTTGAAATGTGAAGATACGAGATTTGGGAGGGACCGGGGCAGAATGATATTGTTTGTTTCTGTGTCCCCACCCAAGTCTCATCTTGTAGCTCCCATAATTCCATGTGTTATAGGCAGGACCCAGTGGGAGATGATGGAAACATGGGGGCAGGTCCTTCCCCGCTTTTCTCATGATAGTGAATGGGTCTCACAAGATCTGATGGTTTCAAAAACAGGAGTTTCTCTGCACAAGCTCTCTTTTTGCCTGCTGTCATCCACATAAGATGTGACTTGCTCCTCCTTCCCTGCTGCCATGATTGCGAGGTCTCCCCAGCCATGTGGAACTGTAAGTCCAATAAACCTCTTTCTTTTGTAAATTGCCCCATCTTGGGTATGTCTTTATCAGCAGTGTGAAAATGGACTAATACAGCATCCAAATTAAAATTCGGAATGAAAAGCAGGTTTCATCCTCAACTCATCCCTAGATCACCACTTGGACCTCTGCTCTTAGCTCCAGATTTCCAGAGTTCCAAGTCTACATGAACATGAAAGAGTCAGGGAGACTGTACATCTTGGCTTGGGCTGGATGGTCCTGCTTTAAACCTGTTGTCCTGGCATAACTATAATGGCACCCTCCTTCACTCTCAAAAGTGTCCCAGTTTACATGAGAAGTCATACAGCCATCCAAAGTAAGGGGGAATCAGCAGTGACCTAACACAAACTTTTGGGAGCAAGTTCATTTATTCAAATTTGTGCAAGCCTTCAGATGAAGCTAAGTAGGTTTGGCATTGTTTTGTAAGTATAAAGGTAATTAAATAAACTTCCAAAATATCCCAACAGAATGGTTCAATAAAAGCAGTATGTCATGAATTTTAAAATCACAGACAATATAGGAAAAGCTATCAATATGTGAAAAATGTTGAAATTCACTAATAATCAAAAAAGAAATTTCAGTAACAATGAGGTAACATTTTGCCTGCCAGAGTAGTTAAAAATTATTTAAAACTCTAATATCCAGTATCAAGATAGGTGATCAAAGGAACTCTCATATACTGCTGATAGGTTTATAAATTGGCTAATACAAACTTTCTGGAATGATATTTGACAACATGTTTTAAACATCTTTATGAAGTTTATGTCCCATAACCTGTTATTAATTCAACAAATACTATTGAACACCTACTACGTGTCAGGCACTGAGGGATAAAGTAGTAAAAGAGACAGATGCTATTTTCTCCAACTGAGATTTCAGTCTAGTGGAGGAGCAGACATTCCAGGGAAAAATACACAACAATTTAAATTACAATTTGCAATAAATACCCAAAAAGTAGACTCAAATGATACTAAGAGAGCATGTGGTTAGTGCATGCATTGGGGGAGGTATCAGGAAATGGGTTGAGCAGCTGAAGACGGAGGGAAAGGTGAATAAAGTCTTATAAAGCCTTGAATAAAGGTTTTGAGGATGGAAGAAGCTTACCACATTGGAGTAATGGGAAAGAACCACTAGGTTGGAGTAAGAGAGGAAGGGGAAAAGTGGCAAGCTGATGGTGGAGAGTGAGGAGGGGTTGCAACTAAGATCTTCATCCTAATAGCCACTCAATGATTGTGAAAGCAGACTGGTATTTTTGAAACCCTCTGCGTGGTGGAGAACTGAGAAATGATAAGTTCAGAACAAGGCTGGTGCAGAGAGACTAATTAGGAAATACGTATAGCAGTCCAGGAAGGAGATGATGGTAGATTCAATGAGGATTGGGAAGACAGAGAGAAATAGAAATACTAAAGATATTTAGGAAGTAGAATCAACAGGATCTAGTGACTAAATAGATGGGGGTGGTGAGGGAGAGAAATGTCACTGATGGGTTCCAATTTTGTATCATAAGCAACTTGGTGGAAAGATGGTGTCACTTTACTGAAATGGGTAATAGGAGGAGGAGGTTTTGGTAGGGGAGAAGAAACAGGGAAGATAGTGAATCCTTTTTGGATGTTCTATATCTAAGATGTTATAAGACATACAAGTGGAGATGACAAGTATATTTAGCTATGTAAGTTTGGAGCTTAGCAGAGAGATCTGGGGCTGAAGATATAAAGATGGGAATCATAGCATATGGATGGTATTTGAAAGCTTGGGTTTGGGTGACATGATCTTGAGACAAATATGGAGTGAGAAGAGAAGGCCAAGTTTCTGGTCCTAATGGACTCTAGCACTTATAGAACTAGGAGAAGAAGCATGAATTTTTAAGGAAGACAAGGAGCAGAAACGGGGAAGAGCCAACAGTTACTGTGCTAGTAATATAGCCTAGGGATACAGAAATGAGGATCTACATTTATGCACGAAGAGGCTCATTGTGGCATTTACAGTAGTGAAAATTTCAAATGTCAAAAAATAGATGTTTATCTACATTGTGACACATTAATTCTGGGGAATAAATGCAGTCAAATAAGATGCTTTTGAAAATGATAACATTAACTGAAATTATAAGGTTTGGATCTGCATCCCTACCAAACCTCATGTTGAATTGTAGTCTCCAGCTTTGGAGGTGGGGCCTGCTGGGAGTTAGTTGGATCATGGGGGTGGATATCTCAGGAATGGGTTAGCACCATCCCCTTGGTGCTGTTCTCGTAATAGTGAAATCTCGAGAGAGCTGGTTGTTTAAAGGTGTGCAGCACTTCCCCCCACCCCACACTCTCTTGCTCCTGCTTCCACCATGCAAGACACATCGCTCCCACTTTACCTTCTGTCATAAGTAAAAGCTCCCTGAAGCCTCCCCAGAAGCAGATGCTGTGAGCCAATTAAACCTCTTTTCTTATAAATTACGCAGTCTCAGGTATTTCTTTATAGCAATACAAGAACAGACTAATACAGTGAATAAAAGAGGGTATAAATTATACATACAACATGATAACATTTAAAAAATTAAATGGTTATATGCCTAGAAAAATCATGTAGTAGAATGTTAACAGAAGTTAACTATGGATGCTAAGATTGCAAATGATTTCTTACCTTTGTATCTATTTGTACTTTTTAGTTTCTTTGCAATAATCACAAGATTGGTGGTGTTTTAGTCTATTCTTTCACCACTATAAAGAAAAGAGGTTTATTTGGCTCACAGTTCTGTAGGTTGTACAGAAGGGGAGGCCTCAGGAAACTTACAATCATAACAGAAGGTGAAGGGGAAACAGGCACATTTTACATGGCCAAAGCAGGAGGAAGAAATAGAGTGGGCCTGGGTTGGGGGTGGGTTGGGGAGGGTGCTACACACTTTTGAATGACCAGATCTTGTGACAGCTCACTCACCATCACAAGAATAGCCCTGAGGGGATGATGCTAAACCATGCATGAAGTATCTACGAAGTATCCACCTCTATGATTCAATCACCTCCCACTAGGCCTCACCTCCAACACTGGGGATTACAATTCAACATGAGATTTGAGGCCAGGCATGGTGTCTCATGCCTGTAATCTCAGCACTTTGGGAGGCTGAGGCAGGCGGATCACGAGGTTAGGAGATGGTGACCATCCTGGCTAACACGGTGAAACCCCGTCTCTACTAAAAAATACAAAAAATTAGCTGAGCATGGTGGCAGTCGCCTGTAGTCCCAGCTACTCTGGAGGCTGAGGCAGGAGAATGGCGTGAACCTGGGAGGTGGAGCTTGCAGTGAGCCCAGATCACGCCACTGCACTCCAGCCTGTGGGACAGAGTGAGACTCCGTCTCAAAAATAAAAGAAATAATTGTTCAGAAGAACTGGAATTACTTTCTATAAATTCTGTGGTGAATTACTTTATAAAACAATAATTTTATAGTTATATAAATCACCCACTAATTTGAAGTTTTTAAATATCAGATTTTCTTTCCAAATATAGACTGCATCAGCACACTATGGGGTCATAAGACTGAAGGACGGATTGGCAAACTTTTTCTGTAAAGGATTAAATAGTAAATATTTTTGGCTTTGTGAGTCATATGGTCTCTGTTGCATATTCTTTTTCGTTTTTTTAAAGCAACCTTTTAAAAATGTAAAAACTTTAAACTCCCAGGCCATAAAGAATAGATGACAGGATGGATTTCGTCCACTGGCCACAGTATGCTGCTGACCCTTGGACTAAAGGATGAATTCACAACAGTGCATACGTACTTTTTAAATAAAAAGCTAACATAATATTGGAATTGTAGGTGAATCTTCTATCATTAGAGTACTGGAACCAGTTTGTATCTATTTTCAACAGGAAGCAGACTAAATGGAAAAAGTCTAAAAAAGCAATACTTAAAAACAAAAAGTTTATGTGTTTTTAATGGGAAATTGATCCCATGCAATTATGTCAAAGAGTTGTTATTTTTAACCTAGAAAAGTAAAAGCAAAGGGGATTTTTTTTGTAAAATGAAGAGTCTTTTAGTATTTCTTCTAAAATCTTAGGTTTTTGGTATTATGAGGGGAGTGTTGCTGTTACATACAAGAAGCTATTCAGTTGTTTATATCACAAATTCGGGAGCCATCCTTGTCTCCCTCCACCCGCTGCCCCATCACCAAATGTGGTTAATGCTGGTAGTGTTCCGAGCAGATCCCTGTTCCTGGTTGCTGTGTACACCCGACCCTACCCCTAGCTGCTGTGAGTGTTTAGCTGTGAAGGACATACAGCTGTCCTTTATGGTGAAATTTATTCCTCTGCTTTCATCAGGCCAAGGATAGACTATCTGATTCCACATCCTACCTGGCATTTTATCCCTGTCTATCCTGCTTCTCTCACTTTCTCACAAGTTTATCGCTCAATAAAGCATCAGCACCCAAATCCCTATCTCAGGCTCTGCTTCTAGGGGACCTGATATAAGACACCAAGTCCTAATGATTTCACCTTCTAAATATATTTGGCTATACACCTACTGTGTACCCACAAAAATTAAAATTGAAAAGTAAAGATATAAATTTTATACATATGCTGTATATATATGTGTATGTGTGTATATATGTGTGTACATATATATGTACACATACAGACATATATACACACTGTGTGTGTATATATAGATATGTGTGTGTGTGTATATATATGTTTGGCTTTTTGACCAGTGCCTCTGCTTGGACAAAGGGTATTGAAGTAATCTTATAACTTTATTCTTCTCTATGAATAAACTTCTAAATTTAGTATATGATATCAATACTTTTTATGAATATAAGGAAATAGTTTCAGTGAAGTGATGCCCCAATGATCTGATAAACAAGAACTCCCATAAGGATAAACAAAGAACTTAGAAGAGGGTTAGTTTTCAACTGATATTACTGTATAGAATTATTGCTAGTATTACTAGTACTAGTGAGTAGAAACCACTGTATATCCAGTATTATCAATTTTGCTAATTGTTACTGATTATGTTTTAAAATTACACTAATAACTAATAGCCTAGAAATAATCTTCTAAGACCTTTCCACTTTATTATACTATAATACGTTCATTGATGCTTAATAGGATGTGAATATTTGCTGACTCCAAAGAATACCTTTATTAGGATTTGCATATGTGTTCAATTTATCTTTTCAATTACACCTACATTAAAACCATCAAAATTAAGTTTGCAAAAACAGGCTATGTGCAAGCTGCAGAGCCTCTATGACTTGTGACCTTCTGCTCTATTGCATTTGGGTTAATGATTCACAATAACCTTCAAGAATAAGCATAGAGTAAATCAAAGGGTTCTGCATGGCTCTCTGGGAATGTTGCACACACTGCCCAGCAATCGAAAGCACGACCTAGTGCAAGATGGGAGCTGGGAGCATGATGAACACAAATCCACAGCAATGGCCAAGGAGATGGTGTTTTCCCCAACTCCATCTAAAATGGTTCTCTCTTCATTTTTCTTATTCTGGAAGTAGAAAATTAGCTGCTATTGCTCCTTCTTTTTTTTTTTTTTCTTTAATTATCTTCCGAGATGGGGGTCTCACTTTGCTCACTCTGTTGCCCAGGCTGAGTGCAGTGGCACAATCTCAGCTCACTGCAGCCCTGACCATCTCAGGCTCAGGTGATCCTCCCACCTCAGCTGCCCTTGTCCCCTCACCCCACCCCCACTCCACCAGTAGCTGGGACTACAGTTGCACACATTTCCCCTCCCCAAGTAGTTGGGACTACAGTAGTGCACCACCATGCCTGGCTAATTTTTTGTATTTTTTTAATGGAGATGGGGTTTTATCATGTTGCTTAGGCTGGTCTTGAACTCCTGGGTTCAAGCAATGTGTCCACCTCAGCATCTCAAAGTGCTGGGATTATAGGCAAGAGACACTGTACCCAGCTTCTTCTTGTACTTTCCCAGTGAAACACATTTTGTTTCAAGTTATTCTTAATCATTTTCAATGGTAACTCCATGGTAAAAAATAAAGTAGACCATTCTTTGGTTTCATAATCACTGAACTGCTTAGTGTTTGGTTACCCATTTTTAGTATATATATTATCCAGCAACAGAAACTAAAATGTTCTTTTTCCCTTCTTTACTTCTTGAAGAACAGGGTCAAAACAGAAACCTCTGAGTATCTTGTTATTTAAATAGAGGCAAGTCCAGATTATTCCAATACTTGAAACTAGTCTATTACCTAGGAATTCCTTTTGACTCTCATAAAATGGCTTTGGTGAGTTATAGCCACATTCTTCATTCTGAGCATTGGTATAATTGCCCAAACCCTGCTCCCATGCTTGGTGGTCCAGGTAGGAGCTGGGCACAGTGCTGGAGGGTGGCAGGGGTTGGCATGAGCTGACACATGGGGCCAAAGGGCAATATCTGGACCTAGGCAGTTAGGCCAAGTCACTATCATGCTGGTACCACCTCCATAATTTTGCTGTATTATACTCCATCTCTACTTCTTCTTATATAATTCTTTTCTTTGAATCAACTCATTTTTAAATTAAATTTATTCAAAACACAAACTTTACTACTATCAATGAAATATAAGTATCACTTGCTAACATAGAAGAGTTATGTTACACAGTAAACACATATACTGTGTTTCATCAATTTTGAGACACACTTTAAAAAATAATTGTGGTTATCTCTGAAATTGGGGTGTAACTTACAATCGATGGCATCTAGCAATTATAATTGGCAACATTTCTCTCGTTCTTAGTGACATATAAAATAATGTGCTTTACACATAAATGGCATATTAGATCTGATGAGACAAACTATAAAAATGATGTATTAAACTTTTAAAAACAAAAGGTAAAAATAGAAAAAAATGGAATAAATAAATCTGACTTACAAAATGTATGGCTGAAGATATTTCTTACTAGAAGGATGGAACTTTTTGATCAAAATAGTTGGATATTCTACTTTACAGTTTCAGACAAAGTGGAAGATCCACATTAATGAGACAAATCTGTCCATTTTTATATTAACCTACATTAAAAATCTGAACTTGCATGGGGATGTGGTTGGAAAGCTCAAAAGATATTTGACTATTTTATGTGTTATTATTACTATTTTATTTTATTTTTTCCTGGAAGAGAAGGAAAGAAAATGGGGGTGCCGGATTTAGAAATCGGTCACTTCCGGTCTCAAGAACTGCAGTGGGCGACCCTGGCCACACGTGCATCAGTGGTTCCTTTGTTATGTGTTATGTGTTAATTAAGTAAACATGTATGTACTCTGCAACTTCAGGGAGTGACATTTCAGCATATCACTGAATAAAACACACAGATGCCTGTGAAATTCAGTGTATGGGAGTCTCGCCCTGTTAGTGGTCTTGGCTGTCTCTGCTTCTCACAGCCATGAGTACTGAACCGTGATCATGCCCATGAAAAGCATAGACAGCCAGGATCACTAACAGGTTTGGAACATCTGTGAATATACCTCGCCCCTGCTTTATTAAGTTAGGGTAAGGTTGATTACCTGGTCCTACCTATGTTTGTCTCATCCTAAACAACGTTCTGCATGAAATCACAGGTCTTATGTGCTAAGTTTTCCCCCAAATATAAATGAATGTAAATACAAGGCTGCCAAAAGACATTTAGCTGAGTATCACTTAAAAATTCCCCTCTCCCACACTCTGGGAAACATTTGTCTAGATAAAGCATTAAATAGGAAGGACTCATGGAGACAAGGAAGACTGGGTTATATAGCTGGAGCCAGATGCATCAGGTGGGTTAAGGAGAGGAGTTAAGAGGCAAAGACTGCAGGAGTTTCTCAGGTCCAACACTGTTGGCCCAGACTTCTAGAGAAGGCCTGTGGCAAGGAGGTGCTACCTTAAGGAGATGACATAGTGTTCATTTATCCATTTCTCTGTTGACACAGTTACTCTTTCATCCAAATATCTACTATGTGCCAGGTACTGGGTTGGGTGTCTGGGGAGAGAAAGCTGAAAGAGGTCGAAGAGTTCGTGGCTCAGAAAGGAAACAAAGAATACTCATGGTTAACAGTTGGGTTTCAAAGTATTAGGGTGGACATAGACAAAGAGTGCTATGGGAAAGGTACTGGAGAGGTGTTTAACTCAATGTGGGCAGCTCAAAAAAGCCTTCCCAAAGGAATCATGCTTGAATTGGGTGTTGAGGTATAAACAAAAGTTGCTGAAGTTCCCCAAAGGCTGAAAGACAGAAGGATATTCCAATTTGGGGGAACAGTATGGTCAAAAGCTTAGAGATGTAAGAAACCATGGTCCGTCTCCCACAAATGAAGGCAGTTTGGTATAGAAGAGCTGGAAAGAGAATGAATATTGCAAGATATAGGGAAAGAGGCCAGAAATGGTAGGAAAAGCAAGAGTGGATGTGAAGGATATTGAACTTTACTTTCAACCTGAAATTGATAAAGAGATCTGAAGAATTTTAAGACAGAAATGGCTGGATTATAAGTGTTTTGTGTGTTGACTGATGTTGAGAAAAACTAAATTTTATATCAAAACATAATCTAAAGGCCTTAGCCAGACAGTCAGCAGTATAGATCTGCACCACTTATAAAATGATTTAGAGTCTAATCAAGGAGTAGTGGTGACTGGAAGGGAGTGAGAGTGCAGATGATTAGCGTTGTGGATATAAAGCACTGGATAAGCCACACATCAAGACAATGTAATCTTCCACATGACATCTAGAGTTTTGACAGAAAGGAAGAGAAGAAGCAAGTGCTAAACTTCTCAATGAATGTAAAGAAATGGCTGGACCACCGATAAATGACAAGACAATGATAGGATGAGGTAGAGAAGGATGAAGGAATTACCCTTCTGTAAATCCTAAGGGAATAATTCACAGGGCTAATTTTATATCTATAGTTCTATATTTTTTGCTTTTTTAAAAATAATTTTTCATTATGGAAACATTCCAAGCATTTACATAATTGCATAGTACTATGAACCCCATGTTCCTATCACCTCACTCTAGAGACTATCACCCCATGGCAATCTTATTTCACCTCTTTGCTCCTCTTACCCCCACTAGACTATTCTGAAGCAAGTCCCAGATATCATATCATTTGAAGACAGTGGTCTTTATTCTTCTCAGCCCAAACCTGTATCAGAATCGGAGGATATGATAAACCTTGCACTGTGACTAATTAGACAAACACTGAAAATTAACAAATATAGAGGCAAAATCTACTCTCTAATAAAGAGAAGTAAAAAATAAGACAACATTAACATGACTATGAGTCATTTGGAGAAGAGGATAAAACAGAATAATTTCTAAATAATAGTAATCTACTAAACAAGGTTACTAGCAAAATCCCACAACATGAATTAAACTAATATGGTTAAATATATGAGGAGGGAATTAAAGGAAATTCAGTTTCAAAATGTGTAAACTAAAGAATCAATGAAATAAGCTATGAAATAAATACTAGACTGTAGTGAAAAACCTGAAAGCAGAAAGAGACTTGGGCGGAGGGTGGAATGGGAAAGCAAATGAAGTGCAAGTTAGAACATGGCCTAACGCATTTAAAAGAGATCCCAATTACTTCCTCCATTTGGTGATTATTACTATGCATCTGCCGTAGTAGGACACTGTCTGGGCTCTGGAATTTTTAGTAAACCATCTCTTTGGCTTAAAGAAGAGGCAACACTCTACCTGGGAGCAGGCAGGGGCGTTTACCTGATTCGGCCTGACTCTTATCCAGATTCTTTATTAAACACCTGGCTGCTTAAGAAATGGAGGCAACTGGAAGAGGTTCAAAGAAGTGTAACAGAAGATAATTAGAGGAAGAGATTGGTTTTAGCAGAAAGATCAAAGGAACCAAATGCAGGGAACTTGGCTAAGCAAGAGCTCAGGAAAAATGAGCTATTTGAGGCATGTAAAGAGTGAAGCAAATAAGAAATATGGAGCGGGTGCACAGAGCATAATGAACAGCCCTGTGATAGACATACACATAGGGAAAGGTGGGCCGAGGGTGGAACAAACTGCTCACCTGGCACAGGATTACACAGCAGTCCCATTGAACACTTTCTTCTTCTTTTTTTTTTTTTTTGAGACCGAGTCTCGCTCTGTTGCCCAGACTGGAGTGCAGTGGTGCTATCTCGGCTCACTGTAATATCCACCTCCTGGGTTCACACCATTCTCCTGTCTTAGCCTCCCAAGTAGCTGGGACTGCAGGCGCCTGCCACCATGTCCAGCTAATTTTTGTTTTTTTTTTTTTTTTGTTTTGTTTTTTTTTTTTTTTTTAGTAGAGATGGGGTTTCACTGTGTTAGCCAGGATGGTCTGGATCTCCTGACCTTGTGATCCACCCGCCTTGGCCTCCCAAAGTGCTGGGATACAGGTGTGAGCCACCATGCCCAGCCCCACTGAACACTTTCTGACATTCAACAGGCTTCTGTTCAATGGCTACCTTGAATACCAAGCTATTAGAATGCCAGCTTTCAGAGAGGTAGGCATCATTTTTAACCTTTCAACTTTGGACAGGAAAATGTGCTTAATCAGTACTGCTTTGGCAGGCAGGATGGGCAGGGGAAAAACTATTTCTCTGAAATGTAATTTATAGATAAGTTCTAGTGCTCCTCACTCCTACAGAATTTTTTCTAGTCAGCAAAATTTTTACCAGTGAAGGCAGACAGAGAGAGAGAGAAAGAAAGAGATTGATTCTGTCTGTACTGGTTCTAATGGCTTATATTTAAAGTTTTTGCCTAAGGTCTTATTGACTTGATTTTGGCAACATTTTAAAGTTCTTTGATCAGTTTCTTTCAGACACTGGGTCTTTATGTTTTATGGAGAATTAAAATTTATCCTTTTATTTTTAAATATATCATACATACAAAGCAAAATATAAAAACATGTATGTGTAGTTTAAAGAATAATGCTTAAATGAATGCCTGCATTTCTCACCTCTCCACTGTAAGTCAGAATATTTTGTTTGGCACCTTTGAGGCCCTCTGGGTGTCTCACCTTGATGATGTTTCCTTTTCTACCGCTTCCCTCTCAATACCATCCTAAAATTCACCTTAATTCCTTGCTTTTCCTTATAGTTTTACTATACGGTACAGTATATATACTGTTTAAAATTTTGGGGGGTGCTTCCTCTTTTGAGACTGTGAGTTAGGGGTTCATCTATGTTCATTCATTTAACGAGTTATTTTTTAAATTAAACTCTTAATTTTGATGTTATTGTACATTCATATGCAGTTTTAAGAAATAATATAGAGAAAAATCCCTTGTGCCCTTTACCCAGTTTCCTGCCAATGGTAACATCTTGCAAAACCACAGTAGATTATCAAACCAGGGTACTGACACTGACACAGTCAAGATATAAGACATTCTCTTCACAGCAAGGACCCATTATGCTGCCGTTCATGGTCACACCAGTTCCCTTCTGTCCCCATTCTCTAACTACTAATCCGTTCTCCAGCTCTTTAAAACTTGATTCAAACTAATGAGTTTAAGTATATGAGCAGGAAATAAAAGGAAATTCAATTTTAAAATGTGTGAACTCAAGTAACCATTAATCTGTTCTCTAACTCTGTAATTTTGCCATTTCAAGCATATTATATAAATGTAATCATACAGTATGTAACATTTTGGGATTATTTTCTTCACTCTGTCATTCTCTGGAGATTTATCCAGGTTGTTCTTAAGTGTCAATAGCTCATTCCTCTTTGTTGCGGACTAGTATTCCACGGTATGGATGTACCACAGTTTGTAGTACTGTTCACCCACTCAAGAACATCTGTGTTGTTTCCAGATTTTGGCAGGCTCTTTATTTTTTAAAACATAGAGATATTTTTAATGTGTATGGATATTTTTAATGTCTTAATGTTCTGTTTCTAATCCAGATTCAGAAAAACCAACTAAAATAACAAAGACCAAAGCAACTACCCTTTAGGAAAAGATTAAGAATCCATTCAGCCTAAGAGAGAGGAAGGCTCAGAAGGGATTGATTGAAGCCTAAAGGAAGAATATTAGCTTGTTCTTCATCTCTTACAGTTATAACAGTTAGAAAGAAGATAGTCAGTTTTAGGAGGAATACACTCGAATTCACTAGTCCGCTAAAGAGTATATCCAAGGCCGGGCGCGTTGTCTCACTCCTGTCATCCCAGCACTTTGGAAGGCCGAGGTGGGTGGATCACCTGAGGTCAGGAGTTTGAGACCAGGCTGGCCAACATGGCAAAAACCCATCTCTACTAAAAATACAAGAAAAAAAAAAAAAAAAAGATTAGCTAGGTGTGGTGGTGGGCACCTGTAATACCAGCTACTTGGGAGGCTGAGGCAGGAGAATTGCCTGAACCTGGGAGGCAGAGGTTGCAGTGAGCCGAGATCGGACCATTGCACTCCAGCCTGGGTGACAGAGCGAGACTCTGTCTCAAAAAAAAAAAAAAAAAAAAGGGTGTATCCAAAATGAATCAGAATAAGGTTTATTATTGCCATTAACCCCATACTTATACCATGGTCTCATGGTGGTCCCTTCCCTCACTACCAGGACAGCATGAAGAAGAGTTCAAAAGACTTGCTTCTGTAGACAGTGGGCAAAAAAAATAAAAATAAGTGAGTTCCTAACACTTGCTACTTGAGTTGCAAACAGAGCTCAGAAGAATGGATGGACTAGCCTTATATGGCACATCATGATGATGAAGTTAGAGGCATTTGTTATTCCTTGCTTCATGGACAATATTTTGAAGAAATCACCAGGGGATACCACTGGAAATTCCACACTTTTGGGGGCAGTATCTTCTTGTCCCAGTCCTGCGATAACTCCCAGTGGCAGCATCTGCTCAGCCCTAGCACAGGAAGAGGCACAATTAACTGCATTGCTTTTCTTTTCTTTTCTTTCCTCTTTTTTTTTTTTTTTTTTGAGACAGAGTCTCACTCTGTCACTAGGTTGGAGTGCAGTGGCGTGATCTCGGCTCACAGCAACCTCCACCTCCCAGATTCAAGCTATTCTCCTGCCTCAGTCTCCCCAGTAGCTGGGACTACAGGTGTGTGCCACCACGCCCAGTTAATTTTTGTATGTTTGGTAGAGACGGGGTTTCACCATGTTGGCCAAGCTGGTCTCGATCTCCTGATCTCAAGTGATCCACCTGCCTCAGCCTCTCCAAGTGATTAAGGTGTGAGCCACTGTGCCTGGCCTCCTTTTTCTTTTTGACTCTTTTTCTGAGGCTGGAATCCCTCATGCATGGTGCTCCCTGGTTAGTCTAAGACTGATCAAACATCTGGCCACTATCCAAAAGATCTGATACTGCACCCTATCTCAGTCCCCTCAAATCCATACTCCTGGAACTGGACCTTGTTTGGGGTTGCCACCTCTGCTGCCCTCTGGGTTTCCTCCCTTGTTCTCCGCACCACATCAGCAAGACTTTGCCATTTTTGGTAACTTGGCTAGACAAGCCAGAAGTTTGATCCCATATGGCCTTTCCTATGTCCTTTAGCAATTCTAATGAGGCCTTGATGGTTACATATTTTAAATAAATGAAAGGATCAAAGCTTATGAAGAAAAGATGAAGGCAGCTTTAAACTTTTCGATTTGTTATTTTTTTCTTTTTTTCTGGAAAGAGCTTAAATAGGCATGCAGTTTGAGAGTAAGGAATCTAGAAATGTCTACTCAGCAATTTTATACTAGCTCTTTATAACTGTAAGACATTCCATAAAAGTTCGGTAAAACTCTAGTATTTCTAAAATCCTGTGAAACTGGTACATCTCAGTGGAGACACAGGGTATTAGAAACTGTGATGTTTGAAAATTACTGCTATAATATCTGAAATCCTTCTTTCCTCTCTCTCCTTTTTTAAGAAGTCCAGAATCTTATGGGCAGAATATATGGTTTTAAGCAAAGCTTGCCCTTGAGCTTTGGATTAGCCTGGGCTCATTCTTCTCTATTTTTATGTTCACATTATTCATTCATTCAACAATAAACATTTACTGAACATCTAATGAGTGTCTGGTACTCTCCAGACACTGGAGATTCAAAGAAAAGGCCATGATACCAATACCTCTCTTCAGGGAGTTGAAGAGCTAGTGGAGGGAAAGGGATATTCAAAGAGAAAAGGAAATACAGTGTTAGGAAGGGGGAGTTAGGTGAAGTGAACGGCTTGGTTTGGTTTGCAAGAGGCTTTAGGGGAGTGTTGAAGATCTTGAGCCAAATTATAAATCCACTCAGAGCAAATCAGGGTCTGAAAAAACTTGATTGAACTCCTTATTTCTGAAGCCCAAGAAGGTGACCTGGTCTAAATGTGTGTGCCTAATTAATAGCTAAGATAGGATACCTTAATACAAAGTATTTGGTCTTTCCCCTCCCACCCAAATATACAATTCTGGTTTCCTCCCTTTTTTGGCTACACAACGAAGTGGCCTGTCTCTCTTAAGGGCATACCTATGGACCGGAGATGAAGGCAGAGATTCCTTTTTATAGTAAAGTAAGACCACTTGCTTTTTTAATTCTTGGAATCTTGGCTTACGTAGCTTGTATGATGGATTTAAAGATTTCATTGGATTTTTTGGGGGTAGGGGGATGACCCTATCTTCTTTCTGTCTCTCTTCTCCAGTTTGATCCAGAAACTGGAAGACAGGCTATGGGTTGGCAAGCACCTGCTTCCCTCAGTTTAGCTGGAAGCTGTGGTCTCTTGTTCCACCTGCCCAGCACCCATTCTCCAGTGTTCCTGAGGTGACTCTCCTCTCAGGACACGACAATCTTTTGGGGAAGACCCTCATCCTGACTGCAGAGGCACCTACCACTCAGTAGAACCATTCACCAGTGTGGGGATGGCCTGCAGCCAGCTTCTCCCCTCTCTTTTCTTGCCACCCACTTCAGCTCAGCCTGGGGACAGGATGCTCCTCCCTTCAAATGAGAATTGAGTTGTTCTCCAAGTGAACTGACAAGTTTCCACATTGCTGCTTTGTGAATCTCTGCATTTGCAGAGACACACTGAGGTCAGTATGGGGGCTACTTGCTGTGGAGGTGCAGAAAGAAGAGTTGGCTATGAGGAGAGACAAGAGGACAACAGTAAGAATTTTCTAAAGTCTTGGAAGCTAAGGTGCCTTTGTCAGGGAGGAGCCAATGCACCTGGAAACTATTTGTGAGGCTTTAATGCCTAAGTAAAATTAGTACTGAAATGCCTGAATCTCTGCAAGCGATTCTGATGTTCAATGTTACTCTTTCAACAGAATAAATGTAGACTTGGTCCCAGTTATTCATGTAATTAGACACCGATTTAGTAAAATGATATATGTAGGCTAATTCATATTGACCCTCAGAGAAAAAAATCACCTATTGTTATTCAAGAAGCACAAGTAATTTTATCTCTTTTTACAAGCCCAAATCAAATAGATTACCTTTCTGAGCAATGAACAACTTGAAATGCAGATAGATATGCAAGGTTAAAGAGCAAGAGGATAAGGACTTGCATTTGAAAGAGCAAGGTCTTCTGTAATTTGGTGCCACAAAATTCTCTTCAATGAATGTAGAGGAAACCGGGGGGGTTCTGAAACTGAAAAAAATCTCTCAAGGAAAAAGAAAAAGATAACATACAGGTGTCACGGGAAACAGCATTTTATATGTATTTAGCAGCCTTCCTCTTGAAGGAAAAACACTTCTCAAAACCTTCACCAATACTCCTCTTGTCCAGGACACCGTCATCTCTGTTGTGGACACTGAAAGAGCTTCCTAGTGAATGTCCCTCTTTCACCTTTGTCCCTTACAATTCACTCTCCACTCAGTAGCCAAAGTGATCTTTGAAAGATTGTCTTTTAAAGCTTGCAACTCTCCAATAGCTTCCCACTGTACTTAGAATAAAATTCAAACTTCTTAGCCTGGCTTTAAAGGCTCTTTAGGATTTCTCAATAGAGACATTTTTTTCAGGACAATATGAGCAAGACAAATCTTGTGTGAATCTATCAAGAGCAGTGCAAGATGTTTATCATCCATGGTCCTTGCCCACTAGAAGCCAATAGTGTCCTGCCCTCAACTCTAGCATTGTATATGCAAATTGCCACCTGAGCATCTTCAAACATCCTCTAGGCAGAAATAGAGAGGTTGCAGCACCCCCAGCTGAAACCCCCTACTAGCCTATGCAATCTGGCGCCTACCAACTTTTAACATCAGAATCTTCGCATTGGCTATTTTCTCTGCCTCGAATGCTTCTTTCCCAGACCGACCCATGTTTGGCTTCTTTTCCATATTCGATCTTACCTCCTCAGTCAGGCCTTCCCTGACCACCTATAAAATAGCAAAATACACGCACACTTGGGCACACAAATACACACAAAGTTTCTCTCCCTCACTGAACACGCTTTATCACTATTTACAATTTCCTTCTTTGTTTACTCATTTATTGTCTCTCTCTTGCCTCTCTAGAATGTAAGTTCCATGAGAACAATATATTTTGTTTATTGTTATATCCCCAGTGCCTGGGGATACATTTTTGTAAATATTTGTTGATCAAATAAAATAGATGCCATTACGTTATATGCCATTTAATCACATTTATAATAAATGTTAGGATGCAGCAGAAAAACATTATTTAATTCATTGTTCATATAAAGTACTGAGACACTAAAAATATCAAGTCCCACAGTGAATATGAACATGGAGAGAGAAACAAAACTAGAAATGTCATTACCTTCTTACCAAGTCACACTGGATTATTTCAATATAAGGCAATCCATTAGATAGGTCACATTGAAAGACATAAATATGCAAAGACTATAATTAACATAACTCTCTTGTCCCAGCCACTTTAGGACAACATGCTTATGTTGGTTACTATCTATATACCAGTTGCATTTCTTTTTTTTTTTTGAAATTTAAAGAAAAAATTTATTGAAGATCTGAAAAACAATTCCTAAAAGATTGACTTTTCCAGAAAACTAGCTACACAATGCATTGTGTCAATTGTGTTAAAATGTGCATTAGACACAAATACAAAAACCATGACTATTTCATTTCACTTTATAGTTTATTACACCTTCTCAAATATAGGCTCAAAAATTTCACCTTTCAGAGAAAGGAAGAGACAAGGAAATAAATTTACTGTTTCCTCTGGAACAAACTTAAATACATGTCTTTCAACTGATTCTAGATCCTAACCAAATTGAACAAGGAAAGCATCATGTGGGGACGGCAAACACAACACATACCCACTGCCGCTCTCCACTCCCACTCCCGTGCAGTTTGGCTTAGCAGTTCTAGAGCTCTCTCCCACTGAGCACCCATCCCACCTGGGACTCCTCAATCCAGTGCTCCAGGAAGCTGCTGCCAATGAACTGGAGTTGACAGATAAGTTAAAAATCTATCTGCCAGCCCTGGAATCATGGAAAGAGCAAACACTGTTCACATCAATCTGAGTATGATATCTTCTCTTTCTCACTTGTGAGATCTTGGTTACTTAACCTCTTTCTGTTTAATGATACCAAATGTGTATTTGAAATAATATATGTCTTTAGCACAGTGCCTGTTACAATTAGAATTCAATAATAGTAGCACATAACTGTGGTGAGATGGCTGTACTTCACCTCCAAAAATAGAAGAAGTATTATATAGAAAGGCGAGAGTAAGTGCAAGTTACTGGGAACACTAGAGTGAGATTTACTATTGGACTAGAGGAGCAGTTCCCAAAGTGTAGCCTCAGACCACCTATAAACTTGCTAGAAATTGCAAACATTCAGGCCCGAGCCGAGACCTACAGATCAGAGACTCTGGGGATAGAGCCTGGCAATCTGTGTTTTAACAAACCTTCCAGGTAATTCTGATGTATGCTTTCTAGTTTGGGAGACACTGCACCAGAGGGGCAAGCAGGAGTGGAGAACAGAAGTTATGAAGTCAGGGGAGAAGGATGTCTACTCACCTGATGATTAATCAGGCCTAAAACAAGGAAGTGCTGCCCCTCACAGCACTCCCCACTTTAGTGGAAATTTCCCATAGACAGGATATCAATTTGCCATAAACACAAAGGACAGAGCCAGAGCACACTAAAAGAATATGGGCTTCAGCCAGGCGTGGTAATCCCAGCACTTTGGGAGGCCGAGGTGGGCAGATTATGAGGTCAGGAGATCGAGACCATCCTGGCTAACATGGTGAAACCCTGTCTCTACTAAAAATACAAAAAATTAGCTGGGCACAGTGGCGGACACCTGTAGTCCCAGCTACTTGGGAGGCTGAGGCAGGAGAATGATGTGAACCTGGGAGGCGGTGCTTGCAGTGAGCCGAGATCGCGCCACTACACTCCAGCCTCAGCGACAGAGGGAGACACCGTCTCAAAAAAAAAAAAGAGAAAAAAATGAATATGGGCTTGTATTACAAGGGTAGGTGTGGGGAGAACGTCCCCAGTGCAGCCCTGGTGCAGTCATGCAATAGACTGAACTTCAGTCTCTCTCCCTTGGAAGGGTAGGTAGCCGTGGTTCCTGATTGTTTCAAGTGCGGCTTTGACTGAAGGCAAGAAGCTGGCATAGACTTCTTCAAGCTTCCCCAGTTTGGTGGTTTCATGAATGAATTATATCTGAAAAGTTTAAGGAGAATAGTTGGGGAGTTGGGGAAGAAGGGAGTCAAAGATGGATCGAGACATTCAACTTCACTCGGATCTCTCATTTCCATCTGTTTAATGCTTTCCCCCATTCTAACTCCTGCCAGTGTACCAGACACAGAAATACTTGCCTTGGGGTAAAAAGTTAAAAAATGTTTTTAAGGAGCACAGCCAATCCAAAACTCTTTGAGAACCAGCAACTTTTAAGCCACATCTGCATTTGTAGGCTGTTTCCACAGTTAACCCCTGTAGCAGGTCGATGGTTGCCTCAGCATCTACTTCTTTTTGATTCCACCTAATTAGAAACATAACTTACATTTTTATTAAAAATTGAATTTACACATCCTTAGAAACATATCCATACTTGCAGATTGTCTAACGCATGTAGACAAGATCTGGGGCCATTACCTTATTATTAAGGTACAAGACTTTGTTAGAGACTATTAGGCATTCAGATCCAACATAATTACTGAGCACCTGTCCTGGCACATTTCATGCTTTCCCTGAACCACGTGCATAGGTATTATTATCATTCTCATTATGCAGGCCATAGATCGAGGCTCAGACACATGTAGGAACTAGCCCAGAGTTTCAAAGCTCTTAAAGGAGGACAAGTGTGGACTCTCAACACCAGTCTCCTGACAGAGGCGGTGTTAATCCACGACTAGAAGATAGGCTGTGTGTGTGACCTGTTCTTAGTTTAGTTAAAAATGGCATACTCAGTTCCCAGTTTATGTACATGCTGGGATGTATACTTCCAATGGAATGTTTCCGCTGCTGAAATTTGTCCTAAACTGGTGAGAGAATTTTTTTGGGTCATACACAGACTCATTGCAAGTAAGGCAAGCCTACTCTTAAAGTGACCTAAACAATGAAAATGCTGAAGTAAGGATAATCATGTTCTTAAAGACCCCTGTGTGAATAGGCTAGGAGTTTTTATAGAAAAGTAGCAATTGGGGCCAGGCATGGTGGCTCACGTCTGTAATCCCAGAACTTTGGGAGGCTGAGGTGGGCAGATCACTTGAGGTCAGGAGTTCAAGACCAGCCTGGCCAACATGGTAAAATCCCCATCTCTACAAAAATACAAAAATTAGCCAGGCATGATGGTGGGTGCCAGCTACTTGTGAGACTGAGGCAGGAGAATCACTTGAACCCGGAAGGCAGAGGTTGCAGTGAGCTGAGATCACGCCACTGCACTCCAGCCTGGGTGACAGAGCAAGGCTCTGCTAAAAAAAAAAAAAAAAAAAAGTAGCAATTTTTGAAATACTTCTAAGAGGTGCCTTATAAGAACCAAAAAAGTTCCTTTTAAAATACTTTTTTAGCTTATTATTGGAATAGACCACCTTTATAGAGATTCTAAGATAACTTACTATTCTTCTTTAAGAATATGGAGTAATTTTATATTAAAAGAAAACAATCAACAATTCTTCACGTCTCTGAACACAAAATAAGTGGAAGTGGGTTTGCTTAAGAAGAGCTTCCAAACAGTGAGGTGGTTGATGAGTAGGAATGGGTTTCCCAGTGAGTTGGGCATCCTTCTATGAAGGGAATGGACACAGAGGATGAAATAACTGTAGTTCTAAAGCTGAGCTACAGAGCTGGTTTCCATTTTCAAAACTTATTTCCTCTGCCAAGGAACAGTATAGTTTCCCAGGCAATAGAAAAAGAAAAAGGGGCCGGGCGCGGTGGCTCAAGCCTGTAATCCCAGTACTTTGGGAGGCCGAGACGGGCGGATCTCGAGGTCAGGAGATCGAGACCATCCTGGCTAACACGGTGAAACCCCGTCTCTACTAAAAAAATACAAAAAATTAGCCGGGCGAGATGGCGGGCGCCTGTAGTCCCAGCTACTCGGGAGGCTGAGGCGAGAGAATGGCGTAAACCCGGAAGGCGGAGCTTGCAGTGAGCTGAGATCCGGCCACTGCACTCCAGCCTGGGCGACAGAGCGAGACTCCGTCTCAAAAAAAAAAAAAAGAAAAAGAAAAAAAAAGAAAAAGGGGGAAAAAAAAAGGAGAAACAGCATTTATGGAGCCTATGCTGAGTTCTGGGGTCTTCTGATCCTAATTAACATTCATTCTCTTTACAAATAAGAAAGCTAAAGTTTAGACTGGCTGAGTAATTTGCCTATGGTTATGGAAATAAATGAAGAAACTAGAAATATAACTCAGATCTGCTCAATTCTAGGTCAGAAACTGAGGCACAGATAAAGTAAGCGGCCTGTGTGAAGTTGTAAGATCCATATGTGACTGAGGGCCACGAGAGTCATTGTGTGAAATGTTTGGGAAGACACATCTTTTTTTTCCTTTGAAATGCCTTGATTTATCTTACAAGAGATAACAGTATGGGCTGGGCGTGGTGGCTCACGCCTGTAATCACAGCACTTTGGGAGGCCAACGCGGCAGATCAGGAATTCGAGACCAGTCTGACCAACATGGTAAAACCCCGTCTCCACTAAAAATACAAAAATTAGCTGAGTATCATGACGCATGCCTGTAATCCCAGCAATTCGGGAGGCTGAGGCAGGAGAATCGCTTGAACCCGGGAGGCGGAGGTTGAAGTGAGCCGAGATCGCGCCACTGCACTCCAGCCTGGGCGACAGAGCAAGACTCCCTCTCAAAAAAAAAAAAAAAAAAAAAAAAAAAAAAAAAAAACGGAAATAATAATAATAACAATAACAGTATGGTACTTTTAGAGATTTTTCAGCTTTAAGGACAGAATTTTGTTTTTCTCAGTGGCATCTATATTTGAAAGCAATGTATTTGACACTGCTTTCTGGATTTAGCTTGGTACAAAATGAAGCAAAACTATACCCATGCACTCTGCTCTCTTCCACATTGTGAATGCAGAAGTTAACTTTTTGCTTGGGACACCAATGTTTCTGAATGAGAAAGGTCCAAAGTAAAGCCCTTTGTGATTTTAAAGTCAAGAACAGATCTTTCTTTTCAGTAATCAATAATCACCACTTTGCCCATCCATCAGAAGTCAGAGAAGAGAGGAACCCTTACACTAACAAATCCCTCTTGATAAACAAAATCTTTTTTCATGAACATTCTCTCTTTAGAAAGCACTAACAAGTGGATAGAACACTTGTTAGTTAATAATAAGAAGAATTCTTCAGTGAATACTCAGATGAATGAATATTCTTAAAAGGCATGCAGTATGTAAGGAATTTTAATCCAGCCTTCTTGTTCACTCCCCCACACAACAACTGTAGAGAAACCACTGCCTCTGAATGATGAATGGACCTAGACTCAACTAGGAGGTAAGAGGACCCCAAGCCCTGTAATTTAGCATCTCTCCTTTTAAATTCCTGGGTGGACTCCTTTTTTGGCTGTAGGCTCAGTTAAACGGCTTTGGATATTATGTAAAATGACCATCAAGTGTTTCTCCTTCTATACCACACCCATCTCTTTTCAAGCTCTCAATAAAATCCCAACCCCAGCTGTATATACATCTCAATCTTAGACAGAAACACACTTCTGCTAGCAAATCTTTAGCTCTTAAAAAGTTTTATTACCTAATTTCAAATTAATATTGTATAAGGCTCTGGACCATGGAAGAAAAAAAATCAAGAAACTGAATTAGTAAATGACGGAGCAGTAATTAGCTTAAATGAGATTTCTTCCAGCCCTTTGCTGGAAGAAGGATGACACAGAAAATCTGAGCTTAGAAAATCCTTCTTCTCTGCACGTGGTACTATGAGGATGCCAGAGATGCATTTCCACAATCATAGTCTTGTTTATTTATTTAGTCTCCTACTGCAGTACTTCACACACGCACCCCCACCTTCTGCTCTGTGGCAGCCAAACCCTAATGGCTAACAAGCCAGGCTGCATAAAGGGTTAAGGCTGCAGCCTTCCAGGCGTATAGACATTCCAAACACTGGCATGTAACTTTCTCCTCTGCAGTCAGTCCTGTAGCTTGAGCTCCTGGAAAGCCTTCAGCACTTGCAGAAGCAGTATTTCCTACCAGCTATGTTTGGTTTTAACTTGCAGTTCACCAGGTTATATAGCTCAAGAGTCTAAACTTATCCCTCCACGGTCTTATCTAGCATTTGTCCCTCTTCCCGTGCTGAATTTGTTTCCCCTGCCCTGGAAATGCCTCAGGGCCTTCTGTAACCTTGCTGCCTTCTCCCCACAGGAAGTTAGATACATCCTCACTGGCTGCATTACTGCACATTTCCCTTGTAACCTTGTTTTTTCCTTCAACTCAAACTTCTCCAAACAGCACCATCTCTGCTGACCCTGAAATTCTCTAGTCCTTTCATACCAATATTTCTAACCCGCCATGAGAACGATTATAGAGGGCAAACTGGGTAGAGAAGGTTTGGGAACTCACCTGCACAGCAGCAAGGATCAGACACAGGATGGGGCTGCCCACAAACTTCCCAGGGACTGTCTGCAGCCAAGTCTCTTGGCCTTAAAGGGACAGGGCGCTTTTCACCATATAAGGAAGACAATTTCACTTGACTGCTTTAGAACCTGTTTGGGCAAAGCAGCTCCTTCTCTTGACATTGCCTGCCAGGCTTCAGCCTTTTGACGAAATTTGGAGCCTGACAATTCACAAGGATCTGCACATAGTAGGCAATTTAATAATTCCTAAATAAGGGGCCAGGCATGGTGGCTCATGCCTGTAATCCCAGCACTTTGGAAGGCCGAGGCAGGTGGATCACCCGAGCTCAGGAGTTCGAGACCAGCCTGGCCAACATGTGAAACCCAGTACCCAGTCTCTACTAAAAATACAAAAATTAGCCAGGTGTGTTGGCGGCCTTCCAGCTACTCAGGAGGCTGAGGCAGGAGAATGCTTGAACCCAGAGGCAGAGGTTGCAATGAGCCAAGATCATGCCATTGCACTCCAGCCAGGGCAGCAGAAAAAAAAAAAAGAAAAAAGTCCTGGATAAGGCACAGGAAAGATATTTGGTGGGCTATTTTTAAAGGCCAGAAAACCCTTTATGTGGGGCTTATTCTCTTACAAAAAGGGTTTCTAGCAACTGTGAAGTCTTCCTCAATTATATGAAAGGGCTTCTGCTTCTATTTCAGGTTTGGCTTCCTTGAAACAAATGATCTTGCTCACCTCAAAGAGGAACGGCAGTTTGCCCCCTTCCTCCTGACTCCGAGACAAAAAGAGAAGACTGAAGAGTGGTAAAGCCTGTAGTGTGAGATTCGGATTGTAGCACTGCAGGCTGAAAACAGCGAAGTGGAGATGATTTTGCTCTTTCCGTGGGTAGAGCACCCTTCCGAAAGCGATAAACACGCACAGTCCTCAATGGAGGCCCTCTACCAGCCTTGTCCACTCCTGAGCACACCTCTTGGACTCCCTTGGCTAAAGCCCACAGCTGAAGTTTGAGGGTTCCTTTTACCTTTCCAGCTGGCAGGGAAGAGGACATGCTTTAGCAACATCAAACATTTTCTACTTATAATATTCAATGCAAAGCTGTCCTGTTGATTTGGGGGTGGATTAAAAGTGATTATAAAATGTTAGATTCTAAGAAGACAGTAGAGCCTAATTTGGTCATCACTTGTGTGGTAACATACTTCTTTCTTTGCTGCCAACTGGATGTTGTCTTTGAAAATGCTTTGATGTCTGCCAGGTGGCTCCAGCCAGCACCTACTCTTTTTTGCTTAGCTTACTATGCCTGATATCCAGTGTCTGAATCACAGATTTGGGATCTTTTAAAAACGGAATTTGGCACTTGATTATAGAGTCTCATACTATCTTCACATCTTACTTTCTTGCATAAATTTTGAGTTTCAAGGAAAAAGACCACTCCATATTCCTCCATACTCTGATTAACACCCAGCATGGAATAAGCATGTAGTAGACTGGGAAATCCTCGTTGGATTTAATCAACTGAATAGAACCCTGGGTTTTTGTATGATGTCTAGATAGTTTTATGAATAAAGTAGGTGTTTACCAAATAATTATTTAGTAAATGGCTAACCCATCCCAGCCTCACTGGGAAAGAGAGGGAAAGGGGAGCTCCTCTTCATTTTGCTGTGGTCAAATAAATACATCATTTCTTTGCTTTACTCTCTCTTTTATATCAACTAGTAATTTTCATGTCATTAAATTTTCTTTAAGGGAAGAGGTCAAAGGAATATGTTTAAAAGGTAATTATTGTGATTACTCTTTGATCCAGCAATCTGATTTCTAGGAATTTAATCTAATGAAATAATTAAACAGAGGCAAAACATTATGTTAATAGAGCCACTCATTGCATTACTATCTATAACAGCCATAACAAGAAATTACTTAAAGGCTCTAAGGTTGTTTCATACAGCAATAATAATAGTTCATGCTGATTGATTGCTCATCATGTATCAGGCACTGCTCTAAAAGCTTTATGCAGATTAACCCACTTAATCTGTAATCTCACTTAATCTGTCTCAATTCTCATGACAAAGCTATGAGGTAAAAATGGTCATCATCCTCATTTTACAGGCCGGAAGACTAAGGCACAGAGGTTAAACAATTCCCATTTAGATTGAGGTATTTTGGCACCAGCACTTACAGTCTTAGCATCATTCTTTGCTCTCATTAGGACTTCCTGAACATTATAATAGGCACTAGGAACAGACAGATTTATGAAAAAGAAAGGACTCAACTTCATATAGTCATTAAATATAACAATTATGAAAACTATGTACAGATGAAGAAACATCCTAATTTATATGGACATACATATTTATAGGTATATTATGATGCCATTTATTTTATATAGATAGATATAGTGTAGATATAAATTGTGACCCTTTTATTTAACAACATATCTTGGATATTATTCCATATCCAGGCCTACAGATCTCCTTTACTTTTTAAATGGCAGATACAAGGCTGTCTTCTGGGAATATACTGTAATTTAACCAATGTCCTATTGATGTACGTTCAGACTGTTTCTAGTCTATTGCAGCTTAAGTAATTGTGTAATGAATATCTTTATTTGCCATATGTGATTTCAACAATAGCCAAAAAATGTTATTTTTATTGGTATTACATTCAGTTAATAATTTGATGTTCGGAAAGTTGACTTCTTTATGATATTGAGTCTTTTTATCTAAACATGGGGAATGCCATTTCATTTTATCAAGATTCAGTTACATATATTCTGCATGTGTATTGTTATTTTTATTCTAATGTATTTTATTATTCTAGAAGCTATTTTAAATGGGAACTTTTTCATTATGTTTTCTAACTTGTTTTTGTACAGAAAAGTTATTGATTATTGCATTTAATAACCAGCTTTTGTACTGGATTATCTTATTGTTTCCAATAATTTTCTATGTGACTCTCTTTTAGCTATGCGATTATATCATCTGTAAATAATGATCACTTTGGCTCATCCTTTTCATTGTTTTATACATTTATTTCCTGTTATTTAATTGGGTAGTACTTAAACAATATTAATGAAATACGTTAAACAATGTCACCATTTCCTCACATTATTGGGAAGGCTTTTTGTATTTCATCATTAAACAACATGCTGCCTTGGAAAAAATAGGTAATTTTTTTACCACTACCACAATATTATAAAGAAAGTTTTACCTGGAACACATCTATTTTCTTTTCTTTTCTTTTTTCTTTTTTTTAGATGGAGTCTCACCTGTCTCCTAAGCTGGAGTGCAGTGGTATGATCTCAGCTCACTGCAAGCTCTGCCTCCCAGGTTCAAGTGATTCTCCTGCCTCAGCCTCCCAGGTAGCTGGGACTACAGGGGTGCACCACCATGCCCAGATGATTTTATACTTTTAGTAGAGATGGGGTTTCACTATGTTGGCCAGGCCCAGATGATTTTATACTTTTAGTAGAGATGGGGTTTCACTATGTTGGCCAGGCCCAGATGATTTTATACTTTTAGTAGAGATGGGGTTTCACTATGTTGGCCAGGCTGGTCTTGACCTCCTGACCTCAGGTGATCTGCCTGCCTTGGCCTCCCAAAGTGGTGGTATTACAGGCATGAGCCACTGCGCCTGGCCAGAACACATCTATTTTTAATGACTAAACCTGATAGCTCCAAAACCCCCTGGCCCAACAGACACGAATAACTCTGCTTCTAACTGTCCCCCACTATTTCTCCAGGGATCCAGGGCCTCTCAGAGTTCACCTGAGCTTTCCCAAGGCATGTTTGTTCTCTCTACCCTGCTGTTACTACTGCAAGTGACTTTCACAAGATGCTTCTGAGCCTAGCATTGCTCTGCTTGTGACCACTGCAGCTAACCCATCCCAGCCTCACTGGGAGACAGAGGGAAAGGGCAGCTCCTCTTCCTTTTGTTTCTCCAACTAATGTGAGACAGATTCTTCCCTTTATCTCATAAGACAGCTGATGCCAGGAACCAATTTAACAAGACATTACTTAGGCATGGAACCAACTTAAGAAGACATTACTGGAAGTTGGCAGTGAGTTGGGGAGAAGTAGTATAGCACACTCTAGACTGGCCTTAGGGTACCCTGTGAAGTTGGTTACCTGCCTCATTCTCCATCCTCCTTCAGATGTCAAGAGAATTTCTGCCTTTTGGAGCTTGGACAATATTGGTTACCTACCCAGAGAGGGGGGAAAGATAATCGCAACATAAATGTAAGGCCAACTTCCTTAGTCTTTATCCCCTGCCTAGGTGTGATCAACTCCCAGAATGATAGTGAAAACGTCCATTTCTTTCTAAGAGGTACTCACCTACCCACCCACTGGCATATGGTCTGTCCCTAAGGCACTAGCAAGTCAATCACAGTAAGCTGACATCATGCAGCTTACATATTTTAAATGTGCCCTGGGGAGCTAACAATGGGCCCAGATTTATTGAAGTTACTCTTAAATTACAGATTGCCTTTTTTTTAAAGACAGGATTTTTAAATTTGATGATGACATGGCTGTGACCAAAAAACAAACAAACAAAAACAACAACAACAACAAAAGTTTTTTGGAGCCTCAAAGAGCAGAACCAGGAATCATCTGGATACCCATTTAGGGGAAGGACTGACCAGTGCATGAGGCAGCCTAGATATACTGAACAGGGGCTTATTAATTTGTTGACTATCATGAAGGCTTTGCTAGCAGCCCTTTGTTTCATATAAAAATATAGGCGTGGAACCAAACATACATTCCCTGTGTGTTGCCCACACTTTACTTTGCTCCCTAGACCCACACTAGCTCAGGAAATCAAAGTTCAACCTAATCACTTCCTCTAGGAAACTTGATTCATCCTATAAGATAACATCCCTCAATCCTCCAAGCCCTTTATTGCTATGCTTAAGCACTTTTTAAAAAAGTGAATAAATATATTAATGAATATTATTGATATTTGGGGCTTCATTTTCCAATCCTTGCGAGTTTATGCACCTTCTTAGGGTGGGAATTTATGCAGTCATTTGACAAGATTTGTTAAAAGTCTATAACATGCTGGGCTCTTCAGAACCCCAGGGATACAGCAGTGGAAAAAAATAGGCAAAATAATGATACTCATGGAGCTTATGTTCTTGTGGGGAGGCAGACCTAAATAAATAAAAACAAAAATGTCAGGTAGTAATAAATTCTGTGATGAAGATAAAATAGGATACATGAAAAAGGTGACTTTTTTCATGTTGATTAGGAAAAAACTTGGAATTCTTGAATTTGAAGCTGCTCACATCTTTCTTTTTAGAAAAGATTCTGCAGCATCTACGAACCAGTTCACCTTGCAAATGACTGGTGTTCAATAAACATTATAGGATGGTTTAAAAAATTTATTTTGGAGCCTGACCAAAGTTTCTTTTTCATGGCTTTAACTACATTAGTTCATAGAGGATTGTTTTTTGATCTCTAAATCAGGTGGTATCCTCAATGGGCTTTTAATGCAAGCTTCCTCTCCTATGTTTCCAGCATATTGCCAATTGCCACTTACACAGGTTACATAAAAGCAAATGCAAAAAATAAAGTGATCTCAAATTCCGGTCAAGAAACACCTGCTAAATAGTTGGCATTATCCTTAGACAATCTTCTCTTCGAGCAATTTTGGAAACTCCCTAGTTGTACTTCTGTAAAGGTTTGCACCTGGGAAATGGCACAGAGGCTTTTATGAGAAATGCTATTATAAGCCTCTCAGTAGAGCTGAGAGACAGGAGAGGCTGCGGGAGCCCTATTTTATAGTACAGTAAGGTTAGCCATTTACTGTTCCCATAGGCTATTTCACTTGCAATAAAGGTCAATGGGCCTTTTTAGGGAGGAGAGCTAGACCCCTGTCTAAAACTGCCATCTTCAGCAGTCAAAAAGACAGCCTGCTTTAGATTCTTCTGGAAAGTGGTAGGATTTTTATTTCACTGGGAGAGTGGTTCAATATGATCAGCTGATAAGCATGGCAATAAGAATTCACAGACTTCAGAGCAGAAGACTTAAACCCTAAGGTAGCTTGACCACAAAGCTAAGCAGGGTGTGTCAGCCTGCGGCTCTGCTTGTCACCTTCATTTATGAACTCTGCCAAAAAATGCAACATTTCTGTACCTGGAATTCTTTGTCCCTAGACTTCCTGAGAGATTGGTGTCCTAAAAGACAGTGGTTTGCAACCTATGGAGCTGCAGATCCAGTACAGCAGAAGTCGTCCTACTAACAGTTGAATGAAATCAAACTGAGTATTTCCTTAAAGACACTGGGCTTCAACATTTTTGTTCAATATTTCCTAAAGGAATTTTGAAAAACTATATAACTTCATTCAGTTTTATGTTATAATCTAAAAGTTTTCATCAAAACTTAAATGGTTGCAAAGGGTGTAATATATGGTCTGCTGTAAATATTGGCTTTCAAAAGTAATACTCAGATTGTTATAATATATCTAATGGAATATAAGTAGTATAGCACCATGACACCCACCATCATCCATTTAGTAAGAGGTAGGAATTTTACATCATTTCTTTGTCCCTTTGAATTCTTATTTCCATTCTTCTACAAAATTTTATTATAATAAAAGATCTTTCTGTGCTTAGGAGTATTTAAATTTTACCTTAGTATAATTACACCTTAGTTTTCTATAATAAATATAAAGTGAAATTACAATTTGTTTCTTTCCTGTGACCTTTGGCTCTGTTAAAAGACAATGCAACTGGATGGAGCCCTCACTGCGATTATTGCCAGCAGTACCTGTGGCAGAGACAGTACTCTGTGCTCACCACACCCTTTTTCTTCTAGAAAGTCCAAGAAGTTTATATTTCGTAGTCTTCCACTGGGAGAATGGGCAGAAATGAAATCTTGTTTCCTATCCTAGGCAGTTAAAAGCGTAGTGAGGCCAGGTGTGGTGGCTCACACCTGTAATCCCAGCATTTTGGGAGGCCGAGGTGGGGGGATCCCTTGAGGCCAGGAGTTCAAGACCTGACCAAGATGATGAAACCCCATCTCTACTAAAAATACAAAAATCAGCTGGGTGTAGTGATGTGCGCCTGTAGTCCCAGCAACTTGGAGGCTGAGGTAGGAGAAAGGAGAATTTCTTGAACCCAGGAGGCAGAGGTTGCAGTGAGCTGAGATCGTGCCACTGCACTCCAGCTGGGGTGACAGAGGGAGATTCTGTCTCAGAAAGAAAGAGAGAGAGAGAGAGAGAGAGGGAGGGAGGGAGGGAGGGAGGGAGGGAGGGAGGGAGGGAGGAAGGAAGGAAGGAAGGAAGGAAGGAAGGAAGGAAGGAAGGAAGGAAGGAAGGAAGGAAGGGTGAATAGAATTTCTCTGTCTCTCTCTCTCTCTCTCATCTTCCCAAGTGGAACTAGAAACTCTGGTGGCAGAGATACAAGATGGAAGCAGAGCTATCTCGGTCACCCTTGGAAGAGAGTCCCCAAGAAGGGCTCCTCATCTGCATCAAACTGTGAGATGAAAAAGCAATCAAGTTTGTTGTGTTAAAGCACTGAAGTTTTAGGTTTACTTATTACAGTTAGGGAGCTTATACTGTCCTGATGATTATGGGGTATACCTGATGAGAACAACATGAATATATTATAACTTTAGACAGGTAATTATTAAGATTAGAAAATCAAACTCTTAAAATGCATCTCAATAAAAACATTGAGAAATCTTGTTTGTGTAGATGGGAATGAAGACAGCTATGGCAATGTCACTCAATTCCCATTGAGTTATATGCACAAGGTGATCTATAAGAAAAAATTTTTAATAATCTGTCAACTGACAACTGAATCGTGTCTTCTTTAAATTTTATTGAAGGCAAAGATTTAGCAACCACTTGACTTGCAAAGGAATTTTTTTTTACCCAGGGATTCGAGTCACTCATTTTCTTGACATCCTCCCCAGTATTTCAAATTACCATTTTTTTGGAGCTCCAGAGTACTTTATATCCCATTGCAAATCACCATAGCAAGATTTTGTGAAATGGGAGAAAACTGCTGGAAAAGGGAGGTGAGTAAAGATTTCTCAGGCAGTCAATTTTATGAACAAGTTATATGCTATTTGAAAATCCATAAATTAATTCCCTAAAAACTATCTATATCAATATACTCTTTGAAAGTCTCTATGAATGCCCTGGGGGAAAAGATGCTGGTTAGGGAAGAGGGAGAGGAGTCAGGAGCTGCAGTGTCTCCTGACCTAATCCTCCTTTGGCTGCAGACCTTCACCCAAACCCTTGGTTCATCTTTCCCTGCACGTCCTCCTAACTCACATTAGCTCCCAGTAAAAAAGGTCCTGATCAGGATTAAAATCTGTAACACATAAGGAGCTATTTTAAATCAATGAGAAAAGTATGATTACTCTAACAAAAAAGATGAGCAAATGATATGAAAAGGCAATCAACAAGAGAAGAAATACAAATGGTCAATCCCTATAGAAAATCTTAAAACTCACTCAGAAATCATAGATATGCAACTTAAGACAACGAAATACCATTTTGTAAATCAAATTGGAAAGAATACATGAACCTCTAGTGGTGGTTAGGAGGAAAATAAACTGGTTCAACTCTTCCAGGTAGCAATTTGGCAATGCGCATCAAAAGTCTTAAAACGTATAAAATTGAGCTAGCAATCCCAATTTTAAGAATTATTCTAACAAATTATGAATATGGAAAATGCAGATTCAGCCTCAAGTTTTATCACAGTGTTTTGGTCACGGTTCTTTTGGTTGTAAGTATTAAGTTGCAAAGTTTCTTTCATTTGAAATGCCTCTCCTCTACTGTTTTTGCTGGGTCTCTTAGTTAAAATTCTTGATTGATGTAGTCTGATTGCTTGCTGAGTGCCAATAGATTAGCCTCATCCTAGCAGCTGTTTGGGAGAAGAGGTGTCTTATGATGTATATGGTTGCTTCTTCCAGGTACTATATGGGGTTAGAGCTGGGTTCTTCATAATAAACAGGAAATGAAATAAACATGGCATATCTAAAATGATGAAGAACAGAACTAATTTAAAATTCTGACCTAGTATGTGAAGCAAACTCTGACATCATGCAATGAGATAGTCATTAAAAATGTTCTTATGGAAGAACACTGACATCATGCAATGAGATAGTCACTAAAAATGTTCTTATAGAAGACTTCTTAATAACATGGGACTAGACTTGTGATACTTTTCTATTTCTAGAGAAAACACAGAAACACTGCAAAAGAGAGTGTAATTTCATTTAAAAATTCTTATATTTGTAAAGAAACAATATACAGCAAAACTGTAGTAATAGAAATATGTGGATGGTGGGACTACCAGCTATTATTAATTTCTTTTCTTTATGAAATCATTATTTTCTAAATTAATTACAGTTAACATGTATAAGTATTTTGATAAGAAAAACAACATTAAGATTCAGCAAGAATTCTTCAATCTCCAAGAGGACTGAAAAGAAACAAAGTGAATCTCAAATTTTGGATGAACTATTAATAATTAGGTTCTTCTTGGGGATTCAGACAACAGGCTGCAAAACACCTACCCAGCTCCTGGAAGCGCTGAGCACACATAGGCTCTGCTCAGCAGCAACAGCAGGTTCCAATTGCTATAGCCAGGGGAGGAAGAGATGCCACAGAGAGGAGTCCCCACATCTGTTCTTCCTGCTCCTCACTTTCCTCCAGGAATTCTAAAGCCCTTCAGCTATATTTTATGATTTCTATATGAAGACATGTAGTTTAGGGCAAAGAAAATTGGACTCAGAAACAGAGGGTTCAAATCTGTTCTGATACTTTATTAGTTAATCATCATGAAGCCACTAAACCTCTTTGAGTCACAGTAAAATGGAGAAAATAATAGGCAACCTGTTTATTCATATGGTTGTTTCAACACTTTAACGAGACAATATGTGAAAGTACTTGAAAAAATGATACGCATACAAGCACACATACATGTTCTCTCTCTCACACACACCCTCTCTATACACACAAATACACATACACACACATGCACACACACAAAAATACTGTATCTCAAATGTATACATTAAACAACTGGGGAAATACAAATTAGAAACCTAAATCCTTGATTAGACCTTGGCTAAACGTAAATGAAATTATAGATCCTGTGGATTTGATGAGATGCCTCGAGAAGAAAATGTCTTGTTGACGCGAATACTTTGAGAAGTGCCAATTATTATTCTCTCTATAAGATAAAAAGAAAGACTTTCTGCTGGTGCCAGGCCGACTCAGAGTCAGAAGAGAATAAGCAGGATTCAGAGGAGGTTCGATTAAAACTGGAAGAGACAAGAGGGTGCAGAACTTGAGGAAGAGGCCCAACAGGCTGAGTGCTGTGGCCCTGCTGGTGGAAGAGAAGGTACAAGAAGAGACCGCTCTAGTGGATGATCCCTTTCAGATGAAAACAGGTGGTATGGTATCCACCACAGTTTCCTAAAGAAACTAAACAAAAGGCACAAAGATAAAATCAGTGAAGAAGAAAATCCTGGGGACACTGTTTTCTGCAGAAACCAACTGAAGGGATGAGGACGCAGACAAAATAAAGTACGTTGAGACAGAGCTGAAGAAGACGAAAGAGATCATGGAAGATGAGGAACAGGAAGTCAAGCTGAAGAACACAGAGGACTGCCTTTATGAACTTCAAGAAAACATTTGTGTTTCCTCAGCAAAGAAGACAGAGGAGATGCTTTCTAGCCAGATGCTGAGTGGCATACCCAAGGTGGACCTCAGCATCAATGCTAAAATAAAAAATAATATCATTTCCATGGAGTATGCCAAGGCCCATCTGGGAAAGAGCAGCAGAACAAGAAGAAAGACAGTGAGACATCCTTCATGCCTACCAACGTGGCTGTGAGTATGTGCTGCACAACCAATTTTTATCATGAGGAGCTCAACAGCCTCATACACAGAAACAAAGAGCCTTGAAAGCAGGTGACAGGGAGAAGACAGAGCCTGAGTGGTCCTTTCCAAATGGCAAGCATCCTGTTAATGAGAAGGCCCCTGACGACTATCACTATGAGAAGTTCAAGAAGATGAACAGGCGGTACTGAGATGTGTAGAATGGAATGTAAATACCAGTTCTTTCTCCCTCCATCCCTTTCACGGAAAAATGCTTCCTGGATAGAAGCATGCTCATTTGCCATTAGACAGTTCCAAAAAAAAGACTCTCTTACTCCTGCTGCTTACCTGCTGGATTTTTCAAGCACTAAATTCGTAACTTTTTGAAATAAAGCAATGCATAGTATTTCCTATTTAAAAGCAAACTCTATTCTTGTGGGCACTAAATCTTGTTTGTAAATGTATTGGCTTTCTCTTAACATTTGTTCTTGGTCAGGAGCAAGCAACTACGTGTCCATGGTATGCTATTAATAATACCCTTTAGACTGTGCTTTTATCATTATATATGCAATCTTGTCTTCTACTTTCACATATTTGAAATGGATTCAGAAATCCATCCTTCATTGTTTACAGTGGGTCTAGCTGACAGCAGAAAAATACTAGAATATCAGAGGAATACTGGTATATTCTAACTTCTACAAAGTTTTTTTATTAAGAAAGAAAAGGCAAAACTATATATATTTTTTATCACTTTTAGAATTATTAAATACAAAATGAATTAAAAAAATAAAAAATAAAGAATGTTTACTTTCTTCTGAAAATAGGAGCTAAATAGGCCGGGTGTGGTGGCTCACACCTGTAATCCCAGCATTTTGGGAGGCTGAGGCAGGCAGATCACCTGAGGTCAGGAGTTCACGACCAGTCTGGCCAACATGGCAAAACCCCATCTCTACTAAAAATACAAAAATTAGCTGGGCTGGCTGGCTGGTGCCTGTAAACCTAGCTACTTGGGAGACTAAGGCGGGAGGATCGCTTGAACCGGGGAGGCAGAGGTTGCAGTGAGCCGAGATGGTGCCACTGCACTCCAGCCTGGGCAGCAGAGTAAGACTCTGCCTCAAAAGGAGAAAAAAGAAAAAAAAGAAAACAAGAGCAAAATAAACAAGAAACATTGCTGAAAGATAAGCTAGGGGACTAAAGTTCTTAATTAAATTTAAATATTTTACTGTAGTGTTTAGAATATAATAAATTATAGCCCCTTTCTTCCAATGTTTACTGAGCAAGGCAACATGTTCTCTAAGTTATTCAATTTTTTTTTTTTTTGAAGATAGGATCTTGCTCTGTCACTCAGACTAGAGTGCAATGGCGCAATCTCGGCTCACTGCAACCTCTGCCTGCTGGGTTCAAGCGATTCTCTCGCTTCATCCTCCCAAGTAGCTGGGACTATAGGAACCTCCCACCACGCTTGGCTAGTTTTTGTATTTTTAGTAGAGACGGGGTTTCGCTATGTTGGCCAGGCTGGCCTCAAACTCCTGACCTCAAGTGATCCACCCACCTCAGCCTCCCAAAGTGTTGGGATTGCAGGCATGAGCCACTGTGCCCACCCAGTTATTCAAATATTAACAATAAATGTGACCATTAAAAACAAAATCTGAGATTGCCACAAAGCTGGTAAAACATCTGTGATATAGAACATTGTATTTGTTTGCTTCGCTATGTGTAGAATATGTTATAAGAAACTCCCTTTGTTCCCAGCTGAATATGAGCTATCTATTTTGGAAAGGCCACCTATTCCTCAGTCACTAAACTCACCAGCCAAATTAAACTCCCACCATACGTACTGGCTAGGTTCTCTTATTAGTCCAACACCTTGGCTCTAGCTTTCTCTGTATAGACCTCCTGAATCAAAGGATGCTTCTAGCAGATTCAACTTCCAACACAGAGAAGTCTGACTTATTTCACATTATGCCAGGTTACATGTGGGCAGTGGGCAGTAAAAGAAGATAAATTAGATTTTACTATATGTTTTTATGCGTTGTTGAAATATTATTTTATCAATAATTTACTATCTTTGTAATAATAAATACCTTTGTAAGTGCTTTGAATATAGCACACTATAGACACTGTTATTCATATATGAACTGGAGTGAGGGGTTGAGGCTTCACATCTTCCTCCATGCACTGAAGTGAACCAAAAACTATCCTCCAGTTACTTGTCCTGAAGCTGAATCTGTTCACAGATGCATTTCCTTTCTTCTTTCTTTTCTTCTTTCTTTCTTTCTTTCTTTCTTTTCTTTCTTTCTTTCTTTCTTTCTTTCTTTTTCTTTCTTTCTTCTTTTTCCTTTCTTTCTTTTCTTTCTTCTTCTTTTTCTCTTTTTTCTTTCTTTCTTTCTCTTTCTTTCTTTTCTTTCTCGTTTTCTTTCTTTCTTTCTTCTCTTTCTTGTTTCTTTTTTTTTTCTTCTTCCTTTCTTCTTCCTTCCTCCTTCCACCCCCTCCCTTCCCCTCCCCCTCATCCCCCTCCCCCCCTCCCCTCCCCTCCCTCCCCTCTCCCCTCCCCTCCCCTTCCCTTCCTTTCCTTTTTCTTTTTCCATCACTCAAGCTAGAAAGTGGTGGTATAATCATAGTTTAATGCAGTCTTCAGCTCCTGGGCTCAAGTGGTCCTCCCACCTCAGCCTCCCAAATAGCTGGGACCACAGGTGTGCCACCATGACCTGCTAACTATTATTACTATTATTATTATTTTTGTAGTGACAGCGTCTCTCTATGTTGTTCAAGCTGGTCTTGAACTCCTGGGCTCAAGCGATCCTCCTGCCTCAGCCTCCCAAACTGTTGGGATTACAGGCATGAGCCACCAGACTGGATCACAGATGCATTTTCTTGACCTCTATGTTATTGGCTTGCCCATCCATTAATTAAAAAAAAAATTGAATTAATTGCCAGCATTAAAAAGCTCAGGTGATCTTTGCATCAAAATACAATATGGTGGATAAAATGGATTTTTAGTTTGCATACATTCTACACATTGTCACTCCCCGCCCCCAGAGGCTGGGCAACTGAAAGGGACATTTCTAAGCTCGGCAGTCAGATGTGATTTAACTTTAACTTTGACCAACGAGATGCATTCAAGTGAGATTTAAAAGGCAGCCGTCCTGGCTGCTCCTGGTGGTAGGCATGATCAGTTCAAGCCCGCTTTGGGGTTTTTTGTAGCAGCGTTCCTGCTACAAGCTTTGTAAGGGTCAAAAGGTGGATGGTGTCAGCAGCATCTTTACGCTGTTGTTATTTTTGTTGTTAGTGTGGCCCTGGACGGGTGAAGTATGGCTCTGGAACCAGCAGCAGCAGCAGCAGCAGCAGCAACAATATCTTCCCAATTCCTATGTTGTTCCCAGAGCAAACCGTTCAGGGGGAAGCTTATTGATTTCCGGTCCTCTGACTCAGGCAGGGTTAGCAGCTTCCTTCAGGGCCGATTTTTCATTGTTCCCTGTCAGCAAGTCCTGGAGGCCTGGCCTCAACACATTCTAAGCACCTAATTCCCTGTGTTGAAGCCCTTTGCCCTTTATGCTTAAAATAGCTAGAGTGGTTTCTGTTTTCTGTAATAGAACTCTAATACACAGGAAAAATAAGAGACCTAGCAACATCTGGCCCCTATTTCAGTTCTGATAACAATAGGCTGGTTATGAGCAGTCGGCTCTAGGTTGCATAGTCCCTACCACACCTTATTGTAACCCCCAAATGGAGACCACTTGTCAAATGCTGTTTTATCATTGTATTTTTTAGTGTTTGTTTTTAACAGACATCCATTTCTCTTCATTGTTTTACCTTCTTGCACTGTGTAGGGATTTGAGTTTGAAAACTTACTAATACCTACTCAAAGCTTGGTGGAAAACATTTTTTTTTTTTGATTTCTTAAAGAATGTAATTCTTTCATTTTGAACATACTCCAAAATGTCCCCTAATTAAAACCAGAAAACTGGACACCTAAACTGCATTATTTAGGTCCCAGTTAGAACTGTTTTTACTGAACAATGAAACTAGTGTTATTAATCCTAAGTGTGTTGTTGAGGAAACTGTAATGTCACCCCTACAGGGACACAACAAAGAGATTTCTTTCAAGTCAAGTTTTATCTTATAATCACGTAATAGGTCACGTTTGTTTTTTGCATTGGCTATTAGAAAGGTAGGGCCAGAGGCTACTTGAAGGGCTGATTTCTCACATTGTACATGGCTTTATTTAGGCTTTTATGCTGTGTACTAGCCCTACTCCTGACTGAGTCTCATGGTTACTATCCCGTTTTTTTCTTTAGCAGATTTATTCATATTATTAAAAACATTCCATTGTGCTTTTTTCTTTTAGTTTTATAGTTTCAGACCTTACATTTAAGACTTTAACCCATTTTGAGTTGATTTATTTAAATTTAATTTTTATTCCCTATTGACAAATAATTACATATTTATGGGGCAAAATGTGATGTCTTAGTACACCTATACATTGTGGAATAAACAAATTAGACAAATTAACATATCTGTCCCCTCACATACTTATCATTTCTTTGTGGTAAGAACATTTTAAATCCACTTTTAGGAATATTGAAATATACAATACATTATTTTAACTATAGTCACCTTGTGCAATAGATCATCAGAACTTGTCCCTCCATCTAACTGAAACTTTGTACCCTTTGACTAACATTTCCCCTTGCTCTGCCTGCTCCCTTCCCCTCCCCCACCAGCCTCTGGTTCCAGAGAGATCATGCAGTGTTTGTCTTTCCGCGCCTGGCTTATTTCACTTAGCAGAATGTTCTCTGGATTCCGCTATGTTGTCTCAAATGACACATTTTTGTTCTTTTTTTTAAGGCTGCATGTTATTTCACTGGGTATATATAGCATATTTTAAAAAAAGCAATTCATCTGAGGATGGTCACTTACGTTGGTTCCATATCTTGGCTGTTGTGAATACAACTGCAATGAACATGGAAGTACGAACATCTCTTCAACACACAGATTTCATTCTTTTGGATGTATACCCAGAAGTGAGACTGCTGGATCATATGGTAATACTATTTTTAGTTTTTGGAGGAATCTCCATATTGTTTTCCAAAATGACTGTACTACTAATTTACATTCCCACCAACAGTGTGCAAGGGTTCCCTTTTCTCCACATCTTTGCCAATACTTATATCTCATCTTTTTGATAATAGTCACTCTACCAGGTGTGCGGTTTTTATTGTACTATGTTTAATATCCATATTAAATCTTCTTGTAACAAGATGGAGAGTGAATATTTTAATGAACTGCCTTCAATTCCCCTGCTCTACTCCTTTGATTATTTCTAATACACATCTGTTCCTTAGTTCTCTCTGTGCTCAAGTATGCATTTCCTTCAGTGTCTTAACAGACCAAGGCTATTCATGGGTGTGTTTGGGGTTTTGCAATCTAACAAATATTCTAAAGATATGGTCAAGTCAAAGAGTGAGAAACTTTTAGCAAAAATCAATTTGTTTGGTGATTATTGCTAAGAATTGCAGGAGCTACAGATTTCTGTGTAAATCAAATGGAAGACTCAGTTTTTTGGGGAAGCAAATAATTATACTTCTTTTGATGACATAAGACTGAGAAATATCCAACATCTGATCTCAAGCTAACTTGATTTTTCCTTTTTTTAATTAAATATTTTATTTTGAGATATTTATATTTCACGTGCTATTGTAAGAATAATACAAGACCTCCTGTATACCTTTTACCCAGTTTCCCCTAAGGAAATATCTTACAAAACTAGAACAACATCACAGCTAAGATATTTATAGAGATACAGTCAAGACACAGAATATGCTCATTGTCACAAGAATCCCTCATGTTGCTCTTTTATAGCTATATCCCCTTCCCCACCAACCCCACCCCCTCTTCAATCCCTGGCAACCACTGATATTTCCTTCATGCGTATACTTTTTAAATTTCAAGAATGAGCCAATCTCTGTGGCTGGCCTAAATGTTCTTCATCAGTAAATATACTACACTTACCAGCACCCTTCCCTCACGTTGATCCATTATTTGCTCTTCTCTAACCTACTGTATGCCTAAGAAGGCTGACTTTTGAGGATCACATGACCCAGGCTCCCTGTTCTCTGGCTTCCAATTGGGTTCAGCTGTTGGAGGAACTTGCAGAAAATGGAGGGAGTGGGAGAAGAGAGATTAAGAGTATTCATCCCTCTGTGCACCTCTCCACTCCAATTCCTTATCATGATTAGGGCACTGGCTATATTAGCTGTGTTGGAAGATTGCAGCTCCAGTTAGGTGGTCCTACTTCCATGACTTGAGGTTCTCTGTAGATTCTGGTAACTTGCCTTTTAGGCCTAAGAGTGACAGCTCTCCACTCTTGTTAGTTCCTGCAGTACCTCATCATGTTGAAAGGTGACAACATGCTAGCAGCCCTACCTCTGGGCACCTCCTCTGCCTTGGCGTCCACTCTGGTGGCGCTTGGGAGCCCTTCAGCCTGCCAGGGCACTGTGGGAGCCCCTCTCTGGGCTGGCCGAGGCTGGAGGCGGCTCCCTCTGCTTGCCGGGAGGTGTGGAGGGAGAGGGGCGAATGGGAACCGGGGCTGGGTGCGGGGCTCACAGGCCAGGGTGAGTTCCGGCGGGCGCCCGCGCGGGCTCCTGGGGCCCTGCACTCGGAGCAGCAGGCTGGTGCCGAGTGGCTTAGCACCTGGGCCAGCAGCTGCGGTGGGTGTGCCGGGTCCCCTAGCAGTGCTGGCCTGCTGGCGCTGTGGCTCAAGTTCTCGCCGGGCCTCAGTTGCCTCCCCGCAGGGCAGGGTTGGGGACCTGCAGCGTGCCACGCCCGAACCCCCGCCCCCCCCACCGCAGTGGGCTCCCTCGCCGCCCCAGCCTCCCCAACTAGGACGGCCCCCTGCTCCGCAGTGATTGGTCCCATCAACCGCCCGCAGGCTGAGGAGTGCCAGCGCATGGCAGGGGACTGGCAGGCAGCGTGGCCTGCAGCCCTGCTGTGGGATATAATAGGTGAAGCCAGATGAGCTCCTGAGTCTAGTAGGGACTTGGAGAACCTTTATGTCTAGCTAAGGGATTATAAATGCACCAATCAGCACTCCGTGTCTAGCTCAAGGTTTGTAAATACACCAATCAGTACTCTGTATCTAGCTAACCTAGTGGGGACTTGGAGAACTTTTATGTCTAGCTAAAGGATTGTAAACGCACCAATCAACACTCTGTGTTTAGTTAAAGGATTGTAAATACACCAACCAGCACTCTGTGTCTAGCTCAGGGATTGTAAATGCACCAATCAGCACTCTGTCAAAAACAGACCAATCAGCGCTCTGTAAAATAGACCAATTAGCTCTCTGTAAAATGGACCAATCAGTAGGATGTGGATGGGGCCAGATAAGGGAATAAAAGCAGGCTTGTGTCAGGCACTGTTCTAGCCTAGGCCATCAAAGACACTTGCTTCCTGTTCTCGAAGATAGGGAGAGACAGAGATAATTTGAAAAGAGGGAAGAAGAATAGAAGGAGAGAAGGAAGTGGGAGGGAGAGATAAGGAGGAAGATGAGAAGAAATACTAGAGAGGAGAGATTGCTTCAGATGAGAAAAGGGACAGAAACCTTGGTCAAGTGAGTTGCCTGCTGTCAAGGAGTGAAGCTATCTTGGAAAATGAATTTATTAGGCACCACCTTGATGAACTGAAAATTAGGAGGGACAAAGGAATCCAATAATAATTGAGATTGCATTCCTCGATCTAGAACAATTCTTTGATCTACAAAAAAAGTTTCCTGATCTAGGCAAGAGTAATATTGGCCGGGCGCGGTGGCTCACGCCTGTAATCCCAGCACTTTGGGAGGCCGAGGCGGGCGGATCACAAGGTCAGGAGATCGAGACCATGGTGAAACCCCGTCTCTACTAAAAATACAAAAAATTAGCCGGGCGTGGTGGCGGGCGCCTGTAGTCCCAGCTACTCGGGAGGCTGAGGCAGGAGAATGGCGTGAACTCGGGAGGCGGAGCTTGCAGTGAGCCGAGATCGCGCCACTGCACTCCAGCCTGGGCGACAGAGCGAGACTCCGCCTCAAAAAAAAAAAAAAAAAAGAGTAATATTTAATTAGGTTCAAAGGAAAATGAAGAATTATGGAATATTGTTCACAACAGATTTGTGGACTATGGTTCACACTACCTACTTAATGATTTGATGATTCCAGCCTTAATGCTGAGATTTTCAGGATCCAAGAATGTACTGTTTTTTTTTTTTTTTTTTTTTTTTTTTTTTTTTTTTTTTTTTTGAGACGGAGTCTCGCTCTGTCACCCGGGCTGGAGTGCAGTGGCCGGTTCTCAGCTCACTGCAAGCTCCGCCTCCCAGGTTTATGCCATTCTCCTGCCTCAGCCTTCGAGTAGCTGGGACTACAGGCGCCCGCCACCTCGCCCGGCTAGTTTTTTGTATTTTTTAGTAGAGACGGGGTTTCACCGTGTTAGCCAGGATGGTCTCGATCTCCTGACCTCGTGATCCGCCCGTCTCGGCCTCCCAAAGTGCTGGGATTACAGGCTTGAGCCACCGAGCCCGGCCTGGAATGTACTGTTTTGTAGTTTAAAAGGTTCTTGCTCTATCTTCAATAAATAATTTGTCATTGTCATTTCATGTCAATTTATGGATTATCACCAAAGTTTAATAAGCACTACACATTGGCTTGGGCTAATCATTTTGCATGCTTTATTTCAATAATCTTAACCCTGTGAAATATATATTTTCCTGATTTTGCAGATAAGAACTCTTAAGTGCTGAGAGCTTAAATAACTTACCTAAGGACACACAATTCATATGTGGAAGGTATGGAATTCAGCTCTATCTTTTAATGACTATGCCATATTACCTTTTGATGAGGCATATTTTATTCAATCATCTTGACCGTTCTTCCCTACAGGGGAAGGAGGTAGCTCCTACACATCCTTTGCATCCCTGATCAAGAGTCATATACTTAAAGAGCTATCCTCACGTTCCTGTCCAGGTATACTCTAAATAAAAGTTATCATAGCACTGTGCATTCCTCCTTTGTAACACTTACCACCATCGAAATTTTATTTGCTTGTGTGATTATTTTGTCTCCCTTCTCTCCTCTAGACTGTAAGCCACATGAGAGAGGCCATGTCTCATTTTGTTCCGTTACATCTCCAGCACTTAACACAGTGCCTGACACATAACGAGTGCTCAATAAATGTTTGTTAATTGATTAAATGAATCCTTTGTCTTTATTTCATAGAATTAAAAATTCTTAGAGTCAGAAGTAATCCGAGCTGCTCACTATCCCACTCACCCTTTAGAGGTCCTTTGCCACCATTCTAACAAACTGGTCAACCAACTGATCTTGAACACTCCAGTTTTGTATCTGTCTGACTGCTAGTGGCAGTCACGGTTCAGGGAAGTATAGTAATGAGCTCCAGTGCTCTCCCTTACCCTACAACTCATGAAAGACTTCACCCAAGTTTTGTCTTCTTTAGACTGCGTGTGCCCAGTGCTTTAGACTACTCTCCTATGATCATCCTGTCTGTATTCTTCTGAATGTGTGTTCCTCATGTTTGGTATTCAAGGGAAATATCTCAACATTAGATATGGTCTGACCAGATTTATTATATTCTGAACCGACATTCTGCTAATTTAATCTCACCACTAATTTATACAGGGTTTGCAATTTCAACTTCCATTTAAAATATGTGTAATGGAGGTAGTTTGATCACTGTCCAGTGTTTCCTAAGTACCTGTGCTGTGCCTCTCTCTTCCACACCACCCTGTTCCCTTTGACACACTAGAAGCCAGGAATTCTCATTCACCATATTTAAGGGACTGGCAAGAGGCTTAAGGGTATCCTGGACAATTGAGAAATGTGGGATATTCATATGGGGCAGTATAGATGGAGTTCAAAAAAGTCTTGGGACACAGGTGAATGTTCTTAGGCTGAAAAAACCACAGGTGGCATAAGAACACCCATTAATAGAAGAGATAGCAAAATAGCCCCTCCCCCCATGCTGTGTGTAGTGCTCTTTCAAGCTATAATTAGTTATCTCAGCTTCTCGTGAAAGCTCCTATGTAGCTCCTACACATCCTTTGGATCCCTGATCAAGAGTGATGTCCTTAGAGAGGCATTCTCATATCCATCCTGCTACCGAATTTCAACAGTTCTGCATGGTCTTCTGATGTTGACCATCTTCACCTCCACCAAACCTCTTCCCTGAGTGACTCCAGGTCAGGTTTTCCTCTCCCCTGTCCCTGACTCCAGGTGCTGTTCTGTCTCTATATCTGCCAGCTCTCCTTGAGGGGAGGCTGAGGTCTTGGTCCTTCATCTAATCTCTTTCTATTTCTATGTCATGATCTCTGGAGTCCCTCAAGATGGTGCTTTGGTTCTCAAAAGCATGCTTCAGAGTCACAAAGCCAAACATGTACTATTTATTCCCTTTTATTCTCAATGTAACCATTCTACTTTCCTTAAGACAATGTGGTCACATAAAAGGAAGCTGGGAAAGAAAAACCCAAAATTAATTTTTGAAAATATTGTATTGTTGGCCAGGCATGGTGGCTCATGCCTGTAATCCCAGCACTTTGGTAGGCTGAGGCAGGTGGATCACCTGAGGTCAGGAGTTCAAGACCAGCCTGGCCAACAAGGTGAAACCCTGTCTTTACTAAAAATACAAAAATTAGCCGGGCGTGGTGGTGCATGCCTGTAATCCCAGCTACTGAGGAGGCTGAGGCAGGAGAACTGCTTGAACCCGGGAGGCAGAGGTTGCAGTGAGCTGAGATTGTGCCATTGCACTCCAGCCTGGGCAATAGGAGGGAGACTCCCTCTCAAAAAAAAGAGAAAGAAAGAAGAAAGAAAGGGAGAGAGAGAGAAAGGAAGGAAGGAAGGAAGGAAGGAAGGAAGGAAGGAAGGAAGGAAGGAAGGAAGGAAGGAAGGAAGGAAGGAAGGAAGGAAATATTGTATTGTTACAATCGTGTTGCTGCTAAGCTATATCTGTATTTGTACCATGAATTCTTTTGGCTTCAATAACATGATCTGAACACTTTTGAATGGAGGTTTTTTGGTGTTGATGAGATTATTTTGTCTAAAGGAAATTCCCATTTTAATATTCAATGGAATTGCCTAATATAAGATATATTCTTTCATTAAAAATGCTCATTTATTCAAGAACCATTTATTAAGTGACTACTAAATGCCAGAATGTTTGCTTTTCTAATTTCCTTATTTAAAGAGCATGTGCCTGGGAATTATCAGAATTGATACACTCTGATAATGAACAAGCTAGTCTTTGTTCTAATGGGCTAACTTCTAGTACAATTTTTTTGTTTTGTTTGTTTTTTTTTTTTTTAGAAAAAAATTGCTGGAGTGCAATGACGTGATCTCAGCTCACTACAACCCCTGCTTCCCAGGTTCAAGCAATTCTCCTGTCTCAGCCTCCCGAGCAGCTGGGACTACAGGTGCACACCACCACACCCATCTAATGTTTTGTATTTTAGTAGAGACAGGATTTCATCATGTTTCCCAGGCTGGTCTTGAACTCTTGAGCTCAGGCAATTCATCTGTCTTTGCTTTCCAAAGTGTTAGGATTACAGGCATGAGCCACTGTGCCTGGCCTAGTGCAATTTTAGTATGGATATATTCATGTATTCATTCAACATGTTTTCCGAGCCCCAGATTAACCTTTAGCACTCAGTGTAGGAAAGACATGGCACCTGTACTCAACTGTAGTGGACAAAATAGATAAATAAGACAATGATTACTTTAAAGAGTCTTTAAGGTTATTTGATGCAGACAAGGAAGGTCCTTGAGTCAGGGAGGACTTCTCAGAGGATGTGAGCCTTGGACTTTAATTGGGGGGATGAGAGGAAGTTCACCAAGTGAGGAAATATGGGCTAGAGGCTTCAGAACTTGCAAAACACAGAGGCAAGAGAAAGAAGAGTACGTTTGGAGAACGACAACCTGTAGACCAAGCGGAATGACTTTTGTCCAAATATAGTTCATCATGCAAGAAAGAACTTAAGTTCTCTGAATCCCTGTGTTTCTTGTTTTTTTTTTTTTTTTTTTTTTTTTTTTTTTTGTTGTTGTTGTTGTTGTTGTTGTTGGGTTTTTTTGTTTCTTGTTTTTTGTTTTGAGACTGAGTCTCGCTCTGTTGCCCAGGCTGGAGTACAGTGGCTCGATCTTGGCTCACTGTAAGCTCCACCTCCTGGGTTCACGCCATTCTCCTGCCTCAGCCTCTCGAGTAGCTGGGACTGCAGGCGCCCGCCACTTCTCCTAGCTAATTTTTTTTTTTTTTTTTTTTTTTTTTGCATTTTAGTAGAGACGGGGTTTCACCGTGTTAGCCAGGATGGTCTCCATCTCCTGACCTCGTGATCCCCCCGTCTTGGCCTCTCAAAGTGCTGGGATTACAGGCAGTGAGCCACCGCGCCCGGCCTCCTGTGTTTCTTCTTTCTTGACAAGAATAAAAACTTGACAGCCTAAGTTGAAGCCATCCACATGCTTGCTGGTATGAATGAACTGTATCATGCTGAGAGACACTGGTGCCTCAGAGATGCTTCAGCGCACGAGAAAGCAGAGAAGTGTCGGGGTTGGCTCCAGAAGTAAGATTGCTTGGGAATCTGTTTTTTTTTTTTTTTTTTTTTTTCCTAAAATATTATGGTATGTCCTGCTGTGGGACCTCTAGTTCAATTCTGCAGTTTTTTGTGACACAATTTACCCATATCTCTAGGGTATATCAGCTACAAATCCTGGGAAAAATCCATACCAGGCTTTGGTAGATATCGCTTACTATCAAGCATGACTTCAACTTTTCCTCTACCACGTGTTCTTGGGTTAATAAGAGGAAAATGCTTTTGAAAGGTGAATATTTATGGAAGACAGTTTGGAAAAACAATTTTCTTCAATGTAAATGGTTGATGGAGTTTTTATTTATTCAATCTATAAGTGCCCTGGGATGCTCCTTAGTACCGCAAATGAAGTTCTTTTTTTTTTTTTTTTTTTTTTTTTTTTTATTATACTTTAAGTTCTAGGGTACATGTGCATAACGTGCAGGTTTGTTACATATGTATACTTATGCCATGTTGGTGTGCTGCACCCATCAACTCGTCAGCACCCATCAATTCATCATTTATATCATGTATAACTCCCCAATGCAATCCCTCCCTCCTCCCCCCTTCCCCCTCCCCATGATAGGCCCCAGCGCGTGATGTTCCCCAAATCATTTGATTCTTTGTGACTGACCCTTCTTACCTGCTTCAGTCTAAACAGAAAGGTACCACATTGGGTTCTAATCACTTGGCTGAATTAAGATCAATGCTATGACTTCAGCTCAAGATCCCTAATAACAGCCTCCTCCTTTACACCTCAGCACTCAGAGGATGACAAGTAGATAAAGAACCAATGTATGTATTACGTCAATTATGCTCACAATTGTTTAAGGAAGAATTGCCAATTTTATAAATGGAAATGCAAGTAAAAGGATATAATTAACCTTTTAACTGATAGGTCTACTTGTTTCAAAGGTCATCACAAACTTTTGCTATATCTTGGTCTTGAAAATAGCCCTTTTATTGGACTGGAAAAAATGTTTTAAAGTTTTGAAATGTGCAAACCTTGTATAATAAAGTTGGTATAGTTGAACCTCGGAAAATTAAACGCATGAGTACAATTGCACTTTCTGTTTCAAATGCTTCACTCATTTTCTGAAAATTTCAATGAGAAACTAATATCAGATCCTAAATTAACCTGCTAGGAGGAATCTGGACAACTTATTTTCAGAGCGCATTTTTTTCTTTTCAGAATTCATCTTAGCTTCTTGCTCGTAGCTTAGACTTTGAAGCTCACTTCTTCAGATGCATTTTGTCAGGAGAAGATTAGGCTTGGCTTTATGAACTGTCATGGAATAAGAGATGGCCAGAGGGTCTTAATTTACATAGGAAAGTGAAAGGAACAGGCATTGAATAAAATTCTGTTATCATTTTGACAATTAATAGTTTCTTGGGGTATTAGGAATATTATGAATGACTTAACAGATTACTTTGGTTTAGTCAAAATTTACTCACAAAATGATAACTGAGGAGAGATTTCCTTCTGCCTCTGAAACACGTAATGAAATGAAGAATTTGGGGAATTTCTTCTTTATCTCCATCTTGTTTAGTGCCTCTGAAAACTGGGGTGATGAAGCAGTGATTCAGGAACAATGACCAATTACACTATGCCAACTGGAGATTTTATTCTGGCTAGAAAAGTTTTAAAAATAATTCCCTTGTGGGCATTTAGTGCTATAAAATTCCATCTACACAGTGCTTTAAATGTGTCCCAGAGATTCTGGTATGTTGTATCTTTGTTCTCATTGGTTTCAAAGAACATCTTTATTTCTGCCTTCATTTTGTTATGAACCCAGTAGTCATTCAGGAGCAGTTTGTTCAGTTTCCATGTAGTTGTGCGGTTTTGAGTGAGTTTCTTAATCCTGAGTTCTAGTTTGATTGCACTTTGGTCTGAGAGACAGTTGATTATAAATTCCATTCTTTTACATTTGCTGAGGAGTGCTTTACTTCCACTATGTCATCAATAAATGTAATCCTTCATATAAACAGAACCAATGATGAAAACCACATGATTATCTCAATAGATGCAGAGAAGGCCTTTGACAAAATTCAACAACCTTTCACGCTAAAAACTCTCAATAAATTCGGTATTGATGGAACGTAACTCAAAATAATAAGAGCTATTTATGACAAATCCACAGCCAATATCATACTGAACGGGCAAAAACTGAAAACATTCCCTTTCAAAACTGGCACAAAACAGGGATGCCCTTTCTCACCACTCCTATTCAACACAGTGTTGGAAGTTCTGGCCAGGGCAATCAGGCAAGAGAAAGAAATAAAGGGTATTCAATTAGGAAAAGAGGAAGTCAAATTGTCCCTGAAGGCAGATGACATGACTGTATATTTAGAAAACCCCGTCGTCTCAGCCCAAAATCTCCTTAAGCTGATAAACACTTCAGCAAAGTCTCAAGATACAAAATCAATGTGCAAAAATTGCAAGCATTCTTATACACCAATAACAGAGAAACGGAGAGCCCAATCATGGGTGAACTTATCACAATTGCTTCAAATAGAATAAAATACCTAGGAATCCACCTTATAAGGGATGTAAAGGACTTCTTCAAGGAGAACTACAAACCACTGTTCAATGAAATAAAAGAGGACACAAACAAATGGAAGAACATACCATGCTCATGGATACGAAGAGTCAATATTGTGAAAATGGCCATTCTGCCCAAGGTTATTTATAGATTCAATGCCATCCCCATTAAACTACCAATGACTTTCTTCACAGAATTGGAAAAAACTGCTTTAAAGTTCATATGGAACCAAAAAAGAGCCCACATTGCCAAGACAATCCTAAGCCAAAAGAACAAAGCTGGAGGCATCACACTACCTGACTTCAAACTATACTACAAGGCTACAGTCACCAAAACAGCATGGCACTGGTACCAAAACAGAGATATAGACCAATGGAACAGAACAGAGTCCTCAGAAATAATAGCATGCATCTACAACCATCTGCTCTTTGACAAACCTGACAAAAACAAGAAATGGGGAAAGGATACCCTATTTAATAAATGGTGCTGGGAAAACTGGCTAGCTATAAGTAGAAAGCTGAAACTGGATCCTTTCCTTACTCCATATATGAAAACTAATTCAAGATGGATTAGAGACTTAAATGTTACATCTAAAACCATAAAAACCCTAGAAGAAAACCTAAGTAACACCATTCAGGACATAGGCATGGGCAAGGACTTCATGTCTAAAACACAAAAAGCAACAGCAACAAAAGCCAAACTTGATAAATGGAATCTAATTAAACTAAAGAGCTTTTGCACAGCAAAAGAAACTACCATCAGCATGAACAGGCAACCTACAGAATGGGAGAACATTTTTGCAATCTACTCATCTGACAAAGGGCTAATATCCAGAACCTACAAAGAACTCAAACAAATTTACAAGAAAAAAACAAACAACCCCATCAAAAAGTGGGCAAAGGATATAAACAGACACTTATCAAAAGAAGACATTTATGCAGCCAACAGACACATGAAAAAATGCTCATCATCACTTGCCATCAGAGAAATGCAAATCAAACCACAATGAGATACCATCTCACACCAATTAGAATGATGATCATTAAAAAGTCAGGAAACAACAGATGCTGGAGAGGATGTGGAGAAATAGGAACACTTTTACACTGTTGGTGGGACTGTAAACTAGTTCAACCATTGTGGAAGGCAGTGTGGCGATTCCTCAAGGATCTAGAACTAGAAATACCATTTGACCCAGCCATCCCATTACTGGATATATACTCAAGGGATTATAAATCATGCTGCTATAAAGACACATGCACACGTATGTTTATTATGGCGGCACTATTTACAATAGCAAAGACTTGGAACAAACCCAAGTGTCCATCAATGACAGACTTGATTAAGAAAATGTGGCACATATACACCACGGAATACTATGCAGCCATAAAAAAGGATGAGTTCATGTCCTTTGTAGGGACATAGATGCAGCTGGAAACCATCATTCTCAGCAAACTATTGCAAGAACAGATAACCAAACAACGCATGTTCTCACTCATAGGTGGGAATTGAACAACGAGAACACTTGGACACAGGAAGGGGAACATCACACACCGGGGCCTGTTGTGGGGTGTGGGAAGGGAGGAGGGATAGCATTAGGGGATATACCTAATGTAAATGACGAGTTAATGGGTGCAGCACAAGAACGTGGCACATGTATACATATGTAACAAACCTGCACATTGTGCACATATACCCTAGAACATAAAGTATAATAAAAAAATAAAAAATAAAAATAATTCCCTTTTCATTACTACAAGTAAGTAAACTCTCTCAAACTCGTGTATTTTTCATTGTCAGAATGGATTTATTTCCCAGTTAGAACTTTCAGGAAATTCGTCAAGATTCTGCAATACCCCAACCTATACCCCAGGGTACCTCAAAAATGTAGATTTGTATTGGGGTAGGTACAATGATCATCAGCTACATTTTACAGATGAGTAAATTGAGAGCAAGCTTTGGAGCTTGGACTTCAATCCAGATCAGTCTTCATTCAAAGAACATGCTAGTAACCACTACACTATTCTGACTCATATTGCTTGAAGTCTGCCCAATCGCTCTTATTACTCTTTCCCTCATGGTGCCTTTTTCTCATGTAAACTATTTGCATGAGAAAATAGAATATAAGGAAAAGAAGAAAAAGGTCAATGAGGATTAAGAAGGCCACTACATAGCCTTGAAAATCTAAGAAAATTATAAGACAAATTACAAGAAAAATGGACATATACATGATTGTGATCCAACATTTAAAAGTATATATAAAAAACAACAGATCACATAGAAAATATGTAGGACCCAGTATACAGAAAATATGCTGTCTTTTTACATATTTACCATGTATTACATTATAAAGGAAAATAAAAGTTTAAATATAAGTTCTTTTTTTTTTATTATTATACTTTAAGTTCTAGGGTACATGTGCATAACATGCAGGTTTGTTACATATGTATACTTGTGCCATGTTGGTGTGCTGCACCCATCAACTCATCAGCACCCATCAATTCATCATTTATATCATGTATAACTCCCCAATGCAATCCCTCCCTCCTCCCCCCTCCCCATGATAGGCCCCAGTGTGTGATGTTCCCCTTCCCGAGTCCAAGTGATCTCATTGTTCAGTTCCCACCTATGAGTGAGAACATGCGGTGTTTGGTTTTCTCTTCTTGTGATAGTTTGCTAAGAATGATGGTTTCCAGCTGCATCCATGTCTCTACAAAGGACGCAAACTCATCCTTTTTTATAGCTGCATAATATTCCATGGTGTATATGTGCCACATTTTCTTAATCCAGTCTGTCACAGATGGACATTTGGGTTGATTCCAAGTCTTTGCTATTGTGAATAGTGCCGCAGTAAACATACGTGTGCATGTGTCTTTATAGCAGCATGATTTATAATCCTTTGGGTATATACCCAGTAGTGGGATGGCTGGGTCATATGGTACATCTAGATCTAGATCCTTGAGGAATCGCCATACTGTTTCTCATAATGGTGGAACTAGTTTAAAATCCCACCAGCAGTGTAAAAGTGTTCCTATTTCTCCACATCCTCTCCAGCACCTGTTGTTTCCTGACTTTTTAATGATTGCCACTCTAACTGGTGTGAGATGGTATCTCATTGTGGTTTTGATTTGCATCTCTCTGATGGTCAGTGATGATGAACATTTTTTCATGTGTCTGTTGGCTGTATGAATGTCTTCTTTTGAGAAATGTCTGTTCATATCCTTTGCCCACTTTTTGATGGGGTTGTTTGTTTTTTTCTTGTATATTTGTTTGAGTTCTTTGTAGATTCTGGATATTAGCCCTTTGTCAGATGAGTAGGTTGCAAAAATTTTCTCCCATTCTGTAGGTGGCCTGTTCACTCTGATGGTAGTTTCTTTTGCTGTGCAAAAGCTCTTTAGTTTAATTAGATCCCATTTGTCAATTTTGGCTTTTGCTGCCGTTGCTTTTGGTGTTTTAGACATGAAGTCCTTGCCCATGCCTATGTCCTGAATGGTACTACCTAGATTTTCTTCTAGGGTTTTTATGGTATTAGGTCTAACATTTAAGTCTCTAATCCATCTTGAATTAATCTTCGTATAAGGGGTAAGGAAAGGATCCAGTTTCAGCTTTCTACTTATGGCTAGCCAATTTTCCCAGCACCATTTATTAAATAGGGAATCCTTTCCCCATTTCTTGTTTCTCTCAGGTTTGTCAAAGATCAGATGGCTGTAGATGTGTGGTATTATTTCTGAGGACTCTGTTCTGTTCCATTGGTCTATATCTCTGTTTTGGTACCAGTACCATGCTGTTTTGGTGACTGTAGCCTTGTAGTATAGTTTGAAGTCAGGTAGCGTGACGCCTCCAGCTTTGTCCTTTTGACTTAGGATTGTCTTGGCAATGCGGGCTCTTTTTTGGTTCCATATGAACTTTAAAGCAGTTTTTTCCAATTCTGTGAAGAAACTCATTGGTAGCTTGATGGGGATGGCATTGAATCTATAAATAACCTTGGGCAGTATGGCCATTTTCACAATATTGATTCTTCCTATCCATGAGCATGGTATGTTCTTCCATTTGTTTGTGTCCTCTTTGATTTCACTGAGCAGTGGTTTGTAGTTCTCCTTGAAGAGGTCCTTTACATCCCTTGTAAGCTGGATTCCTAGGTATTTTATTCTCTTTGAAGCAATTGTGAATGGAAGTTCATTCCTGATTTGGCTCTCTGCTTGTCTGTTACTGGTGTATAAGAATGCTTGTGATTTTTGCACATTAATTTTGTATCCTGAGACTTTGCTGAAGTTGCTTATCAGCTTAAGGAGATTTTGGGCTGAGACGATGGGGTTTTCTAAATATACAATCATGTCATCTGCAAACAGGGACAATTTGACTTCTTCTTTTCCTAACTGGATACCCTTGATTTCTTTCTCTTGCCTGATTGCCCTAGCCAGAACTTCCAACACTATGTTGAATAGGAGTGGTGAGAGAGGGCATCCCTGTCTTGTGCCAGTTTTCAAAGGGAATTTTTCCAGTTTTTGCCCATTCAGTATGATATTGGCTGTGGGTTTGTCATAAATAGCTCTTATTATTTTGAGGTACGTTCCATCAATACCGAATTTATTGAGCGTTTTTAGCATGAAGGGCTGTTGAATTTTGTCAAAAGCCTTTTCTGCATCTATTGAGACAATCATGTGGTTCTTGTCTTTGGTTCTGTTTATATGCTGGATTACGTTTATTGATTTGCGAATGTTGAACCAGCCTTGCATCCCAGGGATGAAGCCCACTTGATCATGGTGGATAAGCTTTTTGATGTGCTGCTGAATCCGGTTTGCCAGTATTTTATTGAGAATTTTTGCATCAATGTTCATCAGGGATATTGGTCTAAAATTCTCTTTTTTTGTTGTATCTCTGCCAGGCTTTGGTATCAGGATGATGTTGGCCTCATAAAATGAGTTAGGGAGGATTCCCTCTTTTTCTATTGATTGGAATAGTTTCAGAAGGAATGGTACCAGCTCCTCCTTGTACCTCTGGTAGAATTCAGCTGTGAATCCATCTGGTCCTGGACTTTTTTTGGTGGGTAGGCTATTAATTGTTGCCTCAATTTCAGAGCCTGCTATTGGTCTATTCAGGGATTCAACTTCTTCCTGGTTTAGCCTTGGGAGAGTGTAAGTGTCCAAGAAATTATCCATTTCTTCTAGATTTTCTAGTTGATTTGCGTAGAGGCGTTTATAGTATTCTCTGATGGTAGTTTGTATTTCGGTGGGGTCAGTGGTGATATCCCCTTTATCATTTTTTATTGCATCTATTTGATTCCTCTCTCTTTTCTTCTTTATTAGCCTTGCTAGCGGTCTGTCAATTTTGTTGATCTTTTCAAAAAACCAACTCCTGGATTCATTGATTTTTTGGAGGGTTTTTTGTGTCTCTATCTCCTTCAGTTCTGCTCTGATCTTAGTTATTTCTTGCCTTCTGCTAGCTTTTGAATGTGTTTGCTCTTGCCTCTCTAGTTCTTTTAATTGTGATGTTAGAGTGTCAATTTTAGATCTTTCCTGCTTTCTCTTGTGGGCATTTAGTGCTATAAATTTCCCTCTACACACTGCTTTAAATGTGTCCCAGAGATTCTGGTATGTTGTATCTTTGTTCTCATTGGTTTCAAAGAACATCTTTATTTCTGCTTTCATTTCGTTATGTACCCAGTAGTCATTCAGGAGCAGGTTGTTCAGTTTCCATGTAGTTGAGCGGTTTTGATTGAGTTTCTTAGTGCTGAGTTCTACTTTGATTGCACTGTGGTCTGAGAGACAGTTTGTTATAATTTCTGTTCTTTTACATTTGCTAAGGAGTGCTTTACTTCCAATTATGTGGTCAATTTTGGAATAAGTGCGATGTGGTGCTGAGAAGAATGTATATTCTGTTGATTTGGGGTGGAGAGTTCTGTAGATGTCTATTTGGTCCGCTTGGTGCAGAGTTGAGTTCAATTCCTGGATATCCTTTTTAACTTTCTGTCTCATTGATCTGTCCAATATTGACAGTGGAGTGTTGACATCTCCCATTATTATTGTATGGGAGTCTAAGTCTCTTTGTAAGTCTCTAAGGACTTGCTTTATGAATTTGGGTGCTCCTGTATTGGGTGCATATATATTTAGGATAGTTAGCTCTTCCTGTTGAATTGATCCCTTTACCATTATGTAAAGGCCTTCTTTGTCTCTTTTGATCTTTGATGGTTTAAAGTCTGTTTTATCAGAGACTAGGATTGCAACCCCTGCTTTTTTTTGTTCTCCATTTGCTGGGTAGATCTTCCTCCATCCCTTTATTTTGAGCCTATGTATGTCTCTGCATGTGAGATGGGTCTCCTGAATACAGCAGACTGATGGGTCTTGACTCTTTATCCAATTTGCCAGTCTGTGTCTTTTAATTGGAGCATTTAGTCCATTTACATTTAAGGTTAATATTGTTATGTGTGAACTTGATCCTGTCATTATGATATTAACTGGTTATTTTGCTCATTAGTTGATGCAGTTTCTTCCTAGCCTCGATGGTCTTTACATTTTGGCATGTTTTTGCAATGGCTGGTACCGGTTGTTCCTTTCCATGTTTAGGGCTTCCTTCAGGGTCTCTTGTAAGGCAGGCCTGGTGGTGACAAAATCTCTAAGCATTTGCTTATCTGTAAAGGATTTTATTTCTCCTTCACTTATGAAACTTAGTTTGGCTGGATATGAAATTCTGGGTTGAAGATTCTTTTCTTTAAGAATGTTGAATATTGGCCCCCACTCTCTTCTGTCTTGGAGAGTTTCTGCCGAGAGATCTGCTGTTAGTCTGATGGGCTTCCCTTTGTGGGTAACCCGACCTTTCTCTCTGGCTGCCCTTAAGATTTTTTCCTTCATTTCAACTTTGGTGAATCTGCCAATTATGTGTCTTGGAGTTGCTCTTCTGGAGGAGTATCTTTGTGGCGTTCTCTGTATTTCCTGAATTTGAATGTTGGCCTGCCCTACTAGGTTGGGGAAGTTCTCCTGGATGATATCCTGAAGAGTGTTTTCCAACTTGGTTCCATTTTCCCCCTCACTTTCAGGCACTCCAATCAGACGTAGATTTGGTCTTTTTCCATAATCCCATACTTCTTGCAGGCTTTGTTCATTTCTTTTTCTTCTTTTTTCTTTTGGTTTCTCTTCTCACTTCATTTCATTCATTTGATCTTCAATCACTGATACTCTTTCTTCCAGTTGATCGAGTCGGTTACTGAAGCTTGTGCATTTGTCATGTATTTCTCGTGTCATGGTTTTCATCTCTGTCATTTCGTTTATGATCTTCTCTGCATTAATTAGTTTAGCTGTCAATTCTTTCACTCTTTTTTCAAGATTTTTAGTTTCTTTGCGCTGGGTACGTAATTCCTCCTTTAGCTTTGAGAAGTTTGATGGACTGAAGCCTTCTTCACTCATCTCGTCAAAGTCATTCTCTGACCAGCTTTGATCCGTTGCTGGCGATGGGCTGCGCTCCTTTGCAGGGGGAGATGCGCTCTTATTTTTTGAATTTCCAGCTTTTCTGCCCTGCTTCTTCCCCATCTTTGTGGTTTTATCTGTCTCTGGTCTTTGATGGTGGTGTCGTACTGATGGGGTTTTGGTATAGGTGTCCTTCGTGTTTGATAGTTTTCCTTCTGACAGTCAGAAGGACTGTCTGTTGGTCTGTTGGAGATTGCTTGAGGTTCACTCCAGACGCTGTTTGCCTGGGTATCAGCAGCAGAGGTTGCAGAAGATAGAATATTGCTGAACAGCGAGTGTACCTGTTTGATTCTTCCTTTGGAAGTTTCCTCTCAGGGCTGTACTCCACCCTGTGAGGTGTGGGGTGTCAGACTGCCCCTAGTGGGGGATGTCTCCCAGCTACGCTACTCAGGGGTCAGGGACCCTCCTGAGCAGGCAGTCTGTCCGTTCTCAGATCTCAACCTCCGCATTGGGAGATCCACGGCTCTCCCCAAAGCTGTCAGACAGAGTCGTTCGCGTCTGCACCGGCCCCCGCTGCTTCCCCTGTTGGTCTTCAGCTGTGCACTGTCCTAAATATAAGTTCTTAAAGAATCAAGATCATACAAACCATTTTCATTGATGACTTTGCAATTACATATCAAATTAGCAGTTAAAAGTACCTATTTCTTTGAAAATTTAAAATCACGCCTAAAAACTCATGGTTTAAAAAGGATACCCTGCTGATAGTAGTGAAGGTTGTGCCTGTAGCGGGTAGGGGGTATATAGGAACTCTGTACTTTGTGCTCAGTTTTGCTATGAACAGAAAACTGCTCTTAAAAAATAAAGTTTATTAACTATAAAAAAGGATGCACATACACTCCTAATGAAAAAGACAAAAATGTTAGAATTGAATGACAATGAAAGGCAATTTAAAACAGAAAGGGTAAAAAAGTTCACCATAGTTCCTTCTGTAGATAGAGATGATCATTCTCAAGAGTCTGGTGTATATTCTGGAAGGATATATTGAATGTTTATTCTGCCAGGCCTTGCACTTAATATTATCCTATTTAATCTCATAACATCCCTATCAGATGGGAACTTTAATCATCCTCAGGAAACTGAGTCTTAGAGAGGTTAATTTGCCCAAGCATGTTAAAATCTAGGTTTTCTGATTACCATACCACATCACATCACACCATGCCATGACATGACATACCTTACCTACTGCCTGTAACTTGCGTTCCCCCCACCTTAATTTATTTTTCTGTCTCTGAACTGCATCTCTCTCTCTTTTTTTTTTTTCTGTTTTTTTTTTTTTTTTTTTTTTTTTTTTTTTTTTTTTTTTTAGATGAAGTCTCGCTCTGTCACTCCAGGCTGCAGTGCAGTGGCACAATCTTGGCTCACTGCAACCTCTGCCTCCTGGGTTCAAGCAGTTCTCCTGTCTTAGTTGCCCAAGTAGCTGGGACTACAGGCACATGCCACCATGCCTAGCTAATTTTCATATTTTTAGTAAAGACGGGGTTTCACCATATTGGTCAGGCTGGTCTTGAACTCCTGACCTCGGGTGATCCACCAGCCTCGGCCTCCCAAAGTTCTTGGATTACAGGCACGAGCCACTGCGCCCAGATCAAACTGCGTCTTTTTCTACCACTACAAACAATAAAGCAGTGAACACTCACCTACATACATCTGTACTCGCTTCTCTAATTGTTTACTTAGGAGAAATTACTAGAAGTTTTATTATTACGCCAACTATTGATTTTTACGTTAATATCTATTAAGTGTATTTCATTCTATAATCTATCTCCCCTTATTTCATGCCATTAATTTGCTGGAGAAACTGGGTAATTTATTTTTGGAGAAACTACATCACTTGTCCTATAGAATATAGGATTTGCCCAAGTGCTTCATTTGCGTGTCACTTAGCTTGTTTCTCTATCACCTGTGTATACTGTAAACTGATCATTATGTGGAGGTTAGATTAGGGTTAGATTCAATCGTTTAAGCAAGAAGAGTTTATAAGAGCCGATTGTGTCTGGTGAAAGCAATTCATGTACTTCTGATGTGACAACATCCCATTTTATTAAGGTAGAAAACTTTCTAAATGGTGGGTATGGTTACCTCTGAGGTCTGCACCCTGTGAAATGAGATGGCCTGGTATTATAGAACATTAGCACTAATTGCACCCATTGTATCTTCCTAGTTATAATTTTCAGGCACATGAGGTCTCTTCCTAGTATACCTTCTCCTTCTCTCCTTTCCTTCTTTGCTTAACTTGGAAAGCCTTTCTATTGTGCCTTGCATGAGTCACTGGGAGAAGCTCTAGCACAAACTACTTGCCATCTGTTTCTTAAAGGGTATCTTAAAGATACTCTCACTGTATTTTCTTATGCCATCACTAGATAATGTTTGAAGGAGAATTTTCACGTAATCCTGTCATAGCTCACCTTAGTGATGAAGACTTGGAGAGAATTCTGCTAAGATCCAGTACTAAGCAGCTAAGATTCTCCAGGCTACCAATGTCACTGCTCATCTTCCCATGTCCATCCTTGCCTCTCCCTGTGTGGATGTGATACTTCCTGCAGCCTTACAACCACAGTTCGTGCAGCTCTCCAGCATAATCTTGGTTCTCCCTTCCTTGCTCACCTCTCAGGTCTGCATTTTGTGGATAAACATCCTAGATGACTTCACTCAACACTCCTTCCTGGATGTTACCTGTGTCTACTGGGTTTGCTCCAACCCTCGGAGAGAGATCCAGCCAGAAATCCAGATATAACATAATGGTTAAAAGCACAGGCTCTGGAGCTGGCAGATCTAGGGTTGAAATTCACCAAGAGCACTTTCTGTCAAGTTACCAACCTATACAAGTCCCAATTTCATAGCTTGTAAAATGGGGATATAAATATTTATTACATAAGGTTGTCATGAAGATTAAATGTGATAGAGCAAATGCCTAGGTTAATGACTAATGTGTAGTAAATGCCCAAAGAATAGAAACATTATTATGAGTGTTAGCATATTCTCATGTTGTGTTCCTGGATCTTTAGCTTCCACTGGGCACAGAAATAGTACATAAAATTTTGGTAATTAATAGAGAACATAAAATAATAAAGCAAAGTCAAATTTAATAAAGTCTACACAAAGTAATAAAATGTTTTTGAGTATAGAATAAGATCATAGAGCTAGAAGTGGTCTTAGAAGTAACTAAATCCCAGCATTTTGGAAGACCGAGGCAGGCAGATCACTTGAGGCCAGAAGTTTGAGACCAGCCTGGTCAACATGGAGAAACCCCGTCTCTACCAAAAACACAAAAATTAGCCAGGCATGGTGGTGCATGCCTGTAGCTTGTAATCCCAGCTACTCGGGAGACTGAAGCATGAGAATTGCTTGAACTCAGGAGGTGGAGGATGCAGTGAGCCAAGACCATGCCATTGCACTCCAGCCTGGGTGACTGAGCAAGACTCTGCCTCAAAAAAAAATAAAAATAAAAATAAAAAGTAACTAAATTCGGCCGGGCGCGGTGGCTCAAGCCTGTAATCCCAGCACTTTGGGAGGCCGAGACGGGCGGATCACAAGGTCAGGAGATCGAGACCATCCCGGCTAATGCGTTGAAACCCCGTCTCTACTAAAAAATACAGAAGAACTAGCCGGGCGAGGTGGCGGGCGCCTGTAGTCCCAGCTACTCCGGAGGCTGAGGCAGGAGAATGGCGTAAACCCGGAAGGCGGAGCTTGCAGTGAGCTGAGATCCGGACACTGCACTCCAGCCCGGGCGACAGAGCGAGACTCCGTCTCAAAAAAAAAAAAAAAAAAAAAAAAAAGTAACTAAATTCAATTCCTCATTTTACAGTTGAGACAAATAAGACCTAGAGAGGTTGAGGGATCTTCTGTAAGTATGAAGCAAGTGCATTGCAATGCGAACCCATGTCTGCCTTTGGCCAGGATGTTTTCTGCCACAATGCACTGGTAGTAATGACTCACTTGAAATTTATCTTTCGGCCATGCACAAATGATGGATTACATGCCAAAATTCAAAATAACAATTTCTGGGTGGTACTTGTACTTTCTAGGTATTTTGATAAAATGAAATAATCAACAAAAATTTATTCAAGAGAGGGGAAAAAAGACATGCTTGAAAAGTACTGGGGAACATATCCTTTCTTTGAAGAGTGGAACTGATATTTATTACCATTGCTGGCAGACACTGTTTGGTCTCAGGGAATGTATTCCCACAGTTAAATGTTATTTCCAATAAAAGAATAAAAAGATTCAAAGAATTTCCTTTGAATATAATTATAAAATTACCATGATAATACACAAGAAGAGTTTTGTTTCATCCCCACATATAAGCTCTGTGAGGGGAACTAGTGGAAAATGAAAAGCAAGTCACCATGACAGGCTGTTGCTGAAAGCAGATGTGTGTGGTGCCAAATGCATGGCTGAAAGGTTGCTCATTTTTGGTTTTTCTTTAACTATCCTTCTAATCTCTTTATCTCTTGCTAATTATTATGCATAGACAAATACATGTATCACATTTTAATTGCTCCATCACACTGTACAAATGATGATAAAATAGCACTTGCAATCTGCTTTGTAATTTTTGGACTGTAACTATGCTTTAATTTGTACAAGTGAAATGCAGTTCATTTGTCTTCAAAGTAGTTATTATTCTGCCCAACATTTTTTTTAGATTATCCAGTTCAATATCACTTTTCTGAAAACTACCTATCATCCATTATTGTTACTTCTCAATTGTTGATGCATATCAATACCACACAATTTTTGTATTCCAATATTTTATATTAAGGAAGATTTTCAAATTAAATGTGATTGTATTTCACACTGTTAATTAGTTAATATTCATTAAAGTCAATAAAATTACTAAAGCACCTACTTTGTTCCAGAAATAGTATTAGACCCTGGAGATGCAGAGGTAAATAATGTATGGCCCTTGCCTCACTAGACCTATAGTTTAATGGGATTATATCCATCCACTTAATTACAATCTATATGATAACGAGTTTCAAATTTCCAGACCTGTGTCTATTGTGTCCTTTGGCCCTAGATCCATGCATATTCAGATACCTACTGGAAAACTAACTCTACTTGTTTTAAAAGGCACTTCAGAATCAACATGTCCTAAACCAAGCTTATCATCTTTCTCTCAAAACTGCCCCTCTCTCCATCCAAAAATTCCCAGTTGGAGGAATGGCACCCAAAACTACCTAAATCTAAATATTCTGGATTATCCTTTAGTCTTTCTTCTCCCTCTTATCTTTTTTCCTAATAAGTCAACAAATCCTGTTAATTCTACCTTGTAGGCAGCTCTAAAGTTTGTCTGCATTTCTTCTTTCCTACTGGTACTATCTAGTCCAGCCCACTAGCATCTCTCACTTGGATTAGTAACAGTGTCCCAATCAGCCTCCCTGCATCTCCAACGGGCAGCCACAGTGACCATTCTAAAAGGCAAGTCTGACCATGTCACTACCCTTCTTAAAATTGTTCAATGGCCTTTCCATTGTTTTAGGGATAAACAAATCTGACTCCTTAGACAGGGCTTTTACAGCCTTCCACTAGCCAGCACTGCTGTGACTGCTCCATCTTGCCGTCTTGCCGGCGCCCTGCCTTTCTCCATTCATAATAAACTTATTTCAGTTACCTGAAGAGAGGGCCCATGCATGTTCTCTCTCATTTCTAGGCCTTTAATGGGCTGATCTCTTTTCCTGGTACATACGTCAGGCTCAACTGAAGGATGGCTCCCTTAGGAAGCCTTTCCTGACCTCCTGGATTGTATTAAGAACCCTGACACCCACAGAATCTTCTACTTTACCACCTATGATCCATTATTGTTACTTCTCAGTTGTCTTTCTCCCTGCTAGCCTGTAAGAACCAGAAAGTAGAAAAACTATCTAAATTGCCCACTATTGTAGGACACATAGTAATAAATATTTGTTGAATGAATAAATGAAACTGACAAAATAAATATGTGATTTATGGCAGATGCTCTAGTAGAGGTATTTAGAGAGCTATGGAACCCAAACGAAGGGCACCTAAGTTGGAGTTGGGATTCAAGGAATACATGTACTGCTCTCAGCACAGTGGGTGACACATGGCAAACTGAGTTTGAGGGACTAATAAGAGCAGTAAGAGTTAACTTCACTATTCACAGAAAGAGGGGCATTCCAAGTAGAGAAAACAGTCAGTGTATGTGAAATAATGGAGCTGTGAATCAGTAGCAGGGGTTACAGGAGCTACATACGGTTCTATATGGGTGACATAGAGATTGCATGGATGGATGGTAGGGTGGTGGAAAAGGAAGCCACAAATGTCGGTAGGACCTGCCTGTAAACCATTCGTTATAAACCAAGGAGGTTGAACATTATTCTGAAAGCTAAGGGGATTCAGAACATGAAGTGACGTATGTTTTGGGAAAAAAATGTGATAAGTTGCATAGCGAGAGATGAATTTGATGGGTACCAATGGCAGCAGCAGTGTGATGTTTGGTGATGGGTGTTGGTAGGTTTGACTACTCAACGAAGTGGCGGGGGTTGGGGTAGGGCAATAAGTCAGGCCAGAAGTGATAAGAACCTACATAAGGCAGTGACAGTGAGGACAGACCCATACGGCTTGGTGAAGGAGTGGATGAAGAAGGTTAGTAAGCAGGAAGGGCCTTGGATCAACTCTCGGTTTCTGGTTCAGGTGATTATATGGATAGTGATCTCTTCACTGAGAATTCAGGCTGGCTTAGGGGAAAATGAACAAAGTAAAGGGTCTGTAAGGGACATGGAAACATTTACCACTAGAAGCAATGGGACGAATAGTGACTAGATCCTCACAGCAGTACTATAAAACTTTTTTAACCAGTATGTCGCCAAGGTGCAAATCCAAGTCCCAAATGAATTTATTGTACCCTATTAAGCCCTGAACTGTTCAAAGGCAAAAGCCATATGGTGCCTTGATTCTCCCTGAGTCTTGATCTCTTCAAAATCCTCAGTGAGAAGAGAGATGAAGGTGGAGAAAAAAGTAACTAGATATGAGATGGAGCAGCTAAGTGGTTCTAGGAGTCAGAAGGAGGAACGGAGGATCAGAGTGAGAGTGGGGATCAAATGGCAATTTATATGCTAACAGCAATGCAAGAAGAGAGTAGGGAAGACACAGGAGGAGGGGTCAATCGTAGGGCAGGACCATGTGAGAAAGCCTGTAATGGAAGAGGAAAAGCTGGCGGTGAGCATTTCATAGCCATTTTAAGGGTTTTGGTCACTGAGAATGGCCTGATTGAAAATCTTCTCTAACACTGTTCACTAGACTATGGGTCCTTATTAGAAGCCATTCAAGGTGTTTAGTTACAGGGTCAGCATAGGACCTCTAGTGACAGCACAGTCCCCTGCACATGGTAGGCACTCTGTAAATATTCGTTGGATATATTAGTAAATGAACACCAAACATGCAGATGATGATTTAGTTTAGAAGAAAATCTTGCCATAGAAAACAGTGGAGCAAGAAGCTCTAGAGTAGTTGGGGTGGAGCTTGTCTTCCATGGTGGGGACAAGTCTTCTAAATAACTCAACTTGTTAATTGCACTATTCAGCAATCAGTCAAGCATTGGGACGTGGTATGACAGATACAATGAGCCCAATCAACCAATTTATTGAGAATCATAAGGTAATTGAGATGCTCAGTTGGAAGGGACTGAAGTGCTGCTTCAGGAACCCCAGATATGTAGTTTTAAGGCAAATTGAACTGAAATATTTCCTTATTCTATTAGCCCAGTTTCTGGAATTGATGGGCCCAAGAGAAGACTTTTCTTGAATCAGTGACAGAGTTGTTGCTCAGTTGTAAACTTAGGGGATTTGGATTATTCTAATATGCAATACTTTAATTTTTTAAAATATGCCATTGGTCATAATTTCTTTCTTTTTTTTTTTGGCAGAGTTTTGCTCTTGTTGGTCAGGCTGAAGTATAGTGGCACAATCTCGGCTCACTGCAACCTCCACCTCCTGGTTCAAGTGATTCTCCTGCCTTGGTCTCCCGAGTGGCTGGGATTCTAGGCACCCACCACCATGCCCAGTTAATTTTTGTATTTTTGGTAGAAACCATGTTGGCCAGGCTGGTCTTGAACTCCTGACCTCAGGTGATCTGCCCACCTCAGCCTCCCAAAGTGCTGGGATTACAAGCGTGAACCACCGCACCTGGCCTACAATCTCTATTACAAAAACATTTTAGTACCTCATGGGATTTGAAAGCCCTGTTAAGGCTGTGTTTATTCCAAGCTTAAATGTTAAGTAGATCTTGACATAATAAGAAGGAAACCTTAGTTCTTATGAGAAATACCCTATCACGATAGGTGAGTGCACACTTACATTCACCTACAGATGTTCACCATGGGCCTAAATTTACTAGCACAGGCTGAATAAAGTACAAAGCAAGGATTCAAGCAGACAGAGCTGTAGTTGCTGTGGAAACCACAGCACGGATCTTCACAACACACATACTCTCAGCTCTACCATTCTATAAATGACTTAATAATGGATATTTACTTTTTGAAACAATTTCTAAAACTTGTTAACTGAAATCTTAGAAAATAAGAAGACTCTATAGTTTTGCTTTTGTAAATTTCAGCTCTTGGTGAATTTTTCTACATACTGAAATCCTGGAAATTGGAGGATTTTCATTGTTGTTTGCTTTCTAGGTAGGTGTACAAAATAAATGCTGATTTCATAGAACTGATGTGAACTCTACCTACAGTCACAATCAGGAATGTGCAAATAAAACCATGGGTGTTTTGGTGTTTTCTTAATGCTTTCTCCAGTTTGTCTTATAGACATTTCAATTCTAGCTGAAAGAGACACTATTGTCTCCCATCTAAAACATTAATAGCCAGTGTACCAAAGTGGCAGCTCAATTACGTATGGATCAGGATCCAATTAATCCTTTCTGATAACTTTATCTGCTTGGTCTACACCCAAGACTGCTGGCAGGAAAATCGTCTCTGAATTTCCTTCCAAATATAAAGTCGGCAGATTTCACTTACTCTCCTTGCATATATACATATATGTATATATTTTATCCTTGAAAAAAAGAGAGATCTTAGAATTTGCATTCTTTTGTGTGAAAACAGTTTCTGCATCAATGAAACTAAAACTATTCTTAATAATATTAGATATTGTACTATTTTTAGATGCTGAGTCATTTTTGAATTGTCAATTTACAGCATCAAGTCTCATTAAAAACAGCCCCTTCCTACTGATATTCGGATGTGATACAATCACTCTTGCTGGTGTCAGTAGAGTACTCTTAATTTTGAGATTTGAAAAGGTTTCATTCTATCTTTATAGCTACTAGTCAAGGTAAATATGTCTTTATTTAAAATCTACAGTTATTGCAATAACACTATTTCTGACCTGTGAGAAGTGCACGGTAAATTAATTCAGTTTGCCAGAGACCTGCTCTTGAAACCCATGAACTGATGAAATCCTTACATAACAAAACTCTATGGGTCTCACATTTTTTTTTGGTCCCAGGATGATTTTGTTACAACAAACATTTTTGTTAAACATGTTTTCTTTTTGTAGGAACTAGATTAAAAAGTTGTTCATGCAGCAGAATAATATTTTGAAATATTATTTGATGTATTTTTCCTTCTTACTAGTCTCCCTTTGCCATCAGCCTGAGAGAAATACAAACAGAACAGTGAGAACAGTCAGACTCTTAGCTTTGAGTTTAAAAAGAAGGCTTTCCAATACAAGGAAGCTAAGAACCTTGATAAAAGGTTAGAGGAATTGTTAACTAGAATAACCAGTTTAGAGAAGAACATAAATGACCTGATGTAGCTGCAAAACACAGCATGAGAAGTTCATGAAACATACACAAGTATCAATAGCCAAACTGATCAAGCAGAAGAAAGGATATCAGAGATTGAAGATTAACTTAATGAAATAAAGTGTGAAGACAAGATTAGAGAAAAAATAATGAGAAGGAATGAACAAAGCCTCCAAGAAATATGGGACTATGTGAAAAGACCAAATCTACATTTGATTGGTGTACCTGAAAGTGATGGGGAGAATGGAACCAAGTTGGAAACACACTTCTGGATATTATCCAGCAGAACTTCTCCAACCTAGCAAGACAGGCCAACATTCAAATTCAGGAAATACAGAGAACACTAAAAAGATACTCCTCAAGAAGAGCAACCCCAAGACACATAATCAGATTCACCAAGGTTGAAATGAAGGAAAAAATGTTAAGGGCAGCCAGAGACAAAGGTCAGGTTACACACAAAGGGAAGCCCCTCAGACTAACAGCAGATCTCTCTGCAGAAGCCCTACAAGCCAGAAGAGAGTGGGGGCCAATATTCAACATTCTTAAAGAAAAGAATTTTCAACTCAGAATTTCAAATCCAGCTAAACTAAGCTTCGTAAATGAAGGAGAAATAAAATCCTTTATAGACAAGCAAATGCTGAGGGATTTTGTCATCACAAGGCCTGCCTTACAAGAGCTCCTGAAGGAAGCACTAAACATGGAAAGGAAAAACTGGTACCAGTCACTGCAAACACAAACCAAAATGTAAAGACCATTGACACTATGAAGAAACTGCAGCAACTAATGGGCAAAATAACCAGCTAGAATCAAAATGACAGGATCAAATTCACACATAACAATATTACCCTTAAATGTAAATGGGCTAAACTACCCAATTAAAAGACACAGACTCATGAATTGAAAAGAATCAAGACCTATCAGTGTGCTGTTTTCAGGAGACTCATCTCACATGCAAAGACACACGTAGGCTCAAAATAAAGGGATAGAGGAATATTTAACAAGCAAATGGAAAGCAAAAAATGGAAGGAAAAAAAAAAGCAGGGGTTGCAATCCTAGTCTCTGATAAAACAGACTTTAAACCAACAAAGATCAAAAAAGACAAAGAAGGGCATTACATAACAGTAAAGGGATTGATGCAACGAGAAGAGCTTACTATCCCAAATATATATGCACCAATTATAGGAGCATCCAGATTTATAAAGCAAGTTCTTAGAAAACTACAAAGAGACTTAGACTCCCACACAATAATAATGGGAGACTTTAACACCCCACTGTCAATATTAGACCAGTAAGACAGAAAATTTACAATGATATTCAGGATTTGAACTCAGCTCTGGACCAGGCAGACCTAATAGATATCTACAGAACTCTTCACCCGAAATCAACAGAATATACATTCTTCTCGGCACCACATAGTACTTATTCTAAAATCAACCACATAATTGGAAGTAAAACACTCCTCAGCAAATGCAAAAGAATGTAAATCATAACAGTCTCTCAGACCACAGTGTAATCAAATTAGAACTCAGGATTAAGAAACTCACACAAAACTGCACAACTAAACGGAAACTGAACAACCTGCTCCTGAATGATGACTGGGTAAATAATGGAATTAAGGAGGAAATAAATAAGTTCTTTGAAGCCAATGAGAACAAAGACACAATGCACCAGAATCTCTGGGACACAGCTACAGCAGTGTTTAGAGGGAAATTTATAGCACTAAACGCCCATAGGAGAAAGTGGGAGAGATCTAAAACTGACACACTAACATCACAATTAAATGAATTAGAGATGCAAGAGCAAACAAATTCAAAACCTAGTAGAAGACAAGAAATAACTAAAATCAGAGCAGAACTGAAGGATATAGAGATACTAAAAACTCTTCAAAAAATAAATGAATCCAGGAGTTGGTTTTTTGAAAAGATTAACAAAATAGGCCGCTAGCCAGACTAATAAAGAAGAAAAGAGAGAAGAATCAATAGACAATAAAAAATGATAAAAGGGAGATCACCACTGATCCCACAGAAATACAAACTGCCTTCAGAGAATACTATAAACACCTCTGTGTAAATAAACTAGAAAATCTAGAAGAAATGGATACATTCCTGGACACATATGCCCTCCCAAGACTGAACCAGGAAGAAGTCGAATCCCTGAACAGACCAATAACAAGTTCTGAAATTGAGGCAGTAATTAGTAGCCTACCAACCGAAAAAAGTCCAGGACCATACAGATTCACAGCCGAATTCTACCAGAGGTATGAAAAGGAGCTGGTACCATTTCTTCTGAAAATATTCCAAACAATACAAAAAGAAGGTTTCTTCCCTAACTCATTGTTTGAGGCCAGCATCATCCTGATACCAAAACCTGGCAGAGACACAACAAAAAAGAAAATTTCATGCCAATATCCCTGATGAACATCGATGTGAAAATCCTCAAAATACTGGTAAACCAAATCCAGCAGCACATCAAAAAGCTTATCCACCACAATCAAGTCAGTTTCATTCCTGGGATGCAAGGCTGGTTAAACATATGCAAATCAATAAACATAATCCATCACATAAACAGAACCAATGACAGAAACCACATGATTATCTCAATAGATGCAGAAAAGGCATTCAGTAAAATTCAACACCCCTTCATGCTAAAAACACTAAATAAACTAGGTATTGATGGAACATAGCTCAAAATAATAAGAGATATTTATGACAAATTCACAGCCAATGTAATACTGAATGGGCAAAAGTTGGAAGCATTCTCTTTGAAAACTGGCACAAGACAAGGATGCCCTCTCTTACCACTTCTATTGAACATAGTATTGGAAGTTCTGGCCAGGGCAATCAGGCAAGAGAAAGAAATAAAGGGTATTCAGATAGGAAGAGAGGAAGTCAAATTATCTCTGTTTGCAGATGACGTGATTGCATATTTAGAAAACCCTATCATCTCAGCCCCAAAACTCCTTAAGCCGATAAGCAACTTCAGCAAAGTCTCAGGATACAAAACCAATGTGCAAAAATCACAAGCATTCCCATACACCAATAATAGACAAATGGAGAGCCAAATCATGAGCAAACACCCATTCACAATAGCTACAAAGAGAATAAAACACATAGGAATCCAACTTACAAGGGATGTGAAGACCTCTTCAAAGAGAACTACAAACCACTGTTCAGGGAAATAAGAAAGGACACAAACGAATGGAAGAACATTCCATGCTCATGATTAGGAAGAATCAATATTGTGAAAATGGCCATACTGCCCAAAGTAATTTATAGATTCAATGGTATTCCCAGCAAGCTTCCACTGACTTTCTTCACAGAATTAGAAAATACTACTTTAAATTTCATTTGGAACCAAAAAAGAGCCTATACAGCCAAGACAATCCTAAGCAGAAAGAACAAAGCTGGAGGCACCACATTACCTGCCTTCAAACTATACTACAAGGCTACAGCAACCAAAACAGCATAGTACTGGTACCAAAACAGATATATAGACCAATAGAACAGAATGGAGGTCTCGGAAATAACACCACACACCTACAACCATCTGATCTTTGACAAACCTGACAAATACAAACAATGAAGAAAGGATTCCCTATTTAATAAATGGTGTTGGGAAAACGGGCTAGCCATATGCAAAAAACTGAAACTGGATCCCTTCCTTGCACCTTATACAAAAATTAACTCAAGATGATTAAAGATTTTAACGTAAGACCTAAAACCATAAAAATCCTGGAAGAAAACCTAGCCAATACCATTCAGGACATAGGCATGGGCAAAGACTTCATGACTAAAACACCAAAAGCAATGGCGACAAAAGCCAAAATTGACAAATGGGATCTAATTAAACAAAAGAGCTTCCACACAGCAAAAGAAACTATCATCAGAGTGAAAAGGCAACCTACATAATGGGAGACAATTTTTGCAATCTATCCATCTGACAAAGGGCTAATATCCAGAATCTACAAGGAACTTAAAGAAATTTACAAGAAAAACCCCATCAAAAAGTCGGCAAAGGATATGAACAGACACTTTTCAAAAGAAGACATTTATGTGGCCAACAAACCTATGAAAAAAAAGCTCGTTATCACTGGTCATTAGAGAAATGGAAATCGAAACCACAATGAGATACCAACTCATGCCAGTTAGAATAGCGATCATTAAAAAGTCAGGAAACAACTGATGCTGGAGAGGATGTGGAGAAATAGGAATGCTTTTACACTGTTGGTGGTAGTATAAGTTAGTTCAATCATTGTGGCTGACAGTGTGGCTGTTCCTCAAGGAACTAGAAATACCATTTGACCCAGCAATTCCATTACTGGGATTATACCCAAAGGATTATAAATCATTCTACTATAAAGACACATGCACACGTACATTTACTGCAGCACTATTCACAATAGCAAAGACTTGGAACCAATCAAAATGCCCATCAATGTTAGACTGAATAAAGAAAATGTGGCACATACACACCATGGAATACTATGCAGCCATAAAAAAAGAATGAGTTCATGTCCTTGCAGGGACATGGATGAAGCTGGAAACCGTCATTCTCAGCAAACTAACACAGAAACAGAAAACCAACCACCACATGTTCTCACTCATAAGTGGAAGTTGAACAATGAGAACATGTGGGCACAGGGAGGGGAACATAACACACCGGAGCCTGTCGGGGAGTGAGGGGCAAGGGGAGGGATAGCACTAGGAGACATACCTAATGTAATTGATGGGTTGATGGGTGCAGCAAGCCACAATGGCACCTGTATACACCTGTGTAACATACCTGCATGTTCTGCACATGTATCCCAGAACTTAAAGTATATAAAAAATAGACAAAAAAGAGAGGGTTTTCAAAGTGAGATCTTTCAACTCTGAGAGCGAAGTTCTGAATGAGAGAAATGTTTTTTTGTGGGGGTGAGGAGGTTATTATTTGTTTGTTTTTTGTTCCAAAATCTTGAATATCAAAACAAAGCCTGCAGGTCTCAGAGCATAGAGTTTATACAATAAACGTAAAACAGAAAGAATTATTCAATAAACATATAATATTTTCCTGCCATTCAGAGAGGGGACAGAATCATTTCGGAGATGGGTAAGAAATTTGACAGAGAGAGAGAGGAGAAGAAAAAGAGCTCTTTTTTCCTATTTTGGTTGAGTCTCGGTGGGGAGAGGAGTGGGATTGTGAAAGAAAAAACACACAGATAAGTTTGTGGAACTGATTATAGAGGGAATTTTTCTCCCACTTTCTGTCTGAGAAAATATAGCTTCCTAGATAGGGCTTTATAACCTGAGGCAGTCCATGCTGTGACTCCAGAGGGTAGCCCAGCCGGTGAAAATTTTCTATGTTTTCTAGAAGTACAGGCTAGGACTAGATACAAATCAGAGGACATAAAGAAGTCTTATAGTTGAGATTGACAGGAGTTATCAAGGGAGTGTGGGCACTTCTGTAGTGGGTGCAGTGAGGAAAGAGGCCAATAAATGCCTAAGAATGAAAGAAAGCAGGGTTCAGAGCAGAGAACAGAAGACATCCCAAACCAAACTGCCCTCCAAGGATGTGCTAGACCCTGGAACTTAGATTAGTTCTAAGTTACTGCCTACTAAGTTATCATTTACCCAAAAGAGACAGAGTTTAATCTGGAGGTGACTGAGTTACCTTTAATCATGAACACATTTGTCACTTCCGTTATCAGGAGAAATAAGGACTCAGGAGCTAAGTTCAATTATAGAAAAAAAATGTATCATATGGATTATTATGTTTTTAGTTTCTAGAGCTATTTGCCTCTTTTTAAGAATTGCTTTGACAATTTTTATAGATTCTTGTGCCTTTCTGTATCTTCAAGCTTTAAAAATTCCTTTCAATATAATAAACATTTTTCTTTAATAATCTGAGTGTGGTAATTCCAGTATCTTAAGTCTGCAAATGTCTGATTTTGCTGTCTGCTGGTTCTTACTCATGGTGCCTTGTTTCTTTGTGTGCTTGGCTATCTTTGATTCTGTGTTACTTGTAGCACTCGAAAACGTATTTCTGAGGATTCTCAAAGACCTACTAATAGGAAGATACCCTCCTCTGGAAGAGGTTTGTATTTTCTTCTTTTAGAGAATTAGGTATAATGTCATTCTGGTACTCTAAACTAGATTTCTGACAGTAGTACAAATTTGAGGCTGCACATCTGGGCTTCAAATATTCCTATGGTTATAGCCTCTCAGGGCTGGATTTCCTTTTTCTTTTTCTTCTGCTCTGCTTTGTGCTGAGCTAAAACAATTCTTTCTGTAGTTGTCTGAGCATGGTGGGAGGGAATGGGCTTACCTCTGGTGTGGCCTTTTGTGTTCCAGTTTAATATGGGATTGTCCTGTCATAGTCTCCACTTTTGGTGGGCCTTGGGATGTGATTTCCATCTGCCTCATCCCAGGAATCCATTGTAGCCATAGCTCAGTTTCAGAGTCCAAATAGGCAAATGCTTTTGGAATAGAAACAGCTTCTAGTGGTTGGCCTACTTTTCTATGCTCTCATTTATTCTTGGTTTTGGCCTGATAGTGCCTTACTTATGTTTTGGCATATTGATGTTTTAAATAAAGACTAAAACATATTTTATTCAGTATTTTTATTAATTTTCAGTGAGAGAATTGGTCTGAATAAGTTAGCTCATCATTGCTGGACATCAGAAGTCATATCTGAGTTATATGTGGGTAAAATTCATGTTTAGTACATTGACAGTGGGGTAAGAAAGAAGTGTTCTGAACTTGAGAGGAGGAAGAGGGAAACTGAGAGAGTAACATTTCCCCCTTTTAAAGCTCGTTGTGCTTTTTGCAAGTAAAATGAATTGTTAGGTAAATTTGGGAATTTAGGTACGCTCTTCTTATAAGAGTAGTAGAGATACTTAAGAAGAAAATATGAGAAAAATGTAATTACATCATTTTGATTACAGAATTAAACGGTAAATATTGTTGTTTATTCTGTCTCTCTAAATTTTGGGTCTTTGATTCTAAACAGAATCTGAGATATGGGCAGGAAGCAGTTATAGAAAGTGTTATTTATAATTGATTTTTAAATAGCCAGAAAATAAAAACCTTGTACTCTGAGTTTTAACAATCAGACATGAAATGGCTTTGTCATGTATGTTATGTTTTCTGTAATGAATGTAATTAATTACTTTAATAAGTCCTATGGGAAAATGCAAAACAAGTAGGGTAACAACTTCCTATTGTGGAATTTACAATCTCTTTGGGGAAGTCATGCACACAAAGATATAAGTTCCTTAAGGGGCAGGGATTTTTGTCTATTTTGTTTAAGACCATGTTTCTGGGGCCAAATGCAGGTTCCGGTACATAGTGGTGGGTCAATAAATATTTGTTGAATAAATGAAATACATAACTGAGACAAGTATAATTTAAGAATTTAGGGCTGAGCTTGCAGTGAGGTCACCTGAGCTCAGGATGTTAAAGATAACCTGGAGGCTGGCAGGTTAAGCAGGATCCAGCTGCATCTCGTAGACGGTTTTGAAGTTTGATTGGCAATTATTGATTGCTGACAAGGAAGCCTTAAATGTGAGAGAGGATTTTTTTTTTTCAATGGAGTCTCGCTTTGCCGCTCAGGCCAGAGTACAGTGGCATAATCTCAGCTCACTGCAACCTCCGCCTCCCGGGTTCAAGCAATTCTCCTGCCTTAGCCTCCCGAGTAGCTGGGATTACAGTTGCACACCACCGCACCTGGCTAATTTTAGTAGCGATGGGGTTTCACCATGTTGGCCAGAATGGTCTCGATCTCCTGACCTCGTGATCCACCCGCCTGTGCCTCCCAAAGTGCTGGGATTACAGGGGTGAGCCAACGTGCCCGGCTGAGGATTTTTTAAAATCTACCTGAGACTTAATTTATAGAGGTATAACTGACTATAACATGGAAAGGCTGATGCCATTGAAAGAAGAATGTGTTACTCACATTTCCCAAGAGAAGGGGGCAAACACACGACACCTGGCCACAGTGAGAAAACACCAATGTTGTCAGGAGAGAGCCAGGAGTAAGGAGAAAACATAAGCCAGAGCCCTTATTAGGGGTTTTGAAGGAAAGGCAAGGCAGGGCAGAGTGAACAGAAGTCAGGGTGGAGTGAACAGTTTAGGACTGGCTAGTTTGAATAACATCAGTGAGACCTGGGATGTAGGGGTGGTTTCTAGTCTGCTACCTGGCTGACGGGCTGCTTTAGAGCAAGAGAAATATTGGCTCGATCAGTGACAGTTAGATTAAGAGGTGTAGGTTTGGGGGTGTGGACTCAGATGGGTTGGTTTTATATATACAAGGTGTCCTCAAAGCCCAGCAGAGCCCTTTGTTATCTCTAAGAGCTTCATAGACCTGGGAGAGGTAGGCTCTCCCTGGCCAGCAAGATTTTTAACATATCAAAACATCTTTAAGATACAGAAAATTAAAACCATGATTAATACAGAAGGAGAGAAGTTTTACACAAAGGAAATAAACTCTTTGCAGACAGGAAAGGGGCATAATAAATTTAATCTAGGATGATGCTTTTTAGAAGATTATTCTATACACCGGAGTCTTATCTTCAAATAAACTTTATGTGGAAGCACAAGTGGAGATCCGGTTGGAATGGAAATAGAGGGTCCTAAAAACTCCATCTCCCACCCTGTCTCCCACAGTAGCAGCCCTGACGGTCCTCTATAGAAGCTCCAAAGCTCTGCTGAGTACACTTTGAGGGCATCTTATGTTGACCCAAGTGGACAACTGATGAGTTGGGAACAGGGCTAGTGAGATAGTGAGATGGCACTGGAAAGACAGAGGGAAGGCCTTTCACCATCAAGGGATAGGTCTAAACAGAATGAGGTGATCCAAAGGAGCCATACCATGTTCTCACTGAAAGAATGGCACGAAAAATCTAGAACCTGAGAAAGAATATTACACAAACGATTGGAAAAAAACACAATGGAGCAAGAACACCAGCTAAGGATCCGAACTTTAGTGCTCATGTGAAAGATCTAGAGAGCACATTTAAAATGCAGATTCCTGGGCCAGGTGCAGTGGCTCAGGCTTTTATCCCAGCACTTTGGGAGGTCGAGGTGGGCAGATTATTTGAGGTCAGGAGTTTGAGGCCAGCCTGGCCAACATGGTGAAACTCCATCTGTACTAAAAAATACAAAAATTAGCCGGGCCTGATGGTGTGCGCCTATAATCCCAGCTACTCAGGGGTGCTGAGGCAGGAGAATTGCTTGAACCTGGGAGGTGGTGGTTGCACTCCAGCCTGGGCAACAGAGTGAGACTCCGTCTCAAAAACAAAATAAAACAAAATGCAGATTCCTAAATCCTGCTCCCAGAAATTCTGAGTCAATAAGTTTAAGATGGGGCTTAGGAATCTGAATTTTTAACACCATCCCTAATAATTCTGATGTAAGTGGTCTGAAGATCAAAATTAGAGAAATACTCTTATAGCTGAATATTTCTCACTTTCATCCTCCTTATCAAGGTCACTGTTAAAAGTTTATGAGGAATAAGGAAAAACTACTTAATTCAACACTACATTACATTGAAAGCATCAGGGGAATATACAAATGAAACAATCTTTTGAATGTCAGTTGTGAAATTTGAGCCCAAATAAAATTTTGTTATTTCTATATGTTGGTAGAAATAACCCCAGCTACCATGGGACGTAGATCAAGCAGGGCCAAGCTCAGATTCTACACTTCATCTTGTGTACTTTGGTCACCAGATAGTCTGTCAATTCCAGTAATTTTTCTGTAATAATGTCCTCAGGAGACTTCTAGGAGAAATACACAGTCTCCCTCTAGATTTAGAGTTTTCAAAGATTTAGCAGGTACCTCAATCATTTCCCATTTTGGACTTATCATCTACTCATTTAAGTTCTTTTTGAAATTTATAGTTCACTGATATCACTGTGCCCAATATGTAAATAGGTATGATATAATTAAGCAGCCAAACTTTGTGTGGGTGTACCAGCCACCTTCCCATGCTACTTTGTTGAAGCTGAGTCCTTTTCTCAAGTTATTTTATGCTCAGTTGGCTTTTCTGGCAGCAATTATTGAACCTTAACAGTTGTCTCCTTTAGACACTTGATATTTACTTAACATGGGAAAGAAAAAGAGAAGAGGGAGAAACTAATATTTATTGAGTGCTTACTATATGTTAGACCTTCTAAATATGTTATCTCATTTGGGGGAAAGATGAGGATATTAAATCTCAGAAAGGATAAGTAATAAAAGATAAGTAAGATGTGTGCATTAAATACTCCCCAAATACATTTGAGGACAGGGATTCTCCTGTATCATCCCTCCTGTACATATCACATAGCAACTGTTAGTGTCTCATGGGAAGGTCTGTGGAATGTGGTTTGGGTAACATTGGGTTAATCCAAGTTAAGTTGAGTTAACCGAAGTTAACCTAAGTTAACGTTGAGTTAACACAAGTTAATCTACATCGGAAGATTTTGGTCAAAGTCCAACTGATAAGAGGTCCAATGAAAAGAAAAGATCAGGGAAATAGCCCAGGAAAAGGGGAAACTGCTTCTGAACAAGTAAACTCTGTGGTACATCAGTGACTCCATGGACTATTATTTAGGCACAAAAATATAATTTTCAAAATGCTACGGTAATATGAGTAATGTTTATAGAATCTAATTATTCAGGGAACAAACCCTAAGGATACAAAACTTTTATCCATGCTGTGATTGCAATGATATGAAAAATTACAAATGCAAGTGAGCAGGAACTGGAGGGACATATATAATAATGAAAACAAATCTTGATTAGGGTCATAGTCTCAGCAAAGACTTTAAAGAATTCTATTACTCGTGATGATGTTACTTTTATAATCAAAAGTAAAAATAAAGGAACGTTGCTTGAGAATTTAATTCTGCCTTCTTTTTTGTTAGTCTTTTTTTTTTTTCTTCCCATTTCTCCTCTTCTGGGAATCCAAATCTTCCGCAGGATAATAATAAGTTCTGGAAACTGTTGCTGTGCTCACTCACTACCACCTCTTATCCCTTCCCACCAAAGAACTCTCTGAATACATTGCATATCCCTCACTTGCTGCAGAGAGATTAACAGCCACATACCAAGACCAAGTATGGCATATGATTAAAACATGGCACCCGTAGTTCACAGAGGAGCCAGTCAGTAGCCAATTCTTGATATACACAAAATTCTGCTACCTTCTTTCAGATAAATCAAAGATAAGTAAATTACAAAGCCAAGTTTCTAAAGTTGATATTTGAAGCATATGTAGCAATATACCAGCTTTAGGATTTTCAGTCATATTGATACAAAATAAGTTTAAAAATTCATATTTTTAGACTAAACATTCAAAAAATAACCAGGCATACTATTCCTCACAGATCATGCTATTCATGCTATTTTGTGTAAAACCCCCAAAGAATATTAACTATTATAATAAATAACTTTACCGTAGGTGAGGAGGCAAAGCATATATTATTTATTATATATATATATATATATATATATTTTTTTTTTTTTTTTTTTTGAGACAAGGTCTCACTCTGTTGCAGTCTGGAGTGCAGTGGCATGATCTTGGCTCACTGCAACCTCCACCTCCCAGCTTCAAGCAATTCTGCCTCAGCCTCCCAAGTAGCTGGGTTTACAGGCATGCGCCCCCACACCCAGCTAATTTTTGTGTTTTTAGTAGAGAAGAGGTTTCATCATGTTGGCCAGGATGGTCTCGATCTCTTGACCTTGTGATCCGCCCGCCTCAGCCTCCCAAAGTACTAGGATTACAGGTGTGAGCCACTGCGCCCGGCCCCGCATGTACTATTAATAAATGTTCTAACATATTTATTTAGAAACATTTTTTTGCATGCCTATTGTGTTCCAGTTGCTGGGGATATGGTGGTGAAAACTCCCTGTCCTCACAGAGGTTATATTCTAATGGGAAGAGACCTACTGAACTGGATAAGAAGTAACACATGTAGTGTGTTTCCCAGTGAGAAGTACTGCGGAGATAAATAAAGCACAGCAGGGAGTTTAGCAATGCAGCAGGGACAGTCTCACAGAAAAGGGAGCATTTGAGTGAAATATCTGAAGGAGGGTGGCTCTTGGATGTCTGGAGTGGAACACTCCAGGTAGAGGGACCAAGGGGGGCAAAGGCCCTGGGCTGAATGTGTCTGTTGTAATGGTAGATGAGTACAGAGAGAGTGCAGAGGCCAGTGACAGTGATGAGGGGCACTGAGCAGGGGATGGTGAGCACAGTACTGCTCTAAGGAGTGTGGAGCACAGTACTGCTCTAAGGTTTCTGCTAGTGTGGAAGTGAATCATATTATGGCTAGAGGTCATGATGGCAGGAGAAGTCAGAGGTGTTCTTGTGTTGTAATAAGTGCATGGAGGTTGAATGAGCCGCTTATTAGTAGAACCGATAGTATAATGATGGCGATAGTATAATGAACCGATAGTATAATGATGGACAGCAGTAGGTGTGCCAGCGGGCACACTTTCTACCTGGGGGCTACCATGGAGAGCTTCCCCAGAGCCTTGTGCTCCTGGGAAACTGGCAGTTAAAAAATCCCCTTCCTTTTTTGTGTTATGACACAGGTGACTATAAAGAATCACTCTTCTCTACGTAATTTAGGTAAGACTCGAGGATGATACCTCTGTTTACCCATGACAAGGCCAGATACAGATCCTCCAAATCTCCCTTTGTCTGAAAAAAGATTAACTAAACTATTTGTCCTGCTGAAATTAGCTAGATGTTGCCTGTGTATGATGGACAGAAATTCCCACTGTAAAATTACTTCATCTACAACTTGTTTACTCTTCCCCACAAGTCTGAGGTGAAATAACCTGTCGAGATGTTCTCCACTTCAGATCTGTGATCTCCTGAATGCAATTGGGAGAATAAAATTAATTTCCTTCCTTGTTCCATTTTTGTGTTCGAACATGGTAGTAGCTGTATTATAAACCCATTTGAGGGAGTTTTATTTTCTTCATAGCACGTTTGACAACACGCCCTCTCTAAATTTTAAAGTAACTCTCTTGGGTTGAAATCACCTCCAAATGGGCTTGAAGAGCAGAGACAGTCATGATTCAAATTTAATTACTAAATTCTAAAGTCAACGCTTTGTGAGAATTAAATTGGGAAGTAGAGGAGATAGTTCATCAATCAAATCCTTTGGGCATTATTCAATATTGAGAAAGTAAGTGATGTGGTTTGGCTCTAGGTCCCCACTCAAATCTCACCTTGAATTGTAATAATCTCCACATGTCAAGTGTGGGACCAGGTAAAGATAATTGAAACAAAGGGTGATATTCCCTATACTGTTCTAGTGATAGTCAGTGAGTTCTCACGAGATCTAATGGTTTTATAAGGGGCTTCCCCTGCCATCCCTCATACTCATTTTCTCTTCTGCCACCCTGTGAAGCGATGTCTTCCATCACGACTATAAGTTTTCTGAGGCCTCCCCAGCCATGTGGAACTGTAAGTCAATTAAACCTCTTTCATTTATAAATTACTCAGGCAGTTCCTTAGAGCAGTGTGAGAATGGACTAATACAGTAAGTTTCCCTTCTACTTTTCCAGCCAGTGCCACTGATCCAATACATAACCAATTAAGTTTAGTTTACATTCTTTTATTAAGATATTTATTATATGGAATATTTTATTATATTAGTCTTAGTTATAAATAAATTGTAAAATTAAAAGTATATTTTATCAGTGTCAACAAGTTTTTGCTCTAAAACTTTACCAATAAAAGTAAAAATTAACACCTGCCTTGTTCCCAAAATGTGTCTACTAGAGCTGGCAGCTGAAATTACTCACTTTGTTTAACCAGAGCTTTTTGAAATAGTCAATTGTACTTGAAATAGTAAGAAGGGGACTATCAATGATTCATTTCTCAGTGTGAATTAGTCTCTGAAGACTGCTTTTCTTTCACTTGGATGAAATAATCTTCAATGAGGAAATAGGACTTGTAACAGACTTGTAAGGAAAGTGAAAAATAGGACAATTTAAGGGAGTTCAGACCTGGGCAAGTGGAAATGTTGGATAGCTTGAGAATAGCACAAAAACTATGGATTCAAAAGAGGAGATGAAATAAACATGACAGACAGATAAGATTTATTTGGAATATTCCTGCCCCAATTACTAGAGCTTTCACAGGTTTGTGAAATAACTAGATTAATGGACACAGATCTGAGAAAGGTTCTTTTGAAGATGGGCCTGAGGCCAAGCTTGTACAATGGCTCATGCCTGTAATTCCAGCACTTTGGGGAGGCTGAGGTGGGAGGACTGCTTGAGGCCATGACTTCAAGGTTAGAGTGAGCTATGATCACACCACTGCACCCCAGCCTGGGTGACAGAGTGAGACCCTGTCTCTAAAACAAAAAAGATGAGCAACTTTAGATGTGCATAGTGAGAATTCTCTGTGTTCATTAAAACTGTTGAACTGAGGTGTAATCAAGAGGCGGCTCAGCTGGTCTTGCAGAGCCAGGTGATACTAGAAAAAAAGGATCTCACCAGAACTAGAGATCTCCCTGGCCACTTTCATTTCTCTAACATTGGTGGACCCCAGGACAGGGGTACAGATGGAAGCTCATCTGCCATGGGTAAATATTTAGAAATTGTCAATTAAGCTGGTAAATTATTAAAATGATCAATCCTCTTAACCTAACAAATATACCTTCATACCTACCTGGAAGATTAGGTTTAAATTTATGATCCTCAGACTTTTGGGGTCCACACCAGAACATGGCAGTGCAGGAAGAACTGGCTCCCTGATTCTCAGCCTGCCGTCCAACTCCCTTTTCTTCCGATCCCTGAAGCATGGGGCCTTGTCTGCATGTATGGAAACACCTCCAACCCATTACTACATATCCAAGTTCCATTCATACTCAACATCAACAGCCCCCCTCCACTGGCCACTCCTTGGGCTTCTGAGTGTGCATACTAGTGGCATAGTCTCTCTTTGGAAGAGAAGATGTGAGGTAGAAGGCTGGGTAGGTCAGGGTTGTAGGCTTGCAATCAAATTCCCTCAAATGAGTAGGGAATTCTAGGGTCTTGGGTACCTAGATCATTGCCTAGAAGGGTAGGCTTGGGTTCCAGGTAGGCAAGACCTTTTGGCCGCTTGAACTCTTTGCTATGGGGGATGGAAAATGTGTCTGAGAATGTGGCTCTAGGATGACCAGAGATGGTTCTGTAAAATGTGGCTTTCACTTGCAGGGGTCTAAGGGCAGTGTTGTTAGTAGGCATAACCCCACAGTAGTTCTGCTTCTACTGTGTGTAATGTGTTTGCTTTAGACATAATAATTGTTTTCTAAATACATTTCACTGCATAATGTGGATTTATTTCTTTTCAAGGAACTATTGTCTCTATAAAAAAGACTTCCTCTGAGTTGCAGGGAGGTTGGGTGGTGGGATGATCATGGAGCTTGGAGCATGCAGCCCAGGTGGCAGCCCTCTTGGGAAGTGCTGCTCAGTCGTAGACTACTCCAGCTGGCAGGGGCAGCAGTCTGTCCCACTTCTCCTCTCCTATCCTCCAGATCTGTGGGTTTTGACGGTTAGTCCACAGCTAGAGAGACTGCTCAAGATCTGTTTACCCTGGAAACTCCGTGTGCTGAAGGAATGTAGAAGACCTGAAGTTTCAAAGATGCTTTGTGTTTTTTAAGGGGTCTTGAAAAAAACTTCTTTGTCTCATATTCAGGCCAACTCAGTATTCTATGTAATAAAAAGAAAGCTCCTCACAACAGGGGATTCCTAAAGCATTCGTTGTGACAGTGAAATAGACATTTTTTGAAGTACTCAATGAGTTTAATTTGCCAAATAATAATTAGCTGTGATTTAAATGGAAGATTATTTCAAGAACTGAACAGAATAACACTGTTTATCTTCAGCATAATCTGAGTAATTGACTGCTCTCGAACTTTGATGTAGATAGAGGAAGCTATCTACCATCTGTTTCTTTAGGAAGAATATTTTTGAAAAGAAGAACTATAAAGTATAAACCCTTCTGGAGCCCAGTACCCCCTCCATATCTGAAAAAGTCCATAGATTTCATATGTAAATTTTTTTTGAGACGGAGTCTTGCACTGTTGCCCGGGCTGGAGGGCAGGAGTGCAATCTCAGCTCACTGCAACCTCCGCCTCCCAGGTTCAAACAATTATCCTGCTTCAGAGTAGCTGGGATTACAGACACCTGCCACCATGTCTGGTTAATTTTGTCTTTTTAATAGAGATGGAGTTTCTCCATGTTGGTCAGGCTAGTCTCGAACTCCCGACCTCAGGCAATCTGCCCACCTCAGCCTCCCAACGTGCTGGGATTACAGATGTGAGCCACTACGCCTGGCCTCATATGTAAATATTAACACACACTTCTGAGCCCAGACATGACTCCAAGTTTTCTGCCATGGACAAAGATGGGGAGACACCACTTTTCTTTGCATAGATTTCAATTTCCAAGCAGGAGGGATTTTTACTTTCTCTCAGGTATACCAGGGAGGATTTTTATGAAAGCAAAACTTGCCTAATAAGTCAAGTTGCTTAGGGCTGTCAGCGTTCCTGAACTACCCTCAGCAGAGTTTCTTAAACACATAATTCTCTCTAAACACTTGTGCAGACCAAGCTCATGTGGGCCTGGAAGGCAGTTTCCTGGTCTTTTGGTGGAACCATCCCCAAAGATTTCATAGTGATGCACATTGTGTTCTTTCTACTTAAGGTGACTATTTTTAGAGTGTGAGAAACAAAGACCGTGATTTGACATTCAATTAAGTTAATTTTCATCATGCATAGTTGGGGATGGTGTCAACCTTCATGACTCATCTATGTGTGTGTTTCAAAGAAGCATTGGAACACATCTGTAGTTATATTTTTTCTTCATTTGCAGGGACTGTGTAATTTAATATATGCATTTTCCTCTTCACAAGCATTATCAGCCATAGCAAACGTGGGATTTTCCAAAGTATAGCGAAGTTGTGCCTATAAACTAAAAGACCTTTCAGACTTATACAGGAGATTCACTGGCACGTCAAATCAACAAGTTCAATGTTTCTGCCTCTGAATGTCTAAAACCATACAAACCAGCTACCTATCTGCTGTTTTCTCCTCCTCTGCTTCTGCCTTTGTCAAGCCCTGAAGCTAGACTCTGAAGCACAGAAAACAGAGAGCATAAACCAGTCTGTGGGCTGGGCTCCTTTCTGAGCCTTCCTGGTTCAATGTAAGGTGTACATCAATGGCATCCTCTTCCCTGCTGCTGGTGTTGGTACAAAGTTGCTCCCAACCTTGAGCTCTGTAGATCCTGTGGCCATTGTAGGGCTCTTCACCATCTCTCCCTGATCCCTGTTTCTATTTCACGAGTTATGGTTTCCAAGGAGACATGTGCCCAGATATTCAAGAGGTGTGCCCAGTGGGTCCAGGTACTGAGTCATATCCTAATTGGAACTGGCCTAGCCTTTGGGATTGCATTTTTTCTAGGTTCTCACTTAATGAGCAGTGGCCTTATGTAAACCTTGCCTCCCTTATTATCCTACTTTTAATTCAAATCTATTTTTCTAGGGCTAGGTTTTCCCAGATTTTTTTTTTTTTTTTTTTTTGAAATTTAAATCCTGACCCTATATGTAAGAACAGTGGATCAAATCCTGCTATGCATGGACAGGTTTCCTCCAAAGACCGCCGCCACATATCTGACCTTGATCTTTCAAAGACTGCCTGGACTCCCAGTTTCTGTATGTAGTGTACGTGCTGGATATGCTAGCAGCAGATACTGGAAATTAGGCCCCTGGGCACTCTGCATGGGCTGCCCAGATGCCCTCTCAGGGGCACTTTCTGTTACTGGGCCAGTCCTCTCCAGGCTCTCTTCAACCAGGGCTGGGGACTTAGCTTGGTGCCCCTCTCCCTGACCTGTCTAGCCACAGTTTGTTGGGGATCAATGGTTATGACTTGTGCTTAATTAATGTCACAAGTAGGCCCAATTTTAAAAAGAATTTGTAAGTTATATTTTATAAATGTATGAAGGAGATGGCAAGGGATTGATGAAGAGAGTGAAAGTTTGTGGGATAAATGGAGCGTGCCCATTACCTGGTGCAGGTTTTGCAGATGAGGTAGATTTGGAAATAACTTTGAAGAACAAAGGAAGTATTCTGATAAAAATATGTAAAGAGAGAGTTTCAGGTAGGTTGTATAAGCTCCTTGGAAAGGATTGGGTAAACACTTGCACAACAAGGGGTACCAGGGTAGAGGGAACTGCAAGAGAAGAGAGCAGCACACTGGGAACATCCTGATGGCAGTGACTGGCTTGTTCATTTTTGTATCCTGGGCCCAGCACAGTGTCCCAAACATGGTTGGCATTTGGTAAACATACTGTTCTTGAATGAATGTTAAATGAGGCTGAGGTTGCACATGGTTTGTTTTTTTTTTTTTTTTTTAATAAACCATTAAGCCATTTGCTGGTGGGAAACAACATATTAGACAGCAAGTAACTTTCTCCCTCAGCTCTCCCCTCTGACAAAGGGTAAGCTGGCTTACGCATTTCTAGAGTTAAATGGGGACCTCTCTTCAGGGGACCTAGGATTTGCAGTAAGGCTCATTTGCATCCCAGAGGAAAACTCCAACCACTGGGCCTGTATAGCTGCTCACATGAGAACTTTCTGAAGTTCTTTCCTCCAGGAACCTGTTGTCTGATATTACTGACAAGAGATACAGATTCAGGTGAGAGATTGCCAAATCAGCCTCAGCTATGCCTTTTTGATCAATTTAATCAACACATTCCAAAGCAACGATATCTGCATACTGAAGAAATAGTCTATAGCAGCAGAAGTCATAGACATACATGGTTATAGTTAAGCAGAATAGAGGAACAGTGCATTTTCTTTGAAGTGCTGGAGAAGTAACCCCAGAGCAGGGCCACACAGACTGCTCACCAGGCTCAGCACAGCTGAAACTTTGCACCTTACTGTTGCACATTTTTTCTGTGAAGGTATTAGCTTAATTAAGGCAGAGACCCAGTGTCGATGATAACCAAGTAACAGAACAGAAACAATGTTTCAAGGCTGTGTCACTGGACAACTGGGATTTTTGTGTATTGGAAGAGGCAGGAAACATTGAGCCTTTTTGGAAATCTCTAAATGGCCACTACAAGAAACAAAAGAAGAAAACAGAATTCTGTTACTTTTTTTCTTATTTGGATAACAAAAAACCTACATGGTTTCAGAGACTCTCTCCTTCCTGCGGTGTGAATAAGGAGGGGCATGTTGTATTAAAACTGCAGTACCCGCCACCACCACTTCTATTATTACAGGTGTTTTCTGTGCCAGAGACTCCACTGGGCACTTTTCATTTACCTTTACTTCTATTTTATTTACAACAAGCTTTCAAGTAGGATGTTATTTCTTCTCCTTTCTAGAGATGAGTCTGAGGACCAGTGAGATTAAATATTCCAGCAAGGTCTCTTGTGGAGCAGAAATTCTCAACCTTGGCAGTAATGACACTTGGGACGAAATGGTTGTTTTTGTTGTGAGGTGAGGGTTTGTCCTGTGCATTGTAGGATGTTTAGAATCCCTAGTTTCAGTCTATGCTGGTAGAATACCTATCAAGTATGACAACCAAAAATATCTCAAGACATTGCCAAATGTCCTGGGTAGGGACACAATTGATCCAGTTAAGAATCATTACTCATTGTAGAGTAAGTGGCTGACCCGGGCTTTAACTTCCAATCTTTTCTCTTGGCTTAGCTAGAAACTAAAGTAACATGTAGATGGTGTAAATAGCAGCACCGATATGAACAGCCTGCCTTGCATGGCAGCAGAATGACCCTGATCTACTTTAGTTGTCACAGTAGTTAATGTCATTTCAGAATAAGGGAATACATAGTTATAAGTGCTAACATTTATTGAGTGCTTACTATGTTCCAAGAACTGTGCAAAGCACTTACTATACTCATGTGCTCATTTAAAATCTCCATACCTTGTGAAGAATAAGCCAGCAGCCTCAGCAGATAATAAAATGTTCAGAAAAGAAAATTTTGCCACTGCAGTAGCAGGAGGATATTCTGTAATGACTAATAGTTTTTCAAAGTTCATCTATGGAGTCCTTGTGAGATATCAGATTTTAGTGACATTTGAGGTTCCAATTATCCCCAACTTGCTCTGTCAAAGGATTTTTCTGAACAATTTTCATGGAGTATATCAATTAGTTAATATGATCACACATTCTTTTTAGTACCAAATGCTCTCCTGGTGTGGAATTGCAGGTCACTCCCTGTTTGGGGAAATACATGGAGGCTTCTGGGAAAATGGGATTCATTCAGAAATGGGTTCTCACACTTCTTAGACTCTTTGTTCCTTAACACTGTCTCCCCTAAAATGCCATGGGTTTTGAAAGTGTTTTCTAAATCAAAGTCACCGTCTCAGGAAAAAAAATATAATCGTGAACTCGTTAGTTTGAGTTAAACCAATGACTTCACAGTGATCATTTTAGGGGAGAAATTAAAGAATATTGCCAACAGAAGACAGCTTAGGCATCTGCACTACACTGCCAATAAATGACAGGCTGGCCCAGAAGCTGGTTTAATAACTTGACAATAAACTGACCCATATTATGGTTCACGTAGAGAAGACTTCTGACTTACAGATCAAGCAATCATGATAAAAATCTTTATTGAGTGCACCTGTTGGGTTTATGCGATACAATGATTTGAATAAGGGATGGGGAGAAAGAGCCTTGGGAGTGAGGCAAAGATGCTAATTCTGAAGCAGAAGACACCTGGACTGAGAAGGAGGACAAAGGTGACCAGAGAGAGGAATCAATGAAGAAAAGCTGACACTGTCCAGGGCTCAGAGTGGGGACTATGTCACCCAGATCCATGTCAGGAGATCTCCTGAGGCTTCACTATGCTCACAAGGGACTTGCCCTGCCTTTCACAAGACACAATAGATTACTTGAGTATATGTAGAATAAGCTGTTCAAAAACGTATGGTGTGACTTAGCTGGGGGATGGTACTGAGGAAAGCTGAAGTATCAGTGAGGGCTTCTGGAGCATATGAGGACTTGTGTGGCATTTGAAGCTCAGGACCACCTGCTCTGTTCAGAAGCAGCGGGGCCAGGCCCATGGGTATGTGACCCTGAGCACACAGGGCTCTGTGCTCAGAAGAGCCCTATACTTGGTTTAATTGCTCTGTTGCTGTGTTGAAATCCTTAATTTTTGAACAACGGTCCTACATTTTCATTTTGCATTGGACTTTGCAAATTATATAACTGATTCCGATCACTCACACACACACACACACACACACACCCACAGAGAGAAAGAGAAAGCAAGAGAGGGAGAACACTATTTGGATATACCTTTGTGATGTGCCACATCTACATTATTCCAGGACCCCAGGGAGGATGGGGTTGTTTGGGAGGAAGCTCAGCAGTAATGCACAAGACATTGTATTGAGAGTTCTTAGAGGAAAGCAATGAAGTACCTTCTTAAAATAATTCTAAGATATCATCAAACATTACTCTCATTGGCTTGGTGACAGCCTTTTTATTTTTCCATAGAAAAGTAAACACATTAACTGTCCATTTAGAATATCTGACCTATACTGATTTAGTAAACATTGCATTGTGCAAGAAAAAGAAAAGTTTGTATTAGAATGGCAAAAATACAGTTCTTGATGAGTTTTCATATACCCTCAGACTGAATTTTGGACAGCAAAAGGAAGCATTCACCTTGCCTGGCTGGTCTGTTTTCAGTTCAGAGAATTTTTCTGGGCTGTTTAAATTCAACTGAACATTGATATACTTTGTAAAAGTGCAATGAAAGAGCTCTTTTTACTTGTGATTAGTTAGAAGATAATTGAAAACAACTAGATACACAGGCTCTGAGATTTAACTTTGATGACATTGAACATTAGTGAGAAGAAGTCATTTGAATATTTATTCTTGATGGGTTTGTTTATTCTGCTTAAGTCAAACTTTACAATCTCAGCGCCTTGAATGGTCTAATCCAGCCGAAAAGCAAACAGATACATTTATATAACCAAGATTTTGCCTGCAAGCAGAACATAAAGTCCCTTTTCAGGATACAAATGTTCCCTACAACAGATCATTTTCTTAGAGTTTTGGTTGACATCATCCCTCAGGGTGGATTCTTCTTTAGCTGTCCAGAAATCGTGGCCTGACAAATCTCATCTCATTAGACAGCCCCTTACCAAGGAGCTTGTCGCTCACAGTAGACACTGACTCGCACAGCTCCCTGACAACAGGCTCAGGCCCTGTCTTCCTCACATATGCCTCCCACCAGCTCTGACTTGAAAAACGATTCATCACATAGCTTCCTCCTAGGGCTTGTGGGCAGAACACAGTGGGTTGTCTCTGAAAAGGGCCTTGGCATTTGCTCCTTATCCCGAATCACCAACAATGCACTAAAGCATAACCTGGGTTTCGAATTCAGTGTCACAGAATGGTCTAATATTTATCCACCTAGGAAAGTTTTGCTAAATATTAATACCTCCTAAGTACAGGGAGCAGAGTAAGTTGAGGGGTTGGAGAGAACTTGAAGACAAGTGAAAAGAGTCTGTGACCTGGAATGAGGTGGGAGTGCTCTTAATCTAGTAGAACAGAAAAGATCTGTGCATAGAATCTGTACCAGTGAAGCCAGTTGCCCAGATCCCACTTCGTGCAAACTGCTAATTTCACGTTTTCACACAGAATGCTATCACGTCACATCCACGTTATCCATCTTAAAGACCTTCCTATTGGATAGGCACTGGGTCTAATATTGTTTATATAGTGATGTGAACAGTAGATTGCCTAATAAATACTGAATGATGATGACAATCATGATCCATTTCCTATTTGGTTGCTGTTGAAATGAGCTGGGCTTTCTTTGGGTCTACCTAAAAGGAAACTTAGGACTATGACAACTCCTCCTTTTCCTCAGATGACTTTTCAGTATCTTCATGTGCCTGGCCCTCTCCTTTGCTTTACGTACATTGTTCCTTACCTTTGCAATACCACCACAAGTTACTTATTAATATCCTTTTCCAGGAAAAGAAATGGAATGTCAGAAAGTTGAGTAAATTGACCCAGGGGGTGGAGCTGGAGTTCAGGCATGGCTTGCTCCTAAACACCCCATGCAGCCCTTCCTTAAATGAAAACTCTGGTCTTTTGTAGCCCCTACTCTGGCAGCACTAGGGGAAAAGGGCCTGAGGGAAAAAGACTACGTTGCTTCAAATGAAAATTGCGCGTGTGAGGTAGAACCGTCTAACAATTTTTTTTTCCTTTTAGATAAGCATTAGTATTCTGGAATAGCCAGAGCACTTACTTGCTTATGAAAAAAATACCATCACACTTTTATTTGAAAAGTCTAATGGCATGAAGGAGGAAAAGGAAGAAAGTTCTATACTATACTACAGAAAGAGGAGGGTTGAAGGGAAAGCATTTCTAGAAAATTCATGTAATGTCTGAACAATTGATAGTTGTTCAACTCTCTCCAGCTGATGGGAACCTGGACTCTGAACATCTTTAGAATATCTTCAGAGAGGCCCAGTGTGTCAGGCCTCAACAGAGCATGTGACCTTGACTCTGTTGTTAAGAACCTGCAAAAGCCCAGGTGAAGATGATGAGACACACCATCCACCTGGTCCTCCAGGTTTCCTTTTTTATTTTTTAAAATTTTTAATTGTTGTGGATACATAGTAGGTATACACCTCCAGGTTTCTTGAATGCCTACTGTGTGTAAGGCATGAGGGACTCGAGTCCTTCATGGGACTCACGCTTTAACCTAATTTGCAGTCACACTACAGGGTGAGGCCCTTGGCTGTTACTGTCTGTTCTAACGAAACTACTCTTTCACTGGCTTGGACCCAGGGTCCCCTAAAATGGTCCTTTCTCCAACTTTTTCCTTAAAACAGTATTTTCAAAACTGAACTGAAACAGCATTAAAAAAATAGAACGGGTATGATAATGTCAGAATGCAGCATCCGTGGTGAGACTAAGAACTGGTGGAACTCTTATTTAGTTCTATGTGTATGTGTGTACTGGGATGTGATGTAGAATATATTTCTCATTACAGATTACGGGCTGAAAAGTTGGACCAATACTTGAGAGAGCTCTCTGTCCTCTATTTCCTGACTTCTTTCCTTGTCAGGCCCCATAAAAGACATTTTCCTGTGGGGATCGTTCTGGCTTTGTGCCTACTTCTTGGACTCAGTATTTCAAACACTCTTTCCTTCCAGAGGCCAACTGATTTAGGACTAGGACTATGGCTCCTGTGCACCCCATGCCAACTACCTGTGTCAGCCTCCCTCATCCTGCTACCCACCTTGCACACCAGGCTGTGGCCTGAGTCTCTGGCCTGGCTAGATCACTGGATGCCTTGATCATCCCTCAGGAATGACTCAGGAACCCACAACATATATGGGTTCCTTCGACATTTGTAGCAAAACTATTGCTAATCTAATAGTTATTTCTTTTCCATGTCACCCACTGGTTGCAAAGTGATGCTTCAAAGAAAAGCAAAGGCTTGCCTGAGGGGTAGAACCGGGGCCTTGTTGAAAGTATTGGGTACAAAGACTGGTCATCTCAGGATTCCTCCAAAAGTCTCCTCACTCTGGCTTCCTTGCCCTGTCATCTCATGTGTCCTTTGATTTTAAACCATTCCTATCTGCTTTGGGCATCTTGGTGTATAACTGTAGCATCTGATCTGAGCTATAAGCTCTCACTCCCCCTGTACTATCCCAAACTTCAGCAATGAGAACAAACATATACTGAGGGCTTACTGTGGAACAGATGGTGTATTAACGCACATCATTGCCATTATTTCATGCACTCTCTCACAGGCAGACTATAAGGTGGGTAACATTTTACCTCCATTTTACAGGCCAGAAAACTGAAGCCATGCTAAGCAGCTGGTCCAATGTCAGCTGGGATTTGAACCTAACTGGCTGGCTTAAATGCCTGAAACCTTGACATCCACATTGGGCAGGTTTGGTAGACATAGGTATCAAAGTTCTACCCTCCCACCCAGTCTCACCATTGCTACTTGGCCAAGATGGGAAAGTACATTAGCTTCATGATGATACATTTCTTTAATGAAGTCAGGAAAAGGAGTTATGCTCTTAAAGTTTTGGTATGTTTTCATCTATTACCTATGAATTATGTAATTATGGTATTTCTCTATTTTGCCTTTGCTTCCAGAAGACTTAATTAAACTTAAACATAATGTTTATAGTAAGTGTTAATTCCATGGTTAGCATACTTTCTTTATCCTTTTCACTGCTTCAATCTTTCAACTCTATTTGAACATATGTACATATATAAATATAACTATAAACCACCTCAGACTTGTAACAAGGAAGGAAATAAACAAGCATTCTATTTATTCAGAAAGAATCTGATTTTCTTGAGCAGATGATAATTTGAATAACTTAAAAGAAGTTTTGATAGCATCATTATAGAAAATTTTGTATAGCAGGGTCTTCTATTCCTACTTTGTCTTGGACAAAGTGAATATACAGTATTAGCCTTTATTATTTGCCTGAGCAAAGCCTCAGGGTTAGTTGGCAGGGCTGTCACATATGGCTGTGCAGATTACATACTGCACAACTTCAAGGGGTGTTATTCACTTTGCAATCTATGGAGTTGCTCAGTGTGCAACCTGTACAACTATGTGCAGGAGCTCTAAGGGTTTAACTGGGCTCCTACCACTCTGCTTTTCATTAACTACAGACTGGGATTGGAGTTAGTTATTTGGAGGGGAGGTGGCTGTAAAGCAGGAAAGTATTCCATTGCTCCTTTTCCCAGGCAAACATATTCCTCTCTGCTCTGGATTAAAGTCCCAGGAAATGTAGGCGATAACGAGAGCTTTTCCCTCTGCAGAATAGCATGGAGGCTGGGAGGCAGGAGGAGGAAGGGAAGAAGCCCAAGGAGATGCTAAACTGAGCAGGCAATCAATCATCTGAAAACCTCTCCTGCATTTCTTCTGGCTTTATTTTGGGCACTAATTGGAAATGCCTGCCCCTTCAGAGTCTGTTTTCTCTCTAGAAAGGAAAGAAGTTTCCAGCTAAGCCCGGGGATGCTGAAAAGAAATGAGACAACTTTTCACACTATTGGCATCCTCCACTGCTTTTTCCTCCAGAACCTCACTTTGGGGTGCTTGCATGTGTGAGCTGTCAGTGGCAAGGGAAGTCCTGCACCTACTGGGCTCCCCTATCTGGAGACCACTGGGCAGGGGATGGAGGGGATTTTATAAAGTGTGTTGAATGTATGGCCTTAAACACACACATGCACAACCCCCCCCGCCCCCAAAAAAAACGAAAAAAACAAAAAACAAAAAATATAGAGTATGTTTGACCAGTGTGAAATGGGAACAAGGGCTCGTCTGAGTGCTGCTATTGGAAAAAGGTGTGGGGGTCCATACTCGAAGAGAAGAGACCAAGTTCTGCTTGATCTCATAGCACTGGCCTCAACAATCTTGCTGGGTTCGTAATTGCTGAGAAAAGCCTTGTTACTGGAAATGAAATGAAGGTAAAATGACCCCACTGAAGAAAAATCATTTGAAAATTGGCTCCAGTTTTGGGAAACAGTGGGTCTGAGTGCTATTTTTGCACACACTATATCCCAATCATGTTACAGATCATGAAACTTTAGTCTGAACCAGTGGTTCTAAGCCTGGTCCTAAATTGAAATTACCTAGTGAACTTTCAGAAAATACCAATGATAGAACCCATCTCTCAGATTTAACTGGCTTTGGTGGAGCTCAGATGTCTGTATTCAAAGTCTCCCCGGTGATTCTAATGTGCAGAAATCTTTCAGCTTGGTCTACATGCCTGGTTTTCAGGTGTTTGGAATCAAAGCATTAGAATCACCTGGAGGGCTTGTTAAAGCACAGATTGCTGGGCCTTCCTCCGGAGTTTTTCATTCAGTAGATCCGAGATGGGGCAGAGAATCTGCATTTCTCAAAAGTTCTCAGATGGTGCTGGCACGGCTGGTTCTGGGTCACATTTTAAGGGCCACTTGTACACAGAGTGACTGACCATCAAGATAGGTGTTCTCTCCAGCCTCAGTTCTTGCCTCCTGCCTTTTTCATACTCAGTCCATCCAGAACGTCTTATATCTCTTATAAATACATGATGCTCTCTCTACCCTATAGGCCTCTGAACACTTTCCTTCTGCCTGCAACACCTTCCCATGTGGCAACACATGTTTCAAGACCCCATAATTTAATTTTTACTAACTGGCATTAGAGTTCCAGCAGTAACATAAATTAGGAAAATTCTATTGAACTTACAATGTTAATATGTACACTTTTACAACTTTTTTTTTTATTAAATAAGCTTTTATTTCCTAAAATGAAGTAAATAAAAAAACTATGGGTGTTCATTTTTAAAAAGCATTTGAGATGCTTTAATACATTTTAAAATATGCCACTATATGCTTTTTAAAAATCCATAATTTTAAAGGAATGAATAAAGGAATATAACTGCTATATTATTAATAATAGAATCACAGATGTGACATTGAGTGAGTACATATCGGTGTAAATATAAAGTAGATTCTAGGTCTCTCCACCCTCCGCCCACACCAGGCAGAGACTCATTTCTCTTAGTGACTTTGCCTCTGGGGAAAGGGCACTGTGCCGAGTGGGCAGAGATGAATGAAATGCCTGCCCTTTGCTCCTACAATTTTCTGTGCAAGTTTTCCTGATCAGTTAATGCCTTATGACCCTTCTTGGCTTCCATTGCTTCCATTAAATCCTGTCAAAAGGACCAAATAAAAAGAAACAAACCTCAAATAAAGGAATATGAGATAGTGTTCAATTGAAACATTGTTTTTATTTTTCACACCAAGTTAGAGATTTTAAAAGTAAGATTCTTATAAGGTCTGTCAAAATTGAGGCCCAAAGTAGTTATTTTATACCTTATATCCTATATTGTGTTGACATGAACAATTTTGATGTGCTTTTTGTGAGCGAAGAACTGCTGGAAAAATGCAATTAATGTATGTCATATATACCCCACCTGTTACAATACAACTGGCTTTAATTTTTCTGTCCTGGGGCTTGTCCATCTAGGAAAAACAATTTGAAATAAATAATATTGGAAAGACTTTGTCCAAACAATGTAACTAGCTTCTGCATATAGCAGTTATTAATGAGTCATTTTTCTAAGTGATATGTGTGTGTATGTATCATACACACATACACATATATTCCCTAATTTAAGCTTCACAAAACACTGAGGTAGGTACTGTTATTATCCCCATTTTACACATGAGGAAATTGAAGGTCTACTTTCTGGAGCAGACACTAAATTGGAACTTAAGGGCTGCTGAGCAGTTAGACATACAATGGATCCTAGAGACCCCATCCAGGTGCAGGATGTGTTTCCTCAACCAGGTGAAAAAGCAGATTCTTCTCACTGAGCCACTCTGTCAGTCATCTGTCATCTGCTTCTTATAGGAGCTCACCTCAGAACTTCACCCGGAACCCTCCCCACCTGTCCTACCAACAGGCACCCTTAGGTACACACTCACTCCAAGGATTACTCAGGCTTTTCAAAGTCCTGCCTCAGACCTGAGTTACATTAAGTGAATGGCCTCGAGGACATTCATTTACACTCATACCAGGAGGGACCATCTCTATGGATTAGGTCCTGAGCTATACATGTCCCCGGAGACCCAGAATTCTTGGAGGTTAGATGAGGCCTTTCTGACCAAGAATATCGGAGTAACAAAACCTACTTCCCATTCCAACCTTCCAAGAGATCTGAGGAAAATGTCATCTGAAAGCGATTATGATCTTTCTACCCAAGACACACATCCCACAGAACGTAGCTGCAACGCTGTTGATGGCAGAAAGGATACCCACTGATGCTACATCTAGATTAAAGCAACACAATTCAATGAAAAGTGAACATTCTATTGTCTAGGCCATTCCACCTTTTTTAAAAAATTGACCATTTGACTAATCAGACTAAGATACCCAAAGAGGCCATTTAGAATAATTTAACACAGACTCTAAAGTGGAGCTGAGTTCATATCTTGGCTCCGTCTCTTACAAGCTGCATGATCTTGGGTGTATTGCAGAGGAATACATAATAATTATTAATGGGTTTGGCCTAGAGGATGAGAGACTAGGAATTTTGATTATATACCCTTTGAGTGGTATGATTCTTCTAAAATGTGCATATATTCTTGTTCTTTCCCCCCCAAAAAGCAGAGTTTTAGAAGCATATACACAGAAAACAACCAATTAAAAAAAAGTAGCTTAGTTGATTTTGATGTGACCAGGTGGAGTTGATTCATAGTTGATTCTTAGTTGATTCTGATGTGGCTGGGTGTAGAACCCAAAAGGGCTGCCTCATGTGGCATTTGGAGTGGTTCACATAAGTTAAATTGTCTCCATGTTGTTAGAAATGCTCGTTCTTCAATGTGACAAAGAAATAGCATTCAAACATAAATTTAATTTTCTCAGCAAGGCAATTTTACTTCTATAAAAGGTTGCAGCTTACGGATGGAGCAATAGCGAGAGCACACCTGAACAAGGGAGGGGAAGGGGTTCTTATTCCAGACACAGGTAGCCCCTACTGCTGTGTCATTCCCCTATTGGCTAGGGTTGGACCACATAGTCTAATCTAATTCTGATTGGCTAAAGAGTGCAGGGGTATGAGCCAGGGTGGCAGGGTGAGCAGTTTGGCAAGAAAGATGGTTATGGAACAGCTAACTAGGGGTGACTCAGGTCAAGGAAGGTGATCATGATGAGTCAGGATGGAGAAGGTGACCAGGGGAACAGATGTGAACTACTGCTTAAAACTGGTAGAAAAGATTGTTTACTGAAACTACGAGGAAGTTAAACTTTAAAATGGAGGACAAAGAACTGAACATACTGACATACTGATTCTTTGAAGAGAAATCTAGAACCCACTGTATCCAACAATGTCTAGATGCCAAAGTCCTGGAGGGCAAGGACCACTAAGCACTGACTTTGGGAAGTGAATTAATTTCCCCAAGCCTCCTTTTCCTCACTTGCAAAAGGAAGGGCTTGCACCAGGATTCAGGGATTATTAACTCAGTCTTCCAACAAGGCTATGAGAGGGTGCCCTGGAAAACACTAGAGGTGAAGCCTTAACCCCACCCTCCCCATACACACCTAAAATAAACATTTAAATTAAACTAAGCAAAACACTATGTGTTTTGAGCACATTTCACTTGCAGGCCACCATGAATTAGACACTCTTTATTTCTAGGCTAACCCTACTAATCATGTGTCATATGTTGCATGATATTAGTGGATAAAATGTATGTATTTGTAGTATACATTGTGAGGGTAAGATAGTTTCCTGGCACAAAGGTTGGCACATGGTAGGGGCTCAAATAAAAATCTGCAAATATTATTTGACTATAGGAATGGTCTATACATAGCTGTGATTGAACAGTAAAGTCATTTATGTCAGTTCTTAGTATACGGAGAGTTACATGGAAAATGTCTCTAAAACATTATAAATGATTATATAAGTTATACAGTATAAATAAACAAAATAGGAAATTCAGCTTTCATGTAGCTTACTCTTCACAGAAAGGAGTTGCTTTCTGACTCCTGAAAGTCTGGAATCTTAGATCGCTTTGTGATGAATAATTATTGCCCCCTTTTTGCATACCCAGAGCCTGCTACTCCCTTCTTATCATAGCTCCACATATGATAATCAAATTCCGGGTTTCCTTGTTTCTCTCACCCACTGGGTTGAGGGCTCAGTGAAGTGAAGGATTCTGGTTTTTTATTTCATATCCACAGTACCTTGCATAGTGCCTGGCATTCGTATAATTCAGTATATAAACAGATGGACAGGTGGGTGGATGGGTGGATGGATGGATAGATGGATGGACTGTCCTTTTCCCAGCTGCAGACTGCTGCCTGATTCTGTGGGCTGATTTCTTTACTTTTCCCTTTGTTCTAATCCCTTTGGGCCAACTTCTAAAAGACAACCTACAGCAGATAATTTATGGATTGACTCAAGTACCTATTGATTTATCTTCTCTGCTGAACCTCTGAAAGAGAACTTTAAATTCATAGTGTTCCTGAGGTTTAGTCTTGCCCTAATCACTTAAATCCTCATTCTTTATTAATTTGAGCCTTGAGCACACTCATGGTAGTTTTTTAAAAAAACATTCTTTGCTGCACTGTTCAAATATATTCATCGTATGTGTGCATGTTATATGTATATGTGTATGCGTGTATATAAAATATACCCACACACATTAGATCTGTGTGTGCATATATATATACATATATGCACACACAGATCTACATTATGTGCATCTGATAGAAATTCAATCTTACTCATGAATATTAACCCATGACAATCTATGCACAGCTAAAATAAACTCTGCTTTCATTTGGAACACTAGAGCTATGCTTTTAAAAGTAGTTTCAGGGGAAAAGACTGTGAGGAAAAGGTATTAAAGCAAAAAGGTAGCTCTATTGGCTTTTATTTGTGGCCTACTCATAGACATCATCTATACTTGAAGCTTCCTTTCAGGCCATTTCATATCCGACTCCCATCATCATTTGCATGGTAGAGATAAGGAGAAAGAGTACTAAACCACCTGCCCCCAGCGCTCTTTCCTGCTTTCCTTTCTTCTCAGTGGCCATTCCTTCAGGATTTGGAGATTTGAGTTCAAAAATACTTTAATTCACTGGGCATCAAACATTCAGTCTTAACTCTCCTCAGCAGCTGCCAGAGTCAGAAGGAACTAAATATGGTGTCAAAAGATTTCAGTATAATCGCCTCAAAATGACTCGATGGTGTCCTATGTTGCTTGAACGTCTGTTAACCCTCCAAATGTAAGGAGATCGCCAGAATGCAAAATAGATGTGCCAGTCTTTCCAGAAGCCCCCCTCCCCTATATTTCATGCTTTAACCTTTTGCAAGAAGGGGGAAAAAATTGGTGTCTTATTTGAATTATTCATGCCACTTTCTGTTCTGCCAATTCCAGGACACATTTGAAATCATTAATATGTCATGACTTTCCTTCATCTAGCTTTCTCAGGTTTTTTTAAACTGAAGAATCACCACAAAAAAGGTATTATGATTCATTAACAAGGATATTATATTTATAGTTTCAGTTCACTATTCTCAGTCTTAGCACAATTTCAGAAGTGCTAAATGTTCGATGAGGTGGCACTGAAGATTGTACACCTTCAGGGAGCTTTATAAGCAATCCTGCCAGACTCACAGCAGCACTTGGAAATGAAGCTGCATGATTTGATGGTTCTTGTAGCAGTGCCATGCAGGTAAGTATCTCATCGACTCCTGACATTACCATTTAGAGATGCTGAGGGCTCATTCTCATCCCAGTGATTCTCACACATTCACAAGCAATCTTCCTTTTCTGGTGAGCCTTGTACCCGGCCACCTTGTGCTGGGCCTTGTGCCGGCACAACAGAGAGCACAGCAGGCATGATCTCTGTCCTCCTGGAGATTTCATGATCAGTCCGATCACCACAGCATCAAGGGTCCTGAAACCAAGTCCAAGGACGTGCCAACTAGGAACAACAACAAAGAGGTGGCTAAGGGCTTCTCTGAAGCTTTTCAAAAATACTCCAGATGAATGTGAGTCTGATCAACAAAATGCAGATTCAAATCCAGCCAATATTTTCAAGTATGTACTATGTGCTGGGTCCCAAACAGCATTCACAAATATAATCTCAGTTAATCCACAACACAACAAATGCACCTACTAATATTCATTAAGTGAGAGAGGCATATGTCTAGGGGAATGAATTGTTGAGCTGACAGGTACACATGTTGGTGTATTTTGGGGAAACAGTAAACAATGTTTGTTGGATTTGATGTGGGGCATAAGAGTTGAGAATGACTCCAAGGTTTTTGGCTCCTACAACTAAAATGGAATTATTTAGTGAGATGTAGAAGACTGGAAGAACCGGATTGGAGGGGGAAATATTAGAGATTCAGTTTTGGGCTTGCCTGATATGGCAGGTAGACATCCAAGTGTAGGTATTGAATAGAGAGTTGGATATATAAATCTGGTGTTTGGGTGGCATGTCCAGGCTAAAGATGCCTATTTAAAAGTGGTCAGGACGTGAATGGGTTTTGGACGGACTTAAGGCTGTGAGACTTTATTAGATTGCCCAAGGGAGTGAGTATAAGCAGATGAGAACTGAGGCTTAGTATCTGAGCCAGGGACAGTCCTGGCTCAGGATTGCAGAGATGAGAAGGAGCCAGCAGGGGCATTGGGAATAGGATATTCTGGACACAAGTAAAAGTAGGACACATTCCTTTCTTTAATTTTTCTCAGTTCTCAAACTTTAGTATGCATAAGAATATCTGAACAGTATGTAAAAAACTGAGTGTATTGTATCTGGCTTGCAAATTCAGGGGGTTCCCACCATTATTTTAAATATCCGCCATTGTTCCCTTTCTCACTGACTTAAGAATCTAAAGCCTGCTCCCCAGCTTCAGATTTGGAAGTGACTCCATGATACTGTCACCTGGATATCATAAGCATAGAATGGGGACTGGTGAAAAAGCCAGATATCATGTTTTGTCTTTGAATTGGGAAGAACATCAGTTCTTCTGATGTGTGTTCTGATTAGTGTTCAGAATGAATTCTATGAAATGAATTCATACATCTCATCACAACATCAGGGCTCCTGTTCACCCATTCTTCCTCTCCATACGCACAGGCAATTTGCTGCTTTTTCTAGTACCTAACAGAGGGAGAAGCTGGGCTAGGCACCACTCCTGGAACATTTGCCGGACATCAATGGCATTAGCCCACAAGCTGCTGCTTCTGCCAAGGCACTGCTGGAAGCAAAACCACCTTTGGTGGGACCCTGGAAGCTTCATAGCTGTAAATCAGGGTGGGCTTCATGTGGACAATGATGTCCTAGTTCCAAGCATCCTGTGTTCCAGCTTCTGTCTCCTGGAGAACAAACCCATCACCATAGCAACTGCATCCACAGAATGTACCTCCAAGGACCCCTCAAATCCTATCAGTTGCTTCTCCACCATTGATGGCACTTATTAATTTAAAATTGGATCTAACAATTAGCTTATCTTCAGGAGGCTAACATCTCTTTTAATCCCCACTTACACCTGGAAGGTTCAGGGCCCTCATCGCTGTTCCCTCAAGAGTTAAATGACATTTAGGCAGCAGGAAACCTGTGCCAATATCAAAATCTAAACCGGTTGCCTTTTATTATTACTTAAATTATTCTCTCCACTTGACATGGATTTATTGGTCAGTTTAGACTCTGTGACAGATTTGGTTGTAGTCACATGGAGTGTGACTAACAGCCTTCACTACAAGCCTGTAAACGGAGTGTGATGTACGTGTACGTTATCGCCATCTAATAATGTCTGTGGGCTAATTATATAAAGGCTAAAGTAAATGAACACAACAGTGACTGCCATGCACGAGTCCAGAGAGAGCCATAAATGTGCTTTGGCAGCTGACTTGGATTGTTCAGGTGGAGCTGAGGTAATTGTCGAGGTCACTGATCTGTGTCTCACATCATTTATTAGCACCGTCTCTGTTGGGATGGTCACTTGCATCTATTTCTTGGTGATTTCATCTCTCCTGGAAGCTTATTTTAAACAAAATAATTAATATACTTCTGGCTATTTTAGTGTGTGTAGGCTTAGGGTAGCACATGTGATAGTACAGGGGAAACCCATTACGCTTCTAGCCATTTATTTGGTGTGTGCATTCGAGATTGGCAGTGTGCGTGAGGAGGGACCTCTCCTCATCACACACTCTGAACACAGGTATGTGACCTCAAATGCCCCTGGATGTCACTTGAGGGAAATAGGTGAACAGGTAGATATACACTATTACAACAGAAGAGGATAGGTGGAGGGGAGACAGAAGACCTGGCTTGGAATCCTTTCCTTGTCACTCTGAAGCAGTGTGTCTGGGCAGTTTACAAACTTCTCTGAGCCTCAGTATTTTCATCTGTAGAATGGAGAAAGTACCTTATATATAAAACCTGAATGCGCTGCTGAAACTGGTGGCAACTCTGGAACCAACATTTACAGCACTTTATTCTTATGACTTAATTTTTTCTCATGGAAACCATATAAGGTGGGTACCATTTAATTCAGATGAGAAAACTGAGGCACAGGGTAGATGAATAACTTGCCCAAAGCCCCACACCAAAAATGATTTGTAGTCTACAGAATACCATGCCCTTGTATAGTATAGTTAAGAATGCTAACATTATTATCAATAGATTAGTCAGTTGCCACCTGGGCAGAGCAGGAGAAGCCAAGTGGGCTTGCCTTTCTTTGAGAACTCTCTAAGGTACAAGAGGAGGTTGTGGGTGCAGCAAGAAGAACATGGGCTTAAGAGTCAAGAACATCGAAGGGTCTAATGCCAGTTCTGCACTAAGTAACCGTGAGATTCTGGAAATGTCAACTTTTATTGAACTTGGATTCCCTATCTGTGAGAGAGAATGATTTCTACTCATAGGATGTTGGGATTACTGAGTTCATGCATGTGAAGTACCCAGAGCACCTGAGAGATTGTAGCTACTCATTTAATGTAAATTCCATCCCCTTCCCATTTGCTTACCATAGAAGATTCTTCTTACCAGTTCTGTCCTCATGTCTCTGAAATCTATGCCACACAATGAAACATCTGGTCTTCCCTGAATAGCTAGGCCATCCACAGCTTTTTGCCTTGGGACTGCTGTTCTCTTTGCTGGAAATATTGTTACCTCATCTTTCCTTCTGGAAAACTCTTCTTTGAAGAGTTGAAGAACTAGTCCGTTAACTGTCAAAGCACCTACACTAAAGCTTTGCAGTTTCGTTTCTTTTTCTTTTTTTTTTTCTTCTGAGATGGTGTCTCGCTCTGCCACCCAGGCTAGAGTGCAGTGGCACAATCTCAGCTCACTGCAACCTCTGCCTCCCTGGTTCAAGGGATTCTCCTGCCTCAGCCTCCTGACTAGCTGGGATTACAGGTGCCTGCCACTATGCCTAGCTAATTTTTTGTATTTTTAGTAGAGATGTGGTTTCACCATGTTGGCCAGGCTGGTCTTGAACACCTGACCTCATGATTCTCCTGCCTCGGCCTCCCAAAATGCTGGGATTACAGTCATGAGCCTCTGTGCTTGGCCTACTCTTTCTTTCTCATTGGTTCTATGTCCCCTTCTCTCTTAGTAATGTTCCTATCTCCAGCTTCTGATACATCACCCAGCACTGAGAAGGACCAGGGACTTAAGTGTTCTCCTACCCGAGAGAGCTAAGCATTCCAGCCAGCCCCATAGTGCCTGGCCCCTTGTTAGTTCTTAATAAGTGGTAGCTATCATCATCATCATCCATCATCACTACTACTACTACTACCATTGTTGCATGCTTCAGAATCTTCTGCCCCAAAATGTCTTTCCACCTGCTTGTTGACATCTGAAAATTGTTCAGACTTTCATTTCATACTTAGAGATGCAAATGCAAGTCAATTAACACCAAAGTCTTACCAACTATACAATAGGTAGTAACTGGTAGCATATTAAACACTTACTATATGCCAGATGCTTTATATTCAATTTTTATAAAACCTATGAGGTAAGTTTAGAGAGTTCAAGTGACTTGGTTAAGGTCATACAACAAATAAATTGTAGAGCTGGGAGTCGAACCCAGACTCATCCTCTTAATGACTATACTGTGCTGAACAGGGACTCTAAGTGACTAGCAGCACAGCCTTCCTGTTTTATGAATGGAGGCAGTTTGTGGGCAGCAGACACTAAGGTGACATGAAGGGCCTCAGGGTAGCCAGTCCCATCGCTTCTGGTCAGCACTGCTCACTGTCAACGAGCTTGTTACAAATCAGTGTGTCACTTTGAATGTGTACAGATAGTCTTTGCATGATTTGTGAGGATTTTTTTTTACTTAAAGTCATAGATCATGTTGTAAAGTAGCTTCATTTTTCAAGGAGGTAGTAATTGAAATTGAAGTGTCCCATAGCTCCATCCATGCTGACACCCCAATTCTGCATGGGCCCCTACTGACTCCCTGCTGCCCTGCCACCTCTGTGGAATGCATGTACACTCAACACCCTCCATCCACCTGTTTTCATCACCTTCTTCACACACTCATATCGTCAGATTACAGGCACCAGACACGTGCAGGCCAATGCACTCAGGGAGTAAGGAGGTGGAGAGATGACTGGTAATATACGTAAGTGGGGGGTTTGTAGATAGTGAATTGTAGACCAGAAAAACGTTAGACTTGAAAAAGACTTTATAGATAATCTAGGCCAGCCATATAATTTTATCGGTGCAGAAACTGAGGTCCAAGGTGACTCAGCAAATTAAATAGGTCTGCAGAGTCAAATGGTAAATAAAAAATGAGTGCCAAATCTGATAGAGAGTAGGGAAAAATGAACTAGTGATGAGTAGGAGAGAGAATGAATGAGGCTGCAAGGGGGAAAGAGCATGGTGCCAGAGTGAAAAGTGGTTCATTTTTTAATTAGTGTTAAAATTCTGCAACTCATGAGAAGTATCTTGGAGGAAGCTGGATTAGGGAGTTTCTCTGACATCTTTACATGATTTGCATGTGAATATCTTCTTAATTATTTGTAAGTAAGCAATTAAAAGAAAATCTGTATTTAAAAAGATAAGCAGGAAATAGTGACTGACACCATCTATTAAAGGCAATTTCCCCAGAATGTATGATGGTATATTTTAGATAGCAAAATCTGAGATTAGATTCTTAAACTGATCATTTTTGGGGGGGTACATGAGATAATTTAATACAGTCATATAATTTGTAAAGATGAGATTAGTGTATTTGGGATATCCATCACCTTAAATATTTGTATTTATGCTAGAAACCTTCAAATTATTCTCTTCTACCTCTTTTGAAATACACAGTAGATGAATATAAGCTAGATTCACCTACTGAGCTATCAAACAAATCTTTTTTTTTTTTTTTTTTTAAGTTCTGGGATACATGTGCAGAACGCGCAGGTTTGTTGCACAGGTATACATGTGCCTTGGTGGTTTGCCACACCTATCAACCCATTATCTAGGTTTTAAGCCCTTCATGCATTAGGTATTTGTCCTAACGCTCTCCCTTCCCTTACCCCCCACCCCACAACTGGCCCCCGTATGTGATGTTCCCCTCCCTGTGTCCATGTGTTCTCATTGTTCACCTCCCACTTAATGAGTGAGAACATGTGGTGTTTGGTTTTCTGTTCCTGTGTTAGTTTGCTGAGAATGATGGCTTCCAGCTTCATCCATGTCTCTGCAAAGGACATGAACTCATTATATTTTATGGTTGTATAGTATTCCATGGTGTATACGTGCCACATTTTCTTTATCTAGTCTATCATTGATGGGCATTTGGGTTCGTTCCAAGGCTTTGTTATTGTAAATAGTCCTGCAATAAACATAGGTGTATGTGTCTTTATAGTAGAACAATTTATAATCCTTTGGGTATATATCCAGTAATGGGATTGCTGGGTCAAATGGTATTTCTGGTTCTAGATCCTTGAGGAATCGCCACACTGTCTTTCCACAATGGTTGAACTAATTTACACTCCCACCAACAGCGTGAAAGTGTTCCTATTTCTCCATGGCCTCGCCAGAATCCAAACAGTAGATCTTATTTCTTCTCAAACTGTGTATTCGTACCCTTGCTCAAACTCTCTTCATCCCCTCCTTCACCATACTGGCCCTGGCCTCTGACGACCACCAATCTACTCTCTAATTTTAAAATATCCACTTTTTTAGCTCCCAGAGATGACTGAGAACACAAGATTTTTGTCTTTTTGTGCTTGACTTATTTTATTTAACATAGTGATCTCCAGTTCCATCCATGTTGCTGCAGAAATAGATCATTTTTAAAGAAAAATTAATCTTTAGAAACTAGTCCTAAATGGTTAATTTTAAAGATCGCCTCATCCTTGCTTTTCTCATTGTGCCTCTAATGCCTCACCCTCTTATGTGGCTTATTTCACTCCTGCCCTTCAGGTTTCAGCTCAGATGTCATTTCAACAGTCATCATTGCACACCCCTCCCCACCCACCTTATCCATGAGGTCACTTTCCTTTATAACCACTCTTAGTATGTCCTACATGGCACTTACTGGCTGCAATTGTCTTGTTTACATATCTGCTTCCTTGTTTGTCTCCCATTAGGACATGAGCTCCACTGAGCCAGGGACCACCCCAGCTTACCACCTGGCAGAGTAGCTACCCAAGGAAAACACAGGGAGGTCAGGGGCCCCCATTGGCTTACGTAGAGACAATTTTTCAAAACCTAAAAATTTGTAGTGACTGTTGGTTTTATTCACTTCTACTTTGTGTACTTAACAGTGTCTAACACTACATTAGATACGTTAAAAACCACCAATCACTACCTTAGCAAGAAATAATAAATGTAGCAAAAAATGCCTTACCAAAAATAAAAATATTTTTCCTCCAATAATGTTCAAAAAGAAATATTGAAGGTGTTCTAACAAATCCTAATGAAGTTGGTAGCCTGAATAATGAATAAACTGCTTATAGACCATAAACATGAGCCAAATATAAAAAAAAGTAGCAAAAGTACATTGTACCTATTCTTCTTCTTATTTTTTTGAGATGGAGTCTCACTCCGTCAGCCAGGCTAGAGTGCAGTGGTGCAATCTGGGCTCACTGCAACCTCCTCCTCCTGGGTTCAAACGATTCTCCTGCCTCAGCCTCCTGAGTAGCTGGGACTACAGGCACGTGCCACCATGTCCGGCTAATTTTTCGTATTTTTAATAGAGATGGGTTTTCACTGTGTTATCCAGAATGGTCTCGATCTCCTGACCTCGTGATCCGCCCACCTCAGTCTCCCGAAGTGTACCTATTCTTTTAAAGTTAATTGTAATGTATAATTTTGCTATACTTATGGTAATAGTTTGTGTAGTTCAACAATAAAATGTTTTAGGCTTCCAAACTTACTAGAGTTTTCAGTAAAATAAGTTTGCTTACTAAAAAGTAATAGAAAATGATAACAAAAGTTGGGTATAACACTTTCATAATTATACAATTTGCCTTTTATCTTGCAACTGCTCTCTACAGAGATGCTAATGGAAATTGCCAAAACTTTGGTGCACTTACAGAAACAAAAATGCATTTTAATGTGATGGAGGCAATAACCAAACAACTATATTGTTAGTGATAATGGTAGTAAAACTGCTTAAGATGTTGTGCTCTTACAAATGGGAGAAGGATAGACACAGTCTTTGTCATGAAAAGGCTTCCAGGAGCTTAGCTGTCCACACTGCTCATCTATGAGAGATTCAAGTACTGGGGACACTTCTAAATTTACCTGATAAACTTTACTAAAAAAATCTTCCCTGCTGTTTATCTTAAAAGTTTCAGTCATCTGAATTGCAAAAGTAACACACATTTGTTGCAAGAGTTCAAGCAAAAGCAAAGTAGCTATATAAAATTCATAATTTTTGCTTCCTCCTCTAATTCCACTCATTTCACATAACTGATGCTAGATATTTAGGTAATGAATTCTATATTTTCTCTTTTGCTTGTATAAACATAAGTAATAACAAAATGACAGCAAATAACACTTATGTAATGCTTAGGATATGTCAGGATTTTTAAGGACTTTACATATAGTATGCTATTCATATGATCCTATGAGATAGTACAAATACTCATCTTACTGTATAGATTAGAAAGATGAGGCACAGAGAGGTAACATTACTTGCCTAAGGTCACACTGCCAGTGTGTAGCAGACACAACATTCAAATGCAGGTAGTTCTAATTACTAAGCTATACTGTCGCTCACACTCAGCTTTTCTGGTTGGTTTATGTAAAGAAGGTAGTACCACATGTTTCCCATAAACTTTTCACATACCTAATAAAATATCATTGACCTTGTTCCAGTGCAATGAAGATAGATTGAAGATACTCTTGCAAATGGCTGCTTGACTTTCAGTCACCTGGATGTATCATACTTTGTCCCACTACTCTCTTGTCATGAACATGTAGATGGGTTCCACTTTTTTGCTGTTATAAACAATAATGCAATAAACAGCTTTGTACATAAATTCCTATGCACTAGCACTTTGCACTTTTATTTTTCTCAGAATTGGACTTCATGGGGGGAGTGTTCAAAGGATATATACATTTAAGCTCCTAATACTGCCAATTAATCTTCCCCAAATATTGTGGAAATTTATAGCTGTACCAGAAGTGTATCAGGTTACTTCTTCTCTATCCCCACTCTACATCTTTTCTCACTACCTAATATTTTAAATAAAAGAAATTTTGTGAATATCTTTTATAACAATTCTATTTTGCAGTTATTGATATTCTGTACTATTTCTAGAAAATATGTGTAAGCTAGTCAAAATAATTAGCACAAGTAAATTAATGGTGAAATTATAAATAGTAGTTTGGAATTTTCCCTTTTTTCGTTATTTCAAATATAGAGCTTTATGTTTTTCCCTGCCAACAGTGTTCATTTCTTATTCATTCTCCTCCATCTCTCTTGTGCTCCAGGGAGAACAAAGAGGGGACAGAATACCATCTGTCCTGGATAGTTTATACCAGATGATCTCTCAAAGTCCCTTCCAGCTCAATGATTCTTTGAGAGTATGAATTAAAAAATAAAAATAAAACTACAGACTTTAGGAGGCTGGCTTGTGATTTCACAAGGCTTGTGTGTGGTTCTATAAAAAAGTGTAGCTCTGCTATTAAAACAAATAGAATATACCTATGTCTTGGGAAAATAGAATTTTTGGAAATATGGCAGCAACCAGAACTTTCTGGAGGTCGCATATTCAGGATTGTGTTAGGGGCACAGGATATTTGTATCCCCCTCCACTTTGGTCCTACTATTTTGATGCAAAGGACACTTTAAATACACTTATTTTAATCTGAACTGTAATAACGTTGACAAACTTTCTCTGAGGACACAATTCCTGAAAGGCACTTCACCAAGCCAATGGAAATCTCTCCATCAATCTTCCATATGATGTAGTTACAACATACCTATTTTGTTCAATTTACATTTTTATTTTGCTGAAATCATTTGCATTGGTCTAAGTTCTTTTCCATTTAAATTTTACAGATTTGATTTCTCAATTAGTTTTCCATCTATATACAATTGTTCCGATTTTTATCTTCTGACTTTTTTTGATGGCCATTATTTCTCAGTTCATTTTTTGAGCCTACTTTTGCAGGTCTAAATTGTGTGATGATTTGGTTCTTTTGCTATTTTTATTCAATGTTGACTTCACTTTTACATTTTTAGCCATTGTCAGTTTTGTGTTTATTTTCAACCCTCCACATTCATTGTTTATTATAAATTTGAATAAAAGACTGATGGCTTGCATTTATCTCCTAGCTAATTCCTGATAAAATTGTGAGCACTTTTGTGGTAGAGAGAGGACAATGGCAAATGGAGACTGACAGAGACAGGCCCAAGGGGAAATGACTGCAGTTCTGAGACATCATTGCTAAGTGAATGCACACAGGCCCAAACATCTACAAGTACAAAGCAATGGAAGCAAATGACATTGGGCAAATTACCTTCTGTCAAAATGGCAGGGCCCAGACCTCTTGTTTTATTGTTGTTGAACAAAAGTCAGATATTTAATCTCTAGCTTCTCTCCCTGAAATCCTTCCATCTGGGTTCTTTACCAGGATAGCCAAGTCCCATTGTGTGTATCTTCCATCTCCAAGAAGTCAGGAAAATGGAGGTGGGTATGTTAAGTAGGATTAGTTTCAGGTCCTAGTGACAAGAAATACAAATTAACCATAGCTTAAGATAGAACATCCTCTTTCTCTCTCTCTCTCCTCCCCCACTCCCCTCCCCCATACAGAAAATCCAGAGAGAGGCAGTGAACAGTGTTACTTGTACCACTGAGAGCTAGAGCTATGGAAGGTGTGCTACCTAAAAGAGGGGGCCAGCCACAGCTAGAGTCAGGCTGCTGGTATGTTCTGTTAGTGGAATCTTGGTGTCAGTAAGATAACAAGGATGCCTGGCTAAAGCTGTCCACTGGGGTCAACTCCTAGGGCACAGACAAGGGCAGGGAGTAGATTTGGGGGTGTGTGCACAAATGGAGATTATTCAGCATAAAAGGTAAAGATGATGAGGCAATATTCAATAAATATCATGAGTAGCAGTTTCTATAATAATACTATTAGCTACCATTGGTTGAACGGTTGTTATGTGTCTAGCACTGTGCTAAACATATTCCAGGCAGTATTTTGCTTAGTCCTCATGACCATCTGTTAAGGTAGGCATTATTGTCCTTATTTAAGGAATAGGAACCTAAGACTGAGAGTTGGACAGAAACTCACTGAAGTTTATACAACAGGTGGTAGAGACAGGGCTCTAAACAAAGTCAGCCTGACCCCATGGTCATGCTGTCAATCATGATGCTATTTCCTGCCTGAATGTCAGGCAGATGTGCATGACGTCAGGGCAGAGGTAGGTGTGCAGCTGCCTCACCCTAACTTTCTGTCAAGGGCAAGGCCAACACTATTCTCACTTTCAGAGAAGGGAAGTTGAGGCTGGGAGTGGAGAGGAGTGTGCCTGGGATAGACAATTTCAGTCTTCCACTTTCTATTTCTGTTCCTTTCAGGAAGCTCTTGCAGCCTCCTTCATCAGTGCTGGCTTGGTAGCCAGTTTCTGAAAAAAAAACCTGGGCCATGGGCAGGTTCAGTTCGTTTGTTTAGTGGGATTTAGGGGAAGAAGTGGTTTGCCTCTTCCCTGTCTTATGAACTTACTTCTGGACCAAGATCTCCAGAAAAATCAGTTTCTCCATGACCCTCTGGAATAACAAAGCCTATTTTTGGGAAGGAGCTTCTTAAAGAAACGTAATGTTTCTAAAATTTTCAAACCTTTTCTACTTCCTAAAGAAACCAAATGGGAAGAAATACGTATTTAGTTCTCACGGCTTTCCATTTTTGTTTCTGTCAGCAATTGGCACAAGCTTCTAGACAGGACAAAGGAAAATGAACAGTGCTGAACAATTGTTTTATCTTGGACCAGTCCAGTGGGTAAAAGTAGTAAAAAGCATCAGAATATTAGCGATAATGGCTTTGTAGGACAAAGTGCAATGACAGCGAAGGCACACAATGAGCAGAGTCATTTCTTCTGACAGACACTGCTGGTACAGGGACAGAGCTGTCATGAGGACTTGCTTCCCCATATGAAGTTTACTGTTATTATTGGAAATTCTCACAAGCACATTTTGTCCCTCTAACCCCAAAGGACCTGAGAAGGATCTACAGTCCCCTTCCCCGCAGCCTTGTCTTTCTCCTTCAATCCAGTAACAAGATTCTTGAAAGAGCATTGGAGACTGGGTCACTACCTCATTCCCTGTTCAACCCTCTCCTCCTCCCACCTCACCATGCTCTCCACTGAACTCATTTCACTCATGGCCTTGCTTGGCCTTGGAAGCATTTTTCGTTGCCTACCACTTCCTTATTTTTGGATTTCTCTCTCCTCTTGGCTTTTTCGACAACACTCTTTTGATTTTCCTTTTGCCTTTCTACCTTTCCCCTTTGCGCTAACGTCTTCTCTCATCTGTCTTCCCTCAAATGGTGATTTGCTTTCTGGTTCTTCCCTTGGCTGTTTTCTCTCTTCCTTTAACACTCTTTATGTATTCCGTCTCGTACCTTATCTCCTAGTCTTAACCTAACAACCACACACCATTATCTTCCAATCTGTAGCCCCTATCTCTGTCCTGTGTCCCAGATCTATGTGGATATCCAGCTCCCTTACTAGATGGGGCAGATAGTGCTGGTGCACTGCCTAGGCACCCCTGGGTCCCTTTTAGTATTCCTGGTTACTTTCTTCCTCAGCCATGAGGCCTGACTTTTCAGCTCTTTGTCAGAAGTCTGTCCTTGGATTACTGGAGCAGTTTTGCCTATACGCCTGGAGAGTTGTAGCTTTCTGGGAGTTTATGTGCCACCCCCCAACTTTCCCATCCGTCCCATTGTTAGCTCTTAGCCAGTGACTGTTGGGTACAAGGTATGACAGACCAGCTTCCTTGTATTCAGTGTTGTGTTGGGTCTGCCAGAAAGCAGATGCCAAGATGGAGTTTGAAGTTACCTTATTACTGTCTTACTGAAGGTAAGGCCTGTGAAAGGTTAAGGGGAGAGGGAGCAAGAGTAGGGAGAGAAAAACTTTAAACCATGATGATGAGCTGATTCCTGTAAAGGAGAGGACGAAGGAAGGAGGAGGGTGAGACAGAATAAGCCTCAGACTGCAGTGCACCTCTGAGAAAGTCTGTCAGTCCAATGGGGTGTTCCTGTGCAAAGACTGCATGTAGAGAGTCAGAAGTGGTAAGGCATTACACTGCCCCTGTGCTAAGCTGCTCACTAGAGACTGCCTGGGAAGCATGTGGTCTAAGCTAGAAGCTGAGGCTGAAAGCACCAACAGCTAAGTGATAATAGCTAATTGTACCTTCTGGAAGATTTTCTCTTGAGAGGCATTCTGAGCTGTTCCCATCCATGGCTCCATAGGTGGAGAGTGGTGAGATGCATCTTCCCCCATCAGAATTCCCCCATGGATCAGAGTAAATCTTGTGCTCCATGGAGTTTTTGCTTCAGATCAAGGCCTTGTTTGGCTTGCTCCTCTTCCCTGTCTTGCTTTGCCCACTCTCTGACTAATCTCCCCTGGGAGAAATTTTTAAATAACTTGCACATGACATCTTGACTCACAATATGTTTTGGAGGACCCAATTTAAGACAGGGACAAATTCATTTTGATATTCCACAGAATATTTAAACACAATGGTATCAAAATTGAATGTGTTTTCTTTCCATTTAGACTTTCCCTTCGCCACAGCAAGCAGCAACTCCACTCACCCAGTCACCCAAGCCTGAAATCTGAGCACCACCCTTTGATTTTTTTCCTATGGTTTTTCACCACATCCAATACATGACCAAGTCCTATTTCTTTTTGCTCATTGGTATTTCTCTGTTTTTCCTCTTCAACTCTAAGGACATGGACACAATGGACATCATCTTTTTCCTGAGTGCTCTAGATGGCAATGTCTCCCTTACTGGTTCTGGCCTTTAGGGTACCCTGCACAATCCATTCTCCAACTCCTGCCAGAGGAGATACCAACACATGCAGAGGGTGTCTGGTGGAGGCAGAATGCGTAGATGATTGAAAGACTACAGTGGTCATTCTGAAGGTTGCAAGCAGTCTATCCATTCTAGCATGTAAAACGGAATTTGTTCTGAGAGTAATCTATCACTTTGTTCTAGGAAGAACACTTTGAGTTGTCTTTTTTGTAGATATAAGGCAAAATTCTACCCACTGTTCTTGTAGGAGTCGATGTGATGAGCACTTTTTGGCTCCTTGGCTCCCCAAGGAGCTTGGATATGTTGGTGAGTGTAATAGGCAGCCTGCCTTGTTTCAGATAAGCCTGATCAGAGGGTCAATCTTGGGCGAAGAGGTGTTCTTCATTGAAGGAGGGTTTTTCTCAGGTTTGTGCCAGAGCCGTGGCTTCTCTAACTCTTGTTTACGTGGATTGTTTTGCCTTCTTAAGAATTTCTAAAAGTGAAAACAACTACATTGACCTTTTCTTCCCACTGGAACAATGATTTATTAGATAAAATAGGAAAGAAAATCAAGGCAGCTTGTTTGTATGTGTTTGGTTAAAGCAGATGTTCTCTGCCTCAGACTTTTGGGGGATGGTTGCATAGCTGTGTTTCAGGGACCAGTTAGAGGGGTATCAAGGGTTATCAAGATTTATTTAAATATTCTCATTCCAGCCTTTGTTCCCTCAGATGAGAGTGTTAGATCCTTGAAGGCAGGATTTTTGTCTACTTTAGTTTTCATTCCCCAGAATTTCTGCATATGGTAGGTGTTCAATATTTTTGTCTGACTGATAACCTCTTTCCCATGTTGCAGAATGCTTATATGTTAAATGCCACAAGATAAGCATAGTACTTGAAAAAGTAAGGAAAATGGATAATCTTGTGATTTTTTAAATAATGAAGTTAGCTTTTAATTTGGATTTCATGGGCATTATTCAATATGCAGAGTCGTGTTCCACCTTGTCTACTTTTGGAATAACAAGTACTTTTATGGCCCTGCTTATTGATCAACATGAGATGAGCATTTTAGCTAATTGTGTTTCAATCTTGTGGTCACCAATGTAAAAGAAAAGTGGCTCATATAAAACTTCAAATGAGGCCGGGTGTGGTGGCTTACGCCGGTAATCCCAGAACTTTGGGAGGCCGAGGCAGGCAGATCACTAGGTCAGGAGATCAAGACCATCCTGGCTAACACAGTGAAACCCCGTCTCTACGAAAAATATTAAAAAAAAAATTAGGTGGGCATGGTAATGTGCGCCTGTAGTCCCAGCTACTCAGGAGGCAGAGGCAGGAGAATGGCGGGAACCCGGGAGGCGGAGCTTGCAGTGAGCCAAGACCGCGCCACTTCACTCCAGCCTGGGCGACAGTGAGACTCTCAAAAAAACAAAAACAAAAAAAACAACTTCAAATGAATAAAGAGAAAAAGATCAAGAAGAAATGTGGTTGATGCATTTACATCACACTAGAATTACAGATCGCCTGGACAAGGTCGAGAAAACAATCACTTTTTGTAGAAACTCATTCTGTCATAGGTACCCAGATGTTTACACAGTTCCTGATCAGTGATAAACCAATTTTAACATGTTTGATAGTCTGTAATAATGGGTCAAAGCAAGAAAAAGGAAATTTAATAGAGGTAAATAAAAAATACTACTCAAGGCCGGGCGCGGTGGCTCAAGCCTGTAATCCCAGCACTTTGGGAGGCCGAGACAGGCGGATCACGAGGTCAGGAGATCGAGACCATCCTGGCTAACACGGTGAAACCCTGTCTCTACTAAAAATACAAAAAACTAGCCAGGCGAGGTGGCGGGCGCCTGTAGTCCCAGCTACTCGGGAGGCTGAGGCAGGAGAATGGCGGGAATCCGGGAGGCGGAGCTTGCAGTGAGCTGAGATCCGGCCACTGCACTCCAGACTCCAGCCTGGGCGACAGAGCGAGACTCCGTCTCAAAAAAAAAAAAAAATACTACTCAAAAGCTAGAGATATTTAGTTTAATTTACAAAGACAATTTTAGATATTTAGTTTATTTAAAGCTCGAGGTAAATCAGCAATGCAGTATTGCTGCTGATTTAGTTAATGAATTCTCTATTAGAGTACATTACTGGAAGTATAGCACCTGTGGAAAGTGGGTGGGCAGGTTGCATTTTCTGTGAGGCCCTCAAAACATACCTGGAACATTGTGTTAACTTCCAGGTATGGCTTTTTAAGATGGACATTGACAACCTAGAAATATTCCTATGTTGAGTGGGGAAAAGCAAAGAGCATGTTCAAATTCACTGTATCTGTTATCAGTAAATAGGGTTGATAATAAGCGGTGTTTGCTGTCCTGTCCACCCACCTCTGCCCCTAGATAGAGAAACTATGGAAATACAATGGACTTCCCAGAGTCAAAACATCAAAGTCAACATATATTGGATGAGAAGAGAGAGAGTTTAGGCCAGGTGAATTATGCAGTAAACAAATCTAAGGAAGAAAACATCAATTATTGAGGTGGATCACAAGAAAAATATGAGTCAGAGAAAATGATCAACCATTTTCCAGCCTAGTCCAGGGCAGAAGAGATAAAAAGTTACAGAATTTTTCCAACAGTCAAGGACTTTTCTATTATGGTTAATGAATACAAACTTCTGTTGTAGTTTGATGTCATTAAACATTCAAATCATCTCTTTCCTCATGCCATGATTCTGTGTCCACCAAACTACCCTCTGGTTACAAATTGACTTCCCACGTAGGCTTGCTACAGGGAGAGAATGTGCTGGCTGTGCCATGTCAGTATTCTGGGATATGTGACAGTAATGGCTCCTGTTGTAAATGAGTCTGTTGGCAATCTGTCTCTCATGGGCTTGGCTACTGCAAATCTGTCCTGCAGGGTCAGAGTCACTATTGATGTGCTTACAGAATCCAGTTTTAAAAATTGCAAAGCTGAGCCACAGACTCTGGATCATGGTAAATTCACCAAAGTAACTAATTCTCCCTCATTGAGAATTCTTGGGAAACAGCCAGCATGTACTTGGACAATTTCACTCTGTTTTCTGGAAATCAGAACAATAACCTTCTTGTGAACACCTGTAGCAGACATGTCATTTGATTCTTAGGTGTTTCTTCATTAAATCTTCTTGGAGGAACTGAGTTTGATTCCTTTTTGTGTAGTTTACAATACCCAGCACATAGATGTTTCACCAACCAACCAGTAGCCCTTTCCTGACCACCCTAGATCTGACTACCACTATTCTTCATGTTCAGTGCTTACTCACCTTTACCTCCCACCATCCCACTAAAATAAGCGAGACTAGCCCCATCCCCAACAATCTCCTCTCATTCCCCAAGAACAGTCTAAATTCTATAGAATCACATATTCTATTCTCATAACATATTATGTTCTCTCCCTATGCCACAGACCTCATACTTTCCTTTGTTTCTGTCTCTGAGTCCTTGTACTCAGTCTCTCGTATCTGGCAAGCATCCTTGGCTTGCTGACTAGTATAAGATGGTTCAAAACACCATTTTTCCTATTGGCTTCACAATCTGCAACCCATGAGCATGTGGTGCTCTGTCCCTGTGTCCAACCCAATATTTTATATCCTCAGATGTTGCATTCGATTTTTATTTTTTGCCTATGCCTTAGAGCTTTTGAACCTCAGCTTATCTGGGAGAGGTTGTCTGGCAGTGCTCTTCACAGAACCCTCCACATAATAACCCTTAATCAAGTGTTTGTTCATGGAATGAATAAATTAACCATATCATTTGAGTAATGTGTGAACATTTTAGGGGAAGCTAAACAGAGATGAGAAGCCACAGGAGGATGTAGTTGAAGTCTTCACATATTGGGTGTTATGCCATGTGAATAAGGAATCACATTCGTTATGCCTTGAACCTGAAGGAGGTGCAGATAGAAGTTTCCTGGAGGCAGAGGTGGTTGTCCATGTAGGGATAGACGATTTGGACTGGATAATAGGGTCATACATACTTAGAACAAGGCAACGCAAAAATCTCGGTATCAATATGACTCTTATCACTACTCATACTAATATTACTACACTGAAATTAAAGTGTATTTAGCACTTTACAGTATATTGAGGGCTATTTATATGTATTATCTCTTTATTAATCCTCCTAATGTGGGGTAATTTTTGTGGTGCTTTGCCATTTTACATATGGGGAAACAGTCTCCAAAAAGTTAATCACTGATCATAGAGTTCAGTAAGTGGCAGAAGTGAGCAGGATTCAAAACCAGGTCATCTGGCTCTAAATCTCCTCCTCCACATTTTCTCTCGGCTGCACTGCTTACACAGCAAGGCTGCAAAAACGAACTCTGAAGATCTAGTTCAAGTTGAGATCACAAGTGATGAAAATCATTTAATGTATTAGTATAACAAAATCATTTCCTTTTTCTGCTTTAATGTGGACTTCCTTTGTGCTACGATAAACTGTCCATAAAGAATTCAGCACCAATATTTTATTTCTTAGACTATCATTTGTTTTTCTTTCTTGGTAAGTTATCCACTGTGAAGAGTGGGCCTTTGAGGATTTCCAAGTGTGCTGTAAACTGCACATGTGCCACCAATTTGGGTGAATTACACTCACTTAGGAGCCAAGGCAAATATCAGACATTCGTTCTATAATCTATGCTTGTAATTTTTCTGAATTTCCTTTGAAACACTGCCCTATTTGAGTGTCATTTCTCAGTAGGTTATAAGATATGTTGCCATTTTCAAATGAACATTTGAAAATAAAAAGCCCTATTCGTATCCAGCCACAGAAAACCATTTAAACTCATCTCCATGAAATTGATGTTAAAATTTAAGAGCATAACTGTACTAACTTTTGAACAAATGAGAAAATAGGAACGCCTTTTGCAGAGCATAGCTCTATGCAAATATAATTAAAATTCACACAGAGGTAAATCTTTAAAACCTATCTTTGATGCAGTAAAATAATTAATACTGAATTATCTAAAAGAACACAAATCCAAATCAATGATAAATGGTTCTAAAAGCAGAATTTAAATTTTTTTTTTTTTTTTTTTTTTTTTTTTTGTCAAATTTCCATGTTGGAGGGATGAGATAGAGGAATATAAACCCAAACAAGAAACTTCATTTCATTATTTAACGCAGATTCAACAACACCTATTGAATGGCTATTATGTACCAGGTATGGTCTAGATAATTGTTAACTTCTGTTCTTTCAATCAGTTCTCCCCCAAAAAATTTATGAGCAAGTTGGATACCCTAATTTAGGCTTCTTTTTCAAGCTCACATAAATACTAAATGAAATGACCAGAATTCCAACTAAGGTCATTTGATTCTATGTCAAAAATGTGTGTCCACCATGACATGCCACATGCCAGATTATGCAAATGTAACCATTGTCTTTCTAATGTTGGCAAGAACTGCTTCAGAGCTGATTAACCTTATATGCATTTCTGCTCATGGGGGACTATCAGCTAGAGAAGCTGATCTTTCCACAGCATCTATCAGTCCCCATGGTGGCATGCAGTGTGGGCTTTCCTGGCCATTCAATGGTAATGAAACCAACAGAAAAGTTGGGGCTGTGTTTTGGGGAGACAGCTTCTCTGCATATCTGATTGTGACGCTGTGCCTTCTCATGGCCTGGCCCTTTAGAGTAACCTGCTTTCTCGTTTTGGGGCGAATGATTAAAATTCAGGCCCAGTTTCTCATAAATTAAGGCAGAGAGTTGTAGAAGATGAAGTTGACTCTCTCTGCCTTTTTTGTGTGTACACGTATACACGCTCATACTGAATCTAATCTGGCCATATATGGATAGAAAAACCAACATTCCCTGCTTCCCTCGAGAAATAAGATAAGGTTTATCCCCAAAGATGCAGGCTAGAGGATTACACAAGTCACCAAATGGAGAGGATGAGATTTGACCGCCCACGCTCAGAGACCTGCATTGTGGAATTGACCCTGAGAAAGGATTTGCAGATCTATCATACACAGTTGCTGGTAGAATCAGGATTAGAGCACCTCAATTTCTCATTTGTACCTCAGAGCTCAGATAACTTCATACCCTGGGAATCAATGTTCCGTATGCTGGAAGAGCAGATAGGCCTACACGAACAGACTTTTTTGTTGTTACTGTTATATTGTCAAACTATTTTATCTTTAATCTCTAAAATATAACAGGCCTTCAGAACATCATTTACTTCTATGAAGTTAAATAAAATTATCAAAGTGTCAGATTACCTGTATTAGTCAATAGAAAAATTCTAAACATTAACTCTAGATAAGAGATTTGCTTTTTACTAAATGGGAAAAAAAGATACAAATCATAATCTTTGAGGATTTAAAAGAATAGCAAAAATACTTGCCACTTAATATCTGCTCTTTTCTGGCACAGAACTAAGAGCTTTATAAACACCCAGTCTTTACAACCAGGTTAAGATGTAGTGTCCTATTTTGCAGAATAAGAAACTGAGACTAGGAGGTTAAGCAATTCAGTTGCCCAGCATCACATAATTAATGACGAACTCTGGTTAGAAGTCCTCCAAAGCCTCTGTCTGTACACCACATTACCTTCCAAACTAGGTGGAGAGGCTAACATCTACAGTGGGGTCTATGAAGAAATAAAATAGATTGTTACAAACCATAGACTCATATATTTCCTTTAATGTATAAATTGTTTATACACTGATGATAAAGATGCTGCTGATCCTCTTTGGATTTACTTCTGGAACTCTAAGCACATGTTGTTTTAAATAGCCCCAAGGATGCTAAATATTTGCCGTTATTTAGCCATAAAACACACCTTTTCTATGGGTCTGAGTTTTGGAAATGGTTAAAAATCATTAATGGCTTAAACAAGTAAATGAATCGAGTAATTAAGATGGGTCACAGAATTAAAAAGGAAACCAAAAAAAGGAAATAAAGTATGATTATAAAATAATACAAATGCAATTCTATACTTCCTGGAGTGTTTGTTACCAAACCGGCATTACCATCTTATCATGCCTCACATGCACGTAAAAAAATTTACTGTCTTATCAACATGACTCACATGCACTTCCAATAAGAAGAAAAACATATTCGAGATCCAATAAATGGTACAGAAAAATGAGGACTAAGGGTGAGATTTTGGAGGGCTGAGCTGAATCAATAATTTTAATGATAATGATTTGATCTGATATTATGTGCCTGCTAAACTTGACCTTCATTTACCTCTTTTATTCACAGAAAAAGGCAAAACTGATTGCCTCTCACAAAAATAACAAAACTTGGGGATTTTAAGAAATTTAAATATTTTACAATTTTGAATAAGCAGTTATTGAGAATTACAAAAGATTGAAGAATAGAAAAATGATGTATATGTCTGGGTCATTCAGAAGAGTACTTTAAATCAGTTGTCTCAAAGTAGGGCACTCGAGATAATCCACAAGAGTTCAGAAGGAATACTGGAACTTCAACTTTTTATGATTTTAAAAATATCATACTTTAAAGGGTCTATTTCTGTTTGTTTTATTATCTGCATGATTTAATAGTTCAATATTATGTGAATATTCATAAATATGCATATGTAATATATAAATGAATATAAGTATTTATCTACATATTGATGAAGTGGTATGTGATCAAAAAACCCTGGGACCACTGCTTTAGACTCTTTCAGGAGAGACTAAGTGGGACAGGTTCACTGGAAACAATATAATGCTATCAAATGGCAGAGGCAGCACCCCCTCTAGCTGTTTTATGTTTTTTTTCCCCCTCTATAATAGGGCCATAGAAGGTTGTCTGGAGAAAGTTCTTTTAATGCTTTGGGTGTCTACCACCTTGAAGTCTTTCATATTCTTTGTGCACTCTGACTTGGGCTTGGGGTGATGTAGTTGAAAGAGCAGCCCTTGCTAGGTGAAAGCCTAAAAGAAGAGCATTGGTCTAATGTGCTCTGCTTAGGGGTGGAGAAATACAATTATGACTTAGGTGAGATAAGGCAAGCTACAGTTAATAAGACCCTTGATCTCCATAGCTGGGACTTTTGCCAAAGAAGTGGTTTCATTGACTGGTGTTGGGAAACCCATTAGGATGTCAAACATGAAATGAAAATCTTATAGAGGCACTGTTAGAGCTGAGAGACCTTAGAGGTTATCCAATCTAACATCTCATTTAAAAACTGAGGTACACGGAAATTGTGTGGGTACATTGCATTAATGCAGGAGGCACGGACAGTCTGTGTCTTCTAGGCCAGTCCAAATCTTAGCTGGGCTCAGAAGGAGGACTTGCTACTTGAGAACATGAGACTATTTTACTTTATAAGGAATGCACATTCCACATGACTCATGTTAGCTTTTTAATTCTCCATTTATATAGGGAAAACTATGTTATGGAGAGAAAATTTTGAAGAGCTCACATTGTGAGACATAGATGGACTACATGTAACTCTTTTAAAATATTCAAATATAGCACATTTCAGTCTTAATTCTATGGGCATAAGAATTTAGTATTTTATTTACCTTCTCAGGGACAGAAATTTTAAATATTATAGAAATATCTTGTAATGGCCAATGCTGGCATTTTCCCAAGCATTTTTATAGCTAATCTTTGGAAAGTTTTCCATATATGTTTTATTGAAAGCAACAGAGAACATAATGCAATGATAACTCTCAAAAGGAAAATGTTAATTATTTCACTCTGTATGACTTTTTCTAGGAGGAGATTTTGAGCCTTTGTGTGTCTCATTAATTTAAACACTAGATTTTCTCTAAGGAATTCCAGTCTGAGTTTATGCTTGTGCAATTCCGCATGCATTCCCCGAGTTTTCATTCCCTCTTTCTGGCATGTCCTTCCTGCCTGGCTAATGTCTCTATTTCCTTACAAACTTTCTTAACAAGCTCAGGCTGGGTTGCTTAACAGACTTCTTGGTTACTTCTATCTCCCACCCTTAGCAGAGCGGAGAGTCAGGTTTGTGTGTGTGGGTGTGTGTGTGTGTTTGGCTGGGGCCGGGGTTTCTTTTGTTGTTAAATTTCTCAGGCTTTGCTGAAATTGTCTGTGGAATTGTCTGTTCCCCGCACTAAGTCTTGAGTTCCAAAACGACAGATTGTTTTTTATGTCTGCATTTTCAGTGTGGTGAGAGTGTAGCACATGGTAGCTCCTGAAGCATGTTATTAGAGAAACACAAATCATTTTCAGAATCTTATTAAAGAACAATGAAAAATATCCTGAAATCTAACGGATACTAGTTATAGTGTTTTGCTATTTACTTCAAATGATCAACTGTTCTTACATTAAATAAACCATTCAATTGCTTGGAAAGAAACAGCCTTCATTTGATTTATATCAGTAGTGTCATATCAATAAGTTAACTCCCTTCAGTTTCAGATTGAGCTGAGAGAATTCTAGGTAATTATGTTTTGAGAACATGAGTAGCTAAAACTACAACTAATAAAGTATTGGAGAGGCAAGATGATACTTTGGCCTCAGTCTCTTCTTTGAAAATTGTTTATTTTAGTCTATTTCTATCATCTTACATTAATAGCTATAGTTCAAAAGGAATTATTACTTTAATATACTAGAATTATCTTTTTGTCCTAGGCAGTCATGCAATGCATGCTTTAAAAGTGTAGTCCCTTGATAAATTTATTTCATGCCAATTTCTCTCTGGATGAAAAAATAAATGTTTTAACCTATGAAATCATGTTTCAGATCCTGCTGGGTTGGTACATTATAGATGCCGCTCACTTCTACATTTAAATTAAGAAAGGAAAACAGCTGTAAATTTTATGACCTAGATAAAAATCATATTCCTTTACAATTCCTTATCCTTATAGCTTGATAACTTTTTAGGTCCTGAAATTGATTTTGTTTTTTTAATCTAATTTCCTCCTTACAATTTATGCATTTCTCTCCCTCTCTGTTCTTCAATTGGCTTCAGCAGAGAAAACAGTTGCCAGTGTAGTGCTTATGGTTTGATGCTCTTGTATTAATTTAAATGTAAAATATTGCAAAATTAGGCCGGGTGCGGTGGCTCATGCCTGCAATCCCAGCACTTTGGGAGGCCAAGGCAGGTGGATCACTTCATGCCAGTAGTTCAAGACTAGCCTGGCCAACATGGTGAAACTCCGTCTCCACTAAAACTACAAAAATTGGGTGGGCATGGTGGCACATGCCTGTAGTCCCACCTACTCTGGAGGCTGAGGCGGGAGAATCACTTGAACCCAAAAGGCAAAGGCCTTAGTGAGCTGAGATTGTGCCACTGCACTCCAGCCTGGGCAACAGAGCAGGACTCTGTCCCCAAAAATAATAAAATAAAATAATAAAATGTTGCAAAATTAAAACACTGCCAGTAAAATCTCCATTTTTTAAAAAGAAAAATTGTTAGCATGAGATCTTTTCCATTGCATCCCATGCCTGCCTACAAAATTAACAAAGTACAAGGTGTATACTTTCCTCTTTCTCCCAAGTCTCTATTATGACAATGATAACTTTTTTCAAGAAAAGAGCATAGTTTGATTCCTGCATGTTTATTTCTAAGTCTCTTGTCCTCACAAAGAAATGTGTTTGTGATTATGAAATGTCCTTCTTTACCTAAGTTTTGGCATGTTTTTAAATGAAAAGTTTTCAAATAAGAGTAAGCTGAACTGTTGAAATGAGAGTAAGCTGAAACATTTAAATGTTTTCAAATGAGAGTAAGGAAGCTAGACTCAGAAAGGAGAAGAAATAATTTGTCATTCATCACTCATTTACTCATTCATACACTCATCCAGAGGAAGCATGGTGTCACATAGAAGAATCTGAGTCTCAATATCACCTCAAGGAACTTACAAACTAGAAGGAAGAAGAAGTTATAATTGTATTACAGGCAGGATGGGAATCACACAGGAATGGTATTTCACTATGCATAGATACTGCTCTATGGGTGGTTAAAACACTAGAATACTTCCATGTCGATTAGTTATAGCTACTGTTCTGGCCTCCCAAGCACCACTGTTGCCCCTCAGGTCCCTGACTAGAGACCTCTACCCCCATTCCTACCACCTCTCCCATGGGCCAGCAACTGAAAGTAGAAGGCTTGTGTTGGCTAGGAGCTCCCGCCCGACTGCTCCTCTGCTTGCTTGGCTAATGCCTGGGCAGTTGTGGTTTGGAAATATTTGACTTATCACTCATGGATAAATTATACAAAGAGAGCAGATTCAGTGGGAAACAGCCTCCAACTGGATTTCAACTATTTGCAAAGTTAGAATTGTAAAAAGCAGAGTAAGAGGAATTGAGATTCCATTTTAGAGCCTAGGTTTGCAGAATATCTTCAGAAAATTCTGATTCTTCTTATAATACAAAGACCAAGGTTGTAAGCAGGGCTGGCTGCTAACACATGTGTGCATTTATAGATCAGGTGGAGCTCTCAAAAAACACAGGCATGGAAGTTGCTTTGTTTGCCACCCATGATTTTCAGCTTGTATTGTCAAATTTGCATTTGAAGGCGCTATTAAACCACGGCATCAAAATAATGATGACAGTTGCTGCAAAATATAAGAAATCAAAAGAAAAAAGGGGGAAAAACTTTGGAAGAGAAGAATGGCTCCAAATGCAGTAATTATGCAGAGCTGTGACGAGGCTCATTCCCATATAATATATACTTTGGGCAAGCGAGGAAGTGCTGTACAAACAAATCTGAGAGCAACCTGCAATTCCCATCAGCCACATACCGTGCAGGGGCTGCTCTTGCGGTCTAGACAAGAGTGACTCAGAAAAATAAGTAATTTGTAGTGGAGCACAGGCACTAAGGGAAATTTGTCAAAATCAGTGTGGAAGTCATAACAAAAGGAAGATAAATTTGGTTTCTTTGACTTTGTTAAACCAATGACTAAACTGAGAGGTGGGCCTCTAACTGTTCAGCATTTCCTATTTGTTTATTCTGGCTGGAAAAAACTTGAATTCTTACAGATTTTGATGAAATCTGATACACTGGTTTAAAAATAAATATTTGTTAACCAAAGTAAATACATTTACATAGTTTTTTTCCTTTTTCCTTATTTTTACAGTACGAAACATTACTAAAAGTAAACTAATCCTTTTCGTTCTTCATTTCTACCTCCCAGAGGCAATCCATTGCAACTCTTAATGACTTCTTATTTTAAAGTGTACACTCTCTCTGCATTTCTAACTAGCATCTTAATATTACTATTGCTTATTTAACCAATTTTAAACATAATCTCTTTATTTTCTGTTACTAAGCTCTCTAATTTACCCCCTAAAATCCTTGAGAAACAAATCCCCCAAACTTCCCCATATCCCATCCCTTCATATGTCACAATCTTTGGTTAAATCTATAGTCAGTCTTTATATTTTTGTCACTAAATATTACTACTAAGTTGACTTGTGTTCTAAGAGTACAGTGTTTTGTTTTTTTTTTTTTTTGAGTTAATTATTGCTTTTTCTCCTGTTATGAGTAGGTCCATGTATGTATTATTTTCCCCTTTCCAAATAGTTCAAAAAACTCTAATGCCTATCACTAATATTTTCCAAATATTTCATCACATCAGCTGTCTGACTGCTCTAACCCTTCTTGAGTGGAAACTCTTTTTTGGTTTGTTGTCTTGTTTTGCTAAAAATGAATTCTCAATGTACTTCCTAATTAACAGTATATAGGATATACATTTCTTGAGCCACATATATGGAAAAATATATTTTTTCTTGGGTACTTGAGTTTTGATAAGTCTAGCAGAAAATTTCATATTAAAATTACTTCCTTCTGAATTCCCAGGGCACTACTCCATTCTTTTCATGCTTCCAGTGTTGCTGTTGACGAGTTTGATGTCTTTTAATTTTTGAATTTTGTATGTGATTTATTTTTCTTCTCTGAAAGCTGTTAGGACTTTTTCTTTACTCCCGGTGTTCTGCAATTTCATTGAGATGGTGTGCCCTGTGGGTGGGGCCCTTTCTCTCTCTCCCACCTCCATTTATTGTGCCAAGCATTGGTGGCACCTTTAAATTTGGAGACGCGTGCTTTTCAAGTTTGCCGCATTTTTACTTATTACATCTTTAATACATTTCACCATCTGGCTTTTCTGTTGTCCTTTGTGGGATGAGCTTCCTTAGAGAATAAATTCAAGGTTTATTATATGTGTATAGATAGCTGCAGTAGAGAGTGTGATATCGCAAAGGAGAAAAACACATGGAAAATGAAGATTTTGTGTGAAAAATCTGTGTCCCAACCCTTAGTTCAATTCTGAAATTATGACACTGCAGAGTTTAAAAGCAAAAGAATGAAATTCCAAGGCATGGAATTTCAGGGTGTGGCCGTAAGTTTTCTCAAACATAGAAGGTTTTCACTGTTGGTGCTTATTCCCTGGGGCTATCACTGACCTAAATCTACAGTCAACCTTCTAATACAACCCCAGGAGAAAAGGCAGCTTCATCTTCAGCACCTTATTTAGAAGTCTCACACATGTGCCCCTTAACAGTGAAGGAGCTTTCAAGCTAGGGGTCCACATCTCCCCACCTTGAGGTTTAAACCTATCTTCTTTTGAAATATCCTGAGTATCATCAACATAAGGGACAGATTTCCTGGGAGCTCATCATATTCCATCCTCCCCTGGCAGTTCAGTTGCCCTTCAGTCAGACCAGCTCAAGACAAAACCCTGAGCAAACTAGCAGTGCCCTAGGTCTTTGCTTGATGATCCAATTCCATGGCAGGGCCCAGTTCTAAAACTATTTGTTCCAAGTTTGAAATACATGGCTACAGTATCATTTGTGCTTTCTTTCTGGCAAAGGGAAGGAGAGCAGGGGCCAGAAGCCAGTTGCTAATACAACAAAATTAGTTTCCCTCCGTTCCCCAAAATGGGAAAAGCCTTGGTGCTGGGTGTTTGGTCTAACACAGCCAAAGGCCTCGCCCTGAGGGAGAGGGAGTCCCAGGAAGAAACTAGCCGATGTTTGCATCCCACCTCCTATTCAGTGGAAAGTTGTTATCTGACTCTTCTAATCTCTGCAGAGTCCTTCAGGCCAGCTGTGCAGCTGCATTCCAAGGGAGAGGTGTCTCTTTGAAGTTGGAGCCTGTAGACGTCTTGCCCTACATGGGGCTGCAGCGCAGAGCTAAAGCTTTGCAGAATGCTCCCAATAATCAGGATTCAAGAGAGGTTTTCTAGTGCAAGATGACCCATAGCCATACTTTTCTAGTCATCAAACGAGCTGGTTGCAAGGTTGTTGCCAGCCCTCGTACAATCTGGATGATGTACTCTCCATTCCCAAGGCACTTCGTACATAGATAAAACAGATTTAAAAAATCTTACCATATTTGTTTTGTTCTTTCTTTTTTGATAAGTAACATTTAGAGTTTTTAAAAACATAGAATAGGTATTCATTAAGGAAAAAAGAATACAAATTAAGCAGAGAAAGAGATGAGGTGGGGGGCTCATATCACACAGAGAAACCATTGTTAACATTTAGAGATATTTTTCCATTTTTGTTCCTCTGCTTATTAAAGTTTTTTTGTGGTAAAATATAAAATTTACTATTTTAACCATGTTTAAGTATAAGATTCAGTGGCATTAAGTACATTCACAATCTTGTATAACCATCACAACTATCTATTCTAGAGTTTTCATTATCTCAACCAGAAATTCTGTAACTATTAAGCAATAACTCCCTATTCCCCACTCCCTCCAGCCCCTGGTAACCTCTATTCTAATTTCTGTCTGTCGATTTGCCTACTCGAAATAGCTCATATTAGTAGAACCGTACAATATTGGCCCTTTTGTTTCTGGCTTATTTCACTTAGCATAATATTTTCAAAGTTTATTGACAGGGTAGCATGTGTCATAACTTAATTACTTTTTCTCCTTGAATAATATTTTATTGTATGTCTTTACTTTGTTTGTTCATCACCTGGTCAACACTTGTTTCTACCTTTTGGCCCCTACCTAGTGACTCATGCCACTATGAACACTGATCTTCAAGTATCTGTTTGAGTTCCTGTTTTAAATTCTTTTGAGTATATACTTAGAAATGGAGTTATTGGGCCATATAGTAATTCTATGTTTAAGTTTTTGAGAAACCATCAAACTGTTTTCCACAGTAGTCACACCATTTTACATTCCCAGCTGCAATAGGGTTTTGATTTCTCCATATTGTTGCCAACACTTGCTATTTTCTGATTTTTTTAAATTTAATTTTTAGTAATAGCCATCCTAGTGTGTGTTAAGTAGTATCTCATTGTGGTTTTTATTTGCATTTCCCTAATTACTAATGACGTTGAGCACCTTTTCACATGCTTATCTCCTCTGTATGTTTCCTTTGGATAAATATCTTTTCAACTTCTTTGCCCAAATTTTTGACTTTTTTTAAACTACTTTCCTTGCAATTCAACTTTGGGTGAAAACGCACCACTACCCAAATCAGTTTTGAATACCACATCGGATTTTAACGCTATTCTTTTTAAAATTTTTATTTAATTTTACTTTTATTTCAATAGGCTTTTGGGGAACAGGTGGTGTTTGGTTACACGAATAAGTTATTTAGTGGTGATTTCTGAGATTTTGGTGCACCTATCACCCAAGTAGTGTACACCATACCTAATGTGTAGTCTTTTATCCCTCCCCCCACCCTTTCCCTGGAGTACCCAGAGTCCAATGTATCATTCTTATGCCTTTGTGTCCTCATAGCTTAGCTCCACTTATGAGTGAGAAGGTATGATGTTTGGTTTTCCATTCCTGAGTTACTTCACTTAGAATAAGGGTCTCCAATTCCATCCACGTTGCTGCAAATCTCATTATTTAGTTCCTTTTTATGGCTGAGTAGTATTCCATGGTGTATATATTTATATAACACATTTTCTTTATCCACATACACTTGATTGATTGATGGGCATTTGGGCTGGTTCCACAGTTTCGCAATTGTGAATTGTGCTGCTATAAACATCTTTGCCCATTTAAAAATTGGATTGTTTCTCTTTTGTTTCTAGTCACTTTTATACATAGTTTAAAAAAAATTCTATAGATGAGATCATACAGCATGGAATGTTTTTATGTTTCCACATAACCATTGAGATTAATCATATGTGTTTTTATCTTTCATCAGATTGAGCCCCTGAAGGTCAGTGATCAAGATTATGTCTCTGCTTCGTTTTATGTATTCTCAACGTGCATCTCATATTTTAGTAAAGGGGAAATTGAAACTTTACAGTTTCATAAATGCGTAATGCTCTTTCTTGCTTCTGGGTCTTTGCATATTCCCTTTGGCTGCCACTGTCTTTCCAATTTCCTTCATCTGCCTCATCTCCTTCTTACCGCCCAAATCCCAGCCTTCCCTGACTTTTAGAACAGAGTTGATAACTTGCTGTTTTGTTCCACCACTTATCATAGTGTCTTGAAATACTTTATTTACTTGTCCATCTTCCCTCCTGGGTTGTGAGGTCCTTGACTGCAGAGTGCATGCCTTATTGGTCTTTGTATTCTCAGTGCCTGCCAGGGATTCTGGAACACAGCAGATATTTAATAAATGTGTGTTGAGTGAAGGAAATGTGGAAATTTATTTTTTAAAATACAGGATTTGTCTATACACATAAATAAGGCCCAGGGCTTTCACATGGTCTATTTTGTTTAATCTCTGTAACAGCCTTGTGAAGGAGGTGGAATTGAGCCCACTTTATAGATGCAGAGGCTCAGGGAGGCTACGACTTGCTCCAGGTCACATGCTGCTAGGTGTCGTCCTGCAACAAGCCACTTTTATTCTGGACATCACACTTTGCTGCTGACTGCAACTGCCAGGCCTGCCGATTGGCATGATTCATCCTTTAAGCCAACTGCATGACTCCTGAACAATAAGATTTGGTAGGAATAAAGTGTTAATTCAGAAGCTCAAATATAAAATGAAAGGTTTTGGACCAAAATGGGACAGGGTGAACTCATCTTTGGAAAAGCAAATTTCTGAAATAAGCAAATAGAGAAGATTTAGCCAGAAAAAGAAAATTTAATTTTTAAAACAAAAATTTTTTAAAGACAGGGTCTCTTTCTGTTACCCAGAGTGGAGTGCAGTGGCTTGATCACAGCTCACTGCAGCCTGGACCTCCTGGGGTCTCCATGTCTTCTTAAGAGAATAATGTAATCAAGTTTTGTATGTGTGTGTGCGTTTGTTTAACCTCAAGTAACGTGATGAGCTACAGATACAGTAATGACAATGCACAATATATTCTGTATTTTCAGCATGTATAATTGATAGAATGTGCTCTTTTGAGTTTATCTATTATTTTCAGGATGTCTAAATAAGGGAATGTCTAAATAAAGGAAGATTTGCAGTTTTTACCCCATCTTTTGTGAATTTTATAGAGACAATGTTTCTTAAAGAGCAGGCCCTGTCCATTCTCCACCAATTGTGTGTTTTTATGATTTTGTTTTTTTAATTTTTACGCATAAAAAACTTTAAAACATAATCAGGTGCTGCTTTGATATCTTTAATATTTGAGATTTTATGGCCATGCTATAAGGTCATTTTGTGATTTGTTATTTCTGATATTGTTTGATTGCCCTTGTTTTACACATAGAAAATGCCTGTTAATAGCTATGTGTCTATGTGTATTGTTGGCTTTTTCTAAATTCTGGGTTTAAATAAACAGGTATACCTTTGAGTTCTTATATATCTTTTACTTTCAATTTTTGTACTTTTTTCCATTTCTAGATTGTTTGTGTAATTCTTTCTTACAGATTCCAGGTCTTTGATGAAATTCTACATCTTGTTTTGCATTTTCTTGAACCTAATAATCATAGTTATTTTGAAGTATGTGTCTAAAAAATCCAATATCTGCATCACTTGTGTGTCAGCTTCCATTTTCATTTTTCTTCTTCTCTTGGTCCTAGTTCTTGGCATGCATGGTAACTTTAGATGAATGTTGGACACTGTGCATGAAGTATTGTAGAAGCTGTGGATGATGTTAACTATTTTCCCAAATATCCTGTATTCTGTCAGGCAGGAGCAAACCTCCATCATTCAATCACTCACAGCTTGTTTCAAGCTTTGTAAGTTGTTTCTTCTTCTGTTCACCTACATTTCTTGAGTGTAGGTCTCTAGTGTTAAGTCCCTGAGTGCTTAGAGGGCTTCTCCTCTTTGGTGAGCCTTGAACTCCAAATATGATCTCACAGCTCTACAAGACTGCTAAAAACTCCACTCCTCAGTTACTCTGGCTTCTTAGCCTCTTGCTCTTCAAAACCTAAGAATTAGCAAATATCCTGAGATGAAAACTTGGTTAAAATGATGGGTTCACTTTTCTGCATTAATTTATTTCTTAGGGTCTTGACTCCCGAAGTTCTGACTGCTTTAGTAAGACCAACCCTTTTCTCCAGCCAAATGAGGTTATGGAAAGCTCTCTGGATTTTATCTACCTTTCAGCAGCTGCCTTCTGTCCAAAACCATGTAAAAGTCAGCAAACACTTTTACAAGCATAGCAAAGTACACAATATTGACATTGCCTCAATAAATTTCTCATCTCTTCAGGATCTTGGCCTCCAAGTCCTGGCAGCCTCAGAAGTCCTCCAATAGATTTTAAAAATAATTTGACTCAGCCTATCAGGTTCTTCAGATGAATATTTTTCTTCATCATAGGCTCAACCTGGCTAGGCCATCTCACTAGGCGATGAACTCCCAGATAAGCAACATAGCAAAACTTAGTGGGAAGAATATGCCAGATAGACTTAGGTGCAAATCCTGGCTTAACCAGTTTATAGCTCTTGGGCAATTATTTTACATCTTTGATTCTTCATTTGTGTATCTGTAAAATTGGAATTATAATGGTACTTCCCTCATAGGGTGAGGATTAAATGAGGTACTTTGCTGAGAATAGTGTCTGGCAGACAGCCAGTGCCAAGTAAATGTTGTTTTCCTGTACTTTCTCTTCCTAGGGCCATTCCTGTGGATAAAATATTTGCCTCACCATGCAGTTTGAGATAAAATATTTAAATAAATCTTTTAAGAATAACTTAGAAGATTCTTTGTTCCCATAGTGGCGCTGAGAAGCCCATGGTCTGTAATTTCACTAATAATTACAAAAATGCCAGTCTTTGCAGGGACATGGATGAAGCTGAAAACCATCATTCTCAGCAAACTGACACAGGAACAGAAAACCAAACAGCACATGTTCTCATGCATAAGTGGGAGTTGAACAATGAGAACACATGGACACAGGGAGTGGAACATCACATACCGGGGCCTGTCAGCCGGTGGGGGACAAAGGGAGGAGAGCATTACAACAAATACCTAATGCATGTGGGGTTTAAAACCTGGATGATGGGTTGATAGGTGCAGCGAACCACCATGGCACATGTATAGCTATGTAACAGACCTGCACATTCTGCACATGTATCCCAGAACTTAAAAGCCACAGTCAAATGGCAGCTGACTGGCAGTATAATACTGTCTTGTCTAGGACACTTGCCAGTCCCAATGCATGTACAAAAGGGAGGGCAGGAATACAATTTAGGAGACCAGCTCCTTCAGGGACCACATCAGGGGACAACAAAACGCACAACAGCCTGTAGAATACTCCCATGAGAAGGATACTTCTTACAACTGAATGGTCTTGTTAGTTTGGCCTGAATGTGAAAAAGCAAACTACTATCTATACCAGGCAGACTGTTATGTCTGCTAAGCTTTGTTTGATGAATAAATTTTTTAACCTCTTGAATTTACTATCACGTTGTATGATATAATGTGTCATTCAATGCCCCAGACGACCCTTGGTGGACCACTGATAGAGAGCCACTAGTATAGAAACTAGTGACATCATGTCTGATTAGATCCTTCAGGAAACATGGGCAGGAAAAACAGACTCCAGGTACCATCTGAGACAGTGGCTGAAAGTGACATAGCCCCTGAGGTGAAGGAAGGAAGATTCAACAAGCCCTCATTCCCAAAGTAAATACCTTGCTTCCTTTTATTTTGTTCTTTGGTTAAGGTTTAAAAAAAAAAAAAAAAAAAAAAAAAAAAAAAAAAAAAAAAAACACGAGCTGGACTCTAGAGTGGGGAGCTCTTCAGTCTTAGTTTTAGAAGGTGTCACAAGTTTAGTATAGAGCAACTACCATCGTTGTTCATGTCAAATCCTCCTGAGGGGAAAGCTACCGTTGACCCAGTAGTGGCTTAACAGCCTCTTTTTCCTATTCCACCAGACAGACCTGCATTTGCTAGCTGGGTTCTTCTCTGTCCTCTACATGTAGAGAAAAGCACAGTTGATGTGTGTATTAACTTGCTGAGATGTAGGGAGGGTAACATAGAAGGGAGGGAAGCTGTGAAGCTTGAGAGTGAAGGATGAGTTTATTCTAGAGGCAGGTGGGTGGGGATAAGTTGGGAGTTAAGAAGAAAGGCTTTGGAGAAGCTGTGGATTGGAACAGTGGTGTGCAGATAAACCAGCTTTCTGGAAACAAAAAGCCCATCTGTAGCATTTGCCCAGCTCCATGGTGTAAGAATTCCCACTACAGCTGATTGCAAACTACCAACATGAAGCAAACTCACTAGAAAAATTCAGTGCAACGTTAGGTAGGAGGGAAATAAAGAGAAAAAAGAGATTTAGTATTGTAATCACTTTAATGTGCTTTGAGAAAGAGGACTGAACAATCCTGTTACTTTGGGCTCTTGAACTATGTACTTGAAATGTAATGCTTTGAACTGGTCCCCATAAGTTTCCTGGTTAACAAGAGTGACTCAGACAAAAAGAGAGAAAGAAGACTTAAGTAGCTGAACACTTATTATGTGTTGGCTGTTTCACAAGCTTTATGCCATTTACGCCTCCCAAAACCCCTAGGAGGCAGGTGTGATTGGGCTTATTTTACAGATGAGGAAATGTGGGTTCAGAGATTCAAATGAGGCCATAGGGTTAGGAAGTGGGAGATTTAGGAGGTGGACCTGGTTTCTCTAGCTCCAAGGGCCAAGGTTCTATCAGTACACTGCGCTGCACAGACTCCTGGTTCCACAGGCCCAAGGCAAAGGACATTGAGTTGTCTTAAGTTTCTTGTTTGCTGCTTCTTCTCAAAGGACCCCTGTTCCCATGTTCTTGCTTTCTCTAACTGCCTCTTCCTTTCCTGTAGTGGCTCCTTTTATTCCAAAATCCAATATATAGTGCTGGTTCAAGTGCCTTACAGACTTTCAGTGTGAGGGTTTTAGAGGGTATAAACCTTGTATACAAGGGAAGCTACAAGTTTAGGCTCAGGCTATCCAGGGAGCTTTGCCAAAGCCAAAAATCCCAAACAAGTCCCTCAGGTGCTGAGACTCACAACCTTTTTTGGAAGGCTCTTCTAGTTCTTCCTTGGGGCCCTGGATCTCTGGGTCGTGGTGGTTCTTATTAGCTTAGCTCATGATTGCTTCCTTGGTCCAAATTGAGCTATTTGTAGCTGTCCTTTCCATCTCCAGCCAAGTAGATGCCTTGGGGGTGGAAGGCACATATCTCCATGGCTTTAGGTGTCACTTGTTAAGTGGGTGAGTCAATCCATGAATTTTGGGTAAAACACACATCTCTAGATTCAGTTATTATTCTGTCTTCTAGCTTCTTGTTCTCTGCATGGTTTCTTCCTAATTACCCTGCAATTCTCCACCTCTAGCATTTGTCTGTCCTGGATACAGGTCACCTCCATGCTGAGAGAATATTATACCTTTGCCAGTTAAAGGCAATCACTGAGTTGTCCAGAAACAGCCTGATAGGCTTTAATGTAAAAATGTTAGAAGTACCTGGATAAGTACTTGGAAAGCTGGAGAGTATAGGTCTGTTAAAGCATGGTCTTGGTGTCACAGGTTACTTTGGTTCCATTTAACAGGGAATTTATTTTCAAATCTCATGTTCTTGATCTGGAATATGGAACTATTAATGGAACATACTTTAGAGGGTTGCTGTGAGGATTGAATGTGATAATGCATATCTAATGCTTAGCACAATTCCTGGGCCAATAAATAGTAACCATTATGTATTTTTTTCTTAGAATGTAGCACTATACATAATATTTCACAAGATGTCTTTGGCATATGAAATAGTAACAATTTGTGCTTTGATTGACTAGTTACACATTAACTTGGAAACATCAGATTTCTGCCTCATAGGAGAATCTTGTCCCTCCTATAATCAAGAGGCTTAGACTCAGGTTGAAGGCAGTGGGAGTAGGGAATGCCTTTTACCATGGACCTAGCATTCCCAAGTTGTCTACTTTTGTGAGAGAGAGAACGTGGGGTATGGGCAAAATAGAGATTCCTTTTAAATCAAGGCAGAGCTTAAATGTGATCCTAGTAGGGTTTTGTGGGGTACACTACATTCTCTCTGCAGGATTCTTTTACCCAAAATCGTCCAAATTTTATACAAGTACCCTACAGTCCCCATCTGAACATTTACTTTTCCCACTAAAGGTAATGTAGGAAGCAGTTTCCATGTAAAGTGGAAAATTGTTTGTTTGTTTATTTAGAGATGGAGTCTTACTCTGTTACTTATGTTGGAGTGCAGTGGCAAGGTCTCAGCTGACTGCAACCTCTGCCTCCCAGGTTCAAGCAATTCTCTTGCCTCAGCCTCCCTGGTAGCTGGGATTACAGGCATGTGCCACCATGCTCGGCTAATTTTTGTGTTTTTAGTAGCGATGGGGTTTCACCATGTTGGCCAGGCTGGTCTTGAACTCCTAACCTCGGGTGATCCGCCCACATCAGCCTCCCAAGGAAAACTGTTTATTACTTTTCTTGTTACTCAAACAACATTATAACAACTTTAAATACACAAGAGGCATACTTCTTAAGTTTCCCATTCCTATGAAAATTTTTCTCCCCACTTTAAAAATATTTCCTTTCAGGTCTTGTCTATATGCATTTATTAATTTTTCCACAATTATATCCATAGTATAAATAAAATTTTGCAGTTTACTTTTTAAAACACTTATACCCACTTCATGAGCATTTTCAAGTCTATTATGGCTTCAAAGTCTATTTCTGTTGCCTGAGGATCATTCATTTAAGAGAATTAACTATGGTTCAATCAATGTTTTTCTAAAAGAAGGTATTCAGTCTGTTGACAATCCTACAGATGACAATACAACAAACATTTTTGAATATATGTTATATATTTGTGTATGCACACCTATCTATGTACATGTTTCCTCCATGTAAATTATTTGTAAAAAATCATTGTAATTTGGATTATTAAGGGGAACATTTGTATAGAGGCCAATATTCTTGAGCATTCACTTGTAAGGATTAATGAAATTGCAAAGGTCCTTAAGATCTTGAGATAAAAAGAACTCTAGTGATACTATAAACCTAGTATACTACTCCATGAAATAAAGCTATGCTCAGCTTCCAGGAAAATTCATCAGAAACAAATAGCATTTCTTTTCGGATCATGTATCTCTTATGCCTACAGATGCTATTTGTTTATATAATTATCTTAGTTGAAATTGGCAGAGCCCTTTAACCCAGAGTGTAACTATTCCTGGCAGTCAGATGTGTTGACATTGCCATCTTGGACTTGCACCTCACATGTCCCCATTCGTTTCTGGTCAGCTGTGCCCCTGCCTGTGTATTCTGGTGGCACCTTGCCTGCTTAGGAAACATGATGTCAGCTTGCTAGGTCCAAGCCTGAAGCAAAGTAGGTTCTGGGAAGGCTGACTGAGAACAGATGCTTTGGGATCATCTTGTGGATCTCTGGAACTATTTACTCCTTCACGTCTATGATAAAAAGGGATGCTGCTGTGTTGAAGGGAAAGGGTTAGAGGTTCTGCCAGGGGCCTTGCAGCTTGGAAACAGATGCCTTATTAAAACACACATGCAGGGCTGGGCATGGTGGCTCATGCCTGTAATCCCAGCACTTTGGGAGGCCGAGGCAGGCGGATCACCTAAGGTCAGGAGTTTGAGATCAGCCTGGCCAACACGGTGAAACCCCGTCTCCACTAAAAATACAAAAATTAGCCAGGCATGATGATGGGAGCCTGTAATCCCAGCTACGAGGGAGGCTGAGGCAGGAGAGTAACTTGAAGCCAGGAGGTGGAGATTGCAGTGGGCTGAGATCATGCCATTGTACTCCAACCTGGGTGACAAAACTACGTCTCAAAACAAAACAAAAAACCACACACATATGCACACCCATTCTACTTCAGCTGCCTTTAAAAAAAGAAGCATATGTAGATGTTAACGTTATTAGAAGATGAAAGGATTAGCAGCCTCGTTGAGGAACACAATGGTTTCACTCCAAGTTGGATTTACTGTGGGCACTGGAGATGCAAATGAATACTCTGAGACAGAGAGTTGGAGATATTTGAGTTACATTAGAATTGCAGAGATTAAAAACTGTTAGTGGCTATGAAGAACTTTTCTGCCCTTCAGAAGCCCTGAGTTTCTTCAGCTAAGTACTCAGAAAAAAAAGCAGTCTTTAATGTTAGCTTGAAATTGTAGAATTTCCTTCCATTATGGTACTTATAGTACACTTGGCATATACAGAGTTGGTGCTTCTTTGAAACATGTACAACTCTTGCAGATTTCTGTCCATTCATCACCTTACTATTCTTCCCAGCTTTCTGCATCCCAGGAACCTGCAGGCTTTTAGGTGAAGACGGGAGCACATCTGACAGGGATATGATTCTACATCAACAGTGTTTCTCATCACATAGCCTGCCACTGATTTCCTTCCCATCATAGTGAGTAATAGATGACTCAGTCGGGATGTCAGAAAGGTGTTGCACATTTGCTTACTTATAAAAGGCATGTTGAAATATGATATTACCAGAAAATACAAACTTAGAGCTATAATCTGATTGTCAGGCTAATTCCATGATTAGGTAGTTTAAGGGATGCCATGATAAGAATAATTAAAACAATTAAAAAAAAAAAAAAAAAAAACCACAAAGTCTGAAGCTACATTCAAGGAAAAGAAAAGGCTTTGCTCATGATGCTCCATGGTTCTGTTAGTTTCCTGATGTGGTCAACTGATCTCTACACCCAACAAGCCAAACACAGCCACCACACACCCATGGTCACACAGAATGTGCCCAGCACTGCACCAGGTGTGAGGACATAGCTGAGTGGGACCCAGGCCACAGCATCTGGTCTGCCTCCAATGGTGCCTTCTTACAATGTTCTGCAAAGTGCATTATTTCCCAAGAATTACAGGGTCAGTTCACTTGAAGAGTCTGGGCATGAAAAGAAAGAAGGGACATGGTTGCTATGTTACTTTACTAGACTTCTTTCCAGTCACCACAAAACTTGGATGAATGCCATTGTCTATTTCTTTCTCCGGTTGAAATTGGGCTTTATATATGTCATAGCTTCCAGATGAATTAACTCTTCAAAGGAACATGTGGTTCCACAGAAGTGTGCATGGCCTATCATGTAGTTCTTAACGCCATTTTTCTTATCCTCTCTCTTACCCGTTTTCCATTTTGGACCAAAACACAAGCTCTAATAAATATGCAACACTCAGTGGCATCAGAGATACATTTTAGTATTATAAAATTAATAGGGCCTTGTCACAATTTTTTATAGGACCTTCACATGAAGTGTTATGCTTCAAAATTAAATGAATCTCATATTCTGCAAGGCAGGGGGCAAGCACAGAGGGTAAGAACTCTGGGACAGTGACAGAGGCACTGGTCTATCTTCAGCTGATTCTGTGTTTCTATGGTGAATGACCTTAGAATGGGATGGGTCCTAGACTGAGTCAGTATACCTATCCATAAAATGAGATAAACGTATTTTTCACTCACCTAGATACACTGTTGTTATGAAGGTAAATTTGATTTTATTGATGCTTTTACTACTTGGCAAAGAATTGCTTTATATACCATGGACTTAATGTTTTAGCATTCCCCCTTTCTAAGATTCTGTTTTGAAAATGATAAGGCAAATACCAAGCACTAGAAACCTCTAATATATGATGTTACACGAAGCACTGCCATTTGTTTTCTTTTTCTAGGCCAAATAAAACTAGAAAGCAAACCACAACAGTTCACTCATGCTGCAAACTTTTGGATTGCAGCCTAGATTAAAAACAATAACAACAAACAAAAAGGGTACAGTTTCCCCAGCTACAGAAATTTGTTTTATGGACTCCAATAAATTCTTGGCAAATAAATAGAAACAATCTGCAGCCTTTGTTTGGCAGAGGCCAAAGGTTATCCATTTACAGGGATGTTAAGACAGTTTTCCTCAAAAGAGATGGGTGCTGAGGTTTGAAAGGATTCTGGCTGGCAGTAGGAAAAAGCATGTAAGCCCACTGATGTTGGTGGCTCAGTGGGGTTTCTCTTTCAGTGTCTGCTAATCCCTCTGTTTTCATAAGCAAGGGGGAACCAATGGCAATGGCTCCAGTTGCACTCCAGAGGTACAGGCTGTCAGGCATGCACGTCTGCAGCTGAAAGCACAGGGTTGGTGAGAAGCAATGGTTGGTGACACTGAAGATTTCTCTTTATTTCCAGGCATTACCAGAGAGGTTTATGAACCAGGCTGTTGAAATGCTTCAGTCAGTTGCTCTTCATGGATGTTATCTTTTTTTCTTTTCCATTAAAAAAGAGGAGAAAAGAAATATATTCACTTGTTAAAATTCAAAGATAAATGCTGACGGAAACTTTATTTTTTGTATTTTCTTCTTTTTTAATTGAAGGACTTTCCATGGTTGACCTGGTACAAATTTATAGCCCAGGCTACCAGTCCCGAAGTAAATCTACATACATATTTTATTGGAAGTCACCTTTAAAACTGCTGAAATGGCACTGTTTACCCTGCCAAGGAATGCTGCTAAGGGAAAGAGAGGAGGAGTACTGAGGTGACATGATGTGATTTATTTGGCCAATCGGGAAAAACAGCCTAGGCCCTGTGGCTTCTGGGATGCAATCAATAGCCTACCAGGAGCAGGCTCCCACACTCCCATCCAAAGCAGGACTCATGAAACAAGGGTTGCAGGTCAAAGACTTATGGCCAGCACTCAGAGGGTTGGAGGACTTGCTGCCAGGGCCACAGTTTCCCCAAATTTATATGGAAAGCAATGTTTCTGCTCCAGTGCTAACAAATAAGCAAGAACTGTGCACTGACAGTCTTAAGTTTTTTTTTTTTTGTTTTGCATCTAAGAAGATGAAAAGTTGGTAGAACTACTTCAAGAAAACAATGCCACATACTTAATAGTCTCTTCATCATAGTTGAACACTTTGCGCAATTTTTCTTAGATTTTCAGGGTTTCCAAGGAGCTTAATCACCCAGATCAGTTTTATAAACATACATGTGTATACATGTATGTTTTTTAAGCAGTTCAGCATATGAAATAGACTCACTTCTTATCTGTGTGCTCATGGTTGTTCATGCCTACGAAGGCTTTTAAATGAAGAGTTTTGTAACTAAGCCAAAAATACCTACCCCGCTTCTTTAAGGCCTTTCTGTAGAATTAGAAGTTAGAATTTGATATCATGGAACTGAAGGGTAAAAATTTAAAAACCTGGGAAATAATATTTTCCTTCTCCATATAGAGCATCTCCAGTGCTTTGAGATCAGGTAGGCCTCTGTTGGTCAAGTCACTTAACCACTCTGAGTCTGTTTCCGCATATTTAAGGTGGAAAGTACAGCACACCTATACAGGGTCATTTTGAAGATATAATAAGATAGGGTGCATAATGCAGATGCTGAGCCCAGGGAAATGTCTTTTCATTCTGAGTTCACAACTTCCTTGTGATATCTTGGAGCAAAACACTAAATTACATTTTTTTTTCCTGTTCTGCTTTTCACATGCCCAAATTACGAGTTCTTTTCTCCCTGTTCACATCCTGGATTATAATAAAGGTAAGGGGAAGGGTGAACTCTTGAAGTCATGAATGGGTATGTAGGGATGAAGGTCAGGTTGCCCCTCTGCCCACTAAATGTTCATTGAAGTGAACTGAAAGTAGACAGATCAATGGGAAGAAAATGCATAGAAAATTTATTAAAGTTCATAAGCACGGGAGCTGTATAAAATATAAGGCCCAAAGCAAGGCCTGATGGTTGAAGCTTATATACCCTCTTCCTAGGGGGTAGTAAATGGTTTTCAGGAGAAATGAGTGAGCCTAAAGAAGAATCACTGGGGACAAAGTTCCTCTGAGCTCTGGGGAAGATGGTGGGAAGGTCAGGGCTGGAACTTGACTGTGAATGAAGATTGTCTTATTGTGCAGATAAAATCTCCCAGGTAGTCTGTCAGAACTGCCCACAAAAGAACAGATGAAAAGTCTGAGTGTGATGAAGACTGTAAGTTTCTTCCCTTCTCTGGTGGTCAATCTTTCCTGGTTATTTAATGAGATTGTTAGGGAGGGAGTTTTAAGACCATTGCATTTCTCCTGGAAAAACCTTGCTTAATCAGATAAGGAAACTTCAGAAAAAGTCCCTTCTGGTTGCTTGCAGAAAGAAATGGGATCAGAGAGACAGGGAGGCAGGGAAAGATAAGAAAGAGACGTTGGTTCTAAGGCTTATTTCTGAGGTCTTTAAATTCAAAACATTCAACATCCCAAAGCACCATACTTTGGGGTCTCTTTCTTTGTACCTCAACAGGTAGTTGTTAATGTTGCTTACCAGATATCTCCAGCTCTCTGTTTCCAGAGCACAGGAAAGAATTGCACTTTTTAGACCCTAGTGGTTGGATGGAACCACATGATATTTAATTGTTGGTACGAGAACCCCAAAGCCCCAATGCTCTTAGCATATCTAGTAGAACTTTCTGTAATGATGGAAATATTCCCCATCTATATTTTCCAGTAGAGTACTCATTGGCTACATGTGGCATTGAGCACTTGCAATATGGCTAGGATAACTGAAAAATTAAATGTTTAATTTTATTGAATTGTAATTAAAATGTACTTGGTTACATGTGGCTAGGGACCACACATATTGGATAGTGCAGATCTAGATGGAGGCTGCTCTAGATGGTGACTGTTCCATTAGCCTGAATCCAGGAGTGAGGACAATGATGAGGTAAGGGAAAGCCCCAACCAGCCTGCGAGGGACATGTGGCACACATGAGAAACAAGCTTGTGTTGCTCTAATCTATTAAGGTTTTGGGGTTATTTGTGACCACAGCATAGCCTAGCCTAGTCTTTCTGATATACTGTCTGAAGGAAGATATTATCACATTGACAGGAGTCTTATATCAACCAATAATAAATGATTCCTCTTCTACGTGGCACTGTGTCTAGTCCTGGAGGTCCTGAAAGAAATCACCCATGTTCCCAGCCCTCATATGGTTGATCATTTCCTTGGTAATTTCTGATATGGTTATGCTCTGTCAGAAGAAGGAATAGTTCCTCTCTTCTTTCCCAGTTGGATACAAGGGAAAGCCTCAGAATGCCATCTTGTGGCCGGGCGTAGTGGCTCACACCTATAATCCCAGCACTTTGGGAGGCTGAGGTGGGCAGATCACTTGAGTTCAGGAGTTCAAGACCAGCCTGGCCAACATGGTAAGGCCCCGTCTCTACTAGAAATACAGAAAAAAATTAGCTGGGCATGGTGGCATGTGCCTGTAATCCCAGCTACTCAGGAGGCTGAGGCAAAAAAAAAAAAAAAAAAAAAAAAAAAAAATGCTATCTTGCCCCAGAGCTTGCAAGCCCCAAACTCTACTCATAGTATTCCAGGTCAGCTCTCAGGAAAGGCAGAATGTGCACTTGGCTCTCTGAGAGGACTTGTCCCCCACATTCCCATCACTGAGACAGGGAAAAGAGAAGCAACTCTAGTGGGGGATGGGGTGCAGGCCTGAGAGAGACTCTCTGGAGCCGTAGGGCAACTGTACAGCGCACAGAGAACGCTACTTCCTAGTAGAATTAGGCACTGTTGATCATCAAGCGGCCTCTCTGGATAGACAAATATGTTTTGATTCTCCAGCACGTGTACATTGAAAGCATTCATTTTGACATAGTTCTCTGTTTATAAAAAAAGTTTTTGTTATCAAATTTTCTTTCTTTGTAAATAATACTGTCATTCACCCAAATCAGAAATCTGGGAGTCATTCTAGACTCATCGTTTCTGCATCTCCCATGTTCCATTCAGTTCTGTCAGGTGAACCGTATTCTTCTTCACCCCCACACCATCTGCCGAGGCCATGACATGCTGCATGTGCTGACCAGTTTGTACCCACACAAAGGCTCCTGGCTGAGGCAGGTGAGGGTCATCTTCATCCAAGTCAATGGGACTTCTCAGCCCGAGGTGATGAGGTGTCTTTTTCTAAATCCCATAAAGGTGCCAGGTAGGCCAACTGTAGCTCTCTCAATTGCCTTAGTATACGCTCAACGTCTTTCACTCTAACGAAACAATCTCCTAATCAGCCACCTTGCTCTGTCTTTTCCTCTACTGTTCAAGCTACAACCAGAGTGATAATTCATAAACACAAATCTGATATGACCACTCTCCACTCTCTTGCTTAAAATCCCAAATGATTTCCCACTCCTGTCAGAAAGTACAAACTTGTTTAAGTGTGGCCTCCAGGGCCTCGTTACCTGTCCAGCTCTTCCCTCTTCCTCACAACACTGAACATGATCTGAATGCCTTGTAGAACCCTGAATGGGACCTGTGGTTTTGGGTCTGTAGATATTTGTCCCTCTGTACCTTCTTCCTGGAATGCCCCTACCTCTACCCCGTTCTCGGGCTGGCTGCCTTGGAAACTTTTCTTTTGAGAGTTAACCAAGCATTGTACGTTTTGAGGAAACTTTTCCTGACCACCACCAAGGAGAATTTATGCTTTCTCTTTCACATCCTCACTGAACCTACTATCACGGCACCTGTGCATTTTTAATTCTCACATTTGTCTTCCTGTCTGAATCTCCTGGCTGTCCTGCGCCCTCCTTGAGGACAGTCTGTCATGCCTTATTTCACTCCGTGTCCCTTGCATGCACCTAGCGCAATGCCTGGCCGATAGCAGGCTCTTCTTAAATATCCATTAAACAAATGAATGAAAGTCAGTTCCATTTTATTTTTCGGGATCCGGTGCATAGTTTGCCCGTGAAAGTAAACAGAAATCGAAGTTATTTTAAATTTAAGCTTCCTTCTCACCTTTTCATTTAAACACAGTGGTTTAAACTATGCAGTTGCCTTTCTGAACATGGTCACTTTCACAGTCTTACCAGAATTGAGAAGGGTTGAGATAGGAGGAGTTGGGGATTAAGAAAACATAACTGAGTATGCTGGTAGTATTCCATCACTCCTTCACTTGATCTTCCCAAAATGCAAATGGAAAAAAACCAACACCTTGGTTAGGTTTAAAGAGATAAGGCAGCTGTGACCCACACACGGGGCGAACAAAACAAGATAAGGACATTAACCTAGAGTTCTTACGGTACCCTAAATTCTAAATGGCTATTAAATTGTAGTCAAAAAAGAAAGAGAAACTTTAAGATGAGAAAATAAAATTCATATTAGAAAGGACACAGTATAATTTTGCCAAAGAAATTATGGTCTTTAGATTTATAGTTGCAAAGGAGTTGCCTTCCACATTAAAGAGAAAATGTATATCTAAAGTTCTCAATTGGTTACTGTAGAAAATTTAAATTCTGTATGCAATCATTTTCTTCCCAAAACCTACACTATTCTGGGGAGGCTGAACTCCATAGGCTTTGGAACCATACTACTTGTATTCAAATCCTAGATCTGACATTTCCTAGCTGACTTTAAGCAAGTTATAGGATCTCTCTGAACTCGATTCCTCATCTGTAAAGTGGAGATAATAATGGCACCTACCCTATAAGGTTTTAGTACAGGTTAAATACATATGTGTTTAGAACAGCGAGTGCTTTAGTGAATGTTAATATACATTATTATTGTTATTAATTTAAGGCTGTAGTAATTTATATATGCCAAGGAACATAACCTCGATGATCTGAGACAAATGATTCTGAATGAAACCCAAGTTTTTGTTGGAATGCTTTGTTTTATATAATAAAATATATACATAGATAAATGAGCAAAAATGGCCACATTTGCATTTTAAAGGTCTTTTTGAGGACCTGTAGTTCCTCCAGCCTGGGAATGGGAGGACTAGCCAGTAGCTATCTGAACCAAGATCACAATCCTTTTGTAGGAGATCTTGTTGGCTTCTCTAGCCAGATGGTTTGCTGCACAACAGTGGCTTTTGAATGAGTGTCCTGCATATTCTGCTACAGGCTGTCAGGATGCATCTTAAGTTCAAGCTGTAGGTCATACAATCACCTTAACAGGAAATTGTAATTAGTGAAAATGCCTTCAAACAGGAATATTTTAAACAATGTTTAAAGTTTTAAGTGAAATCAGATACACATAGCAAAATTAGAGGAAACAAATTTTGACAAAATAAATTCATAAACCTATTGATTATTTACTTGACTCAATTTTACATTGGTTGATTGTTTTTAAATTGCCATAATGTGCTTTATTATCTTATGATTGCTCTGAATGAAGTATCTACTTCTATATTTAAATTTTCTGTCTGGCCAGTAGCATAAGACATAAAAAAATCAGATTTTGAGGACTTAACCTCAGATTCCATTATTCGTATATATTCAAGTGTGTCCCTCATATTCTATCTTGCAGAATTTCAGAAATGAAATTCTGTCAAAATTCTGACAAAAATGAAATTTTGTCTCAGTTTATACAGTAAATCAATTTTTTGTTATTTATCAAAATGACAAAGTGTTTTCATTGCTTTAACTCTGTCATTTATATAAGTAATTGTCTAACTCTTCATATTATGTGACCAAAAACATTTTGCCTGGGTTTATTTCTGACTGACTTTCATGATCTGTTTCCATTTATAACGATTTGGAAGTTAGTTTTAAAAATTGTAAAAGAATTTAATACTTTTTTTTTTTTTTTTTTGAGACGGATCTTGCTCTGTCGCCCAGGCTGGAGTGCAGTGGTGCGATCTCGGCTCACTGAAAGCTCTGCCTCCCGGGTTCACGCCATTCTCCTGCCTCAGCCTCCCGAGTAGCCGGGACTATGGGCGCCCCCCACCTCGCCCGGCTAAGTTTTTTGTATTTTTAGTAGAGATGGGGTTTCACCGTGTTAGCCAGGATGGTCTCGATCTCCTGACCTCGTGATCCGCCCGTCTCGGCCTCTCAAAGTGCTGGGATTACAGGCGTGAGCCACTGCGCCCGGCCGATACTTATCTACCTCATCATATAATTATAGAAACAAAATAAACTATATCTGGCTAAACATGTGATTAAATAATGGAAAAATAATCTATCACAACATCATCTGAAAGAGATGAAAACTCCAGTCCAATGAAGAGATTTTCCTGGCTAAGGAAGTAATTTTTAGACTATCAGGTATCTGAAGTCACTGGTAAATGATTTTTAGTGTGGAGACAGAGTCTCGCTCTTGTCGCCCAGGCTGGAGTGCAATGGCGCCATCTTGGCTCACTGCAACCTCCGCCGCCCGGGTTCGAGCAGTTCCGGTTCAAGCAGTTCTCCTGCCTCAGCCTCCTGAGTAGCTGGGATTACAGGTGCCTGCCACCACACCCGGCTAATTTTTGCACTTTTAGTAGAGATGGGGTTTCGCCATGTTAGTCATGCTGGTCTCAAACTCCTGACCTCAGGTAATCTGCCCACCTCGACCTCCCAGAGTGCTGAGATTACAGGAGTGAGTTACCGAGCATGTCTGGACATTCTTAGTATAAACATTTCAGTCAGAATTATGCCAACGTTAAATAATTTGGTTCAACAAAGTATTTTTTGGAGTGAAAACCTCTAGGCCAATTTAATTTCCTGATTAATTTTCTATAGAGTGCATTTAATGGTTTTTAATATTTTTCCCTTACCATTTTTATTTTACTAAAATTATTTTCACCAGGATCAATTCTTTTCATTTAAATTTTATGTCAGTATTCATTTTTGTCATTGATAAGTTATCTTAAAAAATGATTATAGCTTTGGTCATAATTAGTTTTTCTCTTATGGCCATTATTTCTACAAAGCACAGTTTTTATGAGTCAGTTTTTTCCTAACTAAATTTTCTCAAGAATATTTTATATTTTCACTAATTTTTAGTTAATAAGTTTTATTGGGTACAGTTTTAATGCCTGTAAAGTTTTGATTTTAACAGCAATATTAATCATTCCTACCTGGAATAATTAATAATGAATTTTATAAATAATTTATAATTTCCACTTATGAGAAAAATTACATGGAATTTTATAAGAGAGAGGGAGATTGAGAAATACACAGAGGGTCAAGGATAAAGACACCTAGGAGAGGAGTAGAGTGGAGCGAATGACAGTGAAACCCAGCAATACAGGTGGGGTCAGAAGCAGAGGGTCTTCTAGTGTATTTGATGGGCATCTTCTTCAGTTCACTGCAGTTCACTGTTGGGGTCAATTTACTCATATGTAAAAAATTAGAGTGGGTTTGCCGATGCTATTTTGCAAAATACTGGCAGAGTTCTTTTTTTTTTTTTTTTTTTTTTTTTTTTAACTTTAAGTTCTGGGATACATGTGCAGAACGTGCAGGTTTGTTACATGGGTATACATGTGCCATGGTGGTTTGCTGCACCCATCAACCCATCATCTAGTTTTTAAGCCCCACATACATTAGATGTTTGTCCTAATGTTCTCCCTCCCCTTGTCTCCCACCCCCTACAGTCCTTGGTGTGTGATGTTGCCCTCTCTGTGTCCATGTGTTCTCAGTGTTCAACTCCCACTTATGAGTGAGAACAGGCAGTGTTTGGTCTTCTGTTCCTGTGTTAGTTTGCTGAGAATGATGGTTTCTAGCTTCATTCATGACCCTACAAAGGACATGACTTCATTCTTTTTTGTGGCTGCATAGTATTCCAAGAGCTCATATTTTCATTCAGCTGCACTGTGAGTGTGTCCTACAACTTCTCAACTATCTCATCTCTGACATTCCTTAGAACTAGAATTATAAGCCTGGTTCCCTGGACTTGACTGCTAAAGGAGTTGAGTTAATTTTCTAGAAGTTCATGAAATTATCTACACAGAGTTTGTAATAGGAAGAAGCATTTTTCTTCTGAATTATATTCCTGCTCTGTCTGTATTGGCTTTATACCACAGAGCCCATGGCCAAGTCGCCTAACTGCTTGAGCCTATTTCTTCTTCTGTATCTGGAGATAATACTTCTTACTTTGCCTACTTCTTAGAGTTATTAAGAGGGTAAAATGTCATAGTATATATGGAATTATTTTAAAATCTGTGAACTGCTAGATAAAAATAAGATTATCACGTGTGAAGGTTGAGTTTCGAAACACAAATACACCTGTCATGGAAGGTTAATCTGATTTTCAAACTCTTCCTCTGGATGCTTCATTGAGATTTTCACTGAAAAATGACCAGAATTTTATGTCTCAATGTTACAGCACAATTAAACCATCTTCCATGCAAGCTCTGAAGACCAATAGAGATTTTTTAATGCCATTCTATACCAGATCTCGGGTCCAAGCAAAAGAGGATTTCATGCTAATGATAGCAGGGAGCAATATAACCAGTTTTCCAGCTTTACAAGAATGTTGTCAATAGATTTTGTTTCAAACTCCAAAGGGTAGGTGTTTGATGTGGAAAAGGAAACAGATACCCTAATGAAAACAGAGGGAGGTAGGAAGTCTTTGGAGACTACCACTGCAAGGGTCTTTGAACCACATTTGGCATTCAAAGTGAGAAAACAAACTGAGCTTTGAAAAGAACAAGACAAATATAATACTGAATCCAACTTGGGAAAAAAACAAAGAAGTCAGTGACAGAACATCACCCCCCACCCCACCCACCACAAAATCTTGGATTCATGCCTAGAAAATGAATAAGTGAATAGGTAGGTAACTCCTTATTTTCCGAGGCTATCAGTCCTTAGTTCCTATCAGTTCCTCCTCTGAAATGTATTTTATAATGTTTGCTGCTCTTTACCACTGACTCCACCTCCATCCCATGTCATCTCTCATCTAGGGGGAAGTTGGGTGCAGAGGAGAGAACACTAGCTTTAGAGACAGACAAACTTAGATTTGAATTCCAACTTTGCCATTCAACCAGATGTGAGACCCTGGGCAGGTCTATCAAAACTGTTTGAGCATGGGATTCCTCATCTGTAAAATGGGAATGATATAATCTTTACAAGTTATGAGGATTAAATGAGACAATGCTTAGCAAAATGTCCAGTATAATATGTGGCATAGGGCAGGCAGTCCCTCGTAGCATAGGTCCTTCCACTCCTGTCTCTCCATTTCATTGTTTCCCATCAAATTCTTGCTTTCCATAATGCATGTCTGATTAGGTCATTTCCCTCTCTGCTTGCTGTGGTTTTCCATCGTTTAGCAAATAAATTCTAAATTCCAGAATGTAGTCATACCAGTGCTGTAACAAAAATACCTGAAATACAGTTACTTAAATAGGACAGTTGTTTATCTCTCACATAACATTCAGAGGCTAGTCATCCAGGGCTTGTAGGGCAACTCTACTATCTCTAGGTTTTAAGTGGTTGCTTCTGTTGGTTCTATATCCCAGCTAGTGGGAAGGGACAGGGCTGGAGGAACTCATGCCAGGCTTTTTAGGGGACACATTCTGAAAGTGGCACTTATCACTTACAATCTTTTTGGCTGAACCTTAGTCACGAGGCCACATCAAGCTGCCAGGAAGGCCAATAAATACTTCAGCTAAGTGGCCATACACTCAGCTAAAACATGGGAGTTATTTCATTAAAGAAAAGGACCCTGGATATTTACAAATAACTAATAGCCTCTGCCATTAGCTGAGACATAAAGCGACAGAGCATTTTTCTAACTTTATTTCATTTTTCTTCCCTTCTACATACCTCATGGCCTGTGAACACTGGACTACTCACCACTTCTTCAAACATACAACCTGTTTGTTCACTCCAGTTCCTTTGCACATGTGGGCTTCCCCCCTACCCACCTACTGTGTTCCTCCTTATTGCTAAAGGATCAACTAGAACAGTTGATCCTTTGTGGAACCTTTGTTGATGCCCTACCTCCACTGGAAAATTTAGCCACTGCACTTGTCTTCTCTTGAAATTTCAATATAACTTGATTGGAGAACTTTGTTTATGGATCCATCTTGTCTCTAGGTTTGGAAGTTCCTCAAGAGTAGGGGTTATATTTTATTCTTATTTTGAATCCCTAGAAATTAGTATTTGCTTGGTTTATAGTTATCTAGGTATGATGAATGGATGGAGTTTAAATAAAAGTAGAAAAATCAAGCCAGTGATTCCACATTAATTGCTACGAAAGTGATGGCTGACCACTTGTAAACTGAGAGAGTGCATGGAAGCAGAAGTCACAAGGAGACTTAATTGGAGTGGTTCATTGACTTGTTCAGGATACCAGCTATCTTTTGCTCACAGAGCCTTAAGCAAATACTTATTCTGTTCATTTTAAGATGGGGAAACTGAGGCCCAGAAAGGCAAGAAATTTATCTGTAGTCATTCAGTTCCTAAAAGCAGATTTAGACTCTTGCTGAGGTCTCCAAACTTTCTTTGTAGAGCTGCTTCCATTATATCCCACTGCTCTAGAAAGAATTTTATGTGTGATTGCAAATATTGAAGTACTTAACTAGCTGACTGATGTTGGATGGATTTATTTTACAGCATTTTGAAAAATCTCTGTTAAGTTAGACTCTAAAACTCGACCACAGTCTGACACATTACTGGCTGAAAGAGTAAAAGGGAACAGACGGTCAGAGTGTTGTGTGCAGCAAAACAGTAACTGTCCTAGTCCAAAATTGTAATAGTTTGTGGCCTAGTAAAGAATGAAATATGTCACTTTTTTTTACTCATGACAATTTCCATGTATATATTTTGAGAATAATTTCTGAGAATATACATTTTAAGTGATGTGCTTATAAAATGTGGAGTATCAGTATTGGAGACAGCATGAAACTCTCCATCTGTGAATTGAGATTTTACTTCAATTCCACAAAGGTAGCAAGTTGAATCGCTGAGGTCTCCTTAACCAATAGCAGATAATCATCATGGCTTTCTGGAATTTAGTGTTTAACTCAGATGTCCATAACGATCACATTGTCTTGCTGAGCTTTAAATAACATTGCCTTGAGCCCACCTCTGACTTTCTGAGGGCAGCCCAATGGCTTCCCCAAGAGTCCTGTGAATTCCTGCAGCTCACGTTCTCTTGGTCCCTCACAGCTCTCAGGGTCCACTGCCTCTGGATTCTCATCATGCTAGGGGCTCTCCTCCCACACTGCTGACTTCCCCTGCTTCATGCTAAGCCACAAGTGGCACTCAGCTTTTTTTCCTTCCCTCAGACCATCCATATAAGGCATTTATATGTATGTCAAACTTGACTGAAGTTTGAGTCTATGGAGAAAGCATTACGTTATAGAACACAAAACCACTTGACATCAGATAGCCCTCGTTCTTCACAGCTCTATCCCAGCTACCTGGCAGGGGGCTCCTGTTCTCAAGTTCCGGCTGCACGTCATGTTGCTCAGTCCTCCTACACTCAGGTTTCCTACCTCTTTCCTCCTGTTTTCTGACTCTTGACAACTTCTGGAAACTCGGTTTCTTTCATATTTTTGTGCTGCTTGGTTTTACAGCCATTCTCTGTGGCCCTGGTTCTCCCTCGGATACTTTCTTAGAGAAAGAAAGGGCCTCCTCATTTTACCAGCAAGAACAACTAACAGAGGCTTAGACAGTTGAATGTCTTCTTTATACCTCCCTTATCGATCTGTTATAATTTTGGAATTTAGCTTTCTACTGATATAAATATGCTACCTACCTCCTTCCTCAACAGAAGTAGCTAAAATCAGGTGCAGTTTTAAGCAAAAAAATTCTGCCAGATTGTTATATATCATTTAACAACAAAATTAAGAAGATAAAGTATATAAACAATTATTGGAACTGAATGACTAATGGTAGTAAATCCCAAACTTATTCAGGACAAGAAAGTTTTAGAGAGCAAAGTGTATGTGTATATAGAATTTAATTCATACATCAGTACCGAACTCTTCAATAGGAAAATGGCACTAGAAAGAAAATGGTAGTATAAGAAGGATGGGCATATGAAAACGTTCTCAAGACTGTTCTTCTGCAGTTTAGCCCATGAAAAGGGTTTTAAGTTTCTAAGAACTGAAGTGCTCAAAGTAGAATGACCACCTATTATAATTCTGAAATTTGTTTTGTGTGAGTCTTCTCCATTCCGCTCCTTCCTCCTGTCACCAGATCTATTCTTCACTTTGCTTTAGGCCCAGGAGGTTAAGCGCTTGTGGATCACATTATCTGGGCTCTCATCTCCTGGCTTCCAGTTGAATTCAGCCAATTTTGAAGGTCCATCAGGAATCTGGAGGACGGGAGAAGTCAAGATACACCTTTTCTGCTCCTTCCCTACCCTGGGTAGTGTTTTCTGCAGATAACTGTATTATCGCATGATTGCATTGTTTACCTGGTGGTTTCAACTCTCCTGGCTAGCCTTCTTCCTCCTCGAGTCCCTCAGGCTTGGGTGGTAACAGCTTCCTGCCCATGTTTGACATGGGTGTCCTGCCATCCTTCTTGTTCCCTGAATTCTGCCCATACCTCTTAAGTAGCCCCTTCACTGAAATTTCTCAAACTATCTTAGTTGGAATCTGTTTCTTCTTAAAGCTGTTAGTAGATATTCTGAATAAATGTTTGTGGTGGTAAAGATATTTTCTGATGCAGTAAGATCATGGTTTCCAAATGCTGTCTATGGACTGGTTGGAGATAACCCTGACAAAGCTGTCACTGGTCCAGTATGAAATGAAACTTTAAAAGAAGGGCAATATAGATTTTGAACTGGTACTGTATTTTTTTTTTCATTATAATCTCCTTCCTACTTCTTTGAGGTTAAAATGATCCTTCCTTTATGATACAAATGTATACTTAAAAAATGTTCTTGCTTGGCAAAGTAGAAAGCTACCAGTGAGCACTGGGAATTTATTTGAAAATGTACTAGCCCGTAAAATCTGAACGTTGAGGGACCACTGGACTCTACGTTTATGAATCAATTCCCCCAGAAAGACATTTACAGAGACTGCCAATTCTGTAGTATTTTATGAACAGAACTACCTGGGGGAGATTCATGTAAGAACACTCTGCCCTAGATGTCACAGTTCGAGTGCTTTCTGCTATGTGAGGCAGCTGTATCATAGATTTAAGATTTCCACTGCAGAGTCCTGTGAGGTAGTTCTTGTATCTGAGTTTCTCACAAGCCTGTGGTAGGGACGTGGGGTGGAATTACTCTTATTTTTCCACAGGAGAGTGAGTCTCCAATACCTTAGGAAGTAGACTACTCTAGTTTGTCCCCACTGGGATCCTGTAGCTACCCACTCACCCAAGATAATTTCTTTATCTGATCAGGGTTGACAAGAATTGTTGTCCTCAATTAAAGGATCCTAATTAATTATTTAAATAAGCCTTAACTTTGATTAATCAGTTTGATTATCTGTACTATCTCAAACTTTAATTAACAGAGTTGTTTTTTTCTACCCATTTGATTGCATTTTTAGGTCAGCTGTCATTTCATTTACTGACAGGTCAAGATTTTGTGTGTGTCCTCAAGTGTAGACTCTGTTTTGTAGACCTGCCACTGCCATTAACTATCTGGGTGTCCTTGTCTAAGTCTCTCAACCCCTCAGATACTCAGTTTCCTATCGTAGAAGTTGATGGGATTGGTCAGGAAGATCTCTACATTTCTTTCCAATTCTAAACGTCTATGATCTAAGCCTCAATTATTTCCCAGCACTGAGTTCACTCAGGAGTTCAAAACCAGTTCAAACCCATAAATTAATTACTGGAAATTTAATTAATTTTTGCCAGTATTATAATGCATGTCTGTGCATGTGGCACTGTGAAATTTAATTTGGCAGATTAGTAACATATATGATTAACATTCTTGTCAAAATATATGTTAATGGTGAATAAATAATTCTGAATAATGCTGAATAAATGTTTGTGGTGGTAAAGATATTTTCTGACGCAGTAAGATCATGGTTTCCAAATGCAGTGCTGTCTACGGACTGGTTGGAGATAACCCTGACAAAGCTGTCACTGGTCCAGTATGAAATGAAACTTTATTTATTTATTTATTTATTTTTTGAGACAGAGTCTGGCTCTGTCGCCCAGGCTGGAGTGCGGTGGCCGGATCTCAGCTCACTGCAAGCTCCGCCTCCCGGGTTTACGCCATTCTCCTGCCTCAGCCTCCCAAGTAGCTGGGACTACAGGCGCCCGCCTTGTCGCCCGGCTAGTTTTTTGTATTCTTTAGTAGAGACGGGGTTTCACCATATTAGCCAGGGTGGTCTCGATCTCCTGACCTTGTGATCCGCCCGTCTCGGCCTCCCAAAGTGCTGGGATTACAGGCTTGAGCCACCGCGCCCGGCCTGAAATGAAACTTTAAAAAGAAGGGCAATATAGATTTTGAACTGGTACTGTATTTTTTTTTCATTATACATCTCCTTCCTACTTCTTTGAGGTTAAAATGATCCTTCCTTTATGATACAAAGGCCTACATTTATTGTTTCCTAGCCCACCCTCCTTCTAATGCTTCACCCTTTTAAATCTTGTCTCTGATTATGAACTACAGGTTTCAGCCTCATCTAAATTTCAAGTCTACTAACTTGGGCTTTCCTGCTTGTCATTTTGGATCAGCCCTGTAGGTGCATGTTTTGTTCATCTCATGTCCCTTGATTGTTTTTCTCTGGTGGAAGAAAAGTAATATTTCAAATTAAATCAGTAGCTCTGTTAGCAAATGTCATTGAAAATTTCCTGGGTCAATTAGTAGCTGCTTCTTGTTTCACAATTTGGTCATTTTAGTGACTCAAGGTTATTGCTGATCATCTATGAGAACTTAGTTTCTTGGGCTGTGTCTGTACTATTTTCCAGTGACTTCATGAAACATTTTAAATGTAAAACTCTGATTACCTGTTGGGTACATGTCATGCCAAGTATTCTTATGAGCAACACATGAACTGTCAATAACTTAGGCAAAATGTGCTGACAAAGTCTGAAATTTTTACCTTTAAATTGTGTTTAGATATCGAAACAACTTCAAATGTAGATCTAATTTATTTGCCTGTTTTTAGTTCATAGTAGAAAGGTCACAGTGGCCCTCAATTGCTGGTTTACTTGAATAACTTCCCTATTAAGCTGTGAATGAGCTGGGGCAGGCCACTGTCATCTGCCTTGACTTATCTCAGTATTTCCAGCCCCTGGCACAGTGCCTGGCACAGAGAAGCCACTCAGCAATGCCAGTTAAATGAGCAATCTCACGGTGGCCACCCGTATCACACTTTGCCCACTTGTGACCAAGTTCTTGGCATGAGGAGACAGCAAAGATAGGGAGATGTGAGCCAAGTTCATCTAAATGATTCTCTTGGGTCTGCAGACTTACTCAAGGGAAAGTACTATAATCGGCATCAAAGAATGTGCCTAGAATTCTCACGCTGTTTATGACTTCATTAGGAAATTGGGGATAGGCACACAGCACAGAAAAGACAAAGATGGATGTTGGTTTATTCTTACATTTCACTCAAATGTATCTGGAAAATTGCCAAAAAATGAGTCACAATTACATTCACATTTCAGGTAAATTTCTCTCCTTCAACCCTGTACTACATCATGGGGTGCTGTAGTTTCAATGTGTCCCCCTAAATTTCATGTGTTGAAAACTTGATCTCCAATGCAGCAGTGTTGAAAAGTAAGACCATTAGGGGGTGATTTGGTTATGAGGGCTCATTCATCCATTCATGGCTTAATGGGTTATCAAGGGATGGGTTATCAAGGGAGTGGGTTAGTGATGGCAAAAGTGGGTCTGTTTTAAAAGCCAGTTTAGCCATCCTTGTGAGTCCCTTACCATGTGATATCCTGTGCTCTCTCAGGACTCTGCAGAGTCCTCACCAGCTACAAGCCTCTCACCAGATACAGCCCCTAGATGTTGAACTTCCAGTCTTAAGAATGGTAAAAAATAGGGGGGCAGAGCAAGATGGCCGAATAGGAACAGCTCCAGTCTTCAACTCCCAGCGCGAGCGACACAGAAGACCGGTGATTTCTGCATTTTCAACTGAGGTACTGGGGTCATCTCACTGGGGAGTGCCAGACAATTGGTGCTGGTCAGCTGCTGCAGCCCGACCAGTGAGAGCTGAAGCAGAGCGAGGCATTGCCTCACCTGGGAAGCACAAGGGGGAAGGGAATCCCTTTTCCTAGCCAGGGGAACTGAGACACACAACACCTGGAAAATCGGGTAATTCCCACCCCAATACTGCACTTTAAGCAAACGGGCACACCAGGAGTTTATACCCACACCTGGCCGGGAGGGTCCCACACTGCTAGCACAGCAGTCTGCGATCTAACCGAAATGGCAGCAGCGAGGCTGGGGGAGGGTGCCCGCCATTGCTGAGGCTTAAGTAGGTAAAGAAAGCCGCTGGGGAGCTCGAACTGGGTGGAGCTCACAGCAGCTCAAGGAAACCTGCCTGTCTCTGTAGACTCCACCTCTGGGGACAGGACACAGCTAAACAACAACAGGGGAAGCAGCAGAGGCCTGTGCAGATGCGAACAACTCTGTCTGACAGCTTTGAAGAGAGCAGTGGATCTCCCAACACGGAGGTTGAGATCTGAGAACGGACAGACTGCCTGCTCAAGTGGGTCCCTGACCCCTGAGTAGCCTAACTGGGAGACATCCCCCACTAGGGGCAGTCTGACACCCCACACCTCACAGGGTGGAGTACAGCCCTGAGAGGAAGCTTCCAAAGTAAGAATCAGACAGGTACACTCGCTGTTCAGCAATATTCTATCTTCTGCAACCTCTGCTGCTGATACCCAGGCAAACAGGGTATGGAGTGGACCTCAAGCAATCTCCAACAGACCTACAGCTGAGGGTCCTGACTATTAGAAGGAAAACTATCAAACAGGAAGAACACCTATACCAAAACCCCATCAGTACGTCACCATCATCAAAGACCAGAGGCAGATAAAACCACGAAGATGGGGAAGAAGCAGGGCAGAAAAGCTGGAAATTCAAGAAATAAGAGTGCATCTCCCCCTGCAAAGGAGCGCAGCTCATCGCCAGCAACGGATCAAAGCTGGTCAGAGAATGACTTTGACGAAATGAGAGAAGAAGGCTTCAGTCCATCAAACTTCTCAAAGCTAAAGGAGGAATTACGTACCCAGCACAAAGAAACTAAAAATCTTGAAAAAAGAGTGGAAGAATTGATAGCCAGAATAATTAATGCAGAGAAGGTCATAAATGAAACGACAGAGATGAAAACCATGACACGAGAAATACGTGACAAATCCACAAGCTTCAGTAACCGACTCGATCAACTGGAAGAAAGAGTATCAGTGATTGAGGATCAAATGAATGAAATGAAGTGAGAAGAGAAACCAAAAGAAAAAAGAAGAAAAAGAAATGAACAAAGCCTGCAAGAAGTATGGGATTATGGAAAAAGACCAAATCTACGTCTGATTGGGGTGCCTGAAAGTGAGGGGGAAAATGGAACCAAGTTGGAAAACACTCTTCAGGAAATCATCCAGGAGAACTTCCCCAACCTAGTAGGGCAGGCCAACATTCAAATTCAGGAAATACAGAGAACGCCACAAAGATACTCCTCGAGAAGAGCAACTCCAAGACACATAATTGCCAGATTCACCAAAGTTGAAATGAAGGAAAGAATCTTAAGGGCAGCCAGAGAGAAAGGTCGGGTTACCCACAAAGGGAAACCCATCAGACTAACAGCAGACCTCTCGGCAGAAACTCTACAAGCCAGAAGAGAGTGGGGGCCAATATTCAATGTTCTTAAAGAAAAGAATTTTAAAACCAGAATTTCATATCCAGCCAAACTAAGTTTCATAAGTGAAGGAGAAATAAAATCCTTTACAGATAAGCAAATGCTTAGAGATTTTGTCACCACCAGGCCTGCCTTACAAGAGACCCTGAAGGAAGCCCTAAACATGGAAAGGAACAACTGGTACCAGCCATTGCAAAAACATGCCAAAATGTAAAGACCATCGAGGCTAGGAAGAAACTGCATCAACTAACAAGCAAAATAACCAGTTAATATCATAATGGCAGGATCAAGTTCACACATAACCATATTAACCTTAAATGCTAATGGACTAAATGCTCCAATTAAAAGACACAGACTGGCAAACTGGATAAAGAGTCAAGACCCATCAGTCTGCTGTATTCAGGAGACCCATCTCACATGCAGAGACATACATAGGCTCAAAATAAAGGGATGGAGGAAGATCTACCAAGCAAATGGAGAACAAAAAAAGGCAGGGGTTGCAATCCTAGTCTCTGATAAAATAGACTTTAAACCATCAAAGATCAAAAGAGACAAAGAAGGCCTTTACATAATGGTAAAGGGATCAATTCAACAGGAAGAGCTAACTATCCTAAATATACATGCACCCAATACAGGAGCACCCAGATTCATAAAGCAAGTCCTTAGAGACTTACAAAGAGACTTAGACTCCCATACAATAATAATGGGAGACTTCAACACTCCACTGTCAACATTAGACAGATTAACGAGACAGAAAGTTAACAAGGTTATCCAGGAATTGAACTCATCTCTGCACCAAGCGAACCTAATAGACATCTATAGAACTCTCCACCCCAAATCAACAGAATATACATTCTTCTCAGCACCACATCACACTTATTCCAAAATTGACCACATAATTGGAAGTAAAGCACTCCTTAGCAAATGTAAAAGAACAGAAATTATAGCAAACTGTCTCTCAGACCACAGTGCAATCAAACTAGAACTCAGGACTAAGAAACTCAATCAAAACCGCTCAACTACATGGAAACTGAACAACCTGCTCCTGAATGACTACTGGGTACATAACGAAATGAAGGCAGAAATAAAGATGTTCTTTGAAACCAATGAGAACAAAGATACAACATACCAGAATCTCTGGGACACATTTAAAGCAGTGTGTAGAGGGAAATTTATAGCACTAAATGCCCACAAGAGAAAGCAGGAAAGACCTAAAATTGACACTCTAACATCACAATTAAAAGAACTGGAGAAGCAAGAGCAAACACATTCAAAAGCTAGCAGAAGGCAAGAAATAACTAAGATCAGAGCAGAACTGAAGGAGATAGAGACACAAAAAACCCTCCAAAAAATCAATGAATCCAGGAGTTCGTTTTTTGAAAAGATCAACAAAATTGACAGACCGCTAGCAAGACTAGTAAAGAAGAAAAGAGAGAAGAATCAAATAGACGCAATAAAAAATGATAAAGGGGATATCACCACGGACCCCACAGAAATACAAACTACCATCAGAGAATACTATAAACACCTCTATGCAAATCAACTAGAAAATCTAGAAGAAATGGATAATTTCCTGGACACTTACACTCTTCCAAGACTAAACCAGGAAGAAGTTGAATCCCTCAATACACCAATAGCAGGCTCTGAAATTGAGGCAATAATTAATAGCCTACCAATCAAAAAAAGTCCACGACCAGATGGATTCACAGCTGAATTCTACCAGAGGTACAAGGAGGAGCTGGTACCATTCCTTCTGAAACTATTCCAATCAATAGAAAAAGAGGGAATCCTCCCTAACTCATTTTATGAGGCCAACATCATCCTGATGCCAAAGCCTGGCAGAGACACAACAAAAAAAAGAAAATTTTAGACCAATATCCCTGATAAACATCGATGCAAAAATCCTCAATAAAATACTGGCAAACCGGATGCAGCAGCACATCAAAAAGCTTATCCACCATGATCAAGTGGGCTTCATCCCCAGGATGCAAGGCTGGTTCAACATTCGCAAATCAATAAACGTAATCCAGCATATAAACAGAATCAAAGACAAGAACCACATGATTATCTCAATAGATGCAGAAAAGGCTTTTGACAAAATTCAACAGCCCTTCATTCTAAAAACGCTCAATAAATTCGGTATTGATGGAACGTACCTCAAAATAATAAGAGCTATTTATGACAAACCCACAGCCAATATCATACTGAATGGGCAAAAACTGGAAAAATTCCCTTTGAAAACTGGCACAAGACAGGGATGCCCTCTCTCACCACTCCTATACAACATAGTGTTGGAAGTTCTGGCTAGGGCAATCAGGCAAGAGAAAGAAATCAAGGGTATTCAGTTAGGAAAAGAAGAAGTCAAATTGTCCCTGTTTGCAGATGACATGATTGTATATTGAGAAAACCCCATTGTCTCAGCCCAAAATCTCCTTAAGCTGATAAGCAACTTCAGCAAAGTCTCAGGATACAAAATTAATGTGCAAAAATCACAAGCATTCTTATACACCAGTAACAGACAAACAGAGAGCCGAATCATGAATGAACTTCCATTCACAATTGCTTCAAAGAGAATAAAATGCCTAGGAATGCAAATTACAAGGGATGTAAAGGACCTCTTCAAGGAGAACTACAAACCACTGCTCAGTGAAATCAAAGAGGACACAAACAAATGGAAGAACATACTATGCTCATGGATAGGAAGAATCAATATTGTGAAAATGGCCATACTCCCCAAGGTTATTTATAGATTCAATGCCATCCCCATCAAGTTACCAATGAGTTTCTTCACAGAATTAGAAAGAACGGCTTTAAAGTTCATATGGAACCAAAAAAGAGCCTGCATTGCCAAGACAAACCTATGTCATAAGAACAAAGCTGGAGGCATCACGCTACCTGACTTCAAACTATACTACAAGGCTACAGTAACCAAAACAGCATGGTACTGGTACCAAAACAGAGATATAGACCAGTGGAACAGAACAGAGTCCTCAGAAATAATATCACACATCTACAGCCATGTGATCTTTGACAAACCTGAGAGAAATAAGAAATGGGGAAAGGATTCCCTATTTAATAAATGGTGCTGGGAAAATTGGCTAGCCATAAGTAGAAAGCTGAAACTAGATCCTTTCCTTACTCCTTATACGAAAATTAATTCAAGATGGATTAGAGACTTAAATGTTAGACCTAATACCATAAAAACCCTAGAAGAAAACCTAGGTAGTACCATTCAGGACATAGGCATGGGCAAGGACTTCATGTCTAAAACACCAAAAGCAACGGCAGCAAAAGCCAAAATTGACAAATGGGATCTAATTAAACTAAAGAGCTTTTGCACAGCAAAAGAAACTACCATCAGAGTGAACAGGCAACCTACAGAATGGGAGAAAATTTTTGCAATCTACTCATCCGACAAAGGGCTAATATCCAGAATCTACAAAGAAGTCAAACAAATATACAAGAAAAAAACAAACAACCCCATCAAAAAGTGGGCAAAGGATATGAACAGACATTTCTCAAAAGAAGACATTTATGCAGCCAGCAGACACATGAAAAAATGCTCATCATCACTGGCCGTCAGAGAGATGCAAATCAAAACCACAATGAGATACCATCTCACACCAGTTAGAATGGCAATCATTAAAAAATCAGGAAACAACAGGTGCTGGAGAGGATGTGGAGAAATAGGAACACTTTTACACTGTTGGTGGGATTGTAAACTAGTTCAACCATTATGGAAAACAGTATGGTGATTCCTCAAGGATCTAGAACTAGATGTACCATATGACCCAGCCATCCCACTACTGGGTATATACCCAAAGGATTATAAATCATGCTGCTATAAAGACACATGCACATGTATGTTTATTGCGGCACTATTCACAAAGACTTGGAATCAACCCAAATGTCCATCTGTGACAGACTGGATTAAGAAAACGTGGCACATATACACCATGGAATATTATGCAGCCATAAAAAAGGATGAGTTTGCGTCCTTTGTAGGGACATGGATGCAGCTGGAAACCATGATTCTTAGCAAACTATCACAAGAACAGAAAACCAAACACCGCATGTTCTCACTCATAGGTGGGAACTGAACAATGAGATCACTTGGACTCGGGAAGGGGAACACCACACATCGAGGCCTATCATGGGGAGGGGGGGAGGGGGGAGGGATTGCATTGGGAGTTATACCTGATATAAATGACAAATTGATGGGTGCTGACCAGTTAATGGGTGCAGCACCCCAACATGGCACAAGTATACATATGTAACAAACCTGCACGTTATGCACATGTACCCTAGAACTTAAAGTATAATAATAATAAAAAAAAAAAGATTAAGATTAGGCTGGGATTTTGTTTTTGGAAGAGGTTTAATCTCAATTTTTCAATTAGAATACCTTCTTTTTGATAGACAGTGTTCAATAGTTTCAATTATGCCATTATTTTTTTTCTAGCATGACTATATACAGGGTTTAATACATCCTCTAACCTGGTGTCATAAGCCAGGCCACACATATTTCGACTCCTCCAACTATCCAAATTCAAATGGAATTGTTAAAGCTCTTCTGTGTTTTGGTGCCCATGCATAGATTCTGGAAATAAATGGGAGCCTTTATTTATTGCTGAAGCCCCTAATCTAATGACTACCATATACGTAAAACAATGCAAACTATGAGGTCAGCTATACCTGTGTTCGAAATCAGCTGATCACTTTAATTCACAAGCTACAGTGTCATTATTGGCAAAAGGAAGATAACAATATTATCCTTCAGGGTTTTTACTGTAATTACGGCCGATGTATTAAAATGATACATAATCACAATTCAATAAATAGCAGTTATTAAAATCCTAGGCAACTGTATGAAATCTTAATGATATTGTATGTTTTTATCACTTCTGAAATACCCTGTTATAAGTAATCGATACTATGAAACTCTTCTATTTGGTGTCATAAATCACCAAGAATATGTTTAAGATAACTTGACTTCTTTAAAAAGTATACTATGAAGCTTCTAAAATGTAAGTAATCATGTCTTTAAAAATTATAATTAAAGTAAATGTTAATTTTCCCAGGTGTTTTAAAGTATTGAGAGTCAGTTTGTACCAATAAAACATCACATATTCTATTTTATGTAGCAGGAATATTTTATGCTGCCCACCTTGATTTTAAATGTCACAATAAACAAATATCTCTAAAAACCGTGTCTTCCTTTACCCTTAATTAAACATGATTTAACACACACACACACACACACACACACACACACACACAAAGAATGGTAAAAAATAAATTTCTTTTCTTTATAAATTACCCAATCCTAGGTATTCAGTTACAGCAACAGAAAATGGACTAAGACTTAGGACTCCAGGTATTGGATAGGGTTAGAAATGATTCAATAATCAGGAAATTCCTTAAAATAAGATAGAGACTTTTCCTAATCATTGATACTGCGAAATATATATTTGGTTTTCCTCCCCAGTTTCCTGGCATAGCACTCTAAAATCCTTACAACATTCAAAGTTATGTGTCATTTTGTATGTTAATGAGTTCACTGCTGTCTGGCAGCCCCTAGATAGCTTCAGGATGGAGGCTCATCACTGGAAACAACAAGGCAGGAGTAGAGTTGGGACTTTCAGCCTCACCCCACCACCAGCATCCAGGTAGGGAAGAGAGTTTGAAGGTTAAGCTGATCACCAGTAGCCAGTGACTTAATCATGTCTATGTAATGAAGCTTCTATAAATCCTTCAAAACGACAGGGTTCAGTGAGCTTCTGGATAGCCAAATACATGCAAGTTGTTGGAGGGTGGCACGCCTAGGGAAGGCATGGAAGGAAGCTCTGTGTCATTTCCCCCTGTAACTCATCCTCTATATATTTTTTAAATCTGTACTTGTATTTTTTGTAATACCCTTTATAATAAATGGATAAACATAAGTGTTTCCTTGAATTATGTGAGCCAGTCTAGCAAATAAACTGAACCCAAGGATAGCATTTTGTAAGGACCCTGATTTATATCCAGTAAGTCAGAAGCACAGGTAAAAAAACCCCTGGGGCTTATGATTGGCATTGAAAGTGGGGGACAGTCTTATGGGACTGAGTCCTCATTCTGTGAGATATCATGCTATCCCCAGGTGGAGAGTGTCAGAGTTGAATCGGTGAACACCCAGGTGGTGTCTGTGAAAGTGTTGCTTGCTTGGTGTGGGGAAAAATACCCCATACATTTGGTCACAGAAGTCTTCTGTGTTGATTGTTGAGTGAGTATAGGAAAATAATTTTGGTTTGTTTATTATTGTATTTTCAGAAAATCCAAACCTTGGGCTGATGTTCTCTTTCTTTCTTTTCTTTCTTTCTTTCTTTCTGCTTACCGCCACACCCAGCTATTTTTTGTATTTTTAGTTGAGACGGGGTTTTACTATGTTGGCCAGGCTGGTCTCGAACTCCTGACCTCATGATCTGCCTGTCTTGGCCTCCCAAAGTGCTGGGATTACAAGTGTGAGCCACTGTGCCTGGCCCGGCCTGATGTTTTCTTTTAAATTTTAAATAAGATCTGGATTCTGGTTCAAGATGGCTGACTAGGGACATCAGGCACCTGCTGTCTCCAGGAAGAAGAGCCAAAATTATAGACTATCACACCTCAAATAGAACATCTAGGTGAGAACACTAGAGTACAACAAAAAACTCATGGGAAACACCCGATGTACAGACGAGAAGGAAATAAGTGGCCAGCTAAACCAAGACCAGCTAGGAGCCTGGAGGAATGTGGTATTGAGGGGAAAGAAAAGATTGAGAGGGCTTCGGCGGTCCATATTTCTACCATAGACTGCTGCGATGTGAACCATGGGAGAGCTGCTCTATCCACATGAAACCCTGATACTAGATGAGTGGCTATTTGGAGACCCCATGAGGTTATTGCACCAGACAAGGAACTTGTTCTGGGTTACTCACTCTCCTCTATGAGACCTAAATGGTATGGCAGGGTATACTTTTGGAGCACAGCCAACAGGAACAGCATCCTGCTCTGGGAACAATAGCCCCTGTATCTCCCCATCCCAGGAGCTCTTGCTGACGTTACCCACTGACCACTTGGAGGTCTGCAGCAGCATACCACTGGCTAGAGCCAAAAGTGCTGCAAAGTCCCCAGTACTCTAGTCCACAGGGAGTACTACACTGTGGGAAAAGGATTGTGCAATGCACCAAAAGGCAGCCCCTGGGAAAAAGAAAACCACAGTGTTTGCTTTCCAGAGTCCAAGAACTCCCTGTCTGGGGTTATGGGAAATGACTCCATCTGCAGCAGCAGCACAAACTCTGGTGCTCAGCTTTGCAAATGAAGAGTGAAATCTTTGCCATTGGCAGAGCAGCCTCTGTGCTTAAGCTCTCATATAGAGAATACGACCCCTCCTCCCCCTCTGCACACCTGATCCTACTGCCACCAAGGGCTAGGGTGGGTGGGCCAGAGGGTTACCTGTCTGAGGTGGTGAGTAACAACTACAACATAACTGGCAGTATGGTCTCTGTGCTGAGAATTCATGCTAAGGCAGGGCTTCTCTCCCCTTCTGTGTGGTGCTGTGTTGCTGCTTCCATAGAGGGCAGAAAAGACTGATAATAGTGTATGTGGGGTTGTTGGGGGTGATTCCATACCACAGCTACTGTCAACACCAGCCCATACCACTCAAGACCCAGGGGTAGTCCCACCATTGCTACTGCCATCACCCACACTTTGCAGGCTGCCCAGAGACCCAAGTGAGCCCACTGCTGGGCAGATGAGCAAGGCACCTGGAGGCTCAAGAATCATCCCACTGGTAGCTATCTGCACAATTGCCGGTGTGCACCACCCTGGGGCACAAAGACAGGTATGGTCAGACCACCACTGCTACTCTTGGGACCTGAAGACTGGCCCACCTGGCTTTCCAGACTTTAGCACAATTTCATCACAGCTTACACCAATAGCCACACACTAACGCTCTGAGGAAATCACAGAAAGCACTAATACTGTTTATAGTTAAATAAACCATGCAGAGAATATACTATTGCATGTACCGAGAATCAAAGCCAAGGGGCCCTACCCAACCAACATCACAGATATATCTTCAGGAAAAAGTTTTTTCCTACTAAAGTAGATTCAGAAATAGGAGATATGATTGTTACACCAGATGTGCAGATGTCAATGTAAGAGCATGGGAAACATGAAAAAGGCAAGGAAATAGGACACCTTCAAAGAAACACAATAATTCTCCAGCAATAAATCTTAAAACTTCAAAATTCCCAATAAAGCATTCAGAATATTGATTTAGTTTTCTTTTGAGATGGAGTCTTGCTCTGTTGCTCAGGTTGGAGTGCAGTGGCGTGATCTTGGCTCACTGCAACCTCCACCTCCCAGGTTCGCGCCATTCTCCTGCCTCAGCCTCCCGAGTTTCTGGTACTACAGGTGCTTGCTACCATGCATGGCTAATTTTTTTTTTTTTTTTTTGTATTTTTAGTAGAGACAGGGTTTCACTGTTAGCCAGGATGGTCTCAATCTCCTGACCTCATGATCCACCCACCTCGGCCTCCCAAAGTGCTGGGATTACAGGTGTGAGCCACTGCACCTGGCCCAGAATATTGATTTTTAAAGAAGCCTAGTGAGATACAAAAGAATTCTGAAAAAAATTCAAAAAATTGGGGATATGAGAAATTTACTAACGTGATAAATATTTTCTAAAATAAACCAAATAGTTCTTAGAACTGAAGAATTCATTGAAGGAAATGCAAAATACATTTGAAAGCTTCAACAATACACTAGACCATGTAGAAGAAAGAATCTCAGAACTTGAAGACAGGTCTTTTGAAACAACTCATCTGGACAAAAAATAAAATGGTGAAAAAGTATGAGCAAAGCCTTCATGACAAGTTGGACAATGTAAAGCATCTGAATATAAAGATTATCACTGAAAATAAAGAGAAAATTAAAGGATTAGGAAATACAATGAAATAGATGAAAATGTACATTTGGCAAGAGAATTAGACATTCATATACAGAAGTTTCAACAATCCCCAGGTAGATACAATGCAAGAAGGTCTTCTCTATGGTATGTTATAATCAGAATCCCTAAAGTCAAAGATAAAATGTGAGTCCTAAAAACATGAAAAAGGTGCCTAGTCATCTATAAAGGAAACCTCATCAGACTAACCACAGATTTCTCAGCAGAAACCTTACAGGCCAGAAGAGAATGGGATGATAGATTCAAAGTACTGAAAGAAAACTATCAATCAAGGATACTACCTCCAGCAAAATTATCCTTCATAAATGAAGGAGAAATAGTCTTCCAGACAAGAAAATGCTAAGGAAATTTTTTACGAATAGACTGACCCTACATGAACTGCTTAAGAAGTCCCTACATTGGAAGTGAAAGGATGACATCTACCATCATGAAAAAAACTCACTGATGAAGCAATCACTCAAAGGAGGATGAGAAAAAGCTCAAATAGTACCAACACCAAAATCCAGCAGACTATAATGACAAATAGGATAAAAAGATACTTGCATATGCATTTTGATAGAAGCACAATTTGTACTGCAAAAATATGGAAACGGCCCAAATGCCCATCAATGAGTGGAAAAAGCAAATGTGGTATATGTACATTCCATGGAATACTTCTCAGCCATAAAAATGAACAAAATAATGGCATTTGAAGCAACATACATGGAATTGGAGACCCTTATTCTAAGTAATATAACTAAGGATTGGAAAACCAAACATTGTATGTTCTCACTCATAAATGGAAGCTAAGCTATGAGGGTGCAAAGGCATAAGAATGATACTTTGGGGTCTCTGGGGAAAGGGCAGGAGGTGGGTGAGGAATAAAACACCACCACATTGGGTACAATGTACACTGCTTGAATCATGGATGCACCAAAATCTCAGAAATCACCACTAAAGAACTTATTCATGTAACCAAACCACTTGTTCCCAAAAAAACCTATTGAAATAAAAAAATTTTAAAAAAAATATATAAAACAACCAGAAAACAATAATATTAAACAAAGTCTCACATATCAATAATAACCCTGAATGTAGAAGAATTAAATTCTCCACTTAAAAGATATAGAATGGCTGAATGGACCAAAACCAAAAACCAAAAATTCCCTCACCTTCTCAGTAAATTATAGACTGAAAGTAAAATAATAGAATAAGATATTTTACTCAAATAGAAACCAAAAGCCAACAGAAGTAGCTATACTTACATTACATAAACTTTAAGTCAAGAAGAGTGAAAAAAGCAAAGAATGTCATTTATTTCTGTAAGCATGTCATTATATAATGAAAAAGCAATCTGGGAAGAGATAACAATTTGAAATATATATGACCCAATGCTGGAGCATCCAGATTCATAAAGCAAATATTACTGGACCTAAAGAGATCTAGTAAACCTTTCACTACATGACTGCTGGAATCTCTCTGAATCTGCCGTGATTCTGGGGGCTACCTGATGCATGAGTCATTTATTGCTTAATTAAACTCCTTTCAATTTAATTCATCTGAGCCTTTTCTTTTAACAGGTAGATCCACTGATAGTTTGCACTTTGCTCCTGGAAAAGCTGCAGGCACTCAATACCAGTCTGAAGGCAGCTGCAGGGGCTGTACCCTCTACAGCCAGAGAGGCAGAGCTCCCCAAGGCCGTGGGAGCCCACTTCTTACATTAGGTGTCCTGGATGTGAGACATGGAGTCAAAGGATATCATTTTTGCGCTTTAAGATTTAATGACTGTCCCACTGGATTTTGGATATGCATGGAGCCAACAGCCTCTTTGTTTTGGCCAACTTCTCCCATTTGGAACAGGAGCATTTATCCAATGCCTGCATATCCATTGTATCTTTCAAGTAACTAACTTGCTTTTGATATTACAGGCTCATAGGCTTATGTTTGTACCCCTAAAGGGTACAAACATAAATCCAATGTTTAACAGCAGAGTGACTATACTTAACAAAAATGTATTGTATTCAGGTGATGGACACCCTAAATAACCTCAGTTTATCATTACATGTTATATATACATTACAAAATTTCACATGTACCCCATAAGTTTGTACAAATAAAAAATAAGATCTATATAATTAGTTTATATCTCATATTTCCATATCTCATATTTTACAACCTTATGCCATTTGATTTTCACAATCAATTTATATGGTATGCATGCCCTGGGCTGTTTCCCCCATTTTCTAGAGTAGGAAACTGACTTGATGGTGTTAAGAGAAGTCAGTAGGTTAGAAAATGACCTATCAAGATTTAAATTCGGCCGGGCGCGGTGGCTCAAGCCTGTAATCCCAGCACTTTGGGAGGCCGAGACGGGCGGATCACGAGGTCAGGAGATCGAGACCATCCTGGCTAACACAGTGAAACCCCGTCTCTACTAAAAGATACAAAAAACTAGCCGGGCGAGGTGGCGGGCGCCTGTAGTCCCAGCTACTCCAGAGGCTGAGGCAGGAGAATGGCATGAACCCGGGAGGCGGAGCTTGCAGTGAGCTGAGATCCGGCCACTGCACTCCAGCCTGGGCGACAGAGCGAGACTCTGTCTTAAAAAAAAAAAAAAAAAAAAAAAAAAAAAGATTTAAATTCAAGTTCTGTAATTCAAGCCTAGGGCTCATTTCTACTCTGCCATGAAACCTAACTGGGTTTCTGAATTCTCAGTTGTGTTGTGTTTGGTTTGTTTTGAGGACAGATGAGTTCAGTTCAGTGAACAACTGAATGCCAGGCATTTTCATGGTAGGTATCGACCTTACTACAAAAGTACTCATAAATATTCCTCTTTTGGCTAGGATCAAAGCAGTTTATCTTTTTAGGTTTAAGTTCTGGTATTCTTTTTTTAAAATAGTGGTGATTTAGGGGAATCATATCTAGTCTTAAAAATCTAAAGTTTTCATCTCAAGGGTACTGTTGACCATGTGTCTGATGGTGGAACTCTGACCTTTGTCTTGTGTTTTAGGATCCAGGTTTGTACAGCTCCTGAAGGGCAGAGATCTCTTCAGAGGCAGGCCTTGGTCACCTACTTCCCTATGTTCTTGAGTCTCCCCTTTTATATCCTTTCCTAGCCTCCATGGCACCAACTTCCTTGATCTTGTGATTTCTTTCTCCCCTCCACTCCCCTCCCCTAGCTGCTGCTGCTTCTCCTCCTTTGCTGCTTCACTTCCATTGAAGCAGGAATAACCTTCACTGAAGGATTAGAGAACGTCTCTGGAGAGTTATATAGGCCCTCTTCCTCCAGTTCCTTGATTTGAGAGCTATAGATACCTGTTCCTCTGTTTTGAGGACAGTTGGAGAAGCAGGGGCTCAGTAGGCATGACAGTTGCTCTGTGTTTGCTAGCAGAGGCCCATATAGTCAGCAGTGTGGGGTCTACCCTTCCTGGACCAGTCTTTATAGATGTTCTTACATGCATGCAATTCTCACCACTAGCAGAACATGCCTCAGCCAGTGACTAATTGAATCTCATTTGCTTTGTCACTCGCTGGGTGATTGCAGTCTTTCCCTTGAATTTATGACAGATTCTGGCCAAAGAGCTCTTTCGAAATTGGGGGACTTGGGGAATTTTAAGAGAATAAGGCTCTGGGTCTACTCAGGGTTGGAAACCTGACATCCTTCCCACTTTTCATCTCTTCAGATCTAACAAAACAATAGTCAATTAAGTGAACAACCAGGCTTCCTGCTTTATTGGGCACTGTTTCCATCATTGAAGGACTTAGCAGACTGAATAATTTGTGTATTTGTGGCAAACATATTTCAGAAATGAATGCACCCAGCCATCTGAGTTTATATTCAGAAATAAAATTGTAATTAAATATAGAAACAATCAGCTTGCCTCTGTGCTGACGATGTTGTTAATGGATTTTCTAGAGGTAAGCACCATCACTTTCTGTATTCCAATGATGTTCAGGATTCATGGTTTATAGATTCCTGCATCATTTGTGATGGGCACAGAACCCTGGAAAACTGATGACTGGTTTGTTGGAAGCCAAGGTTATTAGACATTATGTGCAAATTTAGGAGTCACTGTGGCTATAATTTCAAGTGTCATATGTTACCTGGAATGGACTGAGTCCAATATTTTCATTACTAACTTCCTTCAATTAACTTTGCTTTATCTTAGCAGGCAAACATGTCATGTTGTCACTCAGTGTCCGAAGGCAATTAACCAACTGACATAACATTTTTAAAAAGTTCAAAGATAAAGCACATTTGCTCAGGAAAAATTACTTGGTGATTTTCTCTTGTTAATTAATTTCCCAGTCATCAGTGCCAGCCTCCAGCTTTTGTCTGGCCACTTTCCTTTTTCACCAAGTTGCCATTTCTTCAGCCTTGTAAACAGGAAGCTAGTGAATTGATCTAGCCATACTTTGACAAAGAGATGAAGGCAGCTGCATCCTGGGCATCTGTTGCCTTCTGGAAATGTGTCAAGGTTCCTTTCCCTACACAGGGGAAACCAGGGGTCAGCAGAGGGCAATGCTATGAGCAGCTCCAGAGTGAATTTGTGAATAATCTTGGTGTTTTCTACTCTGTGCAGGTGGGGGATGGGGCCAGTAGCAGAGGTGATCACAGAGGCAATCAGGAAAGAATCACATCTCCCTAGCTGAGCCTGGAGCTCTGGATGCAGCCAGAGGGCTTTTGCCCTACACTACTTCAGAGAGAAACATTTTAGAAAGAAATGGCATTTGCAGTAGCACGATCTATACACATTCTCCAATACAAACTGTCTGCTTTTTCCATTTGGACACTTGTTGAGAAGGGCCCAGCATTCCAAACATGGTCCCCTCCTTCTTCTTCAGATCTCTTCTTCTATAATGGATGGCAGGGGCAGACAGTCAGGTTCCTTCTGTCCAGGAGAGACCTCCTTTATCTTTGCTTGACTTGGGTCAGCTGATCTTTGGAGGGCAGCCTCTTGAGGACTTCTCATCACTCCACTCTCTCTCCCCAGAAGGGGCGTTACAGACGAGGCCGTGGAGGCCTGAGAGGTTCGGTGACTTTCCTACGTTCACATGGCTGCTTGGTGATGGAGGCAGCTTCTTCCAGAATCCCCACTCTTGCTCAAGGACTGATATTCTGGGCTGGAGCAGCAGACCCCTGCCAAGCGGGGCCTAAACCAGATGGGTCCTCCAGTCAGGCTGGGTCAGGACGAGGTACCCCATACAGAGGACAGCCTGTTGTTCAGGAGGGGCGCTTCTCTGAGGCTCCTCGGGTGTGTCATTGCTCAACTCCAGAGTTGGGCTAAATGCCTCTTTCTGATTCCACTTAAGTACTTACTCTTGTATATTGAATTTGTCTTCTCTAATTATTATTAATGGCTAATTTTTATTAAATATTTACTAAGGGTCAGGATCTCTTCTACATGCCCTAAAATAGTGTCTTTTTAAATTATCAAGACAATTGTATAAGGAGTTTTCTATTATCCTCATCCTGCAGATGAGGAAACCGGAACTCACAGAAGGTAAAACTGTTGCTGGAAGGCACACAAAAAGTGATAGTATTTGGACCTCCCTCTCCGTACTCCAGGGCAGAGCTTTCTGCATAACAGATGCTCAATAACTGTTAATTTGTGTCATCTGTTTTTATTTTTGTAAGGTCAGGCAAGATCTTCCACTCTGGAAGAGCAGAGGGGCCAGTAGAGACTACTTTTGCTACTTAGATGAGCAGGATCCCATACTCAAGCACCGGCCTATTGTTTCCTCTCTATTCACTTAGTCCAGTGTGTACTGTGCATTGCACAAGGACAACAGGCCATGACTTGTGTTATGAGGACTTGTCTGTACAAAGTGTTATGTAAACCAAGTGGAGGGAGCCATAAACTGCCGGGGGAGCAAGAAAAGATTTCACAGAGAAAGAAACACTGGATTTGGGTACTGCAGGATGTGCAGGAGTCCTCCAAGTACAGGCAAGCAGAGGGCATGTACAGAGAGGAACAGCATGTGCAAAGACAAGGTGGCAGGAAGGGGCCTAATGTGTTCACAGAAAGGAGAGGTTTGGTGTTACTGCAGGCTAGGGGATACATGGTAGAGATTTTAAGGACAGGATGGGGAAAGAAGGGAAAAAAATCCAGCTGTTAAAAGGCCTTACACTGTGTTAAGTTTGGAAGTCTTATCCAAGCTATAATTTATAGTGCAGGATAGAATTGTTATTTGAATAGGAGGTGGGGAAAAACTGTGGCAAATGTACATTCAGAGGTACTTTCCCTAATAAAGTAGAGAAGGAGGGAGAGCCTTGGCAACACAACACCTTGGAGATTACAGATTTTCATGGATCACTTCTGTTCAGCAAGTCAAAAAAGAATGGGAAATGAGGGATAAAAAGATCCCATTTTAGTTCAGAAGAACCCATACAAGGCAACAATTCTGTTTTAAAGGCTATGGGGATAGAAGCTGAGTACATCAACTTGCGTTTGCTGCAGATGTGAGAAAGGGATTTCACCGGACCCCAAGCTGACTAAAAGCAAGCTGGGCCAAAGATAATCCACACTCAATTTCTTTCTTTCCCTTGCCTTTCCTTGCCTTCCCTTTCTTTTTTGAGGGTCCTCTACATTTAGTTTTAATTTTAATTTTTTTAAGTTCCGGGATACATGTGCAGAACGTGCAAGTTTGTTACATAGGTATACATGTGCCATGGTGGTTTGCTGCACCTCTCAACCCATCATCTAGGTTTTAAGGCCTTCATGCATTAGGTATTTGTCCTAATGCTCTCCCTCCCCTTGCCCCCAGCCCCTCCACAGGCCCTGGTGTGTGGTGTTCCCCTCCCTGTGTCCATGTGTTCTCATTGTTCAACTCCCACTTATGAGTGAGAACATGTGGTTGGTTTTCTGTTCCAGTGTTAGTTTGCTGAGAATGATGGCTTCTAACTTCATCCATGTCCCTGTTTTCAGGACATGAACTCATTGTTTTTTATGGTTGTACAGTATTCCATGGTGTGTATGTGCCACATTTTCTGTATCCAGTCTATCACTGATGAGCATTTGGGTTGGTTCCATGTCTTTGCTATTGTAAATAGTGCTGCAATAAACATATGTGTGCATGTGTCTTTATAGTAGAATGATTTATAATCCTTCAGGTATATACCCAATAATGGGATTGCTGGGTCAAATGGTATTTCTGGTTCTAGATCCTTGAGGAATCACCATACTGTCTTTCCACAATGGTTGAACTAATTTACACTCTCACCAACAGTGTGAAAGCATAGTATTGGAAGTTCTGGCCAGGGCAATCAGGCAAGAGAAAGAAATAAAGGGTATTGAAATAGGAAGAAAGGAAGTCAAACTGTCTGTCTGCAGATGACATTACTGTATATTTAGAAAACACACTCAATTTCTATTGGCAAATACTAGATCAGGCTCTAGGAACCAGAAGTTCAGAATATCATTTGGGGGTCTTTAGTAGGGTGCAAAAAAGTTATATCCTCAAACAAATGAGCAGAAACCATAAGGAGAGGCTTTGTTTTAAAAGAAAACAGGATGAGGAGGGTTAAAAAGGGCTATGAGTAAAAGCCAAGAATGCAAGGAAAGTAAGAATAGGAGGCAGAATAAAAATTCATATTGAAGACAGTAACATCTGAGTTCAAATGATAAAATCAAGTCCTGGACAAACTTAGGAAGTTTCCCCAGGATGCAGAAGAAAGGAAAAAGAAATAAAAATGAGGTCAAGAAAACTATAAACACGGAGGACAATAAATGGAACTCTAACCTAAATCTCTGTTTACAAGTAAACTGTAAGAGTTAGAAATAAAAGAGTAATCAAAGTCATCATTACAGGAAACTTTCCTGAGCTAAACCCTTTTTTCAGCTGTTTGAGATATGCAGCTGAAAAGGCTACATGGGGAGAGAGTTTAACACACTGTGCATAGAGATGGAGTTGAGTGCAGGTAAGGACCGTGACTGCTTTATTTTTATTTGATTTTTTTCAAGATGGTGTCTCACTGTTGCCCAGGCTGGAGTGCAGTGGCACAATCTCGGCTCACTGCAACCCCTGTCTCCTGGGTTCAAGTGATTCTTCTGCATCAGCTTCCCAAGTGGCTGGGACTACAGGTGTGTGCCACCATGCCTGGCTAATTTTTTGTATTCGAACTCCTGACCTCAAGTGATCCTCCCACCTTGGCCTCCGAAAGTGCTGGGACTGTGACTGCTTTAGATGAATGAAAAGCTCTACTGGTTTGGTTCCTTCATGCACTGGGCTGGGGTGGGTTAGAGTTTGACTTTGAAATGTGGCAGAGCTGTGCCAGATTCTGAGACATGTCAGAGCTGTTGAAGCTTTGCCTTGACCTTGTTCTTGACCTGGAGTCTGATTATGTATCTGCCCATCCTCTGCTTCTACCCTGAGCCAACTCTTTTCAGCAAAGCATGGGGCCCCTTCTCCCAGGGCTGCGAGATTTAGTAAAGAAAAGCACAGGATTCCTAACTAAACTTGAATTTCAGATAAACAAATTGGGACAGATATTCAAAAATTATGTGAAATTAAATCTGAAATCTGTATTTTATTTAGCAACCCTACTCTTTCACTTGCGCACACTTTTTCCTAACACTTGCCTTCATTACCTTCCATTCTCAGACTCTTGTGTACATATTTGAAGGTTTTTGGTTCACTTGCCAATATTTGGGCTAGCACTAGCTTGAAAAATTCTAACATCTAATGAGATAGAATATCGCTCAGTAAACATAAACGTTCCTTCACAGTATAGTCCCTTTTGTATCGGGTCCTATGGAAGCTTTTATACAATTTCTAATTTTGTCATGAAATTTCTGCCAAAGCCTGTCCTCAGAATCCATACTCTTGGTTAACAGAATAATTAGTACACATGTGTAAAGTTAAGCTAAGGAAATGGACATCTATTTAAAATTATATATTTATGTCATTGTTTAAAAAAATTTCTCCAAAATGTTAGCAGTGATTTCCTCTGAGTAACAAGATTTTTTAAAAGTAATAGTTTTTTATTCATCTTGTTCTAGATTTTTGAAGTGTTAACATGAGAATAAAACATTTCATAATAAATAATAAAGATACTTTCATTTAAAAAAGAAAATAGTATTTCAAGATGATCCATAATTCAAAAGTCTTGCCAGTAACTCTTAAACTTGATTGTCCTTCAGAATCACACGAGGAGCTCTTAAAAATTACGAACTACTTCCTGGGTTTTACCTCTTAGTTAATGAATGAATCTCTATCACTAGATCCAGGAGTCAGTGTTTTGGAAAAGCTTCCCAGGTGGTTCTGATGGAGTCTGAGCGGCATCTACCCTTGGACTGGCATTCAGGAGCCAGAGACTTAGAAACAAACAGCACGTGCAGTTTTAGATTTCCCAGGTGTGGAGAGAAGTTTCCTCTCTCTGCTGACACATGTATGATAGCCCTAATGAGGATAAATAACTATCTTTCTAAAGTTACCTGCTGCCAAGTAAATTTCCTAATTGCCACGGAACCTTTGGTTGGGCCACTTTGTTTATTTTGACATAAGTTGCAAGTATTTTAAAAGGAACACTCGGAATCTGTGATGGAAGGACTTCAGGCCTCGTTATCCCAGCAGAGGGCAGCAGCCATGGGGTCTGCAGAGAAAGGCCTTGGACCATCCTCAGGCGTAGTGTGGAAATTGAATCTTTCCTTTTTCTAGCCAACCCAGGAGCAGAGGCAGGAGATGAGATAAACAAGGTAAAACCATCCTGGGTGACAAGGAGGCTGAGCCTTATAGCGTTCTCAGGGATCTGCTGTGATGCCATCCATTTGTAAGATGTTACATTTAAACATTAGAAAATGTCTTCTGGATACAGCATTTAATACAATGAGACAGAAGTAGGAGGAAAGAATAGGGTTAAAGGATTCACTAGGATGGTCAGGCAGCCATAAGGCAATCTGCATTCTTTCTTCATTCTTTCAATTCTAAGCATAGCATTTTTAAAAATTTACTTTTATTATTGGGTGCTGATTGCATATGAAAATAAAGGTCCAGTCACTGAGGCGAAGCTGGTTCATCCTTCCAGCCTCACACAGAGGAAGGGGGCATAGCCCAGCAACCTTTGCTCCCCTGCTGGTGCTGCTCTTTATCTTTTGGGGAGGGGAGCAGGACAGTTGGAGAAATAGACATCCCTGTGGCCAAAACCACCTGGGGATGAATATCCTTATTCATTTTCCCTTATCTGATCCCTTACACATTTTTTTTTCCCAATTGCAAATCCTCAGGCTTATCTGGCAGATTTAAGTTGAGGAAAAACCAAAGCTTATTAATTTATTTCTGGAGTTTCAAGGCACTCTTTAGTTATCTTAGAGCTTGAATGTAACAGCCAGTCTGAAACTTACATCCTTCTCCATCCATCCATCCATCCATCCATCCATCCATCCATCCATCCATCCAGTAACATTATGCTAGGCACTAGGTAGGTAGGGATGATGAACAAGAAAGGATTCCCCCTTATATTTTTTTCCAGCCTAGCAGGGAAGATATAACTATAAAAATTATGATAAAACATTCTAAATGCTAATACACAGGTAAGACTTATTAATTTTGAAATGGTTTTATTAGATATAGTATAGCTGTTAAGAGTTATACTATAGGGTCAGATTGCTAGGTTCAAGTCCTATCTCTTTCATATACCTTCTGTGTTAATCTGGGCAAATATTAATCTTTCTGTGCCCCAGTTTCTCATTTATAAAAGAAGGATAAGTGTGGTACCTAGTAAGTTTCTTAGGAGATTTAAATTAGTTAATATGTATCTATTTGAAAAACTCAGAAATCACAACCTGAAAGGCAAAAATATAACAGGGAGTTTACACAAACAGTTCTAACTTCTGCCCACCGTCATTCTTGAACATTTTCTCTACCTTTTATCTCCATCCTTCCAAGTAGCACATGGAACAACATGAAAATGGAACAACATGAAAATAATGGTAGGTGAATTGGCTCTAAGAAAGAAATCTCCTGTGAAAGAAAATTACCAAGTTGTCTCTGGAATAGTGTTTTTAATCCCTTTTAGGGTCATGGATTCCTTTGAGTATTCATTCACTGATTCAATAATTAGTGAGTACCTACTTTGTGCTAAATGTTATTTCAGGCACTCAAAGCAAAGATTGTTGCCCTTCTGGAGCTAATATTCTGAGATGCAGGTAGTTAGACAAGCAAAAACCATAATACAGAACTCAATTATCTAATATACAGGAGGTGACATGTTTGCAAAAAACAAAAGCAGCAGGAGAGAGAGGGTCAGAAGTGCTGGTAGATGTGGTGGGGCATGGTGTAATTTAAAACAGGGTGGCCAGGGTAGAACTCATTGAGAAGGTAACATTTGAGCAAGGATATAAAGAAACTAAGGGAATTGGCAGCATACATACCTGAGGGAAGAGTGTTTGAAGTTTGGGAGGTGCTAGTGCAAAGGTCTTAAGGCAGGGAGTGCCTGGCATGTGACTAGGAGGTCAGTGTGGCTGTGGCTGAGTGAGGCAGGTAAGTGGTAGGAGATGAGAGCAGACTACCTAGGAAAGCCATCCATCCTTTCTTTGGAGCAGTGATTCCCATACATCAGCATGCATCAGGGCTTATTGAAACACAGGCTGTGGTGGTACCATCCCAGAGTTTCTAACATTTCTTTTTTTTTTTTTTTTTTTTTTTTTTTTTTTTGAGACAGAGTCTCGCTCGCTCTGTCACCCAGGCTGGAGTGCAGTGGCCAGATCTCAGCTCACTGCAAGCTCCACCTCCCGGGTTCACGCCATTCTCCTGCCTCAGCCTCCCAAGTAGCTGGGACTATAGGTGCCCGTCACCTCGCCCGGCTAGTTTTTTTTGTATTTTTTAGTAGAGACGGGGTTTCACCGTGTTAGCCAGGATGGTCTCGATCTCCTGACCTCGTGATCCACCCGTCTAGGCCTCCCAAAGTGCTGGGATTACAGGCTTGAGCCACCGCGCCCGGCTGAGTTTCTAACATTTCTAACAAATTCCCAGGTGATATTGACATTGCTGGTTAGAGGACCACACATTGAGAACCTGTCATCTAATACATAGTTACACGATGATACATATGATTTGATGGCATTTCTGGGCCCCTAAAGTCTGTCCTGGACTGCAATTTAGGAATCCTCTAGTAAAAAGCATGATATTTGACCTGTAACTCAGGTCAGGCTAGAAAAATTCCTGATAATGTTCCTGATTAAACTTCTTAACTACAGTGGTGGCTCTTTAGCTCTGCTATATGTATGTTTTATTCTACTCACTGAATAAGAATTTGTGGAGTACTTTGTTACAAACACAAATTTGAGCTTCTTGAAAGATAACATTAAAAAGCACTAAAAGCCTTTCCACAGGGCACATAATTGGCTTGACGTATTGCCTTCTAAAATAGCACGTGACTCTGTCAGTGTCTCGAGGGGAAGATTAAAGACCTGGAGTTCCGCAGTGTATCCTCATCAGGATAGTACCCATACATTGAGAAGGAGCCAACAAATTCCCTAGACTTCTAAATAACAAAAGGTTTTTTTGACTGTTTTTAATGAGAAGCTGAAGCAGCGCTCAGAGAACCAAAATGACCTGGCAATTATCTGTTGTGAAGAGATAGTGGGGAGAATATTAAGTGAAAAGAGGGAAATGTGAAAGCTAGAATCAGATAGCTTAATCAGTGCAAGATGAGGTCTGAATTATGTGCAACCTACTTTGTATTTACTTGGTTTTGCAAGTTAGATTGGAGTTTGATCCATAGGCTGGACAAGAGCAATTGCGCATTTCTGGGATACCTCAGAGAATAAGTACTCAGCGAGAGAATAAAGAGCTGATTGGCATGTTAAGAATGCAAATGATGAGAACACAGAAATGCTCCAAGGAACAAGAGAGGACAACTGGGCAGTGAATAAAAACATGCACAAAACTAACGTAATCATTGCCTTATGACACTTACCGTTCCTACCACAGAGAAGGCTAAGCAACCAAGAGATTCATTGACTCAATGATACTGATTTCCAAAGATGACTAAGGCATATCTGGCCTTAGAGGGACTTAAATTATGAAGCAGTGGCTCATATTTTGAAGCAATTACCAAGTCATTTTCAGACACATGTTTCTCTTCAGTTTTCTGTGCTTTCTTATGCTCTGGGTTTGGATAATGCCCCTCTTCCAGTTGAAGTCAAAGTGAATATATACGATGCATTTCAGTTGAACCTACATCTCAAATAAATGTCTATAATGTTTAGCTGATACTCTCCTTCTCAAAATAAATAGTGGAGCGCTTGTTTTAAAATAGGATTGTCTTTTGTAATAGCATTGTAGGAGTATAATTTTCTAGTTAAAGCAGTATTTAATAAATTGGGCTGCTTTGTGGGTCTCAGATATTCACCCACAGGAAGTTAGATTGGCGATAGGGAAAAGTTGCTAAACTTGGTGCTATGACATGTGAGTTAGTCTTTGTTGGGTTTCATGGGTTGTGTTGCCTTAGAAAAGTCACTTACATACCCTAGAAAATCCGTGCAATGATTGCAGTTAAGGGGTTGTTGGAAGGTCAAATGTGATAGAGTGTGTAAGTTTAATTTTAAATACAAAAAACTAGCCGGGCGAGGTGGTGGGCGCCTGTAGTCCCAGCTACTCGGGAGGCTGAGGCAGGAGAATGGCGTAAACCTGGGAGGCGGAGCTTGCAGTGAGCTGAGATCCGGCCACTGCTCTCCAGCCTGGGCGACAGAGCGAGACTCAGTCTCAAAAAAAACCCAATGTACGTATCTTAATTTCAAAACACTTTATTGCTTAGGCTGGGATGGCAGGCTTGAGCCACAGTAGGTTTTTTTTTTTAGATATAATGCTAAAAGCAAAAAACCAACAACATAAAAAAAAAAAACCTGTCTAGATCATAGACTGAATTTTGGCTTTGGATCTGGATTTTGACTTCACAAATAACACTCGAAGTATTTTAAAATATAAGGCTAAGTATTATGTAAATATATCTCGTGATTCAGTTTTAATTACACACTAAAATTATTTCTCCAATTGTCATGATTTTGTGAAGGGAAAAGACCCCTCAACTCTTCAGCAATATTTTCCATATAGACACAGCTTCATAAAAAGAAAAAAAGAGACCTTTATGAATATATTGTTTATAGAATAATTTTTTATTAAAACTTTCATTTTGTGATAAGTGGAGATTCACATTCATTGATCTATATGTTTATCCCTCTGCCAACATCACAATATCCTGATTACTGTAGCCATGAAATCAGGTAGACTTTACTTGTAGTCTTGAAATCAGGTAGACTTTCCTTTTAAAAATAGTTTTAGGTATTTGAGTTCATTTACCTTTCCATATACATTTTAGACTGCTCTGCCCTCCTCTGGAGAGGGGTGGATAGTCCAGGCTTTTCACATGGTGTCCTCTGATATCATGGGGGAAGGGTGTGCTATTTACCTGTTAGCAAGAATGAGAATTACTGCATCTTATTTGGCTTCCTCTAACACCACCCTGGCGTTTGGCTTCCCACTTGGTCTTTGCTGGCGTGGGTGGGTGTAGTATTAGGCTGAAGTAGAATGGTTATTGTCAAAAGTTTTCTCTTATAGGCTACTGTTTGCTGTTCTTTTGGCTAGAGAGAACAAGCTTTTGTTGAGCCTTTTCTGTGCCCCCACCCATTGGTGGTTTTTGGCTGCCAGCTTCTTCAGCTCCAAGTTTGAAATGTGTGAGACAAAAAATCCAGGAAACTCAACATTGTCATTCTGTGGGTCCTGAAGTCCCTGGTTATTTTGCCTTATTTTCTCTGTTTTATATATAATGCCTAGGATTTTTAGTTGCACTTGTAGAGAGGAATAGAGATAATACGTCTATTCCATATTCTTAGAAGCAGAAGTCGTCTTCCCCAAATTTTACTATTTTCTACAAGAAAGTACAATCAACACTGTTTATTTTCCAATGTGACTTGTAAAATGGGGTAATAAACATGGGGTGAGGCCTTACACCAAGACAAGTTTTTCAGAGCAGTAGGCTGAAGTTCTAAAAAAAGACACAATTTTTCAGAATGCCCTGCCGCCTTACTCATGAATGCTAAATTGTTCCACATCCCTGAGAAGTAGCATGGACCATGGAAAGTGCATGGGAAGGAGTCTTGGCTTTGACTCTCTTTCTGCCACTAACTTTGATTCTAGAAGAGACAACCATCTCTTAGAGAGGTCCAACTAATGCTAAAGCATCGCTGAAGCCATGTGAGAGCACTGGACACTTACAACTTCTGTCTCAGTTCTTTGAAAAGGGGGCCAAATTCTGCTGGTCTCAGAAAAATGAAAAAGGGTACTGTCTGCTGAGGCTCTGTCTTGACCAAACTGAATGTTCATGAAAGCAGGTATCTTTTTTCTTTTTTCTTTTTCTTTTTCTTTCTTTTTTTTTTTTTTTGAGGCGGAGTCTCGCTCTGTCGCCCAGGCTGGAGTACTGTGGCCGGATCTCAGCTCACTGCAAGCTCCACCTCCCGGGTTCACGCCATTCTCCTGCCTCAGCCTCCCGAGTAGCTGGGAGTACAGGCGCCCGCCACCTCGCCCGGCTAGTTTTTTGTATTTTTTTAGTAGAGACAGGGTTTCACCGTGTTAGCCAGGATGGTCTCGATCTCCTGACCTCGTGATCCGCCCGTCTCGGCCTCCCAAAGTGCTGGGATTACAGGCTTGAGCCACCGCGCCCGGCCTCAGGTATCTTTTTTCTAGCCTCATTTTATTTTTGCTATAAAATATTTGCTATCATTTGTGGGAAATTCTGTATTTCATCCAATAAATATTTTATGAGACATTTCAATCTTGTAAAGAGATGGTAAGTTACTCTGTTCTGGATTGTCTGAAGCAGCCACCTCTCTCCGTCTGCCTTCATCATGCTTCTTGCATGTACTGGCCTCACGTGCTTCTTCCTCTGGTTGAAACAAATTGCTGTCCAGTCCTATGTGAGCTCCAGTAGTAACCAAAGTGTGAGGCCCTGTGTCTGTGCATGCTCTGGAAATGCCTGGCACTTAGACATGCTTGATTAATAACCATGACAAAATAGGGCCTTGGATTTTCAGGCTGTTCCCTGCAGATTCCTCAAATTGGAATCCTGGTAGAGCCCTCAGGATAAAGTTGCTATTTAATAGATGGATGGATGAATACATAGATAGAAGGATAATGTAGGTCTATGTATAATTTATAAACATGGAAATTTTCTGCAAGGGTTGTATATTTAGATCATAACAGAATCTTAAATGTTTTGAAATGTATAGTAAGTTAGAGCATGCACCTACAATACCCTGAAAATAAGCTGGTTTCTATTATTTTGAAAAACTGGTTTATGGCTATATTTCTGAAATCTGAACACAGGTTATTTTGTATTGAAGATAGGAAGTGTGGTGAGAAAACTGGAATAATTTTCATTTTTAAAATTTTTTTCCCTTGCCCTCATTTTCTGTGTCCTTTGCTTCTTCTACTGATCTAACTTCCAAGGTTAATGTTTAAGAGATAAAAAAAAAAAAAAGAGGAAAACTCAATACTGCCAACATCAGTATTTATTATAAAACATGCCTCTTAAACAAAATAGAAGACTTACAGAATTGTTGAACTCAATTCTTAAGGTATCCAGATTGAATTTATTTCCATTCTTGAAAATTCAGATCAAAGTCCACTTTTTCCAAGCAATCTTCCTAGATCATTTTGAGCTAAGACCTTGCCACACTGCAGTTATTCCTTCCTCTCAAGTCCTTAGTATCACTACCACCCAGGTGATATTTTTCATCGCCTATCTGGGCCATCTGCCATTGGTGTTCATGTCTTATTTTGTTGCTAGGTTGTGAGCAACTAGAGTCCAGAAACATTTCAGCTCTCTCAAATGTCTTCATATAGGAGTACCCCAAAATATTTTTTCAATAAATTTATAAACAATGTACTAGAAGAATCAGCTCTGAAAGTTACGCTGTCTTTTAGGCACATTATGCTGTAAGCAGATTTTGACTCTTCTGTCCAGACTTTATCCTTTATATTCATTAATCATTTAAATTCATTACCCCTCATCCACCAATTAATAGAAGAAATTGAGGGCCATAAAAATATCTTACATTAGCAAGTGAATCCAGTATTCTGCATTATTTTCAATACTTATCACAAAACCTGTTTATATTACATTGAATCTATTCAGAAATTGAACTCTATTCAAAAATACATTTAGCTTTTTATAACCCTATATTTGGCATTGCGATACTCTAATAAAATACTTTATTTCATATTCCTGACTCCATTTGTATAGCGATTAGAGTACACAGCTAGCTATGGCATAATGAAAAATGGATGAATTATGTAGATCAGTGCTGTCCAATGGAAGCTGAGGTAGAAAAATCCCCACCAAGATGTCCACATCCTAATCCCTGAAACCTGTGAATATGCTATTTCACATGGCAAAGGGATTTGTAGATAAGATTAAGGATCTCGAGATGGGGAGATTATCCTGGATTATTTGCGTGGATACAAGGTAATCACCAGGGTCCTTATAAGAGGGAGAATCAGAGTAAGAGAAGGAGATATGATAACAGGAGAGAGAGAGACAGAGAGACAGAGACTTGAAAATACTATGCTGCTGCTGACTTTGAAGATAGAAAAAGGGGCCATAGCCAAAGAATATAAAGGTAGCTTCTAAAAGTTGGAAAAGGTAAGGAAACAGTCTTTCTTAGTTTCCTACTGAACCTTGATGTTAGGATTTCTGATCTCTAGAACTAATTATAAGATGGTAAATTTGTGTTGCTTTAAGGCACTGATTCTGTAGTAATTTGTTACAGCAGCAATAGGAAACTAATAGAGAAACAAAATTTGAGCCACATATGGAATTTTACATTTTCTAGTGGTCACATTAAACACATTAAAATATAAAGTGACACAAATTTAATAATCAATTTTGTTTAACCCAATATGCCGGTAATATTATTTCAACATATAGTCAGATTAAAAGATGGCTTATTTTATATACTTTTTTCTTAAGTAAATCTTCAAAATTCAGTGTGCACTTTACAGTTACAGTGCCTCACAATCTGGATTAGCACATTTTGAGTGCATAATTGTCAGGTATGGCTGGTGGCTACTGTATTGGATAGCTTAAATGCAGATTATTCGAGTATAACCCATTTTGCCTGAGTCTTTTACGACCTTGTCACTCAAAATGAGGTTCATCAACAGCAACATTGTCACCTGTGAGTTCATCAGTTACGGTTGCAGCACTCCCCCCTTTCCCTCAATCTATGGGCAGAATTCTCATTTTAACAAGAATGCTGGCAGTGGCTCAAATGCCCATTAATCTTTGAGAAGCATTGCTCTAGATATTGGATAAAACTTTTTTTTTTTTTGCTTGCATTATTCATATGAAAGGTTGCTTAAATATTTTGTTTAAATCACCTCTTTCTCAAAATGATCAGTATTTTCTGGTGATTGCTTTGAAAAATGTTAAGCATTGCTGGGAAAATCCAGGATTTTCTATGGAGAATTCTGTATTTTATCTGTTCCTTCACAGTGAAGAACTGTGAATGCTATAATTACCTGCAAAGGGATTAAATTTGGTCTCCCTTCTAGCTGCCTTCAAGGTAAAATAGTGAATGAGTCTATTCAAAAAGTGCTACCATCCACTGAATAGACCTGCAGTCATGCATGAGAACAAATTGCCTGATGATTTTCCACAATGGTGTGGACAGGTAGTCCATGGGAAATCTGTCGTACAGTTGCATCACTCCCACCCTGCTGTTCATTCATACACATGAAAAGGAATTGTCAATGATGTGAAGGCTAAAGCAGGTATGGTATACTTTCTGTAAGTTCCTTACAATAACCAGCATCTTTTCTCTGGAATTTTGTGACACTCACGCTTTGAGATGGATCGCTCATCAGCAAAATGAACACAATACGTTTGGGTGCTCAGAAAATGTTAATTGACAAAATTAATGCCATTTAAAACCACAGACGAACTTCAGCAACTGCAAGATAAAGTGCAGAGTGTAAATTCCCACACTTCATCCTTTGCTTGGTGATTTGCCTTCTTGTTTTGCTTTGTTATTTTCTCCTTTGGTTCAGGAGGATTTGACAAATGAATCTTTAGCTAAAGTGGGGAAGAGCAAGTTCCTAACATTTTTTTTAATACCTGAAAAGGACCTTAGGATAATCAAAATTATGTTCTTTAATGATCTAAGTAGGACAATGGAAAAGCCTGAGTCATTTAAATATTATAACAAAAATACAGACTGCTTTTGGCAATACAGCAGTCTAGATTTTATATGTGTAACTTTAAGCTACAAAGCACTTAGATAAGTAGATAAAATGCAAGAAATATCTTCTCAAATGTGTATTTGCGATCATGGGAGTATAAGGGAAATACAGAGGTAGAACCAAAATATAAATAGTAAGTGGATAGAGGCAGCTGCTCTCGGGATAGTCGCCTGTCTTAGTAAACCTAAGTGTGTATTTCAACAGAGGCATGCAGGAGGTTAGTAAACCTAAGTGTGTGTTTCAACAGATGCATGCAGAAGGTGGGCATAAGTTGGGGAGTTGAAAATGGGACCTCTTCACAAAGCCAGGATCATAGGAGAGTCACACTTCAATGAAAGGGGTAGACTAAAACTTCTGTCTACAACTAAATGGTGGTAACAAAGCCACTAATGGAAACACAACATGAAGAAAATAAAGAGAATGGGGGAGAATTACTAAAAAAGAGACTGACCGACAATTTTGCAGAATTGATAAATGACTAGAGGCTCAGAATTAAGCACAAATCCCAAGCACATAAATAACAATAAATCCATAAGTAGATATATTAAAGGGTAACTACATAACACAAAAGACAAAATATCAAAAGAGCAACCACAGAAAAAAGCTGGATTATTTCAAAGGAATAACAATTAGATTGATAGCAGAATTCTCTACAGTAAACATAGGAGTCAGAAGACTGTGCTCAGATTACTAAGATAAAATATCAACCCCATTATTCAATAAAAATGGCAAATAGTCTTTTAAAAATTTTTAGTTGACATGTAAGAATTGTACATGTTTATGGGATATGAAGTGATATTTCAAAATGTGCATATGATGTGTAATCAAATGAGGATAATTAGCATATCCATCACCTCAAACATTTATCATTTCTTTATGTTACAAACATTCAAAATCCTCTCTTCTAGCTGTTTGAAAATATACAATGCATTTCATGGCAAAAAAAAAAAAAAATCAGTGAGTTTATCATAGTCAATTACTGAATGAACTTCCAAAGGTTGTTCTTTCTAAAAATTAAATTGAGCGTAGAACAAACTGAAATATGGGAAAGACTAATGAACAGAGTAATCAGAATACATGATGTAAAATATAAGCAAATACTAATTGCAAAAATCAATAACAAAATGATATTAACTAATCTGGTGGGGAAAAATAGTGGAAAATATTGGAAATCAATAAAGTGAAAAGGAAGGAGGAGGATCAAAGTTTTTAGGAGTGTAGAATTACTGATCAACTTTGACTTTAAAAGTAAACATTTTGAAGGTAATTAAAAAAATAAACAGTGGCTAGGCACAGTGACTCAGACCTGTAATCCCAGCACTTTGGGAGGCTGAGGTGGGAGGATCACTTGAGCCCAAGAGTTTCAGATCAGCCTGGGAAAGAGCAAGACCCTGTCTGTACAAAAAGTTTAAAACATTAGCCAAGCATGGTGACACACACCAGTAGTCCCAGCTATTTGGGAGGTTGAGTTAGGAGGATCACTTGAGCCTGGGAAGTTGAGGCTGCAGTAAGCCATGATCGTGCCACTATACTCCAGCCTGGGTGACAAAGTGAGACCCCCATCTTAAAAGAGATAATAAAGAAACAGTGTGTAATTTCCAAGTAAGCAAGTAGAGAAAAAGAAGAAATAGAATAAAAATAACTCAATCTAAATGGTGAGAAAATAAGTGGGGGAGAAAAGCATAGAAAATTTCAGGGAAGCTAGCACAAAATATTATGGTAGTACCCTAATAAAAATTATAACAAATCTACATGGTCTAAACTTGCTAGTTAAAAGACAGACAGTTGCAAGATGGCCGAATAGGAACAGCTCTGGTCTGCAGCTCCCAGCATGATTGATGAAGAAGATGGGTGATTTCTGCATTTCCAATTGAGGTACCTGGTTCATCTCATTGGGACTGGTTGGACAGTGGGTGGAGCCCATGGAGAGCAAGCCAAAGCAGGGCAGGGCATCACCTCACCCAGGAAGCACAATGGGTTGGGGGATTTCCCTTTCCTAGCCAAGGGAAGCTGTGACAGACTACCTGGAAAAATGGGACATTCCTGCCCAAATACTGCACTTTTCCCAAGGTCTTAGCAACTGGCACACAAGGATATCCTCTTCCGTGCCTGGCTTGGCCGGTCCCATGCCCATGAAGCCTTGCTCACTGCTAGTGCAACAGTCTGAGATCGAACTGCAAGGCGGCAGCCTGGTGGGGGAGGGGCATCTGCCATTGCTGAGGCTTGAGTAGGTAAACAAAGTGGTTGGGAAGCTCGAACTGGGTGGAGCCCACTGCAGCTCAACAAGGCCTACTGCCTCTAGATGCCACCTCTGTGGACACGGCATAGCTGAACAAAAGGCAGCAGTCAACGTCTGCAGACTTAAACGTCCTTGTCTGACAGCTCTGAAGAGAGCAGTAGTTCTCCCAGCACAGCATTTGAGCTCTGACAATGGACAGACTGCCTCCTCAAGTGGGTCCCTGACCCCTGCATAGCCTAACTGGGAGACATCTCCCAGTAGGGGCTGACAGACACCTCATACAGGCAGCTGCCCCTCTGGGATGAAGCTTCCAGAGGAAGCTTCAGGCAGCAATATTTGCTGTTCTGCAAACAGGTCTGGAGTGGACCTCCAGCAAACTCCAACAAACCTGCAACTGAGAGACCTGACTGTTAGAAGGAAAACTAACAAACAGAAAGGAATAGTATCAACATCAACAAACAGTTCATCTACATCAAAACCTCATCTGTAGGTCACCAACATCAAAGACCAAAGGAAGATAAAACCACAAAGATGGGGAGAAATCAGAGCAGAAAAGCTGAAACTTCTAAAAACCAGAGTGCCTCTTCTCCTCCAAAGGATTGCAGCTCCCTGCCATCAATGAAACAAAGCTGGATGGAGAATGACTTGGATGAGTTGACAGAAGTGGGCTTCAGAAGGCTGGCAATAATAAACTTCTCCGAGCTGAAGGAGGATGTTCGAATCCATTGCAAGGAGGCTAAAAACCTTGAAAAAAGATCAGGTGAAAGGCTAACTAGAATAAACAGTGTAGAGAAGAGCTTCAATTACCTGATGGAGCTGAAAACCATGACATGAGAACTTCATGATGCATGCACAAGCTTCAATAACCAATTCGATCAAGTGGAAGAAAGGGTATCCATGATTAAGATCAAACTAATGAAATAAAGTGAGAAAACAAGGTTAGAGAAAAAAGAGTAAAAAGAAAAGAACAAAGCCTCCAAGAAATATGGGACTATGTGAAAAGACCAAATCTACGTTTGATTGGTGTATCTGAAAGTGACAGGGAGAATGGAATCAAGTTGGAAAACACTCTTCAGGATATTATCCAGCAGAACTTCCCCAACCTAGGAAGGCAGGCCAACATTCAAATTCAGGAAATACAGAGAAGGCCACAAAGATACTCCTCGAGAAGAGCAACCCCTAGATACATAATTGTCAGATTCATCAAGGATGAAATGAAGGAAAAAGTGTTAAGGGCAGCCAGAGAGAAAGGTTGAGTTACCCACAAAGGGAAGCCCATCAGACTAAAAGCGGATCTCTCAGCAGTAAACCCTACAAGCCAGAAGAGAGTGGGGGCCAATATTCAACATTCTTAAAAGAATTTTCAACTCAGAATTTCATAATCTGCCAAACTAAGCTTCATAAGTGAAGGAGAAATAAAATCCTTTACACAAGCAAATGCTGAGAGATTTTGTCACCACCAGGCCTGCCCTACAAGAGCTCCGGAAGGAAGCACTAAACATGGAAAGAAACAACCGATATCAGTCACTGCAAAAACATGCCAAATTGTAAAGACCATTGATGCTATGAATAAACTGTATCAGTTAATGGGCAAAATAACCAGTGAACATTATAATGATAGGATCAAATTCACACATTACAATATTAACCTAAAATGTAAATGGGCTATGTGCCCCAGTTAAAAGACAGACTGGCAAATTGGATAAAGAGTCAAGACTCATCAGTGTACTGTATTCAGGAGACCCATCTCATGTGCAAAGACGCACATGGGCTCAAAAGAAAAGGGATGGAGGAAGGTATACGAAGCAAATGGAAAGAAAAAAAAAAAGCAGGGGTCACAATCCTAGTCTCTGATAAAACAGACTTTAAACCAACAAAGATCAAAAGAGACAAAGAAGGCCATTACATAATGGTAAAGGGATCCATTCAACAAGAAGAGCTAACTATCCTAAATATATATGCACCCAATTCAGGAGCACCCAGATTCATAAAGCAAGTCCTTAGAGACCTACAAAGAGACTTAGACTCCCACACAATAATAATGGGAGACTTTAACACCCCACTGTCAATATTAGATCAAGACAGAAGGTTAACAAGGATATCCAGGACTTGAATTCAGCTCTGCAGCAAGCAGACCTAGTAGACATCTACAGAACTCTCCATCCCAAATCAATAGAATATACATTCTTCTCAGCACCACATCGCACTTATTCTAAAATTGATCACATAATTGGAAGTAAAGCACTCCTCAGCAAATGTAAAAGAACGGAAGTCACAGCAAACTGTCTCTCAGACCACAGTGCAATCAAATTAGAACTCAGGATTAAGAAACTCACTCAAAACCACACAACTACATGGAAACTGAACAACTTGCTCCTGAATGACTACTGGGTAAATAATGAAATGAAGGCAGAAATAAAGATGTTCTTTGAAGCCAATGAGAACAAAGACACAACATACCAGAGTCTCTGGGACACAGCAAAAGCAGTGTTTAGAGGGAAATTCATGACACTAAATGCCCACAAGAGAAAGTAGGAAAGATCTAAAATTGACACCCTAACATCACAATTAAAAGAACTAGAGAAGCAAGGGCAAACGTAGAGGACTACGTGCTCGCAAACGAGACGTTCCTGATAAGTCCTGCTCTTACAAAGCAGGGCATTCCCGATAGGAGCCAGCTGCAAACAGCAGACCCTGGGGGCTTGTTTATGTGTAAACATCTTGAAAATCCAGAAAGTCAGAGAAAGGTCAGAAAAACAACAATGTGTCTTGTGACTTGGTAACATTCCACAAACGACTGTATAAAATAAAGCGGAACGTGTCGTTTGGCGCGGCTGCCGTGTTTGTCTTGTCTTGTGTTGTCTTGTGTGTTCATTCCTTTGTTTAGGAAACACGCGGACCCCAACATCTGGCGCAGCGAGCAGGGTTCGTGGCTCCACGAGAGCAAGGAACCTGAGGGGGAACACCCCGGGCAGGCGCGGGGAGACCGCGGGCAGGTAAATAAATGAGAAGGGGGACCCACGGGAAAATTATGAGGAATTCCACCTCTCTGGCCTCTGAATATTTGCAGTTACTCCAGGGACTGTTGATGTCTATAGGAGTAGAAGTTAGTTAAGGAACATAAGACTTTGAAGCGATTGTTTGCCCATGTTGAACAACATTGTTATTGGTTTCAATATCAACCCAAAGTGCAATTAAATCGAAAGGAATGGTTACAAGTTGTTAAAGTCCTGCGTCGAGCTCATCAGCGAGGGCAAACGATGCCTCTGACTTTGTGGACTTTGTGTAGTTCCATTACTCAGGCATTAGAGTTACTTGAAACTGACTCAGAGTGTGGCGATACTGCCACAGGAGGTGAGGCATCTGAAGCTTTAGAGAGGAATGATCCTAGAGAGAAACATATTTACGCCCCGGTTGCTGAGGACAAGGAATTGGAAGAAGAGCTAATGCCTCCTTTATCTGAAGGAAATTCTGATTTGCAGCATATTTTAGAGATGTTACAACAGTTGTTAAAATTGCTAGGTGCCGCTGCTCCTGTTTCTCCTATCTCTCTGCCATGAGCCTTCCCTGTTAAAAAGATTTCCCTTTGCTTCCACCTCCAACCTCTTTGCCTATGTCAGGTCAGGTTTTCTCTGTGCCTTTTCCTTCTGTAGGAGAAAAGAAGGAATCGAAGGAAAAGGATGATTTCGAGGAATTAAATTTATTCCCAATAACACGGGCTGCTTTCGGCCCCAATGCTCAGTTCCCAAACGGTGGCCAGAATGTGACTTTTACAGCCCTACAATTTAAATTTTTGAAAGAAATGAAAGCTGGAATCTCTAATTATGGACCTCAGTCACCGTTTGTTCTTGGCCTTCTCGATTCCTTCTCTTTCAGAACATATGATGATTCCTATTGACTGGGAAACGTTGGGACAGGCTGTCCTTGATCATTCGCAATGGCTTCAATTAAAAAGTTGGTGGTGGGAGGAAGCAAGAGTACAAGTTAGAAAAAATGCTACCCAAAATCCCCCAGGACCTACTGAAGAGCAGCTTATGGGTTCAGGACAATACGCCACTCTTAATGCTCAGGCAGGCCTAGATGATATTGCTCTCACTCAGATTAAAGCCTTGTTTATAAAAGCGTGGACTAAGGTTGAAATAGCGGGTAAAACTTCTGTATCTTTTGTAAAGATCCTACAAGGAGCCACTGAGCCGTATCCAGATTTTGTAGCCCGTCTTCAAGATGCTGTATTAAAGACTGTAGGTTCAGGCCCTGCTGCTAAAATTCTTTTGGATACTCTGGCTTTTGAGAGTGCTAATCTCGAGTGCCAAAAATTGCTGTGTCCTCTAAAAGCTAGTGGAGCTGATTTAGATGAATACATTCGGGCTTGTGCAGGTGTTGGAGGAGCTATTTACAATGCTCAATTGTTTGCTGGGGCACTTTCTAAGGCTTTAAAAGGCAATTCTAAACAAGGTATATGCTATCAATGTGGGAAACCTGGTCATTTTAAAAAGGAATGCTGGAAAAAATTAGGCTCTTCTGCTCTAAAAGAAAAAAGGTTACCATCTGATATGTGTAAACAATGTGGCAAGGGTCGACATTGGACCAATGAATGCCGTTCAAAAACTGATAAAAGTGGGAATGTATTGTCACCCCTCTGGGGAAACGGGAGCCGGGGCCCGCAGGCTTGGGGCCCCAACAACTACAATGCAGGCCTACCCCAGTACCCAGTGAGCAGTGGCTTACAACATCAAGTAATGACCTCAAGTCCTCCTTAAAGACACCTTACCCTACCCCAGTTTCTCAGCTTTATGCTGCCACTAAGCAGAGTGCCACTGCTGACCTAACTATTGTCCAGCCTTATACTTTATCTTCTAATGGAGGAATATATAAGTTGGCTACTGGAGTGTGTGGTCCTTTGCCAAAGGGACATGTAGGACTTTTGTTAGGTCAAAGCAGCAGCGCTATGCGGGGGTTAATGGTGGTCCCAGGAATTATTGATCCTGATTTTACTGATGAAATCCTTATTATGGTACAAGTCTCACAATTTATGCACCTACAGGCAGGGGAACGTATTCCACAATTGCATTTATTGCCTTTTTTCCCTTTCTTATCTAGAGATGTGTCTCGTCAAGGAGGTTTCGGTAGTACTGGGAAAACTGTTTTCTGGGAAACTTTAGTTTCTGATCAAAAACTTTTATGTTCATTGCAAATTAATAGGATACTTTTTGAGGGATTAGTCAACACAGGAGCAGATATATCTATTATATGCTTGGCTTAATGGCCTGATCATTGGAAAAAGAAACAAGTATCAGTTACTCTATCTGGCCTAGGTACTGCTTCTATAGTCTACCAAAGTGTCGAGCCCCTGAGCTGTGTAGGACCTGAAGGACAACAAGGAAAAGTGTGCTTTTATATTGTTCTCATTAATATTAACTTTTGGGGCCGTGATCTTTTACAACAATTTCGTGCCTTTTTAAGCATTCCTCATATTTCTTTAGCTGCCAAAAATATGATGTTCAAAATGGGCTACAATCCTTTAAACTCTTAGCCACTGTCCACAAGCCTCAAACTTTACAATTGAAGTGGAAAACTACAACTCCTGTTTGGGTGGAACAGTGGCCATTATCTAAAGAAAAACTTAAGGCTTTAAAGAATTTAGTTAAGGAACAATTGGCCGAGGGGCATATTGAACCAAGTACTTCTGCATGGAATTCCCCTGTGTTTGTCTCATCAAAAAAAAAAAAAAAAAAAAAAAAAAAAAAAAAAAAAGGAAAATGGCACTTATTAACTGATCTTAGAGCCGTAAATGCTTGTATTCTACCTATGAGGACTTTACAACCTGGGCTTCCTAATCCAACTCTTATTCCACAAAATTGGAAATTAATCGTTATAGATCTTAAAGTTTTTTTTTTACTATCCCGTTACAACCCCAAGATTGTGAAAAATTTGCCTTTACTGTTCCCGAATATAATAATGGACAGCCTACTCAAAGATATCAATGGAAAGTTCTTCCTCAAGGTATGCAATCTTCCACTTTCGTTGTGTCTTTTTCATACTCCCCATTCGCCAATGGCCGTTTTACACCAAGATAATAATATTCTAGAGTGGCTGTTTTTGGCTAATAAAGCCATTAAAAAAAATTCACCTCTATTGAAAACTCATGAAGGTTGGCAAGTGGCTTGCGCTGAGTATACTGGTTCTTTTTCTCAGCATTATCCTAGTAATAAATTATTTGCTTTTCTGCAACAATATTCTTTACTGCCATATAATCCTATCTCTTACACTCCAGTTAAAGGTCCCACCTTTTTTACTGATGCTTCAAGCAATGGAAAGGCTGGATACTGGACTTCAGACAATTCAAAAGTTTCTCACTATCCATTTGAATCAGAACAACAAGGAGAACTTTTTGCCATTCTTATGGTTCTACAAGACTGGTCTCAAACCCCTTGTAATATAGTTAGTGATTCCCAATATGCTGTATATGTAACTAAATATATTTCTCAGACTTCTTTACCATTATTTCCTCAAACTCCTTTACAAAAATTATTTTCTTTATTATTTGTAACTCTTACTTCCAATGGGCTCAGAATGAGCACCAACTACATCATACTAATAGTTTAGGATTACAACGGCGATTTTCTATAACACGCCGTCAAGCCCGAGCTATTGTCAGAGCCTGCCCATCTTGTGCTCCTATTATTGCACCTTTTTAAAGTGCAGCTATTAATCCTCGAGGCATTCAACAAAATCACATTTGGCGAATGGATGTAACTTATGTTCCTTCCTTTGGTCGTTTAAAATATGTTCATCATACTATTGATACGTGGTCACATTTCCAGTGGGCTACGCCATTACCCTCTGAAAAGGCTAACTCTGTTATTACTCATTTACTTACTTGCTTTGCAGTTATGGGAGTCCCTGCTAAATTAAAAACTGATAATGCACCTACTTATTGCTCTCGCAAATTGGCTGCCTTCCTCTCTTTATACCATATTCATCATTCCACTGGTATTCCATTTAACAATCAAGGTCAAGCAATTATTAAAAGAGCCAATGCTACCCTAAAATTACAACTTTTAAAACAAAGAAGGGGAGATGGGCGAGATTCCCCAAAACATCAAATTCTGAAAGCCCTTTTTACTTTAAATTTTCTCAACCATTGGCACCAATTACAGCAGTCTGCAGTGGTGAAACATTTTCAACAGCCTTTAGAAAAGCCACAAAACAGTAATCTGTGGGTGTATTATCCTTCATTACAAGGGAAATATTTAAAAGGAAAAGTTTTACAATGGGGCCGAGGCTATGCTCTTGTCCGTACAGGTGCTGGAGATGAGTGGTTTCCATCTCGACAGTTGAAACAGTGCCATGGCGAAGAGGAGCCAATCCAAAGAGTTCCTCAAGAAATTTCAGGAGCTGAATCTGAGCACTCAGAGAACATTCACCTTTGGAACTCGACGTGCGGAGCCCCCGGCATGGGGTCAACTGAAAAAGCTTACTCAGGAAGCTGAAGGGGTTGTTCAACAAGCTGGGCAGCCCAAAACCCCACTGACTTTATTCCTGGCTATGCTGGCCATAGTAAATTGTCAGGTAACAGCTGGAGAATTTACATACTGGGCTTATATTCCTTTTCCACCCTTATATCAAGGCGTGGCCTGGGGAGACAGAGAAGTCCCAGTATTTACTAATGATACTGCTTGGATGCCATCGCCTTTTTTAAACCAGGATTCTGAATTAGACACTGGCACAGTAAATAGTTCATATCAATTTGGGGTTGAAGGGTTACCTATATGTCTTGGAAGCAGTCCACATTGTCTGCATCTTTCTCATGAGGCTTGGGCTGTTCGCTATAACCATAGTCATATCTCTGCCTTTTCTATGATTATTGTGGCTCAATGTTTTAAGTATAATCATACTGCAGTACTTAATGAAACTCTACCAACTACATTATCTTTATGCCCTATCCCTGATGTGCCCGGAGGTGTTTCCCAATTAGAGTGGACTAGGTGTAGAGGTAGTGGGCCGTGATTATTATTAGAAGTAAAAGGAAAAGTCGTAATTACCTTATCACAGATTGGAGTGTACATGGATATTTTCAAACTAAATTTAGTCATGTCAACCTACGTTGGCATAAAGGTAATCACAGCATTGCTGCGGATGGCAACGAAACTATTATTTGGCATGATGGTGGTCTATCACCCCCTATGCCACATTTGGCTAATACTTCACAAATACAAAGTCATATTTGGAAGTTGCTAGCTGCTGGTAAACCAATGTTCACTTTCACGGGAAACATGTCCTTAAATCTTACTAATATTGCTAACCCTTTCCATATATCTTTGCATTGAAATAGTTCTAGATGTGTTATTGCATGTGTAAGAAAGCCTTACTTGTGGTTGACAGGAATTTTTTAATGGGATAATAATACAGGGGTAGTTAACTGTACAAACAATTGTACATTCTTAAGTTGTATAAATACTACTTGGTGGAATAATAATTGGAATGAGTCTCATTTCTGTTTATATATACTAAGAGCCAGAAAAGAAACCTGGCTACCTGTAAACTTAACATGTACTTGGAGTGAATCTACTGGGGTTACTCAAATTTACAAGGTTATGCAAGATCTTGTCCACTGCAGTTGGAGGATGGTTGGAATCGTCGTGACCACGGTGATAGGACTTCTAGCAATTGCTTCCACCACTGCTGTTGCTGGATTAGCTCTACACCAGAGTATACAAAATGCAGAATTTGTGCAACAATGGCATAAACAATCACATTTGCTGTGGCAGCAGCAACGAGACATAGATGCTCATTTGACTGAACTAGTGGATAATCTGGAGCAAGTGGTTTCTTGGTTGGGAGATCAGCTAACAGTGTTGAGTACCCGAGCTTTGTTGAAATGTGATTGGAATACTACCCAATTTTGTATTACTCCTGTTCCTTTTAACAGCACTGTACATAATTGGACTGAGATAAAGAGACTTTTAATTGGTCATAATAATCTTTCCCTAGAAATACAAGAATTAACACAGAACATTTCTGAAACATTTCGCAATCAGTTACCATTGCTGACTGGCGCAGATTTGATGACTGATATTGCACAAAGTTTGACGTCTTTGAACCCTATGAGCCCTGTAAAAACTTTGCTGACCTCTGTTTCTAGCAATGTATTGATTGTTGTTCTTGCCTTTGTCATTTTCACAGTCTGCTGGAGATGGTGCCAAAGGGCAAACACCGAATCCCAGCGAGCCCAACATGTAATGATGGTTTTAAAAGAAATTCAAACTTGTAAATAAAGAAAGGGGAAATGTAGAGGACTACGTGCTCGCAAACGAGATGTTCCCGATAAGTCCTGCTCTTGCAAACGAAGCAGGGCATTCCCGATAGGAGCCAGCTGCAAACAGCAGACCCTGGGGGCTTGTTTATGTGTAAACATCTTGAAAATCCAGAAAGTCAGGGGAAGGTCAGAAAAACAACAATGTGTCTTGTGACTTGGTAACATTCCACAAACGACTGTATAAAATAAAGCAGAGCGTGTCGTTCGGCACGGCTGCCACGTTTGTCTTGTCTTGTGTTGTCTTGTGTGTTCATTCCTTTGTTTAGGAAACACGTGGACCCCAACAGGCAAGCACATTCAAAAGCTAGCAGAAGGGAAGAAATAACTAAGATCACAGCAGAACTGAAGGAGATAGATACATAAAAAAAAAAAAAAAAAAAAACCCTTTAAAAAAATCAATCCAGGAGCTGGTTTTTTGAAAAGATCAACAAAATTGATAGACTGTTAGCAAGACTAATAAAGAAGAAAAGAGAGAAGAATCAAATAGATGCAATAATGATAAAGATGCAAAAAATGATAAAGGGGATATCACCACCGACCCCACAGAAATACAAACTACCATCAGAGAATACTATAAACACTTCTACACAAATAAACTAGAAAATCTAGAAGAAATGGATAAATTTCTGGACACATACACCTTCCCAAGACTAAACCAGGAAGAAGTTGAATGTCTGAATAGACCAAAGACAGGCTCTGAAATTGAGGCAATAATTAATAGCCTACCAAACAAAAAAAGTCCAGGACCAGACAGATTCACAGCCCAATTCCACCAGAAGTACAAAGAGGAGCTGGTACCATTCCTTCTGAAGCGATTCCAATCAATAGAAAAAGAGGGAATACTCCCTAACTCATTTTATGAGGCCAACATCATCCTGATACCAAAGCTTGGCAGAGATACAAGAAAAAATAATTTTAACAATATCCCTGATGAACATTGATGCAAAAATCCTCAATAAATACTGGAAAACTGGATCCAGCAGCACATCAAAAAGTTTATCAACATGATAAAGTTGGCTTCATCCCTGGGATGTAAGCCTGGTTCAACATATGCAAATCAATAATGTAATCCTTCATATAAACAGAACCAATGATAAAAGCCACATGGTTATCTCGATAGATGCAGAAAAGACCTTTAACAAAATTCAACAGCCCCTCATGCTAAAAACTCTCAATAAACTATGTATTGATGGAACGTATCTCAAAATAATAAGAGCTATTTATGACAAACCCACAGCCAATATACTGAATGGGCAAAAACTGGAAGCATTCCCTTTGAAAACTGGCACAAGACAAGGGTTCCCTATCTCACCACTCCTATTCAACATAGTGTTGAAAGTTCTGGCCAGGGAAAACAGGCAAGAGAAAGAAAGGGTATTCAACTAGGAAATGAGGAAGTCAAATTGTCCCTGTTTGCAGATGACATGATTGTATATTGAGAAAACCCCATTGTCTCAGCCCAAAATCTCCTTAAGCTGATAAGCAACTTCAGCAAAATCTCAGGATACAAAATCGATGTGCAAAAATCACTAGCATTCTTATACACCAGTAACAGACAAACAGAGAGCCAAATCATGAATGAACTTGCATTCACAAGTTTCAAAGAGAATAAAATACCTAGGAATCCAACTTACAAGGGATGTGAAGGACCTCTTCAAGGAGAACTACAAACCACTGCTCAGTGAAATAAAAGAGGACATAAACAGATGGAAGAACATTCCATGCTCATGGATAGGGAGAATCGATGTCATGAAAATGGTCATACTGTCCAAAGTAATTCATAGATTCAATGCCATCCCCATCAAGCTACCAATGACTTTCTTCACAGAATTGGAAAAAACTACTTTAAAGTTCATATGGAACCAAAAAAGAGCCTGCATTGCTAAGACTATCCTAAGCAAAAAGAACAAAGCTGGAGGTATCACACTACCTGACTTCAAACTATACTACAAGACTACAGTAACCAAAACAGCATGGTACTAGTACCACAACAGGTATATAGACCAATAGAACAGAACAGAGGCCTCAGAAATAACACCACACATCTACAACCATCTGATCTTTGACAAGTCTGACAAAAACAAGAAATGGGGAAAGGATTCCCTATTTAATAAATGGTTCTGGGAAAACTGGCTAGTCACATGTAGAAAGCTGAAACTGGATCCCTTCCTTACACCTTATACAAAAATTCATTCAAGATGGATTAGAGACTTAAATGTTAGACCTAAAACCATAAAAACCCTAGAAGAAAACCTAGGTAACACCATTCAGGACATAGGCATGGGCAAGGACTTCATGACTAAAACACCAAAAGCAATGGCAACAAAAGCCAGAACAGACAAATAGGATCTAATTAAACTAAAGAGCTTCTGCACAGCAAAAGAAAATACCATCGGAGTGAACAGGCAACCTACAGAATGAGAGAACATTTTTGCAATCTACCTATCTGACAAATGGCTAATATCCAGAATCTACAAATAAACAAATTTACAAGAAAAAACCCCATCAAAAAGTGGGCAAAGGATATGAACAGACACTTCTCAAAAGAAGATATCTATGCTGCCAACAGACACATGAAAAATTGCTCATTTTCACTGGTCATCAGAGAAATGCAAATCACAACCACAATGAGATACCATCTCATGCCAGATAGAATGGCAATCATTAAAAAGTCAGGAAACAACAGATGCTGGAGAGGATATGGAGAAATAGGAAAGTTTTTACACCGTTGGTGGAAGTGAAAATTCGTTCAACCATTGTGGAAGACAGTGTGGCGATTCCTCAGGGATCTAGAACTAGAATTACCATTTGACCCAGCAATCCCATTACTGGGTATATAACCAAAGGATTATAAATCATGCTACTATAAAGACATGTGCACATGTATGTTTATGGCAGCACTATTCACAATAGCAAAGACTTGGAACCAACCCAAACGTCCATCAGTGATAGACTGGATTAAGAAAGTGTGGCACATATGCACCATGGAACACTAGCCATCAAAAAAGATCAGTTCATGTCCTTTTCAGGGACATGGATGAAGCTGGAAACCATCATTCTCAGCAAACTATCACAAGGACAGAAAACCAAACACTGCATGTTCTCACATACAGGTGGGAATTGAACAATGTGAACACTTGGACACAGAGTGGGGAGCATCACACACCGGGGCCTGTCAGGGTGTAGGGGGCTGGGGGAGGGATAGCATTAGGAGAAATACTTAATGTAAATGATGAGTTGATGGGTGCAGCAAGCCAACATGGTACATATATACCTATGTGTCAAATCTGCACGTTGTGCACATGTACCCTCAAACTTAAAGTACATATATATATATATATAAAAGTCATTGGATTATAGGAAACCCAAATCTAGTCTGCTTATGAGGGACACATTTAAAACAGGGACTCAGGAAGGTTGAAAGGAAAAAATGCAAAACAATACATTGGGTAGATTTCAACCAAAAGGAAGCTTTTTTTGGTAAAGTATTAGGCAAAATAGTTTTTAGGGCAGAAAGGATTTTCAGAGCTAGAGATAAAATGTCTTTCTCTACTGCATAATAAAAGTCTCACTTCACTAGAAAGAGATAACGTTTCTACCTTGTATATGTCTAATAAAATATTCACAGATAAAATTTACATGCTAATGAGAAATTGACAAATCCACAATTGTTGAGGGAGATCTGAATGTAATCTCAGTACTTGATAGATGAAGAAAACAAAAATTCATTAAAGATATAGAAAATTACAACGTAATTAACAGTCTTGATCTATTGGAGACACACACACACACACATGCACACACACAGACTTGAAATCACCAATTAGAAAATACATATTTTTTCTCAAACAACATGGAATATTGAAAAGAAAATTGACCCAAAGTATTAACCAATTCCAGCAATCCATTAGAAAGTGCATCATGACAGTTAAATGAAATTTATATTGATAAATTTAGGAAGTAAGACTGTATGAGCATCTCAATAAAAGCAGAGGCATCCAATAAAATTCAGTATCCATGATAAAAATTCTCAATGAACTAGGAATAGAAAGAATTTTATTAAGTTTGTGAAATATATTGATAAAAAGCTTTTATAGTAAGCACATAGTGGTGAAATGTTAGACATTCCTTTTCAAATTAGAAATGAGAAAAAAATGCTCTCTGTTTTAAGATTGTACAGAAGGCCTAATCAATGGATTAAGATGAGATAAAGAAATATAATGTTTATGAATCACAGAGGAAGAAATGAAATTGTTGTTATTCTCAGATGATATGTTTTACAGCGTAGAAAACCCAAGAGCATCTATAGTAAAATTATTAGAGTTAATAAGAGCTCAGCAAGCTTACTGGCTATTAGATCAATATAAAAAATTGCATTCCTTATTCATCAGGAACAAACAGTGAAAATCTATAAAAATATAAAAGGTGACTTCTCGGGGGCAGAGCAAGATGTCCAAATAGGAACAGCTCCAGTATCCAGCTCCCAGCGCCAGCGACACAGAAGACAGGTGATTTCTGCATTTTCAACTGAGGTGCTGGGTTTACCCCACTGTCAATGTTAGACAGATCAATGAGACAAAAAGTTGAAAAGGATATCCAGGAATTGAACTCAACTCTGCACCAAGCGGACCTAATAGACATCTACAGAACTCTCCACCCCAAATCAACAGAATATACATTCTTCTCAGCACCACATCACGCTTATTCCAAAATTGACCACATAATTGGAAGTAAAGCACTCAGCAAATGTACAAAAACAGAAATTATAACAAACTGTCTCTCAGACCACAGTGCAATCAAACTAGAACTCAGCACTAAGAAACTCAATCAAAAGCACTCAGCTACATGGAAACTGAATAACCTGCTCCTGAATGACTACTGGGTACATAATGAAATGAAGGCAGAAATAAAGATGTTCTTTGAAACCAATGAGAACGAAGATACAACATACCAGAATCTCTGGGACACATTTAAAGTAGTGTGTAGAGGGAAATTTATAGCACTAAATGCCCACAAGAGAAAGCAGGAAAGATCTAAAATTGAAACTCTAACATCACAATTAAAAGAACTAGAGAAGCAAGAGCAAACACACTCAAAAGCTAGCAGAAGGCAAGAAATAACTAAGATCAGAGCAGAACTGAAGGAGATAGAGACACAAAAAACCCTCCAAAAAATCAATGAATCCAGGAGTTGGTTTTTTGAAAAGATCAACAAAATTGACAGACCGCTAGCAAGACTAATAAAGAAGAAAAGAGAGAAGAATCAAATAGATGCAATAAAAAATGATAAAGGGGATATCACCACTGACCCCACAGAAATAAAAACTACCATCAGAGCATACTATAAACACCTCTATGCAAATCAACTAGAAAATCTAGAAGAAATGGATAATTTCCTGGACACTTCCACTCTTCCAAGACTAAACCAAGAAGAAGTGGAATCCCTGAATAGACCAATAGCAGGCTCTGAAATTGAGGCAATAATTAATAGCCTACCAACCAAAAAAAGTCCAGGACCAGATGGATTCACAGCTGAATTCTACCAGAGGTACAAGGAGGAGCCGGTACCATTCCTTCTGAAACTATTCCAATCAATAGAAAAAGAGGGAATCCTCCCTAACTCATTTTATGAGGCCAACATCATCTTGATACCAAAGCCTGGCAGAGACACAACAAAAAAAGAGAATTTTAGACCAATATCCCTGATGAACATCGATGCAAAAATCCTCAATAAAATACTGGCAAACCGGATCCATCAGCACATCAAAAAGCTTATCCACCATGATTAAGTGGGCTTCTACCCTGGGATGTAAGGCTGGTTCAACATACGCAAATCAATAAACGTAATCCAGCATATAAACAGAACCAAAGACAAGAACCACATGATTATCTCAATAGATGCAGAAAAGGCCTTTGACAAAATTCAACAGCCCTTCATTCTAAAAACGCTCAATAAATTCGGTATTGATGGAACATATCTCAAAATAATAAGAGCTATTTATGACAAACCCACAGCCAATATCATACTGAATGGGCAAAAACTGGAAAAATTCCCTTTGAAAACTGGCACAAGACAGGGATGCCCTCTCTCACCTATTCAACATAGTGTTGGAAGTTCTGGCTGGGGCAATCAGGCAAGAGAAAGAAATCAAGGGTATTCAGTTAGGAAAAGAAGAAGTCAAATTGTCCCTGTTTGCAGATGACATGATTGTATATTTAGAAAACCCCATTGTCTCAGCCCAAAATCTCCTTAAGCTGATAAGCAACTTCAGCAAAGTCTCAGGATACAAAATTAATGTGCAAAAATCACAAGCATTCTTATACACCAGTAACAGACAAACAGAGAGCCAAATCATGAATGAACTTCCATTTACAATTGCTTCAAAGAGAATAAAATACCTAGGAATCCAACTTACAAGGGATGTAAAGGACCTCTTCAAGGAGAACTACAAACCACTGCTCAGTGAAATCAAAGAGGACACAAACAAATGGAAGAACATACCATGCTCATGGATAGGAAGAATCAATATCGTGAAAATGGCCATACTGCCCAAGGTAATTTACAGATTCAATGCCATCCCCATCAAGCTACCAATGAGTTTCTTCACAGAATTGGAAAAAGTACTTTAAAGTTCATATGGAACCAAAAAAGAGCCCGCATTGCCAAGACAATCCTAAGTCAAAAGAACAAAGCTGGAAGCATCACACTACCTCACTTCAAACTATACTACAAGGCTACAGTAACCAAAACAGCATGGTACTGGTACCAAAAAAGAGATATAGACCAATGGAACAGAACAGAGTCCTCAGAAATAATACCACACATCTACAGCCATCTGATCTTTGATAAACATGAGAAAAACAAGAAATGGGGAAAGGATTCCCTATTTAATAAATGGTGCTGGGAAAATTGGCTAGCCCTAAGTAGAAAGCTGAAACTGGATCCTTTCCTTACTCCTTATACGAAAATTAATTCAAGATGGATTAGAGACTTAAATGTTAGACCTAATACCATAAAAACCCTAGAAGAAAACCTAGGGAATACCATTCAGGACATAGGCATGGGCAAGGACTTCATGTCTAAAACACCAAAAGCAATGGCAACAAAAGCCAAAATTGACAAATGGGATCTAATTAAACTAAAGAGCTTCTGCACAGCAAAAGAAACTACCATTAGAGTGAACAGGCAACCTACAGAATGGGAGAAAATTTTTGCAATCTACTCATCTGACAAAGGGCTAATATCCAGAACCTACAAAGAACTCAAACAAATTTACAAGAAAAAACAAACAACCCCATCAAAATTGGGCAAAGGAGATGAACAGATATTTCTCAAAAGAAGACATTCATACAGCCAACAGACACATGAAAAAATGCTCATCATCACTGGCCATCGGAGAAATGCAAATCAAAACCACAATGGGATACCATCTCACACCAGTTAGAATGGCAATCATTAAAAAGTCAGGAAACAACAGGTGCTGGAGAGGATGTGGAGAAATGGGAACACTTTTACACTGTTGGTGGGATTGTAAAGTAGTTCAACCATTATGGAAAACAGTATGGCGATTCCTCAAGGATCTAGAACTAGAAATACCATATGACGCAGCCATCCCATTACTGGGTATATACCCAAAGGATTACAAATCATGCTGCTATAAAGGCACATGCACACATATGTTTATTGCGGCACTATTCACAATAGCAAAGACTTGGAATCAACCCAAATGTCCATCAGTGACAGACTGGATTAAGAAAATGTGGCACATATACACCATGGAATACTATGCAGTCATAAAAAAGGATGAGTTTGAGTCCTTTGTTGGGACATGGATGCAGCTGGAAACCATCATTCTCAGCAAACTATTGCAAGAACAGAAAACCAAACACCGCATGTTCTCACTCATAGGTGGGAACTGAACAATGAGATCACTTGGACTTGGGAAGGGGAATATCACACACCAGGGCCTATCATGGGGAGGGGGGAGGGGGGAGGGATTGCATTGGGAGTTATACCTGATGTAAATGACGAGTTGATGGGTGCTGACAAATTGATGGGTGCAGCACACCAACATGGCACAAGTATACATATGTAACAAACCTGCACGTTATGCACATGTACCCTAGAACTTAAAGTTTAATAAAAAAAAAAAAAAAAATATATATATATATATATATATATATATATATATATATATATATATATATATATGATGCCCTTTACAATGTGGCAGCAGAAAAAATGGCTCCTAGAAATAACTCTAACAAAATTTGTATATGAAGTGTATGGTAAAAATGACAAAACTTTAATGAATGACATTAAAAACCTAAACAAATGAAAATATATACCACATTTGTAAATAAGTACACTCAATATTATAAAGATATTAACATTCCTAAATTCAATGCAATTTCAATAAAAATTCCAAAATATTTTCCTATGGTACTTGAAAACAAGGATTATAAAGTATTTATAGGGGAGCAAAGGATCAAGAATAACCAAGATAATTTTGAAGAACAAGGTGGGGGTAATCATCTACTTGTCCAAATTGTTCAAGTTTCGAATATATATTTGTGTATGTACACATATCTATCTATCAAGACTCATTATAAAGCTATAGCAATTAAGATGATGTAGTACTATTGTAAAGGAAAAAATTTGACTAACGAGAGATGCTAAAGAATCCAGAAACACATATGTGGAGATTAACAAATTACAGAGCTGCCATTTTGCTAAAGAGGAAGGAGGTACTGAGACAGTTGGTTAGCCATGTAGAAAAAAAATCTGTCTCACATCATTCCAGGGAGACAGAATTCCTAAGTATAAAAACTAAAATCTTAGGCCATCAGGGGAAATAACAGAGATGGTGAATATCTTGTGTATATAAGTATTTCTCAAGTCAAAAAGAATGAACCATAAAGGAAGAGATTAACAAATTTAATACATTAAAGTTTAAAACTTCAATACATCAGTAAACACTGTAGGAACAAAGTAGACAAGCCACAAGCTTGGATAATAGAGTAGTATGTTTAACAAAGCAGTAATATTTAGGACATGTAAAAATTTCACATCAACAGGAAAAAAAGAAACAATGTAATAGAAAAATTTGAATATAAACAAAATTCATAAAAGGAGAAATCTGGAATGGCCAATAAGCAGATGAAAAGATCTTTAAGCTCACTAGTATTTGAGGAAATATCCCAAATACTGCAATACAAAGCATTTAAGAAATACCTCAAAATGCAATAGATAACCATTTCATATCTATCAGATGTCCAAAAATTTCAAAGTATGAAAATGTCAAGAGTCAGAAAGATGTGAAACAACAGGAATTCAAAAGCTGATAAAAGTGTGAAAATGTACACTTAAGAGCAATTTGGCAATATCTAGCAAAACCGCAGATGTTCTCGTCTTACAACCCAGCAGTGCCACTCCAGGGTACACATCCTGAAGAAACTAGCACATGTACTTAGGGAGATACGGTGCTCTGTGGTTTGCTCCTTGTTACCTCCCTGATGCCACTGTCTGCCATTCTTTCTCCCAGTCTGTTTTAGCCACACTGGCCTCCTTGTTTCTAGGACACACTGGGCACATTTCTACCTCTGGGCCTTTGCACTGGCTGTTTCTTCTGCCTGGAATGCTCTTCCTTAAGGTGCCCCCTAGGCATCTTCTTATTCCTTTCCAGTTTTTACTTGAATGTCAACTGTCATTGAGGTCTTCCTTGCTCCTTTATTCTCTATTCCCTTTCCAATTTCATTTTCTTTTACATTAGCACTTATTAACATAATGTACATTCTATTTATTTTCTTATTTATGTATGTAAATTTATGTATATAAATGAAGTTACACTCATAAAGGCAGGGTTTTGGTTTGTTTTGGTTTACTGCAGTGTACTGGTACCTAGAACAATACCTGGTCCATAGTAGTTTCTCATTAAATATTTGTTATATGAATGTGCATAAAATGTTTCTTACAGTATTGTTTGTAATCTTTTCACCTGTGTGAAATAAAGCAGGACAAATAACATTCTTATTTGTGCACTGAGAGGAAACAGACACAGAGAGGTGAGGAGCTTGCCTAAATTCACAGGACAGGTGACCAGTTGAGTGTCAAGTATATAAGGCAGCCGTGTCTCTGACTTGAATAAATTCCACATTGCTGTGTTTTAGTTAAAATATGTTAAAATGGAAAATCAGTTTATTCTCTTAAATATTATATAATCTCCTAGAACATGTATTAGTTTGGAGATGATTTTTCTATTTATTTCATAAATAAGAATTACTTCAAGCCAATTTGAATGCAAAAGCTTCTCAGTCATGTTTGCCCTGACGTATATAGGGTAAGTGATTATCCTACTGTGAATTTTACTAGTGAGAATTTAAGTAGTAAGATGTTCACTATATGAGGTATGTAAAGAATGCTGAGAATATGAATGTTGTACATTACATGCATTTACTGTAATCACGTAATATATCATTTTATCTAAAAGGACCTTCTATTCCACTTTGTTTGAAGCCTAAAATGAAGGAAATAAAAAATGCATTTAAGAGGATACAATTCAGCTTTTCCCTACAAAATGCAGAGGCCTGCCTATTCCACAAAAAACATCTCCTGGCTATTAGTGTTAATGGAACTTATGAGTACATGTAAACACAAAGAAGTTTCCTTAGTGTAAAAACATTTAAGAACAGTCCATCTTGTATCCATGACTGTTCTCTCTCCTTGTGGAGGACAGAAGTGTAGAGAGAAAAACAGAATTGACATCCTGCCACTAGGGCAGGAAATAGAAACAGAGATGGATAGAATCATAGGAGATGTGCCAGTACCTCAGGCAGAAGTCCAGGGTCAGGTGTTCGTGTCATTACAAACGTCTAAAGCTGTAGTCTTCAAGGAAGGTGGAAAATGGGGCTGATGAGTTGAAGAGAAATGCTCAAGACTTAGTATAATGTTCTTGTTTACAAGAGACTTATGACTGATTATAAGCACATCATGTAGACAAATAAAAATGACTTTCCTGTTCACTAGATGGGGTTAATGAGATAAAGTAAGCTGTGCTAGCCAGGTTTTAGGATTTGGAGTGGGTGGCTCCCTACCTATGAGCTGAGAGTCAGGTGTGACGTGGCTGTCCACCAGGCTTGGCATCAACATTGACTGCCTTATGATTGACCATCAAAGAACTCCAGCTTGAGATAATTAAAAAAAAAAAAACAACATCGCATGTTTGAAAACTATTTGAAATGATCTGCTAAAGCTAAGCACATGCACATACATGATCCAGCAATTCTACTCCTAGATATATACCAAAGAGGAAAATGTTCTTCTGTTCTCCAAAAGACATATGTGAGAGTATTCATGTCAGCACTATTCACGATAGCCCCAAACTGGAAATAAACCAAATGTCCATCACAATTCAAATGAACAGGAATAATCATTCAATGGGATATTACACAGCAGTGAAAATGAACAAAGCACTGCCATATGAAACAACAATGGATTAATCTTAAAATCATAATGTTGAGTAAAAGAAGCCAGATATAAAAGAGTATACACTGGACAGGCAAAAATAATCTATGGTGTTAAAATTCAAGATAATGGTCTGGGCACGGTGGCTCACACCTGCAATCCCAGCACTTTGGGAGGCCAAGGTGAGTGGATCACCTGAGGTTGGGAGTTTGAGAGCAGCCTGATCAACATGGAGAGACCCTGTCTCTACTAAAAATACAAAATTAGCCAGGTGTGGTGGCACATGTCTGTAATACTCCGGAGGCTGAGGTGGGAGAATCACTTGAACCCAGGAGGTGGAGGGTGCAGTGAGCTGAGATTGCGCCATTGTACTCCAGCTTAGGCAACAAGAGTGAAACTCCATCTCCCCGCCAAAAAAAAAAAAAAAAAAAAAAAAAAAAAAAAAAAAAAATTCGAGATAATGGTTCCTCTTGGTAGACGTGGGAGGAAAGTACCAAAAATGGGGCATTGTGAGAGCTGCTGGGTTGCTGCTCGTGCTCTTGATCTGGATTTTGCTTTGTGAAAATGCATCTAGCTGTACAGTTAGGATTTACGCATTTGTCTGTGTGTGCATTACACCCCAATAAAATATTTACATTCAAAATGCAACATACAGGCAAGTATATGTGAGTGCAGGGTACAGAAGTTTGACAAAATGAATTTTAGGATGGGACTGATAAAAGAAAATTTGTTGAAGAAAGTAAAGTTTTAGTTCAGCATTGAGATTAGGAAGGTGCATGATTTGGCTGAGAAATGTGAGTGGCTTAAAGGAGATAAAAGTGTCTTGTATGTTAGGAATGGGGGAGAATGGGGCAGGCAGAAGGCAGTAAGTGCTTTGTTGAGGCAGACATCCATTGAAGATACATAGAGAGAAGGTATGTTCTCATGTAAGAGATATATAAGAGGACATTTAGATTTTGATATGCAATAGAGGACTGCTGTTTTTTCCTCCACTTTTTTTTTTTTTTTTTTTTTTTTTTTTGGAGACAGGGTCTTGCTCTGTCACTCAGGCTGGAGTGCAGTGTGCTATCATAGCTCACTGTAACCTCAAAGTCATTGGCTAAAGTGATTCTGTTGCCTTAGCCTCAGAGTAGCTGGGACTGCAGGTGTGAACCACCACACCTGGCTGTTTTTATTTTTTGTAGAGACAAGCTTTAACTATGCTGCTCAGGATGGTCTCGAACTCTGGAGCTCACATGATTCCCCTGCCTCGGCCTTCCAAAGTGCTGGGATTACAGGCATGGGCCACGACACCTGGCCTCATTTAGTAATTTTTAATTTAAAAAAATAATTATATATGTAGCATATATTACCTGTATTTATACACAAATTTAAGTATAATAAAATACATATAGATCTAAGTATATCTAGGTGTTTTATGTATATTTGTACATAAATATATGTATAATTATAGCTTATATAAACAGTATCTGTTCTCTCATTATGGAACATTTTTTAAAATAGTAAAGTGTATAAAAAGAAAATGACTTTTAACTCCATTCCTCTTATATAACATTGTGGCAGCCTCCGAGTGTCTATATTGAGAATTGTGGAGATATAATTGAGGATTAATCACATGGAGGGATAATATTAAATAAATATAAGTATTAAATTCATAGGGGTCTGATTTTCAAGCTTTGTATGCTTCCTAACTCCAACTTGCTGCCAGGGAGCTGACATTCTCTGAAGAATGGCATCTGCAGGTGCAGTCCTCTTTTTCTTTTTCCTCTTACCTGACTGAGTTGTAATACCTCTGCTAAAACAAACATACCTAAAGATGTCAAACACAGTTATAATCCCCACCCTTTCAAAATAAGTTTCCATGAGAAAGGTAAAGAATGTTTGTCCTTTCCTATATGTTTTGTCAAATCTAGAATTTAGGATTTTAGAAGTTTGCCATGGTGAGCAAAGGATTTTGGCCACAATTTAGTTGAAATATCAAAGATTGGGTTGAGGTCACAGAACAAGGTAAGACAAGAGACCTCCTAGAAAATAAAAGCTAAAAACTGCACCAATTGTAGCACCCAGTTCATTAATTTTATCTCCTCAAGTATAATTTTCATATTTGTCTCCCATGTGGTTCCATCTGGGAGAGGATGAATTGGGAAAAGACTTGTGAAGTCACTGAGAGTTGGCAACTTACACAAACTTTATGCAAGTCCCTCCTGGACACAGACTAAAGGACATTACTTAACTCTCATAGCTTGGGATACAGCTCAATGTAGCCAACAAAATCTGGACACTAAAGGTCTCTGTCTTGATCCATTTTGCCACAGAAACCAGAAGGCGTAGCGTCAAAGGATCCTGGTAGCTGAGACAAATTTACTTCACCCTCAGCTGTTTCTGCACTCAGCTGATGGGTAGCCAGTGGGTGTCTCCCTCTCTGAAGAACATTAGCTCTAAAGTTCTCGAGGCTGGCTCCTTGGAAAGGACATTAACCTACAGTGGAGATGGGACAATCTTCTGGAACATAATTTGGTTACAACCTATACTTTCCTCAGCAATGAGTATTTTAGAAATACCTTGCTCATCAAGGATAATTGTTTATTAGTTAGATATAAATTCTTTAATGAAAGTGGAATTTGGCACAGGTTGATGAAAACCGAGGAAATAAGTAATCCAAGGGGCATGGTGGTAGTTTGTCCATTAACTGAAAACGAGAGCAAAGGATTGAGGAAATTTAGGGTTGGTTCAAAGGGCATAAATTAGGAACTGCAAAGCCTGCTTAAGGAGCGTTCAGAGACTTAGAGGTAACATTCTGAACTCTATCTCAGGAAATGCAAGGAAAGCACTTGTATATCCTTGTATGCTTAGTTCAAGGGTATTTGATGCACAAGTGACTTGTTGAAAATAATTCCTTCTGCTTTTCACAAATATAAAGTCAAGTTTACTCTAAGGAAACAATTACTGGGAAAGGTAAAACCACTGTGGGAGAAGGGAAAGGACCTCCTATTCTCATATCAACTCATATTAAGAGTAATAGCAGAGTTCTATTGCTCCAGAGGGGCTAATTTGTCCCTTTGTTTCACTGAACACTTGCTGCGATCCCCTGGGTGGTTCAGAAAAGTGTATCTTAAACCACCATCTACTTAAGTCCATTAAAATTGATGTGTCCTTCACACAAACTCATGCTTAGAGCCCTAAATTTACAAATAAAATGTGGATTATTTGCATCATGAAAGAATTCTTTAAGCAAGATAAAACACAAGATTTCTTTAAATAGCAAATTACCGTGGTGTGTTTTACAATGCAATTGCATGTACAACAATTTGATCTACATACAATTTTTCTAGGAGCACATCTTTAAGGTCAAGAGCAGAATGTCTGTATATTCGTGACAGTTACTGATGTGGCTAACTGTCCCAGCACACACTGTATTGGCGTCTGATGAATTATTGGAATAGCAACTTCTTGACCACTGCAAGGTGTTTAAGAAAGATCCCAGTCTCATGGGAAAGCTTTTATTTTAACTGTTGATTCAGTACAGGAAAACCCAGTGGGGAGGGGGAAAAGCAAATTTTTCATTAGCCTCTTATAAAAGATGTATTATCCTGATTAGCTTCTGTACTGACTGGCTAAGCATGATTATTCTGAGATTCTCCCTTGCTGTAATCCTTGCGGACATTCTTCACTTAAAAGTGACAGTTATAAAAATAATGACCCTACTCTGATAATCATTAATATTAGAATCAAATTGACACTGTGTAAGAATACACTTTACAAAGAATAGAGCTATATGAATATCATAAAAAACACTGAATCTGGTGTGCTGTTTGCATAAATATCAGGATTGTTTCTGAAATATGGCACCACAAAGAAGTCTTCAACAGAAAAATGCTTTCAAGAGGATCAAACTCCAATTTAATAATAAAAAAAAGGAAGCATATAGGTTCATTTACGAAAAAACTGATGGAATGTTACAAGATTCACACACCATCACAGAGCTGTCCTGTGATGAGCATGACTGAATTCTACTTCCATCTTCTTGGAGCACCCCATGAGCAAGTGACAAGCCCAGTGGTGCTGCAGGCCTCTCAGTATTGTGAGCACAGCTCATCAGTAGGAAAAATCATTAAGCAGCAGGAAAGAGAAAAAGGATAATAAGTGAAGGGGGGCAACTTGAGAGAGATGGGGGAGAATGGAAGGGGTGGGAATTTACATGAAGAAATGGCGAGTCCAATGATGGGAATAAAACATGAAATGATGTGTGCAAAAGAGACATGGGGAGGGGCTGTAGGGGACTTAGCAAAGAGAATCCAGAAAGAAACTTAATGGGATATAGAGGAAGAATGATACCAGCTATTAGAAAACCCAAACAAAGACCAGTGTGCAAAGACCATGTGTTGGATGTAAAGATGCCACAGGGGTCGAAAACTTTCCATTTAATTTGCAAAACAATGGGCTGGAAAGCCACATCCGGCAGGCAGTTGCCATTTTAATAGTCAATTCACTCTCATAAGCCATTAGGTATCATTCCTGAGCACAATTCAATAGTAACTCCGTACTCAGCTTCCCATTGACTTACAAGAAGAATTGTAAGCCTTCCATAATTCTTAACTTACACACAGGAATGGCAAGATGTAGTTATTGTGTTTATATTTTTTCTAGGACACTATTATTACTGATAAGGAAGGATAATTGGCCAAAAAGAGCTTGTTAGTAGTATCAAAATCTGTTCTCTTTTGTTCTGTTTCGAGACCAGTAATCACATGACTATATTCAGAAACTGAAGAACTTCCTTGACCCTTCATTATGAGACAAATGAAATTGCTGATTTATCAGGCAGAGACAATGTGTACTTTATTTCTTATCTAGGCTATTAGATATGAATGAGCAGGAGAGGAAGATGACTTATGCAATAGAATAATTCTCCTTTTACTCATTTATCTACAATAATCAGTCATTTAAGACTGTTAACTTTTTGTTGGGTTGAAGCCAAATGTCCCTAAAGTTTGGCCGACTACAAAGGTTCATCACTAAAGCCATTATTTGCACGACTCTGTCAAGCATGAAAATACTCTCATCTAGGAAAAAAAATCAGAGTTGATGACTCCGGCAGAGATTGAAGGGTGGGAATTGACTGCAAAGGGCGTGAGGGAACTCTCTGGGGCTATGATAATACTAGAGAGATTCCAATATAAGATATAATACTGTTTTAATAGGAGTTAGGATCACACAGATTATATATTTCTCAGAACTCAGCAGATGAAAGAAACTTAACATATAGACACTTAAGATTTGTATATTTTATTACATGTAAATGTTGCATTAAAATCTGTAAGCAAATGTTCTAGCTAATATACGTACTGAAGTATTTCAGGGGAAGTTATGATGTTTGGGTTTTGAAATGCATACAACAATGACTTGTTGATGGCTAGACAGATTTGTGGCAAAGCAAGCATAGTTATATACTGATGATATAATTCAGATGGTGGATACATGTGTATATTTAAAATTTTTCATAAAAATGTTGGGATAAAAAAATGAAAAAATCGCTCACCTTGAAAATGACTCTGTACTGAAGATAACTCTGTATGCTAACATGAAAGAAATTTGAGCTAAAACCTGGGTTTTGAATGCAAATTAGAGACCCAAGCAGCCTTCCTCTGTCTGTGCAGAGTTGGGTCTTTAACTCTTGAGAAGTCACTTCTGTTATGAGAGAAGCTCCTTTTTAAAAAATGTACCAAGCACTTGGATATACCAATCCATCTTGTACCCATTCCATTCTGTTCTTTTGGGACATTCCTTTGTTCATTCCTTCTGGGAATGGCACTGAGCTGAAGGGGCAACATAAGACATATCATTACTATATTTATAAAAAGTATGTGGGTGTCATAGTTATAGACAACACAGAGTCATAAGGAAAGGAATGGGGCAGTTTCTGCTCTTAATGGGATTATAATGGAGACGGGAGATAGGGTAGCAAATAAGATTGAAAGACCTAATAACCAACTAGCTGATAGAAAATGCTTTCTCATATACACTCGGCTGCTATTATAGTGTTTGTGGAGTCAAGGAGCTTGGAAAGTGAGTTAGTAAGGGGCTACCAATGAGACTCTGGTGTGAGCAAAGGTGCCCACTTCCAGATCAACTTCTGGGCTCCTTCTCTTTCCCAAGTCCTTAGTGCATAACTCCCCTTCTTGGCACTTTTCCTCCAGCTCTACGGATTTATTATTTTTCTTTCCTCCATAATCCTCAGAATTCTTCTCTCACCAACTAGGACACCAAGTTAGATGTACTCTCCCCAGATTCTCTTATTGTCCTGGAAAATCCAGGGTAAATCTCTCTTGGATTCCCTTATTGTCCTGGAAGAAGCAGGTTGCTGCTTTTTGTTTCCCTGCTTCTCCTTTTTCCAGGACAATAAGAAAGAGAATATCTTATCTATTGTCAGAAATGCAAATAAAAATAGGTAATAGACATGAAAAAGCTACAAAAGTTTAAGAAGTCGCACATCTTCTTTAAGCCAAAGTTCCTGAGGCATATTTTCTGTTTTTCTGTCTAGCTGGTTTTTAGGAACCGTGGAGAAGTACCTTCCAGTTTTATTCTTGAAAGAGTTCCTCAAACTCCCTTATGGCTTTTGATGCTTGTCTTCTGACTCTTGATACCTGGTTCCACCGGCACCTTCCTACATGAGCATCCCAGATGAAGATTCAGAGCTTACAATGAGCATCCCATTTAGGCTCAACATTGTTCTTGAATGGGGTATGGAATTTGTATATTGCAGATCCTTGTGGCCAGTGATTCCCTTTATAACAGGCTTCGTATTTTATCCAGGAACTGCCTTCTTACATTTTTTCACTTGGAAAACTCATTTGCACAAAAGACCTGGATGGGATTTGCCTTATTTTTCTACACTGATTTTAATCTTGTTTTGAGGAAAATTTAATTTATGCCTTTTTTCTTAGAGATGAGACTATTTGCTATAATTTAATTTTCTTCTTAACTCTTAAAAGCATGTTACTGCAGCTCAGAATAAAGGGGACATATAAACGGGGCTATTTTCAGGGATCAAATTTTCAGCTTCAAGTTTAATCTGCATGTGAATTTTGATTCTTTTTGTAAAAAAAAAACTTTTTAAAGATAGAGTCTCATTATGTTGTCGAGGCTCATCTTGAACTCCTGGGCTCAAGCAGTCCTCCCACCTTGACCTCCCAACATGATGGGATTACAAGCACGAGCCAGCATGCCCAGCCAAAATTTTGATTCTTAAATACCCACTATTCCAGTGTTATAACTAAGTATTCCATTTTTTCCTAGTCCTTCTATGGATTATTAAATAAGGCCAACAAATAGGATCATTTTTTGGAAGAATGAGAAGACATAGTAGGAGTCAATATGGGTTTTCTAAGACTAATTCTTATTTACAAACATTTTTCTTTTTAAAAGTACAATTATAAAATGAGCATGAAATGTAATAGAATTTTTATACCCTTATAAGAATGATTACATAAGTACAATTTAAGAATCTTTTCAAAAAAATTATACTTTAAGTTCTGGGATACATGTGCAGAACATGCAGGTTTGTTACATAGGTATACGTGTGCCATGGTGGTTTGCTGCACCCATCAACCTGTCATCTACATTAGGTATTTCTCCTAATGCTATCCCTCCCCTAGTTCTCCACTCCACAATAGGCCTCAGTGTGTGATGTTCCCCTCCCTGTGTCCATGTGTTAAGAACAATTTTAAAGGAAATTCTTTGCCATAACACATGTCCTAAATTTTGATTTGGAAAACATAGTCACCATAGAGATAGAAACATGTGTCCAAGATTATAGCAACATGCTCTTAGTTTTCTAATTTGAATTACAACGAAGTTTTTAGTACACATTTCTTATAAAGGTGGTTATGAATGTCTGGTGAATTCATGCCCTTTAACAGAGAATGAAAGTCAAATTTAAAAAATTATATCTGACTACCACTCCCAGTATATTCATACATGCAAAACACACACACATACACAAGACAGAGAGAATTTGCTCATCAAGAAAGAGAAGTTAGATTGGTTATAAATTACCCAATATAATTTGTACCAAATGACATTTAGCTTTGCAGAATGTTCAGTTCCCACATACTGTGACCGTTAGAAAATCACTCAGTAGTTTTAAGAAGTAGATGCTTTCAGATCTGAACCCTGTATAACAAAAGCCAAAAGTAAAAAGAAAATGTATCCAGGGCCAAACAGCAGTAAGTCTAATGACCACAAAGACCATTAGGAAATGAGCAAACAAAATTAATTCTCAGTGGGAGTTTCGGGCTCTCCAAGCACGTATTCAAGTTTCATTAACCTCCTACCACAACCAGGGCCAGAGTCACTATTCATACTGGATCCTCCTTGTATCTTTTGGTAGCCAGAGAGGGGAATTAGCCCTACCCATGAATCTAGATAGAAAGATGGTAATATAATACAATCCGGAATCCATCTGTTTGAGCTTTTGACTTAAAGCAAGTGTCAGGAAAGACCAATTATGCAGAGATTAAATACCAATTAAAAAATTAATATGTGTATGTGGTGCTGGTATCAGTTTCACTTTTATTCTTCCTTTTCATAAAACAATGTATCCATGTCATTTTGGGTGTCTTCCCTTTCCTCTCCCATCCTAAGACTGCAATCTCCTTTTGGTTTATTAAACAAGCTGGAGCTGGTAGTAGTATTTGCCACAGCAACTTGGGAAATAACTGGATATGCCCTAGCTACAAAGGTGTTAGAGGAACTAAAAGAGCAAGCAAGAAAGACAAGGCAGCCCAGAGATAAGCAACTTCAGGAAGCCACAGCCACTCCTAGGGTTAGAGACACAAAGGAAAGAAGAGGCATCAAAGCCTGGAGCAGCGACCGCTCAGAAGAAGCTAGAACCGTGGTGAATCCACCTAGAGAAAGCTGGAGCCACGGAGGGCAGAAGCTGTTGATAGAAAAGCTATCAAAGCATGGTGAGAGGAGGAGAAATATCGTGGCTTCTTACTTCCTTTTGCATTCTGTCTCCTTCCAGTATCTCCCATTGACTGAACCTAGCTAGAAGCCAGTTGGCAAAGGAGCCTTGTTAATAGGATTTTTCAGCGTCGGCACCCTAGCAAATCAGGGGAAGGTAGGAATGTATCTAAGACCATAAACACAAACAGCACAAAAGTGCTGGTGAGTCCCGTTTCTCTTTCCATTGCCCTCACTTAAAGCCCCACTTTACATAAAATTTTCCCATGCATAGATATGTTAGGGGAGACAGGCAGAGTATATGAAATTTCATGGCTAACCTTCTGCATTTCTATGGTATCCAGTTTTCATTCAGAACAGCACAATCAGGATACAGTAGATGTGATGAATTCTAGGAAACCAAATTGCTTTAAAAATATTGGCCGGGCGAGGTGGCTCACGCCTGTAATCCCAGCATTTTGGGAGGCCAAGGCGGGCGGATCACGAGGTCAGGAGATCGAGACCACCCTGGCTGACATGGTGACATGGTGACACCTCATCTCTACTAAAAATACAAAAAAAAAAAAAAAAAAGCAAGCCGGGCATGGTGGCAGGAGCCTGTAGTCCCAGCTACTCCTGAGGCTGAGCCAGGAGAATGGCGTGAACCCAGGAGGCAGAGCTTGCAGTGAGCCGAGATCTCACCACTGCACTCCAGCCTGGGCGACAGAGTGAGACTCCACCTCAGAAAACAAACAAATGAACAAACAAATATATATATAAATAATTACTGGCTGGGGGCAGTGGCTTACACCTGTAATCCCAATACAGTGGGAAAGACCAAAGTGGGAGGATCTCTTGAGCCCAAATTCGAGGTTGCAGTGAGCTATGACCATGCCTCCGCACTCCAGCTTGGGCAACAGAGCAATACCATGTTTCTATTTATGAGATAAATATATATAAAATTGCTATTACATAAGGTTGAGAGCAGGAAAAAAGTTTAAGTAAAACACACACAAAAGGTTAAATATCCTGTTATTAAAATAAAGTTCTATTTATTAACACTTCTATTTGTTTTTCTTCTACAGTAACTTAATAATGAGTAGACATTCAAAATATCAATAAAGGCCATACATTGAATATCTAGACAATAGCATCTGTTTTGGCAAGAAGAAACTCGAAAGTTATCTCGTTACTGAATCTGTGTAAAACGTTTGCATGAAAAATTGAAATAAAAATAACACTTTTCTCTCACCCCTCATAAAACAAATGGGTCAATTTTTTTCTTTTCCATGTCTTTTTTTTTTTTTTTAACCTTTTCCACTTGAATGAGTACTTTTTCATAAATACATCCATTTTGTTTGCTCATATTAATCTAGTTGTGCTTTCAAAATCTGGCTAAAGTACATATCCAAATTTAAATTTATCTAAAAATATTTGTAATTAGAAATATTGCCTGATTAGAAAGGAAAATTATTTGGTTTGACAATACCAAACTTAATAGATATTGCCAGCCATGCACTGTCTTTCAGTTTTCTAATTTGTAATGTGATAAGATGGCACTTTTTGACAGTAACTCATATGATCTATAGCCATAAAGATACAGTCTCTTGGTTATAAGAAAGATTTATGATTGTGGTTATAAAAGATATTTTACTCCTCAGCAACATTATAGGCATGGCTGAAAGCTCAACAAAATCGAAATAAATGTACAGAATGAGCAAGCTTGTCAGGTAATAAAGGAAGTTCTTCAAATCAATGGTAAGGTTACATAAGGAGCTTGGGTTTGATTGTAGGTATAATTTTAATGCTATGTTATAATTTCATGTCAAATATTTCTAGACTTATGTCTGCTTATGTTTAAAAAAGTAATTTTCCTTGAAACACTGAAAAGCAAGAAGGATGGATTAAGTGTTTTTAAAAACACTGATCACAGAATTCTGTGTCTTAGCATTTCTTTTCAGGGACATGGTGACTATATGTAAAGAATGTTTCTAGAAATTTCCTCTATTCAAATTCCTTATTCTGTAAAATGGTCTTTTAAAGCTGAATGTACTGCAGTTGAACATGGAAGCAATGTCACCTTTAGATTCAGGCTTGGAAACTTAAACTTTTTTTTTTGTCAGTTCATTCATTTCCAGAGAATAATTAAGAAACTGAAGGTCAGAGTAATTATTCTGTGGTTATTGTCCAAAACTAAAGGACTCTAATTAAAATGCAATATGGGCTGGGTGCAGTGGCTCATGTCTGTAATCCCAGCACTTTGGGAGGCTAAGGCTGTTGGATCATCTGGGGTCGGGAGTTGGAGACCAGTCTGGCCAACATAGTGAAACCCCATCTCTACTAAAAATACAAAAATTAGCTGGGAGTGGTGGCACGCAGCTGTAATCCCAGCCACTTGGGAGGGTGACGGCTGAGGCAGGAGAACCCCTTGAACCTGGGAGGCAGAGGCTGCAGTGAGCTGAGATCATGCCAGTGCACTTCAGCCTGGGGAACAGAGTGAGACTCTGTTTCAAAAAAAAAAAAAAAAAAAAAAACATGGCAGCATGCAGCAAGTGCAAATAAGGTAATTTCACATTTCGCCTTTTGTAAGTATCACAAAACATTTAGTCAACAGTTGATTTTGTAAATCTTAATCCCATATGCTAGTAACATCAACTGGGGATAACTTGCCTCCAATCTGAATTCTGGCATCCCTAATGTGGTTTCATGTTCTAACATAATGCAAATCAATTTGATCTCATAATTACTTTTTAGCCAATTTTATTCAAATTTGCTAAATCTTTTTTTTTTTAATGCAAAAGAATTAGAAGAGCACAAACAACACTTTAAAATAGCAGTATAAAGACCAAATCTCCATGGTGGTAAAACTTAACATTTGCCATATTTGAAAAATATATAAGCTTTAAACATTTTTATTGAGCAACCCATAAGCTTTAAAATGAAAGTATTATACAGTTCATTATTATTTCAAATGTTACCAGTGAAATAACAATTTTATAGATATTGATTCTACTGGAAGAAATCTGTTTTTCCCTTATAATCACAATCTCCCAATCTTGATTTTTTTTCTCAGTGCACTAAAGCTGGTGATAAAGGGGAGGAAAAGAACCCAAGTTTATAGAAAACTGCTACACAGCAGGCCATTTTAGGCAGTTTGTTTGAGATAACAGTTCAGATGGGATTTGGTGTGGTGCATATTATTATATTCTATTATGTAGCTTGGCATACTCTTTTAAAAGTAAACCTCGTCAAAGCAGGATTCTGTAAAGGAATTGCTTTCCCTGTTTTATTTACTCTGGGGACCTGAATTCAGATACTGATGGGATACCAGGGGTCCTTAAATTTGGGGGGGGGGATCATAGACTCTTTCAAGAAACAGATCACAGCTTTAGAACCTCTCCCCAAAAAAATGTTTAGCCATCCATCTGTACAGAATTTGGTACCCATGGCTACCAAAGCAGGATCTGTAGACCAGACTTCACATTAATATCCCTGGTGTATTAGATAATTTATAGTGGTTCTTTATTTTAGGATTTTAAGGAACATAAAAATATCTCATTGAGAATAAATTTATGAAATAAAATAATATAAAGTTAACTCACAATAATTATTTACAATAAATAAAAATATTGCTTGGTGAGGTTGACATTAATTTCTCATGATTTACTGGTCTGGTCTATGGTGCCATTTTGTTGTAGCAGTTTTTCTGGCAATAGTTAAGTCTGCCTCTACAACTGTGATTATTTGTAGTTCACCCTAAATACAGAATTGAGTTCCATTGATTTTGCTGTAATTTTACCTTAGTATGCCAATCAATTAGGAGATGAAGATAGGTTGGATACAAATTTTGATAAAGATATAAATATAAAAATATAACTTTATCTTATTTTAAAAAGACTTAAATATAAGAAAACAGAACACTTTTACTTTCTATAGGGAAATGAAATTAATGCCATGCAAACACTAAGCAAAAGAAAGCTGGGTTAATCGACAAGAATGTTAAACAATATAGTCTTTAAAGCAAAAATTCTTAGTAGAGATAAAGAGGTGTATTTTATACCATTAAAAGAACTATTCTCTAGACTATAGAAAAGGTAAATCTAATAACATACACTTAAAATATATATAGCAAAAAATCAGCACTAAAAGGAGAAATAGGCATTTTTATAAGCATAGTGTGACATCTTAATAACTTCATTCAGTAAATAATAGAATAAACATCAAAAAATTTAATACAGAGGATTAAAAAAGCATAACTAATAATACTATTCATGTGTTAAAAAGAAGGCTAAAAAATCAATGATCTAAGTACATTTCAGCAGGTTGGGAATGCAAACTTAGTAAATGAAGCCTCCCACACACATATAAAAAGAAAGATAATTAAGATAATTAATTTTCTTAAGAAGTCTTAAGATAATTAAGAGAAAAATAGAAATTAATGAAACAGAAAAATATACAGTGGAGGGAATAAACAAAGAGATAGTTTATTGAAAATACAAATAAAATTGATAAAAATGTATTCTACTTCTATCACCAAATAAGCTCCTACCAGACATGACTCTTCCCCAGATAATAAGTATAAACTTTGGACAAAATACAGAAGCAACAACCTAAAGTTGGAGAATGAACAAAAACAAGCAGATTTTGGAGGGAAGTTGACATTGGGAAAAGAAATGATGCAGTGTGAGTTGCCTGGTTTTACGGCTTTTAACCTGAGAATAGGCTAAATCAGGACTCCATGGGTGTATGAGTCTTCTCAGGCTGCCATAACATAATATCATAGATCAGGTGGCTTATACAACAGAAATTAATTTCCTCACAGTTCTAGAGACTGGAAGTCCAGTGTCAAAGTGTCAGAAGGGTTGGCATCTGGTGAGACATTCTCCTTAAACTGGAGATGGCTGTTATCTCACTATGTGCTCCTATGACCTCTTCTTTGTGCATGTGTGAGGGAAGAGCAAGCTCTGTGGTATTTCTTCTTAAAAGGGCACTAATCCTATCAGATAAGGGCCTTGCCCTTATGATCTCTTTTAATCTTAATTACTTCTTTAGAGGTCCCATTTCCAAATAAAGTCACATAAGGAGGTTAGGTCTTCAACATAAAAATTTTGTGGGGGGACACAAACATTTAGACCATAACAATGGGCTAGCTATAATTCTGATAGAAAACTTACAGCCCTTTGCCTGAAGAATCAGAGAATAGAGTTAAGGACAACCAGACTTACTAGAAATTAAATGGGAAATCCCAGAAAGGAGAATGCCTGAATGGGGAAGTCTCAAATTCTATATATAATCTTGACCCAAATTTCTAGCTAACTACTGGGTCATGCATTGCATGGGTCAGACTACAGCTAATGATAAAAGAGTTAAACTAAGCTTTGAACTGCCACTCAAGAGATAGAGTTTGCAATTTCAGTTCAACTAAGCTAAAGGTCTGCTAAAGCAAAAACATTAATATTCTTCTGAGGAGCATAGCAGATTCCAGGGTTTTACAGTATAACAATCACAATGTCCAGGATATAATTCAAATTTCTTCAACACATAAAGACAGGAGAATATGATCCATTCTCAACAGAAAATAAAATCAATAGTGACTAAACCTGAGATAACTCAGATGTCGAAATTAGCAACATCTAATTTTAAAGTAGCCATGATATCTATGCTCAAAGATGAAAAGGAAACATATTCACAATGACTAAACAGACAAGGCATTTTAGTAGAGAAATAGAAACTAAATAATTTAATGGAATTCTAGAACTAAAAAAATTTTTAATTTAAAAAACAGATATACTTAGTAGAAGGGAAATGACAGGTGAAAGTATAAATGAACTTAAGAGAGATCAATAGCAATAATTCAGTAGAAATAACTAGAAAAAAATTAAATATAAACAGAACTTCAGAGATCTGTGAGACAATATCAAAAGGTTAAGATATATATCATTGGAGTTCTAAAAGAAGATAGAGATTGAGGTAAAGAAAAAAATGATTTTTGGTAGGGGAGAATGAGAGAGAGAGAGAGCCACTATGAGCAAGAAAGTAGTTTATTAATATAGATTCTATAGCTCTTAGAAAAAGAATGAGCTCGTATTGTAAGACACTCATGACAATAATTTTGAAAAAAGGTAAATTCCTAAAAATAACTTACCAAAACTAACTCAAGAAGAAATAACAAATGTGTATAATATTACATAAAATTCTAACTACTAAAGAAATTAAATGCATAAATAAATATGTAAATAAAAATCTTTAGAAAGCTTCAGGCTAAAATGGCTTCTCTTAACATTGTCACAAACATTCAAGTTAGTTGTAATAGTAACACCTTACAAGAATATTACAACAAAAAAATGCAATTTCTGGCCAAACTTACTCATGAACATAAATCTAAAAATCCCAAAGAAAATGTAGAAAATTACATAGAGTGATTTATAAAAGGGATAAAGATATAAAATGGCAAAGATAAATTTATTTAAGAAATGCAAGATTGGTTCAACATTAAAAAATTGATTTAATTCTTCACTTTAATAGAATACTAGAGAAAACCGTATGATTATTTCAATAGATAAATGAGAAGCATTTCTTAAACTCAACATCTGTATAGCCAAGACAATCCTAAGCAAAAAGAACAAAGCTGGAGGCATCACGCTACCTGACTTCAAACTATACAAGAGTACAGTAACCAAAATAGCATGGTACTTGTACCAAAACAGATATATAGACCAATGGAGCAGAACAGAGGCCTCAGAAATAACACCACACATCTACAACCATCTGAGCTTTGACAAAACTTCCCCAGAAATGGGGAAAGGATCAGTGCTGGTCTTCTGCAGCAGTGGGGAAAGGATTCCCTACTTAATAAATGGTGCTGGGAAAACTGGCTAGCCATATGCAGAAAACTGAAACTGGACCCCTTCCTTACATCTCATACAAAAATTAACTCAAGATGGCTTAAAGATTTAAATGTAAAACCTAAAACTATAAAAACCTAGAAGAAAACCTAGGCAATACCATTCAGGACATAGGCATGGGCAAAGACTTCATGACTAAAACACCAAAAGCAATTGCAAAAAAGCCAAAATTGACAAATTAGGATCTAATTAAACTAAAGAACTTCTGTGCAGCAAAATAAACTATCATCAGAGTGAACAGGCAACCTACAGAATGGGAGAAAATTTTTGCAATCTATCTGTCTGACAAAGATCTAATATTCGGAATCTACAAGGAACTTAAATTTACAAGAAGGAAACAACCCCATCAACAAGTGGGCAAAGGATATGAACAGATACTTTTCAAAAGAAGGCATTTATGCAGTCAACAAACATGAAAAAAAGCTCATCACTGCTCATTAGAGAAATGCAAATCAAAACCACAATGAGATACCATCTTATGCCAGTTAGAATGGCAACCATTAAAAAGTCAGGAAACAACAGATACTGGTGAGGATGTGGAGAAATAGGAATGCTTTTACACTGCTGGTGGGAGTGTAAATTAGTTCAACCATTGTGGAAGAGAATGTGGCGATTTCTCAAGGATCTAGAACCAGCAATATCATTTGACCCAGCAATCCTACTACTGGGTATATACCCAAAGGATTATAAATCATTTTACTATAAAGACAAATGCACAGGTATGTTTATTGCAGCACTATTTACAATAGCAAAGACTTGGAACCAACCCAAATATCCATCAATGATAGACTGGATAAAGAAAATGTGGCACATATATATCATGGAATACTATGCAGTCAAAAAAAAGAATAAGTTCATGTCCTTTGAAGGAACATGGATGAAGCTGGAAACCATCATTCTCAGCAAATTAACACAGGAATAGAAAACCAAACACCCCATGTTCTCACTCAGAAGTGGAAGTTGAACAATGAGAACACATAGACACAGGGAGGGGAACATCACACACCGGGGCCTGTCAGGAAGTGGGTAGGGAGGGGAGGGATAGCATTAGGACAAATACCTAATGCATGTGGGGCTTAAAACCTAGATGATGGGTTGAGAGGTGCAGCAAACCACCATGGCACATGTATACCTGTGCAATATACCTGCACATGTGTCCCTGAACTGAAAAAAAATCTTAGCAAACTAGGAATAAAAGGTATTTTCTTAGCCTAATAAAAGTTATCTATAAAAATGTACAGAAAATACAACAGTTAATGCTAACATATTATGTCTGCTCTCGTTTAACTACTCCTCCCCCCAGAAATTGGATTAAGAAAATTATGCCTACCATCACCACTCAATTCAATATTTTGCTGGAGGTAGAATGAGACAATAAAATAAAACGTACAAGGTTTGGAAATGAAGAAATAAAACTATGATTATTCACAGATAATATGGTTGTATATGAAGAAAATGCAAATAATTCTGATTAACCACTAGAATTAAAAAGTGATTTTATCAAGGTTACCATGTAATTAAATATATATGCAATGAACATAAGATAAAACAAGTAAATAAAATTGTCTTTCACAATAGAATACAAACAATAAATATCTATAAATACATCTTATAAAATGTGTAACACCTCTACACAAAAAATTCAAAATATTTTTGAAAAAAATTTTTAAAAGGCTTAAAAAAGTGGAGGTGTGTCCTCAATCCCCAGATTGGAAATTTTAATATTGTCATGATATTAACTATTTTTAAACTGATGTGTAGACTTGTGTCAGTTCTCTAGAGGGACAGAACTAATGGAAGTGCAGAACCAACAGAGGGACAGGACTAATACATATATTATATATATAGTGTGTGTATATATATGTACACACAATATATATGTACATGATATATATTATAATAAAGACCTAAATGTAAAAAATGTAAAATATATATAATATATATTTGTGTATATATTATATGTGTATATTGTATATATTTTGTGTATATGTATATATACACACTATATATATATAATATACATATATATGAAAGGGAGTTTATTAAGTATTAACTCACACGGTCACAAGGCCCTACAATAGGCCATCTGCAAGCTGAGGAGCAAGGAGAGCCAGTCCAAGTTCCAAAACTGAAGAACATGGAGTCTGATGTTCGAGGGCAGGAAGCATCCAGCACTGGAGAAAGATGTAGGCTGGGAGGTTAGGCCAGTCTCTTTTTTCTCATGTTTCTGCCTGCTTATATTCTAGCCTCTATGGCAACTGATTAGATTGTGCCCACTCAAATTAAGGTTGGGTCTACCTTTCCCAGCCCACTGACTCAAATGTTAATCTCCTCTGGCAACACCCTCACAGACACACCAAAGATCAATACTTAGTATCCTTCAATCCAATCAAGTTGACACTCAGTATTAACCGTCACAAGACTTAAAGCAATTCTGATAACCCAACAAATCTACACGTTTGGACATTTATGACAGAGGAGGCATTGCCTGGCACTATGTAAAACAATCTCTTCAATCCATGGTGTTAGGCCAATTATATATCCATATCCAATTGGGAAACATGTCTCTTGATCATCCACAAATATCACCTACAAATACCAGTTTCAGGTGGATTACTTGTTTAAATACGAAAGTGAAATTTAACAAGTGAAAAGGCAATCTAACCTACATTACGGGAGAAGGTATCTGCAATACATATAGCTAACAAAGTATATATATATATACATATATATATATGTATATATATAAAATATATAATGAATCCCTACACATCAGTAAGAAAAAGAAAATGCAAATAAGAAATACTGGCAAGGAACTTATCAGGGACTACATAAAAGATAATATTGAAATTTTAAGAAAACATGAAACGATGCTTAACTTCATCAGTCTTCAGGGAAAATAAATGGATGGAATGTTATTACAGACCTACCAGAATGGTCAAACTTAAACAACCTGATTGTACAATGATGTTAAGCAACAGGAATTCATATGTTGACAGTATGCTGATAGAACTGTGAGTTGGTACTACTCGTGTTGGAAAACTGGCTTTGTCTACCAAAGCTGAACGTATGCATACCCTACCACTCAGCAGTTCCCCTCCTCCACTCCTAGGTATATGTCCAATATGTGAAAGAATGCTCTTAAAGCATTGTTCATAATACCCTAACACTGGTAATCGCCCAAATATCCTTGAACATATAAATGCATACGTAAATTGTAGAATACTCATTCAATGAAATTTAACATAAAAATTTTAAAAAGATTGCAGGGAGTAATCTCCTTAATAAAATGTGGACTAAAATAGTTCATATATATATCCACACATACACACGTATTTTTTTATATATGTATGTATATATAATGCATGATGCTACATATATAAAACTCAAAAACAAAACTAATCTGTTGTGATAGAAGTCAGGCTACTGTTTACCTCTGTCGATGAAGGTGAGGATAATGACTGGAAAGTGACCTGGTAGAGCTTCTTAAATACCAGTAGCGTTCTATTTCTAGATCTAATTGGTGGTTGCATGGTTGTGCTCATTTTATCCATCAAGCTATTCACTTGTGATTTATGAGTTTTCTGTATGTATGATTTGTTTTAAAAGTGCCATTCTACTAAATGACATTAAATAGAATGAGTTATATATACATGTATATATGTGTGTATATACAAACATGTATGTATATATGTGTGTATACACAAACATGTATGTGTATCTACATGTGTGTATATATGCATTTGTGTATATATATACATACACACACACTTAATGTAATTTTTTAAGTATCCTAGTTTCTGGCACTTGGAATAATAATCCTTTAAATACATTCAAACCAACAGAATTTGGAAAAGATCTCCAGACACCTGGGTCCATTGCTTTTATTAATTTTGTTGCAGAAACAACTACTTTGCAATCTGCACTATTTATGTTAATTTCTTTATTTTGGTCTCAGTTCTGAAAGGCCCAAGAGATCACTCAATGGGAGGCATAACTCCATTCCCTCAATTATAGGAATCATAACTCAGTGGCATGCTCTCAAATGGCAGGTTCAGAAATTCCTTTGTGGGAGGATGTAACTTATTAAGCATCCCATCATGCCTCATGCTGAATGGACCTGGAGGTGGCAGGATTCCTGTTACCACCAACTCAGTTCCTAGACTCCTTTCAATAGAGGGCCCAGCATCACCTAGCGCTTTGTATATCCATACAATGGAATACTGCTCAGCAATAAAGAGGAATGAATATGGGTACCTGAAACCACAAGGGTGAATCTCTAAATGATTGTGCTCAGTGAAAGGGCCAGACCCGCCAGACCACATACTGTAGAATCCCACTTACGTAAAACTCTATTAATAGAAAATGCAATTTAATATGTAGTGATGAAAAGCATATTAGTATTTGCTGGGGATTAGGGGGAGATACTCAACAAGCAAGTGCAGATTTTTGGTGGCAATGAAAATGTGCATTATCTTGATTGTGATGATGGTTCACACTGTATACATATGTCAAAAGTATCCAATTGTACATCTTACATACATTGTTGTATGTCAATTACACCTCAACAATGCTGTTTAAAAATAATAATGTGAAAAAAAAAGGCTATTTAAATGATCTAACAGAGGATTTCTGCATTTCATTTGCTGTGTTTAGAGCTTCAATTTACTAATACAATATTAACAAAGCATTAATACACTGTGTTTTCATTTATAAGGGAAAATACAAAGAAAGTAGAATTAAATAAGATAAATGAAATCCCAAATATCCCATCCCCAAAGGTTCCTGGAAGCCACTTTCATGCTACAGCATCATAGAGATCTGAACTTCATCCATAAATTGTAGCTGGGCAAAGCTGCAGCCTTGACAATGTGTGCGACATATTTCAAAGCAATTTTACAGCTCCCTTAAACTTTATTATTTCTGATTTTTTCTCCCTGGGTAAACCTTGAGTTTATCAGTTTAGGTAAATGAGAACATATTCCCTCATACAAGGCAAACTGCATGGAATATTTTAACATTTGAAAAGGTTTTGATTCTAGGTCTAATACATTTGTGATACAAAAATCATTAAAATTGCCTACAAAATAGGAATGCAGACTTGTCTCAATTAATTTTGTTCAATTAAGGAATAACACAAATTTTACATGTACAGTTATTCCCATCCACTCTCTCTCCTCATCCTTCCCACTGCCCGCCACTTTTCCAGGCTGAGATTTGGTCTGGAAAGATATCTATAAATCTATCAGCCACAAGGGAAATATGTCACCTTTTCATAGGATTTGCTACAGCGGATCTATGAAAGCCTATTTAAGTAACTGCTCTCTGGGAGGTAAATTAATCAGAAGAAAAAGGGAAGAACTAGTTATAACGTCCTCACTTTTAATCCTTTCCCAGATCCAACTGTGCGTCTCCCATAAAAAGCTCCCTTTTTAAAAACCATTTTAGAATGTTTATGCCCCTGTAGCCATCTGCTCTAACTTTCTTTGTATCATTTTAGTTTATGAGCCTCCAAAACACATATTGCCTGTTTTCTGAATGGGCTTGCTGATACTCTTTGCTGTCAATTTCATCTAACTCCCAAGTCCTCTGTATTTGTGATTCACAAGGGCAATCGATGTGCCCATCATTTCGAACTGCATCAGCAGTTCAATCCTTAGGCTTAACCTTCTGTTGAGTGTCTTTATTACTCAGCTCCTCAAGAATACGGCTGAGGAGTGGGTATGCCGGTTCATCTGTAGCCTGTTACACTAATGAGTTTCCAGGCAGTATTTTATCAAACAATGTGTCAGAGTCTTTCTGTTATTGCTCCTTGTTTTGATGGGTTAGTGTTAGTTATTAAAGAAGAACACACATTTTTTTTCTTTTCCTTGACAGGCAAGTTGAGGGCTCTCAGTAATAGGTGCCAGAACAGGAACATCTGGTATACATTTAATGATGCATTGTTGCATTGTTAACATAAAGCTGTTGCGTGCCTTGATAAACACATAATGGGCCTCAAGAAATTAAGAGAAAATTAAAATGTAAATGTTTATCCAAATTATACTTCCCCTTTATTTCCATTCAGTTGTCTACACCTGCACCTTATATATAAATAAAAGGTTAGTGCAAAAATTCTCTTCTAACCCTCTTCGGGTCATGTTGTCAGGAACCAAAGGAAAGTTTTATCTCTTCTACATGGGAGATACAGGTGAGGACTAAAGGTGCCATGGTGGTCTTGGTAAGTTACTTGAAGGCTATATGTGTTTCTGAAAATAAGATAGATCATTTAAAAAGTGACTCCCCTTGGAGGCAGATTTGCTCCCCTCGGGGCCAAGATTCATATGGGGTTAAAAGTACTGTAAATATGTTGAAAATATTTTTATCACATCACTAGTTTTCAGCTCCAAATTTTGGTCATGGTTAAATGTTTAAAATGCATTAGCCTCTTTTTGGCTACATTGCTGGATAAGTGCACTAAATAGCCTTTCCTATAGTGAAAACGTACAGAAGCAAGGAGAGAAAGTACCTTTCTACATCCTTAGTAATGACTGGGGTTATTTGAGATAAATAACTCTTTTTTTAAAAAAAATCAGGCCTAGATATTGTACAAAAGGTGGGTGCCTCTTTCCCTCTTTGAGGAAGGATATGATGTAATGCAACAGAATGGTCAAGGAGATGTAAAAGGGAAGTGGGGAGGAGGAAGGGAAGGCAGAAGGGATGAAGGGAGAGGAGGAGTAAGGGAGTGGTAATAGAGGGAGAAAAGGAAAAGCAGGGACAAAATAATTTTTTTTTAAAAAAAACCTTAATTCATAGAAGTTTTTACAAAATGAAACACTCATAGTTCTGTTAACAAAACTCATAACAAGGTTTGAGCAGATTTTGGATTAAAAAACTATGTCCCCAGGAAATAGTTAGAACTTGACATATGGACTGACCTTTGACTCACAGCTATTTAATTTGATATAAACTGCCTAATATGGTTATTTCCATATTTCCAGGGTTTCATTTTACATGTTTAAAAATACTCAATTCTGCAGAAATAGCTTGATAGGGTTAGGGGGAGGATTCCACTGTTCAGTCCCTGCTTAAAGTTAGTTTTTGTCTAAGAATTCAATTTTAAAGAAACTCCGTAGTTAGAGGTAGTGAGTGGCTGCCCATTTGTGAAGCTAGGCCATACAATGAGCAGTGCAAATCAAATGGGAACTCCTCAAAAAGATTCGTTTTTTAAAAACAATCAGACCATCTGAGTTAAAACAATGAAAATGGTTTACAGACGTAGATACAACTGGAGTCACTTGCAGGACTATGGAAAGCTTTTATCAAGAAATTAGAGCAAAATGATTTTTCTAGTTTGAGCTTAGAGAATCTGCACAGCCAACATTAGTGGCTAAGATAGCTTACAGAGTTTCTTCGATCTGCTTCCATCAATCCTAAAAGATACTCAGGCATCTTCTGGCCACTCACTATATTAAAAGCAAAAATTGGATATTCAAGCCATTTACACCAAGGCATTACAACAAGGACCATTTCATGTTCTTGGTCTTTCTCCCCCATTATTTAGTTGAAAAAGTAACTCTTTCATTTGCATTTGAACTTCCCTTTGGAAAAGATAATACAGACTTTCTCCTTTAAAGGTTTCTGAAAATGGGATTGCTGACAACTTACTTCCCCTGGTTGCAATTTTAAGAGAGGCCCAGCATTTTAGGGACTTCCTTGAAAGGAACTCAAGATAGCTGCCCAGAGGGGGCAAAATGGAAGAGGGACTAAATTTGGAAACTGAGTGTGAAACCAATTTTCAGAGAGTTTAAAGATCCCTCAACAGTGCTCCTATGAGAACCTAACCCTTAATTACCTTATTTCAGGTAGCAAGTAGAAATATTCCTGTGGGTAAGAAGACTTCTCATGCATTCCTAAAATGAAAGGAAGCAAAGATGGCCAAAGCACTGACAATTCTTGGAGAGAAATGTGTTATGTTCTGTGCTCTTTTGAAAAATATTTTATTTTATAGCACAGACACCATTAAAATTCAAGAGATGGAAAAGCTAGAGGTGACATTAGTAAAAACAGTGAATATGCTACTATTAAGAGCTGCTTCTTTGAAATAGCATTTGATTTATATCCTTCAGAAATCCTGATGGGAAAAAGAGAGAAGAGAAAGATTATACCTATATCTATATAAAAATTAGACTTTCAAACTTCAGGGAGGGAGAGCAGAGAACAACATGTCTTTCCTAACTTTAAAGAAACTCTCATGTCTCTAAAATAACATGATATGACTAGGTTTCCTACAGAGGAATCATCTCTTTATTTCTTTTATTATTATTATTATTATTATTATTATACTTTAAGTTCGAGGGTACATGTGCACAACATGCAGGTTTGTTACATATGTATACACGTGCCATGTTGGTGTGCTGCACCCATTAACTCATCATTTACATTAGGTATATCTCCTAATGCTATCCCTCCACCCCCCGCTCCCCATAATAGGACTCAGTGTGTGATGTTCCCTTTCCTGTGTCCAAGTGATCTCATTTTTCAATTCCCACCTATGAGTGAGAACATGCGGTATTTGGTTTTCTGTTCTTGCGATAGTTTGCTGAGAATGATGGTTTCCAGCTGCATCCATGTCCCTACAAAGGACTCAAACTCATCCTTTTTTATGGCTGCATAGTATTCCATGGTGTATATGTGCCACATTTTCTTAATCCAGTCTGTCACTGATGGACAATTAGGTTGATTCCAAGTCTTTGCTATTGTGAATAGTGCTGCAATAAACATACATGTGCATGTGTCTTTATAGCAGCATGACTTATAATTCTTTGGGTATATCCCCAGTAGTGGGATTACTGGGTCATATGGTATTTCTAGTTCTAGATCCTTGAGGAATCACCATACTGTTTTCCACAATGGTTGACTTAGTTTACAGTCCCACCAACAGTGTAAAAGTGTTCCCATTTCTCCACATCCTCTCCAGTACCTGTTGTTTCCTGATTTTTTAATGATTGCCATTCTAACTGGTGTGAGATGGTATCTCATTGTGGTTTTGATTTGCATTTCTCTGATGGCGAGTGATGATCAGCATTTTTTCATGTGTCTGTTGGCTGTATGAATGTCTTCTTTTGAGAAGTGTCTGTTCATCTCCTTTGCCCAATTTTGATGGGGTTGTTTGTTTTTTCTTGTAAATTTGATTGAGTTCTTTACAAGTTCTTGATATTAGCCCTTTGTCAGATGAGTAGACTGCAAAAATTTTCTCCCATTCTGTAGGTTGCCTGTTCACTCTGATGGTAGTTTCTTTTGCTGTGCAGAAGCTCTTTAGTTTAATTAGATCCCATTTGTCAATTTTGGCTTTTGTTTCTGTTGCTTTTGGTGTTTTAGACATGAAGTCCTTGCCCATGCCTATGTCCTGAATGATATTACCTAGGTTTTCTTCTAGAGTTTTTGTGGTTTTAGGTCTAATATTTAAGTCTCTAATCCATCTTGAATTAATTTTCGTATAAGGAGTAAGGAAAGGATCCAGTTTCAGCTTTCTACTTATGGCTAGCCAATTTTCCCAGCACCATTTGTTAAACAGGGAATCCTTTCCCCATTTCTTGTTTTTGTCAGGTTTGTCAAAGATCAGATGGCTGTAGATGTGTTGTATTATTTCTGAGGACTCTGTTCTGTTCCATTGGTCTATATCTCTTTTTTGGTACCAGTACCATGCTGTTTTGGTTACTGTAGCCTTGTAGTATAGTTTGAAGTCAGGTAGTGTGATGCCTCCAGCTTTGTTCTTTTGGCTTAGGATTGTCTTGGAAATGTGGGCTCTTTTTTGGTTCCATATGAACTTTAAAGCAGTTTTTTCCAATTCTGTGAAGAAAGTTATTGGTAGCTTAATGGGGATGGCACTGAATCTATAAATTACCTTGGGCAGTATGGCCATTTTCACAATATTGATCCTTCCTATCCATGAGAATGAAATATTCTTCCATTTGTTTGTGTCCTCTTTTATTTCACTGAGCAGTGGTTTGTAGTTCTCCTTAAAGAGGTCCTTTACATCCCTTGTAAGTTGGATTCCTAGGTATTTTATTCTCTTTGAAACTATTGTGAATGGAAGTTCATTCATGATTTTGCTCTCTGTTTGTCTGTTACTGGTGTATAAGAATGCTTGTGATTTTTGCACATTAATTTTGTATCCTGAGAATTTGCTGAAGTTGCTTATCAGCTTAAGGAGATCTTGGGCTGAGACAATGGGGTTTTCTAAATATACAATCATGTCATCTGCAAACAGAGACAATTTGACTTCTTCTTTTCCTAACTGAATACTCTTAATTTCTTTCTCTTGCCTGATTGCCCTAGCCAGAACTTCCAACACTATGTTGAATAGGAGTGGTGAGAGAGGGCATCCTTGTCTTGTGCCAGTTTTCAAAGGGCATGCTTCCAGTTTTTGTCCATTCAATATGATATTGGCTGTGGGTTTGTCATAAATAGCTCTTATTATTTTGAGGTACGTTCCATCAATACCGAATTTATTGAGCGTTTTTAGCATGAAGGGCTGTTGAATTTTGTCAAAGGCCTTTTCTGCATCTATGGAGATAATCATGTGGTTCTTGTCTTTGGTTCTGTTTATATGCTGGATTACGTTTATTGATTTGCATATGTTGAACCAGCCTTGCATCCCAGGGATGAAGCCCACTTGATCATGGTGGATAAGCTTTTTGATGTGCTGCTGGATTTGGTTTGCCAGTATTTTATTGAGGATTTCTGTATCGATGTTCATCAGGGATATTGGTCTAAAATTCTCTTTTTTTTGTTGTGTCTCTGTCAGGCTTTGGTATCAGGATGATGTAAAATGAGTTAAGGAGGATTCCCTCTTTTTCTACTGATTGGAATAGTTTCAGAAGGAATGGTACCAACTCCTCCTTGTACCTCTGGTAGAATTCAGCTGTGAATCCGTCTGATCCTGGACTTTTTTTGGTTGGTAGGCTATTAATTATTGCCTCAATTTCAGAGCCTGCTATTGGTCTATTCAGGGATTCAACTTCTTCTTGGTTTAGTCTTGGGATCGTGTAAGTGTCCAGGAAATTATCCATTTCTTCTAGATTTTCTAGTTGATTTGCGTAGAGGTGTTTATAGTATTCTCTGATGGTAGTTTGTATTTCTGTGGGGTCGGTGGTGATATCCCCTTTATCATTTTTTATTGCGTCTATTTGATTCTTCTCTCTTTTCTTCTTTATTAGTCTTGCTAGCAGCCTATCAATTTTGTTGATCTTTTCAAAAAACCAGTTCCTGGAGTCATTGAGTTTTTGGAGGGTTTTCTGTGTCTCTATCTCCTTTAGTTCTGCTCTGATCTTAGTTATTTCTTGCCTTCTGCTAGCTTTTGAATTTATTTCCTCTTGCTTCTCTAGTTCTTTTAATTGTGATGTTAGAGTGTCAATTTTAGATCTTTCCTGCTTTCTTTTGTGAGCATTTAGTGCTATAAATTTCCCTCTACACACTGCTTTAAATGTGTCCCAGAGATTCTGGTATGCTGTATCTTTGTTCTCATTGGTTTCAAAGAACATCTTTATTTCTGCCTTCATTTCCTTATGTACCCAGTAGTCATTCAGGAGCAGTTTGTACAGTTTCCATGTAGTTGAGCGGTTTTGATTGAGTTTCTTAGTCCTGAGTTTTAGTTTGATTGCACTGTGGTCTGAGAGACAGTTTGTTATAATTTCTGTTTTTGTACATTTGCTGAGGAGTGCTTTACTTCCAACTATGTGGTCAATTTTGGGATAAGTGTGATGTGGAGCTGAGAAGAATGTATATTCTGTTGATTTGGGGTGAGAGTTCTGTAGATGTCTATTAGGTCCGCTTGGTGCAGAGATGAGTTCAATTCCTGGATATCCTTTTTAACTTTCTGTCTCACTGGTCTGTCTAATATTGACAGTGGGGTGTTAAAGTCTCCCATTATTATTGTATGGGAGTCTAAGTCTCTTTGTAAGTCTCTAAGGACTTGCTTTATGAATCTGGGTGCTCCTGTATTGGGTGCATATATATTTAGGATAGTTAGCTCTTCCTGATGAATCGATCCCTTTTCCATTATGTAATGGCCTTCTTTGTCTCTTTTGATCTTTGATGGTTTAAAGTCTGTTTTATCAGAGACTAGGATTGCAACCCCTGCCTTTTTTTATTCTCCGTTTGCTTGGTAGATCTTCCTCCATCCCTTTATTTTGGGTGTATGTGTGTCTCTGCATGTGAGATGGGTCTCCTGAATACAGCAAACTGATGGGTCTTGACTCTTTATCAATTTGCCAGTCTGTGTCTTTTAATTGGACCATTTATTCCATTTACATTTACGGTTAATATTGTTATGTGTGAACTTGATCCTGTCATTATGATACTAGCTGGTTATTTTGCTCGTTAGTTGATGCAGCTTCTTCCTAGCATCACTGGACTTTACATTTTGACATGTTTTTGCAATGGCTGGTACCTGTTGTTCCTTTCCATGTTTAGTGCTTCCTTCAGGATCTCTTGTAGGGCAGGCCAGGTGATGACAGAATCTCTAAGCATTTGTTTCTCTGTAAAGGATTTTATTTCTCCTTCACTTATGAAACTTAGTTTGGCTGAATATGAAATTCTGGGTTTAAAATTCTTTTCTTTAAGAATGTTGAATATTGGCCCCCACTCTCTTCTGGCTTGTAGGATTTCTGCAGAGAGATCTGCTGTTAGTCTGATGGGCTTCCCTTTGTGGGTAACCCGACCTTTCTCTCTGGCTGCCCTTAACAGTTTTTCCTTCATTTCAACTTTGGTGAATCTGATAATTATGTGTCTTGGAGTTGCTCTTCTCAAGGAGTATCTTTGTGGCGTTCTCTGTATTTCCTGAATTTGAATGTTAGCCTGCCCTACTAGGTTGGGGAAGTTCTCCTGGATGATATCCTGAAGAGTGTTTTCCAACTTGGTTCCATTTTCCCATCACTTTCAGGCACACCAATTAAACATAGATTTGGTCTTTTCACATAATCCCAAATTTCTTGGAGGCTTTGTTCATTTCTTTTTACTCTTTTTTCTCTACCCTTCTCACTTCACTTCATTCATTTGATCTTCAATCGCTGATACTCTTTCTTCCAGTAGATCGAGTCAGTTACTGAAGCTTGTGCATTTGTCATGTAGTTCTCATGTTATGGTTTTCATTTCTATCAGTTCTCTTAAGGTCTTCTCTGCATTGATTATTCTAGTTATCCATTCATCCATTATTTTTTTCAAGGTTTTTAGTTTCTTTGCGCTGTTTATGTAGTTTATCCTTTAGCTCTGAGAACTTTGATTGACTGAAGCCTCCTTCTCTCAACTCGTCAAAGTCATTCTCCATCCAGCTTCGTTCCGTTGCTGGCAATGAGCTGCGTTCCTTTGGAGGGGGAGATGCGCTCGGATTGTTTGAATTTCCAGCTTTTCTGCACTGCTTTTTCCCCATCTTTGTGGTTTTATCTGCCTTTGGTCTTTGATGATGATGATGTACTGATGGGGTTTTGGTGTGGGTGTCCTTTCTGTTTGTTATTTTTCCTTCTAACATTCAGGACCCTCAGCTGTAGGTCTGTTGGAGTTTGCTTGAGGTCCACTCCAGACCCTGTGGGTCTGGATATCAGCAGCAAAGGCTGCAGAAGATAGAATATTGCTGAACAGCAAGTGTTGCTGTCTGATTCTTGCTGTGGAAGCTTTGTCTCGGGGGTGTACCCTGCCGTGTGAGGTGTGAGGTGTTGGTCTGCACCTAGTAGGGGAAATCTCCCAGTTAGGCTACTCAGGGGTCAGGGACCCACTTAAGGAGGCAGTCCATCCATTCTCAGATCTCAACCTCCGTGCTGGGAGATCCACTGTTCTCTTCAAAGGAGTCAGACAGGGGTATTTACGTCTGCCGAGGTTTCTGCTGCTCTTTGTTTAGCTATGCGCTGTCCCCAGAGGAGGAGTCTACAGAGGCAGGCTGGCCTCCTTGAGCTGTGTTGGGCTTCACCCAATTCGAGCTTCCTAGTGGCTTTGTTTACCTACTTAAGCCTCAGCAATGGCGGGTGCCCCTCCCCCAGCCTTGCTGCCACCTTGCAGTTAGATCTCAGACTGCTGTGCTAACAATGAGGGAGGCTCCGTGGGCGTGGGACCCTCTGGGCTAGATGTGGGATATAATCTCCTGGTGTGCAGTTTGCTAAGACCCTTGGTAAAGCACAGTATGAGGGTGGGAGTTTCCCGATTTTCCAGGTGTTGTGTGTCTCAATTTCCTTTGGCTAGGAAAAGGAATTCCCTTCCCCCTTGCACTTCCCAGGTGAGGCGATGCCTCACCCTGCTTCAGCTCTCGCTGGCCAGGCTGCACCCACGGACCAGTGCCAACTGTCCGAAATGCCCCAGTGAGATGAACCCAGTATCTTAGTTGAAAATGCAGAAATCACCCATCTTCTGTGTCGCTCACGCTGGGAGCTGGAGGCTGCAGCTGTTCCTATTCGGCCATCCTGGGCATGCCCCCCCATCTCTTTATTTCTTTAGAGTGTCCATAGTTCTCACTGTGATTTTTAGCCAAAATAGGTACATATTTATTTTCCTATCTGGTTCAGGGTAAGTGCTGTAATAGTGTCCATGTTTGTTTTATTATCTAGGGCATGTAGTAATGATTAAAATGGGGGGAAAGCACTTAGAGGAGAAAATAATGTACAAAGGAAGTAGATACAGTAGATACCGTCAAAATGAAGAGTGATGTCCTGTTGTGAGATCATTACTGATTCATGCTCACATGGTCAGGACATAGTATAGATATCCCACAGATACACAAGGACTGTATATCTAGCCTCAAGGATCTACCATTGTGGTGAAGATTCATGAAGGGGGAAGGGACGGAACAATGTGTGTCAAACATACCCACAACATTCTGCACTAACATCCAGCGGTTCATTGCTCATCCCTTCCCTCACTCCCCACCCATTCCTTAACCCCATCTCAAGTCCATGCGAGGTTTTTAAACTTTATATACTAAATTATAAATTAATACTAAATTATATACTAAATTATATATACTAAATTAATTATGACATACATATTACTTTCTCTTTTCCTTGTTTTTCAGATTTACTTTTGTTCCAATATTTATGCTGTCTTGAATGAATATTTGTGTGAATCTAAATCCCATCTGGATCAAAGATTGTCATAAATAAATAATTATAACCAATTTCTATGAAAATTGACTACCAAAAAAGTTACAAAAAATATATTTACAGTGTAGACAGACTCACATAGATTTTAACTTTCAATGGGCACTGTGTTCTCTAATATGACATCTTTTTGGGTTCATATTGCATTATATGATAAAGATTTTTATCCTAAACCCTGAACCCAAGGCTATTCTTACTAGTAGGCATTTGTAGGGATAGATACTGTTTGGAGGGAGGGTACACCCACTTATGTAAGCATCCATGGATGAGAGGGGGAAGGTAGACAGAGGATCTTATCTGTAAGATTACTTTGTTTGGATATAGCATGTTCTTATAGAGCATAGATAGTATATATGCAAAGGATTATTTTAAAGGAAAGACAAATATAATATGAAACATCCAATAAGCCATTCCAAGTTAGACAAAGAGAACCCAAGGAAAGCAAAAATAATGTTGAGTTTTTGCTTAATAATCTAGTCAATGAACGAAACTGTAAGCAGTTATATAAAATGTTTGCTTTCAGTGTGATGACGAAACCCAATATTTAAAGACAGTGGCTTGGTAGGTACAGGCAAACAAAACCAATGCTTCCTAAAACTTAACTACCTCAGGCTACTGTCATGCTCCTTTTATCTTTTTATGGCTCTGCTTTCACTATGTCAAGGTTGAAGCTATGAAATATTTCTTTAGCTTCTTGGCTAATGCACGGTATTATGCACAGTAAATTACTGCTACTGTCACACAAGAGGAGATGGTAAGTGATTAGGAAAAAAAAATAGTATTCCTTAAAGTTCCCAAGTCCCAGTTCTACACAAAAGATTTGAAAGGGATCATTAAAATATCTTTTCATTTAGCTAATGAATATTTTTAAAACACTTCATAAGTAAGGAAAATAACAAGGGGAATAAAAGTCAATTCCTCAAGTCACAAGTGGACAAAAACAGTATAATATTTAGTCAAATATTGCTTTCTCACCATCAAATTGTTATGGCAGTTGTTTTTTACTACTCGAGTTATTTGTGGCTGTATCCTACAACTTCTCCCCCACTTTTCTTAGCAATTTTGGTAATGCTTAGATTACCTTCTTTAACATAGCAACTTCTTGTATTACATAATTTTTCTTTTTAAGTCCAAGGGCTCTCACTGTAATCATTCTAATTACATGTAAGTGATGTGCTCTGCTTTCGTGGTTTCCTTCCTCACTCTGGCAACATGGCTAATCTCCTTGATTCACCACAGTGTACAGATCAGGTCACAAAAAAGGACGATGTTTAACAATTTGTGTCAAGAGTTAAATGAGTTTGTACCTATTGGCTTCTGGACTATGTATCATCTTAATTTGATCTTCTGTGAATTCCCTTTAATACAATATATATCTTTTTTTCTACTGTTTAGATTAGGTTGTTTTTAAAACTTCTAACAGTTAAATTCTTCTAAGCCCCTTGAAAATGCCATTCCATTTTTTATAAAAATACTTTTTAACAAATGTAAATGTAGCCATAACAGTTAATCTCGTACTCGCCCTTCCCTTCCATGGAAGCCATGTTTATGGCTCTATGGTTGGGTAGCTGTATCCATGTAGTAGATTAAAAGAGGGCATCAGCAGGGTTATTCAGACCAGAAAGTTTAGGGACTGAGCTCTCAGACAAGTGGGGTACAGCATGACAAGGTGATGATTAGTACAGAAATAGCAAAAATTTATAATCAGAAACTGAAAGGAGATTAATCCAGGGGAGGGAAGACTGGAGGGAGACAAACATTGTTAGCTGTGATTGAAACAGGTTCATCATCTGTGATATCAAACCAATGATGGGACAGGAAATCAAGGGAAGTTGAGAGGGCAAGTAATTCTCAGAGGCCCTGAGACAGGTGTTTGGTATTCAAGAAGCCTGGCAACAGGTATCTGGTAGAAAAGCCACTGAGGCAGGATGGTTCAAGGTGTTGGGGCAATTCTACTTGGGGCGATGCTCCTTCAGAACTGGGGTGAACTGCAATCAGCACTCAGCTTCAGAAGAAGGGGTCCAGAGTCAGCATAAATTTCATCCCTGCTTAGTCTGAATTCCTTTCTCTTGCCCTTCAGTGATGATGGTTTATAGCTGCCTAATATCCTGCATTCCTTTTTCTCTGGCTTGTACAGGAGCAGTGGTATTCTGGTAAATGTTTAGCAACTGGCTGTCTGGGTAAAAGCAAAACAAAACAAACCATCATGGCCAGTTTTAAACTACCAACATGACACTATTGAACATGGAGTTGAGAGGAGATGTGCAGCAACAAACCACAATATAATATTTCTACCACATATATACCATAGGCATAAATAGCCTCAAGAGATAGATGATGGTAAAATGTACTGAAATAATTAGGAAGAGATGAGTTTTATGCATTTATCACCTTTGTTTTTAATATAATTTACTTAGCTGTGTATTTATAATGATTTAAAGGATTCCTGAAAATGTAACAGTTGGTTCTCATGAGCCAGTAGGGGCTGGCTCCAGCTTGCCCTGAACTGTCCTCCCTATTTTGTCTTCTTTCCCCTCTCCCTTTGCTCCTTAGGTGATACCTCTAGAGGGATGGAGTCTTCTCTAACATTCTGCTTTCCCTTCTCCTTAGAACTTTCACAGTCTCTTTTGGGGTTGGGTGGATTAGGATGTTGGTAGATATTCAGAGCTGGGGTTTGTTACATTCTTCTATTTGCTGTGGGATATAGAGGGTATCTTAGTTTTTCCTCTACCCATTGATTTAGAAGTTGGTAAGAGCATAAATAGGACCAAGAAATGTAAGACTCTGCTCTAGAAGAAGCCTTTCAAAAGCTAACTGGCTAATTTCCATTAGGAAACAAATAACTTGGGATGAAAGTCAAGTTTGCAAGCTCACTACTTCATTTCTCTTGATCACAGTCCCCACTACGTATAGGGGCATGGCATGGATTGTTATAGTGATGAGACGTTATATAACTGGGAGGAAAATGGAATAGATATGGGGGAGGGGATTGCAGTGTGAACAGGGAATTAATCTAAAGAAAACGCTGTGAAAAACTTGCTAATTTGAACCAGGCTCTAGACCTGTGTTGTATAATTGAATTTTCTGTGATGTTGGAAGTGTTCTATGTCTTTGCTGTTCAACATAGTAGCCAACAGCTCCATGTGACTATTGAGCAATTGAAATATGGCTATTGAGCTAGCAAACCGAGGAATCAAATTTTATATAACTTTAAATAATTTAATTTTAAATTTCAATAGTCACATGTGGCTAATAGCTACCATACTGCATAGGGCAGCTCTAGACCAGAAGTCTGCAAAGTATGGCTCACAGGTCACATCCAGTCTGTCATCTGTTTTTCTATAGCCCATGAGCTAAGAATGGATTTTACATTTATAAACAGTTGAAGAATACACACACACACACACACATACATACACACACATACACACACACAAATAATATGAGTGACTGGATGTGACCTGCAAAGTCTAAAATGTTTACTATGTGGCCTTTGGTAGACAATGTTTGCCGACCCTTCTTCTAAATATTGTAATTAACTACTTCTGTAATGACAGTGGTTATGATGAGGTCAATAAATTTTCTTAAGAGTCTGCAATCCGACTAGTCTATGTCTTCACTCTATTACCCTCAGGTTCCGAGAAAGCCAAAGCTAACTTAGAGGAGTCCTGGTGTTGGTAATACAAGGCAAGAACTAAGCAGGGAGAAGCTAGGTACAAGACAGAAGCCAAATGGCTGGGTACCAGAGAGGCAGGTTTGAGCAGAACCAGGAGGAAGCAGGACCTGAGGACCAGCCCTCAAGGCTGATGCTCAGGGTCACTTTGGGCCAGAATGGCTGCTAGGCTGAGTTCACAGGCAGGAGTCAAGCTGGCCCAGTTTCCAGGATTAGGATAGTGACCTGGGAGATCTTTTGAACAGTAACAAAACCCTCCATATACCTGGAGAAGAAATGATGGGCTGGTGAATGAGTGGAGAAAATGAGAGATGAAAGAGAAATCACCAAGAGTCATTGGATATCATAATGTATGCTAAACACTGTCATGGGTGTTTGCAAAAATATTATGCAATTTTGTTTACCTCAATCATAATACTATGCTGTCATTGTCTGTCTCACAATAGGGTGCCTGTTTCAGCTATGAATCCTGGTATATCAAGGGTGCTCAATGTGTTAAATTAAATATTATACTCATTTTATAGTTGAGGGAACAGGGACTCAGAACAGCAGACAGCAATTGCCTTTTCTTCTGTTTGTATCTGAAAGGATGTGCTGTTACTAAAAGGGAGAACTGGGAGACCTGCGAAATGTTTGTCAGATTTTGGGTGGGGGGGTGGATAAATAGAGAAGCCTTCATAGATACATAAACTTGGATTTAATGTCAAAGTGTGGATTACATTTTCTTCATATCTCAAATTATCCACCGAATACAAGGTTTAGAAAATAAAGCAGAATTCTCCTAAATCCGTCTTGTACAGAAACTGACTACTTGATTCCCAGTCTGTTTCCCTCTCCTCTGTGGCTTACGGTGAAACCACGTGACCACAGGTGGGTGTGACTGTGTTGCTGAATTCTGGTCAATGGAATGTGTCAGAAAGTCACATATACCACTCCGGGACCTGGCCACAGAACCCACACACCCTTCTGTTTTCTCTCTTTCCCCACCTGCTTGTTGGATGTTAACACCCAAGGCAACTTGAGAAGCACACACTGAAGATGGCAGAGCCTCCATCATCCTGGGTCTCTGAATGATGCATGGAATCATCAGCTTCACCTCCCGCTACTGCCAGGATTTTGAGAGCAAGAAGTTCACTTCTATTGAGTCAAAACACTGAGATTTCAGGTTTTATCTGCTATAGCAATCAATAGAGTCTTACCAAAGCCACTCATCCACCCCAGCCTCCACCCAGTCCACTTCGATATCAGTACCATAAACATTTGCTTAGTTCATCTGTTGGCAAGAATAAATGTAGCTCTCTCATTTTGGAAAAGGGTAAATAGTAGAAGTAGAGAATTTTATCTTGGCAAAAGGCTGACCCTTGATTGAATTCTACCATAATCCAGAGATGTCTAGAAAAGGTGAAATATTAAAAGGATAGAGTAAATGAAATAAACAGAATGTACATTATTAACAACAATATTTTAGATTGTTGTCCAGTTGTCTCTTACCCCCGTGGAACTTGCAGTTGACTGTGGTCTGCAAGGAATGAAGATGACCGAACTATTTGCAATCACAAGGAGGAGCAGGGTTGGCTTCTTCACTTGAAGCTGTGGTTGGACTTTCCAAGTCCAGGCTTAGCACTATTGCTAATCACAAAGTTTTGTTTAAAAAAGTATTCCAGTGTATCTTCTCTGGCTAATTCTTGACTTAGATACTAAAAATTAAAAGTTCCCTCCTTTCTTCTCTGCTTAGCTAGCAAACCCCAGAATTAGGGATACATTTTAATTGGCCTTGACTATGTTTACTGAAAATCATGTGATTAGAACTGCAGGGTTAAGAATCCATTGCTGAATTGAAGGAAGAGTCTTGGATGTTTCCTTCGAAGTATGACCAAATCGATCCACTCACTGCCTCTGTATTAAAGAACAGAGAAGAGAGATGGTCGGGCGGGGGGGTGTGCAGGGGAGGCGGGCAGACAGAGCAGTGAGATGGCTTGTGCAGGAGTCAGGACATCTAAGTTATGAATTATTTCTCTGCCACATATTATGAATTTGAAAAGGTTCCCTTAATACCTAGAACGGAAAAATGTCAGCCTCATTGGTCGCTGTGAGAGAAAAAAAATGTATTAAAGCACCTTTCCAATTAAAACTCAGAGGCAACACCTTCTAGAACACTGCCAACACTGCAGGGTTGGGACGGTGTGCTTTTGCCTACTGCCCTCCTCACTTTGTCCATTGCTCCCCTTCACCTATGTGTTCTGGTGACATCTACCTTCCTTTGCTTCCCTCTGTTCTCTCTCATGAGGAGATTGCACACCTGCTGTGCCCTGTCCCCTTCCCCAACCCCTTGCCTTGGCCCCAACTACTGTCACCCCAAGTCTCTTCCTCTGACCCACCAGCCTTGATCAGCTTTCTTGGCCATGTGGTCTTTTTCCTTTACACTATTTCTCTCAGTTTGTCGTTTGCATACTCATCTGTGGCATTATTTGGAAAGTGTCCATTTTACCCAGTGGATTATGTCCATAAGACAGGCATAATCAACTACTAAACTAACTAGTAATGTAGTTAATGTGTGGCTTATTTTTTATATGGTGTAACACTTTGTATTGTCTTTTTAAGTTAATTTTATAACATAATTGTTGGTCATACTCATACATAATTAAAAGTACCTTTTGTGACCTAAAGCTTGTTTTCAGACTTAGAGCTCACTCAATACACAACTCTGCTTCATTTTCACTTGAAGTGTAAGCACACGGCAGCTGCTTAGCAGAGCTCTCCCATCAGTTCTAGTAATGTCATCAACAAAGTCTGGTATCCTGTTCAGACCACAGGAGGCATTTCCTATAGGCAGCATAGACTGAAGTAAGCACTGTAGCTGGAATTTGGTCATGACATTGGAACAACACACCTCACCCCAAGAAAGCCTAGAGTATTACTTTTCTGGCGCATCTATAGCCTTGTTTTTTAGATATTTTTTCCTTTATGAAACTCCATTACATTTACTTTGCTTCTGTATTTTTTCCTGCAATTGAACAAAAAAAAATTAAGGATAAAGATAAAACACATTTTTGAATACTAAATATGTTCATAGCATAGAAAATCATGACAGAGCTCAGATAACTCACTGTTTTGCATTTGCAGTGCACACATGAGTGAACCAAATGATGTTTAGATTTTTCTTGGTTCTTTCTTGATAATGGGTCAGATAAATCACCGTCTGATTGCCTATTACGTTCTTGAGATTGCATTGGGAATGACAGGCACTAAAAGGCCCCAATTCAGACTCACTTGTATGCAAACAATAAACATTGTTTACCATTTTTATATTTATGTCAATGATTATAAAATACTCAACAGCTAAAACATACTTAGAAAAAAAGCAGCATCTTGCCTACAGAAAGAAATCTTTGACAAAATTTTTTTTCCATTTCCACTTGGTTGTTACTCTACAACAAGGGAATCATGTGAGATATGCAACAATCCCCAAAGCCATTTATAGCTTTGCTATCAATTATAAAATAATAAGCTAGAGAATGCAAGCATGCTGAATATTAAGGAAAAACAACACTTCTCTGTGGTCGAAATGTTCTGTTTCTAAGTGCATACTTCAGAATCTCCGGATTGACCCAGTTTACTGCACAGATTTTCCCCTGGGCCTGATTTTCCCCCCTTTCATTGAAATAATCGTGGTAATTACTAATATTTACATCATTTATGAGGCTTTTGCTCATTCATTCTCTCTTTGGTTTGGTATTACGCTTAAAAAATGAGGCAAACAATTTCTAAGACCTGTAAAATAACTTATCTAATGTTTGGTTAAATAGCCAAACAGAGCTTGAACTCATATAGCATTACCCCAAATCTGAATCTTTACTTTTAGGCAAGGATAATACTGTTTGGTAAACTTAAGCTCAGGGCATGACTTTCTGGATCAGGTTTCTAGACTGACATACTTTTGCATTGATTGATTAATTGGTAGATTAGTTTTCTTGATCATTTAGTCACTCGCCCATCAGTTTTTGTAGGTATGGGATCTTGTATTCTGCAGAGAGTTTGGTCTTTTGTATGTAAGCTACTTTACTAAGTTTCATGAAGAAAACAAAGGAGAAAAAACATAGTGCTAACTTAAAAAGAACTTAAACAGTTACAAAGCAACCTCTGTGCAGGTGTGTGATAGTGGGACTGGAAGGAAAGGATTCCTTGTAAAAGGTGAGACTTGAGTCTTGCAAGTAATGATGGACTTACATTATCAGGAAGAAAGCAGACAGGCATCCCAGGTAGTGGAGAATGCAAGAAACATCTCTAGGAATCATTTGAATGGCTGCAGTGAGTAATTAATGTGGTTATCCCCTAGTATGTCTGCACACTGTATTTTAAATGATAATCTATGATTATAAGTAGTGTCTGATTCTTATGAGTGTCAGTTAAAATTATTTCATAAAGGTTTTATTAATTGAAAAATATCCAACCTCCATTATCATAAAATTTTGAAATGTTTTAGGGTCTCTTGAGATGAATGCAAGTGCCATATGCCCACAAACCAACAGATAGGTTCAATTGTGATGAGGCTCTGGACCATGGCAGTGAACTGTCAGAAGAGTGTTTTACTTCTGGGGATTTTTATAGGTAGAAATGTGGCTGATGCTATCACATTAAAAATCATCATTCCCTGGGCAACATAGAAGGGTACTCTTGACTCCTTGCATTTGGATTTCAACCTCTTGGTAATGTGTATTTTGTAAGCAGAACTTGATAATATTCTGAGCAGGGCAGTGCCTACAGGAGACAGGGACAGAGACAATAAGTCCTCCTTGTCAGGGCATACATATGAAAGGGCAGCAGGAGATTCTGTGCAGGCTGGATGTGTCTGAGAGTGCAGGAAATGGGTTTTCTGTTAACATCTTCTGCCAACTCGTTACTCTTACTTCCATGGAGCACTCCAAGGACACAGGGTAGAGCAAAGGTCAAAGTGAAATCCAAGGGCGAATCTGCTCAGTACATACCATAGTGAAGTGGGAGCCTGAATGAGTAAAGGAGACAGATATTCCCAGGAATCGGGGGGCTGCTAGTGGAAGAAATTATAGAAGTAAGGAAAAGGCCAGCCATCTGCTGGAGTATAGGGAAGGGAGAAAGAGGGGCTGACACTCAACCTTGAATGAGGGTGGGGAGAAGGCTCTTGGTGCCATATGGTGGTCAAGCAAGCAAGAGCTTGCTCAGGACTGAACTTGAAGATACTGGTCCAGGTGCTGTGAAGAGAGAGTTGGGAAGGGAAGGATACTAAGGATACTGGGTCATCAGATGACTGAAAGCAGCTTCCAGACTGGAAGACCAAGAGAGTAGGTGGATGAGTGCTTCCCTGTTAGTTGGAATGTAAACTAGAAGAGCCACTATGGAAACCAGTGTGGAGGTTCCTCAAAAAACTGAAAATAGAACTACCATATGATCCAGTAATCCCACTGCTGGGTATTTATTCAAAAGAAAGGAAATCAGTATATTGAAGAAATATCTGCATTACTATGTTTAATGCAGCACTATTCATGATAGCCAAGATATGGAATTGACCTAAGTGTCTATCAGTGGATTTTTAAAAACATGGTATATATTCAGAATAGAATACTATTCAGTCACAAAGAGAATGACATCTTGTCATTTGCAGCAATGTGGATAGAACTGGAGGACATTACATTATGTGAAACAAGTCAGGCACAGAAAGACAAATATTGCATGCTCTCACTCATATGCAGGATCTAAAACGATCTCATGGAAGGAGGGAATAGAATGGTGGTTACCAGAGGCTGGGAAGGTGGGGAGATGGAGGTGAACAGAGGTTGGCTAATGGGCACAAAAATACAGTCAGAAGGAGTAAGTTCTAGTGTTTGATGGCAAAATAGAGTGACTATAGTTAACAATAATTTATTCTACATTTCAAAATAGCTAGAATAGAAGATGTGGAAAGTTCCCAATACAAAGAAATAATAAATGTTTGAGCTCCTGGGAATCCCAATTACCCAGATTTGGTCCTTACACATTGTATGCTTATATCAAACTATTACATGTAACCCATAAATATGTATAACTATTATGTATCCATAATTTTAAAAAATTAAAAAGGGACCAGGTAGGAGCCAGCAAAAGTGAATAGTTTTTTAAATAGCTCAGATATCACATCCTGACTTGCAACTTGGCTTCTAATTTATGCCTTGGGACTCCTCCCTGGCTAGTAATTTGTTTGTTTTTTTTTTTTTTAACTTAACATTTTTTCAATATTTGTTCAAAATTTGTTTAATGAGTGGAAGAAGTTATTTTCTATCAATAAAACTAGTATATATGCAATGAAAGATTTATTATGTGCCCTGAAGTTACCACTATTTTTACCCATTTGGATTTCCCTTTACTTCTATGGTTTTTCCATCACACATGCCTGAATAATGTCTGGCATCACACTCTAAAATAAGTGCAGAAATGTATATAGATATGGTTACTAAGACTTATTACTGGCAAACAGCAATATTCAGTGTCTGAATTTTAATTGACTTTGATGGCTGACATCAGAGGCTGTCAGGTAGCTGGTCTCAAGTTGGTGATCTACCCTGAATATATAAATTGACATGTGCACGTAGAAAAAAATTATTTAACAGAGATTGGAGTGTTCTGGTGAGGATTTTTATTGCAGGTTCTACTTTTCATTTCTCTCTTCTTCTGCCAGCCAAATTAGCAGAACCAAATTAGATTTTGCGGATTACAGAGTTGTGTGTGAAAAATGTGTCAGATGTTTTCCCGTGGTGATCCATCCTTTTCCCATTATGGTTCGGGGATGCAGGCAGCTGCCCAAACCTCTTGTGCTTGATTCAGCTTAGGGTATGGGATATTCTGAGGCTAATATGGTCCAAGAAACCAACCGTTCTCCAAAATGTGGGAAGGAAACTTTGAGGGGGAGATTTCAAGAGAGAGAGGTCTGGGCTATGTGTGTGGTGGGGAGGAGAAGATGCAGGAAACGACACAATTAAGCCAGGAGTGAGTAAATGAGAGAAGCAGGGAAAGAATGGAGTACAAGTAGAGTTGCCACTGCCAGCAGGTCTCTCCCCATCACTAGCAGGGAGGCAGCAGCTGGCCCTTTTTCCTTCATGAAGGGAACGGATCAGGAGTAGCATCTTGATGGTGGTGTAATTCTCCTCTTTTCCCTTCATGTAAGGCTACTGGCTGTTACAGCTTCACTGATGTAGATTTATATATCCTCAGCAAGGCTATTTTACCACTGCTGATCTGCCTAAGAATGTAAATGAGTACATTTAAATATCCTGTTCTCAACAATTTTCTGTTTTGTTCTAAGCTCAAAATAAAGTTACCCAGGTGTTCTTTTATAAATAGGATTGCATGAATTTAAACAAACCTTTGCATTATTCATTGCAACAAAGGAACTGGAGTTCCTTCTCTAGCTATAACTAATTTTAACATTTTTTAAAGTAATAAAAGACTGAAGGTAATTAGCACATCATTAGGCATTTTCTATAACAGACATACAAAATTTGACTTGGAAACCATTTTTTTGGATGAACAATCATTCTGAAATTCACTAAAAGTTGTCTGTCATCACTTTTTGGCCAAGCTAACTTTATATTATAGACTGTTTTTAATTCATGCCTTTGGCAAACAATTTAAATGAGATTTGCAACGTAACACTGCTAGCCTCATGGTTGAAATATTAAGGTTTAATGCATGAAAGATTTATCCTGTTAATAAGATCAATCACACTGGACACCACTTACCCTCCCCAATTAAAACGCACTTAATTTGCAAACAATTTATTTAAAATACTACCTACTCCAAATGCAAATTAGCATAACAGATTTTCAGATCCATTTAAGATGGGCAATAATTGGCTATATATAAACTCAAGCACTTCTTATTCTATCAAAAATTCTTTATTAATAGATAACACTTTAAGTCAAAAAACAAAGCTTCTAATAGTTTTATAAAATAGATACACCAAAGAACATGCAGTAATGAACAATTTAATTCAGTGGGACTTTCCAGTTCTAAATCCATCAATGCTTACAGCTAAGAGAGTTTGGTTGTTTAGTCAATTGTTTCTTAGTGTCCCCTTGGTGCAGAGATCTCTGCTGAATGAATCCTTTCAGTGATCCCTCTTAGCTCTGGATATATAAAGCAAGTGTTGCTTTCTTGGGAAGAGCATAACTGGACATTTGTTGGCCTGACAGGCCCTGTTTTTCCATCCTCCTTGGCTGTGAAAATAAAACTTTGATGAGAGGAGAACAGGGTATATTTGCATGAATATAAGGGATCCTTTGGAAGGAGAGGGATTAAGATTTTGATACACTGTTATGAGGCTGATCATTTCTCTTACACGAAGGTGTCCCTGAGAGAGATCAACTGTCAAGAGATCTCAGAAAGTTGTGAAAGGGAATTTTGCCTAAGGATGAGGGCATCTGAACCAAAGGGCTAGTTCTGACCACATTTTCCAGGCAAGACTAGAAACCTAGCACTAGGAAAATATGACGTGTGTATGTCGTAGTAGGTGGGACCCAGGAGCATGGTGACATTAGATGATTAAGATAGTTTAACACTGGAAAAGAGACCTTTTATTCCCTTTTCTTCCCTGACAAACACTAGGCAGGGACAGTATCAGATCGTCCTGGACCACCAGTTTACACTGAGCAGCAGCGCTTGCAGCAGTGTCAGCAGGGAAAGAGACCAGGTCTGCTCAGAATGTCCACTTTTCTCCACAAGGTGGTTGACTGTAGTGCCGGCTAATGCAGATTGCCACAAGGTTCACCTTCAGATATGGCAAGATGTCGACTGGTCCAGCATCAGTTGAATAACTCTATTAAAACAACAACAACAACAAAAACAAACAGGAGATACTACCCCTCCGCAGGAACCTATATCTCCTGTGCATGTTAGAGACCTAGGCCTGCATCTCTAATTTTATAACCTATCATTTGATGGGCACAAGTCAGTGTTGGAGTCAGCAGAAACAGAAACCAAATAAAGACCTAGGAACAAATGATTTATGCTACTCACTCAACTTTAAACCCTTTAATACATGGCTCAATAAGTTGTCTCAGGCCAGGTATGGTGACTCATTACTGTAATCCCAACACTTTAGGAGGCTGAGGTGGGAGGACCACTTGACCCCAGAGTTCGAGAGCAGCCTGGGCAATATAGGATGAAACCTGTCTCTACAAAAAACAAAAAAAATCAGCTGGGCGCAGTGGTGCACCCCTGTAGTCCCGGCTACTTGGTAGGCTGAGGTGGGAGGATCACTTGAGCCCAGGAGGTGGAGGCTACAGTGAGCCATCAGGCAAATCAGCTTGGGCAATAAAGCAAAACCCTGTCTCAATAAAAATAAAATAAAATCAAAAGTTGTCTCATTTGAGGAAAAAAATGTAAACATCAAAGACTGAAAAGTGGGAAGTATTTTGCCAACATGAAGGACAGAAGAAAAGACAATCTAAATATATTTTGAACATAGTAATGTAAGTGAAGTTTGTTTTCAGTGAGTTTCATGACTAACTCGAGTTATGAGTGACAGAAAAACTGTGAAGTGAAGAATTCCAAATACATTAAAATATGGTGTTACTACAAGGAATTAAATAAATACCTCACATCAAATTTAAACAAAAAGTTTGCAGTTTTATTAATAGAACATTTTTTCCATGTGCTTATTAAATTAATGTTGAATGAATATGTGTAAAATAAGCATTTAAGGAGCATAAGCTCACTAGCCTGTCCAGGCTGTCCAATTGTTCTGCCTCCCCCTAGGCCTACCCATTAGGAAATCTGGACTGACTTTAATGACTGTTGCTGCCCTGATGTCCTAGATCTACTTCAGTCCATGAATATTTTAAATGAAAGGAAAATGCAAATGGTATATAATGACACAGCCTTTCTCTCCAGCATCTTCTTCTCATCACCCTGTGTCTGGGCACCCTTAGCAACATTAAACATTTTAGCTGAATGGTGCTCTCTCAATCCACCAAGCACCTTCCCACACACTAGCATTTCCAATTTAGTTCAATAACTATATTAGATATGGGTTTTCTATCACCATTCAAGTATTGTGTGCTTCAGCACCTCAAGGGCAATAGTTATGTCTAACTTGGTGTCACACAAAGGGCTGCCTAATATTTTGGGAGAAGTCACCCCTCCCTCCCTCCATCCCTCCCTTCTGCAAATATTTATGAAGCACTTACTACGTGCTAGGTTCTGTTTTAGGCACTAAAGGTACAGCAGTGGACAAAATCGACAAAATCTTTGTCCTTGTAGAACTCACATTCTAGTGAGGGAATGAGAAACAGACAATGAACAAATAAGGAGAAATATCGTGTATTACAAATTGGAGAAAAATAAACTAAGGAAATGACATTGGAACAACTGGTATTACTGTACGTGTGTTATAATTTTAAGTAGGGGGTCAGGGAAAGTTTCACTAATAACGTGACATTTGAACATGCACCCGAAGAAGATGGGGAGTGAACACCAAGGACGGAATTTCCTTGGGAAGTTCCAAGGGGAGGAACTTCCCAGTAGAGAAAAGAAACTGGGAATGCAAAGGCCTGGAGGTGGGAAGGTGTCTGGTGTGGAAGCAGGGAGACCAGCCAGGAGGCCATGTCACTCATCTACGTGACACACGATGGTGTCTATGGGTGGGGTGTACAGTAGGGGTCATGAGCAGCGCTCAGATTCTGGAAATGCTCTGAAGGAGGGGCCTGCGGGATTTGTAATTGATACAGACTGTGAAAGGAGAAATAGCTCTGAGCAGAATGGCTAATGAGCTTACTGAGCTTCCCTGTTCTGTACATCTCTTCACTGCTCCACATCTGCCCTTTCCTCTTCGGGTCATCTGAGACCTAACCCTTTTGTTGGGTACTACAGTCTCTTCTTTACACAATCCCTAACATCATGTGTTTCAGAGGCTTATTCCAGACTCCCACTATCTCTTACAAAGCTTGGCTTATATGTCTATGGGGTAAAATGCACAAGGAAGGCAGCAATTTATAGGGCTTCTGGAGGAGAATGCTGCAGGTCTTTGGATCTACTGAGATGGGTTTGAATGTTTAAGCAGAGGCTGAAGAAAGAATTTTCACTGACCGCAGATTCCCTTGATTGGAGCAATACAGCAATCTGGGCAAGATGAAGTCTGAGCAAGTTTGAGAGGGGACCTGGCTGCAAGGCATTCTTGGCTTGATACGAATGCATCAAAATTAGGTGTGAGTTGTAGAAAAGGATTACACACAGTTCTAGGCTAGACCCAGGAAGGGAGAAGAGACCTTTCATTTTTTAATGAAGAAATAAGCACTCACTGTGAAACCAGTCTTTTGTCCTAAGAGGATGGCAGAATATCTGCCAAGAGCATGGACAAGTACAGGCTGACCCATGCCCACCTCGTGCAGCAGCTGGACATTTCTACATGGTGCATAGTAAACCGGATTTCAATGAATCCTTGATGGACATGGGAGTTAATTGATGAGGGCTATCATGTATGCAGGCGCACACTGAGACCAGGATCTGTGCCTTCAGAAATCAAAAGTTGTGTAATAAGAGGATGCTGTTATTTCTGCATCAGGAAATGCTGAGTGGGGGCTGGAAATAATCACCAAAGCTTAGAATGCCTGTGTTGACTCAGATTATTGGGGGATTCAGCAATGAAGCTGATTCAGAAATGCAGTTCTGAATCTGAGGGGGCAATTCTTTCTTTCCTGTGCGATTGAGCTGTAGGAATAATTGGAATGTGTGTCACATTGTTTTTGTTTCTAAATCTGACTCCTAAGTGAGCAAGCAACGAGAGGGCAGAGATCAGTGTTTTATTTTACCGGGTAGGCCCTACTGGTTGGAGGATTGCTGGCAAATAGAGTGCTCAAAGTGTTAGTGAGTGGATGGGTGGATGATGGGATGGATAGATGGATGCGTAAATAAATGAATGCATGCATGGAATCCCACTGTTGCTAAATGTTCCTAAAAATGATACTATATCACACACACACATGCACACACTTATCTACACATTTACAGACATACACTGTCAGACATTGATTCCTCTTTCCCTATTTTAATCAGATACTCACTTTTTATTAATTTTTTTTTTTTTTTTGAGACCGAGTCTCGCTCTGTCGCCCAGGCTGGAGAGCAGTGGCCGGATCTCAGCTCACTGCAAGCTCCGCCTCCCGGGTTTACGCCATTCTCCTGCCTCAGCCTCCCGAGTAGCTGGGACTACAGGTGCCCGCCACTTCGCCCAGCTAGTTTTTTTGTTTTTGTTTTTGTTTTTGTTTGGTAGAGACGGGGTTTCACCGTGTTAGCCAGGATGGTCTCGATCTCCTGACCTCGTGATCCGCCCGTCTCGGCCTCCCAAAGTGCTGGGATTACAGGCTTGAGCCACCGCGCCTCGCCCAGATACTCACTTTTTAAAAGACAAAAACTTTCTTTGAAGTTTATTTCCAATCATTTACATAATTTAAAACCCAATATTCTTTAAGAAATAAACTTCAAGAAAAAGAAAAGATGATGGAGGAGGAATCTATCACATTAATGCAACATAAATGAAAAAGTAACAATTATAATGTACCTTATTTGAAACTTGATTCTTAAAAACAAGCTATTAAAACTATAACATTTATGAGACAATTGGAAGTTTGAACACTAACAGGATATCTGAAAATATTGAGAAATTAGTTTATTTCCAGTGTTATAATGGGAGTATGGTTATGTTTAAGAAAAAAAAGATTTTATTTTATTTTTTAGAGATACATTCTGTAACATGTATGGATGAAATATGATATCTGAGATTTGCTTCAAGTTAATACAGAAGGGGTGAAGGTGGTTGAGAGTATGGATATAGCAGTGCTGGCCAATATGTGACAGTTGTTGAGGCCAGATAATGGGTATATGGAGGTTCCTTATATTACTCGGCCTATTTTTGCGTATGTTTGAAGTTCTTTTTGATGAATAAAAAATGAAAAACTAAAGTGGGTATTAAGATCTAGAAAACTGATATAGCAGACACAGTGGTGTTTTTGTATGTGTGTGTGTGTGTGTGTGTGTATGTGTGTGTGTGTGTGTGTTTTGTTTTTTGAGACAGAGTCTCCCTCTGTCTTCAGACTGGAGCGCAGTGGCAGGATCTTGGCTCAGTGCAACCTCTGCCTCCAGGTTCAAGCGATTCTCTTGCCTCAGCTTCCCATGTAGCTGGGACTACAGGCTTGCACCACCATGCCCAGCTAATTTTTGTATTTTTAGTAGAGACACGGTTTCACCATGTTGGCCAGGATGGTCTCAATCTCTTGACCTTGTGATCTGCCTGCCTCAGCCTCCCAAAGCGCTGGGAGTACAGGTGTGAGCCACCATGCCCGGCCCACAGTGGTGTTTTACGTTAACCATAGTAGGCAGGCTTCTAAATTCTTTATTCATCTAATCTATTGCTGCTGTACATGCATATTCATAGGGCAATAGATGCCTTGATGAAGAAAGCGTTTATTTTTACCTTGCAAGTCATTTAAATAAAACAAACCTTGGAAACCTTCTTTTCTTACTTGTCATGTAAATCACTTTATATAGGACATCTTGAGACCGATGCCTTGTGCTTTACAAGAACTCTGTATTACTTGCAAACCTTAGCATAAATCCTCTTGCTATGTTTAACTAAGATTTACCAAAATAAAACCTTAGGCCCATTTCTTCTGACAAAGGTATGTGTTTATACTCTATCATTTGTTCTATTTTCTCCTGAGGGCTTTGCCAACTTTGTTCTGCATGTCTGTATTTATGTTGCAATTGAAAAAAACTTCATAACACTTATTTCACAGGCTTTCATTTCTACTTGGTCTTGCATAACTAACTGCCTGCAGAATTCTGACACCATGCACAGATATATGTCTAATTACACTTTTGAACTTAATGAAATGAATATAATTCTGTCCTCTGATCACAGGCTAGATATTTAAAATTTTTAATTGGCTATTATTTTTCCAAGTAAGCTTATTGCAGTTTGAGGTTGAATTAAATTGGAAAGTACGTGTGAACAAAATTCTTGTATTTTAATGTTTGTAATCTATTGTTGCACATATTTCTAATAATAGACTAGCAATTATTTTTAGCTATGCATATTTCACACATGAATTATGTATAGATATATGTAAACATATTATGGTAAAATCTCTTTATAATGTAGAACTGGATACAACTCACCAACTCAGAGGCACAACACACTGTTATATTTCAGAGGTTATGGTTTGATTTTCACTATATCTAAATTTGTGCTGTAATTCTGCTTCAGCATAATTTACTGTTATTCTGGCGAAGAAGCAGTACTTAGAGTATTCAAACTGTCAAACTCAAATGCTGACAATGGCCAGGCAGGTAATACAAATGAGTGAAAGCATCTGGGTGAAATATATGATCACCTGGAGATACCTTCCTGTCTAAAGCGGCAACCCCTCTCAGCTCTAGTCAGTAGTACCTTTCATGCATAGTGTTTCCAGATGTTCCAATATTTCTAAAGAAGCCATAAATCCAGATTTTTTCTTCTGATTTTAAAATGTGAGCCAAAGAAATTATACCTGCTATTTGCATGGAACAAATAGTAATCCAGGATAAACAGCAGTAGAAGGATTTTGCCTCTGACTGCTTGGCTTGCTACTGTAGAATTTCTACAACTTGCTTACCTGCTCAATACATGCATTTATTTCTTCTAATCAGCATAAGAGTATTTATCCATTAACCAGCTCTGTATGCTGACTGTACGTGTCCAAGAAAGACATGAGGTCACTTTGCACATTCAGCTTAGCATTATGGACTGAAAATAACTAGGAAGGTGGGAAAACAGACCCTCTCCTCACAGGATAGTAAATGGGAATAACTTTTACAGAGAGCAAGTTGGCAATATGTTCAAAAGATTTTATTTTAATGCTCTCTTTGACTCGACACTTAGACTTCTATAAATTTATTCTTAGGAGAAAATTACAGACATTAAACCACATGGGTTTAAAATCACACAGTTCATCCAAGGTTTGTCATCTCAGTATTACCCATGGTAGTAAATACTGAAATAACCAAAATGTATATAGCAAATTGATAAACCAAATTATGATGAAATCACTTCTGTATGATGTAATAATTTCTGTAATTAGATAAACACAAATATTATTTTGGATGAAAAAATAAGTTGTAGATTGATGGCATGTTTTAAAACATAAAGAAGCCCTAGGTCTAATTCATTAGGATGGAGAATTAGTTGAAAGCTGTCAATGGCACTTGATACAGGGAAATACAGGTAAACAGAAAAACAGCAATCAGTAGAACAAATGTGTCTAATGGAATGCACACTAGAAGACAAAAGTGATTGTGTGCAGATCATCAGGCTGTAGTTTAATCTTGTAGGGTACATATGGAAGGCAGAACTTTACAGATTTGGGCTCTTCCAAAGCGGATGGTCATATCTGCTCTTGTAATGCTAGACTTCACACAAGTCAGATCGGCTTTTTGAGCAGTCACATATTTGTTGCCCCATACCTTGCTTTGTAGGGTCCTGACCCTGAGACTGCTCACAGCTTTACGGATACACTAGGCCATTTCTTGTCAGTACCTTAGTCATTGCTGCTCATCTGCCAGGGAAGCTCCCGTCCTGCCTTCTCTCCATTAGCTGCTACTCACACTTTCGGGTCCAACTCAGGCTTCCTCACTTCATAAATCATTACCTGAGTTTCTTCCTCCATGCAGTGTCAGGTTCTCATCTTCTGTGCCTACCTCCGTCTTTGCATTCTCACCTTGTTTCTTTCTTTCTTTCTTTCTTTCTTTCTTTCTTTCTTTCTTTCTTTCTTTCTTTCTTTCTTTCTTTCTTTCTTTCTTTCTTTCTTTCTTTCTTTCTTTCTTTCTTTCTTTCTCTCTCTCTCTCTCTCTCTCTCTCTCTCTCTCTCTCTCTCTCTCTCTCTCTCTCTCTCTCTCTCTCTCTCTCTCTTCTTTCTTTCTTTCTTTCTTTCTTTCTTTCTTTCTTTCTTTTTGAGACAGAGTCTCGCTCTGTCGCCCAGGCTAGAGTGGAGTGCAGTGGCACTATCTTGGCTCACTGCAAGCTCCGCCTCCCAGGTTCATGCCATTCTCCTGCCTCAGCCTCCTGAGTAGCTGGGACTATAGGCACCCACCACCATGCCCGGCTAATTTTTTGTGTTTTTAGTGGAAACAGGTTTTCACTGTGTTAGCCAGGATGGTCTCTATCTCCTGACCTCGTGATCCATCCGCCTCGGTCTTCCAAAGTGCTGGGATTACAGGGGTGAGCCACCACGCCCGGCCTCTCACCTTGTTTTATAATTTTATCTGTTTATGTCTCTGCCTTCTCCACTGAGCTAGGAGTATTTTTTATTTACTTTTTCTTTTTGAGGAGGAAGATTGTGTCTTACTGATATTTATATCCTAGCTATATCCTAGCTATAGCATAGTGTCTGGAACCCAATACAAGTGAATCCAACTCTGTACTTGCCCTGTCATGGTCTCTGTGAACTTTGCCACTGAGGGTTGTGCTGTGCCCCAATTGTACAACTATATGGGGTGGCCCTGTATCCCAAGGGCTTTCAGTTCCACATACATACATACATACATATTTTTTTCATGACTGATAATGCCTTGAGTGCCTGCTGTCTATCTTTACAGAGTAAATATCCATTACTCTTCTCCTAACCCCCAACAGCTAGTGCTCAAGATATTGTTTTGTACAATCTTGAGACTCATATTTTTAATGATAACGTATTTTTATAATTTTCTTAAACCTGAACCATCCTATGCTTTCATAATTTTACTTTAAAAAAAGAAAAGGGGAGCCATTAATGGAAATGTGCTGTTGTTTACAACAAAAAAATTTTTTTTTTAAAGTTTTTATGTATTCAGAGTGAATCTTCTGCAATCTTTACCCTAAATAATTTGGAAATGAGTGCAGCAGTTTGGAAAATGACAATGGGTTCTTGTTGGGATCTTGTGAAATTCTTATGTTGGAATCTTTTAGACATTTAGAGTAAACTGGCATTTTTAAAAAATCAATTACTAGTATATAATAATGAGTCACATATTTTCTTCTTTCACTAGATCCTCAAAATAATCTTATTTTCATTTTACAAATGAGGAAAGTGAAACTATAAAAAGTTATAATGACTTGGCCAAATCAAGCCTGTAGTTGGATTCTTCTGACCACAATCTTCTCCTCAACACCATACCCTAAAGCTTTCTTTAATTGCTTCTTCTCTTTTAATTAAAAGGGACTAACTTGGCTACTTCAATATACTTTAAATCAATTTAAAAAAAATTTTTTTTTTACCTCATCATTTGATTGGAGATTCAGTTATAAGCCTTTAAAGTTGGACCACCTCTGGTAAGTCGGTAATGCTTTATTAACTATTACTTTTTTTGAGTTCTAAGACATACATTATTATAGAGCTTGGTTTCTTAAATGGAAGTTGTCGTCTATTAAATAAATTAAGAAATATTTCCTCAAGTTAAATGAGTATAAATATTTACTTATTTTGGCTTCGACGTGTAGATTTTCTACCTAACTTTTATCTGGGTCTCTAGGAAAAATCTAATCTGAAATCATCCTTGACAGAATTTAATGAGAATAAATTATTTTATCTTTCTTAATGCATTTTTGTTTGATTTTCTTATGCATGGGAAGATATTTTCATACTAGAAATTGTTGGAGGAATATGGAAAGATGCCTAAAGTCCAAAGATGAGAATACGGTACTGACCTGCTTCCACCTCTGACCCCTACATTTATATCTGCTTTTAGATTCTAGAGATTATATCTCTCTAGGTTGTTCAGCCATTCAGTATTTTATGTTTAACACTCTGAGAAAGTGTCCTTAATGGGTAGAAAAACATAGCACACACTTTCAGAAATCCAGTCGTTCCATGCCAGCTTTCTAAAATTAATAGAGCATCTCAGAATGTTTTTGCCATGGACATAAGTCTACGAATTTTTCATTGTAATTTCTTCCGAGGGATTTAAAAAAACATATTCAATAGTGAAAAATTTTTTTTATTATGAAATAATTCAGGTGCACATAAAAGCACAGACGATGATAAAATAAAAACCTATGTAGCCACCATCCAGTGTAAGTAATCAAACATAAAAATAACCATTAAAATCCTTTCAATGGCTGCCCCAAACCCCATTCTTCCTCCGCTCTTCCAAAAGCAATCATTTTCTAAATTCACTGTGTCTCACTTTTATAGATGTGTTATTTTTATTACATATGGATGTATTTAAAACAATAAATTCAAGATTTGATATTGTTTCATATGTTCCAAAATGACAAATAAATAGTCTCAACCTTTATATATCCATCTGCAACTTATTTCTTCTGTTTTTGCTCAAAAATGCTTTTGAAAATTATATTGCATGTAGCTGTGGTTTCTCATTTTTGCAGTTGTATACAATTACATTATATGAATAGACCATTTTTTTTTTGCCATTTCCATAGTGATGGATATTTAGGTTAATTCTCCTTTTGTGTTGTGATCAGTAATACCCCATTGAATATTTGCTTAAAGCTCTGTAGTTCCAAATGGAAAAAGTGTATTGATGGCTACACTTACTAAGTCTTTTTAAAATCTCTTCCACTAGTTATGCTAAAGCTGTTTGTTTTGTCTTTTAAAAATATTGGCTTCCTTTCCCTGAATATGTAGCTTCACCGAATGTCAATCATTTGGTTTTGGAAACCATTAAGAAGGTTTTAGGGTGTACTGTCAATATAAATACATAAAGAAATAGGTCCATATATACAATATATATTATATACACACATACACACAAAGAGATTTTTAAAACAATGAAAAATAGTTTTTTAGAAAAATTTTAAGCAGATTAGAAAATTTAATTCCAAGTTATTTAAGCATATAGCTTGGGTATTGTAATAGGTGACACACATCATATCAGTAATTACACCTTAACAATGAAAGCATTTCTACACTTACTGTCTTAAAGTGCTCACTTTATCACAAAATCTATTTGAAAAAACAGGTAATTTTTCATCCATGATCCAAATGTCACCTTATTTTGAAGGCGTGTATTTATCTTTGTATTTTAAAATATGTACTGGGTAGCAGGGTCCCAATAGTCATTTTTCCTCACAGAAAAGGCCAGAGATTTGGAAACACTTATCTTCCTTGAAAGAAAAAACTGCCGACTCAGCTTTAAGTTTGCCAACTCTTTTTACCAAACTTTTGTCTAACAAAAAGAGTTTGTAATTATTGCTCATCTCAGTATAATAATATTTTTTCTGATAATCCGTAAAACCACTTAACCAGCATTTTAGAGTAAAATTTGCCACAGTGTGCTGGAACATGAAGGGGTGAGAATAGCCCAGTACTCGTTGTTCTGGGGAATGTCTTCTTGCCTTCAGAATACCTGCTGTCTGAGAAAGGTATTTCACACACCGGTATTCATGTCAGCATCGGTTTGCAAATTACATATTCGTAAAGCTCAGTAAAAAAAAAAAAAAAAAAAAAAAAAAAAATAGAATTTTCTATTCTACTTCTGCCCCCAAATGGATTATCTTGTGCAGTTCCTGTAGTGCATACACCGTAATTCGAGGATCAGTGGCTAAAGTGATGAGTGGGTTTTGGACAGACTAAAGGTAGGGGTGAGGGTTTTTCTAGTGGTAGCAATTGTGAGCAGAAGCTCAGGCCGGAATGAATGATACATGTAGTAGAGACGATCAGAGGAGGAGTCTAAGCAGTGGGTAGGAGTGTGCACTGGTGAGATAAAGATGGAAAAAAAGATTCGTGTCAGACTGTAGAGGGTGTTTATTGCCAGGATTAGGAATTATGTCAAGGGCCAAAGGAGGAGATCTTGGGATAGATGAGGGATATAATCAAAGCTCCACTTTTAAGAAATCCATCTAGCTGCAGAATGGAAGGAGGAGTTGGAGAGTGGAGAAGATAGAAAAAGGTTTTTAGAGGGCAATTTCATATTGAGTTAGTAGACATGAGAAATGATGAAAGGAGGAGAAGGATTTGAGGAATTTTTCTGAACATGAGTCTGACAGGCTGTATGTCTGATTCTCCAAGGCTGGAGAGGCAGAGGGAGGAGTCAAAGTACACTGCGGTGTCAATCTTCAGAGGCCTCGTGGATGACAGTGTCCCCACTAATGGGCCAAAGGGAGTGGAGGAAGGAGTTCATTCCAGACACATGGACTTTTGATGTCCATGTAGGCAGGTTCGCGAGCAAAGGGAGTGGGAGTCTGCCCTGGTGAGGTGAAGATTTGGGAGCTTACCACTTAGAAGAAATAAATGAAGCCATCAAAGTATGGCCTGAAATCACCCACTGAGAGTTCAGAGAACAGGAGAAGAGGGCTACTGATGTTTAAGATCTAGGAAGAAGGAGAGGAGTCACCAAAGGGACCCAGAAATGATCTGAGAGGTAGAAGATGTGGTCATTCCTCACTCCCCTATCCAAAATTCCCCCCCCCCAATTCTTTATCTCCCCCTTTCTTGCTTTGTATTTTTCAGTTGGCACTTATCTGCAAATACTATGTATTTTTCTCATTTATCTTATTTATTTTCTGTTGCTTTGCACTAACATTCAAGCTTTGTGAGACCAGGAGTTTTTGTCTATTTTATTCACTACCATATCTCCTGTGCCTGGTACACAGTATGTGTTCAGTAAATGCTTTCCAATAAAGAATAAAGAAATCAGTGAACTAACAAAGTGTATTCACTCCTTTATGAGGAGTGAAATGTTCAACAGGTTCCCTGCTGCTGTTTAAAGATTTTCAAGTAGTTATTGCACTACATATGCCTTAGAACCATGCTATGATAAGTATTTTTCCATTAAAACAGGTACTAGTAAAAGCAGCTACATTGATCACAAAATGTATGGCAAGCAATCTATATATTTTATTTTATAATCATTGTATGCATTATTTCCATTTTACAAAATGAAGAAATCAAGAAATTCAGTAATTTAGCTAAACTATGAAGTGACTGAGCTGGATTTTAAACCAGAAGCGGTGCTCTTCCCACAGGACCATGCTGACTTTGAGACCCAAAAATACAGCACAGGACTCCTTTCTTCCTTTATTCATGGATTTATTCAAGGAGGCTGGCAAAAGGACAAACGGAAATAGATGAGGTTAAGTAGGTAATGGGGGTCCAGATCTGCTTGTGTGCTGAATGGGGTGAAAAATTATTAAAGGATTATGAACAGAGGAGTTCTGGATCTGTCTTAGGTTTTTTTTTTTTTTTTTTTTTTTTTAAACTGCTGTGCTGTGTTGAGAACAAACTAAAGGGGAGCAAGACAGAAGGAGAGAGAGAAGTTTTGGGACTAAAATAATACCAGCCAGGGGTTATGGTGGATTAAAACAGGGTCACAGTATTGAAGGTGCTGAGATGTGATCATTTTCTTGATGTGTTTTGAAAATAGATATGAGAGGATTTCCTGATACACTGGATATAAGGGTATGTGGCTGTGATTTGAGGGAAAAAAAGAGTCTAAGAGAGCTCTGAAGTCTTGGCCTAAGCAATGAAAGGTTGAGGCTATCATTACTGCTAGGGTGAAGATCACTAAAGAAGCAGTTTTGGGGTAAAAGTGGGCAGATCTGTTTTGGAAACAGTAAGGTTGAGACGCTAATTGCACATCCTAATGGAGACGTTGGGAAGCAGCTGGATACCAAAGTCTGGAGTTCAGGGAGAGGCCCAACATATTGGTTGTATTTGAAGTGATAGAGTGGGTTGAGATTCCAATCACATTTAGAAACAAGAAATAGTTTAGTTTTCAATAAAAAGAGTGTTCAATGTAAAATATTCTGGCTACCCTCATTTTTACTCATGATAGAAGATTGGCAACTAAAGAAACTTGGAAAAGTCAAATAAGAAAAGTGAGCCACAGCTTGATTGCACTTCTTCATCAGCAATGAAGCTGACACATTCATTCATTCAATATGGTAGGACTGTCAGGTATAGCCATGCTGACTCTGTTCATGAAGGACGAACTCAATTTGTTCATAAATCATGTATGCACTGAACTGAAGCTTGTTAGTAATTCATTATAAGGTACTTTATAAACAAATAGGTAATTTCTTTCAGGAATTTATTTGAACCAGCTGAATGCACTATAGTGACAAATTCCACAAGCCTAATAGTTGTGAAAATGTATCAGCAAACAAGAATTGTAGTGTATCATCAGTTGATCTTTTTTACATGTTTCTTTGCTAAACAAAAATAGACCTTTCTGAGGCACATTTATAGTTTTCCATGATGGTGGTGGTTTTCCATTCTTTGTGTTCTGAACCTGTCTGTGAGGGAAGCCAGTTTGCCTGTGGAAAGTGCTTGGGCTGTAAAAAAGGGCTGCTTTCCAGATGTCCGTAAGTTAATTCCACTTTAAAACAATTATTGTGTCTTTCTGCCTAATGCCAGGTTCATTTCACATCTTGCACCTGAATTACTATCAAGTCTGCCTAATTTGTTTTCATAGGATGCTACTGTCCAACAGACACAATATTTCACACCTAAAGAGACCGATCTTTAATCACGCTCTGAGAGGGGATTTGGAACATTGCACTAGAGGCAAGGACTGTTGCAATTAGTGCCTTGAAATGTGAAAAGAGGGAGGCTGATCAGGTTCCTGCCCCCTTATCAATGCATTTCTGCAGTCACTTGATTGGGCAGCATGCAGTCTCATCCCACTGACCCTCAGCATCAGCTGTGGAAATAGGCTTTCTGTGCCGCTGTCTGGGGACTGCTATTTGGAGCAATTTGGAGCCCCTTTCTCCCTTCAATCAAGCCATTTCAGACCATCTCCATGGCACCAATTTTTTTCCCTGACACTGAGTGGCAGCCAGCTTGGAGGAAGTCATGTGAAGACCAACCAGCTGGTTTCAGTCTTGGTTCTGTCATTCAATTAAGTTGGCTCAGGAAAGACACTTAATCTGAGTCTCAGCTTTGTCCCCTATCTAAAATAATGTGCTACTAAAAAGACAAAAGAAAACAAGAAATGTGAAATTCCTTCTTATATTAAATGTGAATAATTATGGTTAAGTAACCTATGATTCAAATAGAAGAATACCTGAATCAAGCTTATACAGGTTCTTAAACAAAAGTAACAAGGTATTTGAGGCATATAGAAAGGTATAAGAATAATACAACAAACATCTGTGTACTCCCCACATCAAATCTCCCCTCTCTCTACCCTGCATTAGAGTAACCATAATTGTGAATTTAGAATTTATCCATTCAATGAATATTAAAAAATGTAATTATGTATATAAGTACTTCTAAATAGCATCAATAAATAACATACAATAATTTAGAATACTTTAAAACAAATACCTTATTGTATGATTCTGAAAATTTGTTCAATAATATATTTTTGAGAGTTATCCAATTTGATACCTGTATTAAATCCATTTACCTGCTGTATTTTAAGTGAAATAAACTAGGCACAGAAAGATAAACATCACATGTTCTCACTTATTTCTGGGATCTAAGAATCAAAGCAATTGAACTCTCAGAGAGTAGAAGGATGGTTACCAGAGGCTTGGAAGTGTAGTAGGGGGCAGCGGTGGGGAGGTGAGGATGGTTAATGAGTACAAAAAAATAGAATAAGTAAGACTTACTATTTGATAGCACAACAGGGTGACTATAGTCAATAAAAACTTAATTGTACAGTTTCAAATAAGGAGTATGATTCGATTGTTTGTAACTCAAAGGATAAATGCTTGAGGGTATGTCCCATTCTCCATGATGTGCTTGTTTCACCTTGTATGTATCAAACCATCTCATGTACCCCATAAATATATACACCTACTATGTACCCACAGAAATTAAAAATTAAAAAGATTAAAAAGTGCTATATTCCACTGTATGACTAAACCACAATGTATATATTCTATTCTTTCTATGACAAACAATACTCCATCCACAAACTTGTTCACATGGGATAGGTTCTCTTGGGGCACTTAGTGACCAAATTGCTGGGCTATGAAATATCCATATTAAGAAATTTGCTTTTTATTGTCAAATTGTCCTCCAAAGTGATTGTGAGACTTTATACTACATGTAGCAATGTTTAGGTACCCTATATTTTCAAGAACACTTGGTATTGTCAGAATTCTAAACTACTGCCACTCTAATGGGTATAAAGTGCTATATCATTGCGGTTTTTAATTCGCACATCCCTGATGAATGAAGTTAGCATTTTAAAATGCTTATTGTCTATTTAGACTTTCTATTCTTGTCATTTCCCTTCTCTCCTTCCCTCTAGATCTCCCTCTCACTTTCTTTCTTTCCCTCTGTCTCCCATTATTTTTCTATATATCTTGTTGTTGATTTGTAAGAGTTATTTTTATGTTCTGGACACTAATTATTTGTCGAATATGTTGCTTAAGTTTTCATTTTTCTAGTGATGCCTTTTGAAGCCCAGAATTATCACATTAAACATTGTCAAATTTATCATTTTTTTCCTTTGTAGTTTGTATTTTTTTGGTGTGTTAAGAAATTCTTCTCTAGCCCCAATTCATAAATATATTCAACTACACTTCCCTAATAAAAGATTTAAAGTTTTGTTTTTCATGTTTTGGTTTTTAATTCATGTATAATTGATTTTGTGTGTATGGTAAGAGGTAAAGTTACATTTTTGTTTCTTGAAAATCAATAGTCTCAAAAATTTATTAGAATATCCTTTCTTCTGATCTGCAAAGCAGGTTTTGTCAAATGCTATGTCCACACTACAAGCGTACTTCTGCATTGGGATTTTCTATTTTGTTCAGCTGATCTATCTGTCTATCCTTGTACTGAAACTACACTGTTAAAATTATAATGGCTTAACAATAAGTTTTGATTTCAGATATCACATTCTCCCCAACCTTGTTCTCCTTCATAATTGTTTTGGCTAGTATGCTTCCTTTTCCTTTCTGTATAAATTTTCAAATTATCTTTCCAAATTGTTTGGAAAATCATGTTGAGATTTCCATTGGATTGCACTGAATTCATAGATTAATTTTGGTATAGATAAAATGTTAAAGCAGGTTGACGTACATTGACTTATTCAATAATTTTGAATGTTTACTTTGTGCCAGGCCCTGTGCTGAATTTACACAGGAAACTTTATGATCCAGGCTTGGTCTATCATGCCCTCCCACTCTACATCTCATCCGGCTTTCTGCACCTCAGTCATCAGGAACCTCTTTCCTATGAGCAAACGCACCTTGCTCTCTTCTGTCTTTCTCATCTTGGCAGATGCTCTTCCTTTCGCCTGGAGAACTCTTTGCTCTCTCCTCATCTTGCTAACTCCTACTGGCTTTTAAATCTTCCTTCTTTGAGAAGATTTCTTTGTCCCTTAAGTGTTATGCTATGGGCATCCCTGGCATCCTCCATGCCTCTCCTGGCGTAAGCTGCCTAACATCGTATGGAAATTTCCCATGTCCCCTATGGACTGTCAGCTCAGTGAAAATGGGTGTTATTATATGTTGTTCATAGAGTTATCTCCAGCACTAATGGGTTTCTAGTATCTGGCACCTGATTGGTACTCAATAAAAAAAAAATTGTTGAAAATATGAATACTGATTCTCTACATAAAGCTAGTCCTTGTGATAGGCAGTTTGTGAGGAGGGGTACAAAAAATTAAACAAGCTGTCAGGGAAGGAGCTTAGAGTCTAATGGGCTAATCAGACTTGTATGTATAAATTATAATACAAAGCTAAATATAAGAAGTATTGGATTGAAGATAATCATAAGCAATGCTGGTGTGTTAAACTGCCTTCCCAGACTTACTGGAATTAGTTTCCTGTTGAATGTATGAAGATTTACTATCATTTCTGGTGTTTTAAGTCATTTTAAATGTAAATATACTTTAAAATTCCACTGATATTTTCAGCAACCCCCATGATCTGTTAAAGTTACAAAAACCTCTAATTCTATGGCAGGTTGAAATTGGTTCTGGCTTCATATGCAAGACATTCTGGGAGAAGAATTTTGACAAAATAATTTCTGGTTAGCTCCTTACATCATTTCTTCATGACACTTCTAATCTCTAGTACAGAACTTAATGTTTCCTATAACAGGATTTTAAAAGAAAAGAAGTGACAATTTCATCTTTTCACTGCCTGAGTTTGGGATCCTATCATCTTTCCTCCAGATGATGCTCTGTCCTCTCTCCTCTGTTAATTGTCCTCCACAACCTGAGAGATAGAGTTCCAAAAAAACAGATCTGAATAGTCACTTTTATCCTTAACAGCCTCTGGCCAAAGGATCAAGTCTAAACTTCTGGTGCAGCATAGAAGGTGTTTTACTTCTTGCACAAACTTAATTTCCCTTCCTCATCTCCTGTTCTGTATCATAATTACTGACTTTCACAGTTCTCTATCTAGACTCTGAATCCCTTAAAGGTAGGAACCTGTTATTCCCCCTTTTAACTATGATTCCTGGCACCCAAATATTACTCAGTAAATGTTAGGTTAATTACTTTTATGTGACTCCGGAGGCTTCTCTAAATTCTGAATGATTGTGGGCGACACCAAATTGAGAATGTCATGTTTCTTAATTGAATGTTGAAAGGGTATAATTGGTGTCATTTGGTCAAAGGAAGTTCATTTGGTAGAATTCTCAATTATCCTTTTTACCTGAGAGCCAAACACTCCGAATAGCATATGAAAGGTGTGGGCTGTGGCTAAGCCAGAAGAACTGAGTCCAGGAGATCAGGGAGATCCCCTCATGGCTTTTACTGTCAGGTTCCTAGTATGATGATAGCCATCCCTGACATTCTGTCATATTGCCAGAGGGCTATGTACACGTACTGAAGAAAATGGTATGTATAAATATGAAAGCAATATTTCCTTCCACTGCTTGAAGTCTGTATTATTATTTACCATATGTAGTAAGAGTGATAAAAGGAAAACAAAGACTATTTCATGTAAACAAACTGGGAAGAGGCCATAGTTTGATATTGTCTCATTTATCTTGGACTTGGTCAAAGAAAAGGAAAAGAACAAATAGTCTATGACCTGTCAAAAGAGACATGTCACCATGCCTCCCAAATGAAGTGAGGAACCTTCAAATAGTACTAAGCTGGGGGGAGCCACCTGTAAGGGATACTATTTACCTGTCTTCAGATCTTGATTAATGTCAATGAGACATACTTTACCACTACCATTTCTCCCTGTCTCCACAGAACAAATGTCAAAGTCTGCCCCTCAGAAAGGGAAAGTATGGGAACACTTCAAGTGTCTCCTGGGGAGAGAAGGCATCATTTATCTGATTGGTGAGTCTGGAGAAAGAACTGACCATGTTCAATCTATCCCCTTTTAGCATCTTTTTTTTTTATAGGTATTTGCTTGTGTTTTCTGCCCTTCCTTGCTTAATCCTGCAGGGGCCAGTCTGCCCCTGTGTGGGAACCTGTGGTTGTTCAACTATGCCTGCACTTGGCCAAGCAAATCTGTCTAATTAAGAGGTAGACGTTAGAAAGGCCATTGTGGCGGCACATTTCAGGCTTGTGTACCTACCCAGACCTTGTCAGTAATGAAGCTGATTTTGGTCACTATATGTGGGTCTGCCCTGTAGGACTCGATTGGATTTGGAAGCAAAATACAAGGGTGTCCTTCTCCGCATTCCCAAAACCACAATCACCCATTAGCCCATCTATGTAAACAATGTGCCAGGCACCCATTCAGTGGCCTCTCTCAGGTCCCCAACACATGCACATAACACATACAATATGGTCAAACTAAAGCCTGTGTCTCATTTGTTTTCCCTCCCCACTCAGAAGCAATCAGTATGAGGAGGTTAATATGTCTTTATCCCAAGCGAACTTGAGACCAGGTTTAGAGTAGGTTAGGAGATTTCTTTTTCCCTTTTATAATTACATGTTAACACCTTTATTAAATTTGTTTCTTAAATTCATATTCATTGACTTTCTATAAACTGAAATTTCTCTATGTTGAGTTTGTCAGTGGAACTAACTAGTGGAAGGTTCACTGCCCTGACTTGGAGTTAATGATGACTGCTGAAGTTTGAGAAATCATAGGATTAATGATCAGAAGATCTGAGTCAAAACTTGCTGTATGACTATGAACAGGTCAGATTCTCATTCAGTTTCCTCATCTGTAAAATGGGAACTCATGTATCCAAATGCAACATTTGGTTTGTATGAGAACTAAATAATCGTGTATATGAAAATACTTTAAATGACATAAAGTACTAGTCATTAGTGATGCCATTAGTTTTTCAAATAAATTAATATATCTAGGAAAAACAGTAGGTACTGTACTATTCATTATAGGTGACTATTAAGTATTAGAAATGCTATGTATGAAATTGAGCAACCATAATTTGAGAAAAAAGTATTACTTTGCTATAACACATAGTTTACTAGTAGAATCTTCCAAGACCTGGTCAGTAGTGTATGGGATTTACATATACCATGAGAATACCATTTAAGTTATTCATACATAAATGGAAGTCCATAGTTTTATGCCATATTTTTAATTCCTGATGCTGTTTATCTGGTTATCCTGGTCAAGTAGGTAATTAGGCAAGTCTCCATTATGTTCTTTACCAGCAATAAAATGTAAATTTGCTTTTGGGGAAAATTAAAAGGTTTGGAAATGGCAGGAGTTGTAAAGGAATTAAATCTGTCACTAAATTAGTGAAGCTACAGAATTCCTTTTGTTTCCAAACTTTAGAATTAGGCAACTGTTTACCATCCTTTTTAATAGATGAGGAAATAAATGTCCCCAACTGGGGACCAGTAAGCAGTGAGAAGTCACAGCAATAGATAAGAACACAGCCAGAATTAGATGTCATAGTTCATGAGTTTCTGGTTTGAAAACCAAATAAATAACTCAGCTTCTTTCCCAGCTCAAGTGTAAAATATCATTTTGTCCTAGCCCCAGTTGGCTGAAATTTTCCAGAAAAGTGTTGAGTACTTCCAAAACTTTTTATTATAATAACTGTTTGTGTATATGTTTACACACAAGTGTGCAGTATAGCATCACTAATATGTTGATTACAGCAATTTATTAAAAAGAATTAAGGCCTAATTTGTGAGTAGGAACTAGAATAATCTGCATAAGCTGAGTAGCTTTTAATTGGTAAGTAGACAATTCAATATACAAGTATAATACAAAATTACGAAAAACGTGGTTGGGGAAAATTCCAGAATAACAGTTTGGTTCTTAGGCAAATATCCTAATATTAAAAGGGTATCAAGAATTTGCAACATATTAGCATATAGGGGGCCAATAACATTTTTGGTTTCTTTCTTCTTTTAAGGGCATGAAATAATACCTGTTGTCAAGAAAACGAGAAATTTTTGATACAGTAACTAAGCTAACTATTTAAGGAATGTCAACAATATAAATCTTAAGAGGGCATGGGTAAGAACAATTTGAAATGCCCTGGCACGTATCTGAGATTCACGAGTATTCAGGGGAAAAATGTTTTCTCTAGGAATCAAACACACATCCCTAGAGTGACATTTCGTGTATATACATTGTTATTTTAAAATCAGAGTTTCCTTCAATTAAAAAAAAAAAAAAAAAAAAAAAAAAAAAAAAAAAAAAAAAAAAAGCTGGACTTAGTGGCAGTGTAGTGTGATGGAAATAGCCCAGACTGAAAGCTTCAATGTTTCAGTTCTACTTCAGGCTCTTCCATTGACTATTTGAGTCTTGGCAAGTCCTTCTCTGGGAGTCACTTTTTAAAAAAATTTATAAAATGAGGGAATAAACTAATTGAGGCTGATAAGCCTGTGACTGAGCCAGTAATTGAACCTGTGATTTATTACACTTTTGTTTCAAAATGAGAAACTGGGCTACAGAATAAACCTAAGCTCTTTAGCATCTTTGAGCCTCAGTTTCCTCATTTATAAAATGGGTTTAGTGGCCGGGCGCGGTGGCTCAAGCCTGTAATCCCAGCACTTTCGGAGGCCGAGACGGGCGGATCATGAGGTCAGGAGATCGAGACCATCCTGGCTAACACGGTGAAACCCCGTCTCTACTAAAAAATACAAAAAACTAGCCGGGCGTGGTGGCGGGCGCCTGTAGTCCCAGCTACTCGGGAGGCTGAGGCAGGAGAATGGCGTGAACCCGGGAGGTGGAGCTTGCAGTGAGCTGAGATCTGGCCACTGCACTCCAGCCTGGGCGACAGAGCAAGACTCCGTCTCAAAAAAAATAAATAAATAAAAATAAAAAATAAAATGGGTTTAGTGATACCTGATTGGGGTATGGTGATAGTTAAGTAATATGAGGTATGTAAAACAACTAGCGTAATGCCTTTCACTTGTTACATATTTAGAAATTGGCAGCTATGATTATTACTATGCACTAGATGTTTTGAATACTTGATCTCAGTAGTTCATGAATTTGAGCATGTATCAAAGTCACCTAGAGGTGGGGCTAGATAATTGGCATTTCTAACAAATTCCCAGGTGATGCTGATAATAAAATAGTTATGAATACCTGAGACTATGTGATCCTGAGAGTAGAAAGTGTCAGTCTATTTGATTATCATCTCAGTCGACTTGGCAATACCAAATATGTTTGACTTTTAACATAAATGTGGATCCCTAATGACTACTTAACGTCTTCAAAAAGATCACAGCATGATGGGGCTTTGAAAGGAAAAGTTATGGTGTTACGGTGTATGCAGAAGGAAGCCTACCATACCCTAGGCAGTGGAATTAAAGGCAGTAGAAATGGCCAGCTTCTTTAGAGTAGAGCGTAGTATTTTCAGCTAGGAGAATAGATGTGACTGATCATGAATTGTGATGGCCCATCACTCAGGCACTAAACATCTCTGTCAAAAACTTCCAGACTGCTTTGAAGAGAAACTATTTAATATATGGCACGAGTAATTCAGCAGAGGAAAGAACTATGAGTCTAACCCATGCAGAAATGCAGACCGAACTTTGGTATTCTTTCAAGTGCCTCAAAATTAAGTGGTTAATCCCAAAGGTGTTAATGCGGTGGAGTTGAAATCAAGGCCTGGGTTAGAAAAGCAGCATAACTGTCCTGAGCTGTACAAGCTGCCCAGGGTCAATGTACTCAGAGGAGACTTTCTACTAGAAGAGCCAAAGAAGACTCCACTGTTGACTGAAAGAATGTATAATTGCTCAGATAAATGGCAGTATTGGTTAAAAATATTTGGTGAATATTTAATATATGATGTATTTTTTTCCCCAAAGAAGCCTGTAAAATAAGATTGCTACTTGCAATCAATGGCATCTAAGGATCAAAGAAATACGGCATATGTTTATACCATAATTTATTTAGTTATTCTCTTTTCGTTAGTAATTTCTAGTGGTTGTTATCATAAATAGGACTGCTATGAGCATTTTTGTACCTATATATTTTTCTATAACTGATTTTTTTTAAGTCAAAGTGTGACTTAGTCTTGAGGAAAAGGGATTTTGAAGATATATAGGTGGGAGCACAATTTGTCCCTTTCCCTAATGTTGAAGAATGGACATTCCTAAACTTCCATGTAAAGAATCCACCTTAAGGCAGACTTCCTCCACTCAGCTCTGTTGGTGATTGCTTAAGTCAAGGAGAAAACAGAGACGACCAGTTCTATTCCTTTCCCTTTGACATTTATCCACAAAAATGATTGGACTATTTTTAGTTAATCTGCCTAACCTTTTCATTTTCTTGCAACCCAGAACAATTTTCTCTTACAAGGAATTACTGGTGGTTCTTCTTTTGCATCTTTTTCATATTCATGGATAAAATTGCTGCTCTTTGAACAAGACAATTATTCCTTAAAAGATAGAAATGAGTTTACTTCCCCTTTGGTTCTGAAGTAATTATATAAACAAAATTTTAGAATGCAAGTGAGAATAACGAAATAGAAAGAGCTGTTGGCAGAGTTAATTGGCTGATCTTTTTATGTAGATCTAATTGGGGATGCCAATTGAATTTTTGGAAATCATTGCTTATTTCCTTTGAGAATTATTTATTGCTCTGTGTAATCTGAATGTATAATACATAGTTTGTTCACTTCTGCATTACGGCTTGATTGAGAAAAACTATTTCTATCAGGGAGAGATAAAAGAAATTTTGAGTAAGTTTTCTGCCCTCCCAGTAATGGTTTAGGGAAAATATACAGATGTAAAATGAACACACAATGAATTGTTAGATTTGTCATGGTCTAGTTATTTCTTGACATCGGAGAGCTGGCAGCGGCATAGTAGGGAGGGTATTTGTGTAATGTGAGCTTTGTTCTGGATTTTGCTACTTACTATTTGTGACCTTGGCAGTCTGAACTAACTTCTGCAGTACTCAATTTTAAATGTGTAAAACAATGTAATCAATAATAGTGTTTCCTTCTTCCCTCCCTCCCTGCCTCCTTTTCTTCCATTCTTCCCTCCCTCCCTCCTTTTCTTCCATTCTTCCCTCACTCCCTCCTTTTCTTCCATTCTTCCCTCCCTCCCTCCTCTTCTTCCATTCTTCCCTCTCTCCCTCCTTTTCTTCCATTCTTCCCTCCCTCCCTCCTTTTCTTCCATTCTTCCTCTTTCCCTCTTCCCTCTCTCTCTTCCTTCCTGCCTTCTTTCTGCTTCTACTTCTTGTTCTTCTTACTCATCTTCTTTTAGGAGACAACACACTGGCTTCAAAATTAGATAAACATTGGCATCTTAATTCTGCCATGTGGTGACACTGGCAGTTTGCCTAGCCCTTCTGGGCCCCAGTTTCTTCCCTTGTAATGTGATAATAATACATACTTGTGGGTGGTTTTGAAGATTAAGTGAGATGGTCCATATAAAGCAGCAGGCGTGGCATAGACACATCTCAGGCCCTCAATAAACACTAACTGTTATAATGCGGCTGTGAAGAACATGGGATGGAATGTTTATCAAGGTCCTTTATTGATATAGAGTGGTATCACCTTGAATGTGAAGGAGTTAGCATGCGCTCACCTTGGTAAGTCTAACTCAGTCTTGAATGTGTGGCAGCTGAAGCTCAGCACTGATGTTGCTCTCTTCCTGCCCGCCCAGAATTTGCAAAAGGTCTACGTCCAAACTACTAATTTTAATGAGTTCATAAACATGTAAATTAAATGGGACATCTTATTATTGAATGACCCTTTAAAGGTGAAACTCAAGCCAGGATCTTGCTTGGTAAAGTTGAGAAGTATCTTAAAAATCAGATTCTAAACTTCTTGGTGTAGAGCCATACTCACTGAATCAATTCTCCTTCCCTTCTTGGCATCTCTCTGTATAAAGTAATCATTTTTCCAGTTATCTTACAAGTGAAAATCTAAAGATTAATTCCTTCACTCCACCCTAGGACAACCCAAAGCTTCTTCCTGTGGAGTTTGCAGTGTAAATCTTAGAATTTATCTCCTCCCCATACACGAGGGCTCCATTTTATATCCACAGCTCTGGTACACCTTAATAGCAAATCAATTAATTCAATCTTAGATTCATCATTTCTCCACTGTATGTTTGTGTGCATGCACTTGGGCATTTATCTTAGCACTTGACAAGTGTAGGCACTCTATAAATATTTCTTGGATAATTGAATGAAGTTGAGTGTTTGTGTGTGTTTGGTAACGACACATCTAGCTATAAAAATTCATTGAGCTACTCTTGTTTTCTTTTCCTGATATCCTTTCTTCTTTGTACATCAAGTCATGGCACTCACAGAACGTGGTTATTTGAAAGTAAAAATTTGCACATTGTTATATTTTTAAACCTGAAGAAGGTGAGATCTAAGAAAAAATTGGCCTCAACATTCCATAGCAGTGTGGTGACAATAGTTAGCAACAATGCCTTGTACATTTCAAAGTAACTAAAAGAGAAGACTTGAAATGTTAGTAACACATAGAAATGATAAATACTCAAGATGATGGATATTCCAAATACCCTGACTTGATCATTTCACATTCTATGCATGTAAAAACTACTCACATGTACTTTATACATTTGTAAAATATTTGTATAAATTACAAAACAAAATAAAAACAAAAATTACCCAGCAATTACATGAATATATTCTCATTGTGAAAAACTCAAATTATATAAAATTATGTCAGCAAAATGTTGAGGACCTTCTTCATACTCAACCCCTCTTCTCTCCAGAAGTAACTAGATCTGATAATTTGGTATATATTGTTCCAATCTCCCTTCTACAAAATTATATACATATAAAAATATACAAATATGTAGTTTTTTACATAAAAGACACTAGACCATATGCATTGTTTAACCACCACCTTGTTTATCAACATGCCTTAGAATTCTTTCTATTATCTCTGTACAAATAGATCATCTTTTAAAATGTTATAGAATTACATATAACCATATTTAATTAAATATATGTCTGTCTTGTTTATTTGACCACTTTGCTCATAATAAACACATGCATTTTCCCCCAGTTTTTGGCTGTTTTAATCCACACTGCAGTATTGAACATTCATTGTAATTCTTATGTACAAGTATTTCAGTAGGACAGATTACTAGGCATGAATGCTGGTCAAAGAGCATATATACTCAAAATGTTGACATATATTGTTTTATCAGTTATTTACAGTCTCACAAATAATGTTTTAGAAAGCCCAGAATGAAGCATTTGTACTCTAAATTAAAAGATGGTTTTTATCTTCTCATCACAAGCATTACTAGACAAATTCATGGATAGTGGGTGTATGTAATGAAATGAGTTAGCACAAGATGTTGACTCCTTTCTATCAGGCTAATGGTAAAAGTCTTCTTAATAAACAAATGTTTCTGGCTCAGTGGTCTCATTTAGTAGAACATAAATTCGCAGAGACAGAGTTGAGTCAACATGGGCAGAATGGAAGAATAGGACAAATATTTTACTAATCAAAAAATGAGTATCAGCACTTCATTTTAAAGCCAAATTTACAAAGAAGATACACAAAACTATTGCATGATTAAAAGATGAAAAGGACTTTCATATCACTTAATCAAAATTTGAAATTACTCAGTGCTATGACTTGCATTCTATCATTACATACAGAGGAGCAAGAACAATTAAAACATTACATTAGCTCAACACTTACAAATTTGGGCAATAGGCATGTACTAAAAAAAGACCCTAGAGAAACACAGAGGCTTAGAGTTATCTTCCTATTCAACATGTGCTCCATTATCTTGGGAATTCCAGAATCAGAAGCAGAATTCTCACAGCTAGGCTAATTACTTTAATAAGATCTGCTTTATTTAAAAATAAATCTGAAGCAGATGCCAGAACTGGACCTGGTGACGAATATTTATCCTCTCCATAGTGTTCTTCTTTTCCTATCATTGCACAGTTGCTTCCTGATCTCCACTTTGATGGTGCCAAGGGGCAGAATAACTTTTGTCAGATGCACAAGACAGAATGCCTGTGTTTTATGGGGCTGCTCTGGCCTTCTTTCTGTGCTATTTCTCCCCAGATGTCTAGTTTCTTCTTGGCAACCAGTGCTCACCCCTGTCCCCTAAGAGAGCCATCTGCCTCTCAGCTCTGCCCTCCTCAGACCTTCCCCTCTGTCTCCATGTCCCATCCCCTCTGTCAACTTCAGCCAATTTTTCTTTTTTTAAACACATAACATTTAATTTTGTGGGTACATAGTAGATGTATATATTTATGGGGTAATGAGATATTTTGATACAGGGATACAATGTGTAACAATCATGATCATCAGGGTAAATGGAGTATCCATTACCTCAAGCATTTATCCTTTCTTTGTGTCACAAATGATTCATTTATACTCTCCATTATTTTAAAATGTACAATAAATTATTGACTGTAGTCACTCTGTTGTACTATCAAATACTAGATCTTATTCATTCCAGCTATTTTTTGTGTATCCATTAACCATCCCCACTCCTGCCCCACCACTACCCTTCCCAGCCTCTGGTAACCATCATTCTACCCTCTTGAGTTCATTTGTTCCCATTTTTTGCTCCCACATATGAGTGAGAACATGTAAAGTTTGTCTTTCTGTGCCCATTGAGACAGCAGTCCTTGATGCCAGGTCCTTGGATGCTGGAAGAAAGCACAATTCCTGCTCCCAGGAAAATTGTGACTTAGAGGAATTTTCTAGAGTTAATTTGATAAATGTATTGAAGATCATGTTTTATGGAAGATAAAATCTAATTATGTCACTTATCATAAATAGCTTCTGTAATTTAACGGAGACTTTAGAAGACTCACGTAAAAGCTTCAGCCACTGGGATGAAAGGAGTGCAGAACAATTTTTATTTTCCCTTGTAGTAAGGGGAACTTTCATAATAAGAAGGTGATTCTGTCTCCCTTTAAGATCCCCTGTAGGTGGGCTTATATCACATAGGCCATTAATATGGACATTAATATTTATTTTTTATATTTATGGCTCCAATCTCAGTTTTATGTGTTTGATTTATCTTCCCTTCTCAGAGCATTCATAGCAACACCTCAGGCCTTTGTGGAGTTGGGCCAAGCTTATTTGGATAGAATTTATATTTCATTTGAGTGTTCCCTTCTTCGCATGGAAAAAAGCAGCTCCAACTGTGAAATGTGGGTGGCTGCTCCTGCACTGCTGTGCTGTGCCTGGCAGGGTGTCTACCAACTAAAAAGAGGGTCCAGACCAATGTGGGGAATATCCAAAAAGTACCTGAGGGAGACCAATCTCCAGTCACAAACCATGGGATACAGGAGTGTATCTACCTGGACACCTGAGGCAGTTGCAAACCATAGAAAAATGAAGACAGTGAAACTGAAGCAAACCAAAACAAACCAAAATCAATCACATCACAACAAAACAACCACCACAGATATGAACTACTTCTCTCAATTGCACACCCACATTCCCTGAAAGTAAAGTAGGAAAAGCAACATTGCTCCATATAATAGAAGAAACCCTGAATCTTAGAATTCTTAGTGCAAAGCCATCTTCTGAAGCAACCTGAGGAGACCTCTAGTCTGTTGAAGGTGGCACCAGCTCATTGTCACCAGTCTATTCTCCAGAAGTTCAGACTACTGGAGACATTGCTAGCTGCCAGAAAATATCTACTCTCCCCTTCTCTTGTGCTCCTAGAATCCTAATTTTATTTGAGGCAACAATATAGCCAATTAAATATTTCTTTCAGACTCCCTTGCAGCTAGAGGTGGCTATGTGACCTAGATCTGCCCTATGAGATGTGGAATGTGTTTGCAGCCATGGAGACAAAAGCTACAGACTGAAAAAGAAACACCAGGTAGATGGAAGGAGCCCATGCCTGTGGTGGTACTGCTGAGCCGCTGAACCAGCTTCAGATTGCCTTCCCTGCATCTTCTGTGTGATGTGAATAAATTCCCATGTATTTAGTCTGGATTTCTGATATCTGCTGCAGAAAGCATATCACAAATGAGGCCACTTTCCTGAGGGAGTGCCTTCTTTTGGCATCAGAAGACATGGTGATTCTGAGACTTCAAAAGTCATGAGACCTGAAATCACAAAACCCCTAGAAGAAAACATACAGATCAAGGAATGTTCCCTATTACCAATGAAATGTTAATCTTAAAAAGAAGGATATTCTGCCATTTGTGACAACATGGATGAACCTAGAGGCTAAGTGAAATAGCCAGTCACAGAAGAAAAATACTGCATGGTCTCATTTACAACTGGAATCTGAAAACCTTGAATTCATAGAAGCAGGGAATAGGATGGTGTTTACCGGGACATGGGGAGATGGGGAAATGTTATCAAAGGATACAGTTTCAGTTACTTAGAGGGAATGGGTTCTGGAGAGCTAATGTGCAGCATGAGGTCTATAGTTAACAATACTGTATTGTATACTTGAAATTTGCTGAGAGAATAGATCTTAAGTGTTCTTACTATACACACAAAGGTAACCATGTACAGAGATGGATGTGTTAATTAGCTTAACTGTAACAACAAACATCACACATATACCTTAAATATGTATAATTTCAATAAAAATTCAAACAAAAGTCATGAGACTTTTAAGTTCCAAAGTTTGTGGTACATACTGGGAGGTACACCTGGGAGATAGGAACTGATAAAGATTTCTGCAGGTTGTAAGTGGGGGTTGGAAGAAAGAGCTTACTGGCCCAGCTTCTAGAACAGCAAAATAATAGTGGTGAGGTTGGTAACTAATATCTACATAGTGTGATATGGACAAGAAAATAGTTCACAAACAATGCACCCGCCATTTAGCAAGTCCCTACTATGCATTAGGAACTTTATAGAAATTAAATTATCTTGCAATTTAATTTCTTGCAATAATACCTGCAATGGAGGTATTATGCTGCCTGTTTTAAGTAAGGAAACAGACAATTTGCTCAAGATTATAGAGCTAATAAGAGGAAGACCCAGAATTCAAACCCTCCGTTGGAAGCCAAAGTCCATGCTCTTTCAACAATATTTCCCATAAGCATATTACTTTAATTTTCTCCTCACAAACACCCATAAAGTGATTATATTCTCCTATTTTACTAGGAGAAACTAAGTGCTAAGAGATGACCCAATATCTCACAGCCAATCAGTTTAATTTCCAAAAGCACAGCTCTTTCTACTCCACCAAAATGTTGCCCTTCAGAGATTTCCAGAATGTTTTTCCCCCATCGACATTTGCCACGTGCTTACTTAATAAGCCTGGTACTATGTGTGTTGTTCTTATTTTATAGATGTTATTCTTATTTTACTGAACATCAGAGATGAAGTAATTATTCAAAGTCACTCAGAGAAGTAAGTGGGCCACTGCAGACCTGACCCCAGGCAGGCTGGCTCTTGAGCCTGTCTCATCCTCTCCTTGCCTCTTAGACATAGTAAAGCCATTCTGAGATGATTCTGGGAAAGTGTGGCTATCCAGGGAGTATGAGGTAGCAGGGGAGAAAGTATTTCCTGAAATTTCCTTAGGACAAAACGTTGATTTTGAGAACTCTGCTTCTGTTTGGCCAAGAGAAGTCTGGCGCTTGTTCTGTTCCTCAAGGTCAAATATATAAGGTAATAAAGACAGAGTTATGAAATTACTATCCATGTCCTGAATGTAAAACGTCCATTTACTCTTTAAAAACCAAAAAGGAGAGGAGAATCCAACATGCTGAAAAACTAAACGTTATCTTTCTTAATAACCCAGCTTGGAAATTAATGAGCTGTAGGAACCAAAATAGTCATTTTGCTTTAGCTCAGACAGAAAACACTGATGGGATTCTGTGCCAATGCATTGTGGGGCTTTGTAATTGTTCTCCTAAATGGTCAATAGTTTTAATTTGTATATAATACATGATTTTAATCAGCCTAGGCAACTGTTTATGTAGGTTTTTTTTTTCCTCACAGAAGTTGCAACATGATTGATACTTGATTTTTCAAAGAAGATAAATGCCTGCATTTAAGAAGACAGAAACTTTTCTTTGGGTTATGACAAAATATAGAGGAGGTCCTCTCCTGCCACATAATGACATACCCACTTGATTCTGATTTTGGGTTAGAAAAACTTTTGGTGTCAACAGGCTGTTCCCATTCACACCATGGAGATTTTTGTGGACCCTAAACTACTATGAGAAACTCAACTCTGGCCATAATTATCTAAGCAATGATAGTTCCAACCACATGGATTGCCTGAAAATATTGCATTTTCCCTTAATTGAGTTTTTCACTTTTCAGTTAGTTTCAATGATGTCATATTGATGTAGCCTAAGGAACACAAATTAGAATATACTTTCAATAAAATCATAGTAACGTTTTCATTTGTATTAAATGTTTGAGAAATGAGGCAACTGGTACAGTTGAACGTTCTGGTTTACCAGCTACCATGTAACAGGCATGTTCATAATTTTCAACTAATCAGAGTACAGTATAAACTCCTATGATCATGCCTGTTCACATGTGGTGGCTCTGGTACCCTCCCCACTCTCATTTTTTTTTTTTTTTCTGAGTCAAATTTATTCAGAAAGCCTCAACTCTGCAGAAATACAAAAATATTTTCTCAAAACCCCACCATGACTTCATGCCAAAGCAAATGCCATCATCTTCTTCTTTTTTTTTTTTTTTTATCTTTTTTTTTTTTTTTTTTTTATACTTTAAGTTCTAGGGTACATGTGCATAACGTGCAGGTTTGTTACATATGTATACTTATGCCATGTTGGTGTGCTGCGCCCATCAACTCGTCAGCACCCATCAATTCATCATTTATATCATGTATAACTCCCCAAGGCAATCCCTCCCTCCTCCCCCCTCCCCCCTCCCCATGATAGGCCCCAGTGTGTGATGTTCCCCTTCCCGAGTCCAAGTGATCTCATTGTTCAGTTCCCACCTATGAGTGAGAACATGCGGTGTTTGGTTTTCTGTTCTTGTGATAGTTTGCTAAGAATGATGGTTTCCAGCTGCATCCATGTCCCTACAAAGGACGCAAACTCGTCCTTTTTTATGGCTGCATAGTATTCCATGGTGTATATGTGCCACATTTTCTTAATCCAGTCTGTCACAGATGGACATTTGGGTTGATTCCAAGTCTTTGCTATTGTGAATAGTGCCGCAATAAACATACGTGTGCATGTGTCTTTGTAGTAGAATAATTTATAATCCTTTGGGTATATACCCAGTAGTGGGATGGCTGGGTCATATGGTACATCTAGTTCTAGATCCTTGAGGAATTGCCATACTGTTTTCCATAATGGTTGAACTAGTTTACAATCCCACCAACAGTGTAAAAGTGTTCCTATTTCTCCACATCCTCTCCAACACCTGTTGTTTCCTGACTTTTGAATGATTGCCATTCTAACTGGTGTGAGATGGTATCTCATTGTGGTTTTGATTTGCATTTCTCTGATGGCAAGTGACGATGAGCATTTTTTCATGTGTCTGTTGGCTGTATGAATATCTTCTTTTGAGAAATGTCTGTTCATATCCTTTCCCCACTTTTTGATGGGGTTGTTTGTTTTTTTCTCGTATATTTCTTTGAGTTCTTTGTAGATTCTGGATATTAGCCCTTTGTCAGATGAGTAGGTTGCAAAAATTTTCTCCCATTCTGTAGGTTGCCTGTTCACTCTGATGGTAGTTTCTTTTGCTGTGCAAAAGCTCTTTAGTTTAATGAGATCCCATTTGTCAATTTTTGCTTTTGCTGCCGTTGCTTTTGGTGTTTTAGACATGAAGTCCTTGCCCATGCCTATGTCCTGAATGGTACTACCTAGATTTTCTTCTAGGGTTTTTATGGTATTAGGTCTAACATTTAAGTCTCTAATCCATCTTGAATTAATCTTCGTATAAGGGGTAAGGAAAGGATCCAGTTTCAGCTTTCTACTTATGGCTAGCCAATTTTCCCAGCACCATTTATTAAATAGGGAATCCTTTCCCCATTTCTTGTTTCTCTCAGGTTTGTCAAAGATCAGATGGCTGTAGATGTGCGGTATTATTTCTGAGGACTCTGTTCTGTTCCATTGGTCTATATCTCTGTTTTGGTACCAGTACCATGCTGTTTTGGTTACTGTAGCCTTGTAGTATAGTTTGAAGTCAGGTAGCGTGATGTCTCCAGCTTTGTCCTTTTGACTTAGGATTGTCTTGGCAATGCGGGCTCTTTTTTGGTTCCATATGAACTTTAAAGCAGTTTTTTCCAATTCTGTGAAGAAACTCATTGGTAGCTTGATGGGGATGGCATTGAATCTATAAATAACCTTGGGGAGTATGGCCATTTTCACGATATTGATTCTTCCTATCCATGAGCATGGTATGTTCTTCCATTTGTTTGTGTCCTCTTTGATTTCACTGAGCAGTGGTTTGTAGTTCTCCTTGAAGAGGTCCTTTACATCCCTTGTAAGCTGGATTCCTAGGTATTTTATTCTCTTTGAAGCAATTGTGAATGGAAGTTCATTCCTGATTTGGGTCTCTGCTTGTCTGTTACTGGTGTATAAGAATGCTTGTGATTTTTGCACATTAATTTTGTATCCTGAGACTTTGCTGAAGTTGCTTATCAGCTTAAGGAGATTTTGGGCTGAGACGATGGGGTTTTCTAAATATACAATCATGTCATCTGCAAACATGATCAACAAAATTGACAGACCGCTAGCAAGGCTAATAAAGAAGAAAAGAGAGAGGAATCAAATAGATGCAATAAAAAATGATAAAGGGGATATCACCACTGACCCCACAGAAATACAAACTACCATCAGAGAATACTATAAACGCCTCTACGCAAATCAACTAGAAAATCTAGAAGAAATGGATAATTTCCTGGACACTTACACTCTCCCAAGGCTAAACCAGGAAGAAGTTGAATCCCTGAATAGACCAATAGCAGGCTCTGAAATTGAGGCAACAATTAATAGCCTACCCACCAAAAAAAGTCCAGGACCAGATGGATTCACAGCTGAATTCTACCAGAGGTACAAGGAGGAGCTGGTACCATTCCTTCTGAAACTATTCCAATCAATAGAAAAAGAGGGAATCCTCCCTAACTCATTTTATGAGGCCAACATCATCCTGATACCAAAGCCTGGCAGAGACACAACAAAAAAAGAGAATTTTAGACCAATATCCCTGATGAACATTGATGCAAAAATTCTCAATAAAATACTGGCAAACCGGATTCAGCAGCACATCAAAAAGCTTATCCACCATGATCAAGTGGGCTTCATCCCTGGGATGCAAGGCTGGTTCAACATTCGCAAATCAATAAACGTAATCCAGCATATAAACAGAACCAAAGACAAGAACCACATGATTGTCTCAATAGATGCAGAAAAGGCTTTTGACAAAATTCAACAGCCCTTCATGCTAAAAATGCTCAATAAATTCGGTATTGATGGAACGTATCTCAAAATAATAAGAGCCATTTATGACAAACCCACAGCTAATATACTGAATGGGCAAAAACTGGAAAAATTCCCTTTGAAAACGGGCACAAGACAGGGATGCCCTCTCTCACCACTCCTATTCAACATAGTGTTGGAAGTTCTGGCTAGGGCAATCAGGCAAGAGAAAGAAATCAAGGGTATCCAGTTAGGAAAAGAAGAAGTCAAATTGTCCCACTCTCATTTTTAAATACAGGAGAAAGCAATGCCTCTTTGGAACTCTCTTAGTTTGCACTGTGGTCTGTAAATAGCTCTTTTAAATGTATATTGTAGGCTTTTGAGGGATTATAGACTAGATGAAAATATTGTTTTTTTAAATTCACTGCACAACAAAGTAACTCCACATTTGGATTTTTTGTTTTACTTCCACTTATCACATCATCGTGTGGGTTTGCTGTACTCGGTAATAATAATGTTTACTGTCTGTTGAGCAACTACAATGTGCCAGAACACTGCAAAATATATGCATACCTATTTACATGCATTTATATACGCATACAAATCTGTATATAGCCATGCATATATATAGTAGTTCAAGGCTGTCATTGATACAGAAAACAAATATCTAAAGATTAAAAATGATCAATTTTATCACAAATTTCATTTCCATTTAATTCTGTTGATTTAATAAAATGCAAGGAGTTAAAAAGTAAGTTATATTTTATAACCTTTCTGGAAACTGAGTTTATGGAAAATCTCCAAATCAAAGTAATTTTTTTTTTTTTTTTTTTTTTGTCACTGATGTTGGCATGCATATCCTGCTGTATTTTATCAGGGGCTACTTAGCACCACGTTTCAGCACCTGGCTTAACAAAGCACGTAATAAGCATCTGTTAAATAACTGTGAATGCCTGCAGAGTTCAAATGTCATGTGCCAACGTTTAGTATCTACACTATTGGACAGATATACATTCCTGTCCTTTAGATTGTTCTCGCTTCTCCCACTGCTTTCTGTGGATTAAATGAACTTCTGTGTAGACCCAGTGAAGCAAATGAAATAATTATGTCAAGCAATCCCTTGTCTTTGGAATAGAAATCACAAAACCAGCATCTTTGATCGCAAAGGAGAAATAAGAGCAATTTGAGTGCCCATAAAAGTGATTCCTAAATTTGAATTCGTTTAGAAAAAAAAATCTCCCAAAACAGCTGCTTGGTTAATGGCTCGTGAAAACCAGTGGGAGCTACTTCAGCGATCCCCAAGTTGCAGCTAAACTAATTGGTCAGGAGGCTGCTTTGAAGAGTGATAAGATATATTGCTTTAAATTTTATGGAAAGTCACAAATAGTTTTAGGAATTTTGACCTGCCCTTCCTTAAATCCAGTTCAGACCCCTGGGGCCGACTCTCTCTTCTTTACTCCTTTCTGTTCTCCCACTGCCCTGATCCCACTGCCTGGCCATTTGCTCATTTGTTATTCGATGAAAATGTACTACTCACTCTTGGGCATTGCCAGAAATGTGACTGCAGGCTCTTCTCCACTATCAGGCTTACCCCGAGGTGGTAGTTGGAGAGTATAAGGGACCATTTGGTTTATGTTGACCTATAATTACTCTCCCATCTGAAATCCTCTTACATTTCAGAGGTAGGAGATGGGAGGGATGTTTGGCTGTTTTTGTCTCTCTCCTTAATCCTTAATAGTTAAAGTGTACATATACTAGAAAAACAAAATTGAGACATAAACTATTTCTATTATTGGTTAAGAAATACATATTTATGTAAACTAGTTAATAAAAATGCAGTTGTCATCATTTTCACAGTGCTTCATCATTAGTGCCTGTAGATCAGGGTACTCAACAGGATGATTAAATTTGTGAACCACATTCAGCTGAGTCTCTCTGGAATCGTGTTACATCTCAGTGAATCATTCAATGCTTTCATAGCTGCTTCTTAGAAGATTTCTCCTCCAGGCAACCTCAGAATTTAACTCCTTGCAGTTTAGGATATATTTTCCCTCTCTTCTAAAATTATTCATAAGTCCTTCTTGAAGGGAAGGCATGGGCAATGAATATAAATAGGTGTCTTCTTTTACCTATGTAGGCAAAGTGGAGGTAATGGCTTCTTGGAGAAGCACACATAGCACTGGAAGGGCAATATTGACATCTGTGCTAAGCTACTTTGTCTCTAACATACCTTTCTCAAGGAATGTTTCTGAAATAACATCAAGATGAAATACATCATATGCAAAGCACCATGCACAATGCCTGACACCAGTAGAAATTCAGTAAGTATTAGTTTTCTAATCTTGTATACCCCATCCATGCATGCACCCATGCATATACAGATATGCACATACCACCTCCCCCAACACACAAATTGACCAAAAAATTAGCCTCAGTTCACTGACTGCAATTCTATTATTTTTCTAATCACCCCACAACCTGTTTCATTTTGTCCGCTCTGCCCAATTTTCTGAAATTCTCTGGAGGAAGACAGCTTGTGTTTTCTTATTAAGGTTAAAATGGAGAAAAGACATTCTCTTTTTCCATGATACAAAACAAACAAGTAATGTTAAGTACAGTAATTACCATTTTCTCAAATCACAGCATGCGGCAAAGGGCTTATAAAAGGCACAGGCAGGAATTACGTAGTGTTTCCTACCAGCTTGCCCTACTGTACAGTCAAAACAAGAAAAGTCACCTGGTCCCACCAAACTGGCAGTTACTCCTACTTCTCAGAACTCACTTACAGAAAAATGGGTTGGTGATCAGGTTGCCAGATTTAACAAATAAAAATGCAGAATACCTAGTAAAATTGGAATTTCCCATAAACAACAACTTTTTTTAGTGTAAGTCCCAAATATCTTATGGGAGATACCAACATTTTATTTGTATATCTGAAATTTCAATTCAACTGGACATCTTGTATTTTATCTGCCAACCCTAGTAAGTGTATAGTCAATAAATAGAACACTTAAATCACTCTGTCTTAGTGATCTTTTCAGAGCTGTAGACTATATCACCTAAAACATTTTTTTTTTTTTAAAGAAAATCATTTATATGGACATGGTTTTCATGCTTATGGTACATCAAGATCATCTGCAGGGCTTTAAAAACACAGATGGCTGGGTCCACATCTCCAGAATTTCTGATTTAGTAGGTCTGGACTAGAGCATGATAACTTACATTTCTAATAAGACCCCAGCGTAAGGCCTCTGAGCCCAAGCCTGCATGTATACATCCAGATGGCCTGAAGTAACTGACGAATCACGAAAGTGAAAATGGCTGGTTCCTGCCTTAACTGATGACATTACCTTGTGAGATTCCTTCTCCTGGCTCAGAAGCTCTGGCACTGAGCACCTTGTGACCCCCGCCCCTGCCCACTAGAGAACAACCCCCTTTGACTATAATTTTCCACTACCTACCCAAATCCTATAAAACAGCACCACCCCATCTCCCTTTGCTGACTCTTTTTTTGGACTCAGCCCACCTGCACCCAGGTGAAATAGACAGTCTTGTTGCTCACACAAAGTCTGTTTGGCGGACTCTGTTCACACGGATGCACATGACACCCAGGTGTTGCTGATGCTGCTGTTCATAAGAGACACCAAAGTGACCTTGCTTTGCCTAAGTTACCATGAGTCAAACCTTCACAATGAAAAATCTTGGTTTAGTCAAAGAGGAGGTGGGAAGGAAGGAGAGAGTGATGTTTAAAGCAGTTTCTGTTAAACGAGAGCGACATTAGTGTTCTTCTGTTTTGAGAGAAGGGATTTATAATAAATGTTGAGAGAATAAGCAGTAAGAAAAGAAAAAAACCACAAAATTCCTAAAGAAATTGTATTTTATATAGAGGTAAGATTAAATTATTCCAAGCCATCATCATTTTACTGTCTTTCATCAAGCCATAATTCAAATTGACGTCAACCTAGAAACAGAGTGAGAAAATTGGATTTGTCTGTGTTTTGGTACAGAGGGAACATGTGGAACAACTACTGGACAACTTCCCAGGATCAACTACCAGTGATGGCATCTTCTGAGGGAGAAGTTTCTAAAAACTTGTGAGAACAGTGGGGCAAGAGATGATTACTATAACCACATAGTCATACACTGTGCCAAACAGGAAGTATCTTTCACCTCTATCCCTTTCAAAAGCATTCTTTATATCTAACACCAAAGAAAAATTAATTCAGACCATGACTCACTCAAGTAGCTACAAGTAGAGGCAGGTAGCAAATGTGCCATATCCAAGGATATTGAGGATGGAAAGCCATGATCTTAGACAATAAAACCTGTTGTTTTCTATGTATTAGAAGGCTGGTGGGCTTCAGAGTCAAATGGTCTACATGAGAATTCCAGTTTGGCTACTTACTAGCTGAGTGATCCTGAGAAACTCTCATGACCTCTGAGCCTAACAATTTTCCCCAACTCCAAAGTATGGATAGAAATAGCGTCTTCATTACTGTGAGGTTGTGGGGGTTCCACAGGATGATGTAAGGAAAAGAGCTTTGGATAGAGCTGCACATTATAGAGGCTCCATGCGTGCATAATTAGTTCACAAACAACAAATCCATTGGGAGTACTTCGGACCTGAATCTTGAATGCTTGTAATCATTTTTCTCTCCTACATATCTCCTTGGTGTCAGTTTTCTCATCTGTAAATGTGGGTGGAGTAGAGGTGGAGAGTTAACCTTCCATTCAGGGAAATTCTGTTTTTTTTAAGATACAGCTTATATGTCTAAATAGACAGTGCAAAATGAAATTGAATTAAAACTAGCCAATTAGTTGCCTACTATTAGGAAAAAGAAATGTCTTTGTTATTTAAAAGCTAAATCAACTTGTCTATAAAGTTTTGATCTGACCATATGTGAAAAAATTGACAGCCTTTGGAAAATTGCAAAACTCATGACATAAAGGCTATTCTACTTCCTGAAGACAGAATCATGTTTTATCCTTCTTGCATATGTTCCATCATATACAATGACATCTGGGAATTTCAGCTTTCTCAGACCTGGCTTTTAGATTTTTCCTGAACTTTATTTTAGTGAATGTGTGAAGTTTTTTTCTGAATTAAGAAAGTATACACAAGAAAATTGGAGAAAATTCAGAAACAAAAAACATAATACTCATTAGTAATCTCACTCTCTAGAGATAATCATTGCCAAAATTTTAATCTTTATTCTGAACTTTTTCTGATACTAACATTGCATGATACACAAAATTTGGCATTCTATTTTTCTGGCTTAATATTATGTTAATTTCCTCATGCTTTTTTAAACCTTTGTAAACATCATTTAAAAAATTGATGCATATTAGGCAAGAGAAACAAAAGACATTTTTATAGGAAAGGAAGAAGTAAAATGATTTCTATTTGCTGATGACATGATTTGATATAGAGAAAACCCTAAAGACTCCACCAGAAAAACCTATTAAAACTGATAAACAAGTAAAGTTTCAGGATACAAAATCGTCATACAAAAACTCAGTAGCATTTCTGCATACTACTAATAAACTATCCGAATATAAAATTAAGGAAACCATCCCATTTGCAATAGGAACAACAACAAAATACTTAGGTGTAAATTTACCCAATGAGGTGAAAGACCTGTAAAATGCTGATGAAAGACACTGAAGAAAACACAAATGAAAAGATATTTCATGCTCACGGATAGGAAAAATTAATATTGTGAAAATGTCCATAGTACCCAAAGTGATCTAAAATTCAATGTTATCTCTATTAAAATTTCAATACCATTTTTTTCACAGAAATAGAAAATAAAACTCTTCACATGAAAACACAAAAGACCCTGAATGGCCAAAACGATCTTGAGCAAAAGGAGCAAACCTGGAGGCATTGCACTCCCTGATTTCAAAACATAGAGCAATTGTAATCAAAACAGCATGGTACTGGCATAAAAACAGATACATAGACCAAAGGAACAAGATAGAAGGCCCACAAATGAAGGCCACACATTTGCAGTCAATTGCTTTTTGACAAAGGTGCCAGGAACATCCAATGAAGAAAGAACAGTCTCTTCAACAAATAGCGTTGGGAAAACTGGTTATCCATATGCAGAAAAATAAGAGTGGATCATTATCTTACACCATATTAAAAATCAACTCAAAATAGATTAAAGATTAAAGGCTGGGCATGATGGCTCATGCCTGTAATCCCAGGACTTTGGGAGGTTGAGGCAGGTGGACCACCTGAGGTCAAGAGTTCAAGACCATCTTGGCCAACATGGTGAAACCCCATCTCTACTAAAAATACAAAAATTAGCTGGGCATGGTGGTGTATGCCTGTAATCCCAGCTACTCTGGAGGCTGAGGCAGGAGAATCACTTGAACCCAGGAGACGGAGGTTGCAGTGAGCCGAGATCCCGCCATTGCACTCCAGCCTGGGTGACAGAGAGAGACTCTATCTCAAAGAAAAAAAAAAGAAGATTTAAAATGAGACCTCAAACTGTAAAATGACTAGAAGAAAACACAAAAAGTTCCATGATGTAAATCTGGACAATAATTTTTTGAATATGACCCTGGAAGCATAGATGACAAAGGCAAAAATAGACAAATGGGATTATGTCAAGCTAAAAAGTTTTTGCACAGCAAAGGAAATAATTAACAAAGTGAGGGACAACCCACGGAATGGGAGAAGTTGTTTGCAAACCATACATTTGATAAGTGGTTAACATCTAAAATATATAAAGAACTCAATAGCACGAAGAAAACACAGTTAAAGAATGGGCAAAGGACTTAACAGACAATTCTCAAAAAAAGACATGCAAGTGGCCAACAAGTACATGGACAAAATGCTCAACATCACTAATCATTAGCAAAGCACAAATTAAAACCACTAGGAGATACAATCTCACACCTGTTAGAATAGCTTTTATCAAAAAGATGAAGGATAGTAAGTGTTGGTGAAAGTGCAGAGAAAAGGAAACTTGTATGTTGCCAGTGGGAATGTAAATTAGTACAGCTACTTGGAAAATGGTATGGGAGTTCCTCAGAAAACTAAAAATATCATATGATTCAGCAATCTTACTACTTGTTATGTATCCAAAAGAATTGAAATCAATAAGTCAAAGGGATACATGCACTCTGATGTTCATAGCAGCATTGTTCACAATAGCCAAGGCATAAACTCAACCTACGTGTCCACTAGTGAATGAACAAAGAAAATGTGGAATATATACACTATGGAACACTATTTAGCCTTAACAAAGGAGAAAATTCTGTCATTTGTGACAATGTGGATGAATCTGGAGGACATTATGCAAAGTAAAATAAGCAAGGCACAGAGAGATGAATCCCACATGATCTCACTTATATGTGGAATCTAAAAAAGTCAAGCTCATAGAAGTAGAGTAGAATGATGGTTACCAGAGGCTGGGGAAGAGGAAAGGAAGGAATGGAATTGTTGGGCAAAAGGTATAAAGTTTCAGATACAGTAAGTTTTGAGATCTATTTCACAGCACAGTGACAATACTCCATAAAAATATATTACATTTTTCAAACTAAGAGTAAATTTCAAATGTCTTTCTGTACAAAATGGTAGATACGTGAGGGTATATATATGTTAATTAACTTGATTTTATTCCACATTGTATGTATCTATCAAAACATCACATTGTAGCCCATAAATATATAAAATTATGATTTGCCAATTAAAAATAATAAAAATAATATTTAGAAATTGCTGCACATCACATTATATAAATTTACCGCAATTTGTATTTCCATTTTTTAATGATCTAGTTTTTATTTTGCTTTGTTTTGTTTTTAGTTGCATATTCTATTCATAGTGCACATTGATAGCTTAAATAAAAATTTTACTGAGTCTACTCTTATGAAAGTTTGGTATACCTATTTTGAACTTCTTCAACCAAATGCAACAGCTCACCTCTTCAACCACAAATGAAAATTCTTTCACAAGATAATCTGAAGTTGAAGAATTTAAGACATTATAGAGAAAATAAGGCTGGAAATGCAGATTAAAGGTGTTATAAATATTGTGGGCAATAAACTCAACCCACTAGTATCTCAAGATCATATCAATGGCATACTATATATCATAAATTAATGCTGGTGAGTACAATACAATGGATTTTGCCTTATCAGCTCTTAACTAACTTTAAACATTTTGGACTCTCCCTTGAAGCCTCATTAAGATGCCTGTAAACTCATTTTGAATGGTCACAGAGGAGCTGCCCACTAAGAAACGTAGTTGTTCTTCTGTGACCGGCCCTTCCAACAAAGATTCTTTTCAGTTTTTCCAACTCTGAGCTGTCAACTTTCAGAGGTTTCTACATCCTAACCAGGTCCAAGTGGCAGCTTCGAGGCACAGACCCCTGGTTTCTGGTTTACATGGCTCAGCATTTGCCTTCTCGCAGACACAGAAATGTGGATTCTTGTCTAAACTGAGGATTACTTACCCACAGTTTCCTCTCTTTTTCCCAAGACCTCGTTATAAAAGCTTCAACTCCTGCCATAACGTTTCCCTTAATTCTTGTTTCTACTCCCAGCTCTCAAATGCTTCTTTTCCTAATTATATCCAACTGGAGTGATTCCTAGCTAATGGAAGAAAATTTTTGAAGTTGCCAAAAAGAGACACGGAATCGAGATCATATATATGAAAAATGTAAGTATAAGAAACTCCAAAATTAGTAGTGGGTTGGGGGTTAAGTGGGGAGCTCTATGTTTTCAGCATGAAGCTAAAAGTAAAATTAGTAAATAAACTCATACCAAGCCTTTACTTTTATTGGAATACAATTTAAATACAATAAAATTCACTCTTTTAAAGCATACAGTTCAGTAGTGTTTAGTATAGTCTCAGAGTTGCAACCATCAACACTATCTAATTCCAACCATTTTCTTCACTCCCTGCCAGAAAACCCTACACCTATTAGCAGTCACTTCCCATTTCTCCCTTTCTCCAGCCCCTGACAACCACTAACCTACATTTTGTCTTTATGGATTTGTCTATTCTAGATGTTTCATGTAAATTGAATTATACAGTATGTGGTCTTCTGTGTCCAGCTTCTTTCGTTTAGCATAATTTTCAAGGTTCATCCACATTGTAACATGTATCAGTACTTCATTCCTGTTTTGGAATATGGGTGAATGATATTTCATTGTATGGATATACCACAATTTGTTTATCCATTCATCAGTTGATGCACATTTGGGTTTTTTCAACTTTCTGTCCATGAGTAATGCTGCTGTGAACATTCATGTGCAAGTTTTTATATAGATGTATGTTTTCAGCTCTCTTGGATATATACTTAGGAGTGGAGTCGCTGGATGATGTGATAAATCTATGTTTAATTTTTCAAGGAACTGCCACTGCTTGCCAAAGCAATGGCATTTTACATTTCCACCTGTAATGCATGAGGGTTCTAATTTCTCTACATGTTCACCAACACTTGTTATTGTCCATCTTTTTCATAATAGCTATCCTACCAGGTGTTAAGTGGTATCTCATTGTTGTCAAAACTTGCTTTTTAAAGTAATTGTCAAAAACATCCAAGGATGGATACAGGACATATTTATTTTATCTGCACTGGAGGTCTCTGGTGGTTCCTCAAGAGCCAAATTTGACCAGTGAATGTGTTTTGTTTGGCTATTAAGTGGGATATGAATTCTTTAGTTCTTCATGTGCCTTTAAGCTCCCTTCCCACCTAATCTTACATCTGGCTGGACTCACTCCTTTATGTTACCTATCTGGCTCTTGTGGGCATGTGTTTGGGATCCCTATCTATGGGTTCTGTTTCTGTATCTAGATATCTTTGTTCTATTATTAATAAGAATAATGGATCTGGATACAGTTGAGAGAGATTTTGAAATAATGAGTTTTGGGGATTAAGCTTTCTGAAATGTGAGACTTAAATTAGCCAATATGCTTATTCATAAGATATTCTATTTAATCAGGACCTTAAAATTGCTTTGGCAGTTTGGCAAGTTTTGGCACACCATTTTAGAAACTGTCAAAGCTTTCAGAACAAAGACCAACAGGAACACACCTTGCAGACACAGTCCATCATCCCTAATTGTGTTGTTTTCAGAAATCTTGAAGTTTGCTTAATATGTTCGTGGTTTGACAGATTCTGTGAAATGGTCAAAAACAAGGCAAAGCTGAAACCACGTTCATAAAACCAAATAACCATTTGAAACATTACAGGTTGTTTATGAGCTGGGATATTTTGGTCTCTTATCTGTAATAAAGGTACTCGAGGACATCAAACAGATAGTGGAGAATAATGATTATTGAAAAATGCTTCAAAGGAGATCAATACACTTAATAAAAAGAAAACAAATAGCCTGTTTTCAGAGTGAGTAAGTGTCCATCAGAAACCAGACACTTTTTATTTAGAGACACTTTAACCTGCATTTTGGAATAAAAAACTATCCTTACTGAAGATTGAAACACAATTGGGGTGAGAGAAAAAAAAGGTGATCAAATTATTTGCAAAGTTAATCTTTTCAAGATGTGTTATGTAAACTACTTAGCACTTAAAATATTAGCCATACCTGTTTCCTCTTGATTTCAAGAATTTATTTTTGAAATTCAGTGTGCAAAAATCAAAAGTAAAATTATTATAAATCTAAATGCTTTGTCCATCCAATATTTATAAACTTAGATTGCTAATGTTTTGGTTGTTTCCTTTTTCTTTTTCTTTTTTTTTAATTGTAGTTACATTTCCTGTAGGGTAGATTTCAGGGCACTCTTCTTTCCCAAATTCAATAAAAATAGGTTTTAGCATCAGACATTCTGCAACAATTGTACAGGGTGTAGCAAATTTTCTTTTAAGAATTAATAGGATTTCCCAAAGGATATATTTTCCTGTCAAATATAATCCTCATGATCAACAACTATAGCTCCAAGTAATTCTTTACGATTTCTTTTATTCACATTTTTCTAAGCTTATTCTTACATATCCTCTAGGGTAACTTTTATTACAAGAATTGCTGGCTTTTCTGCCAAATAAGAAACATGCTTTATATTTAGATGACAAAGTAACAGAGTCAATGCTTTTTTTTTCCCCCATAGTGATATTTTTTAAAATATGGGCTATTTTTATAATTTTTATTTTTCCCCAGTTGCAGCCTAAAACATTGACAGCAAATTGTCTCTTCTGTTTCAAAAACTAGAGATAAATTATACAACTTTTTAGTCAATATTGTTCCAATGGACTTTAATAAGTAATTTAGCCTATAGGTATATAGCTTTATATACAACTGTTATAACTGTTTCATATGGATCTGGGTAGTATGTACTTTTTAAAACTCAGTTCATTGACAAACACATCCAGCATTCTTTTTATTTTTCTATATAATGCAAAATAATGATCACTCACTGGGACTAGTAAATCAGGGTTCTTGCTATCTAATGTGTTGGTATAGATGAGCCCAGGTGAATTAGAGAACAAACATTTGACTCAACTGCATCACAACCCACTATGTGATTCCACATATGTGATTCTTCCACTGAATCTTAACTACAGGAAGCCCTTCCGGTTCCCTCACCCCACATACACTCATACAGGGCACACACTAGCTTCTCAGCTGGTCATGTTGGGACTGGTGGCTCCTTAAGTTTTATAGCATCTGGGCAACACATGGGCCAATTTCCTTTGGCATAGATGGGTGGTTGTGATTCCTTCATTGTGCTTCATACTTTTTATCCCTCCCCCTAGGGCCTTTAAATGTCTTCTACTTAAACATTTTTGAAGTGTGTGTTTAAATAAGAATATTACAGAAAGATTGGAAAATAAAAGTCACAGGTTGTATTAACACAACCACAGCTTAATATAATTACATCAACTTCTCTGCTTCAGGGAGCACAGCTGACTCAGGCAACACAGCATAAGAGGTAAAAGGCTGCTGCATGAAAATACCAGCAATTGCACTGTGTGACCTTGGGCAAGTTACTTAACCTCTCTGTAGCTCAAATTCCTAATTGACAAAATGGAAATTGTGAGGTTGTGAGTTTTCAATATTTAATAAGCTATCACACAGCAGGGTCTTAGGATAGCGCGTGGCAACAGTGTGAGTTGTATAAGCTTTTACCGTTGTCCTTAAGTAGTATTTTCTGTCTTTTTCTCTTCACACAACTCTTTAAAAACACAGTTGAATAGATAATATGCATACAATTTTGTATTACACTTGTTTCATTTAAGATCATAACAATTTCTTCTCATGCTGTTTTATAGTTTGTACAATTAAAATGGTAATGACTTCATACTATTCTATCCAGTACAAGAGTTAACATTCAAGTTGATCTCACTTTCCCACAGCTATAAGGCTTCAATGTCTATCTTTATGTAAATATTGTCTTTCTTTATTTGAAATAATAAAGGTAAAAAAATGACCACAGAAGGGAATACTTTTATACTGCATATATGTCTTTCTAAATGTTCAATTTTTTACTATCAGCAGCAAGAAAAGAGTTCATCAGTGTCACAGTACACATAACAGGATAGCATACTGTGATTAAAAATAACATGCATCTTAATATTTACCATATTAAAATAGTTCCATAAGTTGAGTTCACTAGTTACATTTACTTCTTTATGGCTAGTGAGATTAAGTTCTTTGCTCAATTAGTATATTACAGAGTTTTAATGTTTTCTTGTTAATTACATTGCATTGTATACTAGTAAACATAGCTCTTTTTGCAGTTTTTGCTGGGAATATCGTCTGCTCATTGCTTTTATTTATCTTTGGATTTTGTATGGTAATGTATATTTTAGATGGTTGGATTTATTTTTGTCATTTATAATATTTCTAAATTTATTAGAGTCCTGGCAAATTATTTAATTTTTAAGATTTGATACTGATTATCTAAAGTCGATATGAAATTGATTTTATTTTATGGTGTAATTTATAAATCTAAATGGAAAAGCCATTCACTAGTTAGTATCCTATGACAATTTACTGAAGAATCTTTCTCTTCCTCATTTTGGTGAGGCCGCTTTTTACTGCATATTTAATTATGTAGAATGAGGTTGATTTTGTGCTCACATCTTCTATTTCAGTGATCTGTTTATCCTCTTGTGAATAAGCCACTGCTTTATTTCTTTTGCTTTGAAATACATTTAAATCTCTTGTAGGAGTAAAGGCAAACAACTCCTTTCCAGGAAGGACTTTTAGTGGTTCACTGTTTATTTTTAGGAGTGTGTGGGTATTGTTTATTGTTCATTTAGGTATAATACACATACAGTAAAATTTACCTTTGTATAAATTAGGACAAACTTATAGAATCATATAACTACCACCCTCCCCAAAATATTCTCTTGTCCCGTTTTGTAGCCATTTATTCCCCTCTCCTCCAACCCAGTCAACCACCGGTTTGATTTTTTCCCCCTATACTTTTGCCTTTTCCAGCATGTCGAATAAATAGAATCATACATTAGATAGTCTTTTGAGTTTGATTTCTTTATCGTAGTATAATGCTTTTTTTTTTTTTTTTTTTTTTTTTTTTTTTTTTTTTTTTTTTGAGACGGAGTCTTGCTCTGTCGCCCAGGCTGGAGTGCGATGGCCTGATCTCAGCTCACTGCAAGCCCCGCCTCCCGGGTTTACGCCATTCTCCTGCCTCAGCCTCCGGAGTAGCTGGGACTACAGGCGCCCGCCACCTCGCCCGGCTCGTCGCTCGTTTTTTGTATTTTTTAGTAGAGACGGGGTTTCACTGTGTTAGCCAGGATGGTCTCGATCTCGTGACCTCGTGATCCGCCCGTCTCGGCCTCCCAAAGTGCTGGGATTACAGGCTTGAGCCACCGCGCCCGGCCAGTATAATGATTTTGAAATGCATCCATGTCATTATATGTATATCAATACTTCATTCCTTTTTATTGATAAGTAGTTGTCGCAGTTTGTAGATGTACCACAGTTCGTGTTTTGGTTCGACAGTTGATGGAATAATGTTGCTACAGACATTTGTGCCCTGTGTTCTGTGTAGACAGAGAAACAGGTTTGAGGGGCAAGGAAATGACATGGTTTGGTATTTTAGTCTTCTTAACCTGGAAAATAAATCATTCATGGTTCTTTTATTTTATCATGTGTGTATATGTGTGTGTGCCTGTACATTTTTCTTCAAATAGGACATACATTTTCAACGTGAGATTATTACTGGGCCCCTTATAGCTCTGTTGTTAATGTGAACAAAATCTTTTTAAATAATATTCTAAAACAGTTATAGAATAGAGAAATATCATTGATTTTTGTATATTCATCTCGCATTCAGCTATTTGTCTGAATCATTTATTATGCCAAATGTTTTTCTCTTATACCTTTGAGTGTCGGTGTATACGCTCATGCCACCTCTCTCTCCTTCTCCATGTATTAAACTATTTATGTTTCATGTCTTTGATTTAACATTACTTTGGAAATTATGTTCAATGCAATAATGACCATATCATTTTTTTTTTGTTTCTGATTTCAGTAAAAATGATACCAGTAGTTCATGATGAAATATATTATCTGGTAGTTTGTAATAACACCATTTAAGTTAAGCGTCTTTTTATTATTTTTAATGTTTTCAGGAAGACTCGTGTTAAATTTTATCAAAATCATTTCTTGCATCTATTGATAATCATATGGGTTTTCATGTCTAACAAGCTGGTGAAGTATTATATATAAATATTTCATTGCATTGAACTATCCTTACATTACTAGAATGAAACATATTTGGTTATGTTCATTATTTAACTATATGTTGACTTCTCTTGGCTAGTATTGAACATTCTAACATTTATATTAATAAGGGGAATTGACTTTTTGGGATACATCTTTGGGTTATCCAGTTATATTTGCTTCATCATTTGTACTGGGTAGCTTTTTCATGTGATTTGTTCTGGAACTGCTTATGACAAAAGTAGCAATCACTAGTTCTTTGAATAAATGAAATAACTCATCAGGGATTCATTTAGAAGTTTTTTCAGGATTGATCTGAGGGAGAGAAAATTGTTTGATAAAACTTCTAGCTTTTTAAAAATGCCGTTCTCCCCAATATCCCTGTTCCCCAGTGCTCATGGTGGTCTTCCACCAAGGCCCGCCTGCTCCTGCACATTTCTGTACCCGAGAAAGGAAATAAATGAATACTTGTTGAATGAGTACTATCCATTTTTTGCTATTAACTATCTCATTATACTCTCACAGCTACCTTCTCAGGAGAGTATTATTGTACTCCTATGAAATGGAAGTTCAGAGGATATTTAAGAAATTTCCCAATTTCACTTTGAATTCAGCTGGTAATTATGTTTAAATTAGGATGAAGGTCTAGTTTTAGCTTGGCAGTGTCAGCACTAGAATTCCAATCCAGGTTGCTTTTTCTATTATGCCATACTCCATCATTACTTAAAAACACATGGGATTGAAAATTCCCCTCTTTCACCTTCTTATTTGTGTTTTTTGTAGGTAATACTTTATATTTTCACATTTAGGCTTAATATTAGATGTCTTTCCAATAATGTTAGCTCCCAAGGGTTGCAAAGTCCTAAAATTGGTCTTGTGTGTGAATGAATAGACCACAGTTGTTGATAATTCTGTTTCCTTAATAAAAATACTTGTGATTGGGCAGGCACGGTGGCTCATGCCTGTAATCCCAGCACTTTGGTAGGCCAAGGCAGGCAGATCATGAGGTCAGGAGATCGAGACCATCCAGGCTAACACAGTGAAACCTTGTCTCTACTAAAAATACAAAAAAGTAGCTGGGTGTGGTGGTAGGCGCCTGTAGTCCCAGCTACTTGGGAGGCTGAGGCAGGAGAATGGCGTGAACCTGGGAGGTGGAGCTTGCAGTGAGCCAAGATGGCACCACTGCAATGCAGTCTGGGTGACAGAGCGAGACTCTGTCTCAAAAAAAAAAAAAAAAAAAAAAAATTGTGATTTCCCTATTGATTGGCAGTTCATATTCAACATGCAATACCTCACCATGAAGCCAATTTAGAATAATTTTATTTTGTTATTTTATTTTAAAATAAATAGTTTATTTTTCTTTAGAATATTGACATTGTTTAATCTTTCTCAATGTTCACTCATATGTAGAGTGAGGAGATTGGATTAAATATGTGCTTATCTAACTATTGACACAAATAATACTGTTTTAATGAGTACTTTATAAAAATTGTGAGGTCAAACCACTCTGTGAATGGTTGCATGTAATATAGGATTTTGGCACATATAGGTTCATGAAAGTCCTTCAGTAGAAAAACCTGCTGTTTATCTGTTTCCCAAATTTACTTATGTCTGCTCACTTATATATATATTTTTGGATAACACATATGACATTATTATCTGGGGACGTATATACCTTGAGGGCTAAACTTTGGGAAATAATGAACCATAATTTTTCTAGTTCTAAAACTTTTATAATGATTTAAGGAAATTACAAGGTTCAATAATTAGTCTGTCATACACAGAAACATATTCAACAGGACAGAATCATTAAATCCAGCCTACTATGATAAATCTGAGAATTACATCAAGAAAATACTATAGACTTTGACAAATAAACCAAATTTTCCAAAATTAACTAGCACTAACAGGTCAAGAAATCAAGAAGCCACACTTGGAACAATCAGGTCACATTGACTGGAGGCTTCATACTCAAATATAAAAACAAGACAACCCATGATTAAATGAAAGTAAATTTCTCTATTATATATTATTATTATTATTATTATTATTATTATTATTATTATTTTGAGACAGAATCTCGCTCTGCCGCCCAGGCTGGAGTGCAGTGTGCAGTGGCCGGATCTCAGCTCACTGCAAGCTCCGCCTCCCGGGTTTATGCCATTCTCCTGCGTCAGCCACCCGAGTAGCTGGGACTATAGGCGCCCACCACCTCGCCTGGCTAGTTTTTTGTAGTTTTTAGTAGAGACGGGGTTTTGCCGTGTTAGCCAGGATGGTCTCGATCTCTCGACCTCGTGATCCGCCCGTCTGGACCTCCCAAAGTGCTGGGATTACAGGCTTAGGCCACCGCGCCCGGCCAAATTACTCTATATATTCTAAGAAGAAATGAGAGGAAAGGAGAACTGCATAGAAGGGATTAAATTAGTAATAGTTCACAGGTCCTCTATACAAGAGATTTACAATCACTCAATTTAGTTCAACATTCTATAATAACTCATCAAACTGTCAGACAATTGCGCTGGAAAATCAATTAATTTAATTGTGTAGTTAGACATTTAAATTAAAAAGTTTGGTTAGTTTAATTGGCAAGACTTTCTACAATAAAAACACCTCAATTTGATCATTTGTTCTCTCATTTTTTTCTATTAAGACATTGCTTCACATAGAATTACACAGAATAACTATTTCTAATTATGTACTCCTATTTTTCATGTTTTGGTTTCAAACATTAATTTTAAAAGAGTGGCTGTTTTATTTATTCATGAAAGTTAAGAGTGGCCAGTTCTTTTTATTTTTTTTAAAGTCTTCCAAGATTAAAATGTGGTGATTTTTACTTGTCATTTCTGGTTCTGAATACTAAAATTGTAAATGTGCATTTGGTCCCTCTATTCTATTTCTAGTTATTTTTCTTAAGGGGATAACCATAATCATGTAAGTGGGCCAAAATGAATGTACAAGGATGGTGACTGTAGCACAATGGCACGTTTTTCCTAATAGAGAAAAACTGGAAACAACTAAAACACCCATTAAAGAGTTTATTAAATTGTTATATATATATGTGCAATCAAATGTGATATACTCATTTAAGTATAATGAAGTTTTCTTTGGCATGAAAAGATATTTATGGCATATTGCATATTTTTGAAGTAAGAAATGAGAGTAGACAAGTGTGTGTGTGTGTGTGTGTGTGTGTGTGTGTGCAGAGAGAGACACACACAGAGACAGAGGTACAGAAAGGTTTTTAAGGACCTCCAGCAAAGTATTAATGGGAGGTTTTATATTAACAGGAAAGTGATTTTTTTGTTATTTTCATTTTTCTTATTTTATTTTTAAGGTTTATTTTTTATTGAAAGTGGTTTTTCATTTGCGGGGGACTAAAACAAAACAGGAAGAAACAAAGAAGACCCAGAAGAAATAATTTAAAAAATACTTTTAAAACCTGGAGCCAATGTTGGTGTTAAACTAGGAGAGAACATTTAGAAGGAGGATGTGCTCAAGCCCAGGCTGAAGAGATGACTCCTCTTTTATTGGCAGTTGTAATGCTCATCACTCCTCTTTTACAACTAATAAAACCCTATTCCTCAGTCAGCCTCTAGTTCAAATCTCACCTCTTTTTTGAAGTGTTGACGAACCATGAAATACAATTGTAAGAGCTCTTGTCTCTGGAATTAAGCTAAAAATAGTGTTTTATTCCAAATGCAGTCATCATGTACATCCTTGAGTTATCTCCATAAAAGTATTTTCATCTGTCACTATAGCAATACATCATTAAAACAGCTACCACTTATGGAGAACATGTTCTCTTTTTGATAGGTACCTTTTCAGGGCTTTCCAGACCTTTCGTTCTTACTGTTACCCTATGAAATCAATTGTATTATCCCCTTTGTACACATTGGGAAATCAAGGCTCACAGAACATTGTCAGAAGTCATAGTACCAGAGCTAGAATTCATACTCATTAAAATTCCAAATCTCGTGTTCTTTTTTTTCTTTCTCTCTTGAGACAGGGTCTCGCTCTGTCACTCAGTCTGCAGTGCAGTAGCGCAATCACGATCTTCCCACCTCCCCTGTAGTCCCAGGTAGCTGGGACTACAAAATCTCATGTTTTTAACAACTACACAATTCTGTATTTGCATGTTTCCGCTCTTCTCCCCAATTAGATTGTAATCTTCTTGAAGATACATTTCTATATTGCTTACTCCCTAGCTAAATGATACTCAAATGTTTTATACTTACTATGATATAGTTCTTTTTTGAAAGAAATATTTTTCAAAAAAATCCTTTCTATGAATTATTTCTCCAAAATTACATAACACAGCACATGACATAAATGTGTAGGAGAAAAAATAATTAGCTCATTCACTAAATAGGATCATATTCAAACTTTGGTTAAGGTTAATTGTTCATTTTATTTAAGTCAATAATGCTTAATGTGTATTATATTTATGTACGTTGAACTTTCCATAAATGAATCTTTTCATCTTCTATTTCACAATAAGGACTCAGGCTTAGCCAACACTTAAGCCAATATCTACTATCAGATCTTAATTAAGCCAAAAGTGATTATCCTTTGTAGCGTTGTGAATGAAAGAAAGATGCCTTAGAATTCACTTGATAATAATATTTTCTGCTGTGGCTTTGGATAATGTTTAATCATTAGCTATAACATAAAATCTTATTTAAGTGTGTAGAAATATTTATTGCAGCTCAAAGGAAATACTGACCTTTGCTTTGCCTTAGTCAGTATTTATCCCCCAGGTAAATATATTTCAGTATTTACCTGAGCAGAAGTCAAGATCTATTTACTAGAAGTCTAGAACATATCATTTAATTCCTCCACCACATAGCCACATATTATACAGTGACTAGCACAACAATTCAGTAAACATTGTTAAAACGCTTTTCATCTCCAAAATTCTAACATGGATTAAAATAAATAGTGTCTCTTTCTAATTTCCACACACACACACATGATCATACATGTTAAGCTAGGAATGTAGAACAAGAGCATTACAATGTACATTAAAAGTATTATTTTCCCTATTGGATACTTCCTTTTGTTCAGATTTTCAGTTTGATACCTGGTCAAAGAAATAAGGAGTATTTCTGTAGAAAGCAGCAGTGGAAAACTTAGCTCCCTGACAGTAAGCACAAATTTGCACTTAGAAGAACCACTGTATAGGCAACACTCCTCTATCTGTGGGGAGGAGGACAGCATCCTTGGACTGAGCTCTCTGGGAGCTGGAAGAGTAGGAGGTGACTGCTTTCATGCAGGAAGAAAGGCTATAGTGTCTTGCTTTAGGCTACATTCTTTCTGACATGAGAACGAGATCCAGGCTCTTATATCACCAACAAAAAAACTGTAGTTCTAGTGAATATTCTGCAATTTTTATACGGATGCCTGTCATATGTCTATTCTAGTATTAAATGCTTAGGGGAAAAAGCAACACCATGGAGAAGATTAGCTGTGCCCTGTTCTCATGTATGAGCATGCGGCAAAGCAAACAGATGAGTTTGGATAAATGAAAATCGATACACTTGAAAAGGCCTCTTTCATTCAATTGATTCAAGCTCAGTGGGTAATAGCACAGCAGAATGTGAAATGGTGTTAACCTGGCCCTGGCATAAATCCCATTTACAGGAAATACAGTAACTGAAGTGGATAAAAGCATGAAGGGATTTAATGAACCATAATGAACTCTTTACCATGAACCTTTTATAAATGCTTTTAATATGGTCTTATCACCATACCATTGGAACCTTCAATGAGGCAAGATAACCCTTTACGGTATGTATACATTTTTCAAAATCTAAGAAGTCAGAGGAGCAAAATGTAATCCTTGTCTTTAGAGTTAAGAAACATTTAGTGCCAGATCTAGAAGAGTCTTATTTTACAGGAAAAGAAATGGAAGTCAACTGTGGCATCGTTTATTGCATGAGGGTGCACAGCAACTTGTTGGCCAAGAGTTCACCAGAACTCACACAATTCATACCCCAGTTACCTTTTTCTACAAATCAACTTGGAGATGTTGGAATGACAAATGTGCAGATAGTTGCCAATGCTGGTGAGGCTGTGAGTAGGAAACGAGGCCACAAAAGAATATAAGCAGCTGGTTCCTGAATCACATTCTCGCACCGCTACTAAAATTTTCAGAAATTCTGATACAGGAAAAGGCCTATGTTTTTTTGACCTAGTAATTCTATTTCTGGAAATCCATCTTCTTGCAAAAGACAGTCTCACATGTGAACAGTGAACAGACATAGAGTGAGGCAAAGATGTTCATTCTGGTATTGTTTATAATAGCAAAATACACAAATGACATAAATGATCATCTGTGGGGGACTGGTTAAATGATGATAGCACATCCATACAATAGATTATTATGAAACTGTTAAATACATTGAGCATGATCAGTATGTACAGACAAGGAAAGACATAGAGGATGTACATTTTAAGTGTAAACCAATTCATAGAATAATGTAATATGTAAAATAATGCTGTTTATATTTTAAGAACCTTTATTTGTGCTATGTGTGTCTATCTTATATGTATCTCTCATTTTATTCTCTTCCATGGTTGTCATACTTGGGGATATGGGGACAAGGGAAGGTTTGGGGGAGAAGAGCAATTAAGTGCAGCTGTGTAAGACAGCGAGAACATATTTTATTAGCTTGTATTTTTGAAAAAATGATACTTCAGTATTATGTAACAGTGCCTAAGAGGTGCTTTGGAATCAGAAAAACAGGTTTGAAACCCATCTCTGCCTCTCACTAGTGGTATGACCCTGGAAACACTTCTTCACTTCCCTGACATTCAGAACTAAATGAATTACCATAGATAAAACATCAAACAGAGTACTTGGCAAGTAGCCCACAATAAATGGTAACATCTATCATTGTGGTTGTGTTTAAATAAATTCAAATTAAATAGAAAATACTAAAAATAAAGTAAATATCAACTAAATTCGACTACCTAAAGTTTACCTCTATTATAATTTGATGATGTCTTTCCCAAAAGCTCTGCGAATACATGCACTTTTACAACATATTTACAAAAAAATAACAAAATCTGCTGTTTAAATTGATGATATTCTATAGACTTTTCCCCATGTCTATATAATAAATGCAATGTATATATATATACACTATACACTACATACTGTATATATAGTATGTATATACTATATAGAGAGATTGACAGGATTCTACAAACTTTCCCGTATCTATATATTGATTGACAATATTCTACAGACTTTTCCCTGTGTCTATATAATAAATACAATGTGTGTATATATATATGTACACAAATATGTCATTTTAACAGCTGAACTGTATTCCATTGAACAACTGCATGTACCGTACTTACCTAATTAGTTGCTTTCTGGTAAACATTTAAGTTGGCTTTAATTTTCCCCTATTATAGACTTGACAGTAATGAACATTTCATTCTCATGCAAATGTTTTTTCATACCTGTTAAATTATCTAAAAAGGGGGAATTTTAGTGGATGGAAATGCTTAGATAAAATGGTATTTCTCTTGGAGAAAATAATATGAACAAGAACTGAGAGGAGGAAAAGTTCCCAAGGGACCAATGAAAAGTTTAGTTTTAGTCCAGATCATGGAGTCTGACACTTTTTATAGATGAAGGGGAGTTGCTGAAGGTTTTTGAACAAGGAAATAACATGATCAGAGCTAGGCTTTAGGATGATTAATCTGGAGGCTGTGGGGTGATTGGATGCAAGGAGGGAGAGGGAAAATAAGTGAGAGTCAGATAGGAGGCGACTGCCACAGAGCAGGGGAGAGATAATGAGAGACTTGACAAGGGTGATGGTAATGAAAATAGACTGACAGATACCAGAGGCCCTGCAAGTGCTGAAGCAAATGGGAGGGCTTTGCAACTTGCTAAGGGTCACCGTCAGTAAGGAGGATGGCAGGGCAGGCTGGGGAGATCTATTCGGTCAGTCTTTGTATCTCCATCAGCAGTGGTGCCCAGGGAAGGACTGGCAGGCCACTCCCCACACTGCTAACAGTGGTACCTCTGGTGGTGACATTTCAGATAGTTTTATTTTATTTATTTTATTTATTTATTTATTTTGAGATGGAGTCTTGCTCTGTTGCACAGGCTGGAGTGTGGTGGTGCTATCTTGGCTCACTGCAACCTTGCCTCCTGGGTTCAAGTGATTCTCCTGCCTCAGCCTCCCAAGTAGCTGGGATTACAGGTGCGCACCACCATGCCCAAATAATTTTTGTATTTTTAGTAGAGATGGGGTTTTGCCATGTTGGCCAGGCCAGACTCGAACCCCTGACCTCAGATGATCTGCCCACCTCGGCCTTTCAAAGTGTTAGGATTACAGGCGTGAGCCATCATACCCAGCCTTCAGATGGTTTTATATTGCTCTTTGTGTTTATCTGCAATTTAAATTTTTTTTTTTTTTTTTTTTTTTTTTTTTTTTTTTTTTTGAGACGGAGTCTCGCTCTGCGGCCCAGGCTGGAGTGCAGTGGCCGGATCTCAGCTCACTGCAAGCTCCGCCTCCCGGGTTTACGCCATTCTCCTGCCTCAGCCTCTGGAGTAGCTGGGACTACAGGCGCCCGCCACCACGCCCGGCTAGTTTTTTTGTATTTTTTAGTAGAGACGGGGTTTCACCGTGTTAGCCAGGATGGTCTCGATCTCCTGACCTCGTGATCCGCCCGTCTCGGCCTCCCAAAGTGCTGGGATTACAGGCTTGAGCCACCGCGCCCGGCCTGCAATTTAAATTTTTTACAGTGATCATGTACTATCAATTTAATTTTTCCACAGTGGACATGTATTATCTTTGCTTGGAAAATAGTTACATATGTTTATTCTTTAAAAATTTAAACAGAGATGTATATAAAGTAAAAAAAATAAAAGGATCCCCCTTCTGTTTCCCATCAGACGCTCTCCAAATAGTAACTGTTAAGAGTTTGGTATACCGAGAACTGCTTGAACCAGGGAGGCGGAGGTTGCAGTGAGCCAAGATTGCACCACTGCACTCCAGCCTGGGTGACAGAGTGAGACTCCATCTCAACAACAACAACAGCAACAACAAAAAACTTCCGGATGATTTTTCCTATATGTTTGTGTTAATATATATCTGAAAGTACCTATATGTAATCTGTATGAATATGAGAGCATTCTAAATATCCATTGTTTGCAACTTTGTTTTCTTCAGCCACTTGTTTTCAGTGGCTGCAGTGTATTCTGCAGCATGGGGATGGGTGACTGGAGAATGGCAGCATACTCAACAGACAGAAAGCAGTAGGTGGAAGAGGTAATGTTGGGGGGAAGGTGAGCAGTTAAGTGGTAGGTATGGTGGGTTTGAAGCCCCTGGCTGGCAATTGGAAATGAAGGCATGAAAAGGTAGAAAGAAAAAAAAGAGACACAGCTTTTAGAGGAAGGTATGCAGAGAGGATAGCTGAAGATGAAAAGGCAATTCCACTTACTAAGGGAAGCTTGTTAACCAAGAATCAACTAGTATTTGTGGGGCCTTGCGATGTGCCCAGCAGAATGCTGACCCTTGACCCCAGGGATCAGTTTCTCTGAGTCAGAAGAGTTGGCCTGGAACTTTCTGCTGCTCCCAAATGCTATATAGCCGTCAAGTTCCACGAACTTCCTGAAGCAGGTCAAGTTGCAAAACGTCCATGGCATTTGTATGATTAACACAGAGTTCCTCTACCCTCCATAGAGTAATGTCCTACTAACTTACTTTGCAACATGGCAAAAGAACACTGCAGATTTTTTTCTCTACTTCAAACGAAGGTCATGAAAGGTCCTTTCCAATTAGTTTCAGCCAGTCTTTCCAATTTTATCTCCAGCCAGTTTGCTTCATAAACCTTGCTCATAATTCCCCCAACATAGAGTGACCAACCACCCAAGTTTGTCCAAGACTAAAGGGGTCTTGGGATGTGGGACTTCCCTTTAAAATAGATACAGTTCCAGGCAAACTATATCTGCCAGGAACAAAGAGAGTTCTCAGGATGTAGGACTTCCAGAGCTAAAACTGGAAATTTCCGGGTAGACAGGGACATACTGATTACCTTACCAGATACAACAGGCTATTTTATGCCTTCTGTGCCCTCATATATGCTGCTTCCTTTGTGTGTATTATTTTTTGAGTCCTTCTCTGCAGAACATTTATTCTCCAAGACTCACCTTAATTCCCCTCAGGGTTACTTTTGCTCAGCTTTTCCAAGTAGATTTATTTGATCACTTTCTTTGGGTCTTTGTAGGTTATCCCATGCTATGCTCTACAAATATACCTTGACCTTCCTTTGGGGACCTCACCTTATGTGGTTTGGATGGAACTGACCTCACCCATCCTCAGGGGTGTGTCCTGGATGGCTGAAGCCGGTCCACAGATCGCATTCCCTAAGCCACAGCAACTGTTCAAACAAAGGCATGGTAAAGAGTAGGAATTCTAAAACATGAAGAGCTACTAGAAGCTTCCTCTTGCTGCCCTTAGATAATATAGTGAGAAATCGTAAAGTGCGGAACAGCTGATGCCATATGTAGTCCAAAGGGTGATGGTAAGAGTTGAAGAGAAGCCGCCATGGAGCCTGTGATTGTACCCAGTATTAGTTTGCTAGGGCAGCCATAACACAGGACCACAGACTGACTTAAAGAGGAGGTATTTATTTTCTCATAATTCTGGAGGCCAGAAGTATGAGATCAAGGTGTTGACAGGGTTGGTTTCTTCTGAGGCCTCTCTCTTTGGCTTGTGGATGTTCCTGTTCTCCCTGTCTTCATGTGGACTTCCTTCTGTGTATGCCTGTATCTGAATCTCCTCTTCTTATAAGGACACAGTCATATTGGATTAGGTGTCATCCGAATGACCCCGTTTTAACTCAGTAACATTTTAAAAGATCTACCTCTAAATACAATTACATTCTAGGTACTGGAGGTGCCTAGGAACTTTTTTGTTTGGGCTACCCTGAGTTTTAGTCTTACTTTGTGTCTTTGCATTGAAATATTTCTATCTGATACAGCTGCATCACATTTTTTTTTGTTATATAGCATTTTTCACAGAGTGCTATAATAACTTGTTCAGCTGTTGCTCTACTACAGTTATGTGTAGACTTTTTCAGGTGAGAACCTTTATTCACATTTCTGTATCTCTAGCCCCTTAGATTTGGGCACCTAGTAGGTACTCAGTGATATTTGTCAAATGAATAAAGGCTGATTAGCATTATGAGCAAAAAGCCTAGAAAAGCAAGGCTTCCCTCAATCTTTTTTATTAAATTTTTTGATTAGTATTTTCTGGGCCATAATCTTAAAATGGCTGCAATTAAATCTCTGAGCTTTGATCCCAGCATTATAAAACCACCATGGGGCCCAGGAGACCATACCTAGGATAGCAGCAGCCGGAGCATGAGGACTTCTAAGAAGGTGAAGAATGTGAATGAACAGCAAGCCTGATCGAGTACTGAGGACGCAGAGAGAGTAAATGTGCCCTCATTGTATTTTGCATAATCAAAAAGAGACAGAAACTTAATAATTATCTTCTTTGAATCATCAAATATACATGCAATTTTTGATGCCAAAGTTTAGAACAATGAAGAATAATATACTTACAGAAATAAAGGTATTCAGTGAAAACAAGTCCACACGAAGATGCATGTTAAAGTTCATTAAGAATAAAACCTCTTAGCTCAGGAAAGTCCCTGCACTTTCTAGCAAATAAGTAGCTCCCTCAGGATTTTGTTTTTTCATTTAAAGCAGATAAAATAATAAGTTTTCTCTCCTTTAACTTTCTAGCTCCATGGATAAAAGATTAATTCCCTAATGGGATTTCACCATCATTTATCTTGTTAAAATGTCATGAACTGTTCTCTTCAGTGTGAAAGTTCTCTAAGCAATTACCTTCATGTGTTTTTCACTGAAGGTAAGTTTGGCTTCAATCCAGAAAACTCTTAGTTCTCTAAGCAATTACCTTCATGTGTTTTTCACTGAAGGTAAGTTTGGCTTCAATCCAGAAAACTCTTTACTACCTATTACAAGGAGCTATTACAGCTAGCCCAAACCATTAGCTCCTTTTTTAAAATAATAAAGTCGGTTCATCTGTTATGAGGCTGAACTAAATGTACAACTTTTAAAAATTGCCCACGCTGAGTCCACTTCTTCCCTTATTCTTAGTTTCCAGGAGCCAAACAAGAAAAGAGGCTCAGAGGCCACTCTTGTGTCCTGAATACTTTGGCTGCTGAGATCACCCTCCTGGGCTTGCAGTTTTTCTTTGGGGAGGAGGTAGTTAAACACATCCTCCAGGGAGTGCCCTCAGCAGCTAGAGCGAATTCCTGGAGAGTGGACTTTTCTCGGTTGAGGGATGAATGTGATTAGGCAGGTGTGGCCACCTGTTCCTGAGAAAGGACAACTACTGGGGAGGACAGAAGGGTTGTCACTGGATCAATGCCATGAATCACACAGACACATTTGCGTGAAGATAACTCATGATGATTTCATATTACGATTAGGTTTAAAGTTTCTTTTGGATTATTTCCTCAGAGTTCTGCATCACTTTGCAAGTATGTGCATGATAAAGTGCTTAAAATTCCTTGCACAGAAGACATTCTCAAAAGTTTTATCAATTGCTAAGCCAGTTTTGAGGTTTAATATATTTTTGCCAACATTCTTTAAAAATACAGCAGTGCTCCTTCATCTGTGGTTTTGTCTTCCATAATTCCAGTTACCTGCAGTCAACTAAAGCCCAAAACTGCATGAGTAGAGAAGGGTAAGATATTTTGGGGGGCACATTTATATAACTTTTATTACATATATTGTAATAATTATTCTATTTTATTGTTAATCTCTTTCTGTGCCTAATTTATAAATTCAACTTTATCATAGGAATGTATGATTAGGAAATAATATAGTATATACAGGGTTCAGTACTATTCACAGCTTCAGTCAGCCACTGGGGGTCTTGGAACATATCCTCTGAGGATAAGGGAACACTACTATATATATTTCTCTTTGACATGTCATATTTTCCTGAATGATATAACTCTGTCAAATTAACATATAATGCATGATATTTTAAATCAGATATTAATACAGCTAAACATTCTCTTTATAGCTTCCTCCCTTCCCTTCAAAAAGGACTTCTCTTACTCCTCCAATCCAACTCATACCTGCCCAGTAAATGAATTGTCCCAAAGCACAGCACCAATTTTGCAGCTTCCCTACTTCCAAAATGTCATACACATTAAAAAATAAAAAAATAAAAAAAAAAAAACAGAAAAAGCACAAGCATAATAGAAATGATAATTACAAAGAATGGTAAAGACAAAGATATTCACTATAATTCTACAGCAGGATATCACTTTATACATTTAACATGCATCATTAGCACAACTCATAAATACATCCTAATTTGTTTATAATGATCTTCAATTAGATGAGCTATTATTCTTGGAAATCTCCTGCTTTTTAAATGAGGAAGTTGGAGCTAATTATAGGCATGGTCATCAGTAAACACATCCAGAATTTCTCACCATCTCTCATTTTAAAAATACCATGTGTAAATGAATATATTTAATTTTTACAGAGACAAAAGAAATGGCATCTGCAAGCTTTTGTAATTTGAGAAAAAAATTCTTATAGTACAAAAATTCCAAATTATAATTATAGTAAGGGTTTTATTTTGCCAGTCTAATTAGATAAAATTAACTTGATAAATACACACCATGTGAACACAATGTTATGTTTTAATAACCCTTTCTGATATTGTGTGTTTCTATAAAATCTTTTATTAAAATCATGATCTTTAAAATTTTCTGTATATTTTTATGAGGATACACACCTATTAATGATGTGTGTATGTTACTACATGTGACTTTCTCACTCTTTGATACTTCTAAAGTCAGATCAGGGTGACCAAGAGGTTTGGGAGGAAAAATGCCCATCAAGATCTTAACGAATTATTTCATGAAGTGGAAGCCTGTTACCCCGTTAAACTCTAATCTCTCATCCTGAACATCTATTAACAACTTCTCTACACTTCCAAGTGCTCTTCTGTTCTCTTCCTTCTGTCCCCCAAATGATCTAGAGGAGCATTTATACATGGGCATGTATGTATCTCTTACTATGTATCTCATGTATCATTTAAAATCTGAGAAAAGATCTCTAACCTTCACAGGATAGAGAAAGTGAGGTATAGATTTCTTATAAGATCTCTTTTTCATGGAGGAAAATTTTCTGGGGCATACATAAGGCATTTAGTTGGGTAAGAATTTTGTTCATCTTTCCAAACCAAAGTATGAAAGCTCTCAGTATTCACACAGATGAAAAGATCGATATATCTGATTTTCTCTAAAATGAAGTCCATTATTCCATCATTCCCTCAACATAGAGAAAAGACACAGAAATGCTTTTATTCTTTATTTTAAACAATTTACTTAAGTTCCACAATATTCATTCGAGTTAAACAGAGACAAAAACCAAAAGGCAACATCACTCAAATCCTATCACTAGCCAACCCAGCAAGCTCCAGCGAAGGATGACAGAGCGGCTCAGGGAATGTGATCAGTCATCCTAAACTGGGCCTGAAACCATCTGATCAGAGTGAAAAAATCCATTAAGTTATTTTATTAGGTCGAGGCGATATCTGAGTGGTCATTTGAGAGACAGACTTAATACTGCTCAGCCGGTTCAGATGGTCTTCAGTGCAGATACAACCTCGGCACAGACATTCCAGAAACACTTATTAACTACGTTAGCATCTCTTCCTTCATCAAGGTTGACAGCAGTCCCAGGCCTCTGCCCTAAGTCCAACCACCTACTTAATACTCCCCAGCCCAGGATGTCTCACACCCAGTCCTAGAACTGGGCTCACCAAACCCGCTTCTTGCTGCTGTTCCTCCTGACTGTGGCATCCTAGCCTCTCAACCCTGCCTGCATTTCTTTTACTTGAGGCGTCTGTGGTATGATAGTAAAATAGACTCTGAATGTGAAATAAGAACCTTGATCATTAGGATTGGGCCTATCATTATTTTCATGTCAGCTTGACAAGTCACATAATCTTGCTGAATTTAGTTGTGCCACCTATGAAATAGTTTTCTTCAAATCACGGTGCATTCCCACAGTGATTTTTCTCCCCAGCTTCTTAAAATAGCTTAAGTTGTTTCAACTTATTTTGTGACACTTGCTTGACTTATATACATTTCTGAGACATGGCTACAACAGTGCCTTAAAGTGTTTTGTAAACTGTAAAGTGCAATGCTGCATATTATTGTTATTGCCGTGCTTGTCTTCTCTGGCCATCTGGGTCTGTAGGTAGATTCCATCAGACTTAGCCCTAATTAGCTGAAGTCATCCAGGGATATGAGACTTCTAGTGGCTCTCTCCTGGCCTAACATTCACCTATATGGAAATATTATTCACATGCACTTGGTATCTGACTATATTATGAGTCCTTAGAGGAATCAATACCCTGGCTCTAGGTAAAAAACACATCCCAGCCAGGTGATTGCCCTCCCCAAGAAATTACAGAGCAAATATATTAGATAATCTTTTTTTAAATTCTACTTTAAGTTCTCGGGTACATGTGCACAACGTGCAGTTTTGTTACATATGTATACATGTGCCATGTTGGTGTGCTGCACCTGTTAACTCATCATTTACATTAGGTATATCTCCTAATGCTATCCCTGCCCCATCCCCCTACCCCCTGGCAGGCCCCGGTGTGTGATGTTCCCCATCCTGTGTCCATGTGTTCTCATTTTTCAATTCCCACCTATGAGTGAGAACATGCGGTGTTTGGTTTTCTGTTCTTGCAATACTTTGCTCAGAATGATGGCTTCCAGCTTCATCCATGTCCCTATAAAGGATATGAACTCATCCTTTTTTATGGCTGCATAGTAGTCCATGGTATATATGTGCCACATTTTTTAAAATTCAGTCTATCACTGATGGACATTTGGGTTAGTTCCAAGTCTTTGCTATTGTGAATAGTGCCGCAATAAACATACATGTGCATGTGTCTTTATAGCGGCATGATTTATAATCGTTTGGGTATACGCCCAGTAATGGGATGGCTGGGTCAAATGGTATTTCTAGTTCTAGATCCTCAAGGAATCGCCACACTGTCTTCCACAATGTTTACAGTCCCATCAACAGTGTAAAAGCATTCCTATTTCTCCACATCCTCTCCAGCACCTGTTGTTTCCTGACTTTTTAATGATCACCATTCTAAATGGTATGAGATGGTATCTCATTGTGGTTTTGATTTGCATTTCTCTGATGGCCAGTGATGAACATTCTTTCATGTGTCCATTGGCTGCATAAATGTCTTCTTTTGAGAAGTGTCTGTTCATATCCTTCACCCACTTTTTGATGGGGTTGATTTTTTCTTGTAGATTTGTTTAAGTTCTTTGTAGATTCTGGATATTAGCCCTTTGTCAGATGCGTAGATTGTAAAAATTTTCTCCCATTCTGTAGGTTGACTATTCACTCAATGGTAGTTTCTTTTTGATGTACAGAAGCTCTTTATTTGATTAGATCCAATTTGTCAATTTTGGCTTCTGTTGCCATTGCTTTTGGTGTTTTAGTCATGAAGTTCTTGTCCATGCCTATGTCCTGAATGGTATTGCCTAGGTTTTCTTCTAGGGTTTTTATGGTTTTAGGTCTAATACTTAAGTCTCTAATCCATCTTGAATTAATTTTCATATAAGGAGTAAGGAAAGGATCCAGTTTCAGCTTTCTACTTATGGCTAGCCAATTTTCCCAGCACCATTTATTAAATAGGGAATCCTTTCCCCATTTCTTGTTTCTCTCAGGTTTGTCAAAGATCAGATGGCTGTAGATGTGTGGTATTATTTCTGAGGACTCTGTTCTGTTCCATTGGTCTATATCTCTGTTTTGGTACCAGTACCATGCTGTTTTGGTTACTGTAGCCTTGTAGTATAGTTTGAAGTCAGGTAGTGTGATGCCTCCAGCTTTGTTCTTTTGACTTAGGATTGTCTTGGCAATGCGGGGTCTTTTTGGTTCCATATGAATTTTAAAGCAGTTTCTTCCAATTCTGTGAAGAAAGTCATTGGTAGCTTAATGCGGATGGCATTGAATCTATAAATTACCTTGGGCAGTATGGCCATTTTCACAATATTGATTCTTCCTATCCATGAGCATGAAATATTCTTCCATTTGTTTGTGTCCTCTTTTAGTTCACTGAGCGGTGGTTTGTAGTTCTTGAAGAGGTCCTTCACATCTCTTGTAAGTTGGATTCCTAGGTATTTTATTCTCTTTGAAGCTATTGTGAATGGGAGTTCACTCATGATTTGGCTCTCTGTCTGTTACTGGTGTATAAGAATGCTTGTGCTTGTGATTTTTGCACATTGATTTTATATCCTGAGACTTTGCTGAAGTTGCTTATCAGCTTAAAGAGATTTTGGGTGGAGATGATGGGGTTTTCTAAATATATAATCATGTCATCTGCAAACAGGGACAATTTGACTTCTTCTTTTCCTAACTGAATACCCTTTATTTCTTTCTCTTGCCTGATTGCCCTGGCCAGAACTTCCAACACTATGTTGAATAGGAGTGGTGAGAGAGGGCATCCCTGTCTTGTGCCAGTTTTCAAAGGGCATGCTTCCAGTTTTTGTCCATTCAATATGATATTGGCTGTGGGTTTGTCATAAATAGCTCTTAGTATTTTGAGATACGTTCCATCAATACCTAGTTTATTGATAGTTTTTAGCATGAAGGGCTGTTGAATTTTGTCAAAGGTCTTTTCTGCCTCTACGGAGATAATCATGTGGTTTTTGTCTTTGGTTCTGTTTATATGGTGGATTACATTTATTGATTTGCATAATCTTAATAATCTCCTGCTAGCTGGGAAAAATCCAGTAAAATATCCAGATTCATTTTCTCCCTCTTTTTCCTTTACAATAAGTGGCAAATACCTGGGTCTCATCTGCTGGGCTTCCAGCCTTAATAGAAGTATCTTGCTCTACAGTTTCAAAATGGAAGAAGTTTAAAAATCATTTTTGTGAGTCACAAATTTGCTAAATAGTGATCTATTTTAAAAGAGTATTCCACATAGTTCTTGACTTCATGGCTTAAATACATGATATACAAATCAATTTCCTATAGGTCCATTGTTGGATGGTGCCAGAAGACCTGTCCTCTACTCTTAAGCCTACCTTCAGATTGCTGTGTGACCTTGGACAAGTCATTGTCCTCTCTGGGCCCCAGATTTTTCATGTGTAAAATGTTAAGTTTGGTTTTTGAGGCTCCTGCCACCTTCATCTCTGGTTTTTTATCAGACTTCATATGTGGGGAAGAACAAGACTTCCAGGACCCAGAGTTGGTACAAATTTATAGATGCGAAAAAATCAGAATAAAGGCTGACTTTTGAGACCGTGGAAATTCTATTATCGTTTGCTATAGGGAAAATCATGTTTCTTTTCTTTAACCATGCCCCCTTCCCAAACCCAGGGATAGAATCTAAACAATGCTTGACTGGGGACACCGAGATCTGGTCTTGTCATACCTATTTCTCTTTTTACTGAGTCCTGCTACCTGAGACCTGGTGACCCAATTGGACTAAGCTGCATTTTTAATCAATTTCCCTAGGATTTGGTTTCAGGACTTGCCTTTGTTGTAGATTCTGGCTGCCACACCCAATGCAGGTGAGAGGTGGGTTGTCACCAGCCCCCACCCCCATCCCAGGTTACAACTTGGCTGGGAACATCCCCCTAAGTCAGCGGTTCTCAAACTTAGCTATGTATTTAAATCATAGGAGTAGTTTTGAAAAGTCCTAATGCTCACACTACCCTCCAGACCCATCATATCAGAATCTTCAGGGGATAGTACCTAGGCATTGTTATTCTTTTCAGATTGCCCTTGTGATTACAGTATCCAGGCAATGCTGAGAATCACTGCCCTACTTGAATCTTCCAGGAATGAAATGAAACAAAATCAGCTGTGAATTTTGGGAGTCTAAGCAACAGAGAGTTGCAGGCTGCAGATAAAGACCTGGAATTGTCAAGTTCTGAAAATTTATGGCCTAGCTGGGGCTCAGACACAGGATGGTAGAGTAGAAGGAGCTTGGTTCTGGAATATGGTTTCTGGAATGATGGTCAGGGTAGTGGGGTCCACTGCCGAGTAGGAGCATATGCTGTATTAGCGCTCAGTGGGCTAGAATCAGAGAGGCAAGCAGGACTTGAAGGATGAGCAGAAGGCTTGAAGGCTTAAAGATAGCAGCACGTGACAAGCTACATGTAGGTGGGTGGTTTCAAGGAAAGGGTCAGGCACTCAATCAAGAAGTCTAGGTCAGAAATCCAGGTGAAACCTCCATATGAGCATAACATTAATATTTATGGGGTGCTTTATATTTGTAATTCGCTTTTACATCCCTTTATCTTATTTGATTATGATGGTGAACCTCAAAGATAGACAGTACAGGCATAATTTCAGTGTCCACTTGAAGTGTGGGAAAAATGAGGCTCAAAAAGTTTCAATGGCTTATCTGAGGCCAGACGGCTAAGTGAAAGCAGCAATAAGAAAGGCCTGGATTATAAAAATTAAAGCACTTTGCCTCAGTAAGGGAGGTTTCTTGTTCAGGACAGAAACCAACTGTCGATGGTGATGGTTTTAACACAGACGCTTCCTGAACTTTAGGCAGCGCTTTGCAGTTTACAGAGCGTTCTCATATGGCTTATCTCCCTGGAAAATCACAACAAGCCTGTGATGTAGGCATGGCAGTTTGCAGATGAGAAAACTGAGATGACACATGACTTGTCCAGGGTCACACAGTGGGCTAAAAAGCAACGCCTAGACTCCAGGGCCAGGTGGGTGCTCTTTTCTTGTCCCATGCAGTCTCCAGCTGTGGCTGCCCTTGTACCTGCAGCTACAATTGGTTGGGAAACCCTAACTGGGGTGAGCAGCAAAAGATGAGAGCAGCTACTGATGGGTGGATCCTGACACTGATGGTATTCAGTTGTAATTGTACTTTTTCTCCCCAGTTTTTTTTTTAGAAGCCCAATTTTATTCATAAGCCAGCTCTATGTGGCATGGTTTGCAAAGTCAAAGACAAGTTTGGTTTTCTAGGCTGAGCCAAATTCTAGCAATTTATTGCCATCTGATATTTTATTAACTTTCTTTTTGCATTTAAAAAATTCTCTCTTGCATTGGCTGTGGAGAAGATCTGTTACAAGAAATGTTTTGAGACAGGAAACAACAAATGCTGGTGAGGCTGTGGAGAAATAGGAACACTTTTACACTGTTGGTGGGAGTGTAAATTAGTTCAACCATTGTGGAAGACAGTGTGGCAATTTCTCAAGGACCTAGAACCAGAAATACCATTTGACTCAGCGATCCCATTACTGGGTATATACTCAAAGGATTATAAATCATTCCACTATATAGACACATGCACACATATGTTTATTGCAGCACTATTCACAACAGCAAAGACTTGGAACCAATCCAAATGTCCATCAATGATAGGCTGGATAAAGAAAATATGGCACATGTACACCAATGGAATATTATGCAGCCATAAAAAAGAATGAGTTCATGTTCTTTGTGGGGACAAGGGCAAAGCTGGAAGCCATCATTCTCAGCAAACTAACACAGGAACAGAAAACCAAGCACCGCATGTTCTCACTCATAAGTGGGAGCTGAACAATGAGAACACATGGACACAGGGAGGGGAACATCACACACTGGGGACTACTGGGGGATGGGAGGCAAGGGGAGGGAGAACATTAGGACAAATACCTAATGCATGTGGGGCTTAAAACCTAGATGACGGGTTGAGAGGTACAGCAAAGCACCATGGCACATGTATACCTATGTAACAAACCTGCACGTTCCGCACATGTATCCCAGAACTTAAAAAAAACAAAAAAGAAGAAGAAATGTTTTAAGACATTTTTTGGCTTTTTATTATTACAGCTAAGTGAAATCAGGGGCATGTAGGTGAAATAATTACACACAAAGCAGACCACTTGGCCCATATGATTCACTTTCTCAAACACATCTTTGTGTCATCTTCATATTAAGATTAGAAAAACTAGACTCCCCTTTCTGGAAAAGGAAAGAGTATACTTATTTGAGGGTAAAAATCCACCCCTCTTTTCAGTATGGACCCTAATCCCAGCTGTTCCTTGTGGCTTGTCTTGTCTCTGTCTCTCCACAGGCTCCAATCATACCTTTCCCCTTAGCTCTCACAGCACTTTATGCCTTCCTCCTAGAACATTCTGCTTTACATAAAGCAGAATGAGTCTCTATGTGCATTATTTTTCCTTCTAGATTATAACCTCTCTAAGGGCAGAGACAGTTTTATTTATATTAGTATCTTCCTAGCACCAAGAATTCAGTGAATAAACGTATTGATTAAGCGATTGAACAATTATTAATGAATTCAGATGCCAACTAGAGATTCTTGGATATGGATTTTAAAGAAAGTATTGATTTTTTTTTCAGATGAAGCCAAGAGAAATGGTATAATCTAATTTACACCAAAGATCAGTTAAAGCATAGTTCATGTTTTTCTAACTGACTGTTTAGTTAAACCTAAAATAACAAAGTAAATGTCATTATCAGACATTCACAGTGGAAATGTGTGCTCTTAAAAAGAAATAGATGAATGGTTGTGATTCTCACGTGGTTTATGCATATGCTCTCCCTTTTATTTTGACCACAGTGTCTTTGTCTAACACTCTCTTGCCCATTGGCGTAAAAAGACATGTGTCATCAGGGTTAAGAGGGTTGTGTAAACATTAACATAAAAACAAATGACCACCCATGTGTACTTTAACAGGCACCCTTCGGATAAAGAATGGTGTTCCTAACTGTATGCTTGTAATAAAATCTTAGCTTATTACAGTGAATTAGTAGTGGTTTTAAATCTCATAGTCATTACAAGAATACTAAGTGTGAAAAGTTAGGTATTTTGAACATTTTCAACTGTCATAATTTTGTTCTTATAAAGGTGTCAAAATTTTCCTATAGGATGGGCTTGGGGGAGGCCACAGAATTGAAGAGGTGAAAGGCACTTGACTTGAAGCTGTATTTGCACAGCAAGTGCCATGCTCCTGCTCTGATTATATGTTTATTTGAAGAAGCTTTGGGGGCAGGGCTGAAGGAACTTATGAAAGGCTGTTTCATCGCCATATAAACCCAATGTTTATGCTTTGTATTAGATGTGTTATTAAATGTGCTCCTTGTCCTGAATCTGACTTAACTTCCAAAAGCCTTAGTTACCACGAGTGACATTAAAGGCACCACTTATGAGTGGAGCATTGCTTACTGAAACTATGGATTCAGAAGCATGTAGCTAAAGTCTTCTATCAATATAACAAGCAATTCCAAAGGCATCCTGGGGCATTTTGTTGATGCTTATAAGCAGGCAATAGAACTTATGGATGAAATGCTGTTCATTTTATATGCCTCATAGCAGCACTTAATTGTGAATTTATGGAATGAATCCCTTTCTGTGATTTTACTGTCCACCAAAAACATGGTCATGTAGAACATTATTGAATATGAGACAATATTTTAGCATAGGAAGAGTGAAAACACTTCTAAATTAAGTAGACCAATTTGTTGAACTTGAAGCTTTGAACTCTCTTTATTAGAAATAAGTCTGATTTTGCCAATAAGAAAGATGTATAGCTTAGTATTGAGAAACTGATTCTTTCAGCTCACTGGAAGTAATTTCTCCCTTCTCCTCCTCTCCCCTCTCTTTCCTTCCTCTTCTCTTCCCTCCCTTCTCTCTCTTTTTCTTTCTGTTCTTTTTCTTTCCTTTCTTTTTCTTCCCTTCTTTATTTCTTCTTTCATGCTTCAAGCTCACTTAATTTATCATTTCCTTTCCACAGACAGCAATTTATTTTCCAGACTCAGAAACTGAAGTTCAACCTGTTTAAAGAAAATCAAGCTAAGATTTCCATTTCTAATTTGAAATTAATCTAAATGGCATTGGGCAAATCATTTTGAACCAGGGGCACTTTGAATAGTAACCATAGATTTCAGTTTCTACATAATAATGAAATATTTAAGTTTAAGTTGCATTCAGCATCGCTGTGGTTATTATTTTATGATATGAAAAAGGCATATATAAGGCCTTTTCTTATCCAAATAATGAAAATATTCTCTGAAGTATTATGAGGTATGACTGAAAAGAATTCCTACTATTTTGTTAGGGTATTTTTCTTCATTATTGTTAATGTCTTTGGGCCTATTGGAATCCTGAGCCTCACTTGCAACAAGGCATGATTAAAGCACTATTGTCTTTAATAGTGTTTTAATAAAAAGGGAGGAGGGCAAGAAAATACGCTGCTCCTTGTCAAGGAAACCTTCCCTTTCTGCATTTATTGCCATGCCTCCCTCTTGAGTTTGCTGCCTTGCAAATGGCTTTGATTCAGCTTGCAGGCTTGTGTTGTTATCCAAGATCTACACACTATTTTGCAAATGGAGTCAAGAGAGGTACATTAGATTAAATATTGATTTAAGTGTAAATCCATTCCTTCTAGCATTTGAGCAAAGCAGAAGGGCATCAGGTTAGCTGCAGGTAAGGCCATGCCGGCACAGTGATTCAATCCGGGCATGATTATGCAAGCCAAGGGCAGCCAAAGCCTAGCGGTGCCATCTCTGGTACCCAGCTAAAGATATGGACAGGAATAGCAGTGCTTTAACTTCTTTTTTATTTCCTCTTCCCATCATCCTCTAGAAAGCTTAGTTGAACAATATTTTTATGTACGAGTAGACATGAAAATTGACAGTGTTATATAAAAGGTCAGAAAACCCATATTCAATTCCTGGCTGTCATGTTGGCCAAGCATGAGTAACTTCCCAAGGGCATCCATCCCCTCGTAGACTACCTCATGATGCTGTTGTGAGCACCACATGAGTTCATGAGTGTGTTAGGGTACATTAAGATGACAGAGGAAAGTTCTATGTCTGTAGCACAGGATGACACACAGTCTACAAAATGATAGTTTTGTTTATTTTACTTCTGTTCTTTGAGATTATTGTCACCAAACATGGAGTCTTGCAGAGAAAGTTCTCTTGGTTTCCTGGACACTCTTAACACATATTTTATGGCAAATCTTAAAACTATACAACTTAATCGGTACACAGCAGCCCAGCAGTCTCATCAGACATACTCTACCAACCCACTCCCCACAATTCCCTTACAACAGAACAATACTTTTTTTTTCTTTCTTTGAGACAGAGTCTCACTCTGTCATCATTCTGGAGTGCAGTGGTGTGATCTCAGCTGATTGCAACTTCCGCCTCCCAGGTTCAAGTGATTCTCCTGCCTCAGCCTCCTGAGTAGCTGGGATTACAGGCGTGCACCACCACACCTGGCTAATTTTTGTATTTTTAGTAGAGACAGTGTTTCACTATGTTAGCCAGGATGGTCTCGATCTTTTGACCTCATGATCCACCCGCCTCAGCCTCCCAAAGTACTGGGATCACAGGCGTGAAGAACAATAATGTTAAAAGACTTTTAGTTTGCCAAACTCTTACACACTGATGAACTTATTTGATCCTCACAGTTATATCATCAGGTGGTCAAGAAAGGGATTATTATCCTGACTGGAAGCTAAGGAGAGACTCAGAGTGGTGAAGTTATTTGTGCCAGCCAACACTGGAGCCGGGCATTGTTTTCTCAACTTCCTAAATAACCCTATTTTCCTGTCTACCCTTGCCAGGATCCCTAGGCTCCTTGTTCCATAGCACACTGTGAGACCCTGCTTCCCTTAAGGGAAGGGTAACCTTATAACCCCAAGGCCTGAATAGTGCAGACTTGATACCTATTTTAAAATGAATGCAAAAGGAAAAAAATTAATTGTGGACAGTTGGGAGTTAGGAGAAGGTACTGATAAACTGCACATTTATACAAGAAATACTATCCCCTTCACTCATATGTTAAAGTATTTTTGAAAATATGTTCAAAGTAAACTTGTTGTAACGATCATATTGAGCTTGGGAAGCAGGATGGGAGAAGAATCAATAAACTAAAGCTCATAATGTATCATAATGAGAAGAATTCTCAGGGCTCATCTAGGCTCAGTAAAAAAAGTGATTTGTTTGATTGGTAATACCTGTCAATCATATGGCACAGCAATGGGAGCCCAGATAATGATCTAGAACAATGGCTGAACACTAGGATCTGGCAAGCAGAACTTGGCCGGGCAACATATTTTGTTTGGAAAACCCAGACTCATGTATTTTTAAATTTGAAGACCTTTTTACTCTCTAGTTCCCCACAGTGTCCATCACTCTATTTCCTACTCTTGGCCACCTCAAATTTTTACTGGCTCCTGAAGGCATTTTGGATCATGATTCTGATCTATTGGCCATATTACTTAGTCTGACTCCTTCTGTAGCCTGAATCCTATCAAAAGCCAAGATTTTAGTAAGTTACATTATTTAATCACCACAATTATTTTTCAAGGTTGATCTTTTTACCTACATTTTATCAATGAGCACACTGACACTAGGATGAGTAACTTACTAAGGTCACATACCAGTAAGTGTCTTTCTGACCTGGCATTTAAAAGGTCTCTTGTGTTCAGCTGAAGTCAGTACATAATTGTCAAATGCATACTGATAAAAGTTGATGTGGGAGACTAGGTTTTTCCTTTTACACTTAAATCAGAAAGAGTTGTCTCTAGTCCCAGAATGTTCCATTCAGTTTCCCATTTTGCCACACACATAAGTTGTATTGCAATTCGCCCGAACACATATTTTTATTACAGAAAACCCCTCATCTATAGAGAACCATGGAGAACCCATGTCACTGTTCATGCTCTTGATAACAGATCAGCTTACTTTTCTGCAAAAAAACCTTGAGATGGTTCTCCATTGCTTTAAGTTGATTAACAACCCTTTTGGTTTCTTGGCATCCTTCTAAATATTAAAATTGGGTGGGGGCAGGTTCCCTGTTGACAGTATTGAGGGAATTTGACCCCTAATCACTGAACTATTGGTTGTCTTTTGCATTTGAGGTATGTTGCGATCTCCTTGTTGCCCTGCCTGTGCCTGTTTATATACACACAAGGCAATATTTTCTGTATTGTTGTAAACATTGTCTCATTATTCTCTTCCACCTCTTTCTACTTGTTTCTTGCAAGTTGTATCCTGTTGCACACTATGACATATGACCCAGTAATATATGTTTATTGCCTGAGAGATACCGTCATAACAATATTAATGGGTGTGTGCGTGTGTGTTTGCATGTATGTGTGTCTCTGCTGCAGAAAATTAAAAAAGTGATATCACACCTGAAAGAGTTGGTAGCATCCCATATGCCTGGTACACCATTGCAAACCACTGGCCTAAAGGGTAAAGGCTGACATCCTGAGCCTGGTATTGAAGACTTTTCACAATTTGGGCTCAGTTGAATTTTCTAATCTTCCTCCAACTCACCTACACTCCCTCAACAACAGGTTCAATTGATGCAAACCTTGTCCTTTGCTTCCCATCCTCTGTGTCTGTAATGATTCCGCTTCATTGCATGGAAGGTTCACCCTCTTCATCTCTGAGTGTGAAAGCCAAGTACTGCCTTCTCCGAGAAGTTGTTCTTGAGTCCTTCCTACCTAGAGGTTGTCCCTGCCACATCTCATTCTGTAAATGATTTGCTATATCTCTCATCACTTTGTCTCATGTATTAGACTTATTTGTAAATGTATCTTAGCTCCTTTATGAGATTATAAGTTCTTTCCGAGTATGATCCATGGCTGAGTATCTCCTCTGAATGGGTCCCTCAGAGAAATTAAATTCACCACCTTTAACATCATGGCAAGTTCTTTAAGGATACTTGTGCCTTTTTTTTTTAAGGTACAGCAATTAATTTTTTCCCATTCATTTTGTATCAGCTGCTGATTGTGCTCTGCCATTTCTCCAGGGACCATCCTGAAGGTTGCCCGCAGATGGTTCTTGTGTATACAAATGGCTTCTTGGGGGCATTCTCTAACTGCAGGTGCATGTGTCGCTTGCGTTTGGGTGGAGAGTAGGCTGGGAGTACTGAAGATGTAGCCCCACCCTTGAAGTGACCTTCAGATGAGAAGCTGATGGTTAAATGCTTCCTCTCCTCTCCGTGGGACAATCCTGAAGTGTGTCCCACACAGTCTCCCTGAGGGTCCTCCATGGGATTGCGCTCCTCTTGCTCACAGCTGAACATAAGAGACCTTTTAAATGCTAGGTCAGAAAGACACTTACTGGTATGTGACCTTAGTAAGTTACTAAGCTGCTCAATGATGCACACTTCATTGCCTTTTCTCTCTTCCTATCTTGCTTCACCACCCCCTCTCAGTGCTCCCTAAGAAAACTAGCTGCTTTCAGATTCTTGTCTCAGGGTCTGCAGTTGGGGGACGCAAACTAAAACAAATTCTACTCTTTCCCTACAGTCCTCTGGTAGTCAGAAGCAAACGTTTCCTAACTGTGTCTGGGATTACACTATGGGAACCTGGTGAACCTAATTTGTAGTTCCAGAAACTGGCCTCATCCTCTCAAGCAGATTCTTCAAGGTGGGACTCATACAGAGAATCCAAAAAGGGCATTGGTGTTGTAGGAATAAGTTCACTGTAGGTTGGGCGTGGTAGCTCATGTCTGTAATCCCAGCACTTTGGGAAGCCAAGGTGGGCAGATCACGAGGTCAACAGATCGAGACCATCCTGGCGAACATGGTGAAACCCTGTCTCTACTAAAAATACAAAAACTAGCTGGGCATGGTGGTGTATGCCTGTAGTCCCATCAGGAGAGTGAGGCAGGAGAATCGCTTGAACTACGGAGGCAGAGGTTGCAGTGAGCCGAGATGGCACCACTGTACTCCAGCCTGGTGACAGAGCAAGACTCCATCTCAAAAAAAAAAAAAAAAAAAAAAAAAAAAGGAATAGGTTAACTGAAACCATCAGGGCCAGTTGGAACTGAGGCCAGAGTTTTACCACAATGACTTCACCTTGAAATTACTGCTGTTTCCAGGGTTGAGAAAAGTGATTGGCTCCACTGAATAACTTGAAAAAAATACTTCTATTACTGTTTGGATAATAAAATAAAACCAGTTATCATATATTTAGGGGTTCTCAAACATGCTTGCTTATAACGCTAAGGATTTCAGAACCAGAATCTCAGCTGAAGATAGAATACCTGGTCAGTAAGATTACAGTTCCTCACAGTAATGACATTTTTACCAGTACAAAAAGAGCAATTTACTTTTCCAACATCCTCTTCTTTCTACCCCAGACTGTCAGAAAGAATCGCAGTCTCACACATGAAATATTTTCAAACTAGAGGTGGCAGGTTTATGGAAAATTACTCTGAATATATTTGGGTTCCGACCAACTCTCTCAGCTCTATATTATTCATGATAAGCATGACTTCCAAGCCTTGGCTTTGTCAGATTTTCCTATTAATTGTTAATGTAACAGCTAAGTCTCCCTGGAGTGTGTGTTATTTTCTCATTTATAAAATCATAAGCCTTGGGATAATCCTTCATTAGATCAATAATATTCTCATCAAATGAATGTAACACTGTCTAAGCGAGGGATATTATAGTTAACTGTGGCAGTGGAGTGCTATTTCTACTACCCTGTGAGCCTGTCTCCTCACCTCCATCGCCATGATCACTCTGAAGACTTAGGAGTTCTCACCTGGACCAAAGCAGTATCCTCTTAGCAAGACCACTGCCTCTCCCACAAATGTCTGCAAACCTCCTTCCATGTTGTCAGGAGCAGCCAGCTCATGGATCTGACCATGTAGGTACCCAATTCTGAAAGTGTAGATAGTTTCTAAAGAGGAATTTTTAAAAAATCCACCCTGCACCCATTCTCCCAGCCTAGCAGAGCCCCTCTCCTTTATTTCTGGTAAATTACTCTTCCCTTTCATGTAAAAAGCTGAAAAAAAAAAAAAAAAAAAAAAAAACACCGGATGCTTTTCCCACAGCCTTATTCCCTAAGGCCTGGGAGGATAGGGGACCTGAGCTCAGCCAGCTGGGTGTTATCCTCCTAGACTCTGGATCTCCAATACGTGATAGGAGACAGAAACAAAGGTTGCAGCGCTCCTATCCTGACCAGACCCTTCCTGCTTGGGACCATTCCTGATATTCCTCTTTCCTGCCTCTCTGGAGGTGCTATTCTCCAAATAATTCCTGCAAGTCTCAAAGTTCAGCTCTCCAGCTGACCTTGTAAGCTCCCGATGTACTTCCTGTGACTTTACTTTAGCTCAACCTAGAGTCTGTTTCTGTTGCATACATGCAAGCAGCCCTGGCTGATACAGCTCAAAATAAAGACCCATTTACAGTCTCAGTTCTTGCTAGTTCTCCCATTTTCACACTCTAGCCACATCAGCCTAATCTCTACTCTCTGGACACAACCTATAGCTATACAATTGTTCATGCTATTTCTTACAAATTTTTTTTTCTCCTTCTCAATAAGTTTTTCATTCCTGCTTATAATCCCAGCTGCTTGGGAGGCTGACGCAGTAGGATTGCTTGAGCCCAGGAGCTCAAGACCAGCCTGGGTAACACAGAGAAACCCTATCTCTAAATAATAAATAAATAAATAAATAAATAAATAAATAAATAAATAATAATAATAATAAAAGATTCCTTGCCTACCATTCAAGGACAAGATGAAAGGACTTCCTCTGCAAAACTCTCCTTGATCTCTGCCTCTGCCCTGTTCCCTACAGGCAGACTCAATTCTTCCCAGGCCCAGGACCCTACGTTTTAATGTTCTATGTAGCACCTATCACTCCTCATCAGATTTCTGTATTGATGTGTTTGAGGGTCTCAAAGCCAGGGTCTATGACTTAGTGTTCTTAACCTTCATCTTCCCATGTCAATCCCATCAGATAGAGGCACTTCACATGGTGGTTGATAGTGCTGGTTTGAACTCTCATATGATACTTGGCTTCAAATCCCAGCTCTCTACTTCTACCCCTTCCCCACCCCTGCCACTCGCCAAAAAAAAAAAAAAACCTGGCTGCTTGGCTTGTGCAAATTACTTTAGCTTTCTAAGTTATCTCGCCTATAAAATGAGGATAACAGTGCTTAATTTATATGATGGTTGTGAATGTAAAATAGAGTCTGAAGACAGTATTCATCACCACTAAGTACTCAATAAATGTTTGTTGAAAGAATAACTTAACAGGCCCATGCTACCTCTGGAATCCTGATAAAAATAATCTACAAGTGAAACATGTAACATGTAGAATCACCTAAGGGTAATGAAAAGCACATATTACAAGGAATGTAAATATGTGTGTGTGTATGTGCGCATGTGTGTGTGTGCATATGCACACAGAGACGTATTGTTTCAAGGCCTCTCTTTCGGTCAGAGTCTAGCAAACTAATGCAAAAGACAGATTTTTGGGGATAATCCACATGCTTTTGCATGTAACAAGGAAGCTGGAAGTGCCTCTTCTATCACTGTGATGATTACAGTTCTCTGAACCCAGCCATACAAAGATAACAATCTTCTTGTCTCTTGAGAAAATAGTCTATACAGCTCTACAGTGTGTAGCTGGTCAGAAGGGTTGTGCTCTAGAAAACAAAGATATATTATTTTCCCCATCAGAGTGAGCTTTAGTTACTAGTACAGGAGCTGTTGAGTTGAGTGAGGATAATAACCTGCTCTGAATATCTATGCTGAGTCAACCAAGTAAGCAATGGTAACTACAGCAAAGGCTAGGTTGGTTTACCAGTGTGTCTATTTATATAATAATACAAAAATTCTGATTAAATTACAGTGTAGACGTGGAAAGTATGGCCATAGCCTACTCGGGACAATGTAAATGCTCAAATGAGAGCAAATTAGGAGTAAAAAATATGGCTAGTAATGACTTAAAATTGGGGCAATTTTTTTTCTTTTTCTTTTTTTGTTTTGTTTTATCTGAGACAGAGTCTTGCTCTGTCACCCAGGCTGGAGTGCAGTGGTGCAATCTCAGCTCACTGCAAGCTCCACCTCCTGGGTTCACACCATTCTCCTGTCTCAGCCTCCTGAGTAGCTGGGACTACAGGCACCTGCCACCAACCCCAGCTAACTTTTTGTATTTTTAGTAGAGACGGGGTTTCTCCATATTAGTCAGGATGGTCTCAATCTCCTGCCCTTGTGATCTGCCTGCCTCGGCCTTCCAAAGTGCTGGGATTACAGGCGTGAGCCACCGCGCCTGGCCGGCAATTCTTAAAATATTTGGCAAAAGAGAGCGAACCTCAGTTCTAATCTTACCAAAGAACAGGGCAAGTTGCACAGTAAAAATCACATCTTCATTTCTTGTCCTCCTTTCTTCAGACTCTAAAATGTAAATCTTGGAGTCTGCAGAAGCACACTTCCACCAGGCAGAAAACAATGAGGTCCAACCATATCACTAAGCAAACTTTTTGAGGGGGCACTCAAAAATGACTGCAGGAAAAAGAACAAGGCTGGAGCATAATGTTACCTGACTTCCAACTATATTATAAGGCTACAGTAACCAAAACAGCATGGTACTGGTACCAGAACAGACATGTAGAGAATACAGAGCCTAGAAATAAAACTGCATACCTATGAACAATCTGATCTTTGACAAATCTGACCAAAATAAGCAATGGGAAAAGGATTCCCTGTTTAATAAATGGTGCAAGGAGAACTAGCTAGCCATATGCAGAAAATTGAAACTGGACCCCTTCCTTACACCATATACAAAAACCAACTCAAGATAGATAAAGTCTTAAATGTAAAACCCAAAAGTATAAAAAACTCTAGAAGAAAACCTAAGCAATGCCATTCAGGATATAGGCACAGGCAAAGATTTCATGACAAAGACACCAAAAGCAATTGCAACAAAAGCAAAAATTGACAAATGGGATCTAGTTACATTATGGGATGTAATGAAGAAACTCATGAGCCTCTGCACAGCAAAACAAACTATCAAGAGAGTAAACAGACAACCTACAGATTGGGAGGAAACTTTTGCAAACTATGCATCTGACAAAGGTCTAATATCCAGCATCTATTAGGAGCTTAAACGAATTTACGAGAAAAAAAAGCCCCATTAAAAAGTGAGGAAAGGACATGAATAGGCATTTCTCAAAAGAAGACATACATGTAGCCAACAAATATGTGAAAAAAAGTTCGACATCACTGATCATTAGAGAAATGCAAATCAAACCCACAATCAGATACTGATATGATTAGGCTTTGTGTTCCCAGCCAAATCTCTTCTTGAACTGTTATTCCCATAATCCCCATAATCCTCATGTGTCAAGGAAGAGACCATTTGGAGGTAATTGAATCATGGCGAAGTTTTCCCCATGCTGTTCTTGTGATAGTGAGTGAGTTCTCATGAGATCTAATGGTTTTATAAGGGGCTCTTCCACCCTTCACTTGGCACTTCTCCTTCCTGCCACCTTTTGAAGAAAATGCCTTGCTTCCCCTTTGCCTTCTGCCATGATTGTAAGTTTTCTGAAGCCTCCCCAACCATGCTGAACTGTGAGTCAATTAAACCTACTTCCTTTATAAATTACACAGTCTCAGGCAATTCTTTATAGCAGTATGAAAATGGACTAATACAGATAGCATCTCACACCAGTCAGAATGGCTATTACTAAAAATTCAAAAAAACCAACAGATACCAGTGAGGTTGTGCAGAAAAAGTAACACTTTTACACGATTGGTGGGAGTGTAAATTAGTTCAACCATTGTGGAAGACAGTGCAATGATTCTTCAAAGACCTAGGGGCAGAAATACCATTTGACCCAGCAGTCTCATTACTGGGTATATACCCAAAGGAATATTAATCAGTCTATTATAAAAATACATGTATGCATATGTTCATTGCAGCACTATTCACAATAGCAAAGACATGGAATCAATCTAAATGCCCATCAGTGATAGACTGGATAGAGAAAATATGGTACATATACACCATGGCATACTATGCAGCCATAAAAAGGAATGAGATCATATCCTTTGTAGGGACATGGATGGAGATAGAGTCCATTATCCTTAGCAAACTAATGTGGGAACAGAAAACCAAATACCATGTGTTCACACTTGTAAGTGGGAGCTGAATGATGAGACAGCATGGACACATAGGGGGAAAAAACACACACTGGGGTTTGTCAAAGAGTGGGAGGTAGAAGGAAGGAGAACATCAGGAAGAATAGCTAATGGATGCTGGGCTTAATACCTGGGTGATGGGATGATCTGTGCAGAAAATCACCATGGCACACATTAACCTATGTAATAAACCTGCACATCCTTCACATGTACCCCTGAACTTTAAAAGCTGGAAAAAAATGACTGCAGAAAGAGGAGCAGAACTCAATTCCTTCTGTCCAGTCCATCCTAATCCTGTGTTCTTTGCAGGGGACGGGGTAGAAGAGATGGGTCTTCGAAGGAGCTTGCTCTGGATTGAGGGGATTGAGGGATCAGGTGACCTTAGTCCTTCCAGAAAATGTGGGCTTTATGATGTGATCAGAGCTTCTCAACCAGGCTTCTATAGTCTTAAGTGCTCCAAGGAACCCCTCAGGCATGGTCAGGGAGGAGCTCTGGGCTTAATCACAGCCCCATCCCCCATTTCAACAAGACAGATCTGCATTTATGTTTTATATGTGAACTTCTGGACATTAATAAAGAAGAAGAACTCAAAAATCCTTGGTTCTGAGTCAAGAAAAAAATCCTAGAGGAGGAATCTTTATATATTAGAGGATGATCGCAGAAGGATTTACCCAGATAGACAAAACGGGGGAGGCCAATTTTGGTTAAGGTAGAACATATTCAAAAGCATGATGTGAGACAGCCCGGGATCCTTGGAGCCCCTCAAGTATCAATAGTTGGCATGGCTGGCAGCTAGCACGTATCACAGGCAGCAGTGAAGATGGCTCAAAAGAAGAACAAGGACTTGATAAGGGAAAACTTTATACACTAAGGAGCTTGAATTTTATCCTTAGACAATGGAGAGTCTCACATATTATAGTATGGACCTAGCAAAGGCCAGCAGGAGTTAGAAGTGGAAAGGATGAACAATATTTATATTCCCAATTAATCATCAGTAATTAGGCATCTATAATTCAAGGCGAAGAATTAGAAGAAGTTGATCACCCTCACCATGACTTGCTTTCCATGACAGTGCCTTAGAACTTCCTAAAGGACAAATAAAGGACCCTAGAGACTGATGGAACCATGAAGGCGTCGACTCCTGGCATATACCATATACACAGACCAGGAGGCAAACTGACATCCAGGCCAAGAAAACCTCACTCTCACTAAAGCCCAATGGTACCTGATACCTAAGCCATTACTGGTCATATAAGGAATGTGCCACTGGCCCTCTCAGTATTTAATTCCCTTTGAAGATACCTTTCAAGTAAACTTGGGTCTTGACCTTTCATTATTTTCTATATTGCGGTCTAAATAGACTCTACCCTCCAAGTTTAAGGCCCAATTAAATAACTGGGGCATTCATTACATTTGCCAAAAATTAATTATTTCAGCCATTAATATTTGGAAAAAGAAGATGAATGCAGCCAAGAAAAGGTACAAAGCTCCTCTAGTACCAGTGAGAAGGGAAAGGAAGGGACTATTATTGATCGCTTTATATGGAGATAAATTCCCTGCTAGATTCTCTCTAGGAGTTAATTTCCCTTAATCCTCAAAGCAATCTGCTGAGGCAGGTATTTTCTCATTTTACAGATGAGAAAACTGAGACATAAAAATGTAAATATCCTCCAATGAGTAGGAGCTGAAAAGATCCAAGCCCAACTCTGCTTGACTGCAAAGCCTACACTACTACTTTTCATGCACAGCTTATCTTAAACGATTGGAAAAGATAAATGATTAAATGATTGTGTGCAAGAGTGTGCATGGATGTGTGGAAAATTCCAGCATGATTTTTTGGATACCAATGCTGATTAAATCACTAGCAATAATGTGGGGTTACTCTGGGTAACCACACCTGTAGAGCATTTTCCGCAGCTTTTTGTTCATGATCATTTTCCAGCTGAAGTTTTCAGACCGAGCTGTCAGATCTCATCATTTAAGACACACACTTAGGAGGTTCTTATCATGCAAACAGGATTAATCTGCTCTTCTTCCCTTTGGCCTGGCTGTCTATGTCTCTTGCTGGGTGATAAGATTCAATAAGCTTGACTCTGAAAGAAATCGAGTTAGATTTTAGGAAATTATTACCCACCCACCTTCGCTCAAATATCTCCAAGGATTTGAGTCTGGTGTGAGAGAAACTCTCACCTGCTTTGTGTGAGGAGCATCACACACTCAGCCTGCGGAGATGACACCATGCAGAGGGTGGCATTTCCATGAGCACAACTGAACACAAACATGGTCTTCTTATTAGCATGTTTCAAATATTTAGCAAGATTAATTAAGAACTACATTTACATGCATAATGTCTGCAAGAATGTACCTTCTGTTATGAATGAACCTTGAAATTATGAGGTGCCAAAGGCAAAGTTCGTCATTTGCCTTTACTGGTTCACATTCAATCATTTGAAGATCCCAGAAACCCAAGGGGATACACTAAAACAAAAGCTCATGTGCTGGAACCTGTGGGGAGAAAACTGACAACTCTGATAGCAGTGATTCCAGGATTCCATATGAGCGCTAGAGCTTATCCCTGTAGGTGCAGGAGGAAATGTTTGGGGCTTGTTTTGAATGTTCTGTTACTTTGATATGATTGATTGGATAGCAGAATTGTGTAAAGAGGTAATAATAGCAACAGCTTACAAAGAACATTCACCTCAAATCCTCTTGTGAAACTAACCAGGCTATAAACAAAATGCAAATTACATGGAATATCTCATTTAACCCACATAGCAACCTTGCTGTTGGGCATAATTATCTCCATTTAAATCATGAGAGCTCTGAAGCTTGGAGAAGACATGTGACTTGTCAAAATCCAAGGCTCTGACTAGAGCCCAGACATATTGACTCCTAATATTCTGTTCAAATGAGTATAAAGTGTGCACAGTATCTGGAACATAGTTATTACGCACAGAAATGAAAGCTAGTTGTGATCAAGCCTTGCTGCCCATGGTCTGTGGTCATAGATAACTGACTCTAAAAAGCGAAGGTGAATGGACCCTCAAGGACCACCCATTCTATCTCATCATTTTACAGGTGAAGAACAGGGTGAGGTTGAGTGCAGAGAATCACACAATGCCTGCTCACACTGTCTTGTCCTTTTAGGTCATGGGAAACAAGAAGAGTAAGAGTAGCCAGACAGTGTAACACACTGTTGTTTGACTACCCCAAAGCCATTCCCGCTACTTTTTCCTCTTCCAACTTATTATTGCAGGCTGAACAAAATAGAAACTCAATTTCCCAGCCTTCTTTGAAGGTGAAAATGCCATATGATCCCATCTTAGATGATGTAAAGTAGATCTACTGGAGAGATTTGGGAAAAGATATTCCTCCTGTTAAAAGGAGATGGGCACATGGAAATTCCTCATGCTTCTTCCTTTTGGAGATGATGGGGATGAGGACATGCCTGGAGCTTTGGTAACCATCTTGCTACCTTTAGGGGAAACCCAGTGGAATTGCTGATACACTAACCTATCACCCTGATACCCTGACAACAGAGAACTAATGAACCATCTTCAGAACCATCTAACACCAGACTTTTTAAAACTAGAACCGTATGTGTCTTAAGGTTTAAGTCACGATTAGTTGAGCTTTCTGCTATCTGCTGTCTTAGACATCCTAATTGATATGGAGTAGGATCAGCAAACATTATGAATTGCCTTCTTCTTCTCTCTCTCAGTGTCCCGAAGGGACTCAGCGTTCTGCAAACAGCTCTACAACATGGTAAACTCCATTAGAGCAAGGATAGTGTTTGTCTAGGGCATTCCTGTATTCTTGCAACTAGCAATGTACCTGGTACATCGTAGGTGCCTAATGAATGTCTGCTGATTAATTTTAATTAATCACTCCACAAACATTTATTGTTCACTGAGATAGATGCTGATGAAAAAGAGCTAAATAAGACATGCACTCTACCCTTAAAATGCTTGCAGTTCAAGTGGAGGAGACAGATGTGGACCACAATTATGATTCAGGGTGACAAGTACTATAACTACAACAAAGTGTTACTAGAGCATGGAGGTTGGGGGCAGTGGATGGAGTAGCTAATGCTGTAATGGGGACAGGTGAAGATGAAAGAGTAACCTCTCCTAACAGACTCTGCTATGTTTATCAGTCTTAGTATTCAGTTCAAATAGCAAATATTTATTCAGCACCTACTTGGTGCACAACTATTCTTAGTAATAATTAAGAGTCATCATAAAAAAGCTAACCTTTGCAGTTCTTAAAATGCCCTAGTCATTGTTTTTGTGACTTACATGTATTATCTACTTCTTCACAGCAGCCCTTTGCAGTAGGTACTGTTATTTTCCCCATTTTACACACAAGAAAACTGAGATAGAGAAAGAGGAAGTTAATTTCAGTTGTGTCAAATCACACAGCTATTAAGTGCCAGAGCCAGAACCGAATCCAGGAAATCTGGCTCCAAAGACCATATTTTAATCAGTATATGAAAGACATGATCATTGTTCTATAGGTATTTCCAATCATTTGAGAAGAATGGAAATAGATATCTTCATCATTGCCCTGATTTCTATATTTGATCTAGACAGATATTTTGCTGGATTTTAATTCTAGTCAGGAACCTGGCACCAGCCCTGCTCTTAAGTGGTCACCCCTTTCTTGCAGAGCATACAAACAACCTAAAACATGACTACATTGATTTCTACCTTCATTTTAAATGTGGTCCACAAAGGACCAAGCCCAGGGTTGGACTTAGAAAGTCTTTTCTGTCCATGGAAAATGAGTTTAAAGACACTTTCCACTAAAGACATTTTTTTCCCTTACAAAATGTGAGAAATGTGAAGTCTAATTACTTAGCTGTGCCAGATAAGCTTTTTCAGCTTCTGCTAGACTTAGCTCAACACAAACTGTGCTTACCCTTGCATACACAATGAGCCTCATTAATTCCTTCTTCCTTCCAAGTGCATTGAAGGAAAATGGTAACAAAACTAGGGGCAAATTCTTCTCTTTTTATTGTGCTGTGTTAGAAGCTTCACCTCAAATCTGGCTCTTTTTACTTTACAAGGGCTTCCCTGCTCTAAGCAGCTGGACAAGGGAGGTCAGAACTTACAGAAACTCTGTGACTCACATCATTGTTTCTCCTGCGAAATACTACATCAAAGAGGACTCACTGAGGAAATCTGCAAAGAAATGGAGTAACACATGGAGCCACTGATGCATCCGCTCCCTCCCTTTCCCATTCTATTATCAATGCAAGCACGGCCCTGTACTGTCTGAGGCCACAGCAGATAGGATTGAGTATATGCTCTGAATGTTGTACCTTCCCAGGCACGTATATGCAGAACTATATATACACTTCATTATTTCACACCTAATGAATCTCAGACCATTAACTACATCAAACATCTCCAGTGTGAGATTCCCCAAATTTCTTCATTTATCCACCTCAAGACCTAGTTGCCAGTGACAGTTTTAAAAGACGTCCACAAGTTCCTTGGTACTATTTATTTCAAGTGGTAGAGCCTAGTTCCCTTTCCCTTGAGTGTGTCTCTACATAGGGAAGTACTTCTCACTAACAGAATGCAGTAGAAGTGAACATGTATGACTTCCACAAAAGAATTTGTGACTTTCTTCAAGTCTAGGTCATTAAAGGATTTGAGATCTATCTCTTCTCTCTCTCTCATGTCACCTACTCTGGAGGAAGGCAGCTGCCATGTTGTGAGGGCTCTCAAGCAGCCCTATAGAGAGTTCCATGCAGAGTTCCCAACAACCAGCAGTAACTTCTCTTGTGTGAGAGTGATTTATCTTGGATCCTCCAGCCTCAGTCAAACGTTTATCTCTAGTCAGCATCTTAACTATAACCTCATGTGAGAGTCCGAGGCAGACCACCCATCCAAGCCACTTCTAGGTTCCTGATCCACAGCAACTGTGTGAGAGAATAAATGCTTATAGTTTTATACTACTGCATTTTAGAATCATTTGTTAAGCAAAACTCATTAACATAATGCCAAGATAAAAAGGTAAATGACCTAAAAGTAATGACATCTCATTTTGCAGACTTCCATCAGCAATAGTAATGCCGAAACATAATAAAATACCATGAATGATAAATAAGAAAATCATTGCTTTTACCTACTTTTTGTTTGTTTGTTTGTTTGAGACGGAGTCTCGCTGTCATCAGGCTGGCATGCAGTGGCCCAATCTCAGCTCACTGCAAGCACCGCCTCCCAGGTTCAAGTGATTCTGTTGTCTCAGCCTCCTGAGTAGCTGGGATTACAGGTGCGTGCCCCACCATGCCCAGTTAATTTTTGTATTTCTAGTAGAGACAGGGTTTCACTATCTTGGCCAGGATACCTGCTCTTTTTCATTGTTAACCCCACCTGGTTTTTGAGTCCAAACTTTTCTGTTTCCTCCTGGTTTTTGCTCTATTATGGTAATTTAGATTTCAACCTGTCACTCCCCCCGCCCACTTTGACTTTTTGCTTACAAACATATAAACATGTCTTTTATCCTCAAACAACAAAAACAACCATCAAAAAATGAAAGTCTATTTAGGCTGGCTACTCCTTCATTTTTCTGTGTTTTTTTTTCCCCCTCACCTTTTATACCTCCTCTGCCTCAGCTACCTCTACTCCCTCATAGCTACTTCATGTGAGCACTCCTCCACTACACCCTCCCACACACACGTCATCAAGGAGACTTCCAATGGCCTCTCAGACTGCTTCTCCCTTGACCTTTAAGGCCTCTTTTCCTGGCTTTGCCCACTTCACTTCTGGTCCTCTCCTAGCTCCTCTGTGGTTCTACCTCCTTTTGTTGTTTTGTGTTGTTTTCCTCCTCCCTGAATTAAATGCTCTACTGCTCCAACTTTCTTTAAAAGCCTAAGAGCCCTTTTCCATAGGACATGCTTACTGTGTACCTCAAACTGGTATATTGAAGGTCCTGGTCCCAAGGTCAGTTTCACTCCTTGGACCTGTTGGCTTCAACTCCAGCTTTTTATTCCAGTTTTGAGTCCCTCTTCATTTCTGGGTCTCAAGATATCCCTTGCCTGCTTGGAGCACTGCTCTGTATTTTGGTAAATGTGGTACTATTGAGGGGCATTTCTATACACCATGGGGGATGGGGATGTGGGCCCCCCTGAGCAACTCAGTCCACTCTTTTGCAGAAGACCACTTGCCTGCTCTATCTCATACTTTAGACATATGCCTACTTGACTTATCCCTGCCCCTATCTGCAGAGTCCCTGAGGGCAGTGGCTCTGTTTTATTTTTCTTTAGTAGTTTTTCACATGGGGCTTTCACCCTAGGAGTGTCTAGATGGATAGAAAAAAATCAAATATTAAGCATCTTAATTTCTCTTTTGAACAAATCTATCAAGCCTAATAACCACTTATTTCCTCTCTCTCTCTCTCTTTTCTATTCAATGCCCCAAGGAACCTCCAGTGCCCTCAATATGCACAACAAAGTTCTGGGAAACCAGAGTAAGTGGAGAGCATAGAACCAGAGCAGAACGTAGCCTCAGGAAGAATTCTTTTTTGTCTGGTATAATCACTAGTTCTGATTACTTTTCTGGTTCCCGATTTTAAAAATGTAGGTTGTATCTAAAATTAAAAGTAGATTACTCCATTTTTGTGCATCATAAATATAAAATGAGAGAAATTTTCCACAGGCCTAGGCTTTTTTTCCATTAGAAAATAATAAACCACATTTAATTAGTGGTTAATATCTAAATATAGACAACCAGGGCTTACAAGTAATCTGATTATTTTTTAAAAATCAGAAGAAATTCATAATCAGATGCCCATTTCTAATCACAAACACATGCAGGAACAGACATCACTTTTTCTCGATATTTACAAATCTAAGTGCCCTTTCACCTATGCATCCTTTTCTAAGCAATTTTTCAAATTTTCTGTTTGGATTGTAGTGGAATGGGGGAACTGAGAGCAATCACTTTAGTCGCCTTTGCTCAGTGCCATGTTCAAAAACATTTAGCAATTTTTCCCTCTTAAGGTTCTTCCACAGCTTCCCCAGGAGCTATCACATCATTGATATTCTTGAGCAACCACTGTGACAGTTTAGTAAATAAATCCAACAACGAATCCATCTCTCCTGTCATATGTGACAAAAATTCTTCAGAGGCTTTATTTGTGCAATTTAGACCTCCAGGTTCAAAGTATGTGGTAATTTTATTTCATGAAGGCCCCAGGCAGTGAAGTATTTATTTTACACTCTTGGACCTCATAAATGATATGGCATAACCTGTTCTTGTGTTTATCTTTTTGCAAATGAGTGACACAATATGGGGATGCCACCTGCTTCATGGTGGGGAGAAAAGGTGGGGGAACAGGAGGAAAGAAGTGAAAGATTAATTAGTTAATATCCATAAAATACTTTACAGATGGAGGGTGATTTGCAAGCATGAATTTTCATTATGGTTCCCTGCTCTCCTTGATGCCTGCTAGAAAGGCAGATACAAATAGGATAATTTCTTGGAATGAGAAGCAACAGTCTAAGTTATCACTCAGATGCTTTGATTTTGGAAAGTAAAGTTCTCTGTGGTTTTTTTTGGTGATGGGAATATTTACCCCCACCTCATCTCTCTGTGGGAGAGATAAGGAATTTGTATTCTTCATAGCACCAAGTAGGGGACCCTATGAAAACCTTGTAGTCTCTTATGAAATCATCAAGAGCTTAACTATCACTGGATTCTATTGCCATGACATATTCTTTACTCATCTATGCATATTTGTATGTTTTTCTTTGGGGAGAACAATCAGTTCACTTACAGAAAGGTGTTGGAACCTGAAATTCTACTCCTGAGTATGTAACTAATAGAATTTCCTGTGTGTTTCCACCATAATTCCATGCACTAGAATGTTCATGGCAGCATTATTTGCAATAGCCCCTCACTAGAAACTGTTCAAATGCCCACTGAGTGTTGAAAAGACAAGTAAATTTTGGTATACCCACACAATGGAATACTGTACAGCAATGAGAATAAGTGACCTCTAACTTTATAAATCCAATGCAAAATATATATCTCACAGATGTGAGGAAAATGAAGCCAAACACAAAGGAGTACACATAAGCTATGATTCCATTTACATAAACAACACAAAAGAAGGGAGAACTAATCCATACTGTACTGGTGAGGTTAGTGGTTCACCTTGGAGGGTGGGCAGTGATTGGAAGGGCTTTTGAACTGCTGACATTGTTCTGTTTCTTGATCTGGGTGTTGTTACATAGGTGTATTCAGGTTGTGGGAATTCACTGAGCTGCATGCTTGGGATCTGTGCACTTTTAAAACAACAAATGTCAATAAAAGATTTAATTAAAAAACAGTATTAATTGATTCACTAATATTAGTTTAGCTGGATTTCAAGGTGCTAGATATCCCTTATTTCTGGTCTATAACTTGCTTAGAATAGCAAAGCCTTTGCTAGATATATTTGGCAAAAATGATATAAACTGGGAGTTTTTTGTGAAATTCAAGGAGTTTTTCAAAAAACCTAAGTTAGTGGATAAGTAGATAACATGCTTCCACCCTTTTCATTTCCTACCTAGCAATCCACTGATGAAATTAAAGAAGTCACCGTCAGATTTCTGCCTAGCACACAATATATTGAAAGCTACACCAGACAAAAGATCTACAGAATGTTTTCCCTTCTGGAGAAAATGCTGAAAATGACCATTGGAATTTAAATTCAGCAACTAAATAACAAAATAGAATGCAATTCTCACATAAATATATGCCATTCACTTTCAGAAGATAACACTGGAAAATCTTGCCTTTATTTTTTTTTTCACTTAACTTACTTTCTTTCCCTGACCTCTCTTTGAAGTATCATGGTGCTAAAAAATTGCAACATGACCCATCTGTGTTCTTGAGGGGCTTGAGAGAAACATAGTGTGGGCTCAGTATGAATTTAATTAATGAGGATGGGTGGTGGAGGGTTAGGAATTACTTGTAAAAGTTGAAATTCAGCAAATGAACTGATGTATCTAATTTGATTACTTTGCCAGAATATATAGTCCCAATCCCAAACTCCAGTGGTCAAGAGCAATAGAGTCACTTTTGTAAATCAAAGACATAAGAATATGCTTACATCCATTTCTGTCAGCTTTTTAAAATGAAAACTCCATCCAGGCTATTTATCAAGCGAAAAGATCTACCCTGGCATTAGACATATCTGTGAAACGTTGCTACACACATGTTGCACCTCAACCAATGTTAACCATATTTTAACTTTATTCGTTCTCCTTTTTCATAGTGTAAAGTCATAGATTCCCAGAGTAAAGAAAAAGCAAAGTCACAGAACCAGATACGGAACTTATCCCAGGAGTATATGATAGTCTCCTCCACAACATCCCAAGCTTCCTCTTGATGAAAGCACTCATCCAAGTGACAGGTCCTCAAATATTTGAAGTTTGTAAACTTCAGGCACTGTTCTAGACTCCCATGATACAGCAATACACAGAGCAGACTAAAACTCCTGCCCTTGTGAAATATACGTTCCAGCTAGGTGAGAAAATAATGAACAATAAATTTAGTAAATATGTATATTATATAGTATATCAAAAGGTGACAAATTCTGTGTAACAGAACCAACACCACAGCAGGTAAAGGTGTCTAGAGAGTGCAGGATCCTGGGGGGAATGGGAGCAGGTTGCAACTTTCAGTAGCTTGATCATGGTCTCAGTTCTCACTGTAAAGATCAGTCTCATCCTTGATGAACATTTGAAGACTTTAATGAGGTGAAACTTTCAGTTGGATGGGCTCTCCTTCTCAGCACCAGGCAGGCTTGTCTTAAGAAATTGCCTGGATCTACTCCATAAACAAATAATTGCTTACGTCTTAAAAGTTGTACACCATATGGCCAGGGTAATACTAGCTTGGTGTGATCCTCAAAACAGGTGTTACCAGTTGCCCACTGTGGCCATAAAAATATCTCAATAAAGCTTCTCAGTAACCAAATAAATCGACTAGCTTCCTGGGGTTATGAAATTGAACCAATTACATTTAAAAGGCATCTGCCAAAAATACTGCTCTCCATTTCTGAGTGGTTGATAATTATGCCATTGTTTCCAGTAATAATCAGATAGCAGGACAAATTGTCTTTTGAGACCTCTTCTAGTTCTGAACAATCAGATCAAATCATCCATGAAGAAGAAATTTCCCTCCTATTCTCAATGGCCTAAATGGCAATCATCCACAAGCATTCACATCATTAACTTATGAATTAAAAATAAGGAGGGACATCCAAGGTGACTTTAAGGTCATAGTCTAGCCTGTACCTAATTCTTGCTTTATTTACCACCCTATTCCCTTCGCCTGGTGAACCTGATGCATCAATCTAAAGAGGGTGCTTCTATTTTTTAATACTCTTCAGGTATTTTTCCCACTGCTCCATTGTTCCAACCATCCTCCATCCCAGAAAGACCACCCTTTTCCCCTAAGTCCAATCCTCATTTCAAAGCCTCCTGATGTTTTTTCTCTTTTGTGAGGCTGTCTCTGAATCTTCACCCTCCCAGTCATTTCTCTTGTCTTTGCCCCCTGAAGCATTTATATAGTGTCTGCACTATAGCTTGGCACCAGCCACAGACTACTTCATGGAGTTAATTACATTTTAAATCTATGCCCTATTTCCCTGGTGATATTTAAGACTCTCAAGGGCTTTATATTTCTGGGTCTTATCCCAGATTCCTTCACCTGTTAGGCTCTTAACTGATGGTCATGAAAATAGCAGTGGTGGAAATAACAAGTTTTCAGATAATAGGCAGAAATTTTAGACCTTCCTCAAATGGTCCTTAAATGTTCTTTAAAGTGAGACACGGAAAGGTTCCAGTTGTCCAGTCATGCCACCAAGTTTTTGCATGCACAGGCAATGGCAGTTATATTAAGACTGTGACCTGGCTGTCCACAATTATAAGATATCATCATTTTTTTTTTCTTAAGATAGAGTTTAGGATTTGCTGCCCAGGCTGGAGTGCAATGGCGTGATCTTGGCTCACTGCAACCTCCACCTCCTGAGTTCAAGCAATTCTCCTGCTTCAGCTTCCCTAGTAGGTGGGATTATGGGCACCTGCGACCATGCTTAGCTAATTTTTGTATTTTCAGTAGAGATGGGGTTTCACCATGTTGGCCAGGCTGGTCCTGAACTCCTGACCTCAGGTGATCCACCCGCCTCATCCTCCCAAAGTGCTGGGATTACAGGTGGGAGCCAACGCGCTCAGCCAGATATCAACAATTTTAAGCCACAGACTATTTCCAGAGATGTGAAAATGTGGAGAAAGAATGTGCTCCCTAAATTAAATTAAATACTGCGGGGGTGGGGAAGAGTGAGGTAAAATGACAACCACTCATTTATGGTCAGGGGAGCCACACAAACTATTGAGAGTCCTCTGTGTGTTAAACCTTGTGCTAGGAGCTTCACACACAGCACCTCTAGTCCTCCCTCCAGCCCTGCAAGATAGATTTCATATCCCCATTCATAATGGAGGAAACAAAGTGCAGAGAGACTAACTGACCACACACAAAGTCACTCAGGAAGGTCATCAGGAAGACACACTGTGAGCCTTTAAACACAGGTTCCTGGTGCTCTTTTCACTTCAATATGCTTCCTCATTCCTGAGATGTGAGTTGTCCCAGTGGCTGCCTCATGTTTTTGTTTGTTTGCGAGGAGCAACAGATACGAGACATGGACTAGATTTCACAAAACAGTAAATATCACCATTTTCTTGCATGGGTGAGAAAACTGAGAAGAATTTCTATAACATACCTAAACCCACACAGTACATAAAAGGCAACACACTGATCAAACTAAATTCTGGGGAACCCCAAAGTCTTCATTCTTTTCATTACCTAACATCAAAGAGATGAGAATCTTATGAAGTGAGAGGTAGTTTGGTGGCTACCGAGTTCTGCCATCTGTTCCCCCTGAGGCTTCAGGCTATCACCAAGTCTTAGAGCTGAAGCCCTGCACTTCCAGTCCTTTATGGAAATTTCCCAAGCCAGACCTGCAGAGCTAATGAAGTCTGACCTTGAGGATATAACTTCTTGTATTCAGAAATTAACAAAGAAAGAAAGAAAAGGCTCTATATATCAAAACATAGTGATGACAATAGTCAATATTTTGTATACTTTGAAGACAACATTATAACGTTAATAAAATTTAGAAGTTAATAAATATCAAATTCCTGTAACATTCTTTCAAAAAGATGCATTATTTTTAGAAGAGGCTAGCAGCCTTTCTCATCCTTAAAATTAGATGATGACCTGCAATGACAGTTTAAAAGCAAGTTTTTATGACAATAGTTAGCAAAATTTGAAATGCGCATCTTTTGATCTAGCATTTCTACCTCTAGAAATTTATCCTTTGGATCAGTGTGCCAAATCTACAAAGATATCTATCTGCGATATGTCCTTGGCAGTGTTGCTTGGCTAGTAAAAATCTGGAAACAACCTAAATGCCTGTCAATACAGGATGAATTAACTAAATCAGAGTACTTACACACAATGGAATATTTTGCAGTTAGTGAAAACAAAAAGGTCTTTTTGTGCCAATATGGAAAAAGCTCTAAGACATATGTATTAGTTACCTACTGTCACAATAATGCTGCTTAACAAATAACTACCAACCTCAGTGGCTGTACAACAATGTGTTCATTCCCCAAGCATCTGGGGTCAAATGTGGGTGGAGTAGCTAGTAGTCTTTTTTGATCTTTTATGATCAACTCATATATCTGAATGTTCTTGGCAGGCTGTTGGCTGATCCAGGCTGATGTGGGCTGGGGTGACCGGGATCACTCAGTTCTGCTCCATGTGCCTCATATACCCTGGCAGGCGAGCTGAGACAAATTCTTAATATGGCGGCAGAGGTTTGAGAGAGCAGCCCCAACGCACAACACTATTTTAAACTGCTGCTCTTTCAAATCTACTAACATCCCATTAGCCAAAGCAAGTGACGTGGCTGAGCTCAATGTCAAATGATGGAACAGGTCAATTACCCATGGCAGGAGAGCACTGCAAAGTTACAGGAAGGAGTGAAGAATTAGGGCCATGATTGCAGAGTGCCATGCTCTGTAAGTTGAGGAATTGTATTCTTTGATTGGTCCCATCACTATCCATCTATCTATTTACCTATGTATGAGCACACATATCTAGAAAATGTTTAGAAGGATGCAAAGAAAACTTACAATAGTGGTTATCTCTTGAGAATGTGCTTTTGTGGAGGTGGGTGGGATTGGTTTTTAAATCTATTTTCCCATCTCCAAGATTGTATAATTTGCATGGTTATCATGGATGAAGATTAATTTTAAAATTTAAGAAATACGTTTTCTATCGGTGTTTCAAACTTATGAGATTCTGAGTGATTGCATGACTGTTTACAATTGACTGATTTGGAACCCCAAATTTCTTCTGCCAATTCAGTCTCCTAAGCTCTGAGCAGTCCTCCAGATCCTTCTGCTAATGACTTGGACCCCAGGTTGGGAGGAACTTCTCTGATGGAGGAAGAGCTCATTAGTAACAGGATAAATCACTCCAGACTTGTCTTGAACAAATCCTGCCAAGCGAAATGAACCAAAAGGACTGAAATATGACACATGTAATAGCCAGTGCTGTGGAAGCTTTCTTGGCCTGAAATTGAACACCCAACCTCTGTTCATTTTCAGCCACATTACAGATTGAGGTTGGCCAGAATCATCACAGAGTTTATTTTTCTTAAAATGTGATAGTGTCTGACTGCAGCTTTCTGTCAGGGATCCACACTGGCGTTCACAAAGCTAAAGGCTGCTTTTCCTTGATGGAGCAACAGAACTAACCACACACAAACAGATCATTCTGTCTGATGCAGCCTCAGGTGTGTTATTGGTATTCTGTTATTGTCACATAATTTAATGCCCTGCCCAGAAGCCCTACAAAGCCATACCATATGCATGCATCAGATGCTGAGAAGTTGCACAATTAATGGCTTCCTACTTTCATTGAATTCTTTTTTTTTTTTTTTTTTTTTTTTTTTTTTTTGAGACAGAGTCTCGCTCTGTCGCCCAGGCTGGAGTACAGTGGCGCGATCTCGGCTCACTGCAAGCTCCGCCTCCCGGGTTTACGCCATTCTCCTGCCTCAGCCTCCCGAGTAACTGGGACTACAGGCACCCGCCACATCGCCCGGCTACTTTTTTTTTTTTTTTTTTTTTTGTATTTTTTTTAGTAGAGACGGGGTTTCACCGTGTTAGCCAGGATGGTCTCGATCTCCTGACCTCATGATCCGCTCTTCTCGGCCTCCCAAACTGCTGAGATTACAGGCTTGAGCCACCGCGCCCGGCCTCATTGAATTCTTTTACTAAAAATACTAAATCCAGATTTTAAATGTAGAAATCAATCCAAATTTAAATTTACTCAAGGATGTTGATGAATTATTGAATGTTTGAGGGATTAGAAAGTGGAAAAAAATCCAATTAAATGAACAAAAATATTTATGGGTTTCCTTCCAGTAGAATAAAGCAATTCAAGAAAGTGTGAACAACAAAATGAAACTTTGCTTATTTAGTCAGCAAGAATTTAAAAGTCTGTTATGTGCCAGACACTGTTGTAGACTCTGTAGGAATAAGATGTCTACATCATAGAACTGACATTTTACTGGGTGAAAATGGACAATAAACAAGAAACAAAATACAAATATAAATAAAATAATTTCAGATAATGATAAATGCTGTGAATAAAATTAGTAAGGTAGATGGTAATGGATGGAGGTGGGGCCAGGACCTAAGATGCATAATCAGGGAGGCTTCTGTAGAGAGATCACATTTGCTCTGAGACCGAAACAATGAGAAAGCACCAGCTTTGTGAAGGTTTTGGGGAAGAAGGTACACAGATGCAAAGATCATAGATCAGAGAATTGGGGGAAATATTAAAAATGCCCAAGAATAGTAAATAAAGGGGCACTGGTGTGAAATAAGGTCAGAGAGATAGGAGGGGCTAGATTATGTGAAATCCTGGAGGCTATCAGTTTGACTCTGTTTGCCAACAAATGGGTTTTATCCCATTATACTCTTATTAGCACCTTTTACTAAAAAGAATATAGTTGTAAAGCAAAGCAAAACAAAAGTAGATCTTTGGCACGTGCACTGAAAGTATCACTGTTCTTTCTTTTCTATAACATTTTTGTTACTGAAGTATGTGTTACCTTAAATTAGTAATAACAATATTGACTACTTACTATGTGCCAGGCGCTGTACTAGGGGGTTAGTGTATTTTCATTTCAATGTTTAATTTGTATATTTTTATTTAATCTTCAAAAATATCTAGCAATCGTTCACAATAGCAAAGACATTGGAATTACCCTAAATGCCCATCAATGACAGATTGGATAAAGAAAAATATGGTATCTATTCACCATAGAATACTACAAAGCCATAAAAAACAAGATCATGTCTTTTGTGGGAACATGGATGGAACTGGATACTATTATCCTTAGCAAACTAACACAGGAAGAGAAAACCGAATACCACAGTCTCACTTATAAAAGGGAATTCAATGATGAGAACTCATGAACACAAAGAAGGGAACAACAGACACTGGGGTCTACTTGAGGGTAGAGGCTGGGAGGAGGGAGAAGAGCCAAAAGGATGACTATTGGGTACTAGGCTTAATACCTGGGTGATGAAACAATCTGTACAACAGACCTCCATGATATGAGGTTACCTATATAACAAACCCTCACATGTATTCCTGAGCCTAAAATAAAAGTTAAACAAAATATCTAGCAACGTACTATTTACCTTGTTTTACAGTGAATAATACAGACACTCAGTTGGAGTAATTTGCCAAGAGTCATGTTGCTATTAAGTGCCTAAACTAATATTCAGTACATATATAATTTAGTTTCTGATTCCACAGACTGTTCATTCTTCATGAACATGCTGGTGCTAAATCAACTGTTTCCTCATTCATTTGGTTTAGCTGCTGGTCTGATCTCAAAACAAATTAATCTTCAATAATATTAATTAGCCTAGTTAGGAAAACATAGGCTATAATCATTTAAGGCAGTCTGCGACCCCTGGGCTGCAGACCAGTACTGATCGGTGGCCTGTTATGATCACCTAACAGCAGGAGGTGAGTGGCAGGTGTGCAAGCATTACTGCCTGAACTCAGCTCCTGTCAGATCAGTGGCAGCATTAGAATCTCATAGGATCATGAACCCTATCAGGAACTGCACACGTGAGATCTAAGTTGCATGCTTCTTATGAGAATCTAATGCCTGATGATCTGAGGTTGAACAGTTTCAGCCCCAAACCATCCCTGCCCTCCAACCCCATACTATTCCATTGTCTTCCATAAAAACAGTCCCTGGTGACAGAAAGGTTGGGGAACACTGATTTTAGGAGAATAGTTAGTATATTTGAGCATCTATACGTACTGGGCCCTGTGCTGCATATTTATGCAGTGATCAGGAGCACTTCTATGTGTTGTTGTTAATATAACAATACTACAAGGCTACATGTGAACAGCTAACAGTTAAAATTGTGAATATATAATTGGATTTGGAATCTCTAAACTGGATTAAACATGTTAGGGTATCCCAAAAAGGAGAGAACCTGGAAAGAGTGTGGCTTCGGACTCAAATAACATCTACTTAATAATGTGCAACTACTTGGCCTCTCCTATCCTTAGTTTCCTTATCTTACAACAGAAGACAATAATGCTTACCAGGTCAACTCCTTGTGAGGCTTAGAGGTCATGCATGTAAGTCATGGCATAGTGTTGACATGTAGGATGGGAATATTAAAGTTCATTTTCTCTCTCGCTTCCCTACATTAGCTTTCCAAATGTTACCAGTCCTGATTCTGAAATAGTGAGATTTTCTTCTTACTCTGGAAAGGAGCAGTACTGTTTGGAGTCCTTTTCTCCATTTCTGATGCAAGAATAGTAAGAAGGAAAATACAATTTCACCTTCAACCATAGTGCCCTGCCACTGCATGGTTTCTCTGAAATGTTGGTTCACATAAGGCCCACAAAGAATTATCTGACCGAGACTACTCTCCAGAAAGAATGAGTCTTTCTGGTGCAGCTTTCAGAGGAGGCCACTAGATGGGTTTGTTACATGTTGGTTGCATAACTACACTTCTTGCTTAGCTCCTCAGTTGATATATGTGTTTAAACTTTTGATTTGTATTCTGTGTATAAAAAATAGTGAATTGTGCTGTTTTGAGATGAATTTATATTTTTAACATTAAGATTGGAAAAGTTGAATAAAGAAAGGCATTATCCTTCACACCAACCTGATGAAAGTGACAGTAGGGCCACAGGATTTTAGAGTTGGAAGAGCCCTGGAAAGGTAGCCAGGTCAGTGCCTTTATTTTGCACTTGAGGGAACTGAGGACTAAAGAGGGGATATAATTTTCATGACTTGGAAAAACATTGTTTATATACATTTTTAAAAGTGTCATTTTCCATAAAAGCCTTCAGACATACTCAGTAATGTGGTCAGAGAATTTGTCGTGCTCACCACTCATCCCCAGCTCCTGGAAGACTTCCTGGAACACTTAATGGGCCCTCAAGAAATATTTGTTGAATGAATGTAGAAATCTTAAACTCCTAGAGATTAAGTGCTATGCCTTATGATGGTTTCAAAGAATATTGGAGTACAAAGGTTTTAAACGTTCATTTTTCAGTTAATAAAAGTTATAAAAATATCAGTATCTGAAGGGAATCTGCATAACCACCATTAAGGATAGCTCTTCTTAGCTCTGCAGCCTCATTTTGCTCTGTTTCCTCCCATCAAACCTTTATGACTAATATGGTTTGGTTCCATGTCCCCACTCAAATATCACCTTGAATTCTAATAATCCACATGTATCAAGGGCAGAACTAGGTGAAGATGATTGAATAATGGGGGGCAGTTTCCCCATGTTGTTCTCATGATAGTGACTTAGTTCTCATGGGATCTGATGGTTTTATAAGGAATTTTTCATCTTTTGCTCAGCACTTCTCTCTCCTGCTGCCATGGGAAGAAGGACGTGTTTGCTTCCCCTTTCGTCATGATTGTAAGTTTCCTGAGGCCTCTCCAGCCATGCAGAACTGTGAGCCAATTAAATCTCTTTCTTTTATAAATTATTCAGTCTCAGGCAGTTCTTTATAGCAGTGTGAGAATGGACTAATACAATGTCTCTACCACTCATCTCTTGCCTCTAGACCTTCTCTGACATCCTAGTTCAGCCTGGACCCAGGCTACAGATCCAGTGCTGCTGATGTGTCTGTCACCTGTTCAGTAGAAGTGCTTTCCTGCAGGGCCAGGGACACTGGGAACTGGTTTTGTAAAGAGGTACCAGCCTTTTTTCATTGACATGAAGGTTCTTGCCTCTGTTAAATTTCACAGTGCAAACTTGCTCCACATAGCCCCAAAGCACCACTTTGGACCCATAGAATTGATTGGTCCCTTTCAAGTCAGGAAAATAGATTTTCTTCTAGTGCACTAGAGGTCTGTTAACACATCATTATATATCACAATGGTTACCCTGCAGGTGTTTGTGGTACACAATCTAACTTGTACACCCAATTACAATTACAAACTGGTGTTAAAATTCTTGCTGTGTATGTGTCATGTCAGGATGTAGATTGGAAAGTTATTAAATAGGATTACATATATCCTTGTTTGCCTGGGACAGTCCTTGTGAATGCCCAACAAAAGTATTGATCATGCCTCCTTCTACTGATAAAAGGATCTCAGTTTGATAATAATCCTCATAATAAAAGATGCAGTCTAATCTGTGATAGGACATTAACTAATAGTACATTAAACATGGAATACAATGATGGAATACAGTTATTAAGAGCATGGACTTTGGGTTCAAAATCTTGTTTCACTACTTATTGGCTAAGTGGTATTGAAAGGAGTTGCTTATCCTTTCTAAGCCTCAGTTTCTCAGCTGTAAACTGGGTATGGATAACAGTAACTACCTTGTTGGTTTGTTTTGAAGTTTATACAAGACAATATATGCAAAGCAGCACAATTCCAGGTATAAAATAAGCACTTCATAATTGTTACCTTTAGTAATAAAAACATATTGATAGTTGCATTAAGAGATAGGTGCCTAATTTCATGGCCTGATTTTTCTCTTCTCTTTCAAGTCTAGGCTTTTCTTGGTGACCTCACCATGTTTTCCTTATAATAAAATGTATCACAATCTTGGTCTTCATGCCTCCTGAATGTTGTCTGGTTTAAGAACTCAAAGCGACTTTTGGATCAGATGATACAGACTTCAATTTTGATCACTGTTACAAGGTTACGTGAAAGCAATTCTCAATGTATGATTTGTGGCTCAGTGCCAAGCTATGAAAGTCCAGATAATGGCCAGATAACTGATTCAAACATACAAGTGCTTTGCTTTACTGTTACAGATAAATGACACGTGACTTCACAGATTTCAGTTTAATAAAGAATTAAGAGTTCCTTATAAGTACTTTTAAGATTTATTATTTATTTATTTCTTGGATTACTTAATCATTCCGTGTATATTGGTGCATTAACATAATTTTTAATTTATTTTTGAATTGATACTGAACACATATGTGCTGCAGTTCAAATAGAAATCATCCATATACTTTTTTCAATTTTTAATTTTTAGCATTTGTGGTCACATAGTAGGTATACATATTTATGGGGTACATGAGATATTTTGTTACAGGCATACAATGCGTAAACAATCACATCAAGATAAATGGGGGTATCCATCACATCAAGCATTTATCCTTTGTGTTACAAACAACTCAGCTATATTTAGTTATTTTTAAATGTCCAATAAATTACTGTTAATTGTACTTGCCCCATTGTCCTATCAAATGTTAGATCTTATTCTAGCTAACAGTATTTTTGAACCTACTAATTATTCCTAATTCCCGCTGCCCCCTCCCCTACCACAATACCCTTCTAAGCCTATGGTAACTATTATTCTATCCTCTATCTCCATGAGTTCAATTGTTCTAACTTTTACTTCCCACAAATAAGTGAGAACATGCAAAGTTTGTATTTCAGTGCCTGGATTATTTCACTTAACATAATAACCTCTAGTTCTATCCATGTTGTTGAAAATGATAGAATCTCATTCTTCTTCATGGCTGCATAGTACTCCATGGTGCATATGTACCACATTTTCTTTATCCATTCATCTAGTGATGGAAATTTATGTCGCTTCCAAATCTTAGCTATTGTGAAGAGTGCTGCAATTAACATGGGAGTGAAGATATCTCTTCATATACTGATTTCCTTTCTTTGAGGTATGTACCTAGCAGTGGGATTGCTGGATCATATGGTAGCTCTATTTTTAGTTTTCTAAGGAATCTCCAAACTGTTCTTCATAATGGTTGTACTAACTTACCTTCCTATCAACAGTATATAAGGATTTTTTTCTCCATATCCTCCCCAGCATTTGTATTGCCTATCTTTGGATAAAAGACTTTGGATAACTGAGGTGAGATGATCTCATTGTAGTTTTGATTTGCATTTCTCTGATAATCAGTGATGTTGAGCACTTTTTCATAGGACTGTTTGCCATTTGTATGTCTTCTTTGGAGAAATATCTATTCAGATCTTTTGCCCATTTTTATCGGATTATTAGATTTTTTTCTATAGAGTTGCTTGAGCTCCTTATATATTATGGCTATTAATCCCTTGTCACATTGGTAATTTGCAAATATTTTCTACTATTCTGTGGGTTGTCTCTTCACTTTGTTGATTGTTTCCTTTGCCATGTGGAAGCTTTTTAACTTGATGCAATCTCAGTTGTCCATTTTTGCTTTGGTTGTTTGTGCTTGTAGTGTATTACTCAAGAAATTTTTGCTCAGTCTAATGTCTTGGAGGGTTTCCCCTATGTTTTCTTATAGTAGTTACATAGTTTGAGGTCTTAGATTTAAACATTTAGTCAATTTTGATTTGATTTTTATATATGGTGAGAGATAGGGATATAGTTTTATTCTTCGGAATATAGATATCCAATTTTCCCAGCACCGTTTATTGAAGAGACTGTCTTTTCTCCAACATACTTTTTGGGCACCTTCATCAAAAATGAGTTCACTGTAGATGTATGGATTTATTTCTGGGTTCTCTAGTCTAGATATTTTTCATTGGTCGATGTGTCTGTTTTATGCCAATGCCATGCTGTTTTGGTTACTATAGCTTTGTAGTATAATTTGAAGTCAGGTAATATGATTCCTCCAGTTTTGTTCTTTTTGTTCAGGATAGCTTTGACTATTCTGGGTCTTTTGTGGATCCATATACATTTTAATATTTTCTTTTCTATTTCTGCAAAGAATGTCATTGGTATTTTGATAGGGGTGGCATTGAATCTGTAAATTTCTTTTTGAAATATGGACATTTTAACAATATTGATTCTTCTATTCCATGAACATGGAATGTCTTTCCATATTTCTGTGTCCTCTTCAATTTCTTTCATCATTCTTTTATAGTTTTCATTGTAAAGACATTTTACTTCTTTGGTTAAGTTCATTCCTAGGTATTTTATTTTATTCATAGCTATTATAAATGAGACTACTTTTTAAATTTCTTTTTCAGATTGTTCACTGTTGGCATATAGAAATGCTATTATTTTTGTATGTTAATTTTGTATCCTGCAATTTTACTAAATGTGTTGATCAGTTCTAATAGGTTTTTGGTGGAATCTTTATATTTTTACAAATATAAAATCATATAATTTGCTAACTAGGATAATTTGACTTCTCCCATTCTAATTTGGATTTTTTTTTTTCTATTGTCTGCTTGCTCTAGCTAGGAATTCCAGCATTATATTGAATAATGGTGGTGAAATGGGCATCCTTGTCATGTTCCATATCTTAAAGAAAAGACTTTTAGTTGTTCCCCACTCAGTATGATACTAGCTGTGGGTTCATCATATGTGACTTTTATTCTGTTGAGGTATCTTACCACTATACCCAGTTTTTTGAGGGTTTTTATCATGAAGGGATGTTGAATTTTATCAAATGCTTTTTCAGCATCAATTGCAATGATCATATGGTTTTTGTCTTTCATTCTGTTGATATGATGTATCACGTTGACTGATTTGCCTATGTTGAATTGTCCTTGCATCTCTGGGATAAATCCCACCTGGTTATAATGAATGAACTTTCTAATGTATTGTTGAATTTGGTTTGCTAGTATTGTGCTGAGGATTTTTGCATCAATGTTCATCAGGGATATTGGCTTATACTTTTCTTTCTTTGATGTGTCTTTGTCTGGTTTTGGTATCAGGATAATACTGGCCTTATTAAATGAGTTTGAAAGTATTCCTCCATACTCTATTTTTTGGAAGAGTTCGAGTAGGATTGGTGTTAGTTCTTTTTTAAATATTTGGTAAAAATCAGCAGCGAAGCCATTGGGTCCTGGGCTTTCTTTTGCTGGGAGACTTTTTATTATGGCTTTGATCTTGTCACTTGCTATTGGTCTGCTCAGGTTGTATGTGTCTAAGAATGTATCCATTTGTTCTAGGTTTTCCAATTTATTGGCATATAGATGCTCATAGTAGCCTCTAAGGATTCTTTGCATTCTGCAGGATCAGTTGTAATGTCTCCTTTTTCATCTCTGATTTTTTAAAATTTATTTGGATCTTCTCTCTTTTTCTTAGTGTGTCTAAGGGTTTGTCCTTTATTTTTATCATTGCAAAATACCAACTTTTTGTTTCATTAATGTTCTGTGTTATTTTCTTTATTTTAATTTATTTCTGCTCTCATTATTTATTATGTTTTTCTTCTACTAATTTTGGGATTGCTTTGCTCTTGCTTTTCTAGTTCTTTGCTACATCATTAAGTTGTTTATTTGAAGTTTTTCTTCTTTGATGTAGGCACTCAAAGTCAAAACTTCTCTTAGTACCACTTTCACTGTATTCCATAGGTCTTGGTATGTTTTGTTTTCATTATCATTCATTTCAAGAAATTTTTCCATTTCCTTCTTAATTTCTTCATTGACCAACTGGTCATTCAGGAGCATATTGTTTGATTTCAATGTGTTTGTATACTTTCCAGTCTTCTTCTTGTTATTGATTTCTGGTTTTATTCCATTGTAGTCAGAGAAGATATGTAATATTATTTCAATTTTTTGAATGTTTTATGACTTGTTTTGTGATCTAACATATGATCTATCCTTGAAAATGATCCATGTGCTGAGGAGAAGAATGTGTATTTTGCAGCCATTGGATTAAATGTTCTGTAAATATCTATTGGGTCCATTTGGTCTATACTGCAGATTAAGTCCGATGTTTCTTTGTCTATTTTCTGTCTGGATGATCTGTACAATTCTGAAAGTGAGATACTGAAGTCCTCAGCTAATGTATTGGGGCCCATCTCTCTCTTTACTTCTAATAATATTTGCTTTATATATCTGGGTGTTCCCATGTTGATTGCATATATATTTAAAATTCATATATCCTCTTGCTGAATTGACCCTTTTATCATTATACAATGACATTTTTTGTCCCTTTTTATAGTCTTTGTCTCAAAATCCATTTTTTCTGGTATAAGTATAGCTACTACTGCTCTTTTTGGTTTCCACTGACATAGAACATATTTTTTCATTCCTTTATTTTTGGTTTAAGTATATTTTTATACATGAGTGTGTTTCTTGTAGGCAACAGAGAGTTAATTCTTGCTTTTTTAAAAATCCATTCAGTCACTCAATATCTTTTCATTGGAGAGTTTAATGAATGTATATTCAGTGTTATTATTGATAGGTAAGGACCCCCTCCTGCCATTTTGTTATTTGTTTTCTAGTTGTTTTGTGGTCTTTCCTTTTTTTCCTTTCTGTCCTCCTTTTAGTGAAACTGATTTTCTCTGGCAATATTGTTTTACCTTCTTGATTTTCACTTCTTGTGTATCTGCTGTATGCATTTCAATTTGGGATTACCATGAGTATTGCAAATAATAGAACCCAATATTTTAAACTGATGACAACTTAACACTGATTGTGTAAACAAGCAAACAAAGAGAAAACTAATACAAAATTTACACTTTAACTTTGTCCCCCTACTTTTTAACTTTTTGTTAAAAGTTAAAAATCTTATTTTTTTATAAGATCTTATTTTTATAAAATCTTATATAAAATCTTTTATAAGATCTTATTTTTATAAAATCTTTTTATAAAATCTTATTTTATTATAACTTTATTATAAAAATGTTATATCTTATTGCACTGTCTATGTCTTGAAAAGTTGTTGTAATTATTATTTTTGATTGGTTCATCCTTTAGTCTTTGTACTCAAGATGTGATTAGTTTACACATTTAATTACACATGTAATTCTAACAATTACAGTGTTAGAATATTCTGTGTTTTTGTGTGTACTTACTATTGCCAGTGCATTTTATACTTTCAGATGCTTATTTATTGCTCGTTAATGCCCTTTTCTTTCATACTACAAGCACTTCTTGCAGGACAGATCTGGTGTTGATGAAATCCCTCAGCTTTTGTTTGTCTGGGGAAGTCTTTATTCTCCTTCATATTTGAAGAATATTTTTTGCCAGATATACTATTCTAGGATAAAAGTTTTTGTTGTTTCCTTCAGCACTTTAAATATGTCGTGCCACCTTCTCCTGGCCTGTAAGGTTTCCACTGAAAAGTCTGCTGTCAAACACATTGGAGCTCATTGTATGTTATTTGTTTCTTTTCTCTTGCTGCTTTTAGGATCCTTTCTTTATCCTTGATCTTTGGGAGTTTAATTACTAAATGCCTTCAGGGAGTCTCTTTGGGTTAAATCTGCTTGGTGTTCTATAACCTTCTTCTACTTGAATATTGATATCTTCCTCAAGGTTTAGGAAGTTGTCTGTTATCCCTTTGAATAAACTTTCTACCTCATCTCTCTGTACACCTCCTCTTTAGGTGTATTTAAATCTAAATAACTCTTAGACTTGCCCTCTTGGGCTATTTTCTAGATTTTGTAGGTATGTTTTATTCTTTTTTTTTTTTTTTTTTTTTTTTTTTTTTTTTTTTTTTTTTTTTTTTGAGGCGGAGTCTCGCTCTGTCACCCGGACTGGAGTGCAGTGGCCAGATCTCAGCTCACTGCAAGCTCCGCCTCCCGGGTTTACGCCATTCTCCTGCCTCAGCCTCCCGAGTAGCTGGGACTACAGGCGCCCGCCACCTCGCCCAGCTAGTTTTTGTATTTTTAGTAGAGACGGGGTTTCACCATGTTAGCCAGGATGGTCTCGATCTCCTGACCTCGTGATCCGCCCGTCTCGGCCTCCCAAAGTGCTGGGATTACAGGCTTGAGCCACCGCGCCCGGCCTCTTATTCTTTTTAATTATTTTTTCTTTTGTCTTCTCTGTGCATTTCTTTTTTTTTTTTTTTTTTTTTTTTTTTTTTTTTTTTTTTTTTTTTTGAGACATTGTCTCTCTCTGTTGCGCAGACTGGAGTGCAGTGGTGCAATCTCGGCTCCTGCAAACTCCGCCTCCTGGTTCAAGTGATTCTCCTGGTTCAACCTCCTGAGTAGCTGGGATTACAGGTGCGCACTACCATGCCCAGCTCATTTATTTATTTTTGTTTTTAGTAGAGACTGGGTTTCACTATGTTGGCCAGGCTGGTCTCGAACTCCTGACCTCATGATCTGCCTGCCTTGACCTCCCAAAGTGCTGGGATTACAGGTGTGTGCCACCCCACCTGGCCTCTGTGCATTTTCAAATAACTTGTCTTCAAGCTCACTAATGCTTTCCTCTGCTTGACCAATTCTGCTATTAAGAGACTCTGATACGTTCTTCAGTATGTCTATTGCATTTTTCAACTCCAGAATTTCTGCTGAATTCTTTTTAATATTCAATTTCTTTGTTAAATTTATCAGAAATAATTCGTAATTCCTTCTCTATGTTATCTTGAATTGCGGAAACTAGTTGAGTTTCCTCAAAACAACTAGTTTGAATTCTTTGTCTGAAAGGCCACAAATCTCTGTCTCTCCAGGATTGGTCCCTGGTACCTTATTTAGTTTATTTGGTGAGGTCATGTTTGGATGATCTTGATCTTGATGTTTGTAGACATTCATCAGTGTCCGGGTATTGAAGAGTTAGGTATTTACTGTAGTTCTTGCAGCCTGGGCTTGTTTGTACCTGTTTTTCTTGGGAAAGCTTTTTAGGTGTTCAAAGACACTTGAGTGTTCAAGATTTTGGCCACTGCACCCATGTCTGCATTAAGGGACATTACAATCCCAGTAATGGAGTGGCTCTTACAGACTCATAGAGGTACCACCTTGGTCTTGGATAAGATGTGGAGGAATCATCTGGATTACCAAGCAGAGACTCTTCTCTTCCCTTTCTCCCAAACAAGTAGAGTCTTTCCCTCTGTGCTGAATTTCCTGGAGTTGGGGGAGGAGTGACATAAACACCTATGTCACTACCATCACTGGGACTACGGTAAGACCTGAAGCCAGCACAGCACTGGGTCTCACCCAAGCCCTACAGTAACCACTGCCTGGTTACCAACTACTTTTGCTCAAGGTCCTAGGGCTCCACAATCAGCAGGTGGCAAAGCCAGCCAGGCTTGCGTCTTTCCCTTCAGAGAAGTGAGATCCCACTAGTCCTGGGTGGGTTCCAAGATGCTGTCTGGGAACTAGAGCCTGGAGTCTGAAACCTTAGGACTCTACCTGGTGCACTATTGTACTGGGGCTAAGCTGGCACTCAGGCCACAAGATAAAGGTCTTTCCCACTCTTCCCTCCATTTTTCACAAGCAAAGGAGTCACTCTTCATGGCCACCACCATCCCATACCTGTGACAAGTACTTCCTGGCTACCACTGAAGTTCATTCAAGGTCCCTGGGCTCTTCAGTCAGCTTGAGGTAGATGTTTCTAGGCCTAGGACACTCCTTCAGGGCAGTGGGTTCCTCTCTGACCCAAGGCAGGAACAGAAATGCCATCGAAGAGCCACAACCTGAAATCAGACACCCCAAGAGTCCACTTGGTCCTCTACCCCACTGTGGCCTAGCTAGTACCTAAGCTGCAAGACAGGGTCCCCTTTACTCTTCCCTCTGCTGTTCTCAAGCAGAAGGATTCCTCTCCTGTAGCCACTAAAGCTAGGAATGTGCTGGGTCGCACATGAAGCCAGCACATTTCTGAGTCTTACCCAAGGCCCACAGCAAGTACTGCCTGAGTATTGCTACTAATTATTCAGGGCCCAAGGGCTCTTTAGTCAGTAGGTTATGGATCCTGCAAGGACTGGGTTCTTCTCTTCAAGGTAGCAGATTTCCTTCTGGCTCAGGTTGTGTCTAAAAATGTTATCCAGGAACTAGGACTTGGAATGAAGGCCTCGGGAATCTGACTGGTGCCCTGTGCTACTGTGGCTGAGCTGGTAGGCAAATTGCAAAACAAAGTTCTCTACTCTTCCCTCTCCTCTCCTTAAGCTGAAGGAAGGAGTTTCTCCCGAAGCTGCAAGCTGTGCTGCCTAGGGTTGAGAGAGGGGTGGCGCCACCTTAGCTCATGTCTAACTGTGCCATGTGTCCCCCAATTCCACTGGCTTCAAGCCCAGAACATCATCAGGACATGCCCAGGAATTGTTTACATGCTTACATGTAATCATAGAACAGTACCTTGGACTCTGGTCTGATTGTGTTGACAGTAACACTGCTTTGTGGAAAGCTCAGAAATGACTCTGCTTGTGTGAATGAAATAGGTAAAGCTGATGACAGTCAACTAAGGGGATGTTTGCCAGCTCTGAGGTGCTTCCAAAGATGTGGGCAGTTAAAGAAAAAAAACAAAGACCGAAAGGTCTTTTAGGACCTTTCTCTTTTTCCTCCAGAAAGAAAAAAAGCCAAAGACCTGGACAGGTTGCCAGAGTCTCGCTCTACCCTTTGCTGATGTTATGGAAACATACCCAACCCAAAAGACAGTCTGACATAATGAGGTCACTGGATTTACAGCTGGAAGGTGTGGATTTGCATCTGGCTTTTATGCCATTAACTTGCTGTGTAGACATGGGTAAGCCCCTTCAAAACTCCAAGCCTCAGATGCTCCATCTGTAAATTATAGAAATTGACTTTAATGGTTGTTAAGATCCAGCTATGTTACTGTATAAATTCATGATTTGGGGGTAAGTAGGCAAAGAAGGGCAAAGAGAAATAAAAAGATAATTTAACTTTGTTCTCCCACTGATGGAATCGAATAATGCATAATGTTTTCTCTGTGCTCATTGATTCAATAAATTCTTACACAGCTATTATGAACAGGTTCTGAGGCTAGGACCTTGATCTAAGAACTAGACTGAAACAAAAGTACACTGAGTTGCAGGAATGGTTTTTATACAGATATACATTGTATAACTTAATTGCTTTCAGGCAAATGCCCCACTGCGCCTAGATATCTAAAGGTTTTCCTTAGAGAATATATCATATTTTTAAACTCAAAATGTCTTTAGTATTATGTGTTAAGTCCCTGCAATATAAGAAAAGGAAACGCTGAACTGCCACCTTGAAATCTAGCATTTGGATGAAATAATTTTAATTCATGAATTCATCAGGATTGCTATCAAAATGACTGAAAGCAGTAAAAAAAATTCTAGGAGAACTGGATCTTTAAGAACTGATTTTTTGTTGGCAGTAGAAACATGTCCACTATAATGGAACAATTTAAATGCATAACTGTTAAAACAAACTCCTTAAACTCTTCCCTGCATGTCCCAACATTCATCATGTTGACTACCAAGACATCAATTTTTCATAAAATACTGTATAACTGAAAAAGAGACATTTAAAGGAGAGAAAAAAATTGAACTCACTGTTTCAGCTCAGGCTCTGATGATTTCAGCATTTTATAGGGTGATTAACTGATTGTATGAAGGGAAAAAGCAAGTGGTACTTCACTGAGCTGTACAGATTGAGTTCTCTTCTGTTTTTCCTTTGTCGTTCTTTTTGTTTTTTTTTGGTTTTGTTTTTTTTTTTGTTTTTTTTCCTTAAGCACCTTAATTTTTTTTCTCTCCCTGAGGCATTGCTTATGTGGCAAGAAGAATGAATCGGCTGCATGACAAAGTCTATACTATTGTGCCTTCACTTCTGCCTCAACAAATACCAATGTTGATAACCCACATGTGGCCAAATGTACAGAAAAGGGCAAGAGTCTGTTTTGTTGAAATTTAATACTGATGATGCGTTTTACCTTGGTAAAGGGGAAAAAATGTAAGAATTTTAAAAATTAAAAAATATTTCCATTCTCAATATGTTAATTTTCACAGAAGCTGAGGTTTGTTTGGTTTTGTTTTTTAAAATAAGTTCACTAGAATGCCTCAGTTTTTTTGGTGTCCATAATCCCCTTCTCTTTCAGCATAAATTTTGTCTTAGATCTGTGTTGAAGGATCTTGAGATAAGATGACCCAGTACCTCCAGAAAACGTTTCTTGTTTTCATGTATAACTGATAAGCCTCATGATTATCCCAACCTAGAGTTCAACAGTATCACTAAATAGAATCTAATTCTTGTCCAGGGCATAATAAAATCCATTTTGATTTTAAATAAGAAAAAATGGTTAAAGCCACAGCAAAGACCATGCAATAAAGAACTTCTTGTCTCATAAAAGTTAACTGCTTTAGTATTGCACTGATCTATAATTTTCACAAAAGTACAATCTTGACTCTCATGCAAATATAAAATAATCACATCAAAGATTGTTTTAAGTTCATAAATTAATGAGGGAGTCAATAATATGTTAAATAATGGTTAAATAACAAGTTCAAAGGACAACTTGAAGAACAGACATTACATATATATGCAGTCAGGATTGTGAAATATAATTTGTTAATAAATGTAAAACTGCTTAATATTCCATGAAGCAATTAAATTTTATATTTGAGATTATCATTTTCTATAGGGCCCAAGTCAATTGTATTAATATGGAGTAATTCATTTGCATTCCCATGAACAGGAATCATTTGCATTAATATCTGTTTTCTAAAACTTCTGCCAATTAATGTAAAAGTTGTACCCTCCTTATGGCATCGGATCATTCATGGGGAGTCACCATGGACAAGTATACTCCATTGGAAGAATATCCAGTAACCTCTTTTGCCTGTTTCCAACTCTTGGGCAATTTTTTTCAAACAATTTAAGGTAAAAGAGTAATCACATTTCTCTGTCTTATTCTTAGTTTCCAACAGTAACACACTGCAACATTTTTGTTCCATTTTTTTTCTATCAGAAACAATATTTCTCTAATTATCCTTGTGCACGTATTTTAATACATATATGCAAGTATTTATGCAGGAGAATTTTCTATAAGTAGAATTGCTAGATCAAAAGCCATGATCATTTTTTTTTTTTTTTTTTTTTTGAGGCGGAGTCTCGCTCTGTCGCCCGGGCTGGAGTGCAGTGGCCGGATCTCAGCTCACTGCAAGCTCCGCCTCCCGGGTTTACGCCATTCTCCTGCCTCAGCCTCCCGAGTAGCTGGGACTACAGGGGCCCGCCACCTCGCCCGGCTAGTTTTTTTTTTTTTTTTTTTTTTTTTTTGTATTTTTAGTAGAGACGGGGTTTCACCGTGTTCGCCAGGATGGTCTCGATCTCCTGACCTCGTGATCCGCCCGTCTCGGCCTCCCAAAGTGCTGGGATTACAGGCTTGAGCCACCGCGCCCGGCTAAAGCCATGATCATTTTAAAGAGTGACCGAGCAGCCAAATTGTCCTCCAAAAATTCTGTGCTTATTCCCCCTAAGTATATGAGAGTAATCTTATCCCCAAACCTTGCTAACACTTCGTATTCTAAGTCTTTAACATTTTCATCAATCAGATAGAGGAACATTTTTAACATGTCTTTCTATAATGATTAGTAATGTTTGGAAAAAAATTTTGTGAGGATTAAATAAAGCGCTTTAAACCCCCTGCCATGTAAGAAAATATTAAATATATGTAGACTTTGTTCACTTTTTGGGAAAAAATACACTTTCTAATTTCAATGAATTTTAGGAGCCTTTTCTATATTGGAGATATTAAGCCTTTGTCCAAAATATGTATTGCTGCATAGTATATATTGTGTCTACACACACACACCTACCCACATACCCATACACCACATTTAGATAAAATATCTCAGTATTTTCCTTCTTGGGTCCAGGATTATATGGTGTCCTGTGAAAGATATTCCTAGCCTGAACTTGTAAAATATTTTCTAATGCTTTAATACATTTGTATATATTTAGATTGTTAGGCCATCTGGAATTTATTTTATGAATGGCGTGAGGAAAGGATGAAGATTTATGCTTGTTTTCATATGAATAAAATGATTGTTTCAAGATACTTTATGAAATAGTTTATCCATTTCCCAAGTTGAACTATTACCTTTATTACAAATTTCTTTTTATATGAGTTTACCTGTGAAGTCCATATGCTGTATCATTGATCTATCATTTATTTTTCAAAACTACAGACCACTTTAAATTACAGTGACTTTGTAGAAATTCTGATATTTGGAAAGACAAGTGTCCCTCAATGTTCCTCTTTTTCACATTTTGCTTAATTCTGTCTTCACATTTTATCTTCCCATAGAATTTTAAAATCAATTGTCCACTTCCACAAAATATTGGTAGGAATTTTGAGTGGCTTACATTAAATTCGTAAATAAATATATATAAGGAAAATTGACATTTTAAAATTACTAAATCTTGTATCTAGAAACTCAACAACCACTTCATTATTCTTGGCATTATTTTATGTCCTTTAGAGAAATTTTGTGTTCCCTTCATTTAGGTTTTATATGTTTCTTAATTTACTCCTTGGCATTTTAAATTTCTGGCTTATTGTTAGTAAAATCTTTACTATTACATTTTCTAAGTGCAATTGGCGGTATATAGCAAACCAATTGTTTTTTAATGTTTACCTTATTGTTGATTTTCTAATTTTACAAGTTTTTCAGTTGATTGTCTTAGATATTCCAGGTAGAGTTTCATACTCCTTATACAAAATATAATTTGCTTTCCTCCTTTCCAATATGTATTCCACATTTTTTGCTTTTTTATTCCATTGTCTGGAATTCCCAAAACATCACTGAATAATGAATGCGTGTCAGGTGTTCTTTTTATGTTCTTTACTTCAAGCTTAGTGGAAATTACCTTAATATTTTGTCATTAACTGAATAATTTCTTATGTTTCTAATTAGCTCTTCTTTTTTTCAGAAATAAATTTATATGGCAAAAGTTGGCAACTGTTGAGATAACTGAATTTTCTGTCCATTCCCTTTAAAGTGTATACTGATATCAGTTGATATTACTTAGAGTAAGCACTGCTATGTGGATGGTGTATTACAGAGATCAGCAAACTACAGCTCAGCCCATGGTCCAGTTTAAGCTCACCACCATTTTTGTGTATGTGTGTGTCTGTCTGTGTGGTGTGTGTGTGAGAACACATGCTCAATTATTGTATGGTGTTTGACTGTTTTGTACTATAATGGCAGAGTTGTATAGTCACTAATGAGATCATACAGCCTGCAAAGCCTAAACTATTTTACTATATGGACTTTTAAAGAAAAAGTGTGACAATTCTTGATGTATTGGATAATTGAATAGTGCCCTTAAGAAGCATTTGAATTCATTGGTCGAGAATACTCTAAAGAGCTGCCTGTCTGATAAAACACCAAAGGGCAAATGACACCAGGACTGTGGGAGGGCCTGGGAGCCTGCAAGAGCTCACAGAAGCAAGACCGAGGTGAGTGGCTCCCAGTCACCAAGTTGGGCTTCCTGGTCAAGGACATGAAGATCAAGTCCCTGGAAGAGATCTGTCACTTCTCCCTGCGTATAAAAATGCTGAGATAATTGACTTTTTCCTGGGGGCATCCCTCAAGGATGAAAATTTATAGATTTTGCCCTTGCAAAAGCAGACTCTTGCTGGCCAGTGGAGCAGGTAAAATGGCCACATCATCTGGGTGATAAATGCTTCAGGGAGGTAGCCACTGCCATCTGAGGGTCCATCAACCTGGCCACGCTCTCCATTTTCCCCATGCAGAGGCTATTGGGGAATAAGATCAGTATGCTCCACATCATTCCTTGTGGAGTGACTGACCACTTTGGCCCTGTGCTGGTCATCTCTGCTCCTTTGCCTAAGAAGCTACTGATGATGGCCAGTATTGATGACTGCTATACCTTGATCAGGGCTGCACTGCCGCCCTAGGCAACTTTACCAAGGCCACCTTTGATGCCATCTCCAAGACCTACAGCTATCTGATCCCTGACCTCTGGAAAGAGACTGTCGCCAAGTCTCTCCATGAAGAATTCGCTGACCATCTAGTAAAGACCACACAAGAATTTCCACACAGAGGACCTAAGTTCTAGCTGTGGCCATGACATAGTGTTTTTATACAAGAAAAGTAAAGTGAACTAACTAAGCCCATTTTAAAAAATGCTCTATATATTTGTTTTGGTACCAGTACCGTGCTGTTTTGGTTACTGTAGCCTTGTAGTATAGTTTGAAATCAGGTAGTATGATGTCTCCAGCTTTGTTCTTTTTGCTTAGGATTGTCTTGGCTACGTGGGCTCTTTTTTGGTTCCGTATGAGATTTAAAGTAATTTTTTCTAATACTATGAAGAAAGTCAAAGGTAGTTTGATGGGGATGCCATTAAATCTGTAAGTTACTTCAGGCAGTATGTTCATTTTCACAATATTGATTCTTCCTATCCATGAGCATGGAATGTTTTTCCATTTGTTTGTGTCCTCTCTTATTTCCTTGAGCAGTGGTTTGTAGTTTCCCTTGAAGAGGTCCTTCACGTCTCTTATAAGTTGTATTCCTAGGTATTTTATTCTCTTTGTAGCAATTGTGACAGTGTGGTGATTCCTCAAGGATCTAGAACCAGAAATACCATTTGACCCAGCAATCCCATTACTTGGGTATATACCCAAAGGATTATAAATCATGCTACTATAAAGACACATGCACATGTGTGTTTATTGTGGCACTTCTCACAATAGCAAAGACTTGGAACCAACCCAGATGGCCATCAGTGATAGACTGGATAAAGAAAATGTGGCACATATACACCATGGAATACTGCGCAGTTACAAAAGAGGATGAGTTCATATCCTTCGCAGGGACATGGATGAAGCTGGAAACCATCATTCTCAGCAGAGTTACCCAAGAACAGTTACCCAAGAACAGAAAACCAAACACTGCATGTTCTCACTCATAAGTGGGAGTTGAATAACGAGAACATATGGACACAGGGAGGGGAACATCACACACCGGGGCCTGTTGGGGAGTCGGGAGCTAGGGGAGGGATAGCATTAGGAGAAATACCTAATGTAGCTGATGGGTTGATGGGTGCAGCAAACCACCATGGCACATGTATACCTATGTAACAAACCTGCACATTCTGCACATGTACTCCAGAACTTAAAGTATAATTTTAAAAATGCTCTAAAATACCCTACAATAAGAAAGTGTTCATTTTTGAACAAGTGTTTCGTTTTTGGCAAGTGTTTGTTGGCTGGATTAGATAATGTTGATTATTTCTGTGTGTTTGTTGTTTGTTTGTTTGTTTTTGGCAGAGTCTTGCTCTTGATCTGTCTCCCAGGCTGAAGTACAGTAGTGCAATCTTGGCTCACTGCAACCTCTGCCTCTCAGGTTCAAGCAATTCTCATACCTCAGCCTCTTGAGTAGCTGGAACTATAGGCGTGAGCCACCATACCTGGCTAATTTTTATATTTTTAGTAGAGACTGGATTTTGCCATGTTGGCCAGGCTGGTCTCAAACTCCTGGCCTCAAGTGATCTGCCCATCTCAGCCTCCCAAAGTGCTGGGATTACAGGCATAAGCCACCATGCCCGGGTGTTCAACTGTTGTTTATTATTCAAGATGTGGTAAAAGTTTTTCTCTCTTATGAACTGGTGTGATCTTATTAGGCAGAGAGAGCAATTTAAACTTTCACTTTTTGCTTTCATCACCAAGTGGCTTAGATCTAAGTTGTGGTATCATTACTTCTGTTTAACCCTATCTAGTTCTCTATTTCTGATAAACAGAAGATTACTATTCCCTGCTCCTTTGAAAGTAAGTGTGGCTATGTTATTTATTCTAGTCAAATGAAAAAAAGAATGAGTAGAAGTGATATGAGTCCCTTTTAGGCCAAAGCATTTATGGCTACGGCTCAACTATCCAGCTCTCCTTTTCCCACGCTATAGTGACCAAGAAAGCTGTGAAGCAAGGAGACCACTTCAAAGGGTATTACAGAAATCCAGGCAAATGGCTGAACGTGGTGGCTCACTCTGTAATCTCAGCACTTTGGCAAGCTGAGGTGGGCAGATCACTTCAGACCAAAAGTTCGAGACCAGCCTGGCCAACATGGTGAAACCCTGTCTCTACTAAAAATACAAAAAATTAGCCAGGCATGGTGGTGCGTGGCTGTGATCACAGCTGCTTGGGAGGCTGAGGCACGAGAATGTCTTGAACGCGGGAGGTGGAGGTTGCAGTGAGCCAAGATCACACCACTGCACTCCAGCCTTAGTAATGGAGTGTTAAAAAAAAAAAAAAGGAAAGAAATCCAGGTGAAAAATGATGATGGCTGAGACCAGGGTGTAACTGTAGGGCTGGGAAGAAGTGTTCATAATCTCCATAAATCTTTAAGGGCCACCATCAAGGGATTTTGGATGGATTGATTAGATATGTGGTGTAAGACCAAAGGTGTCAAGGATGACTCCAAGTTTTTTGGCCTAAACTAAATATGCTAATAACTTTTCTTTCGAAGAATGCAAATCTATTGTAAATAAGATTCAATTCAGACTTTTTAAAAGAGAAAGCTTCCCATTTACTGAAAGATCGATACCGTGAAATACAAGCCAGTGATCCGGGCATCAGGGTTACAAACAGGAATCAAGACTCTTTAAGTTCAAAGTTTTATTCTCAGCCCTCTTAGTACACTATGTCTACCTTGTGTTTCAAGCTAAATTGGCTTGACATTCTTGTTTGAGCGGTTATTTTATTAATCCACTCCTTGTGTAACTCTAAAAATAAACTGCCCTAAATGATTAACCTCACACAAGAGCACTCATAAACAAACTGTAGTAAATTAAGCATCTCCTTGTAAATGTAGTTCATGAGGTAGTTAAAATTTGCCCACATGAAGGTGACACTTATTTGGCACATTTATAGCATTAACAGAGACTAAAATAGCAACCACTCTTTAAGCTCTGTTATGAGCTGTTGCAGACTGTGTTTTTCCATATACAACACATCTTTTACTAGAGCGTGGTCCACTGCGTGAGAAAGAGGTGCAGTAGGATATGATAGAAACTACTTGAGTTTTGGAGTCAGACCATATGGTGTTTGAATATTAGCTGTGCTAATTACTAGCTATGTGGCACTGAAAAAGTTGCTAAATCTCTCTGGGCCTCACTCTTTCTGCATCTGTAACCCTGGGGCAATAATTTCCATCTTGTTTGGATGCTGTGAAGATTTTAAACAATGTATATAAAGCCTGGCACTTGGCAGGTGCTAAGCAAATAGAGATATTATTATAAATGCAATATACTAGTATTAATGACCATCATATATTAGTTTATAAAGCTATATTTTAACATTATCATTAATATATTAATAAGTTTTATGTTAAAATGGTAATAGTAAAATCATGACATAAGGAAGATTAAAAGCAGAATTAATCTTATTTCTTTTACGAAAAGAAATAATAAGAAAGTTCTATCTGACCATGTCACGTCTAGAATTTGGGTGGCCTATATATCACTAGTGACTCTTATGGAAAGAAAACACATAAATTGAAACTATGTCAGCCTTAAACACATCAACAATTGATGGAAAACAAAGCAACTGACAGCTGTTTCCTGATGTGGTGGTGATACTGATAGAGCTAGAAGAGGGAGAAAGATTGTACAACCCAATGTTCACCAATGAATGGGATTTGTGCTGTCAACCACCTTCTTGGCATTGTAGGACTGCCTATCTTTAAAATTCAAGTTTTTACAATGAAAGAACTTAACAAACATTTCCAGGAACTTTTGGACACTCAAGGCAACTTGACTCAGCATTACAAACCAGATATAGTTTTTAAATTTTTCCTTTCTGCCATATTTTCTCTAACATTTGACTGTCACATTTTGATTTTAGTGAAAATTAAATCCACATCTTAGGCATCAAACTAGGGCTCTGCAATGCAAAATTGTATTTGTGACTCCCTGCTAGAAAACAAAAAGAAAATACAGTTGAGTACTTCAAATGTACTCAACTTCACAGCCTTCTTGATTTCTTTCATGCATAGTACATGGTAGAGCTGGTGAGCACACAGACCTCTCTCATTTTCCCAGACAGTCTTCTCTCCACATTTCTTCTCAGAGATGAAGGCACTGACCTATCTCTTTTTCTATCCAGTTGTTTCCCCAGGAAGCCAAACAGCTTTTCTTTTTGTCTTCTGGTTGAAATCAACATTGCCACTATGGTGTCCATATCTCTGAGTTAGAAAAGTCTATTGTAAATAAGATTCAATTCAGACTTTTCAAAAGAGAAAACTTCCCATTTACTGAAAAATCAATTAAAGGCTGAGGAAAAAGCCTATGGAACTTCCCAGCGTGCAGTGGGTGTTGCACACTAATAGGGGACTATCAGTGCACTACATGAATCTTCAGAATCACATGAAAGCCCTAAATATCTGTTGGGGGAATTAAAACTAGTTATTTTTAATTATTGGCTGGGCGCAGTGGCTCATGCCTGTTATCCCAGCAGTTTGGGAGGCCAAGGTGAGCAGATTATCTGAGGTCAGGAGTTTGAGACCAGCCTGGCCAACATGGTGAAACCCTGTCTCTACTAAAAATACAAAAATGTAGCCAGGTATGGTGGCGGGCGCCTGTAATACCAGCTGCTCAGGAGGCTGAGGCAGGAGAATCCCTTGAACCCAGAAGGTGGATGTTGTAGTGAACCAAGATTGCACCATTGCACTCCAGCCTGGCTGTTGCAGTGAGACTTTATCTTAAAAAAAAAAAAAAAAAAAAAAAAACAACAACAACAAAAAAAACACAACAAAAAAACCCCACTAGTTATTCTAGTTATTTCCAGTAATTACAAATTATATTACTCCATTTTATGCATGGATGGTTAAAAAGCCACCGCAGGCTATAAAATCATTGGCTAATGAAAAGAACATCCTAAGGTTTTGATTTACTGTCCCTGCTATCAGAGACGACCACAACCACCGTTACAAATGTGTAAACAACCTCAATGAAGGTTTAATATGCTTTTATCACAAGCCTCCATTGTCCGCTGGCCGGGAGATGAAGCTTTGTGCTCCTGTGCATTGTGTAATTAAAATCCTTTCAACAGAGAAGCAGAGACAGTTATCAACTAATTTATGAAAGAAACAGGAAGAATCTTATATTACCAGCAAGAGCAGCAGTAGGAATTTTGATTTAGATGTGGGCATTATTAATTGCCACCGTGACTTTAGAGGCAGACTTCTCAGACACAAAGCCTTTACAAGAGGCTGTGTCTACGTGATAATAACAGGTGATGATGAACAGATCCAACTTCCAGAGTTGCTTTCAGTTACTTGCTTTTCCGCCTGAGAGAGCTAAGAGGCTTCCTGAGAGTGCTATACCAGGAGTTCAGAGAGTGTAGTGTGAGTCTGACATAAAAACAAGGGAGTCAGGAGCCTATAGCTTGACACCAATTAAGCAATAACATAACAGATGCATATTTACTACCTCTTCCTCTTTAGAGAGTTTTTGTGCAGTTGGTCAGAGATGAGATTTAACAGATCCCAAATATTCTGAAAGTTAACAACAAAACAACATCAACAAAAACAACCACCCAAGAGTCAGTGATCTGTTTGATATTATATCTCTATGAAAAGACCTTTAAAAATCAACACAGCCTCATAAAGAAATTATTATTTTTGTCCAGATACCTCTACATGCCACCTTATTGTGTCTGGAACTGATTGATGCATTAAACCTGAGTGGAAGATCTGGCTCTCCAGAGTGAATTACTGACGCCACATTAATACTGAGATTAACCTTCAACACTGCCTGGACTGCTCCACCACGTGCTACAAATTAGGTAATAAGAATACAGATATGTGGGGCTACTGAAGATAGCTTTCATTTCAGCCTAAAGTCACCTAAGAAAATACTTTTGCATTTGAAGAGCTTTTATTATTGTTAGGACTATATCCTGTTTTCCAGGGAGAGTTATCGATTCTGCCTTCATATGCTGTGAATCATTCCAAAAGTCTATCCTATTTTCTGGCTCCACACTGCTCCCACACAACAGGGCCTTGCAGCAAATTTACCAAAGGCAGTGCCTCATCATGAGGAACAGAAGATGTACTTACCCATCTTCCTGAGTCTGGATGATCACTTCTACCGTTCCTCTCTTACACTCTTTTTGTGGTTGTGCACCCCTTCTTTTGGTTTATAAATTCTAAATCAGTAAGATTTCTCCTAAGAAGCAGGCTTATTAATAACACACTTTTTAAAAAGTGTTTAAATACCACAGGATGATGAAGAGATAAAAATATGAAATTAATTTTGCATTACTTAGTTCCAGATGAAAAAATTAAAATTACTCAAATGTAAAGGATTCACAATCCCTAGAAGTACTTGTCTTTCATTACCCAAAAACCACCACTTCCTGGAGTCACTCAGCATCTCAAATGACTACCCAAAAGTAGATGACCGAAACAGCCACCTTCAGCCAAAGTCTGAACAATGTAATAGATTTTCCATGGCCTCTTCTTCCTATTTAATTTTATTTTCCACAAGATTACAGGACATAGGTCTGTAGGCCACAACAAATCATTTGCAAAAGAAAAGCAGATCCAGTCCTCCACTGGAGTAAACCTATAAAACCCAAAGTATGTCCATGAAGCACTTGGAAGAAAGTGATTCCTGCTGTTGCTTTTTGGTAAATGAGACAGACACTGGGCTCCTTAGTGACCGGCTAAAGTTGTCCACCCAGTCTTGATTAGAAACTAAGCAAGTTAAGAGATATGTAAGTAGAATAGGGTATTTGTATCAAAGGAAGTGGTGCTTGGCTTTTAGCACTATTCGTTCCATTTTTCCACAATCTAGCTAAATGGTTAATCTACCTCCAACCCCTGGCAATCAAGGCTACTTTTTGGTTCAAAAAAACCAAAGAACTGAGAAAGAATAAAGTGAAAATTGAAGCATTCAGACACTCTTGAAGATTCAACTTCAGTATTACAATGGGTCAATTAGCCTGTGAAGAGAGAATCCAAGCTCATAAAATTAATCAGATAGCACATTTGAAAACTATAATAGTGAGGGTTAAAAATAGCCTTTTCAACAGAAGTCACAATTTCTCCTGACTTCTTATAAAGTGTGCTTTTCTCAGTGAGTGTTTTCAATATGGAGCCCAAAACGGGGGCACTGATGGAGAAGTAGGGGTGTCCAGGCCCATAAACTGTGGTGCACTGGCCAGGAGGTGGGCAAGGTCCAGAATCACAGTTTGCTTACTGGAGTAGGACAGGCCTGAGAGGTAGAAAGAAGGGAGAAGGCCTGGCCAAGAATATGAAACACAGCACTTGGCAGATGTGATGAAAGAGAATGACAGGTGCCCATTCAGGTGAGTTTCAAAGTAAAGTGCGTTTCCAAAGCCTAGTTATCAGACCTGGGATTTGAGGTAAGAACAAATATGAAGTGATATCAAGCCTAATAATATGCTAAATTAGGGGTCCTTAAAGTGTTCCTTACTTAGGAATCAACTGGCTCCAGGATGAAGGGTAAAGTTGAAGTTTTTTGGGGGAGGCGGGTAGCCACAGCTGTTGGCAGAAGAGTACTCTGCAGGCAAAAGCCAAGCAGTGGTTGTGCCAGGTTGACCAGCTTCCAGTGCAGAACTAGCCCAGAAACATGATTTATTTACAGAGCCCTTGAGGTTATGGTCATTTGTTTCTCGTGAAGACTGCATAAAGCATGAAAAGCTGTATGCTGGATGGTAGAATACTGCTTCCTTTTTGCATAAATAATTAGTGAATTACAAGCTGAAGTAAGTAGCCTTTTTCTAATGGTTGCATCCTCCTGAAAACCTTTTTTTCCCCTGTTACCTAACAGGGCTTTTTGACTTTTCATCACCTTTCTAAGCATTATTTATATTTCATACAGCACACAACAATACTATTGGGCACTCCTCTGTTTGAATAGCCATAAGTTAGTTGATTCGTGGAACAATTGCAAAGGAACAATCAATATCATTTCTAGAATTCACATTAGGCTGTTTTGGAGAAGGTTCATTCCAAAGTTTGTAAGTGCTTCTTTAACATTATTGGAAAAGGGCACATTTTAAGATATGATCAGGTCTAAATTTCCTCCAAGTTTTCCTTAGGGCCTGACTTCCAGATCCTTTCACTGATGATTCCTGTCTGTCTAGCTTTACTTTTCCCATCTCCAAAAACCCACCCTAGTTTTAAATGTATCAAGCAATTTTTTTTTTCTTTGAGATGGAGTTTTGCTCTTTTTGCCCAGGCTGGAATGCAATGGTGTGATCTCGGCTCACTGCAACCTCCGCCTCCTGGGTTCAAGCGATTCTCCTGCCTCAGCCTCCGGAGTAGCTGGGACTACAGGTGCCCACCACCATGCCCGGTTGATATTTTGTATTTTTAGTAGAGATGGGGTTTCATCATGTTGGCCAGGATGGTCTCGATTTCCGGACCTCATGATCCACCCGCCTCAGTCTCCCAAAGTGCTGGGATTACAGGCATGAGCCACCACGCCCGGTCGTTATATCAAACTATTAATAGTTTTCCAAATATGAGAAGCGATTTCAAACTGCTGTGCCATTGCACATGCTCTATTCTCTACCTGGAATAGTCTCCATCTTACTGACGGTTTCCTCCTGCCCATCTGTGAAAATGCAGCCCAGGCATCACCTCTCACTCCAGGTTCCCCCTGATCCTCCTGGGCTCATCTGAGCATCCTGTTTGGATGCTGTCAAAGCAGCTCATGTTTACCTGATGGTCATCTGTCATTGTTTGTTTACTTATTGATCTGACTAAAATGTGAGTTTCCTGGAGGACACTCTCTTTTATTCCAGCGTTGTCCAGTGGAAATACAATGCTATGTGTGTAATTTGGAATTTTTTACTAGTCACATTATAAAAGGTAAAAAGAAACAGGAAAAATTAATTTTAATGACATTTAATATGACCCAATACATCTAAAATATTATTTTCAAAATGTAATAAATATAAAAACTTATAGTTTATAACAAAAAAGTCTACATTCTTTTTTTTTTATAGTAAGTCTTGGAAATTTGGTGTACATTTTATGCTTAGAATACATGGCAGTTTTGACCAGCCACAACTGAAGTGCTCTATAGCCACATATGGCTAATGGCCACCAGACTGGACTGCTTATTTCTATTACTTTAGTCCACAGTTCTAGTGTAGTATCTGGAACCAAATAGACACGTAGTTAATTGTACAAATGAGTCTCAGGCACAGGCAATATTAAGTAATACATCTATTAAGTAATATAGTCATAAGGTTGAAAGTTCCCTGGAAGGTCATTATGATAGATAATGGTGAAATTAAATATTTCTGTAACTTCTAAATTCTTAATTTTTGGTGCATGAATTGATTTTGTCATGTCTCATCATTAAGTAATAGTATGACTAATAACCTTACTGTGCTTCAGCCTACTTCTTCGTGATATGTGGAGTGACGGAGGAAAAAGAAAGCTTTTCCTATAACTAATCTACTTATTAGTGCCCGCAGATTCCCACAGGGCACAGAGATGTGTGTGCCTCTTTGACCCTAATTTGCTCAATTTCTTTTTTTTTAAGTGTCTTCTGTTAAATCAGTGCTTTGCCATCACCCTCCTCACCTCCTCTGCCCTTCCTGCTCATCCCTGTTTGCTCTTTTTCTCAGCTCCACTAACATTGCTGAGTCCAGAGCAAAGTACAAAGGGAGCCCCATCTACCTTGTGTCTAAATACTTAAGGCTGTAAATCAAGTCAACAAACTATTGAACATGTTTTAACATATTCATTTCTCCTCCATTATGAAACAGGCAGTCAGAATATAAAAATTTTTTTTAATGTGTAAAGCTATGATTTTGCATTCATGGGTCAGTGATATTTAGAAGAGTGACAAAATTTAAAAATATTTCAGTGGGAAGATAAATTAGTGCAGCCATTATAGAAAACTGTGGAGATTTCTCAAAAATTAAAAATAGAATTATCATATGATTCAGTAATCTTACTTCTGGGTATTAACCCAAAAAGATATGTAGTATGTGGAAGAAGTGTCTGTACGCTCCTGTTCATTGCAACAGTGTTCATAGTAGCCAAGTTATGAAGTCAACCTAAATGTCCATCAACAACTGAATAATTTTTTTAAATGTGGTATATATATGTATACACAATGTACTATTCAGCCTTAAAAAAGAAAGGAATTTTGTAATTTGTGACAACATGGATGGACTTGGAGAACATTATGCTAAGTGAAATAAGCCAGACATAGAAAGATAAATACTGAATGTTCTCATTTACATGTAGAATCTAAAACAAACCCAAAGAAGTAGAGAGTAGAATGGGGATTACCAGAGGCTGGGAATTTGAGGGAAATAGGGAGATGATGGTCAAAGATACAAAGTCTTAATTAAACAGGAGAAATAAGGCTTTATTTTCTTGGAGATACACTGCACAGCTTGATTTAATTATTCCACGTTATATTCATAAATTATAACATCACTTTGTATCCTGTAAATATATACAATAATATGTATATAGTATAATTGTATTAGCTGTATAATATGAAAAATATGTATACATTCATATACATATGTAACTATATAATATGTATTACAATTTGTCAATTTATAACAAAAGTTATGCAGAGGATATTAAGAGAGCTATATTCGTATGCAAATTCAAATATTTGCATATTTTGACTTTTTAAATTTCAAAATAAGATATGTTTCTGTGGCCTTGTGTTTTTCTGTTTTAGGGCAAATACCTTTTTTTTCAGAAAAATTAAAAATAAATTTAAATTTAAGTGGATAAATGATTTGCTTATAAAAGTTATTTTTTGTGCTCTATTGACAGTAATCTAAAGTGGGAATCAGCAAACTTTTTCTATAAAAGATGTGTAGTAAATATTCTCAACATTTTAGACTATAAGGTTTCTGTTGCCACTACTCACCTTTGCTGTTGTAATGAAAGCAGCTGTAAACGACATGTAATTGCACAAACAGTTGTGGTTGTGTTTGAATAAAGTTTTATTTATAGACATTAAAATCAGAATTTCATGTAAATTTTACGTGCAAAAAATATTATTACTCTTTTGATTTTTCCCAATACTATTTAAAAATGTTTTAAAGAGAAAAACCCTCAAACCCATTCTTAGCTTTTGTAGACTATATAAAAGCAGGTGACAGGCCGGATTTGGTCTGCAAAGCATAATTTGCTGAACCCTAATCTAAATTATTGAAATCAAAATGCAATTGATTTCAAAGTGTACAAAGTTTAAATATGTTATAAAAGGTAAAGTAAATGTGTTATAAAAGGTAAAATAAATGTGAATATTTTATTCAAAATTTAAAATCCTACTAAAAAAGAAAATGCACATTTCAATCAAGTATAAAAACATTAAATCAAAATTATTTAAATATTTTTAAAATTAACTATTTCTACTTCAGCCTCCATAAATCTTAGCTCTTTATTAATGCCAGTGCCAAGCATGGGTCCATTTTCAGTTTTAATTTGAAATTGAAGGTCTTTATTTTAAGCTCCTTCTGTTCACTTCCCAATTCTAATTAACAATTTGTACACTTGAGAAATATAGTATGGCTTATTTTAAGACTAATTTTTTTTCACAGTGTCCTACTTAATTTGTACTCAGCCTGAGAAATTAGAGATAACAGCTTTTAATTACTGAAAAACAGGTTTAAAAATGCTGAGGCATGCTATTTCATATGTTCATTGACCAATATGAATATTTCAATTCTGAGAAGCTATTTCAATAAAATTCAAATGCGTATTATTGTCTTTTGTCATAAAGTTGCATCATGGAATGTCTTGTGAGATGATGCCATTGGGAAAAGAAAAAAATTAACACGGGTAAATAATGATAGTACATATACAGTTGGCCTTGTGTATCTGTGGGTTCTGCACCCATTAATTCAACAAATCGCAAGTCAAAAATACGTGTTTAAAAATTGCATCTGTATTGAACATGTACAGACTTTTTTCTTGTATTTCCTAAATAATACAGTATAATAAATATCTACATAGCATTTACATTGTGCTAGGTATTATAAATAATCTGTAGATGGTTTAAACTATATGAGAGAATGTGCATAGGCTATGTGTAAATACTACTCAGTTTATATTGGGGTCCTCAGCATCTGTGAATTTTGGTATCCTTGGGAGGTCCAGGAACCAATCCCCAACAGATACCAAGTGATGAACTGTACTCTATTATTGCATTACTTTTCAAAGCACTTCCATATACACTATTTCTTTTTAACTTTTAAAACCCTGTGATGTAGGGAATGCCCTTATACATGACCCCTCCCTCCCTTTATACAGACCTCTTTCTAGTCTCATCCAATTGATAAATTGCTATATAACTCAGCTCGAACATTCTTTCTTCCATGAAATCTTCCTCAGTCCCTTCTGTAGGAGAGTTAGGTAACTACAACGTGGAGGTTGGAACATCTATCTTATTAAACTTGCCCAGCTGTTTAGGTAAGGGCTGGCTTATACCGACAGTCTGTGACCTCCCCTAGGGTTAGGATTCCAATTTATTCACCTCTGGATTTTCAGCAACCATCATGATGTATGGCAAGCTACACATGTTCAGGACATACATTATCAGTTCAGCTACTCATTCAACAAATATTTGTTGAGTGTCTTTTATGTTCCAAGTGTGGTTCAAGGTGCTGAGGAAACAATAGTGAATAAAATAGATAAAAATCCCTGCCCTTCTGGAGCTCTCATTCTAATCAGGAAAGACAGACAATAAACAAGCCAGTATATTATTCTGGGTTCTCCACAGAAACAGAACCTAAAAGAAGATTATGAGAATTGGTTCATGTGATTATGGAGGTCTAGATATCCTGCCATATGCCATCTGCAAGCTGGAAAACCAAGAAAACTGGTTGTGTAATTCAGTCTGAAGGCCTGAGAACTAAGGGAGCCAATGGTATAACTCCCAGTCTGATTCTGAAGGCCTGAGAACTGGGGAGGTGGGAGGACAAGATAGGGCACTGATGTAATTCTGGAGTCCAGGGGACTAAGAACCAGGAACTCTCACGTCAGATGGCAGGAGAAGATGAATGTCTCAGCTCAAGAAGAGAGAGAGGATTCACCCATTTCTCCACTTTTTTGTTCTCTCTGGGCCCCAACGACTGGATGATTCTCACCTACATTGACGAGGTTGGATCTTTTTCACTCAGTCTACTCACTTAGAAAGATTCAAACGCTTTCTTCTGGAAATACTCTCACAGACTCAACCGCAATGTTTTACCAGCTATCTGGGCATCCCTTAGCTCAGTCAAGTCGACACATTAAAATTAACCATCACAGCCTATAAAATGTATAGTATGTTTGATGGTTATTAGTGCCATGGAGGAAAATTGAGCTGGAAAGGGCATAAGAAATATTGGGATAGGCTGCCCCATTGCAAATGTGACATTTAAGTAAGGAATTAAGCAAGTATAGAAATGAACCACACCCATGAATACCTAGAGGAGAAAAGGAGAGAGTGTGCATGGTCTGTTGGAGGCCAGCATGGCTGAGATGGAGTGAGCAAGTAAGAATCAGGGAGATGAGAGGAGGAGGAGAAATGCAAGGACTGGTCTTTACTCCATTTGGAAGCCATTGGAGGGTTTCCAGCAGAGTAGTGACATATTCAATTTAGGTTTTAACAAGATTACATTCATTTATAAATGTGCATGTGTAGAAATTGATGCCTAAACAAGAAAGAATTTTACCTAAGGTCACACAGTTGGCACTTGGAAAATTGGGACCAGAACTCATGCTTCCTGGCCTAAGTCAAATTCATTGCTCACTCAGAAACAGTTTTCAGAAATGTGAATATGGTTGAAGAGAATGATTTAGTTTCCTTTTAAATTGTTCATTGATTATGTCTAGGACCAGTTGATTGTCCTCAAGAAAAATAAAAAGAAATCAATCAATCCTAATATTTTAACAAGATAACCTCAATATTCTACATATGTTGAACATTTAAAATGTCCACGCATCTGTCATTGTTCAGACAAAACATTTGGATATGAGGCTGAATTGTTCCCTTTACACTTGGCTGCCCTTGGGTTATTTATGTACCAAATTGACTTCTTCAATGTTATTTATATTCATGACAAGTATCACTTGGGGGCAGTTATCCATGAATTTAAAAGCTATATGGCATTCCTTTCTTTCAGAAGAACCAATATATCTTTGCATATAAGTAATATCAAACAAATTTATTTTCTCCCCAAATTGAGATCCTTTTGCTATAGATGATCAATCTGATGTTAAAGGTATATAGATATAATGTTGATTGCATATCTCTCTGAAATACTATCTCTATTCTTGAGAAAGAATACTCACTTATACAGCTGACAAAGAATATATACCACAATGAAGTATTACCAATATTACAATATTGCTAAATTGACATTATTGAAATCAAATTCCTCAACAGTACACTTATATTATTATTTCATTGAAAAAGGATTTTATGGTTGCTAAATTATTAAATAAAAGTGATGCTGGACCAGAAATTTGAACAGAGGAAGAGATGTGAATAGTTAACAGGTTGTTACTGAAGATAATGGACTAAAAAACTGAAAATTGTTATTGATATCACACAATTTTTGAAACTAGAGAAAAAGACTCTCTGTTTTCAGGTAAAAATACAAAGTCCCAGAGAGCAGAAGCCCTCCATGGGGTAGGGACAGGCCGTGACCTAGCCCCAGATACCATCACTTCTCTTCCATTGCTTGTCCAAAAGCACAGGGTACCCAAGTGTAACATCAGTAGGATTTAATCAGCTGCAGAATAGTGGTTGTCCTGACTTACTTGCAAAGTGCAGTCATACACATCATCTCATTTGTTGATGTATTAATTTGCTTACACTCAATAACTTACCTATTACTATAATCAGTAGTTTGTGTCAAGACACGTCTCTCCAGGATTAAGCACTTGCTAACTTCCAAACTCATCTCTCACAAGCCCCAAGCCCTACGGGGCCTAAAGTTGGCAAAAACTGAGCTGCATCATTTCTCTACCCGTATCTCTCCCCCTGCCCACTAATGTAGGAATTCTCAGACATGTAGTTTGCATGCCCTAGCAACGCTTCCAAAAGTAGTTTTTAATGTTATTGTTAGGGGCAAAGGCTACCTTAAAGGGTTGTCAAATTTTTATTTCATGAAGTAATAAAATTTTTAATAGTACCAATGTCTAGTACCACTATTTTAATGCTGTGGTCATAACTGATTCAGTGATTTGTTCAACATTAGCCAATATGAGACTCTTCAGGACTTAAGCGCAGGTCTTCTGATTGCTAGGCCAGTGCTAAAAACTGCAGTTTGATTCTATAAAAATCACAGGGCTCGTAACTAAAAGTTAGTATGGTTAGACATGTGCAATAAGAGAATAAATGTGGTGGAGGTGGAGAAAGCATGCGGTAGGGAGCTAGAAGATGGAACGTGACGACCCAAGAACTGTTTAGTCAAGGAAGAAGAGAGAAGCAGCATCTTACAGTAGCACAAAACAAGGTAGGAAGGGGCTGTTAGGTAAGCTAGTAATTGGGAGTTCATGAAAACTTGTAGAGGATACAGAGAATATGGCAAACAAAAGGAGGTACTTACTGGCAATAATTGCATTGGGTGCACTTAAGAAGTGGAGAGGGTTGATCAGAGGAGTTGGGAGGACTCAAGACAGGAAAAAAAGGAAAGATGTTTGACGTGGAGGTTAGAAAGACTCCTCCTAAGATCAGGAGTTAGGCAATAATTAGGAAGTCGGAATATAGAAATAAAGAGAGATATCAGAGAAATATATGAAAAGAGTAATGTGCTATCTTATGAACAAGTTAATACAGACATTAAAGGTGTCCACTAATTCTGAGTTACTAAAGCACGGATTTTTAATGCCATTCATTTGACAATTAATGATAAGCCATCTTGTGACATTCTTTATATTGTTGTTTGAGTAATTATTATTTCTTGCATTATTCAACTTTTTATCTAGTAATGTCTTACCTCTTCAGGATATCCTAGGGTGAGGGCATTTTGGATGAAGCTAGCTGGTGGGAGCAAAGTTTCACAACTCTGTGTGAGAGAGGAAAAAATCTGATGTATGGATAAATTGTATTAGGAATATCCAGGAATGCCCATATGTCCTAACTCTACACAGGCTATATAAGCAAAGTGTCTGATAAGCAGCTATGCATCTATTTTTTGACTGGCAGTGAGGCTATACTAAAGTTAATTAAAACAAATCATAAGCTACAACATGTGGGTCACGGAATTTCACAGAAGACTGAAGTTTCTGACAGAGAGTAGGACTGACCATTAGAAAGTATGGTTTAAAGGAGGCTACAGAATTTTTCCTGGAGACCTTTTTTTTTTTTTTTTTCTGAGACGGAGTTTCGCTCTTGTTGCCCAGGCTGAGAGTGCAATGGTGTGATCTTGGCTCATGGCAACCTCTGCCTCCCAGGTTCAAGCAATTCTCCTGCGTCAGCCTCCTGAGTAGCTGGGATTACAGGCATGCACTACCACACTTGGCTAATTTTGTATTTTTAGTAGAGATGGGGTTTCTCCATGTTGGTCAGGCTGGTCTCAAACTCCCCACCTCAAGTGATCTGCCCACCTGGCCTCCCAACCTGGAGGCTCTTAGAGTTTGATAGGTTGAGTATGGCAAAGAAGAGCTTTCAAATGCCAGCCTGCGGGCCAGTGTTTATCTGTACTACATTTTTGTAGGTCTTCAGTGAAATGAGAAAAACATAGATGGCATGGCTCAGATATTGTTGCTAGATCTTCATTTTTAGGAGGGCTATTAATCTGTATTTTTTCTAGTTTTCAGGGGCATTGAAATACTTTTTATTGAAATCATGGTGATAGCACAGATTGGTATTTCTAAACGTCATTTGTTAAATAAAAAATAGCATTCCTGTGATGTAGACTTTTTTTTTCCTATCAAAAGCATCTTTTGAAATGTTGCTGTCCCATGCAATCTACATGCAGGACTCCTCTAGGTTAACAGGCATAGTGGGAGGTGTGGGCAGGGAGATGATGTGGCTGAGTTTTATTGGATGATTCTTAACTCCAGATCCAGTGGTGCCTGTGAGAGATGGGTCTGGAGAGTCAGCGAGTGATTAAGCCTGGAGGGACAAATCTAGACACAAATTATTAGTGATAGTAACAGGCAATGTTTATTGAATACTTTGTGCCACCGTGTGAAGTGGATATTAACTAATTTTTACAGATTAGGGAACTGAATGGTAGGGAGTTTAAGTAAAGGGTGCTGACACAAGGATTTGAACCCAGGCTTGCTTGAATTCAGTGCCCAAGTTCTTACTCACTGTTCTATACTAATAATATGTTTGAATATTGTCTCTGCCCAAATCTCATGTTGAAATGTAATCCCCAATATTGACGGTGGCACCTGGCAGGTGGTGTTTGGATCATTGGGGCAGATCCCTCATGAATGGTTGGGGCCATCTTCTTGGTGGTAAGTGAGCGCTCACTCCAAGTTCACACCAGATCTGGTGATTTAAAAGTGTGTGGCGCCTCCCAGCCCACTCTCTTTCTCTCTTGCTCATACTTTTGCCATGTGACATGCCTGCTCCCTCTTTGTCTCCTGCCATGATTGGAAGCTTCCTGAGGCCTTCCTAGAAGTCAAGCAGATGCCAGACCATGCTTCCTGTAAAGCCTGTAAAACCATGGGCCAATTAAACATCTCTTCTTTATAAACAACCCAGTGTTGGGTGTTTCTTTATACCAATACAAGAATGGTCTAATACAACCGATTTTCATTTATATTTAAGTAGTTGTTGAGAACCCTAAGTACAGAAAAGTCTGCCAAGAGGATCAGTGTAGGATAAATTAAAAACCAAGAGAGGGGGTCTTAGGGGTGATAGCAAGACACAATGATAATTCACTGTATCCAATGTGTGAAGTAGCTAAAGCACAGGAGCTGTTGCTTTGGGCCACACTGAGGTCACTAGAGGTGAGGGCCATGCATTCTCTATGAAGTTACTCAGCCAGAAGTCATCCTGGAAGGAACAGAGGGCTACTGACTCAGATAAACTGCACCACTGGATTCCAAGAGAAGACTCTAGATCAGGGCAATCAACTCAACCATTTAATGTAGTGCATAGAAAAGGAACTTAAACAAAATATCCATGCCAGGTACTGTTCTAGACACCAGGGTATAGCACTAAACAGGCAGACAAACTCCCTGCCCTCATGGTGCTTACATTTATATAAATGGAATACATACATTTTATATATATGGTATGAGACAGTGATCAAGACAAAGGGATAAAGAGTAATAGAATGGGTGCTATTTTAGACACTTAGTGGTGATACACATCATATGCCCCTGACAGTCAATTTCTACCTCCCAGAAAAAAGCACATTTCAATATACCACTCCATAACAAAGCAGTATCATGTAATAACCTGTGACATATAATTTCTGTTACAGAATATTCTGAAAGTGGAAAATCTGTCTCTGGAGCAGTATCAATAGAGGCAGGCCAATAATACTATACTTCATATCAGGAGACATCCCTGTCAAGACTGCCGTCTCTCTGGTACCCGCCCCAACACTTCTCTTTTCAGGGTGTGGAGATGGTAATGAATTCAGCATGATGCAGGCATTGCTCCATGGCATCACTGTCAGGCTCAATTCTTGCCATGAAATGAAATACCAGATTTAAGAGCTAGTGTGTGGAGGATGCCTTAACTCCAAGCCTACTAGGTACTTCATTTTGCACTGAAACCATTTTGAAACATTGTCAACAAACCAAGAGCATCCAAGGGAATGAATGAACAGCCCTCCAACAATCCTGTGCACACACAGGCATTAGCTATGAAAGTATCTGATGACATAAATTTGCTAAGGACTACCTCAATTCTATTCCATCCTGAAGGGAAAGGGCCACATTAACTCCCACATAATGTAGGGATGAATTAGTCAAGTGGAGAATTTTTGGTGAGCTTTGAACCCATGCATCACTTTCACATTGCTCTTCCCAACTCCATGCAATGGGAGCTGTTTCTCTTATTTCTGCTGCCCAAACTTGCAGAGGTGACATTCAATCAAACCACAAAGCATTTCTAAATCTCTAACAGTAGAGTAGAGGTAATTGAGAGTTGTGCCTCTGGGGTAGCCACAGGGAGACTATTATAAATATTTTCTGCTATAAATTCATTTAACAAATGCTCATGGAACACCTACTATGTGCCACACACAAGTCCTAACATTCAAACTTCTCTTTTGACATGCAAGAAGCAGAAATAAAGATTTATTTCTCTGTGGGTCTTGATTTTGTTGCTATTGATCATTTATAGGCTATTTTAATTCCTGGATCTGTAGTTCTAGAAAATCCATACATTCTAGGCCACAAAGTCCTTCCTAATAACCGTATAAATCAAGAAGTATTTTTATTGAGTGTCTACTATGTGCTCACTTATAAAAGTAACATTTTCACATATTATTTTTATTGGCCATTTAGAAGGCTGCATGAAACTCCAAATCCCTGTTTCCCAGCTTCCCTAATATGCAGTTCTTGAAACAAGCTGACAATAGTCAAAGTGATAAGATGTGCTGCCAACAAAAAAACAGTAAAAATATTCTTCCTTTGAAAAGTTATCAAAATCTGTATCATACTATTATTGCATTATTGGAACCAGTAACATGAAAACTAGAAGTGCAACACTGTGAGAAAAAAAAAGAAAGTTTGCTATTTTAGAATTGCTTTGTCCAAAGAAATACAATTTTCATCTTAAAAATGTTGAAGAGTTTCTGTGTATTTTTCCTATTTGAATTCAGATATATTCTGATTTTCTCTTGTATTCTTCCCCAGGTACCAGGTAAAAATAGAACTGGTTATCAATATCAAAAAGTATACTTTTATTTTTCTGTCAAAATGGGATAACTGACACCAAACAAATGGCCTTCACAAGACAATGTCAGTTGCAATTCCAAACACCACACTTGGACTGAATTGGTATTACCTGACTAAATGTTAGGGGTCTATGGAGCAGAGATGTCAGATAATCATCTTGTATTGTAAAAATAGTTGTTTGGAGAGTGATTGGGTTGGTGGGTGTTTTGTTGGGGTCTCACTGAATCCAAGATAATAAAGCATGACGATTTCATCCACCAAAGCGTGCCAGATGGGTGCCTGCACAGATGTGTATCTGTCTGGTGGGGAGGGGCAATGGCTATCATATTTATTCAATATTTTATTATTGGACAACCTGTGAAAGCCCATTGGGTTCATCCTTTGGGCTCATTACTATTGCATTACTAGCTTTCAAAGCAATGTAGCAGCTGCTGTACTCATTTATCATCTTTTTGTATTTCACTCTGCTCTTTACAAAAGAGGAAATTTTACTTACTACCTAAGGACATGTCCTTGGTTATTTTTTATTTTTTTGCATACAACATAAAATAACTATTACTTATTAAAATGATTTACTTATTAGGTCAATTTTTATTTTTTGAATCACTTTATGCTACTTTTTACACTTTTTAATTAACATAATTCTATTGCGTCTGTTTTTTTTTTGTTAACCTCTCCGAAACCCGACCTTGGTCATCTCCAACTATACACACTCAAGGGAGAGTAAGAAGAGTAAGTACACATTTGATTTCAAAAGGGTTGCCATTGGGAATATTTGGAAGTAGAAAACTGAGAAGGGAGAGAAGGAAATGGGGTAAGTGGCTGTTACTGAGGCTCTTTGAACCACCCTTCCTTGTTCATACAGCTTTCTTCATAAGGGCCCAGTTACCCCAGGACACGAGAAGGCAATGGCGTTGCTGATCCAGGGGTGGGGATTGCTTTATCAGGCAAAAGCAGAATTACTGGGGAGAGTTTTCTTAAAATGACCAGTCTTCAGGGGCCACCTGTGTAGAGACAGCAGTATATAGAGAGGAAATGGATGGGGATAAAGCAAAAAGGTCGTGATCCCTTCTGCCTGAAGCACATGCTCAGTATTAGGAATGACAGGCTCATGGCCAGAGAGGGGGAAATCCTAGGCCATACTCTATGAGAGGCAGCTGTTCCTGGGCCTGACCAGTTTTCCTGCAGGCAATTGAGGAGTAGTGGAGGGAAACAGTTATTTGAGAATGGCGTATACAGGAACACATAATGCCCAACTGAACAATGAGGCTGGTTTGGTTCCACAGGGAGAAACAGTAGCTCTTGGTAAAATGTATCTGATCATGTACCACACGAAAGATCTGACTTATTCCAGAATCATGACCCTACTGGGCAACTTAATAATCCAAACACTTGAGAATTTGGAGGTGCAGCTGAAATAAGCAATTGTCTCCCATGCTGTGCAGAAGTTCTTAAGTAAATCTCAGTGGCTGCTTTCTCCCTCACAGCCAAGACTACAAAATTCTGCACCATCCTTTTCAGTAAAATTTGGATGATTCCTAACTCTAAATCCAGTAAATCCTCACCTTACTTACATTCACCATTTGACAGAGTTGGCCACTCTCTCCTTCATGCGCATCCTTCACTGGTTTCCAGGAAACCTCATTGTCTTGGATTTTTTTTCCTGCATATACTGTCATCCTTCTAGGTGTCTTCAGCTGGTACTTTTAATGTTGGAAGGCTCCAGGCTATCGCTGACCTTCTTATTTTTTCTATCTACAGTGACATGATAGATGATCTGATCCAGTCAAATGACTTTACCAACTATATATCAAGAAGTCTCAAGTATCCCTAGCTCATACCTCTCTTCCAAACTCCAGATATAACCCAAATGTCACGTGTCTAATATCTCTCTTACATTCAACATGTCCTGATCTTCTTCCCTCAAATCTGATAAATTCATGTCTTTCTATTTCATTTGATGGGATTTCCAAACTTCCAGTTCTTTGGGCCAAAAATAAATGGAGTCATTTTTGAATATACTGTTTTTAAAAATCACAACCCACACCCAAACTCTTAGAGAATCATGTTGAATCTACCTTAAAAATATACCCAGAATCCAACTCTTCCCCTCCCACTGTGAATAGCATGGTCTGTACCACCCTGGTCTCTCTCCTGGATTACTGCAATTGATTCCCTGCATCTCCATTGCCCCCTACAATCTATTCTCCAAACACTTGCCAGAAAGATCCTTCTAAATGTAAGTCATATCAAGCATTTTGTCTTCTCAAAACCCTGCAGTGGTTCCAATTTCCCTCAGAGCAAGAGCCAGATTCTTTACAATGGTCTACTGTGGTCCCAGGTTATCTCATTCTCCATCCCCTAATTATTTTCTAATATCATCTACTAGCCTCTTGCTCTCTCTGCTCCAGCCAAGGTGACCTTCTTGCTCTTCCTTAAACTCTGGGCATGCTCCCACCTCAGGATCTTGGCACTGTTGGTGTCCTCTACATGGGATACTCTTTCCCAAGGTAACTTTATAACTAATTGCCTTTCTATCAAATATTTGCTAAAATGTCACTTTCCCTAAAAATGTACACTGCCAATTATTTAGTAACCATATCATCCTACAGCACTCTTATTTCTTTCTACTTTATCTTTTTGCGTATCAATCATCCTTCACCTTTTTTTTTTTTTTTTTTTTTTTTTTTTTTTTTTTTTTTTTTTTTTGAGACGGAGTCTCTCTCTGTCACCCAGGCTGGAGTGCAGTGGCCGGATCTCAGCTCACTGCAAGCTCTGCCTCCCGGGTTTACACCATTCTCCTGCCTCATCCTCCCAAGTAGCTGGGACTACAGGCGCCCACCACCTCGCCCGGCTAGTTTTTTGTATTTTTTAGTAGAGACGGGGTTTCACCATGTTAGCCAGGATGGTCTCGATCTACTGACCTCGTGATCCGCCCGTCTCAGCCTCCCAAAGTGCTGGGATTACAGGCTTGAGCCACCGCGCCTGGCCCATCCTTCACTTTCTAACGTACCATGCAATTTATTTATTCTGTCTATGGTTTATTATTTGTCTTCACAAGCTGGGCTGTCAAGTCCATGAGGACAAGAATTTTGGTCTGTTCTGTTTCACTGGTTTTATCCCAAGGTGTCAAGAATGGTGTCTGGCACATTTTACATGTACAAATGTTGAATATATAAAGATAAAAATAACCCTGGTATTGTCTGAGGAGAATTGAGAATTCCATAGCAGACACCTGGCACCAGAAAGCAGCTGATGGAGCACTTCTTGCTCTTGAGAGCAGAGACAAGGGCCTCTTACAAATTTCCAGCATTGTGCACCATAGCCTGTTTTAAAAACAAACGGTCAGTAAATTATTATGGAATAAAGCTTAGTTCCATTGATGAAATAAAGCTACTGATGCCCTTGAGAAGAAAGGGCTATTGAAAAAAAAAAAAAAAAGCATTTATTAGAACATAATCTTGTAAACCTCATGTCACAAAGAATGAACAGAAAGCATATGGTTGGCCAAAACTAATCCTGTCTCCAACTGAATCTGAGCTTAGCTTACTTTTGATAGCGTAGTCTGGATGCACTTTTACAATAACTTGTCATAGCTCGAAACCTAAACCAGCAAATGACTACATAACTGAACAATTCCCTTTATATGACATTTTGGACAATGCAACACTATAGGAAGAGAGAACAGATACCAGTAATTGCCAGGAGTTAGGGATAGGGGAAGAGTCTAACAACAAACGATAGACACAAGGAAATTCTTTGGGATATTTGAATTGTTCTATTTCCTGTTTGCAGTGGTAGTTAGAGGAATCTATGCACATTTTAAATAAAATTCATGCAACTGTACACCAGAAAAAGTGAATACTACTATGTGTAGTATACCAAATGCAAATTTTTAAAAATGACATTCCCTATTTAGAAGATACTGCTGATGCCCTGCTAAAATCTAAGCTGTAAGACTACATGCTCATAAATTTGAAAGAAAGTGAAAGCTTAATGGTCCCTAGGCTCCTTATGATGTTTGCATTGAACATCTTTAGACAAGCAGGGAGGGGTCCTCTGGGTCCAGATATTTACATTTGTCCAGTCATGCACTATTTGGCAGTGAAAAGTTCTGGATACATGTTTGCTCTAAGGTGTCATTTATTAAACCCACCCTGCCCTGTCACCTCTACGTGTGTGCTGTCAGCTAACAAACAAGGGAAAGCACACGAAACTTATACCTATGGGTCTCTGTTTTCACAACAGGCCTGCTGTTTGCAATAACTGCATGAGAATAAACCTGCTTTCTCTTCATAAGACTTGCCTACTCAGGTATTTTACGAGTTGCTTTTTAAAGGAGGATCTTTTCTTAGAGTAGCATTCAGTCCTTTGATTATTGGCTTAAAGCATAAGCTTCCTTCTGCTTTTATTTGATTATTGATTATTGGCATTCAGTCCTTTCATTATTGGTTTGAAGCATAAGCTTCCTTCTTTTACTATCCCCACGTTACCCCACCTGACATTTTTGTTCTATTCTAATTCCCAGTTAATAGAATATATTATACATTTAGAAATAAACTCCATTTTGGAAATTTTAAAGTTATAAAATTGACTATTTTGATGACACTTATCTTTAACATGTATCTTATAATTTACCAAACACTTTTATCTGTGTGACATCTTTTAATTCTCACATTAATTAATTAAGTAGACACATGGATAGCATCATTTTCATTTTTAAAATAAAGACTCAGGGATCCAAAGTGGTTAAGAAACTTTCTCAAGGTCACATGACCCATCAGAAAGGCAGGGCAAAGACTAGATTCCCATTAAATGTAAGGGGTCAGTAATCCACACTTCTTTTATGAAAAATTAATTTTCACACCATTTTATGTGACTGTGAAATCTTTCAGCATATAATTGTATTTTTCTTTGCCTTGTCCTTTAAAAATCAATGAATGCGGCTGGGCGCAGTGACTCACGCCTGTAATCCCAGCACTTTGGGAGGCCATGATGGGTGGATCATGAGGTCGGGAGATAGAGATCATCCTGGTCAACATGGTGAAACCCTGTCTCTACTAAAATACAAAAAATTAGCCGGGCATGGTGGTGTGCACCTGTAGTCCCAGCTACTCGGAAGGCTGAGGCAGGGGAATCATCGCTTGAACCAGGGAGGCAGAATTTGCAGTGAACCGAGACTGTGACACTGCACTCCAGCCTGGCGACAGAGCAAGACTCCATCTCAACAAAAAAAAAAAAAAAAAAAAAGGATGTTAATACTGTATGATATTCCATGAGCACTTTAGCTCACAATACCATGGTTGCATTTTTATTTCCATTACCAAGGGAGTCTCTCATAAGTGCAGCCTAAGCATGTCCCAGTCATCTACATCTCACCTATTCTCTAGGTTGCTTTGTGGATTTTTCACAGATTATATAATTTTAAGCCTACATGACATATGAACTGTAGTCAGGTCCAGTTTTTAGGCACCTGTTTTTTTGGCACGTATCTTTGAAACTCTCTGAAGTCTTTGGTTGAAAAGCTTTAGAGTCAACCAAATTCTCACTGAAGCAGTTTTATCAACAGCGGCGTGGCTCTTTTGGGAAGTGCAGAGACTGTGTCAAGGCCTTGGCCTTCCCACCCGTCCCTGCAGCACCTGCTGTGCAGAGTAGGTAATCCTGTCAGAGGCATAATCTCCCAACAGGCGAGGTCATGGTATTATATTTCATGCTCATGCTTCACACTCAAGCCACAAATACCTCTTGCCATTTCCCAATTATACTGCAGAATTTAGCCTTTACTGAGCCTATTTTCTCTGCCTGGATTGCCTTTTCCTGCTATGGTTCTGGGAAGTGGCCAGATACCCCATCTACCTTTATGAGAGTCCCTGGGGTTGGGAATGATTACAGTAGATGCTGGGGATAATCAAAGACACTGGAGCAGCCAGGCATGTCCAGCAGAAATTTCTCATCTGACCCTGCAACTGCTGGCCTTCCCTACCTTTCTTACATCCCTCTCTTTAGGGCATTGAGTTTGCTTCCATGACAGTCATTGCTGGCTCCTGGTTTGGCACTAAACCAAGTGCCTTCTAATTTTGTTTTTTGACTGCTATTCACATACCCACATTCCCCAGATGCCAAGTTTCATCCTTCAAAGTTTGGCTTAAATATCACCACCCTTACCTTCTCATCTCTACAGCTTTCCCCTCTGTGTGCCCCTCAGGAGCAGAATCAGCTGTTCTTTAGCCTGAGCTCCCAGGACTTTCTGTATATCATCCCACATGGCACTTCTCGCATTTATTCCCCAGTTGATCATATCTTGTAGTCCTGCTAGATGGTAAGACTCCAAGGGGAGTGGTTGTGTTGCATTTATCCATGTTCTCATCAGATATCCTGGATAGAACCTGGTGCTTCATAAATTCTCAATAAACGTTTCTTGCTTCAATACATAAATAAGTACTATTTTACTCCTTCTTATGAGGATTTGTACATATTGATATGATGAAGAAAAAACCTCCAATGAAGTAAATATGGTTACTCTAAAAACAGGATGAATAAAGGACCTTTGTTTCAGAAAATCCCCTATCAGAATTCATTCATGACGTTTGATTAGGTATTTAAGTCATTCTAACCTACACAGTAATTTTTCCTCTGAAACAATCTATTCAAAGGGGCAAGAGTTCCTGTCCTCTCATTGATAGAACTTACCTGAGTCATCTTCACTGATTTTCCAGTCTGTGCGCATTTGTATATGTGTGTGTCTGTGTGCCCAGGCTGATTTTGTGCCAAGCTCATGACTTGAAAAATACATATCACCAAAGAATTTCAATTATTACCTTGAAATATATCAGAAAATAGCACTTTCTCCTTAGTCTCTTCTGTGTCTCTGTATTTGTATATATGTAAATCCTAGTAAGTTCCGTGGGGTCTCTCTCCTGAACTTAGATTCTCTTAGGTTTATTTTAATAACAAAAACCCTACATTGCTAGACAGTGAAACATCATGAATACAAGTGATATTCAATTACAGGAACGCTCTCTCTCCATCCTGAAACAAGTCACTTTCTCTCTCTTAAAAACTCATTTTACAAATTCGTGTTAAGGTGTTTTATCTTAAATTTGATCTAACCAAATTCAAATAATGGGAGTGTAGTGAAATTACGGGAATGGAACACATAAAACGAGGTTGGTTGTTCGGATTTATTTTCCTTTGGATATTCAATTTAGTTTAAAAGAATTGAATTCATTTGCCATGTTCTCTTTGGGAAGCATTGTGAGAAGTATAATTTAGAACTGCTCTCTCTTTTGCATGGCCTCTGCAAGGCATCAAAGGGGCTCACAGTGCATGTTTCTGCTATAATGAAAGCTCTGTTCTATCTGTCTGCCTCCATGTGAATTGCTCCTTCAGATAGAAAGTTAAAACTAGAATGAGTCAAAAACCACCCAGGGCCTAAACTACTCTTAGAGAGTAAATTAGGCATCTTTGGATGCTTAACACTTTCAGACCCTGACACACATTTTTAAAAGTTGTTAATGGTTCAAGAAATTTGATTCCACTGTCAGAAATGTCTAATTAGCTAATTAAGAGTAGTTAAGCTCAGGATGTTCTCATGACTATTTTCTTCCATACTAAAATGGGTAATTCAGATGCTAATAACAAAATCAAAGTTTTTTCCAGGTTTCTCTGTCCACCACCATCACTATAGAGGTAGCAATAGGAACTTGCTAAATAACACACTACCACCCTCCAAAACAAAACAAAAATCCCCATCAAAGCCTGAACACAACCTATCATTCTGAGGAAATATATGGTCTCATTACAGAGAGAAGACAGGCATGGCCAAAATGGGCACATGTTACACTAGAATATGTTTGTTATTTTCCTTGCCTAAAATAGCATATTCAAGGTATAGCATAGGATTAAACGATAACACAATTTAACCCTAAGAAGAATTTTTCTTATGAACAGAATCAGCCTTCATTAAAGATTTTTGAATTAAACTACTTCTAACTTCTAAAATAAAGCAGTGAAAAAAATGACTCTATAATTACTTTAGTAAAAACAGTAGTATCCTAACTCACTAGACTATGTAACCCTGTAAGGAAATTTCAATTTAAATTGTCCAGGTCAAATTTAGCCTCTCCAGGAACAAAATAGTAACATAGAAAATGGCAGAGATGCGGATCACGAGGTGGGTGGATCACAAGGTCAAGAGATGAGACCATCTTGGCTAACACAGTGAAACCCCGTCTCTACTAAAAATACAAAAAATTAGCCGGGCGTGGTGTCAGGCGCCTGTAGTCCCAGCAACTCGGGAGGCTGAGGCAGGAGAATGGTGTGAACCCGGGAGGAGGAGCTTGCAGTGAGACCAGATCGCGCCACTGCACTCCAGCCTGGGTGACAGAGCGAGACTCCATCTCAAATAATAATATAACAATAACAATAATAAAAAGAAAATGGCAGAGACTTGGTAACCACAGGGAGGGAGTTTTGATGGGGTGGGGCGAAGGGGTAAAGACAGGAGGGGCCAGGAGGAATCAATATTATTAAAAGAAGAAACTCTTTCTCCAAGAAACTGAATATAATTTTGAATCCAGGATAAATACATAGTACCAGAACCACAATAGATGCTTATCAAGTTTCTATTTCATGCATCTGAAGAAATCAATTTTCAGATTTCTGAGTTCAGATTTCTGATCTTACATGATGTCACCTTCTTGTGCACTAAATATTTAGATAAATGTCCTTAGCTCTGGCTGTTTTGATCTAGTCATTTCCTTGTTTTTGCTCTGACACAGTAATAGCGCTGGTGGGGGGGGGCGGGGTTCAGCACAAGAGAGATGCTGGATTGGGATGAGCATCATTGATTTATGCCCTCCAAGAGACTTTCAGGAAGTAAATTATTAGGTACCTTTTATCCTTTTGGAAGTTTTGCTCAGTTTCTTTAAACTCTTTTTTGGTATATTTGGTGGTGTAGGGGGAGGGAGGTTTGTATGTGTGTGTTCATGTGTGCCTGTGTATGTAAAAGAAGCATCTAGCTGTCCTATCCAGCCTGAATTGCTGTAATGTCTGCAAGGTATGACAACTCCAGAGGGCTGTTGATGTGGCTCAAAGTCTCTTTACCTATAAGCTGAGTACAACTGTGGCAAACCTAGCCGCCCTGGAAAATGCTTTGTCAATAAATACAGCCAAAAGTTTAGTACATCTGTGGGAGGCAATGGATTCAGACTTGTCAATATGTGTACATTTAGCATCTTAACAGGATGGAAAAGTCAAGAAATCTTTCCAATATAATCATTGCTTTCTGAGTTCTTTCCTTTTAATACTGCCATGAAGAATCAAAATACAGTGTTATTTGCATTTTTCTGTCTAACACAGATCTAGTCCTCGATGTGAAATAAATGCTATGTTTCTTTCTTATAAGTAGCTATTATACTTACCACGCATAAAGTTTAAAAAATGCTAACCCTCCTAGTTCTCTTAGTGTAGTTTCTCTCCTTTTCCTGCCTGTCAGATTTGGAAATAAAAGTTACTCAGGCATCATCAGTTCTTCTTTGATATAATTTTAAATCTCCAACCAGCCATTTTCACCCATACTCTTTCCTCAGGAGAATAATCACTCTGCATTCTTCAAAATCCCAATAAGAAGAATGTTATAGAAATCTAGTTTATAAAATTTAGAGCATGAAATGAAGCTTTCTTCTTTCCCAAAATAACCATTGAGAAACTTCAGACACATTTTTCTAAAAGAATATGCACTGCCTCTCTTCATAATATTCAGGGGGAAATTCCTATGAATTAATGCAGTGATAAATATTACAGATATAGCTTCTAGATATATAGTATCATGATGTTTCTAATTAAGATGCAGTAAGATTCTCAAACACAAAATTGTTCTTTTATATTAAGAGCCAGAATTAGAATAACTTGTGTTAAAGATTACGCTAAGTCTAGCACAAGCCATTTCCATTGTGCATTTTCAGTAAAAGCTGACTAAATTTATTTCTTAGAATGTAATGAAATTATGGAGTGAATCTAGCTGAAATAACAGATTTGTTTTTAGTCTTATAAGTCAGTGAGTAACAATTTTTCATTCAATTTTGTTGTTATTGTTTAGAACTTCATGGGAAATGAAAGCAAAAATTTAAAATAACTCTAGTGGTAACAGTTAGTTTTCATGAAATGCAATTTGCACTTCACTAGGAAATGAAACAATTTGTAACTTTTGAATTCACTGTTAAACTAGTAAAATTTATCCTAAATTAAATAAATGAAGTAGCTAACAAAGAATTATTGAATCCTAATTTGTTTAAAATAGGATAGAAGGTGGCATTTGATGGAACTGATGTTGCATTTCAATTGGAACAAAACTTACTTTGGATTTTCCATTCTAGTTTACTAGATAGAAGAAATATTAATAAATACATCTGGGTTGAAAAATTTATTCTTATTACCACTACAAGGGCTACCTTGGCAAAGTAAATTTTAAGATACCTGTACTTAAGCTCTTTTTAAAAATTATATTTTCTTTAATATCACACTTATAGGATGAATGAAACAAACAATAATATATTAGACCTAAGAGTCATGTATTTTTAGCCCTGATTCTTATTTATTTATTTATTTTTGTATATGACAGACAAGTAAGTTTTGTAGACTTGTACAAATTCCTCAAGAACAAACAGGTTTTATTTTATGTCTTATGGTATAACTTAAAATCTCTTAGGTATTCTAATTCTACCTCATTTTTCCCCTTGATTCAGTAAGAACTAATTACAAGTAGAAAACCAAAACTTTTTCAATGAAAACTTTCAGGGTTTAGACTCTGCCTGTCACCTGGTAATTTTCTATTCTGCTAGAGAGTCAGCCAGGGTGTTTGTAAACCCTTTTGTGCTTGATCCGCCATGCTTGCTCAATGTATGTGGGCAACTAGCTGGTTTTATAACTAAGCCCTAAAAATTGAACTGGAAGTGAAATGCCTAGCCACATTTAAAAGTTACTTTTAGCATGAAAAAGGGTTGAACAGGTGGTCTTCCTCCCCCTAACCATTTATTCTATCCTGTTCAAATTTGCTGTCCCCCACACGCATCATCTACCACCTTCACAATTTTCATCAGAGCTGTGTACCACCTGAATTATTGTTTACTTACTATGTTTCTTTAAATTGCTACTTTTTAAAAACTTGCATATCCAAGTTACTTTGATCCCAAGCAATAACTCTTAAATTACGGTTTTAGAGGACTAAATTTTCCCAATACAAGTAAAAAAAAAAAAGCCATTACAATATTCATCTCCTAACAAAATTATAGAAATAGGGAAAAGATTTGTGGTTCCTGGCTTTTGGGAGGGAGAAAAGCGGGGACGTGACTATAACTACAAAGAGTAGCATGAGAAAACCTTGTCATGGAATGGTTCTGTACCTTTACTTGGTGGTTATACAAGTCTACATGATAAAATTGCATCACGCACACATACAGAGTTTGTAAAATTGGTGAAATCCGATGAAAGTTGATGGATTATACTGCTGTCAGTTTCCTGGTTGTGATTTTGTGCTATAGTTATGCAAGATGTTACCACTGAAGGAAATTAGGTAAAGGATATGCAAGATTTCTCTATCACTTATTTCTTACAGCTGTATGTGAATCTACAATTATGCCAAAATAAGAAGTTAAAGGAGAAGAACCTATCTATGTAAGAGGATTACAGGCAGTGAAAATCGCATATGCAGAGGGCCTGGGGCAAGAGAACACTTGGTATATTTAAGGAGCTGAATGAAGCCTGTGAGCATGGTGGGAAATGGAGCAGATAAGGAGCTGTAAGAACCTGGGACTCCTAAGTATGCCCCAAAACATATTAGAGGTGTGATCATCATGATGCCTGCTACAGCTCCACACCCCAGTGCTGAAGCACAAGGTCCCATAATGACCCCATGAGCAATGGGGCTGCCGAAACCCAGATGAACCAGGGTTTGGCCAACTACGAAAAACACCTTTTATTCTTCCATGTGTTTTTCTACAGTAAGAATTTTAAAAAATGCATAAATATACCATTACATTAAAAAAAGTATCATCTTAGTAGCACCCCAAATTGTCCAATATACTGGTGGTGATCTGCATTTTCCACACTGTTAGGGATAACGAATGAGTTCTTGCCTCACTTTAGACAAGCTGTGTAACCTGTCACCTCTTCCTTCATATCTGAGGTCTCAGTTTCCTACTTTTTTATAGCAAGAGATTTGACAAACTAAGGTTCCTCCAGCTCCTATGGTCTATGATTTATCTACCCATCTTGCTGTGCACTCACTGTACCATAAACTAGGACTAACCCAGTGAGAAATATTAAAACAAAATTGATGCAAGAACTTATCTTGCAATTTGATCTTGTACTTACTAGTGTATGCCATGGAATGCATTGATTCCTACAGAAGCAGCACTAAAATAAAATTTTTAAAATAAGATAAAAATTTTAAATAGAAATATCAAAATAAAAAGACTGGTAGCACTAAAAGTCCTGCAGTTACTATGCGGTAACTGTGCTATTAAGGACACGCAATGTTGACCATTTTCCCCCAACTCATTGAAAACACAGAAACATAAGTAATTATGTGCTGGGTTATTGTAAGAATAAGTGGGAGGTACTGGAAAATGGTTGGAGTTGACTTTGAGAGACCTGAGTCTGATTCCAGCCCCAAGAACTTGAATAAGTCACTTCACCTCTCTGAACACTGACTTCCTCATCTGCAAAACAGGCATATTCATACCTGCACAGGTGATATACTGGGACACTGCAATGTTGCCTTGGAAACCATAGGCAAATGGAAAGCATAATCATCACAAATCTGTATATCCTCAGCTCTACAGAACAGTAAGAGCATGAAGGTGTCAGGAACTGTTCAAGGCAAAAATTTATACATCAGTTCCTCCATTGGTTTTCTGAGAATCTTGGGTCTCTAAAGAGCTGACATGATGTTTTTCTTACCCAGAGAATGAATTTCAAAATAGTGTGCAGATATATTTTTAAACTTTTATGTATTTATATTAGGTAATTTAATCTCTATGGAGAGTAGTACAGTTTACAGATTTTGTGTTTTTTTTAATGAAAAAAATCTTAGAAGTATTCATCAATTTTTTCCCAACAGATTCCAGCTTAAAAGCATCAGGATGAATAAGTCAAAAGATGCACTGTACTACACAGGAGGGCTACAGTTAATAACAGTGCATTGTATTCAGGATTTTTGCTAAATGGGTAGATTATTGCTGCTCTTGCCACTAGGGGAAAAAATGAGTAACTATGTAAGACAATGGATACCTTAATTTGTTCCTCTACAGTAACCATTTTGCTATCTATTTGTATCTTATAACATCATTTTGTATACCTTAAATATACACAATAAAATTTATTTTAAAAAAAGCATGCGGTAGTCTTATTATCCCTTTTTGAAAATAAGTATTAAAAATATCAAGTTCATTGAAAGAAAAATACCAGTTTACTCCAATTTCTATTTTATCATCATCATTTCTAATTAAAACAGGAAAAAAAATCAAAACATTTTCTGATGATTTTCAGCCTGTCAAGTTTAATACCCTCAACTTCAAATTTTAGCATATTTACAACACAAACCCTTTTTTACTATACAATCTCTTATTTTTTGCATAAAAATTTTCACCAAAATGTTCAAAAATTCATTTAAATAACCAAGAATTAAGCCTATGCCATATGAGAAACTGTACAGTGATGGAATGAATGCGGGTTTTGAGGTCAAAAGGAGCTGGGTTTTTAACCTCAACTTTCTCACTCTCTTGTTTCTCTGAGTTTCAGTTTTCTAACTGCAGAGTTATTGTGAAACTAAAGTCAGATGATATTAAATACAATAATATGTGTAAAAAATCTAGGAGCTAAACACAAAGTGCTTAATACCAGCTATTGAGCCACCATGAAATATACCCACCATTCCTGCGGATTTTCAGCAATCTGAAAATCTCCTTACACCTTGAGAGCTAAGCCCTATTTCATAGAATTATTTACACAATGACAGAGATAGAATCAGTGCTCACCAAATACTGACCCACCTCACAGAATTGAAAAGGTAAGGTGGCTAAAATGTTTTGATAGAGCTTAGAAGTTTAAGCTTCCAACACCACTGTTCAGCTATGGAAGAATTCATTTTCTAGAAAGTTCAAACTGGAAGGAATTTTGATTATCATTTTTAAGCTTAATCCTCTATTTAAACATAAGGAACATGAGGTTCAGAGATGCAAACCCTGACCTGAAAACCCTAGAGGTGATGAACCTGAGACACAATCCAGGTGCTCTGACTTCTAGGTTGTCACTTTCTCTATCATGTCACACATAAGAACTGTACTTGATAGAAGTTATTTAGTAAAGTTTGGGCAGATTAGTAATCACAATGATAATAAAAATAAGAACAGATTTTAGTAGGAACACCTTATGTTTTCTGAAACTTTACCCATGTTAGGCAGTGGGATGAGTTTTTGACATACATTTTCTCCCTCAATTCAGAGAATAATGATTGTCATGATTGCTACCATTCTTCTAAGATGTGTAAATAGATTAAAACGGTTTTAAGAAAATTGCACACAGAATTAATAAGAGGCAGAGCCAAATTCAAATCCCGTTCTAACTCCATTGTGAAACTCTAAGCTACTTATTAATGTATAATAACATTTGCAGAGTTAGCTTATTAAATAAAGTAGCATATAAAGTACCTCTCTAATATCTATCCTCACATACAAGTGAACCTATGAACATCCCTTGCATGATATGGGTGAAAATAAAGGTGCTGTCTCATATCACTGGTAAAAAAATCAATGGGCTTCTGGAAATTTGGTTAGCACACCAATCATGACCAATCTTGACAATTGTAGCTCTGAGGATGAATGTTATCTTTGCACTAAAAATGATGGCATTCATTTAAATAAAATGAAGATTCTTGCTCTATAATATCCCAATTCTATGACAGTCACCTGTCATTAACTCAGCACATAGCTCTTTCATTCAAGCTGAATAATGTTCTGGAAAACTCAGCCAGACTACTTAAACATTCATACCTATATTGAGTAGAAATTCATTTTTTCAACCACTGAATACTCATTCCTTATGGACAGAAATGGTAAGATATGAGTAAAATATGTATTGAAGAAAGAACTATTTCCCCAGGACAGTTCAAAATAGGTGGAAAGCACTATAGTAATTTCCTTGCAATTGCATAGTTCCTTTGCTTATTAAATTTTGAAGAGGTTATCAATTTGGAATATAACCTAAAGAGTTTATGTTTCATAATTTTACTTTATTGCTGAAATATTTATGCAAATATTCAGTGTAGGAAGATGCTGCCAGATGGAAATGCAATAGTTGTGGAATTCTTCCTGGCATTTCCAACAGAATATATAATATCGAATCGCTTTATGCTAATGTTTTGCAATGGAATACATATTTTATAGCTACTTTGAAATGCAAATTTAAAAGATCTAAACACTTTAGAAATCATGCCGATGCAAAGTAAACTAATATAAAAAGTAGGAGTTAGATAAATTACAGCAGTGTCATGTCAACTGCATTTTGGTAAAGTAATGAGCCATGTCTTTATACTCTTTGTGTAAATATGCTTTAATATTTAGAAGTAAAACTGCGTTTGGTAAGATTAACATTAACTAACCTCAAGATTTATATGACATCTGTCAAATATCTGACTTCTAAAGATACTTAACTTTCTTACTACACTTCCTCACTTTAATTTCCATCATTGATAAATTCTCTGATGGCAGGTATGTGGTATCTTTGCTACATTTAATACTGAATGAAAAATACAAGGTGACTGTCACAAATAAGTTTGAGTTACAAGAGGATTAAATTTTTATTATTATTAAAGAACATTGCGTCTAGAATTTGTTAAGTTTTTACATCTTGTCAAATTAATTTCATTTCACTACATTACAAAAACTTCTAAAAATGAATACTGTATGCTAAGCCTGTCATAAACTTGTGGTCAGAAACTCGGTGTTTAAACAGTGAAACATTCTTAAGACACCATAAAGCACAATCTTCTCACTGAATCCGTTGAATAATTCCCTCTTTTCAAATTGGGATATATTTCACACCAGGATTGTGAACAAATGACATCTTTTTTTGAAAGGCATGATTGTTCTTGACAATGCCTTCTCTCCTTTGTAGGGATATTTTAACACCAGTCATAACTCAGGAATTGAATCTGGACCAAAAAAAGGAAATTGTGAGCTTCTTGTAAATGATTAAAATTATAGACCCCAAAGCTTGATTAAAAATAACTACCTTGTCTCATTAGAGGTCCAAAAAACCTGGAATATTTTCTCTTTTGCCTCATTTCTCCTGAGTTTCAGAAAAGATATTTTAAAACATCAATGCCACTGTCCTTTTTTCAGACCGTAGAATGTTCAAATCCAGTAGAACTAAAAAAAAGTTTCTGAATTCACTATTAATATTTTACATTCTGACCATTACAAAATGCTTTAGTAGCCCTTATTCCACTCATTCTTTACAACTAGTGTGGTAGACAGGTATTATCATTTCTTTCCATAGTTGAACAAATTAACTCATAGAGGTTAAGTAGTTCACCCAAGTCACACATCCAGGGAATACTAGTTTGCTTTTTTCTCTGAAATGTAAGACTTGGATAATTAAGGTTGGGTTTAAATACATGCTGAGATTATGATCTGGAATACTTCAGTGTCAGTTTTCACTCTGCTGAACAAGGAGAAACTCTTCTGAACAACTGCTACCCTCTGGTGCACCTTGTTTTCTCCTGCTGTGGTCTATAAATGTAGAACCGTACTTACCGGTGTACTTCCTATAGTACTGTGGTATGGTACAATGCACACTTACTATCGTCTATAGATGTGGAACATATGAGGCATATATATTTGTGGAGGACAGAGTTTGTGAGAAATTCAGGTCTGGTCATGAAGCCAGTGAGATGTGAAGCTGCAGAAAAAAAATAAGGGAGCCACAGTGTGATTCGTACCACTCAGATTCATTGGAAGTCATGACTGCCACTATGAGTGGACTCTTGTCTGGCAGTATTTCTTGGCCCTGACGCCTGGCACTCAAATGTCATTTTGCATTTGCAAACCTGAAACTGATATGCCCCAGGTTTTATTTATTAATGAGGAAGCACTGGTCTATTTCTTTTTTGAGAGTACATGCATTACAGTTTTACAAAAAAGTCTTGTTTATGCCATTAGAATTCCCCGGTGAATATCTGTAAGACACACCCACTAATGCCACTGACCACACCCCCACACACCTACTTCCCTCACCTTAAGGGGGTGCTGTGGGTGATTATTTTTCATAATAAAATTATTATTCTCTACGATGCACTAAGTCAGGCTAATCCAAAATGAATCATGTGGCTCCCAACACATTTGAGGTAAATTAGGAATCACCATCTGGCAGAAAGCTTCTCTTCTTAAAACTGCTCTCTTTTTTTAATTAAAATGTGTTTTAATTAAAAATAGGCATGTCAAGCAGCACTGTATATCAATTATATGACTGACAATATGCTTTCATTTTTTTCCTAAACCATATGAACCAGAAATGGGATGTCATGATTTCTCTCAAGAGAAACAGTAAAATATAGGACAGAGAAAGGGAGGATTGCTACTGGGAGCCGTTTTGGCTGTAGCAAAATCCTACCAAATCTTTCATTGAATGTTGTTGTTTTTTTTTTTTTTTTTAAGAAAAAAAAAAATCCGAAAGGGTGTTTATTCTTCATTGTTTCTGATGCGAATAATGGAGTTTTTCTTTATTCTTTTTTCCTTTTATTTTTCTGAGAAGGAGTCTCATTCTCTTGCCCAGAGTGGAGTGCAGTGGCACAATCTTGACACAACCTCCTCTCCCAGGTTCACGCAATTCTTCTGCCTCAGACTCCCAAGTAGCTGGGACTACAGGTGCATGCCACTATGCCCAGCTAATTTTTGTATTTTTAGTAGGCACAGGGTTTCCCTCTGTTGTCCAGGCTGGTCTCGAACTCCTGACCTCAAGTGATATGCCCCCTTCAGCCTCCCAAAGTGCTGGGATTACAGGCATGAGCGAACATGCCCGGCCAAATAATGGAGTTTTTCATTCATTCCATACTATCAATGGTTTTGGAGAAGTTGTCACATGTTCTTAGCCAGCTTTCTCTTAGTGACCCTGGGATGTTCCAAGAAACATCCTCAGGCCCAGACCCTCCTCTTAGCCCTTTCCTGTCTGCACTCCTGTCTGAGAAGCACAAAGTAATACACACAGATGTCTTTTGCCAGAAGTGCCATCAGGGAGAATGAAGTAGGTGAGGGTGAGATATAAGGACTCAGAAGCAATAGGAGAGAACAGAAATCACAGTGAGGATGGTTGGTACCTCACAAATATGCGTGAGGGTGTGAGTGAGTGAGAGAGAGAGAGAAAGAGAGACACTGCTGTCAAAAAAAACTGAGCTTCTCTTCCATTAAGACTAACATTTGAACCTTCCTGGCTCTACCTTGCAGAGTCCTAGGGCAATTCCCTCAGGACGCCCAGCTCTGAATGTTTAAAGGTCAAATATTAATGATCACATGAGACTTAGATAACAACAGTCATATCATTTTTAGCATTGATTGGTTTCCCCAAGTGCTACAAATATTTAGTATCAATGCAATTTTCTGTCTTAAAAATTTTTTTTCCTAGTATTTGGCTTTGGCTTTTAATTTCTTTATGTCACTACAATTTAGCACTTTTCTTTTTTCTTTTTGTTTTTTGAGACAGTCTCGCTCTGTCGCCCAGGCTGGAGAGCAGTGGCACGATCTTGGCTCACTGCAACCTCCGTCTCCCAGGTTCAAGCAATTCTCTGCCTCAGCCTCCCCAGTAGCTGGGATTACTGGCATCCACCACTATGTCCAGCTAACTTTTGAATTTTTAGTAGAGATGGGGTTTCACCATCTTGGCCAGGCTAGTCTTGAACCCGCCCCAGCCTCCCAAAGTGCTGGGATTACAGGCGTGTGCCACTATGCCTGGCCAGCATTTTTCTTAAGTAAAACTTTTATTTTAGAATAGTTCTATATTTACAGAAGAATTGTAAAGACAGAGTTCTCATAACTCCCATACCCAGTTTCCCTACTGTTAACATCTTAATATTAGTATGACATGTTTGTCACAGTTTACAAACCAGTAAGGACACATTCCTATTAGCTATAGTATATACTACATTCAGATGTTCTTAGCTTTTAGTTAATGAACTTTTTCTATTCCAGAATTCCATCCAAGATACCAGTTTACATTTAGTTACCATGTTTATTTAGGCTCCTCTTGGCTGTGACAGTTTCTTAGACTTCCCTTGCTATTGAGGACCTTGACAGATTTGAAAAGTGCTAGTCAGGTATTTTGTCAAGTGTCCCTCAATTGGGATGTGTCTGATGTTTATCTCATGATTAGACTGGGATTGTGTGTTTGGGTAGAAAGATCAACAGACATGAAGTGCCATTTTGTCTCATCATGTTAAGAGTAACCCCCAATATGACTCATCGCTGTTTACATTAACTTTGATCAACTAGTTGAGGTAGTGTTTGTCAGGTTTCTCTACTGTTTTCATACTTTTCTCCTTTATTGGGGAATGGTATTAGAAACCAAGATACAACTTAATTTCTTTTCTTTTTTTTTTTTTTTTTTTTTTTTTTTTGAGCTGGAGCTTTGCTCTTGTCGCCCAGGCTAGAGTACAATGGCACAATCTCAGCTCACCACAACCTCTGCCCCACTGGGTTCAAGCGATTCTTCTGCCTCAGCCTTCCAAGTAGCTGGGATTACAGGCATGCACCATCATGCCTGGCTAATTTTGTATTTTTAGTAGAGACAGGGTTTCTCCATGTTGGTCAGGCTGGTCTCGAACTCCCGACCTCAAGTGATCTGCCTGCCTTGGCCTCCCAAGTGCTAGGATTACAGGCATGAGCCACTGTGCCTAGCCAATACAATTTAATTTTTATATTTTCGTATGTTTGTTACTAAGTAACCTATCTTGTTTTAAAATGATTTTAAGCCTTATTAGAGTTATTTCTCCAAATAATAGAAACTTGTTTTTTAATTTAAAAATTACTATCAGCATTCAAATATTATCCATAAAAACAGAAGTACTACTTGACAATTTATAATATGCCTGTTTCTAGATAGATCTGAGACATGTATACACACTGACATGTGCAGATTAAGCATGTGCAATATTGATAACAAAGAACACATTCATTCTATGGCATCGTCCAAGTAATATGTGATTGATTGAATTTGTGTTAGAAATATTCTCTTCATTCTCCCTTCTTTCTCTCCCAGATGACATATACTTCCCTGCCCCAGTGACTTGGGACTTGGTCCTGTGATTTCCTTTGGTTAATGGACTGTGATACAAGAAATATTAAACAAGACTGCATGGGTTGGATTGTCCACTTGCCCTCTTGTGATTTGCCATCAGAAGAACATGCCTTAGGTAGATGGTCCAAGAAGAACATGGTGACACATAGAACAGATGTGAACCCAGTTCTAAGCCTGAAACCAAGCCCAGCTGACCAGCAACTTGCAACAGGGTCTCTCTGGCTCTCCCACACTCCTATGATCAAGAAAAATAGATGCTGATTGTTGAAAGCATTGAGTTTTGGAGTGTTTTGTTATATGACATTGCAGAAATAACTAATTAAAATGTATGTATGTCAAGAACAACATTTAATACTAGGTGTCTTAGAATGTGACTACTCAATACATAAAATACACTGGGGAAGAAGTATGGTTAAGTAACTTGAAATTAGGTCTGAGTTTAAACCCTTGCTATGCAACTTACTAATTATGTCTTAGACAAGTTGCCTGACCCCTCTAAACTCAGTCTTCTCATCTCCAGAATGTAGATAAAAGGAAGCCTATTTTATAGGGTGTTATGAGGGTCAAATAAGAGTGATCTTATAAAGGGCCTGGCACAGGGGTTGGCATAGAATAACTTGCTTTACTGAAAAAAACAAGACATTTATAGTTGGGCATTGTAATTGTTTGTCTGCTTACCTCTAAAGTGTTTGAGGATTAAAAACTATTTCATTTACATTAGTTTTTAGTTCTCCATTAATTATGGTTACATAACGAATTTACTTTATAAACAACTGGTATTAAAAAAAGAAAAATTTTATTCTATTTTCATCCCAAATAATTACGTCTTGAATTAATAAAGACTAAAAAAAGTAATAACTTTTTCTACTGTGAACTGTCTAGTCATTTGGCACCATGTGAAGCATTCTAAAAAAACAATAAACAATATAGCCAAAATTTGCTTTCAAATAATTCTGCTAAATTGCTGTTCGTTATCAAATGGCAAAGTCAGCAACCTTCCTAAAAGTTGTTACCTTTCTTCTTTGAGTAATAAAAGGAGGTTTTATAACCTTTAAAATCTGGTTGCATTAAATGTTATGTAATAAAAACTTTGGTTTTAAAAAAAGAAAACTGAGTAAATATTGTATTATAGGTGATATACTAGAAATGTATAGATATTTCCTGCACTATATGTCGGACAGTGTTTATTTTGGATCAGAATATTTCACACTGTTGACTTAGTAAAGCAAAATTTGCTGTAACAATTTCTTTTTCCCAGGAGCAATTCTGAATTCTAAAATGGATTATATTTGAGTTAGAAATTGAAACTCAGCTTTATCTAAATCAGGGATATTGAAAATTATACATCTTTAAGATGAAAATTACAAAATTAATGTGTTAGCTTCTAAGATCTGTTTTGAAAGAGTTCTAGATTAGTCTAAACTCCTGCAATTTCTGTCTAGTGAGAAGCTGACAAGGTCTTGAACCCCCTGTTCCACTCCAGCCTGCAGAAAGGGGATTGGAGCTGAGCCCAGAAGACCCACAGCCTGAAGCAAAGCAAAGCCAGTCACCCACACTGCCCTAATCAAGAAAGAATAAAAAGATTACCTTTACTATTATTCCTGAGCTCAGACACGTACTCCCAATAGAATAATGAACTATATATTCCTTTACATATTTTTAAGTTGACATCTAAAATTTTTCATTATAAGCTTAAATAGTTCTGGGGGATATAATTCTTGACATAGTGTTTTTATAAATATTTTAAAATCAAATTGAAATATCATTTTTATGTGAAACTAATGCAATCTAAATGCCAAATAATTTGGTAACTGCAATCATCAGTTTTAATACATATTTGAACAGAACTTTTGGTTTGGATGCAGAAAGTAGCAAAAGATCATCACTCCCACCCTAACAAGCAAAATGTTAAAATAAATAAATAGATAATAAAATAGGCTACAAAAAAAGCCAGATCAGTTATAAAGATGTCTAGGTAAACGAAACTCGAGAAAGTGGCAAACCCTTCATGGAAGAGGAACGATCTATGTATGGCTCCTCCCACAGATGGGGATAGAAAGAAGCTAGCCAAACACTTAACAACTATTGAACAGCCCTGTGTGAGCTGGCTTGATGGATGGCATCCCCAGGAATCCCATGACCCTGTGACCACGCATCTACCTGCCAACTTTCACTCACAGGTCTTACATAGGTCACAGTATGAGGGGTAATTTGCCCAAAGGAAGGGAACTAGAGAAGAAAAGCTGAGAAAGAATTTTTCTTTAAGGTATTCGCCCAAAGTCAAATCCCCTTCAAAAGGTGAGGAGTGTTGGGGGGCACAGAGCAGGAGAGTTGAGAGAGGCACTCTAAGCTTTCAACTGCTAAGAGAAACCCTTCCAGGACATTCCAGGTCTTCAGAGAGCATAGGGCAGTAAGGCAGCAGCACTTCAAAAGCTAGGAAAGGGACCATTAGGCTGAAAGATGTCACCCCAAGTGCAGAAAGCAAGGGGCGTTTGAGATAGCAAAGAAAACACTCCAGGGATTCAAAATCATGCCAGCTGGGCCATAAGCGGGCAGATATCACCCACAGTTCCAAAATTTGGCAGCTGAACTCTAAAACTCAGGAAAGTTTCTGGAATCTTTCCAATGCTCTGATACCAGGCTCTGTTGAAAGAAAAGTTGATCATATCCTCAAAATATTTGAAAAGAGTGGTGAACCAAGTAAAACTACCAGTGCAAAAAAGCCCTGAGTATTCAAATATGGTTCAGATTGACTAGGTTCTCACTCTAGAGAAAGGAATGTCTTATTTCTCAAAAGAAGACATTCATACAGCCAACAGACACATGAAAAAATGCTCATCATCACTCGCCATCAGAGAAATGCAAATCAAAACCACAATGAGATACCATCTCACACCAGTTAGAATGGCAATCATTAAAAAGTCAGGAAACAACAGGTGCTGGAGAGGATGTGGAGAAATAGGAACACTTGTACACTGTTGGTGGGATTGTAAACTAGTTCAACCATTATGGAAAACAGTATGGCAATTCCTCAAGGATCTAGAACTAGATGTACCATATGACCCAGCCATCCCACTACTGGGTATATACCCAAAGGATTATAAATCATGCTGCTATAAAGACACATGCACACATATGTTTATTGCGGCACTATTCACAATAGCAAAGACTTGGAATCAACCCAAATGTCCATCTGTGACAGACTGGATTAAGAAAATGTGGCACATACACACCATGGAATACTATGCAGCCATAAAAAAGGATGAGTTTGCGTCCTTTGTAGGGACATGGATGCAGCTGGAAACCATCATTCTTAGCAAACTATCACAAGAACAGAAAACCAAACACCGCATGTTCTCACTCATAGGTGGGAACTGAACAATGAGATCACTTGGACTCGGGAAGGGGAACACCACACATCGAGGCCTATCATGGGGAGGGGGAGGGGGAGGGATTGCACTGGGAGTTATACCTGATATAAATGATGACTTGATGGGTGCTGACGAGTTGATGGGTGCAGCACACCAACATGGCACAAGTATACATATGTAACAAACCTGCACGTTATGCACATATACCCTAGAACTTAAAGTATAATTTAAAAAAAAAAGAAAGAAAAAGAAAAAGGAATGTCTTACTTTTTGGAAGAAATTTTATTTTCTTCAGTTTCTACTGATCTCTTACACAAAATATTCTCCCTCCCAAAATTATAATGCACACAGAAAAGCAAAAAAATGTGACTCATGACCAAGAGAGGAAACAATCAATAGAAACAGACTTCAGGATAGCCCAGAGGCTGGAATTTTCCAAGAGAGAGGTGAAAATAACTGATAAAAATGCTGAATGATTTAGAATAAAGTTGGACATATGAGTGAAGTGAACAAGTGAGAAACTTGACATTTTACTTTATAGAATTCTATCTGAATTTATTGTAATATTTATGCATAAAAGTCTTTTATTGATTACTCAATTTTATTTATATAAAATGTGAATGCATTTTTAGAATTTATTTCTTATGGCTATAAGCTTTCAGTATTTAAAATTCTTCTAGTTTTAATAATCATAATTATAGGTAGTACATAAAATTGATTCTTGAAACAATATAAATTCACTATAAATTTTGATAAATAATTATTTTTATTGGAATTGCATCATTTAATGCAATAAATCACATCATTTTTCTGTTAGTTCATCTATCTTTGAATGAGTATTACCTTTTAAAATGAGAGAGGGTTTTTCCATCTATTCTATTCTTATTTATCATTTTTAATAAGCCCAAGAAAACTTATTTATATACATATATAGATGAGATTGAACAGTAGTAATGTTGCTCAAGTCTCTAAAATCATTCCAAGTTATCCTCTTAAAGTCATTGTCTGTCATCAAACAGTGTATTTAATGATCTAGCAACTGAGAGTTGATTAGGTCCTCTTCAACTTTATTAAAAACTAATAATTAAAAACTATCTGACTTGCAAAATAATTTGTTTCCTGGTTATTAGAATTAGTACCTTTCTCAAAATCACCATCATATTTTATATCTTAGAGGTTTTGCACCTTGGGAAATGCAGCATATTAAATTTTGAGTGGACGAGAGCTGTATCTTCTTTTCAGTGGACAAAAGCAATAATGAAAGAATAAGTGAAAAAGGAGAAATAATCTGAAATGCATTCTCAGGCAGATTACTTCTAGAGAAAAGTTTAACAGGAAGCTGAAATTTTAAGAATTTTTATCCATTAAATTCCAACATGCCCTCACACTCCTTGAAAAATTGCTGTATGCCCTAATTTTGAATACCATGGACTTAAAACATCTGTTAAGTAAGTCAATGCATGAAGGCATGTCTATCAAACTATTACCCAAGGGAATTTTGTTCTTAACTGAAGCTGCTGCCTGAAATGCAGAAATGCAGTTTCATGTTTCAAGACGTTTGGTAGAAAATTAGAGATCTTCCATGCAAGGAGAAATACTTCACATTCTGTTCCCACTTCTTAATGAAATTTCTTATAAAAGTGGTTCTGAAGAAAAGGTGATGCTTGTGACCTTGGACAAGATTTCTTTTTTTTTTTTTTAAGATATAGAGATGATCATGGACATTATTAATCATTAGTATAAACATTATTAATCATTAGCTTTTAACATTACTCTTTGTTGTATTACTAATATAACCAAGGAATAACTGGCGGGTATAGGGTCAGGTGCTGAAGGGACATTGTGAGAAGTGACCTAGAAGGCAAGAGGTGAACCCTCTGCCATGCCTGCATAAGGGCCACTTGAAGGCTCCTTGGTCAAGCAGTAACACCAGTGCCTGGGAAGGTACCCATTACTTAGCAGACCATGAAAGGGAGTCTGCTTTCCTTGGAGGAGTCAGGGAACACTCTGCTCCACCAGCTTCTTGTGGGAGGCTGGATAGTATCCAGGCCTGCCTATGATGCTGTGCTTCAATGGTCACACTCCTTGTCCACTTCCATGTTCCTCCCATACTCCTGATTCTTCTTTGAAGTTCTTAGTAGATAGCGGTAGAAGAAATGGTGAGTCTTAAAGTCTTTGATCTTTCTTATAACAGCATAGAAGAAAACGCTGACATATGCTTGGGCTACCTAAAAGGGAAGGACACCCTGTCCCATGATCATGTGACTTGCTTGACCTTATCAATTCTTTCAAGCCTGCTGGCAGGAATGAACACCAGTGCTTGCTGATGTGAAAACAAGGAGTTTCTTTATTGACCAAAATAGCAAAACTCAGATGTGTGATCAAGCATCACAGTGCTGCCTTTTGAGTAAAGAACACCAAGGGTTTTTGGTTTTGTTTTTTTCTTCTAATGATGTTTGGCTTGGCAAAGACAATTTTCATCATTTGAACATGTCAGAGGCCTTTGTAGTTTCTGAAAGGGGCTCATAATATAGCAATTCTTTGATGGAATAGCCATGCACAAAACAGAAGGAAACCTGGAGATGGCTTCGTTTGGTTGTTTCATCAGTCTGCTGTGAATGGCCATGGAACCTATGAATATTTACATTATAGACTACAAAACGCTAGGAGAAACGTCCTCAGTAATGGTGATGGATTGTGTCATCTGAGACCTGAGGCACTACATTTTAGGTTTCTTCCTCAGTTATAAGCTATAGATGGCACATTTTCCAGAGTATGTGAATTCAAGATTCTATTAATGACATAGCTTCTTTCACTAAGGATTTCAGCATGCATGATATAGATTCCTCAAGCACAGCCTTTTGTGTTTGATGAAATCCAAACATTGGTAATATTCCAGCATGTGGAAAATAAGTCTTAAAAACAACCATAGCATACAATATATTATCAGAATGTTCACATAAAAGGTATTTATTCAGCTTGGCTGGATTCATGTTTCCATTGGGTACCAGCCTGATTCAAGTCACCATTATCTCTTGCTTGAATTACCATAATAGTCTCTAAACTAGTCTTTCTGAATCTACCCTTGACCCCAGGTCTATGCACTGCGTAGGAGACAGAGTAAGCCCTATCACATCACTTCTCTTCTCAAGGCCTTCCAATGGTTTCCTGTCTAGAACAAAACCCAAAATCATTAAAGTGGCTTACAAGGTCCTACACAATATAGTCCTAACCTCATCTTACACCATGTTCTTATTCGCCCTCTCCACCAGCCACCCTGGTGCTTTACTGCTCTTCACTCATGACATAGACGGTCCTACATCAAAGCCTGTACACTTGTTTCCTCTGCCTGCAACACAGTTACAAAAGTTTCTGCAGGATTTGCCATCAACTTTTACTCAAGCATCACCTCACTGAAGCTTTCCCTGTACCCACTAGTTAAGGTTGTAACCTCTTTCCCTGCTTTATTGTTTATAACAGCTTGCATTTAAAATATTACTTATTTCAATTATTTATTTTCTATTGCTGATCCACCCCCAAATTTTTAGGATTGTAAAGGCAAGCATTTATGTCTGCTTTGTTCATTGCTGTATCCCCAGCATCTAGAAAAGTTCCTGGCACAAAGGGAACCCAGTAAGTATTTGTTGAATGCAAGATTGCTAGAAGGAACCATGCTCTTGCTTCATCACAAGTGATAATGAAGATAAGATTAAAGGACATGGAAAGTTTTATTGAGTGTTCTTTGACATTTTTCAGGCTGACCCATGGTAAACAAAAATGAAAACTAATTTACACAGTAGCAGGGCTTGTTCTGGATGTCTTCAGATGAAGAAGATAATGATTTTACAATGCTTGATAGTCTTCAGGAGTATCTCATGCCACCACACACTATTTTGGATTGAAATAAGGCTAATGTTATAAATTGGAGAATGTGTTCCAAAATTTCTTGATGGAAAAATTTGGGCGGAAAGTTGCCACTGGTGATCCCTAATGGTACAGAGGACAGAAACATGGTTAGAAGACAGGGCATCTATTAGAATGACTAAACCAAAAGAGACTGGTCATGCCAAGTGCAGGGATGTGGCAGAACTGGATCTCTCATATGCTGCTGGTGGGAGTACATGGTTCAATCGCTCTGGAAAATGGTTTGGCAGTTTCCAGAGTGCCCCAAAGTTAAATAACTTAGTTATTTAGAAATGAAAACATTTGGGAGGCCAGGACAAGCAGATCACTTAAGGTCAGGAGTTCAAGACCAGTCTGGCCAACATGGTGAAGCCCTCGCTCTACTAAGAATGTAAAAATTAGCCGGGTGTGGTGGCACACACCTGTAATCCCAGCTATTCAGAAGGCTGAGGCAGGAGAATTGCTTGAACCCAGAGGCAGAAGTTGTCATGAGCCAAGATTGCACCACTGCACTCCAGCCTGGGTGACGGAGCATTATTTGGTCTCCAAAAAAAAAAAAAAGTCTACATAAATGTCTACACATATAGTTAAATGCTGGAAACAACTAAAATACCCTTAAATTGGAGAATAGATTAACAAATCTATTGAAATTGTATGGTACAACCATACAATGGAATATGACACTGTAAAGGCACAAACAATTGATGTATGCAACCATGTGAATGACTCTCAGAAGCATTATTCTAAGTGAAACAAGCCAGTCTCAAAAAGTTACATGCTGAATAATTTTATTTATATGTCTTTTCATAGAAGGCATTGGGGTTAGGGGATGATTTGACTATTAGAGGCAGCATGAGGGAATTTTGGAGAGTGTATGGAATTGTTCTATAAACCTGTTGTAGTAGTGGTTACCTGAATCTAAGCATGTGTCAAAACTCATAGATGTGTATACCAAAATAATAATAGTAGTAATACTGCATCTAATTTTTTAAAAATCACCAGTGGTTTTTTTTAAGGGCAGGATTTTCCAGCACTGATATGGGAGCAAGCTTGAAGGCCTATGATGTGTATATCAAACCAAATATATAACTATCTCTTATACAAAATCTCTATAGGTTATCTTTATTGCCTCTCCCTTGTGTCATGAGTTGACATGCAAAACCAACTGGTCAGTCTCGCCAACAACCTCTTCATACACTTTCAGATGATCTGTCAGGCCAATTTGGAATGAGCAGATATCATCAAGCAATATTTCCATATGATAAAGATGATTCTCTAATGACATATTCTCTTGTGGCTTTACACGTTTAGGGGTATGTAATATTGTTTTGTTTTTCTTTTCCCCAAAAAACATGATCTTTGGCAATATATTTGACTAAGATATTGAGCTATATGTTTTAAAACTGGTAGGTATGTGTTATTGCTTGCTTTATTTTCTATTAATTATCTTTTTTGGCTCAACAGGGAGATACTGTTCATTCTTAGAACTTAGAATTAAATATTTGAACTACAGGTCCAGCCCATTAGGACTAAAGATTAATTAATAACCTCCTAAATTCCAATGTGTATTTGAGAAATCACAGGGATGCTAGTACTTCAGTCTCCAATTTAATATGAATTTAATATGAAAATATTTTTTTCACAAAGCTGGTTAACAGAAAGGATCCTATGATATTTTGTTGATATCAGACTAATGCAAAGATTTAAACTAAAGGATAACTTCAAGCAAGTACCTCTGAAACAAGTATTGTAAGAAGGCCCACATGTGTAGGAATAGTCTTTGCTATATTCTACTTGTCATTTGTATCTGCGGTGTTCATTGAGGATGGTACCGTATCTGATAAATGATGAATTTTAATTTCAGCCTCATAGAAAGAGTCAGTGGAGTGTGTGTGTGTGTGTGTGTATGTTTGTGTATGTGTGTGAAATTGCTAATAGCCAAACACTGATTAATATCATCATGACAGAAGAACAAGATCTCATTCAGTAATTGTATTTCTTATAATAATATGAATTACAATCATAGCAAACATTTATTGACTATTTACTATATCCCAGATACTACGCTAAGTGTCTCACATTTATTTTGTCATTTATTCTTCCCCTGAATTCTTATTTGAATTTTCCAATTCTTATATTTTGTATCAGGGATCCAACGGACCCAGAACTTATAAGGATGTAAAGAAATGTACTTTGCAACTTTGAATTTATAAACAACTCAATAACTTTTTTATATAAGCAAATTGGTATTTTTTTAATGTTACACAACACTAAAAAATAACCTTTTGTTAGACTGACATGGTTTTATTTGGGGAAATTTTTTCCTTATAGTTTCCCAGGTACATGATTTATTTGAAAAGTAACATTCTTTCAGTATCATCTCTTCTTTTTGCCTTTTATTTGTTCCTAAATCCAATAGCCTCTCTGTGTCTCCAACAGGCACTGAAAGTGATGCAGGCTGTCCAGCATGGACTGTGGTACAGGAGCAGCTCTTCCAGGAGACTCGGATACATAAATAGTGCAGTAAAAAACCAGAAACATATCTACTTAACTGCTTTGTAATTGATGGATAATCATTTCACTGTCACAATCAGTGATGTATGAAAATTTACTGCTTATATTTCCAGATTGCTTCACCCTGCCCACCCCCAAGGCCCTCCTCATATATATCCTTTTTGTGTCAAACTGATGGATGCTTATTGAGATTCCACAGCTTAGACGCATCACAAACTAACCATGGATATTCATTCCCATGATCTAACCCAAAGCATAAAAATTCCACTACACAATCATAGGCTCTTCTCAGCAAGCTCTACACTAAACCTTGCAGGGCTCATATTCCTGGAGACTAAATATTTATTGCATTTCTAGACGCCACCTGTGAACACATTTATTTCTAGAAAAATAAAAAGATTAAGGCAATTTAATTTCATAAACAGTGAAATAGAATAAATATTTAGAGCATTACAAAGTAAAAATTAACATGATTTAATGGAAAGAATATGGACTTGGGAGACAGATTTGAGTTGAAATCCTGATTTGATCATTTATTAGGTTTGTGATCTTGAGCAAGATGTTTGGCCTATCTGACCTCAATATTTTGGCCTGTAAAACCAGTAATACCTATCTTATAGGACTGCTTTAAGGATTAAAGAGACTCATATAGACAAATTAATTCAGCAACTATTTATTGAGCACCTATTATGAACAGGTATTGTGCTAGGTGCTAAAAATTTGAGATGAATATTGAGTCACTGCCTTTAGAGAACTTAAACAGCTGAGTTCAAAAGATAGTCAAAGGAGGCAATAACACTGTGGTATGCTAAGAAATGTGAGCAAGCAAGGCCACATCTGGGGCAGCTGCACAGCTTGGGAGGGGGAAGGTGAGGAGTCAGAAATGGACACCCTCAGGAGGTGACACCTGAGCTATGGTGATGAGCCAGGACCGGGTAGAGCCTAGGCAAAGACCCGGGGCGGCATACACAGTATATGGTGAGGTGAGAGTAGTGAATGGGATGATATAAAACCATGAAGGGCCTCACATGCAGTACCCTGAACTATCATCAATGACTTTAAGCAGAGAATGAACATGGTCAGATTTTCAGTTTGGAGCCCTCACTCTGGCTATAGGAAATATTACAGGTTGGTGTGACTCAAGGCAGAGAGACAGTCAAGAGGCTAATACAGAAAAGTGTGGGGAAAATACTGGATTTCCAGTGTAGTGAGAGAAAAAAGTGGACAGAGTAAGGATCTTTGAATAGATGGAATTGATAGAATTTTATCCATGAGAGGAAGTAGGAAGATGGAGAGGGGTTCCTGCCTGGATCAAGGAGTACACTGTAGCACATTCCCCAGGATACAGACGAAAAACACATTGGGGAGCTAGGGTTGTATATGTGGAGCTTGATGAATCTGTGTACACTCAGGTGGAAATGTCACTCTCAGACACTGCAGTGCCCTGTCCTCACCTATATCCCTTTGGCCTCACCTTGTCAGTACATACACCTGTGACTTTCCACCTGAAGGCTTTTGCTCCTTCTTGTAGGAGGGACATCCGAAAGAGAGTGACCATTTAACATCTGCAAAAGGAGCCTTCAGGCAATGACAGATGGAGCTGAAGGATCAATGACCCCGCTCCCCAGCCCTCTGGAGGATGCCTCTGGGGGAGGTTAATTCTAAGGTGTCTTGTGTCCTGTCTCCCAGAGCTCCCCATCAAGAGTGAACTTCAGTGGCCCCCAGTGGAAATCTGCCTCATGATGAACTCTTGATTCCTATATCACTTCTTCACTTCTCTACCAGGGCCTATGGGACATCTTCCCAAATTAAATCCTTGCACTCAAACCTTTGTTTCAAGGTCTGCCTGTGGGAAAGTCCCATCCAAGACATACCTAATAGGCATGGAGGCATTGAATCTATGTATTGGAAGAGACGTCTGGGGAGGAGACATAAATTCAGAAACTCCTATATATAGGAGGTAGTTGAAGCCCAAGGAGGAAACGAACTCACCTTGAGGAAGGAAGTAGAGGGGAGCTACGGGGATGTAAAGTAAAAGAGACAAAACTCAAGCACAGTGTCCAAAACTGGACAGACTTAATAGGGACCAGTTCCTTTTCAAACAGTGATCTGTGGCAGGGAAGTTTTTTTAAAAAGTTGTCTGGAAATACTGGACTAATTATTTTATAGTTATCTAATCAATTTAATTTATAGTTCTTCTGCTGTACCTTGAAAATTGAGTATTTACTGGTTCTTTATGAGCTGTAACATTTTATGACCTGCCAGGGCATTGATTGATACAGTGCACTGAAAATTAATCATATAAGATTACCTTAAAATACGTATCAGTATCTATCATTTTGACAGTGGAATTGCAATACTATAAATCTACAAAGATTAAAAATTTTAAGTGGAATGCTCTAAGCCAAATATTTATAAGAATACCTCAACTGCACCAAAAGAAGAAACAGACACAAAATACTAATTAGACTTGAAGAAAATTTAGCTCTGGAATTCTAGGACTACAACAGGTCTCATATTTTTTATGGACCTTAAAGTTATCCATTATTCTTACTACATTTCTCATGACAAATAATTGCCAGACAAGTATGCAATCTTAGAGGATGCCATCTCTCCAATTACATTTCTAAGGAACACATAGAAATAGAAAAAGAAATTACTGATCTATACATACTTTGATGCCTATGTTAAAAATCAAGAGAAAATGTTTATGATTGTGACTGCCTCTTGACACTCTTAAAGAAAAGGTGATGTGGTTGGTTTTACCCTTCCACATATCACAATAGTCCTGATAGGAGCCGGTGATAAACAATGTGTTCACCTCCTAGTGTCCTTCTTAACTCATTTTCAATGGATCAGGTGTTTTGAAAGATTATGCATCAAACTGCACATATTGACAATTAGTTTTCCAGTGTTTTATTAACAGGAGATAAATGCTACTTGGAGCTTTAGATCAATAGGACATAAGCATTGTCACCACTCTAACTTAACAGAACTTAAGTCAAAGTTTGTTTTTGAAAAAAAAAAATACTGAGGGTGCTGTGCCTTTCACTTTTGATTTCCACCTGCCATGTTCTAGTTGAGAGTTTTCAATTGGGAAACACTGCCATAGATTTACAATGAGAACCAGACTTCTAGTGTACTACATACAGTTTTCAATTGTTAACAGAAAATAGGAAATGTTAGAAACTAAAAATGGAAGGAAGATAACGGCTATATAAAAGAAGCAGGATTTAGTATAAAATCTGAATACAGACGGCTTTTTATATCGATAAATAGGAAATCTAACGAACTCCACAGCCAGTGCTCCATATCTTAGACTTAATCCTCATGCCCTTACTCTGAACTGCATCCCACTGTGACCTCTCTTTATGTTGCCTCCCAGCCAGGGAGTACCAGGGCAGCCTGCTGGAGAGGAGGGAGGTTGAAGGGTGGTTCCCTATAGGCCCCATGTCTTGCTACTTCATGACCACACCGGAGACTGTCTTTTCTTTCCTGCCCTGTGGCAACATCATCTTCTCCATGGTTCCATCAATTCTGTGCTTTTAAGCACTCGTTCTTTTACTGAAAATGAAGCAGGAACAAACCGTCCCGCAGGTTAGTTGATGCCAGATCCCTCACTCATAGCTTAGACTATCTCCTTGGGCAAGAGAAATTGTGTGTGTGTGTGTGTGTGTGTGTGTGTGTGTGTGTGTGCACGCATCTGTTAGGCATTGGTATGGTTGTGTGTATGTTTGGGGTGTGTCGGGGGTGTGGACATAGTTACTTGTGTCCTTGTTTTACTGATCCACACAGGTCCACTCCCTGCTCTAAGCTCCCCGAGGGCACAGATGGACCTCACTTATTTTGTTTCCTTTGCCACAGTCAGTCCAAAAGGAAAGGATCTAAGATATTTTGGCCACCTACTATGTGCCAGGAACTGTACTGGCTGCTTTACCTATGTTATGTTATTTTGTCCTCGTATCATTCCTATGAGATGGAGATAAGTCTCATTTTATAGATGAGAAAACTGAGAATCACAGGTGTTAAATAATGTGACTGAAGACACAGTAAAATGTGCACTGTTCAAAAGAGCATCCCATTGGAAACAAACTCCTAGCTTTTTCCATTCACATTCATAGAAATCTGATCACAAAATGCATTCTCCTGTTTAAAACCATTCACTGACTTCTCACAGCCCAGAAGACAAGTCTTGACCCCCGGTGTGGTGCCCAAACACCCCAACCTGGCCCGCCTGCCTCTCCTGGCGTAGCTCTGGCAGCACACTCCAGCCAGGCTACGATAGGGGTATTTCTCTCAACACTCCACGCTGCATCTCCCTTCTTGGTTCGCACTTCCACTTTGGCTTATAATGCCTTTTTCCACCCTTTTCCACCTGAGGAAAAACTACGTCTCTTTTCAGACTCTGATCATGTTCCACCCTCTACATAGCCTTTTTGAAAAGCTGTTCTTCCTTCATCCTACTATATTTGACCACTGTCTCTGTTAGGCCTCATCACCCTATCCCCAGTTCCCACAACAGTGTGCTGACATACTTCCGTCACAACCCCACTAACTTACTTCCTTCTTTACATGTTCCTCTGCCTTCCAAGACCATAAATTCCTCAAGGGCAAGAGTCAAATATTGGCCATCCACATACCTCTGGGGCACCATTGTCCAATAGAACTTTCTGTCATTTAAAAAAATACTCCTCTATGCCATCTAATATAGTAGTCACTACACACATGTTTTGTGTCTTGGGAACTTGAGAAATAGAGCAACTGAGGAACTGAGTTTTTAATTTTATTTAATTTTAAATAATGTAAATTCCAATAGGCACATGTGGCTAATGACTACCATATTGGATGGTGCAGCTGTACGGCTATAAAGGGTCTGCTATAAAGGGTCTGGGACATAGTAGGTATTAGTAAGTATTTGCTGAATTGGACAGAACTCATTTAGTTCAGGTCACTCAGGGTTTCCTCCTAACCAAGTCCAAGAGTCTTTGCTATATATATATATATATATATATATATATATATATATATATATATAAAATTCTGTTCAACTACTTCACTGATAGAGGCTTTCTGGACCACCCTTTATCTTCCTCATATACCCTCCAGGCCTGGCTTGAAGAACACACATTTCTGTCTTGGAACCCTTTCTGACCACTAATTTGCTTCCTTTGCTTTTCTTCTCTGCCTCTCATTTCTACAAAGGCTATAAAATGGGACTGTATTTCCACCAGAGTCTCATTCTACAACATGTAACCATAAAACATAGGAGCAGAGTTATTAGAGCCTTGAGGGAAAATGTATGAAGAAAATATCATCCTGATTAACTATGAACAGTTATTATAAACAGTGGGCTTGCTAGGAAATGACTGGAAAACTAATTTGCATTTGCAACAAAATTATGTCACACACATCTGCCACAGCTCCCATCCCCCTAACCAACACATTCCTGGGATTCTTTAATTAAAGAAACCCTGCTAACTCTGAAAGCTTTGGGGTCTGTGACTTGTGTTCTTGAGGGCTTGACTTGAAATCTTTAATAATAATCTCAGTATTGCCTAGATTTCCAGTCCTCAAAATACTCAACAGGAGAACTTGAGCGAAGAATCACTAGGCACTTGGAACATTCTAGACACTGTGCTAAAGATTCCCTCTCGCCTCACCACCACCCAATAACTTCTGAGTAGAGGAGGATGGGACAAATTACTACTTGCCCCATGATCTGGCAGTGCAATCCTGGTTGCCCAGCTCCAAAGTCCATGCCCTTCCCGGTCTACCTCTCTGTCACATGAAAATTTTAAACCAATAGTCTAGCAGTTAACGAGTTCTAGAGTAGGTAGTTTTCTTTACTAGGGAAATTTTAAATGCATTTATTTTTTCCTCCATATAAAAACCTTCATGATTATAAATCACATTTTTAAGACTATCGTTTAGATTCTTTATCCTCATATATATATATATATATATATATATATATTTATTTATTTATTTATTATTATTATACTTTAAGTTCTAGGGTACATGTGCACAACGTGCAGGTTTGTTACATATGTATACATGTGCCATGTCGGTGTGCTGCACCCATTTACATTAGGTATATCTCCTAATCCTATCCCTGCCCCCCTCCCCACTCCCCACAATAGGACCCGGTGTTTGATGTTCCCCTTCCTGTGTCCAAGTGATCTCATTGTTCAGTTCCCACCTATGAGTGAGAACATGCGGTGTTTGGTTTTCTGTTCTTGTGATAGCTTGCTGAGAATGATGGTTTCCAGCTGCATCCATGTCCCTACAAAGAACACAAACTCATCCTTTTTTATGGCTGCATAGTATTCCATGGTGTATATGTGCCACATTTTCTTAATCCAGTCTGTCACTGATGGACATTTGGGTTGATTCCAAGTCTTTGCTATTGTGAATAGTGCCACAATAAACATATGTGTGCATGTGTCTTTATAGCAGCATGATTTATAATCCTTTCTGTATATCCCCAGTAATCGGATGACTAGGTCAAATGGTATTTCTAGTTCTAGATCCTTGAGGAATCGCCACACTGTTTTCTACAATGGTTGAACTAGTTTACAGTCCCACCAACAGTGTAAAAGTGTTCCTGTTTCTCCACATCCTCTCCAGCACCTGTTGTTTCCTGATTTTTTTAATGATTGCCACTCTAACCGGTGTAAGATGGTATCTCATTGTGGTTTTGATTTGCATTTCTCTGATGGTGAGTGATGATGAGCATTTTTTCACATGTCTGTTGGCTATATGAATGTCTTCTTTTCAGAAGTGTCTGTTCATATTCTTTGCCCACTTTTTCATGGTTTTTTTTTTTTCTTGTCAATTTAATTGAGTTATTTATAGGTTCTGGATATTAGCCCTTTGTCAGATGAGTTGATTGCAAAAATTTTCTCCCATTCTGTAGGTTGCCTGTTCACTCTGATGGTAGTTTCTTTTGCTGTGCAGAAGCTCTTTAGTTTAATCATATCCCATTTATCAAGTTTGGCTTCTGTTGCCATTGCTTTTGATGTTTTAGATATGAAGTCCTTGCCCATGCCTATGTCCTGAATGGTATTACCTAGGTTTTCTTCTACGGTTTTTATGATTTTAGGTCTAACATTTAAGTCTCTAATCCATCTTGAATTAATTTTCATATAAGGAGTAAGGACAGGATCCAGTTTCAGCTTTCTACTTATGGCTAGCCAATTTTCCCAGCACCATTTATTAAACAGGAAATCCTTTCCCCATTTCTTGTTTTTGTCAGGTTTGTCAAAGATCAGATGGCTGTAGATGTGTGGTATTCTTTCTGAGGGCTCTGTTCTGTTCCATTGGTCTATATCTCTGTTTTGGTACCAGTACCATGCTGTTTTGGTTACTGTAGCCTTGTAGTATATTTTGAAGTCAGGTAGTGTGATGCCTCCAGCTTTGTTCTTTTGTCTTAGGATTGTCTTGGCAATGTGGGATCTTTTTTGGTTCCATATGAACTTTAAAGCAGTTTTTCCAATTCTGTGAAGAAAGTCATTGGTAGCTTAATGGAGATGGCATTGAATCTATAAATTACCTTGGGCAGTATGGCCATTTTCACGATATTGATTCTTCCTATCCATGAGCATGGTATGTTCTTCCATTTGTTTGTGTCCTCTTTTATTTCACTGAGCAGTGGTCTGTAGTTCTCCTTGAAGAGGTCCTTTACATCCCTTGTAAGTTGAATTCCTAAGTATTTTATTCTCTTTGAAGCTATTGTGAATGGGAGTTCATTCATGATTTTGCTCTCTGTCTGTTACTGGTGTATAAGAATGCTTGTGATTTTTGCACATTGATTTTGTATCCTGAGACTTTGCTGAAGTTGCTTATCAGCTTAAGGAGATTTTGGGCTGAGACGATGGGGTTTTCTAAATATACAATCATGTCATCTGCAAACAGGGACAATTTGACTTCTTCTTTTCCTAACTGGATACCCTTGATTTCTTTCTCTTGCCTGATTGCCCTAGCCAGAACTTCCAACACTATGTTGAATAGGAGTGGTGAGAGAGGGCATCCTTGTCTTGTGCCAGTTTTCAAGGGGAATGTTTCCAGTTTTTGCCATTTCAGTATGATATTGGCTGTGGGTTTGTCATAAATAGCTCTTACTATTTTGAGATACGTTCCATCAATACTGAATTTATTGCGAGTTTTTAGCATGAAGGGCTGTTGAATTTGTCAAAGGACTTTTCTGCATCTATTGAGATAAATATGTGGTTTTTGTATTTGGTTCTGTTTATATGCTGGATTACATTTATTGATTTGCATATGTTGAACCAGCCTTGCATCCCAGGGATGAAGCCCACTTGATCATGGTGGAAAAGCTTTTTGATGTGCTGCTGGATCTGGTTTGCCAGTATTTTATTGAGGATTTCTGCATCACTGTTCATCAGGGATATTAGTCTAAAATTCTTTTTGTTGTATCTCTGTCCGGCTTTGGTATCAGGATGATGTTGGCCTCATAAAATGAGTTAGGGAGGATTCCCTCTTTTTCTATTGATTGGAATAGTTTCAGAAGGAATGGTACCAACTCCTCGTTGTATCTCTGGTAAAATTTGGCTGTGAATCCATCTGGTCCTAGACTTTTTTTGGTTGGTAGGCTATTAATTATTGCCTCAATTTCAAAGCCTGCTATTGGTCTATTCAGGGATTCCACTTCTTCTTGGTTTAGTCTTGGGAGAGTGTTCAGGAAATTATCCATTTCTTCTAGGTTTTCTAGTTTATTTGTGTAGAGGTGTTTACAGTATTCTCTGATGGTAGTTTGCATTTCTGTGGGGTCGGTGGTGATATCCCCTTTATCATTTTTTATGGCATCTATTTGATTCTTCTCCCTTTTCTTCTTTATTAGTCTTGCTAGCGTTCTATCAATTTTGTTGATCTTTTGAAAAAACCAGCTCCTGGATTCATTGATTTTTTGGAGGGTTTTTTGTGTCTCTATCTCCTTTAGTTCTGCTCTGATCTTAGTTATTTCTTGCCTTCTGCTAGCTTTTGAATGTGTTTGCTCTTGCTTCTCTAGTTCTTTTAATTGTGCTGTTAGGGTGTCAATTTTAGATCTTTCCAGCTTTCTCTTGTGGGCATTTAGTGCTATAAATTTCCCTCTACACACTGCTTTAAATGTGTTCCAGAGATTCTGGTATGTTGTATCTTTGTTCTCGTTGGTTTCAAAGAACATCTTTATTTCTGCCCACATTTCATTATGTACCCGGTAGTCACTCAGGAGCAGGTTGTTCAGTTTCCATGTAGTTGAGCCGTTTTGATTGAGTTTCTTAGTCCTGAGTTCTAGTTTGATTGCACTGTGGTCTGAGAGACAGTTTGTTATAATTTCTGTTCTTTTACATTTGCTGAGGAGTGCTTTACTTCCAACTATGTGGTCAATTTTGGAATAAGTGTGATGTGGTGCTGAGAAGAATGTATATTCTGTTGACTTGGGCTGTGGAGTTCTGTAGATGTCTATGAGGTCTGCTTGGTGCAGAGTTGAGTTCAATTCCTGGATATCCTTGTTAACTTTCTGTCTCATTGATCTGTCTAATGTTGACAGTGGGGTGTTAAAGTCTCCCATTATTATTGTATGGGAGTCTAAGTCTCTTTGTAAGTCTCTAAGGACTTGCTTTATGAATCTGGGTGCTCCTGTATTGGGTGCATATATATTTAGGATAGTTAGCTCTTTCTGATGAATTGATCCCTTTACCATTATGTAATAGCCTTCTTTGTCTCTTTTGATCTTTGATGGTTTAAAGTCTGTTTTATCAGAGACTAGAATTGCAACCCCTGCTTTATTTTGTTCTCCATTTGCTTGGTAGACCTTCCTCCATCCATTTATTTTGAGCCTATGTGTGTCTCTGCATGTTAGATGGGTCTCCTGAAGACAGCAAACTGATGGGTCTTGACTCCTTATCCAATTTGCCAGTCTGTGTCTTTTAATTGGACATTTAGTCCATTTACATTTAAGGTTAATATTGTTATGTGTGAACTTGATCCTGTCATTATGATATTAGCTGGTTATTTTGCTCGCTAGTTGATGCAGTTTCTTCCTAGTATTGATGGACTTTACATTTTGACATGTTTTTGCAATGGCTGGTACCGGTTGTTCCTTTCCATGTTTAGTGCTTCCTTCAGGATCTCTTGTAGGGCAGGCCTGGTGGTGACAAAATCTCTAAGCATGTGCTTGTCTGTAAAGGATTTTATTTCTCCTTCACTTATGAAACTTAGTTTGGCTGGATATGAAATTCTGGGTTGAAAATTCTTTTCTTTAAGATTGTTGAATATTGGCCCCCACTCTATTCTGGCTTGTAGAGTTTCCACCGAGAGATCTGCTGTTAGTCTGATGGGCTTTCCTTTGTGTGTAACCCGACCTTTCTCTCTGGCTGCCCTTAACATTGTTTCCTTCATTTCAGCTTTGGTGAATCTGGCAATTATGTGTCTTGGAGTTGCTCTTCTCGAGGAGTATCTTTGTGGTGTTCTCTGTATTTCCTGAATTTGAATGTTGGCCTGCCCTACTAGGTTGGGGAAGTTCTCCTGGATGATATCCTGAAGAGTGTTTTCCAACTTGATTCCATTTTCCCCCTCACTTTCAGGCACCCCAATCAGACGTAGATTTGGTCTTTTCACATAATCCCATATTTCTTGGAGGCTTTGTTCATTTCTTTTTACTCTTTTTTCTCCACACTTCTCTTCTCTCTTCATTTCATTCATTTGATCTTCAATCGCTGATACTCTTTCTTCCAGTTGATCGAGTTGGTTACTGAAGCTTGTGCATTTGTCACATAGTTCTCGTGTTATAGTTTCATCTCTATCAATTCTTTTAAGGTCTTCTCTGCATTGATTATTCTAATTATCCATTCATCCATTCTTTTTTCAAGGTTTTTAGTTTTTTTCCGCTGGTTACATAGTTCCTCCTTTAGCTCTGAGAAGTTTGATTGACTGAAGCCTTCTTCTCTCAATTCGTCAAAGTCATTCTTCATCCAGCTTTGTTCCATTGCTGGCAATGAGCTGCGTTCCTTTGGAGGGGGAGATGCGCTGTGATTGTTTGAATTTCCAGCTTTTCTGCACTGCTTTTTCCCCATCTTTGTGGTTTTATCTGCCTTTGATCTTTGACGATGGTGACATACTGATGGGGTTTTGGTGTGGGTGTCCTTTCTGTTTGTTATTTTTCCTTCTAACAGTCAGGACCCTCAGCTGTAGGTCTGTTGGAGTTTGCTTGAGGTCCACTCCAGACCATGTTGGCCTGGGTATCAGCAGCGGAGGCTGCAGAAGATAGAATATTGCTGAACAGTGAGTGTTGCTGTCTGATTCTTGCTCTGGAAGCTTTGTCTCAGCTTCACCCCGCCGTGTGAAGTGTGAGGTGTTGGTTTGCACCTAGTGCGGGATATCTCCCAGTTAGGCTACTCAGGGGTCAGGGACCCACTTGAGCAGGCAGTCTGTCCGTTCTCAGATCTCAGCCTTCGTGCTGGGAGATCCACTGCTCTCTTCAAAGCTGTCAGACAGGGGCATTTACTTTTGCCGAGGTTTCTGCTGCTTTTTGTTTAGCTATGTCCTGTCCCCAGAGGAGGAGTCTACAGAGGCAGGCCGGCCTCCTTGAGCTGTGGTGGGTTCCACCCAATTCGAGCTTCCTGGCAGCTTTGTTTACCTACTTAAGCCTCAGCAATGGCGGGTGCCCCTCCCCCAGCCTCACTGCTGCCTTACAGTTAGATCTCCAACTGCTCTGCTAGCAATGAGGGAGGCTCCGTGGGTGTGGGACCCTCTGGGCCAGGTGTGGAATATAATATCCTGGTGTGCCGTTTGCTAAGACCCTTGGTAAAGCGCAGTATTAGGGTGGGAGTTACCCAATTTTCCAGGTGCTGTGTGTCTCAATTTCCTTTGGCTAGGAAAAGGAATTCCCTTCCTTCTTGCACTTCCCAGGTGAGGCGATGCCTTGCCCTGCTTCAGCTCTCACTGGTTGGGCTGCACCCGCGGACCAGCGCCAACTGTCCAACAGGCCCCAGTGAGATGAACCTGGTACCTCAGTCGAAAATGCAGAAATCACCCATCTTCTGTGTTGCTCACCCTGGGAGCTGGAGGCTGCAGCTGTTCCTATTCAACCATCTATCCTCATGTTAAATGATCCTATCTATTGCCAGTTTTTAAAAGTTTCTTATTTTGTAAAGTCACCCAAGATCTCCACAATCATCATAAAAGATGAAACTCTGGAACAGGATAATTCTATCTGGATCTGCTTGGTGCGTAATACAATTGGGTTTATAGTTTTACTCCAGCCAAGTAATGCTTTTGTGGAAATGACCCAGAACTAGCTATTAAAGTACCCAGTGCAAATCTATACTTAGCCAAATACTAGTTTGGGGCACATCACTTTCCTCCTTGTTTCTCAGCTCCTTCACTCACAAAATGATCAAGATCATAACTGGGACCATAGGAGAGGTTTGTAAGAATACCAAATGAATATAGTATACATAGGAAAATAGTAAAATATTAAACAAACCTAACCTTAATATCATCTTCATAATTTTATTATTGGTATGTATAAATCATAATTAGCATGCATTCTTACTAAATTAATAAAAGAACTGGACCTTAAAAATGGGCTATCTTTGGCAAGGGTAGGGCAGAGACAGGAAAAGAGATAACTCACTCTATCACATAATATTTGGACATAATTGTAATGGTTAAACATATGAAGAGATAAATTATGTAGAATAGAAATGAGTTTCACAGCTTCTTAGCTGATGTATTTTTGGAATACTTATTTTAGCCAAGAGAATAAGGTAATAGTACAATAATACTGAGCCCAGGTTCAATATTCAGTAGATGGTATTTAACTCACTATACCTCTGAGGCCTAGATAAGAAGTATTCATCAAATTAAGCTGCATTTTCACAAGAAGGAATGGGTAATTCAAGAAATAGAGTAGAGTTGTAGTCAAGAACCAGTCTGTGGATTTTAATCTAATCTTAAATCCCCTATTTGCTTATGGTCTTGGGCAGGTAAGTTAGCCTCTCTGTGTCTCAGTGACATTATCTTTAAAATGGGAATAATATTACCTAACCAATAAGGTTACTATGATGAGTAAAGGAATTAATACATGTAAACCTCTTAAAACAATGTGTGGCACATTACAAGTGTCCAATCATGTTGTCTGTCATAAACATTAAAGAAGAACCAATATAGGTATTTCTGTTGTAAAAAACCATGACTACAGTAATGCAAACTTTTCAACATATAAAGCTATTGCTATTATGAGCATTTTAGGAGGAGGATAGTTCTTCCTCTCAAAATCAGAAACACTAAGAGAAAAAAATATAAACAGTAAATACATCATTATCAGAGGATGTGTGCTTTGTTTTTTGAGTAGGAGAGCAATTCAACCTTCCTATGACCAGATCCAGGTGCTTTTAGAGTAGATTAGCAATAAAAGAAAGATAGAAATTTTCGAGGGGTGATGGTGATAAGGAAAGGAAGAAATAATAAGTATGAAAAAAATGTATCCCACATAAATTAATGTATTTATTACAAACACATAGATGGAGATGATAGAGAGGCTTAGATTAAAAGGCCATTTGGATTCAGAATCACATCAAAGCAATTCCAGCTTTCATTATGCCCACAGAAGCCAACTTTCCCAGACTGGGTAAGACAAATTTTGTTTTAACATTTTCCAGGAAAGACATCTGATTGCATGTGTGTATGTGTATGTATAACCTCTCTTCAAATATCAAAGATTGTGGTGTAAATTTACAGATGAATGATTTATGATTTACTTCTGGCTTACAAGTATGTTGCTTCAACTATCAAACTGAAGACATTAAAACAATATTTTTCTGGAAAGAAAATCTTCAGAAATATCAAAACAGAGTTGAGGAGAAGGTATAAAATCCATGGGAAAATACTGCTAATTCTTATCTTAAAAATTACAGTGACTTGAACAGGTGAGGATAAGGTCTCATTTCTTTCTAAAATCTAGCATAGAGGCAGAGATACTGTCTACAGTGTAGGACATATGGAATTGATGCATAAAGAAGCTACCAGACTCAGTAGGATATTAATTAGTGAACACTATTTGGTCTCTGTTATGAACACTAATGCATACAACTTTATGAAGACAGAAACATTTTCCAAATGCAAACACATACTTGGTCAGGACTATTTGAGATTACATTGTATGGAAAAAGTGTCTAAGATAATATTCATTGTTTTATTATTGCTTTTTTTAGATCACTCAGATAAGTAATAATTCTATTTCTGATGTCATAGTTGAATATCTCAAGATTTACCTAGAAAAATTGAAAGCAAAAATGAATTAGAATTCCAGATTAAAACTCTGCCTCTATCACCAATACCTTTAGTACCTCTATTATTAATCCTCCATAAGAGAAAAAGATAGATGCTAGTTACAGGTGTTTAAAAAGAAGTTAACTTTTCTAATAATCTATTATCTATTCTATTCCCCAATATTTTAGACATCCCCAGGCCTGATTCCAAATTGAATGTTTTAAGGTAATAATTCCAGAGACTTACTCAATAACTTCCCTGGTCTGGGAGCACTTAAAAATATGCTAATAACAGAGACATGAATAAATATTTCACAAAGAAGGAAAAAAACATTATTTAACACATGAAAAAACATTCTCAACCTCAAGTATAAATTAAACTACAGTGAGATATGATTTTTTTACCTATCAGAGAGGCAAAGATTAAAAAGTTTGGTAATATATCCTGTTATATCCCCAGAAGAGTACAGGAATTATAAATTTATCAAATTTTGTAATTGGTCAAGACATACATAAATTAAATGTCATAAATCTTTGACTCAACAATTCAACTTTCAGGAATGTATTTCTGAAATAAATATTTTATTTATAGTAAGTATATTACCATATTAAATATATACAAATATATTCACATATATGTTGAGAGACTGAATATACAAATGGACAATAGCTGGACCATATATAAAATGCAGCTCTGACTCACAAGCTGCAGTAACCCACCCAGGAAATTACTCCCCCCTTATCTATAATAAATAACCTGTTATAAGTCAGACTTGTAGGAAGCCAGGTTGCTATCTCTAGTAACAATCCAGGAAGGTAAACACTAACTGTGTAGCAATCACCCAAAAGGGCCAGTTATTGATTAATGACTGACAGTTTCTCTATTTTTTGGTCCTTGCTTCCAACTTAGCATGAACCAAAGAAAGCTAAATATGCACTCCTAACCAACTCCATAGGATGTCCCACTTCTGGTTAACTCGCCGATAGCATTCCCAGGCCAACAGCCTCCAGTCAGCCTTTATACCTGAAGGTTTCACTTTTTTCTACTTTAAAACTTCCCTTTTCCTCTGACAGCCTTTGATACTCTGCCAAACGAAGTGACAGTGGCTGATTCCTTACTATAGCAAGCTTTGAATACATAGCCTTTGCTTTTCTCATTTGGTTAGACTTTATTTCCGCAGTGTTCAAGGATGTATGTGGAAAGATATTTATTACAGCATTGTTTAATAGAGTAAAAGACTGAAGACAACTCAAATGTTCATCAATAGGAGACAGGTAAAATAAATTATGGCCCATGCACAGACAGACTACTGTGCAACTATTAACAAGAAAAAGGTATATAAATATGTGTGTGCACAGACCAATCACCAGGACATATCATTAGAAAAAACCCACAAATTTTAAAAAAGGGTGCAAAGCAACGTATATGGTATACAACCATACATGCCTATGTATCTCTAAATTGGTACAAATGGTTATTCAGAGAGACAAAGTGGAAGACTAAGAAATAAAACTAGTATGCAAATCTTTACTATGCACCTATATCATTTATTTATCTTGACTTTGGTATTATCTGTATAATTATCTATTTAAATATAATCTATTACTTTTTAAAAATCTAAATTTGCAACATTTGGAATAATGGGAAAGCAGTCATTTCCCCATTAAGATATCCGAATTAGTGTATAATTTTCAGGCTTAAAAATATGGCAACATATTACAAAAATAATTTTAGTGGCAATCTTTTGAGTAGAGAAACTAAGCTAATCAAATATCACAGATCTTCCCAGGTCCTCCACTATCAGGAATGCTGCCCTTGCAACAGAGTAGTTACAGATGGAGCTGTGGGTGACAAAGAGGATATCGCCCATTAACTCTGGTGGTCACTGAGGAGTCACAGACAGATATCTCTGGTATTCCTAACTTTTGTTACTCTTTCAGAACAGAGTTCCATAGCCTCATATCTGTTCAATAACAACCACATTATTATGAGATAACTTTGTTGCTCTGCCAGCCTTTTCTTTTTTCCATCTCAGGAAAGGCCAGACACCCTGCATCACGATTACTAGAGCAAGGAAGGACTAGGGAGAGTGTTAAAAGGGCAGATTCCTGCCCTGAGTCAAGTTTAACAAGCATCCTGGAACATTTATGTGCCTAGTGAAGAAGGCAACCCCACCCCACCTCACACTCCAGATTAAATTATCTAGTGATATTCCTTTCTAAGGAATGGGCTCAGGTGGGGACAGGCCAGATCTTAAGCCGAGTGTTTTTTCACTTGGCCATAGACTCAGTTGCGCCCCCTGGTGACCCTGCGGTGGTGAGTGGCATTCAGCACTCTGGGTGGGTGGTGAAGTGGGAGATTGATTCCTTGTACTTCGACAGCAGAGCTGGATTATCAGAAAGTCAGCAAAATAGGCCAGAGATCCCATAGCTTTCAGTACATTTCAAGAAGTCAGAGAGACTATATTAAAACAATACTGTGGTCTCTCTGTTTCCATCTGATAATTTTGAGTGTATGCTATTTTCACAGCCCCCACACCAAAAAATAGGCTGTGCAGAAAATAAATTTGGCTCTGTTTTGTTGACTGACATTGCTGAAACACCAAAATGGTGTCTTCCACACGGTGGATGCTCACTTAGACAATTCAGGAGCACTAGTGTCTCACACTCAAGGTTAGGAAGCTAGACTTAGCTTCTGTTAGCTAATCAGTCAAACCCAGTTCTCTAATTCTGCTCCCAATGCTATCCAACTTTAGTATCTCCTGCTTGGACAAAGTGATATGAACTACTGGCAAAGATGTAGCCTGGAATACTGCTTTACACACAGAAAAAATGCATTTAAAGCAAAAGATATGTATTCTCTGACTAAAATACTGCTTAGAAAAAGGAACTCATGAAATATATATTCCTACTAACAGAGTTAGTAATATAATTTTGAAATAATACTGTTGTAAGTCAAGAGGTTTATTAAAAGAAATTCAAAATCTTCTTTATTTTATAACAATGTTAGGATGCATGCCATTATCTAGAAAACATTAAAGATGTTCCTTTTACTTTACCTGAGTAGGTGATGACTTTATCTTGTTTAAATAGTACGGATTTATTTAAAAAGAAAACTAAAAGCCAACACAAATAATCATTTTAAAAAATAAATATCCACTGTTTTATACTTCAATTCTTGCCTGAAAGATTAAATCATTGGTGTAATTTCTTAATATTCAAATATTTATCTTAACAGAATCTGCTTCATTAAAAAGAAGCAGATTATGTTCAACCTTCTCTAGAATATCAGACGTCTTTAATTCTCAGATTCCTAGCTATTTATCCAGCTGAAATGCAGAGATTTTGTCATTGTAGAAAGGAGAAACTTCTCATTGAGGACACAATGAATGCATAAGGGAGAAGAGGTGTTTCTTGTCACTAAAATAACCACCAAGGCCAGGCGTGGTGGCTCACGCCTATAATCCCAGCACTTTGGGAGGCCAAGGTGGGCGGACTGAGGTCAGGAGTTCGAGACCAGCCTGGCTGACATGGTGAAACCCCGTCTCTACTGAAAATGCAAACATTAGCTGGGCATGGTGGCAGACGCCTATAATCCCAGCTACTTGGGAGGCTGAGTCAGGAGAATTGCTTGAACCCAGGAGACAGAGGTTGCAGTGAGCCGAGATCACATCACTGTACTCCAGCCAGGGTGACAGACAGAGACTCTGTCTCAAAAAAAGTAAAATAAATAAAAATAACCACCACGTATTAAGTACTCACTCCATGCCAGGTACTTTAAATTTATTACATCTAAATTTGCATAGTCCCCTAGGCAGATGATACCATCTTTTTTTTGGATGACAGAATGAGATTAAATGAATTTCCAAAGGCTACATGGCTAAGAAATAAGAGAGCTGTTACTGGAAGTGCATCTATGATACTGCATGGTGCTCACTTGTTTCATGTGTCCCTTGTACATTTTTGGAAATTGTAGAAATTAAGAAATTACCCTATAAACAAAAATGCACTTCACAAATAGGAATGCCCAGGATTTAACCAGCCAAGGTTTTACTATTCCTAACAGGGGAAAACACAAACACACACACACACACACACACATTTACCACCATATGTCAGAAATAAACGGCTCTAAAGTACAAAATGCCAAGATCTGAGCCTGAATTTGACTGATGGTCAGAGCTGAACCACCATAACCAGAAAGCCAAAGTATCTTAGTCGGTTTAGGCTGCTATAATGAAATACCATAGACCAGGTGGCTTATAAACAATGGAAATTTGTTTCTTACGGTTCTGGAGGCTGGAAGTCTGAGATCAGGGTGCTTCCATGGTCAGGTTCTGGTGAGGACCTTCTTCTGGGCTACAGACAGCTAACTTCTCACTGTGTCCTCACATGGTGAAAGGGGCAAGGCAGCTCTCTGGGGCCTCTTTAATAAGGGCACTACACATGTTTTTTCAGTCTCTATCAATTATAATTATTTGGGCAGAAAATAGAATGAAATTTTTCTTTAATATCAGTTCCTTATAATGCAAGTTAATTATGTAATCATAATTAATGGAGAACTAAAAACTAAGTTAAATGAGATAGTTTTTAATCCTCAAACACTTGGAGTAACCAGACAAACAATCAAAATGCTCTGTCTTCGTGACTCGATCACCTCCCAAAGGCCCCAACTTCTAATGCCATCACATTACTGATTAGGTTTCAACACATGAATTTCGGGGCACACAAAGGTTTTGAGCATAGCACCAAGTAAACCTATGTCTCATTATCTGTGCCATGATGTGATACTATTAGAATATCAACAGAGCAGATCTGTGAAATGCTAAAACACTTAATTGGCCCACACTAAATATTGCTTGACAGATTCAAATGAAGAGTAAACCATGATTATGAAAGAGGAGGAAATGCTTTTATCATTAATTATACTTGAAAACTAGATAACAACATGTGGATAGATGTTTTCCAAAAAAAAAAAAAAAAAGAGCAACAAATTTCAAAGCAAATAGAAAATGAAGACTTAATGCCAGAGAAAATATCGCTTATTCAACCAGACTTTAAATATTAACATCACTGCCCAAGAAAATGTTGCTCCCATTGACATTTTAATAGAACTTTAACATATCCATTGAATAAATTGTCTGGTCCAGTTCTCAGTCACAATCCATGATCTTAAAGGCGCACCCTAAATAAACATGGAGACTTGCACAGACATTTGTAACAGATATTTAAGTTACCAATGTGCAGATATGTTTCTGTCAGAAGTTTTTGGGTCCAAATAGTCATTTGTCTTAGAATTATCTTTCTCTTTTCAAAACCAACAATGGAGCTTCTCATACCCCAACCTTTGTTACACTGACCTTTATTGCTGCTCACAAGTATGAGTTTCAGTCTAAGGAGAAAATGAACCGTTTTCTCCAGAGAAGTGTCCATAACTCATATCACCAATGCTCAAATTCAGATGTTGAGTGGGGTCCAGAAGAGGAGAAGGCTCTGCAATAGGTCCAGGCTGCTATGCAAGCTGCTCTGCCACTTGGGCCATATGACCACTGGGCACTTCACATTTTTTTTTTTTTTTTTTTTGTCTCTATCAATTGTAATTATCTGGAAAGAAAATAGAATGAAATTCTATTTTCATTCAGATTCAATGGTGCCTGAGGTGTCAGTGGCAGATAGCGATGCTGTTTGGAACCTTTGGCAGGCTCCTATATATGAATCACAGCAGAGGTCTCTAGGATTTTGGAGCAAGGCCCTGCCAACTTCTGCAGATAACTTCCTTTTAAGAGACAGTTCATGGCCTGTTACTGGGCTTTGGTGGAAACTGAATGTTTGACTATAGGTCATCAAGTCACCAGGTGACCGAAACTGCCTATCATGAACTGGGTGCTTTATGACCCATCTAGCCATAAAGTGGGTCATGCTCAGCAGCATTCTATCATCAAATGGAAGTGGTATATACGTGATCGGGCTCGAGCAGGCCCTGAAGGCACAAGTAAGTTACATGAGAAGTGGCTCAAATGCCCATGGTCTCCACTCCTGCCACCCTACCTTCTCTTTCCCAGTCTGCACTGATGGCCTCAGGGGGAGTTTCCTATTGTCAGTTGACAGAGGAAGAGAAAACCAGGGCCTGGTTCACAGATGGTTCTGCACGATATACAGGCACCGCCCAGAAGTGGACAGCTGCAGCACTACAGCCCCTTTCCAGGACATCCCTGAAGGACAGCAGTGAAGGGAAATCTTCCCAGTGGGCAAAGCTTTGAGCAATGCACCTGGCTGTGCACTTTACATGGAAGAAGAAATGTCCAGATATGTGATTATATACTGATTCATGGGCTGCAGCCAATGGGTTAGTTGGATGGTCAGGGACTTGGAAGAGGCATGGTTGGAAAATTGGTGACAAAGAAATTTGGGGAAGAGGTATGTGGATGGACCTCCCTGAATAGTCAAAAACTGTGAAAATATTTGTATCCCATGTGAGTGCCTATCAGCAGGCAACCTCAGCGGAGGAGTTTAATAATCAGGTAGATAGGATGACCTGTTCTGTGAACACCACTCAGCCTCTTTCCCCAGTCACTCCTGTCATGACCCAATGGGCCCATGAACAAAGTGGCCATGTTGGCAGGGATGGAGGTTACACATGGGCTCAGCAACATGGACTTCCACTTGCCAAGGATGACCTGGCTACAGCCACTGCTGAGTGCCCAATTTGCCAGGAGCAGAGACCAACACTGAACCCTCAATATGGCACCATTCCTTGGGGTGACCAGCCAGCTACCTGGTGGCAGGCTGATTATACTGGACCTGTTCCATCATGGAAGGGCAAAGGTCTTTCCTTACTGGAATAGACACTTACTCTAGATATGGGTTTGCCTATCCTGCACATAATGCTTCTGCCAAGACTACTATCTGTGGACTCATGGAATGCCTTATCCACTGTCATAGTATTCCACACAACATTGTCTCTGACCAAGGCACTCACTTTACAGCTAAAGAAGTGCAGCAGTGGGCTTGTGCTCATGGAATTCACTGGTTTTACCATGTTCCCCATCATCCTGAAGCAGCTAGATTGACAGAACAGTGGAATGGCCTTTTGAAGTCACAATTACAATGCCAACTAGGTGACAATACTTTGCAGGGCTGGGGCAAAGTTCTCCAGAAGGCCATGTATGCTCTGAGCCAGTATCCAATATATGATACTGTTTCTCCCATAACCAGGATTCATAGGTCCAAGAATCAAGGGGTGGAAGTGGAAGTGGCACCACTCACCATTACCCCTAGTGATCCACTGGCAAAATTTTTGCTTCCTGTTCCCATGACATTACATTCTGCGGGCCTAGAGGTCTTAGTTCCAGCGGGAGGAATACTGCAACAAGGAGACACATTTCCATTAAACTGGAAGTTAAGATTGCCACCTGGACAGTTTGGGCTCCTCCTACCTTTAAGTCAACAGGCTAAGAAGGAAGTTACAGTGTTGGCTGGGGTGATTTACCCAGACTATCAAGACAAAATCAGCCTATTACTCCACAATGGAGGTAAGGAAGAGTATGCATGGAATACAGGAGATCCATTAGGGCATCTCTGAGTATTACTGTGCCCTGTGATTAAGGTCAATGGGAAACTACAATAGTCCAATCCAGGTAGGACTACAAATGACCCAGACCTTTCAGGAATGAAGGTTTGGGTTACTCCACCAGGAAAAACCCCCACAACCTGCTGAAGTGCTTGCTGAAGGCAAAGGGAATACAGAATGGATAGTAGAAGAAGGTAGACATAAATACCAGCTACAGCCACGTGACCAGCTGCAGAAACAAGGACTGTAACTGTTACGAGTATTTCCTCCTTCTTTTGTTAAAAACATGTTTGTGCACGTATACACTTGTACTAAGAAAATATCTTCATTTTATTTTCCTTTCCTTTATCATGTGACATAAGATTTATTGACTTCATATCAGCATTTAAGTATTGTTAACTTTATGTAATAGTATTTGGGTTGGGGATTGGTGTATTTCCGGTTATACAAAGGACAGTTGTATTACGTTAGGTGTAATTATGACCTCATTATTGTCTTTATTTGAAGATTATGTATGATCTCAGAAGATGTATACGGGTTCAAGTTGACAAGGGATAGACTTGTGATGGTTAATACTGAGTGTCAACTTGATTCGATTGAGGGATACAAAGTATTAATCCTGGCTATGTCTGTGTGAGTATTGCCAACAAAGATTGACATTTGAGTCAGTGGGCTGGGGAAGGCAGATCCACTGTTAGTCTGGTGGGCACAATCTAATCAGCTTCCAGCAAATATAAGCAGGCAGAAGAACATGAAAGAGAGAGAGGGGCCTAGTCTCCCAGCCTACATCTTTCTCCCTTGCTGGATATTTCCTGCCCTCGAACATTAAACTCCAGGTTCTTCAGTTTTGAGACTCGGACTGGCTCTCCTTGCTCCTCAGCTTGCAGACAGCCTATGGTGGAACCTTGTGATCGTGTAAGTTAATACTTAATAGGCTTCCCTTTATAGATACATATCCTATTAGTTCTGTCCCTCTAAGAGAACCCTGACTAATACAGATTTGAACCAAAGAACCAAAGAAATCCTGTCTAGGTACCTGATCTCCAGGGATAATAGGCAATGATTTGAGCCTTACGAGCGCCCTCCTTGCCTCAGACTTAGTCTCAGGGTCTGATGTGGAGGACAAGCAATATTTACATTAAAAGAATATGAAGAAAGTAGGAAAATCTTCTAACTCCACTTTATCACTTTACAGATAAGCCCCCCATCCCCACCCCACCCCCCAAAATAAGTGATTTGATGAAGACCCTTCTTTCCACTGTGCCTTTTTATGTCTCTCCTACTGGTGAGTATGTTTTATTTCTAACATGTCATAAATTGGAGCAGTTTCTGTCTTTTCTTTTAATCCTGCTGTTCTACTCTACAAAACAAAACCTACCCATAGAAATAGACTATAGCTTATTTATAGAAAAACATACACAAGTTTAATATCTCTCCCTTCTTACCCTCTTACCTTCAACTTAAGTTTGCATGACTATTATCTGTCTTCTAATGGTTTCCCAACAATTTATACTTAGGCTATGGTTCTAAAATGATAAAGTGTATAGACATTACTTTAGAACTGGTATAAATATAATTATGAATATGTATATAAAAATCATTAGCAAAGACTTGGAATCAACCCAAATGTCCATCTGTGACAGACTGGATTAAGAAAATGTGGCACATATACACCATGGAATACTATGCAGCCATAAAAAAGGATGAGTTTGCGTCCTTTGTAGGGACATGGATGCAGCTGGAAACCATCATTCTTAGCAAACTATCACAAGAAGAGAAAACCAAACACCGCATGTTCTCACTCATAGGTGGGAACTGAACAATGAGGAAACTTAGACTCGGGAAGGGGAACATCACACACTGGGGCCTATCATGGGGAGGGGGGAGGGGGGAGGAATTGCATTGGGGAGTTATATATGATATAAATGATGACTTGATGGGTGCTGATGAGTTGATGGGTGCAGCACACCAACATGGCACAAGTATACATATGTAACAAACCTGCACGTTATGCACATGTACCCTAGAACTTAAAGTATAATAATAAAAAAAAAAAGAAAATAACTACATGGATAGCAATATATTCCAATTAAGGGCTATGAGTTAGTTTTGTGAACTCTTCCTCTGCTATATTTCAGATCTGCTTAGGTTGGCCAGATGCCTTATCTATGAATATAAATAGTCATACATAATTTTTAGAATATGTATTTTTAAATAGCTGTTTTCTATGAAAGTGAGGCATATTGTAATATTTTACATTAAGAATTAATAAAATTTCTGCATATAAAAAAAATCATTAGTCACAATGTGATACTGCTATACATATACAAGCATTAGAAGTCCTAAACACTTTGGGAGGCTGAGGCGGGCAGATCACGAGGTCAGGAGATCGAAACCATCCTGGCTAACATGGTGAAACCCGTCTCTACTAAAAATAAATAAATAAATAAATAAAATAATTAGCTGGACATGGTAACAGGTGTCCCAGCTACTCAGGAGGCTGAGGCAGGAGAATGGCATGAACCCGGGAGGCAGAGCTTGCAGTGAGCCAAGATCATGCCACTGCATTCCAGCCTGGGCAACAGAGCAAGACTCCATCTCAAAAACAGAAAGAAAAAAAAAAAAAAAAAAAACCCTAAACAAAAAGACTGATAGTACCAAGTGTTGACAAGGACATGGAACAACTATAACTCTCATACATTTCTCGTATGAGTGTTAATTAATATAAACCCTTTAGAAAAGCTTTTGGCAATAGCCACTAAAACCTAACATGAACATTGTTTATAACTGAGCAATTTCATTCTTGGCTATATGTACATGCAAAAGAAATGTGGACATTCCAACAAAAGACATCTATTAGAATGTTCACAGCAGCACTGCTCCTAAACAATAAAACTGGAAACAATCCAAATGCCCATTAACAATAGAACAGAGAAATAGGCTGTAATATATTTGCACAAAAATCATACTTTCCTTAAAGTGGTGATATCAGTTACAAGCCATTGGGATCCAAGTAACTGAAACACCAAGATTCAAATTGGCTTAAACAATAAAGAAATCTACTATTGCTCATAACTAGAAATCCATAGGTAGGCTCAGTTACATGGTTGATTGGAACAACAGCTTAGTAATATGATCAAGGATCCAGGTTCTTTCCAGCTTTTGTTTTGCTATTTTCAGTGTTGGCCTCATTTTCATATTGGAAACAAAATGGTAGCCAGAGTTTTAAGCAATATATCCAGACATACCTATGTCCAGAGGTAGAAGGTGAAATATCTTTTATTTATTTTCCCCTATTAAGAGAAAATAATTTTTCCTTAGGAGAACAGGAGCATGCTTCCCCTCATCTCATTGGCAACAAGTCAATCACATACTGATTCCAAAGTACATCACTAGCAGAAAAAAATGGGATGATGAAATTTGACTTAAGACTGATCTTCTAGAATGAAAAGGAGTATTGATCTCCTGACAACTAACAATAACACTTAATACAAAGAGCACTTATTTGAACTCCAAATACTGGATTTCCAGTTTCTGCTTAGAGATGGAAACAGTGCTATTCTCAAGCTTACAACAAAATTACTGACAAACAGTAAGTTTACCAACTTCTACCCATCAGAGTGTTGAGGTTGTAGGGCCATCAACTACTCAGAATCCAGGGAAAAGCAGGTGTCTGCAGCGAAAGATAAAATGCAAGCACTGACCCAAAGTATCTCCCTGAAAATATCTATTAATTAGAAAAAGAAAAATGGTACCTTTACCATAAAGAAACCTGACAGATGTCATTTATACAAGTGAACAAAGATAATATCACTAGTGAAAAGTCAGGGTAATATCATGTGATTCCTTATATGACACAGCAAAGCAGGCACTTTACCTCTGTGGTATTCTCCCAAATTCATAACCTCAGTCTAACCTTGAGAAAACATCAGACAAACCAAAATTGTGGGACATTCTACAAAATACCTGATAGTATTCTTCAAAGGAGTTAAGGTAATAGAAAACAAGGCCATAATGAGGACCAGTTGCAGATTAGAGGAGATTAAGGAGACATGCCAGCAAAATATAATGTGGGATCCTGGATCAGATGCCAGAAAAGAAAAAAAAAATTAGTGGCAAAAATAATGATCTAAATGAAGTCTGTGGTTTGGTCAGTTATATTAGGCCAGTTTAAATTTCTTACTTTGATAACTGTACCTGGCTATGTTAGATGTTAACATGAGGAGAAACTGGATGCAGGGTATACAGAAACTCTGTACTAGGAGTGCAACTTTTTTGTGAATCTAAAATTAGTTTGAAATTTAAAATGTTTGCATGTAACTACTTCCGTTCTTATTTCAGGACTTAAAATCTTCAATAAATATTATCAAAGTTTCACATAATTTCTCAGTTCTCTACAGCAGTGGCATTTGTGCCAACAAAATGTAGTGGCTGTCATTATGGTCCTTAGCACTAAACAGAAAAAGAAAGAGAAAGTGCCCAAGTTCAGGGAGGCACAGACAGATATAGGCCAGTTAACAATAATTTAAATGTCATGAAGCCAAATAACTTTGCTTTTGTACTATTTCTTTCTTTCCTGTGTATCTTGCTTCAGAAGTAATTTCCTCAACTCTTCTGGAGCTCATATATCTTCTTCCATAATCCTTATAAATCATCGATAAAGAAGCTTTTTTGTTGTTGTTGTTAACTCCATTATATGCTTTAAATAATAAGGACTATAGAGGATTTAACTAAGTAGCTACATAGTTGCTAATCTGAGCTACAAGAGACCAAACAGATTTAATAGGTTCTTAATATGATACAAATGCTTTGGTGATTTCTCAAGATGAATAATAGCAAAAAGAAAAGGAGATGACATTTGTGATTGAAATTAAAGAATAATGCAAGGATCTGCAAAAGTAAAGGTAAGAAAAATGCTTTCTAGCTGACTATTGATTATCTGTTTTTCCCCGTTGAAAAATGCCAGTCACAGTGTTTATCCTTGTTCCGCTATGGTTTGCTGAAGGTACAGAGGAGGGTAAGAGGTGATAATTTGCCTTTTTAATTCATAGGTCAGCAGATGATAAGGAACCACCTCTGAAGCTGTTAAATTGGACCAGGCACCTCTCAGAGAGAGATTCTAGACTCTGAAGTCCATGCAGGGGTTCAGAATTCCTCATTCTACCTAAAGGATGAAGTGTGAAATGAGTGCTTGGTGACCAAAATGGGGAGAGAGAAGGATCGATAGGTGCTCACCAAACCCATTTCCACTTCATCCTGAGTAGACAGTCAGAACGTGGTTCTCAGTTCCCCTTGCAGTTAGATGGGATTATAAAATTGAGTTTTGGACCTAATATGTGGGAGGAGGTGATGCATGTCACTTGCGAAATTGGCACAAAATTTCCATGCAATCCTCCACACCCTCTCTCTTCTGCCATTTTTTTTGCTGAATGTTTATAACCTAAGGTTTCCTTCCTTGTGCCAAGTTCAAAAGAAGGGAACCCTTCCTTGTCTGCCTAAGTTACTGAGCTATGGCCCATCAATCACTACTTTCTCCCCAGTCTGTGATGAACATTGATGTGAATGAGAAATGAACATTTATTGTCTTATGCCACTGAGATTGTAGAGTTCCTTATTATAGTAGCTAGCCTACCCTAAGTAATACAGGATTCCTTATGACTAAATAGTAACATAGGAGATCCCTGGCTCATAACCTGCTAAGTGATATACTGTATGTTGTGTCTGGAAAGATCAAAACCAGGCAAGCATGCTTGAATGTCTTTCCAGACACAACGTACAATACTCCTTCTTATAACTTCTTTGCCCTTTTATGTTATGTTGTCTAGGCTATGGTTTTATTGTATTTGAGATTTTTGGTATGACTGTATCTTCTAGCTTTCCTGAGATAGTGCTAGCTTATGTCTTTTGCCCCAGCATGATGATTAAATTAAACTTTCACTCTCAAAAGTTTGGAAGATAAATTATATGGTCGCTCTAACTATAAGCCACCTTATCTCCTTGGGAGTGAATGAGACATAAATGAGAAAATAAATAAAACAGATTTATCATGAAGAGTATTATAATTTATGACTATTTGAAGTTGCATTTTCCGTATTATTTTTTAGATAGTCAAAATGTGGTACTTTCCAGTGCATTGCACAATATTATTTCTTTACAACGTATAAATCACAATAATTAGAAAAAGATTACACAAGAAGCTCATAGAATACAGAAATTCTTTCAATGATTTAGAACAAATATTTTGGTGTATATTATATAACATATTATTGAAATATTGAGTGTTGCATTTGATTATTAAATTTAATAATTATAATTAGCCACAATCATTTTGAATGAAGAAATTCTACACAAAAACTTAGGATTCTCAAGAGAAATACAACTGGAAAAGTGATCTGAATCACGTATCACCTGGGTAGCTAGGAATTTAAGTTTGTATCAAAGATTATGCATAAAAATTAATTCCATTTGAATTTTTCCATTAAAGAGAATTTCAAACCGATGCAAAATATTCTTCATTGGTGAACTGGGGGTAATTCTTGATTTTCTGCATCATTAATTGCAAATAGACGTTTCTTCATACTCCTTAGAGATAGCTTTAAGAAATCACTTTCATTTAGAACATTTTTTCCAAAACAGATTTAAAACAGAAACAACAAAAAGGAAGCTCTAATGACTATGATTCACTTAGGGTTAATTATAAATTAACCTTAAAATAGCTTCATTTAAACAATTGCAGTGAAGAACTTCCCTTTAGGAAAGGAGAGCATGGAAATGGGGGAATGTGCTCTAGTAAAGTTGGCATTATAAAACCATAAAAACTATCATGTGACATGGGAAGGACTATGAATAGGTAAGCAGAAGATTCACCTTTGCTATATCTTCCACAATCATCCAAACCCTTGTCATTCTGAAGATGGATCATATCTCTATTTTAATTCTGGCATGCAAATCTTATCAATTTTATTCAGTTCACCACCTGAACCTATATTACCGAAATCTCCCTCACCTTAGCTCTAATTTATTGTAAAAATGTCATTAACCTTTCATGAAAATTAATCACAAAAGTTGCTGAAATTTTGTATGATACTCTGTACCTGCAAACCTATTTGAAACGTGCTCTACCACATTGAGTTTCTGTCTGAAATAGCTGATTTAAGCCCTTGATATAGTAGAGCTGGTACCCCATTCATTGTGTTATCATTTTATACAGTCTGTCCATAAAAACCCCAAGAGAAGAATGCACTGTCTGTCCATGAAAAATAACCCACCGTCTGTGGCTTATGGAAACAACGATAGAATTTTAAATACTTTGGAAAAGCCAGGCACAGTCATTTATTTGATTTTTACCAGCCTTCCTCTGGTTGAATGGCAACATTCAAATACAATGAAGAGAGGAACACAATTAAATATGCACCCTAATGAGGAATAAAGAACAGATCTTTGTCATTTTTTTTTTTAAAAACAAAGCTTTTAAAATTTAAAATAATGAAGTAACATGGCTGCGAGAGAGAAGTAAGGGATGCAGTAAATGTCAAATATAATATACTACAGCAATATTCTTCAGTTTGACTGTGGCTCTTGTATTTCTTGTTCCCATGTATCTCCTGCTGTTAACTGTTCATCTCCCATCAATTTTATTCTCATCGGTAGTTGCCCTGGTCAGGCAGAAAGACTGTGTTGGTTTAATTAAATGCCCCCTCTAATAAGAGGACGCATGCCTCTTGGCAGACTTGGGCATGCCTGAAGCACCAGCTCTCACATTTGAGCAGGTAGTGACAAGCCCTGAGCTTACACTGAACCCTGGATTTTATATCTGCTTGAGTTGAAGACTCAGAAAACCATTCTCTCTAAAAATTTCTTTGAGTCTTGAGGCTTTCCCTAAAGAATGAAAATAATTTAAACCAAGATAATTATTATTGATTCTTGCTACATGGAACTCTATCATAATGACTTCAGATATATTAAACACTCAATAATTTTCCTCTCAGTAAAATTGTGATTCAAATATTGCACTGTGGACCCTGCAAAGTCTTCACCCAAATAAAGTTTATTAGAACTGAAGTATAGGTTTTGAAACATTCCAAGAAGTTATTGGTTGTTTGCAGGTCAAGGGATAAATAATGCAGGCATCTTTAATTCATCTTTACCAATTTTAGTCTGATAAGAGAAAGACGAACAAGGAGTAAGAAGGAAAACAGTAGTGTATGATCTGATAACCTGGAAGGTTACAAGATACCTTCCACACGTGAGCAGGAATCCAAAGGACCAGGCAACAGCATTGTTATCATCAGATGGGCATGACTCTGCATACCCACATAGCATGAAAATGAGTCTAACTCCACATTTGTCTGCAGAAATTGTGTGAACCAGTGAACGGTGGCAGAGTCTCAATAGTTCATGAGCAGCAGGAACCACAGAAGCAGCAGTCCTGCACAGGACTACCCTGAGAGAAATCATCATGGTCCATTTGGCTGACTTCACGTGTTTGGAGCGACAGGAGTCTAAATAAGAGATAAACTTAATTTATTTTAAACGTGGCCAACCTTAGTATTTTAAATATGATTTTATTTTTCCATTAGTTGTTATTTATTGCATATGTCATGTAATACATTTTTTTTCCTGTTTAAATATTTGGAAGTATATTTATGTCATTTTTTCCACTATAATTGTTTTTTAAATTTTAACTTTTATTTTAGATAAAGAGGGTACATGTGCAGATTTGTCACATGGGAATATTGCAATCCCATCACTCTGATAGTGAGCATAGCCCTCGATAGGTAGTTTTTGAACCCATCCCCCTGCTACCCTCTCATAGTCCACAGTCTCTACCATTCCCATATTTATGTCTATGTGTGTTCAATGTTTACCTCCTGCTTATAAGTGAAGACATGGTGTATGTAACTGCTTTCTGTTCTTGCATGAATTGCTTAGGATTATCGCCTCCAGCTCCATTCATGTTGCTGCAAAAGACATGATTTTATTCGTTTTTATGGCTGTAGAGTATTCCGGGGTATATATGTACCACATTTTCTTTATCCAATCTACCATTGCTGGGTACCTGGGTTGATTCCATGTCTTTGCTAGTGTAAATAGCATAGCAATAAACATACAAGTGCATATGTCTTTTCGGTAGAATGATTTATTTACTTTGGGGTATATACCCAGTAATGGGATTGCTGGGTCAAATGGTAGCCCTGTTTTAAGTTCTTTGAGAAATCTCCAGACTGCTTCCCACAGTGGCTAAACTAATTTACATTCCAACCAACAGTGTATAAGCATTCCCTTTTCTCCATAGTCTCACCAGCATCTGTTTAATAATGGCTATTCTGACTAGTCTAAGATGGTGTCTCTTTGTGGTTTTGATTTGCATTTCTCCGATGATTAGCAATGCTGAGCGTTTTTTCATATGTTTGTTGGCCACTTGTATGTCTTCTTTTGAGAAGTGTCTGTTCATGTCCTTTATCCATATGTTGATGGGGTTATTTGATTTTTGCTTGTTGATTTAAGTTCCCTATTGATTCTGGATATGAGGCCTTTTTCTGATGCATAGTTTGTGAGTGTCTTCTCCCATTCTGAAGGCTGTAAATGACACAAATAAATGGAAAAATATGCCATGCTCATGGACTGAAAGAATCAAAATCAGAAAAAAATGGCCATACTGCTGAAAGAAATTTACAGATTCAATGCTATTCCTACCAAACTCCCAAAGTCACTCTTCACAGAATAAAAGCTATTCTAAAATTCATATGAGAAAAAAAAAAAAAAAAGAGCCTAAATAACCAAAGCAATCCTAAACAAAAAGAACAAAACTGGAGGCATCACACTACCTGACATCAAAATATATATACTGTAAAGCCACCGTAACCAAACAGCTTGGTACTGGTACAAAAACAGACACATAGGTTAGTGGAATAGAAGAGGAAACTCAGAAACAAACCTACACACCCACACCATCTGATCTTTAACAAAGCCAACAAAAACAAGCAATGGAGAAAGGAATCCCTAATCAATAAATGGTGCTGGGTTAACTGGCTGGCTATATGCAGAAGATTGAAGCTAGACCCCTAACTTTCACCATATACAAAAATTAACTCAAAATAAATAAAAAACTTAAATGCAAGACCTCGAACTATAAAAATCCTGGAAGACAGACAACCTAGGAAGTACTCTTCTTAACACTGGCTTTGGCAAAGAATTTTTGGCTAAGTCCTCAGAAGCAATTGCAACAAAAACAAAAATAGACAAGTGGAACCTTATCAAACTAAAGAGCTTTTGCACAGCAAAGGAAACTATCAAAAATTTTTAAATTAAGCCACAGTTTTTCTACCCAAAGACATCAATTATTTTTTTCTTTGTCCATATTCCCTACCAGCCCTTGCTCCTATGCATATGTAATAGATCTGTGTGCCTGATGCTGTTCTAGGCACTGTCCATACTTGCTCATTTAGTCCCCGCAATGACTCTGAGAGTGTTGTCCTCATTTTAAAGGAGAGAATGAGACTTAGGAAAGTTAAGCAACTTGCCCTAGGTGGCATGACAAGTTAAAAGATCCTGGAATCGAGTACGGGTCCAAATCTAAACCCTGTACTCTTGGCCCTTGAGTAACATGTTCCCAATCAAGTTGTGAATAAACTTTTATGTCCTGCTTTAATTTTTTCATCTTGTAAATGAAATTCTTATCAGTTTTATTGGCTACCTGAAAGTTACATGAAGAAATGTATTGTAATTTAACCTTTTCCCTACTTTGGGATATTTACTTATATCTCATTTATCTGCTTCTGTAGCTAGCACTGCAACGAACATTTTTTCTCTTTGTATAATTTGTTTTTTCTCTTCCTTCTATTGAACTAGTTCCTAAGGATTAAATCCCAAGAGTAGTATTATTTTGTCAAGGGATATAAATATAAAATCTTTATTTGAAATACATTTACATACCTTGTAAAGGTTTTAGGAGACTTTCAAGGAAGGGATAAGAATTACCATATTACATTGTTTCAGCACTTTTTATGAGTTTTTGCTACCTGCTGTACACTAAGCTAAATGTTAGATATACAGAATCATCAGAAGATCAGACCCCTGCCTTCCTGGTACTTACTTCTCAGAGCTAAGGTAGAAAATTACATATTTATTTTAAATATACATCTTCTCCTTAAATCATATGATGTCAAAATTTGAACCAGATCCTTAAAACATTATTAGAAATAAAGAAGGCTAAAGTAGTGAGGTGTTTGTATATTTTTTCATAAAGGAAAATAGCACTTTTAGGTGCTCAGTATACTTCTAGATCCCACACATGATGGCATGACCTTGGCCAGGTTACTTAATCTCTCAGTTTCTTCATCTGTGAAATGGATAAAAATGTATTGCAGGATTAAGTGGGATAATACTTCTTGGCATTTAGAATGCTGAAAACACTTAACACGTGCTCAATAACTGTTAGCTAATACAGTGGTGTACTGGAACCAGCTCAGAAAGGCTTGTGATTGTTAAATTTTTAGGATTTTGCAAGAAAGTTATTAAACATGGGCATTATTAAATACTCCTCATGGTGGGAGTATTTCACTATAGAAATTGGCAAACACTACTAATTAAAGATCTTTCTTCAGAGAGCAGTTGTTAAACATTCATCATCATACCACAGACTGTTATTATTCATGTATATAGTATTACCCTTCCTGTGGAAGTTACTGCAGATGGTGATTAATATCCACAAGTCAAGTGGGTAGCCAAAGAAACCATGGTCAGCAAGGTTTCTTTCTGCCTTGCTGACCAATCAAAGTGTTATCTAGGTTGGGTAAGAAGTTCCTGGTTGCATATTCAACGTGTACATACATCTTAAACAATCCCACAGAGACAACTCATTAGCAAATCAGGTTGAAGTAGAACTTAAGTGATTTGTTACTCTATTAAGAAATATGATTGTGAGGGGAAAGACAAGTGAAATTGGAGTGGGCTAATTGAGGCAGCATTCATGGTTTTGCCATTTAGACCAAGTCAGTTTCAATTCTGGCTCTGCCACTTACTAACTTAAAACTTTGGTCCATTTAACCTCCTTGAATCTGAGTTTTCTTATCTAAATCAAAGAATAAAGATAATAATGCCTAACTCATAAACCTGTTATGAGGATTATATAAGATAATATATTTTCAAGTAACCAACATGTAGTAGGCACTTACTATAACCCTGTCTTCCTTTCACCCTTTAGATGGGAGAGTCTTAAGTGTATCTCCATGTTGAAAGAGGGAACCAGTGGAAATGAAAGAGAACTTATTATTGATGGGACATGGTCTCAGAGGAATCTGAATGGGATGATATCAGTGGAAAGTAAAAGGATTAGCTTTAGACAAAAAGAGGAACAATACTTTCTATGAGAAAAAGAAGGAGAAAGAAAGGCAGGATTTAAAGAAAGACAAATTTACAGGCATGGAGTGGGAAGATCAGGAAGTTCACACCTGTCGGCCTCTGTTTCCTCTGACATAACAAAGGAGTTACTGTTCAAGAACCAAGAGTTGAAGAATACAGGTAGTCAGGGACATGGGAGACTGGAGAAGTCCCTGAGAGGGAAAGGCTGCTGAGAAGCCTGAGGACACAGCTTGGATGGGAGGCCAATTTGTGAGGTATCCCCTGCTACTGGACCCAGCAGGGCTTTGGGCCAGGTGTGGGGGAGGAGACTGCATGCAGGTGAACTGGCCCAGGGTTAGCATTGGTAGGACAGGGCAGTAGAAAGGTGAGGCAGGAGAGGGGGCTGCTGGAAGAGGGGATGAAGGAAGTCACAGGCATGAGAGGGAAAAGCTGGGAAGTTAAGAGCTGGTTTAAAGATTTGAAAAAATGGGAACAAGAGATGTCTATGAGCTCCATCAGCAGCAGGGAGGGATCCCAGTTTGAGAGAGACATGAGGGTGTGTATGGGCTGTTGTCAGAAGCTGGGAACAGAGGCAGGGATTTCTGAGGTGAAAGTCTGGGTGGGAACAAAGGTTTTGGTCGAACTCAGTGTTATTTAATGCTAAGTCCTCTAAGGCAGGAAGTGATGTGACTAAATAATGAGAATTGAGGATGTAGACAAGACAAAGTCAATATTCCAGGTGGCAAATATATATCTGAAGGAATGACAAAGAAGAAAACAGATCCAAACATTCAAAGTCATTAAAAATGCCAGCAAGATAAGTAAATGCTTCTCCAAGGAAACACTTTTTGCTTCTTTAAAGGAGACAACACACGCTTGGATATGTTAGCATGTGTATGTTTATGTGAAAAATGAATCTTATTGCTTCACAGCCACATGGAAGCTAAGAAAAGACAAGTTATAAGACCCATATGAGAGCCAGTTAAATTGTGGGAAAAAATATAAGCATGAAGATGTCATTCTAGCTTCATTTATGGAAGGAAAACATTAGAAATATTAATGAAGTATAATGATTAAGGAAATAGTGGACTATACCCAGGATAGATACCTTAGATAGATAGATATTAACCTTCTAGAATGGTTTAATCATCCTTGGAGAGCTATAAAGTTTTAAAACTCTTGTCCAAATTCTGAATCTTAACACCACACATAATGTATTAACTGGTTGTTAAAATGATGGTTATAAAGACTATGCAATAACATGGGAAATACTTATGGTAATAAATTAAGTAAAAAACAAATGCATGATTTGGATCTATAAGTACACTATGATTTTAGGTGTGAAAGAAACAAACATATGGTAAAAATCTAAAATTATAGCATACTTTATGGCAGATTTCTCCTTTTATTTTCCAGCGTTTCTTATAATATGGCTGTGTTATTTTTGAATTAAAAATTATTACTGTGCAATTTCAACTCCCTCCTACTGCTCAGGAATCCTCTTGTTGGACACCTGTGGATTTCCTAAAACAGCTCAAGAAAGGAGCTTGTAAACCTTCATATCTTTCCCTATCTCTCAATCCACCGCTCAGTAGGTGACCTTGTCCGTGACCCAAGAGGTTAAATCTCTCCTAGGAAAGCTTCTCCCTCCCTTCCTCCCTCCCTCCCTTCCCTCCTTCCCTCCATCCTTCCCTCTCCCTATTCTTTTCTTTTCTTTCCTCTTTCTTTTCTTTTGTTCTCTCTTTCTTTCTCTCTCTCTCTCTCTTTCTCTATCTCTTGTTACATTCATTTGTCTCAGTACCCCCCTATTAGGGAAACGGACTCCATCCTTTTCCCTAAAACTTACTCCTTTCTGCCTCCGGAAAAAGAAGGTTCAGCCCATTCTTCACTCCAGTCCATGCTGTGTGATCTTCACTCCAGACCACTGCTTGTGTGATTTTCCCATTTATAAATGATATTTTCGTCCCCTTTCTAACTCTCTTACTTTTGCTCACTTTTTAAAGCCAAGATGTAGTCATTCAGCCCCTCCACGATGTCCTCCCCAGTGCCCCTGTCTCTGCCTGTCTCTGCTCTTGGAGAACTTTCCATACAGTGCTGATTGTGGTGTGTGCTCTAAAACTAAACTTTCTGGGTTTAAATTCTGGTGCTTTCACTAACTAACTTCTTTACCCTTGTGTATCTCAGTTTGCTCATCTTTAAAATGGAGATAATAGTATAATACTTACCTCATAAGCACTCAATAATGCAAGCTTTTATTGTTTGTGCTCCTTGATTATTAGGGTGTTCAACTTGTGTTCCTAGCCACAATGAAAGTGTTTGGACCTAAGTTTAGTCTTACTTGGTTTTCTCTTTGTATGGTAACCACGGGTCTCAGTGTGCCCAGGACCGAGGGGTTTCCCAGGATGTGAGATTTTTCAATACCAAAACTGGGGCAGCCCCAAGGAAGTTGGGATGGTTGATCACTCAGCATTCCCACCTAAGACAACGTTTTACTTGTAGCAGGTGCTTAAGGAATTTTTAATCAGTTTGAATATAAATTTCAGGCAACATTATGCACACACAAATATTTTCTGTATAAACCTGAATCTACAAACCTACTTTCATAGTGGGATAATTTCAAAAATAGTGAAGTCTCTTTTCCAGTGTTGATATGGCAACTGACATATTTAAATAAATCACCTTTTGGACAGATAACATACCTTGTCATTAAAGGCAGGTTTCCCTTTTCTCATTTTACACCACTGATATTAACTTTCTGTAACGGTTTAATCATCCTTTGGGGGAGATGTAAACTTTTAAAAACTGTTGTCCAAATTCTGAATCCTAAAATCCCAGGCACTATCTGAGTTTCTTTACTTTCTGAGTTTCTTCTACCCTTGGAAAACTACTAGATTACAATGAGTTATCTCTGCAATATGAGTTATTTCTGCAAGTTGAAGCCAAGTACTTTGCTAATTGCTCAGGACTGAGAATTCCTCATCTCAGAAAAATCCTAGCCAATAGAACATGGGGTTGAAGCAACTTGTCATCTTGACATCACAGGCTTAATTCTCTCACTACCCCTAGCAACCAATATGCAAGCATAGCAACAGCAGCTGGTGCACCGGAACAGCATTGTTTAAAATAAACACTCTTCCCAGTTGGCATTTGCAAGTGATCTTTATCTTTCCATCGTTTAAAATATAAGTGTGAACATATCTTAAGAAAATGTAAAACAAATGAAAATGAAAACTACTTGGAAAGGTATGCAAGAGAAGAAGAATCATGAGAAAATGCTAACTTCCAATATGGATTTATGCTTTGCCCTTTACCATCACCAGAAATTTCAGTCTCAGATATACTGAAGTTTTTCCCTAAGGGTTCCTGTAGTAGTCCATTCTAATATTGCTATAAAAACTTACCTGGGACTGGGTCATTTTTAAAGCAAAGAGGTTTAATTGACTTACAGTTTCACATGACCGGGGAGGCCCCAGAAAACTTACAAACATGGCAGAAGGTGAAGGGGAAGCAAGGCACATCTTACATGGCAACAGGAGAGAGAGATTGAAAGGGGGAAGTGCCACACTTTTAAACCATCAGATTTCATGAGAACTCATTCACTATCATGAGAACAGCAAGGGGGAAATTCACACCCAAAATCTAATCACCTCCCATTAGGCCCCTCTTCTGACATGTGGGGATTACAATTCAAGATGAGATTTGGGTGGGGACACACAGCCAAATCATGTCAGTTCCCAAACGTGAGAATTCTATGACCTCCTAAAAAAAATCACCCCATGTAGTTTAACTCAAGTGTTTGAAGAGTGCCCACCATGTTCCAGGAGCCACAGGATGCCAAGATGGAAGAAAAAAAAAGTCAAAAGTACATAAACTCCAAATGTACAGAGGAGCTATGTAGAGTAACAGTTAGGAGCATGGTCTCTAGAGCCAGACTAACCAGGTTTGAACTATGGCCTAGCCACTTAGTAGTGGTAAGACTTTGTAAGTCACTTAGCCTTTCTGTTTTTGATTTCCTCACCTGCAAAATGGGGGGCAATAGTGACACTTACTTCCAAAAGTTGATATGAGGCTTAAGTGTTTTAATTATGAAAAGTGCTTAGAATAGGGTCTGACACATATCAAGTGCTATATATATATATGTATACACACATATATGTACTATGTTCTATTAATATGTACTATTAATTTTATTAGTAGTACTGCATAATAGTACATTACATAATTAGTACATTATTAGCAGTACATGTTATTAACATGTACGATTAACTTTAAGATAGAATTGACAGGTGACATAAGGCAGATTAAGAAAACATGTCATGGATATTTAAGAAACAGCATATCTCACAAAATCTGGAAAAACTTTAAGGAGGTGGTGATTTGGTTTTTCCACTGAGTATGATAAGGATAGTGAGAAGTGTAAGCCAATTAACCCCACAGAGGGAGAGAGGAGGAATTATGGTTTGAGAAAGAAGAGAGAGGGGCCATAAAAGGCAGGAAGGGAGCCACGGAGCATTATCAGATAAAGTGGCTCCACACTGCCTCTTTCAGAATAAGCAGGTCTTTGCAAGGCCTGAAGATGAAAATAGGCCATTGTAGTCAGCACAAAAGCTCTGAATTTTGATGTAACTCCATGTGTTCAGAAAATGTTAAGAGTTCAGTTTTGGCCAAATGTTAATTGCAAGGAGTTGTGGGTTAAGTGAAGTGGGTGCAGGAGAGGAGCAGAAGAGGGAGCTGGAAAAATTCACCAATACCACGCTAAGGGACCCGGCTTTATTATGTAGACTGGTGCTTTTCGAACGTAGCAGGCAGTCTCCTTTAAGTCTCTGCCTTAGAACCTATTGAAGTGTTGGCTAAAAATGCAGATTTCTGCTTAAGAACAGGAATTACAGACGAGTCTGGGCAACATAGTGAGATCTCATCTCTACAAAAAAAAAATCTTTTAAAAAATTAGCTGGGTGTGGTGGTACTTGCCTGTAGTCCCAGCTATTTAGTAGACTAAGATAGGAGGATTCCTTGAGTCCAGGAGTTTGAGGCTGCAGTGAGCTACAATTATGTCACTGCACTCCAGCCTGGGTGATGGGGTGAGACCTTATGTAAAAAAAAAAAAAAAAAAAAAAAAAAAAAGAAGGAGCTTTCCCTGGGGGTCACAATATTGAGATTAAAGTGAGAGGCTATAGACAAAGGAGGCAAATAGAGTTACCTCAGGGAAACAGGATACTCCACAGTCACCTTCTGAGGTCCCTGCTTCTAACCTCTACCTCCCCAAGGTCTTGCTTTGCTATGCAGTATGAGGGAATGACATAGACAGGACAATTTATAGTCTCCTATGGTTTGGCGATTATCACAGGAATGCCTAAGTGTATGTTTGAACCTTCTTTGAGGTCCAATGTATGGGACCTCACTCCCCAACATGGTAGACAAGGCTATATCAGGGAAGAAACCAGTCCATGGCCATTTGTGGGCATCAGAAATACATTGTGAAAGATCAGGAGAGGCCTGTAGACAGTGTGGGATCGTTGTGAGGATCCTTGTTCCACACCAGAGCAACCCATCCAGACAGCCGGAAAGTAACGCAATGGCAACAGGAGCCCTAACACAGATGTTGAAAACATAAGCTTCAGAGCCAGGGAAATGAGGAACACACATTTTTCTTTTTGTATGTTCTGGCAACAAATCTAAACAACCTTTCTTTTTGGTATAGTAAATGCCTACAGGGAGCTGTCACCTTGGTTTTATTGAGTGTCCTTTCAAATTCCACTCTTTTGCCTTGATTTTTTTTGTTGTTGTATTCAAAGAGCCATCTGTATCCTTTTCTTAATTTGATAGAACAGAGGCTGGGGCTGTTGTAAATTCCATTACTCAAACCAGCACCTGTATAGGTTTCCTATTCACATTCACATGGGTAAGAGGATAGAACAGTCCCTGTTGAAGCTCAGACTGTTAGAGGTAAAGGGCCCTTGAATGACTGAAACATAAGGGGTGTATTTTCCTGTGCAGACCAATACGACAGTTTTGAGAGAGCAAAGTACACACACCCATACTCTCAGTCAGCCAAATAATCTTGTTTATAAGATCCATTAAGAATTCAGTAAACCATATGTTCTAAAATTAAATAATGATTTAATGCTCTTTCTGTTAGAAGGCTTGGAAAGTTTCTGACTCATTATAAAGCTTTGAGAATTTGTATTATGAGAAGGTAAATCCTAGAACTTTCAACAAAAAGCTTTTTGTTGAAGACACTCATGTACTGAATGGTGAAGCAAAAGGTACAGAGAGGAGAGGCTTTACAGAGATGCAAGAGGGCTGGAGTAGGTGAACTGGGGCCAAAAACAAACATCTCTCCAGAATGAACTTTCAGAAAATGCCCATCTAGCTTAATTCCAGAAAAGATGTGGCATGGGCCAACAATGCTTACTTTTAAAAATTTGAAACTTTTTGTTTTATTTTCTATGTTTTCAGTCCCCTTTACTATTTCTGATGCTTGCCTTGCAATGTTATTGCTCTTTTACAAACACTTCTACATTGTTCTTCACGGAGGCTTCTGCAGCACTTGGCTTTGGGTGTGAAGTGTTTGAGCGGCTTCAGGTGCAGATCTGATCCGCAAAACTAGGACTGAGAGCTCTGCAGGCAATATAAGAGTGTCCACGTATTATATTATTTCATCAGCATCTAACTTAAAGGGACCTTAATAAATGCTCCAAACATAAGCTATCAAAGTAGTCAAGTTTGGTAATGTGAAGAAATCAGCAATACAAGTTTTTATTTTTAATCTGTAAGTTGTGTGCTGAATTGTGTGTAGTACTACAAAGATGCTGGGGAGCCCGTAGGTGACACGTATGATTTTCTGCAAGAAATTTCACAACAATTAATAACAACTGTAGGTCTATGTGGGTGATTTGTGATAAAAGTCACCTATGGCAAAAGCAAGAGAGAAGTTGTGGGGAGTAGTTTGGGAAGCAGTAAGGTGAGCAAAGGCAGGAATTTTCTGGACACCAGGAAGGTAAATTGGAGGAAGAAAAATATTCCAAATTTTCTAGTCATAGAGGAACTACCAGGAGCACTAATTATGAATCAGCTATGTGAGCTGTAGAATGGTCTTTTCTGTGTTTGTTCATCCATTCAATAAATACATACTGGGGGTGTCCAGGCACTCTCTGGACACTGAGGATACATCAGTGAACAAACAGAGCAAAGTTCCTACCCTCATAGAGCTTGCTTACATTCTAGTGAGCAGAAGACTGGCATCACACAAATAGACAAATATCTCATGATGTGTCAGATGGGGATGCATACTCTGAGGACAAATACAGTATGTTGAGCCAGAAAACTTGGTGGGCGGGGACGGGGCTGCAGATTTACACAGGATGGTCAGAGAAAGTCTTCCTGACAGATGCCATTTGAGCAAAGCCCTGGTGGAGTGAGAGGATAGGGGTACAGTTACTAAGGGGGAAGATGGTTCTAGGTAGATAGAAGTTGAAAGACCTCAGGGTGACCCTAAATTGATTGGAACTTACAAATCCTGCCCTTTTCTGATTGACAGTGTATTAGTGGCATCTGGAATATAGAAGCAAAGTTGTAAAAGAAAACTGGGCTTTTTTTGACAGTGGTGTGTCTGTATATCATTTTTTTAAAAAACATTTTACCATCATCATTGCTTAGGAAGGCAGTATGGCACATTAGAAGAGCTAGGCCTTTGGCATCCCACACTTCTGAGTCCAGATTCTGATTTCAGCTCTATTGACTGTGACAGGCTGTGCAGTGACTCAACCTCCCTGAAAAATGAGAATAGCAATGCCTGTCTTAAAGTACCAAGTGCAACTGTTAGTAGAAATGTAAACTGGTATAGCCATTATAGAAAATAGTATGGAGGTTCCTTGAAAAATCAAAAAAAGAACTATCATATGACCCATCAATCCCACTTCTGGGTTTATATCCACAGCAAATGAAATCACTGTGTCAAAGAGGTATCTGCACTCTCATGTTCACTGAAGCATTATTCACAACAGCCACACTATGGAAGCAACCTAAGAGACCATCAATGGATAAATGGATGAAGAAAAGGTGATTATGTACATACACACACAAATACACACATACGCCCTCACAATGGACTATTACTCAGCCTTAAAAAAGGAAGTCATATCACTTACAACAACAATGGATCAACCTGCAGAACAATTATGCCAAGTGAAATAAGCCGGACACAGAAAGACAAGGCATGATCTCATTTAGATGCAATGTCTAAAAAAATCAAACCCATCTAAGCGGAGAATAGAATGATAGTTGCCAGGGGCTAGGGAGTGAAGGAAATAGGAAGATGTTAGTCAAAGAGTATAAATATTTAGTTTATAAGATAATAAATTATAGGTATCTAATGTACAGCGTAGTAACTATGGTTAATAATACTGCATTGTTTACTTGAAATCTGATGAGAGAGCATAATTATTTTTTTCTTTTTGAGACAGTTTCACTCTTGTTGCCCAGGCTGGAGTGCAATGGTGCGATCTCAGTGGTTGCTCACTGCAACCTCCGCCTCCTGGGTTCAAGCAATTTTCTGCCCCAGCCTCCTGAGTAGCTGGGATTACAGGTATCCCCCACCACACCCAGCTAATCTTCCCTATCTTTAGTAGAGACGTTGTTTCACCATGTTGGCCAGGCTGGTCTTGAACTCCTGACCTCTGGTGATCCGCCCGCCTCAGCCTCCCAAAATGCTGGGATTACAGGTGTGAGCCACCACACCCAGCCTGAGAGAGCAGATTTTAAGTGTCCTTCCCACACACACATATAAATACACAAAATGGTAACTATGGGTGGTAATGTGTTAATTAACTTGACTGTGGTAATTGGTACACAATATATATGTATATCAAATCACCATGTTGTACACCTTAAATATATGCAATTCTTGTCAATTAAACATATTAAAATTAAAAAGTACTCCCTCTATAGGTTCTGGGGTACTTGGGATATTCAGAGCAAATTCTGCTAAATGGAGAATAGTCTTAATTCTATTATTTTGTTCACATGTGAAATAATTTTGGCTCAAATACTTTTTCAAGTAAACATATTTTACTTCCAAAAAAAAAAAAAAAAGCAGCAAGCATAATCCCTGCATCCTCAAATTTTGGTTGTTTTCCTCTTTCCTCCTCTCTCAGGAATGACATTATTTATTATTGGAAATTGAGGTTTGAGGCAATGAAACCTAACTGTGCATCCTAGTGCAAAAAATGAACATTGATAATCTCTGAAGTTTCTACTCTTGTTTCCTCTTTACATTTAACCCTCATTTTACTTTGTTTTCCCGTATCATTGACATACGTGTGTACATTTTTAACTATACATTAAGAAAGACTAAATACGAGTGAATTTAATTCAAAAAATTTATGGAATATCCATTATGTAGCATATCATGCAATAAATACAAGGGTCAACATCAACTACATCTGTCTTCAAGTTTACAGTCTAGAAGAAAACACATAAGCATGTATAGTTCTAACACAGGGCACAGGCAACGTGAACAGAGATCTATACAGTAAATGCCACAAGGGCTGGCAGGAGTTAAAGCCCTGTTTCTCAGAGGCTGAGAGATGGGACCTGGAAGCAGGCCATGCTTGATGGGAGGAAGGACTCTATAGGTGGATATGTAAGCAGGGATGAGAGAGGATGCTTCTGGAGGCAGAAAGAAAAAAAATGAAGGAGCCTGAGGAATAATGTGAGGGAGGCAAGAGAGAAGAGAGTGCTGAGGATAATATTTTAAGATGGGCAAATCTTATTATTGATTGATTGATTGATTTTTGTGAGATGGAGTCTCGCTCTGTCACCCAGGCTGGAGTGCACTGGTGTGATCTCGGCTCACTGCAACCTCCACCTCCCAGGTTCAAGTGATTCTCCTGCCTCACCCTCCCGAGTAGCTGGGACTACAGGTGCACACCACCATGCCTGGCTAGCTTTTTTTATTTTTAGTAGAGATGGAGTTTCACCATATTGGCCAGGCTGGTCTCGAACTCCTGACCTCGTCGTGATCCATCCACCTCAGCTTCCCAAAGTGCTGGGATTATTAAATTAAATGAGAAGAGCAATTCTGGGGAATGTTGTAAACTTCCTCATTCGACTCTTCTTTTATGTGAGGTTTGACCTTTACATTGAATCATTTCGGCTTCTGTGCTGTCGGATACATGTCATTTCTATCTGCAAAGTCTAAATTTGGGTCAGTCGATTAAAAAAAAAAAAAAACAACATTGTAATAAGGTAAGGACTCAGGACAAAACTACCTTTCCTTTTCTGGTAATGATCTGGTTCTGATCCACTCTAAGATGCTTATGAAGAGTTTCCTAATTCTTATGAGACACAGGTCTGAAACATCGATGGAGACTGACTAATTCAAGTTGCAAGTAGAGATTTATTGCTAACCCAGCCCTTCAATGTAGTTTAAGACTCTAAAATCTACTTCATCATTCTCTGAGAAAAGACAAAAACTTGGTCTCTCTCATTTACGTTTTCCTTTCTCTGAAAAGTCCAATCTTGATTCTATATGGAGACTTTAAAATGTTTTGAAGGAGGGAATCTGAGTAGCAGAAAAATAACTGTAAATACACTTGGCAGGATTTGAATAATTTTTCAACTTTCTGCAGCATATGCAGACAATAGCCAAATAAAATTATAAATCATAGTGTGCCACTTGAGAGTTTTGTTGAAAGAAAAATGTCATCTCAAATCTCAGCCAAAAGGTGGGCTGTACATAAATACCCATATTCTCTCAAGTTACAATTTCCAAAGTTGTTGCACTATACAAAGGGGAATATTTTTAAAGCATCTCGTTAGCAGTTCCAGCTTGTGAGAGCTTATTGAGAACCCCAAATCAACTTGATTATATTAGTATTTGTCATTTACTATTGAGGCCGAGCTGGAACCACATAGACATTCTGCTACTCTTAAATAGTAAGATGAAAATGATCCACATTTTTCTTCTTCTGCTAAAACAAATATTTGTGAGTTTCAGAATCAGGCCACTTGCCCTAGCACATAAAGACATCATACTAGAATAGCAGTTCCCAAAGATCCAAATGAGCAACTAATCCAACCTCCTTATCATGTCTGTGTAAAAGCAGAGTCCTAGAGTGGTTAACTTGTCCACACTGTCCAGCACAGACAATCCACTCAAGATGGATAGTCACACAGCACCTAAGACATGATACTCACAGATTACTGTCTTTGGACAGTATTGGGAACCATAATCATCTTGCCCTGTAGTATCTGGCCTGGATTTCTAGCATGAATATAATACTGATTTGTGGGCCCCTTGGTTCTTGGAAGTCCCCTATGTTACTTTAATTTTCTTCGAAAGAAAAACATTATCTGAAAGAAGTTGTGTGTGCTCTGTTTCCCTTCCCCTTCCACCTCCAAGAGAAAGAATTATTTTTTGCCCTATGACTATTGAGTTAAATTGTCTGAAAGACATCCTGAGAATAATAGGCTTTTAAGCTCCAGCAGCTAATTTGATATCAGGACAACCAACAGAGGAAAGGAAGTATAGAAGAAAGACTTACGTCTCCTATTTGTCTGAGATTCCTTCTGCATTAACCACCTGCTCTTTGGTTCATTTATAATTCTTCCCGGCAGATTGCTACTTGGCATTGTTACTAGTGACCTATCAGAACTGCGGTGTAGCTTCAGGCCACAGATTAGAGCAGGTGAAGACCAGAGCAAGAAATAAAATTGTGACCTCCATACCACCTTCTCACCTCTATACCACTATACAAACACTCTATACAAACATTGATGCTCCTCAAGATGAATGAATGGAGCAAATTTGGTGCCTGCATACATTCACAAATGCCTCAAGGACAGTTTTCCTTGGCTTGACCAGCCCTTTTTGAAAATAGATGCTTTCCCTTCAGATTTTGTACCCATATCCACATGGGAACATGGCTGGGCAGATCTTGGGCCATTCTTACTGTTAGAGGACATAGTGAATATTCAAACAAAGAACTTCAAAGATAATGCTAGAATTTGTTCTAATATCTCTATTGCATCCATACCGTAAGTAATGTGTGCAAATATCAAAACAACCAACCAAACTGAAAAAAACATTGTTTTAATTATTGGTTATCATGTGACCCTGATGAAATGTTGCTTAACAGCTATTATTTTTAATCTACACAAAGTAATGTTGATTATGGACATCATTATATGGTGTTGAGATGACCATCAGATAACATTGTCATTGCGAAGATGCCCTGTATTGACAATCAACTCCAGAAAAAACACAATGGGGTAGCTATAAACAGGATGAGAAAAATCTGCCCAGCCCAAGAAAGACTAATGCTTTCAGAATAGAAACCCAATATACGGGAGGCCGAGGCGGGTGGATCACGAGGTCAGGAGATCGAGACCATCCTGGCTAACACGGTGAAACCCCGTCTCTATTAAAAATACAAAAAAATTAGCCAGGCGTGGTGGTGGGCGCCTGTGTTCCTAGCTACTCAGGAGGCTGAGGCAGGAGAATGGCGTGAACCTGGGAGGCGGAGGTTGCAGTGAGCCGAGATTGTGCCACTGCACTCCAGGCTGGGTGACAGAGCAAGACTCCGTCTCAAAAAAAAAAAAAAAAGAAACCCTATATACATCCCATGATTCCCTAAAACAAAACCAAAAAAGTATGATGCCAATATCCAGAAATCTTTTTGATTGATATGTCAATCAAAAAGAAATTGAAAATAAAGCAAGACTGAAATATGGATAATGTAGTAGAGAAACTGATTACATATTAAAAATTATTTTAGTTATTTAACTAGCATGCACATTCCAGTCATTGCTGCAAGCACTTGACAATCACTAACCTCTCAGTCCTCATGACATTCTTATGAGGGATGTACTGCCTCGAATGCTGAGTTCTACTTTCTGGGTTCCCCTCCTCTCTTAGATCTCAGCAAAGTAATTGCTCCCTTTCTTGATAGTTATTTCATGCCCCCTTTTAAAGCATTGTTGTCCTAATGTCTTTATATTAAATAACTTGCAACACAAAGAACACATATCACTTATAATGAAAAATAAAGTATTTGTCTCATTTAACTAGCCAACTAACCAAAACTGTTTACTTCACCAAGCTATAAATTCAACATTCTTATTTCTCTGAAAAAAATTAAATGTATAAAATAGAACGTTGCAATGAGCCCTCGTGTATTCATTATGCAGATTTTAGCTATTAAGATTTTCTTACACTTTACATCTTTCTCTGCCTTCCCTCCTCTCTCTTTACCTGTCTTCCTCCTGTCTCTTTTTCTTTCTCTTCTTCTTTCTCAACTATTTTTAAAATAAATGCCAGATATCAGGTTATTTTACCTCTAGAATTTCAATATCTATCTCTAAAATAACATGGAAGTTTTCTTCAATTATTATGGCCTATGTTGTCATCAATACAAGTAAGAAAAGGACTAACGGTATTTTGTTACTATCTAATACTAAACTTTTTCTAATTGTCTCAGTTTGTTTGAGTCAGAAGCCAAACAAAGCCCACATACTGTATTTGGTTGTTATATCCTTTAAATCTCATTTAATGTAGAGTAGCTTCCTCTTTCTTCTTTTTTAAAAATAATTTTATTTTTCATCCCATTGATTTTTTGAAGAACCCGAGTCAATTGTCTCACAGAATATGACACATTCAATTTTTCAGTTGGCTTCTTTAAGTTGTCATTTAACTTGATCCTTCACCTGCCATATTTCCTATAGTGGAAGTTAGCCACAAAGACTTGATTAGATTTGGATTCTATTATTTTTACAGAGATATGTCCTGTGGTGATGCTGTGTACTTTGGGTTGAATTACAGCAAGAAGATACACTCTTACTGACGCTGAGATTGATGAATAAGTGGGTTCAGGTGATGACAATCTGATGTGTCCTTGGTATAATTTCCCATCAGCCTTTCATCTTGTGGCTTCATCCATTCATGATTGTCTTAGATTATAATCTGTTATTTCATTGGGGTTGCAAAATTGTGATTTTCTAATCATTTCACTTTTCCTATATTTATTGCCTGGAACTTTGTAAAGCAGAAATTTATCTTATTAGCTAAGTTTATTTGGTTGCCCAAAATATAGTTCATGCTGGAGAAACTTAATATACACTTAATTTTTTCATATTAATCACATATTTTTAGAGTAATTAGTGTTGTTCTACTTATTACCGTCATGTCCAATAATTTCTCTCTTTTTATAGTTTTACTATAAACACATAGGCTTTTACATATTCTGTTTCCAATAATTGCATTCATTATCTTTTTATGCCCAAATAGTCTCATCTTTGGCCAGAAAAGCCTCTGTGTACTTTCACACAACTCTATTGGTCTTTGGAATCTTCCTTGTGTATTTTGTATATTTTTTGTCTGAAACCTGGAATCAGCCGCCCCTCTAAGTAATTCTGGTTTTTACAGACTGGAATAGTATTTGGAGACCACAAACTAGGTGCACTCATTTCTGCTGTGTTGTTTCTTTTATGCTTTTTCATGGAAAATAACTAAGAATATACATTTTTTAAATAAAAATAAAATTTTATGCTTATATTTCTATTTTATATTTAATAATGCAGAATTTTACATAATTTTTTGGCTTTATACTGAATTTCTTTTCTCATATCTAAAAATCTTAATTCCTCACAACAGTAAGATAATTACTTGCATTATGTAAATTATAAATTAAAACACTGTAAAATAATTACAATATAGTAATACCAATATCACTATTGAGTAAAGTTTAAGATTTCCTTATAGTTCTGTATTCCCTTACATAATATTCTTTTAAAGAATGTTTTTCTTTAAAATATTTTACAAGTAGACAGAATATTACGTCTCAAAGTCACCTGAAATAATTTTTTTCTTTTTGTGGTTATGGCACAAACAACTAGATTCATTTGTTTTCATTAATTGATTGTTTTTAGAGATGGTCTTATTTTGTTTTTTATTTGGTTTTCTTCTATGAATATATTTACCTTGTTCCAAGTTCAAAACTTTAAAACCAGATATATTCAAAGAGGTTTAATTTTCATCACTGCCCACTTTGCTATGCTTCCTCTGTCCACATATAGGTAAACACTTTTTGTTAGTTTTGTTAGTTTGGTAGGTTTTCCTTTTGTTGTTTCTTTTTTGGCAAACAAAAACATGCAAGTACAGACACTTATTACCACCTCCTTCCTGCCGTTCTTACACGAAAAGTAGAATACTTTTCATATTCTATTTCGTATGTATATACCTTTCTGACTCTTTCTTCTGTTCTTTCAATAATACATCCCAAAGATCACTTTGTATGAGTAAATTAAGATATTCTTCACTCCTTTTTATAGCTCCTTTTTATAAACATAACATATTGTGTTATGTTTTATCCACCTTTTTTTAGTTGTCTTCAATGGAAAGGCTATTCTAAATAATTACTTAGTTCCTCATTACCAATGTCATCTTCTTAGTCTGTAGATAAAAAGTTTGTTTGACAAACATAAACTCATGCCCCATATTTGCTGTTAGGAGGCAATTGCTTAGTATAGCTTCATTGGGTGCAGCAGGATCTTTTCTTACCCGCTGGTCCTCTGGCATTCTACTCTAGTGGAGTATAAAAAAGACCACAGTGCTATTTGTGAATGTTCCCAAGATTTTCCCTCTCTCTTACCCTTCCGGTGTAAGCATGTTGAAATGTGTCACCACGTTGAAACCTGCCACCAGCATTTATTTCCTCTCCTGTTGTTTCCTGAGGACTGCAGCATCTAGTGGATCCTCTGATTCATTTGTTAAAGAAATGTTTATGGAGTATCAACCCTTTGGCAGACCCTGAGCATTCACAGAAACTAAGTATGGTTCTTGCCCTCATAGGGTTTTAATGGAAAGACAAACAATATAAACAAGTACAATAATTTAATTAAGGAATGATAAATTGTGATAAACCAGATAAAGGAAAAACACTAGGATGCAGTTTGAGAGAATAATGGTAGTTGTGAAGAACTTCTACAAGTATTAAGCTGCCACTTAATACTCAAATCATGAGGAAGAGGTTGCCAGGTGAAGCAGGAAAACATTCCAAACACAAGGACTGTGATATGCAAACCTCTAAGGCAAGAAATAATAAATAAATAAATAAATAAATAAATAAATAAATAAATAAGAGCTTTATGTGTTCGATGAACTGATAGGCTGCTGTGGCTGAGGCAATATGAAGAGACAATGACCAGATCACATAGGACTTTGGAGTTAGGATACGGCAAGGAATTTGGATTTTACATAAAGGGAAATTTGATGCTACTGAAATAAGCAGGTAATATTAATGCAGTTTAAGTTTTAATAAGTTCACACTGGGTGCTTTATGGAGACTGGATTAGAGCAGGCAGGAAACTCAGTGTAGGAGGCTATGGTAGTGATGAAGGTGAGAGATGATGGTGGCTTAGGCCAGGGTGTTGGCAATGGTGATGAGGAAAAGTTACATATTTAAGATACATTCTTGAAGATAAACTCAACAAGACTTGGTGGTTGATTAGATGTAAATGGAAAAGATGAAATGGTGGTAAAGAAAGGAAGGAGAGAAGAATGAATTCCAGCATTTCTCTTGAGCAGCTCAGTGTTGACTTACTGACATAAGGAAGATAGAGGAGAAGAAAGTTATTAATGTGACTAAAGAAAGCTGGTGTGGTGTGTGGAGCATGGGGAGGGAGCAAAAAAAATCTGACTACCTTCACCACAATCAGAACATTCCCATTTGCCTTGCCAGTTCAGATTTTGAGGTTGCTTTGTCCATGAGCTAAAGCATGTGTTCTCAATGTTGTCCACCTTTGTTGATTGTTTCTTTCTTTCCTTTTCTTTTCTTTCTTTTTTTTTTTTTTTTTTTTTTGAGACCGAGTTTCACTCTTGTTGCCCAGGCTGGCGCAATCTCGGCTCAACGCAACCACCGCCTCCAAGGTTCAAGTGATTCTCTTGCCTCCGCCTTCCTGAGTAGCTGGGATTACAGGCAAGTGCCACCATGCCCGGCTAATATTGTATTTTTAGTGGAGATGGGTTTTCCCCATGTTGGTCAGGCTGGTCTTGAACTCCCCACCTCAGATGATCTATCTGCCTCGGTCTCCCAAAGTGCTGGGATTACAGGCACCTTCATTGATTCTATTGTCAGTGCACATGCCTCTAAGATCCTAGCAAAAGGTTGTCAGTCATCTGTGATTTCGATGGTAATATTCATTTTCATTTTTTACTGTGGCCTCATAGGTATGCTAATGGAGAATTAGAAGCAGTTGCATGAGGGGATACTAGCTAGGCATCATTTTCAATTAGAAATATGTTATTTATTTTTTAAAAATTATATTGCTAAAAGTAACTGTATTCATGTGTAGGAGTATAGCTGAGAGTGTGGTTGTCTTTGATTTCTTCTTTATAGCCTGCACATAGACTGTCCTTCAGACTCACAGTGCAGAGGGAATAACACTGGACTTGAACTTGTATGACATGATTTTACAGTTTTATTTCATGTAGTATATCTCAAAGGTATTGAGAAGATCAAGTCAGACACCATATGTCACCTCTGGCACATCAATACATTTCTTCTTCTCTTTCTCATCTTTTCCTTACTTTTATCAAGCAAGTATATTATGTTCTGAAAGAAATCAAGAAAAATATCAAGAAATTGATATCATACATGAAGCTCTGTTTTGAACCCTACAGAAAACAGTTTAATATTTTCTTTTATTTTCTTATTTTAGTTTGAAAAACATTTGTTTATTAATAGTACAGGCATCAGAGCATGGAAGTTAAGATCCAGCATGCTGAGCTGGCTGCCTTTTAGCTTCACTTGCTACTCTCCAATAGTCAGAAACAGTTACTTAGCATCTCTGCGACCCAGATTCTTCACCTGTAAAATGAGAATAATTACAGTTCCTATTTTATAGGATTGCTATGATGATAAAAGGACTTAAAGGAGTTAGTATATGTAAGATACTTAGAAGAACACTTAACATATAGCAATGCAGTACAAATTTTAGCTATTATAATTATCGTGTGCTAGACAGTCATTTAAAATAGAATGTTGTTTATTCTCCAATCATAATATAAAAATAAAACTATATTGTCATTAAAATGGTCTTCAACACAAATTACTAAAAGATAATAAAGCAATAATTATGGAATGCTTCAATGAACCGTTAAGAGTCAACAATTTGATACCCAGCCCAGCTAAAATTCAGGCACAAGTGCCCAAAAAACACATTATCTGATATGCAAGTATATAAAGTATTTTTGTCTGTATCAAAAATTGAAATAAAAATAAATATAAGAGTAGAAAAAGTATAGTATAAACAATAGTTTAAAATCCTTATACTATATATAAGAATCAATTCAAAATGGACTAAAAATTTAAGTATAAAACTTAAAACTATTAAAATAAGGGAAGATAACCTAGGAGATATCATTCTGAACCTAGGACCTGGCAAAAATTTCATGACGAAGATGCCAAAAACAATTGCAACAAAAACAAAAATTGACAAATGAGACCTAATTAAACTAAAGAGCTTTGGCACAGCAAAAGAAACTATCACCAGAGTAAAAACAGACCACCTACAGAATGGGAGAAAATATCTGCAAAGTATGCATCCAACAAAGATTGATTCTAATATCCAGAATCTATAAAGAATTTAAACAAACCATCATGTAGAAAAGAACCCCATTAAAAAGTGGGCAAAGGACATGAACAGACACTTTTCAAAAGAAGACATATGTGGCCAACAAGCATATGAAAAAATGCTGCATCACTAATCATTAGAGCAATGTAAATCAAAACCACAATAAGATACCATCTCATACCTCTCTGAATGATCATTATTAAAAAGTCAGAAAATAACAGGTGCTGGTAAGGTTGCAGAGAAAAGGGAACACTTACACACTGCTGGTAGAAATATACATTAGTTCAGCCATTACAGAAATCAGTTTGGCCATTTCTCAAAGAACTCTAAGCAGAATTACCATTCTACCCAACAATCCTATTATTAGGTATATACTCAAAGGTATACAAATCATTCTGCCATAAAGATACATGCACATGTATGTTAATCACAGCGCTATTCACAACAGCAAAAACATAGAGTCAACCTAAATGCCTGTCAATGGTAGACTGGATAAAGAAAATGTGGTACATATACACCATGGAATACTAAACAGCCATAAAAAAGAATGAAATCATGTCTTTTGCAGCAACATGGATGTAGCTAGAGGCCATTATCCTAAGTGAAGTAACACAGGAACAGAAAACCAAACACCACATGTTCTCACTTATAAGTGGGAGCTAAATGATGAGAACACATGGACACAAAGAAAGGAACAACAGACACCAGGGCCTACTTGAAACTGGAAGGAGGAAGGAGGATGAGCATCAAGAAACTAACTTATCAAGTACTGTGCTTATTACCTGGGTGGCAAAATAGTTTATATACCAAACCCCCACGACATGCAATTTACCTATATTACAACAAACCTGCACATTTACCCCTGAACTTAAAGTAAAAAAATGCATGAATAAACGCAATGAATAAAATATACACTAAATCTAAGTAATTGTTGTTAAAAGATCACAAAACAATGTATATGTCAAAAAATAGTTCTTGAAAGACAAGTATTAAATATAAATAAAAGAGATATAGAAACAACAAACTGAGAAGTGAAAAGGAGAATAATGAGATAGGGGAGAAATCAAAGAGAATAGGAAATGCATCTATCCTGGTTTCTATTGTATTCCCAATGCTAGGTCAATGCCCAGCAAGGAGTAGGTCCTCAACAAATGTTTACTGAATGAGTGAACATTCACTCAAAATATTGCAGAAGGATAAATTAACATGAAATTTTAGTTTTTATTATTAAAACCAGATACACACATTAGTATTACACATCTGTAATTAACTACCAACAGAGTAAAAATTGAATGTTTATATTCCAATTTGAGATGATAAACAAAATATAATTGATAAGAGAAAAAACAGCAATGAAATATGAGAAACAAAAAACAAGAGAAGATCAAACTTAATAGTTTGTTCGTTTGTTATTAAAATGAGCTCTTGATTAGTGAAAACAACTTGTGTTTATGTTTAAAACAAAATTCAGCTACATACTGCTTATGAAATGATCAGTTAAAATAACTCAGAAATGTTGAGAATAAGTTTTGTAACTGTTATCTATCAGTTATCTGTTATCTATCAGGGAATAGATATCTATCTGTTATCTATCAGGGAATCCCTATTATCTACCAGGAAAACAAAAAATAAAGTAGGGATAAAGAATGTGAATATTTGACTAATTAATTAACGTGGGAACTCTTTGTACCTTAAAAAGAAAGATCAGAAACTCTTTTCAAGGATCAGTGGAATGTAGGATTATTATATTTGTATATGAAACTAAAAAACAATTCCTACGCAAATACCCCAAAGTAAAAATTGTAAAGGCCGTCTTTGATGGCTTCAATTTAACAAAATAAGAAATTATTGTCTTACTATTTCACATTTTTAGAATTGTCACTAAATAAAAATGTTAAATGCTTTTATAATAGTTGAGTCATAGGAAAAAATATGTAATTATAAAATCTTTACAATATAAAGAAAATGAAGATACTGCTTATTAGATTGATAACACAATTGAATTAGAACAAATTCAAAAACCTAACTTTGTTATTAAAATATTAGTTCATCAAAACAAATAAATTATGCATTAAACTGAAGAAAAAATAAATGGAACAATAAAAATACACCTAAAGTTGGCCAGGCCTGGTGGCTCGAGCCTGTAATCCCAACACTTTGGGAGGCTGAGGCAAGCAGATCATCTGAGGTCACGAGTTCGAGACTAGCCTGGCCAATATGATGAAAATCCACCTCTACTAAAGAAAAAAAAAATACAAAAATTATCTGAGTGTGGTGGTGTACACCTGTAATCCCAGCTACCCAGAAGGCTGAGGTAGGAGAATCGCTTTAACCCTGGAAGCAGAGGTTGCAGTGAGCTGAGATCGCACCACTGCACTCCATTCTGAGCAACAGAGTAAGACTCCATCTCAACAAAACAAAACAAAACAAAACGCCTAAAGTTAACAGGCAAAGTAAATATTACATTAAAATACCAAAATGTATTAATTAGAAAATACAGAATTGATTAACACAATAGCTGATTGTTACAAAATTTCAATTAACAAAATTATAAATATTAAAAGTAATAAAGGAGTATGCAGAGAAAAATTTTAAACAAAATATGATAATCTCAAGATATTCACTGATATATCTTGGAAAGTAAGTACCAGAATTTACTTATGATATTGTAGAAAACCTGAATATCTAATAACCATGGAAGAAATGAAAATGTTATTTTAAAATATGTAAAAGAAAAGACATTGTGGCTGAACAGTTTTATTAAGAACTTTTTTCAAACTTTCAAGGAACATGTAATTACTATGCTATATAAAATTAGAAACCAAAGGAAAATCTAGGAAGCTTTTCATTTTATGAAGCTTGCATAGCCCTGATTCAAATTTGAGAGAAATACAAACTACAGGTGAATTTCATTTTATAAGCAGAGATGTAAAAACTTAAATAACATACCATAAAATAAAAATTAAAAGCAACATATAAAGAACTACGCGTTAAAACCAAACAGCAATACCACAATGCAAGAACAGACCATAACTCATCGCATCCACTATGGATAATAAGACAACCTATGTTGCTTAGGTTGAATTTTCTAATCAATACAATAAGACTTTTGGAAAGGAAGAGGCAATTTAGTATTATTTGCAGTTGAGAAAATTACATGGTTAACAACCTCGAAAGAATCAACTAAAAAAATTCTGAAGTGCTATTAAGAGATTTTAATAAGTTGAAAATATACAAATCAATACGACAAAAAGCCATTGCTTCCTATATTCTAGTAATAACCAGTTAGAGGTGGAAAAAAAGGAAAGAAATAGCCGGGCATGGTGACTCATGCCGAGACTGCACCACTGCACTCCAGCCTGGGCAACAAGAGCGAAACTCCGTCTTAAAAAAAAAAAAAAAGGAAAGAAGGAAATAATCCGTAATCCATTTGTATAGGAATAATCATAGTAGTAAAGTGAAAAAAATATGACGGGCACGGTGGTTCATGCCTGTAATCCCAGCACTTTGGGAGGCCAAGGGGGGCGGCAGATCACCTGAGGTCAGGAGTTCGAGACCATCCTGGCCAACATGGTGAAACCTCATCTCTACTGAAAATACAAAAATTAGCCAGGCATGGTGGCATGGGCCTGTAATCCCAGCTACTCAGTAAGCTGAGGCAGGAGAATCACTTGAACCCAGGAAGCAGAGGTTGCAGTGAGCTGAGATCATACCACTGCACTCCAGCCTCAGCAACAGAGTAAGACTCCATCTCAAAAAAAATAAAAAACATAAAACATATAAAATGAAATTTCAAATGTTTTCTGATATCTATATCTATTCATGTTCTTATGCATATTTATGTCAATATTTATTTATCTACACAGTGTTCCTAGATGGTAAGAACAAATTTGCAAAGGTATCAGTTCTTATATTAGTTTACAGATTTGATGCAATTGCTATTAAAGTCTCTAAATAATCTCGTAAGTATACAATTGTAAAGTTTATCTGGAATGAGTCTGACCATCCAAGAACATGAAAATATATGAAGTGGAGAATTCTCTACTAAATATTAAAATTCATCATATAAATGTAATATTTAAGACAGTAAAATACAGGTACTAGAATAGACATGTGAAACCAGGAAGGTAGTTCAGAAAGAGATTCTAATGGATTTATTTTTAACATATGGTAAAGATTCCTGAGCACCATTTACTGAGTCCTTTGTTCTGTCTTACAAACTAGTAGTGGTGTTCAGTATTAGTACTAGTACTCAGTAATGGTGTTCTCTACTAGTTTGTAGCAGAGAGCAAAGGACTCAGTAAATGGTGCTCAAGTAAAGGGTTAACTACTTGGAATAAAGTAAGACTATTATTTCTCATTATGCCATACACCAAAATTTCAATGAACTTAAGACAAATGATAAAGTTGAAACCAGTTTTCAAAAAACACAAAAATATATAGGCGAATGGGATACTTCGTTTTGTTTCCAAAAATATATTTAAAATTCTAAAGATTGAAATATGCAATCTAGGAAAATATATCCCACATATATGAATGGAAAAAATAATGTATAATAACATTTAACACATAAAATCTCAGTAAAACAATAGACAATTCACAGAATAAGTCAACATGGCCACAAAATGTGAAAATGTTAAACCTCAACAATTAAAAAGAAATTCAGGTTTTAAACACAGGCCACTTTCAATCTATTAAATTAACAGAACTAGCACAACAGTTCTAGGAATGTAAGAATATATATCAATATCCTTAAAAATTTTATATAAATTTTTTTATACTTATAGTAATCTCTTGTAGGGAAACAAAAATGTGAAAATATATAAACACCCTCAATGTTGACATTGATAACTATAGTGGCATAATTCAATAAGTTATACGTCTATGTGATTTAATCTTACTCATTCACATTGTACTATAAAACTTTGAGAAATTTTAATGACACAGAAATTAAAATGTTGAGTTTTTAAAAGCACAGTTAAAAATGTTGAAAATATATTTAAGAGGTATTTTATATATATTCATATTCATACCTAGTGTATACACATTTAGGAAACTCCAAGGAAATTCACTGAAATGTTAATAGTGGTCTTTGTTCGATTAATGGTGAGATATATTTTCTAACATTTCATATTTTCTAAAATGAATATAGATATATATTACAATGATAAATGAAAAAGCATTGCTATAAAATGAGACAGAGAATATTACAATGTAGTTTAGAAACAATGTCATTCAAAATGTTTCTACTGAAAAAAAAAGTAACCGTCCATTATTGATAGATTTCATTTATACAGAAACCTCATTTCCTATCAGTTTTTGATAAATTAGTGATCATTGTACTTTGCTCTAAAATGTAAATAGCTCCCTTCTTCCACTGACAAAGCACAGATTTGTTGGTCTTCATGAAAATATAAAATGTATACACATTAAGAAGTATAAGCATATTCATTCAAAACTATACTTTTTAGCTCTTGACACTGAAAATTTATCATCTTTTAATATATGAGGCATATTATTTTAAAAATATATGTGCATATGTGTTTTAGGCACATATGTGGAATCCTATGTATTTTTCTTGTCCAAATAAAGTAAACCATTTAGAACCTTTCAGGGTAATTATGATCATATAGCTTAAACATCAATTACAGGGAATGAATAAATGTTTCCCCAGATTCTAGCAGGTTTTCCCGCCTTTCTCTTCCTTCCAAAATCCCAAAATGAAGTTCCAAGAGGATGTATTTCTCTTTCCTAGCTTCTAATTAGCCCAGTCTTTGGTTTAGTTGGCAAAGGTGACTTTTGCATAACCAATAGCTCTCTTTCAAAAAAGACTGATGTGGGAGACTGTGAAAGATCTACAAAGGTCCCATCACCTTCAGCAGGGTCCATCTGAGCACCCAAACAGAAGCCTCCCAGCCATGATTACCCCACATGTCACATAGGGAATGTATTTAACACATGCAATCATGGATTACTCCCTTCCCATCATCCTTTTTCTACTGGCACAAGTCAGAGGTGCTGTTCCAAGTGGAAAATGTGGGTTCACACAGCAATTTAGAGTGTGCATTGCTTTTTTGTTTGTGGGACACTGGAAGATAGGCCTGGCACAGTTCATCCTTCGCAAGTGCTTAATGCCATCCCTGGGGACAGGAATATCACGAGCCTACAAAAACACAGCTTTTAGCTGCTTGGTGTTGAAAATTTCAGGCAAAATTCCAAAAGCCCTCAAAGCTAATGCTGAGTTGACAAAGTGCCAAAACCTCTCTGGCATTAAATTTCCACTCTTTATTTTTCCCCTTCAGGTTAACAGCTTGTGAAAATAATAATGTGATAATGCCACCCTGTGTTCCAAATATCTCGAAGCACGATCTTGTTAAGCTTTGGTGTCCCTTTGAGACTAATGTGAATTGAGCCGACTTATTCATTTTACAGATGAGAAAACCCCTCAGGAGATGAGTCAAATGTCTGAGTGAGGGCCCTGCAGACTTACCATGTAGGTCCCAGGTCTAAATTAAATTCTCCAAACAAGGCCAAGTGTTGTAGGAAAGGACCTGAAAAGCTCAGCTAACATCACAAAGGGCCAAAGAAAGATTCATAGAGGTTACTAGGCAGGCTAGGGTAATAAACTAGTGAAAGTGGTGAAAACACATATTCCAGGAGGGGCAACAAGGCATAGTCTAAGCATAGCAATAAAGCACAGGCTAAGCATGTGGCCAACTGGGATCAACGAGAATCACCATGGTCATTAGTAGATCTAATGTGACATCAGGGGCAGCTTACAACATCAGGGACACTGGATTTTGGCTTTTTTTAGTTTATCTGAGACCCTCTCATAATTACAGAATACACTGCTTTGCATATTACAGTAAGGAACAGGACTCTATCCCCCATTATAGAAGTAATTCCCTTCCCTGAATTCTAGCAATCAGGCCTGAATGCATAATCTAAACCAGTCAATGGCATGGCCCAGTTCAGGACTTTGAATCTGGAAGAAGTGTCTCAGAAAAGTGAGGGGTATTTTTGAACTGCATAGCCATTGCATCCAATGTATTGTGAGGCCAACAGCATTCCAATAATGTTGTCTCTTGTGTGTGCCTTTCCATGGGTTCTTCTTTTTCTGAGCCTGATTCTCTAGCCCTCCTGTCAATTTAGTGAGCTGTCTGTTGTGTTTCTAATAAATTATTTTTCGGCTTAAATTACCTAGGGTCAAGTTTGCAACCTGGAAGACTGAAATTAGCAATGGTCGAGGCTGCAGTAAAATTAACATCAAGCATATCTAGCAGGCTATACCAGGTTTATAGCAACAGGAACTGTGGGTTTGGAGAAAGAAGTCTTCCCATAGTAGAACAGAAGCCCAGGTATGGCAGAAAGTACTAAGTGCTCTAAAATCTATTTTATTTTCTTATTTCTATGTAACCTGTAGGATATTTCCCAATCTCCCCTGCAGTTAGGTATGGCATGTGTATTAGTCCACTTTCATACTGCTATGAAGAAATATCTGAGACTGGGCAATTTATAAAGAAAAAGAGGTTTAATGAAATAACAGTTTCACCTGGCTGGGGAGGCCTCACAATCATAGCAGACGGTGAAGGAGGAGCAAAGGCACATCTTACATGGTGGCAGGCAAGAGCATGTGTGCAGGGAAACTGCCCTGTATAAAACCATCAGATCTCATGAGACTTGTTCACTATCATGAGAACAGCACCGGAAAAACCTGCTCCCATGATTCAATTACCCCCCATTGGGTCCTTCTCATGACACGTGGGGATTATAGAAGCTGCAATTCAAGGTGAGATTTGGGTGGGGACACAGACCAACCATATCAGCATGTGACTGGGTTCAGTCAAAAGAATGTGAGCTGAGTGAGGTGTGCCTCTTTCAGAATGGGCCCACGAGAACCTCCCACATGTGCCCTTTTTCCTTTCTATTTTGCTAGAAGGGAGACAACTGGAGGGTGGTCTTGAAAGCCACGTGTTGAAGATGGCATAGCTCCCACCATCCTGGGTTCTCTGAATGACTATATGAAGAAGGCTCACACCACTGTATTGCTTCGCCTTTCACTACTGATGCCTAATCAGGAAATAAAAACTGCTGTTTGGGAGCTATTATACTTTGGGGGATCCCTTTGTTACAGCATAGCCTAGATTCACCAAGTATGATAAATTAATCAAGCAAAGATTCAAGTTCAGAGCAGGGCCAGTAGCTATGCTGACTTGATGTTGACCCCTTGAATTGATGGTCTACAGCTTCAGGATTTCTCCCAATTTATAAAAGAACAGACGACAATTGGAACAGAATCTTTAAAGGTATATGATGCAGATATAGCTACACAGGTTGAAAGGATACAGGCAAAAGAGCAAAAAAGCTCATTAGAGATTTGACAGTCCTAAATAGAATCATAGAATTGATTAGGGATCAATAAATTCTAAATTTTTCATTTCTTTTTCATGCATTGTAGTATCTCTATGCTAGGGATAATGAAAAGATAAATTATAACTCCAGTTCTGCTTTTTTCTCCTTTAACCTAGTTTTCCCTTTTCAAGTAGATCCAAGTGATGCATCTTACTCTCCCTCCTGGGATTTTTTCAACTCCTGAGGTTTAAAATAAAACCCACCTGGGGTTTTATTTCCCAGTTTTCCCCTTTCTTACTCCTTTTCAAGTGGGTGGTTTCTCAAGGAGCGCAGGGAGGATTAATCATCTCAGTTCTTTTAATCACAAGGGTATGTACCCAATACGTATTTGTTGAATGAAGAAATTATTGTTTTCTTTTTTTAATGAGACAACACTGCACTGATGACTCTTATCCATGTCTAAGTTGGAAAAGACCTTAGGGATCACATAGACCTTCTGCTACATATGCACACACACCATTACGGAGTCCCCTTCTATAGCATCTTTTATGTGGGTCATCCAGTGTGACTCATATTTCTGGTGATGAGAAGCTCAATGCTTTATTCCTATACCATTGAAAAATAGCTCTGTCCTTCTTTTGTTTTTTTTTTTTTTTCTTTTGAGACGGAGTTTCACTCTTATCGTCCAGGCTAGAGTGCAATGGCATGATCTCGGCTCATTGCAACCTCCACCTAGTGGGTTCAAGCGATTTGCCTGCCTCAGTCTGTAGCTGGGATTACAGGCATCTGCCACCACACTCAGCTAATTTTTGTATTTTTAGTAAGGACAGGGTTTCATCACTTTGGCCAGGCTGGTCTCGAACTTCTGACCTCAGGTGATCTGCCCACCTCGGCCTCCCAAAGTGCTGGGATTACAGTCATGAGCCACTGCACCAGCCTGTAATTATTTTTTAAAAATTTCTCCATAAATCTTCCACTGATTGGTCAGTGTTGAGGTCCCTTACAAGTCACATATTCTGATAGAAATCCCTTGCCCAGGGGTCAGTAAATTGGTTGCTATCTTCAAATTATCATTCCATTCACAAGTCTTTATCTTCTCCACCAAGACATCAGAAAAAATCTTCAAAAGTCCAGATACAATGCTTGTATTTATATTTCTAGGAATCTCAACGAAAATTAAACATAAGCAAATTTGTAAGAATTGCTCTAAGGCACCGAAGCTTTATAGTCTTTCACACCTACTGTGACATCATTACGCTGAGTCTGTCTTTGACTGTTTTTAAAAATGGATATTTACTATGTCATGGGTAGTCAATGTACATGCTTTCTATACCAACATTGTATTCTACACAGTACAGTTCCATCAGTTTCAAAGCACACAAAATGAAACCCAAGGTGGAGAAGCGGAGTTTTATTTCCTGCCACTGTTGTGCACAGGAGTCAGAGATCAAGCACTAAAACAGCATTCTAGAGAAGCATGCTACTTAGGTCAATCCAGAATGTTGGATTCAAAATGTGTATTGCATCAAGATGGGTCTTATTAATGGAGTCAGGGACTGTGTGATGTAGCGTGTCAACTCCAGAAGTATAGATGAAATGGTGTCAAAAATCCAAGAAGAGAGTCAGAATTACAGGACAAATTAGGCAAGATGGAAGTGGCCTGACTTCACCCTAGGACTGGCTGCCTGGATGTGTACTTGTTCTTTACATGCTCCACCTTAAGTTTACTTATGGGGGAGAGTGAAATCCAGAGGGACTGGAATTTGAAAGATTAGTCAAAGTGAGAAAAGCATCATATCCAGACATTTCTATTTGGATAATATTCTCGGACTTTCAGCTATGTGTATATCTTCCATGAAAAGTCCCTAAGCTCTTTTCAGTTCTCTGGAAAATGTAAGATTATTCCATCATTTCTTGTAATACTTAATGTAAATCTCAAATCAGTCAGGTCATATCTAGTTAGGTCCATCAAGAAATATAAAGTAGGAATGTGCCTTGCAAATAAAATTGGGACAGAGAAAGGAACAACAGTAAAACATAGTAACTGAGGACAAAAATCACTTGATAGAAAGTTTTATGCTGAATCATGATTCTATAGTGATTCTCTGGGATTCTAGGGTACCTCTCTTGAGCCTCTAATGTCCACTGAGCCCCTTAGAGTGTTAGAAACATACTAAAACAAGCCTAGAACCCATTTGGAATCAATCAGCATCCTGCTCACTGAAATAACCCCAAGGATCCCTATGTCCCTCTAAGAAGCTACCATTTAGGATCTTCTTGCAACACATTCCAGTTTCAGGCTCTTCCCTACTGGAACTGCTCCTGTTGGGACTGTAGCTAGAGGAGCTGCTTCTACAGGAATATGTGATGTAGACTGATGCAACAGAGATGAGTCTGAAGACCTTGGATGTAAGAACTATTTCCAAGATCAACCAATCTTTCTTAGTGCCAAAAAGGGTTAAAATCAGCAGTAAAAACCACACCTGCCAATTAACTGCCTCTATATTCAGCCACCTTGTAAAGCATCCTAACTAGGGTGGCTTTCATAAATAAATATGCCCCTACATTCTTTGTAGCCAAAGGTTATAAATCCCTTGCAAGGGTGGGTGGACCACAGTAAAGAGATCTGGGAGCATATTTTTACATTGGCAAGAAAAGCAAAATGTCACTCAACTAAATTTAAGATTGTTCACATACATCTGCTACCACCAGAATGTTATTTAAAAGGAAAGAAAGAAAGAAAAAGAAATGTGAATATCTAATAGTTTAGCTCTGAACATTTTTCTACTGTTCAGGTGACTGTTTCAGTAATGATTGAAAGGCTATCAAAACAGAAGCAAACATCTGTTTGTAGTTTGTCATACAGCAACAATTTCCGGTTAAATAAATACATAGGCAATGATATCTCAACTACAGAAAAGTGTCTGTGCTGGATAACTGTAGTTATAAATATATCACTAAAATGTTTGCAAAAAAGCAGCAAATATAAAATTTTACATTCTGACAGTATCATAAATGAATCACATCATTCAGAGAGACAGAGACAAAGATCAAAGAAATTTCTGAATCAGGTACATCTCCTCCGGACACCATTTCAGAGCAAGCAGATGCATTTTATGACATGAATCTTGGATTCTTCTGGATTAGAATGTATAATTTAATAAACCAGAATGATTCGTCCAAAGTTCATCAGGGGCTGGAAATGGATACGGTTTACCATAAGGGAACAATTTAAGTTTAAAATCACAGAGGTACATGCAATAGTGTGTGAAAAGTCCTACTTACCTATTAACCAAAGCAGAATAATAAAATTTGGGGAAATGAAACTTAAAAAAACTGAAATCAGAAATCTACCTTTCATTCTTTTCAAAAACTAAGGCCTTTTAAATACTGACATCGATTACAGAAATTATCAGTGGATCTATTGAGGAAAGATGACAAAAATGTATACCAAGGTCTCCTTTTATATTGTTACATTCTCTAAAATTCTGAACTTCATACACTGTCAAAATGTAAGTACCATTTATCCCAAAATCAAATGCCAAATTACCAAAGAGTTAAGAAGCAACAGTAATTCACTTGGAAATTATCCATAACAGAAATAATCCATTATATTTGAATTAGAGGTAGAGCTGAGTAAATTGCATTTACCACTGGTTTTTAAAAATGAAGAAAACTACTAAGGGAAATACATTTTATAATACAATAATATAAATATATATGTTTATTAGGTTTTAAAATAAATGATTCTGCATAAATAAATGTTCCGAAACACATTTAAGTTCCTGAGAAAAGAATAATGATTTGTTAAAATTATTTTTTAATGACAATATGTTCTCTTAGAAAAAAAATTGAATAGTTAATCAAAATATCTGTTGGGGTCATTCTGGGTAGTAACTCAAAGTATTATTTCTTTGTTGGTTGTGTCATATCATAATATCATAGAACTACACCTTTGATAGTCTTAAAGATGGAGTTAAAAGATGTTTTTGAAGAAACCGTATTTTTTTATTTCTTGTTTGAACATTTAAATTGAACATTTTGAAACTAATTATTTTCAATAATGCTGAAAGTACTATTTCAATGGCCCATATATAATTTTATAAATTTACTTATTATTTCTACTTATAATAAACTGCCACTCTATACATTTCATACCAATAAATTTGAAATTTTTAAGTCATCAAATACCTCCCATGTACTGACATTAGAATACCTAGACATTCGTTCTTTTGGTAACTGAAAGTATAATCTAAAGTGAAAAAGTTTAACACTGACCTTCTCAAACTGTACAAATCAGGAACTACTTTCCAAATGAGGCTTGTGCATACAAAGGGCAACAGATTGTACATTTGGAACTATTTATATGTGTATATTAAAATGCTATTTCCAAAGCCATTGTTTTGTCCACTGCAATGCGATTAGTTTTGGTGTACTAAAAAAAAAGAACACCCAAACTTAGATTCTCAAAATTCAAAGCATCAAATATCCACATACTAATTATGCAATGAGAAAGTATTTTTTTCAAATGAATACTCTGATACATTTTAAATGCTTAATTCTGAATTTAAAAATGTAATGAAGGCCATCAGCTTTTATAGCTTAAATTTAACCTGACTCACTTCGTCTTTGAAGTTTTCTCTCTTCATATGTACAAATATGATACACCTAAAATAGATGGCAGACATCTGTAAAACTTACACTGTCGGAGTGCTTGCCCTGGTCACAGTCCCACGTTGCAGCACGCTGCGCGGACCTCTCCATGGTGCTGAATAGTTACTCTTGCCCATTTGAGAGGGAAGAGTTGTTTATTCAAATTGGCTTTGGAAGAAATCCGTAAAGGGTCACCTGGGTTAGCTAGTAAAGTTATCTAAAAAATTTCTGTAACACACACTAAATAGGTGATGCTTTTGCCTTTCAGTTATCAACCACCATGCTCAAGCAGCTCAAAGCAGATTTTGGAGCAGAAATCTTCAAGTACTGGCAAAAAAGAGCGAGAGCTTTTTGGGAGATGAAGTTTGCTGATTTTTGCCAGTGTTCTTCGAATTGATGAAACACACAGAGAAGACAAGGCTACTCGGAGAACAGAGGATTCCAGAAAAGTTCTTGATCTTAATGCAGAAAAGAAGATCCCATTAGTCCAAAGCAGCCAATTTGCTTCATGCTATCATCTGATCTACTTTTTGATTAAATATAATACAATAAAATAGAGTTAAGAATTCCACAAGGCACTGCACACACCATATGAACAGGTCTGCCTCGTTCTAGCCCCAGCCTCGGTCTGCTGAAGATTATCACAGCAGAAATCAGGCTCTGTGGCTTTCACAGATTATCTCTTTCTGAGGCTGAAACACATAAAGAGCCACATGACACCCAATGATGTCATCTCTAAAGCAGGTCACAGTTGCTGCTGTATGTAGATAAAGTCCTTCTACTGAAGTATTTAGCATAGTGATTTTCTTGAAAATCTACTTGCATTAGATAGCATGGTCTTCTATGAAAATACTTAACCCCATCGATACAGTGCCATGAAGAGAAAATCAATTTGCTGCTCATATGTGAGATAAGTCTTCCTTTAAGCTAAGATCAGCTTCTAGTGCTGCTTTAAAAAATGAATAACTGCAATTAATTTGTGGTGAATATAGTGAAGAAGGGCTTTTCCCTGGAGAAGCTGCTGTGGGAACTAGAGGGTCTCTAAGGATACAGAATCTACTTCTAAAACACCTCTCAGAATATTTAGCATGTCCAAAAATTATTTTTTAATTCAATCCATAAAGATTGCAAAATAAAAATTAAGGCAACCTCTTCAACTTCTAACAACAGTTCATGTAATAAAATTAAAAAGCTACATAAACAGAAAAACATCTTACTATCTCTGAAACGATTGGGGTATATTTTCAAGTGTTGATTAAAGAAAAACTTTCTTTAACTCACTATTTTTAGATGTTTTTCAGCTCTGAATAAAGTAAAAATAGAAAATTAGCTATATTGTTACTAATCTGTACACCTAACTGGTAATTGATAGTACACATATTCTTTTAAAGAATGTTGAAATGAGCAATGTCCATGACCATTCTTTGCAACATATTTTTCTCTTTCTATTTAGTCACATGCCATAATTATGATTTTCAGTCATAATTGTCATTTCTGCCAGTTAATAAATTATCTAATCCCTTTTCATGCCAACTAAATAATTCTTATAGCCCAAGTGAAGAATAACTTGAAACTAATCTAATCAGTGCTTATTAAATGTATTCTTCCCTTAAGGCCAAGTAGATCAAACAAAAGCAGCTTTCCTTGAAGAGCATAGTATTCTGTAATATTTTTGAGAAAGAACCATAAATCTGAGGAGAAAACAATTTTCCACACAACCAGTGCCACTGAACAAATTCTATTAAAGCAACGGTGATTGTTCTGGCATCTCATCAGGAAAATATTGTCTCACCAGCTTCTCACAGCATATCTATATAATGCTAAAATATCCAAATAAAAATTGAGAAAAAAAATGGATTACCTAAATGTTCTGATCCACTTAGGTTTCCTAAATAAATTAGATAATTTTGTTCAATTTCTACAGCTTAGTGTTTTCTACACTTTAATAATGATGAAGATTATCTGGGGCATTTTTAAAAATTAAAAGTCCCTGTAATCCCAGCACTTTGGGAGGCCAAGGCAGGTGGATCACGAGGTCAGGAGTTCAAGACCAGCCTGGCCAAGATGGTGAAACCCTGTCTCTACTAATAATACAAAAATTAGCCAGGCGTGATGGTGGGTGCCTGTAATCCCAGCTTCTCAGGAAGCTGAGGCAGAAGAATCGCTTGAACCCGGGAAGCGGAGGTTGCAGTGAGCTGAGATCACACCACTACACTACAGTCTGGGCAACAGAGTGAGACTCTGTCTCAAAAAAATAAATAAATAAAAGTCCCAGGCTGCTTCTCAGATATTCTGACATGATAGATCTGTTGTGGTTCTGGAATCTGCATTTCTTTAAAAAAAAAGTTCCAAAAGTAATTATTATTTGGAAAACACTAATTAATATATTATAATATATAAAATCATATAAAAATCAAACTGAATAAAAAGTATTTGTGATTCTTAAAATGATAAAAAAAAAAAGCCCAATTTTTTCTCCCTGAAGTATCCAGTGTTGGGCACCCCCTTCTCATTTTCTCAGGTTTCTGTAAGAAAGCATTTTCCTAAAGACTCCCAGCCTCTGATTTCCATCCTGTTCTCCTCTCTACAAAGGTGGAAGGAGTTACACTGATTGGAGGATTAGGCAAAGGAACTGGGTTTCTACAGCTCAGGATCATCCTCCCTCCATCTCTGTGTGGGATCCAGCTCCCTGCAAAGGATTCACTCTGGCTTGCCCTGTAGGTGAGACTGGTTAAGTTTCTCTCATTCCAAAGTTCAACAGCAAGAGGTCAAATGTTGCCACAGTCAGAGTTACACCCTCAAATCCAGCTTTGACAGGAAATAAAGTTGAGATTTTGATCTCCCTCTACCTAAATCTCTTATTTCTGAAAATAAATTTCTAAATCAAGAAGGGAAACTGAGTTATTTATTGACTTTCTAAAACTCCATCTTCTAGTACTATTGTTTTGTTGACTAGATTTGTTTTTTATATAAACCCTATGAGCCAGTTAATGCAACAAGTTTTATCTGTGAACTAACTTAATAAAATTTTCATTTGCATAATACAGCTGTAGAGATACAGACCTACAAAAAGGACATGTTGTGTGTAAAACTTTCATTGGAAGTTTTATGAAATGCATTCTTCAACTCATTAATTGAATTATTGAGCCACTTAGAGGAAAATTCGAGTTATTGGAATTTTTCTTTAACACCTAGTAACTCTAGGATAATGTTTCCCAAAATGTGATCCATGGATCCGTTAAGTCCAGTAAGATGTGACTCATTTCAGGTTACATGCTCAAAGAAGCATAGAAAATGTGAAAACAATACAGCCTTCCTGCAGAATCAAAATGTGTATAAACTTTAAAAGTCTCAAAGAAGTCGTAAAGTAAATAAATTGACTCATTTTACCTCTCTTCCAATTAACATTTGCCAATGTCCTATAAAAATAATATTTCAGGCGCCACATTCAGAGAAATTCTGCTCTAGAAGATGTTTCAGCAGTAAGATTTTTGTTAATAATAGCACCTAAACCTTCTATATAATTAATCAATTAATAGTTATTATTGCCTGTAAGTTATCAGCTCTGTCACAAGAATTGTCAACCATGACTGAGGAATTTATAAATTCTGCAAGGGCAGAGGTTGTGTTTCTTTTGGTGATCATTGTATTCCCAGTACTTGGCAAAGGTCTGGCACACAGTAGACATTCAAATAGTTGTGGAATGAGTGAATGAATGTAGACCTAATCCAGGGATGTGAATAATTATCCCCCATCCACAAAGATGTCTTATTTACAAAAGACCCTTAGGCTAATGAGCTTTCCAGAAGAAATGAAACACAATGATATATCACACTCCAGTTTCACCACATCTAATTTCTCCTTGGACCCTAAACCATCTTTTATACCCATTCAATGAGTGGAATGTTGGTTTGTTGTTAATATTTTATATATTAGGTGCATATATTTATGGGGTACATGAGATGTTTTGATACAGGTATGTGATGTAAAATAATCACATTATTATCCATTAAGTAATCATGGAGAATGGGGTATCCATCCAAGCATTTATCCTTGTGTTACAAACAATTCAATTATACTTACAGTTATTTTAAAATGTACAATTAAGTTATTACTGACTATAGTCACCCTGTTGTGCTATCAAAGAGTATGTCTTATTCATTCATTCATTCTTTTTTTTGTACCCATTACATTAACCATTCCCAGTTGCCCCACTCCAGGCTCCCACTCCCTTTCCCAGGCTCTAGGAACCATCCTTCTGTTCTCTCTTCCCATTAGTTCAATTGTTTTAGATTTTTAGATTCCACAAATATGTGAGAACATGCAATGCTTGTCTTTCTGTGCTTTGGAATGTTTATTTGTAATAATAAAACTGGATTTATTATGTAGGTGCACTCTGAGTCTAAATTAGAGATCTAACAATTTATCTCGCCTAAGCTGTAGAATAAAGACAGAGTTTATGTGAGGACAAATGCCAAGAGTGGACTTGAGGTAAACTACAAAGAAAACAAGTTATTTCTCAACTATCTTTATCAAAGGTGACATACTTGACATCTAGGTTTTTGCGTCTATACTCATAGCTCATTAAGTGTGGAGACTGCTAAGGAAGATTTATTATGTTACTATGGATGAATGAATCAGTGATCAATTCACTGTCAATTTTGCATATCATTCTGAACTCATGCAATGTTTAATATTAGCAGTCCTTCTGAAAAAAATTTAAACCCCCAAACCAAAACAACATGTTTACTTTTAAACCTATCAAGAAAAATTACCCTCAAATCATAATGTTAAAAAATAATTTGGGAAAAGGAATCTCTATTATCAGTCAATATTTAGAGACATAAAAGGGAGTTGATGTTTGTGGTATAAATATACTATTTTACATAAAAATATATGCATACTGTCATATATGTTTATATATTATATAATTTATAAAACTTTGGAAAATGAAATACTCTCTCACACTCTGGTTTGAAAAATGAGAAATGTATCTACTTCTAATACTAAGAAGACTTCTCTTTTTATATATGGTTAATATATTCTTAGAACCAAAATTTGGAACAAATAGACAAAGAATTTGTGCTATTTAGGGGTCTGAAAGGAAGGATGAAAGATAATGTTTGGATACTAGAACATTAGAATTCATGGGACCTAAATTTATAACAGCTGAGCTTAATACTGTAACCTGTCCCTGACCTGGAAAATCTAGGTTATTAAATTGTTAAGTAGCACAAAGCTTATATTCTCTATAGTTTTGTGTTGTTGTTGTTTTTGTTGTTGTTTTTGAGACAGAGTCTTGCTCTGTCACCCAGGCTGGAGTGCAGTGGCACAATCTCAGCTCACTGCAGCCTCTGCCTCCCAGGTTTCAGCGATTCTCCTGCCTCAGCCTCCTGGGTAGCTGGGATTACAGGTGCACACTATCACGCCCTGCTAATTTATGTATTTTTAGTAGAGATGGGGTTTCACTACGTTGGTCAGGCTGGTCTCGACCTCCTGACCTCAGGTGATCTGCCCAACTCGGCCTCCCAAAGTGCTGGGATTACAGGCATGAGCCACCGTGCCTGGCCTATATTCTCTAGTTTTAAATCTCTCAAAATTGTGTTAGAAGGGGTCCCAAAAATCCTCTTTTAGGGCTGAGTTTTCCCCCAACCAAGTGTGACTTTGTAACAGGACGTTCTCCCTAATTAGTCACCAGAGTTTTCTCGATGTATTTAAAGCCTGGAGGTTGTAAATCTGAAAAAGGCAGTAAAGCTTGAGGGTAATGAAGCAGTCCGAATGTTGGTGAATATGCTGTGTTCAACAGCAAGGGTAAGACTGACTTTTAGAAGTATATTTGGAAAGGTTTGGTGGGTCATCTGTTGAATATCCACACTCTTGCTAAAAGTCGGGACACTTAAGCAGTGCTGTTAACCTGTGCATCCCACAGCCTTCACTCTAGAACACTTGAGGTAACAGAGTCTTCAGATGGTCCAAATTGCTGGTTTTGACCCTGCTCAGGACTATAATTCCTCTTGACCAGGAGTGAGGCAAGGTCTGCTGGTAGAAGTTGGGCAGCTGCAGGAATGGCACGTAATTCTGCTTTCCCCAGTGTCCTAAGAATCTGCCTGTTCCTTATTCATCGGGTCTTGGAAGGAAGGAGAGCGGTCTGTGCTTGCTTTTACTCTGAGTGTAGGGGTGGTCTCTCAGAGGAGGTCTACTCATTTAGATGCAAAAAGACCCAGTTCATTTTCAGAACTGGAAAATCAATCTTTAGTAAGAGCAGCACTAAAATAAATGCTTAATTTATTACCTTTGTAATGTACAGTTCCAATATATATATTCCTATTCATTCTGGGACATGAGTTGATTCTCATGGATTCACTTGGGGAATCACAAACAAGTACTGTGCCCCTCAATCAGTGTCAAGTTAAAAATTCCATCTCTGCTCTCCACAATTTTTCCACAGCATTTTGAATAAACTCACTGAATGTTTTCAAGAGCAGATTCAAAATCAACTAACATTTAGTGAGAGCCTTCAGAGTTCCAGGTTCTGTGCTGTAGTTTACACGCGTAGTGCCGTTTAACCTTCACAGCCATCCCAATCCATTTCTGAGGTGAATATTATTTCCAGTTGCAGATGAAGAATGTCCTCTCAAATGATATATCTTGGACACATCGAAATAGTTGCAGAGCTGCTATTTTAAGTCACATCCTCTTACCCAGGCAGCGCCTCATTCCATGAGTCACAGTGCCCCCTATAGGCCAGATCATAATAATATGGGAACCAATGGGAGAGAGTAGGCGTGACCACAAAGCAAGGCCCACGCAGGAGGAGACAATTCTAAGCCAAAAGAGATTGAGAATGTCTCTAAATAATCCCAAAGATTTTTCTGGACTTATTTGTAAGGGCATGCTAATAATTTCTGAAAAGGTTATCAATCTCGGAGTTTAGAAAATACCATACTGTAGTTTCTTTCCATGATAATCCTATTAGACAAGCTACAGATCTCTGGGAGCTGGAAACGAAAAGCAGTAAATATTTTATGATATGAAATTGATTAATAAAAAATACACAAGGCATTTCTTACTGTTGTCCTTTGTGCAATAACTAACATTTTTTAAGGAGAAAAGATTACTCTTTTTAAAAATCATTTTGATATCCACAAGCTCCATTCCCTAACAGTTGCTATTCAAAATTCCTATTTCTAAAACAAATTTTTCTGTTACCACATGATACATTGTGGTATAAGGGCACTTAATACACAAATTGCTAACATAACTTACTATTATCTTCCCTCCTGTTGCTCTTTAATTTGGCATTGAACAGCTGAGGTTTGAGGTTTTAATCAAGGAGCATTGAATGAAGCAATTTATAAAATCAAATGAGGATTTTAAAAATATTGTTTCATTCACTGTTTATGACTACCAAATTGTAAAACAGTCTCAGAAATGCATGAACTGATTGCTACCCCTACAGCTTGACCATGTCTAAATGCAGCCTTCTTTTAAAATAATATAGTGGAAGAATAAAACATGGAGCTCCAGCCCAGTGGGTGGCCCAAGAAAAGGTAGTTATCTCTTTAAGTCTCATTTTCATCATCTGTAAAATGGAGATAATAATAGTGCCTTTCTTTGTATGATCATTGAGAGGATTAAACAAGATAATAGCAGAGTGCCTGGCACATAACAAGTGCTCAGCTCTTATTAAGATAATGAATTTGAGCACTCATACTTAAACATTACTGTTGTTATATATTTTAAGGCAGAAATGTTCTAAGAACTATATTAAACACTATGCTTAGCCAGAACAATCAGAGCAGAAGCATGCAGAAGCATCGTTCTCAGCTGCACACAGGAACTCAACCAGATTAGTGAGCTGATTTCCCATGTAGTACATGCCTGGGTAAGACAGTTGAGATAGGCAATAATTGCAGTTTATTATCGGCTTACTGCAACCTCTGCACTGCAGCCTCATGCAGTATATTACAGCTGGTAACGTCCAGAAGTTAGGTAAGGGCATGTTGGCCCCCATTAAGGTTGTGCTAGAGGTTAGTAGCAGGAAGGCAGGGACTTGGGACAATACAGGCAGTTGATCAGATTTGAGAAGATAGAAAATTGTCTAGGCAGCAACAGCAATAGATTAAACCCAGAGAAAGAGAACTGAGGTTCAATAACCTGGAAAAGATCAAGCAAGAGGCAGGGCCTGAAGAACTCCCCAGGAACACAGCTCACTGACAACATTTGACTTGGACTGAAGGCTTTTAACACAGAAGTTCCAAATGGACTCATGGATGTTAGAGGAAGCTCATTTCTTGATGACAGGCTTAGTCAGTGTAGGCCAGGGGTCATCCTATTCCCTCCATAAACTTGAGGTCAATTCACTGGAGGGTGAGAAAACCAAGTCTTCCTATCTGGGGCTCCCTGAGAGTGTGTATGAACCCAGTGGGTCTGGCAGGCTGGTCAAGGTAGAGCAGAATCACCTTCCTTCCACCAGGCAACTTGTCCGCGGGTAACTGCAACCCCCAAGAGACCTAAGGATGAATCTTCCCAAAAAGGTCCCTGGCAAACTGATGATCATGGCAGATAAAACAAGCTTAGCTCACTAAACTCCAAACAGCTACACATAAAGTTTTCTTTTAAATTATGACTTGGATATTTTACCTAAGTGACAAACTAGAGACTTGGAAACATCCCAACATCTTATATTTTCATATTTTATTTTTTACATTTAGTGTCACATCACTGACATTATCAATATTTAAGTCATTTGTTATAATCAATAACTTCTATTTGTATTCTGGGCAGGGCCTGCTTGCTTTCTGACAGCTAATTCTTTTTGAAAATCTGTTCTGATTCTAACTTTTTTTTTTTTTTTTTTTTTTTTTGAGAAGGAGTTTCCCTCTGTCACCCAGGCTGGAGTGCAGTGGTGTGATCTCGGCTCACTGCAACCTCTGCCTCCTGGGTTCAAGCCATTCATTCTCCTGCCTCAGTCTTCCAAGTAAGTGGGATTACAGGTGCGCACCAGCACACCCAGCTAATTTTTGTATTTTTAGTAGAGACAGGGTTTCACTATGTTAGACAGGCTGGTCTCAAACTCCTGACCTCAAGCGATCTTCCCACCTCGGCCTCCCAAAGTGCTAGGATTACAGGCATTGATTCTCACTTTTTATAGGCAGCCATGGGTGAGCCAGACTGCCATTCACTGAATATAGTCGTCCTTATCCCATGAGCACAGAGCTAAAGGATGATGATATGGTGGGGCTACAGGATGTACTCTCAAGTCTGTCTGATATACCTTATGGGAGACCAAATTGCTGGGAATATTTGAGGGAGGAAATATCTTCTACTAAAAACCAACAAGGAACCAGGAGGCTAAGCCAAATTAAATAAGGTAGAACTGTTAGTGAAGCTGTGCAGAGATATAAATGAATTTGATGACTCATGAACAGGGAAGAACATGCATTTATACACAAAACACTTATGCTAGAATCGAAGCGGTACAGCAGTACAAATATAAAACAAACATATATTCTCATAGAAGTCCAATAAAACCAAAAGGTTAAGCACCCTAAAGCAACACTAAAACTTTTAGATATCACTGGATTCAGCAGCAACTGAGAATTGTCTTGAATTAGTCTGTGAGAAGGTACAAAAATAGTGAATCCAAACATTTAACTCACAAAGTGATTTCTAATATTGAGTTTCCATCATTCAAATAAAATCCTAAAGTCATCTAATTTGCACTTTCTATTGGCATTCACAGCAAAGACATCCTGAACACTCAATTCTCACTTTATTTTTTATTCACAAACCATGAGTTAGACACAAACGAGAAGCCCTGGCGTTTTCCAGTGTGGTTCACGAGTGCCCTCTAGTGATAGTGAGGTCAGTTAGGATCAGCCATTCCCCCAAATAATGGTTTTAAAAAGTGAGGATTCACTAAATGTTCAATTTCTGCTGTCAATTAAAAATAGATCTTCTGCCACTTTTATTTGCATTGCTATAAACTCAACTTATTCTCTCTCTTTAAATCCATATCTAAGCAAAACCATTTACTAAAGAATATGCAATGCAATCATCTGAAAACATTTCAAATACGGTAACTTTTACCTGATCCCAAAAAGAATACATTGTTTTGAGTGTTGGGAAACCTTTTTACCACATAATAAACATGATAACCAATAGTAAAGGAAAATTTTTGGAAGTAATATATTTGTGTAATTACTTCATTTCTCTAACTCGTCAGCATTTCAGTGACTGGTTACAAATGATCACAATGCTTAAATCCACAAAACCCTGGTTAATAAATCCCTCATCACTGATTTCTTCCCACTTTTGGAGTTTTTAGAAAATAAATACTTCCAGCAGTTTCCCTTATTCCTTAACTCTCTATCTCAGATTTCTTAAACTGGTGGCCTGTAGGTCAATTGTGGTCTGTAGGCAGGGTTGCTTTACCTTTTAAATTTTATTACTGGATGCTAACACTTAAAAAATACAGATTTCTGACATCTACTAAAGAAAGAAAATCACATTTGGCCATGCTTGCCTGTATTGTCACAGGATGACACATTCTCAGGAGCCAAGTGCGCTGCCCTTTGGGTGAGGCCTATGTTCTCCCTGTAGCCAGGGGCACAGGTCAGCCACCTCAGTCATGAGGGTGACTTACCTGGTCCCTGGAGGCATTTGAGTTGCAACCCCTGAGTGTGTGACCACTTTCGATTCTTCCTGTAAAAGTTCTCTTTCTACTCCTTATAACCAATCTCATCTTCTATCATATTAGCACCACACAATAAAAGAAACACACAGCACATACCAAAAGAAATATGCTATTATAAAGAAAAGGAAAAAACACACCTCCGTAATAGAGAAAGAAGAACACATAAATGCAATCTATTTTCTCCAGACTTGATAAAGTTCACTTTGTGCTTATGAATTGTGTCTTCATTTTGAGGTGACAAAACTCTCACCATGGGTTCCTGTGTAGCAAATAAGCAACGTAGATCCTCACTGTCACAAAGCACCTGCTCACATCCCAAGATTTCTCTCTTAGAACCAAAGTCTAGGCTTTCAGTTGAATGTCAAATCAGGACATAGAAAAAGAAGCATGACACTCACGGGTGTGCTGCTGTCGGAGAAGGTGTTCATGCTGACAGAGCTGCTCAGCTTCTCTGAGGAGAGGGAGGGTGGGGACGGGCTCCTCTTCTCCAGGGGCTCCTGCCGCTGCAGGTACTCTCGCCATGCTCGCTGAATGCTGAAACAAAACAAAACAGCACACACATGATTACTGCTGGATCATAGCCCACAGACTCAGAAATTCACAAGGAGTCTGAAGGAATTGGCTTTGGTGACAAGGGAAGTAGAACACACAGAATGTGATGTAGTTAACCAGGAGACCTGAACTTTAACTTCAATTCGGCCACTGAGACTGTCTCCCTGCCTTACTGGTTTGACTTTCACAGACTTGACTGCACTCAACTGGCTTAAAAGAGTCAACTTAATAATAAAATTCAATGGTCAAAACAAACTAATTCGCACAAGTAAATGTACTTTGATTTATGAGACACAAAACTCTTTCAATTTTTCATCTTATATTTTAAATGAGAATAATAAATAGGCTGACTACTACTTCTGCATTCACTCAGTGTGTGATTTCTGAGGGGCCATTCTGTGCCACGGTCAGCCATAGACTCTGAACAGGGACTCTGCTGTGCACAGCTCCAGAGCTATCCTTTGCATGACCGCAAGGTGAAGGGTGTCAGTGATGTGCTACGCAGTCTGCATGGCCAAATGCAGTGGCCCTGATGTGGGGCACAAGGCAGGCGAAAGCACCGCACCATGGGTTTTATATACTGTGGAAGGGAATAGAAAAAGGACAAAGATTATAAAGAAAGAAATGGACAAAGATTATTCAAGTGTTATGTACTACCCAGAGAATTAATGTCATGTGATCAGGCAGCTATTTCAGGTTTCACCTAAGGAAGTTATTTTCTGTGATTAGTATCAGAAGAAATAAATTATCTTCTGCTTAGGATAATAGAAACCTCTTCTTAGTATAAGCTAACTGACTCCCCCATGGACAGACTGTGTATTAGCCCGTTTTCATGTTGCTATGAAGAAATACCTGAGACTGGGTAATTTATAAAGAAAAGAGGTTTAATTGACTCACAGTTCTGCATGGCTGGGGAGGCCTCAGGAAACTTACAATCATGGTAGGAGGCACCTCTTCACAGAGTGGCAGGAGAGAGAATGAGTGCTGAGTAAAGGGGGAAGCCCTTTGTAAAACCACCAGACCTCCTGAGAACTCACTATCAACAGAACGGCATGGAGGAAATTGCCCCCATGATTCAATTATCTACATCTGGTCACACCCTTGACATGTGGGGATCGTTACAATTCAAGGTGAGATTTGGGTAGGGACACAGAGCCAAACCACATCAGACTGGCTTCTGATCTTTGAGATTAACATCTAGGTTTTCATAGGGGGTCACTGAACACAATCTAACCTCTTCTGGGAGTCAGCAGTACATGCAGACCAGTTGTTAGGATTCAGCCTTTTAAAGTAGTTTAAGATAGCTGTATTATTTCCATCACGATCTTTTCTAAACTCCTGGAAGCATCTGATCTTCTGTAATTCTTCCACGCACAACCTAAGTCATTAAAGTTGTTTCTGAATAAACAAACTGATTTATTTTCATTTGACTGGAATAGTTCAAAGATCATTATCAATTCTCAATGGTCACAGGATATAAATAACACAAAAATGCTACCACATTATCGAATTTGTATGTTTCCCTAATTTATTAAAGGTCTGAGAATTATAATGCTCAAGGAAAAGTCCAGAAACTGTAGTGAAAACAATACTTTTGGATCAGTGGCCAATTCCCTGAAGCTAGGAAACTTAAGCTTTAGGGGTTCTTCCTTAAAGGCCAGGAGCCTATTCCAAGACCCTGATGAGGGGCTCTTCATGATTTGTATAGAATTGTAAAAATAAGGCATTTTTAGAGTGTTTTTTTTTTTTAAGGACTTTTCAGATTATACATACTTCAAGCCCCACTAAAGCAGAATCTGGCCCAAATTTGAATTATACTTGGTCACTGTTTTATTGTGAAATCTTGCTCAAAGTGCATTTCTATTTCTGTTTTTCTTTGGCTTAAAGATTTGAAGCAGAATGGGAAGGGCGTCCTGTAAGATTGCCCGCCTGAGTTTGGTGCTCCTGTTGCTTCTTCAGGACCCGTCATATCAGTGAAGAGTGAACTTAAGGAAGCTGTCGGTGATTTTCAGATCCTCCGAGTTGCTTGGGGTATCCCAGAGCCCAGCTAACAAGTTCTGCTGCTTGCAGGTGCCTCAAGTCTCTAAACCTGCCCATCAAAAGCTCAAAATGTGTAACATTTTAAAGGCAGTTTAAAAATTAGAAAATGTTGACAACCCATAGAACACCCACAACTTTCTAGGACTTTGCGGTATTCTACACTGTCTTTTTTATTCCCCCCTTTAAATCGTCTTCATTACTCAGAAAATATAAAAACAAAATACAGTGACCATTTGAGATATTACATTTTAGCTTGTTGAACACCAGAGGGCAGTGTGACACCTGTAAAGAACCAAACAACACTGGGCAAAGCTGAGATGAGAGGTTTGCAAAGGAATTTGCACTTAAAACATCCTCTTCTCCCTCCTGGTTTTATGGAATTTGGAAATAGGCATACCAGTTCTCCTTAAGTCAGGTATTAAGAAGACAATATTATTTTCTTCCTAGTTAATGGATATCCTTTTTTTAATTTATAAGGTGACAATATTAAGTACTTTTAAAATATGTATTTAAAACATCTATACATCCACTGACTTTCTTAATACAGGAGTTATTTTATTTTGTAATATTTACTTTATAGACATCCACATATGTAAAAACAATGTATTACACGACCTTATTATTTTTAAAACATGCCATAATATGATATATATATTTCTCGTTACTACTTGTCCTTCATAATTACAGTTTTAAGGACTAGATAAGCTGGACGAGTCTTTAAATTAGCATTTGGGGTTAAAAAATGACAGGGCCCTCATGTCACACCAGGCTATTACCCAAAATTGCTACACTGTTTTTTAGTGATGGAGCTATGCTATGTTACTCTCTGTATCATAGAAAAGTGTTTACATCACATGTTATTTACTTCCCTTGGCCATTCCTACAACATGACCTTCAAAGATTAAATTGTTCCAATATTAAGCTGTCTTAATACCATCTCCAGATGCTATTTTACTGTAAGAGGGAACTAAAATAAAACGTAGAAGCACCTCATCTCTCAATCATAATGAATCACTTTCAGCCTTCTTCTCCTAGATGTATCATAATTCCTGCTCACAAGTCTCCTTTGTGGCCACAGAGTACATTACACACTACCTTGACATTTTTATTTTTGAAACTAGACAATGCTATTCATATAATTCTTTAAAGGCTTGTTAAAGTAAGAAAGCACATTTGTGTGTTCCTGTATTTTGAATTATAAATAAAGTGTAAGAGTTTATATCTAAACAGATGACAAATACATTTTCAATAATTTTTTTTTTTGCCAGGTCAATTCCTATCTATCTTCTCTCATAGCAGGGGTGGCACAATCTGCCTGCCTCTGCCCTTTTTCTGTATATCCCTGTTTGTTTTACAGTGCAGTTGGCTCTCTCGTGCACTCACAGCCATTTGGGGGACTCACAGTCTGTGCAGTCCTGGTTGCCAAGGGATGTGTTTATCTAGAAGAGCAGAGGAGAGGAAAGGGCTCTCAGAGAGCTAGGGTGCTTACAGAAGGCTTGAGGGAGTCCTAGCATTTTAATTAGTCCTAAAGCATGGATAAGATTGAGATTGATGGGGAGGAAGAAAATCTTTGGGCAAAGGCACAGAAGTGAAGACAACAGGCAGGAAGCAGGAGGATCCCAGAGAAGAGCAGTTAAGTCTGAGGCTACAAAGTTGGGAAGAGGATCTCAGAAGCCACCTGGGGTCAGGTTGGGGGCAGACTGGGCAGTTGGGTGCAGACTGGGCAGTGTGGGCAACTCTGCTTTGGTGAAGTTGATAATTGACAGATGTTTCAACTTTTCAAGAACAGCCAGAAATGTTGATTTTTTTAATGAGAAAGTACTATTTATTATATGTTACCAAACAATTATAAAAAACTCAAAATACATTATGACTCAAGTAGGCTGAATTTAGGGATGAACGAAAGAGGACACGGTGAGAGAGGATACATTGAATCTGAGTTTCCTGGAAACAATAGCTGATGTACATAGAGCTCTTTTTTGTGTGCATTCTCCCATTCAATCCTTACCACAAGTGAGCTGTGAGGGAGGCACCATGATTATCACATGGGTAGATTTTGCGTGCCCAGTATTAATTTCTCCTTTTCATTGGTTTTGCGGATCCACCAACTCTCTACTAGTGAGCTTTGGATGAAACAGATTCTACCCTATCACTGTAGACGGTGGCCCATTCCCCTGGGCTCACCAGCCAGAGGGCAGTGGTTAGTTCATTTTGGAGATGCACACATGGTTCAAGCCAGGTCTATTAAAGGCTGCTCTGGGGATTGTACTGAGACTACTGAGAAAAAGGCCCTCTTTTTCATCTAAAGTTTCAGCAAGCAGAGCTGAAACTACCTGCAAGCCTAGAGCTGGCAGTGGCCACTCTGTTGCAATGTTGGGAGAGCCCACATGAGAATGAATCATGGGAAGAGCAGAGTTTACAGAAGAGGAAAGACAGATGCCTGATGACCTTGCCCAACCACCTGGGTTTCACTGTGCTTAAAGCACGTTAGACCATGGGTGTTTCTGTTATGTGATTCAATATAATCTTGTTTACATCTATAAATTAGTTTGAGTTGAGTTTCTGATACTGACAACCAAAGAGTCCTGGCCAGTCTCAGGGAACAAGATGGGAAGTGATCATCATTCCCAACACTCGGAGCAGATCCTTGGCCCCCATTACATGTGTTCCCTCCTTAAGGGTCAGCAAAAGGCACAAATGGAGAAGCAGAGTGGGTTTGGCTTGTCATATACTGACCGTGAGTGGAGAAGGAGAACTCCTACTTGTTTCAGTCTGTTTGCTGATTTTTCTATGTGCAGCTAACTAAAAGCTATCCTAACAGATATATCATATTTTCATCATTTGTTACCTATCCCAACGCTGTATCCTGATACAAACTTGCTCAAATGTCAATACGGGGCCACTGCATGCAACAGGCAGGTTTCCCACAGAAACTGCCCTCTCTCTCCAGCCTGCTTCCCCTCCACTCCAGCATCCGTCCGGTTTGTAGCTCTCGACTTCACTGCCACACTGATGGATGATGCTTCCTATGCACCAGGGCCTATGCCCTCTTGGCTCTTTCCACAGGTCTCTTCTCAAATACCTATGACTCTGCAGACTGTCAAGAATGCCGATGTTCTCACACACGAGAATTGGGGCAATTTGGGTCCTGGATCTATAACACTCTTTTCTTTATAAGGTCTGAGAAGGCACTTCAGAAATAATGCACTCAGGGTTACTGAGTCTAAGAAAGAGAATAGTGGTCCTGCAATGCTATTAAACACCCAAAAAGAAGAGTATCAGATTAGGCCAATCCAGTTGCCTCTTTTCAAACAAGTCCTCTTCCCCCACTAGAATGTACAATCCTTGAGGGCAGTGACCACTCCACAGTTCTGGGATATATGTTACAGGTGATTAACAAATGTAATTCTTCTAACATTGCATCCCAGAAATAGCTCAAAAAAGAAAAAGTTTTATCTCATGATAAAGCGTGCTTAGAGTCATAGAGGTTCTTGCCTAGTTACCTCTCATGAGCTGTAGCTTTAGACAAAATACTAAACATGCTGGCCTCACTCTTGCTTATCCATAAAATAGGAGTAAGAATAACGTCTTTGTAACCCCTGCAAGAAGTCAAAGATAATGTATGTAAGTTACTTAGCCCAAACTTCACAAATAGAACTCCTAGATAAACTATTACAATTACTTAAGGAAAGGACATATCAAACACTTTCAAATACTTTGAAGTCACCGTTGCAAGTCATCTAAGGATCCCTCCTGGCAATGTTTTATTAGCCCAAGTGGACATAAAAATATGTTTGCAAAAAGTATGTTTGCATGGAAAAAATACACTAGACTAAATGTCTAGTCTTGAATTTTCTCATTGAAAGCTGATTACAATTTAATAAGACATGTTAGCATTCTCATTTTACAGAGAAGTGCAGCTGAGGCCCAGAGAGGCCATTGGTGTTCCCAAGGTCACACAGCAGGTAAAAAGCAGAGCTGGGATTTGAACCTAAGTTACTCAAATTCCAAAGTCTGTGCTCTCAACCACTCTTCTCTCGTATCTTCTTTTAATTAAATTTTCGACTAAAGTAGATATGTATTACTCTCACATGCAATTTAATAAGGGTTTACTAAACATCTTTAAAGTTCTTTTGTAAATGCTCTCTCAGAGGGGCGGAGCAAGATGGCCGAATAAGAACAGCTCCAGTCTCCAACTCCCAGCGCAAGCGACACAGAAGACCGGTGATTTCTGCATTTTCAACTGAGGTACTGGGGTCATCTCACTAGGGAGTGCCAGACAATCGGTGCTGGTCAGCTGTTGCAGCCCAACCAGCGAGAGCTGAAGCAGGGCAAGGAATTGCCTCACGTGGGAAGCGCAAGGGGGAAGGGAATCCCTTTTCCTAGCCAGGGGAACTGAGACACAGAACACCTGGAAAATTGGGTAACTCCCACCCCAATACTGCGCTTTAAGCAAACGGGCACACCAGGAGATTATATCCCACACCTGGCCGGGACAGTCCCACGGCCACGGAGCCTCCCTCATTGCTAGCACGGCAGTCTGCGATCTAACCGCAAGGCAGCAGCGAGGCTGGGGGAGGGGTGCCCGCCATTGCTGAGGCTTAAGTAGGTAAACAAAGCCGCTGGGACGCTCGAACTGGGTGGAGCTCACAGCAGCAAAGGAAGCCTGCCTGTCTCTGTAGACTCCACCTCTGGGGACAGGGCACGGCTAAACAACAACAACAAATAAAAGCAGCAGAAACCTCTGCAGATGCAAATGACTCAGTCTAACAGCTTTGAATAGAGCAGTGGATCTCCCAACACAGAGGATGAGATCTGAGAAGGGACAGACTGCCTGCTCAAGTGGGTCCCTGACCCCTGAGTAGCCTAACGGGGAGACATCCCCCTCTAGGGGCAGTCTGACACCCCACACCTCACAGAGTGGAGTACACCCCTGAGAGGAAGCTTCCAAAGTAAGAATCAGACAGGTACACTCGCTGTTCAGCAATATTCTATCTTCTGCAACCTCTGCTGCTGATACCCAGGCAAACAGGGTCTGGAGTGGACCTCAAGCAATCTCCAACAGACCTGCAGCTGAGGGTCCTGACTGTTAGAGGAAAACTATCAAACAGGGAGGACACCTATACCAAAACCCCATCAGTACGTCACCATCATCAAAGACCAGAGGCAGATAAAACCACAAAGATGGGGAAAAAGCAGGGCAGAAAAGCTGGAAATTCAAAAAATAAGAGCGTATCTCCCCCTCCAAAGGAGCGCAGCTCATCACTAGCAACGGATCAAAGCTGGTCAGAGAATGACTTTGACGACATGAGAGAAGAAGGCTTCAGTCCATCAAACTTCTCAGAGCTAAAGGAGGAATTACGTACCCAGCGCAAAGAAACTAAAAATCTTGAAAAAAGAGTGGAAGAATTCACAGCCAGAATAATTAATGCACAGAAGGTCATAAACAAAATGACAGAGATGAAAACCATGACACGACAAATACGTGACAAATGCACAAGCTTCAGTAACCGACTCGATCAACTGGAATAAAGAGTATCAGCGATTGAGGATCAAATGAATGAAACAAAGTGAGAAGAGAAACCAAAAGAAAAAAGAAAAAAAGAAATGAACAAAGCCTGCAAGAAGTATGGGATTATGGAAAAAGACCAAATCTACATCTGATTGGGGTGCCTGAAAGTGAGGGGGAAAATGGAACCAAGTTGGAAAACACTCTTCAGGATATCATCCAGGAGAATTTCCCCAAACTAGTAGGGCAGGCCAACATTCAAATTCAGGAAATACAGAGAACACCACAAAGATACTCCTCGAGAAGAGCAACTCCAAGACACAAAATTGCCAGATTCACCAAAGTTGAAATGAAGGAAAAAATCGTAAGGGCAGCCAGAGAGAAAGGTCGGGTTACCCACAAAGGGAAGCCCATCAGACTAACAGCAGATCTCTTGGCAGAAACTCTCCAAGCCAGAAGAGAGTGAGGGCCAATATTCAACATTCTTAAAGAAAAGAATTTTAAACCCAGAATTTCATATCCAGCCAAACTAAGTTTCATAAGTGAGGGAGAAATAAAATCCTTTACAGATAAGCAAATGCTTAGAGATTTTGTCACCACCAGGCCTGCCTTACAAGAGACCCTGAAGGAAGCCCTAAATATGGAAAGGAACAACCGGTACCAGCCATTGCAAAAACATGCCAAAATGTAAAGACCATTGAGGCTAGGAAGAAACTGCATCAACTAACGAGCAAAATAACCAGTTAATATCATAATGGCAGGATCAAGTTCACACATAACAATATTAACCTTAAATGTTAATGGACTAAATGCTCCAATTAAAAGACACAGACTGGCAAACTGGATAAAGAGTCAAGACCCATCAGTCTGCTGTATTCAGGAGACCCATCTCACATGCAGAGACATACGTAGGCTCAAAATAAAGGGATGGAGGAAGATCTACCAAGCAAATGGAGAACAAGAAAAAGCAGGGGTTGCAATCCTAGTCTCTGATAAAACAGACTTTAAACCATCAAAGATCAAAAGAGACAAAGAAGGCCATTACATAATGGTAAAGGGATCAATTCAACAGGAAGAGCTAACTATCTTAAATATATATGCACCCAATACAGGAGCACCCAGATTCATAAAGCAAGTCCTTAGAGACTTACAAAGAGACTTAGACTCCCATACAATAATAATGGGAGACTTCAACACTCCACTGTCAACATTAGACAGATCAATGAGACAGAAAGTTAGCAAGGATATCCAGGAATTGAACTCATCTCTGCACCAAGCGGACCTAATAGACATCTACAGAACTCTCCACCCCAAATCAACAGAATATACATTCTTCTCAGCACCACATCGCACTTATTCCAAAATTGACCACATAATTGGAAGTAAAGCACTCCTCAGCAAATGTAAAAGAACAGAAATTATAACAAACTGTCTCTCAGACCACAGTGCAATCAAGCTAGAACTCAGGACTAAGAAACTCAATCAAAACCGCTCAACTACATGGAAACTGAACAACCTGCTCCTGAATGACTACTGGGTACATAACGAAATGAAGGCAGAAATAAAGATGTTCTTTGAAACCAATGAGAACAAAGACACAACATACCAGAATCTCTGGGACACATTTAAAGCAGTGTGTAGAGGGAAATTTATAGCACTAAATGCCCACAAGAGAAAGCAGGAAAGACCTAAAATTGACACTCTAACATCACAATTAAAAGAACTAGAGAGGCAAGAGCAAACACATTCAAAAGCTAGCAGAAGGCAAGAAATAACTAAGATCGGAGCAGAACTGAAGGAGATAGAGACACAAAAAACCCTCCAAAAAATCAATGAATCCAGGAGTTCGTTTTTTGAAAAGATCAACAAAATTGACAGACCGCTAGCAAGAATAATAAAGAAAAAAAGAGAGAAGAATCAAATAGACGCAATAAAAAATGATAAAGGGGATATCACCACCGACCCCACAGAAATACTAACCACCATCAGAGAATACTATAAACACCTCTACGCAAATCAACTAGAAAATCTAGAAGAAATGGATAATTTCCTGGACACTTACACTCTCCCAAGACTAAACCAGGAAGAAGTTGAATCCCTAAATAGACCAATAGCAGGCTCTGAAATTGAGGCAATAATTAATAGCCTACCAAACAAAAAAAGTCCAGGACCAGATGGATTCACAGCTGAATTCTACCAGAGGTACAAGGAGGAACTGGTACCATTCCTTCTGAAACTATTCCAATCAATAGAAAAAGTGGGAATCCTCCCTAACTCATTTTATGAGGCCAACATCATCCTGATACCAAAGCCTGGCAGAGACACAACAAAAAAAGAAAATTTTAGACCAATATCCCTGATGAACATCGATGCAAAAATCCTCAATAAAATACTGGCAAACCGGATTCAGCAGCACATCAAAAAGCTTTTCCACCATGATCAAGTGGGCTTCATCCCTGGGATGCAAGGCTGGTTCAACATTCGCAAATCAATAAACGTAATCCAGTATACAAACAGAACCAAAGACAAGAACCACATGATTATCTCAATAGATTTTGAAAAGGCTTTTGACAAAATTCAACAGCCCTTCATGCTAAAAACGCTCAATAAATTCGGTATTGATGGAACGTACCTCAAAATAATAAGAGCTATTTATGACAAACCCACAGCCAATATCATACTGAATGGGCAAAAACTGGAAAAATTCCCTTTGAAAACTGGCACAAGACAGGGATGCCCTCTCTCACTGCTCCTATTCAACATAGTGTTGGAAGTTCTGGCTAGGGCAATTAGGCAAGAGAAAGAAATCAAGGGTATTCAGTTAGGAAAAGAAGAAGTCAAATTGTCCCTATTTGCAGATGACATGATTGTATATTTAGAAAACCCCATTGTCTCAGCCCAAAATCTCCTTAAGCTGATAAGCAACTTCAGCAAAGTCTCAGGATACAAAATTAATGTGCAAAAATCACAAGCATTCTTATACACCAGTAACAGACAAACAGAGAACCAAATCATGAATGAACTTCCATTCACAATTGCTTCAAAGAGAATAAAATACCTAGGAATCCAACTTACAAGGGATGTAAAGGACCTCTTCAAGGAGAACTACAAACCACTGCTCAGTGAAATCAAAGAGGACACAAACAAATGGAAGAACATACCATGCTCATGGATAGGAAGAATCAATATCATGAAAATGGCCGTACTGCCCAAGGTTATTTATAGATTCAATGCCATCCCCATCAAGCTATCAATGAGTTTCTCCACAGAATTGGAAAAAACTGCTTTAAAGTTCATATGGAACCAAAAAAGAGCCCGCATTGCCTAGACAATCCTAAGTCAAAAGAACAAAGCTGGAGGTATCACGCTACCTGACTTCAAACTATACTGCAAGGCTACAGTAACCAAAACAGCATGGTACTGGTACCAAAACAGAGATATAGACCAATGAAACAGAACAGAGTCCTCAGAAATAAAACCACACATCTACAGCCATCTGATCTTTGACAAACCTGAGAGAAACAAGAAATGGGGAAAGGATTCCCTATTTAATAAATGGTGCTGGGAAAATTGGCTAGCCATAAATAGAAAGCTGAAACTGGATCCTTTCCTTACTCCTTATACGAAAATTAATTCAAGATGGATTAGAGACTTAAATGTTAGACCTAATACCATAAAAACCCTAGAAGAAAACCTAGGTAGTGTTTGGACAAATGGAGGCAAGACGGCGCAGTTCCAGGTTCTTCACCGTCAACTTTCCCGTGCCCGGGAAAGACACAGGTCGACTGCGCAGGTGCAACCCGACCTCCGATGGAGAAAAACCGGAACCCGTCTAGCCACGCCTACCGCCCGGCCCCCAACCAGCCTATGTCCCGCCCACTGCCCTCCCACTCCCAGGCCCAGGACATAAAAGCCGCTCCTGGTGGGCGTGCTGCAGGCACTTCCTCAGCCTCCACTCCTGTCGGGACTGCAGGAACTCTGCCCGAGAGCTCCACCGGGTGACTCTCTCGGCCTCCTTTGCCGGAGGCCGACAGACCTTACCCTCGACACCTTCTTCCCTGAAGCTAGATGACCAAAAAAATAAATTTGCAGTTTTGCTCCTAGCCTTGCCTACTCGCTGATCCTTTACTACTCGCCCTGGTGAGCCGGGAAAGCAAATCAGGTAGTACCATTCAGGACATAGGCATGGGCAAGGACTTCATGTCTAAAACACCAAAAGCAACGGCAGCAAAAGCCAAAATTGACAAATGGGATCTCATTAAACTAAAGAGCTTCTGCACAGCAAAAGAAACTACCATCAGAGTGAACAGGCAACCTACAGAATGGGAGAAAATTTTTGCAATCTACTCATCTGACAAAGGGCTAATATCCAGAACCTACAAAGAACTCAAACAAATATACAAGGAAAAAACAAACAACCCCATCAAAAAGTGGGCAAAGGATATGAACAGACATTTCTCAAAAGAAGACATTCATACAGCCAACAGACACATGAAAAAATGCTCATCATCACTCGCCATCAGAGAAATGCAAATCAAAACCACAATGAGATACCATCTCACACCAGTTAGAATGGCAATCATTAAAAAGTCAGGAAACAACAGGTGCTGGAGAGGATGTGGAGAAATAGGAACACTTTTACACTGTTGGTGGGATTGTAAACTAGTTCAACCATTATGGAAAATAGTATGGCAATTCCTCAAGGATCTAGAACTAGATGTACCATATGACCCAGCCATCCCACTACTGGGTATATACCCAAAGGATTATAAATCATGCTGCTATAAAGACACATGCACATGTATGTTTATTGCGGCACTATTCACAATAGCAAAGAGTTGGAATCAACCCAAATGTCCGTCTGTGACAGACTGGATTAAGAAAATGTGGCACATATACACCATGGAATACTATGCAGCCATAAAAAAGGATGAGTTTGCATCCTTTGTAGGGACATGGATGCAGCTGGAAACCATCATTCTCAGCAAACTATCACAAGAACAGAAAACCAAACACCGCATGTTCTCACTCATAGGTGGGAACTGAACAATGAGATCATTTGGTCTCAGGAAGGGGAACACCACACATCGGGGCCTATCATGGGGAGGGGGAAGGGAGGAGGGATTGCGTTGGGAGTTATACCTGATATAAATGATGAATTGATGGGTGCTGACGAGTTGATGAGGGCAGCACACCAACATGGCACAAGTATACATATGTAACAAACGTGCACGTTATGCACATGTACCCTAGAACTTAAAGTATAATAATAAAAAAAAAAAAGGAAATGCTCTGTGTGTGTGTGTGTGTGTGTGTCTCCCCCTTCTCTCCTTTATAGAACCTAAATGTTGTTTCATTGAAAAATCAAATATAATAATAAAAATTGAGTAATTGAGCATATTTATTGAGCTGACTTTCAAAAAAGCAATTTGTATTCAATACATCTCTATGTTGTTCCATCACAAAGTAAATACATTGTTAAAATGTAAGGAAGGGGATTGGAGGATTGCACATAGCTAATGAACAACTTTTACACAAGGGTTTGTATTGGGAAGATCTGTTTTAGATCTTGCTACAACATGTAAAGAGTGACTTACAAGATGGAGGGCAGCAGCTTGTTGGGGCTTGGGGAGCCCACCTCTTCCTGTGCTGTGAGTCCTTCTCACTAAGTCTGCATTCCTTTGCTGTGCACCTTCATCCCCCAAAGCTTGTTCCAGCCTTAAGGCTCTTGGGAACACATTCATCTTTAGCCTTAGAGTTGCTCAGAGAGCCTTCCTTTTGGTGTTTTCACTATTACTTTTACTTTCACAAATTTTCTGACTTGAGAGGCTTGCCTTTGTTTGATCTTCGGAGAACTTGCCTTTTACCTCCCCCAAATGCCTTTTCATTAATAGCCATGCGATCTTGATTGCTTTTGCCCTTTTGACGCACTCTTTTGATCCTCTGGTCTAATACTCAAAATTACCTCTTAACAGTTGCATTCATGAACCAGGTAATGGACCCTTTCTGACACTCCCTTCAACTTTGATACACACACCCTCCCCGACACTCACACATTTTTTCACTGAGCCACACTTTCTGACAGGCCTCTGCCTACCGCCACTGATACTTTGCACTGCCACATGCAGGTTTACACTTTCTTATAAATTCTTTCCTTTTCACGATGTCCTGAGTATGAGGAACCATCCGAGACCCTTTCCTGCTATTCTGACTCCCATCCTGGGATTCCCACAGGTAGACAGTGAAGGCAGCCTACACCTGAGAACAGGTCTCATCTTTCCTGTCTTTAACATTCATAGATTGCCTTGCTACAGCACCTCCATCCCCCTCAGGGCTTGCAGGCACTAGACTAGCCAGACACCCTGTATGGGAACTGTTTACTCTCTTCTCATCAGGGAGGGGAAAGGAGAGCCTTCAGAAAATCAAAGGGGATTTTATGGTGGAGTGACCCTCACTTCCCTCTACCCCTGGGGGAAGACAGACTGTCAGTTGGTCCCCACAAAAGAAGTCAAAAGGCCCTAAGAGAAAGCCTGTGATAATAGAGGGTGACTGTGGTACCTTGGACAAGGGCCCATTTTTTATACCCAATGCTCTGCAGGACTAAAAAACTTCTCTTGGAAAGCAGGAATGAGAATATTCCAAGATTGTCCCTGTTGAAGATGCCACGGTTGGCTGGAGGAAGGCACTGCTTGGTGCATCATGGGGCAAAGCCCCCACAGAGCAAGAGGCACAAACCCAGTGAGGATGAGCAGCCTATACCATTGGGGGGGCTTAGAGGAGACCCAACGATCCCCTCCCTCAGAGTCCCCAAACATAGGATAGTTGTTAAAGGGAACAACTGCTGAGAGTGAAAGTGTCTGCCATCTATTCACAGGAAACCTGGGGCAGTCTAGGTGTTTAGCACAGGGGGATGGGAGAGATAACACTGATAAAGGAAGGCAGAAGGAGGGAGGAGAGAAGGGGAGATAAGTAAGAGGAGAGTGAAAGGAAGGAAGCAGAATACACAGCTGTAGAAAAGGTCTCCTGTAAGCAGAGGGGAGATTTTCAACCTGCCATGAGAGTTAAGAATTTAATAACCAGATTAGACAAAAGTCACTGAACTAGACTAAGCCTCCAATGGGAGTCAAGTTCCATTTTTCAGCAAGATTAAGTATTCTCTCCCTTCTTTCTCTCCAGGGAACAGACATGGGATTCAGAATTAATAGAAGAGGTAAGAACCATTCTGTTTGTACCTCATTGAGCTGAGACTCCTCCATCAAATCAACAAATATAAAATCTCAGGCTCTCTTAGCTGGCTGGAATCTGAAGCACAGAGATTTTTTCTTTGCCTAATCCTTCTCCTAGTACCTACCCCGCAGCCCCTACATATTGAAGGTGATGGAAACTAAAAAAGACCCAGGAGTTTTTCTAACTTAATTTCAGCATTCACATTAAACACTCTAATTTTTCATACACCAACTTTTCTTTCACCAGCACATTTCATTTAAAAGAACCTTATCTTAATGAGAAAATTCCTAATGATAAAGCAACCTATGTTGGCAAACTAAAGTCCTGTGTAGTGAGGCCGACACACTGCTTACACAAAATGATTCGATAGTCTGATTCATTATGTATTTAGTAAGTGTGACACAGAACTTTCTAGCTGGGCACCCAACTGGTTCAGAAGTCTTGTTTGGACTTTATCTTGAGGGGTAACCTTATATGCTCATGCAGAGGCAAGCTTTTTACTGATGACTAAGGTTAACATAGATTTATAGGGATATGTATTAGTATTTGCTTGTATCCAGCAGGATATTATGTATTTGTGTCATTTCTGCTTTAGTTCCTAAGTCCAGCAATGACTTCTTGTTGTTCAAAGTTGTACACACCTCAAGGTGCCCTTTTTTTAGGGTGATTTCTTTTCTAAAAGGTTCCTCCTTGCACTTTAAAACCATGATCAGTGATTCTGGCCAAACTCAGATATGTTAACATTCTTGTTTAAATTCTCATGCTTCTCGGAGCGTTAAACTGAGAGAGAGAGAGAGTTTGTGAGGGAGGGGGTGGGGAGAGAGATTAAATATACACTCACTGGCATTTCTCATATATGCCTCTGAAGGAAAATCAGAACAGGAAAAGATCTCAGAAAACAGTCATAAATATTTTTGAAATTGCTTCCAATTATAATAGGCCCCTTCTCTACTTAAAAATGGTTTGAGAAGGTTAATATTTTGTTCTATAATAAAGTCTTTCTCACTTTGGATCTTGTTAGTTTCATTTTGTTAATATTGAAATGTTTTTAGCACTATTTTAAGGTAATAGTCATTTATAATGGGGGAGGAGGCTTACATTTGGGTGTCTTAAGAGAGAACAAGAAGAAAAGGATAGGAAGTGGGAAAAAAGAAGAGAAGGAACATTTTCCCAAAATAATTGAACAGAAGCTGAAATAGAAAGAAGATTTTTAAAAGGGTGTGTGTTTGTGTGTGTGTGTGTGTGTTTAATAAATAGATGGCTTGAGGTGGAAATAACCAAATTATTCCAAGACAGAATTAACCAAGTTACTAAGATGAAAGGCAATGGAAAATGCTAGTGGAAGTTAAAGGATTGTACTAGACCAGAAATGGAAAAACCAAGAAGTGGTAAAAGCAATGGCAAGCAAATAATTCCCTGTACTACCCAGTAGATGGCGCTGTGCACCCAAAGTAGCTGTGTTCCGGCTTAGAAGCGGGAGGAAATAATGTGCAGCACATGAATGTAAAATAAAGATGCATAACTGTTGCACCCGAAAATTCCAGATTTATTCAGTAATTCATAAAACAAGAACTGTAGAACTAATTGCTTAATTTATACTTTGAAATAACTTACATTTTCACCTTTGATTCCAAGGGCTGTACATTGAGGGGATATTTTTCAATATTATTCTCCGTATCCATGGCCAGCTGGTGACTAGAAACAGAAATAATGTTTCAATATCTCTCAATCCAGAAGCTTAACATTTATAGCAATAATACTGCTAATTTATACTTATTTGTAAAATAAGATATAATTTTGTTCATTTTAATTTATTAAAGTTCCTGTTGATGGATGATGGATAAGTAACCATATCATGAAAAAAAATGTGACTTTGACTTTTTTTTCTGTTGTCCTTTTGCTGTTCTCAACTCAACATTCATAGCTATGGTATGAAAATCATTTCCTTTAAGAGAAAAGAAAAGGAGCACATTGGACAATTTCAGGGGGAGAAAAAACACAAGGAGAGGGTTATAAATTCCATGATACTGGCCAACTAGTAAGATGTAGAGAAGACCTTACTCATCCCCTGTAGTACCACTGCCACTGGACCTTCCCTCCTTTCATTTTTAAGCTGTTTCAGGGCTTCCACTGGGAACAAAGCATGGATCTTTGACCTGTAGAAAGGCAGAGGACTATAGAGAAATGATCACTGCTTTCAGGGAGCTTACAGCACTCTTAGTGCTACAACAATCAAGAAGGGCTTCACGGAGAAGGCAGCTCTTGGGATGAATTTTGAAGAATGGATAGGAAGTAGGTAAGCTGAGAGTGAAGAGCAACATATGAGGGAGACTACAAAACAAATAGTAGAGGTGAAAACATTCAAAGGATAATTTTAGAAAGTAAAGAGAAATTTGGTGGAAGTGGATGAAAAAAATAGGAGAACAAAAGGAAATCAGCTTTGATAAGCAGAAAGCTAAAAGTTACTGATCCCATACTGTGTATAAAACACTGTCATAGACATTTTATATTTATTATCTTATTTATCACAGTAACTTCCATTAACTAAGTATCACTTTCCCCACTGTAGAGCTGAAAAATCTGAAGCTTGCAGAGATTATGTTAAATTTACTGTACAGGAGGAACCACATGAAAACTCACATCTCACTGCTCTCTCCACCAGAAGGCACTGGTTGGAGTATTTCAATATCAGGATTATTATACTTAATCCCACTGACTGAAGTTTTCATAGGTAATATATTCAACATCCCAATTCAATACTCATGCATGTGGTAAGGTAGGGCTGTGTGTGTGTGTGTGTGTGTGTGTGTGTGTGTGTGTGTAACAAAAATTTCAAGAAACATTACTTCCCCAACTACATGTGATGTACTTTGATTTCTGATTTGTATTTGAAACTTTTTTAAAAGACCAGTGGTGACCCACCAAATTTATTTAACAAACCATCAATAGATTATGATCTACAGTGTGAAAAACTTTACAAAATTTTTCATACTGTAGATCATAATCTATTGCAGCAGGGAGCGCCATGCATTTGGAGCAGGGAAATATGATCAATGGAGGGTTTAAGGATGATTTGTGGTGGGAGTGAGCAAGGAAAGTGAAATAAAACTAGTTAGAAAGCTATTCAAATAGTCCAGGTTACGAGAAGTAAGATTGCACTGGTAGTAAAGAAAAGGAAAAGAAAAAGAAAGAAAGAAAGAAAAAAATTGTGCTGGAGAGATCCCTTAGAATCACAAATGTATTTTTTTCTTTTTAGAAAGGAATGATCGGGCGGTAGGGAAAACACAGGAGAGCACAAAAATTCCTACATGGCAAGTAGGTGATGTCAGCACCCCAAGATAGTTTGGGGTTGCTCAGCCTGGTTGTTGAGGGGCAAAGAAGCACTCTTATTTATTCTGTGCCATTGGTATTCAGGGTGCATTACTAATTCATTGTTAATCACTTATTCTACACATATATTTAATGTCTCCTGTGTGCCAGGAATGATGCAAAGCATGGAGGATAAAATGGTGAAAACACTAGACATGGTCCCTGTTCCTGTGGTCCCACAATCTAGGAGAACATGAACATGACATAAGTATTTGCAAGTGTGACAGATATTATTAAAGGAGAAGCACACAGGAACCTGATCCTGGGTAGGTGGGCATAGAAAGTGATATGATCTGGCTGTGTCCCCAACCCAAATCTCACCTTGAATTGTAATAATCCCCATATGTCAAGGATGAGACCAGGTGGAGATAATTGAAACATGGGGGCACTTTCTCCCATGCTGTTCTCATGATAGTGAGTTCTCACAAGATCTGACGGTTTTATAAGGGGCTTCCCCCGATTGCTGGGCACTCATTCTCTCTCCTGCTGCTCTGTGAAGAGGTGCCTTCCACCAAGACTGCAAGTTTCCTGAGGCCTCCCTAGCCATGTGGAAATATGAGTTAATTAAATCTCTTTTCTTTATAAATTACCCAGTCTCAGGTATTTCTTCATAGCAGTGTGAGAATGGACTAACACAGAAAGTCTTATTTTTATAATTGTATGGTCTTGTAGAAACAGCAGCCTTATGACAAGGTACTTTAAGACTCTGTTACTTATTAATTACAAATTAAGCAATAAAGTTATATATTGTAGGGCCTGTAGATACATAACAAAGACAGAGCCAATGTTTTCATAAAGAAAATAAAACTTGCACAATATTAACACATTTGCTAATTTGGGGATATAATTTATATATCCTCACCAAACTATAAACTACCAATACCTGTTGGTTTAAATCTGATAGCTTTAGTTCATTCCATCAATAATTGTCTATGGGTAATAAAGTGATTACACCTCAGTACAATGTGCAACTTGCAATCACACATCTCCTACCAGAAACCCAGGCTGATTTAATATTTACAAAAATACAGCAGTCAGCCTAAGGTCTTACTTAAGTTAATAAGTGATTTTCATAAACAATGGAGTCATAAGCAACATTCCAATTAATGGCCTTACCAATTGCTCTTCTCTGTTTATTGGCACATGCCAAGCTTTGCTAAGCTCGTGTATGTGTGTGTGTGTGTGTGTGTACACAAATGCACTTGATTGGCTCTGCCAATGGTCTCAGATAGTACGGAGCTGCAGCTTCCCTCCCCTTCACACTAACTCTCTACCACAAAACCCTGTTGAACATTCAGAATAAATGTAATGTTCCAAGGGGGAATAACCGATCAACTGTTCTGACACCACTATCACTTAACTTATGGTCATTTCAAGTAGCTGAGATGATTTACATCAGCACCTAAGTCAGCTGCAGCTATAACGAAATGCCTAATCTGCTCACTCAAAGTATACCAATTTTTCAATCAAATTTGACAGCTTTCAAGGACATAGTCCTGACCTGAAACAGACCAAAAAAATCTCCAGAGTTCCAGGCAAATGGGTACAGTTGTTAGGGCTGGCGGTCCCTGCTTATTTTCTCTCTGTCCTGGACAAGCATGAAAGGAAAGTTTACCCCCATGGGCCCATGTACTTTGAAGGAAATATTTAATTCCCATTGCTGGAATTTCTCAATCAGGATTGAAAAAAAACAAGCACACAAAACAGACTGCTTATTTCCAGAAGGTTTTAGCTTTCTCGGGCCTCTGAATAATAAAGCGGAAAGAGCAGGGTAGGGCAGATGGAAGCCCACATATATATCATTAATTTTCAAATATCGTCCTGAGAGCAGACAGCTGCGAGAGATACATGCTGGTGTTAGTGAGAGGTTTAATATAGAATTGTGGTCAATTAGCAGAACAAAAAAAAAACTTCATTTCCTACATCAAAATCAATAATGGGCTGGGTGCAGTGGCTTACGTCTGTAATCCCAGCACTTTGGGGGGCCAAGGCGGGTGGATTACCTAAGGTCAGTAGTTCGAGACCAGCCTGGCTAACATGGTTAAACTCTGTCTCTACTAAAAATACAAAAATTTGCTGGGTGTGGTGGCAGGCACCTATAATCCCAGCTACTCGGGAGGCTGAGGCAGGAGAATTGCTTGAACCCAGGAGGTGGAGGTTACAGTGAGCCGAGATTGCACCACTGCACTCCAGCCTGGGCGACAAAGCAAGACCCCATCTCAAAAAAAAAAAAAAAAATCAATAATGAAAAACCAGCATGGCCAGGTATAATAAATAAATGGGCCAAACATCATAGAGAAAGTGTGTCTTCGGAGAATTAAGCTGCATGAGCAGATTACTGAATAAGTGAAATGAATCTAAAATATATTTACACTACTGGTTCTCAATCCCAACTCCTCGTTAGAGCTACATGAAGGAAGATGTTAAGAAATCCTGATTCCAGGGCCTCATCCTCTGAGAATCTAATTCAATTTGTCTAGAGTGGAGCTTAAGCCAGGGCATTTTTATTAAGCTCCCCAGCTGATTCTAAGTGCAGCCAAGGTGAAAAATAACTGATTTAGCCTAATGTCATTACAACACTAATCTCTATAAAAGAAAAGTCTTCATTCTAGAGTCAGCAAAAAACTCTTTAGGTATTGTTTACATATAGCTAGTGATGGTGGTGGTGAAGGGAAATTCTACTATTTTATTCTTATTTATTCATATTAACGAGAGCAGGCATAATAAAAATATATGAACAGAAACTTCATTTGTCCAAAGGGCTGAAACTGCCTTTCAATGTGATGACATGGCAGATTCTTAGGATCGTGCAGATGTAATGAACCTTTGAGACTGTCTTGTCCAAACCCTTGCCCAGATGGAAAGGAAAGGAGCCAGCATTGAAGGCATCAGGCTATTATGGGCTGTCTCATTTAATGCTCTCAATAAGACAGTCAAGTCAAGACTACTATTCTCATTTTTAAAGATGAGTATAGTGGGGCTCAAGGTGGTTAAAACTTTTGTCTAGACTGACAAAGCTTAGAAAAAGTAGAAAGAGGCATCAAACCCAAAGTTTTCCATTTTCGGGGATATTTTTTAACAACATTTCAGATGTACGGTCATTTACACTCTTCTTGGGCACTTCCAGTATCTTATCAGCTAGTGGGGCTCAGCACGTACTGTAAAGTATGGTGTTTGGCATGCTCAGTTCTTTGAACCGAAGGAGAAGCAAAGTCTCTTTCCCTCTGACCTTCTCTTGCCCTTCTGTCCCTGCCCCTCTTTCTTCCATGATGCAAGTCATAAAAACCAGAATTCCTCTTCCACGAGGCAGGTCATGGAAACTAGAACCCTTCTCCCACAAACAAGCTACAAAATCTAAAAATATTCCTCTAAACTTCCCCTGCCTTTCTGTATAAAATCTGGTCATAAAGAAATTCTCTGACCTACCTAGTCTGATGAAAAGTCCTAAGACCCTCATTCCAGAGGTTCTTGCCCCATGCCCAAGAGGAAGGAGAGGCACAGAGAGGCCAAGAAGAATGTGAACAGACAGCCTTGCTGGGTTTTTCCACCTCATATATTAGATCCTTCCTTTTTGTCCCATGACATTTCTACAGGGCTGTCCATTCTTCATCAAAATTAAGTATAAAAGTGAACAATTTTCCCCAGATTTTCATTTCTGAAGGCTCCCAAGTCACATAGAATCCTGATTAAATAGACTGGGCACAGTGGCTCACGCCTGTAATCCCAACACTTTGGTAGGTTGAGGTGGGCGGAGCACTTGAGGTCAGGAGTTTGAGACCAGCCTGGCAACACGGTGAAACCCTGACCCTATTAAAAACACAAAAATTAACCCGGTGTGGTGGCACGTGCCTGTAATCCCAGCTTCTCAGGAGGCTGAGGCAGAAGAATCACTTGAACCCAGGAGGTGGAGGTTGCAGTGAGCTGAGATAGTGCCACTGCACTCCAGACTGGGCGACAGAGTGAGACTCCATCTCAAAAAAATAAAATAAAATAAAGAACCCTGATTAAATAAGCTTGTTGTGCTTTTCTTTTTTAACCTGTCTTTTGTTACAGGAGTGTTGGCTGTGCTCCTTACAATGAGTGAGGAAAGGTGTGATGCCTTTCTGCCCCTACATGGCTCACTTCTTAACAAAGTTCATTCTGTTTGGGGGTAGGCTGAACTTTTACAGAATCTTTTCCTTATCTGAGTTACAACACTGTTTCTCCATATATCCTACTCATTGACTTTTGTTCTATTTTCTGGAGCAGGAAGAGCAACTTAGCCTCTCTTTTATAGGAATATCCTTCAGATGTTTGAGGATAGCTATTACGTTTCTTCTGAGACTTCTTTTCTCCAAGCTACACATCCTCAGCTCCTTGTGGTAGTTTCACATGGTTCCAGAACTCTCACAATTTTAATTGACCTCTTTCTAATACTCTTGGGAATGTCAATGTGATTCTTAAATGTAGTGTCCAGAGCCAAGCATGACACCCAACTGGCTTGACTGGTCCTGAGTACATTGGGGCCCAGCCAGTGATTGAGAGCAAGGATTCTGGAGGCAACCAAACCTGGGTTTATTTCCCATTCTCACCACTCTCTAGCTGAGTATACATGGAGTTGCTGAAACCTCTCTGAGTCTGTTTTTCCTCATCTGTGAAATGGAAATAATAATGCCTATATCAAAAGGCTATAATCAGAATTTGATGAGGAGTGTCTGTGAGCGTTCAACAGTACAGGGTACATTATAAATGTTTACTTTTATCTCTGTTCAATTTCATCTCTTCTTTTTGCTTTATCTTAGCTCACTTTTGTCCCATTCTGTAGTGTTAATTTGAATGTTCAGTCTATTAGTCTTAGTGTTAGCTTTGTACTTTTCACAAATTTTGTGCCTGCCTTCTATAAATGTCCCTGATTAAAAGACTAAGACAGGTCAGAGTTAAGTTTCAAGCCCTCAGACATACCACCAGAAACATCTTCCAGGCATCGTATTACTCTGTTAAGCAGTAGAGCTTGCGTATCATTGCTCAGCTAGTCATACATTTATCTACTTATATCTCAAATGAGCCACCTTTCTGGGCTCTGACCACAATGATAACAAGAATCTGTCCAATTTGCTTATTTTTACCAGAAAGATTTTCATTGTACTCAAGCTTTCCAACCATGCAAATGATTAACTTAAACTTTTCACTTACTTTTCAAGTAAATATTTTCCATCATTAACTTGTTCTAGAGGATTCTGCAATCTTTTCAGTTCTTCCTGTGAAAAAGAAAAAGATATATCTTACAAATTATCACCAGCTACTTCTGAGCAATACTATTCAAGCATACTTGTTAGCAAAATTGATACAACACAACATTAAGAGTTCTGGACTGCACTTTGGTAGGCCGAGGTGGGCGGATCACGAGGTCAGGAGATCGAGACCATCCTGGCTAACATGGTGAAACCCCGTCTCTACTCTATTTAATACAAAAAATTAGACAAGCGTGGTGGCGGGCACCTGTAGTCCCAGCTACTCGGGGGCTGAGGCAGGAGAATGGTGTGAACACGGGAGGCGGAGTTTGCAGTGAGCCGAGATTGTGCCCCTACACTCCAGCCTGGGTGACAGAGCGAGACTCTGTCTCAAAAAAAAAAAAAAAAAAAAAAAAAAGAGAGTTCTGGACTTTGTGATGGTTAAGTGTTTAAACACACAAAAATACAGCATGATCCTTGATCAAATTAGAATATTGTCACTCAAATTGTGTGATTTTTTTTTTTTTTTACTCACTAAAGATAATGTTTCCTATTATTTTTTTTTTCAGAGTTTGGATATGTTTACATAGATCCACCCGCACTCTTTCCAAATTCACTTTCTCAACAGTAATGTCATTGCTGGTTGCTGGGTAAGAGACACTAATGACTGCATGCTGCATTTGGCCATTCAGCAACCATCCTCTCTTGTCTCTTAGTAACTCTTGGCAACCTCTTCTCCATAGCCCACACGCTCAGACTCAGACACACACACACACACACACACACACACACACACACCCCTTCCCTGAATTCCAGGCATTTGTTGTCTCTGTAATCTCATTTCTCTGACCACAGAGGTGTGACAGGATTTGACCCACGTTCCTGGTAAGACTCCCTTCTTCAGTCTTATCATGGCAGGATTTAAGGAAGACTCACAGAACTCTGTTCCTGGGAAGACCACCATTCCCTGAGGCCACACTACCTACCATACCATTCGCCACACCTCTTACCCCCTACCAGAAACTGTCAAAGTGACCAGTCCCAAGGGGAAGCCGCAGTTAGAAATAATTATTCAATTACATCCAAAAGACCATCAGGACTAGTCTCTCTACATGCTTATAACCCACCAGACACCCAAGTCACCTAGATCACCTCTCCCACTACACAATCTCTTAAACCCATACCGCATTCCAGAATGTGGCCTAATCACTCACCTCTCCCCAGTCCTTCCAACCTTTCCAATGGGTCCTTTACGTCTGTCATCAGCAAAATCCTGTATCTCCACAACTTCTTTGAATATGCCCTTAATTATGTTGCTCTAACTAAACTATGCCTCACTGTTCTGGGACAGCTAAGTTTTTGTTAGAGTAAGAAGAGCAAATAATTGTTCAGAAAAGAGGTCTAGTATATAGAGGATTTTGCATATGAAAAAGTTGGCTGAGTACCTGAGCACACCCTCTCCCCTGTAGTCCTCTTAAGAGGTGGCCATTTCTTCCCCACATGCTACATACTACACGGTGTGGAGGTCGGGTGGGACCCTCTTTGCTCCTCAGATCTTTGCCACTCCTACAAAACCTCTGGAAACATGCCAGCTGCCAGTCTCAGTCATCTGTCCTCTTCTCTATCTGTCTTAACTCCTCAGGGGATCTCAGCCGGTCTCACAGCTTCTATTTTATATTTGTACTTGACCTCTTCTCTAACTTCACTCTTCTGCATTCACCCTGCCTACTTGACAGTTCCATGTACGTGTTTGACAAGCATCTCAAGCTCAAAAGCAAAATGTTGATATCCCTGCTTATACCCTCCTACCCAAACCTCCTTCTTCACTGCTTCTTCCTCATTTTAGCAAATGGCATCACTATTCACCAAGCTATGAAGAGTTAAACCTAAGAACAAGACTTTACTCATTTCTTCCTCTCACCATCTATAGTCAATCAATGAGCTACTCTTAGTGACCCCACTTTCAAAATATATTTGGGACTTGGCCACCTCTCAGTCTGGTCTAAGCCAACCATGGTAATCTTCTAATTATTGCCCTGCTTCCTATTTTAGGCTGCATCAGTCACTTCTTACATCAGCCTGAGTGGTCTTGTAGTACCTGGGTTTTCTTTTGTAATTGGAGTATAATTTACAAAGTATGAAATGCACCTTATAAGTATACAATACAGTGAGTTTTATCAAATGCTTCCATTGGTAGAGCCACAGCCAAAACAATATATAGAACATTTATCACTCCCAGGAAGTTCCTTTGTGCCCCTTTACAATCAATTTTCCTATCCCAAAGGCATCCCTGTTCGGATTTCTATCTGTGTAGATTAGTTTTGTCTGTTCTAGACTTTTGTATAAATTTATCTATTGTGTCCAGCTTAATTAACTCAACATCGTATTTTGACATTAGTCCATGCTGTCCGTTGCATATATCAGTAGCTCATTTCTTTTTATTGCTGAGTCGTTTTCTATTGTATACTTACACAATAATCCATTCTCCTGTTAATGGGCATTCTAATTGTTTTCATATCCATATGGCCTAGTATGAATAAAGCTGCTATGATCATTGTTGTGCAAATCTGTTTGTACAAGTCTGCTGTGCAAGTGTGTTTCTGGATGTGTTTTCATTTTTCTTCAGTAAATATCTAGGAATGAAATTGCTACCTCATGAGGTAAATACATGTTTAACTTTTATTTTTATTTATTTATTTATTTTTGAGATGGAGTCTCGCTCTGTTGCCCAGGCTGGAGTGCAGTGGCGCAATCGTGGCTCACTGCAAGCTCCGCCTCCCAGGTTCAAGCCATTCTCCTGCCTCAGCCTCCCGAGTAGCTGGGACTACAGGCACCCACTACCACACCCACCTAATTTTTGGTATTTTTAGTGGAGACGAGATTTCACCATGTTAGCCAGGATGGTCTTAATCTTCTGACCTCGTGATCCACCTGCCTCAGCCTCCCAAAGTGCTGGGATTGCTGGCATGAGCCACCGCACCCGGTCACATATTTAATTTTAAAGAAACTTCCCAAGTTTTCTAAAGTGGTTGTACTATTTTATATTCCAACCAGCAATGTAGGAGAAGTCTAGCTGCTGTGCATTCCCACCAACGTTCAATGTCAGTCTTTTTCATTTTATTCTCCTGGATTTGTGGTATCTTATTGTGACTTCAACCTGCATTTCTCTGATAACTAATAATGTTGAGTATTTTTTGCACGTGTTTTTAACTGATGTCTTATTTTTCAAGCAGTAGAAGTTCTTTATATATTATAAGGTACAACTCTTTTGTCAGATGCATGTGTTGCTAATATTTCTTCCCAATCAATATATTTTGACAAACAAATCTTTTCATTTTGATGCAATGCGATTTATTATTTTATTTTTGTTATTTAGTATTTTCTGCATCCTAAGAAATATTTTCCGGCCCCAATGTTGCAAATATAGTCCCCTATATTTTCTCTTAGAAAATGTATAGTTCATTTACATTTAGGAGTACAGTAAATTCATTTTTGTGTATGATGTGTGGTAAGATTGAGATCAATTTTTCTTCATATGAATATGAGCATAAGTCTACTAAATGGGGCTTCTGTATAAACTATTGTTTTTCTGATACCAAAAAAAAAAAAAAAAAAGAGTCAGCTGGCATGTGGCTTTTAATGTTTGGTCTTCCTTCTTCTTCCTGCCGGGATCATAGTAATGAAATCCAGAGTGCAAAAGCTATTGTGCCTATAAGGAGGAAAACCACACATTAAAGTTAAGAAAATAGAAAGAAGGTGTGTGGGACCCTGATGAAACCATGGAGCTGCTACTTCAACTCTGATCTACCAACATCTGAACATACTTGTTATGCAAGAAGACCAACCTACTAATTTATTGATTCATCATAGTTAAACAAATGTAGATAGTGATATTTTCCTCTTCATAATTCAGTGGTTTTCCACCACTTTTGGAATAAAATCCAAACTCATCACCATGGCCTATAGAACCCTATGTAATACGAACCCCCATCTATCTCTCTGACTTCATTTCCTACCACCCTCTATACATACAACTCACACTGATCTAGCCATATTGGTCTTGGGGTGTTTCAGAAACAGCCACGGTTGCTCCCTTTTAGATCATTTATCTTCGCTGTTCCTCTTACAGAGAACATTAATTCTGTGCACAATTACAATCAACATTACCCTCACATGGCTCCCTCACTTCATCCAGGTGTTTGCTCAAATATTGCCTTCTCAAAAAAGCCTTCTTGATTGAACTCTCTAAAACGTCACCCATTACTTATTGTATATTTACCGTGCTTTATGTTCTTATTCACTTCTTTATGATCTTCATCACTTCCTAATATATTTGTGTTTCATTGTCTCCATTCACTAGATTCAAGTGGATCACTTGAAGTCTAGAGTTCAAGACCAGCCTGGCCAACATGGTGAAACCCCATCTCTACTAAAAAATACAAAAAAATTGCCGGGTGTAGTGGTGCATTCCTGTTGTGCTGGACCTTGGCCTCCCAAAGTGCTGGGATTACAGGCGTGAGCCATGGTGCCTGGCCGTGAATTACTTTTTACGTATGTTGTGGTGAGGTAGGGATTGAGATCTATTATACAGGGTGTATATAAAACACTGTCTATTTTGCTACTGGATCTCTTTTTATATAATGGAATGAAAGAGAAACACAATTTAGAATTTAGTAGTAGGGTATATTTGCCCCTTTTGATGTAATAGTACACTACTTTTCATCAACAATAACAACTTAAAAGTCTTAATGAAGTCATTTGTTTTGCTTTGGCTGGTAGAAGCTTAAGCAAAATTAAATATTTAATTGCCACAAGGATTCTTTTTAGGCAGTTAGAACTATCATTCCTCAACTCTTTAACTACCTGATTTATAAACATCTTTATATTTGTTTTAACTCTGTTATTACATTTGTAATATTTATAGTAAGTGAAAGAGTAATTATAATAGGTAGAAAGAGAGAGATGATAGATAGATAGATTATCCTTTGCAATCTTTAACATGACATTTTATTTTCAGGATAAAACTTACTCTTTAGCCCTCTCGACTCTGGTTCCATATTCTAAGAATAAGCCTCCACATTTATCCTCTATTTTCCCCTACACCTCCTACCTAATTCTTTAAAATCATATCACACCTCACCTTCAATGACATAAGTAACAAATCGAGGTCATATATTGTCATGTGTTGCTTAATAACAAGGATATGTCCTGAGAAATTTGTCATTAGGAGATTTCATCATTGTGTGAACATCAGAGAGTATGCTTACACAAACCTAGATGGTATAGCCTTCTACACACCTGGGCGATGTGATACAGCCTATTGCTCCTGGGTTACAAACCTATAAAGCGTATGTTACTGTAAGAAAATTATAACACAATGGTAAATATTTGTATATCTAAACATATCCAAATCTAGAAAAAGTACAGTAAAAATATTGTATTGCAACCTTTGTAATGTTTTGTTGTTATGGGTTGTATATGTGATCAGTATTGACCAAATGTCATTATGCGGTGCAGGACTGGAAATGGTCAGACTTGAAGCTGCTTTGATATAGCAAGGAAATAGTTTGAATGAGAAATCTTAACTATTCTTAAAAACCAAAGATGAATTTTTATGTTGTAATTCTTCCCCCCCGCCCCGCATCATGATTAGAAAGGGGATGGAGCTACTGCCAGTCCTGCCACTTTCTTCTCCAAGATGTGGGTGTGGCATGCTTTCTTCTATTCTTTTTTCTCTGGGGACTTAGCAGGCATAAAGAAAAGCCTTTTTGCAATTTGTGCCAGCCGCTCTCCTTTCCCTGGATATTTCATTGCAGAAAGCTTGCTGGGTGGGGAGGGCTTTGATGCAGTACTTTATTCAATATCTGACTATCCCCATTCTAGGAAATCATATTAAACATAAGGTCAATGACCAACAAGAGCTTTCTGAGCAGCTGCTCTGCTGACAATTTGGAGGATTGATTTCATCATTTGGTTATTTAAGCTAACTATACAAAAACACTTCAATTCAATTGGCCTGGAAGTTCCAAACCATGTCCTCATTTTCTCAGAGATGGATAAGCAAGTCAAATTACTCCACAGATCTTCACTCAGAGTTTAATCCTTTGAGAAAGCTTTGTTTTATTTTACTATTAAAAGCATATACAAATAGATCTATCCCATCATTGGTTTCTCTTACTAGTCCCATTTGTCTCTGATTTTATATCTGGCAATACCATTTTCTTACTAGAAACCAATGCCATTTTTCTACTAGCTCCCTATTGCTGTCAGGATAGCTTCCAAACTCCTCAGCCAAGGTCTGTGTGACAGGGCCCAGCCCGCCTCTCCCGACTCCACCTCATTGGCCCCTACACACACTTCTCTGAGCCCGGTCAAATGATTCATCACAAAATCCCAGAAATCACATGCCCACTGGACATTTCAGTGAAGCATGCCTCTAACTCTTCTACTGATGCACACCATTCTTCTTTCAGGAAGACCCCAATTTTCCGTTCCTCCAAGCAGATATTTCTAACCCAACAAGAAAGTTGGGTACCCCACCCTCCTTCCTCTGCAACCTCTGATGATCTCTATTTTTAGTATTTACTGTTTACCTGCCTCCCCCACTCAGCTCTTCAAGGTCAGGGATGGTAACTTATTCACTTTGATGTGCCTGTTCCCAAAATGAGTTATTGAAGAGATGCTTGATATTGTCTGTTGAATAAATGAATGTGTTATTCTGACTAACATGAAAAGAAACTTTAGTAGCTTAATGGTCCAAAAAATCCCAAGTAATTTTATATTCTCTGCTGACCATTGTCTGCCTGTCAGATACAGTCTTTACTCTTCTCCATTCTTTACTGTGGCCTGAGAGGCTCATAATTTTGGACTTTATCTATTAGGCCCTTTATTCTATGGCCTTGGGGAATGTTTGAGCAGAGGCAGGCACTGGCATGAGCCCAGAGGATAGCAGAAGAAAGAAGTCAGAATATATTTTCTCTTTGTTCTCCTCTCTTGCTGGAGCATAGGTTGGACATAACTAATGGCCACAGTTTCCACAGAGTGGCCTTTCCCACAGGATAGTGCATATTTCCATAACTGCTCCATTTTCTCATCCCTCCAAGACCTACCCTCCCTTCCTCTCCCTTCCTTTGCCCCCTCCAACTACTGATAACCCCAGATGCTTCCTTCTTCCTTGTGGCTTCTCCTCTACTCTGCCACATCTATGTGAACAGTCACTTCATTAAACTCTCAGTTGCCCTTTTACATGAGTTGTCCCTGAATCCAGGTTGATATACTTCAAGAATCCTAAGTTTCTTTTGTTTGTCCTGTCTTTGCAATTCTTTTTCTATAAACCAATAAACTTAACTAATCACATTAATTAATCATATTATTTACCAGAAGAACCTGTGTGTTTGATGACTAATCTTTATAGGAGAAGCTGTCACTACTCAAGGACCTGAACCCAGCTTTCTGGTTCAGTTTGACTCACCAAATAACAGGACAATTTCTACTATGCTCTATTTACTTCTTTTCTTTTAAATGTAGGCTAGACCTCTCTACAAAATACAAGCTAAATTATTCAAGTACAATCCAGACACACAGCATTCCAGAATCCTTAATCCCATTTCTCCAAATGAAGTCTGTGTTATGAGTGGCAAAGGAATCTAGGCTACTTTGTTACCGTGAAAAATTATTGCCTACTTTCCAGGCTTCCCACTGCTGTAAAAGTTGTTCTAAAGTAACTTGGGTGTGAACCATTAGAATGAATGGTGGATATTGAATTTTATCCTTTTGTGTCTGGCTTTACCCTCCTGTCTCAATCCTGGAGGTTTTTCTTCTGTCACAGACAGTGGAATAGCTAAGAGGTTAGACAAGCCCATCTCTGTGGCTGCTTAGTCAGCTTCTTGACCTGCCCAATAATAAAACACTGTTCTGGTTTGTTTTTTGTTTTTCCTCCTTTTTCAATCTCTACCACTTCCATTGTCTAAACAAGCAGCGTATGTTCTTTGGACAGGTTTAAAATAAGAAACCCAATCAAAATTGCTTTTTCTCTAAAGTACACTTGTTCACTTGTTTCTAAATGCCAACCTTTTAACTTTTCTGACTTACATCATGACCATTTAATCCTAGCATATCCCAGAGCATTTAAGTTAACTTAAAATGTGAAAACAATCTGCAATTTTCTTCACTGTGTAGCTATGGGTGACAAAACCTGTGCCACTTGCATAAATCAGGTTTTTTTTGTATTGGAAATAATTATACATTAACCTAAGGGCAACTATTTAACAAAAATTAAAAACCAGAATCACTTTTGATGCTTTTGACTATTCAATAATTTCATTATATATTACCAGGCTTCCTCACCCACTCCCCTCCATCTGTTTTTTAATGGAAGTGTAATAAGGGCACTAAAAAAGGGGTTACTAATGTTTGCATAATTTGGAAAAGTAGAAGACATAAAATCTATAGTAATTTTAGCTCTGCATCATTAAACATGAAATATTGATTATTGCTCTTTGCAACAGAATTTACGAAGCTAGCTAGGCTGCTGTGTTCACATTAAGTGATTCTGACGCTTTGCCCTCAGACCTCAGTGGCTGTAAATGATGCTCCTTGGTGACAGCTGGGAGGCTGGCATTCTGATCCACAGCCTTAAGAGATACATTTCCCAGATTAGACCAGGAATGACCCAGCTGCACAGCCCAACTTCAGAAAATTAAATTGGAGGGAGTCCAAACCTCTGTTGAAATAACTGTGTGAATTACAGTGCTTCCACAGGCCTTGTTATAATGTAAACGTGCTTTACAATTTACTGCCATTTCCCTTCTATCCCTGCTGTGAATATGGGCATTAATAGTCATCTCATATATTTAAAGGTAAAAAGGCATCAAAAATAAAAATGCAAGATTCATGTACTCTCCCTTTGGAAAGCAAGGACTAAATTCCTTGTTTTTCTTTTGCCATTTGTTTACAAAAGGAGTATACATTTTGTTTATATATTATGCATTAATGTTTTCTATGGCTGGCAAACCTGTAAATTTCACACAGGGAAGTTACCTTGCAGCTAAACACGAATTTCTTTGGGAGGAAAAAAATTGCAAATAGGACATCAACAGCTCATTTAAAGGATTCATTCAGTTAAGTTATGGTCACATGAAGCATACATGAGGTAGTAGACTTAAAAAGAAAGAGATTTGCCTGTTTCTAACACTTTAAGGACATTTTGAATGTCCAATGAGATTCAGAGGGACTGTGATCTTACAGCAGTAATGACTGAGTGAGATAGTCCTGTGCCTTACTACACTTGTTGACAGTGGACTTATTATTAATATTAGCTGCCTCATATATTGTAAACTTAGAAACTTAGAAACACAAGATATGCTTATGAAAATTGAAAATTGTTGTGATAGCTCATTCTTTATTCTTGTTTGACCAACCAGGTTACGTTCATAAACATTAGGACATAAAAGCTTTTGCCTGCCACGTATGAAAATGTCAAACACTCAATCTAAGTGGAAACATAGCAAGTACAAATCTAATTTTAACTGGTTAAGTCATTGTCCCTGGTAACCTTGAATCTGAGATAATTTCAGTCCCTGAGATCCTCCAAGAGGATCTGGAAGGGTGCACTTACAGCCAGATCATTCAAGCCAGCTCTTTGCCCTAATCTGAATAAGCACCAGCAAACTGCAATCCACTCGCACTGGATCCAGGATTGTTAGACAGGATAAACCAGCCCAGTGCTATTTTGGAAAATAACCTTCAGGCTTCAATATTCCTCTCTCCTTTCCATAAGTAGTACATGGTCTCAAAACTTTTGCTAGTTTTAGATCATGACGTTCAAAAACTATCATTATAGAATGAAGAACCAGCTCATTACAAAATGTCTAAGCACTTCCATTAAATCTAGGATACAAGAAATTGAAACACTACTAGTAAAATTTTTTAAGTGGTCTCTTTGCTCAATGTTAATTCAGCTTAACAGCAGGACAACTATAAAAATTCAACTGAGATCAAAATATAGGTATAGGCACAAGAGTGTAGATATTTTTACATTTCATATGTTTCTGCCTTCTGAGAAAATTATCCTAGAGACCATGCTTCTAGATGAGAACACAAGTACAAATAAGCACAGAAGCCAATAAATAAACACCCTCTCAGAATGCAGACAGAACAACAAATGTGGATGCGTGAATCCATACACCAACTCTGGGTTTCTTGCACCAAAGGACAAAAACAAAGTGCAGGCAATCAGAACAACATGTAACTCCCAAATTGTTTATACCTGATTCTGGAATGCATTTTGTTGTAGCGTAGCAAACACCATCCAGATTAGATTTTTTTGCTTAGCCGGGTTAGAAAATGAGTTTGCATTTCTTATGTATTTACCAAGTGATGTTGCGAGGAAGCAATCCAAATGCATGCTGGGAAGAGCTCCCAAAATGCCCTGCAGCCCCTCATACTGATCTATCTCCCCCTTTCTATCCCCTCCACTACCACCCTTGTTCAGGGCCTTGATTCTTCTCTCTGGGACTATTTCATTGTGCTTCCTAATTGCTTTTCTTTAAGTATATATTCAACTATTTAAAACATTATTATTATTATTATTATTATTATTATTATTATTAGTGTAGAGACAGGGTTGTACAGGCTGGTCTCAATCTCCTGGCCTCAAGCAATCTTTTTGCCTTGGCCTCCCAAAGTGCTGGGATTACAGGCATGAATCACTATGCCTGGTCCATCTCCAATAATTTAACTCTTCTGCTCATAAACCCTACTGCTAACTTAAACAAAAACAATCTTCAGAATTAAAAACATTCTTAACTCCCTAGCCACAGGATTGCTTCTCTTATACCTTCTGAAATTCTTCAAAATTCATTTGAAATGTGATTTTATATATTTTAGTATTTCCTTCTGCAACTAATTCTATGTCATTTCTTTGAACTATTTTTATTACTACTAACATTAATTGACTTTTACTAGGCTCCAGGCATGTTGCATGAATTATCTCTTAAAAATTATCACTGAAGCCTTATAAAAATAGAAAAAGATGCCATTATTATTCCCATTTCTTGGATAAGAAAACATACTTAGGAGATTAAGTAACTTGTCCAAGGTCTTATAGCAGAAATGAGGTGTCAATATAATAAGCAGTCTGATCCCAGAATCTAAACTGTGTCATCTGCACTCTTTTCCCATGAATGACTTGGGACTTACACCAGTGTGAGTAGCAGCAGTATCTCACCCATGGTATTTGTAAAGAAGTTGTAATGTTCTGCAAAGTGCTCAGATTTATCATTTAAATTAGATGTGTCACCTAATTACTGTCTGATCTTAGAAAGCAACTCCTTCCCTTTAGATCTCAGTTTCATCATATGTAAGATGATGATGGCAAAGCCTACTACACAGTACTATGTGGCGATTAACTAAAATAACATATTTAAAAGTGTTTTGTGTACTCTAAAGTGCTGATCATCCATAGAGAGATTCCTTAAGTGTCACACCGAGGATAGCAATTACGTCTTACTTGTCTTTTCATTCCTATGGTACCCAGCTTGGCTCCATTCCTGTGTAATCTTGGGTGGTGTGACTCAGTTTTATCATCTGTAAAATGGGGACACTAGTTGAACCAAATTTCAAAGCTTGATGATTAAAAATTCAGTCTTGCACCAGGCAAATAGCAGGTGCTCGATGACATTAGTCATTGTAACTATCACATAGATTTCTATTATTATGTATCTCAGTCTCTTCAAAACATGGATGTTAACCTAAGTATCTTCTCTTGGTTCACTCTCAACCCATTTCCCATTAGTTACCCAGTTTTGCCAAATGGCCTCTGGAACACTACCTATTTGTACCGTCCTTATTTGAAGACTTATTACCTGCCAGAAGGAGAAACCTGAAATGCCAAACTCATCAGGACAGTCAACTCCTTGGAATCTTTCTTGACGCCCCCCACCCCCCCCCCCCCCCCCCCCAGCAGATAGAGCCTAAGCCCCTGGGCCTGGCAGAACTTCATGCCAAGTTCTGTGTGACACGCCCTCTCTTTCCATCCCCAACCTACTTAATTCTCTTGGAACATAAACATGTCATCAAAACCCAGAATAAGATCATGAACTCAAAAACTTGGGATGAATCAGTCCAGATGTGGGTTTAAATAAATCAATAAGAGAATCTTTTAAAGAAGAAAGAAAAGGGTAGAATATATCGCAGTGTCTATATTATCATTAAATAGCACAGCATTACCTCAATTATCTGGAGAGCAGTCCCTAGGAGAGCATTATATATTGGAACAAATCTCTCTACCTGGATATTAAGTCCTACCTATCTCAGAAGATCCGTCACACAGCTCTCAGCCAAACCCCACCTATTTGACCTGAAAGTTTTCATTTAAAGCCCTCTTGAGGAATGATTCTTTCCCACACATTAATAGTGGGAGACTTTAACAACCCACAACAATCTTGTTGTCATTATTAGATCAACAAGACAGAAAATTAACAAGGATATTCAGGACTTGATCTCAGCTCTGGACCAAGCAGACCTAACAGACATCTACAGAGCTCTCCACCGCAAATCAACACAATATACATTCTTCTCAGCACCACATAGCACTTACTCTAAAACTGACCACATAATTGGAAGTAAAACACTCCTCAGCAAATGCAAAAGAATGGAAATCATAACAAACAGTCTCTCAGACCACAGTGCAATCAAATTAGAACTCAGGATTAAGAAACTCACTCAATGAGCTGAGATCACACCACTGCACTCCAGTCTGGGTGACACAGTGAGACACTCCATTTCAAAAAAAAAAAAAAAAAGAAAGAAAGAAACTCTCTCAAAACCACACAACTACATGGAAACTGAACAACTTGCTCCTGAATGACTACTGGGTACATAAGGAAATTAAGGCAGAAATAAATAAGTTATTTGAAACCAATGAGAACAAAGACACAACATACCAGAATCTCTGGGACACAGCTAAAGCAGTATTTAGAGGGAAATTTATAGCACTAAATGCCCACAGGAGAAACCAGGAAAGATCTAAAATCGACACCCTAACATCACAATTAAAACAACAAGAAAAGCGAGAGCAAACAAATTCAAAAGCTAGCAGAAGACAAGAAATAAATAAGATCAGAGCAGAACTGAAGGAGTTAGAGACACAAAAAAATCCTTCAAAAAAATCAATGAATCCAGGAGCTGGTTTTTTGAAAAGATCAACAAAATAGATAAACTGCTAACTAGACTAATAAGAAAAGAGAGAAGAATCAAATAGACACAATAAAAATGATAAAGGGGATATCACCACTGATTCCACAGAAATACAAGCTACCATCAAAGAATATTATAAACACCTCCATGCAAATCAACTAGAAAATCTTGAAGAAATGAATAAATTCCTGGACACGTACACCCTCCCAAGACTAAATCAGGAAGAAGTCGCATCCCTGAATAGACCAATAACAAGTTCTGAAATTGAGGCAGTAATTAATAGCGTATCAATCAATAAAAGCCCAGGACCAGACAGATTCACAGCCGAATTCTGCCAGAGGTACAAAGAGGAGCTGGTACCATTTCTTCTGAAACTATTCCAAACGAATAGAAAAAGAGGGACTCCTCCCTAACTCATTTTATGAGGCCAGCACCATCCTGATACCAAAACCTGGCAAAGACACAACAAAAAAAAAGAAAGTTTCAGGCCAATATTCTTGATGAACATCGACGCAAAAATCCTCAATAAAATACTGGCAAACTGAATCCAGCAGCACATCAAAAGGAACGATTCTTAAACAAGCTTAATTTTATTATTTCCTAGCTTGCAGGAAAAAAATAATTCATAAGAATGCAATTATCAGAAAACATGAATGAGATAAGGTGATCACAGACTAGATGTGGGGGGAAGAAACAAGAAACTGAAAACCAGATCCTAAACTATATTTTCACTGAAGACATATATAAAGGTTTCCACTGCCTGGAATATCGTCTCCTCTTGAAATTTCTGGAAGTTTCCTCATTTGATGTAAGCTTTCACTCCCCAGACTCTTAGAGCTGGATGTGGCTATGCTGGGTATAACCTTTATGTTGCCCATATACGATGTCTGATCCTCCTTACTATCGCCTAAATGTTGGGAGCAGAATCTTTTTTCCCATTAATTCTAAATATCTTTCTAACTTACAAACCCTAGTTTGACCAACTGGGGCGTGCAAGCTACAAACTAGGGGTATGTGGAGCTTGTGGTCAGGCATACATCTTCCCAGAATATCAAGTGTACTCCATGAACAGCAAAAGCATGATTTCAAAATGTAGTACAAAGTTTGAATTAATTTTAGAGCTAAAACAGGAGGCCTCAAATAATATTTAGGTTTGAACATGGCTATTTTTCCTACACACCCCCAATAATAATACACACAGTTGCTATTTTCTGCCTTTGAGATTTCTGGGTAGAGAATTTGACAAACACTACCCTAGAGAAGACAGAAAGTGAGTATCATGTGTTTTTAAAATTAATATGGCTAGAAAATATGTAATAGTGTGAGTTCTATTAACAATGGATACAATTTTTTAAAAAGTATTTGTGAAGGTAGCATTCTTCTTTTAAATGCCATAGGCCTTTATTATATTTCCTCATTGCTTGTCAGGGAGGAAGGTGAAATCCATGTATGTCTAATGCCTTCTTTCTATGTGAGATTGTATGAAGCAGGCATCATTGTACTTAGGGAAGGGAAAGTTCATTTCTACAATTGATTGCTTATCAGACCCAGTAGGTGCTGGGTTTTCTGAGCTTGTATTATGATCTCCTGGATATATCAAGTATCATAAATTTTAGCATTCAGCATAATTCTTAAGTGCACACAGCAATAACTTAAGTGTTAAGAGGAATATCCAATAGATATTCATTAAAAATATCAAAAAAGACACATGCACTTGTATGTTCATTGCCATGCTATTCACAATAGAAATGACATGGAATTAACCTAGCTGCCCATCAGTGACAGATTGGATAAAGAAAATGTGGTGTATACACACTATGGAATACTACACAGCCATAAAAAAGAATGAAATCATGTCCTTTGCAGAAACCTAGATGGAGTTGAGGCCATAATCCTAAGAGAATTAATGCAGGAATAGAAAACCAAACACTGCATGTTCTCACTTGTAAGTGGGAGCTAAACATTAAGCATACCTGGACATAAATAGGTACAATAGACACTGCAGATTATAAGAGGGTGGAGGGAAGGAGGCAAGGGACATGGGATGAAAAAGTACCTGCTGGGTACTATGCTTACTACCTGGGTCCAATATACCCATGTAACAATCCTACACATGCACCCTCTGTATCTAAAAGCTGAATTTTTAAAAAAATTAACAAAACTGTGGTTGACGTGGCAAGCAACTTTAACCTGGAAAAAGGAAAAGAAAAAAAGGAGGAGGGGGAGGAGGAGGGGAAGGGAGAGGAGGAAGGAGAAGAGGAGAGGGAGGAGAGGGAGGAGGAGGAAACTGTGGAGTTGAGTAGAAGCCACAACACAGAAAGCATGACATTGAAAACAGAAGTTGAGAAAGAATATGAAAAAAGGGGCACAAGCAAGAAAACTTTTAGTCATTTAATCATTGTTCCATTCATTGTTTAACAAAAACGTAATCAAGTGTTAGACACTGTGCTACGGATGGGTCTACGATGGCAGCGGAAGGGGAAGCTAATAAGAAGACACAGCCCCTATCTTCCTGCAGCCTGAAAGGCCCAATATAACCAGAGAGAAGAAAAGGAGTTGTTAAAGACTGTTTCTATGCAAAAACCGACTTTAACATTTTGACATTCAGGACAGAATGAGATCAAATAAGCCTAACTGTTGTGTGCATGACAAAGGAGATTGAAAAAGCTCCATTCTAGAGAGGGCCAAGAAAAGGCTAAGAGTGGACCCATGGGCTCACTGCTGGGGAAATTGCTCCTTATTGGTCGAATGAAATGGCATGCCTGTGTGCAGAATGTGGAAAGAGTGATGGAAATGCCACCAAAGTTAAAATGTAAAAATCCAGGGTGTGGATTAGAGGCTTATTCAGTAAAAATGGCATTCACTGTCAGCGACAGAGACAAGGCAGGCAGACAGATAAGAAAACAAAAGACAGTGTGGCCAAATCTGCTTTGTCATGTGATGAGGCTATAACAGCATTGTGGATTAGAGGATCCATTTACCCCCTGCATATTATAATCTATTAACAACAATTGAGTACCTCATCATGTCTAGTAACATCAAAGGTAGATTGTGCAGAAGATTAAGTCTTTCTTCTATAGATTTATCCATTCTAAATCACATATTAATTTTCTTATACAGATACCAACACCAAAGGGAAAATACTAGGTTTATGTAAACAGACCATCACTTTTTAAAGTCAACAAGAAATTCCCAATGACTTTATTCTGCTCATTGTGAAATTCCCCATTACTGCACCATTATGTTTCATAATCTTAGTGATTGCCCCAAATTGCTTCATAACAAGTGGGTGAACAACACTGATAAGGAGAGGTATTTTATTCTAAACTGAGATATGTTAGAACCGGTATGTTTTTCTTCAGACAGCTACAGCAGCATGTTCAGAAAGAATGCCTACATCCCAAAGAGGAAATTAAATCTCAGCTGAGCTTTCTGCTATTAAAACTACTATTACATCTTTTAGACATGTAATCTCCATGTGCTCAAGATATTGACACAACTGTTATCTAAAAACCAAGTGGAAATAACCAGGGGGAAAATACTTGGTTTTCTAAAGGTAGAGGATGAGGAGGGAAAGAGATGGAGTAAGAAATTATTGGAACAGAACATGGAATGGAGTCTCTACTATTCAGAATTGCCTAGAATCATGGTGCTAACCCCGCAGTACACAGCTCACTAAAGCTCTCATCCCCAGCCTGATGACTACTCTTCTCTCTTCTCCCTATTTATATTAAATTGTCTTGCGGACTGTTCTTTACCCCTCTCTCTTCAATGCAAAATTGTCATGCTTAATATCTGTAAAGTCTTCAAATTGAGGATTGCATCCTGTATTCTCTGCAACATCCATGTTCTCACCTGTATTGGAAAGGCTTTTCTGAAAATGCATTCCTTCTTTGATAAAACATTTACAACATAGTCTTTTCGTAAAGGTTCTCCTTTGCTATGTAGATCTCTGGAATAATCCTCTTTGAGGAATGTTCCAGCCAAAATTAGCAAGGGAAACCTGATGCATACAATAGGCTCCGTCTAGCTAATATTTGTTGAGAGTCCATTCCAGACCTGGCTATTTTCTGCCATCAGCAGCTTTGAAGTTCTGAGGTGTGAAGACAGTCATTGAATCCATAATGTCACATTTGGAGTCCATTATAATAACTTCCAGTATTTACCCAGATGTAACTTGAATGAAGCCAAATGCATTCTTGGATATCCCCTTAAGGGAAATAATCTTGATATTTTACCCTACCATCCCCTACATAAAATAATAAAGATGCTTACTCTAGTTAAACAGGTCTCAAAAATATGAATATAAGTAGTTATAAGCTTTCATAGACCTTGGAATCCAATTATCTACAGTTTCATGGTGGCTAAATAATTTATGATAATTGCAAATTCATAAGATTATAATTTGCCACAGCCAAACCTATGAATTTCCTGATATCTTTAAAAACATGCATTCTCAAGGTGAAACATGGCATTTTCTGTGTTCGTTGCTACCAAAATTATCTAATTATAACAATTTAGAAAGCATCCCATTACTTAAACCTGGATCATTTGGAGGTTTTCCCTGTTAATGCAAAGACATAAACCTAAGAGCATTGCACCATCTCATTAAGCCTCCTGATTTCAGCAGCTGTCTGGTATTAGCTGAAAGCAATCTACCGTGTGTGCTTAAACGGCATCCTGTTCACCTCTGCTCCACAAACAAAAGCAAATTTAGAGAATGTACACATACATGCACATGGACACAACACACACAATACAACATACAACACTTACATAAAACACGTATAGCTTGGTTAAGTCACAAGGTAAACTCCTGTGACCATCACCCAAGTCAAAAAATAGAACTTTGCCAAATATGTCACAAGCCCCTTCATATGCCCTATCCTGATTACACTTGCCTCCCTTTCTCCAGAACTAATCAGAATCACAACTTACAAAGCAACCACTTTCTTACATTTCTCTATACTTTTCTCGCCCAACTGGGCATCCTGAAATGTTATTATTTAGTCTTACCCATTTCTAAAACTTTTTATTTAAAAGTATAGATTCGCAGAAGTTCCAGAAATTTACAGGATGGTCCCATACACCTTTTACTCCTCCTTCCCCAGTATTAGCATCTTGCATAACTGTAGTTGTGATACAATTAGAAATATATATTTGGTCTCTTCCCGTGGTTCCTGACACAGAGCTCGTAAAACCCTCATTGTTTCCTGCATAATAGGGGTGATAAGAGCATCTTTCGTTATAATATTTGGTCTTAGTTCCTGGCTCCATACGTAAGAACTTCTAAGATGCTTGGAATCTTCACAGTGATGCGTGTGTCTTTCAGTATTCTAATGAGATGACTGGCACCAGGGGCCCTACATAGCTTCAAGATGAGGGCTGGTTGCCAGAGGAACCAACCATGTGAGTAGAGGATTAAAACTTTCAGCCCCACCCCCGACCTCTGGAGATGGGAGAGGGACTGGATATTGAGTTCAATCACCAGTGGTCAATGACTTAATCCATCATGCCTAGATAATGGAACCTCCATAAAACCCCTAAAAAATGGCATGTGAAGGGCTGGTGAACACTTGGAGGTGCCTGGAGGGTGGCATGCCTCGATAGGACATGGTAGCTCCACATCCCTTCCCACATACCTTGCCCTATGCATCTCTTCTATTTGGCTATTTCTGAATTGTATTCTTTACAGTAAACCAATCATGAATTCTGTGAGCTGTTACAGCAAATATCAAACATGAGGAGGGAATTGTGGTAATCCCCGGTTTGTGGCTGGTCAGGCAGAAGTAGAGATGGCAACTTGGGATTTATGAATGGCATCTGAAGTTGGGGTAGTGTTGGACTGAGCCCTCCAACTTGTGGTATCTATTGCTAACACTAGGTAAATAGCAGTAGAATTGAATTGGCTACACCCAGTCGGTGAATTGAATGAACCCAGTTGCTGTCTACAGAGAATTGGAGAATTTCTTGGTGGTGGAAAAAACACCATATTTGGTGTCAGAAGTGTTGTGACTAAGAGACAAGTTTTTTCTTTAATAGTATACCATGAAATCCACGAAATTGACATTGATGCGATTCACAAAGTATATTTAAATTTTACTAATTATATATTCACTCATTTGTGTGTGTTTATAATGTCATGAAATTTACATCACATACATAGCTTTGGCTAACAACTACTACAATCAAGATACGTAACTATTCCATTACCACAAGGCTCCTCTGCTCCCTCGTTAGAGCCATAACCACCCCTCCTTTCCCAAATCCTTACATCTAGTAAATATACTCGTTTTTTCCATCTCTATGATTTCATTATTTTAAGAATATTCGAGTGAATTTATACATCATGTAACCTTTTGAGGGTGGCTCTTTTCCACATAACATAATTTTCTGGAGGTCCATTCACTTCGTGTGTATGAACAGTACCTTTTTTATTGCTGAGTTGTATTCCATGGTATGGATGTGTCACAGTTTGCTTGATCATTCAACCACTGAAGAACATTTAGGTTGTTTCCAATTTTTGGCTATTATAATAAAGCTTCTATCAATAGATATAGTTTTATTATAAATCTATCAGGTACATATTTTTGTTTGAACACAACTTTCTATTTTTCGAGATAAACGCCAAATTTTATGGGTTATACGTTTTAATTTTAGAATAAATTGTTAAAATGTTTTCTAGAGTGACTTTACCTATTTTTTTTTTCCACGAGCAATACATGGGCTATCCTGTTTCTCTGCATCCTTGCCAGTGTTTTGTGTTTACCATTTAAAAAATAATTTGTTATATATTTAATTCTCCCTTTATCTTTCTTTTCCTTATAATTTGTTTGCTGAAGAACTCAGGCAGGTTGACCTGTAAAGTTTCCCGGTCTGGATTTTACTGAGTGTATGCTCATGGTGAAGTTAAACAAGAAACTAAGTTCAAAAGCTTGATTAGATTCTACTTTGATCTTTTTGCGGAGGCATTAGGTGGTAGTGTATACTTCCATCAGGAAGTTCATAGTGATCTACTGATCTTATATCTCTGTTGATAGCAGCTTTTGAAGCTCAGTACCTAAATCCATTAATTTACGCGAGATTGAAAAACGGTTCTATGTTAATTATATGATTATATTACATGGAACAAATTTATAAAAAAAACTTTTCTTTATCTACTGTTTGCTTACTCAGTAGTATATTCACACAGAAGAAGGACAAATCTTATTTTCTTTTACTAATTTTCAGGATGAAGTGGTTCTTTGTTATTCTGCAAAGGTGGCCAGTTCTCTTTTTAACATCACTAGGAGTTCATGAAAGCAAACAAATGTGATAGTTTTATCTTATTAAATATTGGGTATTTCTAATTACTATTATTTCTCCTATTACTATAACTCAAATTGTTCTACTTTGGGGCAGTGGGAGCCTCTCCAAATTGTCTCCTGAGTTCCTTTGACACAACCCTTGCAGCCTCAGCTAACTTTGTGGCTATTTGCTCTGACAAAATGGTCCAGGCTTATATACTTCCTGTCACATACCCAGAGCCAGCCATTTCTTTTTTTGTTGTTGTTGTTTTGTTTTGTTTTTAGTGGGAAATGATATTTTAATATTATAATCTGGGGTGTATAAGTGATTATTACAGGTTGAACATCCATTATCTGAAATGCTTGGGACCAGAAATGCTTTTAATTTCTGATTTTTTAAATTTTAGAATATTTGCACATACATAATGAGCTATCTTGGGGATGGGACTCACATCTAAACACAAATTCGTTTGTGTTTCATATACACCTTATGTACATAGCCTGAGGTACTTTTATACAATATTTTAAATAACTTTGTGCACTCATCATATGAAGCGTAGAATTTTCCACTTGTGGCATCATGTTGGTGCTCAGGAAGTTTTGAATTCTGAAGCATTTTGAATTTTGGATTTTCAGATTACAGATACTCAACATGTATTACTGCACTAGTCATTATTTCTAAGACTTTTTGGTAGACAGAGCTGGAACATATATGGTAAAATGCCTCATGAGTGCATTCTGATATTTCTAATTCAATTTCAGGACAGCAGGGTTTTAACTAAACCATTTTTTACGGCACGTCTGTATCTCCATCTTCCAAACCATGTATCTCAAAGATACATGAGGTGATAGAATTAGAATATTACTTACTTATTCTGCAAGTATGTCATACACTTACACATGTAACATTACTAATACTGCTACCACTGACTGTGATTAATAAAGACAGTCACATTTTTACATACGTTATACTCCTTTTTATCCCCCATTTCTTCAAATAGTTTTATTATGTCTATATCATTGCATATGGCCACTGCCTATTACATCGTTTCCTTTTTGACACTTATTTCATCTGAACTTTTTAGTAAGTATATATTGAACACTAGCCATCACTTCATAGGCTCACATCTCTCTTGTCATTTTGGTTGTCTGAAGCTTAGTCTCTAGCAAATTCCTCAAGGACTCTTAGAAGCAAAATCCCTGAAGTTCTTAGATGTTTATAATAATTTGTGCTCTCCATACTTGGAAGTTTTGTTTTCAAGTATGTACAATCTTTGGCAAACATGTTCTTTCCTTGAGTAGTATAAAATGTTGCTCCATTTTCTTCTGGCATAATGAATATTTAATGATAATCTAACTTTTCCCCCTAAGTCACATGTACTTTTTGCACAGGTTTCTAGTGGGTATTTTTCTTTTTCTTTCGAGTTGAATAACTTTACTAGAATATGTCTTGGCATTTATTATTCTGGGTTGGTGATCTCAGGTACATAGCAAGGTCGCTGTTTATAGATTTTTTTATTGTATAAACTTAAGATGTACAATATGAACTTTTGATTTACATATCCATAGTGAAATGATTACTATAGATAAGCAATTTAATATATGCATTCTTCCATACTCTTTGCTTTTGCTTTTTTATTTTTATGGCAAGAGTACCTAAAACCTACTCTCTTAGCAAATTTTCAAAATACAAGTATAGTCCTCTTGCTGTACATTAGATCTCTAGACCTATTTATCCTACATAACTGCAAGTTTGTAACCTTTGCTCTTCATCTGTCAATTTCTTCCCTCTCTCCACCCCTGGTAACCAGCATTCTATTCTGTTTCTATGAATTTGACTTTTTTAAATTCCACATAGAAGTGACATTTGCAATATTTTTCTTTCTGTGCCTGGCATATTTCACTTAGCATGATATCCTCCAGGTTCATCCATAGTGTCACAAATGGCAGTATCTCCTTGTAATCTGTCACAAATGACAGTATCTGCTTCTTTTTAAAGGCTGAATAATATTTCATGTGTGTGTGTATAACACACACAATTTCTTTATCCATTCATCCATTGACACTTGTTTCTGTATCTTGGCTACTGTGAATAATGCTGCAAGGAACATGGGAGTGCAAATGTCTTTGAGGCACTGATTTCATTTACTTTTGATATCTACTCAGAAGAGGGATTGCTGGATCACACAGGAGTTCTATTTCGATCATTTTTTATTTCAGGAAAGTTTCTTGCATTATAATTTTAGTATTTGGTTCCCTTGCTTTGACTTTTTTCTATAGGGATTGAATATGTTGGATCTTCCTGGCATGTTTTTCAATATTAGATTCTCTCAAATCTCTGTTTTATCTTTGTTTTTTAGTTTAAATTTTTTTTCTTTTTTAACCTTTTATTTCTCTTAAAGCACTATCTGTGTGTTTATTCACTCTTGTGTGTCTTCCAGTTTACTGCTCAATTCTAATAATTTTTTTCTTTTCTTTTTTTTTTTTTTTTTTTTTTTGATTCTTTCTTGGTTCTGCCACTTCCCTGGCAGAGAGGCTGACTCTAGGTTAAGCCCACCATATTGGAAAAGAGTGGATGGTGTTAAAACTGCTTTTTAAAACTGCACTGGTAAGGCTTAAGGGGTTGAGACAGCAGGGCCTTTTCTTTTAACTTGGAAGAATTTGGACCAAGGGAGAAAAATGTAGAAGGCTGACAGGTGATCCATATTCACATCTCCAAGATGTCTCTGAGATGTTGAGTAGAATATTATGTGCTTTTAAAGCACTAGTGTTTGCCTCTACTTAAAGAAAATTGTAGTAATTTATAATGACTTTATTCTCTGCAGGAAAATACTCAAGGGCAATTACCTCCAGGCCCTTCCCTTCAGAATTCTAGGACTGCAGCAGAGATCATTTTAAAAAGAAGTTTTCAGAAAAACCTTACTTAACCCTTTAAGATCTCATATGAAGCATCTGTGTTGTTAATGAATGAGGCCTGGAACTTCTGTAGCATCTACTTCATGTCAGGCACTTTATATTGATTATATTATTAAATTCTCCCCCACTATTTTAATCATCACTATTTTAAATGAGAAGAAATGTAAACTCCAAGAGGTTAAGCCCTTGTCTAGGATCACATAGAATGGTGGACATTTGAATTCTGGCCTTTTCTAACTCCGTGATCATAAACCACATTGTCTTCTGTTTGAAATTTGAAGGAAACAAAGTAAAACAAAACAATGAAACAGGTGTTGTTTTTCTGACTTCCTAAATTACCTGATCTCTGCTGCCTTATTCTATTTTTCAAATGCTGTCAACCTTACTTTTATTCTCTCCATAGCACATGTATTCCCTTGTAGTGTTAGGTTTCTTCTCTCGGCTCAAATTCTGAAATAACCCAGCACATAAATGACAGTGGTATGGGAGCAGCATAGGTCTGTAATGGAAGCGTTAGTCCAGAGGACAGAAAACTCTGGGCAAGTCACCTGAACTGTAACTTTGTTTCCTTGTTTCTAAGAAAGAAATAACAAGCCCATAGTTAGTGGCTAGGCCGTGCAGCTCCCAAATGTTAGTTTCTAAAACCACAGGGTTAATGTTTTCTCATGTTCCTGTTCCCTGGGGATCCTCCATTAGGGTGTGGTATTTTTGTTGTGCTGATGCTGGATCCCAGGACAACAGAGCAGCCACTTTCTGGAGTGTCTCCGGTCCCCATGATAGGAGAAAGAAGAAATTCCATTAGTTTGCTAGAGCTGCCATAACAAAATACGACAGACTGGGGGCTGAAACAATAGAAAAGTATTTTCTTACAGTTCTAGAGGCTGGAAGTCCAAGGTAAAGCACAGGTGCAGGATTGGTTTCTTCTGAGGCCTCTCTCGTTGACCTGCAAATGACAGCTCTGTAGCTGACCCTTCCTCAGTGCCCACACTTTGGTGCTTCCTCCTCTTATTAGGACACCACTCTTACTAAATTAGAGCCCCATTGTATCACCTCATTTAACCTTAATTACCTATTTAAAGGCTCTATCTCCAAATACAGTCACATTCTAAGGTACTGGAGATTAGGGCTTCAACATATGAATTGGGGGTGGCAGGGACACGATTCAGTCCCTAACAGAGGCCATGGAGAGCTGTGTGCTTGACTGTATCCCCATAATGCTTTTCCCATTTTTAACCTGCTGCAGAAGATGCCTTTTAAAACCTGACAAAGTGAGAGTAAAATGGATTATCAAAGACTCTTCAGGGAGCCCATGTCATAGAAATCTGAGATATCAAAAGAATGGAAGCACGCTACTTGTAGACTTGCCCCTCATCCATTAGGTTTTTTTCATGCCTCAACAGAGAAAAATTTCGAAAACATACAAGGCAAAGGGAAACCTGTCAAACTCCTCCAGAGACACCACTGAGTGCAGAGGAAAGCATCCCACTTAAGTCAACTTTCTCCTTCACACACCAGGGCCTTCTCCGGTGGGACTGACACTGAGAGAGCATTGCAGGCTTGGATGTGAAGTGGAATTTATGACGTCTTTCCAGCTGAGACTACAAGTCATTTCCCAACTATAGAATACGGGTCCACTAACATGTATCTCCCAATGAGACTAGCCCCTCCACATTGTTAAGACAGGTCTGCAAGTCAATACAGTCAGAAGAAAATCAAAATCTCTAGCAAAGGAGAGATCTTTAATATTTTCACTATAAAACCATTGTGATCCTTTTGAAAGATCTGGAATTGACTCTTTTCAAGTAACCATTTTGAAGCTTGCTAATTTATAACTACAAAATTTACCTTCTCCTCCTCTGCTGAACATCAAATGGTATTGTTTCTCCTGAGTATCAAGAGGTCATGTCCTCTGCTGACCACAGGCCAGCACCCAGAGTGGACGCTAAAGTATCCCCATATAGAGAAGGTGACCAGTAATTTTTATGTGTCATAGAATTGAAATGTGGTATTTTCTAGCCTCTGGCTGAAGACTTCCCTCCATCCTTTCTGTGACATAATTCTTATAAAGAACAGGTTGTTGTTTTTTTTTTTTAATTCTAAGTTTGAAAAAAATTCTGAGTCTGTAGTTTTATATTCCTTCAGTACCTCCAGACAGACAGAATGAATGGGGGAGTCCTTTGATCAGACATGCTTCTCCTAGAGATTTTTGATGTAAGATTCTAGTAAACAGAGTAATGGTTCCTAGAGATGCCACCTAGAACTGTGAATTTGGTACCTTACATGGCAAAAAGATCTTTGCAGATGTAAGTCAAGGATTTTGAGATTGAGAGATTATTTTGGATTATCCAGAGGGGCTTAATGTAATCACAAGGGTTCTAAGAGGAAGGCAGAGGGGTGAGAATAAGGGAGAGAGATTTGAAGGTGCTGTGCTGCTGGCTTTGAAGGTGGAAGAAAAGATCATAAACCAAGACACGCTGGGAAAAATGAGTGAATTCATTCTCTCCTAGAGCCTCCACAAGGAACAACGTCCTGCATACACCTTGATGTTAACTTATCAACACCTGGTTCAGACTTCTGACTTTCAGGACTGTGAGATCATAAATCTGTGTTGGTTTAAGCCAGTGAGTTTGTGATAATTTGTTATAGCAGCAATAGAAAACTAATACAAAAGTTCACTCCAAACAGCCCCCAAATGAAATTTGAAGTACAAAATTCTTCCTGCTTTATATTCACCCTCACTGATAATATAAACACTTATTCAACTTAAAAACTCTCAAATCTTCTCCAGGCCTGGTCACCTACGGAGTTTCAAATGGTCCAATTAAATTACAGGCATATTCTGACATTACTTCTTGTCCTCTCTTCTTATATAAAAGACAAACTGGTTCAAAAAACTTATGACACAGTATTGTAGTATTTTTACCTTTCTCACCTGACCTCTAGACCCATCCCAAAAATGTCATTGACTGACTTATGATCTTGCATCTATCTGTATGTTTGAACTTCTGACGATATGTTTCTTTTACACACACACACACACACACACACACACACACACACACACACACGTTCTCTTTTGGGAAACCGTATCCCACTGTCCCTAAATGTCAGCATAATCCCTGGGGCACCCTAAGTGGGACTCACACACCATATCCCCAGGTATGCATGAGTGTAAGAGGGACTCTGCACTCCCTCTTATATAGTTGTTTATTCAACAATATTTGTTAAGAACTTGTGGACTCTGGGGCTAGAATGTCTGGGTTCAAATCCTAGCAACTCCCCTTGTTAACTGTGTGACCTTGACTATTCAATTTAATAAACATTTTTAAAACTTCATTTCATCACATTTAAAATGGGAATAATAGCAATAACTACTACATAGGATTGTTTATGAGACTTGTATGAAAAGATAATATTCATACTTAGGACAGTGACTACCATGTACATAAGTGTTTGCTATTATTATTGTATATAATATTATTATTTATTATTGTTATTACCACCATGTGCCAACCACCAAAGCTGTAACAGTGAAGAGAATGCAGCCACTGTCCTCAAGGAGCTGTCTTTCTAGTGGGAGATTCAGGTAAGAAAAGAGGCCAGTGTGATTCAGGGCAAATATCAAGAAGGAAGAACAGGTTCGGGGAGCACATAGGTCGCTGCAGAACCCACTGGGAGTGGAGAGGGAGGACAGTCAGGTAAGGCTACTTAAGGAGGTAATCCTGCAGGGAAGACCCAGGAAATGAAAAGAGTCTGCTAGGTAAATGGAGAAACTGGGGAGGAGGGATTTTAATGTGGAGTAGACATAAAAGAGAAAAGGACAAGAATATCTTAGCAGTGGAAACAAAGTAGAAGAGTGTTCCCTGAAGGACGGACAAGATACGTACAGGAAGGAGAGCACCTCCAGTAAGAAGTAACACCACCTTGATTTATTAGAGCTGTGCAGGTTGAATTTTGTTTTGAGTACAATACACACATTCAAGATTATTATTGCCAAATAATAAAGACTGAGTGGAAATCAACATTTCTGATGTTAATTCATAATTCTGATATGGCAGAAATTATATATCTTATAAACTCTCATGCCACTATGATTAAGTGCAGCCAATCATGTGATAACACTCAACCAACACAAAAGATATCCTTCCATTTTTTAAAAGAAAAATATCTTGAAGGACTACTTCGAAATCTGGATGAAAACTCAGCCAATAAGAAAACAACAATTTAATGTTATTTATAAGTGCTATAGTGCAAAATTTCTACGGAGGTTTTCAACACTGCTTGGACATTAGAATTACCTAGGGAGAAAATTACCTGTTCGCAGGCCTCATCCCAAACCAATTAAATATTAACATTGACAGATTGGACTTGTCCAACAGCATTTTCCAAAACTTCCTCGGAGGTGATAATGTGTGACCTCTGCAGCCAGGGATAAGAATGACTGACTTAGCATTATCTATAAGATTTTAAGATTTTTGAAATATTTCAAACTTTCTGATTAAATGATCTATTTCAGTTCAGAGTACTCAAATTTGTTGGACAACAAAAAGGGAGAGATAACTGAGCTATTAAGTTGGTAAAATGGGAGCTACTATTTCAATGATTTAATTGATTTTGCAGTTTGGATTGTCTTTTTGCCTTCATATATACTCGCAAGTCTAGTTATTGACTTCTATTGTTTTAAGTCACTTTATTTTGTTTTTAAAGATAACTTCAAAGGTTGTTTTGATAACACCCTTCTGACATTTTATTGTATTGCGAACTGAACACTCCATTAATGGGAAAGGACTATGCGTTTCTACAAACTCATTTATTTTGGAAAAAAAAAAATGCATGCATGTCGATCAGTCAAGAAACAAGTCACAGGCTGCAGAAAAATGTCCTGCTGAACAGAAAATGAGGCAATGGGCAGGAAACAAAGGGCACCATAATGGAAATCTTTCAAGCTTGAATTAAGTTACCGACTAATGAGGATCCTGCAGGGAACAGTGATAAGGGGGCTGGATGTTTATTAAATAACTATTCTTGCAAATTACCTGACTGATGGTGTTGCTGGCAATGCCCTGAAGATCCCCCTGATAAGGCAGGACCTAAGGGGCAGCAGCCATTAAGCAATTTACATGCAGAAGCATCTGAAAAGAAAGTAATTATGAATTTTCTTTATGTGTATTCCAGGAGGATAAATAGCATTATTTATCAAAAGAAAGATACTTCAACAAATATGCCTTTAAAAATTAGACCTGGTCGACAGACAATTTAAAAAGAAGGATCTCTCATTTGCTATTCACCTACATCTGTGTGATTCATTGATGATATGTTGACACTAGACAATCGGTGGCAAGTCCGATGGATGCCTGGAGTTAACAGGAGGGAAGAGGGCGGGAGCAGAAGAGCCTCAATTCTTTCTCTCTCTCTCTCTCCATCCACCGCACAACCCCCACAACACACGCACTTTCTTTTTTCTCAAAACTTCCCCCTCTTCAAGGGAAGGAAGAAAAATCTTACAGTTTGAGAGACATTTATGCATTAATTTATTCAATATGCACTTAGTGACACATTTCCTAATATAACATAAGTAGTTCTAGGCCCTGGGTGTGCAATGGTGACTTGAACACAGCCCCTATTCCTGAAAGACACTTGATCTTGTAGGGGAAACAAACATGAAACAAATAATTAGTGTCATGCAGGAGAAAATTGTGCTTCACTAAAAAATAATGCATTGTTAACATCCAGCACATCCTTCTGAACTGAGTACAACTCTTCATCGCCTTTGAGCTATTTTTCAAGTCTGCAAATTGTAGATAACTGATAGCAGTGCAGAATAATTCTTGCCTACAGATATACAAATACTGTCCTGTCTGGTGGAAGTCCAATTGACTTCTCTCTCCCACTATGGAAGTTCATTTTACCTCCATTTGCACACTCATTTAAATATTCCTGATTTATAAATGTGTCTGGTTTTCTACTTCTTTGAAACAGTTGTAACACCTTTGCTGGTTTTCTCCTTGTAGGTTGGTTTTTAAATCTGTATGAGAGTTACGATTTTACTCTTAACAGGGTTGAGAACACAGTATCCCAAAATATGGCACCTTGGCATTTGAATATTTTAAGCTGAAGAAATACGAGAAACAACATGTAGAAAGGACTTTCTGACCTTCACCTGAGCAGGTCATAAAACATTCATGGGAGAGGTGTTCTCCCTAGTCCTGGAGGAAAGAAGCTTCTGAAGAGGAAGAGAGGAATCTGAAAAACAGGCCTTGCTACATTTGGTCTTTCCCCTAGTTTATTATGTTTACTTCATACTTCCTTTGTCTCAGCCACATTTCTCCATGACTTTCCATTTTTCATCAAGCCTAGCATAAAAACACTCAGGTATAACCACTTCTTTGGGTCTTGATTTCCTTGTGAAGGCTCCCATGTAGTGTAAAATTTACACTAAGTAAATTTGTATGCTTTTCTCTCGTTCATCTGTCTTTACTATAGGGGTCCCAGTCAATAACTTAGAAGGATAGTGGGAAAAGATTTGTTTTCTCCCCAGTATCTTCTTTTGAAATGACCTTTAAACAGCAGACTTCCCATCAAGGTGGCAGACTGAAAGGGGGTAGCAATATCCCCTGTGGCTCCAAACACACAGACTTGCTGGACACAGTTTTAAAATAATAGATACATAGCCAAACTCAAAAATAAGAAAGAAAAACCTCCAGCTGCCAGTAACAAAGAAAGAACCAATAGTCATAGATATGAGCCAGAGCTGAAATCCTGTAGCTCACAGGAAAGGTAGATTGGACGCATACTTCACCTTATGTCTCTGCAGGCCCCACACTGGTGCTAAGACGGAAAGGGCCTATTTCATAGGGCTGGGAGCTAGAAGGAAGTTACAACATATGCGAATGGGTGGAAGAAAATCATTGCTAGCATCCTGCCCTGGGCCACATGTAGAAATTGAGTCATTGAAAGATAGAGATCTAAAGCCTATGCTATGTAGGTGAAAAGCCTGAATTGAAACATTCATTTGATTAGAAACCTCAAGCCAAAAAACTAAATTAAAAAGCCAGTGAATCCTGTAGGACCTGAACAGGAAGGTTTTTGGAGTAGTTCCAGCAAGATATGGAACTAAGAAACTAAGGCAATGACAGTGAGGATCTAGAGAAGGTAAGGTGAAGTCAAGAGATCATCAGGAGGCTGAAGAGCTGGAGCTACCCCCAGGTTGTATCAGGGAAAAAGGGAAAGTTGTCTATAATAATTCTCAACTTCTTTACTCCATTAACAGAGAGAATAATGGTGTCATTTATAAGAATGGAAGGAGGGAGAGTGAACAGATTGAGCTGAGAATGGAGTTGATAATGTTTTGTGTTTGGGTCATGTTGAGTTTAAGGTCTAGATGGACATGTCCAGCAAACAGGTCTGCAACTCAGGGGACGGTCCAGGTTAGGGACAGAAATTTAGGAATCAGCAGGTAGTACTCGGAATGAATAGGATTTCCTGGGGAAAGTGTGCCAAGTAAGAACTAAAAAGGAATAAAGACAAAACTTTGAGGAATATGAACATTTAAGGGACAGGTTAAAGAAAGGAAGCTCACAAAGTAGACTGAGAATCAGCAACCAGTTAAGTAGGAGGAGAAAATGGGGTCACAGAAGTCAACTTAGGAGTTTCCAAGAAGAGGCCACAGATGATAAAGAAGAATGGAAAACTGTGATGGCATGAAACTGATTTGAGGAATTTGAAAGAAGATGACTGAATCTAAGATTTAGGAAGCCATTTTGGAGACTTTTAAGTGAATATTTGGGGTCCATTGCTTTAAAAACTCATTCGTAAGCTATGCAGCAAAATAGCATTATGACTAGTGACAGAGCTAAGATTCAAGGAAGGTGTTTTGTGTATTTTTTTTCCCAGAAAGTGGAAGACATGAGAATAAAAATTTCCCATACCAATATGAAGCATAAACAAGTTCAATTGTTGACACAGACACAAACAGTAATAATTCTTTATATAGTACTTTGCAGTTTTGAAACACTTCAATATATATCATTTCCTTTAAAACTTCAAACTCCTTAAAATGTACCTTGAGACCCATTTCACCTCTGGAAACAGGAATGAAAAAGGCCAAACACCTTGTCCAAAGTCATGCAACTTGTGATTGGTGGCAACTAGAATAAAACCAGATGGTTTGACCCAGTTCAGTGTCAGCACCTCTGGAGACAAAAGTGGCTCCACCTTGAATGCAAATCTGCTATGCTGACTTCTGATTAGCTTCATGAATGCCTCCTGGTTTTTACTTTATTGACTGTCAACTAGTGTAAGAACAGAGCAAACTTGATGCTGCCCACAAATTATGGGCTGCGACACACATGGCATTCTTACCTGTTCTGGAGGGATCCCTTTAACCGTCCTGCTGGAGCAGGCATCCCCTTTCCCTGTGAGATAGAAGCCTTGGGTCTGAGGAGCAGCAGTGTGGAAATCTACCTGCCTTGCTGCTGCCTAAGACCACGCTTCTGTCTGTAAGTTCCCTCAATAAATCACCCAATACCAACGAAAGGAAAAAAGAAAGAAAGAAAAGAAAACTGTTTACTGGTCTTTACTATAGAAGGATGTTTATGGTGATGGCAAAATTTGCTCCTCCGGTCTAGTCATATACTGAGTGAGGCTGTGAACCCAGAGGAAGGGACAGTTGGGTGGCCTGGAGGGGCTACCATGACCTGAAGGTATCAGAGCCCAACCAAGAGTGGCCAATGGGAATGATCAAAAAGGGGTGCCTTGTCTGTAGGGAATGTAAGAGAACAATAAAATCAGCTAAAAATCACTCTGCTTTTTATTTTTTATCACCAAGGGCCAACAATTTGAAACAATGTCAGTAATAAAAATGATCCTCCCCACAAATCTTTCATTTGTATAAGATTTAAACAATTGCTGCATTACTGCTGAGTTTTATTACTATATATGTAAATCTCCAATTAACCCATTTTTGTCCCTTAGCCTTTCATAAACATTGTACTCCACATAGAAGTTAATTTGAGTTATACAGTTGGCCCCTGAAATGTGCTTGTTTTGAGATTAAGTGTATAATGGCAAGGAATGGTTTGAGGTCATTTTGGGTGATGTTTATGTCTCTAACTCCTGTGATACTCATATCTCTGTGTGTGAATAAGAGATTCATAAGAAGCAACAATCACACATGGATTCTAAAGACAAGGAAACAGCTTCAGTTACTAGTTACTTCAATTGTATCACTCTATGCAACCATTTTGAATTTTTATTTGTGATTGATCACTGGTTTTTTTTTTTTTTTTTTTTTTTTTTTTTGAGACTGAGTTTCGCTCTTGTTGCCCAGGCTGGAGTGCAGTGGCCTGATGCAGGCTCACCGCAACCTCCACCTCCTAGGTTCCAGCGATTCTCCTGCCTCAGCCCCCGAGTAACTGGGATTACAGGCATGTGCCACCACATCCTGCTAATTATTTTTGGATTTTTAGTAGAGTTGGGGTATCTCCATGTTGGTCAGGCTGGTCTTGAACTCCCAACCTCAAGTGATCCACCCACCTCTGCCTCCCAAAGTGCTGGGATTACAGGCATGAGTCACCACGCCCCGCCTCAAATTTTAAAAGTATGAAATAGAGTGCAAATTTCAAGCAGTACTACTTTTGTTACGTAAGTGCAAATTTAACTCATATGTAAAATATTTTACTGAATTTGAATATCTTTAAAAATGAAATGATTATTTTAAATCAATTGAAAACTAAAGAGCAAATATGTATGATTAGTACTGATTATTAATGGCCATTTCTGAAAATTATTGTATTGGAGGAAGTATTAAAAAATGATCCTCTCTGGGTATCAAATATGTGAAATATGCCATTGTGGATGAGGAAGGCCAGGAAGTAGATAAATGTTGGTTCCCTCCTCCAAATTTAAATCTGTTTCTTAAAATTATCCTGGCCAATTTGAATAGCATTTTAACAAAACTTTTGCAGCAAACAAGGAGGTTATGTAGATTATTAGGGTGACTGTATATTCTGGTTTGCTGAGGAAAGCTTCAGTTTAAGTGGTTGCTCACTGTCACCATTAATAAAACTGCTTTTCCCTCTCAAAGGTGTCCCTCACATTGGTCACTCTGTAGATGATGGACAAGTTGTGCCCACACAGAACAAAGTTTAGAATCTGAAATACTGTTTTTGGGTCTAAAGAGATGAATGTTAAGGACCGCCTAGTAGTAAGAATGGCAATTGACAACTTTACTTTCAATTGCAAATTAATATTAAATGACCAGTGAGTAGTGAAGGGAGATCATGAGTCTGTTTAAATGGCAAGAAGGTGCAGCTCTTTTCATTGGTTGGACTTGCAGATGAGTAGTGTACAAGAAAAGCACTGGTGTGGATCATCAAGTTTCTATTTCTCTGCTTGACAGTTTTGAAAGGAATGCCATAGTGACGATATACAATGTAGACAGAAGAGAAGTTTGAGGGTGAAATTTGAAAATTATCAAAGCTGGGGTCAAATCAAGGAGAATGGAAGGGGAGGCCATGCCAAGTATTTGAGGAGGCAGAGAAATGTATGTGGTGGACAGTGTGGGTGAGAGCGGCTGAGTTCAGTAGAAAAATGTCTAACTGCTGAGGGAATAAATCTACATTCTGAGTTTAAATAAAATCTCAATGTGACTCAGATACTAGATAAGACCAAATGATGCAAGCCCTGGGAGAGTATTTTTCCACAGGGTAGTTATGAATGGAAGCCACCATAACTGTGCTGTGTTCTTCTATGTTTCTTTGTCTTTGTGTGTGCCCTTTTTGGATAGGAACACTCATTTCCCTGCATTTGCTGAATAAATTCTGAGCTATCTTTTTTTTATTATTATTATACTTTAAGTTCTAGGGTACATGTGCATAACGTGCAGGTTTGTTACATATGTATACTTGTGCCATGTTGGTGTGCTGCACCCATCAACTCATCAGCACCCATCAAGTCATCATTTATATCATGTGTAACTCCTAATGCAATCCCTCCCCCCTCCCCCCTCCCCATGATAGGCCCTGGTGTGTGATGTCCCCCTTCCCGAGTCCAAGTGATCTCATTGTTCAGTTCCCACCTATGAGTGAGAACATGTGGTGTTTGGTTTTCCGTTCTTGTGATAGTTTGCTAAGAATGATGGTTTCCAGCTGCATCCATGTCCCTACAAAGGACGCAAACTCATCCTTTTTTATGGCTGCATAGTATTCCATGGTGTATATGTGCCACATTTTCTTAATCCAGTCTGTCACAGATGGACATTTGGGTTGATTCCAAGTCTTTGCTATTGTGAATAGTGCCACAATAAACATACATGTGCATGTGTCTTTATAGCAGCATGATTTATAATCCTTTGGGTATATACCCAGTAGTGGGATGGCTGGGTCATATGGTACATCTAGTTCTAGATCCTTGAGGAATTGCCATACTGTTTTCCATAATGGTTGAACTAGTTTACAATCCCACCAACAGTGTAAAAGTGTTCCTATTTCTCCACATCCTCTCCAACACCTGTTGTTTCCTGACTTTTTAATGATTGCCATTCTATCTGGTGTGAGATGGTATCTCATTGTGGTTTTGATTTGCATTTCTCTGATGGCGAGTGATGATGAGCATTTTTTCATGTGTCTGTTGGCTGTATGAATGTCTTCTTTTGAGAAATGTCTGTTCATATCCTTTGCCCACTTTTTGATGGGGTTGTTTGTTTTTTTCTTGTATATTTGTTTGAGTTCTTTGTAGGTTCTGGATATTAGCCCTTTGTCAGATGAGTAGATTGCAAAAATTTTCTCCCATTCTGTAGGTCGCCTGTTCACTCTGATGGTAGTTTCTTTTGCTGTGCAGAAGCTCTTTAGTTTAATGAGATCCCATTTGTCAATTTTGGCTTTTGCTGCCGTTGCTTTTGGTGTTTTAGACATGAAGTCCTTGCCCATGCCTATGTCCTGAATGGTATTCCCTAGGTTTTCTTCTAGGGTTTTTATGGTATTAGGTCTAACATTTAAATCTCTAATCCATCTTGAATTAATCTTCATATAAGGAGTAAGGAAAGGATCCAGTTTCAGCTTTCTACTTATGGCTAGCCAATTTTCCCAGCACCATTTATTAAATAGGGAATCCTTTCCCCATTTCTTGTTTCTCTCAGGTTTGTCAAAGATCAGATGGCTGTAGATGTGTGGTATTATTTCTGAGGACTCTGTTCTGTTCCATTGGTCTATATCTCTGTTTTGGTACCAGTACCATGCTGTTTTGGTTACCGTAGCCTTGTAGTATAGTTTGAAGTCAGGTAGCGTGATGCCTCCAGCTTTGTCCTTTTGACTTCGGATTGTCTTGGCAATGCGGGCTCTATTTTGGTTCCATATGAACTTTAAAGCAGTTTTTTCCAATTCTGTGAAGAAACTCATTGGTAGCTTGATGGGGATGGCATTGAATCTATAAATAACTTTGGGCAGTATGGCCATTTTCATGATATTGATTCTTCGTATCCATGAGCATGGTATGTTCTTCCATTTGTTTGTGTCCTCTTTGATTTCACTGAGCAGTGGTTTGTAGTTCTCCTTGAAGAGGTCCTTTACATCCCTTGTAAGCTGGATTCCTAGGTATTTTATTCTCTTTGAAGCAATTGTGAATGGAAGTTCATTCATGATTTGGCTCTCTGTTTGTCTGTTACTGGTGTATAAGAATGTTTGTGATTTTTGCACATTAATTTTGTATCCTGAGACTTTGCTGAAGTTGCTTATCAGCTTAAGGAGATTTTGGGCTGAGACAATGGGGTTTTCTAAATATACAATCATGTCATCTGCAAACAGGGACAATTTGACTTCTTCTTTTCCTAACTGAATACCCTTGATTTCTTTCTCTTGCCTGATTGCCCTAGCCAGAACTTCCAACACTATGTTGAATAGGAGTGGTGAGAGAGGGCATCCCTGTCTTGTGCCAGTTTTCAAAGGGAATTTTTCCAGTTTTTGCCCATTCAGTATGATATTAGCTGTGGGTTTGTCATAAATAGCTCTTATTATTTTGAGGTACGTTCCATCAATACCGAATTTATTGAGCGTTTTTAGCATGAAGGGCTGTTGAATTTTGTCAAAAGCCTTTTCTGCATCTATTGAGATAATCATGTGGTTCTTGTCTTTGGTTCTGTTTATATGCTGGATTACGTTTATTGATTTGTGAATGTTGAACCAGCCTTGCATCCCAGGGATGAAGCCCACTTGATCATGGTGGATAAACTTTTTGATGTGCTGCTGAATCTGGTTTGCCAGTATTTGATTGAGGATTTTTGCGTCGATGTTCATCAGGGATATTGGTCTAAACTTCTCTTTTTTTGTTGTGTCTCCGCCAGGCTTTGGTATCAGGATGATGTTGGCCTCATAAAATGAGTTAGGGAGGATTCCCACTTTTTCTATTGATTGGAATAGTTTCAGAAGGAATGGTACCAGCTCCTCCTTGTACCTCGGGTAGAATTCAGCTGTGAATGCATCTGGTCCTGGACTTTTTTTGGTTGGTAGGCTATTAATTATTGTCTCAATTTCAGAGCCTGCTATTGGTCTATTCAGGGATTCAACTTCTTCCTGGTTTAGTCTTGGGAGAGTGTAAGTGTCCAGGAAATTATCCATTTCTTCTAGATTTTCTAGTTGATTTGCGTAGAGGTGTTTATAGTATTCTCTGATGGTAGTTTGTATTTCTGTGGGGTCGGTGGTGATATCCCCTTTATCATTTTTTATTGCGTCTATTTGATTCCTCTCTCTTTTCTTCTTTATTAGCCTTGCTAGCGGTCTGTCAATTTTGTTGATCTTTTCAAAAAACCAACTCCTGGATTCACTGATTTTTTGGAGGGTTTTTTGTGTCTCTATCTCCTTCAGTTCTGCTCTGATCTTAGTTATTTCTTGCCTTCTGCTAGCTCTTGAATGTGTTTGCTCTTGCCTCTCTAGTTCTTTTAATTGTGATGTTAGAGTGTCAATTTTAGATCTTTCCTGCTTTCTCTTGTGGGCATTTAGTGCTATAAATTTCCCTCTACACACTGCTTTAAATGTGTCCCAGAGATTCTGGTATGTTGTGTCTTTATTCTCATTGGTTTCAAAGAACATCTTTATTTCTGCCTTCATTTCGTTATGTACCCAGTAGTCATTCAGGAGCAGGTTGTTCAGTTTCCATGTAGTTGAGCGGTTTTGATTGAGTTTCTTAGTCTTGAGTTCTAGCTTGATTGCACTGTGGTCTGAGAGACAGTTTGTTATAATTTCTGTTCTTTTACATTTGCTGAGGAGTGCTTTACTTCCAATTATGTGGTCAATTTTGGAATAAGTACGATGTGGTGCTGAGAAGAATGTATATTCTGTTGATTTGGGGTGGAGAGTTCTGTAGATGTCTATTAGGTCTGCTTGGTGCAGAGATGAGTTCAATTCCTGGATATCCTTGTTAACTTTCTGTCTCGTTGATCTGTCTAATGTTGACAGTGGGGTGTTGAAGTCTCCCATTATTATTGTATGGGAGTCTAAGTCTCTTTGTAAGTCTCTAAGGACTTGCTTTATGAATCTGGGTGCTCCTGTATTGGGTGCATATATATTTAGGATAGTTAGCTCTTCCTGTTGAATTGATCCCTTTACCATTATGTAATGGCCTTCTTTGTCTCTTTTGATCTTTGATGGTTTAAAGTCTGTTTTATCAGAGACTAGGATTGCAACCCCTGCTTTTTTTTTTGTTCTCCATTTGCTTGGTAGATCTTCCTCCATCCCTTTATTTTGAGCCTATGTATGTCTCTGCATGTGAGATGGGTCTCCTGAATACAGCAGACTGATGGGTCTTGACTCTTTATCCAGTTTGCCAGTCTGTATCTTTTAATTGGAGCATTTAGTCCATTTACATTTAAGGTTAATATTGTTATGTGTGAACTTGATCCTGCCATTATGATATTAACTGGTTATTTTGCTCGTTAGTTGATGCAGTTTCTTCCTAGGCTCGATGGTCTTTACATTTTGGCATGTTTTTGCAATGGCTGGTACCAGTTGTTCCTTTCCATGTTTAGGGCTTCCTTCAGGGTCTCTTGTAAGGCAGGCCTGGTGGTGACAAAATCTCTAAGCATTTGCTTATCTGTAAAGGATTTTATTTCTCCCTCACTTATGAAACTTAGTTTGGCTGGATATGAAATTCTGGGTTTAAAATTCTTTTCTTTAAGAATGTTGAATATTGGCCCACACTCTCTTTTGGCTTGGAGAATTTCTGCCGAGAGATCTGCTGTTAGTCTGATGGGCTTCCCTTTGTGGGTAACCCGACCTTTCTCTCTGGCTGCCCTTAAGATTTTTTCCTTCATTTCAACTTTGGTGAATCTGGCAATTATGTGTCTTGGAGTTGCTCTTCTCGAGGAGTATCTTTGTGGTGTTCTCTGTATTTCCTGAATTTGAATGTTGGCCTGCCCTACTAGTTTGGGGAAGTTCTCCTGGATGATATCCTGAAGAGTGTTTTCCAACTTGGTTCCATTTTCCCCCTCACTTTCAGGCACCCCAATCAGACGTAGATTTGGTCTTTTTCCATAATCCCATACTTCTTGCAGGCTTTGTTCATTTCTTTTTCTTCTTTTTTCTTTTGGTTTCTCTTCTCACTTCATTTCATTCATTTGATCGTCAATCGCTGATACTTTCTTCCAGTTGATCGAGTCGGTTACTGAAGCTTGTGCATTCATCACGTATTTCTCATGTCATGGTTTTCATCTCTGTCATTTCGTTTATGACCTTCTCTGCATTAATTAGTCTAGCTGTCAATTCTTCCACTCTTTTTTCAAGATTTTTAGTTTCTTTGCACTGGGTATGTATTCCTCCTTTAGCTCTGAGAAGTTTGATGGAGTGAAGCCTTCTTCTCTCATCTCATCAAAGTCATTCTCTGACCAGCTTTGATTCGTTGCTGGTGATGGGCTGCGCTCCTTTGCAGGGGGAGATACGCTCTTATTTTTTGAATTTCCAGCTTTTCTGCCCTGCTTTTTCCCCATCTTTGTGGTTTTATCTGCCTCTGGTCTTTGATGATGGTGACGTACTGATGGGGTTTTGGTATAGGTGTCCTTCCTGTTTGATAGTTTTCCTTCTAACAGTCAGGACCCTCAGCTGCAGGTCTGTTGGAGATTGCTTGAGGTCCACTCCAGACCCTGTTTGCCTGGGTATCAGCAGCAGAGGTGCAGAAGATAGAATATTGCTGAACAGCGAGTGTACCTGTCTGATTCTTACTTTGGAAGCTTCCTCTCAGGGGTGTACTCCAACCTGTGAGGTGTGGGGTGTCAGACTGCCCCTAGTGGGGGATGTCTCCCCGTTAGGCTACTCAGGGGTCAGGGACCCACCTGAGCAGGCAGTCTGTCCCTTCTCAGATCTCAACCTCCGTGTTGGGAGTTCCACTGCTCTCTCCAAAGCTGTCAGACAGAGTCGTTTGCGTCTGCAAAGGTTTCTGCTGCTTTTGTTGTTGTTGTTGTTAACTGTGCCCTGTCCCCAGAGGTGGAGTCTACAGAGACAGGCAGGTTTCCTTGAGCTGCTGTGATCTCCACCCAGTTCGAGTTTCCCAGCAGCTTTGTTTACCTACTTAAGCCTCAGCAATGGTGGGCGCCCCTCCCCCAGCCTCGCTGCTGCCTTGTGGTTAGATTGCAGACTGCTGTGTTAGCAATGAGGGAGGCTCCGTGGGCATGGGACCCTCCCAGCCAGGTGTGGGATATATTCTCCTGGTGTGCCCGTTTGCTTAAAGCGCAGTATTGGGGTGGGAGTTACCCGATTTTCCAGGTATTGTGTGTCTCAGTTCCCCTGGCTAGGAAAAGGGATTCCCTTCCCCCTGGCGCTTCCCAGGTGAGGCGATGCCTCGCCCTGCTTCAGCTCTCGCTGGTCGGGCTGCAGCAACTGACCAGCATTGATTGTCCGGCACTCCCTAGTGAGATGACCCCAGTACCTCAGTTGAAAATGCAGAAATCTCCGGTCTTCTGTGTCGCTCGCACTGGGAGTTGGAGACTGGAGCTGTTCCTATTCGGCCATCTTGCTCCGCCCCCCTGAGCAATCTTTTAAAAGGCAGTGTAGTGTGGTGGCTTTAAGCATGAACTTTGGAAGTAGAGCACTTGTGTTTGAGTCCTACAACTATCACTTTGTAGCTGTGTGGTCCTATGTCAGTCAACCTCTGCACCTCAGTCTTGTTATCTGTAAAATGGAGGTCATGATATTGCTTACCCTGGGCAGTGGTTGTGAAGATGAAATGAATTAAATGTTTGGTACTTAGGATGAAACCTGGATCCTGATAAATACTACATGAATGTGAGCAATTGCTTAAGACTAGACTAAGAAATTACTTCCTCTTGGGAACATTTTCTGGCTCCGCTTCCAGGCTGTCATGGGGCATCCCCCAATAAGGCCCTGTGTATAGCAGGCCAACACTGTAATGATTTGTTTTATTTTATTTTACCACTCATATTAAACTCCTTCCACTAAAGATTGGGTCTCACAGATTTCTACAGCCCACTGTCTAGCTGAGTTCTTCATAATAGTAAGTGCTCGATAAATATGGATTAAATGGACGAAGGAATGAATGCTGGCAATTCATCTCTTCAGGTCTCTATCTTTGAAAGGAAAAATACTCGAAGGGAAAATATTAAGCCAACTTTTGTGGCAGAAGGCTGTGAAAAGAGGAATTTACTCCACAACCACTAAAACCTGACTTTTAAAAAGCAGAGTGATTTTTAGCTGATTTTATTGTTCTCTTACATTCCCTACAGACAAGTCACCCCTTTTTGTCTGCACTGGGAAGATCATTCCCATTGGCCACTCTTGGTTGGGCTCTGATACCTTCAGGTCATGGCAGCCCCTCCAGGCCACCCAACTGTCCCTTCCTCTGGGTTCACAGCCTCACTTTTTCTTAGCTTTATCAGTTTATTTTGATGTGCCTTGTGTTTGTCCTCACAGTTTCTGTAATAACATGACATTTAAAAAATGTATTTAAGCCCTGTGCTATCAACTAAAATATAATATAAACTACTCCATGGTGGAGGCAGACCCAACCCTTCTGAACCTCAGAGTAATATCAGCAGGGTTGCATCCCTGCAAATGCTCTACAGGAGGATCTTTGCCTCTTCTGATGGCTCTGAGATGGGAGAGTTCTCTGACCCCCTTACAGGACTTGAAATAGGGGTGGCTTGTTTTGCTCAGCTTCCAGTTCAAATCCCTTGTGGGAAGGAGAGCATGCAGGTGAGTGGGTGCAGGAGCTGGGGTGAGTGCTGTTAGGTGCTGGCAGGAACAAACCCCCGTGCCCGCCCACAGCAGTGTCTAGCAGTTGCCCATGACCTCTGGAGTCCCAGAGGACATGTGTTACAAGCAGTACCCTTTTAGCAGTTGCTGTTGTGGATGGCTAAGTGTTAACGAGCTCAGTGGAGAGTCAGGGTGACAGACACCCTGCCCTTTTGGTACCTGTCTTCTCCTCCATCTTCTCTGGTGTCTGTCTGTCCAGGAAGAATCAGGTCACATGGACTTGAAGGGTGGTGAATGGGGAGACTTCATTAAGTGGTGGAAGTGACTGTCAGCAGAAGGGGAGCTGGAAGGGGGATGGTGCGAGAAGGAAGTGATCTTTCCCTGAAGCCCAGCCATCTCTGGCTGGGTTCCTCACCAAAGTCGTGCCATCTGAAGTTAAGCTGCATCTATTGTAGTCTCTGATACTCGGTTGCTGCTTCTCCTCCAGACATTCAGCCACTTGTTCTCTTCTCTGCCACACCACTCTGCTCCTCTGCCAGTGGAGTTTGGGGTTTTATGGGAACAGGATCAGGGGGTGTGGCTAATCAGGGTGGTCTTGGAAAAGGCGACATTTGAGTGGGAAAACAAGGATGTAAAGTTCTCATTTAGGGCCATGGGTTCAGGCTTGTGAGTGAAACCCTTGCCAGGGACTCCGCCCTCTTCTACCCAGTATTTCCCTGCCTTCTGTCCTTATCAGCTCCAAGTGTTTCTTGGCATGTGTTGACATCATCCCAATTTATTTATTTCTCCTCACATGGCCTTCTCTCTGTGTTTCTTCTTGTGCCTCTCTTTTCATCTAAGAGCACCTGCCGTTGGATTTAGAATACTCCCTAATCCAGGATTGTCTCATCTCAAAAGATTTTGAGATCCTCAATTATGTCTGCAAAGATTCTTTTTCCAAATAAGGTCACAATCACAGGATCCAAGGGTTAGGACATGAAAATATCTTTTGGGGAGCCATTATTCAACCCACTACACAGAGTAACAGTGTTCGGTTAATCCAAAGACCCCTCACAAATAAGAAGTTGGAGAAAAAAATAATTCCCCTTTGCAAAATGAGGATTGTTAGGAATTGAGTAGATCCCAGTCCGTTATTTAAGAATCCTTGATGGGGACAAGTACCCTGGAAAGAGGCTGAAAAATATCAGGATCCCAAGATGCCAACAAAGAGGCTTAGGTTTGCATTGATCTCATCTCAGAGGAGAACAGTAGTAGCCAAAAATACCACAGAGAATACTGTCAGTGGGCAGAGTGTGGGCAGAACAATCTGTGGACTCTGCAGGCACATCAGTTGGGGTAGGTGATGGCTGACCTGGTCTCTCTCTTGACAGAGGGAGAGAGTAGAGCAGCTTGGAAACCGCAAAGCATTCCACAGGACTGGCTGGGCTGGGATGAGGTTGGGAGCAAAGACTGAGCATTGTGCAGTTATTTTTAGGATGGATTTTCCTTGAGAAATAGTCTGGGCCCTTTCTATCATCTGTCAGGAGCTCCCCAGAGGCACTAACAAAGGACTCTTTCACACTGAAAGGTCTCTGGACTTGATGGTCCATGAAGACTCAATGAGCTCATTTTTTTTCTCCCTTCTAAGTTGCTGCAGTCCCATACCGGCAAATGCACATTCATTATCTTGTCACAACTCTGCTAAAGGATAAATTTTAAAATAATGGTGCTCTGCACCACAGCAATAATTGCCTCCAAACTATCACATATTTGCTTTCTTCAAATGTGTACAAATGAAGTCAGAAGATCTGCCTGCATTTGTTTTCCAGCTTATTCAGCTGGGAATGCAAACTGGAAAAATCAGCGTAATTTCTAAGTGCCCCAAAGGTTTGAGATGAAGTTCATTACTACCCCTCCCAACGTTAATCAGATGGAGCTAGATTTCTAATAACTACCACAAATGTTTTCAAAAAAATCTTTTTAAAACAACTTTCTAGCCTTGTTTTGCTATATTCCCAAAACACTGAACTTCCCTTTTTATCAGCTTTTGATGAATGATCAGAAATCTTATTTCCAACTTCTATGAGTGAATATGACTCCATGGCCGGGCGCGGTGGCTCAAGCCTGTAATCCCAGCACTTTGGGAGGCCGAGACGGGCGGATCACGAGGTCAGGAGATCGAGACCATCCTGGCTAACACAGTGAAACCCCGTCTCTACTAAAAATACAAAAACTAGCCGGGCGAGGTGGCGGGCGCCTGTAGTCCCAGCTACTCGGGAGGCTGAGGCGGGAGAATGGCGCAAACCCGGGAGGCGGAGCTTTCAGTGAGCTGAGATCCGGCCACTGCACTCCAGTCCGGGCGACAGAGCAAGACTCCGCCTCAAAAAAAAAAAAAAAAAAAAAAAAAAAAAAAAAAAAAAAAAAAAAGAATATGACTCCATTAGGCCTGCTTACCCTCATGACACCAGAACTGCAATGGTTTTGAAACCCATCAAGGCAACAACAGACAAGTGAGTTTCAAAGCCATCTATTTATTTTTTTCAAAATAGTATATTGGACATTTATTCTTTGCTTTGATCATTTTATGGTATCTTGAATTTCCCCATAGCTCTTCATTTTGAAATGCCATAGCTTTTAACTTTCATATTTTATTAATAGGCTAAAAAGCTGGCAGAAAGTAAAACAATAAAGCCTTTTTCTACAGTTTTTCATTACTACATACAGTTGAATGCTGTGGCCACTAGGGTTTTGATGCAAGGTTTTGAAGCAAGAAGAAAATTATAGAATGTTAACTATGAAAGTAATTGTTTGGCTTTATGGCATGAAAGCAAAAGGAAGTTACAAAATAGGGGCTGTAAATAGACAGTATGTGTAACGATGCCTTCCACTAGTATTGCATGTAGAACAAGGGCTGCTGGGCTCAGAAGCTTTGTATAGTAACTCTAGGTTTCAGTAGGCGTCTATTTGGATATTGGCTACTGAGTAATAATATCCCAGAATCTTAAAGGAGGGCAAGATACAGAAACCAAATTAGTAGGGCTCAAGAACAGAGAGGAGCCTAGATTAGGGAGTCAGCAAATACAAATATCTCAAGAAATTTGGAAGTGATAAAACAATACAAGACTTTAGAAAAGGTACAGAACCTTTCAAACTTCAAATTTACTTGAAAGATCTAAACTAGAAAATTTCAGTAAATATTAGTTTTACTTATCTCCTGTACTTTATATGTGATTAATGAAGAATCAAACAAAAGGAGCTCTCAGAGTTCTTTGGTTGCTAGCAACAGAAGCTGACTGACTGACTTAGCGGAAAGGGAAAAATGTATCAAAAGGATATGGGGTAGCTTATAGAATTAAAAGAAAAGCTAAAGAATTAGGTCTTGGGAAAAGACATGAACAAAGGCAAGGTTAGAGGATGTGGTAGTAGAGTATGGCCTGTTCTATCAGAATCACAAAGATGAACACACATTAGCTACTTACAATCTTGATTCCTCAGCTAAGACTCCAGTTCCAAGGAGAGTCCCTGAATGATCAGCCAGTGTCACACAGCAAGATCAAGGTGAACATCTTGATTGACAGTTCCAGCAAGATTATTAGTCCCAAATTGGACAATGCTTCTTTGCAAAATTGGGCTGTTGTTACCTAAAGAAAGGGGAACAGATACTACGTACACTAGGTACACAAAAACAAGAGATCCCATCATGGCATTCTACAGTGTTTGGCAAACTATTCAGCACCACGTAAATACCAGTTGCAATCATTGTGATTCTATTGGTGGTGAGGGCTAGAAAAAAGAGGAAAAGGAAGAAATTGCTTAGTTTAAAAATGGAATATAGTGAAATACTGAAAATGGTGACTGGAAGAAGAGTTTGTGGGTTTCAGCAAGTTACACTAAAAAGGGAGAAACTGAATCTGAAAACAAGGAATAACTGAAGAAGAAAGATTCAGACAAGTGAGTGGAAGAAGAAATTTTGAGGATGGAGGGATTGGGCCAGATCAACACTCCCATCTCTACCCAGTCAGGAAGCAAAGAATAGAGATGATAAAGAAAAGAAGAAAAATCTATGGCAGAGAGAAGTTAAGGCACTGCCCACTCAGTGAGCATTCTCTTAATGTTTCTGAAAAGTGAAAGGTGGTGTCCAGGGTTGTGTAGGGGGCTGCAGAGAACGCTGAAAAGAAGAAACAGGAGAAGCAGAAGGAGAAGGAAAAGCAACCTGAAGCATTTTATAATTTGGAAGCAGAAACAGTCAAGTTGCCAGAATTTGCCTGCCACAGAGAAACATGTAATCCTAATTCCTGGATGTCGCAGAGTACTTATATGAAGCAAACCCCTCCACCCAGCTTGCTGCCTTCTCTTTATCAGACTGTGTAGTAAAGGATTTAACCCTACCAAAAAAAGACGTCTGGCCTTTGCCCTCCACTGCTGTGAGGTAATCTTTATTTGGCTGAGATCCTTGAATTAGTCAAATTAGTAACAATATTATTGGGTTTGGGGCTGGACACTCCAGAAAGACCATCAGTGTAATTTAGGATGGGGCTCTGGGTCACACAGTGTTAGTTGACCTGAAGACTGAGATAAATCACATAGACAATTGATCAATCATGCCAACATAATAGAACCCAATAAAAACTCTGAACATTGAGGCTTGGATATAGTTTTCTGGTTGGCAGTACTCTGAGTATGTTGTCACACACTGATGCTGGGAAACTAACATGTCCTGACTTTACAGGGAGAGGACTCCATATTTGGTACTTCCCTTACTCTGTCCTACGTTTCCTCTCTTGGCTTATTTTAATCTGTATCCTTTCCTTGTAATACACCATAATCATGAGTGTAACTTCTTTCAGTGAGTTCTGTGAATCCTTCTAGCAAATTCTGAAACCTGAGGGTAGTTTTTGGAAGCCCCTAAACTTGCGGTAGGTGTCAGAAGTGAGACTGTCTTGGGAATTCTTCCTTCTATCTTTGCAGTTGGCCAAACTCCTTGCAGAGAGACTTTGCATGGTGCAGAATTACTTGCTACTGGTCAACCTGGAAACAAACAAGTGAGACCAGGAAGAATAGGTCCAGAGTGGAAGGTAAGGAAGACCTGCCACCTCATGATGTACAATCTGACATCCATAGCAGGACATCCCTGGTCTGCTACCCCTTCAAAGCATAAAGGACACAGGAGACAACAGATGCAGAAAGTACAGTGCAGACTGCAGAGGCACATATTCTTTTAGTCCCATTGAGAAACTTCCCTGTTTTGTCAATTCTCTTACCTTCATTCCCACTCACTCAGATTCTATCCTCTCAAATACCTGGCCCTGTTATTTACAAGAAGACTCATCCATCATTATGGTAGATTGAAGATGGCCATAAATTCTTTGACACTTCTCTCATTAAAAGAAGAAATCTACGGTCCCTCTCCTAGAACCTGGGCCAATTGTGACTGCTTTAACCAATAGAATATAGCTGAAGTGATGCTGCATATTTTCTGGGCTCCGGTCTTGATAAACCAGCAGCTTCTACTTATTGTCTTTTGGAGCATTGGCTCTGGGGGAAGCCAGAGACCATATAAGAAATTCAAAGTAGCCACTTGAAAAGATGACTGGCCAACCTCAACTGTTCTTGCCATCTGAGCCCAGGTGCCAGACATGGGAGAGGAAGCCCCCTAAGTATTCCAGCCTCAGCAGGTGCAATCTAGAGAAGAACCAGGAAACAGCCAGAGCTGAGAAGACAGATATACGGCCCCACTAAAACCATTCAATCATCTATGGTTATTTGAGCCATTGCAGATGAGGCTGCAGTCAAGAAGGAGCAGAGACAAGCTATCCCCACTGTGCCCTGCCCAGTTTCCTAGCCACAAAACTGTGAGATAAAATTAAACAGTCATTGCTTTATATCACTAAGTTTTAGGAAGTTTGTTATGCAGCAGTAGATAACTATTTCATTGCCTCACAAATGGAGCCCAGCCTTTCATAGGTGGAGACTCAGCTCTTTTATACCCATGGGTCTTTTCTTTCTTATGCCTACTGGGGCCTAGTTCTCTCTCATACACAGAGCCATGACCTTCTGATCACTGACAGCTATAGAGAACCGACCCTGTTAAACATACAAGAATTCAACCCTCTCACTTGAGGACCTGCCCTCTTACCACACAGGGACACAGCCTTCTCATAGCCACAGAAAACTGCTCTTGACATACACACAAGGACTGAATATCCTCCCATCTGGGGACTCAGACCTCTCACACACCTGGTATACCATCTTATAATCTTACACCCACTTGGAGAGTGGTGCTTGTTTGGGTGACCTGCCCTCAGGGGTGCATCTGTCTCGCATCTGTCTCTCACAAGCAGGGCTTAGCCTTGCTCAATCCCTCTGTCTCCTCTCCCACCTCCCCGCTTCTCTCTCTCACACACACACACTGATACAGCACCCACCTCCTCCCCTGCCTTTCTCTTTTCAGTTACAACGCACACTTAACAGTGCCTTGTGGAGACTATGAGGCTACCTTTAGAGTTTGATGCATTGAGTTACTCCTAATAACAGAAATTGCAAACTCTTAGGAGGGGAGGGTTGTGATAGGGTAGATGGCTGGGCAAGGGAGTGGAATTGAGTGTGATGTCTGGGGCCATGCTGTCACAGAAGGAGCACACACTAAACCAGAAAACCTAAGACTCAGAATATCCAGTCCCCAATACCACTGTAAACTTGAATTCTCATCACTCTTCCACTTACTGAGCTGCAATGTCCTCATCTTTAAAGGGAGCACAATCACCTCACAGACCACACTCTCCATACCTGCCGCTGACATGCTCAAATCCATGCCCTGAGTCCCTTCAGTAAACAACTCCATACTAGATGACCCAAGAAAAGGAGAACTCCCTCCCTAACTTCTCCAATGACACCAGGAGCTTACATCTTGAATGAAGGAGGAAAAGGAGTTATTTAATTTCTGGGTAGGAAAAAACAGCCAGCAGAAAGAGATTTTGTTAATGACACATTTCCAAGAATGCTAGATCCAGTAACAGTTATCAGGCATGGGTCAAAAAGCAGTTATAAATGTAAGAGTCAATTAAAAACCCATTGTACCTTATCAAAAAGAATCTGTGTCACTTGTCTATGGGCTCAGCTGAGATCATTGAGTTGAAAAGAAAGCTGACTGAAGTGGCTCCCTCCTTTCCTCAAAAGGCACACCCAGCAATCTGTGAAACTATGTTCTACAGCCCCAAAACAAGGGTGGTGATTTGGTATTTAAAATTTGCTTGGCTTAAGTTGGGCACGGTGGCTCACTCCTATAGTCCCAGCTACTCAGGAGGCTGAGGCAAGGTGGGAGGATCTCTTAAGCCTGGGAGTTTGAAACTAGCCTGGGCAACATAGCAAGACCATGTCTCTAAAATATATATAAAAAATAAAATAAAAATTGATTAGCTTGCCACTATAGAACACTCCCCAGGCTTTGGCAATGGAGGTGCAGATTAGGAAAAGCCATCAGGACCAAGAGGAACCACGAAGGAACAGCCGCCACTATTTCCTTATCTGCTTCAAGAGAGAACCCACTTGGGAACCGAGAACAAGAACAAGGATCCACAGGAAGCACTTGAGAAACTGAGACAAATGGATGGAAATGCCTCCAGAGGACAGAAACTGAGGAACCTGCTATTAAATCACATCTTTATGTTTCTCTTTGCTTCTGTTTTGATAAACCATCTGGCCCTGAGTTTTCTATTTAGAAAATGATGCTGATTCACCAAATTATCTTCACCTTCTTTCCAGGTCCCAGGCTGGCAACGGCTCTTTTTTGGGACATTTCAAAACAGGGACTGGGATTTAAAACTCAGAACAAGTTGTAGCCACTAGAATCTTAAAGAGTCTTTAAAGTTACAAATGGATCTTTGCAAGGCTGATGGAAGTACGGACACCCTCCCCCAAATAATACATACATGCATGTACACATGAGTTTGCATACAATTTCAGGTAACCTGAGTCAATTGGATCTCAACCAATAAGAAGTAAAATGACTTGCCCAAGATCACATACTAGTTAGAGGAAACCAGCATAGAGCCCACCCATGTCTTCTGTCTTCCAGTGTAGTATATTTTATGCTTCACATTCTGTGCATTGGCAAACAGGTCTTCCAAACTATAAGCTCCACGAGGGCAAGTCTTGTTCACCAACCTAGCATCTAAGTGTCCAATAAATAAGTGACTCATTCACTTACTGATGGAGAAGAGTAAACAACAACAACAACAGGGGACTTCCAAATCAACAACAAAAAAACAGATTAAGAATCATTATCAACAGTTTTGTTTCTAATGTTTGCAACTCTCAGCAGACTTGAACTTCTATTCAACTCATTCCAAAATAAATGGTTTTTACACACACACACACACACACACACACACACAATCACCCATGGGTGCTTACATAGATGCACTGATAAAAAATACCATAAAATCATATTTTAGTAATATTGATCATGTTTTCTCTAAATCCCTTTTCTTCACTAACACGCTTAATTGTTTACAAAATACCTTTGTTTGGCATTTTCTAAATCACACTACTATATACAATTCAAATCTTCACTTTTCAAAAGAATTACAGAGTAGCATCTGTTGTATGTAGCACTACTAAATCAGGCTACAATTAATTTTAACTCATGTGGGTATATGTACATGGTAAGTACAGTTTCTTATACAATTATTAAATGTAATCAGCCTGTTACTCTTCAGTTTCAATCCTAGAGCCTTTTATTCTTGAGAAAGCACGCTCCCTAACTCTTTTACTTCATGCCCCAGTAAGGTCAGTTTCAAGCCCTCCGTGTGATTACTGATGAATTTCTCTTAGCTTTTACTACATATACTTCTTCACTTCTTTCTTATACTTGTGTATTTCCAGTCTCACTTCTACAAATGTCATTAATCTATATAGGGAAGCTTCTCATCAGAACACAGAATTCCCTGTATTTGTTTCTTTAATCACCTCCACCAACGACACACTTCTATCTCACTCAGCTCAGCCACAGGTGGGACCCCGCCCCCAGCCTGCGGCCAACACTAGCCTTCTCCCCTCATCTGTCCAGGAGGCTTTTTTAGAAATCAGTAAAGATGTGATGTAGTCTTGAGTGTAGTCTTGATATGTCAGGGATGCCAGAAGCCATATCCTTTTCCTCTCTGCCCTAGTACAGCCAGAAGAAAGGCATATGACCGGAGCTCAATGAATTCGATGTTTTCTTCCAGGACTTTGAATCTTGAGCAAGGGACACAAGGACCAATCAGATTATTTAACCTAACCTAACCTGCCCCTTCCTGCTGGAGGATGGTGACTGGGGCTTCTGCTTCCTAGGTCTCCAGGCTTCCCACTAATTCTGCAAGTCCCCTCCCTGCATCAACACCACCCAAGCCTATCAAGTTCTCTTTCATTTAAGTTAGCTCAAGAAATTCCTGTGCTTGCAGCAGAATAACCCTGACTGATTCATGAAGAAATCCAGGGAGCAGGCTAAACCAGACCATTCCCCTTCCTCTTTGATGCCACAGTCATGATCATACCACTAGAAGGTGGTTAACTGCTTCTCCTCCACCAGCTATTTTAGAAGGTCACTCCATCAGCAGGGAAATAGGCCCCTTAATTAAGAAGTAAGACATCTGGATACTGGCTCTGGCTGTGCCAATAACCAGCTATGAATCTCAGTGTTATCCATTCACTCTCAATGTGGCAAGCAGTAGTGCCAGCTTATACTTACTGAGGACTTAATATGTGCTAGGCACTGTTTAAAGTGATACATATATATATATATTTATTTATGTATAAACACATACATACATATGTATACACATATATAACTACATATAGTCATTTAGTCCTTATAACAATCTTATGAATAAATTACAGTTTTCCCTATTTTTCAGAAGGAAAACTGAGGCATGGGGAGGTTAAGTATCTCACTCAAAGTTACACAGCTAGGAAGTAGCTTGAACCCAGAAAAGCTAGCTCAAGCATATGTACTCTTAGCCACTACACTATGCTGCTCCTGTGGGTCTTGGTATCCTTTTCTCTAAGTTGTAATTAGACTACTTTGAAGATACTGAGATTTATACTCTAATCATAAGACCATTGTGACCCAGTATCATGGGTCCAGGACTGCTCCACACATAATGGTTTAAAATTTTAGCTCTTTCAGAAAAGCCTTGGTTCCTCCTGTCAGCTCCAGATGAATGTTTCTTCTGAGTAGTACCCTCATACCCCATCTAATCAAGACAGACCAGCTTTCCTCCTGCCACATCAGTGATTGTCGCTTTAACTGTCTGTATTTTCTCCTATTGCTGCTATAATAAACTGCCACAAACTCAGTAGTTTAAAACAACACAAATTTATTCTTTTACAGTTCTGGAGCTCAGAAGTCTAAAATGGGTCTCACTGAGCTAAAATGAAGGTATTAAAGGTCTCCGTTTCTCCCAGAGGCCTTAGGAGAGAATCTGTTTCTTTTCCAGTGTATAGTGCCTGTCTGCATTCCTTGGCTTGTGGCCCCTTCCACCAACTGTAAAGCCAGTAGCACATCATCTTCAACTTTTTCTCTAATTATGACATCTGCTTTGGTCATTACATCTTTTCTGACTCCTTTAAGGAACCTTGTTATTACATTTAGGGCCAACCTAGATAATGCAGAATAATCCCCTGGTCTTATGGTTCCTAATCAAATCTGCAGTCTGTTTTGTCATATAACATATTCACTGCCTGGGAAGATCAAGATATCAAAACCATTGAGGGGCTATTATTCTGCCTATTACAACTATCTGAATACACAACAGTTATACTTACCACCACAATGTTTCCTGTTTTAGACACTGAAATCCAGAAATAGGAGAATTCCACATTTCTTTAAATATTCTAAGTGAATATTTCTTAAAGGGTCTAATCCTTCTTCTGTCTGTGGCAGGTAAATGGAGGCAGATACCCAAAAGAAGGGAAGATCATGAGTTGGAAATCTATGTGATCAAACTGCAAAGATTTTCCAAGACTTTATTGTTCAATGTATTCTTCAGTTTCTCTTTTATCACTTAAATTCAGAAGCAGTTGGCTTTTAAAGCCCAGTGAAGCCCCCCATTCCTGGATTCTAAATTTCTATATTTCCTTCCATTTTAAATCTCAAACCAGCCAATTTTTGCTTGATTATCTTGTCTAAGAGAGCAAAAAGAAGCCAAGACACACTAATAGGCTCTTTCCAGCCAATACCTTTCATGTGACAGTCCTAACAGGCAAGTGGTCTAACTCATCCCCTTCCTAGCTATGTGGTCTCTGATTAGTTACTTTATTTCATTGAACTCCCTTTTTTGATGAAAGAAATTATTCTCTTTTCCATTTACCTAACAGTCTAACTACTGGTATCTCAATGGCAAAGATAATAGCTTTTCATCATTGTCTTCACATCCTAATGTCAGCCTATTGCTTATATGAAGAATACACTGAGGAAGTAAATGCTCCCTCAGGTACATTTCTGAAAACCATATTTATTCTACCAACCAGCATGCTTTGCATATACTAGACACTCAGTAATGTTAGGTACCATTATTTTCTCCCTTCTTCTTTTCCAGTTGTTCAGAATCAGAGAAACTTGCCTCTGCAAGGAGATGGTGGTACAGAAAAAAGCATAGTACACATGGTTTTCTACTTGATTAAAATTTCACAGTCCATCTAGTTACCCTGTAACCATTGAGGAAACTTCTCAATTTCTGCCACATGTTCTTTGTTTAATAGGAAAAAGGCTCATTTCAGAGATTGCTGGAAAGCACTTTTCATTAGGACCTACTTTTAAAATTCATGGCCTTAGGGTATTTATAATTCAACCAGAGAGTCAGAGTACATGGAGGAGAAAACAACCTTCCTTAGACCACTGGTAGCAAACTGGAGGCCACAGAACACATCAGCCCATGGGCATGGTTTGTTTGTGTGTGCTATAATAGTAAAAAAAAAAAAAAAAAAAAAAAAAAAAAAAAAAAAAAAAAAAAAAATTTGATTTGGTTTCTAACATTTAAAAACCAAAAGATATCATATTAAATTTGAATTTCTTGTTTCTGATAAAAAAAAAATGGGAAAAGCTGACCACAGTGGGTCCACAGTACCACAAGGTAACAATGTGCTTGAGAGCAGCTGCTCCCTTTGCACAGGGCTGTAACTCTGCAGTTTGTCTCAGTTCCCCCATTTCCCTTAACCCCCATACTTTCCTACTTGGCCCTGTAAGCAACTGAGTTTGTGACCCTTTGCTCTGGATCCTATGATCTGCAAGGTATAACTAGACTTTTTATTTGTATAGTCTATTCTTTCAGGAGAAAATCTGTTGGATCAATGCACATTATTTTTTGTTTTCTAATATTCTATGCAAATTATCCCTGCATTTGGAAATGTTCCTCTCACCAGCTGATCCAGGGAAGGCTTGGATGCCATGGCCAGACGTGTGTTTCAACCAGCTTTAACTGGACCAAAGACAGATTGAAAGGAGGAGAGAATAGTTAAAAACAAGAGCAATAGCTTAGGAGAGAGGGAATGGAGGTTTGAATTAGGGCAATGGCAGTGACAATGGAGAAATGACAGATGTGGGAAATTTTGAAGAAGCAGAATCAATAGGAGGTAACAACTGATTAGATTTTAGTATTTAATTACTCTTTACTTGCTCCATGAAGTTCTTACTGGACTTTCTACACCCACTTCCTCACTTCAGTCAGACTCTACTCCTCATTCAGAAAAGCCTTGGTCCCTCCTGTCAGCTCATATTTTCAGCTCATATTTTTATCTCTGCCTAATGTTCTGATAGACTGCTTACACACAAGTGGCAAAGGAAGTAGAAGAAATCAGGATCAATCTTAAATTTTAGGTGGGAAGACCAACCAGGTGTCTTTAATGAAGACAAAGAGTGCAGAAAATGGTCAACATTTGTTTTCATCTTTGGGGGGTGGGTGGGACACAGAAGGCTGGATAAAAGGAAAATTAGAGTTTAGTTTGGCACGTAAAATTCAAGCAATGGATGGACATATCTATGTCTAGTAAGTAGTGGTTTTGTTTAATGGTCGATCACATGAACTAGAATCAGAATGCCTAGGTTTGAATCCTAGCTCTACTAGTTCCTAGCTCTGTGACCCTGGGTAAGTTACATAACATCTCAGCGCCTTGATTTCTCTGAAACATGGGAATTAATAATGTGTCTACTTCATAGGGGTAGTCTTATTACTGGGACCTAAGAAAGAGACATGAGCCATTACAGTTGTAGACAATGAATGTGCTCCCTTGGGAAGACCCTGTGGAGAGGGAAGAAAGCCAAGTGCGGAGCCCAGCTGTGAGGCAGAGTGGCAGATGGGGCCCAGAACATCAGTTCTCAAATGTGGCTGCATACTGTAATCACCTGGAGAACTTCCAAAAAATACTGATGTTTGGGTCTTACTCCCAGAGATTCTAACTAAATTGTTCTGGCATATGGCCTGAGTGTTGGGAGTTTTAAAAGGTACCCAGGCGATTCTAATAGACACCAATTTGGGGAGCCATATCCCTAAAGAAAGACACTAAAGACCTAGGATTTCTCATTTTAAAATGGGTTCCATCCATTAAAATGTAGATTCAAATGTAAATTCTAACAAAGTCCTTTCTTATAACATTATTATATATCAGAGACTTGTTAGAAGATATAGTAAAAATAATAGCTACCATTTGCTAGCAATTGGAGTGAAATACTGTACTGATTGTGAGCATGGGCTCTGAAATTAGACGTAGGTTCAAATCACAGCTCCAACACTTGCTTAGCTGAGACTTGAGAAATTTACTTATGTCACTGTATTTTACTTGCCTCATCTAAAAACTAGGGATTATATCACTATTTGCCACACAGGGCTAATTGTAGGGTAAGTACACTAATTTGTGAAAATAACTTAGAATAGTGTTTGGCACAGAGAAAACACTTAATAAAGGTTTGATATTATTATCCTGATTGTCACCATTGGGTGTTTATCCTATGCAAGACACTGTAATGGCCACTTAACAAGCAACAGGGTGAATTACTGAGATATTACTGGTATCTTGTCCTTCTGCTACTGAGGACCCATCAATAAAAATAAAGACTGATTTTCCTTTTCTTCTCAAGAGATGGTCCGATAGACCTTCAAGTCTCAATTCAACTATGGGGGTGATAGCTTTTATGTTTCAGGCTCAACTAGGAAGATTAAGCGGTCTATACCAGGTGTACTGGATGCTGAAGAACCCCAGGCTGAGTACTTAATCATAAGGATAGCTGTGTTCAGAGAAGGCTGAATTCACTAACCTAGCAAGTTCACAACTAAATAGTAAGGTACTGTTTGGAAAGAAAGAAGACCCTGAGACTTATACCAGGGACATCAGGTCTGGCATATTTGAAAATCTTGGAACCCCAGATCCCACCGAACCATTTCAGCTTATAAAATAGGCCCACTCCTCCCTGTTAAAGGCTGCCACTCCTCCATTGCTTGACGATAATACTGAGACTATTTACTTGAACAACAACATGTGCTTCCTCAGTGTCTACCCACATCTCCCTTCTTGACCACCAAACCAATAACCAGGGTCAAGCGCTAACATAACCAGCTGGGGAAGTGCTGGGTCTCCTAAGAGAGGAAAGGCACTATGCCCTGAAGGAGCACAGGAACTAGCAATATGTACCAGCAGAGTCAGCATGATAGGTAGGACTAGATCCTCAGGTTGCTGGATCAAGGAGTACAAATGAGGTTGAATAAGGAAGAATTTATAGATATGGAAATGTGCTTCAGTGATACAGAACTTTTTTTTTTTTTTTTGAGACAGAGTCTTGCTCTGTTCCCAAGCTAGAGTGCACTGGTGTCATCTCGGCTCACTGCAACCTCTGCCTCCCGGGTTCAGACGATTCTCCTGCCTCAGCCTCTTAAGTAGCTGGGATACAGGTGCACACCACCATGCCCAGCTAATGTTTGTACTTTTAGTAGAGATAGCGTTTCACCATGTTGGCCAGGCTGGTCTCAAACTCCTAACCTCGTGATCCACCCACTTCGGCCTCCCAAAGCGCTGGGATTAGAGGTGTGAGCCACCACACCTGCACCCAGTTGTGATACAGAATTTAAATCCTGCCAAGGACTTTGGGGGATGGTAATAATATGCTGGTAGGACGACTTCAGGAAGCTTACGTGGTTCACAATAAGTCATGCCGTAATTGCCACGGCAGAAGATGAAAGAAAAGATCAAATGGCTCAAAGAAGTAGGATGATAAAATAGATACATCATGCAAGGCTAGAAAACCCATCAGTTAACTATGTTTAGTGAACCCAGAGGGATCAGAGGACATTCTGAGCATCTAAAATAAGAAATGTGCTGCTGATCAAGCTGCAAGCACATCAAGAAGCTTGACAGTGGCCACCTTCTCTAGTCTAGGGCTAATTGTAGGAGATGTTGTTATAGAACAACAGTGTTGGGCTCCTTTACAGCAATGGATCTGACAGTATCCCAACATAGAGACAGGGTGATGCCACTGAATCATCAGAAACAAGGTGGGTACAATTATCATAGCAAATGGTGAAGTCAGAATGGCTACCAGCAGCACTTAACATACAGAGAGCTATCAACATGGTTAATAGAATGCAGTGTCTCCAGGGCAAGACAGACGGCAGCCAACCAGGATATTGCATAGCCAAGTAATCAAGAGAAATTAAGGATGGATTATCAGTAGGTCAAGGGTAATTCTTCAATAAAAATCCCTCACACAGTTTTCATCAATTTTCATATCTGAGCAAGTTTTCAGACTAGAGCCCAATGACTGAAAAAGAGGCTAAGTTACTGGCAAAAGGATTTTGTAACACCACAGCAAGTGTTTGTGGTAATGACTTCCTCAGTTCTTCCCCCAAAAGACCTATGGCCATTTACTCAAGTAACCATACACAGAGGGAAGAGAAATATCAAAATGTCTGAAAGATTCCTGGACACGTATACCCCTTGAAAATCAAGTAGACAGGATTTGATGTAAGCCAGCCTCTGTCATCAGCCATACTAGTTTTGGCACAACAGTCACAAAACAAAATATCCTTGGTGGTAGAGTTGGAGAGTACACATAAGCCAGACATCATGAGGTCCCTTGTACGAAGTCTTACCTAGCTTTCACTGCTGACCAATGTCCCGCCTGCCGGTGAAAAGGACCAGTGATCCTCTATAAAGCACCATCCTTGAGAAGACCAAATATCCCCCTGGTGGCAAGTTGATTACATTCTAATAGAAAGGGGTAGTGAATCATTTTGACTGGAATTAACACATATTTTGGGTATAGATTTTCTTCCTTTGCTCGTAAGTTCTTAGCCTGTACTACTATACAAGATCTTACAGCATCTTTGATCCACCAACATGGAATCACAAGTAACATCACATTAAACCAAGTAAACCACTTCAGAGTGAAGAAGGTCCAGGAGCAGGCATACTCATATGGGTATACTCAAATGAATATAGGACTACTGCTCCTATCACATATCAAACATCCCAGAAGCTGCTGGACTTAACTGATCTTTGGAAGACTCCTTGGGGTATCCACCTTGGAAATAACACCTTTCGAGGTCAGTGCACCAATACTTGGAATATATGCATCTGGAACCAATAGGTAGATGGAGAATTGGTCCCACTATCACCATTGTTAGTAACCCACTTGGAGAAATTGTGTCTCATCTTCACAACTCTAAGCTCTTTAGGTCTGTAGGTCTTGGTTTGCAAAGAGAGATATTTTCCTCTGATCATGTTTTTACTAGGGTATCTGTCAGTACTCTCCTACCCAATTTTGAAGGTGAAATGCAGCAGTTACAGACTGAAAAGGATGGTGGCCAGTGTTTAAGACCCCTTAGAGATGACAGTCTGGGTTGTCTCACAAGATAAGCCACTTTAACTTGCAAAAGTGCTAGCTGAGGATGAGAGGAAACTGGAATGGATAGTAGAGGAGGTAAACGGTGAGAGTCAGCTGTGACTCTAAGACCAGCTGAGGTTCTTCTTCTAACCTTCTTCTTGTAAGTTTCCCCTTGAGAGAGGCTAATCAGAATTTTTGAGGACCTGTTCCCAGATGAGGTAACTTAATATTTCAAGACAGTGGACCCGAGCATGCAAGGAATAACCTGTAGTACATCCTGTGGTGTGTTGTCTAGGCCACCCTTCAGGACCAAGACACACATTTCCCCAGATGCCAGGCACTGGCCACCAATAATGCACAATAGAATTTCTCTCAGGAATTGCTCTTGGCTGAAGAGGGCCTCTTTGCCTAAGGTTCTGCCCCCTTCTACAGGCAATCAACTCCAATGGCTGATCAAAAACCAGGTCCTTTAATTTCAATTCCAAATAACTCTGAAGGGTCATGCTAGCTCCAGAGTTCCTAGTAGGACTAGCTGAGATCTTTGTCACAATTGCTTCACAGTTCAATATCTACCTCTCCCCAGCTCTGTTTCCTTCACTCTTTTATGTATGTGGTTCATAAAACCACTCCCCAATAAGTTCCCTGCATGCAAATATCCATCTCAGAGTCTGTGGGACTGGACCTACAGCACCAGAATATAAGTTCTGTATATAATGGACACAAGAGAAACTGCCCCCCACCTCAAATTGCCCTTGATGGGAGTAGCAATGCCTGGATTATAAAAGAGGTTTGTCTGTCTCCAAAGCACATAAATTATTAATAAAATTTGAAAAGAGAGAGATACCAGGGAGGATATGCATAAAGAAGCCAAAATTCTGATTTTACCAACGAGATCATCTACAAAGACACCTTGGACAGCAAAGTCCCACTAAAGCTTTTGGCATAAAGTCATGCATGAAGTTTGCTAAGAGCATAGATTTTGCTCTCACCTCTTGGACTTACAGGACTGTCACTTCTCTGAGGAGGAAAGGTCAGTTTCCTAAGGGAAATCATTTTCTGATGAAAATGTATGGAAGGGTTTCAGTGGCTTCACTGGTCTCCTTTATGGAGGAATGTACCAAAGATACCAACAAGAAAATCATCATAATGATAAAATATAGATTTCTATATAGTCCCTAATGGGAAGAATGGGAAAGAGAGCTTGTGTCCAACTGCCTCTGTTTCTTGAATAGAAGTTTTAACCTTGGCCAGAATATTTTCAGAACGGATTTATACTAACTTGTACCAGAGATAAAATCTCCCTGTTAAAATAGCTATAATATTAGTCACCTTAGGGCGATGCTGTCAGGCTTTGTAAAGTACTTTGTAGCTCCTCAGATAAAAGCAGAGATAAAACTGCAGTGTTATTATTTCTCAACTTGGAGGGCTATTTGGCATGAACCCTCTGCATGAACTCACTCTAGTAAACTGATTCAAAGCCTTATATAGGCTATAAATCCCATCGCCCACTTCATTTTAGCAATGACAGGGAAAACACAATGACCACTTGTTCTGTCAGTTTCAGGAAGTATCACTCCCCCACCCTGAGGAAAAATAAAAACTGAGCAATGAATTTCAGATGGTGTCTAATGAGATATACCATTTCTGTCCCCCAAACTCTAATGTCTTTAGACAAAATCATCTTAGATCCTCAGTCTGTAAACCAACCCCAGCCTCCTCCTCCTCCTCTTCATCATCTTAACTAACAGAGGTAGGGATAGCTAATTGTACACCTAAACCCATGCTCCTCCATCCTGAGCCTACGGTTGGTGCTGGGAAGCCACCATCTAGCCAGGAACTATGTTTCTCACTGTCTACTGCATCCAACTAGGGCTGCAGAACCTGTTTCCACCAAAAAATATGTTATTTTCAGGCCTGGGTAAAGGCTGAGAGGAGTTGTATTTTCCCCATTCCAATCTGTGGACTACATGTCAAGGGCACTGAGATTCCTTGGGGCAGTAAAGCCATTGAATTGAAGAATCCCTGAGAATAGGAACATCTGCATAAGACTGAAATATGAGTAAAAACAGTGATTGTGTTAAGCACTGCAATGTGGAGATTTGGTACAATGTCGAATGTTCCCCTAACTATACAAGAACGCCTTTTGAGCCACTGCTATGTGCTAGGAACTTTTCCAAGAACTTATCCTAAATATCTCTTTTACTCCTGACATTAAGCCTACAAGGTAGCTACTATTATTATCCACATTTCTCATATTGGAAAATGAGGCATGGAAAAGTTCAGCAAAATGTCCAAGGTAGCAGTGAAGCTAGAACCAGGACACAGGTCCATCTGAGTTCAGTGCTGCATCCTTAATGACCCCAGGATGCTGACTCCACTGACCTCCCTTTGGCTATAGCTTCACCCAAGCATGCACCTCATGGCTAGTCTTACTGCCAGGAATGACTTTCCTTTCATCCATCAATTCCTGTCTGTTCCAACAAGGCACTGCTAAACTTCCAGCTGCCTCTGAAGCAGTCCTTCCTACTTATGATTCATGCCCCTCTCCTCAGCTTCACCTTAACACTCATGTGTCCTTCCATTACCAGAGAAGAATGCATTCCCTAATGAGACTGTAAGTCTTGGAAGTCAGCACTACCAAATCTAGCCCAGAGCTTTAAACATGCCCTGGCAGAAGTAGGTGCTCAGGAAATGTTTGTTGAGTTGAAAACTTGCATTTGAAACACAGGGCAGTGAGACAGATGGCTGTTTTTCTTGATTATATGCTGAGAGAACTGCAAGATCCCAGGATCAAATGATGGCACAAATCCAGAAGAGTCTTAATTGAGAAAGGAGAGGTTTTTCCACCCACTGCAGCTGAGCAGGGTGCTAATCCTCTGGTCACATACAGGGAACTAGTCCTTAGGGCCAGCTACACATCAGGAACACTGGGATGGAAGGGATCCTGCCTAAAACTGTATCTATCCTCCATGCCCGAGACACAGTCCACTGAAGCCTGAATCTTTATGATTAAGGGTTCACTTCTTGACAAAGGGTGAATATTTTCAGGCATTCATATCTTGATACAAATGGGTGTGTTAGACCCTTTCCTGAATGAGTTTTGAAGAACCCTAACATAAGTGCTAACTTGAGGAGGCAGAGATCAGAATTCAGCAATGAGGGAAAAGAACAATTAGGACTTGGAAGACCAGGTTTGCCTGCTTCACAGGCGTGCTCATGGTTTGTCTGAGCTTCATACTGGATCCACAGAAGATCAGATGCCTCTTTTTAGAAGGGGAATGACTAGTGACAGCCTCTGCCTTATCCAAACATGAGTCTTCTTGAAAGAGGACTAAAAATTTCTACTGTTGGCAAAGACTAAACACTAATGTTATTTGGCAAAGATGCTGTGGTGGGTGGGAGTATATCAGCCACTAAAGCAACCCCAGGGCAGCAAAATACACACAGTGAGTTTTCTAGAGCTTCATTGCTTACTCTAATCAGTTTCAGGAATAACCTGTCACTATCTCCCTCTAGTGCCAGAGGATGAAGTTTGTGCAGAGTAAAATGATGAAAGAGCCAAAATTTGCTAGAACAATACTGGTCTTGAACGTTCCAGTGCTAAAGGTTATAGGTGCTGTTAGCAAACTGTAAAGGACTAAACGTTGATTTGTCAATTATAGATAGCTAAACCAAAATAAAAAATATTAGCAATCCTTGTCTCCTTGTCCCCAGCCTCAAAGGCTGTGAAAAATAAAGCTCCAGAGTTCCTAGTAGGACTAGCAAATATATCTATATAACTTTTTCTCATGTACTTGAATCGCACCCTCTGTTTCCAAATTTACCTTTCCTTTGACAGGATGAAGCAAGTTACCTGTAATCACTGTTATTTTTTTGGCTAGTAATTTTCCCTCCCAAACATACCACCATAGTTGCTATCTTCTGCATTCTATCCTCTATCACGTCAAAGTTCTGCCCCATGATGTGGAACCTTACAGAGGCTTGCATCTATAGTATGAATTCAGATGTACCATGAAGTCCCCAAAGGCTAAATACAATATTCCCTCACCCAACCCCATCACTACCTCCTCCCCGACAACTGAACCTGTAATTTCATGCTCAGAGCATTGTCCCCTCTGGCTTCAATCAGATTCTGGTTTAAGGTATAAATCCCCATGGAGGGAACATTCCTAAAACCATTAAAAGAACTGAGAATATAAAAGTCAGCTTTTATTATTCAACGAATAATTTCCCCAACTCCTACCATGAGCTGGGCACATTGATTTAGTAAAGTTAACCCTCGATTTTAAGTCACAAGGAGAAGGGGGAGATACCGAGGCAAGTAAAAGAACTGCCACAGCCAAGACAGGATGACTAGATGTAATGAAGTATCCCGAATGGAAGCCTCGAAAAGAAAAAGACACTAGGCAAAAATAAAATCTGCTCAGAGTATAGGCCGTACTTAACAATAATGTCTTAATATTGGTTCAGTAATTGTAACAAAAGTACCACAAAATGTAAAATGTTAGTAATAGGGGAAATTGGGACTGGGAATAGGGGAAATATGGGAACTCTCTGGGCTCTTACCAATCTTTTATGTAAATTTAAAAATCTAAAGCTGTTCTTAAAACTTTTTTTTTTTTTTTTTTTTTTTTTTTGAGATAGAGTTTCACTCTTGTTGCCCAGGTTGGAGTGTGATGCGTGATCTCGGCTCACTGCAACCTCCACCTCCCAGGTTCAAGCAATTCTCCTGCCTCAGCCTTCCAAGTAGCTGGGATTACAGGCATGCGCCACCACGCCCAGCTAATTTTGTATTTTTAGTAGAGATGGGGGTTTCACCATGTTGGCAAGGCTGATCTCGAACTCCTAACCTCAGGTGATTCACCCACCTCGGCGTCCCAAAGTGCTGGGATTACAGGCATGAGCCACAGCACCCGGCCAAAGTATTTTTTTAAAGGGAAAGAAAGAAAAAAGCTGAGAGCACCAACGATGGTGGCAGAGGCATCCATAACTATTCCTGTTCAAATGGTGCACACATTTCCTTTTAAAAAAATCACCTCTCCCTCCGCCTTGGTCGGTAGCTTGGGTGAACTGACCCACGCCCAGCTCTGGTGGAAGAGTTCTCATTGGCTTAAGCTTAATAGTGTCCCACCCACCCAGCCACAGTGATTGGTTTAAAACAGGGCATGTAGCCAATCAGAGCAGTGAGATTCTAGGTCCTGCTTGCTGAAGCCTTAGGGAGGAAAAGCTTTCACTCAGGACAAGAATGTGAGAATTATGAGGCGTCAGTCGCTGCAGCTCCCTTGTGACCATGAAGAGAAGGACACTGACGGACACTGTGAGACAGAGCTCACATCCAAAGGGAACAATGCTGAGAAACGGACCCTGGTGCCATCCTTTGAGCTTCCCTGATAACGTCTGCCGTTAAGAGCAGAGCGACTGGTCGGGCGCGGTGGCTCAACCCTGTAATCCCAGGACTTTGGGAGGCCGAGGCGGGCGGATCACGAGGTCAGGAGATCGAGACCATCCTGGCTAATACGGTGAAACCCCGTCTCTACTAAAAAAATACAAAAAAAAAACTAGCCGGGCGAGGTGGCGGGCGCCTGTAGTCCCAGCTACTCGGGAGGCTGAGGCAGGAGAATGGCGTGAGCCCGGGAGGCGGAGCTTGCAGTGCGCTGAGATCTGGCCACTGCACTCCAGCCTGAGCCGCAGAGCGAGACTCCGTCTCAAAAAAAAAAAAAAAAAAAAGAACAGAGCGACCTTTAGGTTCCTGCCACCTACGGCGTGGACAATTCCAACTCATCCTATGGACTGACAGAGCATGCATGGCCTGTGGCCGCCGGACCGCAGGGAGCATGGTGCACCAGGAGCGAAGTCCTGTCGTGCTGGTCACAGGGTCTGTAGCAGGGACAAGTTCATTGAAAAGGACGTGTAGTCACAGCTTTCATAGTGCTTGCTTATGAATTTGAAAGCAGAGCAACAAGTCGAATGAGGTAGCTTTAGGCAATAGCCCCCTTGGTTTCATTCCAAAGAGTCTATCAAAAGCAAGTTATCTTCCAGTTCTGGGCCAGACCAAGTAGAGCTCAAAAGTCCAAGGCCTTATTTGGGTTCTGTATTGGGTTTTCAGTCAAGAATAAAAAGCTGGCCCTTTATGAGCCACAGAGGCAATAGCCTTTTCTCTGTTACCCTATATTCATTCTCAGGGCTTAACACATCAGCAAGTTTCTAATAAGAGCTCAGTAAATACATGCTAAATAAAATAAATGCTGGAAATGCTTTTATTTAACTGTAGAATACATTATCTAGATTTTTACAAATTCTATTATAATAGCTTGTCTAATCCAGTGTCTTCAAAGCAGAAACTTTGAGGCAAATCCCAAGACTGGATGCCCAATGCCAACATTTTAATGGGGAGCTCAATGAAGTTCTCAGAACTCATCACCTGAGCTACAGAATGCCCTCACCTTGAGGCTTGTTTTTCCCTCTTCAGAAACCTAGCCATGTGATTCAAGAAAGCCTTTCAAAGATGACCAGTCTGACATCTCGTTTTCTCTCACCAGCAGCACGTTCAAAAGTGCTGTGCTGGTTTAGACCTGCTAGTTCAGATTGATGAGTGAGAAATTTGCTGCTCTGTCATGAACTGCATCTTGCTAGACAGGAAGTAACTTTTCAAAAATAGCAATTCAGTCTGTTGAAGAAAAAAGTAAGATAGAACAGTAATAGTCACCTTTCCTCCCATCTGAATTTGCTAAGCCAAGAGCATGAGCACATTTTCTGCTGCTCAAAAGTAATGGCTGTCTCCTTAATAACATCTAGAGCATGTGAGGTGATTGACCTGCGCTTGACTGGGGCTTCTATTTGCTGATTCTGAATAACAGATGCATGGGGGTTTCAAATTAGTCTTCCACGATATTTGGAGTGTTTGAAATGCTTGTCTTGTTAGGGAAACAACCCACAGACCTAAATGTAACCAGATGGGCCATGTGAAACACCATATTTGAAGGATTAGTTTAATTATGATTTAGGATCCTAAAAATTAGAATGTATTCATCCAGCCATCACCTACCTATTCAAAAAGTCCTTCACTCCTTCCTTTATTCATTCACTAGTCTTAAGCATTTATGTCATGCTAGGTGCTGGGGATATACAATTACTCTGGCTGACATAGACCAATCAGACTCACCCTGTACCCTAAAGTTCACCCCTCACTAAGTCAACCTTCACTGTAGCATTTATTTGCTTATCTGTTTATTGTCTCTCTCCACTTCTCCATTAAAATTTCCATCCTAATCCCTATCGCCGTGCACTGTCAACCCTTGATAGGTAAAGGTAACCATGGTGGTTTTTAAACATGTCCACAAATTCCGTAATACTCTTCTGTTCAAAAGGTGGAGTCTAATTCCCCTTCTGTTAAAAATGGTCTAGAGTTAGTGACTTCCTTCTATCAAATAAAATATAGCAGAAGTGAGAGTCTGTGACTTCCCCAAGATGAGGTTTTAAAATGCTGTGGCCTCCTCCTAGTTCTCTCTCTTAGAACTCCTGCTCTGGGAAAGCCAGACATCATGTTTTGAGGACAATCAAGCAGCTTTATGGAGAAGCCTATAAAGATGAAGAACTGAAGCACCCCAGCAAGTGAAGAACTGAAGTCTCTTGCTAAAAGCCAGCAAGGCTCCTGCAAATAATCATGTGAGTGTCATTTTGAAAGTGGGTCTTTGAGCCTCAGTCAAGCAATTTCACTGGGGATGCTGAGTCAGAACCACTGGCTAGCACATTCTTGAGTTTCTGGCCCTGAGAACCTATAAGATAATAATAGTTTTCTATTTTGAATTAAGTTTTAAAATAATTTGTTATGCAGTAATAGAAAACTAATATGACAATGGCCTGACAACCATAGCTTTGATGAATATAGTAGATTGGCCCTCAGGATCCTCTCTATCCGTCTTTTAGAGTGCCCACCATACTACAGAGACTAGAATGCTGAAAAACACATTCTTATTACATTTTAGAAACTCCCTTGCAGCTAGGATTCAAAGAGTGTTTAGATTCCACCAATCAGAATGCCCTCCTGTGAGATATAGAAGGGGCAGGCAAGGAAAGTCTTATTTCTGTTGCCTCCATTTGTAAGCACATTTGCAGAGGGTTGTTTTGTGGCAGCTCTGACAGAGGTCCCAGCATCCTAGTTTTCTGATTACCAAGAATCAGGATTCAGAGTATTCATTTTTCTGTTATGGATTGTAATGGGCCTGATATGGCTCTGGAGCTGACAGAAGTAGGGGCAAAGGATTTAAGATTATGAAAGGTTACTGATGTTGGATGCTTCCTGCTTGTGGCTATGGGGCCATGATTTTGAAACCAGCAGCTAAAGTGGAAGCTTCTGAATTCAATAAGTAACTTCTTGTCATACAAAAATTAGTGGTTCTTTTGGTGACATGGTTCCAGAGTGGAAATTTTGGAGATGCTCCTGCAAATTCAATCCAGAGCCTATTTCCTCAGCCCTCTTAAATTTAGTAAACCTGTACTACCCTTTAATAAGCTCCCTTCTAATTGTACTAGCTAGACTAGATGCTGTTCTCTATAACAGAAACTGGATCAATATACCAGATCAATCTTAAGATTCATCCAAATATGTCTACCTGATTTAAGAAGCAAATAAAATGATGGACTCAGTCCTCAAGAACCATGGAATGTAACAGAAGTAGACATGTAAGAAATGTGCAAAAATAGTTGTGGATGTTGTTTATTCACATTCATGGATATTTAGTAAGTCTCCTGTGTGTTGGACTACTGTAGGTTTGGGGAATACATCAGCTAAAAAGTAAATAAGCAAACAAAAAGACACTGTTCTTCTAAAGTTTACACCTTAATTGAGGGAGGGAGAGAGAGACAATAAACAGACAAGCAAAGAGATACCTCAATAAGTTTAGACATTGAGAAGAGCTATAAGTTATCAGGAAATGATTCAGGGGCCACTTTAGAATGAATAATCATATAAGGCTTTTCTGAGGAGGTGACATTTAAGCTGAGATCCAAATAATATGATGGTACCAACCACAGGAAGATCTGGAGACAGAGTGTTTCAGATAGGGTGAAGAATGAGCTTAAAGGGCCCAAGGTAAAAACAAGGGTATCTTATTTTAGTAATATAAAGAAGGCAAGCATAACCTAAGTATAGTAAGTTAGGGGGAGAATGATGTAAGACGAAGATGGAGAGGTAAGTGGGGGTGAATCACACAAACTTTTGTAGAACATAGCAAAGAGTTTTTATTTTATTCAAAGTTTAATGAAAAATCAATGAAGTATTTTAAGCAAGGGTGGGGAAGGGCCTGATTTAGGTTTTAAAAAGATCTCTGGCTGCTGCACGGGTAACTAGATTGTAGAGAGGCAGAGAAAAGGCAGGACACTCTATGGTCATCTGGGCAAGCAATGCTAGGGTCTTGAATTAAACAGGAATAGGATGATAATAAAGATGGATTCAAGAAACATTTTGGAAAAAGAGTTAATGGCAGGGGATAGTGGATATGGAGATGGCGATAAATCAAATATTGCTGTGAGATGTTTGATGAAGCAACTCAGCAGACAGTAGTGTCATATCTCACTTGATCACCCACACTGCCTTTTATATGTATTATGACAGTATAAAAAGATGGGAGAAGCTTGGATCCTTAAGTTACATCTTGGAGAAGAGCTACTCAACTAGCATTGGACTCAGACATGATCAAGAAATAAAACTTTATTGTAACAAGCCTTTGATATTTCAAGGCTTATTTGTTACTGTCAAGCCTAGCTAACCTTGACAATTGGCTATGAGAGTCTGGAGCTCAGAAAAGAGGTCTTGTCTGGAAAAACAAAATGTGTAAGTCATTGGCACATATGTGGAATTTAAAATTTGGGCCTGAAATAAGATCACATAGAGAAGAAGAAGCATAACAGACAAAGTATAGAGGGGGCGTAAAGTAGGGAGACATCACTCCTAGGTATAGTGGTAAGACTCTGGGAAATCAGTCCAAAAAAGACTTCATAATGAAATAAAAACCTATATAAAGTATGAAGAGCTATGCAAATACTCATAATTATTTAAAACAATCTCAAAATGAACCAGATATGTGAATGAGACATATGCATTAGAAAAATAAATATTTCCCTACAATGTCCTTTCATCCTTTTGTAACTCTGAACCACCTCCTCTTGACTTTGACTTTGCGCTGCAGTGGCTGTATGTGATGTGTATCCTGTGCCAAATCAAAGGAGTCCCATGAATACCTACTCCTCCAGACATGAACTAGAACTTTCCCTACTCCTATCACCTTCATAAAATACTTGCTGTACATACCAAACACTCAGAGACCTCCATTGTTCCTACTCAGACATTTAATTCACTAAATATTTGCTGAGTTCTTGCCATGAACCAAGTAAGGTGCAGAACTCCACATGCAAAGGTGAATGAGATACATTTCCTAGCTTCAGAGCTCCCATGTGGAGGAAGAGACAGGCTTTGAAAACAAATCACTTCCACCCACCATGGTGAGTAAAGAGTGCTGTTGGGGCACAGCCGTCATTGGGGGTATAGAGAGGCTTTCCTGTTTTTTTTTTTTTTTTTTTTTTTTTTAAAGTATAATTTCGTTGGTAAGAATTAGTAGGAATAGCCAAGTCAAGAAGTAGGGAAAGAGTATTTTTAAAAAGGAAAAAGCAGCAAGGAAACTGAGGTAAGGCATTTGTTGAGCTACATGCATGAATATAATAAGGAGTACAGTTAAAGCAAATGTAGAGGAAACAAGGCCAGTGTACAGGGGTCAAGTCACATAAAGCTTGGTGGGACTTTGTCTTATAGGAAAGGTAAGAGTGACACTTTGAAGGAATTTAAGAGGGGAATGGCATGATTGAATTCTTATTAAATTGTTTACTCTAGTGGCTGCAAGACAACGGACAAGGCAGAAGTAAGGAACATCAGTTTGGAGACGGTGCAAGAATTCAGAAAGAGTTGATGAGAGCCTAAACCAGGGCAGTCGCAATAGGAACACAGAATTGGACAGATTAGAGAGGTGGAAAAGAGAAAGTCAATAGAGCTTGGTTTTTATTGGATGTGGAAGGATTCTAGAAGGACTCTATGCTTCCAGCTCAGGAATCTGGGTAGATGAAGCAATTCACTGTGATAGGTAACTCAGGGAAGCAAGGGTGGTGGAGTGGAATGGGGAAGCTAGAAGGAGATGGCAATGATGAGTTCAGTTGACGCATTTTGCCTTGAGAGGACTGTGGAAATCCCTGGTGGATTTCCCAGTCAGCCATGAGATTCTGAGCCCAAAGTTCAGTTCAGGTGGGAACTCAGGGATAAAGAGGTAAATTCAGAGGTCATTCTCACTGGGCAGGAAGTCTAGCCACTCACTTGGTTTTAACTTGTTAAAACCTGCCCAGTGAGAATGCCCAGTGAGAATGCCAGCAAAAGTAGAGCACAAACCAAGAACAGAGCACTGAGGAGTATAGCGCTCCTTTCTCTCTATGTGATCTTATTTCAGGCCCAAATTTTAAATTCCACATATTTGCCAACGACTTACACATTTTGTTTTTCCAGACAAGACCTCTCTTCTGAGCTCCAGACTCTCATAGCCAATTGTCAAGGTTAGCTAGGCTTGACAGTAACAAATAAACCTTGAAATATCAAAGACTTGTTACTCTTAAGGAGTGTGTGTGTGTGTGTGTGTGTGTGTGTGTGTGAGAGAGAGAGAGAGACAGAGAGAGAGACAGAGAGAAAGAGAAATGTCTTGAGTTTTGACCCATGAGTCAGGAAATGATTTCAAATAAAACCTCAAGTGCTAAAATTTGCATGTGTTGTTCTCTGCTGATAATGCAGAATCAATGTTCCATTTAAGCATATTTATATTTATAGGCTACAGATAAACTTCCCTGTCTATTACAGGAATCCTACCTTTCCTTCCAAGCCCACCTCAGGTCCCACGGCCTTCACAAAGCCTCTTCTGCTCTAGCCCCTTTTACCAGGTGAAAGCTTTGCTTCTTCTCAAATCTAAAAGCACATCTTCTCACCCTCCTCTTGTGGCTCCCGTTTCACCTGCCATGAACTGCTATTTCTCCACGTGCTTAGTTTTTTCTCAGGGCCCCTCGTATTTTTTAATCTGCTTGAGAAAAAGGTCTTGGTCACAGAGTCATGGCCATGGCAGATCTGAATTTGAACTGGGCTCTTCCACTTTTTGACTGAATGTTACTTAACCTCTAAGTCACAGTCTCTTATTCAGAACTTCCTCAGAAGGTTGTTGTGGAGTAAAGAAAATAATGTATTAAAGGTTGATTCTTATTAAATGGTTAATAAATGGTAGTTATTTTTATAGCTATTGTCAGTCTCTTTTCATAGAAATGTGCTTAAGTAAAACTGATACTGGCCTAATGTCTCACATTTTCCCCCACATCTATGATAGATATTTTAATCCAAGAAGAAAAAATATGAGACATAATAGATTCCAGTGAGAAGATGATTCACACTTTTGAGAGCCTTTTTATTCTCCCTGAAGTAACTGCATCATGGTAACTACTACTTACACTGGTAAGATCAATATTGCTACCAGTCCATCAACCCTTTACCAGTTTGATAGGTTCCTGGAAAGTCTTTGAAATCAAGAAGAATCAGGGTGGATATAAAGCTTCCCAGGTCACTGCTACTATAAGTAGATGCAGAGATGAGAAACCTCTGACCACGAAAAAACAGTTCAAAACCAACAGTTCCAAACTATTAAATGGAACTGTTAAATGGCCCCAAACTATTAACCTCTTCAACGCAGAAGACCAGGGAGCTACCATCCTACTGTCCCTGGTTCCATGTCTAGCAACCAAACTGCATATTAAAAAATCAAATGACATGAGGACAATGATTAGCATTTGAATAAAAGAATGAAGGATTCCCTTATTTAACACCAGTTTGCATAACTCCTGTTCATGGACATTGTGCTAGAGACTGTGGTGTCTGTTGCCTGTCCTCCAGTGTGGAGGACTGATAACATGTAGGTTTATTCCAAAATATATTTTTTCTAGCATAAATATATGCATGTGCGCACACACACAAAGACATGTCAGCACCCACAGCATCTAAAATCAAAATCAAAATCAATAATGAGGCATCATCGTACAGGGGTAAGTGCCCTGATCAGAAGACTCAAACTTGAGAACTGATTGTATCTTTTTCCTGTTGGGCAACTTGGACAACTTACAACCCCTCTGGATCTCCTGTTTTCTCCTACAACTGAGATAATGACACTTCCCCTGTCCACTGTATAGAGCTGTTTGAGAGTTAATGTACTCTAAAGCTATTAAATGCTATGCAAACATAGCTGCTATTATCTAACTGGGTATCTAATAAGCCCGCTTCCTTCCAATAGAGCAGAACACAGTGAAAAGGTGAGAAAGCATACAATGCAAGGGTGCAACATGAGGGGCACGGAAAGAAAAAAGTGTTGGTATAGTGTGTATGTGTATAAGCTCAAGCTACACAGAGGATGTTGCATTCTGAGAAAATAACACTTTTGCAGCTGTCTGAATATTCACCTATACCAAGATTCCCACTGTATTCCCACCAGGAATGACTTCTGGGCTGATTGAAGGACTGCAGTGTCTTCAGTTGTCAGAGTAAGTGGTTTCATTACCAGGTAACAAGTCATCCACCCAAGATTAAGTGGTTGTCAGTCAAGTTGAAGCCTATAAGGAACCATCAACACCAAGATGTGCAATATATCTTAGGACGTCCTCATCCCGTGATAGTTTCCTTTCTGTTGCTGCTAGTAGCAAGCCATTCTTTTACTTCATGTCACCTACCTTTCAGGGAATTCGCTCTGAGAGAAATGACATCCCAGATATGAGAGGATATAGAAATAAAGAAATCTTTAAAAGTTTCCACTATGTGGTGTTCTTCTGAACAACATTCTTGGATTTGCTTTCAAGCAGCAAATATTCTTAGAACTATATTTGCTTTGCTTCAGAGGAGAGCGAGTTATAAAAATGTTCATCATATGCCTGCATATGTCTCACAAAAAAGAACATTGCTTCTTGAAGTTAGCAGCCAGCTGTGTCTTTCACTATCTATCCCTGACACAGGGTAGGCACCCAAATATGAATTTATTGAGTCAAACTAAATTGAGGCAACACTGATTTTCATTACTTGAATAAACTGGTATTGTATTTATTTTCATACTTTCTCCCCACCCTCTTTCGGTCCTAGCATTCACTAATTATCCAATACATTTTTAAAACTTCTTTAAAAGTTGAGTAACATCTACAATAACAGTTATTCTTTTCAGCGTACACATGTATGCATTTTGACAAATGCTACAATCATGCAACCACCAGTGCAATCAAGGTAGAGTTCTATCACCTGAAAAAATTCCCCTGTGCTTCTTCATAGTCAATGCTTCCCACCAGCTCTGGTCCTTAGCAGTCACTGAGCTGTGTGAATTTCAGTTTCCATTTCACCTTAGGAAATACCTAAGAGTGGGATTGTTGGGTCACGTAATAAATATATGTTTAACATATTAACTTTACTTTGTTTCTTTATAAGAAACTGCCACACTTTTCCAGAGTGGCTGTGCCATTTTCTATTTCCACCAGCAAAGAGTTTCAGTTGCATCAAGTCCTTGTCAGCACATGACGTTGCCAGTTATTGTTTGTCGTCAGACATTCTAATAGGCATGCAGTCATCCAGGAAATCTTCATATATGAGGATTGTTGAGCAGGGTGAGGAAAGAAGAGGGAACACCCAGTTTATTACATTGTGTGGGAATTTTGTGATAAACCAATGAAGGCAATTCAAAAAGAGCCCCATTGATATGGATTATTAAACAGTGATATTGCTCAACTATTAATTCTTTGGCCTGGAAAAAGAAACCTGGATGTGGAGTTTCCAGTCCAAGTCTCCTCACTGTCTTCTATTTAATGATAAAAGTGTTATTGTCACTAGCAGGATCTTTTGGGATCAACATCCACTTTCCAGCATGTAACAATCGAACACAGCTTTACTGAACTACCCAATAGTGTTTCCAGGAAACCTTCAAAGATGAAATTAGCTTTTTATATTCTCCTGACTACACAGTTGAATCTCATGTATTTTATCACCACTTTGTACAGTATTGTGGATGCCATGGGAGCTTATTCAATGGAAACAACGTTTGCCTTTTCTCTAGAACGTCCCTGGCCAATAGGGTACCCTCCCCCAGCTATATGTGCTACTGAACACTTGAAACGTGGCTAGTGCCACATTAAAAATTTTTTAACTGGAGTATATGAAAGAAATAAAGTATCTCATTAATTTTTATATTGAGTACATGTTGAAATCATAGCATTTTTTATATGTCATGTTAAATAAAATATATTACTTAAATCAATTTTACCTGTTTAATTTTTTAATGTAGCTACTAGGAAATTTAAAATTGTATGTGTGGCTTGTGTTCTATTTCTATTAGAAAACATTGTCCTAGAAAATAGTGCTGTTACTGAAGAGTTAAATTTTACTTTCACCTCCAAGACCCACAAACCATTTCAAAATCTAGTGTTGCTTTTAAGTATATATCATTGTTAAGTGTAGTAAGGTATGTATTTAATAATTAAATATTGGATTTTAAAAACCTGTTCATTCTATATCAGTATTCTAAAATGGGTGTATCAATTTCTAAGGGAAAAGGTATTTTAAAAAATAAGATAGACAAGAAAAAGTAAAATAATAACTAAAACTAGAAAAATTAAAAACAACTTTAGCTTTTAAAAAAGGTACTGTAAACAAGTGAAAAAGCAAACCAGAGACTGGGAGGAGATATTTGTAAAATATGTATCTTATTAAGGACTTTTATGCATAATATATAAAGAACTTCTACAACTGAATATTAAGAAGACAAGCAGTTTGGTTAAACATGGACAAAAGATTTGAAAAGAAATTTCACTAAAGAGCTTATATTAAGGCAAATAAGCACATGAAAACATGTTCAACATCATCATTTGTTAGGGGAATACACCAACTAAAATTGCTAAAATTAAGAATATTGACAATTTCAAGTATTGACAAAGATGTGGAACAACTGGAACTCCCATACATTGATGGTAGGAATGTAAAATGGTAGAGCCATAACAGAAAATAGCTTGGCAGTTTCTGATACACTAAATACTCACCATACAACTTAGTAGTTCCAGCTGGAAACATTTATCTAGTCCATGCAAAGACTTGTAAGGTAAATAGAAGCTCTATTCATAATAGCCCCAAACTGGAACCAAACCAAATTTCCATCAATGTTGATAAACATATTGTAGAGTATCTATATGAAATACTGATTAGCAATAAAAAGAAACAAACTATTGATATATGAAACAACTTGAATGAATCTCAAGAGCATTATGCTAAGCAAAATTCCAAAAAAGGGAAAACTCTGATGACTGAAGCAGACCAGTGGTTGCTAGGGTTCAGGAATGGGAAAGGGAATTGAACAAGAAAAGACATGAGGAGAACGTACTGAAGTGATAGAAAATGTTGTGCTTGTTTTGTTTTGTTTTGTTTTGTTTCTGAGACAGGGTCTTGCTCTGTTGCCCAGGCTGCAGTGAAGTTTTGTAATCACAGCTCACTGCAGCCTTGACTTCCTGGGCTCAAGTGATCCTCCCACTTCAGCTTCCAGAGTAGCTGAGACTATAAGCACGTGCCACCATGCCTAGCTAATTTTTTTTGCTTTTGTTTTTGTAGAGAAGGGATTTCACCATGTTGCCAGGCTGGTCTTGAATGCCTGGGCTCAAGTGATCAACTGGCTTCAGCCTCCTAAAGTGCTGGGATTATGGGCACGAGTCGCTGCGCCCGGCCTGTTTTCTATCTTAATTGTGGTGGTGGTTACATGACTGTAAACATTTGTTAAAACTCATAGTAAATTGTTCCTCAATAAAGCTGATAAAACTAAAATCAGCAATGCAAGTATCAATGACAACATAAATAATGGTAATTCTATATTGCTGGTGGCAGAGGGTATAAATTGGAACAATCACTTGGCTAACAACTTGCCAGTATCTAGCAAAGCTGACAATGTTCACAGCTTATGACTCAGCAATTCTATTTCAAATATGTTGTCTGGAGAGAGTCTCAGACGTATTTATGGTGAGATATGTACAAGAATGTATGATCATAGATCTCAATAACATGGCTAAGACAAAAAAGAAATACTACAAATAATGCATACAATATATCACATTTGTAAATGTTGAGAAACAAAATTATGAATAAATTTCTGTGTAATATATGTGCACAAATTTGGATAAATGTAGATAAGAAATATTATCCCCAACTTTAGGATAAATATCAGCCTTTCTAAGAAAGTTGCTATCTTCTTGATTTCGTTAGAGATTTTAAACAATTTTTGATTGATCAAATATGTGAAGCAAAAAGAATGAAGTTAAAGATAAATAAGAGTATATTTTAGATATATTCTTAATGATCTACTTCTCTAAAAAATAATTTGAAATATTTATGACAAAATTTTAACGTTTTTAGTGATGGAAAGATGAGTATTTGTATTTATCTCTATGTTCCTGTGTATATTAATTTTTTAAGTGGAGAATAATGTTTTTAATCCACCCATTTGTGCCTTGAGAGAATAATTTTCAAAGCTATTTTTAATCATATAATATAGGTTAAAAACTCTAACCAAAAGGAAATTTTACATTCAAGGGTAGAGAAATATTTGAGTGTCCAGAAAATTGCTTAAAATCTTTAGAGAAATCTGGAAGATGGCAACCATAAAACAAGCATAAGAGCTTATGAAACAAAAACAAGAGAATATAAAACTAGAATTGGCTGATATTATAAAACAAGCATTATAAGTTTTAAAAATGAAAAAGGATAGTCACAGAAATTTTTAAAAAATTCTCAGAGGAGTTGATTGAACATAAATGTTATGAGATAACATTTTAATGAGTTAAAAGCTACAATTGAGAAACTCTCAGATCATGGAGTAAAGAAATACAGACGGAGGAAAATCATGAAAGAATTAAGATACATATAGGATTTAATGAGGAGTTTCCAGATACGTCTAATAGAACTTTCAGAAGGAATAACTAAGGATTCTTTTAGAATTAGAGAAAAACGTAAGTCTTCAGATGGAAAAAGACATGCAACAAGAAAAAAAGATAGAATGTAATATGCTTTCATACGTTCTGTAGTAAAATTGAAGAATATCAAGAAAAAAGAGCTACAGAAGGAAAGAAAGATTATCCATAAGGAATGGCAATCAGTTGGCAGCAAACTTCGCAGCAGCAGCATGGGAATCAAAAGACAGTAGAGAATATCTTCAAAGTACGAAGGGAAAAGCTAGAATTCTCTACCCTAATTAATTGGAAAGGGTGGAAATAATGACATTTTCAGGTTCATAAGAGAATTAATATCCACAGGTATCTTCGGCAAGAAGACAAATCATTCTGAAAGGGTAACGTAAAATTATCCAGTGACAGTCAGCAAGGAAATTGGTAAAATTTGTTTATAAATCAAAACATGTTTCTATTAAAAACAATAATAGAAAATATGCCCTCCAAAATACAGAAAACATTTTGAAGATATACAAAAACCATCTGAGTTCCAAGGACAACCTATTTCTGAACATTGTGTCAGTGTCAATAGCTTAGAAAATAACCTATAAAAATGTTGGTACAATGAAAAGGACCTAGCATTAAGGAATGCTTAAAGACCAAGTGTGGTATTATACACGTTTTTGACAATTTAAGCTCTGTGCAATATTCAAGAGCTGCTCACGGTCTACTCCTAAAGATGGCATGGTCAAAGCTGAAGAGGGTGTTTATGGCAGGCAATCTAGTAATAAAAAGGTCTGCAAAGCAAGGTTGCCCCAGGCCATCTAAGTCTTAGATCTATTTTACTTACATTGAGCAATCTCCTGAAATAATATTTCCAAGTCATTTGATTTCCAGTCATTGGGATTCGATCTGTTATATATTGTCTTACACAGTGACTTACGAAAGTAACTCTCAAAACCTCTGGTGAAACAGTACAGAATGAGGGTATAAATGGAGTTTCTTATAAATCCTTTAGATATTGAAGGCATAGTGAATAGAGATGAGTTTCACTGTATGCTCCCCCACCTTGGGCTGCTTCCTGCCTAATAGGAACTTTAAGCTCTTTCTTCATCACCTCTGGGTAATTAGCATCACTCAGAAAATATCTGAGCAGGAGCCATAGTAGAGAGGGCATATACTGTCACTCAGGAAAAGTTGCAATTAGGATCTGCAGGCAAATGCAGGATTCTTAGAAATTTTATTTCAAACCAAGATAAAGCCACATTATCACAAAGAGAAATGGTAATGAGTGATTTGATGACAATTATATATATAATGTTATATATCATATATGGCACTGTTATATAGTTACAATTATAGTTACAAAATTGACAAACACAAAGAAAATTTGGCAGAAAAAAATAATTCCATCATCTTAGCATGACTTTTATTGCTTAGTTTCTTTCCTTCTGATATTTTTTCTATGTATACTTTTTCACGGTTGTAAGTCACAACATTTATACATTTTTTATTCAGATTTAAATCACAAATGCTTTTCCATGTTGCTAACTTTCACAGCTATCATTTTTAATGACTATTCCATTATGGGGATATCCCATGATTTATTAAACCAATCACCTACTTACTGACATTTTTAGCTTCATAATATTTTGACCATTATAAAAATCGATTCTGTGAACATCAAACTTATAACTGTTTTCCATATCTATCTTCTTCAGATAGATTCTCCAAAACAGAATTACTAGATCAACAGACATGAAGGTGTTTATGATTCTTAATATATATATTGCTACAATATTTTCCCCAAATGTGACAATTTGCAGTGACACCATGGAAGTGTTATGATTCAGTCAGCCATCACACATCATGAGAGTCTAAATTTTAAAGCAGCGTCTCTCAAAATGTTGTCCTTGGTCCAGAAGTATCAACATCACCTGGGAACTTGTTAGAAGTGCAAGGTCGCTGGTCAATCACACATCTACTAAATCAGACCCTCTGGGCGTGGGGCCCAGAAATTTCTGTTGAGCAAACCCTCCAGGAGATTCTCATTCACACCCACGTCTGAAACTCACTGGTGTAAAAGCAATGGCTTTCAACTTTAACCGTACTTAAGAATCACCTGTGAAGCTTCTAAAAACTACTGAAGCCCGAGAAATAGTCTCAGAAGTGCTGATTTAATTGTCTAGAGTGCAACAAAAGTATCAGTAATTTTTTAAAGGTCTCCTGTGGTGATTCTAATGTGCAGCAGGCCTGAGAACGACTCATCGGAAGCAGGGCTGATTGACACATGATTCTTGAATCTGCAGCATCAGCATTACCTGGGAGCCTGTTAGAAGTACAAATCCTCAGGCCCTACCCCAGAATCTTCAGGGTGGGTTCCAGGAACCTGTGTTTAACAAGCTGATAGCTGGTTAATCTTTCAGAAGCACTCATGGGCTCTTTGGATAAGGACAGTGTCTCTGATGCACAAATGCCTATATACCCTGCTATCTATAATGTCTAAATATGTATAACTACATTCTATACTCCTACATTCATGTATGTAAACAAATGGAAAAGTACATCAATAACACTGATGTGGACAGATAAATATAGATTTAGATAGAGAGAGATGTTGGCTAATTTCATGGGGGAGTGCTGTTTAATGGTAACTCATTGCTGGTTTTGTTATTTTTTTTAATAACCAATGCAACTAAATATTGGCCATATTTGTGTACCTACTGGTTTCTGAGAATAATGACTTTAAAGATGGGGTTTGGATGTTTTAGTCCATGCAATTTTTTAAAAATTGGCCGATTACTAAATTGCTAGCTCATAAACAGAAAAGGAGAAAATTTTCCACAAGTACATGAAGAAACTGGAGAAGTTATTTAAATACAATCATGCCTAGGAGAATGACTAAAGAAAATATTGCACCTTAATTAGCTGGGAATGGAAAGCTAATATTAGATGAAACTAAAATGACAGATGACTTCACTGTTCTTTTTTAACTTGGGCTATGAGAAAGGAATCCACAGCTGAGGCTTTAGGTCTGGTTGCCACCACGCATGGGATGTCTGAGGAGCTGAAGTTTCCCACCTTTGTTGCCCGTGGCAAGGACTGGCCATAGCACATTACCCCAGCTAAGGTAATCTTTGACTCTGACCATCACAAAGCCAAGCCAAAACAAGGAAAAAAAAAAAAAAAAAAAAGGGCGAGGAGCCGGAAATGGCTGAAAGAACCATAGGCTGAGTCAGGAGGAATGTGTGGCTTCTCATCTTCTAAAGATCTTAAAGTTACTAAAGTTTAGTTTAGTATAAAAAATGTTCATTAAGGGCTTGTTGGCTGCAGTCTCCTCTCAAAATAGTAAACCAGACAAAACTGAATGTTAGTGTCCATCCTACTTTTTAGAACTGCCCCAATTAGACAAATCTTCAAAAATTATTTACATAAATTGTTATTCTAGCTGGAGAAGAAGTGGGGGTGGAGGGTGTTGATATTGTTTGACATTTCATGCCTTCTTTTCTTCCTTTCCTTTCTCTCTCCCTTCCTTCCTTACCTTGCTTGCTTTCAATATGCTTTATAATCTTGAAAAAAAATACTGAAAAACATTTGTCTATGACACTGAACATCCCCGAAGATTTCTTCCTAACTTGAGTTCCTTGACCTCTCAGTGGAAGCATGGATGGGCTTTAGGAAGTCTCCAAATCCTTTAAAATTATAAATAATGAGTTGTATGCAAGTATGTTGCACATCTTTTTCTGAGTGAGATCACAGCTTCTATCAGATGATCAAAGACATCTGTGCAGCAAGAAAGTTTACTAACCACTTACTGTGGGAAAGTAAACTTCCTTCTAGGACTGAGTCACCAGAGTACATACAAAAGGTCAGTTCTAGAAACGGGTGGAAGACAATTGCTTGCAAGTTCTGAACTGAAGTGATGAGGGGTGGAAGTCTCAAGTTGGATGGGTACAAGTCAGGTCTGGGTTTTTCAAACTTCACCCCTCTAAACACCCAGGAACTAAAATCAAAGGCAGGTACAGTCCTCAGGGCTCTTCCCATGCTCTTGCAGTGCTGCCTCCACACACTCCCAGAATCTGACCTTCAAAATTACCCTCAAGTTCAAGGAGTACCATTGGGTCCAACTGATCTAAGCTGGAGTCAGGAACTCTGAAGGTGGGTGAAGCAACAAGCCTGAAGTTCTCATATGCCCCTCTTTTTCATTTTTATTCTGGCAACTTGCTAGAGCTATGCTGTGATTAGGAACATGGGCTTTGGCTGGGTGCAGTGGCTCATGCCTGTAATCCCAGCACTTTGGGAGGCCAAAGCAGGTGGATTACCTGAGGTCACTAGCTCGAGACCAGCCTGACCAACATGGTGAAGCCCCCGCCCCCGCTAAAAAATACAAAAATTAGCTGGGCGTTGTGGTGTGTGCCTGTAATCCCAGCTACTCAGGAGGCTAAGGGAGGAGAACTGTTTGAACTCTGGAGGCAGAGGTTGCAGTGAGAGATCACACCATTGCACTCCAACCTGGACAATAAAAGCAAAACTCCATCTAAAAAAAAAAAAAAGAAAGAAAGAAAGAAAAGAAAAGAAAAAAAGAACATGGGCTTTGTGGTCATTTAGGCTCACCTTCAGCATTTATTTCCAAATTACACATTCTTCGGCAAGTTATGGCAAGTTACTTAACCATCTGAGTATTGGTTTCTTCAGTTATAAGAAAGGAATACCAATAGTATCTCCCTTATAGAGTCAAAATGACAATTAAATGAGATAATGTATAAAAAACAGATCAGAACAGTGCCACAGTGTTCTTCAGAGAGTATGTGCTAAAATAAATGGCAAGCATTTATCATCATCGTCATCATCATCATCATGTCTTCATCATCATGAGAATGATGGCCTGGCGTCATGAGAATTGTTCCCTCTGCTGCCAGGCCAACAGAGAGAACAATTTCCATGGAAGAGTAACTTCAGGTATGTGGGTCCATCGACTCTACGTTAAACTAAGTTTTTGTTTTTTGAGTTTTTTAAAAAACATATGGCTTAAAAGTGTTTTGTTTCAAGAGTAGTAACCAATGAATGTTATGGAATATTTCATGAAGATAAATCAACTATTAGCTATACTAGTACTCATCATCACTGTTAGAAATAAGCTGTTTCATTAAACAATGGAGGGTAGACATGCAGAGTCCTTTACTACTAATCTCATGGATGAAATGACATACACTGGAGTCAGTGAAAAAGTCAGTCACTTACATGCCAAGTCAAATACAGTAGTTGATTTTGTAACCTGAGTGTTTAATCAGGTATGACCATTGGTACCATTTATAAGATCACTTCGTTGTAGTGGTTATGGTAGAGGAAGAACCACAATTATATTTGACTGAATTTTTAACATAAAAAGTTATATTACAGGTATAACCAACAAAATGTTTTAAAACCATTGATCACTAGTCATTTTTCAAGTCACAAGATTTACACAGTATTTTTTTTTTTTTTTTTTTTTTTTTTTTTTTTTTGAGACGGAGTCTCACTCTGTCGCCCAGGCTGGAGTGCAGTGGCCAGATCTCAGCTCACTGCAAGCTCTGCCTCCCGGGTTCACGCCATTCTCCTGCCTCAGCCTCCCGAGTAGCTGGGACTACAGGCGCCCGCCACCTCGCCCGGCTAGTTTTTTCTATTTTTTAGTAGAGACGGGGTTTCACAGTGTTAGCCACGATGGTCTCGATCTCCTGACCTCGTGATCCGCCCGTCTCGGCCTCCCAAAGTGCTGGGATTACAGGCTTGAGCCACCGCGCCCGGCCTTACACAGTATTTTTGCTGCAGGAGGACAGTCTCTGCCTGTTAAGCATTCCTGTTTTAAAAGATTTTTTTCAAGAAGCTTCTTCAGTCACTAGGAGACTCAAGTTCATCCCCAGCCTAGTCCCTTTCTAGGGCCTCCCCACCGGCCTTCAAGCACTTAGCTCACAGCGAAAGGAGACTGGTAAAGGCCGGATCCCTAGCAGTGAGAACTTCTGCAGATGTACTTCGAAACAGGACTGGTTGTTCTCACATCCAGTCTACTCAACACCATCAGTGCCCTCTCACCACACACTGTGGCCCCCTCTCTGAGGCCACAGACGGTCCTAGAGTTGGGGGGAAAAGGCCAGCTCACCTGGGCAAGAATTTTACTGTCAGCATCTACTAATCTTCCTTACCTTCCCTGCCTCTGCAGGCCCATCTAGGTGGTGCAAAACTTCTCTGAAAAGAAGTGACAAAGAATAGTTTGTAAATCTATGGAATGAAGTTTTATCTCTTGTCTTCTCTTCTCTTCTTCCTCTATCATGGCCAGCATTTGATAGTCTTGCCTTCACAGCAGAGGCAACCTTAGATATAGACAAAGTATACTTATTTTGTGGATACAAATGAGCTACCTGGGATGTAAAATACATGAGGGTAGGGATTATGTCTGTTTTGTTTCCTTCTGTAACACCAGGACTGGTAACCTGGTAGAAACTCGTTCAATATGGACTTACTAATTAATTCAAGAATTCTGCCTGAAAATACTTTCTTCCGTCTTCAAAACAATTCATGACACTTTAAATGCCCACTTAAATATGGCATTATATTCCGGACTGAGATTCAAATGTTATTTGTAAAGGACAACACTTTAAGCTAAGACAACCCAATGAGAATTTAACTTGCTTTGTTTTAAAGTATTAATTAATCAATCATTTAGCAGGGTGCACTAAAAAAGAGATGCAAAACAGAAATTATGAGCTGCAATGTTATGACTAGAGCTCTAAGCTGAAAGTAGAAAGTTCTGGGTTCCAATTTCAGCTCCATGACATGGATGACCAATTTTCCTTGTCAGAAAATGGAAATCAATTGTTCTGCTTTGCTTTATTGATAGTGCTGCTATAGGAAGCAAATGAGATAAGGACTATGAAAACTCATGTTATAAAAAGCTATAGAGGTACAAGAATTTCACAGTAGCTGAATCCAGTAGATTTGCATGTTCAAATGGCAAGAAATACCTGTGCTGGGATTGATTTCTGGGCAACAGGAATGTTGGGTGAGTCCCCAGCAGAATAAATAAGTAGGGGTAAAATGCAAACCCTGCCAATTTTTAGTTTGATCAAAGGCAGCCTTGTATATGCAAGTCCACCAGTCAGACTAGGAAATACCAGGGTTGCCTCCTACAGAATTTAATTTTATGATATAGGCAGGATTAAGTTTCCAGTATCCCTAGTATTTGCAGATGCATTAGACACATGCCCCGTAACAATAAGATCTGCCCCGGCTCACCAGTGGTCACTCCCAACAGCCGCTTGGAAGACTTGCTGAGGGAGCACACCTTGAATACTAAAATATTCTTTAACATTTCCTCTAGGAAGAATTCTGAGCCTTTGTCTTGAAATCAGCTACTGACTGATTAGAGGGATCATTCAATTTTTCCTTTGCATTAAATACTCCTGTAACCTGAGGAAACCACCCTCCATGCAGAAGAAAATCTGATAAATATATTAAAATGCTCCCAACTGCACATTGCTGCACTTGGTGCTAGAAAGGGTAATATTCCCAAATTCTTGAACTAATTCTTTTATATTAAATCACTTAATTTATTTCGGGGAGTAAAGGAGCTAGTGTTAAAATTTAATTACAATCCAGCGCCCACAAAGAATCCACTTTTCTGAAGGACCCAACACTTGTCCCAACATAATTTTAACTCCAAGGACATCAAAGACAGATTATAAGAATTCTCATGTCAGTGGATGTCAGTTGGCAAAGCCATAATTGAGAGTACAGCAGGATTTCTAACTGTATGTGTTATGTTCCACGGTTAGCTTGACCCAGATCTAAAACTGCATCTTTGAAGATTGTGCCATTGTTGATGAAAGTTACAAAAGAGCAGGAAACAGAAATGGATATAATTTTTGTAAATTATATAAGTTTGCTCAAAGTTAGATGAAGAGTTACCTAATTTTTCACATGCTGCTGGTATTTAAAAGGAAGGTTTGTTTGGATTTTTTTTTTTTTAACAGTGAAAACGGTTGCTTAGCAACTCCTTCCTGCATTGCATGAATCTGTTAGGATTTCCACCTGCTGGAGAAAAACATCAATAAAATTATTTCTTTGAAATCAGAAAAGTAGGAAAATGAGCCAATGACTCAAATGTATGATGCATTTGCAAGATTCCAAAGACTTCCAAAGACACATATTTATTTACTTCAAAACAAAAAACAGATGCTTTGGCCAGGCACGGTGGCTCATGCCTGTAATCCCAGCACTTTGGGAGGCCAAGGTGCGCAGATCACAAGGTCAAGAGATGGTGACCATCCTGGCCAACATGGGGAAACCCTGTTTTTACTAAAAAAAAAAAAAAAAAAAAAAAAAAAAAAAATTAGCTGGGCATGGTGGCACATGCCTGTAGTCCCAGCTGCTCAGGAGGTGGAGGCAGGAGAATTGCTTGGACCCAGGAGGCAGAGTTTGCAGTGAACTGAGATTGAGCTACTGCACTCCAGCCTGGCAACAGAGTGAGAATCTGTCTCAAAAAAAAAAAGATACTTTAACATTTTATAAAATGTACTTTAACAAAATTTAACAATAGCCCTAGCTTCACAAAATGAGGCTTGTTTCAGTATAGTTTCTGTTGTAATTGAAAATACAGAAATAGCTTATGTTCACAGAGAATACACAATTGCCTGTGTAATGTAATCTGAGGGATAAACCAAAGTCCTGCCATCCCCCACATCTGTCTTTCTCTGGCATATAGTACCTGAAGTTACCACTCTTGGAGTCAGTCCCTGAGTTGAGCATTTGTATTCAGAAGACCCTGTTAACATGATGTGCCATCTGGGCGGGCTAACACCTTAACACCTTGTGATATGTGCTATCATCACAGTATATATTTGGAAATGCAAATATAACATTCAAGACATTTATTTGCCTCATGAGGCAATTAAGCTTAGGATATGTGTCACTAGTGATGCTTCAATCATAATTACGGTAACTAAGTAGTTTGTGTAGCAAAGGCTGCTAACTACAGGCCTACATCCATTTCACCTTTCTTTCATAGCAGTAAAACTCCTACTTTTTAGTTTGGTACATTTATCAGTTTCCCTTGTCTACATGTAACCATGTGCCTAATTCTGGTGAATAAGATGTAAATACAAATATTGTATAGCATCGAACCCCCTGAAATAAAGATGTGGTTGTTGGAGCTCTAGCAGCCACATTAGACCATGAAGTCAAGGATGAAATATGAGAATAGTGGAACTAAGATCTGGAAAATGCTTAATCATGGTATACCTTCCAAAAGAACTTTAGAGAAAAATAAGACTTCATGATATTTAATGCACTGTTATTTTGAGCTTTCTGTCACATACAGCTGAACCTCTTTTCTTGGGGACAGGGGGCAGGACGGAGTCTCTGTCACCCAGGCTGGAGTGGAATAGGGTGATCTCGGCTCACCGCAGCCTCTGCCTCCCAGGTTCAAGCGATTCTCCTGCCTCAGCCTCCTGAGTAGCTGGGATTGCAGGCATGTGCCACCACGCCCAGCTAATTTTTGTATTTTTACTAGAGACAAGGTTTCACCATGTTGACTAGACTGGTCTTGAACTCCTGACCTCAGGTGATCCGCCTCCCTCAGCCTTACAAAGTGCTGGGATTACAGGCGTGAGCCACCGCACGCGGCCGCACGCACTGAACCTAATTCTAATTATAGTAGGCTTACATAATAAAGCAAAGCTTGACTGAGAGTTTAGTAAGCATCTTAAAAATACTTCTAAAAACAGTAAGACAAAGCAATATACCTGAAATTCAGTAGCAAGGAAAATATGGCCACTCCCTACTTTGTGAACATCTGATTTGTACATACCTAGTACTGTAAAAGGCAGGTCAGTGAGGAAGCAGGAGAAGTGTAACCTAAGACTTTCTTATTGTAGCAAAAAGGCCAGTAGTGATCACAGCTCCGGCAGAGAACCCAGGGATAAGCTTTTGATAAGACTCATTTACTTTGGGGTTTTATGATCCCTTAAAAATTTTATAAAGTAAGTTTAAAAGGGTTACCACTTGGGTGAATTTAACTTGCCAAGCTATTAACAAATATAGCACAATTATACCTTGAATTCATTTCTAGACTCTTTTTCTAAATTACTTTGCATATTTAACCTAAAGATTAAAGACTCCCAGATTTGCACTCAGATGGATTTCTAAGCTTTTGTAAGTTAAGGCAGTTAATATATGCACATATGTAGTACACATATGCAGAGAATGAGGCCAGATCTGCTCATATCTCAAGCATAGTGTATTCAGTGTTCAGGTGTGGGCTTTGAAGCCAGACTTCCCAAACTCCAGTATGGTTCTGCCACTAGTGTGTGACCTTGGGCAGATAATAAACACTCTTCACCTCAGTTTCCTCCTGCAAAAGGGGAGTGATAATCGCGTCCTACTTTCCAGGATTGTTACAAGAATCAAGTGAGATAATACATGAAAAATGAGGCTGGGCATGGTGGCTCACACCTGTAATCCCAGCACTTTGCGAGGCCTAAGTGGGAGGCTTACCTGAGCTCAGAAGTTCAAGACTAGCCTGTCCAACATGGCGAAAACCCATCTCTACTAAAAATACAAAAATTAGCCGGGCGTGATGGCATGCATCTGTAATCCCAGCTACTCAGAAGGCTGAGGCAGAAGAATGGCTTGAACCCCAGAGGCAGAGGTTGCAGTGAGCTGAGATCATACCACTGCACTCCAGTCTAGGTGACAGAGCAAGACTCCATCTCAAAAAAGGAAAAAAAAAAAAAAAATTAAGAATAGAATTATGTTGGGTATGTGGTAAGTGCTCAATAAATTACAGCCATAATGAGTGCCTCCTCCCCCAGGTGAATGTGTGAGTGTTGGTGATGGAAACAGGGCAGCATCTCTTGCAGTATCTTGCTTCTGTCCTAAGTTTTGCTAAACCTCAGTCCACAAGAAAGAAAAATAGAAAATACAGAAGAGTTAATCAAGTAAGAAACTGTCTCTCTTGAGAGCTTTATATCATTTGAGCCATTTGATGAAGACCATGGTATCTCTGTTAGTCAGATTTGCAAAGGAATACCTGAGGCTGGGTAATTTATAAAAGAAAAGAGGTTTATTTGGCTCACAGTTCTGCAGGCTGTATATGAAGCATAGGGTCGGCAACTGCTTCTGGTGAGGGCCTCAGGAAGTTTACAATAATGGTGGAAGGTGAGGAGGAGCAGTGTGTCACATAATGAGAGAGAGAGAGAGAAAGATAGAAGGGGAAAAAGTTGTAGGCTCTTTCAAACAACCAGCTCTTGTGTGAACTACTAGAGCAAGAACTCACTCATAACCATGGGGAGGGCACCAAGCCATTTATGAGGGATCCACCCTCATGATCCATACACCTCCTCTAGGCTCATGGCCAACACTGGAGGTCACATTTCAACACAAAATTTGGAGGGAACAAAACCTCCACACCATAGCGGTATCCTTCTCAGGATAATGTTTTTGAAGACAGAAAATAAATTACATGAGTTTACAAAGGAAGCTAATAAGATTAGAATATAGTTATTAAAATACTTTTAAAGCACAACTATGATTATGTAGTACCTGTGCTTATTTATCAACACATAAAATAACTATCTAGCTGTATGGATGATTTTTAAAATGTTCTGTGTGCTTGATGCACTGGTATTTGAAGCCTTGATCATGGAGAGACTGTCCCTCCCAGAGCTAGCTAATTCCTAGAAAGAGCAAATTACCCTCCTGCAAACACATCTTTGATATACGGACCATTCAATTCAGAGCCCACAGCCCCACCCCTCTCCTTTATCAAGCTCTCACTCACCCAGTCAATATTGTCCGTGTCCTGAGTTAACCCATAGCCAGGTACCAGACAAGGATGGACCACCTCTATAGCCCAGAGTCCACCACAATCATTCAGACTATCTAATCTTAGCTTACTCAGCATACCCATGCTTCTTCACCTCTTTCTTCCTATTAAAACTCGTTGTAACCCCTTTATTGTAAGGGGTTTTCCTTTAATGGTCCATGCTCTCCCCGCTTCCTCTCCTGCCTCCTGACCAACCCCAGTGCTTCCCATGTGGCTCTGTGTGGCCTGCTGGGCCTCCAGTTTCTAGAGACCTGTGGGTATAAACCTCTTCCTTCATGAAAATCGTGTCTGTGTCTGCCTATCTTACCATACCTGATTAAAACATATCCCAAGTATAAATTTTAGGACACTAGGAGTGGGTCTAATAACTTCACCACTTGACATGATGATGAATGTAATGATGTTTTAGAATATTTGCAATGACTATAGTGTGACATGGCTACATCCTTCATTTATTTTAGTGACAAAGTCACAGGTACTGCCAATTCTACTCTGATTTTACTTACAGTTGTTATTGAAGAAAATGTTTCATTTCAGATAGAGGTTAGTAAAAACAAAAATGTATTTTTTCCCACCCAAGTTCACCAGTTCTTGACTTCAACAGTCCATGAATCCCAGATTAAGAGCTCCTGTATACAAAAATAACTAGCACTGTACTAATCATAATGTTGGCAGCTCTCCAAATTGGGTTCTAAGAATTCCTGAAACCCCTTTCAATCAACCACCAGGGAAGGAAGACCAATGACCAAGAAGCTTCACCATCTGAACTCACAAAACTTCTGAGTAATTGTTCTTCATCAGAAGGGAGACACTTTCTACTTTCTCAAGGATGTATTGTTCTGCCTCCTACAAGGCGTCCAGCATCATCACTGCAGCTATCACTGGCCTCTAATACAATGGCTCTGTAAGATACATCAGCCCTGCAGCTTCTAGAACTGCTGCTTGTAAGGGAACATCTCAAAATTAATCTTAAAGAGATTTGTAGTTTTTCCACAAAACAATACCTTTAAAACATTTTATAACAGAAAAAAACTGGTTTAAAAGAAAATTGCACGTATAAACGTAAGGCAATTTGTATTAAAATTACAAATAAATATTCTCTTTGACCCAGTAATTCCACTTCCGGAAATTTATATACATCCCTACTCGCACAGGTGCACAAAAAATATTCATCGTTGCATTGTTTGTGATAGATAAGGATTGGAAACAGCCCAAATGTCTCTCAGCAGGGAACTGGTTAAATAAACTGCTGACCAACCATACGGGAAAATTATTTGGATCATAGCCGGGCGTCATGGCGGGCGCCTGTAGTCCCAGCTACTCGGGAGGCTGAGGCAGGAAAATGGCATAAACTCGGGAGGTGGAGCTTGCAGTGAGCTGAGATCCAGCCACCGCACTCCAGCCTGGGTGACAGAGTGAGACTCTGTCTCAAAAAAAAAAAAAAAAAAGAAAGAAAGAAAGAAAGAAAATTATTTGGATCTACACAAAGAATAAGAGAGTTCTCTCTGTACTGAAGTGGAAATGTTTTTAAGATGTGTTATATGAGAAAATAACATGCACAATAACGTAGGCATAGTATGCAACCTCGTGTGTAAATAAGAGAAAATGAATATATATTTGTATGTTCATAAAGTGGAAGGATATATGAGAAATTATTCTAATAATAGTGGCTATTTGTATGCCGGGCCATGAGAATCATGTAGATGGTAGACAAGGGCAGGAGGGAAATTGTTCACTTTTACCTTCACACGTTCCTGTATCTGTATCTATACCTAGAGGCACATATTTAAACTGAGACCATATAAATGTAACATCTATTCAAAACATTTTTAAAAGAACGGTTTTACCTTAGACCTAATTGTAGGCTACAGTGAGTTCACTGCTCATCATATAAATGTTTGCTTATCCATCAACATTGCCTAAGGCTCCCACAGACCAGAAACATTGTCAAATGCTTGTTTTTGTTAAGAAGATAAAGACAATCATGAGAAAAAAGGATATGGAGGGAAGAGGTGAGAAATGAAAAGTGAGCCACTTATAAATACATTTATTTTAGCAGACTGACCACAAGGTGAAAAGCAATTCTGGTCAATTGACCATACCATAGTTGGTTGTAATTACCTGTGAGGAGATGTCCACAGACCAAAGATGTGTGACGAATGCCAAAGCCTGAGCCAGCTTTCCTGGACAACAACCCTTCTCCCTTACCTTTTCTTCTCAGACTCCTCCTCCTCTCCACAACTATCCAGCCATTGTGTGCTTGGGAAATGCAAATTAATTTCAACATAGACTAAGAAAAACACAATTAAGAAGATAAGTCTGCCACTGGAAAGATCAGGCCACACAGCACAAACTCAAATATAACTGACTTTTGGATTATCTGTTGCTTTGAAATGCCAGGTCCATTGGTGAAAACAGCCAGGTATAGGTTATAAAGACTTGAAAAATTGAAAATAGTCTAGTAAGCCCCCTGGCTGGCCTCCTTCTCATAACTGAATTGGAAGATGAGTCTTTATATGTTAGTAATTATTGGACGGGCTCAAATACCTTTAACGTCTTTTTATTTATTGGGGCACTGGTTTTTGCACTTTTATTTTAGTACTACAACCCTTCTTCTAAAGAAAACTTTATGCATGAACTTAAGGGTATGCAAAAGTGGAACACTTGGAACTCTGTCTACTTCTACCTCTTCCACCTGCACTCCTTCCCCAAGATAAGACCAGAGTCATCTCCAGAAATGCCTTAGTGTTGAAAGAAGCTTTTTGGAAAACACTGATCAGGTTCAATCTGTTTAGCCTCGCATTCAAGGTCCTCTAGAATCAGAATCTCACCTGCTCATTTCACCAACATTCTGACCCATTCTCTTCTACAGGAACACTCCACTCCAGCATAACTTGTCTGTTTATCTCTCTTGGAACATACCATGCAGCCTCTTCTTTCTATTCTGCTTATTCTGTACCCAGAAGGCCCATGTGCCTCCCTCTACTCCTCAGGGGTCATACATGACCTTCTAAACCCAGCACAGGGCCCCCGTCAATGCTCACCTCCTTCAGGAAGTCTTCCTAGTTATCTCTTGCTTCTCCACACTGCATTTTATCCACCTCTTTCTAAATATATTCAATCTTCCCAGTAAAATTAGAAACTCCTCCAGAACAGGATTTGGTTTTGTCTTAGACTTCTCTCGTCTCCAAGATCTAGCATAGCACATAGCAGGGCTTAAGAAATATTTGATGAAAACATGTAGGGAATAGACAAAATCGGGAGGCTATATAAAATGCACACAGAGTGCTAAACGTGTATATATTTAGAAGTGAGATGGCATGTGTTTAGTGTCTCTGCCATTCCTTTCAGGTATATATGTTATAACTACAGTTCAATTTTCAAAATAGGTTGGCTAATTTTAACACTAGCAAGAAAAGCCAAATTTCACTACCTCAGAAATGATCTACAACCACTTAATAAATGTACACTGAATGCCCATCTGCTGTTTGCTATGTCATTGTTTGCTACATAATATAGCAGTATGCATTATTTTTAAAAGCCACAAGTCCAGGATTGCTTTATTTTGCCAAAAATATTAGCTTTTTTCTAGAATTCCAAGTGATTTGTATGTACATTTTTAATCCCTATGACATTTAGTTTCTATAATCCTTAAAAAAGGTTAACTGAAATTCGCATACTAAAATCATCCTGAATGACTGGAAATTCATCATTGGTATTTGTCTTCTCAGAAGACAAATTTGTCAGAAGGTGAAGTAAAAATTACTTTGTTTAAAATTTTCCTGTAATCAAATATATTTTTGTTTGATATTATAAAGGACTAGATAATGACTTAATGTTTTAGAAGCATATTGTATAGTCTTCTGTAAAGTTCTTAAGGTTATGCAAGTGGGATCCATGTTAACTAACTGTTAGGCAAAAGTAAATGACTGAGGCCAGGCACGGTGGCTCACACCTGTAATCCCAACACTTTGGGAGGCCAAGGCGAGTGGATCACTTGAGGTCAGGAGTTTGAGACCAACCTGGCCAACATGGTGAAACCCCGTCTCTACTAAAATTACAAAAGTTAGTCAGGTATGATGGCATGTGCCTGTAGTCCCAGCTACTCAGGAGACTGAGGCAGGAAAATCTCTTGAACCCAGAAGGCAGAGGTTGCAATGAGCTGAGATCATGCCACTGCACTCCAGCCTTGGTGACAGAGCAAAACTCTGTCTCAAATAAATAAATAAATAAACAAATAAATAAGTAAGTAAGTAACTGGTTGCTGCCCTTCATTAAAGATCAGCCAGAAACTTTATTTAACAAAGACCACTGAAGAAAGGGGAGCCCGTGCTCAGTGTAGGCAATTTCTGCTTCATTTCATACCAGGGTCTCCATCTCCCTAGGCCTGAAGGAAGGATAGAAATGGGGATGGTGAAGGATGGAGACGACGAAAGCAGGGGTGGGAAATACAAATGTGAAGGAGAAAGAATAAGATGGAAGACAGGGAGTAAAGGGGAGGGAGAGAAAGGAGGGGCAAGAATAAGAGAAGGAAAAGCTGTGAGGAAATCAGAAAAGTAGTCGATGTATTATAAGACAGTAGTGTTGAGCATGGCCATTGGCTACAGGTGTGACACTAGACATCGTGACTATAGCGCTCAATAACACTGACTAGAGACAGCCTGAATTTGCAGTAACCTCAGAGAGAGATTCCAACCAAAGAGGTTTGCTTGGAGCTCCCAGAAGCAACAGGCTTGAAAGGACATCTTTGAGTTTGAAAAGGCTTCACTTGAAGAAGTGAGTAGACCAAACCTCTAGACCTACCTGAGGTAGAGGAAACCCAGAGAAGCCAAGGGTGGGCATGAAGAGAAGGCCTCCTTGTAGAGGTGCCTGCCAAGTTCAGAGGCCTCACATGGTATTCGAGAAGTCTTTTCACCCAAAACCAGGCAGAGCTGATACAAAGTTGGTGAATAAAAGTGATTAAAATTAAGAATCTTAAAAAATGATTCATAAATAATTTAAATATTTTATTCTAAAGAAAAACATATCAGTGTGCATTCATTCTCTCATCTCTTGATGATAAATCAAGGCCTCTCTTTGTGTTTGGGTCCATGGACTGGGGCTTCATCATTCTGTGTCCATGCCTACAGTGCCACAGTGCTGATTTCTAATTTGCATTTCTTTAAAGTGAAGCAAAAACTAATGTGAAAAAATTATGAAGCAATCTAAGTGTGAACTCTAGTTATTTTTATTGCCCCCTCAGTGTGCACAATTGTATTACCCACACAAAATGTGACCATTTAGGGGTTTGGATTTTTTGGGAACTTTTTAAGGAACCTTTAAGGTCTTTCCAGAGGGTTTTTTTTTTTTTTTTTTTGAGACAGAGTCTCGCTCTGTCACCCAGGCTGGAGTGCAGTAGCTCAATCTTGGCTCACTGCAAGCTCCGCCTCCCGGGTTCACGCCATTCTCCTGCCTCAGCCTCCCGAGTAGCTGGGACTACAGGCGCCCGCCACCTCGCCTGGCTAAATTTTTTGTATTTTTAGTAGAGACGGGGTTTCACTGTGTTAACCAGGGTGGTCTTGATCTCCTGACTTCCTGATTCGCCTGTCTTGGCCTCCCAAAGTGCTGGGATTACAGGCTTGAGCCACCGCACCCGGACTCCAGAGGATTTTTAATAGCTGGGCTTCCTAGTGGCAAACAAAAGGATTTATTATCGCTAATTCACTAAGAAAAGAAATTTATTAAGAACTATTTGAGACTTACAGAATTTGGGGAGGAAGATGTAGAAGCAGGCTGAGACTAAGCTTCCAAGAGTTACACCACGGAACCAGTCTTCTGAGGGAACTGCTGCCATAGCCAACTCCACAACCACAGCACTAGGATTTTCTCCTCTACCACCTACTTAGCAAAACAAGTATACTCAGCCCCATGTACATTAGTTACAGGGGCATCTGACTGGTAGAACCTATGTCACAAGGGAAATGGAAACTTGAGACAGAGAAGAAATTTAAAAGGTCTCAGGTAGTCACAAAGGACAGATGCCCTCTATAGCTTTTCACTTAATCTTCATGCAAATCAGCAGTTGGCCTTTCACATTTATTCTTCATTAGTTGATGGAATATTCAGTTTACATAATTGCAAAAGTAAATACAACTAGAATACAAGGAACATTGGTCATTGCCATATCTCTAATCCCTAAAGCAATGTCTAACATAAAGTATTAAAAAAATTTGTTGAATAAAGAAATGAACTGGAATTAATAGCTATGATAACCAGCACCCTTGACAAGCACACAACTCCACTGGTTGTGGAAGACATTCACAGGTGCTATAACCCAGAGCCTTCATTGTGCTGTGGGTATCCATTAGAATATTTTATAGAGGAAATGGAGGGTTTCAGTTATTTGGGGGAGTTGATTAAGGGAAAGTTGACTAACAGAGCTCCTACAGGAAAGTTTCTTAATCTGCCATTAAAGGATACATTGTAAGGACGCATGGTAAAATTTTGATTTCATTTCTTCCTCAAAGTTTATATATTAATATAATTCTACATAATTTTTATAACTCCATCAGTATGCCAAATATTATCTTAAAAAATAAAAATTTAAAAAAGTTTAATGTTTTGAGACATAAACTGTCCTAAATATATTAAATACTTCTCTGACCCTTAAACTCAGGATTATCCTATGACTTATTAAGGAACTCAAAATAATTTTTTCAGTTATGAAGTATGAGTGACATTTGCCTTTGTGCAAAATGGCCCTGACAGCTCTCCAGAGGTGGGTCACCCACCTATGGTGTACTACCTTATCTCATCTTTTTGCAGATTCTTTGCTACTTAGGTAGGAGAAGCAAAATAAATTTTATTGAAAATTGCATATGCTGTTTCTGAGGAAATTATCAATTCACTGAATCTATTGTTACATTTATCAGATTATTTTGTAATAAATTTTTCTCTCTCCCTTACTATAATGTGAACTAGAGATAGGAGCAAAGATAATGTCTAATTTTTCTGTGTGGCACCCCCACCAAGTTTAACACAATAACCTAGGCATAGTAAGAACTCAATGATTGTTCATGGAATTAACTCTCAAAAAATACACCAAAGCAAGGGCTATCCACTTCTTTCAGGTGACAAAAGTAAGCTGCAGAGAGGTAAAAATCACACATTTAGTGAGTGGCTGAGCTAGTATTTAACCCCAGGTCTTTAGTCTGACTTTATTAACCCATGGTCTCTCCTGGCCCAGACACATGGTAACGTACATTGGAGGGTCCTGAGGAGTCACAAACCACCTCCCTCATGCCATGAAAGGGCCCCAGAGAACCTGATGGTGGATGCCGGGATCTTAGAGAAGGGAAACCATGACCTCATGTAGCCAGAATTAACAGCCTTTTCCAGCTTAATATTGACTTCCAAGCACAAAAGAAACTCCTCCTGATGCCGCAGTGGCCTGATTTCACAGCCATCATTACCTTACAGAACAGCTCTCAGGAACAGTTCTTCACTCGCTTCTAGCATGGGGACCTACTTGATGACCATTTTCCCCCAATCAGATGGTGGGTCCAGGAGGTGGCAATCCTCGCTGTGCCCACCTCACCACCCCCACCACCACCCCATCCCGTGGAGGGCTTTGTAGTATTCAGAATTCACCAAATTGAGCATGGATCGCAAACCTGGAAATTAGGTATCTGTGGCTGGGAAGGGTAGTGGGAACAACCTTGGATCCCAGAATTTGAATCTGATATTTAGAAGTAGTCTTAAAAATAATCTAGTCTGGGCTGGGTGCAGTGGCTCACGCCTGTAATCCCAGCATTTTGGGAGGCCAGGGCAGGTGGATCATGGGGTCAGGAGATCAAGACCATCCTGGCTGACACGGTGAAACCCCATCTCTACTAAAAATACAAAAAATTAGCCAAGCGTGGTGGCAAGTGCCTGTAGTCCCAGCTACTTGAGAGCCTGAGGTAGGAGGACGGCGTGAACCCGGGAGGCGGAGCTTGCAGTGAGCCAAGATTGCGCCACTGCACCCCAGTCTGGGTGACAAAGCGAGACTCCATCAAAAAAAAAAAAAAAAAAATCTAGTCTGACTCTCCTTAAATTTTGTTTTGTTTTTGTTTTTGTTTTGTTTTGGGGGAAGGAAACTGGGACCAGTGCAGGTAAGTAACTTGACTGAGCTCTCCTAGGGCCATCGCCACAGGAGGGGCAGCTCCACAGAGGACAGGATGGGGAGACAGCAGGCCAGAGCAGCAGGTGGAAGGTTGGAAAGAAAGACAGGCTGTCCAGCATGCTAAAGAACTCAGTCGGAGAGAATAGCAGTGCTGAGGACACAGCCAAGCCAGTCAGCCAAACTAGAAGACACAGGTCAAGTAAGCTGGATCCTAGATGCTCTGGCAGGAAGCGTTGGCCTCCAAAGCACAGGGCTGGCTGGCATTCAGGGAGGGAATACACAAGGAGGGTGTGGGCTGAGAGAGCACAGTGGTTCCCCCTGCCACCAGGCTAAGATTATTGTTTCCAGGAAAGGGCTCTCTACCCATTGCCTTGGATTTGGGAAGCTTCCTGGTGGAAGAGATGTTCTGCTTCTTCCAAAGAGCCAGGCTCTGGGGACATCTGCCTCCCAATCCAGTGTGTTGGAGGAGAAAGGTGGAAGGTGACCCAGGGGCTAAAAGCTTGACATTGATTCTACTCCCACCACCTTCCTACCTGCAGTTCCACACAGCTCCCAACATTGACCACCTCTACCTGAAAAGGCCTGACAGAGCAGCACGCAGGACCAGGGGATGGCACGGGCTGCAATATTTATCCATTCATGGAAAATCAAAGCACCCGGTTAGTTCTTCAGAAACATGGATATGATGCTCTGAACCATGAGAGCTGAGTAGAGGTGGATGAACGTGCCTCAATGATTGGCAGAATGTGCTTATGAGGAAGCACTGGAAATCAAAACTCAGGATGGGGCAGCCTAACAGAGGCAATCAATCATTCTACACTCACCACTTCAACAAATGTTCACTGAATAGTTGCTGTGTGCTGAGTACTACATTAGGGCACAAAGGGTACAGAAATGGAGAAGCAGTTTCTTACCCTCAACCTACAGAAGCACAGCCCCCAGAATGTGTGTGTTGGGGACAATACAACATATGCTATTGGTGCCTGATACACACCCTCCATGGCTCTCACTGCTCCAGTTTATGCCTATGCATCCTACTGAGCCCATCTGCAATTCTCCACCAGTCGTTTTCACAGCATAGCACAGGCCAGACTCACAGGGATTCATACAGCGCTTCCAGGAGCAGCCCTCAGCCCTCAGTCAATGGCAAATGGGAACTAGAAGACATACTTCAGCTTGCTTCTCCCTGGATGGCCCTAACTCTACACTGTCTCCCAGAGCTGCCCTGCAGGGTGAGCCTCAGTTGCTCACAGTGGCAACTGCTTATGATACAATATACTTTCTATCGGTTTCCATCCCTTCCCTCTCTCACTTACCCACTACCCTACTGGTATTTCCTGGAATCACTTTCCAAGAGACTACTTGCATTCAAATCCCTGTTCAGAGTTGGTTTCTGGGGAAACCCTCCAACCCAGGCAATCAAAAACCATTTTGGGAGCGGGGGAGATGAGCACTAACATAAGTTTAAAGGATAAAGAAGTAGACAAAAGCAGGGAGAATAGGGTGTTGGTGGGAGGGAAGTGCTAGGCATTTTAGGCAAATGAGACAGTGCAAAGAAGAGACAAAGAATATTCCTGGTGGATGGGAGAACTTAAAGGACTTTGGCATGCTGGCAGGTTAAGTGAGAGAAGGAGGCGGGGAGAGATGAGTCAGGGGAGAGATGGAGGAACCACATCTCCCTGCCCTTGGAGGCCTCCCTAAAGAGCCTTGATTTTCTCCTGAAGGCTGAAAACAGATTCAACGCTTGGTGTCAAATGGGGTATAAGAACAATAGGATCAGCCGAGTAAGTCCCTCAAATCCAATTTACTTGTAGTTTAGATCGCAGTGAATGAGAATAAACGTTAACTTGAGTCTCCTAAACAATGCTTACACCAGGAGACTATGCTGAGATTTTCAAAAGCTGCTTCAAAATGAAGGCTTTCCCAGGAATATTATATTCCCATTATATTTCTCCATTCTCTTCTCTTTTACCTGGAGAAGTCTTAGCAGTAGCCCCCAAACAGCCTCTTAATGTTTAACGTTTTGTTAATACAACCCCACTCAGAACTACCCAAGAGCAATTTGGAACAGGAAAAAAAGTCCTATTTTTAAAACTCCAGCAAAAAAGACGCTGCCTGTGAAACCGTACGATAGAAGCTGTTCACATCCAATATCTGAAAGAGCTACCATTTGTATGAATAATTCAAAAACAGCTCCAGACAAATGATCCTGGGATTATATGGAAATAGAAAAAAACCTCTGGAGTCTGCTGCTCCTTTTATTAAAGCCTGGTTCACATTGAACACTGTTTTCTCTGGGGTTATTTCGACTACAAATGAGCAGTCAATAAGGCAGAATCTGTTCACGATTGTACCCATGTGAGCCCCGGAAGAAAAGTCATTTTTATCTACTATTCATTTTTACCTTGCAAATTATTAATTAATGTAGATTGGGTAAAAATTAAAAGTAAGCAAATTAGCCTTCATTTGTTTATTTTAATTATTTAGTGGGCTCACAAGCTTCATTTACAAAACATACAGGAAGATGCATCTTCCCCTAAATATTTCTGCTTGCTGCATAGATCTGACACAATTAAAAGGTGATAGAGGTGCCATCCGTAAGTTAAATAAAACAGAGCTTTAGTGGCCCAGATCATACTGTTGATGTTATGCTTCATCCTAACTTTCTTAATTATAGTATTGTTGCCAAAATGTGTCAGAGGCACCTGAAGGAGTGGATGCTGCATGTTTGAATTTTCCTGAAAGCTGAAATTTTATATAACCTTTGACCTTATCCATCTTAAATTAAAGCACTTGTTTAAAAAATCCATCTTTTACAATTACATTTGGCTGTCAATGTGTTAATAAAACCATTAGGCAGAGGTGATTTTGCCATGTCAGAAGGGATGACTTTGATGGCAAGGGAATGTTTGATGAAAAATTTCACTGCCATTAGGAAAAGATGGTACCCATAACAGGTAAATAGGACTTCTCAGTTTCAATATATTTAAGTTAATGGATCACTTCGTACTAGAAAGATGTCAGTATGTGGGAGCTATCAGATGAAATGAGCTTGGATATCTAAACACATATCTTATAGATTCTTTTGAGAATATCCCAAATAAACTTTTTACTTTGTGAATAAAATAAACATATTGAGAACTGACAACAGGAAATCCTGTCAGGGATGTTCGCTTACTACTCATGCCAATGAACAAGTTTGTTTACTTAACACATCATCTTTCAAAACGGTCACATGAGATAATTAAGTGGGGGAAATCAGGGCAAAGGGAAAAATAGCATAGAAAACAAAAACAGACATAGGAAGGAGGCTAGAAGAGCTGTATAAGCCTTCAGATTTGGCTGTGAGATTCCTAACAGCCAAAATTAAAGAGGAAAAATATGACTAGTTATAAGGGTCACAGAATCCATAGGGAACAAAAACAGTAAGTGAGGAATAAAGTACATATGTCAGTACAGCCAGGTAGTCTACTTTCCTAAAGTAAGGTGCCATCCCATTTGAGTTCAATAATGGACACACTAAAATGCATAGCTTATTGGGTCCCACCCCCAGAGATTCTGATTCAACAGTTCTGGGGTGGGCCCAAGGATTTGCATTTTGCACAAATGCCTAGGTGCTGTTGATGCTGCTGGTCTGGGGACCACACATTGAGAACTACTTTTATAAATGAATTTCTTACCAGAAAGACGTATACACAAATTCACAATTCCACGATTCTCTCACTGTAGTTAGCATCCTTAAAAACTTTATATCATTCCTCTTTTAGTAAGTTTCAAAGAGAGATTCAGTTGCAAAATTATGTAGACAAGATAACCATGAAGTATGTTGACAAGATGACCATGCAGAGTTCATATAGTGGTTATCTTGGAATAAACCGAGATGATTGATAAAAAAGTTCGGTACCAGTAATTGCTTTGTAATATTAATTATTTTGTTACTTCCATATCCTTAATTCCCCTACCCCAACCTAAACTTCTTCAGAAAGAAAGGAAATTGTTGGTCTCACTGAGATTTCCTTAAGGTCATAATCAGTTCGCAGGATGTTTCAGGATCTAGGTCAATCTCTGTTCCCTATTGAGAGTATAAAGTTCTGAGAAAGAAGACAGATATTCACAGAAATTGGTATCTGTTCTTTAGAGGTCTCATGTCCTCTGTCTTAATGTCAAAACATAACGTATTATTCTGTTTCATGATAGAGATTATGAGGAAGAGGAGAAGCAAAGGCTGTGATTGAAAAGGGAAGTGCTCAGCATCAGCAGGTCACATTTCTTATGACCTGCTGAAAATGATAGTCTTTATGCCTGAATGAATATTTTAATCTCAGCCTGAATTCCAGGAACAAACAAATAAATCATTTCCCTTTGCACTAAACAAATGCTTCTGTCTATTCTCCCATCCTTAAATTAAAGGAGCTCAAATGGAACCTCATTTTGATATGAAAGCATGACTTTAGTAAAAATTATCATAAATTCTACATTGGCATATTAAAGGGAAATTACACAAATGTGAAAAATAAATAGAATGTTCTCAAGGCTAAATCCTGGCAGAGAATGAGGAGAGTGACTTAATTCATAGATGCTGAAAACCTCTGTGTGAAAAAGAGGGATACAGCCTTTGTTCATTTATTTTAATAACTGACATTGATTTTAATTATTTATAATTCTTCAAAGTGTATTTTTAATAGTAATGAAGTCTTAGGAAGCTGACCCACCTGACAGCCCTTGACTATTTAATCTTGGCTGAAATATGTGATGGAATCACAAAGTTCTCATCAGTGAGGTGATACAGCTGATGAATTAATAAAGTGAGAATTATCATATTTCCTTTATGTCTCGACCTTTTATTTACATATTTGAAAATATATGTTAAATTATTATGGTCCTTTCCAATTATAATATTGTGGTCTTATGGGATGTTTCAGCTTATAGGTTGTTTTGCCCTGACAGATGGGAACTCTAAGGTTCCTGGAAGTTAAATGACTTGTCTGAAGTTAAACACAGTGTCAAGGCTAGGCTTAAGACATGAACACACCCTCGATTCTTGCCCCTCACCATCCATGCAACCAATCCCATGTGAAGACAGGGTTAAAAGAAGCATACATTGTGAAGTGAAGGAATGGAATACCCCTCTCCTCCTTCTTTCATGTGGCTGAAATCTAAAGTAAGCTTCAAAGGGACACAGGAGGCAAGAAAGGCCCAGAAAACAGTGCCTGTGACTGCACTCCACTTGGTTTCCATTCTGTTGTATTTACACTGCCTCCTTTTTTTTGTACTTTGATTTAGAGCAGCTCTAAATGTTTATTTCCAAAGCCTTCTTACCCTCACCTCCACTCAAACAAATGGCATCAATTCGCCACATCTTCAAACTAGAGCTAACGCCATGTCCCAAGTTCAGCTCCTGCCTTTCAAAGGCCAATGATGTGAGTGAATAGTGGATGGTCTCTACACATGTTTTTAATCTTCAATCTGTAAAGGAGGCCAATGTAATTGCCCCTTTCTAATCACAATTGAATGTACTTCCCACAGGTTCTCTTCCTCTCCATTCTACTTCAATATACCTATCAAAATCCTGTGTGTCCTTTAGTTTTCTCCCCAAATCTACTTCACGTAGCCTTCCTTGAAGAAATAGGTACTTGTTGGCTCTGATAATTTTGGTACAATAACAATGGTTCTTCATGTTGATGGATGTGGGTCTAAACTTTCCATCCTGTTCCAGGTTATGATCACTTTGAGGACAGAGACTCTACTCAGTTCTGCATCTCACTTTGACCTATATGTTTTCTTGCATGTTTAATGCCCAATACATATTTGTTAAATTTAGTAATATTCATTGAATGTATCAATGTATAGCTGGAGCCTGGAATAAAGGATCAGTAAGTATTCTTTTAATGGAAGAATGTAAAGTTGGAGAGATGAAAAAATAAGTGATCAATTAAAATTTATGGATACATTCACTTTGTCTCCAGAAAAGTCTTTCTCCTATGATATCAAGAAATATATTTAGGAAAAAAAAAGTATAATCAAGGGAAACTATTTCAAGAATCAAAATGTTTCTGTTCACAAACATTTTTTTACAATTCACACTCATTATTCCTGTGAAAAAAAATCTCTGGAAATTTTAAGGTTACTTATGATACAGCTAGCTGCCTATGTGATAAAAACATTTCATTGCTTCTTAAAATGCAAATAGATTGTTTGTGATCACTATGGATGAATTAACAGTAAACAAAAGAAGACATTTGACTCTATGCATGGGTAGATGGGGCAGAAATGCCTTCCACAGTTCATGTCTTTTTCCTGGTTTGACCCTTTCTCCATCATTCTTTTCAACACACTCTTTTCTCTCCCTCATTTTCTGTCTATATCAGTAGGGAAATCACCATAGCAACAATCTGAAATAAATCAATTCAGCTACTATTTTCTGGATGTTACAGCCTTGTTCAGAGGTCAGATTTCAAAGAAAGCAAAAGACTGAAACTCCTGACAGATGAAGGAGGTAGAATTTTCTGCTAACCTGACTAACACCAATGAAGGGAAACAGAGGTGATCTCATTGCTTCAAGCTCAGTGAGACAGCAGCAAAACCAAAAAAAAAAAAAAAAGAAAGAAAAGGAAAAAGAAGAATATGATCACTCAGATGTTTGCTTTCCTTCTGAGGAGATTTTTAACCATCTGTGAGCAGTACTGGAAGAAACGGTGGAAAGAATTCAAGCAAATTAATAGAGGATGAAAATTTTCTTTATTAGAAATGAAGCCATTTCTTCATATCTGATTCTTTAAGGATAAAAAATTTCATTTAATGATGAATCATTGCTTTATTTCCTCCTACAGGTACTGAGGTTGTCTTTTCTACCCGAAGAAGCTACCAAGATCTTACAACTCCCTATGTTACACAATGATTTGAAATGCAGCAGGAACTCTGTGTGTGTGTGTGTGTGTGTGTGTGTGTGTGTGTGTGTGTGTGTGTGTAGATAGAATATGGCAGTAAGACTGAAAAATAGACCAGAAGTCAGAAGTCAGGTGATCTGGGAATTTACTGTGGCTCAATCCTTTAGCCAGCAATGTTGCCATGAACAGGTTACTTAACACTGCTGATTCTCAGTTTTTTCATTAGCAATAATATCTATCTGTTCACCTTAGAGGGTTTATGAGGACTGGTGAGAAAGGAATTGTCAACTACACGTTTGTTCAGTGTAAGGTTGGTATCAGAGATACTTATGATCCTTAAATCATGCCAAAGATGTGCTAGCTATTTGTGCTTGAACACACACAACCTTCAAATCTAGTGTTCCTGCACACAACTGAAGACTCTTTAGACAACTATATTGCATAAGGTTAGTAAGAGCAAAGGTTCAAGAGGCTTGGGTTCAGTCCTGGATCTGCAACTGAATAAATGTTCAAGCTTGTTTGGGTCACTTCATCCATCAGAACATCAATTTCCTTCTTGGTTTCTATTATACTTTGCTGTGGTTTGAATGTTTGTGCCCCCTCCACAATTCATGTTGAAACTTAATTCCCAGTTCAACAGAATTAACAAACAGGTCCTTTTGGAAAGTGATTACAGCATAAGGGCTCCACCCTCATGAATGGATTAGTATGCTTATAAAAGGACTTGAGGGCACAGCGTTTGTCCCTTTTGCCTTCCACCATGTGATGATACAACAGTGAACCCCTCAGGAGGATACAGCATTCCAAATGCCATCTTGGAAGCTGAGACCAGGCCCTCAAGAGACACCAAACTTGCCAGTGCTTTGATTTTGGTCTTGTAGCCTCCAGAATCATGAGAAATAAATCTCTGTTCTTTATAAATTGCCCAATCTCAAATTTTTTGTTATAACAGCACAAATGGACTAGGACGTACCTCCTGGCTCCAATAATCTTGTGAAGCACAGGAAGAGTTGACTGGTTATAATTTTGAAGTAAACACTCCCATTTATTTTAGAGATAATTATTGACACATGGAGATTCATGACCTTCTCTCCTTCCTCCAACTTGTCAAGACCACTCAGGAAACTAATGTTTAACTTCCCCTGCCCAATTCTTGTCTGCTTCTCTGAGAAGAACAATGACCCATGTTCTGGGTTTAAGGCAACAGGATAATAATGCAGTGTTCATGGAGCTTACGTGTTGAAGAGAGAATGTAATGTGATCTGAGACCGTGAAGAAAAGAGCAATGAAGGGACGAGGAACCAAAGATAAAGAAAACAGTCAACAGAAATGGGAAAAAATATTCTTCTAGGGTAGTGGGGTAAGGAACGATTGAGAGGTTCAGGCTGTTCGAGAATAGAAAGAACCCTGAGAATTTGTATGGAATAGCACTTGGCCTATACTTGAGAGAAATACTAATAAAGATGTGATTTAGGCCCTGAATCTTTAAATGTGGTCCTGCTGTGGACTATGTGAGTTTTATAAGCATTGCTGCCAAAGATGCTGTGAGTGATTTCCTCACACTTCATCATTGGCTATGTGATGCTGAGATGGTGACTTCAGTGTTTTGTTCCAAAAACATGAATTTTCTTTCTTAAGAGCTGATGTATGGATATGACTCTACACACTTGATGGTTAAAAAATACAGCAACATACACAAAGCAGTTTGCCCAAATGTGATTGAATTTTGTGTTTTCACAGAAATTATTTTAGGCATGATAATGAAAAACAAATGACCATTTAAATTATCAAGACCTAATATATATTAATTATAGGAATATATGCCGAAGGCTTACATGTATATCGATTATAGCACCTTCTCAGGCTGTTTCTCTATCACTTAAAAATTGTAATAATCGAAGTGTTAAGACCATAAAAAGACTCAGTGGGATGTGAGAAAGCCAATATTATGTATTTGGGGCCATAATTTGGCATTACAAAAATAAAATTTTATTTTACAAAAATAAAATAAAAGACCTGCCCCCGGGCTGGGCACGGTGGCTCAACGCCTGTAATCCCAGCATTTTGGGAGGCTGAGACAGCTGGATCACCTGATGTCAGGAGTTCAAGACCAGCCTGGCCAACATAGTGAAACCCCGTCTCTACTAAAAATATAAAAAATTAACCAGGCGTGGTGGTGGGTACCTGTAATCCCAGCAACTCGAGAGGCTGAGGTAGGAGAATTGCTTGAACCTGGGAGGTGATGGTTGCAGTGGGCCAAGATCGCACCACTGTACTCCACCCTGGGTGACACAGCAAGACTCCATCTAGGGAAAAAGAGAGAGAGAGAAAAAAAAGACCTGCCAGTCAGTGCATTTACCATCATGGATGTTTGAACAATGCAGCTTCTCATGGACAAAGTCCATTGGGCCTTGGAGACCAGCTATGAAGAATACAAGATCTTATACTCTCTTGGTGCACACACATAAGGCAGTTTTTGCCTCTGAACAATCCTTGGGAACCCTCAGGAAATAGATTTACCATGATCAGTTCAGGATACAGTAACAGGTTTTTGACTGTGACTGCAGACTAAAAAACAAAATCAAATCATATATTTATGCTTCATTTCAAGGAACTGTGACAACTAGCTGTTCAAATGGAAGAAACAGAACAGTAATGTAATTAGTCTACAGAGGCAGGACTGGTGAGGGCTCTGAGAAATGCAAGGTAAGTAATTACTCCATGCCTCAAGATATTCAAAACAACTTAAGAACAGATAGACTAATGCTAATCTTTTATTTTTATTTCATTTAGCAACAACAAAAAGGTACAACTGGAGCTGATGAAGTTGCAAGTACAGTAATCATTGGGCAATGGATGATATTCTAATATGTTATCATAAATAATTTGTTCCATAAAAGTAGATAAATAAGACAATATAATTAATGCTCAAGTATATGGAATGTCTTAAAATAATTCTAGCAAGATTTATCAGTGTACCTTGCATATAGTAAGTGCTCACATAATTTGGAAGAAAAATATGGCTTTGGTTAGTAATTTACTTATCAAAATCATACATCTAACTTGTAAAGAAAATTTATTCAAATACTAATTATAGATATTAATTAACAGAAGATTTGTATTGTATTAACAATATTTGAAGAGAATTTCTACTACTCTCTTAGCTAATCAGAAACTCATCACAAACATGGACTGTTTTGTAAATGATATAAGCTGCTTTTGCCTTATTTGTAGTCACGGTTACAGGTAGAAAATTCTTCTTGATTGTCAAAATTCTAAAGAGACTGTAATTATTCTAATAAGTCTCACCTCCACTGCTTAAAACTCTCCAATGGCTTCCCACAAATCTTAGTATAATCATTAAAACCCTTAATACAGCCTACTGGGTCCTGTGTGATCCATCTTTGCTTACCTGTTCAATCTTACCATTCACTTCCACCTCCTCATTTAATGCCCCCCAGCCTCCCTGGACCTCAAGATTTCCTAGCCTGACAATGCTCATGCTCTTACCTCTGCATATGATCTTCTCTTCCAAATTCCTCTTTGCCTGGATAACTTCTATGCATTTTTTAAAAATGCACTCTCCAATACAATTTCCCCAAGGAAGCTTTTCTGGAACCTCCATGAGATCTAGTCCTTCTTGGGAAACAGTTGTTTATCCTGGCCTCTTGTTCTCCTGTGTCTTGCTGAATAGGTCAACACTGCAGGGTCCTGTTTACCCTTTCACTCTTTAACCAGGCCATTTCTCAGGTTTGTTTATACATTCAGCAGTCTTGACAGGTGAAATAGTATATTATGGACAGAAAGCAAGCTTGCTTACTGCTTGCTATGAAAAGTGCAGGGCTCTTTACCCTGATTTTCTCAGTTGTGGCACAAACCCACTGGGTGCGTAGCAAGCATCTGTGAGACAATACATTTCTGCAGTTTTAAGCAGCCTAGTTTGGCAGCCTCATTTGTTGTAGCAGCCTTAACAAACTGATACAGGTAGGTACCATCATTCTCATTTTACAGATGAAGAAACAGAGGGACAGAGCGGTAGAACGACATACCTAATGATTCACAGTTGCTGTGTAGCAAATTCATGAGACAAACTAAAGCACTTTCATTCCAGACCCTGCACTCAGAATCCTATTTAACCCTGCCTCTGCGTCATACTCTTTCTTTCATGTTTCATGTTTGCTCTTGGGTATCCCCGTGAAAACCATCTAATGACTTCACACTGTGGACTAGCACAAAATTTATATTATGTGATATTTTATATACAGTACTATTCAAAAACTGGAAGATACTAGAGGCTTGCAACCAGACCAGGGTGACCCACAGACCTAAACACACATCCTCTCTATTGTGCTGCATCCACAACTACTCATCTCTGGACCTTCCTTTCCTTCTCCAGGGGTTACTGGGGCAGCTGAACTCACATGGAAGAGTCACTAGATTTGGAGTCAGAAGGCCTTTTTCATTGCTATTTTCATTGCACTAAATTTAGTGCAACTATTCTGTATGTCACTATAATGGTAGGTACATGTCATTACACATTTGTCAAAACACATAGACTGTACAACACCAATCGTGAACCCTAATGTAAACTATGGACTTTGTGTGCTAATGATATGTCAATGTAGCTTCATTAACTGACAAATGTACCATTCAGGTGTGGGATGTTGATAATGGGCTACACATGGGGGTGAGCAGGAGGAACATGGGAACTCTACTTTCTGCTCAATTTTGCCATGAATCTAAAACTTCTATAAAAAATTATCTATTTAAAAATGTTTTAAAAAGTATATCCTATCTTTTTTTTTAATGACATTAGATTGCTCCATCAGAAGACCTGGGTTTGGATCCTGTCCTTGTTCATGGCTAAATGTAGAACATTTAGCTACATTTCTTTATTAGGCAAATGGGCATATAATACGACATCTTACATCTAATCCTCACTGAAAAACACTGAGTGCAGGGCCTTGGAGGGATGGGCAGTTCTCAATAACTATTTGCTCAAGGCCCACCTCCTTGCCCGTTGCTTCAAATGAAGGTGAATGCATGAAGAGAATCTGTTGAGCAGCACCCTGGCAGGTGTCCCAGCCCATTGCTCCTGGGCTCCTTAGCAAGCCCACAGGACATTTCTCCTGCTGGTCTTCACAGTAATAGCCCCAACAGTTGGTAACCTTTTACCACCTCTGGCTGCTGAACAGGGTCAGCCTAGCCAGGCAGAACTTTGGCAAGTAGACTTCAGCTGGGGGAAAATGCAGTGAGCCGGACCTCATGAGAGAGGATCACTGGGTGACTTGACAGTAAAGATATGTGTAAATAATACCAGGGAGAAGAAACCAACCATGACCAGGAGTGAGAAGTTGGGGTGCATCCAAGTCACACAGTCACACAGCAAACAGGCTAACAATGTGCTGTCGCACAGAATACATTTTTCCAAGTAAAGCTGTTTTCAAATATAGTTCTATTAAAAGAAAACAAAACAGAAATAACCAATTCATTTCTTTTAAATTTTGTTACTTCAGGACCAAAGTGTTGACAGAACTTAGGATTCACTTTTCATTACTATGTCAATGCACAGATGTAAATAAAATCTAACATCCTTACAACACAGCATCCAAGAAAGAAATAAAATGGTCCTTGATTTCATCTTTCACTGAAAATCCATTATATAAAAATATGAAGGCATAGATTTACCTAAATGTTAGTCTGGCTTCTTTAGGAAATAAAGTCATTAGTTTCCAAGCACCAGAGAAAAGAAAATTGTTCGATTTTAGGCTGAGTGACAAATTGTCCCTAGGTCTTGTCCTCAGGATTTCATTGTTGTAGGCAAATAACTGTTTTTCATATAAAAGTCAATCACTACTTTATGACAAAATCCTCAAATTGCCTCTCATTAAAGAGCTCCACAAATAAATATGTATAGAAAACTAAGTATGAAATACCAGGTTAAGTGTATCAACCCCAAATACAAAAGGGAACAGTCTCATCTGAAAGCACTAGAACATACTTACCAGGTAAGCTCAGATACCAGGAGTGAAGAAAGATTGAACATGAACATGACCATTAACACGAACGTATTCACTCAATCAGTAATGCACACAACCACCACACAAGACCCAGAGTGATGACCAATTTCTCCTTACTTTATGTATTGTCCAAACCAGTACAGGTGTTTACTTAAGATTCACTGTTTAACGTAATACAGGTATGTCTAAACACACACAGAGTATTTAGAAATAACTTTTTACTTTGAAATAAATATTTTTAAAGCACAGAATTGTGATATAGAAGAACAGAGGCTTGAATTCAAATTTTATGGTATTAATCATGAACTCTTGGATAAGTCTCATAGTCTCTCAAAATTTTATGTTTCCCCCCCACCCGCATCAAAAGGAGGATAGTAACATGAACTCCAAAGGATTATTATGAGAATGAAATGTTTAGGAAGAAGGTCAAGTTTCAGCAGATTTCTGGGAACATGTAGAAGGCTCTTCCTTCATTCACGGACTCTGACTGCCACAGTTTTAGTGGAAATATTCCTACTAACGTTTGATCAGCAGGAACAGTCAGGAAAAACCAGATTGTCAGTCTTTGTGAAAAGAACATGCCTCAAACTGTCCCATCTGAGCTGTGGGGCAGGAACATGTCACTGTGCATCTCAGGGCCTCTGTTCCTTTATGTGTAAACTGAAGACAAGTAAATGTAGTCACATTTACTTCCAAGAAATGTGGTTAATATATTACATAAAATGATCTATATGAAATTATTCTATAAATTTCAAAGTAGTCTATAAACATTGGAATTTGCATTTTATATATAAAGACAAAAGGGAGATATACAGATATACAGAAATATAAAGGGTTATGTTGGAATGGTAAAAATCCCTTTCCTATTTGTTTTGCTTTAAAATTTTAGTTTACAAATCTAAGTTTAACAAAAACCTTGGGTTTTTTGTTTTTTTTTTTTTTAGAGATTCATTGCACTTTTTATAGTGAGAGCATTAGAGATGAAAAATAGGTTTCTTAAAGCAGAGTCATTTGTTATTGTTGCTAGAATCATGACATTCATAAAATGGCAGCACTAATAAGCTCATGCTGTAATCCAAAGAGATCAGGTATATGGTCATGATACTTAAATAAGAAGGTCAATAAATCAAAAATAAAGAATAAAGTTATACAGCTATTTGCTAAATGTAATTAAAAGGCTGAAACAGAGATACTGTCCCAATCTTTTTGTTTTATGTTTTTAAGGGATCATTGTCTTATGATGAATCTGATAAAAATCTGAAAATTCAAGGGAAGAGTTTAAAAGGCAGATCTTTAAGTAGTTTTCATAAACTGAAACATGAAGTACAAAGGTCAAATCACTGACTGTGATATATTCTTTAGTACTCTTTGTAGACTTTACTCAAAGAAGTGTGAAGGTCACTTCAATAGCTTTATGCATTATTTTTCAACAATAAGTAAACATGAATCATGTGTAGGATTTTCTAAAGCTTACTGTATTTCTTTCTTTTATTTTTTTTAAGATGGTGTCTCACTCTGTTGCCCAGGCTGGAGTGCAGGCGTGCAATCTTGGCTCACTGCAACCTCCGCCTCCTGGGTTCAAGCAATTCTCCGGCCTCAGTCTCCCGAGTAGCTGGGATTACAGGTGCCCACCACTGCATCGAGCTAATTTTTGTATTTTTAGTAGAGATGGGGTTTCACCACGTTGGCCAGGCTTATCTCGAATTCCTGACCTAGTGATCCACCTGCTTTGGCCTCCCAAAGTGCTGGGATTATAGGCGTGAGTCACCGCGCCTAGCCAACTTACTATACTTCTTAATACCAGTGGTCGCTGGCATCACCCGACACAGAAACCTTTGTATTTGTGCTGTCAATTTATACCATGCTTAAGATCTTATGAAACCTTGAAGGTAACAACATCTGCTCTTCCCTTCTTAGATTAAATGAGTTGCTATAGTCTGAATGTTTGTGTCTCTGCAAAAATCATATGTTGAAATCCTAAATTCCAGGGTGATGGTATTAGGAGGTGAGACCTTCTGGAGATGACCAGGTCATGAGGGCAAAGCCCTTGTTGAATAATTTTAGTGGCCTTATAAAAGAGACCCCAGAAAGACCCTTGCCCCTTCCACCAGTGAGGACCCAGCTGTCAGGGAAGTGGGCCATCACCAGACACTGAATATGCGGGCACCTTAATCTTAGACTTTCCAGCCTCCAGAACTCTGAGAAATACATTTCTACTATTCATAAGCCACCCAGTTTTATGGGGTTGTTGTAGCAGTCCAAATGAACTAAGACATCAGTCTTTTGCCTTAGATATAATACTCACATTTTGGCCTATAAAAGTAGCGCCAAAATGGTCTCTAAGGGGAACACACCCAAATCACCATCGAGAAAAACCAGAGGTGGCCTGAGGAACATCGAATTCAATTCAAAGTGAAATTCTTCCCAAAGGCCATGGCAATTTACTGCTTCTGGTTGTGTGATTTGGGGAGGTCCATTAACTTCTGTGAACTGTACTACATAATCTATAAAATGGGGATAATATTTTTTTTTCTCAGGGGGCTGTACTAAAATATCCAATTTTCTTACAAATAAAAAGGTTTTATTCTGATAAAAGTCACAGTACTGATAAAGAGTCAGCACAGTTATGCAGCACATACTCTGAAGTCAGGATGCCTGAATTCAAATTCTCACTCCAGCCATTTACTGGAGCTGTTGTCTTGAGCAATCTACATAAGCACTCTGTGCCATCGTGATCCCTTCTGTAAATGAGGATAGTGACAGTACTTACTTTATTGGGTGGTACAGGGATTAAATGAATTATTATTTAAAAAGCCCTTAGAGTAGTATCTAACATATTAAGTTCTGCATACTTGTTTAATACATAAATAATTGGTTACTGTCCCTTTCCTTAAAAGTGCCACCCACTAAGTTTCCCCAACATGAATGCGGGTATAACTTCATGGTTGCCTAAAGATTCCATGTGGCAGAAACTGCTGCTAAGTTTCCCCTTCTTCCTGGTCACATAATTATACTACATTTCCCAGACTCCCTTGCATTTGGTATGGCCAGCAAAAGAAGTGATGGGTATTACTCCACGCTTAACCCATAAAACCTTCCATGCACATGCTTCCATTGTCTTTCCCTCTCCACGTCTTGATACAGATGTACACAGTGATGGAGGAAGTCATGTGTTAAAGATGGCAGGGCCACAGGTAGAAGGAGCCTGGGTCCCAGCATCACTGTATTTTGAGAGAGTTGCCTGACCAGGAACATCTGCCTTATCCTCAGGGGTCTCTAAGCAATAAACTCTGGTTGTTTATTAAGCCTCTGAGGTTTTGTTACAGCAGCTAGTGATGCTGTCTTAACCACACAGTCCAGTATTTCTTACATGAGGCTTCATATTGAGGTAAAGTCACTACAACCTTCAGTGCCTAGAGGGAATGGCTGGGTCAAAATTGTGATTGGGCTGGGATTAGATGCCAGGAAAGCATGGATGACATAGAAAAGCCTTATCCAGAAAAGAAAGCAGAGTTATGGGTAGGACAGAGGTAGAGACCAAGTAAGCCTTGCAAGAAATGTAAATTCCAAAGCTTAAGCACAAAAATCTAGGAGAAACTATGAGTTGAAAGATGGCCACAGTCATCACAGCTGTCAAAATCATAAGAACAAGTACAAGAGTCCAAATGGCTTCAGATAATTTCTAGAGGACAGCCTCCCTCTGTTGACCAGACTTCCTATTCCCATCAGCACAAACTGTCCTGGTGTATAATTTTCTAGGTCTGACATTTTTAGTATAATATGCCCAAACATTTTCCCAAGTAGACTTGCCTCAGGGACTAAAATTCCCATAATTCTTACACCCCTGAGCTGACATAGTGTTGCATGTTTTATTATTGTGAAAATGTAATTCATATTGGATAATAAATAAGGTCATTATTCACCCTGAATTTATGAGTTTGTATTTCTTTATAAGAGCAGTTTTCCAATTGCTTATAGGGTCCCAGGGAATGGAACACAGTACAGGTAATTACTGATGGTGCAAGTGGGGCTGGTCTTCTGTATGGACAGCTACCAAGAAAGATAAGTTTGGGTATGTCACTTTTGAGAGAAATGCTAGTCATCTGAGTGCTAGAAATCTATCTGCTGAGAGTTCCAGGAGGACAGAAAAGGCCACTGAAAGAAAGATGTATAAGCTTCTTTGTATAAATGATGTATTCTCTTCTTTGTATAAATGTGGTTCTGATCACTCTTGAGTTTGTTCCATGGTCCTCTCTCTACAATCAAAACTATTCTAAATGTATAATCATAAAAGCTGAGTTAATTCATGCCCTTAGATTCTATGAATATTGGACAGGCTTATAGGTGGCTCCCCTGTGATCCCCACTTACTGGTGTTCATGCTGTTGTGTAACCATCTATTCCTGAAGGTGGAAGAGACCTATGACTTGCTTCTAACTTACAGAATGTGGCAAAAGTGATGGGCTATTATTCCCATAATTGTGTTTTAGTATATTAGACTCCATGTTGCTATCAGACTTGCTCTAGAGACTCTTCTTGTTGACTTGATAAAGTGATCAGTCACAGGGGAAAAGCCAGCATGGCAGGGAGGTGCGGGCAGCCTCTAGGAACCACAGGCAGACTCTAGGAATGCCAGACAGCCTCTGAGAACAAAGAGCAGCCTCTATCTGTGACCTAGCAAAGGAGGGACCCTCAGTCTTCTTCTAAGAGTGCAAGAAAAATAATTCCGCCTACAAATCCAAATGAGCTCAGAAGTGAATTTTTCCCAGTCGAGGCTTTGGAGGAGAAAACAGCCTGGTGGATACCCTGATTGCAGACTGGGAGGCCCTAAGCAAAAGACCCATTTAAGCAGAGCTTTGACTCTTGACTCGCAAAAATTATGAGATAATAAATTGTTGTTTAAAACTGCTAAGTATGTGGTAATTTGTTACATAGTAATAGATAATAAGTACATTCTATTAACAGAAACAGTAACCATCAGTGCCTTCCACTCTACTAAGGTTGCTCTTGTAATATTATTCATGTAATGTTATTCATGTAGCATTAGTGGGGCACTGGTACAGAAGACCATTCTAGCAAATTATAAAATGTTCCTCCCACTTCCCCTGTCATCCTCTGCACAGCTTTAAGCCCCTCAAAGATCCCATGTATTTTGTTCTTGGAGGCATCAGTCCATATGACATAAATAATATCATGTGTACCCACATCACACATTAAATATCATTTTCTCTGCAGGGAAATTAAAATGAAAGGTTTTTATTTACAATTTTCCCTTCAAAATTAGTTGGCTCAAAAACTCATTTAATTTAAAATGTCAATGATTTCTTGGCAATTATCATGCAGACTTGGGAATTTGTGAAAGAACATCTCACCCTCACATGTTTTCTAAGACAATGAAATGTTTATAGATACTAAATTGAACAAGGAATGAAGCTGACATAATGTTATTTTTAGGAGATGTTTAAATATTTATTAATTTCATTTGTAAAGGATTTTCTAAGAATTTTGGAACCAATGATTTCTTATTCAGGTCTTAATCTGTTCTGGTTTTCCCTGAGAACCACATGTGTCCTGGGCTCTGTGCCAATAATACCTGATGAATAAAGGGTCCTGCTTTTCTTACATACCTCTCTTCTTTTCTTATTAAATTTATGATTTTTCACACAAGCAAATGTCATGCATGGTTCAAAGAAAGAGAAAAGAAAAAGAAAAGTAGAATTCAGACATACATATGTAGAAAAACTGAAATCAAATATTATAGTTCTCAGAGCTTGTTAGCTTAAAACAAAGAAAGAAAGAACGCAAAGAAAGCAAGAAAGCAAGAATACAAGAAAGCAAGCAAGCACGCATGCAGGGAGGCAGATTTCCTTCTTAATTTTAAACTGAGGGTCATATCGATCAGTGTTCTCACATTTTTGCTTTTCTTTCCAAAATAGTCAATGGAAATGGTAACCTTTCTCTACTCAAGGTTCTGAGATCAATAGCAACACTTAGATTATGCTTTTGACTTTATTAGCCATAAAAACTAGATACGACATGTTCCTAAATGAGCAAGTAAGTTCCTAAATTTGAGCCTCCCACAGTGGCCTTATCTGTAAGTAAGAGGAATTGATTGGTGATCAGTAATGTTCTTTCCATTCCTAAAATCCCAGGAGTCTAAAGCATCAAAGGCAAGAAACAGACTTGAATTAGACTCTGAATATTGGCAATCACATTATTCGTCTCTGGTCACACAACTTCATTACTCACCCATCTTTCTCCTGCTGGAAATTATATAATAAAAAATCATTTGTGATTACTAGAGGAGATGCTATAAACTTAATTGTGTTAACTCAATCATTTAGGAGAAGAAAAATCCAACCAGAAAGACCTTCAAATGACAGCATCTTAATCCATGCCTGGATATTGTGAGAGAAGAGCAGGGGTTTCTTTTAATTTTTCTCCAAATCACACTTCTCAGCTACCTAGAGCTTCAAAGGATTGGGTTATGGATGAAAAAGAAGCTGAAGGAGACAATCCCAAGGTAACTTCCAATTCTGAGCCTAAATCTTAAAAAACAAACAAAGAAGAAACTCCAAGACCTTCTCAACTGAAAACGGCAGGCTGTAAAAATTCCAGGAGAAGCTCTGCTAATTTACACATGATCTTTCTTGGGTCAGCTGGAAAGGCTGAGAGACACAAATTCGTGGCAGCATAATCTCTGGATGGAGAAACCAGGCTTGCTCTATTTTTGTGTGTATGTTCTTAGTGTAAAAGAGTGGATTTGATGTAAGCCATAAGGAATAAAAAGAAGTTACTCTCTGCATAAAAACTAAGCAAAATCATGTAGACAAATGAGAGCCTGAGAATCCCTGTTTATTATTGTGTGCCAGATCCAAGCCTAAATAATGTTCATTTATATTTAAATTTAATCCCTTTCCACCTGTACCAGTTGGGATCTCGGCAGGAATAATTAGCTCAGCTAGTTCAAAGGAACAGACCTTAATGAAAGGAGTGCAGAGGTGCAGAGAGGAAAAAGTGAACTAATAAGGGATGGTGAGGCATCCAGAGACTTACAAGAGTAGACAGCTGTTATCAACCTCTAGGAAAATACAATGTTACTAAAGCCCAGTGAGGACTGCAACCATGTAGGAGGGGTTATCCTGGAGACTGAGTCCAAGGAGGGGCACAATCCTTGCCAGACACTAGGCACAGAAGCAGGGAGAGCAAAGAAGTGCCCCAGCTTCTTTCCCATAACTTTCTGATTTGCCAATGCCTCTCACTGGTCAAATTTAATTGACAGCTAACTGGCCAGGGAGCTGGATGAGGCATTCATAGGGATCAGGCACCCAGAGCACAGAGCAAAGGAGAAAAGCAGAGAGGGATTGGGCTGGGGGTGAGGCGGGGCGTGGTGTGTAGTGCCCAGAACACAACGTTAAGAGGGAGACATACTTATGTGTGATGTCATTTTTATTTGACATGTCAAGAAACTGAAGCCCCAAGTAGTTGAATTACTTGCTCCAAGTCACACAACTAGCACCGTGTGGCTGATACAAGATTTGAACCCAGGACTTCTACCTCCAGGTATGTGCTCATTCCTCCATGCTGCTCTTGTGGTACCTCACATTCCCAAGCTCTTTGCTATTTACAAATTCCTTTACATAATTTGCCTTCTCTGTTCTTCCCGAATTCTTTCCCTAGAATAATCCTAAGAGGTAAGAAAGATAGAGTTAAGTTTTATTTTACAAATGAAGGAGTTAAGGATTAAAGAAACAATTAACACTTTTCTTCTGAAAGGTAGGTGATAATTAACAGCTTGGATCAATAGCAGAAGGGAACAGGCAATAAAGGGTGGGGTCTGCCTGGCACATAAGTTAGCAAAATAAAAAAGATTAAGCACAGATTTGATGACATTTGAAATTTAAAATGAGAAAGGCACTAAGAGGTATTTATTATAATTCTTATTAAGTTTCCATATGTCTTTCATCATTAGTCTAAATTTTATTTTTCCCTAAGAATGTATAAACAAAGACAAGAATTAACATCTAGCTAATTGAGTGTTGCTATTTGAATGGTGAAACTTCTTTAAAAAATCACCCAGTAAAGCTATAGATTTGATCTCAAAGGTGTGATGCTAAACTTTTTCCTTTTCTCCAGCAGGGTAGGGGCATGGGCTTGCAATCTTTGTTGTTTAACAAAATGGAAGGGGTTGTTAAATTGTAACAAAGGAGAGATAAATTTAATTTATAAAAAAAGAACTTGGCTGGGCGCAGTGGCTCATGCCTATAATCCCAGCACTCTGGGAGGCCAAGGCGGGTGGATCACCTGAGGTCAGGAGTTCAAGACCAGCCTGGCCAACACGGTGAAACCCCATCTCTACTGAAAACACAAAAATAAGTTGGGTGTGGTGGCGGGTGTCTGTAATCCCAGCTACTCGGGAGGCTGAGGCAAGAAAATCGCTTGAACCTGGGAGGCGGAGGTTGCAGCGAGCCGAGATCGTGCCACTGCACTCTAGCCTGGGCAACAGTGAGACTCTGTCTCAAAAACAAATAAAAACAAAACAAAAAAGAACTTAACCGGAAGTATGATTCTACTAAAATAAACAAAAAAACTGTATTTCTATAGAAAAGTAAATCGGACTAAATTATGCTCTAGTCCTGCTTTTGTATGCTTTCTGTAACCATACTCCACTTAACTAAAAGTAGTACATATTTCTTAGAGATTAATCTACTCTTGCTCACCTTTATATCTGACCCTAGTGCTTTCTGGCATATAGGAAATGCTCTACAAATATTTGTGAAATAAATCTATACCTGAGAAGTTACAATGTTTCAAACTGTACCTGCTAGGCAAGGTATATAATGTATTTTATTTCATCTTCTCCTCAACCTTACGAGATTGATATCATTATCATCCTCATTTTACAGATGAGGAAACATCTTACACAGTTAGCAAATGATGTGGCCAGAATGCACTCACATCTCTAGTCACTCTATGTCAAATATTATCTAATGCAATGTCACATGTACCTCTTTCGCCCCTTAGAGATCTAGGTACTGTGGGCTCACAGTTCCACCAATTCTGTGGTGTTTGAAAGTCAAAGCTCTACCTACAACTTCTGTCAATTCCCAGGAACTTGCATTCCATCACATACTGCCTCTCCATGGCCTAAGTTGTAAAAGCAACAGCAAGCAGCATAGACTATTTTGAAGATGACATTAGAAAGACAGATGAGGTACTTATATCATAAAACTTCCCAACAAATAACTGAAATTTTTATATTAAAAGTTTACTGTATGATTCTATTTATATACAGTCTTGAAATAATACAATTACAGAGCTGGAGAAAAGATCAGCCGTTCCCAGAGGTTAGGGATGGGGAGGGGAGGGAGGTGGTTTGCTACAGGAGTGCAACACTAGAAATCCTATGGTGAAACTGTTCTGTCCCTTGACTGTGGTGTTGGTCACACCAGTCTACACTTGTGATAAAATTGCATACAGCCAAATACACATCGGCATCTGCACACACCCACTTGTGCACACACACACAAGTGCCTGTAAAACTGGTGAAATCTGAATAAGGTCAGTGGATTTTATCAATGTCAGTTTCCTGGTTGTGATATTGAACTGTACTTATCCAAGATAATACCATTGGGGGAAACTGGGTGACATGCCTAGGGGATATCTCTGTATTATTTCTAACTGCTGTGTATGAATCTACATTGGGGATAATGTATATTAGTTCAAAATGAAACAATTTTTAAATGTTTCTATATGCTAAACTGCTCTTTATTATGAGGTTTTTCTTTTAGACCACACCCTTCCTTCCATACAACTGATTTCCCTTTAGTTCTCATTCCTCTCCCCTGAACTTTTCTTATGGGAACTTTACATCCCTTTCCCCTCTATTACACAGAGAAATTTGGCCTTTTTGAGCTTCTGCCACCACAGATGCTCACCAAGTTTATGATGGTGCTGAGTAAACAAAGAACCCTACCTCTAGTCAACTTGTGCCACATGCTTAGAAGGCAATGAGGTTACAAATAACGGAACATATATTCAGGTGCAATTAGATTTGCAGATGTTACTTAGGGGGAAATGGTTAGCTCTATAGGACTAGCCCTGAGTTCTCAAACTATTAAGTGAAGACAAGAGACAGAAATGAAAATTTTTTCCTATTTCACAAATCAGCAGTTTTGGTGTAGACTTGTTACCATCCCATCTTTCTGCTAGTTAGAGGACGTGTGGCCCAGGCAAATTATTTAATCTCTTAGGGCCTCTGCTTCCTTATCTACAAGATGAAAATACTAACAATTATTAATACATTAGAGACTTGTGATTGTTTTCTCCTCTGTGTTCCAAATTATCAATGTTATAGTAAGTTTTTCATAAAAGTTGAAAAATTTGTTGTTGTTGTTGAACATGTGATGAGTTGGTATGGGTGGTTGTTTTTAGCAATGGATAAGATTTTAGCAAACAGAGATAGGGATAAAAATGAAACAGACTTCTGAAGAAACAGGATGAGCAAAGACAGAAACAGGAAAGCAAAGGGCGTGTGAGTTCTGAAAACAAGGGGCTACATTGTTTGGATAGAATATGAGCAAGTATTTAAGAACTGTGTAAGACATAGGTATGAAAACATGAGTCAGATTATATTGTGAAGGAGAAGTTTGTTCTCAAAGCATAGTGGGAAGAAAGGGTGCTTTATAAGCTTTGGGAAAGGAAAGGGTGATGTGTTGGGAGTAGATCTTTAGAGAGACTGATCTGGCCACACAGGCAGGATGGACTGGAATGTTAGTAAGCTGGAAGATGACAGTGGCTGACAGAGTTCATGCAAGATTTTACACAGAGGGGAGGTCAGTCTAGAAACGAGGGGCATGTGTATCAGCACTACAAAAAGTGTGGGATTTGTGGACGAGACACCAAGATTGAGAAGGGGTATTCCAACAGACATTCCTAGAAAAATATTTGTGAATTCTGCTTGTGTATCTTCAGATAATGAGAGAGGAAAAGACGTATTTCTAATATCTATTCCATCACCAGATGGATGAGAAGATTCTTGTCTGCATGAGTGAAATGACATAGCCAGTCTGAAATTAATTCTTAATGTCTGGATATCCATCCATTCCTCTGGCTCATATACAGACATATTCACAACCAATTATAGTTATTACTAATGTTCAGCCCTAGAGCATATTTGAAATTCATAGCCTCCCAAATTTCTCCTATGAATGTATTTTCTGGTAATCTCAGCCCATTGTCCCATGAATTTTTACATGTACCTTTGCCTGATAATAAAACAGAAGCATCTTGTTAGACTGTGGTTTATTCAAGCAAAATGAAAGAAAAATATTCCGTGTTGCTTTACAGTATTATGAAGATGGTAACTAGGGAGTGGTGATTTCAGATATTTCTCTCTACAGTCTTTCAAACACACTATAATAAAAGTGACCAAGGCCTCCTTTTAAATAGACAGCAGCAGTAACTTATGAAAGATCAATGATAATCGTTTATCACATAAATAAGCACTGTGGAGTAACAGAACTCCCAGATGAAATGAGAAGCATTTATTACACTTCTGCACCGCAGCAAAACCTTTGGTACACGTTGTACAAAAAAACCCAAAGGCAGCCCCCGACTGATTTTTAATTAAGTGTCATTCCCACTGAGTAAATAAGCGTACTATCAATAATATGACTTTCTTCAAAGTTTTGATAATAATAGTTCATGGTATATTTTCTAATTACTGATAATAGCTTTGATAAAATTCTCTTAATTGCCACTTCTTCTCAGTCAACATGAAGTAAATACACTATGCTTTCTGTGTCCAGGAACAGTCATTCCTAGAGCCTTAATAAACATAAATCATGTGAAATTGATGTGCATCTTGAGAATAATATACAACTAGGAGGTTCAATCTTGAAACACAAATAGATGTTTTATGGCTAAAAAATAAGTGCCCAGGATTAAAAACAACTAGAGTTTCCTGAGCTCTTATTTTGTACCAGGATACACTGTAAGCATTTCATGAGCGTTCACTGCAAATAGGAATCAAATACAACATACAGGGGTGTAAACTGGGATGCAAAAGTTTAGGTTTCTGGCCCAAGTTCCCACGGCTGGTCAGTGGAGCCAGAATCCCAAAGCCTGCGCCCTTGCCAAACCCCCTCAACTCCCTCTGCCTGGTGGAAACTCTGTCCTCTCAATGACAAATGAAGAAGGCAGTAATGGGCTTCAAATGAACTATGGCTTGGTTAATATCACATTCACTTGGCTATGATGGTGCTCTGCCAACAACCTTCAAAACGTGTTTGTTAATTGCATGGAATTCCTTGTTACTAAATTAATAGAAACCTGTCAGCATCATGCCCATTTGTTTCACCTCTGTGCTCCCTTATCTGTGCCACACAGGAGCCAAAAGCAGCGCCAGGGCCCACTGTGGCTAATGGCCAAACAAATCTGCCCAAGGCTTCCAGCAAGGGGATGTCAACCACCGGCCGACCCACCTGTGTCAGTCACTGGTGTTTGGCTTGCCCTCATTTTCTGCCATTCAAGCAAGATCAGCTGAGGTTGAAAACAGGTGCACTGTAGTGGTAAGCTGATTTCAGTTAACTTGGAAGCATTGTATCAACAGCTGATGACCAAAGTTCTTTATCAACAAATGAAAAAAAAAAAAAAAATGTCAGTGTGCTCCTGGAAAGATTGCTTCCACCAACATTGACAGAAAGCCTAGGGTGCTCTCAGAAGTCACTGGGTGTGCTCTTATCCACGTCTGTCAAATTCCCTAAGAGGAAACACTTTGAAAAACACCCAGCTTTTTCAATTCAGCTTAATTCAGTTCAGTTAAATTGATGATTTATTCAGAACCTACCCTGTTCTGTTTCAGGCACTGGAAACACAAAGATGAATTAAACATAGCCTGTTTCTTCAAGAAGTTTGTGGTCTTGTGGGGACACAGTCATGTTTGTAATTACTAGGAAAGACTGAAGCCAGTACTTAATAATGGCATAAGAAATGTGCTGACTCCAGAGAGAGGAAATTAGGAAGGAGACACACAGAACTCACTTAGCATTCATTTTGTGCTGAGCTGGGTACTTAAATATTCACCTTTCTCTGTCGTTCTTCACAACCCTAAGAGGTAAGAATTTCTATCACTGTTGTTTAGATGAGGAAATTGAGTCTCTAAGAAGTTGAATAGCTAGCCTGGGGTCACACGCCCAGGACTGGCAGAGGCAAGATGCTCCTCCACTCTGACTTCACACTGCCCGAGTTTGCTTTTTTCTGGGAGGATCAGAGAGTTTCATAGATGATAGGGATACTGGAGCTTATATATGGAATTTCAACGGAAGAAGTTTAAGAAAAATCCATCCAGATGCCAGCAATGAGCCCCGCCCCGCTCTCAGCATAATTTTCTGGGGGAAGCTGCTGTACTTGCCACCTCAGACCAGCCCTAGTCTGAGTGTAGGGATTATCTTTACTTCTCATTAGCCATTGCTTACAACCTTCCCCAACCTGGTTGGAATACCGATCCCCCAGCACACCTGTGACTCTGCTCCTACTGGAGATGCCCCAGGTTGGTCCCCTGTAGGGGTCAAGGCTGCCATATTTGGACTGATTAGCCTGAATTTGAACTTGAAATTTGAAATGTTGTCATATTTTCCAAGGACAGCCCTAGGGAAAACCTCACCAGTTAAGAGCAAGGAATCTGATCAGATGACAGGGCAGTGAATTTTAACTATATCCACTACCAGCTCTGTGACCTTGCCTTTTTAAAAAAATAAATTTCAGACGGGCGGAGCAAGATGGCCGAATAGGAACAGCTCCAGTCTCCAACTCCCAGCGCGAGCGACACAGAAGACCGGTGATTTCTGCATTTTCAACTGAGGTACTGGGGTCATCTCACTAGGGAGTGCCGGACAATCGGTGCTGGTCAGCTGCTGCAGCCTGACCAGCGAGAGCTGAAGCAGGGCGAGGCATCGCCTCACCTGGAAGCGCAAGGGGGAAGGGGATCCGTTTTCCTAGCCAGGGGAACTGAGACACACAACACCTGGAAAATCGGGTAACTCCCACCCCAATACTGCGCTGTAAGCATACAGGCACACCAGGAGAATATATCCCAATCCTGGCCGGGAGGGTCCCACGCCCACGAAGCCTCCCTCACTGCTAACACAGCAGTCTGCCGCGATCTATCCGCAAGGCAGCAGCGAGGCTGGGGGAGGGGCGCCCGCCATTGCTGAGGCTTAAGTAGGTAAACAAAGCCGCTGGGAAGCTCGAACTGGGTGGAGCTCACAGCAGCTCAAGGAAGCCTGCCTGTCTCTGGAGTCTCCACCTCTGGGGACAGCGCACAGCTGAAGACCAACAGGGGAAGTAGCGGGAGCCGGTGCAGACGCAAACGACTCTGTCTGACAGCTTTGGGGAGAGCCGTGGATCTCCCAACGCGGAGGTTGAGATCTGAGAACGGACAGACTGCCTGCTCAGGTGTGTCTCTGACCCCTGAGTAGCCTAGCTGGGAGAAATCCCCCACTAGGGGCAGTCTGACACCCCACACCTCACAGGGTGGAGTACACCCCTGAGAGGAAACTTCCAAAGGAAGAATCAGACAGGTACACTCGCTGTTCAGCAATATTCTATCTTCGGCAACCTCTGCTGCTGATACCCAGGCAAACAGGGTCTGGAGTGGACCTCAAGCAATCTCCAACAGACCAACAGACAGTCCTTCTGACTGTCAGAAGGAAAACTATCAAACAGGAAGGACACCTATACCAAAACCCCATCAGTACGTCACCACCATCAAAGACCAGAGACAGATAAAACCACAAAGATGGGGAAGAAGCAGGGCAGAAAAGCTGGAAATTCAAAAAATAAGAGCGCATCTCCCCCTGCGAAGGAGCGCAGCCCATCGCCAGCAACGGATCAAAGCTGGTCAGAGAATGACTTGGACGAGAGGAGAGAAGAAGGCTTCAGTCCATCAAACTTATCAGAGCTAAAGGAGAAATTACGTACCCAGCGCAAAGAAACTAAAAATCTTGAAAAAAGAGTGGAAGAATTGACAGCTAGACTAATTAATGCAGAGAAGATCATAAACGAAATGACAGAGATGAAAACCATGACACGAGAAATACGTGACAAATGCACAAGCTTCAGTAACCGACTCGATCAACTGGAAGAAAGAGTATCAGCGATTGAAGATCAAATGAATGAAATGAAGCGAGAAGAGAAACCAAAAGAAAAAAGAAGAAAAAGAAATGAGCAAAGCCTGCAAGAAGTATGGGATTACGTAAAAAGACCAAATCTACGTCTGATTGGGGTGCCTGAAAGTGAGGGGGAAAATGGAACCAAGTTGGAAAACACTCTTCAGGATATCACCCAGGAGAACTTCCCCAACCTAGTAGGGCAGGACAACATTCAAATTCAGGAAATACAGAGAACGCCACAAAGATACTCCTCCAGAAGAGCAACTCCAAGACACATCATTGCCAGATTCACCAAAGTTGAAATGAAGGAAAAAATCTTAAGGGCAGCCAGAGAGAAAGGTCGGGTAACCCACAAAGGGAAGCCCATCAGACTAACAGCAGATCTCTCGGCAGAAACTCTACAAGCCAGAAGAGAGTGGGGGCCAATATTCAACGTTCTTAAAGAAAAGAATTTTCAACCCAGAATTTCATATCCAGCCAAACTAAGTTTCATAAGTGAAGGAGAAATAAAATCCTTTACAGATAAGCAAATGCTTAGAGATTTTGTCACCACCAGGCCTGCCTTACAAGAGACCCTGAAGGAAGCCCTAAACATGGAAAGGAACAACCGGTACCAGCCATCACAAAAACATGCCAAAATGTAAAGACCATCGAGGCTAGGAAGAAACTGCATCGACTAACGAGCAAAATAACCAGTTAATATCATAATGGCAGGATCAAGTTCACACATAACAATATTAACCTTAAATGTTAATGGACTAAATGCTCCAATTAAAAGACACAGACTGGCAAACTGGATAAAGAGTCAAGACCCATCAGTCTGCTGTATTCAGGAGACCCATCTCACATGCAGAGACATACATAGGCTCAAAATAAAGGGATGGAGGAAGATCTACCAAGCAAAAGGAGAACAAAAAAAAGCAGGGGTTGCAATCCTTGTCTCTGATAAAACAGACTTTAAACCATCAAAGATCAAAAGAGACAAAGAAGGCCATTACATAATGGTAAAGGGATCAATTCAACAGGAAGAGCTAACTCTCCTAAATATATATGCACCCAATACAGGAGCACCCAGATTCATAAAGCAAGTCCTTAGGGACTTACAAAGAGACTTAGACTCCCATACAATAATAATGGGAGACTTCAACACTCCGCTGTCAACATTAGACAGATCAACGAGACAGAAAGTTAACAAGGATATCCAGGAATTGAACTCATCTCTGCACCAAGCGGACCTAATAGACATCTATAGAACTCTCCACCCCAAATCAACAGAATATACATTCTTCTCAGCACCACATCGCACTTATTCCAAAATTGACCACATAATTGGAAGTAAAGCACTCCTCAGCAAATGTAAAAGAACAGAAATTATAACAAACTGTCTCTCAGACCACAGTGCAATCAAACTAGAACTCAGGACTAAGAAACTCAATCAAAACCGCTCAACTACATGGAAACGGAACAACCTGCTCCTGAATGACTACTGGGTACATAACGAAATGAAAGCGGAAATAAAGATGTTCTTTGAAACCAATGAGAACAAAGATACAACATACCAGAATCTCTGGGACACATTTAAAGCAGTGTGTAGAGGGAAATTTATAGCACTAAATGCCCACAAGAGAAAGCAGGAAAGATCTAAAATTGACACTCTAACATCACAATTAAAAGAACTAGAGAGGCAAGAGCAAACACATTCAAAAGCTAGCAGAAGGCAAGAAATAACTAAGATCAGAGCCGAACTGAAGGAGATAGAGACACAAAAAACCCTCCAAAAAATCAATGAATCCAGGAGTTGGTTTTTTGAAAAGATCAACAAAATTGACAGACCGCTAGCAAGGCTAATAAAGAAGAAAAGAGAGAGGAATCAAATAGATGCAATAAAAAATGATAAAGGGGATATCACCACTGACCCCACAGAAATACAAACTACCATCAGAGAATACTATAAACGCCTCTACGCAAATCAACTAGAAAATCTAGAAGAAATGGATAAATTCCTGGACACTTACACTCTCCCAAGGCTAAACCAGGAAGAAGTTGAATCCCTGAATAGACCAATAGCAGGCTCTGAAATTGAGGCAACAATTAATAGCCTACCCACCAAAAAAAGTCCAGGACCAGATGGATTCACAGCTGAATTCTACCAGAGGTACAAGGAGGAGCTGGTACCATTCCTTCTGAAACTATTCCGATCAATAGAAAAAGAGGGAATCCTCCCTAACTCATTTTATGAGGCCAACATCATCCTGATACCAAAGCCTGGCAGAGACACATCAAAAAAAGAGAATTTTAGACCAATATCCCTGATGAACATTGATGCAAAAATTCTCAATAAAATACTGGCAAACCGGATTCAGCAGCACATCAAAAAGCTTATCCACCATGATCAAGTGGGCTTCATCCCTGGGATGCAAGGCTGGTTCAACATTCGCAAATCAATAAACGTAATCCAGCATATAAACAGAACCAAAGACAAGAACCACATGATTGTCTCAATAGATGCAGAAAAGGCTTTTGACAAAATTCAACAGCCCTTCATGCTAAAAACGCTCAATAAATTCGGTATTGATGGAACGTACCTCAAAATAATAAGAGCTATTTATGACAAACCCACAGCTAATATCATACTGAATGGGCAAAAACTGGAAAAATTCCCTTTGAAAACTGGCACAAGACAGGGATGCCCTCTCTCACCACTCCTATTCAACATAGTGCTGGAAGTTCTGGCTAGGGCAATCAGGCAAGAGAAAGAAATCAAGGGTATTCAGTTAGGAAAGGAAGAAGTCAAATTGTCCCTGTTTGCAGATGACATGATTGTATATTTAGAAAACCCCATCGTCTCAGCCCAAAATCTCCTTAAGCTGATAAGCAACTTCAGCAAAGTCTCAGGATACAAAATTAATGTGCAAAAATCACAAGCATTCTTATACACCAGTAACAGACAAGCAGAGAGCCAAATCAGGAATGAACTTCCATTCACAATTGCTTCAAAGAGAATAAAATACCTAGGAATCCAGCTTACAAGGGATGTAAAGGACCTCTTCAAGGAGAACTACAAACCACTGCTCAGTGAAATAAAAGAGGACACAAACAAATGGAAGAACATACCATGCTCATGGATACGAAGAATCAATATCGTGAAAATGGCCATACTCCCCAAGGTTATTTATAGATTCAATGCCATCCCCATCAAGCTACCAATGAGTTTCTTCACAGAATTGGAAAAAACTGCTTTAAAGTTCATATGGAACCAAAAAAGGGCCCGCATTGCCAAGACAATCCTAAGTCAAAAGGACAAAGCTGGAGGCGTCACGTTACCTGACTTCAAACTATACTACAAGGCTACAGTCACCAAAACAGCATGGTACTGGTACCAAAACAGAGATATAGATCAATGGAACAGAACAGAGTTCTCAGAAATAATACCACACATCTACAGCCATCTGATCTTTGACAAACCTGAGAGAAACAAGAAATGGGGAAAGGATTCCCTATTTAATAAATGGTGCTGGGAAAATTGGCTAGCCATAAGTAGAAAGCTGAAACTGGATCCTTTCCTTACCCCTTATACGAAGATTAATTCAAGATGGATTAGAGACTTAAATGTTAGACCTAATACCATAAAAACCCTAGAAGAAAATCTAGGTAGTACCATTCAGGACATAGGCATGGGCAAGGACTTCATGTCTAAAACACCAAAAGCAACGGCAGCAAAAGCCAAAATTGACAAATGGGATCTCATTAAACTAAAGAGCTTTTGCACAGCAAAAGAAACTACCATCAGAGTGAACAGGCAACCTACAGAATGGGAGAAAATTTTTGCAACCTACTCATCTGACAAAGGGCTAATATCCAGAATCTACAAAGAACTCAAACAAATATACGAGAAAAAAACAAACAACCCCATCAAAAAGTGGGGAAAGGATATGAACAGACATTTCTCAAAAGAAGATATTCATACAGCCAAGAGACACATGAAAAAATGCTCATCATCACTCGCCATTAGAGAAATGCAAATCAAAACCACAATGAGACACCATCTCACACCAGTTAGAATGGCAATCATTAAAAAATCAGGAAACAACAGGTGTTGGAGAGGATGTGGAGAAATAGGAACACTTTTACACTGTTGGTGGGATTGTAAACTAGTTAAACCATTATGGAAAACAGTATGGCAATTCCTCAAGGATCTAGAACTAGATGTACCTTATGACCCAGCCATCCCACTACTGGGTATATACCCAAAGGATTATAAATTATTCTACTACAAAGACACATGTACACGTATGTTTATTGCGGCACTATTCACAATAGCAAAGACTTGGAATCAACCCAAATGTCCATCTGTGACAGACTGGATTAAGAAAATGTGGCACATATACACCATGGAATACTATGCAGCCATAAAAAAGGATGAGTTTGCGTCCTTTGTAGGGACATGGATGCAGCTGGAAACCATCATTCTTAGCAAACTATCACAAGAACAGAAAACCAAACACCGCATGTTCTCACTCATAGGTGGGAACTGAACAATGAGATCACTTGGACTCGGGAAGGGGAACATCACGCACTGGGGCCTATCATGGGGAGGGGGGAGGGGGGAGGAGGGAGGGCATGCATTGGGGAGTTATACCAGATATAAATGATGAATTGATGGGTGCTGACGAGTTGATGGGTGCAGCACACCAACATGGCATAAGTATACATATGTAACAAACCTGCACGTTATGCACATGTACCCTAGAACTTAAAGTATAATAAAATAAATAAATAAATAAATAAATAAATAAATTTCAGCTTTTAGAACAGTTTTAGATTTACCAGGAAAAATACAAAGGTAGTACAGAGACTTCCCATATACCCCACATCCAGTTTCCCTTCTTATTGGCAACTTACATTAGTATGGTTCATTTGTTGTATTGTATTGCAAACCAATATTGAGACATTTGTATCAACAAAAGCCCATGCTTTATTCAGATTTTCTTAGTCTTCACCTAAAGTCCATTTTCTGCTCTAAGATTCCACCTGGCATGCCACATTCCTTGAAGCCCTCATGTCTCCTTAGGTTCCTCTTGGCCATGATAGTTCCTCAAACTTTGCTTGTTTTGGATGACCTTGATGGTTTCGAGAAGTGCTGGTCCGGTATTTTGTAGCATGTCTCTGAGTTGGGATTTGATATTTCTGTCATGATTAGTGTTTTGTAGAGGAAGATCACAGAGGTAAAGCACCATTTTCATCACATCATGTCAAGGATATGCACTGTCAACATAATGACCTTGATCACCTGGCTAAGGTGGTGTTTGTCAGGTTTCTACACTATCAAATTACTCTCTTTCCCCTTTTCATATGACAATATTTAGAAAGTAGTCACTATGTGCATCCCACACTAAAGGAGTGGGTACCTTGCCTTTTTGGGCCTTAACTTTCTCATATGTAAAGTTGGGGATAAGAATAGAATAGAATGTGTTGTGCTTCTTGAGGTAATCAACGTAAAGCACTTAGTATAGTATCTGGAACAGCATAAACTCTAAGTATTAACCACTCTTATTATCATTTTCCTTATACACTATCTTCTTTGTGGAAAAGCACGTTGAGTCATTCATACATTTATTCATTCATTCATTCAACAAACATGTTTTGAGCATCTACTCCGTGCCAGATGCCATGCTAAATCCTGGTGTTGCAATGGTTGCAAAAATAAATACAGCAACTGACCTTATAGAACATAATAAGGTCTACAAGAAGAGAGAAATATTAAAGAGATAATCATGCAAATGAACATATACATCCTAACAGTGAGAAGTGCAGTAAAGTCACAGGATGCTATGACGGCATGTGTCAGGGGAATCTGCTTATTTCTTCCCTGAAAAGGTGAGAGTTGAGCTGACAGCTGAAGGATGGGGCCCTGGGAAGCACGTGACTAAGGAAACAACCATGAGGAGGGCAGTACAACAGGATTGAGAGAGCAAGGAAGGACAGTGATCTGAGCCTGGGGGCCACATTTTTGGTATTTATTCATAGTAACCATTGCAGTCAAGCAAGGAGTGACCTGATTCAATATTGGTTTTAAAGACATTACTGTGGCCACAAAGTGGACCAGCATTGGATGAGGTCCAAGTAGATGTGGGAAGACCAAAAGCTCCTGCAGTAATCCATGTGGAGATGATGATAGCCTGCACCAGACAGGTGACCAGGAAGAAAGAAGAAATGGAAGGAGTCCAGAGCACCGAGTGGCTGACTGTAAATGAGTGCAGAGGGAGCTGGAACTAGGAAAGATGACTCTGCCTTACTGCCTTGGGGTGATTAGATGGCAGGTGGTGATATTTAAGGCAAGTAGGGCACTGAAATAAGACAGGTATGACACACAAGGTGCACAAAAGGATGTTGCAAGAGTGTAAAGAGGTTGAAGGTAGGCAGTGATGGACCCTGAAAACCACTAAAAGAGTTTGGACTTTATACAGTAGAACCTAGGGAGGAGAGAAACATTTAAGCGGGTCTGTCTCCAATATTCCCATAGATCAGGGCAAAAATCTAGATGAAATTCCTAATTTCATGTATCTTGAAGCTTTTCCTCACCCCACTAAATCACAGTCAGGCAACCTCTATCTTCAGGGAAGCCCAAGGTCCTCACTCCTGACAGTATTGTTTCCTCAGGTTCTTTAAGAGCTTGGAGCTGGAAAATCAAAATGTAGAATTCTAAGACCTTGTGGAGTTTCATACTTAAATATGGAGGTGTGGAGTGATTCAGCCCTGAGCGCCTAGGCCCCAGCCCCTATCCTGCCTACCCCATAACCCATTCTGTTTCCACCTCATAACCCATTCTGTGCCATGAGGGGCCTCAAGGGCAAGTCAGTAGATACCCCAACCTACCCAGTCAAGCTCCAAACCACCCACTATTATCACCCTTAGGAAAAGCAGCTGTCCCTTGACCACCTCCACACAGATCTTAGAAGCTGACTGGGTAGGCGGTGTCCAGGATCCTAAACATCTGCAGCAAGGTTTCTAAGAGGAGCATGTATGTCAGGTGGGCAGTGTGAATTCTTCTCCTATGGGGAGGGCCATGACCGTAGCAGGGTCTGAGCAGGCTTTCTAGAAAAGGAGACAGAGAAGCCACACTAACTAGATCTAAGGGCAGAACTGACTTTAGGTGGTTATTTTGAATAGAGATGTGGGTCATTCATATTTTGGATATCAAGTCAAATATACAGCCATTGAGTAGAATTATACTGAAATAGAAAAGTGTCCATCCCAGTGCTTATTTTATTTCAATTACATTAACACCGTTGTTGTGTTACCTCAAGCATGACTTATTTACTGCCTGTCACATTTAAAATTTGCTATTTTGAAAGAAGGGAAACATCTAGTTCCCCTATCTTTCCAAATTCTAAGACTGACCGAGATAAATGCTGCTTCCCTCTGGAAGTTCAAATAAGAGAAAAACCATCATAATAATATCATCACCATTCATCTCGGTAGTAATTACCCATTCATGCCAACCCCTCTCAAGATTTAAACTCTAGTTAAAATGCAGAAAGATGAGCAGATTGAAGAATGTAGCTTATTTATTTACTTTCAAAGTGAAAGTGCCATTTTGCCACCCAAAGACTGTAAGACAAATCTGACAGCGTAAATTACTCCCTACCAAAAGAAATGGCTTTTGCAGAATAAGACATTAATAAACAATCTGGATTTTTCTCTTTTATTTTCACTTTATTCACTTATCATTTTTATTCTATATTTCAAAAGGCAGCTTAAGATAAAAATCATATACAATAGAAGATAGTCAAAAGTGAAGTTAAGAAAAGGAAACTTTTGAAGAAAAAAGGAAATGATATTATCAGGAATCTGAAATAAGAAATGTCTTGTTCATTTGAGCACTAAATTGGCTCTGAGTTTCTCAGCAGCCAAGACAAAGAAAAAAAATGTGCGACAGGAGTCAAATATCTCTCCAAGCCTTCTAAGGAGCATTTCTCAGTTCGTTGAAAGAGATACATCTTCCCTTGTCAATGAAGTCTCATATCGAACAGTTCCTCCAAGTGATAATGTTGAGTGTTACAAAAAGTCTTCATTTAATCTGCATGTAATCTGTTATGAACTAAATATTTTTGTCCCCCTACTAAACTTATATGCTGAAATCCTAACCTTCAGTGTGATGGTATTGGGATGTGAGGCCTTTGAAAGGTAATTAGGTCATGAGAATGGAGCCCTCATGAATCGGATTAATGCCCTTTATAACAGGGACCCCAGATAACTCTCCATCTTTCCACAGCACAATGAACCAACAAAAAGCCAATAAACTGGAAGCCCGCCCAACCCAGAAGAGAGTCCTCACCAGAACCCAACCATGCTGGCACCCTGATCTTGGACTTTCACACTCCAAAGCTGGGAGAAATAAATTTCTGTTGTTTATAAGCCATCCAGTCTACGGCAGTCTGTGATAGCAGTCTGAACTGAGTAAGACATAATCTAAATGTATAATAAGAAATGTTGTCTGTGGATAATAAGCTAATGTCAAGTACATTCTTTTTGAAGAACCAGATTGTTGCAGGGTTCAATATTAGGGAATCCAGAATATGGAAGTCAGTCTATCATTTCTGCTTTCTTCAAACAGCAGTTGGCCCAGGTGCATCTGGTAACCAATACAAGACTGAGTTTTAAATGCTAGCTCTCATGTTTACTTCGAAAATGTGTTTCAAAAGGCTTCTATGATAGTTAACTAAGAGTAAATAACACATAAAGAATTTCAACCTCAAAGAAAATATGGCTTAATTTTTAGGCCAGTTATAAATGATCCCAGCAGCCAACTGGAGCTTAGACAAAACATTGAAAAGGCATGCATACCAACCTCCTTTCACCAGGATGGACTTATGCAGAGACTGAAATTTCTGAATTATCAAATGGCTGCAGACAGTAATTTCCCCCTTCTTTCCCTCTGCTTTGTTCAAGTTGATAACATGCTCAGCTTAAGCTGGACGCGGCAGCTCATACCTGTAATCCTAACACTTTGGGAGGCTGAGGTGGGAAATTGATTGAGCCTAGGAATTAGATATCAGCCTGGGCAACACGGCAAGACCCAGTCTCTAAACAAAATTTTTTTTTTGATTAGCAGCGTATGGTAGTGCATGCCTATGGTCCCAGCTATTCAGGAAGCTGGGGTGAGAAGATCACTTGAGCCCAGGAGGTGGAGGCTGCAGTGAGCCATGATCATGCCACTGAACTTCAGCCTGGGCAATAGTGCAAGACTAATTAAAAAAAAAGAAAAAGAAAAAACAAAAATGCTCAGCTTAAAGACTCCCTTGCAGCATAGGCTAGGTATGTTGGTCTTGGGATAGTTATGGCCAAGGAGATTGGAGTGAAGGTCTACCAGAAGGAACTTCAGAGCCACTTGTTAAGTGGGACAAGCTCAACTAACATTTGTATTTGTATTTTGCTTTTTACTGTTCACCCCTCATCTTATTTGAAAAAAAAAAAAAAATGTCTGGAGAAAGAGCAGCCATCTGGGAACAATGAATATAAACCCAGAAATAGGCACAATGAAAAGGGAGCTAGAAGGAGCTTGGGTGCTTGATGCCTCTAGCAGCTGCAACGGTTCTAGACTGCCTACCGCCGTACTCCATGACCTAAGAAAACTAAAACCCTTTACTGTTAGCCACTTTAGATGAGTTTTTGTTATAATCAGCAGAACATATTACCTACCTATAAATAGTCACATACCCACCTCTCCAAATGCCACATTCAACAAACTTCAAGGCCAGTGATACTGGAAAGAAGACAGTCTTTTCTTCGGTACAGCATCGATTTATGTGGCAGAAAGGATGCTATATGTTCACCAAGTCCTGTTTTCCTAAACTTCTGAGCTTCCAGCTTTCCCCAGATATGGCTATAATGGCTAAGTTCTAGCCAATGGAAAAGAGAAGGAAGTTATGTATGCTATTTTGAGGTTTCATGCATAAAACCCTTCCCCCAGATTCACCACACTAGTTTATTTCCCATCTTCCAGCTGACTGTGTAGGAAGAAAACTTCTGGAAAGTGACAGAACCATACAAAGGGAGAAGCCTAGGTCCCTGAACTATGGAGCAGAGCTCTGCAACAGTTGGAACCGGATAGGCACACACACAGGAAGAAATGTTTAGTATGTTAAGCAAGCAGCATTTTGAGGTTGCTGTTACAGTAGCCAGCCTACTATAAATGTAGCTCTAGAACCCTCTCCAAAGTGGAGGGCTAGCACTGCTGGGGGTATGCATGATGATCCCCTGGGGTACAGGGAGAAAATACTGCAACTTCTACTTAACTGCATTTTTAACGCATTTAACTAATTTTTGACCATGTAGTAATGCACATATTAATAAAATACTACATGTTTATAACAAATATATTGAAGGCATGCACAAAATCATTTTTTACTAATGAAATATACAATTCTAAAAAATAATGGATCTCATACTAGAATAGGGTATTTTAGATATTTTTAAGCCACAAAACTCATTCTTCAAATGAGAACTTCCATACAAGGTGAATACAGAAAACAGGTGATGGTAGTACTTCTCCGGTCAATGAAGGTGGGGAAGCCCAAAGCCCCATTCATCTCTTCCCCAACCCATACGGAATGGGGATACATGGGGAAAAGAGAGCCTCAGTATTGAAGTACTGCATGAGAGTTTGATCCAAAAGGAGATACATTGCTTATTTTTCAAAAATCACACTTTATAGAATCTGTGGAGCAAAGCAATGTTGACAACATTCTGAAGATCCTTACAGTTGACGTATCTCTAGTCTCCTTTCTCTTGGCTTTAATTTTCCAAAGTGCTCTCTATATACAACTTTACTACTTCATGGAATGTTTTTTCTGATGTTTTACTAGTAAATATCTTCAAATGTTCTGTGAAAAAGGAAGAAATTTATATAATTTTTCATCTTAAAAAAGGCATGGGCCTAATATCACATTCAACATTTGTGGACCATTTAAAACTGAGACTCATTCTGCAACTTTGATTTTAAGTTTTGTTAGTTTGTCCCATGTTCAGGGATCAGGGAAAAGTGATTAGTTTTATAAGACTGAAGATGGCAATGCACACAGTTCAGAAAAGATCCTCAGCACCCAACTAAAATGTCCTCTACCCTTTACAAGGAGTTATGTCCACTTTGAGCAACCTCCTAGGCTAATTGGTTATTCTAAGATCTTGGCTTTGAAATGCTGAGCTTCTGGAACCAGGGGACATTGCAGTAGAGTGGCCAATCCTCTGCCACAGCAGCAAACAAGAGCATACCCCGGCGTAAGCAGGAATGGGCTCCCATGGAAAGCCCTTGGATATAGCCAAAACAGATTGCCAAGGCTCGGTTCTCAGAGTTGTGATCTGTTTTGTGGAAAGCATGAGTAAATGTAGCCATCAAGTCTCTGATATCCTGGAAACTTTCTGCAATTCATCTCTCCTCCTCAACCTCAAACTCCACTCTAAGAATACACTCCAGAGTGGTTAGTGAGAAGAAAGGCTGTTGTTGTCTGGTAGCTTTTCCTGATAAGGATCATTTTATCAAGAGCTATGCACGAACATTCCTTTGGTACTGTAGATTAGGCATAGACTCTGCTTTCAAGGAGTTTCCAATATAAGGAGAAGATGCCAAAGATGTTACTGTAACAAGATATTCCAGGATTACCTAAGTTGAGACCATAGATACGGTGTTCAGTATGTGTATGGTTTATATTCACAGACCAACACAGAAGCTTAGGTCGGGGTAAGAGCAGTATAGTTCACTATTAAAAACCTAGGCTTGGGAGCCAACTGGTTGAATTCAAATTCTGGATCTGCCACCGTCTAGTTGTAACCTTGAGCTAGACACTTCACATCCCTGACACTTGTTTTCCAAACTAGGAAATGTGACTGATAACTTTTACCTCTTTAAGTTTTTGGAGATTTTATGAGCCGATACATGTAAGATGTTTATAATAGTATCTGGAAGGTCATAAGCTTTCATAAATATTGATTGGGGTCATGGTTGTTTTTGCCATTATTTGAGTAGTTTCCTGGAGATAGAGGTCAGAAAGCCTTCAATAGATTCCTTCTGGATCAAGGGAAAGTCTGCTGGGAGCATCTACCAACTAGTTCTGCTTTCTGTTGTGCCAGGATTTCTTCCTGTTCTTCTGTGGGGAGCCTTGCAAGCCATCTCCCTTCTCCCTTCAACAAGCTTTATCACTTCCCCATTTCTCTCTTTTAAGCTCACACCTACATCATTTGAGTTTAGTACCTTAAAATTCCATTTTATAATTGCTGCTGTTATGAAACTAAAGACATAGAAGGTTTACTATTTTGCTTCAGGAAAAAATTAATACACTTTAGCAATGCTTTCAAATATATTTTGAGTAAATGAATAAAATTACTCTTTATCATTTTTATGGAATTATTTTTTAAACTACTTTGCACCTCAGTTTGATCATCTTAAGGCAGAGCTGGGGGATAAGGTGCATCATGGAGTAATTATGAAAATTAAGTAAAATGATGCATGTGGAAGCTCCTAGGACAGTAGCTAGTAAATCTGATGCCAGGTAAGTTATAAACAGTGTAAAAACTGTGTCATTCTTTTAAATAAGCTGGCAATATTATTGCGTCTTCTCTGATAGATTATAAGCTCCCTGAAGGCAGAAACTGTCTCTTCTCTTCAGCACTGTGTCTCCAGGCCTAGCAGGGTACCTATCACGTAGAAGACACTCAATAACTATTTGTTGAGTGAATGAACTGCTGAGTGGCTTTCTGGTGTCCCATAGCTTATCAATGGAAGATCCAGAACCAGAACCCAAGCCAAGAGCTCTTTCCACTATGGTCTATGACTCTTTACTATTCAGCTTTTACAAAATTTTAATCACTTTGCTATGCCTGGAGTTCCTAGCATATGCTTTGTACATGCAATAAACTCAACATTTTATTAAATGATTAAATAAGTGAAAGGACTAAACAGGAAATAAGGCCAAAAAGGATCAGGCAGAGAATCACAGAATCTAGAGCCTGGAATTGGAAGGGATCTAAAAGGTCCTGGGTCAAAAGCACAGCCCTTTCCTGACACATGAATTGACCCTGTACTATCACAACTAGTAGTTGCCCGGCTTCCTCCTAAGCCATCTTCAGCAACAGAAATAGTGGAGGAGAACCTGGACAGAGGAAGGAAGAAGAAAGCTTCAACAATCTGTAGGTTTGGGAAGAAAAGGCTACAGAATGCAGTGACTAAGGGGATTAGTGACATTCATGTGGGCTTTAGTTGGGGGTTGTGCTAAGGATTAAGGAATTAGGGGAAAGCAAGGTGGCAAAGGCAGCGACTAGACACTACTCTTTCAAAATGTTTTACAGAAGAGTAGTAGAACAAAAAGATAATTAATTAGCAAGAAATAATTCCTTAATGTTAACTAAAGTATTTTCAGGATGCTGAAACTTCTATTTTTCTTTCCTTCCTACCTCCATTCACCCCAGGTCTCCTATTTCTGCTCATTCTTTCTCAGGGGCTGGTAGCAAACAGTGATCCTTCTCAGGAACATCTCAACTTAAATAGAAAGCTCAAGAAGAGACTTTTAAGACTCAGACTATTTCCAAGTTGTGTGCTTGTGTGGTTTGGTTCTTATTTTTACCCTTTTTCAATTCCACAAAAGATCTGTGAAGGTTTACAGAGATGTTTAGATATGCAAATGTTCAAGATGTTCAAAATAAAAGAAAAGAGAGCAGATGAGAAAATCTAGATGAAGGGTATATATAAGAGCAGGATGCCAAAATAGAACAAGAGGTATAGTTCCTTCATAGAAAAGCATGTTAACAGATGCTACAGGTGGCCTGAGGTGGAATGTTAACTCAACTTCAAAATGGCAATGGTGCAAAGGGAAACAGATTAACTTAAGAGATCCACAATCTTCTTGAACTGAAAATACAGTCACTGCTGAGGAGAAGATTAAATTTCTTCCAAAGATCTTTTAAAAAGAGACACTATTGGAGAAAGTGGTCAAAGCCTTCTATATATCCCTGAACCAGATCCACTGAGAATTTTGAAAGATTTTTCTTCTTCGTCTTTGTCTTACTTTTCCTCCTCTTATTCCTCTTCTCTTTCTCCTTCTTCTCTTTTTTTGAGACAGAGTCTTTCTCTGTTGCCAAGGCTGCAGTGCAGTGGCACTAACATGGCTCACTACAACCTGACCTCCCAGGCTCAAGGGATCCTCCAATCTCAGCCTCCTGAGTAGCTGGAACCACAGTTGTGCCCCACCCGTGCCCAGCTATTTTTTTTAATTATTATACTTTAAGTTCCGGGGTACATGTGCAGAATGTGCAGGTTTGTTACATAGGTATACACATGCCATGGTGGTTTGCTGCATCCATCAACCCATCATCTACATTAGGTATTTCTCCTAATGCCATCCCTCCCCTAGCCCCCCACCCACTGATAGGCCCCAGTGTGTGATACCCATGCCCCCCAACCCAAGCAGTGTCCATGTGTTCTCATTGTTCAACTCTTACTTATGAGTGAGAACATGTGGTGTTTGTTTTTTCTGTTCTTGTGTTAGTTTGCTGAGAATGGCAGCTATTTTTTTAAAAAAAATTTTTTTGTAGAGATGGGGACTCTCTATGTTTCCCAGGCTAAAAGATTACCTCCTGTAGGATCCCCAAATACAAGACGATTGCATGAGACAAACATGAATTGCAGAAAAATTAATTCTGGAAGAACTAAACAACAAGACAAAGAACTTGCGATGTTGATCAGAAAAAAGGCAAATGAGGTATCTTTCACCATGGCTTCCAATCACTCCTAATCTTCCTCACTAGGATAAATAAGACAGAAGGCAAATTTTACTATTTGTGACAGAGAAAGTGTTACATGTTCACTACAACTTACACTCTTTCTGGGTACACAGCTTGGCTCCCAGCCTTCCCTACAGTTAGAGGCTCTCAAACCAAACTTTGACCCATGGAAATTGGGCATTAATTATATATACCACTTCTAGGACTTGCCTCTAAATTCACCCATGCATTCCTCAAGGCTCTCACTTTTTTCACCATCCATGTGTTAATGGGGGTGGGAGTGTTGAAGGGATGAGGCCTAGCCTAGAAGATGACAGAGCCATGGAGGAGAGGAAGCCTCTGTCTCCACTCCTTCATAAATCCAAAATGGAGAGTGGACAAGAAATAAACTTTTATTATATGAAACCACTGAGATTTGGGGATTGCTTGTCAACAAGCAACTTTCCTACTCAAACTAATACACTACCTCGTGAAGGTGGTTGAAAAGCCCCTTCTAGATAGGATGAACCATATTATGTGCTTTCTAGTTAAGGGACTAGAAATATGGAAAATCTTGAAGTACTGCTTGAGCTAACTATTCCAGATTTGATGTACTATTTGTAAAGCATGAATTACACACTAGCCCTTCCTCACTAGCCCAGGGTGCAGGGGGGCAGGAAAACTGACTAATAAAATTTGCATGATTTTACTGACAAATCTCTTCAGCTTTATTTGAGCTTCTGGAGCAGATCAAGAGAAATAGAAGAGAGGAAATGGCAAAGCTAAGAGAAGGGGGTATTGTTTTGGCAGTTTGGAAACCATGAGCAGCTTTGAAGTCTCAGGCTTCTTGTGGCAGACCCACAGAGCACTCCAGAGCAGAGGCTGTGGTTCCCCAGCTTACCAGTTCCCCTTTCATTAGGTTGAAAGTGCAAAGGAGTTCAGAATTTAGCCCAAAGAGACCATTAAAACCATTTAGGGCTATAATCCCTAAATCTATATCCCAGCACTTTGGGAGGCCAACGGGGGTGGGTGGATCCCTGGAGTTCAGGAGTTCAGGACCAGCCTGGCCAACATGGCGAAACCCCTTCTCTACAAAAAATACAAAAATTAGCCAGGCATGGTGGCGCGTGTCTGTAGTCCCAGCTACGGGATTGTTGGGGGGGGGGGTGCCCGCTGAGGCAGGAGGATCGCTTGAACCTGAGAGAGACGGAGGTTGCAGTGAGCTGAGATCATGCCACTGCACTCCAGCCTGGGCAACATAGCAAGACTCCATCTCAAAAAAAAAAAATTTAGAAACAAGAAGTCTTGCATGAAATTAAACCTGTTACTCATAAGTGTGAAATCCAAAAGATTATTCACACAACAAAGGAGCCTAGAAAATACAGTGTACTGTTCCTATGGGAAGACCGCCCAGATACCCAGTGTGTGCAGACAATGAGAGGTCAGCTTCCATCCTTCCTAATTTGCTGACCTCAGAAAAATGAGGTCAGCAAATTAGCAAGTGCCAATTTTACACTCAATTACCAGAAATTACCTCTGACTAATTTCTTCTTTTGCTTCAGGGTGGGGAGAAAGAGCAGAAAATAATAACAAAATCACCCTTGGCAGCCAAGTATAGAGCTGAAAGGAATAATCCGCTAGAACTGTTCTTTGACCTTCTGTTGTCTGATGTTCTCAAATCTTTGCATCTGTTCTTAAACTATCACTGCCTCCTCTTTCTTCAGTGTATAAAAAAATGTTTTGGGGTCTTTCTGCTTATTACGGTATCATTCATCTTACTCACTATTTTAGGGTGCATAGAGTTTGTACAATTTATATGGTCAGAGATCATTGAGTAAGCAGTAGTTAATTAGAGTTATGAGTCTTCCATTACTAAATGCTTCCTCCACTATGCCTCTGCATTTGCTGCCCCAGCATCTGACAGGTACTGATGATGTAATTACTATCTCAGCCTGTTATACTGAGGTGCCAGGAATATCACTTCCCATTGTAAGTGTTGTAAGGGCAGAGTTACCTTTGAACTCAGTATTGCTTATTAAATCAACATAAAGCAACTCAAAGGACAATAAAAAGCAATTCTTTAAATGGAATGTCCCTGTAAGAATATTCATTTGCTTCTCTGTGACAGACGCTGTCACAAGGCTCATATGTAACTTCTCTTTCTTTTCCTCCTCCTGAATACGTTTGCTGTCTTGATGATAAATCTGCAGTCTATGCTGAGCAGAAGAAAAACGGCCAGGGCTTTTCTGTATGCCAAGGCTGCAGGTCACATCTATCATCCTCTTGCTTCTGTTTTTCTTTTAATTATCTCACTTCAGTCAGAAACTTGACTTCAAATCATAAACCTAAGGAGAAACTAGATTTTAATTTACAGAAGCACAGCTAAATATTTTTATTCTAAGACTATATTTCACAATAAAGATGGGAGCCCCAGGGCTTTTTAACCAAATGTCAACCATAAACATTTTTCTTCATGGCATGGTTTTTCACTTCAAATCAAACCTGAGTTCACCTACAGCCCATCGACCAAAAAGTTATTATAAGATTACATTCCCCTTTTCCAACATGCCACCCAGCACACAGCAGCCTGAATTAATCACACATTAGAGAGAAATTTTCTTAAATGCTACATTTAAGAAATGTACCTTTGGGAACTTCTGAAGTTATTTAGGCCTCTAGTTGGGGCTAGTTGACCATGTCAGAGGCTGGTAGTCTCTACTCCATTGGGAAAGCACCCTCTCTTTCCATTTCTTTCCATTTTTCTCCAGGTCTGCTGGTCCCACCCAAAGAAACTAAGGAAGCTTGTAATCTAAACTATATTAGAATTGTTCAAACTAGCTCACTGATTCAGTAAGCATAAGGACTGTCCTGAGGCACCCCAGCTTGTGTCTCCCATAGCTGAGCAGTTCCTGCTCCCCAAAGCCCCAACAAAACAGTGTGCAAGGCTGCAGTCAGCGTCCAGGTCTGTCACACTGCAAAGGCAAGAGAACTAATGGCCTCAGGATCAGAGACAGGGAGGGAACTCTTACCATTCTTCAGCCTCTGTCCAGGCCCTTTGTCAGAGATATTAAAGTTCTTTCCAAAGGGATGTATTAGTTCTATATGTCCAAAGGTCTAGGTTAAGTGCTTTCCTTTTATTTCTTTTCTTTCAAGGAAAATAAAAAGACTACAACTTCCAACAAGAAAGGTGAGTTTGTGTTTCAAGAAAACTGATTGAATGTACTCAAATATGGCAATGTTGTTGCTGATGTCTAAGAAGTTGAAAAAAATCCAATTTTATGGGTCAGGCTAGGTGGCACAGTGAGGCAGAAAAGTAAACAAATGGCAGAAATGTCTGGAGTTTATTGACTCAAATTTTAGAGATGGAAGGAGCTAAAGAGATCCTTCAATCCAAGCACTTACTTGGTCATATCAGCCAGAGACTTGCTCACAAGCATGTGGCAGAATGAGGACAAGAGCCAAGAGCTGTCCTCATATCATGAGGATTTATTGAGTGCCTATGGCATACAGTGTGCCATACAAGAGGCTATTTGGTCACTGACAAACTTTTCCAGAAAAGTCAGCAGCATAAATGGAACCCATTGCAGCATTTCTCAAAATGGACTGGTTATATGATTAGCTTTCAGACAATTGAGGGAAAAAAAACCCATGACACAATGTCACATTACATGATGTTATTTATGTATAAATGTAAAACCCCTTATACTTATTGCTCTTTCAAGCAACCAGCAAACTAAAACAAATTTTCAAATTAAATGCAAATAAAACTACAAAACCAGTAAAGTCCAACTAATAGTATTACTTTAATGTGACAAATGTATGTGCTCTTGCTGAAACTGAATCACCTCTGGGAATGTGAACGCAGTGCTGACTGCTAAGGTGCAGGTTCTTTGGGGTCAAGCAGATCAATTCCACCATGTGAGCGGTGATGTCATTTGGCCCCTCCTGGGTCTTTCTCCTTAGACTAGGAAGTTGTGATCCTTTGGCGCCCACAGGAGCAGAATGCAAGCCCTGTATTCAGTTACAGGATGGTCCAGAAGATGCTTAGATTAGCTGCAGACTATCATCAGAACAAAAGCCCTAACCTCCAAGATTCTCCCAGAACACACATGTAACCCCAAGAATACAGACCCAGATCAGTTTGAGAAACACTGGTCAACTAATTTATTTCAAGATTTTTTTTTCATCATTTTCCATTTAAAATCATATAATCAAAGAGAAGAGAGCTAATTCAAATATAAATATGTTCAATATGATATGATTTAAGACAAAAGAGTTTTTACTGGATAGTTTTATCACTTCAAATTAGAGAACCATTTCGATACTGGAACTCCTTTGTCTACAACAAATGTATTTCATCCATTTCCTGGTAAAAGATTAGAAGACACCCTTTGTATTCATAAAGGTTTTGTTCTAGAGCTTTCTGAGAATATTAAAATTATAAATGTACATCAAAACTGTGTGACAGTTACATAAAATGTGGGAGGATCAGCAGCAGGAGGCCTGCAGCCAGAGCAGTGAGGCCTAGGGCAAACATCTGAAACTATTACTTGCAAAGCCACATCAATAAGGTTTGCTGAAAGCCTCTTCTGTTATCATAAAGGACCTAGTCATATGCAGGTCATTTTCTTTTCATCTCTATTGTCAACAATGTTGCACTAAAATCCCTTTAACCACAATTTCAGATCGGATTTTGTTTTGTTTGCTTTTGTTTTTTAAGCATAACAGATCTCAACTTGATGCAGCGGGTGGAGAGAAGGACATGTTTATTGTTAAACATCCCCGATTCTCAGATTCAGAATCCTTGGGCCCATTTATGCCAGATTCAGAACAACTTGTGTCTTTGGAAATTCAATTGAGTAACCATCCATGGAGCACCCTGTCTGCCAGGTACTGCGCTGGGTGCTGGGGATACAGTGATGAGTAAGAAAGATGGCCCCTCCTAACAGTCACAGTCTATAAGAGGAGACCAGTCCTGTAAACAACTATCATGGCAAGGTGTGTAAGGCCACAGAAAAATCAAGTAAAAGGAGAAGGAGGACTAAAGAGGAACAAATCATTTTGCTGGGTTGGACATGAAGAAAGCCTTCCTGGAGGAAGCGACATTCTTTAAATAAATGAAAAGGAGTTTGCTGCAAGGAAGACCAAGTGGGGAAAGATGCAGAGGAAACAGATGCAAAGGTACAAAGTATAAAACAGTATCAGGTATTGATAATGCTGATGATAATCATAATAGCTAATCTTCATTGAGTGGTTCTGTGTGCCAGGCACTGTGCTAAAACTAAGCACTTTGGGTGCACTGTTTCATTCAATCTTCACAAGAGATTCATCCCCATTTTATTGATAAGAAATGTAAACCTTAGATAAATGAATCTGCCCAAGATCCTATAGCTATTAAGCCACAGAGTTCAGGCCAGACCAGGAACGAAGTTTTTGCAGCCTACATTGTCCACCTCTCCACTCTAGTGTTCAAAAAGCTTTAGGAAGCTATAAATAGTCTGATATTGCTAAAGCATGAAGTTGAAGGCAGAGAGAAAAAACACATCTGACTGCTAAAATACTACATTTTTATCAACACTGATCTGTGTGACTATTAAATATAGTAAAACCTCCAGTGTCACAAAGGTTAGGAGTGATGCTCCACACACAAACCACACGTTAGTGTATATAGGTATTAGTGACCCTTGCTGTACACCAATCCCTGATTTCATTCTTGTCAGAACAGGTAGGACTTTGTGTGTTTATTTATCATTTTAAATACTGAAGTGGAACATCTTAAGATGTTCACCTGTAAATAAATTCACAAATCACACAAAATCCTTTTGCAGTCTATGTGTCCCAACCCCATGTTCGGAAATCATGACACACACAGAGGCATTTCCACATGAAGGTGCAGGCCACACACGTGCACACACACACACACACACACACACCCCTACACCAAAGATAATCCCAAGGCTGTCTCTAGAAACCAGTAAAGATGATGATTATTTCTTGCTGGACAAGTGGAGCATCTAATTGGCAAAGCAAAACAAAATGACAACTGTTTTTGTTGTTGTTTTTTTTTTTTTAGTTAATACAAGTAAGAATACTCTACAGCCTTATGTGCTTTCTAAGCTTTTGAGAAATTTTATGTGCTGTTTTTTTTTTAAATGTGGCTATTTGTGAGTTAAAACGCAGTTGTCTCCCAAGTCAAGAGAATGTGAGATCATTAACTTAAGGCTCCAAGTAACTCTTGTGGGCTGTGTGGTCATTTCTTTATAAATGTCTTGCCCTCCTCAAATAAACCAGACAGAAAGGTGGATTTACATATTCAAATTACCACAATTGGAGAAAGGTCTTTTATGGGAGCTAATCCCTTCTTTACTACAAAAGGAAAACCATAACAAAAGCAGCGCACATGGAAACAACTTTCCATCAACCTACTCAGTAAGTACTGGGTGCAAGATTTATTCAACCTGGGTTCCACGCAGCTCAAGCTGCCATAAGCCTGGAGATCTCATGTCTAGAGCTTTCAGTTCAGGGCTTGTCATTGGTAAATTAAGAGCAATTATACCTACCTCTATATGTTATTGGAAGAATTAAATTAGATAACGTGTTTAAAGTGTCTAGTACAGTCCTGGGACCCAGGAGGCATTGGATGCTGGTTGGCCCCATCCTCTTTCCCACATAAATCCCACTCTTTCCTCTACCATCTGATCATGAGTGTCTTTTTTTTTTTTTTTTTTTTTTTTTTTGAGACGGATTCTCACTCTGTCACCCAGGCTGGAGTGCAGTGGCATGATCTCGGCTCACTGCAAACTCTGCCTCCTGGGTTCACACCATTCTCCTGCCTCAGCCTCTTGAGTAACTGGGACTACAGGATCCTGCGACCACGCCCAGCTAATTTTTTTTTTTTTTTTTTTTTTTTTTTTTTTAGTGGAGACGGGGTTTCACCATGTTAGCTAGGATGGTCTCAATCTTCTGACCTCGTGATCCACCCGCCTCGGACTCCCAAAGTGCTGGGATAACAGGCATGAGCCACTGAGCCGGCCATGAGAGCCATTTTTTATTACAGTAGTTTCTTAGACAGGTGAAGACAAAAATAAAAACAATAAAGCACAAGGAGTTGATGGCATAATCTTTTGATGTTTTTGGTGATTTCAAATAGTTGCTTCTGTGACCAAGTGGTAGGCATATGAAAGTATCAAGATGATGGGAATTTACTGCTGAGCCCAGTCTTGGGGGATGAAATTTACCAATAAATTATTGCCAGTGTTTCACAGCTAATACAGGTCTGTGAATCATTAAATTAGTTTCACAACTAATACATCTATGCAAATAACTGAGAATCTTTTTCTTAAGAAAGGCTCAATGTAAGTAACTAATAGAGTACAAGGTGTTTTTACAAACAAACCAAAAATAATTTTTCTCTTTTCTTATCACCTATTGTCTGTAAGGAAGAGGAAACTCCCCTTCAATCCAAGAAATTAAATACCTAAGATGACAAAACCCTGCCTTTACTTTTGAATAAGTAGAAACTAGTATAGATTTAAGCTTTTTTATCTCTTTCAGTGTTGTTGCTACCTTTGCTTTATTTTCTGAGATAAGAAAATATTCCAGTTTATAAGGAATGAGTGATTAACAACATACATGCAAATGAAGTAATTTTAACCAGATCTTCAGTGTCATTATTGCTGACAGAAAAGGGGAGCTAGGAAATTTAATTGCAATTTGTCAATATTTACAATCTCTAAATAAAATAGCAATCGCAATGGTCGCTTCTTGGGACCTTTGGCAGGCCACTTACATCGTACAAATTCTCTTTTCACTAACTTGAACTAGAGAGTAATATCCTCTCTCCTCTCTGCCAACCCTGTATTAAAGTTCTTTTCATGCCCATTGGTCATTTTCTAGAATTTTTTTCTTTTTTTCTTTTTTTTTGGAAAATCACAGATGCAACATGCACAATCTCAATTCACACAGCTAGGCTAAGGAAGCCTGCAAGCATGAGCAGAGTGTGGCAGTGAGTTCTTCAGGGGAGAAGCTACCTGTTATGCCTGTCTGTCCCCAATGCTCAACTTGTCCAGGACATCTAGTGAACAAATAAAAACAACCTTGTTGGTTAGAAAGCTCAGCCTTTGCATGCTCAGGTCCCCCACTTACTAGATGCTTGAGTTTTGATAATGTGCTTACCCTCTCTGTACATCAGTTTCTTCATCCATAAAATGGAGTAACAACTGAACTTAGCTCATTGGTTGCCCTTAGGATTAGTTAATAAATGTAAAGCCCTTAGAGCAATGCCTGACAAATGGTAAATGCTAAATAAATTATTATTAATAGTATTATCAGACTCAGCCACACCGTTCTTAAATGAATTGGACAGAAGCTTCATTATCTGGTAGACTGTCATTTCTCAGAAAATAAATGTAAAGGCTTTAAGCCCCTTAAGCAGTTAGGTAGTGTCTCAGTCTGCTTGGGCTCCTGTAACAAAATACTATAAACTGGAGAGCTGATAAAAAAATTATTTTTCACAGTTTGGGAACTGGAAAGTCCAAGATTAAGGTACCAGCAGATTTGCTGTCTGGTGAGGTCAACCTCTTGGTTACTGGAAGTTATCTTCTAGCTGTGTCCATAAATGGCAAAAGGGACCAGCTAGCTCTCTGGGGTCTTTTTTATAAGGGCACTAATCCCATTCATAAGGGCCCTGCCCTTATCATTTAATCACCTTTCCAAAGGCCCTACCTCCTAATACTACAGCCTTGGGAGTTAGGATTTTTAACATATGAAGTTTGGGGTAGAGGAGACACAAACATTCAAACCATAGCAGGTGGGGCAGATAAAGGAATGAGAGTTTTACTCGAGAAAGAAAGGACCCCTTGAATATGAATAACAACTCTAAGAAAAAAAAGTGAGGGTTATAATTTGCAGAACAACAGAATATTTGACTTCACAAAAGCAATCCTTCTGTAAAGTCAAAGTAATAGGACCTGTGGCTCCTATAAAGCAGACTTGATTTATAAAATTATAAATAAAAATTGAAAAGCATATACATTAGCTTTAAGTAAACTATTTTCTGTGAAATAGAATGGTTCTGTGAGCCGTTAACAAATTCTCAAACCCAAAGAAGGGGTCATGGGAACCCCCATTTTTTTTTTTTTTTTTTTTGAGGCGGAGTCTCGCTCTGTCACCCGGACTGGAGTGCAGTGGCCAGATCTCAGCTCACTGCAAGCTCCGCCTCCCGGGTTTACGCCATTCTCCTGCCTCATCCTCCCCAGTAGCTGGGACTACAGGCGCCCGCCACCTCGCCCGGCTAGTTTTTGTATTTTTAGTAGAGACGGGGTTTCACCGTGTTAGCCAGGATGGTCTCGATCTCCTGACCTCGTGATCCACCCGTCTCGGCCTCCCAAAGTGCTGGGATTACAGGCTTGAGCCACCGCGCCCGGCCGGGAACCCCAATTTATAGCCGGTCAGTCAGAAATATGGGTGACCCAAACTCATGATTGGTGTCTAAAATGGGGGCAGTCTTATGGAAGTGAGCCCCTAACTTGTGGGATATGACGCTAACTCCACGTAGATAGTGTTAGAATTGAATTTAATTGTAGGACACCTAGTTAGTGTATGGAGAATTACAGGCTTTGTTGGTGGTAAAAGGAAAAACCCCAAGCATTTGGTGTTCAGTGGGTGAAATAAACATTCTGATAGTAGTAAATACATCTCTCTCTCCCCACCTTCCCCACTCCACCCTCCTACCTCACTGGCCATTCCTTTAATCTCTCTTGCTGGTTGCTCCTCAAATTCCTAACTTCTAAGTGGTGAGGTATTCTGAGGCTAAGCCCTCCACTCTTTTCTCTAGCTTCCCTTACTCCTTGAATGATCTCCTCCAGGGGTCTGGCTTTAGCACCATCTATACACAGACGACTCTCATGTTTATATATCAAGATCTAACCTCTCCTCTGAGCTCTGGGCTATTATTCTAACTTCCTACTTGACAAGGTCTCTGAATGTCTAGCAGATATCTGAAACCAAGCATGTCCAAAACAGAGCTCCCAGCTTTCCACTTGAAACCTGCTCCATTGTCAGCCTTTCCCATCTCAGTTAATGGCTCTGTCATTTCCCTATAGTCAATTCACCTTAGTTCCTTTCTCTCACATCCCCAACTCCATTCTCCTCCTCTCCTCCATACCCATATTCAATGAACTAGCAAATGCTATTTGCTCTACTTTTGAAATGTATCCAGATCTGACCACTTCTCACCATTCTCACAGCCACAACTTCAGGCTATTGCAATAATCTCCTAACTGGTCACTCTCCTCCTACCTTTTTCCCCCTTATCATCAGCCAAACTGATCTTTTTGAAAACACAGATCACGTAACTCCCTGGCTTAAAAACCTTCAGATGGCTTCCTGCTACACTCACGATGACATCCCAAGTCCTCATTATGTCCTATATGGCTGTGTGTGATGTGTCACCCCCCTATCTAGCCACCTGATCTCCTCTATGCCCACATGTGTTCACCAAGCTGCAATCTCAGGGGCCTCTTTGCTCTTCCTTATGACACCAGACGTGTTTTCCCACCCTCCACCCCAGCTCCAGTGTTTTCTCTGGATCACTCTTGCCTTGGATTTTTTCATGGCTGGCTCCTCCTCATTCACATCTTTATTCAAATGTCCTGACCAACCAGTCTAAATATCCACTACCAGCCCAGGTTCACTCTCAATCCTCTTAACATCATCTGCAACTCTACCTGTACTTGCTCCTTGTGTCCCCCATGAGAGTGTAAGCTCCATTGAGAGAGATGTTGCCTGTTATCCCTACCACTGTGTTCTAAGAGAATACCCAGAATGTAGTAGATGCTCAATATATTGTCTTAATGAATTTGTCTGTTATCTTCCCCTTCAGCCTACAGCTCCAGAAGACGTAGGCTAAGCAATAGTAGATATCCACAGGTAGGAGGGTGGTAATTGTAACAAATTCATCCTTGAGAAAAAGCCATACTTGAGCACCCAAAGGCCTCTGAGTCTAAAATATGACCATACAGAGTCAGATAAACATGTGTTCAAATCCAAACTCCATAACTTATGTATATGTGACTTTAGCAATTTATCTTTCAGCGCTTGTTTCCTTCTCAATAAGATGGAAATGCTACTGCTTACTGGTTGTGTCATTGGGTACACTAAGAACTTCTTGGATATAGTGGCCATGTCTTGATTTCATTCACACATTTGTTTATTCAATCAACAAAACATTTTTATCAAGAATCTACTACATTCTAGTCACTGGGCTAATTACTGAGAAGTCAACCATTCAACAGTGAGGAAGGCAGACATGAGCCAGGCCCTTGGGAGCTTATTGATTAGCAGACTATTATAACAATGTGTGACCTTCGTTTCGATAAGGGAAGTACAGGGTACAATAAGCACAGAACAGAGGGCTAAACATATTCTGAAGGGGAGATCAGAAACGGTTTCCTGAATTAAATTACATCTAAGGATATATAATAATAAGTGCTACTTAGGTGGTGGTCATAAGTGCAAATAGGAATTGCAAAGATCTTCTGCTTCTTTAGAGGAATGTAGGGAAGACACCATGGCTAGAATGGCAGGCTATGGAAAAATGGTGGGTGAGGAGGCCACTAAGGTAGGCAGGAGCTCTAAGAGAACAGGTAAATAATGCATGGGGGATTTATTCCAAAAAAACCATGCAGTAGTAGAAGCAATGAACTAGCTATACATGCATGAATAGATATTTAAAATGTATTAAAGGGAAAAGGTAAGAAAGAATGAGAACTATAGCACATTAACACATAAAATTACACACAGTGATTACATATTTTATAAAGAATCACACATCACTGTACTCATACTGAACACATTCTAGTGGATACTTTAGGGAGGAGGGATGAGTGTGATCATTAGGAGCTAAGAGGAAAATAAATTCACAAGAGAGGGACCTTGCACGGACTGTCAGTGAAAGTGTTCAAAGAACTAAGGAGTGAGTTAGCTCAGTTCTAAATCCAGGTCCAAAGTGAAGGAACAACTGGAGGGGTGACGTGGGAGAAGGCCAAAGACTGGATCACCAGCAGTCCTAGGAAATAATATTTATGGGACATTTAGGGAAGAGTAAATGGCCCTTTGTGGCTTGATATCCCCATGAGGCCACAGCCCATATCTGCTTCGCTCATTTCTGAACTATCCATTCCCCACCAACCAGCCCTGCTGAGGCCTATAGACCAAGAAGCACAGAGACTGGATGAAGCCTCTCTCTGCCTCACTAGATGGGGCCCCCAACATGAAATGAAGCAAAGAAACCCACATAGGTGTATGCAATTTGAATATACATTAAATTAAATCAATGCGGTATTTCCATTTCAAAATGGAGAAAACTACCTAGCATTATTACTTCTCAAAACAATGTACCAATTCCAGATTTAAGTTTCAGCAGCTGCTGGGCATTTAAAGTGTTCCTTTCTGATGTAAAGAGAAGAGAGTGCTGCTTCTGTCTCAGCAAACCAGCAACTTAGATGTGAAACACCATGGACAAGAGGGTGATTCAATGTCAGCACTGGAATGATTCCTGGCAAGTTTCTATGAGAAATACCCACATTATGGAATTTTAGACTCAGCCCAGAAAAGGAAAATACAAAACTTGTTTCATAAATATTTCATTTCAAAATGGTAAGCTTTAGTTTGGGCTTTTTGTCCTAAATTGTCCTGTAAAACATGTTTACTCTTTAGATGAGGAGAATGTCGATCCTAAAATACCCTTAATTCAAGCCATAAGTTATTACAACTCCATTTTGTGTTTAATTTAGTCACCAAGTACCTCAAGAATGGAGTATGACATATCCCAGGAAGCTTTATAAATGTCGATCAAATCATATGACAGTGCCTAAAAGGGGAAAGCGTAAGTCAAGTCAATTTACCTACAAAAGAAGTAATTCTTCAGGTTTTTAAAATGTAAAAGACAGGAAATCCACAGATTTCTTGCAAATATACAAATACTGTGTATACATTTTACAACTAAGAGGACATTTAATAACATTAAACATTACATTTATAATAACATTACACATTACATTTAATAACATTAAACATTACGTTTATACTAATAACCTTCAGGTAAAATCTTTGTGAATGAAAGTGGGTAATTTTCCATGACGTGAATCAGAGACATACCTGAAATATACCATTAATTCACAATAGACAGACCTATATAGAAATAAATGAAAAGCCTAGTGCTAGAGGCTAGTGTAAGATACAGTGATGCTTAAAAATGCACTTTAATTTGAAGCAAAAACGTGTAGAGGAAGGCCTGTGGAAATGGCAAATCATTTTATGTAGCTTTTATATCAATGAAGTTAGATCAATACAGGATGATCATATCAGGAATAAATAAAATCTACCACTCTTGGTTCATCTGAGTGGCAAAGTTGGAGATCCCCTCACTCAAGGCCAAAATGTCAGAAGTCACCAGGAATTTTAATTGCTCATACAAAATGAAGAGAAGAAAGCACAATAAAAATTTGGGCACTAGCTATTGTTCTCAGCAGTCAATTCATTAATTATGGTTCTGATTGCACATCTCCTATCAAAGCTAATTATTTATTTTTAAAAATGGTGTTGCAACTTCAAAGCCATTAGTGCCAAAAACAGTAATGTATTAGAAATGCCACAGGTGAATATCAGTGCTCAAGAAATTCAGTTTCGCCAGCATTCACCCATGCAGACCCATGGGATTGATATTGGACATTCAGTAGGAAAATTACTACCTTTCCCAATCAGAGCCTAAATAGAAGCCTAATTCATGAATTAATGCTTACTCTTTCCTGCTACAGATATTAGTTGTTATTCATTTCTAAGCTTTTACCATACCCATTCAATCTCTGCAACTATTTTTTCCTGAAATTTTGAATAGATTTGTCTTTTATCACTCTTCTCCCCAGGTGCTTAGTAGGATAAATACTATTATCAAGGTGTACTGCAAAAGTGAATACATTTTAATAGGATTATGATAACAGAATCTTTATCCAGTGACTATTGCAAAGAGAAGAGAGAAGATTTCTGCTTTCAGATTAGAGTACGGACTTTGAAATGAAAAGCGGATTATCTTATTAGCCTGACAACTGATGTACAGCACTCAAAGTCCTGTTTCTTGTTTGTAAAGGGAATCATTTTAGGTGAACATGCTTTTGACTGGCTACTAGTATGATATTCATTACAGCGAAAAAGCAAGAGAAAATACAAGGACTGCCATTCTGCACGTCTCACATCAGATGTGATTACTTTTTTCTGAAGCTGAAAAGCAGTCAAACACCTCAGTAGCTAAAAATGTGCAGCCGCTGTGTGTAAGCAGTGGATACATGAAATTGTCTACTGAAGCATACGCTCATGGAGATTGGTTAATGTTTTTAATTCAACTATAAAATAATTTAATGAGTCTAGTCTTTCCTACAGTTAAGAAAAACCATGTTTAACTGAGCATGAACTAAGGGCTGGGGTCTTGACATTAAGAAAGTGTTGATCCCAGAAAGACTTGGGGCTGTATCTGGTGAAATCTGAACACAAAGATCAGTCTGGGACACAGTAGATGGGCTTGAGTTCATGTCCAAAAAGGAGCACTGTTGAGGACAGCTAAAGCCAGCTCCTGCGAGGTCACTACCTAGAGCTCTGTTGGCAAAGATGAGGTGCAGAGAAGATGTCAACAACCAAAGAAGGTTGCCATTATAATGAAACACATGGGGATGATAGCTGATGCCCACTGAACAGCTCTCCTCTCCCCATGAAGCAACCTTGCCTCCAACAGGACCAACCACCAGTTTTCACAGATATGCCAGGCTCCCTTCTGCTTGATTTCATTTAAATTTTCCCATGATCTATGGTCTCTATATTCCAAAAATAAGCAGCTCCTCTATCAAGCATACAGGAATAAGAACACTGTCTATACACATTTACTATTTTAAATTTAAAAATTAAGATTGTGATTTTTCACTTGATGTCATGGTTTTGAAATAGAGCTTAATAGTGAGTTTGCCAGCTTCTAAGGTATAAGAGTATTTTAGAGAAAGAACTGTGCAATTGATTGGCAAGAAATTAAGAACTACAGTATAATAATAACTAGAGAAAAAGAAATATTCAAAATATGTGACAACCAGTGTCCTTGCTGCGCCAAGCACTAATCCTTGGGTTGCTGGATTTGAAAGTGGGAATGGGGAAACCAGTCCCAGAGAAGATGCTGAGAGAGCAGAGGTGAATTATCTCGTGGGGCAGCAGTTATTAACAGCTGATGTGGAATAACTTCAATACTGTAACTGCTGATACAGGTACATATTAGATAAATATCAACTTGCTTATGATGAGAATGAAGTTACATCAACCAACATGGATAATAAAGAAACTGCCTCTAAAATGTCATTATTTGACCCATCCAAGGTCAAGTCCTATTTCCCAAAACAAAAGTCCATGAAGTTAAGACCTCATAGAGATCAGACATCTTTCAGCAACTCTAATCTCATTTTTCTGTTCTAAGGATTCGAAGGGATTCACAAGGATTCCCTGTATTCTCTGATTCTAAGTGAACTCATCCCAGGTAACACATTGGCTCTCTCCATTTTGTAGATGTACAAAGAAAGACAACATTGAAGGATGGAATCGTGTAAGGTAGGGTCTGATATCTGTCCTCCTAAAATTTCCCCACTCTAGAATCAAAGAAATCATCATGGATATATATTTAAAACTTCTAATAGTTAAAAAATAATAATAATAATACAGATTCTGTCCAAAAAAACTGCAGAAAACTGCAGAGAATTAAAACAAAAAAGATCCTGAAGACCACTGAGGTGCCTCTGAACAAATTTTCCACCTTCCTTTTCTATAATATCAAATTTCTGCTATCTAATATCTAGTTTCTACAGCATCTGTAATATCTAATATCTAGTTCTTTTGAAAGAAACGTAAGAACCTTGAGGCCAATATATGTCTTCGTCCCCAGTGTCGGTCCTGGTCTGGACCTATAGCAGCTTCTCAATCCATTATTGTGAATGAAGGAAATGCCACTTTGAAGATGGCTAGGAGCATAGATTTTGAACATTGCCAAGAGAAAACATGTAAAGGAGAAAAAGCTCTCGTCAAAGAGCCACGAGGCCCAGACCCTGTTCCTATCACTAACCAACTATTTACCTGTGTGACCGACAAAGGCTCTTTCCTGGCTGATATGATTTGGCTGTGCCCCACCCAAAATCCTTATCTTGAATTGTAATCTGAATTGTAATCCCCACGTGTTTGAGGAGGGACCTCATGGGAGGTGATTAGGTCATGGGGGAGGTTCACCCATGCTGTTCTTGTGATAGTGAGCAAGTTCTCAGGAGATCTGATGGTTTTATAAACGGCTGCTCCTCCCTTTGCTCTGCACTTCTCTCTCCTGCTGCCATGTGAAGAAGGATGTGTTTGCTTCCTGTTTTGCCATGATTGTATTAATAAGTTTACTGAGGCCTCCCCAGCCATGTGGAACTGTGAGTCAATTAAACCTCTTTCCTTTATAAATTACCCAGTCTCAGGCAGTTCTTTACAGCAGCATGTGAACAGACTAATACACTGGCTTCCCCAGCCTCTACCACCTCATCATGAAAATGAAGGTACCCCCTGTCCTGCCAGGCTCCCCAGGTTATGGTGAGGTCAGTTTCGAGGCCAGGGCAAAATACAGCTAACTGAGGTCACCACTGAAAGGTGGAGCATTTTATTGGAAATGTGGGAGCCAAATCTTGACAAAAACTTGTAAAACCTTTATACACAGAATATCATCTATTATTGAAGAATTAGTTAGCAAAAGGAGTTGGAAGTGGTGATATAAAAGCCCCTGACTTTTCTCTTTGTAAATGATCAATCTCTAGGAAACTGAGCTAGATTTATTTTCAGGCAAAGACTAGCTGGAAACAAGGAAAACACGAAATGCTTCTTGCCAAATTGTCACGAGAGTCTAATAAAATGGTAAGAATCCTACAGGCTTATATGCTAACCTACACCTGCTGACTGAGATGTGAGTAGGGGATTCTGAAGGATACAGAAGGTTAATACAAATCCAGGCATTTGCTTCATCATTGCTAAGAAGGTATGGAGGTGAAAAGGAATCAAAAAGCACATAAAAATGGGAGTCAAAGTTTGAACTACCACAGAGGAATTTAAAATGAATTGTCATAACTTTGAGAAATAAGGAAAGTCCAAATAAGTCACCAATAAATTAACAGCCTAAACCAATCATATCAGCTCATAAGTCCCATGAAAATTTAGCTATTTGAAAGTACATAGAGATTGTGAAACTTCACCCCTAAACACCTCAGCACATGTCTCCTAAGAATAAGAGTATTCTCTTGCATGACCACAATATACTATCCTGGCTAAAAAAAAAAATAGTTAATTCAGAAATATTATCTTATAAACAGTTTACATTGACATTCCCCCTGTTGTTTCTAAAATGTCCTTTTTTTTTTTTCTTTGAGACGGAGTCTCGCTCTGTCATCCATGCTGGAGTGCAGTGGCACAATCTCAGCTCACTGCAAGCTCCCAGGTTCACACCATTCTCCTGCCTCAGCCTCCTGAATAGCTGGGACTACAGGCGCCTGTCACCATGCTCGGCTAATTTTTTCGTATTTTTAGTAGAGACGGGGTTTCACCATGTTAGCCAGGATGGTCTCGATCTCCTGACCTCGTGATCTGCCCGCCTTGGCCTCCCAAAGGGCTGAGCTTACAGACATGAGCCACTCGCAGGGCCTAAAATGTCTTTTATGGTCTTTGTACCATGTAGAGAGGGGAATCCAGGATCCAATCAAGATCCACATAGTGCATTTGGATGCTACGTTTCTGTTTGGTCTTTCCATAGGTAGAACAGTCCCAAAGACACCAGCCACTTGTCTTACAAAATGTCCCACATTCTGGATTTGTCTGACTGTATCCTTGTGATATATTCTGATTTAACATTTTTGCCAGGAGTACTATGTAGGTGATATTGTATTCATCTTACTGCAACTCATCAGGAAGCAGATAATGTCAAGTGGTCCCCCTCTTGATGATGCTAGGTTGGGGAAGGTGATGTCCTCCAGATCTGTCCACTGTAGAGGCACATTTTCCCTCTTGTAGTAATTTAAGTCATCTGAAGGGTTAGACTTTGAGAATATGAGAATATTCTGAATCCCTAAAATAATTATAGCATTCATTGACACTCTTTGCTTAATTTATTAGAAATTTCAAAATAGTTATTATTTAATTCCATTATTCCTTCCACATTTATTAGCTGAAATTCTGTGAAGCATAGCTTTCTGCACTACTCTTTCCTCCTCTTTCTTTTTAGTATCACTATGAACCCATGGGCTTTTAAAGTTTTTATTTAAAAGTTATAATATTTTAGTGCCATTATCATTCTGATATTCAAATTGTCCCAAAAGCCAAAGGGAGTCCTTCAAGCTGCAGTGTGTATGTGTGTGTGTGTGTGTGTGTAAATAACCGTTTAGGTTTTGATAACTGTCTTAATTTCTGACACTGCAGACTCACTGCTATGGTCTGAATGTTTGTGTCCCTCTCAAATTCATCTGTTGAAATCCTAATCCCCAAGGTGATATTAGAAAGTGCAGTCTTTGGGAGGTGATTGGGTCATGAAGGTGGAGCCCTTATGAATGGAATTAGTAACATTAATCCCATTAGGGACCTCAAAGAGCTCTCTACAACTCTTTCCACAAGGTGAGAATACAACAAGAAGTTGAGAAATCAGTAACTGGCAGCCTAGAAGAGGGTCCTCACAAGAGCCCAACCATGTTGGCACCCTGATCTTGGACTTCCAGCCTACAGAACCAAGAGAAATAATTTTTGTTAATAAGCCACCCAGTCTATGTTATTTGTTGTTAACTGCCTGAATAGACTAAGATATTGTCTCTGCCCTACACTTGTATTCACGCATTTAATCCAGGAGTATTCTTTCTAATCAATGTTATTGTAGCAAAAGCTGATGAATTATGATGACAGTACTATTATTCTAAAAAAAAAAAGTGCTAAGAAAAATTCATGTTACAGTTTCCATAGGTCAACATTAATTATATTAATATCATTTTGAAACTTCCTCAATTAATGCTTTCCACTATATTTTAGGGATTTTGTTTTTAGCTACATCTGCAGGAATTATGATACAAATCAACTGGGGACATTAAGAAAGAACAAAACTACATTTTATCCCTTATTCCTGAAAGCTGGTAAGGCTTTTATGTTATGTCCATATGAAACTAGACAACTGATCAATTTTGTTGATTCCTTCCAACTGATAAATTTTGTGAAAAGAAAAGGTGGGAAGCCCAAGTCTAGGTCACACAAATGGGCTGTGAGTCCTAGCTCTGCCCTTCAAGGGAGAGGCCTGGCTGTCCCAGACCTTATGGGAAGGGCGGCCGATGTACCCTCTCCACAGTCCCGGACTCAACTCATTTCTCCTACTCTCGCCTCAGCTTCCTCACAGCTGACCTTCATTTCATTCCCCTCCCCTAATTCCTCCAATATGACACACCCATATGTGTCTCTGAGTTTTCAGCCCTGGACAAGTCTAACTTCCCTCCCATGGTTCACTGACTCCATGAATAGACCCGGACCAGCCCCACCCACCAACTCCATGGACCACATGCTTCTCAGAACCGACCCAGCATCCAACAATCTTGTACAAACAGAATCTATGCATTCCCCTTGATAACAAGTAACTAGGATGTGCCTCCAAGACCTGAAGGACAGGACTAGAGTAAATCCCCCTCAAGGCTCAGGATATAAAACCTAGGTCTTAATGGGGTTACCTCCTCTGTCATTTTCATGAGCTTTTTTTTCTGGTTTCTGCCAAAACTTGAAATGATCATATTCCTATGCTTTTATTCAGTGCTTTTCTTTCATGCTGGAGGCAAGGTAACCTCTGGAGTCACATAGACTAGCTCCTCTGATTACCAGCTGTGTGACCTTGGCAAGTTGCTTAACCCTTCTAGGCTTTGGTTTCCCCATCTGTAAAGTAGATATAATAATAGTAGCTACATCATAGGATTGTTGTGAAGAGTGAATAAGGAACATGTCTATAGGATGCACAATGTCTGAAAGTGATAGGTCAATTATGTGAGCTCTTATTATGATTATGGCTTCATTCTCACCTGCTGGGCAATCTCATCAAAGACTTTCCTATTTTTATGCAAACAACTCCCAGATTTACCAATACCCTCTAATTAGTCTTCCATTCTTCCACTCTAAAACTGTCCTACGAACATGCTACTAGACTTTTCTAGCTTCTCAAACTCAACATTTCCAAACCGAATTTATCTTCTTTTAGTACACTCATTTTTATACCTATTTTTTTTTTTTTACTTATTTTTAGATAATTGTAGATTCACACAATTTTCACTGTAGGAAATAATAGAGAAAAATCTTGTATACTCTTTCTCTAGTTTCCCCCAATGATGACATCTTACATAACTACAGTACAATATCACAACCAGGAAATTGATATTGATACAATCCAAGCTTAATCAAGTTTCACCAGTTTTACATGCACTGTATATGTGTGCGCGTGTTTTTAGTTCTATATAATTTTATCACATATATGGGTTCATGTAACCACTAACCACAGTCCATATACAGAACAGTTCCATCACAAGGACCCCTCCTGCTACCCTTTTATAGCTCCCCCCACCTCCTTCCTCTTCTTTTCCCAACTTGTGGCAACAACGAATCTGTTCCCCAACTATATAATTTTGTCACTACAAGAATGTTATATGAATGGAATCATACAATATATAATTTTTTGATACTGCTTTTCTTCACTCAGTATAATTTCCAAGAGATCACCCAAGTTGTTTATATCAATAGTTCTCTTCCTTTTACTACGGAATGGTATTCCAGTTTATGACATACCACAGTTTGACCAACCAGTCACACATTAAAGTACACTGGAGTTGTTTCCAGTTTGGGGCTATTATGACTAAAGCTGCTATATACATTTGTGTACAGTCATCTACGTGAATACAGTTTTCATTTTTGTGAGATAAATGTCCAACAGTGCAATTATAGTGTTGCATGGTAAGCACATTTTAGTTCTGTAAGAAATTGCCATATTTTACTCTAGAATGGTTGTACCACATTGTATTCTCACCAGCATCTGAGCGGTCCAGTTTTTCTGCATCCTCATCAGCATTTGATGTTATCATTACTTTTAATTTTAGCCAGTCTGATTGATATGTAGTGATATCCCATTGTCATTTTAATTTGCACTTCACCAATGGCTAATGATGTTGGACATCCTTTCATGTGCTTATTTGCCATCTATATATCCTCTTCACGTGAAATGTATATATATGTATTTTGTCCATTTTCCAAAAGGATTGTTTGGGTTATTTATTGTTGAAAGAGTTCATTGTATATATTCTAGATACAATTCATTTGTTATATACGCCATTTGCAAATATTGTCCCCCAGTCTATAGCTTGTCTTTTCTTTCTCTTGACAAGGTCTTTCACAGAACAAAAGTTTTTAATGTTGATAATGTCCAATTTGACAGTTTTCTTCTTTTATGAACAGTGCTTTTGGTGACAAGTTTAAGAAGGCTTTACCTAATCTGAGGTTTCAAAATTTTTCTATTTTTTTCTAAACTTTTTATAGTTTTCCATTTTACATTCAAGTCTGTGATCCATTATGAGGTAATTTTTGTATAAGGCATATGGTCGAGGTTCATATTCTTACTGAAGGATATCAGATTTCTCTCACATTTTGAACAATGACATTGCTATTCACAGAGGGGTTATTGAGCCTGTGGGTCTCCCTTTTCCTTTTCATGTCCTCCCCCATCCAGTCTGTTTTTCTCTGTCTGTCCTAGAATCATTTTCTTAAAGCCACATTTCATCATGTCACTCTCCTGCGTAAACACCTTAGATGGGTGTTGACTCATGATGACAGACCTCTAGCCCTTTAGCCGGGCATACACCACTTAGACAACCCAACCACAGTTTCCCTTTCCTTAACCTCCACATATTTGCACAGTGCTTCAGCCACACAGGACACACAAAGGTCTTTCAGAGATGCTTTGCAGATGCCATTTTTCCCCACTACAAAACCATTTTTTTCCCCCTGTATCTCTCGCCTCAACACTAGCTGGAAGGTCACCTTTTCCACATATCTTTCCCCTAAAACACTTGCTCCCCTAACTTCCCAGGAAGAATTGCATCCTCATCCAAATTCCCATGAAACTCTCCTCATGCTTCTTTACTGCCTCTGTTTTTTCATCTGTAAAATAGGGCTAAAAAAAAAAAACTTATAGAGTTGTTTGGAAACTAAATAGTTAATACCTGTAAAGCAAATAGAAGCACAATCTAGGCCATAATCAGTGCTCAATACATTTGTTATTGATGTCCTAATTTTCATATACCTTTGTTGTATCTCATTGTAATAGTTTATTATAGATACTTTTTCTAAGTTGATTATTTATTCTTCTTCTCTACCAGGTTGTGTAAGGTTTTCTACAGCTTCTTCTACTTTCCCACAATGTTAGTACATCATAGATTGTGATAAACATTTGTTGAACTAAATTCTTCAAATTTAATAAGCCAATACAATGAAAAAAAAACTGACCTTTCCCCTTGAATCAACAAGTTGTTTTATTGAACTAATTATTTTGGAAATTAATGGACATCCCTCCACTTCAATTTTTGTTTTGTTTGAATACAAGCATGAGGGTTAAATGAAGTGCTGAAATAAAAGATGATCATGTTATTTATTAATGACAGAAAAGTAGGTTTATTCTACTTAATGCTCTCCAGTAAGACAATACTCTTTTTTGTTTAAGGGCAAAAATTATGCTAACTCTAATAGACAGGGAATATTAGGTTCTTCATTTTGCATTAAAATCATACTTTCCCCACATTCTTGGAAGAAGTTGTATCCAGAAGGATTGTGAAGAAGAGTTAGAATAGGTGAACATTTGGGTAAAGAAGAATATAAAATACATTGGAGAAGGTGAAGGAAATGGGAAGGATTTGGTCAACCACATTGAAAAAATGACATGCTCATTTCTAGTTGGTAGTTATATAAAAATAAAACTATCTAGAAAAGCAACAGTATACTTTTATACCACTGAAGAATCCCAGAATATATACACAATTAACTACAAAAAGAAATATCAAAATCTCTCAAATGCCGTATTGGCAGTATTTTTGGTGGTTCCTCCTGCCACAAAGCCCAGCTCTGGTGTCAGCATTCACCCTCCCCACCCTCAGGTGAATCGTGGCCTAAGTCATTCCCAATGCCAAGGTGTGGTTTAGGAAGGGGCCTATGGCACAGTCCTGGGCAATGAGGCACAAGAGAGTCTACTGGGAAGTTTGTCTTGCTCTTACAAAAGAAAGAGGATGTGTAAGGAGGAGCCATTTCATTTTCCTGTCTCTGAACATTGTAGTATACATGAAGATGTTGCACTCAGAGCTTCTGAAGTCACCACACAATAAAAGACACTTACAAGATAGCACTGAGAATGGCAGAGCAGCAAGGTGGGGGACTTGAGTCCATGATGAAATCACTGAGCCTCTGAAAAAAGGCAGGAGTCCCTCTGTCTCAGGATATCTTGTTACCTAAGATAATAAACTCTTTATTGTCTGACTAGCTTAGCAGATTTTCTATTTCTGGCCTACAAAAGTTTGTAAACAGACTCAGTATTCTGAGTGCTCTAAGTAAGACTGACATACTGATTTTAAGAGGAAACCTGCAGTTTAGTTGACTAGAAGTGCATTCATACTTATAATGACTATTCTAGAGGAGAGACAGTCAGACTTGTTGTACAACCAGTGAGAAGTAACCGTATAAAGAACACAGACTCCTGAAGCAGGGAGCCCAGGTTCAAATCTCACTTTTGCAGCTCACCAGCTGTGGGGCCTTAGGCAAGATACTTTATTTGACTGAATTTCAGTTCCTTCATTGTAAAATGCCTACAGCAATACCTACCTCATAGGTTGATAGGGTGTACTAAATGCAATAATGTAATAATAAAGAGCCTGTCAAATAGGAACCCAAATAAATGTTAATTTCTCTTCCCCTAATTAATCCTTTGCCAAGATGAAACACTAACTCGGTTTATTAGACCATTAATTCAGACGCCTTCTTTCCAGCAGGAATTACTCTGTCAGCGGGGCTGGTGTCATTAAGAGTAATTTCTGCTGAAAAGTTTCCAATCTTCACGTTTCTACTGTGAAGCCTAGTGTGGTGCAGAAGGGATCAGGCAGGGTTACTTCCAACCATAGAGAAAATTGATGTGACGATAACCACAGTGGAAGGGTTTATACGCCCTTGATTGTTTTATTCTCACACCTTAAAAAAGGTATATGGGTGGAATTAATGGGCTCCAGGGAAGCGTGCTTGTAGTAACTTTTCCTCCGAGTTATTTCTACATTTTCTATTACATTCCACCAAAAGCAAATTGTATTCTACTGATCATGATTACCAAGCTCCTGAATACAATTAATTAACACACTGTCTTAATAATATATTGTGTTTGGATTATAAAAACAAAAGTAGCAGTTGGTGTCAGCAAGAAGTCCTCTTTATTTCTGGTATGGTAATAAAGGCTATTGTAAAGGTATTCAACTTTTGCAATAAGTAAATAGAAGTCATGTTTACCTAAGTAGTCATTAATTACATGCTTGTACTAATAATGAGGGTAAAATTGGCAAATATAACTGGGAGACAATTAGACATCAAAACCCTTTAAAATGCATTTACTCTTTGACCTAAAAATTCCACTTTTAGGAATTTATTTTTTATAAAGAAATAAAGATTTGTACAATAATTTTTCAAGAATTTTTCTTGCAGGAAGAAAACCTAAGCATTCAAGATCCAAAGATTAAATTATGGAATGTCTACCCAAATACTACACAACCATTGAAAATGAAATCATAGGAAAAAAATGTATTGACATGGAAAGATGCACATGATATATTCCCAGATTTTGAGAGGTCATAAACTGTACGTTCAGTGCTTTAGAGTTTTCATTAAAACATATTTATTTTTTAAAGTTTCAATGGCTATATACCAAAACGATTATGAAATGCTTCTTCTTAAGGATTTTTATTTCCTTTCATCTTGATTCTGTATTTTTTTCAGTAAGTATAAACTGTGTAATAAAGAAAAATAATTTTTAAAAACTCAAATGAGAAATTAGTAAAATACTTTTAAGCTAAATAGCTAGTAAATAGACCTTTCATTGTTTATTATCTAGATTATGAACTCTGGCTTCTCAGATTTCAGCCAAAATCTGATTTTTAAAGTTGAAATTTAGGAAGCTGAAGACCAACTCCCCAGGGCAAGAAGATCATCAGGTTGTCCTTTTAGGAGACGTGACTGCTCCCTCGTCTTACTGTTGATCATAAACTAGAAAGGGAGTGAACTCTGTTTTAAACTGGGTGTATTCTCTTCAGTCAGAAATGTCCAAGCCCCTACAGTGACATGCAGAGAAATTTAAAATAGCTTTCCTGCCCATGCTTAGTTGGTTCTTTGTGTTTCCACGGAAGGATCCTTCCAAAGAAAAGAAGCCGATTGGCACCCACTCTGGGATGCAGCTCCTGGCTGTCACCTCCAAGGAGACAAAAGTTCTGGCCTCTATCAGAACCCTGCCTGCCATGCTTACCTGGACTCTGATTTAGTTATCATATTATTATTAATTATTATTGCCATGGGTGTTTATTGACCCTCTGCTGTGTACCATGCACTTTGCCAGGCACTTTTCACACATTATTTCATTTAAAATCTTAACAGCAGCCATGGAAGGTTAAAGCTATCATTAACCTCATTTTACAGATGAAGAAACAGTTTGCCCAAGATTATGTGGCTAGTAAGGACGAAAGGCAAAATGAGAAACTAGATCTACCTGGATTTTATTAGAGGTTCCTTAACCAATTAAATTTGGATGTTTATAATTCACTTTGGGGAGAAAGTTCAATTTGCCATTCCTGGGTCTTTCTAGACCAGAGTTAAAAGTAATTCCAAGAAAATACTAAACCACTTCACATTTCACAACCATAGGAGTGATTCTGCTCTATAGCCACACCCTTGAGTGCTGGTGGCAAAAAAAAAAAAAAAAAAAAAAAAGGCCAAGACACAGCCAAGGGTCCTTCTGTGTTCAGCTCCACGCTGACTTGCTTGTCGCTTAACTTTTCTAAACCTCAGATCCCTATATAGAAAATGAGTTTTACTCTTGTCCTACTCTTGTCACCTTGTTTGTGAGTATCAAATAAGACAATGCATGTGTAGGCACTTTTGAAAGTACAAAGAGCAGGAATCTTGATTATTCCTCACGCAAATCACTTCCGCCCTCAAAACTCAAAAGCAATGTAACTTTTATATAGCATTTTGCAAAAGACTGAGTGAGGGGTTTTAGAAATACAGAGAAACCTTAATGTTAAAAAGTCCCCTGTGTAATGTTTCCCCATGTTTAGCGTTAATAAGTCCTAAGGAAAAGTCATTGACTCAATGCTCCCTACCCCCATCTAATGCTTTTGATTTAATGTTTCCTCTGTAAGTGCACGAACTTTTGAAATACACGAAATTTTGCCACAGGACTTAAGAGTCTCCTGTGACTTGATGTTAGGGTATCTCCTTAGTCATTTTTGTCTGTGCTCCCTGGGAGCAAATTAGAGCTTTGGCCGTGAGTTGATACACATTCTGTTTTAACTAAAGATGATAGTTGGCTCCATTACTCAAAAATATTATACCAAGGCTTAGGATTACATTTGCAAGAACTAATTTTTTTAAAAAACTAATATATGGCAGTAGAGAGAACAAAGGAATTTTTTATTGACCATTTTTTAAAACAACTTTAAGTTGTAAAAGCAATATATGTCCATGTTTTAAAATTCAAAGAGGGTACATAAAGTGAAATGGAAAAGTACTCACTCCACATACATTCCACTTCTGATTGGTAAACACTAGTTTCTCATACATGCTTTGAGAATTTTTCTATGATTATACAAGCAAATGGATATAAATACATAACTATTTTTTAACACAGTATCATTTATGCTATAGACTGCCCCCAAAATGCTTTTTTCCTAAAAGTATGTTTGTATAGTTTTTAATATTCTCATGTATTGCTCAAACAGTTTTAAGCTCTCTCCTCTGCAGTATTGCATTGCATGGATATAACAAATTATTTCAATATTTTTCTCTGGGTGAATACTTAGTTGTTTACAGATTTTTAATAACACAAACAATGCTGCAACAAAGACTTCACCACGTCTGCTCAGTTATGTGAGTTCATCTGTAGAAAAATTCTTAGAAGTAAAACTGATAAGTCCAAAGGGAGGTGCTAATCATGTGTTGATAGATTTTTTTAAATGCAGATTACCATCTAAAGTTGGTTGTCCTAATTTGCTTTTCCCCCACCCTTGCTATTGAGAGCCCTGCCTTTGCCAACAATGGGTATAGATGATACAAGAACCTATTAAACTAAAATGGATACTATTAATTTTCAGTGGACACTGGATTAAAATAAGTATTTTTTTAGGTCTTAGATAACAAGAAACTGGAAATCCTTGCCCCTAGAGGTACTGTGACTCTCCAGGCCTTGAGCTCTGAGAAGAAATCACATTGAAGTGAAATAAATCTCAAAAGAGGGGCTTAACACTCCTGGAGTGTTTATTGTGTGCCAGGCACTGTTCTAAGTACTTTATATACCTTAAGTCTCCTGTAATTCCCAACAACCCTACTACAAAGGTGCTTTAGTCATTTCCATTTTACAGACAAAAAGCTAAGGCAGAGGGAACTTAATTCCCCAAGGTCACCCGGCTGATAAATGATAATGCTCAGATTTGAGCCTAGAAGTTTGGGTCCAGGGTCAGGTGCTTTTAACCACTTATGCATTCTGTCTCTGTGCTCCTAACTATATGCTAAACACATTTATTGAATACCTACCCTGTGCCAGGACTGACACAGGCACCATCTTATCCTCACAGCAATACTAAGTAGTATTATTCCTGTTCCAGAGATATTAAAGTGGCTTTCCAAAGTGACAGCATTGTGGCTTTCCAAAGTGACAGCAAGGGGATGTGTACCGGGGCATGTCTGATCCAAAGCCTATATTTATTCCACTACACCATGCTTCTTTGTAGGAACTAGTTGTCATAATACTCATTTTACAGATAAGAAAATCAATACTTCAGAATGAGACATATAAGGGGCTTTAAATGGGGTCATCCTTGCTAGCAAAGAGAGCCTACCAGGGAGCTCCATCACATCTAGTTCTTCCTTCATCAGACTGCCATACAGTTGGAATATTCGTGTATATTTAATTATATATACATGGTCATAGAGTAGCATAGAGTGGCAATTTGCTGTCTCCCATAAAGTATGAGCTCAAATTGTCCAATGTGGACTAAAATTGAAGGCAGAATTAAAGTCTCCCAATTCCAAGTATCAACAAAGCCCATTTTAAAAGAGTGATATAGTTAGGTGAGGATGAGCAGATGGACTCCCACACTGCAGAGACATACATCACTAGAATATGGTAGCAACATATTTTTAAGCTCAGTGAGAAACTCATTATCTGTCCATCAAAAAAACAGGTTTGGTGCTGGTTCCTGAATTTACAACTATATTTCCTTACAGTATATAGGAAAGTTTGAGAGCCCAGGAAAGGTAAGAAGAGCAGTCCAAGGATGGAGAGCTTCAGAGGAGAGCCTTCTGGGTGGGCAAACCCCACCAGCCAATCACTGCTTCTGCTCACACCCTCCATGCCCAGCTCAATGTCTAAGAGCTCAGGCCCTGGGTCCAAATCCACTCTGCTACTTGACCACTGTGTTACCTTTAACAGGTTATCAAGCCTCTCCAGCAGTTTTCCTCATCTGTGAGATGGGCAGTAACCAACAGTGCCTTCCTCATTGATCTGCCATGAAGATTAAACATCATCCGTATAGATCACATCCCTGAAGTTTGGAGTTAGAGCACAGAATTACAAATGTCCACATACACATACCCTTCCCTTTTATGTTTCAGTGTCTTATTCATTTTTTTAATGAAATCAGGAAAACATACTGTCCTATATCTAAGTCTGAAACAAAAAAGGGAATTTATACTCATTGGCTTACAATAGCTCCATGCTCTGGAGGTCAGAGTATGCAAATCTTGTATTTCTATGTCTGGCAGCCCTAGTTACGAATGAGGCATTAGATCTCTGTTATCACTGTCACAAAACAAACAACATGTTACCAGCTTATCTTTTGATTGTCACAGCTTGTTAGGCACAAGTCAGTGTAGGCGGTTATTCAGTCAGATTTGGAGGTTAATTTGATTGTCTCTTAAAAATTTTTTTTTGTACACCATGGATGCTAACATAATATTACTACAAGGGGTTTCCTGCACTCTACAGTAAAACAAGTCAGCCTGGAAGAATATGTGAATGTGACTGTTATGTTGTTCAGTTTTCAGGGCAATTAAATATTTGCTTTGAGCTTCTCATATTGCATTGCAAATTCCTATAAAACTTACTATTCATTTCTGTACCTAAAGCTTATTTAGCATCAAGTCTTTGCCATTATTTCCATTTTATTGAAAATTGAGTTTTTAATTATGTGTCACAATCAAATATAATGTGAATCTTTATTTGCAAAGTCTTCTTTCTGTTCATGTTAAATCAATTACCTTTGCCCCTTTGTTAGTTGGGCAGTGGGAGGCAGCAGTTTCAGATTTCCTCTATGAGAAGATGTCTGCAACTCATGATAACAGTGTTGGCTCTTCTATCTACCCCAGGAACAAAGACCTTTAATTAGATGGGCCAGTCTTGTCAGCCTCTGCTGGGCAGGATCAGATCTATATGAAGCCAATACAACTTCTTAAAAAATAAAATATAATAATAATTAGTTACTCAAACTGGCTGTTAGAAATTGTATGGATCCCAAAAAGGTATTTTTACAGTTGAGGTTAGAAAAAAGAACCTAAATGTTGTTAGAATGGTTGGTGTCTGTAAACATAACTTTTGTCTTTGATGCCTTAATCTTTTGTTTAAAGGATTATTGTGAAAATCTCTAAATGACAGTAAATTAAAAATCAGGCAAAATTTGAGGAGTTGAACAAGCAGTGCTCGAGATGAAAGAAAAATGAAAAATTTGTGTAATATTCATTTGGGGAAATAAATGAGATGGTTCATCTGCAGACACCTCTTAGACTCTTGTCATCTTTCCTCAACAAGATCCTTCTGTCCATTTCTGGTTCCCATACACAAGCCTCGCATCACTCAATTCAAGTGTTCAAGTCCCTTTTGAGTACTACATTCCCCTCACATATTCTTTTAATAAGCCTTAAAATTCTATTTTTCCTTCATATTTTTTCATGTCTTTATCTTACATTCCTAACTCAAGACCTCATTTCTTCTCACCTGGAATAGCAACACAGCCTTCTTACTGGTCTCCCTGACTCCTGATTGCTCTCCATTCAGTGGAGCCTCCACATCGCAGCCTCATTCACCTTCACGCAAGCCTATTTTGATCATGTTACTCTCTGATCAGATACCTTCAAAAGAAAAGTTAAACTCCATGACCACAGTTCTTTGGTCAGCTCCAATTTACTTTTCCAGGTATATCTCCCATTAGTTTCCATATATTCTCCAAATATATGGAATTCTATATTCCATATCTAAAAATTCTATTCTATTCTATAAAATTCTATTCTATAAAATACCTATTCTATATTTAAAATATTTAAAAATAAACAATTCTAATGTTCCTTAGATAAAGCACTGAAATTGCTTCAGCCCTGAATCCAGATTGTCCATGCAGTCAGATCATACAGGGTCTTTACATGCCGTAGAAAGAACCTTTGAATTCATTTAGGCTACAGGGAACCAATGAAGAGTATTATGCATTGGAATTGTAAATCAGAGTTGTATTTAACATAGATGATGCTGTGGCAGTGGAGAGACTGAATTGGATGGGAGCAAAGAGACTAGTAGGAGGATGTACTGAGCAGTTCTTGGATTTTCCTGAGAGATAAGACTGAAAGAGTACATTTGGAGGGACTATGATGAGATCAATTCTAAGTGTGTTGAATGTGAGGTTCTGGGGACTAGGGTGAGACAGGCAAGGTGCCTGAGAGTGCAAAACTTAAGGAGACACTTACTCTGAGGTGCCCACTTAGCACTTGAATGACCCAAAGCATACGTACTTCCTTAAATTCTTCAACCTAGGCACCTAGCTTGCCTTACCGCTAAGTTCCTATGATACATTTTGTAGAGATACCACCTTGGCAGTCAGGGAGGTACACCGCCCAGCTCTCCCTTCAAGAAAGAACTTGCTATTCAGCTGCAAGAAGTGCAGTTAGCTGACAACATCCAGCTACAGGACCTTCAGGATCTTCTTTGACTTTTAAGCCACAGTCACACTCTTTCAGAGAACCCCTAGCCAGCGACTGAGCATAGCAGGGGTACTAGGCCTGGTCATTTCTGCCCACTGTGAGACTCCTTTAATGGGCAATCTTCCCTCCAGAGGTTGCCATTGGGTTGGGTGAGATTTTGTGAGATCTGCATTGTGTGGTCAGAAGGCTCTCCCTGCCCAATTTTGGTTCCTTCCCCATTTGTCTTTACTCTCAAATAAACCACTTGCACTACTAATTCTGTCTCAGAATCTCTTCCCAGAGAACCTAAATGACACAGCCAGTGAACAACTAGTTATACCAGTCTGGACCTGGAACTAGAGATGAAATAAGCTGAAGTGATTTTTTGTGTGTGTGTGTGTAGCTAGAAGGTTGGGCTCTAGAATCTGGGTTCAAATCCCGCTCCTCCATTTCTGACCTTATACAAACTTAGACAAGTTACATAAACTTCTCAGTACCTCAGTTTCTTCACCAGTAGAATGTGGATATTAATAGTAAACGAGGACTATATAAGACAATGCATTTAAAGTATTTAGTGTAGTGCCTGGCCCATAGCTGGCCCATAGTAAATTCTCAATAAATATAATTTAAAATTATTATGTAGACTTTAAAATTTTGTTTACAGAGGTTGTTTGGTATAACAAAATAGGATAAATGTTTACTTAATGAAATTATTTTCCACAGACTATAATAAGGTTAGTGAATATTAATTTTGAAAAATGTATTTTTTCAAAACATAGCCCAACTCTATAATTTTTTTAATTTTATTTCCTCTTACTTCTAATATAGCTCCTCTCTTCATACAATGTCATTGCCTTCTTGTCTCTTGCCATGATTTACTTCTCCTTTCTGTTCCATGTACCCCCAATTCTCCTATTCCTCTCCTTTCTATCAATTTTTGCTAATAACCTCCTCCCCTGCTTGGCTGAGAACTCATCTTCCCCAGAGAATCTTTCTTGACCAGCATGCCCTCCCCACCCTAACTGTGATTGTTCTTCTCTATTGGCAAATGCTCCCAAGAATTTTGTCCTTTTGAAACTAAGTGGTACAAAAAACAAACAAACAAAAAAAAGCCAATGCAATTCTCAAACCATATTGAAGGTGTCATGCCTCCATAAATAATGGTTAATAAAGAAATAGCAGGAATGGTATCTTTAAACAGGAGCTTCCCTCCTTGACACCTCCTTTTGTCCCAAAGCTAGAAGCCAGCTTGGCGATGTGATGCTTAATAAATGCTTAAAGGAAGAATGTTTTCAGCTATGGATGCATGGTCAGCCTACAAATTATATTTGTATGTCTTCATTCTATATATGAGCCTTAAAAATAAAATGTTTGTTAAGACAGTCTCAGTCACATAATAGGGAAACTATTGTATGGGGGGAAGTGTTTTACAATCATTTTAGGTATTTTGGGGTAATACAAATTTGTTTCATAAAATAAAGGCCTGGTCTACAATATATCTAAAGCCAATAGGAGGTCATACTTAGAGACAGATGGCAAATGCAGTATTCTTTCCTCTCACTTTTTAGTACGTATGATATTCACTACAAAATGGCACAGAATGTTTTTCTGTTACCACACAGTACTACATAAGCTTTGAGAAACAAAACCTCTTTTTACACCTATGCAACTTCAAACAAAATAACCGACTTCAAAAGTAAAGTGAGAGTATTTTGTAATGTGATTGAAGGCAAGGAATATTTTTACATAACTTACTATTTCTATATATGTATTTATGCATATTGCCAATACACATGAAAAAGGTACTGCTAAATCTTCAGCCATCCTATTCATTCAATTTAAAATCTTCATTAAGATATTTACATTCAAGGCAAGATTCCTACATTGAATAGGACACAATCTTAGGTTCATTTATAACACTGGAAATGAACAGGACCTAAAATAGAAATCAGTTACACACAGAACAATCTATGAGTATAACATTAATAGCCTACACAGATTTTTAATGGCTCCTAATATAATATGCTGTTTCAAGGAGCCATTTCTACACACTGAAATGCATTTTTACTGTACTATTATACTTTAATTATAAACTGAACATGGTTGATAAAATCAGCATTTAGAGTTATGTAAATTTTTTTAAATATACATAATCCTCTATAAGTACACAGCTCTATATGTGATAAAATATTAGATCTCGGATGCTAAAAAGTAAAAGCAGCTTTCACACTGACTTTAATAATATTCATTTTTATTGTTACAACTTAGTAAACTATTTTACTAAAGTTTACAATTGTTACTTTGATTTACAATGCAAAGTAAATCAAAAGCAATTGTTGCTTTTATAATCATTATCATGAAGCAAAAATAATAGCCAATATAAAATAATTAGCCTATTTACTACCTCATCTTAAATATATTAAGAAACTACAAGATGGCATTAATACTATCCTAATCTGCTCCACTTAAGTTAATATTTAAGATGCTTCCATTTTCAAGTATCACTACTCACTGTACATTTAGAAAACCTACTTGTGAAAATCTATTTAATTTCTTAGAAAACTACTAGTTCAAAGAAAACCTACGTAGTGAATGCTATTTGACTTGCTACCTCATTTTCTCATCTTTACAACAATTAGTTAATATTGATCTCAAAAAGCAAGAGCATAATGCAAAGTGAAAGAATTATTATAATCTGAAGGCAAGAAAACAAGTTTCTATTACAAAAGTAAGCAATACTCAAGATCAGTTGTTTTTAAGCAAATAGCACATTATAGTCATAATTAGCTCACTGCCAGTTAGAAATATACATACACATTTTTCAGAATAAGTCTTTTAAATATAGTGTTGCAAGTATCTTTCTAGCTTAAGAATTTGAAATAGCAATTAAGTACAAACCTTAAATCATTCATCTTTACAACTAGAAGAGCAAGCCCCAAGGATGTAAATCTCACCCAATGAGACAAGGGATGCTGACTATATTATTAATTGCTAAGTAATCTCTTAATTTTAGAATCTAGCACCCAACACTAGCAAATAAATAATATGATTTATGAGCCTGCACTCTCACATTGCTTTACTAGAGTTCAATAAACACATGCAGATCCTAAATGTACAGTGTGAATGTGATTCCTACAAGACAGAAAACATAGCAGGATTTGGCTATAGCAAATCTACCCCAACTACTTATTATTCAAGCACTAGTATTTAGAATACCTAAAATGCCTGCTGAACACTGCGGATCAACGTTCCCCTGGGGTTACTCCAAAGCAGAACCACATCTTTTCCCCTCAGTGCTTACTGAGTTTTAAGAAGGTAGGTAACATGGGGTAGAAATTCTCGTGCAGCAGCAATACAACTCTTCTCTCCCAATTTTCAAAAATCAACACCTCCTCCCCATACACATGCACACACACACATACACAAGAAAGGAGGGCTTTTTAAATAGGTGTTTAAAACATACCATTTGCATGGGTTTGAAAAATTTATTTTTCCTCTACTTGCTGTTGTTGTGTAAGATGTTTACAGATCTGATTAGAAAATCTGGATGTTCATAAAAAGTGTTGCTTTCAATGAGATTCCTTTAGTGAAATCTGTCTGCACAGACACATGTATACATAAATAATACATATTTATGCACACATGCCTACATTAACAAGGACACATGCACACACACCTAGACCAACAATTAAGCCCACACTGTTCTATAAGCTCTTTTTGACATTTTTTGCATGCATTTTAATTCAGATGACAGATTTTTAAAAAATAATAAGCAGCTCCATATAACGCACATCAAAGTGGCACGTTTAGAAAAGCAAATACATTACCAGACGCATTTTGAAGTTTCTGGAACACCCGCAGGTGAAAGGAGACTGGATCGGATGCTGGCACACTGTATTCCTCAGAATCACAGAGCTCAATGTGACTGTGGGGGAATGTGAGGCGAGTGTGAGGCTGGAAACCTTTGAGTTGAGCTCATTCTAGGCATCAGAAAGCCTCAAAGAGTGGAAAGAAAAAGGCAGCCCACAGACAGCTAGATGAGAAACTTCTGGCACCTCTCCAGCTCAGGAATGAATTCTCTGTAATTTGGAGATGTATAGTGATGGAAACGAAGAGAAACTTGGATTTACGGGTGAATTTGCTCAGCCATGCAGAAATAGGCAGGTAACAGCCTCTCAGCTCATTTTAAAACAGTCATTCAGAAACAAGACTGAATCAAAAAATTAAGAGACATCCTGCTTTTGAAAAAATGGAAAGGCTACTCCAGCCAGCTTCCCTAGATACCTTTACAAACTTCAAATGGATCATTCCATCAGCTATTTGTTGCACATTTTATTAATCCCGGTGCAGAGGTAAACTGGAAAATCTAATTCCTTTTACGCAGAAAACTAGATTTATTGCTTCTTTTTATAATGCACTTTAGACATAAAAATACATAGATTTACTTGCAGAGTTCTCGTTTCTTGTGTAAAACCACTACTGTTTGGTCCAGATAAAATGCTAAAAGGCTTGTTCACAGCTTTTCAAGGAAGTGGAGAAAAAATGTTTAATACTCAGAAGCTGAGCTGAGTACTGATATTTAAATGTACAGTTTGAAGCAAAGACAGTATAAAGGAAGAGCCCTGAGCCATTAAGTGGCAGCTAAGAGATACAATTATTTATAAGTATTGAGGAGGCAGGTGGCTTAAGTCTATAAATTTATACATAATTAAGGATAGGAAGAAAAGAGATTTGGCAAATTAAGTTCTTAGAGACAATAGCTATGATTTTGTTTAGGTTTACAAATAGGCTAATAATTTCTGAGGAGTGCATGTGGACATCACCTTGTCTGAAGAACTCCTAAACCTCACAAATAGAGAGCGAGGTCGAAGGCATTGCACACTGGCAATCTATATTCAAATGTAATGAGGAGGACGATATTACCATGAAGAATGTTGTCATATTACATTGTGCCTGTGTGGCTTAACTACTCATCCAACCTTGCAAATGGCCATTTGCCTGGACTCAATAGCAAACGTGCTATTGATGGGAGGGAGTAGGTGGGAGGCTGATTTTATTTGTTTTACCAGGGACACTCCTTTGGGAGGTTCGGGAATAAAATGCCTGGGCTGAGCATGGGAGTCATTTTGTTCAAGGCCACACTTGCCAATAGTAAATTTGAAGTGGAGTTAATGATGACCAATTAAGCTATTTATTATTTTTAACTCTCGAGGTCAAGGGCAGAACAGTATTTATGTTTATTGATAAAGAGTCAATGGTCAGACTGCTGCAGAAGGCCAGACTCACCTTTAAGCACACTCGATTAACACGTATTGACCAAGGCACCGCCAGTCCCCCTCACATTCCAGTGCTCAGGCCTGTCTGCTCAGATTCTGTTCTTATCTCTCCACTGCCATTTGCTTCATCCATTGGTTCAACAACTATCCACTGAATTACACATCAGATGCTGTGGAGAACACAATGACCCTTAAGATGAGAACTCCCTCAAGGGCTTACCATTGTCAAATAGTAACACAAGGGACTCAGCAGGGGATGGACACATCAGAATTACTTACAAAACTTGTGCTCACTGCCATCTCTTGCACTGTGGATTACACTTGGTAGCATGAGGCAAGCAGAGTTTACACATGTTTTGAAACTCTCTCCAGGAGATTCTGATGAAGTCCGCCCTCTCACCCACAAAAGCAGTTGCCATTCAAGACCGCTGTTACAGAGCCTGGGAGTCATTCAAGGAGGAAGGCATCCCATCCGCCACTGCCTCCAGACTCAAGCAACACAGATGCTGGAGGTGACCTGCACTTTTGCGCTCTTGTGGATCCCTCTACCGCAGGAAGGTCTGGACTTCCTCTGTTCACCCATAGCCTGAGTGCACAAGGCTGAAAATGGATTTGGAAGCCAAAGCTGAAGGCAAAAAAAACCCAAATCTTTTGGTTTATTTGTATAACCTCTCTGGGCCTCTGTTTTGTTTTGTTTGATTTTAATCTGTAGAATGAGAGGGCAGGGCAGGCTTTGAGTCTATGTATCCTCTGCCAAAATATAAGAGGAAGCCAGTTCTGTGGCATCCTGGCTCTATGCAAGAGCACGCCTGAGACAAGAACTCAGAATTTCTGACTTAAAGGCACCCAGGCAGTAAGTCAAATCTGGTCCCTTCTGCCTAAGCAGTGAGAGTCCCAGCATTCTTCTACCCTTCTTCATGGGAGGACCACTGAGGAATTCGCATGAGAAAGCACATTATCTGCCAATTCCCTTCATCCTTTGCTTCAGCGTCTGCCTCAGCTCCAGACCTGAAGGACCTCCTAGTGAGTGGCAGATCCTGTGGTCTTCAAGCAAGGGGCCACATGCTGCCAGAAGCCAGGTTACCGGCCAGCTCAACTGCAACAGATCCTCTTCAAATGAGTGTAAGAACCTGAGGAGGGGGTTCGGTGCCCACAAGAATAGCACCCCCCAACACCGGCTCTATTCCTAAATCTCTGATGGTGGCAGAGTGTCCCATGTCTCTCCTCAGAAACATAAGAGAAGAATATGGCCACAGCACCCTCCACAGCTGGTCTGCCTACCCCCTGCCCAAACTGTCAGCACCAACTGATCTACATCCTGCAAGCTCACCCACAGTAAAAGTAAGAAAAGCTCAGAATAGCTCAGAGCAGGGGCCTCACTCTGCTTCCCCCACTCCACCTGACTGTCCTGCACTCAGCACCACCTTCACTCACTTAGGAAGAGTCTCACCTTCACAGGTACTGTCTTAGTCTGTTTTGTGCTGGTATAATAAAACACCTGAGACTGGATAATTTATAATGAACAGACATTTATGAGCTCATGGTCCAAAGGCTCAGAAGTCCAAGATCAAGGGGCAGACACCTGGTGAGGGTCTTCTTCCTGATCATAACATGGTGGAAGGATGAAGGGCAAGAGACAGTGACAGAGAGAGAACTGAACTCACTCTTTTTTTACCGTACTATGGTGATAACAGCATTAATCCATTCATGAGGGCAGAGCCTTCATGGTCTAATCATCTCATGTTAGGCCCCACTTTCCAATGCTGTTGCATTGGGGATTAAGTTTCCAACACATGCTTTTCGGGGGACACATTCAAACCACAGTATTTCACCCCTAGCCCCCCAAATTTATGTTCTTCTCACAGTGAAAAATATATTCATCCCATCCCAAACACCCCAAAGTCTTAACTCATTTCAGCACCAGTCTCATCTAAAGTCCAGAGACTCATCTAAATCAAAAACAGGTGAGACTCGAGGCACAGCATATCATGAGGCAAATTATTTCCAGCCATAAGCCTACAAAATTAAACAAGTTCTCTACTTCCAAACTACAATGGTGGGACAAGCAGAGGATAGATATTTCCATTCCCATTTTATGAAGACAAAGCTCATCTGACCAAATAAATGTAATGCAAACCATTTAGTAACTTTACTTAAAAAAAAAAAAAAAAGTGTTTTTCAATCTCCTCTAGTTCTCCATTAAGAACAAGCAGAAAATCTTGACTTTGAAACACTAATAGATAAATATTCAAAGGTGGTAGCACCATCAAAATTATTAGAGACAGATAGGTCCAAGTTGAAAGACAGCATTCTCTATTTAGTAGACATGTGTCTTTGGGTAAACCATTTAAATTCTCTCATACTGTTTCATGCTCTGTAAAAGAAAAAAAAAACCCTATCTTATGAAGTTCCTTTGAGAGTTAAAAGTCTGAAAAGTACTTGGCACATCATAAGTCACTAAAGAAATAGTAACTCCTAATAACCAAAAGTTCTAATTACCTTTGATATTCCCAATAGCCTGAGAGCTCCATGAGGTCAAGGACTATGTCTTAGCCACCTTCATATCTCATCCTTCATATCCAGAACATCATGGGCCTCCACATCCTTTCCAAAAATGTTTACTGCCTACCTACTTTCACTACCACATTCTGAGTCATGTGACAGAGACATGGCAGCGAACAGGTGTAGCTCCTGTCTTCATGTGGTTCACAGCCTATTGAAGAGATCAGTGTTAAGTAGTGCCATAAATGACCAAAAATCATAAATGAATTAACTAATTAGTTAATAATAATCTTCCTAGTTTTTGATTGAAAACAACCCAGACAATGTCAAGGGCACAAATGGAAGAAAATTTGTGACTGCTTCAGACAACTACCTTTAAATCTGGGGGACTGATGGTCCCACATTAAGTGGCAGGTCTCTCCCAGGAGCTGTCTCCTGACACCTCTCAGGCTAGCTCAGGCAGCCCTTTGATCTGTTCTCATGGTCCCTTATCCCACCGGCAAAACATTCTGGTTCCTGGCTTCACTGTTTTACATCCAAGCTGTCTGAAATGCAATAACATTTTTTAAAGAGCAACAAGGATTTTAATTAAAGTTCCAGGGATCCAGCCAAGGATATTTTTCTAAAAGAGAAGCAATATCTGTTTTTGGAGACAGAACATTTCATAACAGAGATCTCATATACTGTGATGAATGACAAATAGTGACATGGGCTGTATCCCCACAGAAGCGTGTGTGCATGTGCATGTATGTGTACTTGTGTGTGTGTTTAAACTTATCCTGCTTAATGAGGACAGAGACAGGGAGACAAATGCACCCTAGTTATTTAAACCATTCAGATGTTTAAGGCAGATAGTTAATGGAACACCATAAGGGCCTTTCTCTTAAGAGTAGGGGATTACTGTTTGTCAGATGTTTAAGGCAGACAGTTAATGGAACACCATCAGGGCCTTTCTCTTAAGAGTAGGGGATTCCTTTTTGTTCTCTCTGATGATTCCCTTTGATTTAAAAGGCTTTGGCTACAAGACCCTCAGCAAACAGCATTAGATAAGAATTCAGCTTCTGCCTGTGCTGGTCAGCAGATGTCTACCACACACCTACATCCAGGGAGGGACCACAGGGGATACTGTAATTCCATGCCACTTGCACCTGGGGGTAAATGGATTTAAAATTAAATGAAGCCCAGAATATCATAGCTGGCAGTTTGGCAAGATTGTTCCACCTATGGGTTTTGTTTTTTGTAAATTCATATTTGCTGCTTGGCAAATTGTTGATAATCCCTGCTCATCAAACCAGTCAGGGGCAAGATGAAGTAAACTCCAAAGGCACCCAGTTTCTTCCATTAACCTGAAAAGCCTACACTCATGTCAGCATGGGCAGAGGTATGCTTATGTCCATTTCAGGCTCATCTGGGAGTCCCTTGATACTGTGAGCAGAGGTATTAGAGGGAATTCTGTTAGAAGCTGGCAGGCCACGTCAGGCAGAAGGGTTGAAAACTTGGATGTTTCTGGTGTCCACCCATCCCCAGAGGCTTTGGCACTGCCTTGGGGCCACCAATTACAGATGTTTCCCAGGCACAGATGGCTGAGGGACAGACCACCATGGATCTGCTGAGAAGCCTCAGCCAAGGTGCTGGCCGTGGACTTGGAACAGGAAGCTAGATGGGGGTAGTGAATCCTATTTCCCTGACATTATGGATGTTAATTCTCTGGATCCAAAGGACAAAGGATAAAAAGGTGATTTTATGAGAGGGTGATAGCGCCATGTTAGACAGACATCTCAACCCTAAACACTTATTTATCTAAGGGAAAATTATCTGATTCCCCTTACCCCTAGAAAACCATGAACAAGTAGGCTAAACTGTTACCATCCTATCTTTTTACATCAATTTTTGCTGGTGATAACAGATACAAAATCACAAGAAAATATAGTACATACACAAACATATGTATCATCCTATACATATGGCTATACCTTTTGCTATAAGACAAATATATTTTTGTCTTTAAGTGACAACAACAGGTAACAATACTTTTAAGCCTCAAAAGGCAAGCCAGTGGACATAAATGAGAGCAATGTGCAAACACCACCCACAGAACCCAAGGTATGGGAAGTGAGTTACTAGGAGCCAGTTACCAACTCAGAATCAAAAAGTAACATGTGTGGGTCACTGATTCTCAAATTGTACAGAGCACTGGGGGCCTCCACAGCAGGCACAATTGACCCTCATGACAAGGGAAATGGGTCCATGTGCCACTGGTGTAGGGGATAGACACTGGTCAGAAGGATTCGGTTGTTTTTCCATCACCTGCCACTGTGACCAGAGCCTTAAGTTTCCCATTGCTACAGAGAGACCAGTGTAGGAGGAAGTAGTGCTCTGCCTACTTTACAGTGTTGTTGTGTAAAAACCACATTATGTATGCCAATTTGCATACCAAGTGAAAAGCAGTATACAGATGTATTGTATCCATACTGCCCGACCTCAGCCCAAGGCATCAGAGCATCACCAATAAATCACTACTGTTTTATCAGCACAATGACCTAGCAAAAAGGAAAGTGCCTATAAGAACCCTAAGAGGGACTCTGTGTATGGAGGATTAAGCCACATGAAAAAGAAAGCAAAAACATCAAACATCCCCCACGCCTGACAATGCAGCCCAGTCAGGGGTAGTGCACTTCAATTAAGTGCTAGGCTTACAGAGAGCCTTGTAGATTGACTATCAAAGTTCCTGCTCAACTGAACTGAAACCTTACAAAGCGGCCACCACTAAGACTCACCAAGGAATTCCTCAGATAAACAGTAGTCAATGTCAATTAACCTTTGTGAACATGAAAAATAAATGGAAAGGTTGAGGAATTAACAAGGAGACAAACACAGATGCCAGGCGCAAGCATGATGTTACTGTAAATGCTACAATCACATGGTGGTTAATTTTAGTACATTATGAATGGCTCTCATGATAAAAGACATTTTCTAAAAATGGAAGTGAATTAAAAATAAGGACTGAGTCAAATTCATATCTTCCCCTATAGCACTCTGATTTGTCCCACATCTGCAGTGGGAGTGCAAATATTTATTAATACCATAGTGGTATTAATAAATATTTAATTATTTAAATTAAATATTTTTTTTAATTATTTAAAAATTAATTAAATAAAACATTCTTCTGAATGTTTGAAGAATCAGTAAATATACTCCATTCAGCTGTATATCATTCAATTTCTTTAACTGAAGAGCCAAGCAAAATTAATGACATTCATAAGTTATGAAAATATCTTCCCCCTAAGGGGGAAAAAGATTCATGGAGTATAGAATGGACTGACAACATCACTGAGTCCAGTATTAGCCTTAGGGCAATCATGGCATGGAGCCCCCCATCACTCCCCATTAGCCTAGCACCGTTCTCTTCACATCCCCACCTCCATCCTGCAATAGCTGCAGCCTCACAGACATGTGCGTGGACAATCCAGAAGACAAGTCTACCACTCTTCACACCACCATCCAATGCCCACAAACACCCTCATTGCACACCCTGTGGGCCTGGATATGTGGACACTAGTTACATACTCACACCCTCAGGATTTTGGACCCAGGCCATAGGAGAGAGGCCTTCACAGGTCTTGGAAACAACCTGAGAGTCACTTACATAGGGACTTCTGAAGTCTGAGTTATGGGGCCATGTACTAAAAACGGGGCCAAAGACTCCAAGTGGGTATGTCCTCTTGGTTCCTTGACTGCTTCATGCCATAAGGAAGGGCACTGACCAGAGAAAGCCACAAGCCAGGCCCTCTAAGATACAGAGTCAGAGCAGGGCAGGGACCCTGGTTGCCTGGGTCTAAGGAGGTACTTACTGAACTCAGCACCCTTCCAGGGGAACTCTTTCCCTGCTGTGATTCCCTTAATGATAAAACTTGAAGAGCAAATAATCTATATCCATGGTTCTATTTATCCATTAACTTTTTTGTTAAAACCTTGATTTTTGCCACCCTCAGATTATAATCTGTGTCTTTTCCATGTAGCAAAACTATGTTCACTAAAAGCATCTAACTTTCTTCATATCAAATTTATTTGCCCCAGTTTAATTTGAGAAGCAAATTTTGTTTTTTGCTTTTAACTGCTAATATCATTCTCCATCTAGACCTTATCTAGCCTTGCTCTTTGCATATGCACCCTTGATCCTAATCCTATTAGGCTGGTGCAAAAGTAATTGTCATTATTTTTAATGGCAAAGACCACAATTACTTTTGCACCAACCTCGTGGTCTTTGCCATAAAAAGTAATGGCAATTACTTTTGCATTAACCTAGCATTTCCTCTGTACCTACTTTTCTTTTCCTTCCTCCTACATCCATTCTTTGCACGAGGGATTCTTTCAACTTTACACAAAAATGTTCATCTATTTCCATAGTTAGCAGCTCTCAAACTGGGAAACCAATTTTTTTAAACACTTCTCTATAAAGTATTTCTGGCTGGGCATGGTGGCTCACGCCTGTAATCCCAGCACTTTGGTAGGCCGAGGCGGGCAGATCACGAGGTCAGGAGATCAAGACCATCCTGGCTAACATGGTGAAATCCTGTCTCTTCTAAAAATACAAAAAAAAATTAGCCAGGCACGGTGGCGGGCGCTTGTAGTCCCAGCTACTCGGGAGGCTGAGGCAGGAGAATGGTATGAACCCAGGAGGCAGAGCTTGCAGCAAGCCGAGATTGCGCCACTGCACTCCAGCCTAGGCGACAGAGCAAGACTCCGTCTCAAAAAAATAAAATAAAATAAAATAAAATAAAATAAATAAAATAAAATAAAATGAAAGTATTTCTACATTAACCCCACTAAGACCTAATCACTCCAGATAATACACAATAATGCTAAGGCTGGGGTTCTGTCTTTGTACAAGCGAAATGGAGGAGAACACAGAGATGGTAAAGGGGATTCCTCTTATTTGCCAAACCCACTGACTAGTATTATGTATTCCTAGAGTCATGTTGCACACACTTTTGATGTGCACAGGAATCACCTGGGATCCTGTTAAAATACATATTCCAATACTGTAGGTCTGGGTGGGCCTGAGAATGAGCATTTCCAATAAGCTCTCAGGTGATGTTGATGTTATTGATCAGTGGGTCAGACTTCAAATTCCAAGTGCCTAGAGAACTATATTTCAAATTTTTCAGAGTATGAGTTTGGATTTAGTAGTAGAGAGTGTCATGATTGATCAGTAATGCCTGTCATGAGCACTGGAAGAGTGAATGCCAACATCAATCAAATTATTCAGTGATTCACTGATTTATTCAACACACACCTATTTATCAACAACGTGTCACACAGTGTGCACAGAGTAGAGGCAGAAAAAGTCGCTATCTTTGCAGAGTCTACATTATAGTAGGTAGAGGGACAACTGAAAAGCAAACAAGATAATTTTATACAGTGGTAGGTGTGAAGGTGACGTACGCAATAAACAGGTGATGCACAGAGAGTAACTGGAGAAAGCTACTTCCAATCTTCCAACCAACGGGTCAGGGAAAGCCATTCCACTGAGGTCATGGCTGGACTGAGGCCTGAAGAATGGAAACATCCCAGACATAATGTCCATTAAGGGGACAGCCTTTCACTAGGAAGAACAGAGAAAAGCAACAGCTCAGAATCAGAAAGGGGATCACAGCGATTCATATTTGCCATTCTCAGATAGTAAAAAAAAAAAAAAAGCACAGACTTTAGATTCAAGCAAATGTATGTTCTAATGCCAACTGTCTTACCAAGGACAAGCTATTTAACCCATTATTTACTTTTTATTCTTAATATTCTTTATTTCTTGCTACCTTGTCAGAACTTTGCTAGATGCCAGCGATACAATAGTAAAAAAGATAGATGTGATCCTGCTCTCATGAAGCTTCCATTCCAGCCCTGGAAATCTCTTTCCTTATCTATAAAATGGCTACAATAATATTGACTTTGTAGAGTCATCAAATGAAGTGACATTTTGAAAAATTTAATGTATAACACTTGGTAAGTGGCCAGTAATTATTAGAATCTCTCTTTTCCTTATATATTTAGAAACATGTTAGCAAAGCTCATATGTCTTTTGTGTATTTAAGATTTGTCTTTTGTAATCATTTTATATTTCTCCTTAGATTACAATGTCTTGAAATTAGGAAACATAATCCTTCACAGCTGCTTGTCACCTTAAAGAGCGCTTCACTCATGCAATTGTTCAACAAATATTTAACGAAGTGCCAAACACATACATAGGTCAGTTGTTTGGTGATTGTGTTATATGTAATTTTTAAAAACTGGAGAAAGCTAAGAGGAAGAGGGAATGATGAGGAAGGGAGAAATGTTATTATACCTAAGGGTGGCCACAGGAGGTCTCACTGATAAGGTCACATTCAGGCTGAAGACTGAGAGTTGAGGGTGCAGCCCACGTGAGTTTCTGAGGAAGGATTTTTCAGGCAGAGGCAACAGCAAGTGCAGAAGTCCTGACTGTCTAGTGTGTTTGGGGAACAGCAAAAAGGCCCATGTGGCAAATTCCTTCATTTTATGAAAGAAGAAACTGAGGCCTGCAGAAATATCTTTGGCAGACCCAACCATATCAATTAAGTTAAACTTAACTGCTGTAACAGAATTAACAATGACTCAAACTTAAGAGAAGTACATGTCTTGTTGAGGTAAATTATTATGCCAGTGCCCCAGGGCACCACAGGACTCTCCTCCAAGCAGTGATTCAAGGACCTAGGCTCCTTCTATATTATGTGTGTCACCTTCAACATGTGTCTCCCAGGCTCACATGGTCAATCTCTTGTGTCTGATAGGGAGAGATTATGGAGGATCATATACAGGAGGTTTGTAATAGGGCCAGACTGGTGGATTGTGGGGCACATCACTTCTGCTCACACTGTTGTCCATAATTTAGTCACGTGGCCACCCCCTGCCACAATGGAGCCTGGAAAATGCAGTCCAGCCGAAAGATGAGAAAAAGGGATTCGGTAAGCAGCTAGCCAGTCTTTACCAGGCCAGCCCTCTTCCTGCTAGCCCTGTGTTTTCTTGCTTTGCAATACACATATGTATCACAACAAAACTGCCTATAAAGTGGCCTCAATGTTAATGATAATTGGCACTAGTAACAGTGACAAAATGAGACCAGAAATAGAGAATCCCTAATTATTTGCTGTCAGCCAAAACAATTCCATTGGTCAAGAAGTTTAATGTTACCAAAATGGGAGTCATGGTGAAAGAGAGATGATGAAATGAAGGTATTTATGCAGACTCAAACAGGAGACAGTGTGATGAGAGGAGAAGCGTGCATAGACAGAAAATCATATCACAGCCCCAGCTTCACCTGCCTCCATAGGTTCACAAGGTCTGCTGCAACTCAATAACCAGTTGCTCTCTGAATTTCCTCATCTCAGCTTCTTACATTAGCAAGATTGTTATGAGACTCATATGGAGATTACATATGCAAAAATAAAATTGAGGCATCATAGTTGTTACAAAATTCAATTATAAATAATGGAAAGAAAATATCAGTGTTAGGGAGGCAAGAAATTAGAGTCAGACAATGGAATTGAATTACTCTTTGTCTTTGTAGATATCAAAAACAGTTTAATTAAAACTTCCAAAAGCAATACACATCTAAGAAGAACATGATTACTAGAGAACAGTTCGGTATGTAAATAGTCTCTAATGAACAAAGTATATGGTTTAAAAATTCTATCCTTTCCTCTTTAACAAGTCAAAGCCTTTTTAAAAACAGCCTTCTACAGTTGTAAATTTCTTAGGATGGGACTTAAGTTACATAATTACAGTCAAATGAGCCCAACCCATATGAACATGTACAATAATACCAGTATCATAATTAAATCAAGGTTTCGGGAGAAAGAAAATGGTTCAGATACTTCTTTGACAGAAAATGTTGCTTAAAATGCTATTAGACTGGATTTTATTTAACACTCATTAATGATTAGAAAACATTATGTCGATTAAATCCACTATTGATTTTAAATTGAGTAATGCAGATAACAACTTGAAACTCCCTCCCAAAACAAATAAAAGTCATGAAAATATTTGAATAACATATAGCAAAATGTTAGGAAAGTGTCTATCAACTTGGAAAAAATAATAAAAGCTGAGTCAGTATCATTTCATGTTAATAACTGTTTGCTGACTCATTGTGAGAACTTTATGCTGACCACCTCCTGCAAATGGCCCTGTTAACACTGATATCATAATTTCTCCAAATCTGGCCATGAGCTTCTAAGCCTTATTTACATCTGATATCAGATTTGTCCTTTTACAAGGACAGGTTAAAGATGATATGCAGAATTGCCACAGATTTGGAGCCATGCTTGATGGAGTTAGTTAAGTAGTAATGGATAATATAGGGGCAAGGGGTATACACAACACAAAGAGTTCTTTCTCATAACTCATTACTCTTATGTCCTGTTGCACTGATTTGCCAATTAATCATTGATCATGTGCTGCCTGTGACATTTCTTGTCTTGTCAATCTGTATTAATACATTATTCTTATGTTGCTTTAATTTCTTCATCTTGCCTTCCTAACACTGAGAACAGAAACCATATAAAATATACATTTTAACTTCTTTGAAAAGCCCTTTTGCACATAGTAGGTGGTAACTTGTAATATCTGTCAGTGCAATGAATGATTCATAATCTGTGAATCATTTTAGATTAGGCCATCCCAAATTAAAATTAGGTGAGGCCAAGGTAGGATATAATCTTATCTCGATAACTGAGGCTCTCAGGCCTCTGTTGGAAGTGTTAAGGTTGACTTATGTCTATAATTACATGCTGAAAAGCTTTGGGTAGAAGGAAATACAGGGATGGGGTAGAAATAGACTGGGGGAGAGCAGGAAAGACCAGTGGTTTGAAAAGCACATCACAACCAGACCTCATAAACTCCACCTACTAAAGAGTTTGCTTTGAAGAAAAGAATGAAGTAGGCACAATAATGACCCCCCTAAAGATGTCCACATCCTAATCTCTGGAAACTGAATATCTTGCATTAAATGGCAAAGGAGAAACAAGGTTGTAGATGGAATTAAGTGTGTTAACTGACTTACTTCAAGATAAGAAGTTTTTCTGGAAAATCCAGGTGAGTTCAATGTAATTACAAGGGCTCCTAAAAGTGGAAGAGGGAGGAAGAATTTGTGTCACAGTGCCAAGGTAAGGAAGACTCGACCAGAAGATGGAGGTGAAGGGCCACCAGCGACAGAATGCAGGAGGCCTCTGGAAGCTGAAAACAGATTATCCCCTAGAGCCTCTAGAAAGGAATGCAGCCCTAAGGACACCTTGATTTCAGCCAATGAGACCTGTGTTGGATGTATGACCTCCAGAAACAGACCATAATAAATTTGTATTGTTCTAAGACACTAAGTTTGTGGTAACATTATAGTAGCAACAGAAAATGAATACAGACCAGGTGCTGTGGCTCATGCCTATAATCCCAACACTTTGAGAGGCCGAGGCAGTTGGATCAACTGAGGTCAGGAGTTCGAGACCAGCCTGGCCCACATGATGAAACCTGGTCTCTACTAAAAATACAAAAATTTGCCAGGCATGGTGGTGCATGCCTGTAATTCCAGCTACTTGGGAGGCTGAGGCAGGAGAATCACTTGAACCCGGGAGGTGAAGGAGGTTGCAGTGAGCCAAGACTGCACCACTGTACTCAAGCCTGGACAACAGAGTGAGACTCAGTCTCAAAAAATAAAATACAATAAAATAAAATAACATAAAAAATGAAAGCAAAGACCAAACATTTTAAAGCCTTCAGACCACTATTTATTTGACATTAATCACAAATTCACTTACAAAAAGGGGAAATAAAACTGTACAATTAGAAAAAATAGTTTGTAACATCAATAAAACAAGTGAACCAAAAACAAGAGTAATAAAAAAAAAAATAACAAGACCCAAATAGGACAATATGGTTATTTCCAAGGGCGGGGCGGTCGGGGGGAACTGAACTAAAACCCAAAAGCATGTGTGTGATTTTAAACCTGCCCTCTTTGGGCTACTGTGTGGCTCTTTTTCATTCACAATGAGGTAAAGTATAAAACATCTTTTTTTAAATGTGATGAATTGTCTCTGAGAAAAATGATAAGGTACCTTAGATCCCCCTCTCCCTAGTGTATTGCTTTGGTATAGTCCTAAACCTTAGTGCTGCTTTAATTTGAAACAGCATAAAATAATAGTTGCTTCAGGTTCTCTGATGAGAAGAGGTACTATACTAGGAATTGCAAGCAGGTAGACTGTGACAAGGTCAAAATAAACTGTTCCCAGGGTAATAGCAAAACTCCAGCTGTTCATCACTTCATCACATGCAGTGTCAGGGGGAGAGGGAGGGGAATGGTACTTATGGTTATCATTGATTTGCTGAAGTTGAGTTTAATTCAGTCTCTTAATTTCAAGAACCTCCAAAATTCAAATTCATATATTATGTTTAACTACAAATAAGACATACAAATGAGCAAGCAGATACGTAAAAGGAATAGGAAATCCACTTAAACAAAAGACAGGAAAGCAGAGATCACTCTATTATCAAAGGCATCATCCATAACTGGCTACAAGAGAGTTCAGATATGCTGCATTCTAAATTGACAGGTTATCTCCAAAGAGCATCCTACTTTTGTGTGTTTTTAATTATGGAGAGAGGGCACAGGGAAGAGATTTGGGATCAGGAGACCCAGGTTTTAGTGCCATCTTGTCCAATATTGATCTCTGTTAATCTAGATTTTCTAGTTTGAAAACGAAAGAGACTAAACTAAATTAATGTGTCCCAAAGTATGAGAACTACATTAGCAGAAGTAGTAGATAAGTTGGCAAAAAGTATTAAATATGACTGAATTTCAAAGTAAGAAAATCATTTTCTTTTCAATGTTTTTAACTTTTCTATGAAAGTCAAAAAGAAAGTCTCAGTTTGGTGCTGGTATAGCTTTTACACATCCCTAATAGCAGCAAATCTCCTTTATTAATGAAGAGAGGGCAGACTTCAAGTTTAGGGCCTTCCAAAGGCAAAGTCTCTAGCTAGAATTTAACTACTGTTTTATCTTTACTGTATTTGATTTTATATTTATAGCATATAAGACTGGTTTCTTTTCATTCATGGTAAAATGTGGTTTATTTAAATAAAAAGAAGAAAAATAATAGCTAAATAATATATAGGTGTTAATTATGTAAATATAAGAAACATCTTGAAAAAGCAGTATCAACTGACATCAAGTTGAGAAACGGTGAATAAACTTATTCCTAGAGTTCCTTCTCACTCTAACATTCTATAAGCCAATAATAAAAAATTTGGCCTCCAATGTTAGAACAATTTTTTGACACACAATCTATTCTATTCAGTTGTTAATGTAACTCCTGGAATTTGTTTTATTATTGAATTAATGTGTAAATGTCTTGTTTTCCAAGATAAACAGTACATTGCCCAAAGACAGGAAAAGCAACATGTATGTCTCATTAATATATACTGAATAAATAAAGGGATCCTTGCTTCTCTTATGTATGGATGTTTCTGAACCTAAAAAGAATCCTGAACTTAAAGCCAAAAGTGAGTCAGAATAGCCATATTGTTTTTTTCCTCTTCTTGGTTGTTTTGTTTGGTTAGTTGGTTGAATTTTTTTAGAGATGGGGTCTCACTATGTCATCCAAGTGTATTAGTTCATTTTCTCACTGCTGATAAAGACATACTTGAAACTGGGAATAAAAAGTGGTTTAATTGGACTTACAGTTCCACATGGCTGGGGAGGCCTCAGAATCACAGCAGGAGGTGAAAGGCGTTTCTTACGTGGTGGCAGTAAGAGAAAAATGAGGAAGAACCAAAAGCAGAAATCCCTGATAAACCCATCAGATCTCGTGAGACTTACTCACTATCACGAGAATAGCACGGGGAAGACTGGCCCCCATGATTCAATTGTGCGACCCTCCCACAACACATGGGAATTCTGGGAGATACAATTCAAGTTAAGATTTGGGTGGTGACACAGTCAAACCATATCATTCTGCCCCTGACTCCTCCAAATCTCATGTCTTCACATTTCAAAACCAATCATGCCTTCCCAACAGTCCCCCAAGGTCTTAACTCATTTCATCATTAACCCAAAGGTCCATAGTCCAAAGTCTCATCTGAGGCAACTCCCTTCTGCCTATGAACCTGTAAAAGAGAAAGCAAGCTAGATACAATGGGGGTACAGGTATGGGTTAAATACAGCCATTCCAAATGGGAGAAATTGGCCAAAACAAAGTGTTACAGGGCCCATCCAAGTCTGAAATCCAGCGGGGCACTCAAATTTTAAAGCTCCAAAATGATCTCCTTTGACTCCAGGTCTCACATCCAGGTCATGCCAATGCAAGAGGTGAGTTCTCATGGTCTTGGGAAGCTCTGCCCTTGTGGCTTTGCAGGGTATGGCCTCCCTCCTGGCTGTTTTCATGGGCTGGCATTGAGTGTCTGTGGCTTTTCCAGGTGCATGGTACAAGGTGTTGGTGGATCTACCATTATGAGGTCTGGAGGACCTTCTCACAGCTCCACTAGGCAGTGCCCCAGTAGGGTCTCTGTGTGGGGGCTCCGACCCCATATTTCCCTTCTGCACTGCCCTAGCAGAGGTTCTCCATGAGGGCCCCATCCCTGCAGCAAACTTTTGCCTGGGCATGCAGGCATTTCCATACATCTTCTGAAAGCTAGGCGGAGGTTCCCAAGCCTCAATTCTTGACTTCTGTGCACCCACAGACTCAGCGCCACATGGAAGCTGCCAAGGCCTGGGGCTTCCACCCTCTGAAGCCACAGACTGAGCTCTACATTGGCCCCTGTCAGCCATGGCTGAGCAACTGGGACACAGGGCACACAGTCTCTAGGCTGCACACAGGACAGGACCCTGGGCCCAGCCTATGAAACCACTTTTTCCTCCTGGGCCTCCAGGCGTGAGATGGGAGGGCCTGTCATGAGGTCTCTGACATGGCCTGGAGACATTTTCCCCTTGGTCTTGGGGATTAACATTAGGCAACTTGCTAGTTATGCAAATTTCTGCAGCTGGCTTAAATTTCTCCTCCTAACATGGGTTTTTCTTTTCTACTGCATCATCAGGCTGCAAATTTCCTGAACTTTTATGCTCTATTTCCCTTTTAAAATGGAATGCTTTTAACAGCACCCAAGTCATTTTTTTAATGCTTTGCTGCTTAGAAATTTCCGCCAGACACCCTAAGTCATCTCTCCCAAGTTCAAAGTTTCACAAGTCTCTAGGGCAGGGGCAAAATGCCACCAGTCTCTGCAAAAACATAACAGGAGTCACCTTTGCTGCAGTTCCCAACAAGTTCTTCATCTCCATCTGAGACCACCTCAACCTGGACCTTATTGTTCATATCATTATCAGCGTTTCTGTAAAAACCATTCAACAAATCTCTAGGAAATTCCAAACCTTCTCACATCTTCTTGTCTTCTGAACCCTCCAAACTGTTCCAACCTCTGCCTGTAACCCAGTTCCAAAGTCTCTTCCCCATTTTTGGATATCTTTTCAGCAACACCCACTCTACTGGTACCAACTTACTATACTGTTCATTTTCACACATACCCAAAACTGGGAACAAAAAGAGGTTTAATTGGACTTACAGTTCCACATGGCTGGGGAGGCCTCCAGATCATGGCGGGAGGCAAAAGGCACTTCTTACATGGCAGTAGCAAGAGAAAAATGAAGAAGCAGCAAAAGTGGAAACCCCTAATAAACCCATCAGATCTTGTGAGACTTACTATCACAAGAATAGCATGGAAAAGACTGACCCCCATGATTCAATTACCTCTCCCTGCATCCCTCCCACAACACATGGGAATTCTGGGAGATACAATTCAAGTTGAGATTCTGGTAGGGATGCAGTCAAACCATATCACCAGGCTAGAGTGTAGCAGTGCAATCCTAGCTCACTGCAGCCTTCAATTCCTGGGGCTCAAGAGACTCTCCCACCTCAGCCTGCTGAGTAGTTGGGACTACATGCATGCGCCACTGCACCCATACTCTTGGTTTCTCTAGGCACCTATGTTTCTGTCAAGTGATAACCCTAGCCCAACCCAAACAGTCCATCTAGAGACAATTGTTAAGAATTGTGTATAGTCCTGGAATTACCTGCATCTCTTTTTACATTTTCTAGAAGGCCCACAAAGATAACAAAGATAATAGAAAATACGTATGATAAGCAAGGTCTTGGAGAGAGTGGATCCCAGGCCAACCACATTTTTGTTTTTGAAGAGGTAGTTCTGAAAGTGAGATTTCTAAATTGGTTGGGAACATGATTCCTATCTTCATAAGACTCTATAAGGAGATATATGTTCAATAATCAAAGTAAATTTTAAACAATACTCAAAAAATCCAATACTCATTGTGTTCTATATATATACTACACTATATATAGTGTATATATATACACTATATATACACATATACACTATATATACACTATATTACCTTCTAAGTATATACACCTACTATGCACCCACAAAAATAAAAAATAAACTTAAAAATTTTTTAATTCAGATTTCAAAAAATAATAATAGCTACCACTTATTACATTCTAGATCTTGTGTTAGAAATTCATATACTTACAATTCTCAAAAACAAAACAAAGTAAAAGTTTCCCAAGGTAGATGTCATCTCCATTATAAAAATGAGGGAATGAAGCTCAGAGAAGTTTATAAATTGTCCAAGATCATGCAGGTAGGAAGTAGATCTACAATTGGATGTCAGTCTTCCTGATTCTAAAGCCCATGCTTTTTCCACTATGCCACTTGTGCCTTATAATACTAGTGAGATATATGTATATATATATGTGTGTGTGTGTGTATATATATATATATATATATATATTTTTTTTTTTTTTTTTTTTTTTTTTGAGACAAAGTTTCGCTCTTGTTGCCCCGGCTGGAGTGCAATGGTGTGATCTTGGCTCACTGCAACCTCTGCCTCCCAGGTTCAAGCAATTCTGCCTCAGCCTCCCGAGTAGCTGGGATTACAGGCAAGTGCTACCATGCCCAGCTAATTTTGTATTTTTAGTAGAGATGGGGTTTCACCATGTTGGTTGGGCTGGTCTCGAACTCCTGACTTCAGGTGATCCACCCACCTCAGCCTTCCAAAGTGCTGGGATTACAGGCATGAGCCACTGTGCCCGGCTAATGATAATAAGTATTTATTAGATTCAAGATGACTTCAAACAACACCACCATTAATTATAATTTTTTATACCTCAGTCATATACCAATGAAGTTCCATTGGTCTTTAATGATTACAGTGAAAATATTATTTTCATTAATATTAACACTAAAATGTGGTGAAAGTTAACGTATAGTGGTGGTAAAGGAGGAAATATACTCAAATACTTATGCATACTTCCCTGAAAAATAAAGAAAACAAAAACATGGATGAGGTGGGATAGGGAGTACAGTAGGAAGGTTGTCAATGTGTTATGGTGTTTTGTTTTGTTTTATGAAACCATCTAAGAATAATTAGACAAATTAGTTTATTATTGAGACAGCAATGCATCGTTAAAGTCAGGCAATATGTATTTTAGAATTTGATATATATCCATAATTCTATTGGACCCCTGTTTGAAAGGATTGTAGCAAAGGGGATCCTCCTGAGCACTTGTCCTGGAGGTTAGTGTATTTTTCTAGTGGTATCTCATCAGACCATTTCTTCAGAGAATAAGGAATTCCCTCAATATCCCACATAATCCACGATACTAAGCTATGTGTATAAACTATGATTTCTTCTTAGATTCCACTTCTACCCTGAAGTACCAAAATCTGTTATTGTTCCGTGTGTGTAGCGAGGTTGATCAATCCTCAAAAAGTATAGCTATATGCGTACAGATACAAGATATGGATTTAGTTTCAGAAAACATACAGCATTAGACAAAACTAAACAATGGGAAATACTTTTTCCATAATGAAGGATGATGTTAAATCTAGCACACTGTTGAAGCCTATAGGTTTTCTAATTTACATTAGAAATGGTTTACACACCTTGGGAATGTTAGAAAGATAAATAACTTCAGCCATTGTCTCAGATTTCAAAGTTCTCCAAAACCATGTACCCCAATATCATTTGAAAGCCTGTGACTCAGAATGGTATTTTATTACTGGCATGCATTGTTTTTCTTTCTGTAATAGGGAAGGTGTAAGAAGGTAGATTTCCCATGCTTATTTTGCTTACTTTTTATTAGGCTTTAATCTACCAAATCAGTTCAGACAGTACAAAATCAGGGAAAAGAAAAAGGCATGGAGCTGGCCAAAAGGGAGGCCCATGAAGAAAAGCTGTGAAGTATAGGAATATCGATGCCTCCTATGAATCTTGAAGAGCAAGGATCTGTTGCATGTATTGGGGTGGGGAGTAGGGAAAGATTTGAGGCACAGTAGATCATGAGGTTCAAAATGGAGGCATTATCCTACTGAGCAGAAATTAAGTAATTCATGGGCCAGGCTGCCTAGGTAACTACTTGCTAGTTGTATAACATTGGAAAAGTTGCTTAACCACTTTTGTTTCCGTTTCTTCAGCTGTAAAATGGGTTAATAGTAGTATACACCTTACAGAGGTTTCCAGGGGACTACATTCACATTAGTACATGTTCAGTGCCTATGGTAGTTTCTTGAGCATAGTAAGTTCCTGTATTGGCTATCATTGTAGCACTTCTCCATTGCATGGTCGTTATCTATTTGCAGGTCTTGCCCTGCTTCATTGTACCCACAAGAGGCAGAAACTGTACTTTATTCACTCTGATTTCCAGAACATTGAAAAGTCCATAGCACATAGTAGGACCTTAATAAATGTGTGTTGAATTTGTTAATTAACAGACCAGTGTTACTACAGTGATTTTTATCAATACGCAGCCCAATCCCATTAAGCGGGTACACTAAAATGTGTGCTTATTAAAATCAGAAAAAGAAAAAAAGACTTAATTCATCCCAGTAGGACTTGAGGTTTATTTTTATGGAGGTAAAGAAAACTTAAAAACACATACTGTGCATCAAGAAAAATAAAATGATAGAGAAGAAAGAGTAGGGGAATGTACAGAGCAGTATCACTTTGTGTCAAGAATTTTAAAGCCAAATCTGCTCTTTCATACACACACTGTAGAAGATAAATAATTTCTCCAATAGTCCTTTATTTTTCCCAGCATCACTAATTAACCTGATGAGAGAGACTTAAGCCAAACTGGCTAGTACAGTACAGAATTTGGATAAGGACTTGATGAGGGACATTGTTCTCATACAGCCAGCTGAGAGTTTATCCTCAATGTGTTAAATAGTCTCTTCAGCCTTTATAATGCCGCCTCCTCTGACTCTCAGACCTTATTTTCCAAAACACTGTGCCGCTTGGACTTACTCTCCACTTAAAGTATTTTCAATGTTCATGCCAGATTTTTTTTAAAGAAAATATGTTATTTAACTTTATGATTCTAAAAGACATAGGAGGAGATAATGTAACACACATAGTATTTTTACAGTATATTTTGTAAACCAAAGCTAGTTTATCTCTTATGTGACATAGTCTCTTTTTGTGGTGGTGGGAGTGGGAGGAGGATTTTAAATAATACTTTAACTGAATGCCAATAGGTGACTAACTTTGTTAGTTCACTTTGTTTAAAGCTGAACCTAGAAGAAAAACAACAAAAAGTCTCATTCACCTCCTGGGAGCTAATTAGTGGGGAATGTGCATGTTTAAAAAAGTCATCTCCAAGCACCACATGTACTTCATTTAAAAATCATAATTTACCTCTCTCGTTTGAATTTACCAGACAGTTCTAAAAATGTGCCAATTTGTAGTTGTTGGAAATTAGTACAGTTTAATATTTTCTGAACTTGGCTTTCAAATTCAGTTTGCAAAAATCTCAGTCATTTGCTACTGTGATAGCAATAGAAAATGGCTGCTTTCTCTTCACTTGCTACCATTTCCTCCTAGAAAATGAAATACGAAAGGCCAAACCATGGTACAGGTCTACTGTCATTTAGAACACATAACCTCTCTTTACATTATTTCTGCCTTATGAATTAATCAATCTGTATATTAAACAGTACCAGATAACAAAGAGGTAATAAAGTCCCTGAATCTCAACTTTCACCCATTAAAATAGCCTTGACATAGATTCAACAGCATTTTGTTGATATTCTTATTAAACATTACTTGATCTCTAAAATGTAGTAGTACTAAAGGTATCAATCCAAAGTAAGTTCAAAGTAGCCTTGAGTCTATTAATACAAAGTTTTTGTGACTATTATAGTATGTAATTTGCTAATAAGATTAAAAATTCATTTGGTTGGCTCCCCAGAAATTTCTAACTGGCTCACTTTCAAGGTGTGAAGTTTCAGAAATATAAATACCCTTTACAAGAAAAACATTTGATGATCGTAATATATTCAAGTCAGGGCACCCAGTGTCAAAGAATAAAAGACAATTTGATGATTCCTGAAGTTCAGTGAATCGTTGTACTAGTTTGTACAAATGGAAAAAAATATCTCAAAACATTTGTAAAATACAATGTAGGTATTTCTAAAACGTATTCTCATACAATGAGTATCTGAATATCATCAAATAACAAGCATAACTGGAAGGAAAAAGCACTTTTTAAAAAAATTAACTTCATAACTAAGACCAAGGTCTTTCCCTAGGATATTTGACTCCTTTTATTTTACTCCTAATATCTATTGCTTCAAACCTGCAACCCTTCACCTAGCAGTAGATGGTTTCAATAGCATTTCAAAATATGAATTTTCCTCATCCAGGTTTTAAACCCCAGAGCATTCTCTATTTCTGTATTTTTCAAAGGGAATGTTTGGGCAATGTCAAAGGTCTAAATGACTCCCTCTATATCGGATCTTACAGTCTCACATATTTGCCAGGAAGATGGCTGGAAATAATTAAGATCCTCGAGATCATTTTTCTGGGTACTCAGACTTCTGCCACTCAAACTTTTAATTATAAACTGACATCTAATAAAGCAGAATGTCAGAGAGCTACTGCAACTACACTCGCCTTGCAGTTTTACTGTGGACCCGGTTCTATCAAAAGGCTGCCTTGCCAATCATTTTTAATTAAATAAAAGGCAAGCCATCCCAGAGAAAGAATTACAATGAAAGTCTGCTTTCCAGTGGAGCAGCTGTGTAAACGAGTTCTAAAATTAGTGTAGTCATTTCCAAGCTGTGTTTTACAGCTTCAATGTGTCTTCTGCAGCCCATGTCAGGATGAGAAAATGAATTTTCTCAAGAACATCCCAGTCATTTTAGGTTCAGTTCATTTTAATGGTGTCATAGCTAACTCAAACCTCTCAGTCCTAAGCAGTCTGGGCACAGGGAGACATGATCAAAAGGTGCCATTCAAGAAGAGTGTTTGCTTTAATTTAGATGATGTTGACAGAGTCATGGGTACTGTAATAAAACCACCCGGCCTCTTGCCCAGGGGATGTATAATCTAAACAAGACAAACAGGAATATAATGAACAACTTGGACTGACAGGCAGTAGTACTAGCTTCAGATTTCAGACTCCCTGTGAAATCTTCACTAGGACGGTAAGGAAGACGTCCTCTGTTCCTATTTCTAATTCTCTCTTTTTTTGCAGGCACCTCAGTGCCATTATGCCATTATCCCTTTACTATCGATAAAAATGTAAAAACAAGCAAACAAACAAAGAAAACGTGAAGTGATATTTAACTCTCTCCTAACCAAAACTGTGTTGCTGTCTTAGAAGAGTAAGGGAAAAGGGAGATACAGTGGGGAGAGAACAGGTGAGGAGGGACTGTAGCAGAGGAGAATAGGAGGAGAATGAAGTTGGCATTGCACAATAGAACACTATCAAGAACTTAATTTGTATTTCTGAGAGCATTCAAATTATACACAACCACACATAAGTGATCGCTTTGCAGGCAGCACTTAGCTTTCTTATCTTTTATTAGTAATAATCTAATGTTGCTAATGCATATGACACTATGAGATTCCTAGATAGAAGCACCAGACCTTGCAGGATAAAAAAATGACAGATTTTTTCTTTACAGAAACAAGTATTCTAAGGCTGGAATCCAGATTATGAAGTCATAGCTGACCTGAGAGAGAGAGAGAGACTCAAAAGTCACTAGGGCAGAGAGAGAAGGTCATGTCAAAACCACACACTAGCCAGTAAAACATCTTTTAAAAAATGTGATGAAGAATTGTTTCTGAGAAAATGGTAAAGGAACCTTAGATCCCCCTCTCCCTAGTGTATTGCATTGGCATAGTCCTAAATCCTACTATAGCTTTAATTTTAAAGAGCATAATGTAATATTTGCTTCAATATTATATGAATATGTAATTCATATAATATATTCATCCTGGATTCATACTAGAAACCTAGAACCCATTCATAGTAAGTTGCCAGACCACCTGCCTGGGCAGGAACTTTTCTTGTAGACCCAGAAGATCTAAACCGTGCCTTATACGGACCAGGAGACTATAAAGTGGCCCTTTTGACATGTCTGTGGTGATCCTTTGACATGTATTTTTAAGTGCTGCTTTATCTTACCAAGTAATGAGCACCAAACACTAGGTGCTCTAAGTCACCTGAAAAAGGTGAACAGAAATAGATCTACTGAAGCTTAGGCTTCAAGGCCTGTGGTATTCACCACCCTGTGAAATCTGGGAGTTCTAGAATGTTTCAAGTGGGAGAGAAGACAAGTTACAGTCAAGGGTGTCTGGTAAGTTTCCTAAATAGATCTCAGAAGAAAGGGACTTGAAATCCCCAAGTTTCCATTAATTTGTTGTGACTTTTTTCTTATATTTGAAAAAAAAAAACTTTGAAATTGAATGTATTCATAACTTCATGTTCTTTTTCTGAAAGAGGGCCCTCAACATTGCATAACATTTGGGGCCCACAAAACTTAGATCTGCCCTTCATGGTAATATTGCGTCCTTTCAATGTTTTTATCAGCCTGTCATCTGAGAAGCATGTAGCTGGGGTGCTGTTCTGGACTAATTTTTACTAGTGCTCCTTTTCATTTTCAAAAGCATTGGCATACATGTTGGCTCATGCCTATAATCCCAGTTCCTTGGGAGGCGAAGGTGGAGAATTGCTTGAAGCCAGGAGTTCAAGACCAGCCTGGACAATATGGCAAGACCTCATCTCTTAAAAAAATTTAACCAGGTATGATGGCACACCTGTAGTCCCAACTACATGGGAGGCTGGGGTGGCATGATCACTTGAGCCCAGAAGATCAAGGCTGCAGTGAGCTATGATCATGTCACCTCACTGCAGCCTGGGTAACAGAGAGAGACTGTCTCTCAAAAAAAAAAAAAAAAAAAAAAAAAAAAAGGAGGGGGTGGGCAGGGAAGTGTCTTGGTTTGAATGATAAATTATGTGCTCACTCTAGGTATAGCATAATCTACAAGAGCCCAAACTCTGGAGCAAACTATTGGGTTTAAAACCAGTAACAGTCACTTACTAGCTATGTGAGAATAACTGAAAAATCTATATAACTTCTGTCATGGTTAATTTTATGTATCAACTTGACTGGGTCATGGGATGCCCAGATATCAACACTATCCCTGGGTGTGTCTGTGAGGATGTGTCCAGAAGATATTAGCATTGGAATTACCAGACTGAATAAAGCAATGACCCTCCCAATGTGGGCAAGCATCCCCCAATCTTTTGAATAGAACAAAAAAGTGGAGGAAGGTTGATTTAACTGCGCCTAACTACTTGCATTGGTACACTGATCTCCTGCCCTTGTTGCCCCTTATTCTCAGGCTTTCAGACCTGGATTGAGATCTACACCATTAACTCTGGTTCTTAGGCCCTCAAACTACACCACCACTTTCCTGAGTCTCTGACTTGCAGACAGCAGGTCATAGGATTTCTCAGCCTCCATAATCATATGAGTTAAAACCTTATACTATACTAAATCTCTTGATATATATAATAGAATAGAATAAATATAATTCTATTTATATAAATAGAATTATATTTATTCTATTCTATTATATATATCCTGTTGATTATGTTTCTCTGGAGAACCTTGACTAATACAATTTTTTTCTGCCTCAATTTCCTCATCTGCAAAGTGGGGATAATAGTACATACCTCATAGGATGCCTTATATCAAACGAGTTCATGTATATAAAACACTTGGGGCAGTGCCTGGCACAGAAGAAACATTATATGCTAGGTTTTGTTATCACCAATATCACTATTGATAATTCCTAACTTATATTTAATTCATTTCTCTCAATGCATGCTTGGAAAATCATTCCTTTTCATGGAACTTATTTTTAATCATTGCTAAGAGTGGCAAACATGCCTGCAGAAAATCATTTTATATAAAGTAACTTTAGGAATTACCTAATCCATGTAATTGCTCCAGGAGTGATTTCATGGGATTAGGTAATTCCTAAAGTTATGGCTCAGAGTGAGGTGGAATTGAACTCAAGGTAAATAAGAACTTTCCCAAATTGAATGCTTTCCACCTACAGTCTACATTGGGCTGGCTTGTGAGCTCCTAAACACTGAAAGTATACAAGAGTGACTGGCTGACCAACCACCAGCAGATGTGGTACCTGGATTCTCTAATAAATAGATGGCTCAAATGATGATTTCAAAGATCATGGCCAATTCAAAGAATCCATGTTTCTACCGCTCTTAGGCAGGACCTCATATATTGGAAATTTCCTTCCTGTTACCACATACTCGGCTCTCCTCACTGCCGCATGTAACATTATGGGTTTAACACACTCTACCCTGAGGGACACTTAGCTTTTCAGTTCACCCCATCCTTGTGGGAGAAAATCTTCACAACTGGAGATTCAAAACTCACAATAATGCATAGAAAAGTTCTCCAAACTTACAAATAACAGAGAAAAGTAGAAATGGTCAAGTTGTTCAATAACTTTGTAGCAAGTGAAAGTTTTAAATATTTAATGTGCTTTGCAAGGTCTTTTTAGGAGAGATTAATATTATTCAAATACAGTTTGTTTGTATTAAAGTATTTAAATGCTATGCATTTAATATAAAATACATATTCTCACTTCTTCCCTGATGCAAAGTCACATTGGGAATTATGTGATCATGTGTAATTTGTTAAATGGAAATCACTTTTTAAATATTCATATACCATATTTGCCTTTTTTTAAATCAGAATTTTCAAAAGGGAGAGCAAGAGCATAGGAAGAGCAAGTTCTAAAATACCTTCTACTGAAGACACTAAAGAAAAGAAAGTGATATGCATGACAGACAGACATATTTCTGCAACTATTGACAAGACAACCAGAGAAATCTGCGCAGATACGAAAGATTAGGCTCACATTAACGGACGTGTCAGAACTTTGAAGCCAAATAGGACCTTGCTGGGCAGCTGGCCTTGCCCCTTCATTTCATGAATGAGGAAAGAAAGGTTGAAAGAAACTAATGACCTGCACTTTGGAAGACCAAGAGGACACAGATACGGATAGATTATATGATGGATGTCCAAACAATTGAGATGCCCTCAGCCCTACATCTTTTCACTCTTCACTCAGCCCAGCCCTTTCTGATGGCTCGTTAAGTAGACTTGGTAGAATCCAGAAGCAGAAAATTAAAAATCAGTAAGAACATTAATTGCCTAATAGATGAATGATAATGCCCAGTGCTGGCTGAGATACCCTGAAATACATTCCTACATTGCTGGCAGCAGTTTGAATTAGTATAAATTTTTGGAAAGCAATTTGGCAATCTTCATCAAAAGTCTTAAGTGTGTTTACACTTCAGACTTTCCAGTAATTCCAAATCTAAGTAAGTGCAAAGAAATAAGACTAAAACTGAAAATAATACTAAAACTGAAAAAAGTATATGCATACAGAAGTTTATTACAGTATTATATATTATAGCAGCAAGTTGGAAATAGTTTAAATGTACAACAATGAAGGAATGGCTAGAGAAAGTGTGATTTATTCTCATTAGAATATCATATTGGAGTTAAAAATGACAGTTATATCGAGTCTATGAACTTAAAAAGCTTATTAGTGTAATAAACAATGTTTTTAAGGGTGACTGCACCCACAATCTGGAATAACTGCATAGCATCCACCTCATATTAACTTGAACATAGATAACTAAAACAACCTAAAGCATAGCTGGTGGGAGTGTGATATCAACATCTAGTTTCTGCTCAGTAAGAAATTGGTGAAAACCGTTAAGCCAATGGTGGTAAAACTTCACTGTGAACAACCCATCACTCAGAGAGTTTCCCAAAATTCAGATCCCAATTGGTGGGTCTGGGAAAAGGTTCAGGAGTGGACATCTTAAACAGACATTCTTGGTCCCCATGGGTCAAGAAAAAGGTCTTTTTCTCCCTCTAGATTTTTCTTCTGCAAGGTTTCACAGATTCTCGTGCTCTTACCCAGAAGACTAATTTGTAATTGAGGGAACCGTTGCATTAGGACTTGTACCTCTAACTGTGCTGTACAAATGTCTTGGCTCAAAGTTAAAAAGGCAGAGTTACAGGTAGTTTTTCCTAATTTTATGTCATGTTTTATATTAATAAATTTAAAAACACATTTTCAAGAAATTTTGAAGTCAGGTGTTTTCTAGAACCATGCCTAGACCTAATTTTTTAAAAGTTTACTTAATAAATAAACTGCAGGTAAACTATATTTTTCAATTAACTTCCTGGAGGATTTCTCAGAAATCTTCTCCTCAGCCCAAGAAAACCCATCTCACTTAAACATGATGGGGGAGAAAAAGGAATATATTCTATAATTTCATGCAAAATCATTGCCAAAAAAACAGAAAAAATGAACTTCAAAATATCTTAACAGACACTAGAACAAACCAGAAAAATATAGTATAAAACAGATAAAAGTTATAATATTTGAAAATGAGCTAAAAGAAATTAAAAAAACAGTTTTGGGAAAATGCCACAAGTCAGAAATAAATGATAAATAAATGGTAAAACAAGAGGTGAATAATATTTAAAATTTGTCTGAACTCAGAAAGAATTGGAAAATAAATAAACAAAAGGAACACAGGAGAAAATAGACCCCATAAAAATTCAGGGAGCAAAATATGCAATAAAAAGGAAATGTAAAAGAAATCAAACAGAATTAGAAAAAGCAATTTTAAAAGAACCTGTGAAAAAGAAAATGTGGGCAAAAACATATTCCAATATGCATATAATTTGAGTTCCAAAAAAAGAAAACTAAATGAAACAAAAAAAAAAAAGACAAACAGAAAAAACATTTAATAATATAAGAAAACTTGCCTGAAATAAAAGACTTAAATCTTCATACAAAAAAAGCCATACAGTATACCTAGAAAAATTATTCCACAATAGTTATCACCAAGATATACACTAGTAAAACTACTGGACTTTAAAGAAAATGAAAAAAGTCATTTGAGTATTAAACAAAAAGACCAGGTTACATATCAGGGTCATATAATCAAATTGACATCAGACTTTTCAACAGCAACATTTAGTGGTAGAAAACAATGGAACGTTAAAAGATACTCTAGGAAAGGAAAATATAAAGCAAAAATTATATATACATATATCTTTCTATGATAAATGCTTCAGCCAAATGCAAAAATTTAGGGATATTAATTCCATGAGCCCTTCTTGAGTGTTCTACCAGAAAATGAGTTTCAGACAAATAAGAAATCATTGCAAAAGCTTTGGTATAAATAATGGACTAAGCATAGAATATATTTAACAATATAACTAAAATTAAAGATGAGGATATTATGAAAATGTTACATACTCTGATAATGTATAAATGATACAGCTAACAAAGCTAGCAGGAAAGGGAAAGAGTCAATAGAAAGCAGAATAAGATTACTGACCATTTTGTAAGTATTGGAGCTGGCAAATCATACACTAAGAACTTACACATAATTAAGAGTTAAGACCAAGACAACTCCATAGTGAGTAAACCTGATAGTGGAGGAAAGGCCGGTGGAGGAAGAAACTGTAAGCAGAGAATTGCAGTATTGCTCATGTTCAGTAACAATACTCAGTATATAAATGAAGAGGGTACTAAGAGTATTATATAAACATATTTCTATAAAAGTGACCACTATTACTTACAAAAATACAAAAGTTCGCAACCAAATACTTAAATACAAGGAGGAGATGGAGAGAAAGGGAGCGAAAGAGAGCAGAAAGAACAACAGACCACATACTACAAGATCTTGTGTAATGGAGGTTTTTTTTTAAAGCATATATAGCCACTATGCTGTATGCTACTTTTTCATTTATATAGTGTGTTCTTTTTCACATAAAAGATATAAATTTGTGCACATATTTGCATTTTTAAATAAACATTGGAAGAATAAACCAAAAAACAATTTTTAACTGCTACTTATAAAAATGGAGAAGGAACACAGTTGAGGGGACAGAGATGGAAACAAGACCAGAATAAATACTTGAATACATAGTTCCAACTTTGGAATCACATAAATTATATGATTTTATATAAAAGTAAAATACAAAATTTAAAGTCTCTGAGTTTGAAACACAGAGTGAAAAAGATGAACCTAGCTGTATAATAAGATGGTAGCATAACCAAACAGAGAACACAATTCTTTCCAGTGACTTTAACACATAGTCATTGGAAGATACCGCCATTGTAAAATATATTCTGATACAGAGAGACACAAACAAATTTTAAACTTTATTCAGTAGGCATCATGTTAATAGTAATATTGACATAATATTTAGAAACTATTATATATTTTTTTAGATTAAATTTTTGTCAATGGTTTTAGGAACCAATGTTTAATGTCCAAGATAAGACATACACATATACACCAAAATAAGAAAAAAAGTTCAAGGTTAAATTTGAACTGTAAACAGTATGAATTCATCATTTTTTTTCTTTTTTAAAATACCTCTTTCCTAGTTCTGCCCACCAAAAAGAACTAGAAGCCAAGATAATTCCCAATGTCTAGATGACCATCAAGTATTATTCCCATCAACAGGAATGATAACTTCTTAGAGGAAAGGCTTATTAAAGGTCTGGGGTAGGAAATGTATAAGCTAATAATGTCATGTTCATGTTAACCCCAAAGACCGTGAGTCATAATGAAGAGACTCCCATTGGACACTAGAAAAAATTATGATAGCAACAGACTGAAACATGTTAAACATATAGCAGTGCATGAGCTCATTTAAAAGATAATTAAAAAAAAAAAGTAGAAACAACAGCCTGTTGGTCATTTTAAGAGAGAACAAGGGCACCAAATCCATACTCAGAAAATTACCAAGAAGAAATAATTAAGTTTTTTTCTCCATTTCCTATACAAACTATATTTTAGTTCCACAGAAGTATTCGTGCTAGCAAGTGTAGAAATGATGATTTTAAAATTCCCCCTCTTGACATTTCAAATGAAATAATTGATTCAAACCAAAATCATCAACAGATGATAAAAGATTAAGGAGAGAAATCTGGCTGTTACCACCTGAAACCACCAGTCAATCTTAGCATCACCTAGGAAGTACCACCAATCAATCTTAGCATCATCTAGGAAGTAAATTGCTTTTCAGAAAAAAAATGACCCAAACTTAGTAAAGCCTTTAGAATAAATTCTTCTTGCCATACCTAATACATGGAGAATGAAAGAACAAGTTAAATAATACCATAGGAGACAAATAGATGAATATAGCACAATTGTGCTATAGAATGGGCCACATTCAGAGGATGTGGGGAAAAATAAGGAAGTTCTATATATTTGCAAACTATGCATCTGACAAAGGTCTAATATCCAGTATCTATAAGGAACTTAAACAAATTTGCAAGAAACAAACAACCCCGTTAAAAATTGGGCAAAGGAGACGTGCATGCAGCCAACAAAAGGGAGTTGAACAGTGAGAACACACTGACACAGGGAGGGGAGCATCACATACTGGGGCCTGTTGGGGAGTGAAGGGGTAGGGGAGGGTTAGCATTTGGAGAAATACCTAATGTAGATGATGGGTTGATGGGTGCAGCAAACCAAAGGACAGACACTTTTCAAAAGACATACATGCAGCCAACAAGCACATGAAAAATTGCCTATTATCACTAATCATTAGAGAAATGCTCATCAAAACCACAATGAGATACCATCTCACACCAATCAGAATGGCTACTTTTAAAAATGTCAAAAACAACAGGTGCTGGCAAGGTTGCAGAGAAAAGGGAACACTTATACATTGTTGGTGGCAGTGTAAATCAGTTCAACCATTGTGGAAAGCAGTGCGGTGATTCCTCAAAAAGCTAAAAATAGAATTACCATTTGACCCGGTAATCCCATTACTGGGTATATACCCAAAGGAATATAAGTCATTCTACCATAAAGACACATGCATGCCTATGTTCAGTGTAGCACTATTCACAACAACAAAGACATGGAATCAACCTAAATGACCATCAATGGTAGACTGAATAAACCAAATATGGTATAGACCCAAAGAATTATAAATCATTCTACTATAAAGACACAGGTTTATTGCGACACTCTTCACAATAGCAAAGACTTGGAACCAACCCAAATGCCCATCAGTGATAGACTGGATAAAGAAAATGTGGCACATATACAAAATGGAATACTACGCAGCCATAAAAAAGCATGAGTTCATGTCCTTTGCAGGGAATTGGATGAAGCTGGAAAACATCATTCTCAGCAAACTAACACAGGAACAGAAAACCAAACACCACATGTTCTCACTCATAAGTGGGAGTTGAACAGTGAGAACATGTGAACACAGGGAGGGGAACAACACACACTGGGGCCTGTTGGGAGGTGGGGGACTAGGGGAGGGATAGCATTAGGAGAAATACCTAATGTAGATGATGGGTTGACGGGTGCAGCAAACTGCCATGGCATGTATATACCTATGTAACAAACCTGCACGTTCTGCACACATACCCCAGAACTTAAAGTATAAGAATACAAAAGTTTAATAATTTGAAAAATGAAGAAACTGTGGTATATATACACCACAGAATACTATGTAGCAATCAAAAAGGGTAAGATCATGTCCATTGATGGAGCTATAGGCCATCATCCTTAGCAACTAACACAGGAACAGAAAACCAAATCCACATGCTATCACCTGTAAGTGGGAGCTAAATGATGAGAACAAGAACACATGGCAACAAAATCTTTTACAAAAAGATACAAAATAGCTCTAACCATAAAAGATAAATTCAGCTGCGGTAAGATTAAGAACTTTTATTCACCAAAAGATGTTGTAAAGAAAGTGAAAAGATAAGCCACAAATGGGAGAAGACATTACAGCACCTATAAATGGCAAATAATTAGCATTTTTAAAGCACAACAAATTAAAGGCAAAAAATCCCATATTTACAAAAACACACACAAAAGAAATAAACAGGAGTTTCCAAGAAGTAAATATAAATGATCCACAGATTTTTTAAATATGCCCTAACGTAAGTAAATGAGAGAATAAAAATTAAGAGCCACAAGTTATCAGTTTATCCTTAATTTTTTTAATGAAGAAGTCTAACAGTTTTAGTGTTTGCTAGAAAGAAAAGCCACAAGACTCTTATACTCTTACAACATGAACAAATCTTAGAAGCATAATACTGAGTAGAAAAGACACTTTGGAAAGATTACATTCAATTTGCTGCCATTTTGTATAATGTTCAGAAAAGCAATGCTGAACAATACAATGCCTAGGAATACACATTTTTTTTCACATTTAAAAAGAAAAATCAAGGAAATGAAAAAACACCACATTCAAGGAAGTGGCTACCATCTTCTGGGTGGTAGAGAATGAAATGAGTAAGTGCACACAGGAAATTTCAGTATCACTGGTAAAGTTCTCACGGTAAACAGGAATGGCTTCATGAATATTCACTCTAGTACTGTGCTTTGTGTGTACTTTTTGATGCATATCTTAAAAACTTTCCAAGTTTTTGAAGCACCAAGATATCATCACCTCACACCCGCTATCTATAAATAAATACTACTAAATCTAGCCAAATGCAAAAAATGAAATAAGCCTCATGAATGATCAGCCTTCACAAACGGATCACTAATGTATATTTGAGGGCTTCTTTTGCTAGTATGAATACTACAAGAATCTAAAAGAAAGTCTGCACTGATAATAATAATACATCAGTAAGCACTCACTGCCTGGGAAAATATATGTATATATATTTGGCAGGTAAATCAAGGTTGAAGGAATTGAGTTCTTAGAGGAATTAAAGAAATTCTTTAATCTCTTGTGGAATAAGAAGAGTTCTTTTTTTAGAATTAAAATTGGCCTGATACTTGGAAAGCCAAGCCAATTGCTAAAGTATTTGGTTTTAAACCATGCCTCAAATGTTATAGAAATGGAAGGAAGCCTGAAGCAATGAAAGTTCTTGGTTGTGGGTTAAGACAAGTACCAATGCTCTCCAAATATGTCTTAGTAATTAGTGGCTGGCATGACTCCCTTCAAGTCTGTTGCTTACCATCTGTGATGTCTTTTGTTAATCTCTAACTCCTTATTAAGAAAGATGACTATTCAACTAAATGATATTTTGAGCTATTGATTACTGAATCAAGCCCCAGTACTACAAAAAGGGGTCCTATTTCTTAGTCTGTGGCTTCTGTGAAGAAAGGGGCTACAGAGATATATGAAAGAGAAGATGGTCCACTTGGCAGTGAAAAAATACAACTGGGTCTTGTCTTTCATATTTGACTTCTGGAAAAATGCATTTGTAGATGATACATAGACCCCCTCAAAACTGCCTTTATATGCACATTTTCATACCTCACTTGAGTAATAAACATGTAAATCTATCATATTATGGCACTGCCTGCTCACAGCCCATTTCATTGTGGCAACCACCATCTTTATATAGCAATTCGTGCAATTATGTGAGTACTTTTACTGCATTTTGTCTTGATTGGTTTATAAGATGAGTGGAAAATGTAAAAATGAAAGTGTAAATACTAGTTTGAATAGGTAATTAGATTGGGAGCACAATTCTCATAAAGTTAATATAAATTGGTATAAAGTTGGAAACCACTAGGTGTGCTGGAAACAGTGAATCTTTGGGCTCAGTTGGAAGCTCACTGGACTGAAGCCAGCTGCCTGTGCCTTCAACTGTGAAGGCAAATAAGAAAATTAAAGAACATGCATGAAAATTCTGGCACTGAATAATGAAAGATAATGTCTACAAGGCAAAGTCAAATTAGAGATTTTATGTATTTTAGCTCTATTATAAAACAGTGACAGTAGTAAGGGTTGTAACAGTACCTACCATTATATGCCAGGGTCTAGATTGTCTTTTATTTTTCTCCATGGATGAGTTCTCTCTCTTTTCATCTGCTTGACCTCTCAGTGCTGGAGGCCAGACATAAGCCCTTTTTTCTTCTTCCTCTACACCTTCTCCCTACATGATCACATCCATTCCTAAGGCTTTAAATGCCATCTACATACCAATGATTCTCAAATGTCTGTCTTTGGTCCTGATATCTTCACTGAGAATCAAATCCTGTATCCAACTGCCTACTTGATATTTTCACACAGCTATTTAATGTCTAATAGATATCTCACACTTATGGCTAAAACAGAACTCTTGATTTCTATATACTGTACCCATAGTATATGTGGGGTCCCCCTAAAAAATGTCTGTCTTCTTCATCTTAATAACTATTACCCAACCAGTTGTTGCTCAACCAAAATATTGGGGTTATCACTGATTCATCACTTTCTGTCTTTTCTTACATTAAATCTATGAGCACTCCTTTAGATTCTCACATCTAAAGCAATATTTAAACTTATCTTCTTAACTTGGTCTTCACTACAACCACACTGATACAAGACACCATCCTCTCTTGAATTAGATTACTACCGTGGGCTTTTAACTGGTCTCCCTGCTTTCACTCTTATTCTTCTCTGATATAAAATAAGACTATGACTAATACCCAAATTGTCATATGAAACTTTTGTGAGTTTTCAGGAACAAGACAAAATAATACATAGTAAGGACTTGACCATAAAAAGTAAGACCTGAGGTGCTCATGTTCACACAATCACATCAAGAAGTGTGTTGGGGTGCCAGAATATCTCCTTCCCTTTCCTTTCACATACAGATTTCTGGGTTGACACTTTTTTTGAGGTATATTCTTTTTTCCTCCAGGTTATCTTCAGTTTTAATTTTAATAATATTTCACCAAAACAGAAGTGTGAGAGGAAATGGGTAGAAAGGGGATATTAGTAAACAGGAATGTGTTCTGAATTTTTCTGAACCCTTTCCCCAGCCAAGGACAGCCAGAACTACAGATAAACTGCCCTCAAAATGACCAGTGATGCAAGCCAGAAAGGCATGACATTTTCTTCAGGCTCCATAAGGCAGAACTTGGGTCAAAAATAGTATTAAGGCATCCTCTCTAAACAGGATACATCCATTTAGCCGAAAAGCAAAAGAAAATCATCTCAAATGATACCACCCCTGCTGGCAGAAACATCCCAACAATCTCCCCGCCCTAGTGGTGTTAACAAATGTTGTGAATAAAAAAGATCACAAATCACCAGCCACATTCCTCCTGGTTAGTTAGTAATGGTGAGCCATTACAAACCCTGAGTAGCAGAGCATAGGGTTCTTAGGTGTTGAAGAGCTCACATAGCCCTCCAAAACCATTGTAAAATCAAAGAACGGAAGGCACTTGGTGTCTAAAGAGAGACTGGGATCCAAGATCATGAGGAAGGTGGTCTGTGGAAGTATCATCAGAGACTGAAGGAAAGGAGGCTTGACTGGAGGAAGGGTCGCTCACAGTCAGCTACTGTCCAGCTCCCTTATCAACTTCTGTCCTCCTTTTGAAGTAGTTTACTTACAGCCCTCCCTTGACAGGCACCCAACTTTCCCTCACCTGTTCTCAGTGTCTGCTGCATGACTGCACTATGAGAGAGAATCAGAAAATGCTGTTTCACACTCATAGCCTGATGCTACTGCCATCCACAGACAACCCATTCAATTGAAAGAAGAAAACTTTAGCGATTTTAGGTATCAAGGAATAAAGAGAAGGTAAATTCCTCTGCTAAAGCAGCCCCCTTAAACCTCTATGAACATAATCCCCTTCCTTTTTTTCCTTCCATCTGGAGATGATTGGACAGGGAAAGGAGAGATGGAACTAGAAGCTATAATATGGACAACTCAAATAAGAAATGAAGCTATGAAAGTAGTCAAACAATAAGTATATTGAAGACTTAAATCTAAGACCTCAAACTATGAAACTACTAAAAGAAAACATTGGGGGAAACTCCCTAGGACATTGGTCTGAGCAAGTATTTCTTGAGTCAATACCCCAAAGACATAAGCAACCAAAGCAAAAATGGACAAATGGGATCACATCAAATTAAAAAGCTTCTGCACAGCAAACAATACAATCAACAAGGTGATGAGATACCCACAGAATGGGAGAAAAATTTGCAAAGTATCTCTCTGATAAGGAATTAATAACCAGATTATATAAGGAACTCCACTCTATAGAAAAAAATTTAAATAATCCAATTAAAAATGGGCACAAGATATAAATAGACATTTCTTTTTTTTTATTTTTATTTTTTATTATACTTTAAGTTCTAGGGTACATGTGCATAACGTGCAGGTTTGTTACATATGTATATTTGTGCCATGTTGGTGTGCTGCACCCATCATCTCGTCAGCACCCATCAAGTCATCATTTATATCATGTATAACTCCCCAATGCAATCCCTCCCCCCTCCCTCCTCCCCATGATAGGCCCTGGTGTGTGATGTTCCCCTTCCCGAGTCCAAGTGATCTCATTGTTCAGTTCCCCCACCTATGAGTGAGAACATGCGGTGTTTGGTTTTCTCTTCTTGTGATAGTTTGCTAAGAATGATGGTTTCCAGCTGCATCCATGTCCCTACAAAGGACGCAAACTCATCCTTTTTTATGGCTGCATAGTATTCCATGGTGTATATGTGCCACATTTTCTTAATCCAGTCTGTCACAGATGGACATTTGGGTTGATTCCAAGTCTTTGCTATTGTGAATAGTGCCGCAATAAACATACGTGTGCATGTGTCTTTGTAGTAGAATAATTTATAATCCTTTGGGTATATACCCAGTAGTGGGATGGCTGGGTCATATGGTACATCTAGTTCTAGATCCTTGAGGAATTGCCATACTGTTTTCCATAATGGTTGAACTAGTTTACAATCCCACCAACAGTGTAAAAGTGTTCCTATTTCTCCACATCCTCTCCAACAACTGTTGTTTCCTGATTTTTTAATGATTGCCATTCTAACTGGTGTGAGATGGTGTCTCATTGTGGTTTTGATTTGCATTTCTCTAATGGCGAGTGATGATGAGCATTTTCTCATGTGTCTGTTGGCTGTATGAATGTCTTCTTTTGAGAAATGTCTGTTCATATCCTTTCCCCACTTTTTGATGGGGTTGTTTGTTTTTTTCTTGTATATTTGTTTGAGTTCTTTGTAGATTCTGGATATTAGCCCTTTGTCAGATGAGTAGATTGCAAAAATTTTCTCCCATTCTGTAGGTTGCCTGTTCACTGTGATGGTAGTTTCTTTTGCTGTGCAGAAGCTCTTTAGTTTAATTAGATCCCATTTGTCAATTTTGGCTTTTGCTGCCGTTGCTTTTGGTGTTTTAGACATGAAGTCCTTGCCCATGCCTATGTCCTGAATGGTACTACCTAGATTTTCTTCTAGGGTTTTTATGGTATTAGGTCTAACATTTAAGTCTCTAATCCATCTTGAATTAATCTTCATATAAGGAGTAAGGAAAGGATCCAGTTTCAGCTTTCTACTTATGGCTAGCCAATTTTCCCAGCACCATTTATTAAATAGGGAATCCTTTCCCCATTTCTTGTTTCTCTCAGGTTTGTCAAAGATCAGATGGCTGTAGATGTGTGGTATTATTTCTGAGGACTCTGTTCTGTTCCATTGGTCTATAGCTCTGTTTTGGTACCAGTGCCATGCTGTTTTGGTTACTGTAGCCTTGTAGTATAGTTTGAAGTCAGGTAGCGTGATGCCTCCAGCTTTGTCCTTTTGACTTCGGATTGTCTTGGCAATGCGGGCTCTATTTTGGTTCCATATGAACTTTAAAGCAGTTTTTTCCAATTCTGTGAAGAAACTCATTGGTAGCTTGATGGGGATGGCATTGAATCTATAAATAACCTTGGGCAGTGTGGCCATTTTCACGATATTGATTCTTGCTATCCATGAGCATGGTATGTTCTTCCATTTGTTTGTGTCCTCTTTGATTTCACTGAGCAGTGGTTTGTAGTTCTCCTTGAAGAGGTCCTTTACATCCCTTGTAAGTTGGATTCCTAGGTATTTTATTCTCTTTGAAGCAATTGTGAATGGAAGTTCATTCCTGACTTGGCTCTCTGCTTGTCTGTTACTGGTGTATAAGAATGCTTGTGATTTTTGCACATTAATTGTGTATCCTGAGACTTTGCTGAAGTTGCTTATCAGCTTAAGGAGATTTTGGGCTGAGACAATGGGGTTTTCTAAATATACAATCATGTCATCTGCAAACAGGGACAATTTGACTTCTTCTTTTCCTAACTGAATACCCTTGATTTCTTTCTCTTGCCTGATTGCCCTAGCCAGAACTTCCAACACTATGTTGAATAGGAGTGGTGAGAGAGGGCATCCCTGTCTTGTACCAGTTTTCAAAGGGAATTTTTCCAGTTTTTGCCCATTCAGTATGATATTAGCTGTGGGTTTGTCATAAATAGCTCTTATTATTTTGAGGTACGTTCCATCAATACCGAATTTATTGAGCGTTTTTAGCATGAAGGGCTGTTGAATTTTGTCAAAAGCCTTTTCTGCATCTATTGAGATAATCATGTGGTTCTTGTCTTTGGTTCTGTTTATATGCTGGATTATGTTTATTGATTTGCGAATGTTGAACCAGCCTTGCATCCCAGGGATGAAGCCCACTTGATCATGGTGGATAAGCTTTTTGATGTGCTGCTGAATCCGGTTTGCCAGTATTTTATTGAGGATTTTTGCATCAATGTTCATCAGGGATATTGGTCTAAAATTCTCTTTTTGTGTTGTGTCTCTGCCAGGCTTTGGTATCAGGATGATGTTGGCCTCATAAAATGAGTTAGGGAGGATTCCCTCTTTTTCTATTGATTGGAATAGTTTCAGAAGGAATGGTACCAGCTCATCCTTGTACCTCCGGTAGAATTCAGCTGTGAATCCATCTGGTCCTGGACTTTTTTTGGTGGGTAGGCTATTAATTGTTGCCTCAATTTCAGAGCCTGCTATTGGTCTATTCAGGGATTCAACTTCTTCCTGGTTTAGTCTTGGGAGAGTGTAAGTGTCCAGGAAATTATCCATTTCTTCTCGATTTTCTAGTTGATTTGCGTAGAGGTGTTTATAGTATTCTCTGATGGTAGTTTGTATTTCTGTGGAGTCGGTGGTGATATCCCCTTTATCATTTTTTATTGCATCTATTTGATTCCTCTCTCTTTTCTTCTTTATTAGTCTTGCTAGCGGTCTATCAATTTTGTTGATTGAAGGCAGAAATAAAGATGTTCTTTGAAACCAATGAGAACAAAGATACAACATACCAGAATCTCTGGGACACATTTAAAGCAGTGTGTAGAGGGAAATTTATAGCACTAAATGCCCACAAGAGAAAGCAGGAAAGATCTAAAATTGACACTCTAACATCACAATTAAAAGAACTAGAGAGGCAAGAGCAAACACATTCAAAAGCTAGCAGAAGGCAAGAAATAACTAAGATCAGAGCAGAACTGAAGGAGATAGAGACACAAAAAACCCTCCAAAAAATCAATGAATCCAGGAGTTGGTTTTTTGAAAAGATCAACAAAATTGATAAATAGACATTTCTTAAAAGGAAGACATACAAATGGTAAACAGGTACATGAAAATGTGCTCACCATTGATCATCAGAGAAAAGCAAATTAAAACTACAATGAAATATGATCTCACCCTAGTTAAAATGGCTTTTATCCAAAAGACACGCAATACAAATGCTAACAAAGATGTGGAGACTATGGAACCTTGTACACTGTGCGTGATATGGTTTGGATCTGTGTCCCCACCAAATCTCATGTGTAGTTATAGTCCCCAGTGTTGGAGATGAGGCCTGGTGATTAGATCATTGGGGTGGATTTGTAATGAATGGTTTAGCACTATCATCTTGATGCATGATTGCGCTCTTATGGTAATGACTGAGCTCATATGAGACCATGTTGTTTAAAATGTGCAGCATCTCCCCCTCATAGTTTCTTGCTCCCAATCCCATCATGTGAGACACCTCACTGCCCCTTGGCCTTCCATCATGACTGTAAGTTACTAGAGGCCTCCCCAGAGCCAAGAAGATGTCAGCATCACGTTTTCTGTACAGCCTACAGAACCATGAGCCAATTAAAACTCTTTTCTTTATAAATTACCTAGTCTTAAGTATTTCTTTATAGCAATGTGAGAATGGACAAATACAGTGGGAATGTAAATTAGTACAGCCACTATGGAGACCAGTAAGAAGGTTCCTCAAAAAAACTAAAAATAGAACTGCCATATGACCCAGCAATCCCACTGCTAGGTATATACTCAAAAGAAGGAATCAGTTTATTGCAGCACTATTCACAATATCCAAAATTTGGAAGCAACCTAAATGTCCATAAACAGATAAGCAGATAAAGAAAATGTATTTTTTTCCAAGATGGCAGATTAGATGCATTTAAGTATACCTCGGTTACTTGGAAATAGCAAAATAGTGCATAAAGATCAATTCTGTGAGCTATCAATCAAGAAACAAAATGGGAATCCACTGGAATCACAAAGGACACCCCAAATCCCTGGGAGGAGAATGTCAGCAAACAGCCCCCATGATGGCATCCAGCTGATAAAAATGATTAAAGAGTATATGAGAGAGGCACAGAACCTCCTCCCTCTGTGATCCACCTATCCACTGGAGATCCAAGCAACCCAGGTTGAAGGAGCACACTTTGTTTCTCCCAAACCCTGAAGCTAACTTGGGGAGATGCTTGGAGATACTGAGAGAGAAAGACATGAGAACAGCTGCAGGCATTTTCCCAGATCCAGGACTGAGAGCAGGATGTCATTTTTAATCTGGGAACATACAAAGTCAGCCATTCTTTGGCAACCCAGTAGTGTGGCCATGCAGGCATTTTTGTCTCAGGCTGGAGACTTTGAATCTCTTGCTCTGGAATGGGGTAGCCAGCGTTGTGAAGAACATCTCAGCAGTACCAGTCACTGGAATTACGCTCTCCCCTGTCACAGGCCCAGGGCAGGAGGAGAGCTGCTACTGCAGCACCTTCTCCTGGATGACAAGACTTGCAGTCAGGGCCAGCTTGGTGACCTGAAACCAGTCTGCCTATGTTATTGCTGGGTGCCTCAGCCTGTTCCCCTGAGGTTGCAGTGCAGTGGGGCTGTCCCTACTCCACCCACAGGTAGAACTTCAGGCATTCAGAGCACATGTTTGCCTGGACTAGCAGCCTGAGCTGCCCCTGATACAATAGGGCCTTCTCTGCCACATTCCAAGGCATATGTCTAGGCATTCAGAGTACCCACTCACCTGGACCAGCAGGCTGAGCCACCCTACCTTCCTGTGCAAAGATTGTGGTACAGTAGGGCCTTCTCAGATACCACCCAGGCAGATCTGCAAGCAGTCAGAGCACCCCTTCACCCAGATCAGCAGCCTAAGCTGCCCTAGCCTTCCTGTGCAGAGATTGTGGTGAAGCAGGGTCCTCTCCAGACCATGCCCATGTATATCTCCAAGCAGTTGGAGAACCTGTATGCATGGATACAGCCTCTCCACCTTTCCTGTGCAGAGATTATGGTGAAGCAGGGTCCTCTATACTACAGGCATCTGGAGGACCCACTCTCTCCTGAATTGGGAGTTTAGACCACCACCCTGCCCAAGCAGAGAATTAGGGGCTGAGGAGGTTTCCCAGGACTATGACTATGCACACCTTTGGGCGCTTGGTGGCTGTCCATTGGATTTTCCTTCCATTCTGGTGCTGGTGCCTGCCACCAGGGAACCTGTTAGTGGTCCTGCAAGGTTTGGCCCTTCCTATTTTGTACACCCACTGCCGACCCCCTCCCCAGCCAGGGATGAACAAAGAGCTCAGACCACTGTGGACCTCAGAGAACAGTCCATTGCTTGAGGCAAGAGAAAGCTTTTCCCCATAAGCAAGGATCAAATATATATCCAGTCACATTGGCCACAGCTGGCTTTTACTCATATGCAACACCTATTGGCTTGTAGGTTAAACTGCATCACCCAATATAAAACCAGCCAAAGGGCATGCATAGGGCCATAGAAACAAAGCCAAAAGACCCTACCCAGCATTCCCTACAGTCACACCCCCTAAGGACTGGGGATAGGGAGGGAAATGGAAAGAAAAAAACCAATATTATAAATTATAAGAAAAAAAAGAAAAAGAAAAAAATCCTGACCGCATGAAAGAAATTACAAAAATTAGAAGTACTGGCATCTTCAGATAAGAGACAGAAAAATCTTAATGTAGTGACACTACCAAAGGATTATACCAGTTCTCCAGCAATGGTCCACAACCAAAATGAAAACTCAGAAATGACAGAGAGAATTCAAAGCATGGATTGCAAGGAAGCTCAGTGAGCTCCAAGATAAGGTGGAAAATCAACACAGAGAAACTTCTAAATTAATCCAGGAAATGAAGGAGCAAACAAACATCTTAAAAAGAAATCAATCAATCATCTGGAATTGAAGAGCTCACTTATGGAATTTCAAAATACAATTGAAAGCTTTACAATAGACTAGACCAAGCAGAAGAAAGAACTCTGGAGCTTGAAGACTGGTCTTTTGAATCAGATAAAAATAAAGAAAAAATAATCTTTAAAAATCAACAAAGTCTTTAAGAAATATGGGATTACATAAAGTTACCAAATCTGTGAGTGATTGGTATTCCTGAGAGACAAGGAAAAAAAAAATAAACTACCTGGAAAATATATTTAAGGAAATAATTCAAGAAAATTTTCCTAATTTTGCTAGAGACATAGACATCTAGATATAAGAAATCCAGAGGACACCTGTGAGATAGTATACAAAATGAACATCACCAAGGCATAGAGACACCAGACTATCCAAGGTCAACACTAAACAGAAATCTTAAAGGCAGCTAGAGGAAAAGGTCAGATCATTTACAAAGGGAACCCTGTCAGTCTAACAGTGGACTTCTCAGCAGAAATCTTACAAGCCAGGAGAAAATGGAGGCCTATTTTTAGAATTCTTAAAGAAAATAAATTCCAACCATGAATTTCCTATTTCATCAAACTAAGCTTCATAAAGCAAAGGAGAAATATCATTTCCAGATATTTAAGAGCTTAGAGAATTCGTTACCACAAAACCAGCCCTCCAAGAGATCTATAAGAGAGTTCTAAACATGAAAACGAAAGAACAATATCTGCTACCACAAAAACACTCTTAGGTACATATCCCACAGACTCTATAAAGCAACCACACAATAAAAACTACAAAGCAAAGAGCTAACAACTTCATAATATAATCAAAACCTCAGCAGGCTAATATTAGCCATGCATGTAAATGGTCTAAATGTCCCACTTAAAAGGCACAGACTTGCTAGTTGGATTAAAAAACAATAAAAGATTCATCCATCTGCTGTCTTTAAGAGACGAGTCTCACACATAACACCCACAGGCTCAAAGTAAAAGCTGAAGAAAGATCTATCATACAAATGGAAAACAAAAAAGAACAGGGGTTAGTATTCTTACTTCAGATGAAAAAGACTTTAAATGAGCAACAGTAAAAAAGAACAAAGAAGGGCATTACATAATGTTAAAGTGTTTAATTCAACAAGAAGACTTAACTATTCTAAATATATATGCACCTAGTATTGGAGCACCCAGATTCGTAAAACAATGACTTCTAGATCTATAAAAAGTTTCATCCAGTCACACAATACCCCACTGACAGCATTAGATCACTGAGGCAAAAATCTAACAAGGAAATTCTAGACTTAATTTTAATACTTGACCAATTTGACCTAATAGAAATCTACAAAATGCTTCACCCATCAACCACAGAATACACATTATTCCCATCTGCTCACAGAACATAACTTCAAGATTGACCACTTGCTCAGCCATAAAAGCAAGTCTCAATAAATTAAAAAAAATTGAAATCATACCAAACATACTCTTAAACTATAGTGGAACAAAAATAGAAATCAATACCAGGAAGGTCTCCCCAAACCACACAATTACATGAAAATTAAACAACTTGCTCCTGAATGACTTCTGGGTAAACAACAAAACTAAGGCAGGAATCAAAAAATTCTTTGAACTTAGTGAAAACAGAGACACAACATACCAAAATCTTTGCAATGCAGCAAAAGCAGTGTTAAGAGGAAAGTTTATAGCACTAAATGCCTACCTCAAAGAGTCAGAAAGACCTAAAATGCATGATCTAATATCACACCTAGAACTAGAAAAACAGAAAAAAATTAACCTCAAAACCAGCAGAAAAAAAAAGAAATAACTAAAATCAGAGCAGAACAGAATGAAATTGAGAGCTAAGGTCCACACAAGTATCAATGAAACCAAAAGTGGCTTTTTGAAAGGATAAACAAGATTAATAGGCTGCTAGCTAGATTAACACCAAAAAAAAGATCCAAATAAGCAGAATCAGAAACAACAAAGGTGACATTACAATGGATCCCATAAAAATACAAAAGAAATACAAACACCTCTGTGCACACAAACTAGCAAATCTAGAAATTTTCTAAAAACTTTTCTAGAAATCTAGAAATGGATACATTCCTGGAAACACACAACCTCCCAAGATTGGATCAGGAAGAAACAGAAACCCTGAACAGACCAATATTAAGTTATGAAATTGAATCCATCATTAAAAAGAGCCCCCAGACCAGATGGATGCATAGGCTAATTCTACTAGATGTACAAAGAAGAACTGGTACTAATTCTGAAACTATTCTAAAAAAAATTGAGGAGGAGTGACTCCCCACTAATACATTCTACAAAGCTACTTTCTAGTATTAGAGCTAGCATCACTCCAATACCAAAATATGGCAAAGGTACAACAAAACAAGAAAGTCACAGTCCAATATCCCTGATGAACATAGACAAAAAAAAATCCTCAACAGAATAACTAGGAAATTGAATCCAGCAGCATATCAAAAAGTTAATTCATCATGATCAATAGGTTTCATTCTTAGGATACAAGGTTCATTCAACATGTGCAAATCAAAAAATGGGATTCACCACATAAACAGAATTAAAAAGAAAAATTATTATCTCAATAGATGCAGAAAAATCCTTCAATAAAATCTAACAATTCTTTGTGATAAAAGCCCTCAGCAAATTAGGCATTGAAGGAACATACTTCAAAATATAAGAGCCCTCTATGACAGACAGATCAACAGCCAACATAATACTGAATGGGCAAAAACTGAGAGCATTCCCCTAAGGACTGGAATAAGACAAGGATGCCAACTCTCACCACTTCTATTTGACACAGTACTGGAAGTCCTAGCCAGACCAATCAGGCAAAAGAAAGAAATAAAAATCATCTGTTGGAGTGATCAGACCCAACACCAGGTCGTGTGAGTGACGAAGTCCGGCAGAGTCAAAGCACTAAGACAGTTTGAGAGAGAAAGTGGGTCCAGGGGGCCAACGTGAGTATGGAGGCTGTGAAGGCCCGAGCTCTGGAAGCCCGGACTATTTATGGGTGATCAAACAAACAAACAGGTGGTGAGAATGTGGGGCTCAAAAGGGCAAGCGCATGATCTACAGCTGTGATGGCTTAGCATTTCCTTTGAAGCATATGGAACATATCCTGCTTCTTGAGATAATGGGGAGCATGTTCTTCTAGTTTAAGTTAGAAGCAAGGAGCCAGCAAGTCTAGACTCATTCCAGAGGCCACAAGGGGTTTTATGCCCTGAGCCCTGGACATTAAGTCAAACATGCAAGCTCTGCCTCAGCTTTTTTCCCAGCACTCAGCTTTTTCCCAGCAGTCATTCATATAGGAAAACTAAGGAGTCAAACTATTTCTCTTCACTGATACAATTCTATACCTAGAAAACCCTAAAGACTCATCCAAAAGGCTCTTAGAAATGATAAATGACTTCAGTAAAGGTTCAGGATACAAAATTAAAGTACAAATCTTAATAGCCTTTCTATATATTAATAATATTCAAGCTGAGAGCCAAACCAAGAATATATTCCCATTTACAACAGTCACAGAAGAATAAAAGACCTAGGAATACATCTCAATAAGGTGAAAGATCTCTACAAGGAGAACTACAAAATATTGCTGAAAGAAGGCAGAGATGATACAAACAAATGGAAAAACATTCCATGCTCATGGATTGGAAGAATCAGTATCATTAAAATGGCCATACTGCTCAAAGCAATCAACAGATTCAATGCTATTCCTATCAAATTACCAATGTCGTTTTTTATAGATTTAGAAAAAAACTATTCTAAAATTCATATAGAACAAAAAAAAAAAAAAAGCTGAAATAGCCAAAGAAATCCTAATCAAAAAAAAGCTAGAGGCATGACATGATCCAACTCCAAACTTACTATAAGGCTATAGTAACGAAAATAGCATGATTCTGGCACAAAAACAGACATATAAACCAAAGGAACAGAATAGAGAACTCCAAAAAAAAAAAAAAAAAAAAAGCCACACACTTACAACTATCTGATCTTTGACAAGGGCAACAAAAACAAGCAATGGGGAAAGGACTCCCTATTAAATAAATGGTGCTGGGTTAGCTGGCTAGACATATGCAAAAAAATGAAATTGGATCCCTACTTTTTACCATATACAAAAACTAACTCAAGATGAACTAAAGATTTAAATGTAAGACTTCAAACTACAAGAATCCTAGAAGAAAACCTAGGAAACACCATTCTGGACATCGGTCTTGGAAAATAATTTATAACTAAGTCCTTGAAAGCAATTGCAACAAAAACAGAAGTTGACAAATGGGACCTAATTAAACTAAAGAGCTTCTGCACAGCAAAAGAAACTATCAACAGAGTAGACAGACAACCCACAGAATGGGAGAAAATATTTGCAAACTGTGCATCTGACAAAGCCATAATATCCAGAATTTATAAGGAACTTAAACAACTCAACAAGCAATAAACAAGTAACCCCATTAAAAAGTGGGCAAAAAATATAAGCAGACATGTCTCAAGAGAAGACATATTAACACAAGTTATCAGCAAACATATAAAAAATGCTCAACATCACTATTAGAGAAATGCAGACCAAAACTACAATGAGGCACCATCTCACACCAGTTAGAATGGCTATTATTAAAAAGTCAAAAAAAAAAAAAAAAAAAAAAGATGCTGATGAGGTTGCAGAGAAAAGGGAATGCTTATATACTGTTGGTGGGAATGTAAATTAATTCAGCCACTGTGGAAACTAGTTTGGAGAGTTCTCAAAGAACTTAGAACTACCACTCGATCCAGCAAATCCCATTACCAGGTATATATCCTAAAGAAAATAAATCCCTCTTCCAAAAAGACACATGCACTCATTTTCATCACAGCACTATTCACAATAGTAAAGACATGGAACAAACCTAGGTGCCCATCAATACTGGATTGGATACTGATAGAACACTATGCAGCCATAAAAAAGAAAGAAATCATGTCCTTTGCAGCAACATGGATGCAGCTGGGGGCCATTATCCTAAGTGAATTAACACAGAAACAGAAAACTAAATACCACATATTCTTACTTGTAAGTGGTAGCTCATATTGGGTACTCATGGACATAAAGATGGCAACAATAGACACTGGGGACTACTAGAAGGAGGGAGGGAAGGTTGGAACCAAGATTTGAAAAACTAACTTGGGTACTATGCTCACTACTCAGGTGATGGATCATTCATATCCCAAACTTCAGCATCACACAGTATTCCCATGTAACAAACCTGCACATGTACCCCCCAAATCTAAAATAAAAGCTGATTTTATTTTTTTAATGTGGTACATAAACACAATGGAATACTATTCAGCCATTAAAAATAATGATATCCAGCCAGGCACGGTGGCTGAAGCCTGTAATCCCAGCACTTTGGGAGGCCGAGACGGGTGGATCACGAGGTCAAGAGATCGAGACCATCCTGGCTAACACGGTGAAATCCCGTCTCTACTAAAAAATACAAAAAAAAAAAAAAAAAAACTAGCCGACGAGGTGGTGGCCACCTGTGGTCCCAGCTACTCGGGAGGCTGAGGCAGGAGAATGGCATAAACCCAGGAGGCGGAGCTTGCAGTGAGCTGAGATCCGGCCACTGCACTCCAGCCTGGGCAACAGAGCGAGACTCCATCTCAAAAAATAATAATAATAATAATAATAATATCCTTTCATTTAAAATATGGATGGAACTGGAGAACATTATGTTAAGTGAAATGAGCCAGGCACAGAAAGACAAGAGTCTCATGTTGTCACTCATTTGTGGGAGTTAAAAACTACAACAATTGAACTCTTGAAGATAGAGAGTAATGGTTACCAGAGGCTGGGAAGGATAGTGGGCCAAGGGAAGTGGGCATGGATAATGGGTACAAAAAATAATTAGATCTAATGAATAAAATCTAGTATTTGATAGTACAATAGGATACTACAGTCAACAAAAATTTACTGTACATCTTAAAATAACAAGAGTATAGTTAGAGTGTTTGTAACACAAATAAATGATAAACACTTGAGGTGATGGGATGGATACCCCATTTACCCTGATGTGATTATTATACATTGTATCCCTATATCAAAATATCTCATGTACCCATTAAAATTATTATTTTTCTTTTTTGAGACAGAGTCTTGCTGTGTCACCCAGGCTGGAGTGCAGTGGTGCAATCGCGGCTCACTAAAAGCTCCGCCTCCCGGGTTCAGGCCATTCTCCTGCCGCAGCCTCCCAAGTAGCTGGGACTACAGGCACCTGCCACCTCACCAGGCTAATTTTTTTTATATATATATATTTTAGTAGAGACGGGATTTCACCGTGTTAGCCAGGATGGTCTCAATCTCCTGACCTTGTGATCTGCCCATCTCGGCCTCCCAAAGTGCTGGGGTTACAGGTATGTGCCACTGTATCCGGCCTAAATATTTTTAAGAAGAAGTACATGGAAACATGGAAGCCTGTTTTAGTTTGTTTTGGGGGTTGAGTTTTTGGGGGGCATTATTGAGTTCCTTACATTTATACAGTCACAGTGAATCCATGGTGCTAAAGGTCAAAATAGGAATTACCTTACAGAGAAACAGCAGGTGATTATATAATGAGGAGGAGTAAAAGAGACCCTTCTGAAGTTCCTTGATCTGGATGGTGTTTACACAGGAATATGTATAAACTATTAACTGTACACTTAAGATTTGTGCTCTATGCTATATGTAAGTTATAAATTTAAAAGTAAATTTTTTTAAAAACTTGAACAAATGTTACCCAACAAAGTTTATCATTTTATGTAAAATACTATGAATAATTGTATGCTAAGCTTAAACATGATAAAGAAGTCAAAATCTTGAGCTAGCTTATAGAAATTAACATGTCCTCCTGAGGCTAAACATAACTCAGAAAATGGCTAAAAGTGATTCAGAATTTCTAGATGTAAGGATTTAGATTTTTTTAAGTGTCACCATATGAATAAAGGTATGTTATTTTGATTTAATTTTAAACAGTACATTTGATGTAGTGCTAAGCAGCTTCCCTTAAAAGTCAGCTCTAAATGTGTTTAAAAGATAGGTGGGCAGGAACACAAATCATCCCTCTAACCTCTCCACCTTTGAATATCTTGCTTTCTAGAACTGGGGATTGGCCATATTTATAGCCTTCAATATCATTGCTTGGCTTTGAATAAGCAACTTCTGGTTGCTAATAATGCTTGATTTCAATGCTGCATCACAGTATCATCCTTTTAGAATATATTTTAACCACAACTAAAGATAGGAATTTGAGTTAAAATTCAATAGAGTGTGGTATGTTCAGATCCCAGAGCTCAGCTGAGGTGATAATTGGATGAACGGGTTCTGCCCAGGCTCTGTCCACACATGCCCCAGGCCTTGGCAAGTCTGTCTCAGCCCACTCCTCCACTTGGCTGCTGGTAGGAGTCCTTGAGAGCCATTGCAAGGCATCTCTTGAAATATCTAAGCGTTGGAGAGGAAAGGGAAACAGCAGGTCTTAGAATGGAAGAAATCAGTGTAGATAATCACACTAGCTGTCTCCATTTATTCACTTGCTGTCATACTTAACACACTCCAATCAGTCTTCTGCCCCATAACATCTCAGAACTGTACTCAGCAAAATCACTAATGGCCTCCATGTAACTAACAGAATGAAGATATCTCTACATTCACAATGCTTGACCACTCAGCAACTCTCCACCCTTTGTTGAGCCCTCCCAATACTCGCTTCCCTTGGTCTCCATGACACCGAGCTGTCCTGGTGTTCCTCCCATCTCCTTGGTTTTCTTTGCTGACTTCTGCTCTACTTCTTTTGGGTGTTGGTGCTCTTTGGGGTTCTAACTGACTATGCTCTCTTCTCTATTTCACTTTTGCCCTTTGTGATTTTACCCCACTTTCATATCGAAGCCTCTGAGATTCTATTTGTAATGTAATGAAAGAGAAACCCAGATATTTTGATTTAATATATCACAATATATTGGTTTGGCAAGGGAAAAAAGAAATAGAGCAATTCAATCTATGCATCACCGCCAAGCTTCTCCTCCTCCCCCATGCCTCACCTTGACTTATTGACAGGCTAAAGACTGCCCATTCTCTTTCTTTACAAGTTGAACTACATGTCTTCTGATCAGTGGTGAATAAAGAAAAAAACTGAACTACAAACTTAAAGATTAGCTATGTGAATTCTGGCATAGATGATGACTAGGAAGAAGGGAGTTGATATGAAAAGGAAAAGGAAGACGAGAAGAGAGACAGATAAGGGGAGAGATTTGGGATGAGCAGGAAGATTAAATATGATGGATGAGTACAATACAGAGCTGATAATGAATTTGAGAATAAAAATCTTTTCGCCTACTCAAAATTGCATGGCTGAGCCCCACCACACCACCTCAGATCTTTCACAAGGAATTAGTCTTATTAGTAAAATGAACAGTGCATGAAATGATGCCCAATAAATATGATTTTGATCCATGAGGATATGCTCATAAGGAAAGATTACTGATTCTAACTAGTACCCTAATGGCATATAATGGCATAAAGAATTAACTTTCAGATAGTAAGCATTTTACTCCTCGTTCAGTGATAGGATTAGGTTCATTGCCTTTAATATGAAGAAATTATATTGTCTATCAGTAGTTTAGCAGATTAACACAAATTAATTTTTTCCATGTAAATTTTTTTTGGTAGAGATCCTTAGGAACTCTTAGAAGAATGAGGAGCAAGACTAAAATGCTCATCATTCAGTTCATGCTTTTTTTTAAAGAACTAATGCTTATTTCAGTACAGAATGATGAGTTAATGATTCTTTAATATTGTCTTTTTTTGAGTTCTAATGTCCCACAGAAGAAATGCAAGATAAAGATTAGGAAGATTAATTCATGCAATGTCAATAACGTGACTGAATAACACTCAGCTATCAAAGCCAGAATGCCTTAACCTTTTTGAAAGAAGGTTGGGAACGAATAGACTGAAAAAGTAGGAGACTACAGTTTAAAAGCCAAGTACATTGTCGAACTCATTGTCCAACAATGAAACAGAAAAGTATGCGGCAGCCAAGAAATAAATAACGACCTGAAGATGAATCTTTTACATCCAAATTTTGTTCCAGTACTCTCTGCCCATCACACACCAAGACCCCATTGTCACCACTACCAGGTGGCACTGACCACTCACATCTCAAGATAAGATGCTTCCTTCAGACCTCACAATTATTCTACTTCCTCCTCCATTTGGTCTTCAGTGAATTATCACCAAAAAATGACAAGACCTGGAACCGGCAGAAGTCACAACCACCAAAGCCTTCATTCAGGTTAGTATGTTTATAAAATAAACACAAGCTTTGGTGCTGCTGGCAATCAATAGCAGGAGTAACTCCTCTCTCAAAAGCATCTACTACATATAGCCCAAATCTGAGTTTCAGAAGAACATATGGACCACATGTCATCATGTTCTATAAATGGGCAAAAGATAGCTTCTGTGGATTGGTTCTAGGTTGCATATTTCTTCACTGCAGCCGCAGACCCATTAGCTCAAATGCCTGTCAACTCCAAACTCAAATTTTTACACATCCATTTATTTTTTAAAACAACCCAAATAAGCCAATTTTTAGCCATCAAGAGCCTGCCTGATTTGCAGACCCCAAGAAACTTCACCCAATAGCTATTACCTATTGGTAAGAAAGGATCTTGTGATGATAAGACCTCCAGAACCTGCTGCCTGTCAGAGCTCCCTGACCAAGAAACTCCCATGGTGTGGCTGAGCAACACCATTGGGTAACCACCTTCTCAGATCCCCCTCTACCCTGGGAGTTCCCTTGTCCTCTTTCCCTTCAGAATGGGTGACTTCCCTCACCATAAGCCTCTGAATGGTCACATGCCGAGAGGTGCTTCCCCTCTCATGCAATCCTGTCCAAGTACCACACAATAAAGCTGGTTGCGTATTACTGCCTCTTGCAGTCATATCTTTTTCCTAGATTACACTCCAAATTCCTCAATCTCCTATACACTACTTCATTTCATGATTGAATTTAGTCAAGCAGCCAGCTGATCACTAAGGTCCTCTTCCTATTTATATAGCAACATGTTAGGCAAGGTACAAGGTGTGGTCCCTGTCACCAAATTTCATACTCTGTAGTTGAGGGGGTAAAGAAACTCACAAGTACAAGTAGACACCCATATGATTTGAAGACCAACAGTCAAATCTCAGTTCCACCATTTATTGGCAAGATGAAGTTCCTTTACTTCACTAAGCTCCTGGCTCCTCTTCTGAAAAATGGGATAATGTTACCTCATGCATAGGGCTGTTGGCAGAATGGTATGAGCAAATATGTGCCTAGTACTTGGTACAACCTTTCATACATTTTATAACCATTCCCTCCTAAAGATAGTCAAACAAATGCAAAATGAGTAGGACCTTCCCATTGTCCAGTTTTTATCCTTTCCAGAACTAAGGATAATAATTAAACGATTAATTCTCCAACAGGTTTTTAAGAATCTGTCTTCTCCATTAGAAAATTAACTCCCGAATAAAACGAGACTATCATCTGTCTTTTTCCCTTGATACAACAAACACAAATTATTTGTGGAATGAATGAGTGAATTAGTAAAGACAACAGATACTTTTGGATCTGAGAGGAGGGAATGATCACTGAGGAATGACATGAATAGAGGTTTATGAAGGATCAGGACGTGACTGAGCTTTCTTGAAGGATGGTTGGGATTTACCTTCATGAAGTAGGGCAAGAAGAAGGCACTAAGGTGGGAATGACCCATTGTCAGTTGCCAGAGAGTGGACAGTCTGGTTGAAAACATCCTCTCCATGGGAATAATTACAATAAGGTTAGGGAGGAAGGTTTAAGGACTGGGGTTTGAGGCCCATTTTTTTAAGACTCTCTCACCAAGGAAGTAAGTAGAATCCAGTCAAGCTCACAAACATCCAGAAGGCCTGAAACCATACCTTCGAAGCTTACTCAAACCCACTTCATTCTCCACGTTCACACTGTAAAACAGGAAATACCAAAATCCATATCCTCGGACCAAGTTACAACATATTATATTAATTACATTAACTGAAATCCAGGATGGAAATTTATCGTTATTATCAGATGCCTTAATGGAATTTCTTGAATAGATTCTGGCTTTTTACCTTTAAGGATTTAAAATTTAGTGGGGCTGGCAGAGCCGAATCTCGATAACAAAGGTGCAAACATCAAATAACCTTTCCATGTCTGTAGGGTAATTACAAAGATCTTTATTCTCCAAATTAGATACCATCTGAAGTCATAAAAAGAGCAGTCAACCTAAAATGTAAAATACTCAGGTCTCCTCTGAGACTTAATGATATGATATCCTGTTAACCAGTAACCTAATCACTAATTCTCCCCAATCAAAGCCAGAAAATAGGGTTAGCTCCTGAACACCCAGCACATTCTCTTTAAGGAAGGAAGAGTTTGCCCAGTTTTGTTTGCATTCACTGATCTTTAGGTAAATTGTCTGTTCTGATGGCTGCAACCCCATTTTAACAATACTGACTTTTAGCAAAAATTCTAACCATAATTCCTGAATTATGGATGAGCCATCAGCCTGGACATGATGGTTAAGGACATGGAGGAGGAATTGTTTTTTGAGGGAACATGTGTGGAAAGACACAGAAAGAGGACATATGTCTGAGTTTTATGAGACATTTATGTGCGGAAGACCAAAGAGGTGTCTCACTTTCACAGGTGACATCCACCTGGGCTTTCTCATGTCACTTCATAGAACTTGAGGAACCAGGGAAATTGACACAAACAGGAAACTCGTATTTCTTGCTGGGCCATGACTAGTAAAGTCCTTTGTCTCTGACCCAGGCGTCTTGTGTCTTCTGCCAGCATCCATAAAACTGTAGCAGGATAGCTTATTAGCTTGCAAGTAGGATAAAATCTCAGTCTCTGTACAGTTTTGACACATAGCAAGTACACTGGTCATAATTAAACACACTATAACACCCTACCTTTTCTCCAACCAAAATATTTTGTTTATGAATCATGTAAGTATCCTAACCCACTGTGTGACTTGTAAACATGCATAATCAGAAGTTTTTTGTTTTGTTTCAACTAAAGGCTTCACTGAGGCAGCTTATGCATATTACTGTCTCTTCTGAAGGCTCTCTGGGGCTTCTATGTGCTCTTCTAATTTATCTCAGGTCACTTGGGGAGTTGGTGATCTGGGATTGTAGCACCATTCTTCTTTTCAGTATAAACACTAATTGTATTATGTAGCATAAGTCAAGGGCTATTTATTAAGCAGTTGACAAAGGATGTATGGTTTTTCAAAAAGGCAAACATAAATATAAAAGTATAAAAGGTTATAACCAAAATTTTAACAATAAATACCTCTGGATGGCATAATTATGGATTTTTTAAAAATTTTTGTTAATTCATATTACCTGGTTTTCTAATATGAACATGAATTACATTGTATAATGTTTCAAAATAAAACAAAAGGTTAATTGAAACCATAGCTTCTCACCTGGAAGGATAATACCTGACTCATGGACTCCCATGGCCTTTATGCCCCGACGTCAACATATAAATAATCCTACCAATAGTCTCACCTCATCCCTTCCTCTAATCCCTCCCCTGATCTCCTTACTGGGGCTGAGGAGAAAGCAAAGTGCAAATAACTAGGTATTAAAGTAATATTTGGTGATTCAAATTAGTTTAGCCAATATAACCTTTACAGGACTCTTGTTAAAATGTACACAAAGACTTTTATCAATCCCAAGCACAAAAACAAGATTCAATTTAAAACATCTTGTGTTTCTGCTGAAGCCAAAGCAATGACAACCCCTGTAAATTCCCTAAGGTAAGAGCAGAAATGCACTGAGTGATGTATAATAGCTATCTCCCAGGGAAAGAACAAGAAGCCATTTATGAAATCTTACCATGTAGGAAGACTAATGTGTCTACTAAAAGCGAAAATGTGAACTCCAGATCTTCTCACTGGGGACTGATTTAAATGCAGTTTTGCTAAATTAGTGGTAGAAGAGATCTAAAGTAGAAGGCTAACAATGAAGTCATATAAAACAGTACATCCTTGGTAGGAATAATTTATGTGGTACAATTCCTACACAAAGCAGATGAGTAAATAGGTTAAACAATGGTTTTGCAAGGTGTTACTATCTACAGAAGTAGTGCTTTTTTCATCAAACCCACATCATGTTAATAAGAAATTGTTTTCAATATTCACTTTATTAAGAAGAATAACTCATTTTAACAAAGTCAAGCATTCATGAAAATTAACTGTACTTTATAATTGGAATTTTTTCTAAACTAAATCTGACTTTTACTCCAGAAAGCCAGTATTAAAGGCCAACATGATATGAAGAACAGTCAGCAAGTAACTTCTAATCCCATCAAACAAATTATAGATAAACACTTTGCAACATAAGCATTTTTTATTGCCTCATTTGTTCTCACTTATTTTCTCAATGTTTAGAACCCTTTATCAGACTTTTAGGGAGCAGTATGTGTCAATCTGTCAGCCACTTTGGGTTAAATTCAAGCTCATCTGTGCCTGCTAGACAAACATAAAAGTCTATTAGAAGCATGAAGAAATGTGCTTATAATCTCTTATAGAAACCAGAAGTCTTTTATTAAAAATGGCTTCATATGTCCCACTGTTTCCATCCCCATCCTTTACTCACCAAACTGCCCAAACAACAAACACACACATACACACTCTAGATTTTAAAGCATAATTAAGAAAAAGATATTGAACCGTATGAAAATATTCTTTGACAGAAGACATAATTCTCCTCTATACACCAAAACAAAAACATCTGTTAATCCAACTCCTTTATTTGACTTTTACAATAAGAAAGCTGAGAGGTTCTATAGATGTCAACAACAAACACATGCCCAAAGGCATAAAAAGATGAGAAATGCAACCACCGAATCAGCGGCAGCAACAGCAGGTAGGGAAGGTACCCTGGGTACTGCTCGAGGCAGCTAGCAGCCTTCAGTGTTTCACAAGCCATCAAACTTTGTTAGAACAGATGTTTCTTAGCCACCAGAGAGGTCTTGGTACCACCCACGCCTGCCTGCCCAGCGAAGGAAACTTTATTGTATGGAAGAATTAGTACACTCTGTTCAAGTCTCCTTTCTCTTTCTTCTCAGAGGTCCTGAAAACTAAAAACAAAGGCAAGGAGAGTGAAGTGAGGAAGAAGATGATCTATTCTGAATTTACTGTCAGTCAAGAACATGGCTTCTGCTCTGGTTTTGTGGAAGAAATCACGAAAATATGATGGGCCAATGTGCTCTTAGGAACAGGGAGAAGAATATTACCTAGGAACCACCTGGGACACGGCAAGGAAGAGAGTCCACATCATTTGAATAAGCTACAAGTGATAAGTCATTTTTCATTCATTCAGCTAGCAAACATTTATTAAAAGCCTACTATGTGCTGGTACTGTTCTAGGTGCTGAAGATACAGCCTTAAATAAGGTGAAGAAGGTCCCTGCCCTCAGATGCATATATTCTAGTAGAAGAGACCTAAGAAAGCTAGGAATAAATAAACTCAGGTAATGTAAGCGCTGGGAAACAAAATTAGGCAAGATAAAAGAATTGAAAAGGCCCAAAGGTGGATGGGCAGGGGTGCGAGGGAAGGAGGCTGATGGTGATTTTAGATAGGGAGGTCAAGATGGACCTACATACACCAACCAGGATTCCAGTAAGGTCAACCTTTGGCTGCCTGCTAAATGTAATTTAAGATGTGCTGCCAGGAAAGGATGTATCCTTTTATTCATTCAAAAATGTACTGCTGGACATGACTAGTGTGTACTGGACACTGTGCTGGGCATTAGGGATACAGGGTAAGCAGAAAAAAAACAAAACGAAACAAAACATGCTGGAGGAAGGTAGGCCTTAATCAGGTAAATGGCCAAATAAATAAAGGGCTACCCACCACTTTGCCAAAAGTGCAACGAAGGAAACTGCACTTATCCAAACTGAAATAGCTAAGCACTAAAACCAACAGAAGCCATCCATGCTCAGAGGTTTTCTGGCTTCTCAGCTAACAGCGATGTGATGGCAAGTGGGAAGGGGAGGAATATGGACAGGATCCAAGCCTAAGGTTACTGAATGTCTGCAAAGGTAGGAAGGCTTCCCAAGGGTTGAGAGGGTCACAGAAAGAGGCATGGGTATGAATCCAGAAGTTCTTGGGGGTGGAAGGTACCTTCAAGTAAATTCAGCAAAACCCACGCCCATTTCTTAGGTAAGGCAACCAAAGCCCAGAGAGGTCAAACAGCTTGCTTAAGGTCACAGAACTAGATCATGGGATATCCACAAATAGAATCGCAGTCTACGTGTCAGTGAAGTTAAGCATTTACATTAAAATTCATATTTAACTTGGGGTGGGTTAGGGAGGGTGAACAACAGGTATGTGTTTTCCCTCTATTTTCAAAATTTGATGAAAAAGAGGAGGAATTAAGAGGAGAATTTGCTATTAGACTCAGAGAGCTCACAAATCTCAGAAATAATCTGTAAGTCCTCTTTAAAATAAATCAGGATTTTATTTAAACACAAAGTCAACCTTCAGACACGGTAGACATGAAATCCTCCTGCTAGGGCAGGGATTTGCTGGGGCTCATTAATTCTGAGCAGGGTTGTTTCCTGCCCAGCTTTCTTCAGTGTGTACAGTATTTTCATTTTTCTTGCTCTTACTTTTTTGGGCACTGAGCCCAGCTCTGAGACTCCTGGGTACAGGCATTTACAGAGCAGCTGCTGTTGGGCCTGCACGCTGGTACCATCCCACAGCAGAAGAAAGGGAAGATAAACCACCATTTATTTCTAAGTGTAAACCTTTTAGTTACTTAGAATGGTGATGCTCTAAATAGCCAGAGTGTTCTAAGTGATAACTTATCTTCATTCCCCTGACACAGATCATTGTCAGCACAGCCTGCTTTGGCATGGGAGGAGTCCCAGCTAGGGGCAGGATTCCTCAGGATAACCTGATGCTTAGCAGAATGATTACCAGTATGAATGTTTTATCCATATCTCTTTGATAATCCTTGAGATGGAGTTTCACTCTTGTTGCCCAGGCTGGAGTGCAATGGTGTGATCTTGGCTCACCACAATCTCCATCTCCTGGGTTCAAGCGATTCTCCTGCCTCAGACTCCCAGATAATCCTTTTAAGGGTAGGCAGTGAATCTTGACAGTCACTAATGAGGTTTGGGTAGTTTGCTTCTGGAATTTCACATCAATAGTCAGTGGCCCAAGCTCAGCTTCCTTGGTCACAAGGCAGAATGCTTTTAGATAAGAATGAGCTTTCACTCTGCTTTCACCAAGGAATTCTTTCTTAAAAAAAGGAAATAAAATTGTAATTAAAAAACCTCCAGGTTTTCTTTTGCTTGTTTTCATGTGTTTGCTTTTGACCCTGTTTTCTGGAACTATGTAGAAGTTGAACCTATCAAAGTGAGATGGCCTCAGCCAGGTACATGCGCCAGAGCCCCACAAGAGATCTCTAGATTCTACATAAGAAGGGAAAGCAGGGGTGCAGGGCTAAAAAAAAGAAGGGGAAGCAAAGCACCCCCTACCTTCAGGGTCAGCCTCCCTTACCTAACTTTCTGCTCCCTGGCTGGAAAAAAAATCAGCAAGGGGGAAAACTGGGATACACAGATTTTATTTCTCTGGCTTCCTTCCTTTACTCCCTCTTCCCCAAATTTCCCAAGGTAGAAAAGGGTCAGGCTTTTCTCTTATCTCCTCTGCTCTCCAGGCTTCTTCTGCCATGAAATATATAGAAGGCAGCCCCATGGCTTTGCTGTCATAGGCAAGAGTATCATTTTCGGTTCCTTCCTATGTTGAAGGAGGGAGATAATGATCTTTTCAAAATCCTCTCTCCTGACAACAGCCTGGCTTTCCAGGCTATCACCTTGCTGTGTGATCCTACTTTGCATACCAGAAACTAATAATGCTCCCCTCTCAGTTAGATGGGCTTCTCAAACTAACTGGAAATGCTTATGGACCCAGAGAAAAGAAACACGCCCAGGAATAATATTTTAAATATTATCCCTCTGACGTGTAGATGCTACCTGGGTGATGGATGTTTACATCATTTCTTTCTTTTGCTATTACAGATGTTGCTGCAAGGATAAACATACATACTTACCTGCATGTGTGAGTATGTCAATAAGATAAAATCCTAGATACAGAATTGCTCAAAACTTTGTGTTTATAGATAACGTTTGCAAAACTTAAAACACAGAATGGAAAGTTAGGTGAGGATGAGTGAGAAGAAGTGAAAGTCTTTGAAACTGTGTAGGAGAACAGAACTCCAAAACATTACCAAAACAATTTATCCAGACTCCACTCACATTTGTCATGCCAACGGTACAACTCTTAGAGAAAAGCTTGTGAGGTATCAGCTTCTTCATTTCAGCAGATCAGATTTCTCATTCCATTTTCTCATTCAGTTCATAGTTCCAGAGTACTCTGGACCGTGTTCATTTGCCCTTTGGATTTTCTTTAAGGTGACTGACAAAACTGCTAATGGGATGCAATGGCTTTAGACTCTAGGTCACTGGTTTTCAAGTCAGTGAGGCCCATAGCAGTGTCTCCTTTTTTATTTTTTGTTTATTTATTTTTTGAGACGGAGTCTCGCTCTGTCACCCAGGCTGGAGTGTAGTGGTGCGATCTCAGCTCACTACCACCTCCTCCTCCTGGGTTCAAGCGATTCTCCTGCCTCAACCTCCCAAGTAGCTGGGATCACAGGCACCCACCATCATGCTCAGCTAATTTTTGTATTTTTAGTCGAGACGGGGTTTCACCATCAGGCTGGTCTCGAACTCCTGACCTTGTTATCTGCCCGCCTCGGCCTTCCAAAGTGCTGGGATTACAGGTGTGAGCCAAGCAGTGTTTCTTATAGAAAATAAATAACTAGACAATCACTGTGGTTATATATTCTCCTCTAGTTCTTTTCCTTTCCAAGCTCATTCATCTGTGTTTCTACATTTTTCCACAACAAATTATAAACGTTAAATTAAAATTTCTACGATATGATTATTGTTGAAGATGTTTCTCTCCTGTGTGTTAGGCTCAGGATGTTCATAGTAACCTCCCCTGTTTTTCACTCTCACTCTCTAAATGTCTTTTACTTGTTTACCTTCCCCACACTTACTTCCTCGCCTTTATCTAGGTCTGTCCACTGTAATTCATTCTGTCACCCCAGCAAACTTGCAAACATACATTTGTCTCTCTTCTTCTTTTGGCGTAACTCCTTAAATGCCTGAAAACTCCTCTTACCTTCTAACCTATACCCCATCGCTACTCCCACCTACAAATTTAAAAAGAAATAATCATTTTATCCTTTTACCAGTTTCCATTTCTGCTGTGTATATTCCTACTAAAATTTTCTAGAGGATTATAGTTGGGGAAGGAGAGAAACAAAAAAGCAGGAGAGACCCACCTTCGCTGTTTAAGAAACTAAACCATACAGTACTATATTCAACCATTTTGTGAACATTCTTTGATATGTTTGCATTGCTCTACTCCTTTAAAAATAATGGTCAAAAATACTTTCAGAAATTGTGAGATGACTCAGTTAAAAGGAGGATATCACTGCTGATGTATAGATAATACAATTATCTCATGACAAGGACATAAACCCCCTGAACCAGATGGCCTTGCAATTGAATTTCTCGAGAAATTTAGAAATTTATTACAGGAACCACCCTGTGCTCCCAGATAGAGACTACACTTCTTTACCAGAGCATAATATATCTGAAATATCTAAGTGATTGAGTTTTATGCAAATCAAATCACCATAGACTAAGGTCTCTTCATCTCCATTTCCTAAGATAACAATGTAAACTCTCCTAGAATGGAAGGAGAAATCAGTTTGATTTTTTGCAAGGCATGAAATACTGTGTCTTGAGCATTGCCTGAATGCAGGCACACAGAATGTTAGAACCGGCACAATGGTTTGAGGAGTGTGGAAAATACTCTGTGAGCAAAGGAAGGACTAAAAAAAGAAATTCTTCTAAGGGTGGGGGACTGAAGCTAGACTGACTTCAGATAAAAACACCTCTAGTCTCTCCTTTTAACCACCTTTTCTTAGCATCACCCCCATCTCATAGGCATCCCCATTCCATGCCTATCTCCTGGTCTTATGAGGGTATGTGTATGTACATGTTGTGTTTTTACAGGAATTTGCCCTCTCTAGCTTTCTGGCCATCCTTGTGCTGACAATTAACCTTAAAGAAGACAGAAAGTCATATGTTGACTCCCATGGTATCGGCAGCTAGAAACTAAGGCCAGCATGACCAACCATCCGAGCGCTCAACCCCACACTCACACTTAGCCTTGGAATGTCATTCACAGCAGCAGAACAACAATATGCTCAACCCGCAAAGTACAACAGATTTATAAAGTACCACAGATTTCGAGTGTGGGGCTTAGTATACAATTTGAAGATAGTAAAGAATTTTTATGTACACTATGCCTTTTTAGATTCCTTGCTGATTCTTGGAATATTTTACTGCCACTTAAGCCAGGACTGAGTCATTCCCAGACTAGCTGGCTTTCGTACGTGGCAGTAGCAGCGGTTCTGACAGGAACTGACTTACATGAGCTCTGCAGAGAGGGAGTTTGCAGATCCGCAGTGATGGCATCCTATCTCAACCTAAACTAGGTAACTCTGTCCTACTGCCTCTGTTGCCTGCTGAAATGGGATTTGAGATAAGCCATGCAGCTTTTCTCATAGATAGTCAACATGACACCCAACTACACTGAAACCCTCAAGACTAGAAACTCCTTGAAAGCTGAGATGGCATTTGTTTTTCCACCATCCTCCAGCTAACAAAGTCCTCAATATCTGTTTAAAATGAATACATTATCCAAATAAGCAAAAACAGAAGAACATGTCAGATGTTCCCGTGTGTGTTGCAATAATCTGCTTCTCATCCCAATCCCCCATCAGCACCTACCCACTATAAGGATGAAACAGATAAAGAAGATATTTTAATAATGTCAATTATACCATTATCATTACTATGCATTATTATATGAATGTTAGTTTATTTAAATTAAATGCATGCACACAAAATACACACTTTTAAAAAACACATTAACATTTACACATTAAACATGTTGAAATCATTGTCTATAGGTAAGGAGGAGGGAGTAGAACATAGGCATAAAAGGAAATTATCAATTAAGCAATTAGTATATAAATCAATACCTAAGTAGCAATTAAATTCAGCATTCAAGGGAATTTTGAGTGAAAAAGTCCTTGGACTGGATAATGGAACAGATTCTTGGGGGAACCGAGATAGATGCACAATGATGAGTGTTACAGAAAGGAACCCTGGACACTACCCACACCCAGGCAGAGCCCACATGTGGACAAGGGAGGAAATAATAGGTAAGGCACCACTCTTCCCAGGCACAGCTCAGGAAGGAAGCAAGCCTTGTTGAGACACTCCCCTGCCTTGCACGGCTAGTGAGCAGTTTCATAGCAATGTATACAGAGAGCTCACAGCCTCTGAGCAAGACCTAAGAACCAAGAGACATTTTCCCCCTGTGACCAAGAGCCACAAAGACTTGGCACCAAAGGACAGCAGACCCAGAGGCCTATGGTAAGAACAAAAAAGATCCTACAGAAGATGCCAGAGAAGACTGATTACCAGAGGCTAGCTGGGAGCTCAGATATCTCAGCAGATGCTGGCACAGAGAGGTGATGATGCTTGAGGACCAGATGGGATGATGCTCTGCTCAGATGTCAGCCTGGACAAATGAAACCCATAGACCTGGTGCTTCTCTTTAACCCACCCCAACAACCCTAGGCACCTGACTCTGTAAGGCCTCTGGGAATTCAAAAGCAGCTTTCATGAGAAGGATGGTAGTGGAAGAAAATGTTGAATTGACTGAGAACATGAAGAATAAGTGTATTCTTTTCCCATCAGGCAACATGGAACCATTAACTAGAAATTAAGTCATTCAATTGATGTATTGGGAATTCATTCCTTCTACAATAGCCAAAATTCCCCCATAAATGACATGGGTCAGCTTCTTTATGTGAGATGCCTTTGGAGGCTATCACAAGTGATTTTTTTTTCAGATTAATAGTGGCTGCTGTAAATTTTAAAGAAAAACAAACTCATGTACTGAGAGAAATGAGAGAAGATGTGCGAATGATGCAAAGGATACAAATTTGCAGTTAGCAGGCTTGGGTTGGAACCCAGTGCTTGCCCAGTGACCTTGGGCAAGTCACTCAAATTTTCCCTGCCTCTATGTCTTCATTTACAAAGTGGAAATGATGATGATAATAATGCCTGTTTCATAGGGCTTCTATGAGAAAAAAATGAGATAATGTATGCAGAAGTGCTTTGTAAACTATAAAAAACACATAACTGTTAATCATTTTTATCATCATCTATGAATAATAAGCAGCTTTATAGAAAGCATTTTGTAGATTCTGAACGTATAATATATTCATAAGGAAGTGCTTATGCACTGGAAGAATCTGACTTTTCTGCCCTGTTTTGGTCTCCTTTAAAAACAGTGCTAACCAAAATCAATTATTAAATGGATGTGCAAAAGGAATGTCCAATGACTAAACTAAATTAAGATTAAAATTTAAGTCCAAGTTTGGAATCATGGAGTTGTTTTTTTTCTTATGACCAACAGATCTTATCAGCTTTTAAAATAGTGAAATATTTACTTTATCAAAAATCTTTCTAGAATATTAAAAGCAAAAACCCAGAGTCATAGGAAATTTATACTAACCTTCTTGCTGACATTCTAAATATCATGTATGAATGTTTCACATTTGATCAAACTTTAAAAATATGGCAATGACAAAGTAAGCTCAAAATTATTTTCAGTTTATTCTATATTACCTAAGCATCATATAAACTCAAAAATGACCTTTAAATGTGGAAGAGTAAGGATTTTTTTCAAGAAAGGAAATTCAATCAGAATTTGATGGAGAGGTGAACCATTCAACTTTTTGAGAGAATAAGATTCATACATTTAGTTTTAATTATGTGTCATGACACACCTGCAAGACATTCAGGAAGACATGCTCAATCTAGAGGAGGAAATAGGGTTCTCACCCTCAGAACAGGGATCTGAGTCATTAGCCTAAGAATATTTGTGGATACCCTGAGTGAGTGAGAAATCCATCCAGTGGAGGTCTTGGGGAGAACTCCTTTAATGAACAGATATGAATATTTTACATTCTAATGAAGTTTTTTTTTCTCTCTGCATTCTGAGAGTTTTGATGTTCCTTACTACATTGTTTTCTGTTTTTTTTTTTTTTTTTTTGAGATGGAGTCTCGCTCTGTAGCCCAGGCTGGAGTGCAGTGGCCAGATCTCAGCTCACTGCAAGCTCCACCTCCCGGGTTTACACCATTCTCCTGCCTCAGCCTCCGGGTAGCTGGGACTACAGGCGCCCGCCACCGCGCCCGGCTAGTTTTTTGTATTTTTTTTTTTTTTTAGTAGAGACGGGGTTTCACCATGTTAGCCAGGATGGTCTTGATCTCCTGACCTCGTGATCCGCCCGTCTCGGCCTCCCAAAGTGCTGGGATTACAGGCTTGAGCCACCGCGCCCGGCCTCATTGTTTTCTTATTATCTGTTTATCTACCTCCTCTTAGCTTAATTATGAGAAACTCTGGAACGAAGTCCCCTCTCTCCCACCTCTTTGCCTAAGTGAGTGTCAGGTATTTCCATATAAATACATGCTTCCAAGTTGTATTTAAGGTACTTGAAAGGTGCTTGAAAATGTCCTTTTTATTCTATTTTATCTAAGCATCAGAGAGGCACAACAATGTCTTTTGAATGTGGAAGTGAAATTCAATCAATTTAATGGAGAGCTTAATCATTCAGCTTTTCCAAGAGACCAAAATTCACACATTTGAATTTTATTTATGTTTCCATGTAAACACATGCTTCTAAGTTGTACTTGAAAGATGCTTGGAAAATGTCCTTTTAGTAGCTTTAAATATTCCCTCACGGTACTGTACATAATTTTTCTTTTTTTTTTACTTAATGCTTTCTTCATAGTTTAAGTAAAGGTGAAAGTTCACATAGACTCCCTTAAGGTAATTCTATAGCCCACTGTAGAGCCTGAACTGTTTAGAGCTCAGAAAGCAAGTCTTCTACCTGGAAAGTCTCTGGCAAGAAAATACGCTTTATATTCACTGTACTCCCAAATGTTTTACCTTTAAAAATAAAATTACAAGTTAGCAGACTATGCACATGGCAGGCAACTAAGAATCAACCCATTGTAGGATTGTTCATCTTCTCCTAGTTCCAACATAGTGCTTGGCACATAGTTGGCTCTCAATAAATAACTGTATAATTAATTGTATTAATTAATTCCGTGCTTAATAACTATTTGCTAAGCCAGGTGCGGTGGCTTACGCCTGTAATCCCAGCACTTTGGGAGGTTGAGGTGGGTAGATCACCAGGAGTCAGGAGTTCGAGATCAGCCTGGCCAACATGGTGAAACCCCATCTCTGCTAAAAATACAAAAATTAGCTGGGCATGGTGACGCGCGCCTGTAATCCCAGCCACTCAGGAGGCTGAGACAGGAGAATTGCTTGAACCCGGGAGGCAAAGGTTGCAGTAAGCCAAGATCGCGCCACTGCACTCCAGCCTGGGTGACAGACTGAGACTCCATCTCAAAACTAATAATAAAATGAAATAAAAATAACTATTTGTGAAAAGAATGGTCTTGAAAAGATGACACCTCCCACATTATTATCATCACACTGGCCCCTCCCCTGATAGCTGAACCATAGTTCCAACCATCCACTGGACATTTCAGCTCAGATGCAGACAGAAGTGGAAGCCAGTAAATCAGAAGGGGTGAAAACAGGTAATGGACTAAGAAAGCTTGAGTTGGTTCTACAGGCTCACAAATTCAAGTTGCTATGAATAAGTCGGTACTGTTTTGTCCCTCAGGAAATCACATAGGCAGCATGCAAGATTTTTCTCTTAAAAAATGAAGAAAAGTCTGTCATTAAGCAGACAAGCATGCATAGAGTGATTATTCGGTAGAGCAGTAGGACCGAGTGTGTTTTTATTTATCTTTTTACGGTAAGTATCCTTTAAGCTTAAATTTTTCTGTATTTTTATTAGTCCTCAGGAACATGTATGTTATCATTTATTCTTACAGGCCTTTCTCTCGACTGCTTGATTGCTTTATTCCCTTTCACGCCCATTTTTTCCCTATAGGAAATTATGATACCATGTTGTAAAATGTGTTGCTTTAATATATGTAATTTTAATTACATAAATGGTACCATGATTTTTTAAAATCTCACTTTTACTTTTTTTCATCCATGACTATATTAAGATCTATCCATAATGTTACATGCAAATCTTGTTCGTTGCTTCTAACAACTTCACAGTGTTTCACATATATCACTTTTATAATTTAAAAAAAAAAAAACTTTTAAAAGACCTTTAAAAGCTTTTTTTCTAAAAAAGCGAATTTTGGGTAAAACCAATAAGAAGAGATAACAATTGAAGTCCATCACATTAGACAGTTTTTAGAATTTTGGTCTACATTACAAATCACTTTTCCACATAAGAAATTAGAGACTCATTGATAATTGGTTCGTTTTAGCAAATTTTGGGGGATTGTACTCTGCTTTTATACAGATTTTACAAAAACCTGGTCATTGGTGCCAGGATAGCAAATCCTCCTGTAGCAATTTCACAAATTTGGAACATAAAACTCTGGTGGAAAAAAGATAAGAGCAAACATCACATGGGCCAATTTGGTTAAACGCACAGTCCAACTGATGTTTGGACTGAACTAACCAACTGAAGGATTAGCCTATTATTTGTAATGCTATGCTGATGTCAGATGAATTCTTAAAGCACATCACTGGTCTGTTGGTCACATAAGGTTATGTCCTGATGGAAATACCAGGCCCACCATTCTCGTAGATGGAAAGTTCAATTTAAACAACTGAAAAGGAATTATTTTCCTCTCTCTGAATTGACCGTATGTACTCCTTGTTTCAGCAGGGCTGGATCCTGGGTTGAAACTCCCACTTTGAGGGACAGGCCCAAGGTGTCATGTCGGAATAAATCAGATTCATTAAGCTAAAAAAGAAAAACACTAAGAAGTCAACTCAGATCACGAAACTGGGATCAGAGACATTACAGAGTAGACGCTGAAATGAAGAAAGCACAGCAGTGCAGATTTAACCAGGCCTCAGCATAGCTCTAATACAATGTTCCAGCCACTCTCTTCCCTTTCCTCCTCCCCATCTCTCCCCCATGATCATGGAAAATTGTTGATATGAGAAGTTTATAATATGTGAGCTTTTGAATATTTGGTATCTTAAAAATTTTATTAATCACTTTCTCCAATTGCTTATATGCTTAAATACCTAGGCTTTTTCTCTTTTTTTGGTGGAGGGGTAAATAATTAATTTTGGATTTTTTCACAATTTTTATAGCTACTTTATTTTTATTATGCTACCTATACCTTTTTAAAGTTAGAATTTGCTTCATTTAAAACTTCATCCCAGTGTGGAGTTTTTTGTTTTTTCTTTTTTAAAAAAATAAAGAATGAGGTTAGAAATATTTAGGCTACAAACCCCAAATCACAACTCCTACTTTCAGCCTGCACATAAAATTGTCAAAGAACTTGCCTGAAGGGACCTAATGATTCAGGTCATCTATATCTAATACATATGAATATTTAAATGTATTGAACCCCAACAATGTGCTAGACACTGTTCTACGGTCCTTACATGTGTTCACTTATTTAATCTTCACAAAACACTATGAGGGGGATTTTCTTATTATTTCATTTTATAGAAGGGGCCCCAAGATCACCCAGCTCATTCAGTGGTGGTGCTGGGCTTTGACCACACCGACCTTCTAAACCATCACACTTAACACCACTCAGCATATAAAGGATTCTGCCATACAACTTGGGGAGTTTTTATTTCCAGTGAAATCTCCTCAATGTCAAGGTGAACTTTGCTTCACATCTGCAAGAACGACAACTAGTGACTTTCATTACAGAAAGTAATGAAGAATCTTGTGCCAAATATAAGATAATTAAATACATGGTAAGCTGTGCATGTGACAATATACCTCTCATTGACACAAATGACAAGGTTGGATATCATAGTAAAATGGGAGTTCATAATAGAAATCCTGAAGGGCTTGAGTATGTGGCATTAATAAGAAGCAACATTAATTCTACTTACACAAATTCTCTCATAGTTCCTAAAACAGGTCAAATAAATGATGTCACTCCCTGAGAACTGGATGCTTCACTTCATATACTGATTGGTTGATGGAGTGAATGAGAAAGAAGTAAATCTAATTCTTATCCTCTGTTGCCTAGCTATTTATTATAACCTACAAACTTCAAATGTCACTATTAGCCAGGACACAACAATATGCCTTCTGCAGTGGACAGCTGTAGGGTTTGGCCTCCAGGAGTTATTTCTCCTCTTTCTGGCAAAAATGTTCTGCTTTCCTTTTGGGGCACTATCCCCTTCCCTCTTCTCTTTTCATATGGTTCAGGCAGAGTTTACCCCACCTGTAATATCTGGGGGTACATGACCAAGGTCTGGCTAATTAGCATACTCCATCTTAACATTCTCAGTAACTAGTTCAAGGATAGCATCCCAAGGCAAGCCAGTCAGAGTCAATGAACATCAGCTCTAGAACTTCTGCTGGCACTCTAGAGAAAGAGATACACTCCTGCCACTAATTCTGCTAATCTAGAAGAAAGAATGCAAGTTAAGAGAACATTTGCTGTGGCTTAAGGAGAATGTGCATAAGAATAAAACCAACACAGAAGAAAGATTAAGGAAAGCATAGAAAGACTCCTGGCAACATAATTTGCATACCTAGGTCCAGCCATACTTGAACTCAGATATCCCTGAGCGCTTCAGGTATATGACACCTGAACACAACATGCACACAGAACACATGTGAATACAGTCACAATCACTTTCTTTTCTACATAAACTACTTCACCTTGGCTTTCTCTCCCTTGCAACAAAAATTTTCCTTCTAAATTACCTCAGTCAAAAGTCATTAAAATGATGGCATGAAAAAATAGTACATGAAATTATAGGGGAGACAAAACTCCTCTACCCATCTCAGGTTTATTGACTGGGCCTCATGAATCAGATTGACAAAAGATAGATTAACAAGAAAAAAACAATAGAAATTTATAATTTATGCATCATATATACACATGGAGCACTCAGTGATGAGTAACACAAAGGGGTAGTTAGAACCTGGGCTTGTCTAGCATCTTAGCAAAGAACAATAATTTTATAGAGAAGCAGCAAGATAAAGGAAATGAATTTTGAGCTTCTAGGGGCAGCAAATTGTGGAAAGGAATATACATGGGGAAACTAATGGCATAAGGGCTAGTTACTAAGGCTTATTTGCATATACTTTCCTGCTGCCATCGCATCTACGGTGATAAGACTGCATCTTCTTCCTAGTATGGGAAGTGTGGGGGTCACCTTCACAAGGGGAATTTATGTTCTATTTTTAAATGAACAGGGGGAGGACTGAGAGAGCATACCATGTTTGCTTTTCCTTAATTGCTCTCAGTTCCAAATAATCCTTATGACAGAGTGGTATATTTTTGGATGGCATATTCTGAACCCCTTCAGGGCAGAGGTGGGAGTACAGGGTGAAGGTCCCCCCCCCCAACACTCAGTATGGAGCCAGAAAAATTATGCTACTCAAAGCTTCTACTCCTCTCCCTAGAATGTTCAAACAAATAAAATTGTTTATAAGCAACAGCAAAGGCAGCCTTGCAGTGGAAAAGAAATCACTCAAAGACAGATTGAACAACATATCAGCAATGGTTCAGTACAGATAGATAGCCCTGGATGGAGAGATGGGCTGACTGAGTGCATAAAACCATTATTTCAGGACATCTCAAATACTGGCTGGCAGAACCACTTCTACCTTTGCCAGGCTGTTTCCTTGACTTAACGCCACAGATTGGCATTACCCACTGTTTCCCTCTACCCTAACCCCAAGAGTCCTTATTTTTCGTGGATGGCCCTGCTATGGGCAGGTAGTTCTGCTCTAGACACACATTTCTGAAGCAAGTAGATCCCACAGGTTTGGGGGTCTATGGGAAATAATAGACAGCTGGAGGTAGATGAAAGGAATAAAAATCATTATCTTTACAAGGTATATGTCTAAAATATATATATTTAAAAAATTAAAGGAGAAAATTCTTCTGTGAGCTCAGTAGAATCTACCTCCAGAGGGTCAGAACACCTCCTCCTTCTAATCCATGGAAGACTATAATCTTTGCAAGTGGCAGGAATAGATCAAGACGTTGAATCAGCCCCAGAGTTCTGGACAGATGTTCCAAAGCCACAAGGGGAGTTAAGCACAGGCTCCCCGCACAGTCTTCCAAGGTCCCCAAGGCTCCTGTTCTCCCATTTCCCTCCCAAATCAACTATGAGGGGATTGCCTCACGTTTTCCACTTATATTTCTTCAAATCCATTTTTATTTGATATTTCTTAATTTTGACCTGTTTTCCAGACCATCACTTCAATTTCCAAATGATTTACAATCTTTAGAATTCTCATTTAGAAAGTCATTGGGTCTATTAATCACCTATTCTGTGTCTTCACTTTATCTCTGCTTCATGCAGCTTTGAAATAGAGCTGGTGAACTTTGTATTTATTACACTTATACCTTCCCTAAATGCTTTTAACCTTTTACTAATATCTGAACATGTCTGACTAGCAGAAATTGAGAAATAATAACCAGAGTCTTTATAGCATGATATAGATTTACAACATTTCTTGAAGTGAAGTCATTCCTCCTCGATCAGAATGGCATAAAAATCCTACTAAAAAATAAAGGGGAAAAAAAAAAAAGATGTGTGGAACTCATGCCAAATTTACTGAGGTACAACTGTCAGTGGGAGAGACCCAGAAATCTGCAAATTGAACCAACAGGATGTGACGCTGATGTACTCTAAAGTCTAAAGAACCAGAGGCTTGTGTGTTGAAAAGGGGCTTAAAACAAATCAAATAATACTCTGATTGAAGAATCATGCAGTAGGCATGTATCAGCCAGAGTAAAGTTAATTTATAGTGACAATTTTCCTTCATATTTCAGGGACTTGAAACAACACTTTATTCTTTGCTGACATTATATGCCCCGCAGGCATTGGTGGTGGTGCAGGTGAAGGTGAAGAGAGAGCTCTGCTCTCTCACTGGAACCCATGCGATGGAGGCTCCACCATCTGGAACGCTCCTGGTTAGAGCAGCATGGGCGTAAGAATGCTGGAGGTCTCCCACTAGCAGGGAAGTGACACACATTACTTCTGTCCATGGCTCACTGGCCAATACTGGTCTCATGGTCCCACCAAACTGCAAAATTGGGTGGAAACTGCAAACCTCCCACAAGCCCAAAAGGTGTAAAGAACTAGATATGAGTGAGCTGAACATTAGAGATTTCTACTACAGGGAACCATCTCTATTTTTTCAAAGATTAATAGTGAGGGACAGAGAAGTGAAGCTCTTTGCACAAATCCATACTGAAGTCGATATTGGAAACCCTCCTCTCTTCATTCTTTCCACCTGTGTCAAGGGGGTAGACACCCTTAAAATCTTTCCTATTTCAGCAGTTTCGCTAAAGTGCCAGTTAACACAAAGGACAGACGGTATTTGAATTTAAATGTCATTTTCTTTCTGAAGCAGACTGCCTAAAATATAAACAGATAAAAGAAACCAGTTTGCAGCTGAATTAATCATCAGATGAACATATTACATGGATGTGTCCTGCTTGGTTGTACTGTTTAAGGACTTCAATCAAACTGTTATGTGAATACCTACTATGTGCCCAGAGTGATGCTAGGCACCCTCTAATAACATCAGTAGAATTTTGTCTGGCCCACAGATCAGCTCAGCCACATTCATCAAAGAGGAACATTGTTCCTGCTTTTCTTGCTATTCATCTTCCCTTGCCATTTTGATGGCCCCCCCTGGTCAGACACCTAATCCCAGACATCCACAGTCACAGAGAACAAACCTGCCATAGTACCATGGAACCACGGAACCTCTTCCCAGCTCTCTGTAAGCATCAATCAGAGTTGTCAAATCTTCAACTTGGGAGAGTTGTTTGAGCCCATAATCAGGAATAGATTTGCTCAGCACAAAAAGAAAGATCCACGTGGTGTATCTGTGCCCCCTGCCGTGTTAGGACATTTGCCTTATACTTTCTGAGACAGCTGGCAGATAACTGCTTTGATGCTTAAACAAATTGCAAGTGGATGAATTCTAGTTCCATATGACATAAGGTCAATAGATAATTATTGCAGGTTGCAAATGGCAACAAACCAGACTCTGCTTCTTCAAACTTACAATTTTTTTGAAAAGGATAAAAATATTACTCATTTTTCCAGTGATTACCACAAGTAACAGAACTCTTAATATATCTTATTATAGCCACTATCCCTTTCCTTTGAGCACAAACGCATCCCTCTTTGTGGAAGCAGTTTGCTGGTTCAATCTGAGCTCGCCTCTGCCCGCAATACCCCATGATTTCCATTATTTTATCTAATGGCTTTTGACGGAAAAGTCAACATTAAGCATAACTCTACTAGTGTCAGTAGTATCAACATTACCAATATAATTTTATTTCATGTAAAACATTCTATCTATAAGATATATTACTATCAACCTGACAGTCATCTCTCACTATAAAATTTTAATTTTATTCTATTATGTTTCCCACTGTCATATAGTCTCTTGCTATCAACACAACTCTCTGTGACTTGAACTCTAGCACATTTTCACACCAAATTCAAGTCTTGCTATCATACCGTCCTTGAGAGCCCATGGCAAAGAATCATGCTCAGCTGTAGTATTCTCAATATTTCCTCTAAGAATCCCCTCAATGAGGCTGGGTGCAGTGGCTCACACCTGTAATCCCAGCACTTTGGGAGACCAAGGTGGGTGGGTCACCTGACATCAGGAATTCAAGATCAGCCTGGCCAACATGGTGAAACCCTGTCTCTACTAAAAATACAAAAATTGGCCAGGCATGGTGGTGGGCGCCTGTAATCCCAGCTACTCGGGAGGCTGAGGCAGGAGAATCACCTGAACCCGGGATGTGGAGGCTGCAGTGAGCCAAGATTGTGCCACTGCACTCCAGACTGGGCAACAGAGTGAGACTCCATCTCCAAAACAAAAAAATAAAAAGAATCCCCTCCAGTGAAATCCCTATATGCAAATCTTCATGCCCTCCCACATGGCTCTATAGCAAGACTGGTAAATTTAAAATAAGCATCATGCAACACATGCAGTCCTTCCTATTACTTCTGAAACCATTTGTCTTATTTCCTTTCTAATATGTTTGTGCCTGCTTTTCATTGTATTTGAGGCTAGTACTTAAGTGAAAATGGAGGAAAAAATAAACCAAAGCATTTGTATTGATTTCTTTTGATCTGGGTCTTCAATCAAACTGCAGGTCCAACACTTGCATTTTCAAGATGCTTTTTAGCCCCTGTTTTTTTCTCCTCTACCCCTGTCCCATGAATCCAGGCTCCTTATTTTCCTGTTCCATTAAAAAGTTATTACCTATTCTGTATAGTTCTTTAAACTGAGGAGTCAGCAAAATCTTTTAACATAGTTTCATTTACCCTTCAATTAAATTTAGACATGAGATAAACCCTATTATGACTTTGACCTGAAACCACTATGAGACCTGGAAACAAATTTTTAAACTCCTATTTGCTCTAATACACATATTGGTTCCAATTGAAAAGGCTAAACTTAATTTTTTCCCAAGGAAACAACCATTTTTTATACCAAGTTTTATTCTTAAAGCCCTAGAAAGTTTTAAATAGAGTTACAAGGGGATAGTGGGCAGAGGGGAGTGTGGAGTTATTACTAAATGTAACCAAAAATAAATGCTTTTCTCACCATTAGAATCATATACACCTCTCCCATACTCTCCACCTCTAATATGGGAAAGGAAGGCTTTGAAGCAGAATCATAGCGTGTTAGAACTTGGAACCATTCACACCAGCCTCATTTGCCAAATGAGGAAACTGAGGTTCATAATGGATTGGTGCCTTAACAGTAATAATAACCAAGGAAACAAAAGCCACTATTGAGCACTTACTATTAAACAAAAACTTTGCCTACAGCATCTCACTAAGCCTCACAACAGCCATCAGAGGTGAGTACTATTACAAGCTCCATTTGAAAGATGGAAAAACTCAGTCTTTTTGGGGGGGCAAGAAGGGCTGAATAGTAACAACTCCGGTCTGCAGTTCCCAGCAGCATCAACATAGAAGGCGGGTGACTTCTGCATTTCCAATGAGGTACCCGGTTCATCTCTTTGGGACTGGTTGGACAGCGGCTGCAGCCCACAGAGGGTGAGCCGAAGCAGGGTGGGGCATTTACTTCACCTGGGAAGCACAAGGGGTCGGGGAATTTTCTCCCCTACCCAAGGGAAGCCATGAGGGAATGAGCCTGAGGAACCGTGCACTCCAGCCCAGATACTGCACTTGTCCCATAGTGTTTGCAACCCACAGACCAGGAAACGCCCTCTGGTGCCCACCCCACCAGGGCCTGGGGTTTCAACCACAAAACTGGGTGGCCATCTGGGCAGACACTGAACTAGTTGCAGGAGTTGTTGTTGTTGTTGTTGTTGTTGTTGTTTTTCTCCATACCCCAGAGGTGCCTGGAAGACCAGCAAGACAGAACAGTTCACTCCCCTGGAAAGGGGTTCTGAAGTCAGGGAGCCAAATGACCTGGCTCGGTGGGTCCCACCCCCAGGGAGCCTAGCAAACTAAGGGCCATTGACTTGAAATTTTCACTACCAGCACAGCAGCAGCCTGAGATTGAACTGGGACATTCAAGTATGGTTGTGGGGGTGGGGGGAGTGGCATCCGCCATTGCTGAGGCTTGAGTAGGCAGTTTTACCCTTACAGTGTAAACAAAGCCACCTGGGAGTTAGAACTGGGTGGAGCCCACTACAGCTCAGCAAGGCTGCCGTGGCCAGACTGCCAGCTTTCTCCTCTCTGGGCAGGGCATCTCGGGGAAAAAAGGCAGCAGCCCCAGTCAGGGACTTATAGATAAAAACCCCCATCTCCCTGGGACAGAACCCCTGGGGGACGGGAGAGCTGTGGGTGCAGCTTCAGCAGACTTAAACCTCCCTGCCTGATGGCTCTGAAGAGAGCAGCGGACCTCCCAGCACAGTGTTCAAGTTCTGCTAAGGGACAGACTGCCTCCTCAAGTGGGTCCCTGACGCCCGTGTATCCTGACTGGGAGACACCTCCCAGTAGGGGCTGACAGATACCTCATACAGAAGAGCTCTGGCTGGCGTCTGGCAGCGCCCCTGGGACAAAGCTTCCAGAGGAAAGAACAGGCAGCAATCTTTGCTGTTCTGCAGCCTCCGCAGGTGACACCAAGGCAAACAGGGCCTGGAGTGGACCTCCAGCAAACTCTAGCCAACCTGCAGCAGAGGGGCCTGACCATTAGAAGGAAAACTAACAAACAGAAAGGAACAGCACATCCACTCAAAGACCCCATCCGAAGGTCACCAACATCAAAGACAAATGGTAAATAAATCCACAAAGATGGGGAGAAACCAGCGCAAAAAGGCTGAAAATTCCAAAAACCAGAACACCTCTTCTCCTCCAAAGGATCACAATTCCTCACCAGCAAGGGAACAAAACTGCATGGAGAATGTGTTTGACGAAGTGACAGAAGCAGGCTTCAGAAGGTGGGTAATAACAAACTTCTCCGAGCTAAAGGAGCATGTTCTAACCCAATGCAAGGAAGCTAAGAACCTCAAAAAAAGGTTAGACAAATTGCTAACTAGAACAACCAGTCTGCAGAAGAACATAAACGACCTGAGGGAGCTGAAAAACACAGAACGAGAACTTTGTGAAGCATACACAAGTGTCAATAGTTGAATTAATCGAGTGGAAGAAAGGATATCAGAGACTGAATATCAACTTAATGAAATAAACTGAGAAGACAAGATCAGGAAAAAAATAAAAGAATAAAAAGGAACAAACAAAGCCTCCAAGAAATATGGGACTATGTGAAAAGACCAAATCTACGTTTAATTGGTGTACCTGAAAGTGACGGGGAGAATGGAACCAAGTTGGAACACACTCTTCAGGATATTATCCAGGAGAACTTCCCCAATCTAGCAAGGGAGGCCAACATTCAAATTCAGGAAAGACAGAGAACACCACAAGATACTCCTCGAGAAGAATAACCCCAAGACACATAATCATCAGATTCACCAAGGTTGAAATGAAGGAAAAAATGTTAAGGGCAGCCAGAGAGAAAGGTCAGGTTACCCACAAAGGGAAGCCCATCAGACTAACAGCAGATCTCTCGGCAGAAACCCTACAAACCAGAAGAGAGTGGGGACCAATATTCAACATTCTTAAAGAAAAGAATTTTAAACCCAGAATTTCATATCCAGTCAAACTAAGCTTCATAAGCTAAGGAGAAATAAAATCCTTTACAGACAAGCAAATGCTAAGAGATTTTTGTAACCACCAGGCTTGCCTTACAAGCGCTCTTGAAGGAAGCACTAAACACGGAAAGGAACAACGAGTACCAGCCACTGCAAAAACGTAGCAAATTGTAAAGACCATCAACACTATGAAGAAACTGCATCAACTAACAGGCAAAATAACCAGCTAGCATCATAATGACAGGATCAAATTCACACATAACAACATTAACCTTAAATGAAAAAGGGCTAAATGCCCCAATTAAAAGACATAGACTGGCCAATTGGATAAAGAGTCAAGACCCATCAGTGTGCTGTATTCAGGAGATCCATCTTATGTGAAAAACACACATAGGCTCAAAATAAAGGGACGGAGGAATATTTATCAAGCAAATGGAAAACAAGGAAAAGCAGGAGTCGCAATCTTAATGTTCGATAAAACAGACTTTAAGTCAACAAAGATCAAAAGAGGTAAAGAAGGCCATTACATAATGGTAAAGGGATCAATGCAACAAGAGCTGACTATCCTGAATATATATGCAGCCAATACAGGAGCAACTAGATTCATAAAGCAAGTTCCTAGAGACGTACCAAGAGACTTAGACTCCCACACAATAATAGTGGGAGACTTTAACACCCCACTGTCAATATTGTACAGATCAACGAGACAGAAAATTAACAAGGATATTCAAGACTTGAATTCAGCTCTGGACCAAGCAGACCTAATAGACATCTACAGAACTCTCAATCCCAAATCAACAGAATATACTTACTTCTCAGCACCTCATCACACTAATTCTAAAATTGACCACATAATTGGAAGTAAAATGCTTCTCAGCAAATGCAAAAGAACAGAAGTCATAACAGTCTGTCAGACCACAGTGTAATCAAATTAGAACTCAGGATTAAGAAGCTTACTCAAAACTGTACAACTACATGGAAACTGAACAACCTGCTCCTGACTGACTACTGGGTAAATAACGAAATTAAGGCAGATATAAAGATGTTCTTTGAAACCAATGAGAACAAAGACACAATGTACCAGAATCTCTGGGACACATTTAAAGCAGTGTGTAGAGGGAAATTTGTAGCACTAAATGCCCACAAGAGAAAGCAGGAAAGATCTAAAATTGACACCCTAACATCACAATTAAAAGAATTAGAGAAGCAAGGGCAAACACATTCAAAAGCTAGCAGAAGGCAAGAAATAACTAAGATCAGAACAGAACTGAAGGAGATAGAGACACAAAAAAAGCTTCAAAAAATCAGTGAACCCAGGAGCTGGTTTTTTTAAAAACATCAACTAAATTGACAGACCGCTAGCAAGACTAATAAAGAAGAAAAGAAAGAAGAATCAAAAATACGCAATAAAAAATGATAAAGAGGATATCACCACCAACCCCACAGAAATACAAACTACCATCAAAGAATACTATAAACACCTCTACGCAAATAAACTAGAAAATATAGAAGAAATGGATACATTCCTGGACACATACACCCTACCAAGACTAAACCAGGAAGAAGTTGAATCCCTGAATAGACCAATAACAAGTTCTGAAATTGAGGCAGTAATTAATAGCATACAAACCAAAAAAAGTCCAGGACCAGATGGATTCACAGCCAAATTCTACCAGAGGTACAAAGAGGAGCTAGTACCATTCCTTCTGAAACTACTTCAAACAACAGAAAAAAGGGTCTCCTCCCTAACTCATTTTATGAGGTCAGCAGCATCCTGATACCAAAACCTGGCAGAAACACAACAAAAAAAGAAAATTTCAGGCCAATACTCCTGATGAACATCGATGTGAAAATCCTCAGTAAAATACTGGCAAACCAAATCCAGTAGCACATCAAAAAGCTTATCCACATGATCAAGTCAGCTTCATACCTGGGATGCAAGGCTACTTTAACATATGCAAATCAATAGACATAATCCATCACATAAACAGAACCAATAACAAAAACCACATGATTACCTGAATAGATGCAGAAAAGGCCTTTGACAAAGTTCAATACTCCTTCATGCTAAAAACTCTCAATAAACTAGGTATCAATGGAACATATCTCAAAATAATAAGAGCTATTTATGATAAACCCACAGCCAATATCATAATGAATGGGCAAAAGGTGGAAGCATACCCTTTGAAAACTGGCACAAGACAAGGATGCCCTCTCTCACCACTCCTATTCAACATAGTATTGGAAGTTCTGGCAAGGACAGTCAGGCAAGAGAAAGAAATAAAGCATATTCAAATAAGAAGAGAGGAAGTCAAATTGTCTCTGTTTGCAGAAGGCATGATTGTATATTTAGAAAACCCCATCGTCTTAGCCCAAAGTCTCCTTAAGCTGAGAAGTAACTTCAGCAAAGCCTCAGGAAACAAAGTCCATGTGCAAAAATCACAAGCATTCCTATACACCAATAACAGACAAACAGAGAGTCAAATCATGAATGAACTCCCATTCACAATTGCTATTAAGAGAATAAAATACCTAGAAATACAACTTACAAGGGATGTGAAGGACCTCTTCAAGGAGAACTATAAACCACTGCTCAAGAAATAAGAGAGAACACAGACAAATGAAAAAACATTCTGTGCTCATGGAATGACTCAATATTGTGTATCAATATTGTGAAAATGGCCACACTACCCAAGGTAATTTATAGATTCAATGCTATCCCCATCAAGCTACCATTGACATTTTTCAAAGAATTGAAAAAAACTACTTTAAACTTCATATGGAACCCAAAAAGAGCCTGCATAGCCAAAATCATTCTAAGTAAAAGGAACAAAGCTGGAGGCATCACGCTACCTGACTTCAAACTATACTACAAGGCTACAGTAACCAAAACAGCATGGTACTGGTACCAAAACAAATATCTAGACTAATGGAACAGAACAGAGGCCTCAGAAATAACACCACACATCTACAACCATCTGATCTTTGACAAAACTGACACAAACAAGCAATGGGGAAAGGATTCCCTATTTAATAAATGGTGTTGGGAAAACTGGCTAACCATATGCAGAAAACTGAAACTGGACCACTTCATTACACCTTATACAAAAATCAACTCAAGATGGATTAAAGACTTAAATGTAAGACCTAAAACCATAAAAACCCTAGAAGAAAACGTACGCAACACCATTCAGGACATAGGCATGGGCAAAGACTTCATGTCTACAACACCAAAAGCAGGGCAACAAAAGTCAGAATTGACAAATGGAATCTAATTAAACTAAAGAGCTTCTGCATAGCAAAATATCATCAGAGTGAACAGGCAACCTAAGAATGGGAGAAAATTTTTGCAATCTATCCATCTGACAAAGGGCTAATATCCAGAATCTACAAAGAACTTAAACAAATTTACAAGAAAAAAACAACCCCATCAAAAAATGGGCAAAGGATATGAACAGACACTTCTCAAAAGAAGACATTTATGCAGCCAACAAACATGAAAAAATGCTCATCACCACTGGTCATTAGAGAAATGCAAATCAAAACCACAACGAGATACCATCTCACACCAGTTAGAATGGTGATCATTAAAAAGTCAGGAAATAACAGATGCTGGAGAGGATATAGAGAAATAGGAACACTTTTACACTGTTGGTGGGAGTGTAAATTAGTTCAACTATCGTAGAAGACAGTGTGGCGATTCCTCAAGGATCCAGAACTAGAAATACCATTTGACCCAGCAATCCCATTACTGGGTATATACCCAAAGGATTATAAATCATTCTACTATAAAGACACATGTACATATATGCAATTGCAGCATTATTCACAATAGCAAAGACTTGGAATCAACCCATATGTCCGTCATTGATAGACCGGATAAAGAAAATGTGGCACATATACACCATGGAATACTACGCAGTCATAAAAAAAGGATGAGTTCATGTCCTTTGCAGGAACATGGATGAAGTTGGAAACCATCATTCTCAGCAAACTAACACAAGAACAGAAAACCAAACACCGCATGTTCTCACTCATAAATGGGAGTTGAACAATGAGAACACATGGGCACAGGGAGGGGAACATCACCCACCAGGGCCTGTTGGGGGATTGGGGGCTAGGGGAGGCATAGCATTAGGAGAAATACCCAATGTAGGTGACGGGTTGATGGGTGCAGCAAACCACCATGGCACATGTATACCTATGTAACAAAACTGCACGTTCTGCACATGTACCCCAGAACTTAAAGTATAATAAAAAATAAAATAAAATAAAGATGGAAAAACTGAGGCATAAGGAGGTTAACTAACCTGCCAAGGTCACACAGCTAGTCTGTAATTGGCAGAACCAAGGCTCTAATTCTAGACTATGGCTTCCAATCTGTGACTCTGCCTGCCAGTTTCCCCAAACTATCAGATGACAGCGCTCTTTCTTTCTTCCTTAGAAATTAGGTGAAGTAATATGATTCAAGTCTTCATCACAGGGAGCTGTGAGGTCAAAAGTATTTTCATACTAATACTGAGATGTGATTTGCTTTTTGCACTCACATTTTTTTTTACAAGTATACAGTGGAGCTTTCCAGAGTCGATGTGATATCTAAGATCACAACAGACTGAATGCAGAAATGAATCTGAGAATCCAGCTGTCTCCCAGACATTAAAGAGATTTGCAAAAAAAAAAAAAAAAAAAAAAAAAAAAAACACAGTAAAACAATGCTACTCTTCCAATTTTTTTTGTTTTGAAAAAACATAATATTTTCATTAAGAATGTGTTATTTGTGTTAATAAGTAGTGAGTTTATTGATATTATTCTTAAATGAATATTTTAATTTTTAAACATGGGAAATATGGATAAAGACAACATTCATAAACAAAAGCTCTTTAAAGTCCTCAATAAGAGTGTAAATGGGTCTCAAACCACTGTTTTAGAGTATCTGGTACTAACGTTAGCTCCACTGGAATCTGGGGTCTCCCTCCCTTCGGCACCAGCTTAGACCAATCAGACACCAGGGCTTCAACACTCTGGTGCCAAAGGATAAGGAAGGGACAATGAGTATGAAGAAATTCAGATGAATGTGCGTAGTCCTGCAACCTTCCCCAGACACACACACTGGTAGGTCATTTCACGTGTGCATGTGTGGGTGCCCTCATTCTGGAACTCCTCAGAACCTCCAGCCTCTAGTTAGTAAGATTCTCAAGAGCAAAGGATCCATGATTTTTTTCATGGATCTTTGGTCATTCTCTAGTATTACTAACTAACAAAGTAAACACTCCTTATACAGTTGGTTCTTGAAGATGCTTAATGAACTCACCATCCCAATATCAACATAGAGTGCCTAGCCTAATTTATCTTCCCCCATCCCTCACCTCTACACCCCAAAACACATTCACATATTACCTTCTTTAAGTGAAATGTCCTGCGTGTCCCTCTACTTCAGATTTTCAGGAAAGAAAAGAGGTGCGTTTGTAGGTCAGAACACTCCACCTTCCCCTGGTTACTGAGCTCAATATTGTCAATGGCAGGAATTGAGTGCCCAGATGCAGGCCGAACTGTACTAAAATAGTGGTCTGCAGTTTCTTTCTACAACTTAAAGAGAAGACTCAAAATTAGTCAACCAGTTCCTACAAGCACTCAGGTGGGCTTCTTACATCTTTATGCCCGCTTGGAGAATTCTATTTACATACATCGACATTTGGGAGATAAAATTACCAATTCTGTACCTCTTCCTTAATTATTTCCCTAGTCACTTTTACAATGTACCTTTTTACCTTTTGTCAATGTGGACAGGTATCTGCAGAAGGTGAATAACAGCAGGACTGCAACCCACTAATGAATAAGCACCCACAAAAAGGGAATGACTCTAATGCATGTCATGAGAGGGAGACCAACAAAAAAGAGAGAATTAAGATTGCATCAACCTTGAAAAGCAACTCTGCTGAGTGATGGCCATGATTCCTGGAAACGTTGCAAAAAGCATCCCTGATAAATCTTTGATTGCATTTTCTCCTTTAGTGGATTTTTGTGTATTTCTGCCAATTTTTCACTAGCACTGCTACATATTTCTTGATTAGAACAGCACCAGATACTGTAATATCACTTTAAGTTCCACTCAGTGCTCCCTCCTTGGCCTTAATTCAATGGAAGAATGATTTACTTGTACACAAAGCATGTGCTCCTGTATATCAATGTCACCCTCACCCGCTCCCAGAAAGATTTAGTAGACACTGTATATTAGAATAGCAATTATCACATAACGTCAGAACATTAAGCATTTTACATTTTCCAAATGATACATGAATAATTTGAGCCCTGTGTGTACACAGTCATAATAAATCAAACATTTAATTTGCAAGCACTTTTGAGAGCTATAAAGGCATCCCTTCTTACTTTAAAACAGCCCATGGATTTTGCCTCAGTGCCTTGATTTATCCCTTCATGGATACACTACTAATCCCTGATCCACAAACACTTGTGCAAGCATCTGAAATTTTTAATAAATTACACTTATTTTAATCACCCCAGAATCAGAAAGCATCAAACATTATTAAAGGATTCAAAGTATTTATGAACACACACACACACAAAAAAATGACAAAAAAGAGAGGTGCTGGAATGGTTGTGTAGTCAACTGCATAAAACTGGATCATGACAATTGATAATGAATTTCATTCCACGGACATAGTTCAAGTTGAAATGTAATTAAAACAAAATGAAAACAAACAAAACACAATCTTTAATAATGCCAACTTTAAGAAACAGATAATTCAATCTGTACTTATTTTTTAATGTCTTATGTATTTTTCTTAATTGCTTTGGTAGGTGCGTTGTTACATACTCCTTAGCAGTTTCTGCAAATTTGTACTTTTTAATACAGAGGAAAGCCATGTAGGTGAGAGTTTTAAATTTTAACATTATTTTGATATTCAGCAGAGAAGTACTCCAGATCATTGGGCTTCACATCAGCATTGATGCTACTGTGGTCTTTAACCCTCCCTTCTCCAAATGACACATATGTCTGGACAAGAACCATTACCAAGAAAGAAGAAAGAAAGGTTTGTTCTAAGGGATTCTATCTTGCAACCAAATGTAATACATTAATCAATTCATTTGTTTGACCAAAAAGAAAGTAAAATATATCACAAAAATCCCCATTATCCAGATTCTGACACCTGAATAAATACATTATTTTACCCAAACTCACAACCAGGTGAGCAAAGCAAGGACAAGAATCAGGCAGGACTTACCTGTTCAGTCCATTCTTTTGCATATGTGACAGTCTAGGAGAAATTGAAAAGGCTAGGCTGTGGAAGTTCTTCAACACAGCAAAGTAATGTTATGGAGAAATTAAACTCTGATAAAATGAAAGGTTTGGGTTGCTTGGGGGGGAAAGATGAAAACCAGTCATGTAGTTTAACAGAGTAATTCCTACCTTACCATAAAATGCTGAAGCATACACAATCACAGACGTTGTCCCTAAAGAAAAAAAAAGACCTTTAAATACACTATAAAGATTTTTTTATGAAACCTTCAAGGTCATATAGAGACAATGTCACAAACATCAAAGCAAAAATCGTCTCACATCCATTTCGCTACTCCAAATTTAAATAACTTACTTCAGTTAAATCTTGATAACCTAGGTATATGTTCAAGACAAACTACTTTCAAAATTAACTCTAATGAATAAACCATGGCATTTCAGTAACCCTAGGAACAACCAGAATTACTTCAACTTAAGGAGAAAATTACTTCAAGGAATATGATGTTTCCAAATATCAGTTTAAAGTGTTTCAGCTGACACAGAATATCATCTCCTAAACTAACAACCATGGAGTAAACCTTTTATAACTGTGTCCCATCCACCACCAGCTCATCAATTAATGGCAGTTCAGGAGGAGAACATATCCAGCCCTATAAGCAATCAATCCCTTTGCCATGACCATTCAGGAAGGGCTTGGACCCCACATCTGCTATCCCTGAGTGCCAAATCCACTCAAAACTCTGACAAACGTGTATTACTTACTATGAGCCAGGAACACACACTAAGTACATGATGCCTTGCAAAATGTTATGTGAAACACAAAGAAACGTAATATATAATCTCTTGTCTCAAGGAGCTTAAAATACAAGCAGGAAAAGTATGAAAAATGTGAGAATATAGTAATAAAAATGTAAATAACAGCTCAGGGCATCTATAGAACATGTCACAAAGCCATACACAATTATTAAATCAGTGGTATGGATGGTGCCATGGTTTGAATATGGCCCCCAAAGTTGATGTGTTGGAGACTTAATCCCCAGTGCAACAGTGTTGGGAGATGAGGCCTAGTAAGAGTTGATTAGGTCATGAGGACTCAGCCCTCATGAATGGATTAATGTCATTTCAGGAGTTACTGCAGGAATGAGTAATTTTACCCATTGTGTTTAGGTTTGCCATAAAAGTAAACGTGAACCCCTCTTGCTTTCTCACTCTCACTCCCTCTTGCCCTTTCACTTTCCACCATGGGATGATGCAGCACGAAGGCCCTTGCCAGATGCTGGTGCCATGCTCTTGAACTTCCCAGCCTCTAGAACTGTGAGCCAAATAAATTTCTGTTTATTACAAATTACCCAGTCAGTGGTGCTCTGTTAGAGCAGCACAAAATGAACTAAGACAGACAGGGTACCCATCAGGGTCTAGTCAGGAACAGAGACACCACACTAGGCATTTCAACAGACAGAATGTGACATAGGGAATTGGTGTTGGAGGGTGAAAACAAAAAGAGAATGCTGATGTAACACAGAGATAGAACAAGAAGCAGCTGCCATCCCTCATTAATCTGAAAGACATTGTGGAGGAGGACGATTATAAGATGAATCTTGAAGGATGATTTGGAAAGGTGTAAAGAAATGGTAAATGTAGATACAGAAAGGGAACAACAAAACATTTGGGCAATATAAGTAAACCATTTGGCTAAAGCCAGTTTTCATATATGGTAAAAATAGGTATTATATTTTTTCCTAAAATTTCAACCATGAATTTATCTTTGGATGCCATATCTTCAAATCAATAATTATTATTTAGTGCTTATTAGGATGACATTGGCCTCTAGAGACTACAAAAGAAAAGAAGGTATAAGAAGATGTTTATTATCCCAATGGCAGAAAAGATAGGCTGATATGAGACAAACACACACCACCCAAAATGGCATATATTTGGTTAGTTGCATTTTCCAAAGAATATTTCCCACCCCACGAGCTCTTATGTGATGTAGGTTGACACATCTTCATCAAGAGGTAGAATCTATTTCTCTATCCCCTTGAATCTGGTTGGGCCAAGATTCTGAGCCTGCTTTCATCAACAAAATATGGCAGAAGTGATGTTGTACTATTTCCAGGCATGTTCCTTAGCTAGCTTGGTAGTTTCTGCTTCCTACCTCTTGGAAGTCAGTCACCATTTAAGAACAGTGACCAACCACCATGAAACCATGTAATCACCCTTTGGTGACACCCAAGCAACACTGGAGAGACTCTAGAGGTTAAGATAACACGTGGAAAGCAAGTACTGAGAACCAGACATACAGGTGAAGAAGCTGTCCTAGAGGCATGCTCACGCTCATGCATCACTTAACAACACGGACATTCTGAAAAAATGTGTTGTTGGGCAATTTTGTTGTTGTAGCAACACCACAGAGTGCACCTCCACAGACCTAGATGGTATATGGTATAGCCTATTGTTCCTAGGCAACAAACCTGTACAGCATGTCACTGTATTGAGCTTGTAGGTAGTTGTAACACAATGGTAGATATTTGTGTACCAAAACATATGAAAGTATGGTAAAAATATAGTATAAAAGGATTAAAAATGGTACAATTATATAGAGCACTTACCATGAATGGAGCTTTCAGGACTGCAAGTGCTCTGGGTAAGTGAGTACTGAGCAAATGAGATGATCTAGGATATTACCGTATACTACTGTAGATCTTATAAACACTGTGTACTTAGGCTACACTACATTTATTTTTTAAAATAGTTTGCTCAGTAGTAAGTTAAACTTAGCTTCCTGGATGTCCATCACTGTCTATGTGGTCTGTTATTGACTGAAACACTGTTATGCAGCAGGTGGCTGGAGACCTGTCCCCAGAGATGCCACATTCATTCAGAGATGAATCGCCCAGTCCAGTCCTCTTACAATTCCTGACCTGCAAAATCATGAATGAAACAAAGTGGATGTTTTAAGATCCTAACTTTGGTGGTTGTTTTGTTTCACAGCAATAAAAAACTAAACAATGACCAAGTGCTAAATGGTAGAAATGGTAATGATTTCTTATATCTGCAAATTTGTAACAGAAAAAAAAGATAAGTTTCTCTCTTTTAAAAACCAATTTTTCCAAAACAAAATATGATATCCAGAGTTGTATGGTTTACAAAGAAGTAGTCAGTTTTAATGCTGAAGTAATATAACTCTAAGTTCAAAGTGATAGAAAAGGCTTCTTTCTGATGGAAAAGGCACTTCGGAGAACTCTGGTTTTCTTCCCAGTTCAGTTTGACTGGGCAAGATGAAGGCTATGCTTTCCCTTTCTTCAAACAGTCTAAGCAAAGTGAGCAGACCCTTTGTGCCATTTGCACCTATTACACAGAGAAATTGTGCTCATGGCATCCCCTTGGAAGGGCTTTGACAGCAAGCTGGCCTGAACTCCTGGAACAGGCAACAAACCCCAGAGGAAGCCGACTCCAAGAAAAGGTTAAGCAGAAACTGGAAAAATATCTTCTATTCAAGTCTCAGAAAACCACAAGGTTACACTGACTGCAACTTGATAATGATTAAAGATTAATAAGTTTCCTAATTATATCTAGGTGTTCCTTAAATCTGCTCTAAATTGTAGCTCATTTGAGTCAGCATGCGTGGTGATTAAGACCACAGTTCTAGAGCAAAGTGGCCTAGATTTGAATTCCAGGTCTGCAACTTGTGACCTTGGGACACTGGGCACATTAAGTATCCTGAGCTCTAGAGCTTTGGTGGCCAATACAGCTGCCTACTAGCAGCCATGTGACTATAGAGCACTAGAAAGACAGCTACTCTGAATTGAGATGTGCTGGAATTGTGAAATACATAGGGTTTCAAAGGTTTGGTACAAAAAATGAATGTAAAATATTAAATTTTTCTGTCGATTACATGTTCAAGTAATAGTAGTTTAGTTTTAGTTAAATAAAGTATACTATCTGTTTCATTTTACTTTTTAATGTATATACCACAAAATTTGAAATTTCATACTTGCCTCACATTATATTTCTATGGGACAGCAATACTTTAGAGGGATAATAATAAACTCAGCTCCTAGGGTTGCTATAAAGATTATGTGAAATTATCCAATTAAACACCTAAAACAGTGCTTGACATGTAAGAAGTATTCAGTTATTTCCCTCATCCATCCAACAAACATAATTAACTACTATGTGTTGGGCACTCTTCTAGATGCTTGGGCTATAGCATTGAGAACAGACAAAAAAAAAAAAATAGACAAAATACCACAAAAAAAAGCCCCTCTCAATAGCAGTGGTAATTATTTATTTAAATTCAATGATTATTTATGTAAGTTAATGTGTCTGTTCAGTATTTCTAGTAAAAGTAATTCTAACATCTTTTAGTCTTGAGTATTATTTAGTAGGAGTGAATGCTACTAACTTTTGCCATTAACCTTCCCCACGGAGAGCCCAGCTGTTGGAAACATGAGGTCATAAGGAGATATATTCACCTGGGGACAGCAGGCAGTCCAACTGCAATAAAGACTCTAAGCACTGACCTTGCAAAGCTCGAACTAGGAAAAGATTACAAAATCCAGTAAGAGTTTGGAAAAAGAGAGATCAAAGGGGGCAAAGTGGTGGAAAAAGACATCAAGAAAGAGATGGGACATAAGGTTAAGTCCTGCAGGACACCAAGGGATAAAATGGCAACAAGAGGGAGCTGCATCCCAGGCATTCTATGATTTATAACAGAAGAGCATCCAGGATGGCTCAGTCTTTCCATGTTAATATCTTTGCATCATATGCATGTGTGTCTGGGAAATCGATTTTTCTTGTCAGATGCTGGCTGGCACCTGGAAAGTAGCCCACAGCATGACTGGGAAGACAAATACCCAGCCCTTACAAAGGTAAATCATGCCAGCACACAGTCATCTGCCTTATTAACTTGGGCCTCTCCAACTTGCTTCTTTGAGTCTCTGCTATACTGGTCTCCCCAGGCCCCTCAGGGCCCTTCCTCTTTGTTTCCCACACTACAGCCAGCATAACAGAAAACTCATAACGCAACCCCTCTAATCACAATCTTTTAATCACTTCCTATTGCTCTTAGAATAAAGATCAAGATCCTTCAGGAGGCTTACAAGGCAGGTGCCCACATCATCCATTGCACTTTCTTTCTTGCTATCTGTTCTCCAGTCGCCCTGTGCTGCAACTGTTTCCTCCAGCTGAGGACACTGTCTCCTGCTCTTCCCTCTGGCATCTCACTTCTCAACCCCTACCAGGCACTTCTTTTGCCTCTCAGCTTAATTATTACTTCCCCAGAAAAGCAAGTCCCTTCAGCATGCATAAGCATGGCACCATATCCACTCCCCCACAGCTTCTATCTCGGTGTAATTTACATTCATTGGTGTGAGTACGTGAACAATGTCACTTCCCCTCTACATTGCAGGCTCTGAAGACAGAAAGAAACCTTGATCTTTTTTTTTTTTTTTTTCCAGTGTGAAATTTATTGTTTGGAGGTAATTACGTTAACTATTCCTCAATTTCTTCATCTGCACATTGCCTGTCTCAAAAGGGATATAGTGAAGACTTCATGCATTGTCCCATTTAAAAAGTATAAAAAAAAAAAAGAAAAAGAAACCTTGATCTTTTCACTCACCATTAAATCACCAGCATATAGCACAGGGATCAGCACATAGTAGGTACTCAGTAATTATTTCTTCATTATTCCCATAAACCTTTTGTGTGACTGTGTGTGTGTGTGTGCACGCACAAGCACGCATGTAGGGGGAGAGACAGAGAGAGAGCACTTATAGCATGGCACATAGTAAGTGCTATGTAAGTGACCGTTTTTATAATACCAGCTCATACTATATGAAATCCGAGCTTTGCACACTGTGCCTCCACATGAAGTCCAGGATGCCCATTTCACTGTCATTAATGCTTGGGGTAAGGGAGGGTCAATATCAAATACCAAGATCATAATTGGCAGAAATCAAGTAATTATATTTATTAGGATTTAGCACAAAATGTTCTTTAATGTTAAATACCAGTGATTACTTTTATAATTATGATATAATAGGAGAATAATTAGAGAACTTCAGAACAATAGAGATAAGAAAACAGAGGCTCAGAGATGTTGTGTGTAATGATAATAATTATAATTGTCAGTTGGGAGCTGGACGCAAGCTAAATGTATATACTATTTCATTTACTCCTATTAGCAAGTAGTCATTACAACCTCTTTTTAGATGAGGCTTAAGAAAATTAAATATTAAAAATAAAAGAACAATAGACATTTTTACAAGGAAGATATACAAATGGGCAATAAGTTGGCCGGGCGCGGTGGCTCAAGCCTGTAATCCCAGCACTTTGGGAGGCTGAGACGGGTGGATCACGAGGTCAGGAGATCGAGACCATCCTGGCTAACATGGTGAAACCCTATCTCTACTAAAAAAAAAAAAATACAAAAAACTAGCCGGGCGAGGTGGTGGGCGCCTGTAGTCCCAGCTACCCGGGAGGCTGAGGCAGGAGAATGGCGTGAACCCAGGAGGCGGAGCTTGCAGTGAGCTGAGATCCGGCCACTGCACTCCAGCCTGGGTGACAGAGCGAGACTCCCTCTCAAAAAAAAAAAAAAAAAAAAAAAAAACAAATGGGCAATAAGCACATGAAAAGATGTCCAGTCTCATTAGTCATTAGGGAAATGCAAATCAAAACCACAAATGAGAGATCACTTTCCATCCACTTTAATGGCTATAATAAAACATTTTAAAAAACAAAAATGGAAAATAACAAATGTTGGCAAGGATGTGGAGAAATTAGAATTCTCACACATTGCTGATGGAAATGTGAAATTGTGCTGCTATTCTGGGAAACAGTCTGGCGGTTCCTCAAATAATGGAACAGAGAACTGCCATGTGACCCATCAATTCTACTCCTAGGCATATACCTAAGAGATATAAAACTATATTTCCACAAAAAAACTTGTTTATAAATGTTTATGGCAACATTATTCATAATAGCCAAAAGGTAGAAACAATTCAAATGTCCATCAACTGATAAATGGATAAACAAATGCGGTATATCCATGCAGTGGAATATTATGCCACTATCAAAAGGAATGAAGATTTGGTGCATGCTACAACACACATAAACCTTGAAAACATTGTGGTAAGTAAAAGGAGTCAAACACAGATACCACACACTATATGATTACATTCATATAAAATATCCAGAACAGGGAGACTATAGAGACAGAAAATAATTTCAAGGTTGCTTAGGGCTGGGGAAGGGATGAAGAGATAGGGAGGTGATAGTGTGGGTTTCCATTTGAAATGATGAAAACATTCTAAAACTTAAGGTGACGGTTGCACATATCTGTAACTATATGAAAAACCAGATAATTGTATACTTTAATGTGTGGATTATATGGTATGTAAATTATACCTCATGGAAGCTGTTAAGAAAAAAATTTTAAGTAGTCAGACAGAAAAGGCTACAATGCCGCATCACTTGCTAGGTGTTTTTATTTTGTTCTAACAATAAATAAAGTCATCTTATTCAATCCTCACACCAGCTGCATTATTGACTGTGATTTCAGAGGCACTTAAGTACCTTGAAAACAAATTCAAACTATTATTTCCAAACATTTTATGCCTTGATAGGTTCTGTGTTTTATTTTAATTTTTTTTCCATTTTGTTTTCTCTATATAGCCCTGGATTGTTACAGTAATTAATAAAATTTGCTTGTTGAAAATAATTTTCCAAATGGATTCCAACCTGGAGACAGCAAGTGCTTACATATAAGCCATTATTTTCAAGGTTTCTTTGGAAGGCTCACAAATAATGCCTGCTGTCTGCCAAGCTCTGGGCTGCGTACTGGGGATACAGATGAGTAAGAAAAGGTTTCTGGTGATAAGGATCAGTCATCAAAGCTCCCTCCTCCAGCCAAAGGCAGATGTTTGGGATTAACCTTCCCATCTGGGTGCCAGAATGTTACCACCCCAGCAGGCAATGGAGTATTTGCTCAGTGGCCTATGGTTAATGGATGTTTCTGCAGTTATCTCTGATGCGGGGAAAAGGAACCCTATCTACACTCTCCTGAGAATTTCTTTAATAGGAGATGTTGCTGTCTGCCTGAGATGGTTACATGAAATCCTAGCGAGCAAGAGGAAGAATTAAATGACCTTGAATTCTTTTTAAATTCCAGTTGCATTATCTGCATCTCAACTTTTCTGAAGGCTCAGGAAGGAAATTAAGATTCCACATGTCTATTTATGTTATAATCCCTCAACTCAAGCCTAATTATTTCTTATAATATAGCTGCTTTTCATCACTTTTGCTAAGATCAAGCATAGCAGTGCCTTTCCTTGGCCTAACAGCCCATGGGCCCTCTGAGGAAAATAAATTTATTTTGTAGAATTTGGAATTTCACCCCATGTTTACTACACATCATATGCCCAATGTGTTGATAGAATTAAGAGGCAAAGTAAGAGGAATCCCTTCTCTCATAGGGCTCATCTTCTACCCCATGAGTTGGGTTGGCTCTGGAGTAGGCCCCAGAATGGTCTCTCACTCACTGGGGAGGAATGAACTTGCCTCCCAAGATACCCCAAGTGGAGCCAGGTACACAAATTTGGCTTCTCCTGCTACAACGGAAGGTGTGGAGTAAAGAATGTAACTTTGTCCAAAAAGAGGTCTGGCCTTGGTCTCAGTTTCTGGGATATAGTCTCTAAGCCCCTAGAAGGCCATGTCTGATGAGAGTGTCATTTTTCTCCTTGGCCTGAGTTCACACTGGATAGCCTAGCAATGTGTTGTGGGGAGGAGGCTGGCCACACCAGGTAGTAACAATATGATTTAGGGTAGGGGCTTGGTGTCAGTTATTATCAGTCAACCTCCAGAAAGGCTGGAGATTGGAGACTGAGATCAGCCTCTCTGAACAGTCAATCATGCCTTGATGACTGAATCAATCATTATAGCATGGAGACCCAATAAAAACCCCAAACACTGAGGTTCAGGTGAGCTTTCCTACTCCTAGTGTACTGTCACACATTGATACCAGAAGAGTATTGCCCACTAACTCTATGGGGGAAAGGATGAGTAGATAAAACCAAAAGTCACATTTGGGACTCCTGGACTTTTCCCTATGCATTGCTTGCCTTGGCTGATCCTAATCTGTAACCATTCTCTGTAATGACCATAACCATGAGTAATGGATTCAGTGAGTTCTGTGAGTTCCTCTAGAAAATTATCAAACATGAGAGTGGTTTTGGAACTCCCTCCACTTCCAGAAGTGAGGGTGTTCTTCTTATGTGGACTGTATTCCATCTAACTTTGCAGTTGGCTAACTTATGTAGAAGGTCAGGGCATGGTTAGAGTTATCAATTTATTTGAATTAGGTAGACCCAACCAAGTTCTACCTTCCCTAGCACTGTGTCCCCCTTTTCTCTCCCTTCTCCTATCCTCCTTCTTAATTACGCCATATTTTTTTCTTACTTTCAACTTTACTGCCATCTTTCTCCTCCCCACCTACTAAAATCTACTATGAAAGAACACAATCTGTTTCTATGAAGGCGTACAAATTGATACTAGCTTGAGGAATACGGATGAGTCAAGTGGTCAGGCCAGGTGGTATAAATGATGATTACCTCATCCCCAGGGCTGTTCAGGTTTAATTGCATTAAAAAGCCTCAAACTGCATGGGTTAGAATTGTGCTTTGCCAGTTACTGGCTGTGTGATCTTGAGCAAATTAGTTAACTTATCTAAGACTTGATTTTCCAATTTTAAAATAGAGAACCGATAGTAGTATCTGTCTCCTAGGGTTGCTATTAGAACTAAGTAATTTAATACCCTTAAATATTTAAAAATAGTGCCTGACACATATTAAGTACTTGATGAACATTACTTATTACCATGATTTTTAACCAGAAGGTTATTCTTAAGACAAGTTTTCTCATAATATTATTTACAGAACTATTGAATCAGAATCACCTGGCATCTCAACACACTGGTCCATCTTAGCATTTCTAAAAATCAAATAATGAAACCACCCCCTGTAAACTTTATAAAAGTAATCAGAGAAGAAACGAGGGGAAGAAACAAAAATAAACCAAGCTTGCAGCACATTGAGCATTAGTCATTAAGCCAGCTTCCTCTCTGTCATGTGCCCTCACAGTTGTTTGGTGCCTAGTGTTCTAGAATCATGCAGACCCTGTTATTAGATTATAGTTCTCCTTAATTGTTCTATAGATAACAAGTTGAACATTATGAAACATTAAGTTTTCCCTCGGAAATATTCCTTCAGGTCCTGCATACCAATAAAACTACTGACTCAGCTGGCAGAAAGAACCCCACTGACTTGCCTGCTGATCTGAAGGACCCTACTGATTCCAGCTGGTCTGAAGGGCCCACAAGGAGATGACTCAAAGAATGCAGTTTCCACATCCCGATGATTTATCCCTTATCAATCAACAACCCCAATTTTCCAGCCCCTCAGCCTCCATGATTCCCTAAAAAAATCTCAGCCCAGAACTCATGGGGGAAATAGATTTGAGGGTCTCCTCCCATCTCCTCGCTCAGTACCCTGTGATCATTCAACTCTTTGTTACAAACCCTGCTGTCTCAGTGTAGTAAGTCTGTTACTGTACAGCGGGCATATGAACCTCTTGCTCCTATAACAATAACAGGTCATTATATGTCTTATTATATGATGCAATAAGTAGATAACCCCACATATTTAGAAAATCCATGTCAAATTGTTTACAATTGAAACAATCCTCTCAAGTCTCTTTGTCTAACTCTCATTTATAGCTACTATAGGGGTTAGAAGAACAAATTCTACACCAAAGGATGGAATCAGCCAAATCCAGAATGTGAAACATTCATAGCAACTTTCTACTCAAAATTTGGTCCTCTGCCTCCCCAACCCCAGAAGCTTTACCATCAGCTGAAAGCTTGTTAGAAATGTGGAATCTCAGGCCCTATCTCAAATCTACTCAGTCAGAATCTACATTTAAATGACATCCACAGGCAACTCATACTCACTTTAAAGTTGGAAAAGGTCTGGTCTCTCTACATTTCAACGCCATAAAGAAAATGATAGAATACAGAGATTTAAGAGGCACAGCATTAAAGTGCAACGTATGGCCCTTGGATGGATAGATGTAAACAAATCAACCAAAGAAAGGTGTTTTTGAAATAATCAAGGAAACTTGAATATGAACTGAATATTAATTGATGACACTACAGAATTATTTACTTCATTCGATGTGACATGCCATAGTGGTTATGTAAAAACAAGAAAGGCTGTTAGAGAAACATATTTAAATATTTACTCATGAAATAACCTGTGCCTGAATTCACATTAAAATATATAAGGAAAAAATTTTAATGGGGAAATAAATGAAACAAAAAGATACTGATAATTGTTGAAACTGGGTGATGGGTATATGGAAGTTTATTACTGAATTTTGGTTTTGTGGCTACTTGAAAATTTCTGTATAAAAACAAAGTGAATAAGCAATAATTAACAAATAATAATAAACATTCCATCAAAAATAATCACCTGAAATGTCTGCTTAAAAATCAGATTTCCAGGCTTCCCGCTCAAAACTCCTGAATCCAAATCTCAACTGTAGGCCCAGGCATATAAGATTCTAAGATGGTAGAATGAGGATTGCGCCTGTAATGACGCCCTCTGGGCAACATCCTACAACACTTAGGAACAAAACTGAATGTAGGCTATGAACTTCAATTTCCCAGGCCTACAAAACCATTATTAAATTTACATAAATTATGAGACAGGTCTGTGTTACTCGGTTTGAAGAATGTTGTTCTTGAAGTTGAGAAAGAGGAAAGGAAAGGAAGGGAGGAGGGGAGGAGAGGAAAAGGACATGGAAAAGGAAAAGGAAATGGCAACAATTCTGTTTACTCCTAGGTTTCTTATCCTACCACCATCAATTACAGCAATTACTCTGACCACCCATCTGTCTCCACTCTGTCACTGACAACACCTGGTCCCCCAGCCACTGAGAGAATAAATGGACAGGAGAGGGAAAGTTCTGAGAAAATTCTACTGGGAAAAGTGTAGGAGTTACTAAAATGAAAGCAGATGGATTTTCCCTTAAAAATATAGGCTACAGAGGCATCTCCCACCTCACCCAGACTCAAGCATCCTGGTAAACTTTCTAAATGAAATGTCAAGCAGAATTCTAAATGAAATTCCAAGTAATGCCCACTGTTTTTAATTAGATGTAATGTCCTTTTTGAAGTCACAATTACAGACACTTACCATTTTCAAAATGCCCTCAGGTAACTCCCAACATCTTTGCCCTTCAAGTGAGTAGCTGATTTTCACTCTCACATACATAATAACTCATCCAGGCCATGGTGGGCTGTACCCCTCAGTGGAGAAGATTTACAGAATCTTCACACCAGTAAATACACCAGGTCAGCCTGAGAAGCTCCAGGGTGGTTTAAAGATGAAAATTGTGTAGATAAAGTGAGACCTGAAAGGACAAATATTCCCCCGGGTGATATCTGAAAAGGGTAAAACTTGAATGTTTATATGTCTTTACTGGTAAATTTTAACCTTTTTGGTTTACTTCTAAATGGATTAAAAAACTGTTTTTGGATTTAAATTTATTATTTTGACCAGCATGACAAGTGATAATTATTTAATTCTTTCTTAAAATGAGGCTTTTATTACTTGACAGCAAGAAGAAAATAAAGGAAAAAAGTGAAACCAACTCCTTGTTTCCGTTTTCCTGGAGAGTGGATGGGTGTGAGATGGGTGTGAGTGGATGCCAAGAGCTCTTCACTCAGGCAGTGGCAGGCCTGTTTCCTGTGTCCATCGATCCATTTTCATTCATTACCTGAGCCAAAGCCAAGATAAGAAATGCTGATTAGACCTTGCTTCTTCCTCTAAGGCCTCTATGAATCTGAAGGCTCCATCTTACTCAACTATAATTTATCTTCCTTTCTTTTAGCTCTCTGTTGATATATAAGTGTTGATTACCTAGACAGGCTTGGAGGAACAGGAGGAGGAGGAATAGGAAAAGGAATGCTAAACTTGTGGATCACTTACTAAATGACAGCTTCTCACTGGCTTCCTGGGGTGGGCCGAAGTTGACAGGATAATCCCATATTTACCCTGAGGCTGCAGAATGCTATTAATGTCTAGACTCATTTAGAGAGAGGACAGGAAGAGGTGACTCCGAGTTTTAGGTAACAGTTTCCCATCACCTGGAAGGTCAAGGCCCAACTCAGTAGCAGATCTTACAGAGCTGATTCCAATCCACTGCTTCCTCAGCTGCCCACCTCATTGCCCACCATTCTGCCACTGAGCCTGCTCCAGCCTGTCCAAAGCTCTTACAACTGTGGCTCCCTGGACATCCTTCCCCCTGGCATTCCCTCCCAGATAGCCCACACATCTTTCAAGGCTCAGCTCTGGCATCACTTCTGCTGGGAAGGCTGTGCTCACCCTTGGTTCTCTTCCCTGTGCTCTCATGGACTTTTCTATATGCCTCTACTAAAGCTCACGTGGCTTCATCCCATGATCATTTGTGTGTGTGTGTGTGTGTGTGTATATCAATGTGCTGTTTTCCTATGGAAATGGAAATGTTCTGTTTTCTTCCACTCTTTTACTGCAGTAAAAAAATGAAAGAAAATATATATTCCCTACTATTTGGGGGTGTTTGAAGATTTTCTTCCTGACATCAAGCAACTTTGGGGGAAAATGGGGATAGATGTCTTGCCAATAAGTTCTATTATGAACAAAGAGAACAGAGGAGAGTGTATGTGGCAGAATACAGAGGGGAGGGAAGGGTGAGACTCTAGGGAGGACTAAGAAGAAAAGGAGCAAGTAGGGAGAAGGAAGCAAAAAAAGATGGGATCCCTGAAGCCTGAGAAGTGATGGGAGCCATGTCAGAATTGAATCCTTGCCTTTGACCAATCAGCTTTCAACTTCAAGGAGAGCTTCCCATCTCCTGCACTCTGGGCCTGTGCCATCTGATCCCTCTTCAGCACCAGAGACAATACTCCTTTTCCCTCCCCTCTTCCCTTCACCCCATCTCTGCGAGTATACTTCACCCTGACTGCCTAAAACCACAGGTTTCTCCCCTTACCACCAGACATTACTTGGTTCTTATTCCATCACACTCCCCCACACTCCAGGAAATCCCTCTGCTAGGGAGTGGAGAGAGGGAACTAACTGACCAGACTGGAGACCTACCAGAGGGACCATGGTTGGTAACAGCCCTGTACCAATATTCATCTCCCTCACTTGGCTGTGAGCTCAAGGACCATGTCCCACTCATCCTTGGCTTACTAGGACAATATCTACAATGTAATACGTACGTAGTGTTAGCTGAATTAATATCTAAAGGCAAATTACTTGCTGCCCCCTTAAAGCATGTCCTTCTGTAGTGGGTGAAAGTTTGAAAAACTTTTGTTACCGAATACTTTTTTTTTAACTAAGCACTTATATATTAACTACCACACTCAAGGTACTGTGACAGGAAGGGAAGAGGAGAGAAGTACTACAGGAAGGAATAAATAGAAAAATAGGTTTATTTGAGGTGACTCAAAATATGAAAGTAATTATTTTTACAGAAGCCAATATTCATAGCCAAAATGTTCAGATAATTCAATTTCAATCATAAGTGAATACATGTCATCACTTTGTAACAAGCATAAAAAGTGACATTTTGGACAGACATCCCAGAAAGCCTTCATAGTATCATAGGCTGTGTCTTACATGGCGGGGGGGCAGAGGCGGGGGGAAAACTTTGATGCCGCCAACTCTGAGCTTCATAGATATGTAGGGAAGAAGGCGTAACATAAGTGTATTGTGTGTGAGTAAAATATTCTGTTACAGTCTGTGTTAGAGTTTAGGATTAAAGATTAGAACTTGAGTACTCGTAGGAGCATTACAAAGCCTTCTGGGTTTTGTCACACATGGGATCTAACTTCGTTACTGACAACTACATGTGAAACTTGGATATTAGGAATAATCAAATAGATTAAATATATAAGTAAGTAATGCATTTGTGGCTGAAATTTAAGAGTAGGGGCCAAATACTAATACAGCTTAAAGTCTTGAGTTTATCTCAGTATGCCCAGTAAGAATACCTTGGGAGATTTGGGAAGATTCCCCTCTTTCCTGCTCTCTTTTGCCTTAATTTCTCTCCCTCTCTCTCCTTGCATCTGCTAGACTCCCTTCATCTTTACTATTCTAGCCCCATGTATTTCTTCACTTGCAAGATGCTGGCTCCAAACTAAGCCTATACTCCAAGGGGAAAATACATCCACACATCCCCAAAAAGTAAAATTGTTTTATTCCTTCCTTTCACATTATCCCTTGATGTGGTACTGGAAACTTATTACTATTTATTTTACTTTCCTTGTCACAATGATGCCAATTTGGCTATCGCATCAGTCCATGCAGATGCAGAGGTTCTTCCCCTTGGTGGCCTCCTCCAGGATTTTGGAAGGGCTTCACTGAGTGACATGAGCAAGTGTGGCACCCCTTGTGCTATCTGTTCTTCAGACAGGATTTTTTTTTTTTTTTTTTTTTTTTTTTTTTTGAGATGGAGTCTAGCTCTGTCGCCCAGGCTGAGCCACTGCATCTGGCCCAGATATGCTTTTGTGACAAGTTACAGCAAGGGACTTAGATGGTACACACCTTTGGAGTAGCTTGAACTTTAGCTTATAGACACCACCACCAGCCAACTGACACAAAGAAATTTAGTTGTCCAAATAAAAACATCAATATTGTGTTGATGTCAAGTCCACAAAACAGTTGTCTTAAACTTTTTCACTTTCCAACTAGTAAATTTGCAGAAGCAGTCATCACAATAATTAGTGAATCAGACTGTTAAAGCAGTACGTATGAGACAGGCAGCAATGTAAAGTATTTAAATGAAAATTACCCTTTGGCAACTAAAATGAAGTAAAATTACACTTCTCTCTGTAATGTTTGAAAACCCATCTCAAATACAATCAATGACCGTGACATAAAATGAAGTAAACAAAAGTCATTATACAAGAGATTGTGGAGTGGATTCCAGTACTGCAAAAATGATGCAAGTTTATAAAGGAGTTGTTCAACTCAAATGCATTGCAATGTTAAAGTGCTATCCTTGGACAACCTCTTGGAACCCAGGGCCACGTGCAAACCAGCAGGAGCAGCACCCAGGCTTTCATGGGTAATAGCCATATACTGAACTGTGACCCATAATTATCCTTTAACCAATACTGGGCAAGAAAAGAGACTTATTTCATTCTGCATTCCTTTTCTCTAAGAGGAGAATTATAATTTCTGATTCTATATAATGATTATCTGGAAAACTTATTAAATTTGCCCATTCTCTTCCATGGAAATTTGAATTCGTAAGTTTAGAAAGCCTTATTTAAGGAGCTTGTTTTCTTTTTTAAAAACTTCATTTTGAAGTAATATTATTACTATTACTTTAGACTTGCCAGTAAGTTGTGAAACACATATGGCTTCTCTAATATCAGCATCTTTGACAACCATAGTACGATTATCAAAAACAGAAAATGAACACTGATACAGTGTTACTAATTGTAGTCGGTAGAATATCTCCAAGTCTGAACCCCCTCTTAGCTGTGAATGTGACCATATTTGGAAAAATAATCTTTCTAGATGTAATTAAATGAAAGTCTCAATATGTAATCATCTTGGATTAACTACATGATCTCTAAACTCAATGACAAGTGTTCTGTAAAAAAAAAAAAAGAAGACAGAAGAGGAGAAACCACATGAAGACGGAGGCAGAAATTGGAGCGATGCTGCCACAAGTCAAGGAATACCTGGAGCCATCAGAAGCTGAAGAAGTTAAGGAAGGAACATTATACTTCAGAATTTTCAGGAAGGAATCAAACCTGCCTTGATTGTGACTTTTGGACTACAGAAATTTGAGATAGTACACTTCTATTGTTTTAAGCCCAGTTTGTGGGTACTTTGTAAAAGCATCTCCATGAAATGAATACATCTAGGTAACAATAATAAATAAAATGAATATTGTCTGTCATTTCCAAATAGAATGACCTGTGCTTACTCCCAGTAAAAAAGCTGATTAATTGCAAAACTATTTTTTACCTTGGCCTATGTCCCACAACTCCACTGTCGTCTCCTCTGTCCAACCTTACTATTTAAGTGGACTTTTACCAATCTGAAATTTCTCATTTCCATGGAGGAGGGTTTGAAAGATAATTAACTGATCAAGGAGGACTCGGTATCCTTCATAAGAAAATGTATTGAGTATACACACCATATTTTGTGATTAAGTTTGACATGGAGAATGAAGCTTAATCTCTAACAGTCAAGGAACTAGGCAAAGCTTTTTTAAGTAAACAGTAACACAGATGGATTTTCATGTTAAATACTTTTAAATGTGCATGACATTCTCAACATTCTCCTACTAGATATTAAGTTAATCAAATTTTGAACAATGATTTAACTTTTACATTTCATAAATAGCAGGTGAAGAATAGATCATAAACTTGACATTTTTTACCTATGTGTTTTGATGTACAATCCATAAACGGGCAACCTGATATACACCTGCCAAATGATCCAAAGTATGATGATCGTGGAGCAGCTGGTGAATCGTGTCCAATTTTGACACTTCAATGTATGATTAGCAATGTGTTTTGATGTCGTTTGACAGATTACCAATTAGAGCAAATAAGTTGTGATGGTTAATATTGAGTGTCAACTCAATTGGATTAAAGGATGCAAAGTATTATTCCTGGGTGTGTCTGTAAGGTTGTTGCCAAAGGAGATTAACATTTGAGTCAGTGGACTGGGAAAGGCAGACCCAACCTCAATCTGAGTGGGCACAATCTAATCAGTTGCCAGCACAGCCAGAAAATAAGCAGTTAGAATGTGAAAATACTAGACTGGCTTAGCCTCCCAGCCTACATCTTTCTCCCATGGTGGATGCTTTCCGCCCTCAACATCAGACTCCAAGTTCTTCAGCTTTGGGAAATGGACTGGCTTCCTTGCTTCTCAGCTTGCAGATGGCCTGTTGTGGGACCTCAGTATTGTGTGAGTCAATACTCCTTAATCAACTCCCCTTTATATATACATATATCCTATTAGTTCTGTCCTTCTAGAGAATCCTGACTAGTACATAAGCTACATGATTCTCTTTAAGACATCCTTTGAATCCATCACTTCATTCCAACTATAGAGTTAATTTTTATTTAAATAAAATCTTTTAAAATTTTCTGTGAAATATAAGAGTATATATTTTATCTCTACCAAGTAAATAAGCATTGACCTATAGTTCTAGAAATTAAAATAAACCATTCTGTGCCAAAATAAACCCATTAGTAGAATTTGAAAGTGTCTTACAGCCTCTTTAAAGGCTAAGAGGTAAGCACCATAACCTTATGTGAATGGGGACCATTGGCATTTGCCTAATGCTGCCAAGTATGGAAAGATCGGTGAAACCTCAACAGAGACTTGAAAAAACTGGCAGGTTTGCACACTTAATAGACCTTCCACCTTTCCTCCCACTGTGAAAAAATTTCTAATATGAATGACTTTTAATGATCTCCCTTCCACTCTGGAGAGGTAAACAGAGATTTCCACTCTAATTGCTCTTTATATCCTACAATCTGAGAAATCTAACCAACATCTCTGTCACACAATGCCAAGTAGACTTGCTTTTATTATAAAGTGCAACCGGTTTCTCCACACTTCTCTTGACATAGCTCCACAAAATGAATGTGTGGTGGTTAATATATTCTATCTGTCTCAAGATCTGCATGATAGCTACTAAGGAACATAACATAGCCAATGACAAGTTTGTTTTTAAAAATCAAAACATGAGGATTACAAATGTAAATTTCATTTCCCTTCTCAATAAATATATTCTGCAGCTGCTTAGAAAATACGGAAAGTTGAATCAGAAAAACAATCCTGATATGTTTCTAAATATTAAAGAAAGGATATCCTGAGTTCATATTTCTAAATCTCCCATCAAATTCTGCTTCTCTTTCAATGGTCCCCATTTCAGCAAACAGCTCCTCCACCCAGCCAATTGCTCAAGCATGAACGATCTCCTTCAACCCCAAAATGCCCAATTCCTCAACCAGTCATGGAAATGCTTCATCCAAAATACATTTTGAATTCCTTCATTTTCTCCACCTCCAGTTCTCTCATCCAAAACACCATAATCCCTTGTCTAATTTACAGCAATAGCCTCTTAATTGGTCACTTATTTGACTCCAATTTATACTCCACACACTGAACAACATTGGTCTTTGAAAAAACGTAAATCTTACTCTTTGTCGTAAATCATTCAATAGCTTTTCATTACAGTTAAGATAAAACGTCAAATCTTTCATTTTGCCTACAAAGTTCCACATCGCCTGGTCCTGCCCACCTCTCCAGACTTACCTCCACCACTGTCATCTGCTTTCCAGGTTGCAGGCATGCCCCTGGGCCACCTCAGGGTCTTTGCAGTTTCCCCTGCCTGCAATGCTTTTCTCCTTCCTCTTCACCTGGCTACGTCTGTTTACCCTTTAGGTATCAGCTGAGGTCTCAGCTTATTCTACTCTCTCGTAGAAGCCCTCTCTGTCCCCTAATCTAAATCTCTCTTCCGATTATAATTTCTCATTGTACTGTTTAGATATCCTTCCTAGCTTTTTACCATAATTTATATGTATACACTTCTTTGTGCCAATATTTGCTTAATATTTATCCTCCCACTAGACTCCATGCATTACAAAGGCAAGAATGTCTATATCGTTCATCATTCTCTCTCCAGCACCTAGCACGGTGTGTGCTCAGTATTTTTAAATATATAAAAAGCAAGAACTTCTACCTTCATGTCAAAAAGGAATAATGCCACTCCTCCCTTCCCATGATCACCCAAAAGTATTAAGTCATGTCTCCTCACAGTTACTTTGTTATCGCTATTATCTTCTGAACCTCAGGAAAGCTTCTTTACATACTTGATAGTGCACAGAAAACAGTGTGATACGATGGGGAAAAGAGGCATGAATTGTTCTGGGTCTGTATCATGACAAACATCTAACTGGAACATGGTAGGGGATCTAAATCTTTTAGCATCTATTTTAATTGTCTAGATGTTAGATAATTTGTGTTAAAAATAGCATTATCATTACTGTTATCATACGGCATTTTAGAGTTAAGTAAGCACCAAAATATTACATAAAAAATCAAAATATTAACAAATAACTTCACAAACCAAAGAGCTAAATCTATCATTACAAACTTCCGTATATGCCAGGAATAAGATTTAAAAGTGCAGTGAGGAAAAAGGTAACCATTACTCATTAATTCATTCTTTCATTCAACATTCATTTGGTGAATTTTTCTTACATGCCAGGGAACAAGCTCAATGCTGAGGAATAAACAAGACAAGGAGCTCAGCCTACTCAATGGAACCTTCACAACAATTCTATAGACTGTGCAGGGCAGATATTGCCATTCCCTCTATACAGGCAAGGACACAGGTTTAGAAAAGCCTAGCCACTTCCTAAACATCACATGTTAGCAGCTCAGCATCCACACCCTGTTGGTCTAATTCCATATCTAGAGTCATGATGCATTACTCAATGCAGTCTCACTGTGCTAGGTGTGTGAATTTCATTTTGCAGTTATTCAAATGTTTGGCCTTGTGAAAGTACACCCTCAATGCACTAAGCAAATCACATGATGCAAATTCTAATCTTTAGGCTTAAGAAATGAAAACAGGTAAGCTATCTTTCCTGTGATAAGGGGATGGCAAAGAGAATGCTCCTACGGAGCAAATGAACATGACTTTATAAACAGGGAGTATCATACAAATATAAAACAGTGCGAACTGGCTTTTGCTTTCCACCTTACCAACCCAGGGATAACAAAGCATGAGACACGCTATTGTTCTTTTCATACCCAAGTGAGTAAGTATCCCCTGGAAGCTGCAAGTAGTTGTAAGCAGAGCTGTGTCTTTGTAGTTGTTTTAGCTGATGCTAATGAAACTCCTTTCTGGCTAATAGGCCATCTGCTCCACTCCATCTCTCAGAGAGAGAGCACATACATTCTCCCTGAATTTAGTCTCTGCTAGCTCCAGGGAGATGATGGCTCTTCTGGAGCTGACAGTTTAAGCACAGCCTCTGGTTTCTACATTTTTTGTCTTCTTTTCTCTCAGAGAAACACAGAGAGGTGGTAGAGGTGCTGGTGACAGATCACTGCTTCATTTAGGGAGGCCACTCTGGAGCATGAGGAGCCCTTCGGTGAAGTCAGCCATCTTTCCAAACTTATGGGCCAAGATGTACAGCCCTGTTCCTCCCTGGCACAGGGAAAGGGAAGTAGTGAGGTGGCTGTTCTTGGAAGAGGGCTGTGCTGGAGGTGCTAATTTACAAAGAGGGTATGGACATCAGTAAAAAGTCAGAAGCTCTTGGCTTCAGGAAAGAACTTGAACATGTCTGATGTCATACCTTCAGCATTTTTCAAAATGACTTCTATCAAGAGATGCTATACTGAAAAAAAAACAGCAGTTACATCAATAGATGTCATATCAAGACATGGAGAGAAAGGGAAAGGGGTGGGGAGAGACACACACAGAGAGAAAGGGAGAATGGGAGGGAAGGAGGAGGAGAGGGAAAGAAAACGAAGTCTTCACAGTTAAAAATATTTGAGAAACACCGAGGTTAAAAGAACTTCCTAAAGCCTTTGATTTTCTTTTATGTACCATAATGCTATCAGGGAAATTATAACATTCAATATTTCCCTAATCTATTTAACCATATTTTCACATTCTGCAGAACATCTATATCAGCTGACATACTACTGGCTGTGATTGGCAATACCTAGCCAACAGGTATGTCTTAAACAATATAGACATTTAAACATTTCTGATACCATGCTGTGCAGGGAACAGCTTTCCTGATTTGGTCCAGGGACTCAGGGAGGTCACAGTGCTGGGTGTGAGACTCTGTGATTCTACTGACCTTTCTTCTCTCATGGTGGCAGAAAAACTGGAGCAGCATCACCATCTCATACAGCAACATTCCAAGAGCAGAAAAAATCTTCTTCCCACTGGCCTCTGATTTTTACCTGGGAGGAAAATCTTTCCCAGAGACCACCAACTGGCTTCCCGCTTAAATCTCAGCCAGAAATAGGTCACACAGCCACCCCTAACTGCAAGGGAAGCTGAGATACTGGAGAATGTCTGGTTTTCCCAGCCTCTGTAATGGGAAGTGAGGAAGGGAGGAGGGGATTGCAAGTAACAGTTGGGCAGGTAACCAATAGCCACAGCTCCCCTTGGAGTTACTGTTCTAAGTGCTACGTAGGGTTTCACCACCATGGTTGCTCAGGAAAAAGATAACCATCTGGTTTCTTTCAGCTCGGCATGGGTTGAATTGTGTTCCCCAAAAAATAATATGCTGAAGTCCTAACCTCAGAATGTGATATAATTTGGAAATAAAGTAATCATGGGTGTAATTGGTGAACACGAGGTCATACCAGAATAGGATGGGTCCCTAATCCAATATGACTGGTACCCTCATAAAAAAAGGGAAATTTGGACACAGACATGCACATAGGGAGAACACTGTGGGAAGACGAAGGCAGAGATCAAGGTGATGAGGCAGAAGCCAAGGAATACCCAGAATTACCAGCAACACACCAGAGGCTAGGAACAAGGTCTGGAACAGATTCTCCCTCACAGCCCTCACAGGAACCAGTCTGCCAGCACCTTGATTTCAGACTTCTAGACTCCAGAACTTTGAGACAATAAACTTCTGTTGTCCAAGCCGCCCAGACTGTGGTATCTTGCTACGACAGCCCTAGAAGACTAATACAAGCCCCACCCTTCCAAACACAGGAGCCACTCCTTCTGGTGACCAGGGCACCTCCTGCATTCTGGAACTGTGAAGGGACTGTTACTGAGAAGTGATGATAGAGCCAAGCCTCCAGCATATGCAGGCATCCCTCTCATGAGATGGCCAACTGGGACTGGACCTGATACTGATAGGTAAAGCAACTAGCCCAGCTCAGTCATTCAGGCACAGTACAGTGTTCACTCAAGAGGAGACCACATGTTAGAGCACTGACCTGGGCTCCACTTAGTGGGTGGCTCAAGAAGAGCCTGGGAGGGATCCAGAGACTTGAATTAACCCTGATGGATGCATCACACTCCATGCCTAGACTCTTCCTCCCCTTTCATTTGATACCTCTCCTTTAACTCACTCCTCCATGCTTGGAAAAGAGCTTTTATCTAACTCATTGCATTGTCTTCAAATAAGGGTACCTTTATGGGTGGGCAGCCTGTATAGTCACAGAGGACCTAGAGCTTAGAAGGGCCCTGTGCTTAGTTTAACATTTTGCCACTGCCGTCTTGAAATTCTTAACTTTTTAACGGGGGCCTTTGCGATTTCATTTTGCACTGGGCCCTACAAAACATATACCTAGTCTGGTCTTTGTCTCCAAAATCTACATTAAACTAGAATGTAGGTCAAAAGCCAACAATTGGTTCTCTTAGCAGTTCAGTGATTTTCCCTTTCCTAGGGAAGCAAATTCAGAATACCTAGCTGACTAAATGCGAGGTGAGTCCTACAGTAGACAGAAATAGAATGTGCAGACTGCCAAGTGCCCATTCCTCGCCTATACAGTGGAGTCAGCTCCAAGCTCCAATACAGCACTGACTTTCAAATTGTGGGTTGCAACCTTTAGTGGGTCAAGAAATCAAGTCAGTGGGTCAGGACCAGCATGTTTTTAAGATGAGACAAAATGGAATATGATATCGTTTGGATTTGTGTCCCCACCCAAATCTCACGTCAAATTGTAATCCCCAATTGTGGAGGAGGGGCCTGGTAGGAGGTGATTGGATCACGGGGCAGAATTCCCCTTTGCTGTTCTCATGATAGTGAGTTCTACTGAGATCTGATTGTTTAAAAGTGTGTGGCACGTTCCCCTTCGCTCTTTCTTCCTCCTGCTCCTGCCATGTGATATGTGCCTGCTTCCCTTCACCTTCCACCATGATTGTAAGTTTCCTGAGGCTTCCCAGACATGCTTCCTGTCCAGCCTGCACGACTGAGGCAATTAAACCTTTTCTCTTCATAAATTACCCAGTTCTCAGGTAGTTCTTCATAGCAATGTGAGAATGGGCTAATATACAATGGAATAAAAATAGAAATAGTAGAACAGAGTATACTGAAAGTAGAAAAATAAGTAGAATTTCATGAAAACTTTATTTCAATTATTTGCCTATATATTAGGTTGTGGAGTAAAATATGTATTTCCTATGACTCATATCCAATACATTTGAAAGCTATTGCATCGAGATTCTAGATTCTAAGCCAGGGGTCAGCAAACTGTGACCAAAGTGCCAAATCTGGACTGTTTTTGAAAAATACAGTTTTACTGGAACACAGCTGTACCTGATCATTTGTGTATTATCTATGGCTGCTTCCACCCTACAATGGCAGTGTGGAGCAGTTACAACAGAAGCCACACAACCCACAAAGCTAAAAGTACTATCTAGCCCTTTATACCCTGCTCTAACAATTTGGACTGAGAGTTTGAGAAGACAGCTGGTTATTAAAAGGCAAATGGAGGTACGATTACAAAAATAAGAATGCATGAATATGGGAAAGCAAAAATAATTTTTTTAACTTACCACCTAGAAGCAAAAAGCCAAAAGCAGATATTGCAGAGCTGGAGCATGCAATTGTAGAAGCATTGTTCCTGGGGTAAAAATGCAAGTATCATGGCAGGCTGGGGCTTGGCAGGGCAGCCTGTGGGTATAAGGCGACTCAGGCTGAAAGGCCACCCATTCTTGCCCCATCTGTCCGAGGTTTCCCTGATAGATGCAATGCTCAGTCTTCTTGCAGCTATGTGCTCCCTCTACCATACCTTAGACCTGGACCTCAGGGTTCCTTCATGCTTTGAGGAGTGCTGTCCTGGAGGAGCACCCAGGTCTAGGCCAGGTCCTGCATGGGTACTTGTCAGTAGAAGTGCCCTCCCCACTGCTGCCTGGGACATAGCAGGACCAGCAATACCATCCTCTGCATTTGAACCAGGACCACCTGGGCCCCAGACCCCATTCCTCCTCTTCAGAGTGATCCCAGGCCATTTATTCCCAGTCCCTGCACAAGGAGTCCCCAGATGGTTCAAAGGGCTCTGGCATTTGGGTAGTCTTAGGGAAGCTTCAGTTCTGAGAGAGGGATCTGGCCAGTGGAGTACTGGTCCATGGATAATGCTGACATTTGGAGTGTCTCTCATTTATGTTGGACACATTACTTATGATGGGTCACTGTAGTTCTGTGAGCTGGAGCCACATCTTCAGAAGATTTCTTCAGCTCTTGTCCATCTGTGTTTGGACCAAGGTGCCACCTCCAGTCTAAACACCCCAGTACAATGAGGGTGGTGGCAGGGACCTTCTACCCAATACAACTCCCTCTGCTAAGGGTGGTGACCACCCACTCTCTACCATCCTCTGTCCCCCTCCTTGCAGACTCTGCATCACGTGCCATACAATCCTTCAAGTATGCCTGTGTCCATCTCCTTCAAGGACACTCAACACAATTGCTCTTCAAAGCTAATGAGCCCTTTCTATCCATGTCCTTCCTTGACCCCATCAACATAGCACAACCAACCTATGCCATGCCTCCATGCCAGATGAGGCATGGCCTTGCCCTCTTTTCCCTCTGCCCTCAGGCCCCTCTTCTATCCTTTCTGCTGATGGTAATTTCAATACACATAGACTGCAAGAAGTCATAGCAGCATGTACAATTACAGCACCACTACCATCTCCTGGTTGTGAGAGAGATAAAATTAGCCAGAAGAGCACGTTACACAATAAAGAACACAAAGAGAAGGTTTCTGGCCATGAACAAGAGGAGATGGTACCTGGACACAGGACCTTCACCAGCACCAACTGGACAATAAACCAATACCAGTACCTCCTCTCTATTCAGAATTCTAAAACTTCATTGACACATCACTTTATCTCACATAGGCCCATAAATTTTGTCATATATTATAAATCTAATTATTTCAATAATCAAGGATCCAGCAAAATATATTTGCCTGGGGCTTTGCACATCTTAGAGTGACCATGTTCTCTGCAGAACAGTTACCAAAGTGTTGGCTTTGGGTGCTCAGACAGCCCGAGCAATCCAAAACAAATCCACCACTGAGAACCTTACTAAGAAGCCCTAAAATATTCACCCAAAGCTCCAACGTTCAAGTCCTACTGTCCTTGGCAGCTCTGAAGTGGTCAAAGTTTCTATTACCACGTCATTCTCGATATCTTCAGTCACCCTATTGCTATGATCTTTAAAAAAAAAAAAAAGCCTGTGCTAAAACCAAATTCATGGAAATGTGCTAAAACCAAATTCATCATAGGTCACATCGCAAAAGATTCAGAAATGCTGAGTCCGTTCTGAGAAGGAGGCTACTTTACAGATGTTATATGTTGAACCAGACATGTTATGCCACTTAAACTGTATTTTTACATCAACTCATAAATGTTTTTTCATTATACAAAAATAACCTCTGTCATTTTATTCTATCAAAATGTCTCTTTATTGGGCTATGGTTAATGGTTTAAGAAGTAATTTGCAGTGAAACATGTCAGTGCATTTTATAGCCATCAAAGAGAAGCATAAAGACACCATTTTCAGGGTGCATGTGTCATTACCTTGGGGCCTGCCTTTCTTGTGGAACTGATAAGTGCAAGAAAGTAATTAAGTATCCCTTTTTCTGTTTGGTACTGTTGCCAAGTTCTCAACTTTCCAGGTGTCAGATCTGAGCTTCTGGCCTTTAAATAAGAAGAATGTTACAAAGAACCAGTTACAAAGGAAGGTGACTCCACTTAGCACACAATAATGAAGCTCTCTTAGTCCTTTTGCAACTCTCCAAGTAAAACTCTGACTGTCTGACTTCAAGAAGAGTGGCCAAAATTGAGCTCATGTTTATTAATTAGCTCATTATATTTGTTAGGCAGGAAAAAGCTTGTTAAGGACAAGATTTAGCCTTTTTATAACCCAGAATTAACCTTTCTTGAAGTCAATTTTTATGGAGATCAGGAAAACACTATTTTCATCAGACTACCAGAATTAACAAAAGTGTTTTGTAAACCCAATTATGAAGAAGGGAACTTGAAGACTGGGAATACAAACCATGTACAATATTCACATCTATTTTTGAACTGCTCATGGTATTTGCATTGAATCTGGGATGACGATTCAAGACCAGGCTCAGAGATCATCTGCATAGCTGCACAAAACCACAGCCGAATTACAACACTGCCTCTAATATATACACTGTTTTTGTGTTTTGTGTGGAGCCACTAGAGAAGTTCACATCACAGCACACATATATTTTCACACACCAGCTTTAGGGTACAAGTTTCCTAGGAGTTCTTCCCCTGGCACATAGACAGACACATCTGATAAATTTGCAAATGAAAGAACTTGAGATATTGGACTCCCCAGCTATGTTCTCTGAGGTATAATCCCTGGCATATATAAATTACATATTCTCTGAGAACAGACTTGAGTTCAGAGTCAGAAGGAACATAGCCAAGTGGAGTCAGAAAGTACCAAGTTCAAATCTGTCACTACTTACAAGGCGAGGTGGCTTAGGCATGTTATATAAGTTTCCAGTGAAACGGGGATAAAAATATCTACCTTGTAGGGCAGTCATGAGGACTGAATGACACATTTGTATGTGAAATGCCTAGAACTTGTTAGGCATTTAATAAATAGAAAGTGCCCTTAAGATGCGAGCTCTTTTGTCTTTGTGACTGTTATCAGAAAATGAGAGGAATGAAGTTGTCTCTTACAGCCTTGAATTTGGCTGCCCTGAGATTTACAGCATCTGTCGAAGCAATAAAGTATTAACTCTAAGGTGGGCCAGGTTATAGAGTACCTTTTTCCTTCTCCCTCCCTCCCTTCCTTCTCCCTTCAGACATTAGTTCTTTATTCAAAACATTGTATTAAGCACTTTTATGTGCCAAGTACTGGGAGGTATACAAATTAGTATGAAAAGTATATTATCATCATAATCGCATTTTAGTTTAGCGCTTACTATGTGTCAGACGTGGCTTTATTATTTCATTCATTTACTATGATGATGAAATACTAATGGGATAACTTCGGAAGTTACTATTTGTATTCCAGATTTTATAGACAAGCAAATTGATGCTCAAAAAGACCAATAATTGGTCAAAATTTTTATGAGGCAAAATGGCAGACTTCAGGCTTTTCAACTGTATGTTATTTTAGCCTCCCAATAATTTACCATACCATAGCCAACTCTTTAATAATCAGAGAAATGTAAACTAAAACAACAGTGAATCTCATTTTATACATACTACATGGCAAAAATTAAAAAGCTGGGTAATTCAAGCCTTAGTAGAATATGGGGCTGTCAAAGGCTTGTGAATTGTGATAGGAGCATGAGCTGGTGCAGCCTTGCTGTACAGCAGTCCGCTATTACTTACTCACATCAGGTATACACATGTACTGTGACCCAGCAAGCCTACTCTAGGGAATCTATCCGAAGAAATCCTCACGCATGGCCTTAAGGCAGAGTTTCTCAACCTCAGCACTACTGACATTTGGGACCAAATAATTCTTTGTTGTAGAAAGGCTGTCCTGGGCACAGCAGGAAGGTCCACAGCACCCCTGGACTCTACCTACTAGAGGCCAGAAGTGTCCTCCTCCAGTTCAACCAGACATGTCTCCTGACATTGCCAACTGTCCCTGGGAGTACAAAATCATCCCCATCTGAGAACCACTGCCAGAAGGGGGCATGCTTAAGGATGTTCATTGCAGCAACATTTGTGAAAGGAGGAATTGGAGCCACTCCGGTGTCTGCCATTAGAAAAATGAATAGGTGAAATGTGAGGGATGCCCAGCATGGAATAGTAAGCACCTGTCAAATGCAACAGATTAGACGCACACCGTGGCAACATGAATGGAGCTTTAAAATACAGTTCTGAAAAAAAGGAAAGAAACAGAATGAGGCATAGAATAGTTTCATTTATGCAAATTAACAACACATTTTCAGAGAACAATAGACATTCTGCAAGAATACGTATGAATGAACAAAAGGACATAAAACTAAACACACTGGGATGGCTGCCTAGATGGGTGGAGAAAAGAGCATAAGGAGGTAGAGGAATAAAAAGGAATACAGCAGGAGACTGGTCTCACTTGGACCAATAATACAGGATGTGAAGAGAAGGATAAACTCTGTATGCTCCTGAAGACAAAGCGAAAAAGACACTACATGCAAGGTACAGATAATAATGCTACAGGCACCTGTAATCCCAGCCCTTTGGGAGGCCGGGACAGGCAGATTACCTGAAGTCAGGAGTTTGAGACCAGCCTGGCTAACATGGTGAAACTCCGTCTCTACTAAAAATACAAAAATTAGCCGGGCATGGTGGCGGGCGCCTGTAATCCCAGCTACTCAGGAGGCTGAGGCAGGAGAATTGCTTGAGTCCAGGAGATGGAGGTTGCAGTGAGCCAAGCTCATGCCACTGCACTCCAGCCTGACTGACAAAGCAAGACTCTGTCTTAAAATAAAATAAAATAAAATAAAGTTACAGGCATTGAGGTAGGAGTCACTTCAGGTGGGAGCTGAAGTCAGGGAAGAGGTGGCAGCTGATACATGAAGAATGTGTAGACTTTTAATAGGTACAAACAAGGAGCGAGTGAGTGAGTGAATGCAAGAGAGAGAGAGAGACTGCGTATGTGTGTGTAGAGCAGAGTGGGGGATATTTCTGAAAGTTTAATGTGGTTACCATCCATCGATCATATTTACATATATATTTCATTTGATTTTGATGGAAGCTTCACTTTCATCATTGTGCATTCTGAAACTCAGAAAGGTTAAATAACTTGTCCAAGTAGACACAGCTTAGTCTCTGACTTCAAAGGTCATTCTATTTGCACTACACATGAGAGTTGTTCTTAGGTGACAGATTTCTAAACTGGGCTTCTCAACTTATTTTTTCATAGAATCTAAAATGCTTCAGGCAAGCAGGGGCTTCACAGCCATATTCAGAGAGTCACCAAGCTCTAGTAAGTGTGTTTTATTAACTCGAATCGATCATCTCTTTTCCTTTCCCAGCACTACTACTCTGGTCTAAGCCACCAAGATTTCTTAGCAGGACAGCAGCTTCTCACAGATACACCTCATTCGCCCATGTTCATCCATTTAGATATATCTAGAACACTCATTTGATTATACTGATCTCCTTATAAAATGATAATGACTCCCCACTGCCCTCAGATTAGAGTCTAAATTTCTGAAAATGACCTTCAAGGGCTTTCACGTCCTAAAGCCATGGTTCTTGCCAAAAAATCATGGGACTTGGTTAAACTTTCATGCCACACCCAGCACGAAATACCCTATTATTCTTTGTCCAAGAGACTTTGCAAGTTATTTGAAAATTGCTAGTTGGCCCCATTAGCTCCTAAGAATTATCTAGGTTTTATGTCATAACTGGCAGGAACAAAGCCAAACAAAGTATTATGCGAGGTAAGTAAAACAATGGTATAAAAGCATTAAAGTAGGGTGTCACCACAGATAAACAGCAGCATTTGTGGCTTATGAGGCCACAAAAAGAAAGCATGAATTAGTCATTCAGTAAGCAAACACTTGGTGTATGCCTACTAGTCCTAGATATTGAGTGGCATGGTGACGGGGGGCACAGCTTAGCCCCTGCCTCCAGAGATCTCAGGGTCCAGTGGGAAGACAGTGAACTATGAGCAGTGGGTTTACTGCTACAATTGAGAGAAATGCAAGCACAATGTGGGAAGATGAATATAGCACAAGTCAAGGAAGGCTTCCTGAAAGAGTGGAAGTCTAAGCTAAATCTGAAAGTTGAACACAAGTAGGGATTGTTGGGATGCAGGGCATTGTGGGTTGGGAAGGGTCAGGGAAACCCATTAAAGACAGAAGCAGTGGCCACTGCAAAGGCCCAAGATGAGGGAACAGGGCATTCAGGGAAATGAAGCAGTTCAGAATGGTTTAAAATACATGGCTTTTAAAAACACTTAAAATGGTGTTATTATTCACTATTACCACAAATCAACTACATGTGGGAAATCCTAGTGCCATGGGAAGGGCACTGAACAGAGATAAAAGACTTTTGTTATTGTCCCAGCTCTGACAAAAACCAGTCATTAGATATTGCGAAACTTATCTAACCTCTTGGAGCCCTTCTTTCCTCATCTGAAAACGAAAAAAAAAAAAAAAAAAAAAAAAAAAAAAAAAAAAAAAAAAAAATTCTTCTGCCTTCTTAAGATTTTAAGGAGAACAGAATGAGCTGGTATATATGAGGGCACTTTAAACAAAACTAAGTCATTACACTGATTTTGATATTTTTGATTATTGATCAGAAAATATTCATTTCCCATTGATGTTGGGCTTAGCCATGTGACTGGTTTTGGCTAATGAAATGTTAGTGAATATGATGCACGCATAGGCCTTTGATGTACAGGTACATTTCGGCTTGGTTCAGGAGTGCCAGTGAGTCACTATGAGAAGAACCTGCTGACCTTCAGCCTGGGCCCCAGGACCAACATATGTGGAGCAGACCTAACCACAACCTACAGCCAGGAGCTAAACTCACTGAGCCCAGCCCACATTAGTCACACCACAGTTCACCTGCAGACTCATCAACATGAAAATAAATGCTTACTGCATGTCACTGAATCTGAAGATAGTTTGCTGTACAGTACTGTTGCATCAATTGCTATTAGTTTCTATGCTGGATAGCAAATTACAAACTCAGTGCTTAAAACAACACATTTTGACTGTCTCACTGGGTCAGAAACTCAGATGTAGCTTAGATGAGTTTTCTGCTTAGAGTCTCACAGGGCTGTCATCAAGGGGTCAGGAAGAATCAGCTTCTCATCAGGGACTTGGCCAGGGAAGAGTCCACTTCCAAGCTTTCTCAGCCTATTCACAGAATTAATTGCCTGTGGCTATAGAACTTTTTGCAGTTTGCTTCTTCAAAACCAGCAACAGAAAGAAAGATTCTAGAACCAGTCTGATAACTAGACATAATCTTAATGTAATTACAGGGGTGACATCTCATCATATTTGCAAATTCTCTTGGTTAGAAGAAAGTTACAGGTCCTACCACATTCAGGAAGAGGGGATTATACAAGGACATGCACACCAAGCAGCAGGGATCATGGGAATCAACTTAAAGTTTGTCCATAATAGGCCAAGGTAAGTAAGGCATTATCATCCTCTTTCCTCCCAAGTCAACGATTCTACCACAATTTAGTGAATAACGTAAGCTACCAGATCCTTCTTATCTGCCTGCTTTTCTACCAGTCACACCTCACCCTCACACGCCCATTGCTTAGGCCTGCAAGGAAAGAAAGTAGAGAAGAGAGAGGACATATACTGATATTTTTCTGAAGGGTCCAACAGAAGTTTTAGAGACTATCAGAGCTGGAAAGAACTTCACAGATTATTCAATCATACCTCTGGATTTACAGATAAGGAGATAAAGACTGAGAAAGTTGAAGTTCCATGGCCCAGAGCACACAGGTTAGCTAGTGGCAGATATTCAGACCTCCAGGCCAATGCTCCTTCTCCTCTCCTCTCTCTGCTGCCCCTCAGGGGTCTCCAGCACAGTCCTCAGAGATAAACAGAGCATAAGAATCACAAGTGACTCTTGTTAAAAACACACATTTCTGAAACGCTACCTCAGATTTGCTACATCAGAATTTCCAGGGTAGAGGAGGCCAAGAATTTGTATTTCAACCAAGGCTTCATCAAGTGCTTTTGATTAAACAAGCTGGAAACCCTGCTCTTGCTTCATTCCATTATTTGACAACCTATTTACTGAGCATCTCCTCTGTACCAAGTTTTGGAAAAGATGCTGAGGATATAGGACTGATGGTGAGAGACACAGTCCCAGCTGCCATGAAAGTTTGCCACTTAGCAGGGAAAACAGGCATTGGCCAAGAAATTGTAAGTGTGAAGAGCGTTAGATGAAGTACAAAATGGGCACGAGGGGAGGCAGGTGGGGAAAGCAACCTAGCATGATGTGGGAGGCGCTGAGGAAATTCCATTGAGCTGGGACCTGAAAGATCAGAAAGAGTTCTACATATGGGCACAAAGAGTACACAAGTAGGAGGCAGGGAGGGCAGAATAAGAGCACCCCTGGAGGACACAGAGGTTCACGAACCTACAGCAAGAACACAGGATGTAGGCGGTAAGTCAAAACCAGACAAGATCCCAACAGGCCAAATGCATGCCTACAGAAAAGCTGTGGGGACTGTGCTAGCAATGCACCGAGTGCCACTTGGTAAGAAATGCTGCACCCCAGCATGTTGTCAGCCCCTGATGAGCATCAGCCATGGTTTGTAAACCTGGCCAATGCACTGATTTACAGCCAGCATCAACACCTTGACGGATGCTGTTTTTATTTCAGATGCTCCTGGCGCTCTATTTGACACGGCCTTGGGGAGCTTAGCAAAGAAAAGCATGGCTAAGACATTTTGACTGAGAGGACGCTGTCAAACAAAAAAGAGAAGAAAGGAAAAACAGCTGCAGGAGCAGCCGTAGCTAAACCAAATGAATGGCAGTAGAAAAAGGCAATTTCTGTGTGGTCAGGAGAGGACAATGAAGACTTAAGGGATTTCCTATGTGCTACTCTGAGTTCAGATCTCTGAACTCTGGATCCACTCACAAAGATGGTTTCCTGCAAGGGAGATTCAAGTGGTCTCAAGAGTGTGATAGAAGAAGCAATTACTTTTTCCGGTCAAACTGGGTAAAGAAATTCTATGGGTGTCACTATTCAGACTTCATATTCCTCAAGAAGGGCTTTTTCTCCTTCTCCAAATTCTGTGGGGCTTTGTCCATAGAAAGACAAATGCTGTACAAAAAGGTTTGATGAGCAAATTCAAATTATTAGCATGAGTTACCTGGCACAGGAAAAGAAAAAGGAAGCTGAAGCAGAAGTTTTACTTTTCATTTTACATACTTTGTCATTTAAATTTTATGAAAAGACTATATTCTATAGTTTAATTTAAAAAATACAAACATATTTAATAAAACTCAACTTGATCAATTTGCTCAATAGTTCTATCATATAGTATTTCCTCTGTGCTTAAAAACGATGTGTAATTAGTTAACTTCAATCTGCATGGTGCCACCAGGATGAGCCTGGCTACACATTTACATGTAACAGCAAGCCTGATCCCAAAAAGCTTGAAGACCAGTGTGACTCTGAATACTAGATAGGAGCAAGGAGTTGGGGTCTCAGTGAGAAGGGTACACAAGATTCACAGAACGATATTCCATGACCGTCTTTGCCTTCTCTCTCCCCAAAGGCCCCTTGTCAGAGAGGCTCCCATCTCCTTGCCCTCCTTTCATAATTCCAGCCTGCACTGACTTGCTGTCTCATTTCTTCACCCCATCTCCCTTTCTTCCAGCCTCTTGGCTGTTTCCTTTTTCTGCACAGGTAGTCGAAGTTGACTTACCACCCCACTTTCTATTCTGCACCTCCCACCCATTACCACATCCACACCACAAAGGCTCAGGAGCCACAGCAGCAGGCAAAGAGGCCTCCTCAGAGTTCAGGACCCCCAGGGAAAGGCCTCCAGGAATCTGACACTTAAGAGTTATTGTTTCTGTTCCACATGATCCTGAGCATTCTGGGGATCTCAAGATAAACCAACAAGCTACCAATTTGAAGGGATAGATGAGGCAGGACCATAATTATTTTAAGGCAACACAGTGTGTGAGAAGTGCCACCAGAAAGAAACAAATGAAGAGCAATAGAAAATGAGATGGACTTCTGTTTGAGTAGTCTTCTGTATTTGAATGGACGTCCAACACTATGCTGAGGACAAGCTAGAACCCTTTAGAAACCAAGGGAGCAAGAGCATTAAGGAGGTCATTAAGATTTTCCTCCTGCAGATGATAGATTCTACCCTACCTTCCAGCTAGTCTAGAGAAAATGTCAGGCAGAGAGAGAAACCCCGATTCCAGAGTTGCTGTGTGCTGTGAAATGTTTTTCCATAGATGTCAATGCTGACTGCAATGGTTGATACACAGTTAAGAGTTAGGGAGGACTCTGTGGGTCATTTAGGAGGGATTTGATGTGGCTCTGTAGTGTATTACACTGGAAGGGATGGAGCCAGGGTCAACAAGCTTCATGGATATCTGAAGAAAGCCCTGGATCTTCAGCCCAGAAAAACGCATACACACACCACAAAAGTTTGCTTATAATTTGGAGGGTATTGAACCTCTGTGTCCTATCGACTGACTTATCAGCTGCCTATGAGCTCCCAGACATATCATGGACTCTGGAGCCAGACAGATACCTGAATTCTGGCTCTTTCACAAATTCAGTAAGGTGATAGCCCCAAGACTGCTGTAGGGACCAAATTAAAATAGAATGAATATGTAAAGCACTGACACATATATAGTAAATAATCAATAAGTATGAGTTCTTAAGTAATGACTCTTACTTTGAGAAATGTATTCATAAATTTCAAGTAATCGACTTAAAAATCTCATTTATAAATTGTAAAATAAAAAAGAAATTCAATTCCACTAGGACTCAGAAGTTTCAAACTCTTATCTTAAATGTACATACTACTTGAATTGTGCGCAGAGTATGGAGTAAATCCAGTATAGAGGAAAACATAAAACATCTTATGTAAGGGATAAATGAAGACCTTGCATAAATCAAAACTTGCATAATTCATGGCTAATTTTTTCACTGGGATAAATATGAAGTGTGAGGATGCTGGCACATAAATCTACAATCATTGTAGCATATTTTGCTTTAATGCAGTCTTATTTCCTCAGTGTGTTATCTGTAATATTTCACAAAGTGCTTTCTCTGAAATTAACAGCAGTGTATGGTAACTCCTATTTGTCTCAATAGTGTTTTATGAATCTACCTCCCTTTTCAGTTGTTTGTTTTCAGGCATATTTTCAGAACTACAACCATTATCAGTGCCACCAATTAATGAATACATGTATGATATTGTTTTCTAATTACAAGAAGAGCTAATTATACTAGCAATGAATTTCTGATAAAAACACAATAGTAACTAACATTTGCAGAAGTTCCTGTTCTGACAAAGCATGTGGGTTTGTCCATCTACAGTGTTGAAGTGGGGCCCGTATGAAGCAAAAGGTGAACATGACTGCCATTTCAAACTGCCATTTTAGTTTTGAAATTACAAAATTCTTGATATTTAAAGTTTGCACTATTTTATTTGTTCATAAGGTGAAATATTACTATTTCATAGACTTTCACATATTTATAAAATGTGGCTACATAGAATGTGAAATAGGAACAAAGGAAATGTAACCCTATGGACTGGCTCACACCTTTAATTAGTGAATCTGATCAGCAGCAGACTGTATCTATTATGCCTGCAGGCTCTTATACCCTAGGTGTTATCCGCATTATCTGCATTGGTATTAAAGAACAGAAACCAACAGATGGCCACAATTTTATGATAGAAGAAACAGTCTCTGACCCTATTTCACAGGGGCTCTGGAGAACATTAGTGCTTAGAGCTCTGAAAATCTAGAGCTCATGCACCTGCACAAAGACAGCTGAAACACTCTCATCAGGGCAGGATAACTATTATGACAGGGCTCACCAGAGAAAGACAGGAGGAGAAAGATTGATAAAAGAAGAAATACGCTTGAAAATGCATAACTAGAGTTTCCCAATAGCATATCTAAAACATCTGTCTGGCCAAGGCAAACTAAAAAACATAAGTATTGCAGGATTGTATCAATATCAGCTTCCTGGTTATGATATAGTTCTACAGATATGCGATATGCTATCTTACCATTGAGGCAAACTGGGTGAAAGGCATGAGAGATCTCTCCATATTCGTTCTTACAACTGCATTTGAATCTACAATTATCTGAAAATAGAAAAAATAGGTTTCAAGGAGGAGAAGCTAATCAGTTATTTGGTCAAGGATTTAGCTACAAGGATGTTTATTGCAATGCTGTTTATATCAGCAAAATATTGCATAAGTTACCTAAATGTCTAATGATAAGTCATTATCATAGAAAAGTATATACAATTTGGAAAAATGCTCACAATATATTTTTACAGAAATAAATTGTAAAACAATATGACCTCAGATTTGTAAATGATAAGTGTATATTTTACTTTGACATACAGAAAGGACTGAAAGGATAAAAATCCATAATGTTAGTCATAGATGATTAGGTTAGGGATGATTTTTTCTTTCTTTTGATTTGTATTTGCTAGAATTTCTCCCATGAACACAGCTTTGCTTGTGTAACAAATATTAAGCCACTGTGGGATATCACGGTGAGCAAGGGACACATACAGGCCCTGGTCTTCCTGGAGCTTCCAGGCTAAGACAGACAGACACACTGATCCAGCAATTACAGAAGAGGGTGGGAAATATTAAGCTCCCCTGAAGCAGTATCCTCAACTCTGAGAGCCCCTGCCCTGGACTGAGTCTCCTTCAGAAACCAGGTTTCAGTCTACACAACCCACTCTCTCAGTGACCAAACCATGACCCTTGACTTTCAACTCAGGCTCCCATCTCTGTAGCACTGTTTCTGATATTAGCTACAGCCCTGCTCTTAGAAGGAAATGGAGACAGGCATTTGTAAGGTATCTACGGAGTGCCAGACACTGTCATGGGCTTTGCTTACACAGCGTCATGGAGCCCTGCCACAGCCATGGAGAGCACTTTTTATTGTTAGCAGTTTACAGAGTGAAACAGGAGCACAGAGTGATTAAATGGTTTGCCCACAGACACATAGCTAATATGAGCACCACCATTCAAACCCACGTCTGACTCCAAGGTTCATGCTCTTTTCCACACTGCCAGGCTGCTCTCCCCATTTACCTGTCAGAACTTCCAGCAGAGCTGACTCTTCATGTTTGCATCCACTGCCTCACCCTTTGTTTTTGACCACATTTACTTACACCTTCTGGGATATCAGATCCCTGATCTAAAGATTAAACCCTCTGGAAAGAACTCTAAAGGTTGGAGATGGAACCCAAGAAAAAGGGTTTAACCTAATTGGCTGATGAAACAGTTGGAGATATTGGGGGTTGGGGGGCCTCAGACCCAAGGTCAGGAAGCAGCCCCCTCCCCACTCCTTCCAGCTGCTGCCAAGGTTACATGCACCAAACAGCATCATGTGAATCCCTTCCTCCTCTCAGGAAAACAACTTCAATTTCTATTGCTTTCCCTCACATTGCTCACATGAAGATTGCTTTTTACTACTTAGGATTCAAGAGGTTTTTGCCACAGTGGACTTTGCAAACCTGTCTGGGAAGAATCGTGCTTACCTGTCCTTGCCTGGTCTTTTGACCTCCTTATACTCACTACCAGTCTTGATAAATAAAAATTCTCAGCAAAGCTGCCCTATATAAAAGTCCAGAAGCTAGTAAGTCAAGCTATATTGAATCCACAAAAATTCATTCAGTAGATCAAAGTGCAGAGCAGTATATAGAGTATAACTCTATTTACAGTTAAAATTTTTCCAAAGTGTATGTATATTTGTCTTTTAAAAACTTATGAAATTTTTCAAATATCACAAAACAGAGAGAATAATATACTGAACCCCCTCATACTCTGAGTGATGCTGAGACTGACTGATCAGTGAGTTCAGGTGTTGTCAGACTGATCCATCCAACATAAAGTTCTACACTCAATGGTGTTAGCACCCATTGATGAACGTGGTCTAGAATCCATTTATTTGTGACTTTCTAAGTCCTTCTTCATAACTGAAATTGTTCTATAAGGAAACTTTCTTCATTAACATTTCATTAACTTCAAATACAGTGCATACAGGGAAGGCAGAATAAATGATGGATTATTTTACATTTATCATTTTACTGTTTTCAGAATAATAAATTGGCACCCTAGCAACTTTTCATAGTGACCAATGAGGGTTTTTAAAATTTTATTTAGTGTAATTGCCCATGGAGTTTTAAAATATTTTATGTATTAATTCAATTACAGTCTTACAGTCATTCTTTAGGTTGTATGTTATAAATTTATATATATCATGTCTCTAATATATATGTAGATATGCATAAACTTTGTTTTAATCCCACATCAATCCCTCTCCCCCAAGTTATTTTGTAGAATCCTTACAATAAAGTTCTTAAGTTTTTATCACTAAGAGTTAACATGGGTGAGTCTGTTTCTTAAAATCGTGAACAAACATGAACCTGAAAGAGCCAATACTTCAAGATAAATCCCAGGTGACTATCTGGGCCTAATTGTTTTGTTTTTATTTTTTTCCATAGGTTATTGGGGAACAGGTGATGTTTGGTTACATAAGTTCTTTGGTGGTGATTTATGAGATTTTGGTACACCTATCACCTAAGCAGTATATACTGCACCCAATCTGTGGTCTTTTAACCCTCACCCTATTCGCTCCCTTTTCCCCTGAATCCCCAAAGTCCATTATCTTTCTTATTCTTTTGCATCATCATAGCTTAGCTCCCACATATGAGAACCTACAATGTTTGGTTTACCATTCCTGAGTTACTTCACTTAGAATAATCGTCTCCAATCTCATCCAGGTAGCCATGAATGAAATTAATTTCATTCCTTTTTATGGCTGAGTAGTATTCCACTGTATATATACACTACAGTTTCTTTATTCACTTGTTGATTGATGGGCATTTGGGTTGGTTCCACATTTTTGCAGTTGCAAATTGTGCTGCTGTAAACATGCATGTGCAAGTATCTTTTTCATATATTGACTTCTTTTCCCCTGGGTAGATACCTAGTAGCGGGATTGTTGGATCACATGGTAGTTCTACTTTTAGTTCTTTAAGGAATCTCCACACTGTTTTCCATAGTGGTTGTACTAGTTTACATTCCCACCAGCAGTGTAGAAGTGTTCCCTGTTCACCACATCCATGCCAACATCTATTATTTTTTGAATTTTTGATTATGGCCATTCTTGCAGTAGTAAGGTGGTACAGTATTGTGGTTTTCATTTACAAATGAAAACCCTAATCATTAGTGATGTTGAGCATTTTTTCATGTTTGTTGACCATTTGTATATCCTCTTTTGCAAATTGTCTATTCATGTCCTTAGCCCACTTTTTGATGGGATTGTTTTTTTTTTTTCTTGCTAATTTGACTTCATTGTAGATTCAGGATATTAGTCCTTTGTCAGATGTATAGATTGTGAAGATCTTCTCCCACTCTGTGGGTTGTCTGTTTACTCTGCTGCCTATTCCTTTTGCTATGCAAAAGCTTTTTAAAAGTTTAATTAAGTCCCAGCTATTTATCTTTTGTTCTTATTGCATTTGCCTTTGGATTCCTACTCATGAAATCCCTGCCTAAGCCAATGTCTAGAAGGGTTTTTCCAATGTTATCTTCTAGAATTTTAATAGTTTCAGGCCTTAAAGTCCTTGATCCATCTTGAGTTGATTCTTGTATAAGGTGAGAGACGAGGATCTAGTTTCATTCTCCTACACATGGCTAGTCAATTATCCCAGCACCATTTGTTGAAAAGGGTGTCCTTTTCCCACTTCATGTTTTTGTTCGCTTTGTCAAAGATCAGTTGGCTGTAAGGATTAGGGTTTCTGTTCCATTGTCTATATGCCCATTTTTAAGCGAGTATCCTGCTGTTTTGGTAACTATGGCCTCATAGTATAGTTTGAAATCAGGTAGTGTGATGTCTCCAGATTTGTTTTTTGTTTAGTCTTGCTTTGGCTGTGTGGGTTCTTTTTTCATTCCTTATGAATTTTAGAATTGCTTTTTCTAATTCTGTAAAAACTGATGGTGATATCTTGACAGGAATTGTGTTGAATTTGTAGATTGTTTTTGGCAATATGGTCATTTTCACAATATTGATTCTATCTATCCATGAGTATGGGATGTGTTTACATTTGTGTCATGCATGATTTCTTTCAGCAGTGTTTTGTAGTTTTCCTTGCAGAGGTCTTTCACCTCCTTGGTTAGATATATTCCTAAGTATTTTATTTTTTTTTTGCAGCCATTATAAAAGGGGTTGAGATCTTGATTTGACTCTTAGCTTGGTCACTGTTGGTATATAGAAAAGCTACTGATTTGTGTACATTGATGTTGTATCTGGAAACATAGCCGAATTCTTTTATCAGCTCTAGGAGCTTTCTGAAGGAATTTTCTAGGTAAACGATCATATCATCAGCAAACAGTGACGGTTTGACTTCCTCTTTACAAATTTGGATGCCCTTTATTTCTTTCTCTCATCTGATTGCTCTGGCTAGGACCCCAGTACCATGTTGAAGAGGAGTGGTGAGAGTGGGCATCCTTGTCTTGTTCCAGTTCTCAGAGGGAATGCTTTCAACTCTTCCCCATTCAGTATTATGTTGGCTATGGGTTTGTCATAGATGGGTTTTATTACATTGAGATATGTCCCTTGTATGCCGATTTTGCTGAGAGTTTTAATCATAATGGTATGCCGGCTTTTGTCTGCTTTTTCTGCATCTATTGAGATGATCATGTGATTTTTGTTTTTAATTCTGTTTATGTGGTATGTCACGTTTATTGACTTGGATTATGTTAAATCATCCCTGCATCCCTGGTATGAAACTCACTTGATTGTGGTGAATTATCTTTTGATATTTTGAATTTGGTTAGCTAGTATTTTGTTAAGGATTTTAGCATTTTTTTTATTAGGGATATTGGTCTGTAGTTTTCTTTTTTGGTTATATCCCTTCCTGGTTTTGGTATTAGGGTGATACTGGCTTCATAGAATGATTTAGGGAGAGTTTCCTCTATCTTGTGGAATAGTTTCAATAGGTTTGGTACTAATTATTCTTTGAATGTCTGGTAGAATTCTGCTGTGAATCTGTCTGGTCCTGGACTTTTTTGTTGGTAATTTTTATGTTACCATTTCAACAGTGCTGCTTATCATTGGTCTGTTCAGAGTATCTAATTCTTCCTGATTTAAGCAAGGAAGGTAGTAACTTTCCAGGAATTTATCCATCTCCTCTAGGTTTTCTAGTTTATGTGCATAAAGGTGTTCATAGTAGACTTAAATGATCTTTTGTGTTTCTGTGGTGTCAGTTGTAATATCTCCCGTTTTGTTTCTAACTGAGCTTAAATTTTCTCTCTTCTTTTCTTGGTTAATCTTGCTAATGGTCTATCAGTTTTATTTATGTTTTCAAAGAACCAGCTTTTTGTTTTATTTATTTTTTGTAATTTTTTATTTTAATTCATTTAGTTCTGCTCTGATCTTGATTATTTCCTTTCTTCGGCTGGGTTTGGGTTTTGTTTGTTCTTGGTTTCTCTAGTTCCTTGAGGTGTGACCTTAGATTGTCTGTCTGTGCTCTTTCAGACTTTTTGATGTAGGTGTTCAGGGCTCTGAACTTTCCTCTTAGAATCACCTTTGCTGCATCCCAGAGGTTTCAATAGGTTGTGTCACTATTGTTACTCAGGTTGAAGAATTTTTAAGTTTCCATCTTGATTTCATTTTTGACCCAGTGATCATTCTGGAGCAGTTTATTTAATTTCCATCTATTTTCATGGTTTTGAAGGTTCCTTTTGGAGTTGATTTCCAGTTTTATTCTCCGTAATATGAGAAAGTACTTGATATAATTTCAATTTTATTGAATTTATTGAGGTTTTGTGGCCCATCATATGGTCTATCTCAGAGAAAGTTCTATGTGCTGTTGAATAGAATGTATACTCTGCAGTTGTTGGGTAGAAAGTTCTATAAATATCTGTTAAGTCCATTTGTTCCAGGGTATAGTTTAAACCCGTTGTTTCTTTGACTTTCCTGATGACCTGTCTAGTGCTGTCAGTGGAATATTGAAGTCCCCCAACTATTACTGTGTTGTTGTCTATCTCATTTCTTAGGTCTATTAGTAATTGTTTTATAAATTTGGGAGCTCCAGAGTTAGGTACATATATATTTAGGATTGTGATATTTTCCTGTTGGACAAGGTCTTTTATCATTATATAATGATGCTGTTTGTCTTTTTTTTAACTGCAGTTGCTTTGAAGTTTGTTTTGCCTCATAAGAATAGCTACCTTTGCTTGCTTTTGGTCTCCATTTGCATAGAATGTCTCTTTCTATCCCTTTACCTTAAGTTTATGTAAGTCCTTATGTGTTAGGTGTGTCTCTTGAAGGCAGCGGATAGTTGGTTGGTGAATTCTTATCCATTCTGCAACTCTGTATCTTTTAAGTAAAGCATTTAGGTCATTTACATTCAATGTTAGTATTGAGATGTGAGGTACCATTGCATTCATCCTATTTGGTGCCTATATACTTTGGTTTTGCAGGGGGCTTTTTTATTGTATTTTTGTTTTGTAGGTCCTGTGAGATTTATGCTTTAAAGAGGTTCTGTTTTGATGTGTTTCCAAGATTTGTTTCAAGATTCAGAGCTCCCTTTAGCAGTTCTTTTCATGATGGCTTGGTAGTGGCAAAGTCCCTCAGCATTTGTCTGAAAAAAAGACAATCTTTCCTTCACTTATGAAGTTCAGTTTCAATTGGTACAAAATTCTTGGCTAATCATTTTGTTTAAGGAGGCTGAAAATAGGGCCCCAATCCCTTCCAGCTTGTAGGGTGTCTGCTGAGAAATCTGCTGTTAATCTGATAGGTTTTCCTTTATAGGTTACCTGGTGTTTTTGCCTCACAGCTCTCAAGATTCTTTCCTTCATCTTAACTTTAGAAAACCTGATGACAGGCCGGGCATGGTGGCTCAAGCCTGTAATCCCAGCACTTTGGGAGGCTGAGATGGGTGGATCACGAGGTCAGGAGATCGAGACCATCTGGCTAACACGGTGAAACCCCGTCTCTACTAAAAAATACAAAAAACTAGCCAGGCAAGGTGGCAGGCGCCTGTAGTCCCAGCTACTAGGGAGGCTGAGGCAGGAGAATGTCATAAACCCGGGAGGCGGAGCTTGCACTGAGCTGAGATCTGGCCACTGCACTCCAGCCTGTGCGACAGAGCGAGAGTCTGTCTCAAAAAAAAAAAAAGAAAGAAAAAAAACCTGATGACAATGTGCCTAGGCAATGACCTCTTTGTGATGAATTTTCCGGGTATTCCTCTAGTGTCTTGTATTCAGATGTCTAGTTCTCTTTCAAGGCCAGGTAAGTTTTCCTTGAATATTCCCCCAAATATACTTCCCAAACTGTTAGATTTCTCTTTAAGAATGCTGATTATTCTTAGGTTTGGACATTTAACATAATCTCAGACTTCTTAGAGGCTTTGTTCGTATTTTCTTATTCTTTTTTGTCTTTGTTGGATTGGGTTAATTCAAAAACCTTGTCTTTGAGCTCTAAAGTTCTTCTGCTTATTTGATTTGATTCTATTACTGAGACTTTCCAGAGCATTTTGCATTTCTATAAGTGTATCCATTGTTTCCTGAAGTTTTCATTATTCATGCTATCTATTTCATTGAATATTCCTCCCTTCACTTCTTATATCATTTTTTAAATTTCCTTACATTGGGTTTCACCTTTCTCTGGTGCCTCCCTGATTGGCTTAATAACGAACCTTCCAAATTCTGTTTCAGTTAGATCAGGGATTTCTTCTTGGTTTGGATCCATTGCTGGAGAGCTAGTGTGATTTTTGGGGGGGATGTTAAAGAACCTTGTTTTGTCATGTTACCAGAGTTGGTTTTCTGGTTCCTTCTCATTTGGGTAGGCTATCAGAGGGACAGTCTAGGGCTCAAGGCTATTGTTCAGTTTCTTTTGTCCCACAAGGTGTTTCTTTGATGTAGTACTTTCCCCCTTTTCCTAGGGATGTGGCTTCCTGAGAGCCGAGCTGTCCTGGTTGTTCTCTCTCTTCTGGATCTAGCCACCCAGCAAATCTACCAGGCTCCAGGCTGGTACTAGAGGTTGTCTGCACAGAGTCCTGTGATGTGAACCATCTGTGGGTCTCTCAGTCTTGGATACTGGCACCCACTCCAATGGAGGTTGCAGGGGTGTGAAATGGACTCTGTGAGGGTCCTTAGCTTTGGCTGATTAATGCACTATTTTTGTGCTGGTTGGCCTTCTGCCGGGGAGGTGGCTCTTTCAAGACAGCCCCAGCTGTGGTAGTATGGGAAGGAACAGGCAGTGGGCAGGGCCCTAGAACTTCTACAATTATATGCCCTTTGTCTTCAGCTACCAGGGTGGGTAGGGAAGGACCATTAGGTGGGGGTAGGGCAAGACATGTCTGAGCTCAGACTCTCCTTGGGCAGGTGTTGCTGCAGTTGCTGTAGGGGATGGGAGTGAGGTTCCCAGGTCAATGGAGTTAAGTTCCTAGGAGGATTATGGAGCCTCTACTGAGTCATCCAGGTTTTCAGGGAAGTGGGTGAAAGCCAGCAGTCACAGGCCTCACCCAGCTGCCACACAAACCAAAGGGCCAGTCTCACTCCCACCGTGCCCTTCAAAAGCCCCAAGTCTGTTTCCAGGTGGTGGGTTAGCAGGCTTGAGAACTTGCCCAGGCTACCTGCCTTCCAGCTGCGAAAGAAAAGGGCTTGGTTCCTCCCCTACCAGTGGAGTCTGCACACCAGATTCGCGCCCTCCCCCAAGTGCTAATGCTTCCTGCCACCACACTAGCCCAGATCAAGTGACAACTTTTGTTGGTCATTTTCTAGCAGGAAAAAAGATTTTCCAAAATTTTCTGCTCTGATCTAATTTCTTAAAAAGTCTTTTGTAATGTTTTCTCTAAATTTTAAATATAATCATAATTAAGTACAATTTTTGCAATACGTATTTACTAATAAGATTAGAATTCTTCTTGGAGGACATTTTGCTTTATTAGGGTCCAAAGTCTTCTCTATTACTAAGGCAAAAATGTAGCCTATAAATAAATGATCCAGACAAAGCATCCCTAGGGTTTCAGAATGATAGAGGTAGAGGGGACTTTATAGAGCAAAGATTTTAATCCTCTTTCACTGATGAAGAAAATGAAACCTGGATTTCCAAAATCATCTGCTCTCTTTTCAGTGTGTCCCAGCCATGTAGGGAAGAGAACATAAGTCTTGAGACTTGTGGTTCCATTGTGCCTCTTCTTAGAATGCTTAATGATGCATTAAGACTTTAGAATCAGCAACTCTGTGTAGCAGCCATTTGAGTGCTGCAACCAACCAAACCACGACTCACTTTTGTAAACTGGTCTGAACCGAATTCCTGAACTTCCAGGTATTGTCCGCATCCTGCCTCCCAATGATCTTCCCCATCTCAATGAACTGCCACCCTGCCCCTCCAGTTGCTCAGGCCAGGAACCTGCCTCATCCTTCACTTTCTTTCAGACACCCTGCATTCAGCAAATCCTCTTAGTTCTGCCTGTAAAATGTATCGAGAAACTGCCCTCCTCCTCACTACCTTCACCTCTGTGACCCAGGTCCAAGCCAATTCTAGGATATTGCAACAGCTTCCTAAAGGGTCTTCCTGCCTCATCATTGTCCCTGGAGAGTACAGTTTCCATCCGCCATCCAAATGATCCTTTTAAAATTATGTCTCTTAGATCTTAGATCAAAAGTTGGCAATGACTGCTCATCTTAGAGTAAAAGCTGACCTCCTTGCTGTAGCCACCCAGGCCCCTTATTACCTCTCTGACCTCATCTCCTACCATGCTCTTCCTGCTCAGACATTCCAAATATTCTCCTGCCTCAGGGCCTTTGCACTTACTGTTCCATCTGGAACACTTTACTCCCAGACACCTGCATGGTTCATCCCTTTTCACCTCTAGGTCTGTGCTCAAATGTCACCACCACTCTCCTGTCCATTCCCACTCCACACACAATAATGTCTATCCTCCTTTTAGGCTTTATTTTTCTCCATCTATAGTACTATATAACTTTTTTTTTTCCATTAAAATGTAAGTTCTATGAAGGCATGGATTTGGGTCTTTGCTTCCATGGCTAGAAACCAGATGTGGCATATCATATGCCCTCAGTAAGTATGTGCTGAAAAAATATAAAATACTATGGTGGGCAACACTGTCTCCCTCAGTCCCCACACCCCAAATATACAGGCGCTACTTTTTAACCTCACGTCTAAAGACCCATGGCCAACAGATGATGAAATATCAGATTATACTCTGCTAACTTGTCTTTATCAACAGGTGTTTGAATGTTGTTTGAGAACAATTTTTAATAAACTATTTCATCCTTTAATAGATACAGTGAATAACAAATCCAAAGTGTCATAACACATCAGACTTTTATTTGCATTGTAAAATCAAATTGGCAGCTGTGCAATAAAAACTTAAGGTTGAGTTGCATAAGGAACAAATAAAGCCTGATCAGTTGGGTTCAGAATTCTCTTGCCTTTCAATACTAGCTCTCCACTCCCACACTAATAGTTCTTCTGGACTGTGCTCCTAGAACAGGAAATGTTTCCCCCTAGCCATCTACATTGCCTTAAGAAACCACCCGTCATAATCTGCAAAGCCTCTGGTTTTAGACTACTTTGCTCTTCTCTTACTCTGGCTCAATAATTCTTAACCAGAGATGAAATATCAGTTGGCCGAGAAGCCCACACATAGTACATATTGCTGTTCCCCATCCTGAGAGATTCTGATTCACGGGCCTAGATGGGGAGTAGGGAAGAGCAGATATGTAACAGTTGTATTTTAGCAAAACTCCCTGGTGACTCTGAGATGCTCCTCTGGTTCAGAACCACTGTTCTAGTTGATATGTATGCTAAATATCATTGCTATGTGAGTCATTTTAAATGATGGGGGGAGGACCTAGAAGGAACCCTCAATACTCAAGGACAGAGTCACAAGTTTTCCTACAACTCACATCTCCCAATTGAAAAAAGACACAGTGGCCAGCTGACCTTAACTGCAATAATTCCCTAGTCCACATGGTGACAGAAGAATGGGATTTCTGCAATTTACTTAAGCCTTAGCATAACATTTTTAACTAGGTAAAAAAAGTCCATGTCCTTTCTCCCAAGCCTTCTGACCACACTTTGTAATAATAAAATCTACCAGTCCTCTACGATCCAAGTCAGCCTTTGTCTTTCTCCTTAGTTATCCCAGCTCCTAAAAAGTAGGAGGCACAGCTCCTGAAAAGAGGGTTCTGATATGGGATGTGCGAGTGAGGTACATTTAACTAGGGCAGTACACAGCAGCAAGAATCAGAGAGCTAAACAGTCCATGGGGTCAGGGAGGGCTTCCTGGAAGAAATGACATTTTAACCTGTACTTGATGGATATGTAGGAGTTAGCCAAGGAATAAGGAGGAGAAAGGAATGTTACAGGCACATGAAGCAGCATGTGAAAACACAAACAAACAAAAAACAAACAGAAATAAATCCAGTCTGGATGGAGCAGAAATTTTAAGGAGAGCAGAAGAGAATATAAGGGCCAAATCATCACAGGCCTTCCAATCCCTGCTAAGGAACCTAGACTTCATTTTAGTGTTGAAGAGAAGTCACTGGAGGGTTTTTGAACAAGGGAGGGACTTAATAAGCTTTGCACTTTAGGAAAAGGCAGTCTAGCTGTCCTGGGTAGCAATGATTACAAAGGAGCAAGGCTGGATGGAATGAGACTGAGTAGGAGGATGCCACTGCATTTATTCAAGCGAGAAGTAAGAGGTTTAGAATCACCTCTTTTGCTTGCTTCCCCATTATAATATGAGAGACAGCATCAGAATCACTGAAACCAGCATGTTTGAAGGTGTGAGGATCTGAAAGTTCTTTTTATACTTCATACAGCAATATTTTTTAAAGTTTTTTGAGCACCTATTATCTTCTATATCTGTATTGTTCAACACAGTAGCCACTAGCCACATGTAACTATTGAGCACTTAAAAGGTGGCTAATCTTATCTGAGCATGCTTTAAATGTAAAATTCATACCAAATTTTGGAAACTTAGAAAAAATGTAAAATATCTCATTAATTTGAATATTGATTACACAAAATGATAGTATTTTGAAAATATTGGGCTAAATAAAATATATTAAAGTTGATTCCACTTGTCATTTTACTGTTTGAAATGTGGCTACTAGAAAATTCTGAATTACATATGTGACTATCTATGGTTGGATTATATGTCTATCATGCAGAGCTGTCCTACGTACTACATTCAGCACCGAGAATACAGCAGAGAGCAAAACAAAGCTCCTGCTCTTACAAGAGCTTAATTTCCAGAGGAACATAATCCCAAATCAATCTAAGAAATCTAAATAGGCCCATTATTTATTATCTATATAATCACCCACTTAGAACCAAGAACCATCATACAACATTGGTACCCAAGTTTGTATTGCAATCACATTGGCACCAAGGAGTTATTCAGAGATCAACATAACTCGTTAACATTTTTGCATATGATGGAAGACAAAGGACTTCACAAAGGTTTTGCAGTAGAAAACTGTGCAAGGTTAATCGAGTCATCCTATCACATGTGAAGTGGAGGTATCTGCATCCAAGAGCCTGTAGTGCCAATGCCATCGATGTATTGCAAGGTGTGGCTGTTTCAGCAAAGCAATAGCATCTATCACATTAAATTGGTACTGCTAATTTGAATTTTATTGCTATTGTCATTTTACATCTGTTTTTGTTAAATTTAGTTTTATAATTCATAAAAATAAAGAATTTATAATTAACATTTTGTTTGAACATTAAGTAGTAATACTATATTAAGAATAAATTTTATACTGGAGATATGCTGTAATATTTTTCCCTTAAAAGGGATCCTTATATTACTCAAGTTTTAGAAATCTTGCCCTGGATCATGGTGTTCATCCTATCCACTGAACCACCTCTACCCTCCGCCATTCTCACCCCACAACTCAAGGCTTCCCAGTAGCTCACAGCTTGCCACTTGTCAGCAGCACTTGACAGCCCACTGAACAACTGGCATCTCTCTTCTGACCTAGAAGAGGGTCCATAATAATTCAGGGGCCTATCGTCAAGCCAACAATGGCTCCTAGGGAGAAGAACATACACCCAGGAGCAACACTCAGAACATTCAAGGACTGGTATGCCAAAGGCACTGCTCAGTCACAATGGATACCACCTGTAAGGAATAAGTTCAGCTGTGCCACTGTGTTCCAGCTGACCACCTCCCTGCATGCCCCCACCCCTACCCTCATCCCACCCTGGTCCTTGTTTCTCAGGCAAGGGAGGGCTCCCAGGAGCCCCCAGTTGTCTTGCCTGACACCAGACACCTCAACTGTCTGCAGGGCTGCCTTGGAGTATTCGTCTCTCTGTATCACTCTCACTTATGATTCCTAGGCCTGCATAATGGAATGGGGTAGAGGGGCATAAATTCTGCTAGGTTGAAAGAGAGCAGAGCATAATGATTAAAATTATATACTTTGCAGTCAGTCAGCCTGGGTTTGGATCTTAGCTCCCATAACAGGCTGCATGGCCTTGGGCAGGTTCTCTGTACCTCCATTTCCTCTTCTATGAAATGAACATAATACTGAATCTTCAGGTGAATTTATGAGGATAATTAAAATATTGTCCAGAATGCTCTTGGGATAATACTTAGCACTTTTTAACAGTTACTATTATTGGGAAGTTCAAGGATGTCTTTCTCTCCCGCAATGGAAATAAAATGTGGAATTAAAATGTGGAATTAAAATGGTCTAAATCCTGCAGAAACCCTGTCTTCCCTGACTTCAGATTTGTATCTCCTGCTGCCTTTGTTTGGGGAGGACTTCATCTCTAATGTTAGAGTTAGTCCACACAGCCTCTCCTTCCCTCACTTATAACCACAGTGGGGTTCTTGGCAGAAAAATAGACTTGGGGGCTCCTATAGGGAAAGATGCATTTGGCAGAGAAATAAGAGAATTGCTTTGGTGCAAACCAATATATCACCTGCAAATCCACACATTTGCAGTCCTATCAATGCAACTCCAGAAGTCCACAGCTCAGTTGCTAAGGAAACAGTGTATTAGGTGTTTCTAGACATGAAATATTTGGGACCCCTGCTGACTTCAGCCATTTTCAGACATCATATTCCTAGAAGGTGGGAGTTGGATATCACACCTAAGGCACCCAAAGCATTCAGCAAAACAGATTTCACCTCCTGGTGTGTCATGTTCAGAGTCCAGGAGCATCGACTCAAAATACTAAGGAAGTTTGGTGTTCTAAAGCAGTAGCTCTCACATTTTCATGGGTATTCAAAATCATTCGGGCAACCAAACAAAACATGAAAGGCCAAGTCCATATCCTACTTTGGTGAACCCAGGCCTTCATGCACTTTACTAGTTCAAGTGTTTCCTTAGGCAACAAAATGTGAGAACCAGTGGCTCTAAAGCAAAGAAGTCTCAACAGCATACCCCTTAATCCCAAGTCATCCTTCCTATACATTAACAAAATTAATAAAGACATAAAAATACTAACCACGTTTAAGTAATGCTGTGTATGCACACTGTGGCATTTTGAAAAGGTATTTGCATAAGTTTTAGAGTTGGGGATTCTTACAGCTTTTACGTTGCCTCACTATTACTGAAAGAATACTCTAAAATTATGTGAAGACATTCCATTAACTTTTAATTGAAATGGCTCCAGGAAGAAAATTATAAATAGCACATTTGTCTTCACTGTTTTCATTATAAGGCACAGAAAGTGATCGATGAACAAAAAACACGGTGAAACTCTCACACAGAGAGTGTAGTCACCAAAAACAGAAGCCTAAGACTTTCTGGAATAATGGTCCAGTGCAATCATTCCCAACAAGTGAGTCCAGAATTCTAGGGATGAATCACCTGGGTTCTAGGAAGCATCCTTTAAATATCAAAAATGACCAATAGAATACCCTTTCAGATACTATAACTGATTTGAGCTAAAAAGTCTCCAACTTAATGGAAGGCAATATTCTGACATTTTATTCTTTGCCTTGTAGTGCAAACTTTTACCACAGCACAGTGTTGTGGAAGGTTGTGTGGTGCCCAGGAGGCAAGACTGTACGGAGGAAGAAGTAGAGACCCCGCACCCAGTAGGCTTGGTTCGGAATACTGACCCCACCATGAATTTACCACCATGTCCTTCTGGCTATTCAGCCACCAAATCTAGAAGTTGCCCTGCATTCCTCTCATCCTCTCATACTCCACAATCAATCCAACAACAAATCACATTAGCTGTACCTTGAAAATATATCCAGCATCCAATTATTTTTATACTCCACTACCATCAAGATTCTTGCTACCATCATCTCTCACCTGGATTATTATACAATAGCCTCCAAATGATTCTCTCTGCTATTAAAAATAAGTCAGATCATGGTGTGCTTCTGCTCAGATGCTCATTTTACTCAATTAAAGCCCAAGCCCTTACCCTGACCTACAGAGCCCTGTGGGTGCTCCACCTCAACCTACACTTCTCCTTCCTCCCTGCACTCCAGCCTCAGGGCCTCTTTGCTTCTCCTCAAGCCCACCACTCCCATCTAGGGGCTCAGCACTTGCTGTTCACTCTTTTTGGAACTCCCCAGCCCCCATAGCTACATGGCTCACTTCCTGTCCTCCTTCAGTGACACTTCAAATGTTACTTTCTGAGTGATGTCTGTGGACTTTGTACTTATTAGTTACATATATAGAGAAAGCGTCTGCAAGATACATACGAAACTATCAGCAGAAACCTCTAGAGGTGGGATCAGTTTGGGGACAGAGTAAGGGAAAAGACTTATTTTATACTCTTCAGTATACTTTGATATTTTTATAATAAAGTAATTTATAAGACTATGAAAATGCTAAGTGAGTAGATACTCAGTCTAGTTCACAGAAACTCGGGTAACCCGAACAGTTCAGGAGTATTATAGCTCATAGGGCTTATGTGTTTAATGCAATTTTTATGGGCCAGTCTGGCAAGGAATCTAGACATGGTATATATTTTCTTGAGGAAGAAAACCATTGCCTGCTCCAGCCTATGACAAGTGCCTTTGTCCTTCTCTTCCCTTTTACTGCCTCTGCTTCTCTCCTCCCTGCCATGTTGCTACTTACCTGAGTCACCTCAGGTGGTTCCTTCAAACCTCCAGCCAACCCCCAGAAGTCTAGCTCCAGCCAGGTGTGTGGTGAGACAGCAATACAATGGCTCGAAGATGTTTCACCTTCCTCAAGGCATGAGACATAGACATGCCAACTGCTCACATGTATGGGGCATTTGTGAGTCTGGTGTTCCCAAGTCCCAGCCTGGCAACGTGTGAGTGTCAGCAAGAGAGATGCCCTCTTTCTAGAAGGCAATGTTCTCAGCTTTGTAGTTTAAAAGTCACACTGAGCAGCCCACAAACACTGGAGGCCAGGTACCCATCCTTCGGGTTTCGATGCAAAGTCAGAATTTACAGGGATATTCAAGGTTAGAACTACAATTTTTCTTCCAAAAATTAATGTATAATTGAAGGCAGAAATGTGTAAAGAGCATTAAACTAGGACTGAGGAAACCTGTGTTCTCCCACTGATTGGCATACTAAGTCACCTCATCTTGAATGTGGGGAGTCAATGGGGTGATGGCTGATGAGGCTTTCAACCCTAATAACTGCTTTATCATCACTGTAATCCGTTGAGTTCTTATGTGCCAGATCCTTCACAGTTGTCACATAAGTTCCCTTATGAAGCCTGCATTATCACAAGAATCCACCGAGGTAGATATTCCAGAAGAAAACTCACCCTCAGGAATGGTTTTAAAACTTGATCAAGGTGACGTTTGGCTGCTTGGCGCGTCTGGGACTCAAACCTATGCTTGTTCAATTTTCCTGCCCTGCCTCTTCTCTACATAGTATCCCTTGCACAGAGAGCAGTCTAGAATCCTCATACTGCACAAGTCCCTGCCTATCAGGAGGCAACTCTCTGGGGCTGAATGGCATTTGTTCACTCATTCAACCGATATCTATGTCTCAGTTGTTGAACACCTGCTAATAATGTCCCTCAATGAGTTTGGCCCTGCAGGTGCCATGTGAATCACTCTGGCCATTGCTAAAGGCTAGTGTCATAGGCTGCTTAGGTGGTTCACAGAGTTCAAAAGAAATAACAGTTATTATTGGAATGGTAGTGCTTGGGGTGGTAGAGGTGTTAGGGCCCAGGCCCTGCTCATCTGGACCCAGTGAGAGCTTCACAGAGCTCAGCTCCTGCATGCATAGGCTGAGCTCTGTGAAGCTCTCATTGGGTTCAGATGTCCCAAGGGAAACTGAGAGGGAAACAGCATGCTGCCCAATGTTCTATTAGAGTCACAGGGGAAACCAAGCAAGAGAATGTAAGTGACATGGCTCAAACCCCTCACCTCTACAAGGAAAAGCAATTTCAATGTCTTACATTGTCTGTAGATTTATCTCTTCAATCTGAGGCCAGACTGCTTCCAACTGGCATCCAGGCATGGGACTTTAGGAAGGAACAGTTCCAGGGTTGGGAGGAAAATGTATTGTTTCAGCATGTGTGGCTCCCAGTTTGCAGCCAAGTTGGTCCAGCAAAGGGGAAACACTATAACTTGAACAGACTCCCTACCATTGCAGCTGGAGGCTTTGAATAAAAGTACATGCCTAGAGAACACAGGAGTGTGCCAGAGAGAACCCACCTCATGGCCAGGGCCCAATATGCATTTTGAGGATTCTTTTCCAATGAAGAGTCTGCCTTCAAAGATATTGATAAAGATTCAGTTAAACAAAGTGAAATGGATATGTACGTTCATTTGATTGTGGTTATGAATTTGTTATTACTTCAGGAGTTGTCAGGGCCTTCATTTGACTACGGTACCCTCTTCTGCCTTGAAGATCAATGGGAATAGAATTTCAGGGATTTTTCTCCGGGAAAAATTGTGTTCCACAGCATTCCAGTTTTAAAACAAGATTTGGCATTCTGTTTTGATAAAGATTGAGAGTAAACATTTTAGGCTTTTCAGGACATGAGACAAAATCAAGGATATAGTATAGGTACTCAGACATAGGAAAGAAAAAATATTCAAGTTGTTAAAATTCAAAAGCATTTTTAAAATTCTATAAAATTTCTACAAATATTCAAGAATTTTAAATAATCATAATTAAGTACAAGTTTTACAATACATATCTACTAATGAGAAGACTAAAATTCTTCTTGGGGGATAACTTTTGCTTTATTGGGGTTCAAAGTCAGCCTCCCCTATTACTAAGGCAAAAATGTAGCCTATAAATGAATGATCCAGACAAAGCTTCCCTTGGAAAATGTAGCCTATAAATGAATGATCCAGACAAAGCTTTCCTTAGGTTTCAGAATGATAGAGCTAGAGGGGACTTTATAGAGCAAATATTTCAACCTTCTTTTACTGAAGAAAATGAAGCCTGGATTCCCAAAAACATCTGCTCTCATTTCAGTGTCTCCTAGCCGTGTAGGGAAGAGAACATAAGTCTTGAGACTTGTGGTTCCATTGTGCCTCTTCTTAGGAGGGTCATACTTCCTCTGGGAGAGCCAACCTAGAGGTATATTTATCTTCTGGAATGTAGTACGTACCTTTCAGCATTTAAAAAAAGAAAAAGCACATCCAGAAAAGCCTCTTTTAAGAGACCATGTTCTGTTCATAAAACAGATGGAAGTGGCACCACATGACTTTGCCCCACGAAGGCACTGTTGCTCATTATTGCCATATTGTTCTTATTCATGCACAAGAATGTGTGGATTGTATGTACCTTGAGGACAGAGTCAGCATCTTATTCATCTTTGTTATCAGCACCTGGCACATAACAAAGGTTCAATAAATGTTTAAGCTCAATAAATCATGAATTAGATAATGACTTCTTTTGCAAAAACCTTTTCAACTGCTTCACATTCAATAGGTTGTTGGTCACATGATCACTCTGCTTAAAACTCTCCATTGGCTTATGTTGTACTTGGAATGAAATCCTCACTCCTCATTCTGGCTCAAAGGCCCTTCTTGATCTGGCCCTGTCAACCTCTCCGACCTTGTCTATTTCCACTCTTTCCCACACCAGCCACACTGGCCCATTTGCCATTCACCATATGCACTAAGTATATTCCTGCTCTAGTGCTTTGATTTCCATATGCCTCTTCTTGTGTTTCCCCGCCCACTCCCCATCATTCTCATTTATCACTATCCACATCTTATGTATTTATGTTTTCTTCTGTATAAATATGGGAGCTCCATAAGAAAAGAGTCCTTTGCTGTCTTGTTTACTACCATTTTCCTAGCCCTTTAGTTGATATCTGGCACATTGTAGGTACTCAATACTTGCTGAATAAATGAATTAATTCCTCTGGGATTACTCAGCCTTCTTTTCACTCTACTCATTTAATACAACAAATATGTTTAATAAGTAAATCAACAATGAATCTTCCTTTTGACTTCAGGATGGGATCTTGGCCTGGATGAAATGTTTTATTTGGCTAGAACATGGGGAGAAAGACATGGGGAGAAAACCAGAAAGAACCAAAGACAAACCCGATAGTGCTATTGTGTAAATGTAAAGTTAGTTACCTGGCTCTCCAATTTGTTTTCATCTTGGTTTATGTTGCTTTAAACCAAGGCCCCTAAAATTACAGCCTGACTGGCTGGCACATAAATTTCTGACTTTAAAACCACTTTATTTCGAGCTTGATGAATAGCTTTTGTCACTAGGTAGAGTAATTAAGGGAGCGGTGTTGGCACTCGCCAGGCTGGGCTGACATTACTTTTTTTTTCAGTGTTTTGTTACCTGTCTGTCGGATTTGGCAGAGCTCATAGAAAGGCTCAGGGCTGAGTTATGCACATTCTCTCCTGGCAGGAGCTTTGTCAGGAAGATATATCACCCCCCTCTACTGAGCAGCCTCTGTTTTCCAAGAACTGCAGCAGGCACACCTGGCACAGTGGCCAAGGCCCTCTCTTCATCTCCAGTGACAGTTTGGCTACCAAGTGAAAAGGACAGATATTTCCCAGTTGAAATCTTCATATGTCTTGACTTCCCTACTATATTCTTGACTTATTCCCCACAGAGGGTATTTTATTAATAATTCAATATAAATTTCAAAACAAATGCTTGAGAGCATTAGAACTGCCATCTTGTAGGAGTGAGGAAAAGCAACTCAAAGCACTTTGCAAAGCACAATCTTCATGGCACATTCCAAGAAATAGAGAGCGAAAGGGAATCACAGGCCATTAAAGCTAGACTTTAACTAAAGATTCAACTGCAGCATTTTATGGATGATGAAGCTGAGTCTCAGAGAGAAGTGACTTTACCACGGTCCCACAGTTAACCAATGGTAGTATGACTACGTATATATGATCATCTCTTGGTATCCATGGGGGATTGGCTCTAGGATCCCCCACAGACACCAACATCTGAGGATTCTCTGATTTTATATGTCTGTTATATAAAATGGTGTAGTATTTGCACATAACCTATATTTATATTATTTATAATATGTAATATAATGCTTGTATATCACTTCACATGGATTCAACATAGCACAAGGCACACAGAAAATTTAAGCTTTGCTTTCTGGAACTTTGCAGAATTTTTTTAAAATATTTTTTATCTGAAATTTGTTGAACCCATAGGTGTGGAGCCAACAGATACTGAGGGCCAAGTGTACTCACTTGTTCATTCAGTGGGATTCAGCTGGCAACTGGGCTGGTCTTGAGAGACCACGATGACCTCACTCAAAAATACAAATTGTTTCAGACAATACAAAAAGACAATAGAAAAGAGGTCAGCATAACCTCTCTATCAAAACATGACAAAGACATTTCAAAAGTGGAAAACTATAGGCCAATCTCGCTCATGAAAATATATATAAGAAAACAGCAATAAAGATATAGATATTAAAGGATACTACACAACTACTAAATGGGGTTTACTCTAGGACTGTGAGGTTGGTTTAACATTTGAAAATTATAATTAACCACATTAACTAGTAAGAGAAAAAAAATCATCATCTTAATAAATTCAGAAAAAGCATTTGATAAACGTTAATAGTCATTAATAATTTAAAAACAACTTTTTTTAAAAAATTAATTTTATTTTAAGTTCCAGGGTACATGTGCAATATGTGCAGATTTATTATGTAGATAAATGTGTGCCACTGTGATTTGCTGCACCTATTAACCCATCACCCAGGTATTAAGGTCCACACATACTGCCTGTTTATCCTAATGTTCTCCCTCTCCCTGGCACCCCCTATCACACACACACACACACACACACACACACACACACACAGAGGCCCCAGTGTGTGTTGTTCAGCTCCCACTTATAAGTGAGAACATGCAATATTTAGTTTTCTGTTCCTGTGTTAGTTTGCTCAGGATAATGGCTTCTAGCTCCATCCATGTCCCAGCAAAGGACATGATCTCACTCCTCTTTATGGTTGCATAGTATTCCATGGTGTATATGTGAAAACTTTTAGCAAAGTAGAAATAGAAGGGCTGTTTAATCTGGTAAAAGATATCTTTAAAAAATAATATCATTAACATTATACTTAACTGTAGTATTTTAAATGCAAAAACTCTCCCCAGAAAACTATAAAGCATTATTAGATATAGTAAATAAAAACTAAATAAACCAGGGATTGGAAAACTGCAGCCTACAGCCTGTTTTTTTACTGCCTGTGAGCTAACAAGGGTTTTTACATTTTTAAAGGGCTATAAAACAGAAAGAATGAATAAGAATATGTGACAGCAACTGTATATAATCCTCAAATTCTAAAATATTTACTGTCTGACTCTCTACTAAAAAGTTTGCCATCATTGAAATAGAATATCATTTTCATTGATTAGAATACTAAATATTGTAAAGATGTCCGTTCTCTTCAAATTAATCTAAACACTCAATAATTCCAAATTCCTAACAGGTACTATTTTTGGAAGTTTGCAAGCTAATTTTAAAATTTTTATTGAAATACAAAAAGCCAAGAATAGCTAAGACAATCTTTAAAATGAAGAACAAATTCTGAGGTCTTATACTACTAGATATCAAGACTTATTATACAGCAATAATAACAAAAACAAACTAGTATTGGTACCAAGTTAAACAGAGTAGAAAGTCCAAGAACTGACCTGCACATATAAAATTATCTAATTTGATAAAAATGGGAAGGCACTATCTTTTCAATAAATGGTATCGGATCCATTAGATATTCATGTAGGAAAAATAACCTTTACTTCTATTTCACACAGACATATGAATCAATTCCAAATAGATTATAGGCCTAAATGCAAAATAAAAATAAATCATCTGGAACATAACATAAGAATATCTTCACAAACTTGGGGCAAAGATTTCTTAAATAAGATATAAAAAGCTGTCACCATAATGAAAAGTTACATAAATTGACACGATTTAAAAACATCAGGAAGAAAAAAGAAACCACAGCCTGGTAAAAAAATTTTGAACCACATTATCTGACAAGAATTCATATCCAGGATACATAAAGTACTGTTATAAATTACAAATAAAAAGATAGAAATCTAATAAAATGAAGAGCAAAATAATTTTTAAAAACACTACACAAAGGAACATCTAAATGGCAAATTAATATAGTAAAATATGCTCAAGATAATCAGTCATCAGGAAAACGCAACTGAAAACTACAATGAAATTTTATTATATATTCACCAAAAAACCCAAAATGAAAAAAAATTTAAATGTTGGCAAAGATGTGGAGCAACTGAAACTCTCATACACTTCTGATATAAGTGTACATGGGTGCAATCACTTTGGAAAACAGAGTATCTGCAAATGCTAAATAAACACATACTCTATGACCTAACAATTCTACTTCTAAGCAGGTAGCAAACACAGAGACATATATAGGTGCATTCAAAGATACACACAAAAACGTTTTCAAAGTACTATTTGTAATTACAAAAAAACTGGAAATAATTCAAGTGTCCATCAGCAATAGCATGGAAAAATAGTTGTAGTGTATTCATATAATAGAATACTAGGCACCCAAGAGAATGAACAAACTACAGCTACACACTATAGTATGGATGAAACTCAGTCATAAAGTTGAGCAAAAAAAGTCAGATACAAAAGAGTATCTATGTATCACATTAAAAAAAAACAAGCAAAACTTAACAGTGATTGAAGTCACAATAGAGACTATTCAAAGGAGACAATGACTGGGGAGGGGACATATGGAGGCATCTGGGTTGCTGGTGATGTTCTATTTCTTGATCTGAGTGGTAGTTACCTGGCTTTGCTCACTCTAAAAATGCATTCACTTATTTGTGGATGTGTTCTGTATTATGTTAAATTTTGATTAAAAGTTTACCCCAAAAAAGAAAAAACAAATGCCATGTAATTGAAATATTTCCCAAAAGAAAAGACTTAGGCTAGAATTGCTGAGGGCTCATATGGAAATAGGGTCTTAGCACATGTAAGCAAGTTAAAATGAGGTCCTTCTGGATTCGAGTGTGACTTAATCCGATGAATGGTATCCCTATACGAAAATTTGGAGAGAGAGACAGAGAAAAAACAAAAAACACTATGGGAAAACAGATACACAGCAAAAATGCCACGTGATGACAAAAGCAGAGACTGGAATGATGTACAACCCTAGGAAACCAAGGAAGCCAGAAAGGCAAGGAAGGATTTTTCTGTAGAGACTTTGGAGAGAAGATGGCCCCAAGGACACCTTGATTTCAGATTTCTAACCTCCAGAACTGAGAGAATGAAGTTCTACTGTTTTAAGCTACCTAGTTTGTGATACTTTATTATACCAGCCCTAGAAAACTAATACAGCAGATAGAGAAGTCAAGAGTGCTAGAAGAAAACACACTTTTAAAAAAAGCATGCAAAAGCTTGAAAAGGGGGAGGATGGAGAGATGGAGAGAGAGAGAGAGAAACAAGCTTGTTTGGAACCAGGAGGAGAGTTGGCCCCTCAATCTCACCCACGGGGATTATGTTTGGTGCTTTAAATAGAATTTATTGATTTTATAATAGTCAAGCCCTATTTCAAGGCCCAGATATGAACAAATAGACTTCTTTAGAGGAAACCACATGGAAAAAAATAGAAAACAAATTTTTTAGAAAAGAGAAACCAAGTTTGGACTTTTTTCAAAGAGCTCGGTCCAGCACACCTGTAAATTACAGATGAAAGTGTTTTGCTTATAAAATACCATGCTGCCATGAAGAGACAAATGTTTTTACATATTAAAAGTAACAGCTGTGTTATTTAACTCAGTAGAGAAAATACATGCAAACACAGCATGTCAGGTAACCCTAAGAAAGATGTCTAACTGGTGAGCATGTGACAGCAACAGTGCGGTAACCTGGAAGACTCGGTGACTGTTCTGTGAGGGAGCAAGAGGGAAAGGGACAGTCACAAAAGCACCCCCCAGAATCTCCAATCCTGAAACAGGTCATAATGCTAAAATAAATCTGATTCGACCTCATTAGCATCTACTGTACCTACTGAAAGGGGTAAAGGGGAAGGTTGCAAGAAGGTGAAGGAGATGAGGAACCTTGTTTCTTGTACTGATTGCTCACCTTCACACCAGTTAGGTTTTTTGTACAAATTAACAGCAACCTTAATGTTCTAAAATAGCAATGGCAATCAAAGCTCATATTCCCTGAGGTTTGGATCGCCACCACCAGATCATGCAGTTTTTGTTATAGTCCAAATTTATGCAGAAAGGTTATTTTGTAATGGGGGTGATGACAAGTTTGGTAACTCACTCTTTTCTGTTAAAAGGGTTTTTCTTCAAAAAAAAAAAAAAAAAAAAAAAATCAGTAAATCCAAGAGGGATAACTTAAAAAGCAGCAGCACACAATCTCAGATTTAAACACCCCTTAGTTAGAAGTTATGATAACCTGCCCAAGGCCTGAGTTATGTCTACCCTAGTTTTGAAAAATGTGTATTTCCAGCATATCCTCAGGGTAAATAAGAGTACAAGGATAATGCTAACCTAACTACAGAAACCAGTAAGAGCTCTCAGACATTTTGAAAGCATTTATTTATGTGATGTGCATATGCTAATCATAAAGCATTCTGGTTATTAATTTGAAGAGGTATTGTAAGAGCCTCAACTATGCAACACTGTTGATTTGTTTATAATTAGACATACTTTTAAATAATATTTTTTTAAATCTATACCTGAGACTTTTCACTAATTCAAAGCTCTTCTTCATATCCATTATTGATTGATAACGTCTTACCCTGAACATGTGTAGCCTTCTTAAAGTGAATTCAATGTGTGGAGACTTGCACTTACAATGCAGATTACTTTGAGGGCATAATTGTTTATTTTGCCAATGGGATCTTCATTTTAGAGAGAGATTCACTACCAAAAAAAGTTATAATAAGCTTTCATAATATGATTAAAATTCATTTACATACAACTTTGCAGGACTATGTCTGAGTAAAATGAGACATAAATCCAGTTCCTCATTCTTCCAACTGATCTTTACATGGGCATTGCCTCACTTCACTCAGGACTTTCATAAATGTCCTCAATCAATGAGAACTGCTCTGACGATCCTATATAAAAGAATATCTCTGCCCATAATTCTCTACCTCACCTTACTCTGCTTTATCATTTTCAGAGTATTTATCACCACCTGACATATTACACATTTATTTATCTTTGTTGTTAGTACTTAATTTCTGCCTTCCCTCATTAGGATGAGACCGAGACCACCTTGAGGGTGGAGTCTTTGCTGAGCCAACACCAAGAACAGTACCTGGCAAATAGAAAACAGGCAATAAATAAGCCTTAAATGAATAAATGCCGTAAATGAAATAATAAAGTCTTACAAGCTGTGATGAAAAGTTGAACATTTTCTTAGATGTACAGTACTGGGTTAGGAAATTATTCCACTTGGAGTGTTAATAACATAGCAATATGGTTTCCTATAATTATTTTCCACTGGGTCAAAAGCTTCAGGGCAGATCTTTTATGAGCTGGCCAGTAACCTTCCCCATTTTAAGTCAATAGGGATAATTAACTTGGTGCAGATTTTTTAAAAAGCAATAAAATTATTAAAAATTAAAACCACTTAATGGTGGTAGTAGTTAAGAATCTGGGGGTATGGAATAAGTCAAGTCTCTTCAAAGACAGAATAGTTCTTTGATTCAGGTGCAGCCCATTCTGACTAAAGAATGAGATTTTGCAGTGTTTCCCTTATGAGAGTTCTGACCTCTAGCCGTCAAACATGAGGTGATGAAGCACTTGTCCTTATTATTATGCATTTTGTGTGGGTAATGGATGCCTTCTTTATTTTCCTGAAGGTAGTACTTTGTTTATGAGTCACCTATGAAATCTGTTTTCTTACTTGGGTGGCCTTTCATTGTGCTGTATTGTGGTAACACCTATTCTTCATCCTTGTCATTCCTGGAGTAAGGCAGCATTTTAGAAAATAAATCTATAGTATACTTTGCAGCACAAATGATATGCACCCCATAATTTGTCAACATGATCATACCACTGTGTTAGGTGGTTTGTGTTATGCTTCAAAGAGCTGTTCCTGACTTCAGACACCTCCTCGTATCAGTTATTTTTTTCCTACACACACTTAGCCACGGGGCAGAGGGAAGAAACAGGCACGGAGTGGCTCCCTTCTGCTAGAGAAGCACTCTGAACCTGACAAAATGGCTTCTGAGTTTCAACAGACGAACCCCACAGGACTAATGTCTTATTTCTGTCTCCATGGGGAAACCCTGAAGCACCACACAGAATCCATAGGAAAAATGTGTCACACGTTAATGGACTAAACCGCAGGAAGCTGATCACACCAGGGCCTTCCAGTGGTGTCCTGTAAGATTCTGAATGTAACCCAGGCTGCCACCTATTAGAGCAGTTGGCTCATGCCAAGTTACGTTGCCAGAAGCAAAGAACCCCCAAATCTCAGTGGCTTGCAACAATATGGTCTATTTCTTACTAGCATGACATATTCCAGAGTCAACTTCAGCTCTGGTATCTTCATTCCCAGTCAAGAAAGTAGATGCAGCTCCTCTTTGGGACATGTTAGTCACATGGCAGAAGTAAAAGAGTGATGGTGGAACCAAACAATGGCTGTTAAAGCTTTTGCTCAGGACTGTCATGTGGCATAGCCACTCATATTTTATCAAAGCAAGTCACATGGCCAAGCTCAACATCAATGGGGTGGGACTCTAATCCTTCTGCAGGAAGGTGCCAATGTGGAGGCACAGTGAATACTTTAGAACAATACAATCCACCACTCCTAAGACCTAAAACCCTAAATCATTTAAGACATGATTGTGCAACCAGTGTGGGAGTGTTCACATGGCCCTTTGAGAACTTGATAAAAATTATGGAACCTATCCCTAGAAAAATGTGTGTGTATATACATATATACACACACACACAAACCTATCTGTGAAAAATACACATACAAATACCTACAAAAGTTTCAATATAATTTCAAAAGTCAGAAACCCCTGCGTTCCATACATGAACTCCAAACCCAGGATAATAATTCTCATTCTAAAAAGAAAATTTCCTCACCAATAATGAAACTGCTATTTGTTAACATGGGGTCAGCTTCCTCATTCCACCTGAAATTAGACGGGAAAGACATCATTCAGAAAGGACACCTAGGTACTCTGCATACTGCCTGCTATGCTTGCCCTGAGGGGCTGGGGCCCTAGGTCACTGTCCTCCACACCACCTGGCAAAGTCCACTGAAAGAGGTTTACATTGCCTTTGAAATGTATTTTCTTCCTGTTTAAATTGTGTACTATTTTGTCACAGCGCTTTTTTCTTTCTACTGTTTTATAAATCATAATACTGAAACTTAGTAATATTAAGTAAATCATATTGTTTTATCCTAAGGCAACAGAATATTTGTGGTTTTACAGATGCATGCATGTATACACACATACAAGTACCTATGCATCTGTGGCTCTCTCGTCTCCATGACATGGAGAATCATACACAATAGTTTCTTTTTTCCCAAACTCTAGCAATGTCCTCAAATGTGGCCATTAGAAGATCAGATAAGGGAGCCCAGCATAAGGCCATTCATGACCCTACCCAGAAAGCAACTCTAATCAATGGAGCCTCATATGGGGGCAGCATGGCCTGCCATAGATGCAACTGATGCAAGGCAGGTGAGACCCAAAATTAGGGATTAGCCTGAGAGAGTTCTTGGCTTCACCCAGGAAAGAATTCAAGGCCTACCCAATAGGCAGTGTGCCCAGAGCATCCACAAGGAGCAGGTCCACAAGGGAGCAGGACCTCCGATGCTGCTGTACACTGCCAGTTCAATAAAAGTTGCTGTATAACACTACTAGCTTGCCTTTGAATTCTTTCCTGGGAAAATACCCTCCTAGGCTAAGCCCCAATTTTGAGGCTCAGCTGCCCTCTATCACTCGGTGATTAACAAAGGGATGAAGACAGCGAGCCAGAGAATGCAAGAGATGACAAGAGATGGCAGTCAGCAAAGACAGCAAGAATACAGCAAGAGACCGTAAGAGACAGATTATTGAAATAAGCAGAGATGGCAAGAGACAGCAAAGCAGTCTGTGATAGAGGCTGCAAGAGCTATAACACAAAGGCTGTAACAAAGAGCTAACACTATAGAACTGTACCAATAGCCAAAGGCTCTTCTCAGAGCCATCATTTTCCCTGGCAGGCAACAGCTGAGTGGATGGGCAAGTGGCCATAGGGCTGCTGCCTCATGGGGGACTCGCTGCTCCAACCAACAGCTCAATAGGTTACCAGCATTTGCACCAGACATCCTGTGTGACAGCCAAGCCCACCCAAGCTGAGGAAATATGGAGAGACCTTCAGCTGGGTCCCATGTGGAAGATCAGTCAGTGCCACTTTGGTTCCTGTGGATAGGTAAGTATCCTCTCTCCCCCATGGCCCCCATCATATCAGGAGAGCTAGGAAATCAAATAAAAACCTTTGGCTAATTGGTCAAAAGTACTGCACAGTTTGGGTGCCCTGAAGCATGTCCCCGTCATCCTTCTCCCAGTTCTTTCTCCTCTGACTCCATTTTATTGTTCCACCAGTCATGCTATCTTAGTTCTAAGATGTATGTTTTGTTTGCAGTCTTATGTTTGCTTTGGGCTTTGGTTTGGGCAGTTGTTAAAGGCAGGGCACTTGGTTGTGAGAGATCCCCCACTGTGTTGACCCTGGGATGCCAGAGTCACATTGCTCAGTGACCCCAGCTTGGTTTTGGGTTCACTGTTGGCCACGCCCACCCTGGGTGCCCCAGGGGTCTCGACATTTGGTGTAGGGGGACCCTCATTCGTTGAAACTTGGGCACTCTGGGTTTTCAGCATTAGTTTTGGCCACCACCTAGAGGCTCTGAGGTATTTGGCACTGACATTTCCTCTAGGATTGTGGATTATAACCCTTCCTCCAGGGGAATATGGCTCTTGCCTTTTTCTATCCTGAAGTTAGAAGTTATTATTTTCCTAATAATAAATAATCCAGTTGCAAGCCCTTTCTTGTGTGCTGACTTAATACTGCCTTGTTCAAGCCCCTCTTGGTCAAAGGAACTGGGAGTTTCCAGGCCCCTGGCCTGAGGGACAGCCACCTACAGTGGTAGATGAATGACCACCTAAACATTATTTTGTGTCTCCGCTGCTGGGTAAGTTCTCCCACAAGTCAGTGCTTCCAAGGTTTCCCCTTGGGTGATGCTACTTACCCACTTCCCTTCCTCCTTTCCACAATCACCATTTGTTTAGCCCCTCTCTGCATAACCCTCACTTTCTGTGGAATTTAGGCTCAACCTCCAACTGCTCATTTGTAGTATACATTTCACTTTCGTAGCACATTATGTGTATTTCGTAGAAAGTAGGAAGTTAAAAGGGAGAACTAAGCATTTGCTAAACTTAGGCTAACCGAAACCCCTGTAGAAATCTTTACTACACATGGAGACAACAGCAAGCATCCTGAGGGACTCGCCACTGGGCTCTTAGACAATTGGAACAAATTTAAATTAGACAAATTGAAAAAGAAAAAACTCATTTACTATTGCAATAATGTTTGGGTTCAATAAAAATTGGCAAGACAACAGATTTTGCCTAGGCATGGTGATTTACATTACAATAATATTGTACAATTCGATTTACTTTGTAAAAAGGAAAATGGGAGGAAGTTTCTTATGTGCAGGCTTTTATGGCCTGCCACCAGGATCCTAACCTAAGGGCTAACTGTAGAGTGTGTCTGGCTCGTGATACTCCCAGGCACCCAGAAGCTGCACCACATATTCTAGATGGCCCTCTTCTAACTGCTCCCCCTAGGAGGCCTGTGCCCCCCACCTTCAGAGCCTCTTTAATCCCCTAGTCTAAGGGGGGCTTCACCTGTTCTCTAGTGCAGGATTCCACCCCAAGGCCATCTTGGCACTCCAGCCCCCTCAGACTAAGAGACAGTTAAGAGCCTTTTTGGGAATGGCCAGATTTTGCCAGATTTGGATTCCTGGGTTTGGGCTTATAACAAAACTACTCTATGAAGCTCTGAAATGAAGTGATCACGAGCCTTTGAATTTGGATAGAACCTGCCGACAATCATCCTTAACCCTAAAAGAAAAACTAGGAACAGTTCCTGCTTTGGGATTCCCTGATTTAGAAAAACCTTTTATCCTCTCTGTGGCTGATAAACAAGGGATGACTTGGGGTGTCCTAACCCAAAGGCTCAGGATTAGCCCCAGAACAGTGGCTTACTTTTCTAAACAGCTAGACAAGGTGGCAGCTGGGTGGCCAGGATGCTTGCAAACTGCGGTCACCACTGCTCTATTGGTAGAAGAAGCCAGGAAGTTTACCTTGAGACAACAATTAGATGTCATGACCCTTCACCAGGTACAGGGCATTCTAGATACAAAAGGACACTAATGGCAGTTACAGGAGGTTACTTACTTAAATATCAGATCCTTCTGCTTCATACCCTAGATATTACTCTTAAAGTGTGTCAAATTTTAATCTCTGCTACCCTGTTTCTGGACTTCACGTCCCAGAAAACAGATCCCCAACTTACTCATTGCTGTGTGGAAACCATCAAACAGACCTACCAGGTCTGTCCTCAAAGATAAGCCCCTGCCTAATCTCCATGTTGAATGGTTTACAGATGGGAATAGCTTTGTGCATGATGGAGTAAGAAACACAGGTTATGTGGTAGTTATCCAACAAGAGCTCACTGAAGCAAAAGCTTTGCCACCCCAAACTCCCGCTCAAAAAGCAGAACTGCTTGCTTTAATTAGGGACCTCCAATTGCGAAAGGACTTAAGAGTCAATGTATTTACTGACTCCAAATAGGGATTCCTAGTACCCCATGCTCATGCTGCTATATGGAAAGAAAGGGGACTCCTAATAGCTCAGGGATCCCCCAGACTATATGTAAGGATGTCCCCAAAGGGAACTCTAAAACTTAGTCCATTTGAGATGACTTAGGGGAGGCCCTTTTTAACTTCAGATCTCCTGCTTAATGAGGAGACACATAGAAACTCACCCATATTATCAACTTAGGCCAGGTTCAAAAGGCCCTCCAAGCCTATGGAAATAAAATATCGCCCCCTCCCACAAGAGAAATATTGAATCCCCATCCAACCAGGAGATTTAGTCCTGCTAAAAACTTGGAAAGAAGGATCCCCTGAAGATCAATACAACCAAAATGGAGGGACCACTCTCCGGTGTTGCTGAGTACCCCCACTGCTGATAAACTTCAGGGAATAACTATTGGGCACACCTGCCCAGGATTAAACCTGTTTCTTATTAATCACAAGCACAAGAGGAGGACACCATGGCCTACATCCGTGAGCCTTTGGAGGTTCTCTGCTACCTATTTCAAAGAATCAACACTTGGCTACAAATGGCAACCTGATGCCATGGGTGGGAATGCGCGCTTAATTTTTCTCTTCTTGCTGATTGTAATACTTCTTTTCTGTTACTTTAGCCAACCTCCTGGGAAACATTTTTGTCCTTGTTGGGTATAGAGGCCACTCTAAGGTCCAACCAGACACCATGCTGTCACTGCTAATACCATTTGCTCTCCCGGTTACCCTGATCCAGCATGGGTGGGAACATAACTCATAGTAAATATTTCAACAACTATAACATCAGGGAATTATCTTCGTGGTTGCTGGATTTGTCATCAACATCCTCAAAATAGAGTTCTATCTTCTGACTTATTCAGAAAATCTCACGACCATCTCCCCAGACCTCCTAACTAACCATAGTGATCCCCAAATACCCAGACTCCTATTTGTTAAGTGGACCGCTCCCCTACTTAACAGATTCCACCTGAGTCTGCCCACCACTGTTACCTGGACCTGGGAAGTTGGATATCTTTATACCCAGTGCACTAATGATTGTTGCATCCACTTTTGTGTTAATGACACAAAAGTAAAAGTTTCCCTGCTATGCTGTGATCCAACTCCAGCTGCCAAGTTCCCAAGGCTGCACTGAAGTAAAAGGGATTCCATTTTTAAGCAAGGAGACCATATGTGATGCTTCTCCTAGATCATACAAGAGAAAAACAAGTGCCTCATCTGGAAAGGTGGGACTACTGCCCCCTTCTGGAAAACAAAGATTGTCTGACCATCTCCATTGGACCTGGGGGAAAATATCTCTATAGACACAACTTGGCAGCAAAGCATAAACATCACACCCTGGAGGGCCTCTGTTTGTGCCCCAGCTGGGCTCATTTTCACTGGTGGGCATGAATGGGAAGAAGTCACACCTCATAACTCCCAGGGAGTCACCTCTTCTTTAGGGGCAGCTTTCCCTTGTATGTCAAAAACTTGGAACAGAGGTGAATTACATTGGTTACCCTAGCCCCTCGAGGGGTCACTGTCTATAACCCCTTAAGACACAAGAATACCAGAAGTAAACAAGCAATAGGGTTAATTCTGGCAGGAATCAGGGCAGCGAAAGGACTAGCAGCACCCTGGGGCAGCCTGCCTACCATGAGTTAACCCTCAAGAATTTGACTCAAACCCTAGAATCCTTAGCCACCAACACAGGTGTCAGGTTTGAACCCTAGCTGAGGTCCGAGGGGAGTGGGTGAACAAGGAGGCAGGGAGCTGGAAGAAAACACTCGAGAGACAGCAGGTAGATGAGATACGGCTTTATTCAGCAGCTCTTTCAGTGTCAGGACTGCATTTATACACCTCACAAATAGTGGCTGAAAGCCAGGTGATAAGTCTGTTATGTCAACATAGCTGTGATTATATAAGGCACAGAATTGTGCACCTGCGCTCCAATCCCACCAAGTCACGCAGGATATTTACCTCAGCCTATGCCTGCCTGGCTGCAGTGCAGCCATGTTCCTTACAACAGGCCAGGAATTAAAGGGAATTCAAAAGTCCTTAGACTCTTTAGCAAACGTAGTTCTTGATAGTAGACTAGCTTTGGATTATTTACTAGCTGAACAAGGTGGAGTCTGTGCAATTATTAATAAAACCTGCTGCTCATATAGTAGCAACTCTGGAGAAGTTAAAATTAACACTTCAAGATTTATGAGCAATCTACCCAGTTATGTAGAAATAACAAGGGCACTTACTGCAACTAAAACTGGTTGACTATCAAAAGTGCCTTTCTAAGTCTTCCCTGGGTTTTACCTCTCCTAGGACCTTTGATAGCAATTTTCTTGTTACTAATTTTTGGCCCTAGTTTGTTTAATATCTTATTAAAGTTTGTATCTTCTGGATTACAACAGTTCCAGGTAAAGACAATGCTGGCACAAGGCTTCCAACTCATCCCACCTGCTGACCCAAAGAAAAAAAATGTCCTGCCTCTGGGCCCCTTAGGTCAGGTACCCAGAGATATTTACTCCTCTGGTGCTAGGCAGTGCCCATGCCCATAAACTCAGCAGGAAGCAATTACAGAAGACGGACCTCTGCCCTTATGCAGCCCCTTTAAGATTAAGGAGGAGTATCTCATCTGAGAGGAGAATGAGGTAGGACTCAACTCCAGAGGCAGGACACAGACACCAGAACAAATTGAGGACTAGCTACAACAGGGCCTGGTGGAAGCAGCTTTCCTTAAGACATGCCCACCAGTGTACCACGTCAATTTACCATTGCTATGGCAACACCCAGGAGCTATCCCTGCTTTCCATGGCAATGACCTGATGACCCAGAAGTTGCTATGCTTTTCCCAGAAATTTCTGCAATAAACTAGCTGCTAATCTTATATAATCAAAAGTAGGTATAAATTTACTGCCTATGGGGTATTCTCTGCCTATGCTCTGCAGGAAAAGTACAGCAGTGCTACACTGCTGGAGCTGTAACATTGCCACTTCAATTAAGCTGTTTTCTTCTACCTTACCACCGGCTTGCTTTTGAATTCTTTCTCTGGGGAAGCCAAGAACCCCAGCAGGCTAGGCCCCACTTTGGGGCCCACCTGTGCTGCATCACAATGGTATTGCACCAAATGTCAAATGAAATGGAATCAGCCACCTACTAATGCAATAAAAGCCTCGCAGAATTGTCAGCGGGCTCCTTGTGAGAGCCATTTTCGTTCACGCTGTAGTTTGAGCTCTCCTGTCTCTTAAACATTTAAAAGTAGATTTGTTTCTTTTCAGTTATGATTTTGAGCCAGAAATCCAAATGAAATTAACGTGTTTTAAGAAAGTGTGTGAGACCAAGAAAGTGCTGATCAGAGTCACATGGCACCGAGCACCTTAAGTCGGACGTAGTTTTGACTTTTCGACCCACACTTCTCTCTGAGAGATGAAACAAACATCACTTTAATTTAAAAAAATAAAAACGTCCTGAACACTTCATGACTTCACATTTCAACAAGGAGCAGCCCAAATTGAAAGTTCAGCTCCTGGATGTAGAGGGAGAATCCCAGCGAGTCACAGACCAGTACTTTGACTGGGCTCCACTCAACACAGAGGCAGTCTAAGCCTCTGTGTGCCAAAAGACCCACTGCTTGGGCCTGGAGGGCTAAAGGTGGGAAAGTGCTCTCAGCAGAGAAGTCTCCCCCAATGTTCTCATCTAAATAGGCTAACTTCATGTTTATTTTCTGGTTTAAACACACACACAAACACACACAACCTTGTGCTATAAAATCTCATTAAGAAAGCAAAATAACTTTAGTGGGAAAAGTTTCCACAATCCAGAAAGGCTTTCAGTTGAATTCTAAAATTCCATTTAAACTTTACATGTAAAGTTTGCATTTCTTTAACCAAACTCAACACCTAAACATTCTGATTAGGGGGTGAGAATTTGTTTTACAAAAACGTTCGCCAAAAACTCCTTTAAATAGCAACTCTCTGATGGCATAAAAAAGATGCTTTATACACATTTTGGTACATAGTTAACGTATTAGGAAAGTACACCACCCACACAATATTTAGTTTAATATTGTTCCTCAGGACTTTAATACCTAGTTATAAAAACAAAACCAAAAAAACCTCCAAATACAATGAATACTCGCATTCTATAATCTGCAAAATACATGTTTACAATATTAATAAAAGTGATATTTTTGCAAACTACACAGAAGTATAAATGCTATTTTCTCAGAATATGGATTCACTATTAATTTCATGTTAATGGACTAAAGTATCAAAACCAAACAACACATTGCAATTTTTAATAGTGGTTGTGAAAAAAATTAAGAATGAAAACACACGTAACATTTTTCCCATGGTTCCACTCTAAATCCCATTTCAGCCCTTCCCCCTCCCCCATATTTCTCAATGCCCTAGAAATACTTCACACCAGTTACAAACGCCCTGTTGGCCCCAACCACGATGCCATCCCAACTAGCTCTAACCCTACCCTGCTTTGGCAGGGATCCAGGAATTGAGGACTAGGGAATAGGCATAAGGCACCTTTCAAGCTTTTATAGACCAATGAGAAGATGAGATTCCAGATGATGCACCATTTTAATGCTGTAATGCCTCAGATTCAAACATTCCCCATTACAGACACATCATGATTAGAAAATCCAAACAAAGGAAAATCATTTTACATAATTTATGACTATTCCCTAATATTTTAAAATGCCACATAACCCTCCCTAATATTTTATTACCTATGGTAAGACAAGCTACAGGCTGATATCAGCTGAAAATTAGGATAAAATGTCAGGAGTCATTTTAGAGTTACCAGGGAAGGAATATAGCCTAGAAATCTTGATTAGCAATCACTTTTCACCTTGTAATGAGTTTCTGGACCAGCAGGGGTGAAATTGCATGCCAAAAATCTCAATAAATTATTCTCCATTTGAACACAGACTATCCATATCACCTAGTTCCAGGTTTAGAAGATTAAACTTATCAAATGCATCACTGAACAAAAGCTTGCCCTCATTTCCTAATGCAGTTGACTGCTTTGATAATTGATTGTGGATGAAGTCTCAGTAACATGGAACAGCAATCAAATACCATATACCCACCATCGGGCATGCAGTGCTGTTCTTATGGTGTCAATCAGTACACATAGTTTTTTAAGAGACTCTACTAGTAACACTAATTCAAGAGCTGAGCTGGTCTGTAGAATAATTGTTCCACAGAGAAATTCATGGCAAGGTACCACAATTGTAATGTCCCTTCAGTTAATATCATCTGGTACTGGAGTAAGGTATCTATGCCTTCTGAGTATTTTTTTAACTGGCTAACTTTTTTATAAAAATGGCTTCAAACAGCCTTTAAAGCAGATTTTAAAGAAATCATTTCAATATTTACTCCTACATTTACTAATATTGCAATCCTCCTCTTAATCTATATCTTTCAGTAGCATCACAATAAGAGAATACAAGTATGTTCAACAATGCCCAAGAGACACCAAGTTAAAAAAGAATCCGACCAAAGGAAAAATGGAAAGGCAGAGAAATGTAGTTTGCTTAGGATGTCTGCTTCAGATTCTTGATAAACCTGAGAAAAAAATGTGAATTTGTATTTATATCTGGTTTAATAAAAAGTGTTTCCTGAAATGTTTTCTGAGTCAACAATGCCATGCTTATCTATGTACAAATAGTCATTAAATTTCAACCAGTCATTCAAGATTAATTTAACAAGCCCTGAGTTAGAACATGTGCTAAGCTCTGAGTTCAGCACAGGAATATAAGAACACAGTATATATCCTTGCCCTAAGCCCACAGTAGGGGGTAAGATGCTTAAACACTAATTATTTAGAAGAAATAAAGAGTAGGATAAGAGAAATGATAGAGATAGGCACTGAGTATCTTGAATCTCTCAAGAAGGCTACCTAAACAGAATGGGGAGCCCTCAGGGGAGACTTTCCCCAGGGGATGAAGCCTGAGCTCTATTAGAGGAGAGTAATCACTTCATGAAAGAAAGGGGGGATGGACTGAGGACACTGCCTGAACAAAGAGGCCAGACAAGAACTACAGCTGTTTTGCATTGTGGAATGTGAAAGAAGAACCAGGCAAGGAATAGCAAGAAATGGGCAGAGAAGCAGGCAGAGCAGATCAGAGCGTACTGTAATGCAACCCAAAAAAGGTTGGCTTTATCCCACAGGCAACACGGAGCAATATAAAAGTGGCATAGTAAGAGATTTTTAAGTGATGCCTTCGTTAACTGTATGAAAAATGGGTCTAACCAGAATCAAAGTGTCCAATTAAAAGTAGTCCAGATGAGAATGGCTGAGGTCCTGAACTAAGGCAGAGGAGAGAAGAAATTAAAGACATGGGAGGCAAAATTTCCAGAAGCTGGTTCTTCACTGGATGTGAGGGTAAAAGAAAGAACAGGCAGTAAGATCCCCTGTTTGGTGTCCTTTCTGGGCAACTGAGTGAAAGGTGATGCTGTTGAATCAGATGCAGAATGGAGGAAGAAGAGGAGGGAGCAATATAGAATATAGATGCTGAGCCCAGTCCTCATCTGTGTTTGAAGGCCTTTGGGACCACCATCAGTTGGCTAGATTTTCAAATCTAGGGTTCAGGGTAAAGCCTACTGTGATATAATGATAGATACAACAGTTGGTACCCAACAGTTGCATGGTTTCATCCACATCATGATATCACATGTGAAGCAATCAAAACAAGGGCTGAAGCCAGAACCCTGGGGACTGCTTGATGCTTAAGGAGTGAGAAGAGGAGCTCACCTTTGAGAGGGAGATAGACTAGAGGAAAGGAGGACATTGTCATACTTGGAAGGAAGAAGGGGATGAGCAGTACCTAAGGCACAAGTCCAGTGGAGAGTGCTCTATCATGAACATGGCATCTAGATAATCTTCACCGGCTCTGGCAACTAAAGGGTGACACTGCTGCCCCCAAACAATAGTCACATTAATGGTATGACAGGGGTGAGCCCAAACATCAGAAGGTTGAGAAATGAACAAGTGAAAGAATAAACTATTCTTTCAAGAATTTCAGAAAGAAGAGGGATGAGAGATTTAGATATTAGTTCAAAGGGAGATTGAAATGGCTAAGAGGTGTTGGCTCATTTTGTAAATATGGGGGGCCTGAATGTGTTTATACACTGAATTCTTGACAGAAGTTACGAAGGGGAGGAGGTTTGAGGGCCCCAGGTGTAGGGGAATGAGAGACTGAGGGAATGATGAAGGAGGTGAGAGGGAGTGTGGTCAAGAGAAAAGAGGAAACTAAGCCTGGTGCTGGCATCAGCTTTCTCAATACCATGCTTTTTGCCAAGCTTTTTTCCAAAGAAGTCATTTTTGCCTTCCTAGAAAAGCTGCAGCCACTGGAGAAATGAGGTCAGCCTTTAGAGTCCCTATTGACTAAAAACTACGCAAAGAATAGGAAATCCATAAATAAGTTATATGTATTGACAAATGTATTAGACCATTCTCACACTGCTAATAAAGACATACCTGAGACTGGGTAATTTATAAAAGAAAGAGGTTTAGTTGACTCACCATTCCACATGGCTGGGGAGGCCTCACAATCATGGCGGAAGGCAGCAGAAGAGCAAAGACATGTCTCACCTGGCGGTAGGCAGGCAAGAAAGCTTGTGCAGGGGAATGCCCATTTATAAACCCATCAGATCTCGTGAGACTTATTCACTACCATGAGAACAGTATGGCGGAAACCACCCCCATGATTCCATTATCTCCGCCTGGCCCTTCCCTTGACACATGGGTATTATTACAATTCAAGGTGAGATTTGGGTTGGGACACAGCCAAGCCTTATCAACAAATAATATGCTTACCCACAGAGATATAAGCATATTCATTAAGTATATTTTACACCAACTTCTAAACAACTTCTCTGGGACCTCATCAGCAAGTTAACCACTCTTCAAAGGCCCAGGGAGCTTGAATGTGAGATAATGCAGATCACCTGGCCTCAAATGCGCCTCACAGCTTAGTCTAGCTTGTCAAGGGTCTCATCACATAGACATATGCAGCTGTGTACCTGCTTATTCCTTTCTTCCAACAGGAAGCAGGAAGGCTAATCTAATTCCCCTGGGAGGTAGGAGCCCATTCTAGGAGCACCCAGGGATTAGATAAAACAACAAAATCAAGAGCGATCCAGGTGGGAGCAGGGCGAGAGATAAAAGCAGTATAGGCAAAGGAAAGTGTTGGAATTTATCACTGGGATCCCTGAGAGCTCCTTTCTGCCTGATCTCACTGCTATAAAACTTCTCAGACTACTCTAAATCCATCTTTAAAAGTACTACATGGTGAGACCACCAACTGGCCAACCAGTGGGAAAAACAAGAACATAGGGTCATTACTTCACACTTTCTAATAAAATCAATTCCAACTGGATTAAAGATAAAAGTCCAAAATATCAAACCATAAAAGCATAGAAGAAAACAAGATTAATTTTTAATCTGAGTCAGAATGGTCTAAGTATGACACAAAATCCAGGAAAAACAAGAAAAGAGCAATAAATTTCACCAATATTTAAAATTTCTGAGTAGTAAAAAAGTAAACAAATTACAAAATCATATTTGCAACTCATATTCCAGACAAATAATTGATTTATTTAATAAATAAAGAAGTCCTACAAACAATAAGAAAAAAAAGCCAACAAACCGATAGAAAAAGGAGCAAAGAATACGAACAGATTTCTCACTAAAAATAACAAATTTCTCTTGAACATAGAAAGATGTGCAAACACATTTACATTCAGAGAAACACCAATTGAAACTCTAATGAGATGCCACTTACCCTGTTAGGTAAGCAAATATCAAAATATTTTAAAACACAGAGTTTTGAAGACAGTATAAAAAAGAAAGGAATTTTATACATAACCAGTTAGATTATAAATTGATGCAACACAAATGAAAGACAATTAACAATATTTATCAAAATGTAAAGTGTGCATACCCTTTGACTCTGCAGTTTCACTTTATATGTAAGATATTTGTATAAAGATTTTTTTTTTTTTTTTGAGGCGGAGTCTCACTCTGTTGCCCAGGCTGGAGTGCAGTGGCACGGTCTCAGCTCACTGCAACCTCCACCTCCCAGGTTCAAGTGATTCTCCCATCTAAGCCTCCCAAGTAGCTGGGATTACAGGCGCCCGCCACCATGCCCAGCTAATTTTTGTAGTTTTGTAGAGATGGGGTTTCACCATGTTGGCCAAGCTGGTCTTGGACTCCTGACCTCAGGTGATCCACCCGTGTTGGCCTCCCAAAGAACTGGGATTACAGGTGTGAGTCACTGTGCCTGGCCTGTATAAGGGTGTTTACTGAAACATTTTATAGGAGCAAAAGATTACAAACAATCTAAATGTCCACAAATAGATAACTAGTAAATAAATTCCAGTTTATTCATTTAATGAAATAATATGAAGCCATTAAAAAATGAAATAGCATTACATGTACAGATAAGAAATGGTCTCCAAGATATATTAAACAAAGAGTAAGGAGCAAAGCAGTGTATAATATGGTATTGTTAATGGAGGAATTAATACACACACACCCACATGTTTGCAAATTGTGTAAATTATCTCAGGAAGAATAAACAAAAAAGTGATTGCCTTAAAAAGAGCTAGGTAACTGGGGTAGAGGAGCAGGAAGGAAACTCACTTTTTTTGTATGTCATTTACATATTTAGAATTACATGGCATGCATTGACATTACCTATTCAACAGTAGATTTTTTTTTTTAAATCTTATTATAATATAGAGTCTTCATGCTATAGATATACAATATCATCTGTCACTGGGAGATATATTGTCAAAACACAGACTTTTTTTTCTTTTGTGAATTTTCAGGATCCTGTTTCCATTTTCATTACTCATCACCACTGGATGACAAGCATATGCACCTGTAAGTTTAGAACAGCAGTTTGCACTACTTCCCATGAATGGGACTTAAATAATTCAAATACAACTCCCATATGGAGTTATTTGAAATAATTTTTGAACCTCCTTAAATCCCTTTTGGAACTGTGTAGGGTTCAAATAAATGAAGTAAACTCTTTATTAGCAAAGTATAGTTTTATAGCTGTCATATTCAAATGAGACAAAGAGATCTAAGAAGACAGAACTGCTGTAGTCCTACAATCTACATATTGTCTGGCATAAACTATGTGGTTAATAAAAACTTGTTGAATCAATGGACAAAAATGTAATTAATTAAACTATAAACTGATATTTCAGTTGGAACAGTCATAAAAGGTGTATAAGATCTAGATGGAATCCTCCCAACTTCAATTATTTCTGTCTCTCTCTCTCTTTTTTTTTTTTTTTAACAAAACTCTATCAAGCCTAATTGTAATTCTTACCCTGCCCTGTTCATTCAGAGTCAACCAATCCCCACTCTCCTGCCCAGGTTGTACACCTTTACTCCAGAATTTAAATCAGCAATTGTTAAAATTGGCCCCAAGACACTAGTGGGCAACTAGAGATCTTAACGTAAACATATTTTTAGTTTTATTGCAACCCTGCTGGAAAACCTTCACGTTTTTCCTTGCTTTTGGAAGACATCAAGGATGCAATTGGGACTTGAGTGGGTCGTCACTGAATAAGAGAGATTCTCATTTATTTCACAATTTGGATGCTGCATACTTTCCTTTATTTCTCTCTAGGCTTTCTTACTATAAATTACCCTCAGGTGGTAGCAATGCCCTTCCTACCTGATCACAAAACTTTTCTGAAGCATCAGAAAGGAGCCCCCCTTCCATATGGTTCTATGTTAGATGTTGTATACATGTCTTTCCCTTTAATGAGAAACCCTATATCCAATAGGAGACTTCCAAAATTGGTGTTATATTGATGTTCTGTGGGTTTTTGGCATCTTAGCCTCAGATTTTCTCATATGCCATGAGTTGAGAAAGTTAGCAAAATTCAACAGACTCTCCACTGTGTTGCACCAGTCACACCCTATTTTCTTTACCATCCAGATGAAAGTATTTCAGTTTTGTTTTCATAATTAACAGATATTATTATTAGGGCATTCTGCCAGGTGGTCCTGTGGCAGATGCATGCCCTCACTCCATGGCCAAACAGACCCACAAATGGAAATGGAAATTGCTGCTCTGAATCTTCCTAGGAATATTGTCAGAGGGCCTGGGTGCAGTACCTGTAATGGGTATAGCCTTAACTAGTGATTTGGGGTGTTAAATAACAGAAACCCATCTTGAACCATTTTAGGCGAAAAAGGTGGGGAGAGGAGGATTTACTACAACATACATGTTTCTCACAGCATCCCTGGAAAGGAGGAAGACCAGAAACTAGAGTCATCAGGAACCAACGCAGCCGAACCGAGAGCTTCTCTCGCTCGCTCGCTCGCTCACTCGCTCTTGCTCTCACTCTCTTTTTTCCTCTCCCCCTCTTTTTTCCTCTCTCCACCCACAGTCTCCGGGCCCTCTACATGCATGTTTCATTCTGCCTTCTCTATGACTGCTCTCCTCTGCTTCTCTGTGCATACAAGAGGCCAACAGCCTCCAGGTCAATGTCACTTGTCACTCTATCCAGCCAAACCTAAGACTGTGTTTCTCTCAGTGCCTAATCCAAATTCCTGTGAAAGACAAATTTGACTGGCCCAGCTTTGGGTGAGGCAATCAATCAATGATTCCCAAGGTTCATAATAAGCTTGAAAGAAAACTAACTATACACCTTACACCTATTGCATTTCAGAATTGTTCTGATAGTGCTTCTCAGCATTAAGAGGCTTCTATCTTAAAAGACAAGCTAGGCTATGCTGTAACCACCATCAACCTCCAAATCACACAAATCCTCAAACAGCAAAGGTTTAGTTCCCATTCACACCCCCTATCCGCTGCAGAACAAAAGGGGACTCTTCATGTTGTCCTCACTCTGGCAAACAGGCGAACAGCACTTCCGGCGTCAGAAATGCCTTCAGTCAAATGAAAAAGGGCAGGCACACAGCTCTCATACTCAGGCTGGAAGTAAACATGGCACTTCATTCATATTTCACTGGCTAAACAAGTAACATGGCAACACCTAATTCACAGGGACAGGGAGGGTGACCTGGGATATATCCAGCAGATGGAGAACTGGACTATTCAGAAATACCACTGACCATCATGCCATGAAAAGCTAAAAGCCAGCTACTTCCCTTTACATTCACTGTGAGCCCCCATTTATTTATTTTCATCTCACCTATTCTTGGGTCACTGGGCATTAAAATAAGCAAACAAAATTTACTTACATTTGTATGTATATTCGCTATCTTCAAAATTAAAATGAAGGAAAACAGGGAGAAATTCAGATTTTTAAGTTACGATAAAAAGATCATATGTATACCTTCTTAATTTCCGGAATTGTTTCTTTAAGAACTGGTTCTAACACAGTCACAAAAGTGACATACAAATCTTTGGAACAGCAGTCCATTAAATCAATTACTACAGTGGTATAAATAATAATCTCAGATCAATTTACCTTCTCAAATGAGATCAAAAATATTCCATTAAATAAGAGTTCTGCCACTTAAAAACCTTTATCAGTGTATAAAACCTCATGACTTTTGCTTATATTTATGTCTAGCAAAATTGCCAATACAAGCTCATTTACTTGAACCACGATAAATATGTATCATGAAATAGTATTAAATCAAAAACAAATTGATTATGTACAATAGAGCTGATGAACTTCGATAAGGCTAAATTAAAGAAATACATAAACAATAAATGTACACCAACTCTCTTCCTTAACATGTTTAGATGATGAATTTTGTAGTTTACAATTCAGTGTCAACAGAAATTTATCATTAAAATGTGACATGGGTTACTATATCCAAAAATATCCAGTAGCAAAAAATATCTTCCCTAGATCAGCTACAATTCAGAAAGTACAGGCATGAAAACTACCGAACAAGGGTCATTATGAGCCACATGCATTATATGAATTTCAAGGGCAATTAGTAAAAGGAGGTGCTAGTATCATATTGGAAAGGTATGTCTGTGCACCCTCATGCACATTGTTTAGAAAGCATATTTTATTTACCATTAAATTGCATTAGTCAACTGGACTGATAAAGTGTGGACTTCAAGTTTTGTGTTTTAATTATCTCTTTCAGTATGCATGAACAGCTCAAGTAAAATGAAGGTAGTATTTAAATTTAAATGGGAAAGGTGATTTGTTTATAAATGGTGCTTGAACAATTGCTTATGCATGTGAAAGACAAAAAAGGTAAACTTTTACCTCACCCTCCTTTAAAAAATAAATTCCAAATGAACTAAATGCTTACGTGTAAAATTAATGGATTAATCAAACTTTTAAAAATAAATAGGAAACTATTTCATAAGCTGAGAGAGGAGAGCTTTCTATGCTAGACAGGAAATCTAAAAGCCATATATGAAAAGATCAAAATATTTGATGACATAAAAATTAAACAGTTTGGTTTAGCAAAAGATATCATTAAAAATCTCAAATGATATGAGTGAAAAAAGATTGCAAACCAGATGGCCAACAAAAGGGTATTGTTCATAAAATACTTAAGACCCTTATATATTGATATGAAAAAAAAAGCAATCCAATCAAAAATTGGGCAAAAGCTATGTAAGGCAAGTGGCAGAACAAATATAAATGACCAGTTGACACAGAAGAGATGTTCAGTCTCACCAGTAGTAGTCAGGCAAATGCAATTGAAGTAAAAGTGAGATACCTTTGTTCAGTGATCAGACTGGTACAAATTTATAAAAGCCATAACACCCAGCATGGCCAGTTTTAGAGAAATAGACTCTAATTCTGCTCAAGAGGACAGGAATAAGCACAACTGTAACCCAATAAACCTATGTTTCACTTAGTAATCCTACATCTGGCTATTTATGCTGAAAAATAGTAAAGCTCTGATACATGAATGAGAATATGCTAACTGCAGCTTTGTTTGAAGAAGCAAAACAACTGTATTTCTTTCCATAGAAACTGGATGTAAGCTATGTCAAGGCCTTTTCTAAAATTAAGCAATATATGAATAAATTATGAATAAAATATTTGAGATATCACATATATCTATATATGGATATATGTGTGTGCATGTATGTGTGTGTGTATATATATATACTATATATATAATTTAGTAGAATTTTGCCTAAGCAAAAGTAAGATTTGATCTGTATTTTTAAAAATTCAGAGACTACACTAGCATTTATACTAAGAGTGAGCTAAAAGCTATCTTTTAAAATAGACTTAAAAACTAAGGTAATTCTATCAATTTGTTTCCAAAGCAGTATTTCTTAACATAATGGAAACCCCTCCCTGTTTCAAATTGTCTTGTTTGTTAGTTTTAAAGTCCTAAATCAATGTATCGGGTGGTCGTTTACAAACAGGTCAGCTTTCTAATTCAAATTAAGATATGTTTGTTTGATATAATCCTACATGGTAAGTAAATTACTCCCTGCAGTAAATTAAGCATTTGATAATTTAACAGTTTCAGCCCTTTAGGGAGGCAATTAGAATAGTGGAGAAGAGATATATTTGACACATTTATGAAGAATGTAACTCTGGCTTCCAACTAGTCCAGTTTGTGCAAAGGAAACAGCTTCCCCAGCTGGCAGAATTAGGTTTGATATGTTCATCATCTCCAGAGATCAAAATACCCTATTATTGCTATTTTTTTAATTTTTATATATGTATGTATGTATATATATATATATTTATGCTTTATTTTTCATGCAACAAAAGTAATTAATATTCATGACAAAAATTTAGAAAATGGAGGGAAAAAGGTAAGACAATAAAAATCACCCATGATACCTCTATCCAGAGATAACTACTGCAAACCTGATGCATTTGCCTCTAATGCCTATTCTAAGCATGCAATCAACAATAACAGGAGTTTGAAGAGAAAGAAGTCATGGCTAATTCCAAATCACAGTGAAAACAGAACCAATCAACAGGAGGCACAGCATTCATTTAACAATGGAAACATGTTTTAACATTGGCCATTCTATGGTTGCTCTTATGTCAACTTGCATTGTTATTCAGTTTTATAACTAATCTTTCCTAATTTCAAATGAAGCTTGTCACCATCATTAGTTCCTTGGTGAGCAGATTATCTTGTCACCTTTCTAAAGGACCCAGCAAGACAGTACAGACAATAAAAGCCAGCACTGGGCATGACTCGATCCCGCTCACTGGCCTCCAGTCATCATACCCCGTGAACTCTGTCCTCATCTCAACCCCGTTTAAGGGTCCACTATGTTGTGAGTCTCCTCCATTCACTCTGGGCCAGAACCTACTCCAGCAAGTGACAGGGATAACAGCATTGTTATCCCTCAGTGCCTCACACCTCAATTCACAGACATCTCTGTCAAGTCACTAATTAATGTTATTTTCAAAACTGTACTCTACCAGAAAAGTGATTTCCTATCATAGAGTGACTGGCTGGTCCACTATGTAGTTCCAAAAGACAGAGGTCTCTAATACATATACAGGTTTTCAGTTATTTTAGAAATGTTACTTTTTAGCTAATTATATTGTTCGTTATTATTTCTACCACTGTTAATTCAAATTCCAATTACTCTATCCCAGACAATTAACAGGTGTTATTTTATTTGCAAAAAGGAAGAAAGGATCAATCGGCAAAAAGAAAATAAAAGGATCAATCTGTTCTAGTGTACAGCATTTGTAAGTTGTTGTACTCCTTTTTTTTTTTTTTTGGAAAATCAGATTATTCTGGTTTTGTGTTTACTGTTTTGTAACCTACTGTCTTGGTTAACCAGAATTAGAGTAACTAGAAAAGATAACCACATGTTCTCACTCATATGCAGATGCTAAAGAAGTTGACCTGTTAGAGTAGAAAGTAGAACACTGGTTGTTAGAGGCTAAGAGTAGGTGGGAGGGGGAAACAGGAAGAGGTTGGTTGGATACAGAATTACAGGTAGATAGGAAGAATAATTTCTAGTGTTCTACAGTACCGTAGGGTGACTGTAGTTAAGAATAATGTATTATAACACAAACAAATGGTAATTGTTTGAGGTGATAGATATGCTAATTACCCTGATTCCATCACTACACATACTATGTATCAAAATATCACTTTGTGCCCCACAAATATGTACAATTATTAACCATCAGTTTTTTTAAAGCCAGCGTTTCTGAAAAAGATCTTTTTCACCCACCAAGATTGGCCATTACCAAAACTTTTGAAGAAACTTGAATTTACCACCAAAGTGTCTTTTTATATATAGTGCTTTTTCTCCATTTAACACTACCTTCCAGCCAAGAAAATATGTATTTCCATAACACAAAGTAAATACAATTAGGAGAAACTACTTCATACTAAGGTTTATAGTCTTAAAGTAAGATTAACTAAAAATATATATGTATATATTTAACCCAAAGTAGTAAATATTATTAAGTGGAATTTCAGGCACCCTAGAAATGGGAGATATTTCTGGGCAGGGCTTTTCTACTGCCCTCATGTAATATCTGCAAGGGGCCATTCACAATATCTATATATGAATTAAACTCTGTCAGCTAGAACCTTTACTAAACTAGATGAAATTCTAAGTGCACGTTGATATCTCTCTGGTTGCAATATGGTGACAATCAATATTAATACATTCTGGAAAGCGAGTCTTCCTTCCAAAAGATGCGCCGGCACCCAGATATGCAAAATCAATCAGGTTGACATCAGAAAGTTACAAATGAATACAAGTTACTAAGCAAAGGAATGCTAAAGAATATTGACTAAATTTTCGTCGTTTAGCACAATTACGTAGAAGGTCACTGAAGCTTCAGATGGTAACATGTTGGTTATTGCCTATACGAGAAAAGTGTATCTGAATGATTCAAAATTTAACTGCGATTCAAAATAGTGTTTTGTATTTACTAAAATTCTCCATGGTGCAGCTAATATTTTGAAAAACAATAAAAACCCTTAGAGAAAGGCCAATTTTTAAAAAGTTCGCTCTTAGAAAATGTTCCATTTGCACTTTCCACTCATTGCGCTTATAGCTGAAATTCGAAGCTAGCAAAAGTATTTGAATACCCAAGTCGTTTTTGTAGAGATTCTGAAGGCACTAAGCTACGATTTCCTCAAGTACTAAGTGTCATTTGACAGCACTTACAAAATGCTACAAAAAGAAAAGTGGAAGGTTTGAATAAGTAATCCCTTTAGTCCATCTCCTAGACAGATTTTTCTCCACCTTAAGGTAAGATTATTTGTCAAACCAATAGGATATCACTAGTCATGTCTTTTAACCTGTTCATTGCATTTGGTAGTAGTGGTTCTGATGTCTTTTGGATGATTAGACTTTCTGAATAGAACATTATAAGATATCTAGACCTGTTAAGTAGATTTTTCCATATATATGCAAAATACAGTATTTTCAAGGAGTTAATTATATACATGTCCTCCACCCCAAATGTCATCTACCATAATAGGTAAGAAAAACAGTAACATCTGTGGCCATTATGTAAATACAGAATATAAATAAAACACCACTCACAAAATCCTCCCAACATGTTCTGGTTACACTACAGTAGAGCATCATCATCGTTTTCATTCCCTCCAACAGTTGATCTAATCTTAATTCTGAGAAGCTGACAGAGAAAGACAAGATTTAACAATACACACACATAAAATGATGTTTAATGTCTTATTCATTCTGAATGCTAGAGTTATCTTTATCAAGGTAGTCTCTATTGATTTTCAGACACTTTAATACCAGGTCTGCCTATAAAATAATGACAGGCCTGTTTTTATTTGAGGTATCAGTCGCATAGGTTTTTTTTAAGTCATTGTATGTCTTATACACAGTATCTCTCAGGAGATAATGCTATAATAATGATATAGAAAGAACATGGTTAAAGAGTTAAATAGTGATCAGGTAGGATAAATATACTGCAAGTATATTTAATTTTACATTGAACATGGGTATATTTCCATTTCTGTTAAGTTAGAGTTGGAAGGAAAAGGGGATCCACACAGATTGCTGTTCTGTTATATCATTGCAAGGCCATTTCAAATATATTAGGTTGGTGCAAAAGTAATTGTGGGTTTTGCCATTAAAATTAGACAAAAACTGAAATTACCTTTGCACCAACCTAATAAAATGGAAGGATTCTCCAAGGAAAAAGAATCTCTTCCCTTTTCTATTAGAAAAACATAGTCCTCTGCAGTCTGTAATGATTTTTTATCCTATTCTTGCTAGCCCAAATCACTGAAACATTCCAGCATTTGAGAAAAGTCAGCTCCCCATGGATTTAGAGAGAAGAGCCTACTTGTAAAGCTGCTTTTATGTGCTTGAATTCATTTTCAGTACCATTTTCTAGTATTTGTATAACACAGTCCTATTGCTGATGAAGAGGGCAGTGCAACACTTGGAGTCAGGTTCTGATTATAGAGGAGGTAAACACTGGGTGAAAATATTTTAAAAATCAACCATTCCTTAATTCTGCTCCAGGGATAGAAGTTAGATTTTTTTCCCCCACCACTAATATGCCAATGGAAAGATAAGCTTTTCTGTGAAAATTATTCCTGTTAAAGAATATATTCATTAAATTTTACTCTTTTAATTGCATTTAAAATGTTGAAAGGATATCTTTCTATGGTGACTAGAACGAATTCAAAATTCCTACTTGCCACTTATATTTATGCACATGAAAATTATCTGGAAGCAACATATGAAGTTCTGAATTCACTCACATCTTTTGTTGCATAGTTTTCAAAGGAGATGTTAAAACCAGTTATTTTAGCACCTTTGTTTATTAAGAGTCATTCTGGTCAGAGGAGAAAAACAAACATTTGTTCACTAAAAACTATGCATTAGTTCTATGCCAATCTCTGCAGAGGATACAAAAGAAAGGTAAGAGGCCATTCCCTAAAGGAGCCTACAAGAAAGGATGGAGAGATAAAACTGAACAAAGTATTGTTTATTCCTAGACCCAGCCAGTCCAGCCTAATCAGTATGTTCCATCCTCTCCATCACCAGTAATTGGTTTCAATTTAAGCACACGATCAAATTGGACTAAACTGGAGTCCATCTAGGACTCTGCCTATGCGGATTTCAGCTGGGGTTGCCAAACTGAAGGGCTCATTCATTTATGCATTTAACTAATCTTTGGTAAATATCTATTCTGTCAGGCACCCTTCTAGGTGGCAGATGGAAGCCACATAGAGGAAAACAAAAGAATTGAAGGGAAAGAAATAGATGATTGGAGCATCTGGATTCAACTATATCTCAAGTTAGATTAACCCCTGGACTTTTTAATTGCATGAATCAACAAATCTCCTTTTAGTTTAAGACAGTTTGAATTAGAGTTTCTGCCACTTGCAACCCAGAGTCCTAACTAATACTGGCCTCCTTGCCTGCTTCCAGTTATGGTCCTATCCCTAAGCCATTTCTAGCAGCCTTGTGGTCCATTCCTCATCCTTTCTAGCATTTCCATACTTAATTTGGAGTGGCTCTCCAAATCTAACTTAGACTGGTCCCAAAATCTTGGGAGAAACCTATCCTCCAACTTCAACATAGACTGGCCTTTTTTCCTTTGAGGAGAAAGAAAACTGACCAGAGCCTATATCCTCACATAAATACATGCAAATATAACACTAAAATCAGATGTGGAGCTGGAGGTACCCCACCAGGGCACCTCCTCCTACCTCTTATCCAATGCAGAAATGCTGTCTCATTGTCTATGACCATCCATCCTCTGGTTAAATACCTCCAGAGACAGAAATCTCACTACCTCAGGAGTCATCCTGTTCTATTGATGGACAACTTCTATATAATTATACCAAAATAAAAATTACTTTCTCTGAAATTTTCATTGCTTTATGCTATTTCTGTTAAATACAGCAACAAAGAGTAAGCCTTCTTCCTTGTCTACTTGTCAGCCCTTCAAATACTAGAGGACAATTAGTATGCTTGCTTTTAGTGTGTAGTTTTTTACAATTCATTCAGTTATTCCTTGAAATATGTAACTTCCAGATCCTTTAACATCCCAATTCTCTTAGTCTAAATATACTCTGATTTGTCAACATCTCTTTTAAAATATGTTATTCCTCCCATCCACCCCATCCCTGAACTCACCTTTGGGGGATCTGAAAAGCCCAGAAGACTGTGTGCAGGTCACCTTCAATGGGCTAAACATGGAATTTACGATGACAAATCCTAAGACGTTATTGGCTCTTTTTCTTTTAGCAAACACACCACATGGTTGATTGATAGTTTTAGTACAATTCTTGACACATAGTAGGCTTCCAGAATGTGGCACTGAAGGTCCAGGTGATCCAAAACCTCCAGAGTTTGTTCACAAGAACCTACTGCATTGACAGTCTCTCTTTTCCCTTCCTACCTTGGAAAATGGATAGTTTGGATTTTGTCTATTTTTTTAACCCAAGCTTCAAGCTAGGATCCCAGCTGGTTTGTTCATCATAGTATGACCAGTACCCAGAACAGTATCTGGCACATGGTAGGGATCCAGTGAGGGCTGATGAACTCAATGACTGTAAATACAAGAACCTCCATCCATTGCTGTTTACTTAATTTTTGAATTTTGACCCTGATATTTAGTTAGTTGAGGTAATTTGTAATCTAAACTCAGTATTAGTTATATTTCTTAATTCATGTTCCCTCTAAATTTAATAAGTCTGCCTTGTGTGGCTTTCCCTAAGACATTGATGAAAACATTGGAGAGGTTGGAGCCAAAGTTGGAGCCCTTTAGGACTCAACAAGAGACCCTGGTCAAGGTGATATTGAGCCATTAGTCATACTCTGGGACTGAGCAGCAAATCCACTTTAGCTTTCATCGTCTCACTCTTGCAAGGCTTTCTAAAGCTTTGTTGAAGTCAAAACACATTTAGTAGGTCAAGTCTTATGAAATTATTTTTTCTAGGTCAAGAATGGTTCAATAGCAGCAATTTCATGTGGTTCAACCTCATTAAAAGCACCCACTAATTAATTAGCCAATGATTTGTTTGTTAATTTTTCCAGACTTTCCTTAAAGAATCCATGCTGGTTCTGTTCTGCCATGTCCAGCATCTGCCATCTTCCACCTCTGAATATAAAGGTATTTGCCCTTCTCCAACTAATGGTGCTCACCTATACAGATTTCTTCTTCATTTAGGATGCTGCCGTTCACTTGAATCTGGAGACCAAGACTCATTCAATGTCACTGAGGGATGGTCTCCTACAAATGCCAATGTGTATCTTGGACTCTTCTTCCACTCAACTGTGTTTTATCATTTATGGCTAAAGACTATTATCCTTACAAACACTTCTACACACACATAAGAGTGTGTAAAATAAAGCCCTACTTCTCTTGAAGCTAAGTAATTGGCATTTAAAGTTCTTCAATAAATGTAAAAGTTAGGTATTTTTAAAAGTAGATGGCTGCCAGACACGGTGGCTCACATCTGTAATTCCAGCACTTTGGGAGGCCAAGGCAGGCAGGTCACGAGATCAAGAGATTGAGACCATCCTGGCAAATATGGTGAAACCTCATCTCTACTAAAAATACCAAAAAAAAAAAAAAAAGAAATTTAGCTGGGCATGGTGGCGTGCACCTGTAGTCCCAGCTGTTCGGGAGGCTGAGGCAGGAGAATCACTTGAACCCAGGAGGCGGAGGTTACAGCAAGCCGAGATTGCGCCAGTGCACTCCAGCCTGGTAAGAGAGCGAGACTCCATCTCAAAAAAAAAGTAGATGGCAAGGCAAGGCCTTCTCCCACCCTAAAAGTGACAAATGACCACACAACTAATAATATGGTAAACCAAAAAGAAGAAATTGCATAAGGCAGGTTTATATGTGTGTGACCTTCAGGCAATAAACGTGAATTTTAAAGGATCAGTGAAATATATTACTGAACTAGGTTCAGAGCTGTTGAATATATGAATTTGAATGAATACACCAACACTTGGAATAATTTAAAAGTTATACTATACACTATAGGCAGAGATTATATAAACATTTACCTAGGAGAGATTAGAAAAAATATGTAGAAAGTTGTCTCTGGATGGTTATATTCAAAAACAATAAATCTGATAACTAAAGCCATATGTCATAATATTCAAACATAATCCTAGTTCTTACAAATATAAAAGAGTTTCAAAAGTGTAACATCTTGTGCATGGTATGTTATAGAATTAACTTTTCAGTTTTGCTTTTTGTTCCTTTGTTATTTTGCAATTTGTATATTAATAGTGGTCAGAAGTGAAGAGTGGGAGAAAAAACATTTCAGTGACTGAACATTATTAATGTGTTTACCATTTTAAAATACATGGAAACAACCTTAAAAAGCAAACCAGATCTAATATTTAATCAGATAAAATGTCTGATAAGTATTAATATCTATTTTTAAATTACAGAAGGAGGAAAACGTACGACTTTAAAATTATCTAAAACTAAAACCAAGATTATTCTTACGAGAGGCCTTGGACAAATGAACCTTGGCAACAAAGATATCTAATCAGCTCTTTTAAATAAATTATTTTCTCTAGTGGCCAGCAACCTGAACTATGAAGGCTTCTAGCACAAAATTCAAAGGTTGTTTTTCCTCCCAGAAAGTAATGCTGTCCCCTCTGTACTTGCCAAATCAAGCTTCTGGACTGTGTTTATTTGACTATTAAACTGTCAATTATTCATCAGGTTTTCTAGTTTGCGGTTTCTCCAAAGCACTTTGCTTCTTGCCCACTTTGAACAATCCACCTGCTCATTAGCAGTAACTGTGTACATTCAGCAAGGGAAGGATGACCCTCAAGCCAAGCTATCTGGTTGTTATTTGCAGGACTAATAAAATATGCAATGGAGTAAACAATTGAATCTACAGTTTTCAACAGGGTTTGGGGACCAAGTATGGATTTTAGTTTTCTTAACTTGGCAACATTTTGAAGCATTTTGCCCACATTAATGTGGTTTACTTTTGTGTTTAAAATTTCTAGGCTCTCTACCACTTTATATTTTCAGATAGTCAAAAAGCACATGTTTGGTCTATTGCCCTAAGTCACTTTTCAAAGGCAACTCGATGAAAAGGATTTGCAGCTAGAGCAAAGGTGACAAGTTGACCTTTACTGGCTACAAAGACCTTTGTCATAATAATCAGCTGCTTTCTGGTCTACAAGAGAAGGATTCTCTTGGTTTTCATTTATTGTTTCTAATATCAGCACATCATTATAAATATTATTGCAAGTCTGCCGAGAGCCAGAGTTTGAGTGATGATGCCCTTGAAATGCCCCAGACCTTAATTTTAACTGGAAAATCAGGCAAAAACCAGATGTTTTCTCCTGTGCCCTATCTTTTACAAGAAATGTTCACCATGCCATTTGATAAATTAACCAATAAAATATATATATTTTTTTCAGATAAATATATGTTAATTCTTGTATATTTCCTAGCTATTTTAATTTGTGATGGAATTTGCCTCAAAAGAATCCTTAAGTTCACACTGCAAATGCTTCTACAAATCTCCCCAAAGGACCTGCAACCATGTACTAGAGTGTCTACACATTGTAAAAAAGAGATGCCCAAAGTTTTCAGAGATTACTAAACACTGGCCATGAATTGACACTAATTTCTAACGACTGAAAATGTCACCAGGAGCTCTGTAGAGCTCACAGTGGTCAGATAATAGATGGAGTCATACATCAATTCCAAATTACAGTGGACCCAGCTGGTCCATGGACCTACTTTGCAGTTATTCCCCAGTTTCTGAATATATAATTGAAATAGACACACTCAGCATCTGGAAGAATTCCTATGGGATGAGGACCACTGGAACTTCCCTTTTCTACCAAGGTGGTAAATCTGGGGAATTTCAGAGACTAATGCCACCATAACAGGCTTGAAAGAAGCAAAGATGGAAAGATGGTGCCTATCACACACTCATTTAACTCACCAATTTGGCCTATGCAGACATTGATGGATTTTGGAGAATGAGTGTGGATTATTATAATCTTAGTCAGGTAGGGACAACTGCAGCTACTGACCTACATGTAGTATCTTTGCTAGACCAAGCAAATATGGACATGGGCACGCCTTTTGCTTCATACTAATTTACAAAGACCACCGGAAGTAGTTTGTTTTTACCTTACAGGGGAAACAGTCTTCCTTCAGGGCTATATCAATTCTCCCGCTCTCTGCCATATATAATCTGCAGAGACCTTGATTGTCTTTATGCTCCACTAACTTCACACTGATCCACTACACTGACAACATTACGCTGATGGACTCTAATGAGCAGGATGGAGCAAGTACTTAACATCTTAGTAAGATACATAAAAGACAAAGCCAACTAAATTTCAGGGGACTCCAGCCACCTCAGTGAAGCTTCTTAGGGCTTAAAGGTCTGGAGCAAGTCAAGATATCCCCTGCAAAGTTAAATATAAATTGCTGCACTTCATACTACCTACACCCAAATAAAAGCACAATGCTTAGGAGGCCTTTTTGAATTTTGGAAACAATATAGTTACAAGCCTTTCTACCACTTCATCCTTATTATCCAATGGATTCAGTGATATCTGAAATCTCTGTGGCAAATAGGACGTTGTCTGGAATCTCTGGCAAGTACAAAAGAAGACTCATAATGCATACCTTTAATGGGAAAGACAATTTATGTCCTTTTCTGCAGATAACTGTTTTGTTTTTAGGAAAAAACTACTGGTCCTTGACAGAGACTGAACACCTAACCATGGGACATCAGGTGACTAGGAAACCTGAACTTCTCATCATGAACTGAGTGTTGTCTAGCCATAAGCTGGGAGTGCACACCAGCATTCTATCATAAAGTGGATGAAAGACTAAGATCAAACAAGTTTGAAAGGTATGAGAAAGTTGCAAAGCAGGTCCCTTAGATTTCCACACAATTCCTGTTGCATTGCTTCCTCTCTCTCTCAATCCACACCTATGGCTTCCTTATGATCACTTGAATGAGGAAGATATTTGTGCTCCATATGAATTCCCATATTTATCTACTGCAGAATAGGCTTTTAATAATCAAATGGACAAAATGATGCACTCTGTGGATGTTAGTGTCTTTCCCAAGTCACCCCAATACTTTCTTAATAGGTAATTAACAAGTGGCCAAGGAGATGGGGATGGAGATTGATATGGTTTGGCTGTGCCTCACTTTCTTAATAGGTAATTAGCAAGTGGCCAAGGAGACAGGGATGGAGACTGACATGGTTTGGCTGTGTGCCCACACCCAAATCTCATCTTGTAGCTCCCATAATTCCCATGTGTTGTGGGAGGGACTGGAGGGGAGATGACTGAATCACGGGGGCAGGTCTTTCCTGTGCCGTTCTCCTGATAGGGAATGGGTCTCACAAAATCCAATGGTTTTAAGAAACAGGAGTTTCGCTGCACAGTTCTTTTTTTCCCCCTTCCACTGTCCACGTAAGACGTGACTTGCTCCTCCTTGCCTTCTGCCATGATTGTGAGGCCTCCCTAGCCATGTGGAACTGTAAGTCATTAAACCTCTTTCTTTTGCAAATTGCCCAGTCTCAGCTATGTCTTTATCAGCAACATGAAAACGGACTAATACGGAGACTACATATGGGCTCAACAACATGGACTTCCCTTAGAAATGACCTAAATGTGACTAATCTGTCAATAGCTAAGACCAACACTGATCCCCAGATATGGCACCATTTCCCAGGGGTACCGACCACCATCTGGTAGCAAGTTGATTAAATTGGACTAGACTCCCTTCCAAAATAGATGGGGCATGGATTTTGTCCTCACTGCAACAAACACATATTCTGAATACATACTTGCCTTCCTTGGTAACAGGGAAGATGGTAGTTGAGTACTGCCATTGATAGACCCACAGAATGCTTTCTCCATGTCATGGCACACTCCATAGCATTGCTTCTGATCAACAAACTCCATTTCACAGAGAAGGACGTACAGCAATGGTCTCAAACATATGAAATAAACTGGCTAGCTAATTGAAAGGAGGAATGGCTTACTGTGACTCAGCTATGATACTAGCTGAGACCCTGCACCCTGAAAAGCGGTTGTGTCTCACAGGATATAATAAATGCTTTGAGTCACAGGCAATTACATGGTGCTATCTCCCTCCCAGCAGAATACACAGATTTATGAGTTGAGAAGTAGAAGTGGGAATGCCTCTCCTCATTCTTTTGTCTAATATCTCACTCTCAGAGTTGATGCTTCCTTCAGCAACCTTGAGCTGTGCTAGTTTGTAGGTCTTTGTTCCCATGGAAGGAATGCTTCAGTCTGGGGGCACGAAAATGGTTCCATTGAATTGGAAGATGAGATTGCAACTTGGCCATTTTAGGCCTACACCACTGAATAAAAGACAGGAAAAAAAATGATTATTCTTTTGACTGGAGAAATTTATCCAATTACCAAGGGTAAATTAGGTGACAAAAATGAGAAGAATGACTATTTCTGTAACACAGGGGATTCTTTGGGATTCTCAGTACTCCCAAGCATAGCAGTGAAGGTTATGAAGGTTAGTGGAAAATCATAGCAACCAACAAAAGACAGGACAATTGAGGATTCAGACCATTCCTGAAGGTTTGGGTTACTCTACCAGGTAAAAAAACAAAACAAAACAAAACAAAACAAAACAAAACAAAAAAACCTTCAACTAACTGCTAACTGAGACTCCAGGTGGCAGGCAGAGGAAATATGATAAAGGTGGTAGAAGAAGGAAGCCATTGGCATCAATTACAGCCTCATGACCAATTAGAGAAACAATGTCTAGAGTAGCTTTGCATATTTTCTTCTTGCTTGCTATGTGTATGTGTTTATCTGTATATGTTACTAATTTGCTTCTATCTCTTTATTTTTTGGTTTTATATACAAGTTGTTGGAGGTTAACTTTATAACTTAGTTTGTAGGTAACAAAATATTCTATGGGCCTTTGACAGAATTTGAGGAATAATAAATATAGCCAGTGATGGATACAATGACTGTTGCGACTGTGTGTCCCTTCATTTGGGGAAGAGGCTAAGAATTTTACTTGTAAAAAGGACAGCTGCATCTTGTTTGGGAGAAATATAGAGTTGTTTCATTGTTGTACAGAAGTTCAAATGTGTGTGGAAGAGTGTGTATGGAAACTGAGCAGCCAGAGAGACTGCAGCAATTACTAACATATTGTCCCTGAGCTCCAGATCCACCTTTTATTGCCTTCTCTATGGTAGTGAGCTGTAAATATTTCTCCATTTCCAGTGGGCATGATACGCTTTGCCACTCATGGTGGCAGGTGGTTCACTGGAGGGATGGGACGGGAGATGCACTGGAGGAAAAAGGGATTTCCCTTCCTGGTTCTGGTGTGCTCCTCTCTTGAGAGTCCCACAGCACACATGGCTTCACTAGCACCTGTCCCTACAATGGAGGTGGTTTCTCCTGCTCCCGGCTCTTGCAGTATGAACAGCTTCTCCAGCACCCAGCTCCCGCAGTGTGCAGCATCCAGCAGTACCCAGTGGTCAGCAACTTCCCCCAGCATCCCTAAGGCAACTTCACAGAGGATTGCCACTGGCAAGGCATGTCCTAGTGAACTACTTGCCCTAGATCCCTGTTGTAAAGCTTCAAGACATGTTCCTGGGTGTGGCACTTCCTGTGGATGCTTCCCCTGGCCCCAGAGGGCTTATTTCCAGCAAATTCTGCCAGCACAACACCTCAGTGACTTCTCCACTATCCAGTTAGCCATGGCCATGCCCTCTCCAGTGAGGTCTGTATCTTAGCACTGAGGCAAGCAGGGTCATCCTTGTATGTTCCATCTCAGCCCTAGATGTAGTGGCTGCTCCTTATATCTACTGTTCTTGTATTTTTCTGAGTCCTACTTACCTCTTACTAACCAGTTCTTCATTATTCCAATCCCCTGTTACAGTTAATAACTCTTGATATTAAACTTGCACTCTTCAAATTACTGTGTGGCTTCTGTCTCCTTGTCAGACCATCATTGATTCAGACAGGCAAAAACACATGTCGTGTCTTTTGGAGAAAGTGTTCATTATACTTCTTAGCATATTTAAAAAATAAAACAGACTTTCAGACTATATATATAGAGAGAGAGAGTGTGTATATATACAGTGTATATATATTGTGTGTATATATACTGTGTGTGTATATATATATACACACACACTAATCTGCTATACACTGCTGTTTGTGTCCCCCTAAAATTTACAGGTTGAAGTCCTAATCCCTAATGTGACAGTATCTGGAGGGGGGTCTTTGGGACGTAAGTAGGTTTCGATAAGGTCATAAGGATGGAACCCCCTATGACAGAATTAGTGTCCTTATAAGTAGATAAAGGGATCAAAGCCCTTTCTTTGCCATATGAGGATATAACAAGAAGATGTTGGTCTACAAACCAGGAAGGAATCAGCTAGCACCTTGAGTTTGGACTTTCCAGTCTCCAGAACTGTGAGAAATAAAGTTCTGTCATTTCAGCCACTCAGTCTATTCTATTATATTTTATTAGAGCAGCCCTAAATGACAAGACATACTATTTACATCTTTCTAAGCTACTTGATTCTGCATATTGGATTTTAGTATTTACAACATTTAATTTAAACTATCTTTTAAAAAACAACCTACTATGAAGTGATTTGGAAAGCTACACATTGAAAACTAAAGAACTGTAGATTAGCGGTAGTGGTGATTTGTGAGATTTTGGTGCACCCATCACCCGAGCAGTATACACTACACCATATTTGGAGTCTTTTATCCCTCGCCCCCCTCTCCCTTTTCCCCCAAAGTCCCCAAAATCCATTGTATCATTCTTATTCCTTTGTGTCCTCATAGCTTAGCTCCCATGTATCAGTGAGAACATATGATGTTTGGTTTCCATTCCTGAGTTACTTCACTTAGAATAATAGTCTCCAGTCTAATCCACGTCACTGCAAATGCTGTTAATTTATTCCTTTTTATGGCTGCATAGTATTCCATCATATATATATGTACATATATATCTGTGTATGTGTGTGTGTATATATCTGTGTGTATACATATGGTGCAGTGTATACTGCTCAAAATCTCACCAATCACCACTAAAGAACTTACTTATGTAACCAAATACTATCTGTACCCCAATAGCTTATGGAAAAATATTTAAAAATAAAAATAAAATAAAAAGAAGTCTATTATTTTTACACTTAAGAAAGAGAAATAACTAGGGATGAGAAAAGAAATACTAACTACAGTTCTTGAGGTTGGTTCCATGAATTTGCTATTGTGAATTGTGCTGCTATCTCTCCACATCCTCTCCAGTATCTGTTGTTTCCTGACTTTTTAATGATAGCCATTCTAACTGGCGTGATATGGTATCTCATTGTGGCTGAGAAAAAGGGACTACTCCCTAACTCATTTTACGAGGCGAGCATCATCCTGATACCAAAACCTGGCAGAGATACAACAAAAAAAAAAGAAAAATTCAAGCCATATTGGATATTCTCTGATTAACATCGATGCAAAAATCCTTCATAAAATACTGGCAAAATGAATACAGCAGCACATCAAAAAGCTTATCCACCATGATCAAGTCAACTTCATCCCTGGGATGCAAGGCTGATTCAACATACACAAATCAATAAACGTAATACATCACATAAACAGAACCAATGACAAAAACCACATGATTATCTCAATAAATACAGAAAAGACCATCAATAAAATTCAACACACCTTCATGCTGAAAACTCTCAATAAACTAGGTACTGATAGAACATATCTTGAAATAATAAGAGCTATTTATGACAAACCCACAGCCAATATCATACTGAATGGGCAAACACTGGAAGCATTCCCTTTGAAAACTGGCACAAGACAAGAATGCCCTCTCTCACCACTCCTATTCAACACAGTATTGGAAGTTATGGCCAGGGCAATCAGGCAAGAGAAAGAAATAAAGGGTATTCAAATAGTAAGAGAGGAAGTCAAATTGTCTCTGTTTGCAGATGGCATGATTGTATATTTAGAAAACCCCAGCGTCTCAGCCCAAAATCTCCTTAAGCTGAGAAGTAACTTCAGCAAAGTCTCAGGATACAAAATCAATGTACAAAAATCACAAGCATTCCTATACACCAATAATAGACAAACAGTGAGCCAAATCATGAGTGAACTCCCATTCACAACTACTACAAAAAGAATAAAATACCTAGGAATCCAACTTATAAGGGATGTAAAGGACCTCTTCAAGGAGAACTACAAACCACTGCTGAAGGAAATAAGAGAGGACACAAACAAATGAAAAACATTCCATGCTCATGGATAGGAAGAATCAATATTGTGAAAATGGCCATACTGCCCAAAGTCATTTATAGATTCAATGCTATCCCCATCAAGCTACCATTGACTTTCTTCACAGAATTAGAAAAAAACTACTTTAAATTTCATATGGAACCAAAGAAGATCCCACATAGCCAAGACAATCCTAAGCAAAAAGAACAAAGCTGGAGGCATCACTCTATCTGACTTCAAACTATACTACAAGGCTACAATAACCAAAACAGCATGGTACTGGTACAAAAACAGATATACAGACCAATGGAACAGAACAGAGGCCTCAGAAATAACACCACATATCTAAACCATCTGATCTTTGATAAACCTGACAAAACAAGCAATGGAAAAAGGATTCCCTATTTAATAAATGGTGCTGGAAAAACTGGCTAGCCATATGCAGAAAACTGAGACTGGACCATTTCCTTACACCTTATACAAAAATTAACTCAAGATGGATTAAAGACTTAACCATAAGACCTAAAACCATAAAAATCCTAGAAGAAAACCTAAGCAATACCCTTCAGGGCATAGGCATGGGCATGGGCAAAGACTTCATGACTAAAGCACCAAAAGCAATTGCAACAAAAGCCAAAATTGACAAATGCGATCAAATTAAACTAAAGAGTTTCTGCAAAGCAAAATAAATTATCATCAGAGTGAACAGGAAACCCACAGAATGGGAGAATATTCTTAATCTATCCATCTGACAAAGGGCTAATATCCAGAATCTACAAGGAACTCAAACAAATTTACAAGAAAAAAACAACCCCATCAAAAAGTGGGCAAAGGATATGAACAGACACTTCTTTAAAAAGACATTTATGCAGCCAACAAACATGAAAAAAAAGCTCATCATCACTAGTCATTAGAGAAATGCCAATCGAAGAATTTTTATTTTCCATCTTAATTTGCTTTTTTATCCCAATGCTCATTCAGGAGCAGGTTATTTAATTTCCATGTATTTGCATGGTTCAGAAGGCTCCTTTTTGAGTTGATTTCCAGTTTTATTCCACTGTGGTCTGAGAGAGTGCTTGATATAATTTCAATTTTCTAAAGTTTATTGAGGCTTGTTTTATGGCCTATCGTATGGTCTATCTTGGAGAAAGTTCCATGTGCTATTGAATAGATGTGTATTCTGCACTTGCTGGATGAAGGTATATTCTGCACTTGCTGGATGAAATGTTCTATATAGATCTGTTAAGTCCATTTGTTCCAATGTATAGTTTAAATCCATTGTTTCTTTCTTTTTTTTTTTTTTTTTTGAGACGGAGTCATGCTCTGTTGCCCAGGCTGGAGTTCTGTGGTGCAATCTTGGCTCACTGCAACCTCCACCTCCCAGGTTCAAGCAATTCTCCTGCCCCAGCCTCCCAAGTAGCTGGGATTATAGGCACCCGCCACGACACCTGCCAAATTTTTGTGCTTTTAGTAGAGATAGGGTTTCACCATGTTGGCCAGGCTGGTCTCAAACTCCAGACCTCAGGTGATCCACCCACCTCAGCCTCTCAAAGTGCTGGGATTACAGGTGTGAGCCACCACGCCTGGCCTAAATCCATTGTTTCTTTGTTGACTTTCTGTCTTGACAATCTGTCTAGTGTGTCAGTGGAGCATCAAAGCCCCCACTATTATTATGGTGCTGTCTTTCTCATTTCTCAGGTCTACTAGTAATTGTTTTAGGGAAAGAAAACAAAAAGTGTTTCATTGCCCAGATTAGCGTTTATTACAGAATTACCAGCAAAAATATTTGCAATATTGTGTGTTTTACTTATTCTTTATTCATTTTAAATAGATTTGTAAGACTTTCTCAATCAATCCTCAAGATAGTTAATAAACTTGTAACTTCTAACCCCCAAACACTGAGTATCTCTTATGAAAGTATGAGATTATTCAGAAGTCAGAGTTATCACTTTTGTTTTTGTTAATGCATTTGCATAACTGTTATAATTTTATATTTTAATTCATTAAAGTAAGCCTTGTCACTAAAGTGGCCTCAAAGCCCAAAGGATGGAATTCTGGTTAGTTCCTCACACAATTTTGCTTCTCATGGCTTGCAGAGGCCTGATTGTCCTCTGAAAGAAACCAGCCAGTGTGTGGTAAACTGGTGAGTTTGCCAGTAGGTACACTTTTTTTGTTCCTTAATTCTTTGCCATTTTTGTCAAATAACTGAATAACATATGGCTTTTATCCCTCTGTTAGTCTGTTTGCATCACTATAAAGGAATACCTGAGACTGGGTAATTTGTCAAGAAAAGTGGTTTAATTGGCTCATAGTTTTTCAGACTCTACAGGAAGCATGGTGCTAGCCACTACTGCTGGTGAGGGCTTCAAGAAGGTTACAATCATGGCAGAAGGCAAAGGGGGGACAGATGCATCACATGGCAAGAGTTGGAACAAGAGAGGGAAGAGTGGTGCCAGGCTCTTTTTAAACAACAAGATCTCTTATGAACTCAGAGCAAGAACTCACTCATTACTATGAGGACAGCATAAGCCATTCATGAGGGATCTGCCCACACGACCCAAACACCTCCCACCAGACCCCATCACCAACACTGGGGATCACATTTCAACAGAAAATCTGGAGGGGAAAAACATCCAAACTGTATCATTCAACCTCTGGCCCCCCAAATCTCATGTCCTTCTCACATTACAAAATATCATAATCCCTTCCCAATAGTTCCTCAAAATCTTAACTAGTTCCAGAACTAATTCAAAAGTCCAAAGTCTCATTTGAGACTCAAGGCATGCTCCTTCTACCTCTGAGCATGTAAAATTAAAAACAAGTTATTTACGTCCAAGATACAATAATGGTACAAGTATTGGGTAAACATTCCCATTTCAAAAGGGAGAAATCAGTCAAAAAAAAAGGGGGCAGCAGGGCCCACACCAGTCTGAAACCCAGAAAGGCAGACATTAAATCTTAAAGCTCCAACATAATCCCTGACTTCATATGCTGAATTCTGGGCACACCAGTGCAAGGGGCTAGCTCTCAAGACCTTGGGCAGCTCTGCCTCCTCCATGGCTGCTCACACAGGTAGGTGTTGAGTGTCTGTGGCTTTTCCAGACCCATGGTGTTAGTTGCCACTGGTTCTACCATTCTGGGGTCTAGAGAGTGGCAGCCCCCTTCCCACAGCTCCACTAAGCAGTACCCCTAGTGGGGATTCTGTGTGAGGGCTTCAACTCCACATTTCTCCCTTGGCACTGTCCCTAGTAGGGGCTCTCTCTGGGGGCTCCACTCCTGTGGCAGGCTTCTGCCTGGACACTCAGGCTTTCCCCTACATCCTCTGAAATCTAGGGAGAAGCTGCAAAGCCTCCTTTATCCTTGCATTCTGTGTGTTTGTAGGCTTACCACCACATGGAAGCTGCCAGGGTTTACAGCTTGCATCCTCCAGAATGGCAGCCCAAGCTGTACCTGTGGCCCTTGGAGCTGCAGGTGGAGCTGGAGGAGCCAATATGGGAATCAGTGTCCCAAGGATGAACAGGGCAATGGGGCCCTTGGCTCGGCCCCGAAACCATTCTTTCCTCCTAGGCCTGTGGGCCTGTGATGGGAGGGGCTGCCTCAAAGATTTCTGAAATGCCTTCAAGGTCTTTTTTCCTATTATCTTGTACATTATTAGCACTTGGCTCCTTTTTAGTCATGCAAATCTCTCTAGCAAATGGTTGCTCTGTAGCCTGCTTGAATTTCTCTCCTGAAAATGCTCTTTCCTTCTCTACCACAGGGCTAGGTTGCAAATTTTCCAAATTTCTTTTTTCAATTCTGGCTTCTCTTTAATCATTAAATTTCAGTTTTTACAAATAATTCAGGTTCAGGTTTTGAGGGGGAAACAGTTCTTGTATTATTACATGCTCAATTTTTTCTGTAAATAACTCTATTGGCTAGATTTACAAACATTGTCACAGAAACAAAAAGTTTTTAAGCCATAGATCACTGCATTTATATTTACAAAAAAGCCATAAACATGCATTTCTCCTTTATTAGGAGGACTTAAATAGATGCTTGATTATTAAGGCAGTGATGATTCTAAAACATAATGAAATTCTAAGTTAAGGCTTTATGTTTGTTTTGAAACCCACACTCATAGGCAACTGTGACCAAAGCAAACTCTTACCTACTGGGTTGAGCTCATCTGCCCAGGATGTGTTATTTATCCATTACCAACACTTCTTTTGTATCAAATGTGTATGGAATAGGAATTAGTAGCAAAACCATCAATTTACTTTAATGAATCATTAGTGCCCTTACTAGGTTTTGAGGATTTAGCTTTCAGTAACACAAGCATGTGCCACAGAAAGGAGCATTTGTGTGTGTGTGTGTGTGTGTGTGTGTGTGTGTGTGTGTGTGTGTGTGTGTGTGAGAGAGAGAGAGAGAGAGAGAGCAAGAGAGAGACAGAGAGACAGAGAGAGAGAGAGAGAATGTGGAGAACTTGCAGGCTGCATTGATTCCTACTTGACTGGAACTTAGCCAACAATTAAGAATCCAGGATCTCCTAAATACAGAAAATCCCCAAAGCATACTTGATCATGCTCCCACCTCAAAACACAGAAAGCGTTCTTGATTATTGAAGCAATAGGTCTTCACCTTCTTTGTTTTCTTCGAAGACTGTTTGGTATTATTCTCTTAAAAAACAAAACAAAACAAAATGCAGAGTACCATATTTTAGATGAATCTATCCCACAATTGTTAGCCTCAAGGCACAAGTAATATCCTTCCTAGATATCTTTCCTTATTCAAGGAAAAAATGAAGAATGCTGGATGGAAGGAAATTCACTTTAAAATAATTGTAGATTGCACTCCTGCCTTATCAAGCTTAGCAGAAGTGCAAAGTATTGAAACCTAATGGGAGATGCCCTTTTCCCACTTTTGTTCTGTTTTTTAGAGTGACAAAACTCAGATCCAGCCTGTGGGAAAGAAATGACTTAAAGTTGGAACTTACATTTAAACGGAAAGCAGAGCATCAAAATTTTCCAACATTTTGTCATTTCTTTCCTCCTATATTTGATCTAGGCTGTAAGAAGCAGCCAGACTACATTTTGAATGTTTTGCTGCTGAGAAATTTCTTCCACCAGATATCCTAAGTTATCACTCTTAAGTTCAAACTTCCACAGATTCCTGGGACATGAACACAATGCAGTCAAGTTCTTTGCTAAGGCATAATAAAAGTGATATTTATTCCAGTTCCCAACAACTTCCCCATTTCCATCTGAAGCCTTGTCACTCTGGCCTTTCATTGTCCACATTTATTGTCAACATTTTGGTCACAACCACTTAACAAGTCTCTATGAAGTTCCAAACTCTCCTTTATCTTCCTTTCTTCTTCTGAGCCCTCCAAACTCTTCCAACCTATGCCCAATACCCAGTTCTAAGCTTCTTCCACATCTTCAGGTGTCTTTATAGCAACACCTCACTCCTCCTACCAAATTTTCATATTAGTCCATTTGTATTGCAAATAAATACCTGAGACTGGGTACGTTATACAGAAAAGAGATTTAATTGGCTCATAGTTATTCAGGCTGTACAGGGAGCATGGTGCCAGCATCTGATCCTGGTGAGGGCCTCAGGAAGTTTACAATTATGGTGGAAGGCAAAGAAAGATCAGGCACATCACATGGCAAGTCAGGAGCGAGAGAGAGAGGTAGAGGTGCCAGGCTCTTTTTAAGTAACCATATTTCATAAAAACTCACTCATTACCATGAGGACAGCACCAGAAAATTTGCGAGGGATTCATCCCCATGAGCCAAACACCTCCCACCAGGCCCCACCCCCAACATTGGGGATCACATTTCAATATGAGATTTGGAAAGGACAAACATCCAATTATATCAATTCCTGTTCATTGTGAATTTTTATATTAGAATAAATTTTACATGGAGTGAAGCAGATGTCTCCAAGTATGATTATGCATTTCTGTCCCCTCATCATTCAACTGACCTCCACATCTCCATCAGTTTGCATACTCCTTGAAAAACAAATATTCTGTGAGCCCCTAGAAAGAGTCAGGCACTGAATCCTCAAAGAAAACTTATTATTTTTCTCATTTTATTTTACTTTATTGAGACAGGGTTTTGCTCTGTCACCCAGGTTGGACTGAAGTGGCACCATCTCAGCTTACTGCAACCTCTGCCTCCCAGGCTCCAGCAATTCTCCCACCTCAGCCCCCCGAGCAGCTGAGACTACAGACATGTGCCACCACACCTGGCTAATATATGTTTTTTTTTTTTTTTTTTTTTTTTTTTTTTTTTTTTTTTTGTAGAGATAGGGTTTCATCATGATGTCCAGGCTGGTCTCGAACTCTTGGACTCAAGCATTCCACCTGCCTCAGCCTTCCAAATTGCTAGGATTGCAGGCATGAGTCACTGCACCTGGCCTATTGCTCCCATTTTATAGATGAGAACATTAGATAGGGGAGTTGAGTTATTTGACCAACATCAAGTAATTAGTAAGCAGCAGAGCTAGGATCTGAATCCAAGTCTGCATGGATCTAAAGTCTGAATAATTCTGGCATAATGAAAACCAAATTAGAGTAGAGGCATCCGTCCAGAAATAATTTCCTGACTTGAAAAATTAGGTCTTCTTGAATTCAACTGTTCAACATTTGTCTGTACCAGAGCAAGCTTTAAAGATGACATTACACCTTTTGTACCAGAAATTCAACTTTATGATTGAATTTCTAAAGAAATTGAACATCTAAAGAAAACCATTAAGGTTGCAGTCAAATGTTTATGCAACAAAGATGTGGGCAATAACCCCAAATGTCTACATATAGGTTGAATGTTATAGCACAGACACAAAATAAGATATTATGCAGTCATTAAAAACAAACTTTCATAGACATTTCAATGAAATGGAAAGTGAGAAAAATCATGATAGAAAACATTATAGAGTGTAAAACTAGTTATGTTAACCTACAGACACACATATATGCATTATTTTTAAGACCACAAGATGTATAGAGATTAGCTCAGCCTCATTAGAATGCAAAAAAAAAAAGTTTTCTCTTTTCTTTACTGTTTTATCTGTTCTCTACAATATATGCAATAAGCATCACTATATTTATAATAATAATAAACATAAGTTATTTGTCATAAAGTACTTTTCAGACTTTCAAAATGGGCAAATATTTGATTTCCCAATGATTTGGTCTGTGGAAAATGATTTCAGAAATGTATAACTCTTAATTATAAGAAATATTTATAAGACCAACTACAATTCCAATGTTATTTTGTTTCAATAAGAGACAAAACCCATACGTGGGTTGTCATATGCAACCCACGTATAAATTCATTTATAGCCCTCCTGATCAGTATATATATATTCATAAGGCCCTAGAAAATTTGATCATAACCAGTGACAAAGAATTCCCATTTTTAAATTTTGGAAAAGAACTATCAGCTTAAGCCTGAAGCCTCTCTTTCTTCAGTCCATTTCTCTGAGTTAAATTTTTGTTACAAAAGACAAACCAAGAAATTATTTGTCCTCCATGCTCAAATGCAGCCCTTCTCCAGGTTCTCCCTGATAATGACATTCAGCTCAGGGCTGCATATTATGATAATTGAAACTACACACTTATTTTAATTACTTTCTGTACTTTCCATTTGCCATCTTGTCAGAACGATGTATGAATCACAGTGAACAATTAGTGCATTGGAAGAAACCATGTGTGAGGCTGAATGGAAGCCTAGTTCAGTTTGTTGCTTAAGCCAATGCTATGATGATCCTGACAGTTCCGTTCCATTAATTCCAAAGCCACCAAATTACATTGTCCTGCTCTTCTTGCACAGAGATAAGGTCTACTGCCAACATCTTCCTCTCACTATGACCAGGTTCTAGAGGAACAAAACTGCTTCAGGGCCAACCTGGATTGTCATGAATCACCTTCATATCTCACATTGTCCAGGGCAGCCCTTGCATGAAGCTAGTACTTGTGAACAACAGGCAGATTAACCTATGTGGCATGCCCATTTGGTGGGGGAGAAAAGCTCTTTTGAGCAGTCTGGGTCTCTTTTTTGTTCTCAACCATAAAAAGATAAATGTTTTTATTTCTAGGTGGAATATGCTATTGACAGACTTTCTGGGGGTTTAGATCTAAGAGAAGAAAGGCTTTGTTCTTCAGGTTTCCTCAACTCATACAACTTCTATTTTCCCAGAGCCATGGGGCCATTAGGATTTTTCTGGTGACTTTCCTTTATTTGATTTAAGAACATGGGCAATGGATTTTTACTTTGTTAACATTTGAGTTTGTAAATAAGACCCAGATATGGATACAGCAAACAACTCCAAAGTGGCATTTGAAGGACAACAAAACCCTCCCTATTAAAACCTTCCCTTTTCCAGATCCAGAAAACCACCTCATTGATTATTGTTTTGGGCTCAATCCCTGGGGGCTCCTGGGAGGAAAAAAAGGCAATAGTATAATCTGGGAGAAATAACATAGTGAGATAAAACCGCTTTATAGCTTTGTTCTTATAACCCTTTAAATTCCATTGGAATGTATTTTGGAACTGTACGTGCTAGGTAAGCTTGGATTTGTTACAAGCAAAGAGATATGGCCCCTGTAACAGAAAGTTTTTTGTGTTCTGAACCAAGTTTAAGGGTTTGCACTTCAGTGAAGTGGTTAATGAGTATGTTTAACAATTATACTTAAATTATCTGCAAATTGGCAAAATGGAAAAGAGAAGGAGACGCTCTTCAGATGCTAAAAGAGATTAGAAAATTATCCCACTGATTGGGAAATATGGTACCCAGGAAAGATATGGACCAGGAAGCCACTCCTGCCATGTCACCTTTCCATTTGGCTTCCATTGGAAATAGAAAGTAAGCTCTAAAGGGAATTAAGTTAGAATTATGAGACAATGGCTGTATAAAATACAGTGGGCTGTATAAAAATACAGTTAATGAAACAATTCACTAAGTTAAAATAGCCATAGGTGCTGCAACATAAAAGTTCAAGATTTTGGAGCCACACTGATATGAAAAACCACAGCCAAGAAGATGTGACTCAGTACCAAGAGTGGATTTGAGGAGTGGCTATGACCTCAAGGCAGGGGTTTTAAAACCAGAGATATATTCAATAGAGACTGAGAAACATTAGGCAAAAGATAAGTAAAGGAAACTTCTAAACTGGATCTGTGGTTTGATTATTTAAGCCCTGTGCAAATTCTGTAATTTTATCAAGCTTGTTGCTAATTAACAGGGTCAAAACATAGAAGGGTTGACAGCCATTTTATGTCCTCTCTCCTCCTCCATCCTTACCTGGTTGAGCACCATTAGGCCAAGACTTAGACCTTTCTGAGGCTATTCAATCTCTAGATCCTCTGTTGTAAGAAATATCTATTCCCCCTGACATTAATTGGTCCCAATTCTTCTGAAGCAAACACAAGTCAAAAACTAAGCCCATAAGACAAATATTTGAAATATTTGAAAACAGCTGTGCTGTGCCCACTGAGCCTTCTGTTCTCCAGTCTAAATTGAGTTCCTTCTACAAGTTCACATATAAAATGACTTCTGGTCTTTTCATCCTCTTAGTGATCCAGCCCTGAGTGAGTTCCACTCTAATTCTTTCATAGCACAGCACTAGAACGTTTGGTACAGGTGCCCTGTCTTCAGTCAAAAGTAGAGAAAAATGATTATCTTCCTCCTATTACTCTACTACAAACACAGGCCAAAGCTTAGGACAAGCATACTGACTTCCTGACTTACTTTGTGGTGAGGCCAGCTCTCCCTCATCTGTGTATCTGCTGGGCCTTCAGCCTTTTATTTCTGGCAAGAGGGAGAATGATATCTAATTCTTCATACTCCTCATAGTTAAGGGACAAACTTGACACATGGGTCTCCTCCACTTGCCTTTTGATAATGTTGGGCTGGATGCCTTGTCTGGTTCCCTACCTCACGTGAGAAGACATATATGCCTTGGCTTCAACGCAATACCACCACATACCTCCCCATCCTCAGGTCATTATTCCAGAGACCATTTTGGCTCCCTTTTTTGGATATATGTCTACTAACATAAAGACTTGCTGGCCACCTATTTTGCCACACCAATACCACTTTTTGTCCTTACGCTTCACAGACTAGCCCTTTGTTGACCTCTATATCCAAGTTGACTTAGAACATGGAGCACATACAGTCAAACCTTTATGAAATACTGAAAAGAAAATTTTAACCAAATGAGAAAGAACAATAAAGAGGCTGGAGTATAAAGAGAGAAAAAAGAAAAGGAGAGGATTATGATCTTCTGTTGCTAAAAAATTCATTATTATTATTGATTATTATTATTATTATTAAGACAGAGTTTTGCTCTTGTTGCCCAGGCTGGAGTGCACTGGTGTGATCTTGGCTCACTGCAACCTCCGCCTCCCAGGTTCAACCAATTCTCCTGCCTCAGCCTCCCGAGTAGCTGGGATTACAGCCATGTGCCACCACACCTGACTAATTTTGTATTTTTAATAGAGATGGGGTTTCTCCATGTTGGTCGGGCTGGTCTCAAACTCCCGACCTCAGGTGATCCACCTGTCTAGGCCTCCCAAAGTGCTGGGATTACAGGCATGAGCCACTGCACCTGGCCCTATCATATTATTAAGGTACAACTCAACTGCTCCTACCTCTTGAACCCTTCCCAAATGCACCCCCATCACTATAATTAATTGATTTCTCCTCAATGTTTCCATAGCATTTTGATTACACTCCTAATTTTTGATTTATATCAAGCATCAGCAAATTTGCAGGAAAGAGCCAGATAATAAGTATGTTAGGCTTTGCAGAACATGCAGCCTCTGTTGCAACTCTTCAACTCTTCCATTTTAGCATGAAAGTAACCATATATAATATACAAATCAATGGACATGGTTATGTTCCAATAACACATTACTTACAAAAACACGTGGCAGGCTAGATTTGGTTCATGGGTCATAGTTTGCCAACCACTATTTTACATAATGATTATCTATTAATGTGTTATCTCCCACCAAGTTTGTAAGTTCTTCAACAACATATCACATTCATCTTTGAATCCTCTCTAACTCACACTTAGTAAGGGACTGATAGATGTTGGTAGAATATATAAATTGTCAGTCGCTATCAGAAGGAACATTGTCCTGTGGCTTGCTGGAGTCCAGGCTAACTATTACTACCATATATCTCTCATCTATAGTCAGAGATCTTATCAAAAAGAAGACAAGTAAAAAATAAAAAAATTTAAAAATTTAAAAAATTTAAAAAAATAAAAAAATTAAAAAATTAAAAATTAAAAAAAAAATAAAAAATAAAATAATAAAAAAATAAAAATAATAATAAAATAAAATAAATTTAAAAAATAAAAAATTAGCCGGGCGCGGTGGCTCACGCCTGTAATCCCAGCACTTTGGGAGGCCGAGACGGGCGGATCACGAGGTCAGGAGATCGAGACCATCCTGGCTAACACGGTGAAACCCCGTCTCTACTAAAAATACAAAAAACCAGCCGGGCGAGGTGGCGGCGCCTGTAGTCCCAGCTACTCGGGAGGCTGAGGCAGGAGAATGGCGTGAACCCGGGAGGCAGAGCTTGCAGTGAGCTGAGATCCGGCCACTGCACTCCAGCCTGGGCGACAGAGCGAGACTCCGTCTCAAAAAAAAAAAAAAAAAAAAAAAAAATAAAAAATAAAAAATAAAAAATTAAAAAAATTAAAAAATAATTAAAAAATTTAAAAAAATAAAAAAATAAATAAAAAAAAAGAAGACAAGATTCACTTGCCATGAACTCTTACTGAATCCTAGTGATCCCTACTTTAACTTCTGAACTAACTTCAGAATCCTACTTGAAATCAACACCAAGATCACAGGCAGGGATTTTGTGAGCTCCATCTCCTGCCCCACCCCTCCATGTGACTGTTGAAAAATGTGTACATTTTCCCATCTCTAGTTTTCTGGTACTTCTTCCTTTTTCATAATTTCCTGATCAATTATGAGCATCAGCTCAGGAAACTCATAGGGAAGTGCTTCTACAGCCCTGAATTTAACAGTCACTTCAGAAAGCCAGCAGTCAAGCCAGGCTCAGTGGCTCATGCCTGTAATCCCAGCAATTTGAGAGGCTGAGACAGAAGGATTCCTTGAGGCCAGGAGTTCAAGACCAGCCTTGGCAACATAGTGAGACCATATCTCTACCAAAAAGAAATAAAAATTAGCTGAACATGGTGGTACACTCCTGTAGTCCCAGCTACTCAGATGACTGAGGTGGGAGGATCACTTGAGACCAGGAGGTTGAGGCTGTAGTAAGCTATGATCAAGCCACTATACTCCAGATTGGCTGATAGGAAAAAAAAAAAGAAAAAGCTAGAAATCCTCTTGTAATACCACCTCCTGGCCCCAGTCCCCAATACTCTTTACCACTGTCTATTTCATCTTTTGACACAAAAAACATACTGCATGACACACACACACAAAAAGATGGATGGAAAAGATCTTTTTTTTTTTTTTTTTGCTGAAGAGTCAACATTATGCTAACGTTTATTTGCTTTGAGCGTGGCTTTTAAAAAATTATTGTCACCAGGTGTGGTGGCTCACGCCTGTAATCCTAGCACTTTGGGAGGCCAAGGCATGTGGATCACTTGAGGTCAGGAGTTCGAAACCAGCCTGGCCAATATGGTGAAACCCCGTCTCTACTAAAAATACAAAAAAATTAGCCAAGCGTGGTGGCGGGCACCTGTAATCCCAGCTACTTGGGAGGCTGAGGCAGGAGAATTGCTTGAACATGGGAGGCAGAGGTCGTAGTGAGCTGAGATCACAACATTGCACTCCAGCCTGGGCAACAGAGCAAGACTCCATCTCAAAAAAAAAAAAAAAAGTCTATTGTCATCCTCACCATTTTTCCAAGCTTCAACTCTTGGGATTTTAGCATTCATGACACCACTTTACTGGTGCATACTGCTCTTTTATTGTTATCCTTGTATATACCTTTCTTTCCATCTTTTTTATTACATAATACATTTTTACAAACCTGAACTCGGGAGGCCGAGGAGGGCAGATCACAAGATCAGGAGATAGAGACCATCCTGGCTAACACAGTGAAACCCCATCTCTACTAAAAATACAAAAAAACTTAGCCAGGCATGGTGACACATGCCTGTAGCCCCAGCTACTCGGGAGGCTGAGGCAGGAGAGTCACTTGAACCCAGGAAGCGGAGGTTGCAGTGAGCCGAGATTGCGCCACTGCACTCCAGCCTGGGCAACAGAGCGAGACTTCATCTCAAAAAAAAAAAAAAAAAAGAATCTGAACTCTTTGTTTCTTTGGGTCTCTCCATTTGTTTATTCAGATGGTTAGCAATAGGACAGTCACAGATTGGCTCCAGAATTATAGAAGGACCTTAGGGATGGTGGAAATCTGACTGAAACAAAAGCTAGGTCTTGCTTTGAGGTGGTAATAATATTAAGCAAGTATCTTTTGCCTATGTCGTATGTATGTTACAGACAAATTAAAATAGTCAGATTAATAAGTTTGCTTTCACTCTTTAAATGAGATTAATAAGATACCTATTATTCATATCAATAAAAAAAATTTATTATTCCCATTATTAGGGCTCGGTAGAGGGCTAATGGAGATTAGTAAGCGGAAAAAGCTAAAGCTTTCCAAGACTTAGCACCACCTTTTCAGAGCCAGAATTGAATTTCTGTGAGCTTCCCCCACCACCTGGGTCATCTTCCCTCTCTTGGTATCATGCCATTGAAATGACACGTCTTTCATTTCTCAACTTTTTGACACCTTTAGCACAGTCTGATTGTGCTTTCCCTCACTGGCAATCATGAACTCTTTCCCAGTGGAAGCCTGTTCCTCCTGCTGTTCTCTATTCTTCCACACCCTTCATGGTTAGAATTAGAACCAGTGGCAGTTTCCTTTTGACTTTCTCTTCTCTTCAGTAGAGAAAAAATATCACGTTAAAAATGTTGAAGATGCTCTGCTTTTAGCCAAAAGTAACCTTAGAAGACACTGACAGAATCAATGATCCCCTTACAACTATGCCTTGGCTATGATAATGACCAAGATTTTTTCATAACCTTAAAGGAATATCCACTTGTAAAAGTATCCATGTCTAAACTAGTACCGACAAAAAGTCACGAGAAGTGGGTGAACATAATGAGCGTATTTTATAAAACAATCTGTTGCACACTCCGGAATAGCACATTTCTCATCTAAACCTGTCAGACACTGTGTTAGGCCTCAGGGCAGCCAGCTCTGAGCTCCCTCAAGTGTGCATTCTCCATGCTCCATCAGGGTCCAAGACAAACTTCTAGTTCTTCTTCTTCTTCATCATTGCTATCATTGTCTTCATCATCTTCGACATGTGACCCATGGTTGACAACAAGGCCTGTGTGGAGGACCTGGGAGCTCCCCCATTTGGACCCCCACTTTGTGGCTCTGCACACCAAGAAGCCCCCTCCCAGGCAGGAAGGGGAAGTCAGGTGAGCAGGGCTTCTTAGGTTGTGGCTACTTAATAAATGTTTTTTGTCATGAAGTCTAAAAAAAAAATGCTCATTCATTTGCTTTCTTAAAAACATCATCTAACTTTAAGTATATTCATATCTATATAGATATAAAACATACTCATATTATTCAAACTCTCCTCTGAACAGCATAAATGTGATTCACTTTTCCCCTATGTCCTAAAATTGAGTTCTATTTCAGTAAGTCTTGGGAATACTTCTGAGAAAAACAGGTTCTTCATTTAGTGGTGACCTTGATACTTTTGTAAGAGCCTGTCACCAAGGCATCTTAAATCCTATTGTAGAAATTCAAGGCCAATGATTCATCAAAGATCTCCTTTCTCTTCTAAAGTCATAATATATGACAAGAAGAAGAAAACACCATGCTTGTGGTAGAAGTTTCCAATATATGTACATACATGCATGTGCACACACACACATACACACACACACAGTGAACAGGCCTTTAGTTATACACATTCTTGTGTAGTCCTTTCCCAAGATGATTTTGGACTAGTCTTTATAGCCAATAGAATGAGATAGGAATAATTCATGATGCCTTCCGAGGCTAGGTCATAAGAAGGCTCACTGCTTCTGCCTTGCTCTCACAGAACACTTGCTGTGAGAAAAATCAGCCACTATGTAAAAAAAAAAAAAAAAAAAAAAAAAAAAATCCAATTATACCGAGACCCTCATTCTATGAGGAATATCAAGATAATGATGCAGAGAGACTGCGTGGAAAAAAGATGGAACCTGGCCAGGCTGAAGCTATTCCAGATACCCCAGCCCATATGTGAGATGTATGAGAAAATAAACCCTCTTGGAGGTAGATCTTCTAGCCCTGGTGAGTCTCCAGATGGCTACCACCCCAACCACCATCTGACTGCAAGTAAGGACCACAAGCTGAATCTAGAACTGTATCATACCATAAAAATCTGTTGTTTTAAGCTACTAAGTTTTGGGGTGCCTTATGCAGCAATATATAACAAAAACAATGTTTTGTGTACTTACATTAGATGCCCAAGTTTCCATAAACCTTAAAGGCATTTCAAGGTTCATTTCAAGGTTCTCTTCTGAAAATGTCATTTTTTCCTATAGAAAATCATCAGTAATGAGTGTGTTCCAGAAAATTTGGTGCTCATTTCCCAGCTGAACCTGTCAAGTATTTGTTCAGCCTACTCTGTTCCTGCCTGTCCACATTACCAGGAAATCAATAAATATAACTTTTATCTTCATTCCAGGCCAGTGGCAGGTAGCTGACAAATGACTGGGATTCTTCCTTGTTGGCATGTGCTTTTCTTCCACATACCCAGCCCCTCTCTGTGGGTGACCAACACACCAATCAGGAGTCTCCAGGAGTGGTAGAAAGTTATCTTCTCTGTCACATCCTCTGTTTCCAGACCAATGGGTACTGGTGTGGATCCTTCCCACCTTAGCATAACCACCTCCTAGCATTTCTCACCAAACCTCTTCATTTTGACCTCAAGTAGACATCAGGTTAGGGAGTGTCCTCAATACTAGATTTCATTTCAAGCAAGAAGACAAATACTCCTTTTGATCCCCTCAACCTCTATTCTTCTTGATGGAGTCTGAGTGCTTTTCTAAGTTTTCATCCCTCATGGGATCCCCTTGGTTAGTGGTGGCAAGCTTTCTTCCCTTCAACTATCCCTAACCAATTCTGACAGCTGCTACTCAGCTCTGTCTCACACAATCCCATGATGCTTCCTTCCCTTTCTGACCTGGACTCCCCTTCCCTACCACAGATCAGTTTGTATCCTTGATCACTTGCTCAAGTCCCAGTCTGACTTTCCTGAGTCAATATTATTGTCATATTTCTACCTACCTGAGCCCTTTGGGGCCCACTGAAGGCAGGGCCACAAAGGGAAGAATCTCCCCTTCTCCGAGACAATAACCCTTGCTCAACTCCTGCCACTTCCATGTCTGGCCCAAGTCCCCTATTCTCCAGGTCTCTGCTTTCAGCAGACACTCATCCTCACTCAGCCAGATAGTTCTCCCTTGGCTTAAATCCTGGCTCGAAGCCCTTTGGGAGCTATGCCAATGGAGCAAGGTACAAGAGAGTGGCAGAGCCTCAGTCTCAGTCATTCCATCTCATCAGCCATCACCCACCCCCAAACAGGCTTATCTGATCCAGGGGACTTTAAAAGGAAAGAATCAATATGAAAAATATTTTACATGAATATGTATAGCACTTATCACTCCTTAACTAGGATATCACATATTTACATATAAAATAAATACATATATTTATCTTGCTTATCATCTATCCTTCTTAATTAGAATGCAACTTTCACGAAGGCACATCTTTTTGTTTGTTTTATTCGCTTCTGTTTCCCAAGTGTTGAGAAGAGTACCTAACACGGTAGGTGCTCCATAAACATTTGGTGAATAAATTAATGAATAAATATTCACAGTCCAATCAGGAAGCCTTGGTTTCTTGTGGGTTCACAAACGCCCAATTTATATATTAAGGTCTTTTGTTTCAAGCAGGAGAAACCACTTCTGGCTTGATTAGCAAAGTAGAATTTATTAAGATGTTACCATGGGGCTCCCAGAATTGTCAAATGTAGTAGAAACAGACTTAAAAAACAATTATCACTCAGATGGCCAGACAATGAAAGTGATAGGAACAATCTGATTAGACTGGAAATTAGGAACTCCAAACTTTTTCAGTATTTGTTCTTCTACTCAACAGTCAAACTTCAGAAAGGGACATTCGTTTGGCTGTGTTGGATCAGGGGCTAGCCCCTTAGACAAAGAAGGATGGCACCAAACTATAAACAATGGGGAAGGGGTCCCTTCCCCAAAGAATTTTTTAGGAAGACTAAATTAATTCTGAACAGCCAAATACAAAAATTATCCAATAAAAACTCAGACAATTAACTTAGGTTTCACAACTTCCATGCCCTCACCAACTCTTAAACTGCTTTCCCTCTAAGAAGAGAATTTTCATGTATGTTCTTCTAGTACTGAATGTTTAGATAGGCAAAGTTAAATTGTATTAGAAACTAACTTAAAACAATGTAGAAAGATGCTTTAAATACAGTTTCAATAAACTTTAGGAGTCAATACTATAAAGACTTGAAATATATCGACTCAAGAAAACACAGAACCTTCTCTAGTGGCCAATCACAACTTTGGGCTGCTTTGATTTACAACATTGGCCACTGCAGCCTAGCCATTTAATCTTATAATCAACATCAATCACCAATTTTTATTACAACATTTTGCAGGCTGAGCAAAAAATATTTCTCTTGAGGACAAATTAGGAACCCCAAAGTAACTCTTGCAAATAAACACTGTTGGCCATAACTTGCTGTGCTACACTGAACTCACAGCAATTCATTCTGTAAGTGCCACAGAAGGCTAAAAGCAATTGTATAATTTTTTAAAATAAAGGAAATATCCAAAGAGATTCATATAACACAATGGCTATCTGGTGACTGAGTAAAGATTTTTAGTGGTTCAATGACAACATGTACTTTCACTTATGCCTCCAATGGTTGTCATCCAAAAGATATTAAGTGTGTCCAAATATCCTTCAAGACAGATCATAACTCACCATTAAAATGATGCAAGGCCCTATTAGGTTGACAGGCAGACTTCCTGATTGGTTCAAGGTGCTCATCCCTGAGCTTGTGCTCAATAGTGAAAAGTAATGGCCAAACAGAAGACACTACGCAGAATGGCTAATTGCCAGATATACCACCAATAAATCAGCTGGACCCATTAATATGTAATGGAGCTCAATTTACTGTTAATTCAGATACTCCCAGCAAACCCAGGGAGCTCTTTAAAAGTAACTGCAGTAATAATTTCCCTTTATGTAAGTCAAATAAAATTAGCATTTCATCCTAGAGTTGTATTCTGTGGAAATAATCATAATAAATTATTTAAATATTTCTCAGTACAGGTTCCAGGATTCCAGAGTCCTAGTTTCACTATTCCAGCTTGGCTGTCAATATACTATGCAGCTTGTCTCTGGTTTCCCATGTTTCAGGAAAGCCCAAAATATTCCACCTAAAATACGTAAATCACAATTTGATCACTACTGCCTATAATAACAAAATATTGTGTTTCCTCTGACAATCTCTACATGTTTATTTGATTTTCCAGATCTTACCAGAAATGGCACATATTGAAACTAAAAGGATATAGATAAGTATTCAGTAAGGAATCCAAAAGTTTGCTATTAAGCATTGTGAAGTGCAAGATAGCATTCTCCCTTAACCTTGCAGCTTTTCCTCTGAGAGAGTACTCCACCTACCAGGCGCAAGAAATAATGAGATACGGTCTCTCCCAGGGGACTAAAATATCCAAAACCAATCTGAACATTTGCAATGACACTAGTCAAAAATACAGTGAAAATAATGTTTGTCGTCTCCTTTGCATCTTCTCCTTCCCAAAAATTACTGGAACTTTTTATCTCAAGCAAAGGACTTCAGTGTCAACACTTAATTCCCTCCCACAGTTGTTCTGGGGAACAAATGAGATGATGTATACAACAGCACTCTGTAGAACAGCAAAATCTCATACGCATGCTGGACATGTGTTGGGTATTATTATTAACACAATTTAGAAATAATAATATGTACTTAAACTCTCCATATAAATAGCCTCCTGTGGTCTATTAATCCAAGTCCTGTTTGTAGCCTGCTACTTATATGTGTGGATATCCTCTGAGGGCTATTCCAGACCAAATGCATACATTTAAAAATATATAATCCCTTTCAAATTACAAATTATTTTTCAGAAGAACACTATGGCTATTAGAATGGATAAACATTTCTAAACAACAATATATGCTTTTTAAAAATGTATAAAGAAATGTTATACAGTGATTGTTCTGTGGGTCAATGGGCCAAGCTGATATATACAACAGGTTGAGCTATCAGATTCTTTTTCTCTCCAGCTAGTCCAGCGGGCATCTGCCAAGTTCTTATTTCCCCAGATCTGAATCCTATAAGCTGGTTATGCCCTCCCCTACCAATATGAACCACATGGATAACTCAATCAATAAACTCAGTGCCTGGGAAGAAACTGGGATCCAGGCAACATGAATTCCTAGCACACAAACCAAAAGAATTCCTGTTGGTCTTAATGTTGCTTCCAGTGTAGTGATTTTTAAAAATAAATATACAAAAATTTTCTCATTTTTTCTTTAGTAGTAGAAATCCATGTTTTTAAAAAAGGATCAGGACTTTTTCTTCAAATTAATAACCAGCTTATGATGTGCATAAATTTGCTTAATTGAGTTCAAAAGGCTCAAAGTTCCCACTGTAAGCTCTTAGAGGTGGAGGTTTTCAACCAGGGATAAATCTTAATTCTCCACAAAGCCTTTTGAAGAAAGCAAGTTCCCAGCCTTGTGAAAGAACCACCACCAAAGAACATGGGTCATTGTATGTGCTCAGCACACCCAGTATCTTCCACAACACCAGCTCTGCTCATGACCACACAAAACCCTAGGAAGGTACAACAGACAGATAGTGACAACAGCACAGATGTTGCCAGGTCCCCCCAGTGTATCTGTTCTGTCAACCTAAAATGATCAAAATGGTCAGAATCTCATTTTAAAAGAGTTTATTTAAATGGAAAGTTTGAGGATGAGCCTCCTGGGAAGCACAGATCCCAAAGAAGTCAGTATTGTGAAGTGTAGAAGTGTGCAATTGCTTATATAAAGTATAGGGAAGCTTGATAGAATTTCGATACCCTTCTGTGTCAGGCTTAATGTATAGTTTCAATGATCTGATTAGTCAAGGTGGTCTTTTTTTCTTTCAGAAGAGGTATATTAAACATTCCATATGAAGATAGGTACAATCATCGGTTCTTGGGCACCATATGGTCTGAGTTAGGTATAGGACAATAAAAGAGGCAGTTAAACTGGAACAAAGATCAGTGATTAGAAGGGGTAGAAGGTCTGGTCTCTGGTCTCTCCTAGTCATTTTAGAACAAGAACAATAAAGAAGAGAGCTAATCTATAATCTAAGAAGCAGAATTGCAAGCATGCTATGTGGTTCAGTCTCCAGGGCTTAACTTCCTTTGGCATAATAAATTTAGAGGGCCCTGAAATTTTATTTTCATTTACAGTTCCATGCCTGTCACACTATACATCATGCATTTACAGCACTGAGCCAGGGAAGCTCACCAGTGACACAAAAATAAAGAGCTGCAATTTGCATGGTTTTTTCCATCGGAAGCAGTATTTCCCCAAGGGGTGGCAAATGTACCATAATTTTAAAATCATGGAAAAACTTTAAAACAAAATTCATACTTACATATTTATTTCCACGGACATTTAAGAAACATAACTAGCATATCAAACCCCTATGATTATTATTAGTTAAAATGTAACCAAGTTTTTTAAGATCTGTCCATTTAAATTTGAATTTTAAACAAGAATATAAAGGTATGTAGATATGATAAAGAAGGTAATAGTTTGCAAATTTCTGAATATTTAGAAATGCCAAAGCCATTTTTGTTACTGAAAATGTATCTATTTCTAACATTTATAGCTCAGGATTCAGACAGTTTAAATTGAGAAATTCACTGACATATTAACAGTACTGGGGATTTTTTTCCTCTTTGGGTTCTGTTGATGGCCTAGTTAGTGATAGGCTGAATATAACTAGTAACCCTGATGCTCCTGTGTGCTAAGTTGTGTCTACAGGCATTTACAGATTTGGAGAAACATTCAAGCCTAAAATTGGGGCCACACACTGAGCAGAATGATAGTTTAAAAATTTTTTTTTTTAAATAAAAAACCATGGGCGCTTGAGACCCTGATGGGCTGTGACCATGAGATCTTGGGCAGATGCTCTGAGCCTCCTCTAGGGCTCATCTGCAAATCAGGAGCCATAATAACACCTACTTCATCAGGTCATGAAGACATGTAAAGGAATGATTTATAAGAAGGAACTTAATGAAAAAACTATAAAGCAACTGTGTGGTTATCATTATATTATAGTATTTATTATGGGGAAGTCCCACAGTTCTCCAAAAGGATAAAAACAACTCCCCATACTGCTCTGTCCCTAATTGTAGGCTGCAGTCAAGCTCAAAACTGGGAGTTCAGGAGCAGGGCAAAAGATTGCAGGGTCAGACTCATATGTCCATGGCACCAGAACTAGCACCTCCAGCCAGCAGGCTGGGATCCGCCCACAACTCTCCAATATTTACCTAGAGGTCAGCACTCAGCTTCCCAACTGCAACTAAGTCTGTGGGGAAATAAAGCATAGAGCTCTTCCCCAGGAAGAGTGCATAGGGCTGCTAATACAGGATTTGTTACAGCTGGGATTGGTGACGAAAATGTCCATTGGAGGGAGTATCTGAGACAGCAGGAGTAGCAAAGGAGACACTGAAAAGTGTGGGACCTGGAGAAGGGGGCTGTGTCAAGGTCTCAAACCAAATGCCCTCTGGGCTAAGTAAATAATGAAAAAGCTAGACAAATGTGGGCCGGTGATGGTGAACTGCTGAGCAAATGCCTTGGTTAAGAGAGGCAACCATTGCCCAGTACTAGCTGACTGTCATCAAGTGGAAACTGACTTTTTAAAAGTTGGGAATCTAGGTTTTACGTGAGTTGAAATCTCCCACTTATTAAGTAGGAAGTAATCCTCCCTCAAATGTTAAGTTTTCTACAAGCCAAAAGAAACAAGTCTATGGGCCACATGCCATTCTACCAAGGCCATATTGTAAGCTCTGCTGTACCTACCCAGGAGTTGGGTGGAGAGAAAGCAGATCACAATAAGAAGGCAATAAAATTTTTAGCCATTTTCTAATGTCACCTTTAAAAAAAAAGACGGATAACTAATATTCAGCTGGGGAACTTTACTCCTTGGAAATCATAGGTGGAGGCTTAGAAGAGGGACCATATTGTAATCACCTACTATCTGGAAAAATTTTGGAATAAGAAAGCAAGAATTGCTTCACTGGGTGAAGTAGGTATGATTAAAAGGATCTCAATAAAATAGTCAATTGAAACAATATATGGTCTCTATGGATGCTGGCCTGAAACCTAAGACATACCACTGTGGGAATGTGGTACCAAAATCCAGCCAGTGAGGTTTGTTAGCACCAATGGGAGGAAGCTGGATGGACACATTCACTCAGTCCTCCAAGCAGAGACAAGTCCAAGAAATAGGGCAGGGACTGTGAAAATGATTCATCAAAATCAGTCCTTCTTTCTCAATCACTAAAACTTTCCAATCTAGCTGTACTAATTCCTTTTTCCAAAGACCATCTGGAGCAAAATCTGCCTCATCCCTTCAGTGTTAAGGCCCTCATTATTCTTGACAGGTGATTTTTTAGTGCCTGAACTCCCAAAGACCAAGCAGGAGTCCCTGTACAAGCCCAACTGAGACAACAGAATAATGCCTGCTTCTACTACCCTTCTACCCATGTCAGCTGCCTGGACGCCTGGGTGACAGTGCCACCAGTCCAAGGGACTGGAGGGAGGAAAGTGCAAGGAGGACATCTGCGTAGAGCTGAGGGCAGGAACCGAGACACAGTTCCATGGGGTGTGTTGGCATAGCAATCCCATCTAGCAGAAACATGGAAACCAAAGGATAATGAAACTGACTTATTGTTCCAATATGTACCATGGGAAGATAAGAACTTTCAAAAATTCATCACCATAATACTGTTAGAAACAGGTTTGTCTGTTCATTTTAACAAACGAGACATTTATATACTTAAAAGGGAATTTTCACCTTCATTGCGACAGTCCACTGAACATCCTTCTTTTTTTTTTTTTTTTTGTGACGGAGTCCAGTGGCGCGATCCCTGCTCACTGCAAGCTCTGCCTCCCGGGTTCACGCCATTCTCCTGCCTCAGCCTCCTAGCAGCAGGGACCACAGGCACCAGGCACCCGCCACGACACCTGGCTAATTTTTTGTATTTTTAGTAGAGACGAGGTTTCACCGTGTTAGCCAGGATTGTCTCCATCTCCTGACCTCATGATCTGCCCGCCTCGGCCTCCCAAAGTGTTGGGATTACAGGCATAAGCCACCCCGTCCGGCCTGAACATCCATTTTTACGATAACCACTGGGGTTGAGTCTTCCATTTCCTAAGGATGTGTTTAGAATTTGGAAACAGGAAGAAGTGATCCAGAACCAAGTCTGATGAACTATAAGGTAGATGATCAAGCTGTATCATTCCAATTCAAGTTTTTTAAAAGTATAACAATGAAGTAACTGGTCGAGTTTTGATATATGCTTATAAAATTCCTGTTGAAAGCAATTTCAGGAATGCAATTCCTAAAATCTTTCCAAGAATGGTGAATTAGCTAAGTGCCATAATTAATAGTTACTTATGATGTTATTTCAGGATAATGGTAAATATATAGGTAAGCATATTAACATGATATATGTTTTTATACATGTGTGTATATATGTGCACATATATATGCATATACACACATCCTGTGATTTAATGAACAAGATTATGAATTATGGGTAATGCACATTAGCATTATATATGCATATACATACATACTATATACATACGCTAAATACACACAGTTTTCTCTGTGTGTGTGTGTGTGTGTGCGTGTATCCCCCTATTATTTAGTGGACAGGTTAACCCAAAATAGATAAGCAAAATTTTTACCAATCTAGGCCTTCCTTAACATAAAAGATTTGCTGGGCTCAACATTATTTCAGATCATTACTGAAAAACAAAACAATACAAACAAATAAAAAAAGACTCTGATATGCAAACAAAAATACAATAATATAATCAGTTTAAATCATGTAATAATGTTTTTTTCTGAGAAACTGAAGGCATTTTACAGACATCAGTATTCCTAAGAGAAAACAGGCCACATCTCTCCCGCCAGCGATTCTTGGCTGTTTATGCAATGCTGAGCCATTATCTGATATGCGGAGAATTTTATATTAACAAGGAAAAACTTAATCAATATTGTTGCTTAGAATGGGCACAGCACTTCTCATCTTCCTAGCACTTTACCAATATTGATGAATTAAGCCTCCCATGGTCCCAGTGAGACAAAAAGAATCATACTCCCTGACCCAGGGAAAGAAACAGAGATCAGGAGTTCAACTCAATTGCCCTCAGCTTGGTGGGAAGTTAGGGTCAGGATGAGTACCGCAGGGAGAACCTGGTGTCTGGAGTCATAAGTCCTACACCCAGAACACTCAAGCCTTCCACTCCCATCCCTCACTCTGTCTTCAGAGAACACTGGTCTTGAAGCTCAGGCGCCCCATCGTCTGAGTTGAGGGGAGAATGTGTTTTCAAGTCAAATATCTATCAATCAAAACACATTGATTTTCTTTAATTGTCTCCACAAAGCAGACTTGATTCTGAAAAGCTTATGTGATTTGAAAATGTATCACCTATTTGTCAGACATGTATAATTTATGAAGGCCCTTTCATTTAAGGTCTGTAGTCCAAAGCAGACAATATGTGAGTTATTAACATGTTATTAGGTAAACCTTATTAAGATGTGCAGACTTTCAACCTCTCATACAAAAGCAAGAGAGATACTACATAAATTTTCACTTGCATTATTAAGCTTAGAAGATTAGATTCTTTTGTTTTTTGAGACAGAGTCTCACTCCTAAACCCAGGCTAAAGCGTGGCGGTGCGATCTTGGCTCACTGCAATCTACACCTCCCAGGTTCAAGTGATTCTCATGCCTCAGCCTCCTGAGTAGCTGGGAATACAGGCATGTACCACTACACCTAGCTAATTTTTGTATCTTTGGTAGAGACGAGGTTTCACCACGTTGGCCAGGCTGGTCTCAAACTCCTGACCTTAGGTGATTCTCCCGCCTCAGCTTCCCAAAATGTTGGGATTATAGGCATGAGCCACCATGCCCAGCCAGAAGATTCTGATTCTAATACCACCCTATGAATCCATTCCAAGAAGCTGCTGCTACAATGAAGCTATCAAAAAAGTATACTTAATTTTAAACTCCTTGGTTTAATACAAGCCTGCTTCAGATCAGCTTCTACTTTATCAGAATGTGTTGTTGTGATTTCCTTCCCATGCAGAGCTTAGATCTGAAGAGGGACTAGGGGTGACAGCAAGCCTGGCAGAGGCCACCAACCTGTGAAGACCCTAACTCCCCTCCTTCCTGCCTCCACGGAAAGAAGAGGGAATGTGGTAGAAAGTCCAACAGGCAGAGGAGGAGGCTGGGGCTGGATGCTTCAGGGCTGCAGGCCTCAGAGCAACCCTGGGGTTTTTATTCTGACAACAACAGGAAGCCCGCAGAGGGTTTTAAGAATGGAGGTAGCTGGAGCAGGGAAAGGGACTCGGAAATTCTGAAAAAAAGTCATTATAAATGAAAGGCCCTTCCTTAGATTCCACTCTTTTTTGAAATTTGAGATTTCTACTCAAATCTGAATTTGAGGTGATGTTTTTAAATTAAAAAGAAAGAAGAGGTCACCTTCTCACAACCACATGAAGTAAAACCAGTCTGATAGGTTGTTTTTCACATGCAACACTACTATATCTCTCTGAGGTTATGAGAAAAAGTGGGGTACGGGAAAGAGAAACTGACTGTTTCATTATTAAAGATTGCCCATATGGCAAAAATCATGAAGCAACAATAACAAATATCCTCATGCTCACCACCAACATTAAGCCAAGATTAACATTTACCATGGTTCTCTTTCCTTTCTCTTCTTTTTTTTGAGAAATAAAACATTACAGACATCAATCGATTTCCTGTGCATTTTTCCCCTCCTTCCCTAGAGGTAACTATTATACCAAAATTCTTGTGTATCCTTCCTGCATATTTTATCTTTACTTTTATTTAAAAAGTGTGTATCTATATGTTAACATGTAGTCTCTGTGTTTTATGTGGTATGTAATTGGTTTCATATTGTATGTATAATTCTGCAACTTGCTTTTTTCACTCAACATGTTTTTGAGATATATTCATATTAATATATGTAGTTCTATTTCATTTCATTTAAATGCTATATCAGTATTGCATGGTTACAGCACAATATATTTATCAACTCTCCTATTGGTGAATATTAAGGTATCCCCCACCTTTTCTCTGATTACAAACAATACTGCAATAAATACCCTTGTGTTTATCTATCTCCTGATGCACAAGTGTGAGAGCTTCCCCAAGGGATAATATTTATGGAAAATGTTTTAACATATTAGAGGAAAGTAGTCTATTAAATTAGTATTCTAACTGCTAATCATGACAACAATGACAACGATATTTTCACATCACAGAGAATAGCAGCACTTTCAGGACACATATTTGAGAATACAAACATATGTCACTTAATGACGGGAATATGTTCTAAGAAACACATCATTAGGTGATTGTGTCATTGTGCAAACATCATAGAGTGTACTTACACAAACTCAAATGGTATTCCATGTAGTCTACTCCACATCTAGGCTACACGTAATATTCTATTGCTCCTGCGCTGAAAACCTGTACAGCATGTTATGGTACCGAATACTGTAGGCAATTGTAACACAGTGGTAAGTTTGTGTGTCTAACCATATCTAAACATTAAAAAGGTCTAGTAAAAATACAGAATAAAAGATAAAATATGGTACACCTCTTTAGGGCTGTTACTATGACTGGAGTTTGCAGGACTGGAAGTAGTCCTGGGTGGGTCAGTGAGTGAGTGGTGAGTGAATATAAAAACCCAGGACATAACTGTACACTACTGTAGACTTCAGAAACACCATACACTTAGGCTACACTATGCATTTATTTATTTTTATATTCATTTTTAAATTTTTTCTGTAATGATAAATTAACTTTAGCTTTACTGTAACTTTTTGCTTTATAAAGTTTTAAATGCTTTAAATTTTGTGACTTTCATAACAACACAGCTTAAAACACAAGCAACACTCAGCTGTGCAAAACCATTTTCTTCCTTTATATTCTTATTCTACAAGTATCTTTTTTTTGAGACAGAGTCCTGCTCTGTGGCCCAGGCTGGTGTACAGTGGCATGATCTTGGCTCACTGCAACCCCAGCCTCCCAGACTCAAGCAATCCTCACACCTCAGTCTCTCAAGTAGCTGGGACAACAGATGCACACCACCATGATTTTTTTTTTTTTATTTTTTGTAGAGACAGTGTTTTGCCATGTTGCAAAACTCCTGGACTCAAGAGATCCACCCATCTCAGCCTCCCAAAATGCTGGGATTACAGTCATGGGCCACCATGCCTGGCTCATTTTTTTTGTTTGTTTTTTAATTTTTAAAACATTTTTGTTAAAAGCTACAACAAAAACACACACATTAGCCTAGGCCTACACATGATCAGGATCATCAAGACATCACAGGAGACAGTGATTTTTCAGCTCCATTGTAATCTTATGGCCCCACTGTCACATATGCAGTCTGTCATTAATCGAAAATCATTATGCAGTATGTGATTGTATATGAAATCATGTAAGTTGAGATGAAGAAAAATGGGCATGTAGAAGTCTACCAGAAGTTGGTCCAGTTTTTTATTTCGTGGCTGAAGTTCTGCAGGGTCTGATTTAAGCTGAAAATCTGGTTGAAAGAGTTGAGTGTTTCTAATTTAAGATACATGTCAAGTAGACCTAAATAGCAAGGGAAAATGAGAATAGATGTACTGAGAAAAGAAAATCTTGACAGGTTCAGGTTAGCATCTCACTGAACAAGTTTCCCAAACCCCTGAGGCTCATCCAGCATCAAGAGCTATACAGAATTAGCTGCAGATGGATGAGACTTTCAACATCTAATTCAAAAAAAAAAAAATCTTTTCAAAAACTAACAATTTAGGGCCAGGCTGGAGTCAAGGTTTTCATTCACATCTTACCGCTGCTTTTTAAAATTATCACTCATTGACAATACTCAAACAGCTACCTTGTTAGAACTTGCCCTTTGGCTAAGAGAACTGAGAATGAAAAATCCTTCTAAACTGAACAGCAGCCCCACATGAGCAAGTGGCAAGGCTTCAGTAGGAAGAAATTAAGTACAGGATCCATCCCATCCAATGTCAACTAAGGGTAAAGGTCTTAGATCTCACTGCCTGCCTACAAACCTTCTAGCAGCACTACGAGGCTCCACAAATTGAGCCCTCAATATTGTCACTCAGACTTACCAGCACAGCAAGCACTTAGAATCAGAGGAACATAGACATCTTCCATTTGTAAGGAACTGGGAGATCATCTCATATAACCTACCTGTTTCGCAGAAATGGGAGCCTAGCTATAATAAATGTCTTGACCCAGCTCACACAGTGAACTATTTTGGCCTACAAAGACTCTAAATTCTCCATTTCATGCTCTTTGTCCCGCATTATATGGCTTATGCATAAAGCCAATGCATCATAATTAAAGATATTCATTCTTTTTTTCTTTTTTTTTTTTTTTTTTTTTTTTTGAGACGGAGTTTCGCTCTGTCGCCCAGGCTGGAGTGCGGTGGCCGGATCTCAGCTCACTGCAAGCTCCGCCTCCCGGGTTCACGCCATTCTCCTGCCTCAGCCTCCTGAGTAGCTGGGACTACAGGCGCCCGCCACCTCGCCCGGCTAGTTTTTTTGTAGTTTTTAGTAGAGACGGGGTTTCACCGTGTTAGCCAGGATGGTCTCGATCTCCTGACCTCGCGATCCGCCCGTCTCGGCCTCCCAAAGTGCTAGGATTACAGGCTTGAGCCACCGCGCCCGGCCTCTTTTTTTCTTTAACTTTTATGCATTGAAGTTGTCAGGCCAGGCATGGTGGCTCATGCCTGTAATCCCAGCACTTTGGGAGGCCGAGGCCGGTGGATCACCTGAGGTCAGGAGTTCAAGACCAGCTCTACTAAAAATACAAAATTAGCTGGGTATGGTGGTGCATGCCTGTAATCCCAGCTACTCGGGAGGCTGAGGCAGAAGAATGACTTGAACTCAGGAGGCAAAGGTTGTGGTGAGCCAAGATCATGCCATTGCACTCCAGTCTAGGCAACAAGACTGAAATTCTGTCTCCAAAAAAAAAAGAAGTTGCCAAAATTTTCCAGCAGCTGTACCTTGGGTCTTCATTAGAAAGGTGCTGTGGAAGATTATATTAACATTCTCAACCCTGTGCTCTGCCTCTGTGTGAGAAGATTACACTGCCCCACTGATGTCAGATTTGAAGATGTGACTTGCTTTGGCCAATGATGTGAGTGGAATTGAAGCATGTCACTTAAAAGCAAAAGCTTTTAAAGCCATTTATGTTTCCTTTATCTCTCTTTTCTCTCTCTGCTATAAGATTAGTATGTCCCAAATAGGGACTGTTCCTTCAACCTGGATCCCAGGATAAAGAAGAAACATGGAAAAGAGTTGAGACTGACTCACATCACAGGTGGCATATTGTAAATGAGAAAGAAACCTTTGCTGTTGTGAGCCACTAAGATTTTAGGATTCTTTGTTATTACAGCAGTACTAGTAAAAGCTGACTGCCACAGTTCCCAATGAACTGTAATAACAACAAAAATATTTGATCAGTCATCACAAAGCAACTCCTATAAAATTGTGAGTAAAGAGACCAATCCAACACAGTGTTTTTCAAGATGAAGACAAGCCACAATTCACTCATTTTTTTATTTGCTGTCTTAACTTCCACATCACACAGAACTTTCCTTCTAACCATTGTGTGAAAAGTTGGCTGCAAGATCACTAATAGGTGTTTTTCCCTTATCCCCCTCAAGAACACACATCTCATTTCAAAGGAATCAAGATCTGTGAACATGCAATTGAGATGTTCTGTCTCAACATCTGCTCATAGATATACCTTGCTTCTGGAAAGGAAGCTAGAGAGTTAGAGCAATAGAGAAGCCAAACACACCAAAAGCCAAGACCTCGAGGGCAGAAGGCTCAAGCTATTTTTCTTTATGCCCATCCATGATGGTAGTCACCAACAATCACTGCCTCAGAGGTCAGTGGTCATTGTCTGCATGAATCCAGCAATCAAGTCCATCCTGCTGGGTGGGAGAGGCAGCAGGACTCCCAGCAGAGCAGGCCACTTGTCTCCCTCCCTTCCTAGATGGTAAACAGGACAGTCTCTCATTCAGCCAAGTGCCTACACGTGCAAGGTACTGTTAGGGTCAAGGACATATAGAATAAGACAGACAGGGTCCCCGGTCTCAATTTATATTTTAGTGGGTGAGATAGATAAAAATCAAGCAAAATAATACCTAAACATAGATTTTATGAAAAATGTAAAGTGAAGAAGTTTCTTTAGTAAGAAATTACAGCACAAATTGTTTTTTAGACAGTAAAAACCTCTCTCAAAACATGACATTTTAGCTAAGATCTGAAGGATAAGAAGAATTCTGCCATGTAGAGAAAGAGCAGGAAAAAGTATGTTCCAAGCAGTGGGGACAGAAATTGCATAGACTCTGGGCATGAAAGAGTATTACATATTTAGGGAACAGATAGGCTTTTAGGAAAATGAACTTGTGATTGGGGTCCTAAGACCAAACTCAGTATCAGAATAACCAAGACTGAATCAGAGTCATGGAGTAAACTATGGAGAAACAGACTGTCTAAAATGCTGGAAAGCTAGCTGTCACCATGTGGTCCTGCTGGGTTGCATAGGTACACTTGTGGGCATCAGGACGCAGGGACTGGGTAGGTGGCACATGGGGCAGGCTGTGGAGGGGCTGGGGCACCCAGCAGTCTTGGATACTTGAGTGTTCCCTGCAGCAGGCTGCTGGCGACTTCCTGCTATGTAAAGTTTGCCATCACAGCCTGGAGGGCTCTACAGCAGCCAGGGAGGGAAGAGGGGACCAGTACCATGGTTGGAAGGAGGCGGTGGTGTCAGACATGCAGGGAGCCCTGGGTGGAGAGGTGGGGGCAGCTGGGAGTCGGATAAATGGAGGAGCAGTAGCTAGGCCACTTCCACTTGCACCCCTGTCAGCGTAAGTGCCCACCTCCTCCCACAGACGCAAGAGGCACGCCTTCCTCCCCCTGGTGCCTAAGCTAGATGTGGGGGTCACATGCCCATGGGGAGCCTGGAGATGCCAAGGTTGTCACCCCCATCAAGAATGCTCAGGCCTGTACACTTGTGCTCTGTGGGGCCATTGTAGACAATGCCACCTCAGAGTCCTTGGGCATGGAGCAGCATGTGGTACAGAGAGCGGCAGATTTTGGCTCTTTTCATCAACATAATTAGTGTCCTACATGTAGGGCCTCAGTGAAGTCTTAACCCCCAAAGGAGTGGCCCAAACTTAGAACTAAGGGTTAGCATGCCTCTCCCACTTGGAAAGACAAAATAGTATGTAGAGATTCACATTGTGAACTTTATTCAAAGAAACAATGAAGGAACAGGAAAACTGAGAAAAAAAACACAGACCCTTTGAAACACATGGCAGGCTTCAGGCAAAGCCATAAGTCCCCAGAGTGTGAGAAGGGGGAAAACTGCCTCCAGGACACACACCCCTACTGAGAAACCTGGCAATGCAATCCACAGGGGAAGGCCTTAACCCTACTCAGTACTGATTTAGGGAGCAGTAGATAATATAAAAGTAGGAACAGCAGTGGGAAGAGCCTTGTGGGCATCTCCAGTCTCCAGCATGGACTGGGGGAAGCCATTTCTGATCCTAAACACAGAGGACCTCACAGAAGTCTGCTAGCTAACTCAGGTGGCAGTCACAGGTTAAGAGAAGTTCCCAATTAAAATTCACAGTATAATCTCAAGTGGGGACAAACTCCCTTGGCCAGAACCAGGTGGAGAGTGGGAAGTGTGCTACAGTCATGAGTGCAGAAGCTCGGTGCCCCAGCTTTGCAGGCAGACTGGGAAGGCCATTGGCATGGCCTGAAAGTCTCAGTTACTGTCTCTCCTGAAGGCTTATGGCCTGGGGCACTTTTGAGTTTTGAGTGTAGATTACTTGGAACTTAGCTAGTGGCTGCTAATGGAACACTGCAAGTGAGAGACCTGCCTTCCCAAGCGTGTGGAGTTGGATGGGCTTACTGCTTCTGCTGCTCACTACTCCCTGCACAAGCTCTTCTGTACAGCAGAGACAACTATGCTCCTTCCTGGAACATTACCCCCAGTGACCAGAGAACCACCGTCCTAACCCCCGCATGGGCTGCTGCTTGACCTGCACATAGGGAACCAGAGGACAGATCTGCCTGACCCAGTTCCCACCTGGCTTTGCCCTTCCACCCATCCTAGTAGCTTAATACAAAGGACAAAAACTTTTAGGGGCAAAAACTTTTAGGAGCACTATAGCCCCGTCCATCACCTGAGACACCAGAATACCTTCCCTGGGTAACATAAAGCAAACACAAATCCTACTGCTACTACTGCAGTTGGTGTTCTTTTGCAAGTGCCACCTCCTGGCTGGAGGCTAACAGACACAGTTCATGAGAGTATCTGCAGCTAGAATAACCCTGCAGCCAGGAAGGAGAAAACTTGTGTGTGACCTCAGCTATGACCATTGCCTACAATACCCTGGATAATCAGGAGGCCCTGAGTCTGCTCAGATGATCAGTTCATTACTGCTACAACTGGCACTTGAGAAAACCAATGCACTGAGGCTATTAATAACCAAGGACTCTCACAGAGTCTATGTCACCCCTCTGCCACCCCCATCAGACCTGGTGCTGGTACCCACTACTGGGAGACTTGAGGCAGGTCACATCACAAGATCCCTTGCAGACATTCCTCAGCACCAGCCTAGAGTGAGGCAGCCCCACTGGGCGGCTAGACTCAGAGGAGCAGCAGCATTAACAGTAATGTGACTCTCAGGGACTCCTACTCCTAGGGGAAGAGGGAGTGTGCCACAACAAGTGAACACCCCATGGGACAAAAGAATCTGTACAGCAGGCCTTGAGTCTCAGATCTGTCTGCTACTGGGAAGTTTCTTTCATCAGAGGCACAGTTGCAGTGCTGGGTTCTGGGCTCAGAAGTCTACAGCTCTACCCCAACAGTCAGGCAACCCTGGTGCTCATGAAGGGTCTTGGAGAAGGGGACCTCTTTCCCCTTATCCACCACTGCAGACACAGCTAGGGCTTCTCCCATGGGAGTTTGGTGTGGGTGCGGCTATAGACAGCCTTTCTGGAATACTTCAGGGTGTTCCACAGGTGGAGCTTGCATGACAGTTAGAGTCACAACTTCTCTCTACTTGGAACATCAACATTACCACAAATGAAAAGAGGTATCTGTTTGCTCTGAATAGCATTAACACTGGGACGGGAGTGTGTCTGAAAGGCAGACTGCTTTCCTCCTGGACTGGCAGAGGATCTGAGGTAGTTCCCACCCTTCCCCATGATAAGACCTCAGTGTATTTCACTAAGAGCTCCCCCAGTCACCTGTGTCAAGGCTAGGACCTCTGCCCACCACTGAGTATTGCATTCACTCACCTACTTTAGCCACAACAGGTTTCTACCCAGGAACACCTCCCTTACTGGCCTGAAGCCTGAACTATTCAACCCAGTAAATAAAAACAGTAAATAAAATACTGGGGAAAAAACATAAATACGTGCCCACCATGGAGGGATAAGATAAGCTTCAAGAGATCTCTGCTATTCCAACCCTATAGGAGACCATGAGCTTACTCACACACCGAGCACAATGCTACTACAACCAGCATCTGAGAAAGCCATCGAATATCTATAATCAAGGAATGCATACAAAGTCTTCACCCATGAAAGCACCAAGAGCCAAATTAGGCTACAATAAACTATAAATATTAAAGTTGCATCCTTAAGAGGGAAAAAAAGAAATTTTTTTAAAAAGTAAAATCAAAAATAAATTCATAATAATTAAAAGAAATAGTCTACCCACATGAGAAGGAACTAGAAAAATGATTCTGTTATGATGACAAAACAGGGCTCTATAACACCCACAGAAGATCACACCAGCTCTCCAGCAATGGATTCAAAACAAGATGAAGTCTTTGAAATATCAGATGAAGAATCAAAAGGTTAATTATTAAGCTACTCAAGGAGATATCAGAGAAAGGTGAAAACCAACCTAAAGAAATTTTTAAAACAATTCAAGATATGAATGAAAAATTTTCTAAAAGGACAGACATTTTACAGATAAATCAATCAGAACTTCTGGAAATGAAAGACATATTTAGGGAATTACAAAATGCAGTGGAAAGAGTTAAAAATAGACTAGAACAAGGAGAGGAAAGAAAGTCAGAGCTCGAAGACAAGGCCTTCAAATTAACCCAATCAGATGAAAATAAAGAAAAAAGACACGAATGAAGTCTCCAAGAAATATGGGACTTTGTAAAAAGACCAGACCTAAGAATGACTGGTGCTCCTGAGGGAGAAGAGAAAGCAAAAAGTTTTGAAAACTTATTTGAAAGAATAATTGAAAAAATCTTTTCTGACCTTGCTAGATAGAAATTCAGATATCCAAATACAAGAAGCCCAAAGAACGGGGAGATAAATTTCAAAAAGGACATCACAAAGGCATATAATCATCAAGCTATCTAAAGTACCATGAAGAAAAGAATTCTAAGAGCAGTGAGCCAAAATAATCAGGTAACCTATAAAGAAAAACCTATTAGAATAACAGCAAACTTCTTAGCAGAAATCTTACAAGCCCGAAGGGACTGAGATCCCATCTTTAGCCTCCTTAAACAGAATAACTGTCAGCCACAAATTTTGCATCCAGCAAAAATAAGTTTCATAGATGAAGGAGAAATAAAGGCATTTTCAAACAAACAAATGCTGAGGGAATTTGTCACTACCAGATCAGCCCTACAAGAAATGCAGAAATAAATGAACTTGAAACAAGAAAAATACAAAAGATCAATGAAACAAAAAGTTGATTTTTTGAAAGAATAAACAAAATTGATAGGCCATTAGCTAGATAAACCAATAAAAGAAGAGAGAAGATTCAAATAAAATCAATCAGAAATAAAACTGGAGACATTATAATTGATGCCACAGAAATACAAAAGATCATTTCAGACTACCATGAATAGGTTTATGCACACAAACTAGAAAATCTAGAGGAAATGGATAAATCCTGAAAACATACAACCCTCCTAGAACAAATCAGGAAGAAATAGAAACCCTGAACAGATGAATAACAACTTGTAGGACTGAATTGGTAATAATAATATATAAAAAACTGCCAACAACAAAAAAAGTGCAGGACCAGATAGATTCATAGTTGAATTCCACCAAACATTCAAAGAAGAACCGGTACCAATCCTACTAAAACTATTCCAAAAGATTAAGAAAGAGGGAATTCTCCCTAATTCATTCTATGAAGCTAGTATCATCCCGATACCAAAACCAGGAAAGGACATAACAGAAAAGAAAACTACAGACCAATATCCCTGATGAATATAGATGCAAAAACCCTCAACAAAATACTAGCTAACCAAATCCAACAGCATATCAAAATTATAATACACCATGATCAAGTGAGTTTCATCCCAGGGATGCACGGATAATTGAACATACAAAAGTCAATGTGTATACATTATGTGATGTGATACATCACATAAACAGAATTAAAAACCAAAACCATGTGATCATCTCAACAGATGTAGATAAAACATTCATTAAACTCCAGCATTCCTTTATGATAAAAACCCCCAACAAACTAGGCATAGAAGGGACTTACCTCAAAATAATAAAAGCCATATATGACAAACCCACAGCCAACACCATATGGAATGGGGAAAAGTTGAAAGAATTCCCCTTGAGAACTGGAACAAGACAAGGATGCCCACTTTCACTATTTATATTCAACATAGTACTGGAAGCCCTAGTCAGAGCAATTAGGCAAGAGAAGGAAATAAAGCGCATCCAAATAAAGAGGAAGTCAAACTAACACTGTTCACTGATAGTATGATTGTATACCTAGAAAACCCTAAAGTCTCCTCCAAAAGACTCCTAGATTTGATAAACAAATTCAGTAAAGTCTCAGGTTAGAAAATCCATGTACACAAATCAGTATCACTGCTATACACCAACAATGACCAAGCTAAGAATCAAATCAAGAACCCAATCCCTTTTACAACATATGCAAACAATAAAATAAAATACCTAGGAATATACTTAACCTAGGAGGTGAAAGATGTCTACAAGGAGAACCTACAAAACACTGCTGAAATAAATCATAGATGACACAAACAAATGGAAATACATTCCATGCTCATGGATTGGAAGAATCAATATTGTAAAAATGACCATACTGCCCAAACCAATCTACAGATTTAATACAATTCCTATTAAACTACCAATATCATTTTTCACAGAATTAGAAAAAAAAATCCTTAAATTCATACAAAACCAAAAAGGAGCCCAAGTAGCCAAGGCAGTGCTAAGGAAAAAAATAAATCTGGATGTATCACATTATCAGACTTCAAATTATACTAGAAGGCTATAATCACCAAAACAGCATGGTACTGGCATAAAGGTAGACACATAGACCAATAGAACATAATTGAGAACCTGGAAGTAAACTAAATATTTCTTCAACAGAGCATACAGAAATATAAATTGGGGAAAGGATAGCCTATTTAACAAATGGTGTTTGGAAAACTGGCTAGCCACACATAGAAGAATAAAGTTGGATCCCTATTTATCACCTATACAAAAATCAAGTCAAGATGGATCAAAGGCTTAAATCTAAGAACAGAAACCATAAAAATTCTAGAAAATAACATAGGAGAAACTCTTCTGGACATTGCCCTAGGCAAAGAAGTCATAACTAAGACCCCAAAAGCAAATGCAACAAAAACAAAAATATGTAAATGGGACCTGATTAAACGAAAAAGCTTCCGTACAGCAAAAGAAATAATCATGAGAGTAAACAGACAACCCACAGAATGGGAGAAAATATTTGCAAACTGTATCCGACAAAGGACCAATATCCAGAAGCTACAAGAAACACAAACAAATCAGCAAGAAATAAATAAATAATCCCACCAAAAAAGTGGACAAAGGACATGAATGGATATTTCTCAAAAGAAGATATAGATATACAAATGATCAACAAATGTATGAAAAAATGTTAAACATCACTATTCATCAGGGAAATGTAAATTAAAACCACTTTACTCCTGGAAGGGTAAAAAGTCAAAAAATTATTAAAAAGCCAAAAAATAGTAGATGTGGGCATGGTTGTGGTGAAAAGGAACACTTACATGCTGCTAGTGGGAGTGTAAATTAGTACAACCTCCATGAAAAACAGTATGGAGATTTCCTAAACAACTAAAAGTTAGTTTACCTTTCGATCCAGCAATCCCACTACTGGGTACCTACCCAAAGGAAAAGAAGCAAATATATCAAAAAGATACCGCACATGTGCATTTATTGCAGCACAATTCATAACTGCAAAGATATGGAACCAACCTAAGTGCCCATCGACCAATGAATGGATAAAGAAAATGTGAATATATACACCATGGAATACTATTAAGCCATAAAAAGGAAAGAAATAGTATCTTTTGCAGCAACTTGGAGGAGCTGGAGGCATTATTTTAAGTAACTCAGGAATGGAAAACTAAGTACTCTATGCTGTCACTTATAAGTGGGAGCTAAACTATGGGTACAAAAAGGCATACAGAATGACAAGGGACTTTGGAAACTCAGAAGGGAGATGGGAGGGGAGGGATAAAAAACTGTATATTGGGTACAATGTACACTACTAAGGTGATGGGGTCACTAAAATCTCAGACTTCACCACTATACAATTCATCCATGTAACCAACAACAACTTGTACCCCCAAAAGCTACTAAAAATTTTAAAAATTAATAAAAATAAAATAAAATAAATTCTGGAAAGCTAGAGGCAGAAATATTTTTCCTACATAATTGAATATTGACTCTCCTCCAACAAGGATGTCATTTGGCTGATGCTGAATTTGGTTCAAATCAGGTAAGTGTAAGAGGACAGTACACAGAATGTTAAGCTAAGTCTTGATGTGTGTCTTACATATAAAAGACTTGGGGTGCAGCAAAAATCTGGCTGTTTCTTAGAACCAGCAAGACCATTTTGCTCAGCACAGACATCTCAATGAGGAATTAGCAAAGAGAAAAAAGCTCTATGAAAATATGCTGCATCTGCTCCCATCCTCTGTGGCCATCCTTTTTCTCAGAAGTTTCTGGGCCTTGACTATACCAATAAGGGTGGGGTTTGTGTGTGTGTCTGTGTGTGTGTGTCTGTGTGTGTGTGTCCATGTGTTCCGTTTCCAATTCATACCTCACCTCATATACTGCAGGCAGCTGGTGTGGGTGTGTCCCCACAACTGAAAAGTAGAGTAGACAAGACAAGGTTGGAATGTGGCAAGAACAAGATGACACAGAACCTTGTAGTTTATGGGAAGACATTTGCATTTTATTCCAAAGAACAATAGAAAGCTTAGAAGAGCACATGATCTGACTTGTGCTTCATTTCTATGAACCTTGCTGCTGTGCAGGAAGTACGATAGAAGAGGGCATGGTGGCCAGTGAAGAGTACAATTGAAGTGGGCCATGCAAGAGAGCACAGTGGCAAAGACCAAGGTGATGCAGTGAGTGAACAGAAGTGGATGGTGTAACAGATATTTGAAAGGACTTTGTGATGGACTGATGTGAGAGAAGGAAAAAGAGAAAAATAGAGAATGATTTCTAGGATTTTTGCTTGAATGACTGGATACGTAAGAGTGCCATTTACTGAAATGATGAAGAATGTTGAGTAGAGGGGCAAATTTGGTGGGAGGAAAAATAGAGGAAATTAGGAGTTCTCTTGTGACCACATTAAGCCAATGAAATCTGTAAAGTACCCAGGTGGTGCTAAGCAGGCAACTTCATATAAGAGTCTGGCGCTCAGAGCACAGAACAGAGCTATAGATATGAATTAGGGGTTTGTCAAGACATAAATGGTGTGAAGAAAAGAAGTTTCCTATACTATTTAGAAACTGTTTTTCTAGGATCACAAGCTTATTTTTTCTCAAATAAACCTATAATGAGAAAACCAAGACAAAGTGGCTTCATGGTTTCTGACTAGAAATTGGGTTTATGAATTTACAAGGAAAAGGAGTTGAGGAATAAAATCAGTGATGTCATTCTCAGTGCTGGCGGGCACATAGCAGCCTAAGTACATGAATCCAATCTCCTATCCTAGACATACTCTAATATATACAATGTCTTATAACACACACAAAGTGAATAAATGCAATTCCCCACAACAAATATGTAAAACAAACTTTGCAGTAACCATAGCCTCATGGTCAAAGATTATATTCCACAGATGATTACAATAAACCTCTGTAAGAAAGAAGGGAAATATTCCAGAAAATCTCTTTACCTTTCCAGCAAATAAATCAGCCAGAAATTCAATTTCACAATGAGAAGAGCAAGTATACAGAGATCTAACCTTAACAGGACTTTTAGCCCATCTAGCTAATATACTTTATTCTTTGTTCGTTTATGGCAACTATTTATAAATATCCCTCAACTGTGTTCCTTATCTTTAGAGCAAAGGATAAGGAGTAGCTCAGTGCTTCACATTCTCAAATACACTTGTGTCAACAGTCTTTCTTCCTCTCACGATTTCCCACTAAATATTATTTCTCATTAAATTATATGGCCTACAATTTCAATTACAACCTTAGCCAAGGTTGACTCAAAGTGCCTTGGGCTACAAAAATCTTTTCCTCTCACAATGCACTGGATGATATCGCCTTGGGGGCAAGTATAGACACAGGAGGGAAGAAGGCTTGCAATCGAACCCGGAGGAATTCCAACATCAGAGGCCAGTTGAGGAGGGTGATACCATGAGCAAGACTGAGTAAGGTAGGAGGCATAATAGGAAAGTGTGATGTCAGAGAAGTTATGGGCATTTGTTGTTTTTACTTCCCAGTATTCAGTCCCTTTCTTGTGGTAACAGAAACCCAAATATGCTTTAGGGGAATTGCCTTTCTCTCACTCTAAATACATGAGATTTGGGTGAGACTAATTCTCCCATAGGTCCTAGGGATGAAGAATTTGACTAAGGACTTTGCCAATCAATGTATTCCATCACTCTGGCCACGGTGGTTGCTTCAGGGATGAACACAGAGCTTAAGACAATAGGCCCAATCTGTACTAATCTCAGGACTTCCTGGCTGAGGTATAATTTTTCTTGCTGGGTTGGCACGTAACTAAATGAGAGCAGAATCCAAGGCAGCCATCTTGTCACGATGAGGGGAGAGTAGAGCACGTATGAGAATGGAACCAACCTGGAGAAAGTGGAGCCAATAAATAGACAAAAAGCAGTCCTGGCAGGACCATCGGAGCTCTGGCATCAGACCATACCTACAGCCACCCTCACCAGGACAGTTTGAGTATACAAGCCGATGGATCATCATTTTGCCTGACTGTCTTTGGCCTGGGTTTTTCTCACCAGCAAGAATGTCCTAACTAATGGAAAAGGCAAGAGAAGAGACTGCTTCAAGGAGTGCTTAACTGCGGCATCCACTGATTAGAGGTTTAGATGAGTCAGGAAAGTTTCCGCAGAATTCGACAACATGGAGGCCATGGGGAGCGTTAACAAGATCAGTTGCAGTGCAGGGGTGGATTAGAACCCAGATTCAAGTGGTCCTGTGTGCATCCTCCATGTATGTGTACAGTCATGGCTGTACAGCCATGGCTCTAAGTGATAATGTGGAGTAGAAAGAGCCCTAGACAGAGAACCAGAGATCTGGATTCAACACAGCTCAGCCACTAACCAGCTATTTGACCATGGATAAATCACTTACTTAACCTGTTGGGTTTAACAGTTTCTTCATCTGTCAAGTGACTACACCTGCCTGGCACCTGGGGGTCCCTTTTGCTTAAAAATTCTCAGTATTTTGCTATTTTCACCAAACGTATACTGTCCTGAAACCAAGTAGGAGGAGAGGTCATCCAGATCCTCCCAGGTCTCACTAGCATTCTTTCCTATGTTGCTAAATTAAATTCTCCTTGGCTCGATTTTCATTCATTTCATAGTGATTATTTTGTTGAAGCCCACATCACTGTTGCGGCTGGTTTGTGCAGAAGACAGGGTGCGCAGCCCTTGCCTTTAGCATCCCAGACTCAGGCTCTTCTCTGTGAGCACCCACGGCTGATGCTTACCACATCTCCCCTCTGAGCTGGGGCCTCGGTGCCACTTCTCCTCTTGTCACTGTTCACCAACGATACAGGTTATGGGCTCCATGGTATGTGTCCAGAAAAGTTTCACAGGCCTTTTGATCCTCTAAAATGCAAAGAGTTCTGCTGATCAGCTGTCATTCCTGGCAGAGTCTTCTCTGAAGAGTGCTGCCCTTTACTTCACATCACGGGCCAATCCCGTTGCAAACCAGACATTGGCCATAGAGCAAAACATGCACAAAAGGTCAGGAGCCATCCAAGTGCTTACCTCTTATTTAGTTCAGTCGGGAGCAGGACAAGACGGGTTAATTTTTCAACGGGATAACATACCGTATATATCAGCACTAACAATGAGGTTTTATTTCCCTGAGTCAGCTTTAAAAATAATGTTGACTTTTATGGTCGATACATTATAGATCACCATACTTATGTCAGAACATATTGGCAGGGAAATAAATCAATGAAAATATTAATACATGAGCCTTGTATTTAAATGAAACCCCTTGCAACTCCACACCTTCCCCTCATATTTCACTGTAAGGCTTTCAGAGACCTCCCCATGGACATGTTTTACTGAACAGGAAATCAAGGGTTTTATTTGTTTTCTAAAACTACTGTTTTTAATCTGTTTTGTATATAATCGGGTTCAAAAATACACACTTTGCTCTTTTACCATGAACATACATAACTGCATTCCATCATTAATAGTACTATCAATTTGAATGTATGGTTTATGCATGAACAAAATATCTCAGAGCCAAGGCTCTGACTGGCATACTATTAATAAATGAAACTCTCTGTGTTAGAGGCCAGCTTCAAATATTATATTTGCTATTCACATTTGTTTTAGAGTCATGAGAAATTTCTAAGTATGCGTTTCAGAAAGCAAGTTCATAATTTAGACATTTTAAAACATGAAGTGAAAAAGAAAATTTGCCCTCTTGAGTATGTCTTCTCTTTCTGCTGCTCTTCCATACTCATAGGACACGCCACGTACCTGTTACAGCCCCTTTCTGAGGGGAACTGTGTTTCTGAAAGACCCTAAAGAGAGAGTAACCCTAAATGTTCGTCTCCATCAAGTGTGCACTGCTCATTAACTCCATGAGCCCCATGACACCAGCCCCTGGCCATAATGAAGGGGCCACCCAGCAAGCTAACATGTGTGCTGACGTACTGCCTATGAGAGGTCTGGCTGTGCTGTCCTACCCAAACAGAAATAATGCTGACTACCTGGGCCAATCAGTGTCTTGGGAGAATTTCTTTGGCTCTGCCTGCAGAGTTAGTAATTTGTAACAGGAGCAGAAGCCAAAGGATGCTCAGAGAGAAGGTACAGTCAGGAGAGGCATGGAAGAAATAGGAAGTGATTAGAAAAAAGCAATGAAATAATAGACAGAAGAAAGGTGAAGGCATTGGTTGGCAGCAGCAGAAGAGTCGCTAGGGGTAGTCCTTAAGCCTTCCCTCACCCACATATTTAATTCATCACCAAGCCATATTCATTAACCCCCTACATACCCACCTATTCCTCATCTATCTTCCAGACTAGAGCAATAGCCTCCTAATTCATCTCCCAGTGTTCCTTGCTCTTCAAACAGCAGAGTGATATTTTTTCAATATGCAAATTTGAGCAGGTTTCTCTGTTTTTCTTACACACACACACACAGCTGGTGAGACACACACACAAACACTAAACCCTTTAGTGGGCCAAATCAATTTGATCAAAAGGGGAAAGGCTTTCCTATGGTAACACAGAATATCTTTATGACCCCAAGGTAGAGAAATATTCTTAAACTAGATACAAAAAGTAGGACCATAAAAGAAAAATCAATAATTTGGACTATATTAAAATTAAGAACTTCTATTCCTCAAAAAAAATTATATGTATATACCATTAAGCCAGAGAAAAGGTATGGCACAGAGTAGGAAATAAATTATTGTAATGTGTAACTGAAAAGACTTTTACCCAAAATATATTTTTAAAACTCCTAGAAATCAATAACCAAAAGATAGACAACTCAATAGAAAAAAAAGAATAGTAAAAAGAAACTGGAAAAATCACTTCCCATGAAAGTATCCAGGGCCAGATACAGCACAAACCCTTCTTCTCCCATGAAGAGGTACCCAAGCGTATGTGGGGAAGGAGTGGTTAATCCTTTAAAGGGCAAAAGTAAAATAGGGCTCCGTGACAAAGGAAATCATCTCTTTCAGTGCGTCTTGTCTTTCTGATCCTCTTCTGTTCTCACAGGACGTGCCATGCACCCACTGTTACAGCCCCCTTTGGAGGAGAACTGTCTTTCTCAAAGTCCCTGCAGGAAGAACAGCCCTAAAGCTCATCCAGGGAGCACTGGCCTGGCCAGTAGGAGACAGGAGCTGCCCCATAAATGCTTCCCTCTCCTGTGCCTGAGGGTATGAGGCACAATCGATTCGTGAGACACAGGAGATTCAGGTTTCAGATTATCAGAGGACAGTCCCCTGGGACTGGGCACTCAGTTGCCTTGGGTGTGGGCCAACTCAATAACACATCTTCAAATCCTCGCATTTGGTTCTCCCTCCTTCAACAGGTCGTTCCCCTGTCCTTCACTCCTGCTCCCTGGGATTGCACTCTCCAATAAAACTGTAGCCCATTCAGCCTTGGCTCTGCTTTCTGGGTGACTCAGGCTAAGCCAGCCTCATTCTCCCTCCTCCCCAACATGTTGAGTGTCCAGAGCTGCTGTAGATTCTTCCCCCACCAGCACCACCCTCCCACCCCAAGAATCCTATAGCAACAAGAAAGCTCTGATGGTGGGCAGCACACCAGGGTGTTAGCACTGTAAGTAGCATTTTCCAGGCAGGCTGTCAGGGGAACTTGCTGCCTGAGGGTAAGACCAGATCAAAGGAGGGGTTCTGGGATACAGCCCCTCCTCTGCAGATGCCTTAGGCAACTTTGCCACGACTCCTGGAGCCCCAGGCTCTGTGACTGATATCTTTTCTTGCCCCAAACCAAACCAGCTTTCTGCATTTCTTCATACACAGCACACAGGAAAGACTCAGTCATGATGCATTTAAAGATCTTTGATGCTAAATGAAAGTGAAAGAAAAAAGATTTTTTCAAGATCCCCTTTGAGGGTCCTGAGCCTAGAGGCAGTGATGGGCTTTCACAGCTACAGGACAATGTAGCTACAGCTATTTTTACCACATCATTAATTGAGGTTAAAAATTCTGATTTCAGAGTCAATTTGGGGTATCACACAAATGTACAAATGGATTAAAAAGAGAAAGGTAGCAATTATTTTTCCAGACAGAGTAACATTGATTTCAGAGCAGCCAGCTTCTCTGCTGTGACAAGTTTCCCAATCACTCCCCCTGTTTACACAAAGTTGAAGATGCCAATTGTGTCAGATCCTTGTAAATAGAAAACAAAACTGTGCAAGCTGTTGTACAGATTATTGAAATTAAGTACTCACTGTCTCTAGAAAGTCTTCTAAATTATTTAAAGAGCCCGATTTGCTTTCATTGTGAAAAAATAAAAGCCCTTAGATTCCTAGATTTCAGGACAATTCAAAGATGGAAGAGGGGCCCCGGTACAGAGAAGGTGTAAGCCTACATTGTAAAAATATAATACAAAATCATTAAAAAGCTAATGTCAGGGCCATTTATGATCAGACTCAAGGTATATGTTAAACTGGGTATAGGGGTGCTATGTGTCTACAGCCATACCACCTTAAATGCATCTGATCTGATCAGAAGTCAAGCAGGGTTGGGCCTGGTTAGTACTTGGATGGGAGAGGGGTCTCACTTTTGATAGTTCTTATTTTAATGCTATACATTGTTATCTTTCTATTATTATCTCCAGATCACGCATTTTGAGCTAGGGTTCTGTCATCTATGACAGAGGTGCTGTATCTAGTGACTCCAGAGATGACTTGCTATTTTATTTCCACATCTTTCTTCTTCCAGGTGGTGATGACAGGCACTGGAGGGACAAGTAGGTAAGAAAACATTCCCTAGGCATCTGGAAACTTGTTGAATCTCTGCTTTGTAAAAAGTCCAGGCTTTCCCCAAATCACCATAGACATGACTTCTACTTAACCTCTCTGAACCTCAGTTTCCTCAGCTGTAAAGTGGGGGAACAGTGCCTGCCATGCCTATCTCACGGGATGGTCTAAAGAGTCATCCCAACAGGCAGCTTTCAGCTGGCTACATTCCATTTCTTTGTGTGAACCTAACATAGTAACAGCAGACAACAGACCAATAGGAGATTCTTCCATCGGTGGGATTTTTTTACATGTCTTCAATGAATTATATCTCTTTCACAGTTGCTATACCTGGACTTTTAAAAGCCCAACCCTAATTCTGGCTTCCATTTTTGGGGTTGAAGCGGGGCAATGGGTAGGGGGAGGGATTGTAGCCTGTTGGTCTTTATTGCCACCTAGTGGTCAAGTGGCCAAATAACATCAAGTTATCTAGTGGATTTGAAACACATTAGAAAATTAATTCCAAACAAACCACCTGCTACTTTAATCCACCACCTAATTAATTGCACCCAGGGCGCCCCCCTTATATGAATCTGTTAAAAAAATCAAATAATTATGCTGTGATGAAAATAAGTCCCTAGTTCATCTTTGCAATTTAAGAATTATACATATGAATCAAGTTATTATTTTTAAAAACTTGTAAAAACAAACTTCTACTGTCTAAAGGCATTTATGAGACTCCATCAAATGGTTTCATTTGTTCAAGACATTCTCCAGATGGAGATAAAATATTAAATGCTAAAGTCAATTCACAGATTTAAATCCATGTGTTCACATGGCAGAGACAGCAAGCTTTTTGGTGTCCTTTTTTTTTTTTTTTTTTTTTTCTTTCCTGAGATGGAGTCCCACTCTGTCACCCAGGCTGGAGTCCAGCAGCACAATCCTGGCTCACTGCAACCTCCACCTCAAGGGTTCAAGCAATTCTCCTGCCTCAGCCTCCTGAGTAGCTGGGATTACAGGCGCACACGGCCATGCCCAGCTAATTTTTGTATTTCTAGTAGCGATGGGGTTTCATCATGTTGGCCAGGCTGGTCTCAAATTCCTGACCTGAAATGATCCTCCCACCTCTGCCTCCCAAAGTGCTGGGATTAGAGACGTGAGCCACTGTGCCCAGCCAGTGTCCCTCTTAATAAGAACACTAATCATATCAGACTAGGCCCCATCCTTATGACCTCATTTAACTGTAATTACTTTCTTACTCCAAATTCGGTCACTCTGGGGTTAGGGCTTCAACATATAAATTGGTGGTAGACAAAATTGGGTTCACAGACAGTAACAGACAGGAATAAAGTGACCCTGTCCATCCTGGGGTAGCAAAGCCACACCTGGCCTCTCACCCAGCCACGTAAACCAAAGAGCTCAGGTCTCCAGGGTACCACTGTCTCTAAAAGAGGGAGCGGGAAGAGATGGGAAGAGAAAATGTGTTGGTTCTCTCCCTTGTGGCTGCCCTGTGGGGCATTTGCCTCTCTTCTAGGTAATTCTCACAGCAGTCTCCCCAGAAAGGGATTGTCTCATTTTACAAGAGCTGAGGAAATCGTGGCTCAGAGATACGGTGAGTGCTTGAGAAGGCATACTCGCCCCTGGCAGAGGTGGAATTTGAGCACTTCTCACTATACCAAAACAGTCCTTTGAAGGGCATTAGCCCAGGGGCCAGATCAGAGTACTGCCTACTACACTAAGGGTCTTAATGGGCCCTAGAGGGTTCTCTGACTCTCAACTTCCTCATCATGAAACAGAGGTAATAATGTTTTGCTCACAAGGTTGTTCTGTGGATTAAGTAAGATCACGTGGGTGGACTGCCAGACCCAAGTCAGTGCTAAGTAATGGTGGATTCCCTCCTCGGCTTCCCTCCAAGAGCTGACACTGAGATGGGAAGGCAACTTCACTAGAAATGACTAAGCATTTTCCAGCCCCCCAGCATGAACAAATCATATGGTACAAAATGAATGAAAACGGCCTTTTTAAAAGCTTTGCTCTCCAGATTTTAAAGCCAGGGAGCAGGGTGGTGAGCCCCTCAGCAGGCTGAGGCATGGACAGCCACCGTCCTCCGCCACCAACCTCAGAACGCCCATCCTCAGCCTCGTGCTCACCTCAGACACTCACCACCCACACAGTCCTCAACACTGTAGAGCTCAGACACCCTCAACTCATCTGGCTCATGTCTCACATGCAATGAGGCCCATCACTCCTGCCTCAGCAGCATCTCCTGCTTTGCATCCACCCTGCATTGGTCTTGCTTGGGATACTGGTCATCTCTCACCTGCGTGCACTTCAACAGCCCTGCACTAGTCTGACCAGTAACTTCCTCTGTTTCAGGCCCAGGTCCATGTTGCCATCTATATCTCCTATACAGATACAGGAGAGGGGATTTGCTATGGGAGCTGGCTTGAGCAGTTATGGGGCCGAGAAGTCCGACAATATGCCGTCTGCCAGCAGGGGAAGCAGGGATGCCAGTGGTGTGGCACATTCTAAGTCAAAAGGCCTCAGAATCGGGGAAGCCAATGGTGTAACTGTCTGAAGCTGAAGGCCTGAGAACCCAGATGGCAGACGGGGCAAGTCCCAGAGTCCAAATGCCAGCGAACCTGGAGTTCTGACGTCCAAGGGCAGGAGAAGAGTGTCCCAGCTCCAGTACAAACAGTGAATACGCTTTTCCTCTGCCATTTTTTCTTCTGTCCAGGCCCTCAACCTGATTGGATGGGGCCCGCTCACACTGGGTGAGGGTAGATCTTCCTCAGTCCACTGACTCACACGCTAATCTCTGTCAGAAACACCTTCAAAGGCATACCCAGAAATAATGCTTTACCAGCTCCCTGGATATCCCTTAACCCAGTCAAGCTGGTACCTGAAACTGACCATCACAGTAGCCATATCCCATCACTGTCCTGCTAAGACATCCTCCTTCCAGCAGCCGATTCTCCTGCCCTCCCTGGACACACTGTGCCCTTTCAGCTTCCATTCCCTTGGGTGTGCAGTTCCCCCTACCCAATGCCTCTCACCCATCTCTGCTAACAAGCTCATGTTTCTTCTCCCAAGCAGTTCAAATGCTGCCTATTCTAAGCAGACTGCCCTCAATTCCCTCAGAGGAGAATTCGCTGTATCCTGCTGATTTTCACACACACTGTTGACCATTTTTTTACATCATATTACAATCAGCTGTATCCATTTATGTCTTCCCCCACCAGACTGTGAGTTCCTGGAAAGCAAGAGCTGTGTCTTACTCATGGTCGTATCCCCAATGCCTGACTCAACAAATGCTCAATAAACGTTTGTTGATTGACAGAGTGAATGAAGTGTCTGTTTCTTTGGTTCTCTCTATATCAAAGTTTGCAGGCAACACTCAACTTATCCCCAAATTACCTAACTTATGCTTTTCTCTCTTCCGTTATTTTAACCTGTCTTTCTAAATATTAAGCCTCTAATATGAAGCCCCAGAGTTAAACATCTTTCAGTTCCTGTGGGCTCCATGCTGATTGGCTGGCCCACACACTGGCTCCCCTTCACGCTCCACACATGGCTTCCTTAGCTACTTAGGCCCACCTATTGCATCTACTTTGACAGCAAGGAAGGACTAAGGAAGAAGCTGCACCTGGCTTCATGGCTCAGATTTGTTTTCTTGGATGCTCGGATGCTAAGGTGGTTAATAAGCAAATCAGCCCCAGTATTCAAATACTCAGTTAAGAAATCCTGAAAGAGATACAAATCAAAATCCTCCAGCAGAGCCTGTAGGCAAAACCTGCACTTTATCTAATCCTCTCTAATCCCCAAGGGTCACTTTCTACTCTACTATGGTCTGTGTGGTTAGGATCAAATTGTAGGCAGTTTCAGCCCCTGGGAATATATCTCCTTCTCTGGCTAGAATACCTCCCCTTGGAGATTTCCTGACTCTATGCAAAGGATTCTAGCAGGAGGAGGAGCCACAGAGCTGGAGATTCTGAGTACCCTGTTTAAATGACAGTGTCATCCCACCACCATTTCTATCACAACCCAGCCTAGAGTAGACAGCGTACAAGTCAATGTAAGGCCAGTTCTTTGGACCTGGTAAGTCTGGAAGCCCAGCTTTGGAAGATTGGCCCTCGTTTAATACTCTATTTTCCGTGGCTCAAGCCTGTAATCCCAGCACTTTGGGAGGCCGAGGACGGGTGGATCACGAGGTCAGGAAATCGAGACCATCCTGGCTAACACAGTGAAACCCCATCTCTACCAAAAAATACAAAAAACTAGCCGGGCGAGGTGGTGGGCACCTGTAGTCCCAGCTACTCGGGAGGCTGAGGCAGGAGAATGGCGTGAACCCGGGAGGCGGAGCTTGCAGTGAGCTGAGATCTGGCCACTGCACTCCAGCCTGGGTGACAGAGCGAGACTCCGTCTCAAAAAAAAAACCAAAAAAAACTCTATTTTCCCAGGGTTGGTCTCTTTCAAACAAGGTCTCTGACTAGACTTTGGGAGACAAAGTTGAATGCCAGGCTGAGGTCATGATGCTATGCTGTCCATTTTGTTTCCTTCCAGGGGAAGCAGAAGTGGGAGCTGTTGTGGAGCTCTGCCCCTGAAAGGAGCCTCCTGGGACATGGAGAAGCTGGACACGAACACGTCACAGGACCAAGGTCTCTGCCAGTTGTCAGAGAAGTACAAGCAAGTCTACCTCTCCCTGACCTACAGTATCATCTTTATCCTAGGGCTGCCACTAAATGGCACTGTCTTGTGGCTCTCCTGGTGCCAAACCAAGCACTGGAGCTGTGTCACCATCTATCTGGTGAACCTCTTGGTGACCGACCTGCTTTATGTGCTGACATTGCCCTTCCTCATCATCACCTACTCACTAGATGACAGGTGGCCCTTCGGGGAGCTGCTCTGCAAGCTGGTGCGCTTTCTGTTCTATGCCAACCTTTACGGCAGCATCCTGCTGCTGACCTACATCTCTGTGCACCGCTTCCTAGGTGTGTGCCACCCGCTGCGTTCGCTGCCCTACCGGACCCGCAGGCATGCCTGGCTGGGCACCGGTGCCACCTGGGCCCTGGTGATCCTCCAGCTGCTGCCCACACTGGCCTTCTCCCACACGGGCTACATCAATAGCCAGATGGTCCTGCTATGACACGACCAACCCAGAGAATTTTGATCAGTATTTTGCCTATGGCGTAGTTCTGACATTGTCTGGCTTTGTCTTTCCCACCTTGGTCATTTTGGTGTGCTATTCACTGATGGTCAGGAGCCTGACCAAGCCAGAGGAAAACCACATGAGGACAGGCAACGCAGCCCGAGCCAAGTCCATCCGGACCATCCTACTGGTGTGTGGCCTCTTCACCCTCTGTTTTGTGCCCTTCCATGTCACTCGCTCCTTCTACCTCACCATCCCCTTTCTGCTTTCTCAAGACTGCCAGCTCTCGAGGGCAGCCAGTGTGGCCCACAAGATATGGAGGCCTCTGGTGAGTGTGAGCAGCTGCCTCAACCCAGTCCTGTACTTTCTTTTGGGGGGCAACAATAGAGTCAGGCTCCTCCAGAAACTGAGGCAGAACAAGGTGGGCAAGCATCCAGCTGGGGGGGAGGAAGAAATTCCCAGGGGTGAACAGATCTGGATACTGCCAAGGTGAAGCTTGGGGAAAATGAGCCCTAACACCACTAGCAACAACTTGTTTGAACACAGATGAGTGCTGGTGGGAGAGGGGGTCAAGACCTCCTAAAAGTGCAAAGGACACTTTTATATTGATGTTCAGTGAGTTTAAAATAAGAGTATGGAAAGAGCCACCAAAACAAAGGAAAACTTTTATTTTTAAGAGCTCTCATTGGTCTCTCGTCATTCAGGTCTCAGCTCAAATGTCACCTTCTCAGAGACCACTCCTGCCCCCCATAGCTAATGTTGACCTCTCTCCTCATAACCCAATCACTCTATTTCCTATATATTGTCTTTGCAACATTTATTACTACCTGGACTTGTTGATTCATTTACTTATTTATGATCTCTTTCCACTGAAGTATAGGCTCCAACAGGACAGAGATCTCCTCTGATGGCTGATCCCCCAGCTTCCATAGCAGGGCCGGGCACAATAGATAGGGGCTGAATGAATGAGTGAGCAAATGGACCTGTAAATGAAACCCTTACTATGAAAGAGCACCTTTGCATGGCGGAACTCATTTAATCCTCACAGTAGCTCCTTGTGGTGGAGGCCATTGTTTCCTCCATTTACAGAGAAGGAAATTGACACACACAGTGTGAAGTAACTTTCCAAGCTTACCCAGTGGGAGAATGCCCAGATCATAGGGTTGGATGGAGTTTTCAAAGTCAGGCAGTGGCCTCCGAGGCACATGCTCCTAAAACTCAAAGGTATGCCCCCATCCAAACACCAGCCTAGAGCCGGCCCAAGTTCTCCTTGACAGCACCGACTCCTCATTTTAGGCCAGCTCGCTTGTTCACACAATTGCTGTTATCTGCAGAACACTGAGGAGAACTTGTGTGTTCTTTCACTATATTGCTTAACCAGTGTTCTTGTTAGGAAAAGCTCTGCAGGATAAAATGGGAGATACACAGTAAAGCGGCTGCAAGAAAACTGATTCACTTCATTTTTATTTAAATTTAAACATGATGTCGGAGTTTACGAAAAAAAAAAAACCTTCATCAATGTCTTAAGTCATAATGATGTTTATTCCCTAAAAAGATTTTTTTTAGTTAAGACTCAAGGTAATCCAAAAAGATAACCTTAAAAAAAACTTCTCATTTTTAACAATAATGATTTCCAAGGATTTCTCAGGTCTACACATAACATTATCTAGGCCAAGAGCAATGGCTCATGCCTGTAATCCCAGCGCTTTGGGAGGCCAAGGCGGGCAGATCACCTGAGGTCAGGAGTTCAAGACCAGCCTGGCCAACATGGGGAACTCCCATCTTTACTAAAAATACAAAAATTAGCTGGGCACTGTGGTGGGTGCCTATAATCCCAGCTACTTGGGAGGCTGAGGCAGGAGAATTGCTCAAACCCAGGAGGTGCAGGTTGCAGTGAGCCCAAACTACGCCACTGCACTCCAGCCTGGGCGACAAGGGCAAAACACTTAAAAAAATATTATCTAATAATTCACAAATCTCCCTATGAAGAGAAGGTGGTTAACTTCTTTTTAAAAGAAACGAGCATAACCCCTCATTACTATCTCACTCCAATTATGGGAAATGTCTGAGTAAACCATGCGTATGCCTACATTATAACATTTTATTCTAAAAGTACAGTTTTTTCCCTTCAAGGACACACAATAATTAGACTGGACTAAGTGTTGCTTACCAGAATTCCTCAGGATAATTGGTTTAATGAATAGGCAAGGATGTTTTCTAATTAGCAGGTCAGCTGTTTCCACATAAATAAATGTTTCTATAGGAGCTGAGAGAGCTTAAAATGTTTGCTCTTTTGAACATTCTCTCAGCTCTCTGGCTTATATCATTAATTTCTGGTCCTTTCTTTGCATAACACATAGGCAAGTTTCTGCTGAGTTACAGTCCCAATTATCATCCTTACAAATTAATAAGGTTTCACATAACTGGAGAACTGGTACACCAGGCTCCCCCAAGAAAGGTTTGGAGCCAGCCCACATGTCATAAAGCCACTATCTCTATGCCCACCAGCCTTTCAACCCTGGAGGTGGAAAGAAAACTCATGTAGATTCCTCAGGATGCACTGTCTTTTAAGGCAAGTACATTACACTCCTAGCCAAAGATTTCCTGCCTTTAAGTTCTTGTTAACCTATGTGCTTGCAATTATTTCTCTGATCCATGTAAGGCTAAATCACTTCTGCAGTTTTTTGACCTACTTAACAGCAAAGTATAAACATCCATTTTTAACTTATTTCTGGACAGTTAGGATCAAAAAAGTTTAACTTAGTTGACATCATATCCTGGGTTTTCAGGGACAATTATCTCAAGAGACTAGGATCAAACTAGGCTATTCCCTTCGGGAAAAGGACCCCATTGTAAGAGAACCAGGAATCCACTGTCAAACCTGAGGCAAGACGAAATTCGTCACTTCCTTTGTGATTACAGAAAACTCACCTATAGAAGCGGATAAGAAAACCAGAAAAACAAAACAAAACAAAACAAAAGTCCTTTCTGAATTTACCCATTCAATGCCCTCCATCCTGGGGAAAGCTGGGATCCTCAAATCTGTTATCCCCCTGGGACCTTAGAATCTTCTATAATCTTCCTGATTGTTTGGACAGGTTAAAACAAAACCAAAGGTCAGCAAATACTATGATGTTCAAAATACAGTGACTGGGGCTATTTTCATATTGGATGAAAATATGATGGCTATAGTAAGGGACAAAAGTGCCAAACACAATCCCAACCCTTAAGGAAGGTACAGACTGTTGGAGAAGCAAAATATAAAAACATACAAACAACAATATGGCTACTAATTAACAGCTTAAGCAGCTACAGAAGGAATTATGTCAGTTGTTGATTATCAAAATGAGTAATACAGGCAGTAAGCATTAGAGGAGTTTAAAAGGGGACTGTGAACACTCAGGCTGAGAGGGCCATGAAGAGCCTAAGAGTACACTGAAGGCTGGGAGAAATTTCAACCAGGAGAATGTCCCAAGCAGTGGAAAAAATGGAGAGAGAGATCACTGTGAGCAAATTTAATTGTGTGAAAGTCACTGGTTGGTTCCTGAAGGCAAGGAGTTGGAGACAATGCTGGAAGAGCAGGCTGACATGTGATGATGAAGCCCCCTAATGCCAGTGAAAGAACCACTTCTCATGCCAGGAGGAATCACCAACGGCATTTCAGCAGAAGTGTAGTATGATCGAAGTCATGATTTAGAAACTTAATCTGGCAGCCCCCATGTTTTGAACGAATTAAAGAAAACATCACAGTTTAGACTCCTGCAAAGTCTCCACACTGGCCTCCCTTCCCTTCACAGCATCTCCTTTCCCTTCACGGCATCTCCAGATTTTCTTTCAGTTCCATACATCCCACCCTCCCCAACTGTCCACTCTCCCCCATCTCTTCACTTCTACAGAATAAAGCCCAGCTCCCTCACACTGACATGCTAGCCCTGTCACAGTCTAGTCCCAGCTGAACTCAATTCATGGCTTTCCCACCACACCCTGTGGCTTCCAACCTCTCCCACATTTTGCCACGGGCCTGCCATCTACATCTCTACAATCCCTGACAAAGCCTTCTCCAAATGCCTACGTTCCCAACTTCCACAGGCCATGGACTCAGCATCCTTCAATTGCCTCAGATCTCTGCACTGCTGACTCTCCCACGGGGCTTATTCCCTTGAAGTTGATATGGACTCCTTTATCATTTCAGGTCTGTTTTATCTCCCTCACAACTCCATTTGTCAACCCATAGAACATGGTATCCCAGCAACATTGCAAGTGTGGCAGGCAGTGAGCACTGGTGATGTCAATCATGAAAGGAAAGATGATAGATATTTAGACGACCACTGCAGGGATCCAAGAATGCAGATAACAGACAGGACTAAGGTGGCATAAGGAGAACTAAAATTTTTAAACATATTGGAAAAAACAGAAATAAAATGATTACTTAAACACAACTGGTAGGGAGACATAACAAAAACGACTCTGAGACTCTGAGCCACAGGAATCAGAAGAATGATCAACTAGCACCTAGTTGGACAAGGTAGACAAGGGAGAAAGGGAGGGAGGGGACTGTGTACTGTTAGGGAGAGCTCAGATTCAGACAGGCTACTGTGAGCTGCTAGTGAGACCTCAAGTTGAAAATGCAGGGTGGAGGTTGAGAGACAACTGAATCTCAAGCTCTGGGTTTGGGGCCAACTGGGTATGCAAATATTCAGAGCTGAATCAGAAAAGGGTATCTCTGAGAAAGAAGTGAAGAAAAAGAACAGAAGACCTAGGATACACAGGAATCACAGAAAGTGCTGACAGAGCAGAGGATAGGAGTTGCTCTCGGATAACAGAGCATCAGAAAATCACATAAGTAAACAGTGTCAAGACACAGAGAAGTCAAGGGTGTTAACATGAAACAAACTAGTCAAAGAGAATGAACAGTTGTCAGTTGTCTGTCTCTCAGCAAACAGCTCAAATGCCACCTCTTCCAAGAAGCCTCCTGTGATCACTCAACAGAAGGCCTTCCCTTCTCTGACCATCCTCCACACCCCTCTTAGCACATCACCCCTTCTGCAAAGTATGAGAAGCATTATTTAAATCCTCTTATCTCCCTCACCCCCAGATCTAGCAGAGGCTTGAGCATATGGGTGCTCACTAAATCATTGTGGAATAAATGAATACATAGCAAATGCTTCTCCTGTGTGTGCTTTTCTGGAATTACTGAAAAATCCAATTTATGAATGTGTGCCTATAAAACTAAATCACAAGTTGTTTGGTATTTATTTGTTCCAACACCCACCAACTTCAATTCAAAGCAGTTCCAGGACACACAACCTGCAAGCATTCTCACTTCTTCTTTTTATCCCATATTTCAAAGGCAATAAAAAGGGGACAGCTTTTCACTGCTTGCAATTAAGCATAACCTGAGCTGATAAAGTTATGTATTCTCATTATTTTACTTTCCTATAAACAAGTGAAATCTCTTTAGTATTTGTACTTTCCAACGTTTTGTTTTGTTGAGGACTTTTTTTAATGTATCAAACAACTTCAAAGGTAATGGCCTCAAAAAGAATTCCATGATAAGAAGCCAAACGCATGTTCTTGCAGCAAGCTGTAGCTGGGCATTTTTATAGTGGTTAAATCATGAACAAAAAGTAAACAGTGCCACTTCAAGAAAATTAAAGAATCGCAGAGTCTGAGAATGTTCCACTCTGCAAGTAAAAAACACATTAATAAAGAGGCCTTTATAAAGCATTAACCCGACAATCAAAGAAGCTGCCTCTGAAGATCTTACACTCTCTTCTTTTATAGCCTAGTTTCTTGCAAGGGCAGGCTACAATTTTTACTGTAATTTCTACCTTGAATTCACACTCCAAATCATCACACCCTGGCTGCTGCCTACCCCACCACCCCAGTCCACTGAAATTCCTCTCAAAAACAAACTAATGACTTGCCAGTTACAAGTTAAATGAACACTGTCAGCCCCTATCCTCTCTACCTTTCTTGGCATTTGACACTGTCACTCACTCCCTTTTTTTTTTTTTTTTTTTTTTTTTGAGACGGAGTTTCACTATTGTCACCCAGCATGGAGTGTAATGGCACAATCTTGGCATCTTGGCTCACTGCGACCTCCGCCTCCTGGGTTCAAGCAATTCTCCTGCCTCAGTCTCCCAAGTAGCTGGGATGACAGGCACTCGCCACCACGCCCAGCTGATTTTTGTATTCTTAGTAGAGACGGGGTTTCACCATATTGGCCAGGCTAGTCTTGAACTCCTGACCTCAGATGATCCACTCACCTCGGTCTCCCAAAGAGCTGGGATTACGGGCATGAGCCACTGTGCCCAGCCCACTCACTCCCTCTTAAACCCTCTTTAGCTTCCATAGACTGCATCTCTCCCTGCTCCCACCCAGTGAGTGGATGTGACCCAGGGCTGTCCTTGGAACCCTCTTATCACCTCATCCCACATTCTTTCTGGGCAATCTCATTGACTCCCCGATGGCTCCCAAATCACTCCTCAGAGCAATCTTCTCTCACATATTGAACCCATGTTCCTGTTCATACAAATCTCGGGCACCACAAGCTCCGCAATGCCAAAACTAAACTCATTTTCCTCCCAACCCTGCACCTTCTCGCCTGTGGTCTTGATGGCCGAATGGTACCACTGTCCACCCTAGGCAGGAATCTGGGTGTTGTCCTTAACTCTGGCCTCTCCCCCACCTCACATCCAACAAATGACCACTTGTCAGTTCAACCTCCCAAGCATCATGAGCACTGGTCCCTCCTTTCCATCTTCACTGCCGCTGCCTTACTTCAAGGTCCATCATGTCTCCAGCTTCAATGCTCCAACCTATTAACCATTCTCCTGCCTCCAAACTTGTTCCCCTTAACCCCCAATCCATTCCCTTCCTACTGCTTAAAGGGTCATCTTTCTAAAATTCAAATCCTATCTTGAGAATCACCAGCATAAATATGTTCCAGAAGCTCAAAAGATTACGATCACAATCCTGAACATGAAGAGACAGACTTCAGTGATCTGCCTTGCACAGCTGAACTCCCCGACATGCCACTTTCACTTCATTTCCATTAACCAGCAGCCTCTCTCAAGATTAGCTCTGGGACGTCTTCTCCTCTTCCCTCCCCTCCTGCTCCTTCTGTCCTTTAGATGAACTATCCTACTCACCCTTTACAATACAGCTCAAAGACCACTTCCTCTTCAAATCATGCAGGTGTCTTAGGTTCTCTGAACCTCATTAAGTCTTGTCATTGCTCTGACAGCCCTCATCACACTGTATGAGAGTCACTGAATCACTGATCTTCTGTCCATTTCCCCACTCATTCATGAGACCCTTGAGCAAGGTGGTCCATGCTTTCCACATCTCTGAGTTGCCAGGTCTAGCAAACAGCCTTGGAGTCAATGATACCAGAAACGAAGACCCAGAAGCCCATGCACGTCTTACTCAGCAAGCAACATGGCATCGCCACAAGCATCATGCTTGGTCTTCCCCACTACTGTACTCCTTTGAATCATGAGATGCTAATAAAGATAAGACACATCCCAATTTCAGAAATGTCAAAAGGTGAAAAATTGTCTACGAAACATTAAGTAGCATGATCATAAAAATGTATGTACTTAGCCATTAGACTCGAAAAGCATTTTAAAAACCTAAGTGCTGAAAGATAAACTAGAACTTCCTAAGGTAACTCAAATATTTCCACATGAAGAGAACACATACACGTTATCTTAAAAGGCAATTTTAATATTTTTCCTTTGAAACGTTAAGGAACTATTTGTTCTGCATCCTAATTGTGGTATCACAGCACAAATCTCTATTAAAATTCACAGAATTCTAAAAAAAAAAAATGGAACTCATGGAAAACATTTTAAGAGATAATATGACTGCCTTCAGGCCCATTCCCTGCACCCTCCCGTCCACTAAGCCTGGCCTCTACCTCCATGGACCCTGCCAGAGCCGGAAGAGGACTCTTACCTTCCCTCTAACACTCACTCAACCTCATGGGCATGACTCTAAAATCCTGGGATGACCTGCTGCCAGGCCCACTTTCCTACTACTTCCAGCCACTTTTCTCTTCCCAGTTCTTGAGCCCTGTTGCTTCCAGCTCCAGCACAGCCTCTCTCTCATCTTCCTCCCAACCATTCTATCCACTGTCCATCTCTTGTTCACTTTACCCTGTGAAATCTGGGCTCTACTGGGCTGGAGGTAGCGGGGTTCCCTTTTGTCCTGAAATTTTTTACCTCTTCCCCAGGGCAGACAGGGTTGGCTTCCAAAGGTTAAAAACTATCTAAACGGCCGGGCGCGGTGGCTCAAGCCTGTAATCCCAGCACTTTGGGACCCCGAGACGGGTGGATCACGAGGTCAGGAAATCCAGACCATCCCGGCTAACAACAGTGAAACCCTGTCTCTACTAAAAAATACAAAAAACTAGCCAGGCGAGGTGGCGGGCGCCTATAGTCCCAGCTACTCGGGAGGCTGAGGCAGGAGAATGGCGTAAATCCGGGAGGTGGAGCTTGCAGTGAGCTGAGATCTGGCCACTGCACCCCAGCCTGGGCGACAGAGCGAGACTCCGTCTCAAAAAAAAAAAACAAAAAAAACTATCTAAACATGGTAAGACATAGAACCCCTACAATAATCAGATTTTCCTTGGAAAACTAAACAAGCCTCCATATTGGGGGAAGGGAGCAAGACCTGCAAGAACTTAGCCCATACTTTCAGCTGTTTGGGATAACTCATTGACTCTTAGAAATTCCAGAGGGCATTCTGTTGCCCCTCTAGGGTGCTTCATTTACTTACCACAGTAATGTGAATGCAATCCTAGAGGGTCCAGCTTGCCCAACCCATCAACTACACAAGGTATGGAGAGATACATCTGTAGACGTTTTAGGCATCCACCAATACACATCTAACATATATTAGCCATACCCTTATGTTTCATAAATTAAGAATGAGAGTACTACAGAAGGAACTCTAGTGATCTTCACTAATAAGAAAATGGAAACACAAAAGCTACTACGTGGTAAAACTTGGGAGGCATGCACCAAGTCTCCAGGGGTGATTTTCAGAGACAAAACGGAAGATAATGGCATCAAGGATAAATGAAACAATGCCTTTATTTTTTAGTCCTAGTATTCACTGGTAGCAAACAACAGCTCCAACTTGTGTGTTTGCTGCTCATGATATCTGGAAGGCCTCAACTCCAGCCTCATATCCTTTGTCCTCTTCCATTTGAGTGTTCCTGAGTGCCCCAGGATCACCAAGGGTGATCCTCTTCAAAAAGACAAAATGACAAATGCCTATAAGTACATGATAATCTGAAATGAAATGCCCTGTAGGTCCACTGATTTTCATCACACAATAAATCTGCCAAATCTACGAGGGCATTTTAAAAATCTAAGTGCTGAAAAATAAACTAGAACTTTCTATGTTCTGGTTTAGGGAACACAGTAGATTACTGCAGCAGGCAGCTGCCAAAACCTGGAACTGATACAGATCCACTGAAGAAAAGATATGTGCACAGGAGTACATGATCATATACACTAATATACTTGAAAGAAAGAATGCTAATAAGTTATGGTAAGTTTGGCTGTCTGGCCTACATGATGTCAGGGCTTTTTAGTATTTCTTACCAAAACTCAAAGCTTTCTTCCATGAACCTTTTGGCAGCAAATCACCACTGAAGGCCTACAACCAAATCCCCACTGGGGCACTCAGGAACACTCAAATGGAAGAGGGCAAAGGATATGAGGCTGGAGTTGAGGCCTTCCAGATATCATGAGCAGCAAGCACACAAGTTGCGGCTGTTGTTTGCTATCAGTGAATACCAGGACTAAAAAATAAAGGCATTGTTTTATTTATCCTTGATGCCATTATCTTCCATTTTGTCTCTGAAAATTCCCTTTACATGCAATTTTATTCCTGGCAATGCAAATTTGATTTCTAACTCATGGCACTGTTGAACTCCCATCTTCACCCCCAGAGTTCTTTGAAAAACACTACCTGTTACTTTCCTCCCTTCTGAACATTATCACTTTTTTAAAAGAGCAGAACTCAAACTTGCATTGAATTATATTCTTGGTGGAGTTTTTAAAACCTTCATTACACAATAAAGAGTTATTGTGAAAAAATCAGAAAATATAAATAAGCCAATAGAAACTCATCATTCAGAGGCACTGGTGTACATATCATGCAGATACATTTGTTTTTATAAAAATGGCACCACTATGAATCTTCTGTGTAAAAATGCCATCAACATTATTCCATGTTAATATGTTCTCTAACAAAACCATTTAAAGACTACTTAATATTTCACTTTAGGTATGTAATATGATGTACTTAACAAATCCCCTATTATTGTAAATTAGAGTGGCTTTCTATTATACTTTAGGCTATTATAAAATCCGGCAGTGAAGACACTTTCTTAAAATATATTTACATGTATATTCATCTGATGGTTTCTTTAGGACAAGTTATTAGCAATGGAATTGCTAAGCCAAAATGCAGGCAGTCCAACACCATCCCCCTTTTATGTCTTTTTATTCATATTTCCAATTCATCCTCCAAAAGAGTTATTCTAATTTACTCTTTTTATTATCATTCAAAAAAATATTTATTTTGTGCCTACTTTTGCTAGGCACTATCAGTACAATCATCGATAACAAAACAGATGCAGTCCCTGCCCTCAAAGAGCTTACAATCTAAGGAAGACAGAGACACCCACATCCACATTATCACAGATAATAAGCTAAAAAGGAAAACTGCAAGATCACAGCAATTTAGAAGAACCCAGTACAGCCTGAAGGATCTGGAAGAGCTTCCATGAGAAAGAATGGTTCTGGGCTGGGGGCTAAGGTTTTCTGGTGTAAATCAGGCAAAAACAGGTTCTAGAGAGCCTTGGAGAAAACATTCTAAGCAAAGGGAGCAGTGTGGACAAACGCGCTGGGAGGGAAAGGAACACAACCCATTTGAAAACATGTAAGCAGCTCACTGTGGCTGGGGCACAGAGGCAGTGGAGAGACAAGGCGAGAGGCCAGGCCACATGGGCCTTCCAGCAGAAGTAGTGTGGACTTCCTGCACTCTCCCCCACTTGTGAGGTCAATATTCAACACCCATGTGCTAAAACAGTCATACGGCAGTCAGAGCCTAAAGAACTAACAACTCAATAATGACACATGTATTAGTCACTTCTCACTGCCATAAAGATACTACCTGAGACTGGGTAATTTGTAAATTAAAGTGGTTCAATTGACTCACACTTCCACATGGCTGGGAGGCCTCAGGAAACTTATAATCATAGAAGAAGGAAAAGGGGAAGCAAGGCACATCTTACATGGTGGTAGGAGAGAGACAGAGCGTGAAGGGGAAGTGCCACACTTTAAACCATCAACTCTCATGAGAATTCCCTCACTATCATGAGAACAGCATGGGAGAAACTGCCCCCATGATCCAGTCACCTCCCACCAGGTCCCTCCCTCAAACACACAGGGATTACAATTCGAGATGAGGATTTGGGTGCGGACACAGAGAAAAGCCATATCAACACAATAAACTGTAAGTCAGAAAAACAGATGTAAACAGATGTAAATAAAGCCGCCAAGCTATCTTGCATAAGGAACGTACTTTCAATCTGTTCCCAAACATTTACACTTACAATGTCATGCCATGTACTTTAAACAATATAATCAGCTAAATACATTGGTTTAATATTTTGTCTAAAATATCTGCATTCCTTGACTTTAACAAACAATATGTTAAGGCTGAAAAACATTAAAAAGTATTTAAAGTTTGTCAGAGAAGCTTCATACTCATATTTTATTTAATACAAAAAAACCACAAATGTTACTTAAAGTTCTACTCTGGAGAAAAAGCTACCCCCATAATCTTTCAATGACTGTAATTGGGCAAGTTCTCTTTATTCTAACTTGAGTTTTCTTCTAGGCAATCTTCTGCATGAATAAAAGTTAAAATCAGTGTTTTTGTATTTTTTAAAATCAAAAAAAGACATCAAGTACTCCGTGTGCAGTGTTTTAATTTATCCATGTACATAGGCAATTATCATAATTTGAAGGTCACTTTTTAGTTATTAGACTATAAGAAAAACTATACAGAAAGTTTATGCTATAAAATTACGTCCCTAATTACGTCGTGCTCAGTAACACAGAAATAAGAAATTGAAAAGGGTCATTGCTCTGCAATCCACATAACTACAGAGTAGAGCGCAAGCTACTGGTCATGATCAGAAAGAGACTTCATAAAAACATCTTCACATATTCCCTAGCATTATGCCCTACCACTAAAAGGAAGGCGTATGACAATGCCATTGTTTATTTTGTGTAACACAGTCCTTCTACTCCCCTCAAAAGTGTTTTTCCTGCTATAAGATAAAAACAAGGCTGTATCCCTAAGATATATACCTAATGAAGATTATCTCAACAGAAGCTCTGATGTTTTCCATTTTTCACTGTCCTTCCTGAAGTTCACCTGGATGTTCCACAGCAATTTTCTAACCCTTTCATTGTTGATTAGCCTACTAAAAGTAGAATTCTTCAGCAACACACAATACAAAAGACACAGGCTAAAACAGGCCTCACAAATACACTTTGAAATAGGTATATTTGGAAATAAATATAACTTTCCAGTCCACTATTTTTTCTAGTAACTAAACTGTAAATTTTTAAAAATGGAGGTTTTCAAACCAACGATGTGTTAAGCCCATTCTCATGACACATTCATTTAAACTTCTCATCTGCAAAACATAATGCAATAAATTATAAAAAGAGGAAGAAAAAAACATGAAACTCATCTGCCTTATAAAATGAAAACCAAGCATTACAAGACATGTAATACCATAGATACTAAGCTACACATTTTTTTCTGAATAATTTTTTAACTATTCTTGATTCTAAAAGTCACAAAAGATCAATGTAGAAAATCTGAAAAATATTCTGCTTTTAATTAATATTCTGAGGTTTCAATTAATATAAGGTTATTTCTAGCAGTATCTTCTCTATTATACATAAGTATTTGGGTTTAAAACAAGCATGTGACAGCATACTTTTTCTTGAATAAAATTAGGATATTATATTTGCATTTTTATCTTTTGTTTACTTAACATACAGCATGTTAAGCATCTATGACATTAAAAATCCTTCTAAAACATGATTTTAACAACATATTACATGGATGTGTCATGATATATTTAACCACTTTCCCTACTCTAAGACATTTATGTTGTTTCCAAACTTTTAACATAATATGACTATCATGAAGATATTCAAAACTCATACTTCTGATTATTTTAAGACATATTTGTTAAAAGTGAATTTAATATGGCCAAAACCACCCCATCTCAAAAAAAACAGACTATTCTACCAGATTTTAACCTAGTCAAAAGTCACAAAACTTACAATCACATGGTATACATATTCACAAATATTTAAAATCATAAAAACTTCAATGTCTAAAAATATTAGAAATAACAGGAAACAGAATCACTATTATGTTTCAGTATACACTTCTAGAAAAAGAAATAAGTTAACTTAAACACCACACTATATACTTAAATCTCTTCCAAATGAGTCAGAGAACACAGAACCACATATTGGTACCAGAAGAAGATGAAAAAATATCAACTACTTAAGAAAAAGAAAATATCTGAGAGAATGGAAGGGTAAGCCCAGTCCAGGACCTCAGGATGATGGACTTACCTCCAATAAATTACAAGTACTACAGATCAATCGATCAATCGATTGATCTCTCTCTGTCTTACAGAGAGCAACTTAAACCCAATTATTTTTTTCCTTCGTTTTAAGCCTTAATATCCACTTTTAAATTTTCTGAAGAAAACAAGAATGTTGTTATAATAGTTCCACACATAATAGCTCTCAAAATTCAAGAAAGACTAATCTCTTAGAAGTTCAAACCCCAGGCCAAGCGCGGTGGCTCACATCTGTAATCCCAGCACTTTGGGAGGCCGATGTAGGCAGATGGCTTGAGCTCAGGAGTTCTAGACCAGCCTGGGCAACATGGCAAAACCCCATCTCTACTAAAAAATACAAAAAATTAGCCAGACATGGTGGCACATACCTGCAGTCCCAGCTACTTGGGAGGCTGAGATGGGAGGATTGCCTGAGCCTAGGAAGTTGAGGCTTCAGTGAACTGTGATAATGCCACTACACTCCAGCCTGGACAACAGGCGTGATAATCAAAAAAAACTTCAAAACCCAAACCTTGAAATGAAATGCTTATATTTAAGATTTCAAAAATAAAGACAACTTTTCACCCTTTTAACACTTACTCAGTTTGGGAAAATTTTATTTCTTCCCTTTGTCTTGCAGAATAATTGAGGTTCCCACCTAAAATACAAATAAACAGAATCTTTTCCATGTATGTATTATAAGTAAATTTCAACCATACACACATACATGCAACCATTTGCATAGATACACTGTATTTTAAGTAACAGAAAAAGTTATCGACAATGAAAAAGAAATGGTTTATCTACTAGAACCTTCCCAAAGGGAAAAAATGAAATTCTTGTGTGATATAAATAATCACCCCTTAATTTAAGCATTTTTTTTTGAGTTTGGACTTATGTATTGCTTCAGGTGTTGTTAATAAGGACATTGTATTAATATTCAATAACAGTGAAAATTAAGAGAAATTAAAGGAAATAAACAGGTGTGGTGGCTCACGCCTGTAAATCCCAGGCTGAGGCAGGAGGATTGCTTGAGCTCAGGAGTTTGAAACCAAACCAGGGAACATAGAGGGACCCCATATCTACAAAAAATTTAAAAGTAACTGGGTGTGGTGGCACACACCTATAGTCCCAGCTATTTGGGAGGCAAAAGTGGGAGGATCACTTGAGCCTGGGAGGTTGAGGCTGCAGTGAGCTGTGATCGTACCACTGCACTCCAGCCTGGGTGACAGAGTGAGGCTCTGTCAAAAAAAAAGAAAGAAAAGAAAAAAAAATATTTTTTTAAAAAAAGGAAATGACCTAAAATTATTTACACAGCATGTATATTATAGTCTACTAAACATATAATACTCTTTAGGAGCAAGCAGTTAGAAAAATTACTAAGGACAGCATCAAAATCTTATAAAGAACAACAACAACAAAATGCACTAATACATACAGTATGAATTAGCAAAACAAAAAAAATCTGCAATTTCTAATTCTAAACCAAACATCTTGAACCTTAAAATGTAAATTATAGCTATAAATTTGCTTATTCCGATTTTTTTTAATGTAAGACAATAACACAGAGGGGCTTTAGGTTCCTTTTTAAATGTTATATTTCTTTATGTTAATATAAAAACATCTAAGATTTTATATTATAAGAAACTGATCTGGCTAGAAGATTAACAGAATGACAGCAATTTTAATAAATATGAAGGCCCAGAAAACATAATTATAAATTATATAATCAAATGTGTTTCCATTATTATGAACAGAAAGTCACTACTGCATGAACTAAAGCACTGGCCCCCAAAGAGGCAGACAACCCAGAGACCCCACAAGATGATCCACTGCAGTTTAAGAAGCAAATATCAGATCTTCTACTTACCCTGGGCACGATTCACCAAATAGAGTAAGACCACAGATAAAAGTGACACTAGGAGCGAAAAAACATGGGGCCCTTAAAATAAGTATTTCTTCTCAATGATTCCTATGTAATCAAAATCACAAAGTAAAGCTTAGACACAACCAAACCTTTATCAATTCCCATTACTTTATTTTCCAAAAGCACAAAAACCAAGTTACACACCATTTTCTCCAAGGGCTACTCAGCCCAGGAGTGGCAGGGCCAGAAACAAGGAAGTTGAGGACTCTACAAAAAAGGGAGCTGATCCAGCCACAGCCCAGCCCTGCCCCTCTTTCCTCTCCCTTTCTCAGTGCTGGTTCTTTCATGGACTTACCAAAAATTCCTGCCAGCCCCTGATTGTTTATCATTTTAGAGGAAGCCAAACAGTAGTCTTTTGGGGGCTTTCGGTCTGAAAATGCCAGGTCCATTTTACAAATTTTAAGTAACCAAACATTAAAATGTGATCATTAGACTCCCAGAAGCCCATAGCCAATCAAGACCTCAAAATTCAAGTTTTCCCTTGGCTTTTTCCCTTAATAAGTGAAGAACACTGTTTAATTTACTTTACAATAATAGGGCAGGCCTATTATTTTGGCTCATGCCTATAATCCCAAAGGCAGGAGGAGCACTTGAGGCCAGGAGTTCAAGTCCAGTCTGGGCAACGCAGTGAGACAGTATCTTCACAGAAAATTTAAAAATTAGCCAAGCATGGTGGTGCACACCTGTAGTCTTAGCTAGTATGGAGGCTGAGGTGGGAGGATCACTTGAACCCCGCAGTTCAAAGTTACAGTGAGCTGTGATTGCTCCACTGCATTCCAGTCTGGACCACAGAGACAAATCCTGTCTCTAAAAAAGTAATGATAATAAAATAAAATAACAGAAAAACATAATCAAATGGCACAGTGTTTGCTTTGAGACCCGAATACGTGTTGAACTGTGGACTGACATTTAACCGCATGCTGCAGCATCAAAAATAGACAAAAAACATTTTATGACCTAATGTTTGAAATTCTTATATGACCCACTTTTTTAAACATTTATTTTTAAAACTTGATGTCCTTGTTTCTAAAACAAGCACATTTATTTATGAGATAACAAAATGCACTCAAGGCAACTCATAAGCAATTATCTGCAAATACCACACTTCAGGTATGGATAGTCTTTACTCCCTGTAAATAAAAACAAAGTTTGATAAAATCATCACTGTGGTTTGTCATTTTAAGCACAATATTGAAGTATAAAAAGACATCTTGATGTGTTAAGGAGAATTTTCTTTTCAGATAAACACAATTTATATGTATCCTAAAGATTATCTATGGACAAACGCTAATTTATTTTTATATTTCTTTCAAGTTTCCTAATGCTTCATATTTCAAACCAATGAAATTATAGGTAAAAACCAAATTACGGAGTAAAAATAAAAGTCACTTACAACTGCCTAATGAATAACCATGAGCACTCACACCTAAATCACACCAATGTTTCCACATAGTCACACTAGGGATATACTCAGGACTCTTCAAATTGTTCCACTTTAAGTGGGAAAATGTTTTGTTTTTTTTTTAAACTGTAAATAGTTAAAAGAGAATATGAAACCAACTCTATCACTGCCTTTCAGGATAGGAATCTCCTGAAAAATGCCTGTGAATCTTCAGAGGGCTAGAAAGTCACCAGCTATGAAATTCTAACACACAGGCGAGAATTAGGCAAATCTGGGAGATACGCCTAAGTAAAAATAAGAACATTCTGTTATGTAGTAAAAGAAACAAAACGTTGTCACACAGAATACTCACAAGAAACACAGGCAATGAAGAACACTTCTAAAAACAAATACCCCCGAGAATCCAGTATCATACCAGCAATGATGGAAATGATGGCCAACCCAAGATTCTGAATGGACTGCATGCTACAATAGAAAAATATAAAGACACACTGCATTTTCAAAAGGCTTCACACATAGGCTAACACTTCACTATAAATATTAGTATCTGTAAACCATATACTGTTTGTGTTCAGAGATGTTTTCCACCAGGGATGACTTGATTAGATTTTGGATTGGTTTTTTTTCCACTACTAGACTGCTCAAAGGTAAGGGAGCTTGCCTCATTAAGTGCAATGTGGATTCAATACCTCTGTGCTGAATGAAAGAAGGGCCATGTGAATACCAACCACAGGTGCGGTTTCCCCCTTTTGCCTTTCTGTGCCAGGGACTGGACTCAGCTTCTCACTAAGAAGCCTCACATAAACAGGCAGGGAGATCGTAATGTCAGCAAGGACCTCTTCTGGGTTAGCTTACTCCAGCCCTCTTGCTGGAGGCTCTTTTGTGGCCACAACAGTATCTTAAATAGATTTACTGACTTTTCCAGTTATCTCTAGATTCAGATCTGGAGTTTTATATGACAATTAAATTGACACAGCAGAGAGAGACATACACGATCCACAATGTAAACACTTACAAGCCATATGCAGTTCCCAGCTGATGTTCAGGAACTACAAATGCCACCATTGGCCACAATGCACAGGCAAGCAATGAATAGGAGAGTCCCAGAAGACACTATAGAAAGCAACGCAGAAAAAAGTCATGGTCTTACATTAACCAAAAGGTGATTTTCTTTTAATACAGATTAGCAAAAGTGACAGAGTAGTTAACATATAAATACTCAAGCAAATTTTGTTGTGATTAAGCTAAAATTCATATTCAAAATATACAAAAAAGTCTCTCCCCTAAGAGTATCCCTCTAGTGACAAGATACACGCTGTCTTAACCACTTTCATTTGTCATCATATTATATGCATATATAACTGGCTGGGGCCCAAGATGCAGTCAAGGACCAAGTAAGAAAATAAAGGTAATTTTTAAAAAGTTTTTACCAATGTTTCAGGCAAGCTAATTTTCCAGTATTTATTAGGAGTTACAGATTAGGCAATCAAGGCAATATTATACCAACAGTCCATCATCCTGCCTCTGAGTCACCAATACCCAGTAATCACCAACAATGCTTGGTAAACCTCACCTTATGCTGATTATTTCTTCCATTAAAAAAGAAATATTGTGATTTAAACTTAAATAAGTATCATTTACACCTATCAGATTAGCAAAGATTAAAACAATGACAATGCCCAATACTAGAAAGAATACTAAAAAAGTCACATTTGTGTATTACTAAAGTTATAAATGGGTAGAAAGTTATTGGAGAAAGTTTCACAATCTCTACCAAGATGTTAAATATGCAAACCCCCTGCTGTAGCATCTCTACTTCTAGGAGTCTGTACTGTATCTGTTGAACACTTCTACAGAATTCCCACCCACTGCACACATATTTATGTTCCAGATATTCCTTTATTAACAGGTAGGAAACACAGCACTAGAGCCTCGGGTCTTAAAAATGACATTTTGAGGAACAATAACAAAAACTTGAATTCATTATCATTTTTAACCTACTAAGCAAGTCAAAGAAAAAGAAGAGTTACTGGTCCAACATATTTTTGGTTTTTTGCCATCTATGATGGAATGCCTTCTTTTAAGTCACTTATTTTAGAAAAACAAATGGGACTAATAAGCATTCTGGCTTTTATAAGGCTACTTTATTTCAAATTCTCTTTCAGCACTGAAGTTAACTGGTTAAATAAACCAAATGAAATTAAAAGACACTTTATATGTTAATAATTCATAATTATACTTTAAAAAATAATTATTTTGTAGGAATTGGCATCAAGTCGTCATTTCCCCACTATCATAGGCCTTGTCATCTGAATTTGCTGAGCATGCCTACTTAGATGAACATGACAGACTCCTTGCTGAAGCCCTGACCCCACCACGTGCTAACACAGACGTTACCATAGCAATCCAAGGATTCCACATCGTAAAGGCCAGCATCATGTGGGACACAAGAGTAGCTGCTACTGCGCAAAGAACCCAGATGATGTTCTTCCCTGTTTTATCCACCAGGAGCCCAAATACTGGAGACATGGGAGCTGATATGACATATACAACACTGCCCAGAGAACACATAAGACATTTCATGAAATGCAACACAGCCAAACATCAGTTTCAAGAAAGTCCTGAAAATATCAGGCAAAGCAAATCCTAACTTATTTAACATTCTTATAAAATGCTCATCAAAAATTATAAAAAGCAGTCCAAGACTTCTTTGGTTTTCCACTAATGTAAACATGGCCACTCAGGATTCAAGTCCCAATGTAGTCCCAGTTTCACACTTAAAAAATGTTAGGTCACATACATCTTTTTTGCTTCTTATAACATTTGGTTATAAAGACCCACACTTCACATGCAATAGGCACTTACAAAATTAATTTTAAAATACCTGTTAATTGCACTTGCTGCCTGGGAAGAAAATCCAAATTTCTCTGTAAAGAAAACTCTAAAATTAAAAAGACAGATAAATTAGCACATTAGAGAGAAATACTCTGTTTTCAAAAAATAAAGAGTTGAATAAAAGTAACTCAAGCTTAATTAGCTTTTTTCTTGATATTATTTTCCCACCTTATTTATATTCGCCTTCAGGCAATCTGCTAAACTTCAGTATTTACATTAATGTTTACTGACTAAATAAAATATGATGCTTGTTTTTTTCCTTCTCTGATATGCAGCAAGCAATACACACACATTTTCAGAAAATCAAATATACTACTGCTTAAAAGCAGTACTGAATGGATTCTTTGCTAAATAATAAATAGGGTTCTTGTCTCAAATTATTTAAAAGGACAGCCTGACCTTAAAGGGTACAAACCATACACCTGCACAAACATACTCACATTGCTCTGCTTAAGCAGATGCCAATGCAAAAGGAGAGAGTAGAAGATAAAGCAAAGAAGAATTTGCTTTGGACCCAGAATTTAAGTCTGGCAGAATTACAGCCCTAATAAATGGAGATGTTCCCAGTCACAGTACACCAATAAACAGTCTCCATTCTCAGTAAGAGCCTTTTAACCAAGGAATAAAGAGGGAATAAAAAAGAATACTAGTCTAAAATCAACTATTAAAACAAATCAATATTATAAATCAAAAATTATTAAGTATTGAAATGGTTTGGCTGTGTCCCCATCCAAAGCTCATCTTGAATTGTAATCCCCATAATCCCCAGGTGTCATGGAAGGGATCCTGTGGGAGGTAACTGAATCATGGTGGTAGTTCCCCCAAGCTGTTCTCATGATAGTGAGTTCTCACGAGACTTCATGATTTTATAAGCATCTGGCATTTCCCCTGCTGGCACTCATTCCTCTCTCCTGCCACCATGTGAAGAAGGACGTGTTTGCTTCCCTTTCCGCCATGGTTATAAGTTTCCTGAGGCCTGCCCAGCTCTATGGAACTGTGAGTCAATTAAACCTCTTTCCTTTATAAATTACCCAATCTCAGGCAGTTTTTTATTAGCAGCAGAACAGCAGAGTAATACAGGTATTTCTTCAAAAGAATAATAAAAGTATAAAACCAATACTAAACCTTAAGCTAAAAGAAAACGTATGTATATCCCAGGATCTAAAGTAATTCCTGTGAAAATATAAACTATAACCAGAGAAGCAAGATTTACTGCTTTAACAACTACATTTATGTGATTGAACTCTCATGATAATTTAGACAAGAAATAATGGAAACATAGAGAATACTCACTTCCCAAGTCCAATAAAAGGGAACACAGCAACATAATAGCAGACACAGATGATAAATATGAGCCACAGGGGTAAGGAGAAGTCCTTTACATCAGTTAATTTAATAACTTCACCTTAGAGAAGAAAGGGAAGACACTATCAGCATAATTTTGCATACCTAAGGAGCTTTCATCTATAGGCAAGATTATTTTTTAAAATCCTGTGGTTAATCTTTGCAATTCAGTTTAAAAAAAAAATTTTTTTTTCATTTCTGGGAAGACTTATAAAGACATAAGAAAAAGCAAAACCTAAGACTGGCATCTACCTTCCCTGCTCCCTTCCAAGAACAATAACCATTTTGCAAATACACAAAGTACAATCGAGAACGTAAATTCTGCCAAAAGATTTAAGGGGAAAAGAAAATATATCTAAAAATGTAGAAAAGTGGAAATCAATTTGGAAATAAAAAATAAAAATCATGTCTTAAACTCCACCTGGTTTTACAACACTTCATTAGGAACTTATTTCATTGCAAAATCTCACGAAGGCCATAATTCCCTGAAGTCCCGTTCTTTCATTTAGACTTACCTGTTTTTCCTTGTTCTTTGTGAAGGATTCTCTCTGCTCTCTGATCCAAGTAGGCAAGAGCCAAGGCACAGATTAGTGAAAGAATACACGTTATACCTCCTAAATTTAAAAAAAAAAAAAAAAAAACAGACTTTGAAAAGAGAACAAAACCAAACAGAAGGTTCCTAAAGGGAAGTATGTTACATAAACAGCAGAAAACAGCAACTGAAAGGGATGTCACATAAAGACATGAGAAAAATCCGCAATTACTAAATCAGGACAAAAGAGGAAGAATACATTTAAATACTCAGCAAACAGTAGTAGCTTTTACTGCATTATTTCACAGTCCAAAGGTAAAGATAAGAAGGAAAAGACTAGAAAAAACTAGTCTAGTCCTGTAATGCAGAATACAGACTGAAGAAAACTGATGAGCAGCGACTGAATTAGTCCTCATTTCTTCATTCAGTCTAAGCACCAATTGTCAATGGACACCAGGGAAAAAATGAAGAAGCCAAGTTAGGCTCTTTAACTATCTCTCTTTCTTCCGATGCTTTCCCAGAGTCCACGGCCTTCGCTCCTGCCCTCTGGCAGCCCAAGTGCCCCATCCTCCCAAAGCGCAGTACTCTCAAGCTCTTTCCTGTGAGATCAGCATTTCTCTCTAATACCAATCTCATATCACTATAGAAAATCAGGATAAAGAGTGAATAACGATGCACTTCTCAGGAAGAATTTCCAAAAGCAGCTTAATAAAATAAATGAATCTTTAATTGGCTGCCCTACTATACAGCCTGGTTGAAAATTCGCTGAAGTCAGCGTCAGCAGACATGAGCTCTAACGAGCTGAATCACCTTGGACATGGAACATAAGCTCTCTTGGATTCATTTCCCCAGTTTTAAATAAGAGGATTTGACTTGATGATGGCACAGGTCTTTTCTGGCTCTAAACGTCTTACTCTAAAATTCCCCATTGTGGAGGAAATTAGATGGAATACTAAGAAACATTTAAGAGTAAAAAGAAGGTTTTAAGTAAGGCAAAGGATTTGAGAGGAAGAGTTTGAAAGAATCTTTAAATATGCTTGCCTGTTTAGGATTACCACTCCACTGCCTTCTTTTTACCAGGCTATGTGGATCAAGGAATTATAAGGAATAAAACACAGAAAGACAAATACTATTCATATGTGGAATGAATATATATATATATATATATATATATATAATATTATATTATTCAAAAGAGAATAGGAGAGAGGAGGACAGGGAGAGATTAATCAAGGGGTACAAAGTTACAATTAGGAGGAGTAAATTCTGGTGTTCTATTGCACAGTAGGGTGACTATGGTTAACAGTAAGGGATTATACATTACAAAGCAGCTAGAAGAGAGGGTTTTGAGTGTAGTCACTACAAAAAAGTGATAGATGCATGAGGTGATGGATATGCTATATACTCCGATTTGATATACAATGTATCTGTGTATGGAAACATCAAATTATACCCATAAATATGTATAATTATGTGTCCATTTAAAAATCGGGGAAAAAGGGAATAAAAGATGTGCACATCTTGGGCACAGAACTTTCACCCTATCATCACACAGGTCTCTCTAGAGCCCTGCAAACAGCCAAATGCACACCATGGGGTTCAATTAGACAAACTGCCTGCCCAGAGAAAAAGCAAAAGTGGTAAACCTAGAAAGCCTCATGTCCTTCCCAGTGACCCACAGAGCAACTAGCACCACAGAGCCTTGGCCAAGAGAACTTAGGGACAGTAGTGACCTATACGGTCTTGTTGAAATAATTGTAATTTTACAGAAAAGAAAACTGAGACAGAGAAGGTTAACTTCCTTGTCCAAGATGACAGAACTAGTTAGAGCTAGCATTAGAGCCCAGGGTTCCTGACTCCCAACTTAGTAGTTTTTCAACCATATCGTATCACATCAGACTTCCAAAAAATCTAAGCTCTCCAGGCACACTGACTGAAAAGGTCAGTATTTGATTAAAAGAAAACAATTCTCCCCTGTGCTATGGACATTTTTTCGGTTTGGTTGGTTTTTTGCTTGTTTGTTTGTTTTTGTTTTTGTTTTTTTTGAGACAGAGTTTCGCTCTTGTTGCCCAGGCTGGAGTGCAATGGCGTGATCCCAGCTCACCTCAACCTCTGCCTTCTGCCTTCTGGGTTGAAGCAATTCTCCTGACTCAGCCTCTCGAGTAGCTGGGATTACAGGCATGCACCACCATGCCCGGCTAATTTTTGTATTTTTAGTAGAGACAGGATTTCTCCGTGCTCATCAAGCTGGTCTTGAACTCCCAACCTCAGGTGATCTGCCCACCTTGGCCTCCCAAAGTGCTGGGATTATAGGTGTGAGCCACCGCTGCTATAAACTTTTAATTAACATCTTACCTGAATAAATTCTCAGGTTGTTCTCAAAGAGTATTTTACATACATAATCTCTTCATATGTATGAGATGCAAATGACAATATTAAAGTAGGCAACAGGCCGGGAGTGGTGGCTCACACCTGTAATCCCAGCACTTTCAGAGGCCGAGGTGAGCGGATCCCCTGAGGTCAGGAGTTCAAGACCAGCCTGGCCAACATGGTGAAACTCTGTCTCCACTAAAAATACAAAAATTAGCCAGGCATGATGGCGGGAGCCTGTAATTCCAGCTACTCAGGAGGCTGAGGCAGGAGAATTGCTTGACTCCGGGAGGTGGAGGTTGCAGTGAGCTGAGATCGCGCCACTGCACTCTACCCTGAGCAAAAGAGTAAGACTGCTTCAAAAAAAAATAAAAATAAAATAAAGTAGACACAAGGAATAAGGCCATCCATTTTAAGAAATTTTAAATCCATTTTTAGAAAGTGGAAATTAATATACAAATGAGGTAAATGATAGCCTACTTCTAGTTGTGTCAAAGAGTTCATAAGAACCATGGAGATAACACTATAACCAAAGTAGACACAAATTCCAGTGTTCCTTCCTCCCTGCTACAATACTTCCTATGACAAGCTTTCAGGAGAAGGGAGATGTGGGACATGGGATTCACTCACCAATCATAAGTGTGATCCCAAGGGTTGTGTGACCAGCAGAACCTAACAAAGCTTCAATCTTAGAATACAGCCATCCCATGAGGTTCATGTTTACGGTACTTCCCTAAATGAAAAGGGAAAAAAATCAACAGTGTTTTCAATCATATATACCTCTGCTTTATTAAAAAAAAAAAAAAAAGGGATTTGAGGTGGCTCAGAAATAGGTATAATAGGATCCAAATTAAACAGGAGGTAATTTCCTTAAAAAACACTACAAGAAAAAATTGACAAACCAAGATAAAGCCACAGATAATTACCACAGGAAAAAAAAAGCCAATTTATTAGAAACTGCTAGTATAAAAAAAAACATAGTACATGTAGAACTTCCTACCAGCCAAAGCAAAAGTGAAACATGAGTTATAAAATCCAGCATATCTAAGACAAAAATATGTCAGTAACAGAAAAAGCCCAACTTTTCCTGGCACTGAAATCTGGGGAAAAACATCTTCCTCTGAATGTCCATAAAGAGGACAGTAAAAGTTATAATAGATGATTCTTCATTCATTGATTCGTTCACTGAGCAATTACTGAGCCCCTATTACATGCCAGTCACTGTTTCAGGTATTGGGAATATAATAAAGAATAAAGTGGCCGGCCACAGTGGCTCATGCCTGTAATCCCAGCATTTTGGGAGGCCAAGGCGGGTGGATCACAAGGTCAAGAGTTTAAGACTAGCCTGGCCAACATGGTGAAACCCTGTCTCTACTAAGAATACAAAAATTAGCCGGGCATGGTGGCGGGGCACCTGTAATCCCAGCTACTCAGGAGGCTGAGGCAGGAGAATTGCTTGAACCCAGGTGGCAGAGGTTGCAGTGAGTCAGTATCACACCACTGCACTCTAGCCTGGGCAACAGAGCAAGACTCCGTCTGAAAAAAAAAAGAAGAAGAAGAAAGCATAAAAATATCCAACTTATTTTGGTAAAAAAAAAAAAAAAAAAAAAAAAGTAAAATATCTAGTATATTAAATATTGGCAAGTACTTTTAAAAAATAAGAAAAAAATAAAGCTGGAAAGGCGAATATAAAATTGGGAGTGGAGGCCTCCCAACTGAAAGTGACTTTGGAGTGTAAACTTGCAGGAAACGAACTGTGGGGACACCTGAGGGAGGAGCACTCCAGGAAGAAGGAAGAGCCACTGCACAGGCCCCAAGAGGAGCTTGCCTGGAGAGTTCAAGGAATGGCAAGGAGAGCAGAGGCTGGAACAGTGCAAACAGAGAAGGGAGAGGATGAGATGAGTTCCCAGTGAGGAAATAGTGGGAAGGGGAGTTACAGGAGGACTTTCAGTTTTTATCCTGTGTGAGATGGGAAGCCACTGGGGTTTGAGTAGAGAAGTGGCATGATACTTTGACAGACTCATACTGGCAGACTCACCCTACATTCAGAACAGACCACAAGGCAAAAGCAAAGGCACCAGTTAGGGAGCTATAGCAATAATCCAGAACAGAGATGATTGGGCCTAGCCCTAGGTGGTCAGCAGTGGGCACAGTGGGAAGTGGTCAGAGCATAGATATATTTGCATATAAATTACCCTGAGTTTCTAGAAGGGAATCTCAGGGGCTTAGAGGCACTTTAGGGATTATGAGAGTGGTAGGGAGATCTTGAGGTGAAATGAGCCAGATCTCAGGTAGCCACCTCAGTTTCAGCCAATGCTGCTCAACTTTTATCTGATTTATGTATTTAGGGGTCCATGTAAGATGATTTTATGATCAAAACGGCCAAGAGCTATTCCATTATAGGGCTGCTGGGGGTGACATAGATTCCGTCTTTTTTGTGCTTCTCTTGTTCCCTGTGCAGCCTCCAGAATGACCACAGAGGTCCTGAGTTTACCTCTCCATGATTTTTCTATTGCCTGAGCTTTTGAGTTTGATTGCATTTAGACACCTGAACTATTAGTCTATACTATATCCCTTCAATGGACTTCTCATTTTTCTTAGTATTCATATCTTAGCTCGGGATTAGAGATCCAGCACCCTTCCAATTTTCCTTCACTATTGTTACTTGAAAACTCATTATTTCAAGAAACATTTATTGGGTACTTGCTAAGCCAGGTCATGTTATTTTATTTAATAGATATTTTAAATAGTTAATAGAGATTTTAAATAGTAATTTAATAGGTATTTTGGAATGAAAGGATCATTAACGCAACATCCTGTCTTGGAGGAATTTATATATATACATATATATACATATATACATACATATATACATATATACATACATATATACATATATACATACATATATACATATATACATATATACACATATATACATACATATACACACATATATACATATATACACACATATATACATATATACACACATATACATATATACACATATACATATATATACACATATATACATATATACACATATATACATATATATATATATACATATATATATATATTTGTCCTTTTTTGTTGTTTTTCTTTTTTTTTTTTTTTGGTGAGACGGAGTCTCGTTCTGTCGCCCAGGCTGGAGTGCAGCAGCGTGATCTCGGCTCACTGCAAGCTCTGCCTCCCGGGTTCATGCCATTCTCCTGCCTCAGCCTCCCGGTAGCTGGGACTGCAGGCGCCAGGTACCCGCCACCACGCCAGCTAATTTTTTTGTGTGTTTTTAGTAGAGACGGGGTTTCACAGTGTTAGCCAGGATAGTCTCAATCTCCTGACCTCGTGATCCGCCCGCCTCAGCCTCCCAAAGTGTTGGGATTACAGGCGTGAGCCACCGCGCCCAGCCAGGAATTTACATTTTTGATGGTATTAGAGAAAGCTTCCAGTAGGTCTCTGTTTACCTTGTTCTTCATTTGAGTAACACCATTAGCTAGTATTGTATAAGAAACAGCCATGTGAAATTTGCTACTGTATTTGCTATGAGAATATTGTCGAAGGCATGTACATTTCTCAGTCTTCAATAGTGTCTGCCCTATCAATAGCATTTCACGCAGTTGACATCCTCTCCACCTTGATTTCTTTTCTTGGGTTTTGGGATACCACAGCCTGTAGTCTCCCCCTTGCCTTTCCGCCCATCCCAGTGGAGCCCTTTTGTTGGCTCCATCTCGATCTCCTCAACCTGCAAATGTGGGAAGTGCCCCAGGGCTTGGTAACTGACATCATCTCTTTTCTTTCAACACCCACACTCTTGGTGATCTTACTTACCAAGTTTTGCAATTTTAAGTAGCATTTTCCTTGCTCTTGAACTTATATCACTTGTCCAGAATTTTCCCAAGTTCTACACCCATATATGCAACTGCCTACTCAACATTTCCACTTGGATGAATGGCAGGCACGTCTAACCTAACATGACCAAAACCCAGTTGCCTTTAACTGAAGATGTGAAAACTACAGCAGGAGCTGGTTTGGGGGATGGTGCGCAGAGTATCAAGCGCTAGGTTACAGGGCTTACAGTTGCTTAGGCAAAACTGTGCTGTCTTCCTGAGTGCCTCGGTTGTTTTCCCCCACACTCTACATATTTTCCATTAGCAATCCTATCAGCTCTATCATCAAAAGAATATACATACGTAGAGAAAGAGAGAAACTTAGAGCTCCTCAGAATGCAGCTTAATGAATTACAGCTAACTTAAAATGACACAGAAAAGAACCTGATGTTCTAGTAACCAGAATGAAGTCAGTTGAAAGTCTTGCTCAAATGATTTCACTTCCTTCTTTAAAAAGTTGTTGGACAACTAGATTCACAAACTGCCACAAACATATCTTGACTTGCACAAGACTCGTAGTGAAGCTTTGGGAATATCCTTACAGGTAAAATTTAGAAAACTTGGAAAACCACAAGATTTACCAAAAAACTACAAATTCAAATATTTAGCTGTTTCCTATCAAAGTGATAAAGTAATTTTTTAAAAGTAATTAATAGCCTGTACTATCAATGCTACAATAAAAGGGATCCTCTCATATCCCACAGATGGGGATGTAAATGTCTCTGAAATGATAATGTGGAAATATCTCTCAATAGTCCTCAGATGACCTAACAAATACTCTGACTTAATAATTCCATTCCTAGCCACTTAGCCTAAGGAGACTAAAAGAGATGCATAGAATTTTCACAGCGAGAGTGTTAGACTATAGCACTATTTATAATAGTGAAAAATCAGAAAGAACCTACATGTATAAAAATATAGAAATACTCATATATTATATTAAAATATTTTTATATTGAATTTCTTATTCCCTGAGACTATGTTGTATTTTCACGACACTTATTAAAAGTCAAAGAGTCTGCTCGCCTTGGCAGCACATATACTAAAAGTCAAAGCTTGAAAACTTGATGTTTAGTGGCAAAAATAAATTTTTTTAATACTCTATTCATGGGAATGAGGGAAAAAAAACCTAATGGGATTTGGGACTGCCAACACACCTTATAGTCTACATTAACAAAGACACAATGTTGTCTCTACAAAAAATACAAAAATTAGCTGGGCGGGGTGGTGCACATCTGTAGTCCCTGCTACTCTGTAGGCTGAGGTGGGAAAAATCACTTAAGCCTGGGAGGTCGAGGCTGCAATGAGCCGAGATAGCACCACTGCACTCTAGCTTGGGCAACAAAGTGAGACCCTGTCTCAATCAAACAAACAGACAAACAAAACCCATAATGTTGTTCCCCCTACATAGCCTCTAAGACCAAACCTGAAACACCATGATCATTTCTAGGTTCCAAATACAAACAGGAGTACTGGCTAACTGAGATAAGTTCAGAGAGGCATGAGCACCACAGTAAGGGAGCTGAGATCCATGTCATATGGCTCAGACAACCACAGGAAACGAGCACATACAACCAAGAACTTAAGAGCTATCTACAAATGAGCAAAGCACTGATGCACAGCAGAGGAAGTAAACTTTACCTACAGACAGCAAAAGTCAGAGCCATCAGTAAAAGCTACTTGTAAAAGGAGGTTTCATCGCTATGTGAGGTTATGCTTCATAAAGTTCATTGAAGCAGGTGGGCTGCTTCATCACAGAGCAAGCTTGCAATCCCTGGAAATATTGCAAACAGAACCTGGACAGCCATATGTGGAGAGGTTCTAGCAGGGATGCCAAAAATGGGTAAGAAATTAGACAACAAAACTTACAGGATCCCTCCCTATGCTCAGATTCTTTGAACTAATGAATGTACACAGCCACTTTAGACTGTTTGCTAGATGAAATAAGATTAGAAATGCTTTACTCAAGGTAAATGCCATGCTGTGTTCTAGAGAAATCCATAAAAGTTAATATCTAATTTACCATACACAAATCCATTTCATCCTGTGATTTTTAAGAGATAACTATAAGATTTAATCTTTTGCTTCCCATTTGGCTTCATCAGGCTTTTCATTAAACTTACAATTCTAGCCATGCTAAGTTGAAGTCCAAACACCAGGTTTAATTCTTTGCCTTTAAACCAGCTCACAGCATATGTATTCTGGGCAACTGCTAAGGACTCTCCACCAATCCTAAAAATAGAAGAAAAAAAAAAAAACACAGAAGTCACAACTTTAAAGAAATACTACAGTTAGCATGGCACTTCTCCTATCAAGAGATGGGGTCTCTGTCCCCTTCCCTTGAATCCAAGTGGGCTTGTGACTACTTCAACTAATAGAATATGGTGGTAGTGTGATCCCAAGGCTCAGTTATAAAAGGTGACATCATCTTTTCACTCTGACCCTCGCACTGGGAGCACTGAGCCACTACCCCCATGCTGTGAGACAGCAACCCACAAAGAGAGGCCACATGTAAGTGCCCCAGTCAGCAGTCCCAGTGTTTGAGGCATCCCAGTCCAGGTGCCAAACATGTGAGTCAATAAGCTTTCAGATGATCTCAGCTCCCACCCTCACATGAATCTTTCCAGCTGAGGCCCCAGACACTGGAGGCAAAGACAAGCTGTCCTTGCTACACTTTGTCTGAATTCCTGCCCACAAAGTCCGTGAGCATAATGAAATGGTAGTTTTATACTGCTAAGTGTTGGAGTCACATGATATACTGCAATAATAACCACGACAGGCAATAAAAGGAGCCATCTTGGTTACCACATTACCATCAATATTATATAAAATGCGGATGTGGGAAAAGTGGTCCGTGCTTTGTGAAAACATAAAAACTCACACTTTTCAGAACAATATGCAAAGCTCTCCATCAATCAATCCCCCCATTCAGTTTCCATATTCAACACTCTCCTACTTCCTGGGTTTTAATTTTCCTTAAGTAAGTTTCAATATTTACGATTCTCCTCCAAGCGCCTTCAGTGAGGAGCTTCCCTCCTCCATATCCTTACACCGAGGCCACCTCAGTATTAAGGACTAAGAAAGAGTCTTAAGACAACTAAGAAATAGTCTTATTTCTTGTGACTCTGTCCTAGCCCAAAAATATTTTCCCTCTCTTCTGCTAATCCAAATCCTGTACTTCTGTCAAGGCCTACTTCATCTGTAAGGCCATTTCTGACCACATTTGTGTTTCTGAATCCCTGTCATACCTTTACACACATTCTGCTTCCTTCTCTCTCACTTATGGTACTTCTTGCGGTATGTCATCTATGTCTACATGCTCCTGATACCTGTGCAAAGCTTGAATAAGTTATGCTTTTAAGACTGAGTCAGTTCTGTCATCTGGGTCCCTCAGGGCAGCAAGCCCAAGGCTGGTCTCAGAATAGGCTTACTGAACAGACAATGCAATTCAGGTAGAACAATTGGTCTATAAGAATTCACACAAAATAGTCAGCTTACACATTTTGTGATCATTCAAGCAAAGCTCTTGGACAGGGTTGAAAGGACCCTCACATCACTCGCTAAGAAAGAGTGAAATGTCCATCAGTCACCAACCTAGAAATCGATGGTCTATACTTTTCTAAATGTGTTTCAAATAATAGTCTTTAATACAACAGAACAGGCAAAATGTCTGGGAAAAATATCATTTCTAGAGAACTATTTAATACTCAAACCCCACACAGAGTTGATTAGGACCACTCAAAATTGTTGCATATTTTAAAGAAAAACTAAGACAACTAAGAAATATTCTTATGCATATGAAGCTAGGTTTCAAGGATTTGAAGTAATTCCCCAGAAGAGACAATGTTTTTTAAAGATCTTTCATAGATGAACACTAAAACAACAATACATTAGGATAAATTAAATTATGCATAACTTACCCAAATACAAATCTTCCAAATTCCATCAGCCAAAACACATTAAATATTCCACCCAGAGCAAAAACAACCTATAATGTAGAAGTTCATGTCAAATCAATGAAAAAGTAAATTCAAGGTATTAAAAAGAAGCAAAAGGAACGTGATAAATCTCAACTTCTACAATGGTTTTAATATTCCTCCTTAATAAATCTGTGAAGTTCAAATATTAATGTTCATTTATTTCAAGGCTTAAAATAGACTATGGATTATACCACATGGGCATTTATGGGTTCTGCTTAATTAAGCTAGGCATTAATTAAACACATCTTTGCCAACTGAATTAATTAGATAAGAATTTATAAGTCACTGTCAATCATCAATGAATGTTTTGACCTTCCTTACCTGTCCAATGCAAACAAAGCAGCTAAAAATGATTGTGCCCCATCTGTTTGGGAAAGAAAGAATGACAATGAGAATGAAAATGACAATGAGAAAGAGAAAGAGAAAAAAAATCTTAATTTCTGTTTACATTAGTATTCGTAATCACAAAGTCCTTTAGTAGTAATTCATTTTGGTTCTCTTTGCCCCCTCTGCATTTCCTCCAAAGAAAGAAAAATAAAGGGCTCATCTCCCTCTGAAGCCAGCAACTCTCAGGCTAAATGCGAATCTACAGAAGTCTAGACTTCTAAGGGGATTCCAGAGGCTTCAGCAATGGCATATATTAGTTTAAATCATTATCATCGCTTAAATAAAGCTAATCAACTAATCTTCAAGAAGTTCCCAGGGTCAAAACTATTTAAAAATGTAAATTCTTTATAAAATTTCCATTAAGAGTTTAGGATTGATTCAAGGAATTTTACAGTAAGTAATTTTAAGTGGTTATAATTCTTGACAACTAAAACCGATATGTAAAAGGACAAATATCAACCACGTTATACAAGTCTAACATCCCACAATCTGGACATCTAATTAATGTTGCCCTAGAATAATAAAAGGCCAGTATTAGAAGAGTCCTTAAAGGCCATCAGGGTAAACCATACCTCTTAAACTTAACTCTCTCTCAAGATGCTTGTGAAATGGCCATGCCATGTTCTCCTGAATGTTCTCTAGCACTGGAAAACTCACTATGGTCCCAAGACCATTTTTGTCATCTCCTGCCAATCTGACCAAGCAAACTCCTCACATTAAAAGGAGTCTGTTCCCCAGAAGCTTCAAGCTAATTCTCTCTCGAGACCAAACAAAATAAATTAAATTCTTCCTTCATATTCTAACTCTTCAAAAATTTGAAAGGTTAGTCCCCAGGTGTAAACTCTTAAAGTTTCTTTAATCTTTATCCACCAGACACGGTTTGAAGACCTTTCATCATCTTGGTCTCTGCCTTCTGAAAATATTCCCAGTCTATATTCCTCTTCAGTTTCACTAACAACATACACACAATAATAAGGATGAACAGTGGCAAAGCTTACAGTGTTATTCCTTCCTCAGCATCTAATAGAAGTGGTCACAGAATGTTTTATACCCCAAGGAAAGCAGAAATAGAAAACCTCACTGGGGCTGGAAGAAGCACACACAACCTATGTGCCAGACACTGTACATCCATCTCTCACTTAATCCTCATAACCACCTTGCGAGGCAGGAATCATCTATATTTTAGCAATGAGAGAGCCGAAGCTCAGGAAGCTGCAAACAGCTCAGAACAGCCAGGAAGATGACCAAGTGGCAACGATGGGATTCAGAACCTGGTTTATCTGATTCCCCAGGGTGAGTATAATTTTCCTATAGATAACTGACAGTTACCTTATACCATCAGCATTTTCTAGTCCTGACCTTAACTGAAATACCAAGTTTCAAAAACCAATTCCAGAGATACAAAAATTGTTTTTTAAAAACTCATGCAAATTATCATAGTCAATACAGAACTTTATTCAGTTCTTTCTAGAAATACCTTAATCTAGCTCTGTATTTTTCTAACAATCAGGCAAGATTTACCCATAGTTTCTTTACAAGCTTACCGTATTCCAAATACTCGGTCTATCAAAAAGCCACCAAAGAAACACAAAACTACATTGGGCCAAGAATACCAGGCATACAGCAGCATGAATTTTGTGGTATTCACTTGCATATCCTATATGAAAAGAAAATAAAACCATTTTTTCCCAAACAGTTAAGTTTAGCAACTAACAAATCAAAATATGACAATCTAAAGTGGAAAGCAGTTACATTCTCCTTTCTGTAAAGGGCAAGTTTTTTTTTTAACCATTTGTAAGTCTCACTAACTTCCTTGAGAATCTCATGAAAGCTATGGCCCCTGACCCAGAAAAACAGTCACACCTGGGAACCCTGGGAACTTCTTGAGTTCACATGCCATTTCAGGGGCTTCCTGGATTCCAGGATCAGACCCACTGCTACAGGGGCCACTTCTATGTCTTCTATATACTACCTGCATTGGGACTCCACCCACATATACAAGGATAATCTCAGCCTATCCCTACCTACCCTACCCTCTCTATCCCCTCAAGCATGCTCCTCCTACTTCCTTTCTCTTTCATTCTAGAATGAAAAGGGCCAACCTATGCATTTTCCCTGTGCAAAGGTTAAAAAGAACCTACAAAGAAAAGAGACTATCTAAATACCCAAAAAACTGTAAATATCAAGTACGTTTTTACAATACAAAACTAGACTAAAAATCCTGACATGGACAATCCTCTGCAATCAGTATCCACATTTAAAAAACAAAATAACAACTAAAACCTATTTAAGAAGGCAAAAAGCTATCTTACCAAACCATTTGTCATTCAGTTGACTAAGCACTGGGAGAGTGAAATGCAAACAAAAACCTGCTCGTATTTTTGACAATACTGTGGAAATACTACATAATTATTTATCTAAGGTCTGAAACAATTTCAAGTCACATATGTGCTATAAATGAATTATTTGTGGTAACTCATTTCAACTGAGTTTCAACAGACATCTATCTGAATAAATGGGCTGGATAAAGTTCAACCCCTTGCAACCTGTGGATCTGGTGACTACAGATGTCAAAATAGATTCAGTGGACACTTCAGATTAGGCCACTTGAGGGTTGCTAATGCCTCCACCGCTACACTTGCTCTAAAGAAAACAAAAGAAACAAAGGTGAAAAATCAACTTACTCGTTTAACTTGAGTCTGAAGGGCAGCAGGATTATCATAGCAAAAATAGCTGCCTAGAAAAGAGCAAATACTTTATAAGTAATAATACTTTCCATATAAAAGTTTCAAGTTGCAGTTACTACTGAAATTACAATTTTAAATGGTGATACTATGGGTTGACACTACAGAAATATTTCTGAACCACTTCCTTATCCACCAGTCTTTTCTAAGTTACATCAAATAACTTCCATAAATTAGTAGTGTTCATACACAGCAAATATTGGGAACCTGAATTAAAAAGTCAACAATCAACAATTAAATGTTTTTCTATTTTACTTTCATCATGCTTCACACATACTATTTTACTAACATCTTCATGAAGCATCTATATTTTATTTCCTTATTTACAAACACACGTACACTAAAAACTTTACAAACAACCTCATCAGTTTCCTAATAATGTGAGCTTAAGGACAAAGGAATGGAGTGTAACCATTCTTACAAAATCAATATTTGAAACAAGTTCTCTAATTCTACAAACTACCCCAAATCAAATAATTTAGTGAATACAGGGCCAGGAATGAAAAAAAAAAAAAAATGAAACTGAAAATTCTAAAGGATTAAATTAAATAATGTCTTTGGGGGAATTGGAAAGAGAGAAGTAGGAAGAGATCTGATCATGCACTCAGATTTCTTTTAAAGATAAAATAATTGAGATTCCTTGGTAGGCTACAAGATAACGTTTTCTCCATAGCTCCGCTAACTCTACAAGAACACGAGGCTATTGGTTCTAATGACAATAAAAAATTGTCATTAGAAAGGTATGAATCTGGCTTCTGAAATCTAGACAGATAACGAGAATTTACCAAAAACTGCTTGAGTAGGGACAATTTTTTTAAATGTTTTATTGTTGTTCTTTCTTGTTGTTGTCGTTTCTAAACCCTGCTTTAGTCGCTTTTAAGGATTCAATGTACTGCTTTAAAGCTAATGGATGGGCATCATCTTTTAAAAACAGGTGAGATGGGGGAAAAAGGAGTTGCAAGGAAACCAAAGCCCAAAGCATCCTTCATGTCTACTTATATGTTCAGCAGTAGCATAGTTATCCACCACAACGTTCTTAAACCTGCTGATTACACGGGCTCCAGCTAGCCTCCTGAAAAACACATTCATACCAAATTAATATTCGAATATTTGCTTAATAAATTAAAAACCGTAACATAGGAAGGAAAATTTTTTTCTAATTATCAAGAAACTGTTTTCAGAGACATCATCAGATTTCATAAGTGAAACCAACCACTGTCAAGACTACCACACGTCCAGTCCAATATGATTGCTTCACAGTGGCAGAGTGGAAGATTAAGAGAATAATATCCACTCACTGACGCTATCAGAAAGACACACTCATACATTTTCTCAAAGAGGGTTAAAAATATATAAAAGACTGCCGACGAAATCATTTATGGTTTTTAAACGCTGGACAACATTGTAAGACTCTGTGTCTAAAAATAATAATAATAATAATTAATAATAAAGCCGGGTGTGGTGGCGCCCGGTCTGCAGTCCCAGCTACTCGGGAGGCTGAGGCGGGAGGATTGCTTGAGCCCAGGAGGTGGAGGCTGCAGTAAGCCACGTTCACAGCACTGCACTCCGGGCTGGGTGACAGAGCAAGCCTCTGTCTCACCTAAAACCAAACAAACAAAAGTCGTTTAGGATCAGTTAAAGCTTTCTGAATTTCCTCTGATCACGTGTGCCAAGAGAGGAACCTTGAAAATCTGGAGTTACCTTCATATCTATGGCCTCAGGGGCGAGTCGCTAGCCCCTGGGACTTACTGAAGAGCAAAGGAGCGCGACAAAACTTGCCCAGCTCAGTCCCTCGACCTCCACGTTCCGGACGCAGAGTAACTAGCAACATCCACAGGTGTGGCTGGAATCGCAAAGGGGAAAATGAGGAGGCCCAGGCGCTTAAGGCAGAAGCTGCGCTGAGGCCCCGTGGCACCAGTGACCACGATGACGATCTACCTCGAAGAGAAAGTCGGGAACTCCTTAAAGATCAGCCCCAACCCACCCGGCCGGCTCACCGAAGCCAAGGAAGCACATCAGTAACAGCACCAAAAGCCGGTGCGCCAGGCGACTCGGGTCGCAGAGGGCCGGCAGGGCCCCGGGGGCGGCGGGGGCACCCCTGTCGGCCTTGTCAGGGCCGCCGGCCAGGAGCGCCCGCGCTTCCTCATCCTCTTCCTCCATTGCGCTCGCAGGAGACGGAGAGAAGAAAGCGCTGACAACCCCAATCCCCCGCAGGAAGCAGCGCCCGCAGAGCACTACCGAGACGGCGGTCACATGACTCCGGGCGTTCACGTGACGTCCCGGCAGGTCACGCAGGGCCACGCCCATGTGAGCGGCCGCGAGCGCTGGGAGCCCGGACCCAGAGAGCGATGAGAAGGCATGGTGCGGTTCACTTTCTCTGGGTGATTGTGTTGGTGTGGCTGAGGCCCTGGAGGTGCCCACTTCCAGCTTTCCACCAATTACTGCACTGTCTTTTCGCTTCCTGCCCCGCTGACGCGTACACCTATTTCAGACTAAGCGCAGCTCCGCGGGGAGAAAGTGCGGGCCTCCTTCTCGGCTCCACACCAGACTCCGGAGTGGTTCGACCTGCGTTGGGGTCCCCAAGACGCGCGCTGCCCTTCTCCCAGCACTGCCCTTCCCAGCGTCTTTGACCACTCTTAATACCCACAAACTTGGTTGGACAACTTCTGATGTGTCCAGCCATGTGTCACGTACTGGGAATACAAAATGGAATGAGGCAAGCTCTCTGACCTCAAAGATTTCAGAGTTCAGTTGGAGAAATCGACAGAATCTAGTACTTTTAAAACTCAACATGATGAATGAATGTGGTGAGAACAGCGGCAGAAAATGGCACTGAATTCCACAGAAATATCTGGAAAGGGCATTTGAAAAGGAGAAAAGGTGCACAGTTTAACCAGCTTTCGGGGCAAGGGAGTGAGGGGCGCTGAAGCTCCTTGAAGTTGAAACCCAGGCTAGAATGAGTAAGAATGAGCCAGTCAGGGTGCTTGTTTGAGTGGGTTGGTGGCAGGGGGGCAGTTACCAGGGATAATAAAGACAAAAGCATGAAACAGAACTGGTTGTGTGCGTGTTTGTATTGAACGAGAGAGAAGGAACTCAAGAGTAGAAACACTAAACCTGTTTCAAGAAGAGCCATGCAAGGATTTCGACCACAGCAGCACGACTGCAAGCTTTGTGTTTAAAAAACATTCAGTCTGCCAGCACAGCACCATCGTCGCTTTCTGGGGGCACTCAGGCTTTACTAACAGAATTTTGAGGGCGTCAAAGCTAGAGGCTGAAAACTGAGGAATATTAGGAAGATGCTGCAGTCGTAACGATTAGAGATGGTAAGGGCCTGCTGGCAATAAAAAGCAGGAATGGCACAGAAGAAACAATCGGTAATTATTTAGGAGGTAAAATGGGAATAACTGTAAATAATAGTCTATGCGATCTGAAAGAGAGGAAGGACTTGAGAGTGTCTCCCAGATTTCTAGCTTGGGCCCCCTGTAGAGATCAAAATTTAGGGAGAGAAGGAGGTAGGAGTGTCAAGGATCAGGTGCTGCCTTTGAGATGTCTATACATATCTCCATTTTCACCATCTATTCTCTCTTCAACTCCAGTGGAGGAGCTCCCAGTCTAATAAAACTGTCTTGCCGAGATGAGTAATAACTCCATCTTTCCAAATACATTAGTCACTTCTCTGTCATCTTACTCAGCTTCTATCAATTGATGCAGGGGACAGCCCCTCCTTTTTAGCCTCCTTGACACCATGCTTGCCTTGTGTTCCTCCTACTTTGCTGGCCTATCTCATTTGCTGTCTCATTTGTCAGCTCCTCCTCTTCTATTCAAAATCTAGATGTTCAATGATGCAAGACCCATTCCTGCACTCTCCTCCACTCATCCATTCCTGTAGCTTTAAATACCCTCCCTCTGCTGTCCAGTAGGTAACCACAAGTGGCTGTTGATCATTTGTAATGTGGATAGTTGGAAATGAGATATGCAATACGTATAAAATACACACCAGATTTCAAAGACTTGTATGAAAAATAGAATAACCTCGTAATTTGAATACTGATTACATGTTTAAATAATATTTTGCAGACATTGGGTTAAAAATGTATATATTAAAACTGGCCGGGCGCAGTGGCTCACGCCTGTAATCCCAGCACTTTGGGAAGCCGAGGTGGGTGGATCACCTGAGGACAAGAGATCGAGACCATCCTGGCCAACATAGTGAAACCCCGTCTCTAGTAAAAATACAAAATTTAGCTGGGCGTGGTGGCACGCGCCTGTAGTCCCAGCTGCTGGGGAGGTTGAGGCAGGAGAATCGCTTGAACCTGGGAGGCAGAGGTTGCAGTGAGCTGAGATTGCACCAGTGCACTCCAGCATGGCAACAGAGGGAGACTCCATCTCAAAAAAATACATATATATGTATATATATATGTGTGTGTATATATATATATAAAATTTTGCTTTAGTTTATATATATATGTATATATGTAAACTAATTCCACCCATTTTTACTTTTTATATGACTGTTAGAAAATGTAAAATTACCTATGTGGCTTACATTGTATTTCTGTTTATCAGTGTGGATTTATATGCTGTTGCCTCTAAAATACCTTCATTCCAGACTCCTTTCTTCAGCATGACTACCATTCCAACTGTTTATTTGACATCACATGGATGACGTGGATGACTAATAAGCATCTCAAACTTATCACATCTAAAACAGAATCCTTGAATTCTCTCACCCATGCTATACCTGTTCCTCCCTAAGTGTTCCTTAGCAAAGTAAATGGGACATCTCTCTACCATTTGCTATCCACAAGTCTAGCAGTCATCCTTGATGTCTTACTTTATCTCCCACATTTACTCCCTCAGCATGGCTTGTCAACTCTCCTCCAAAATATACCCTCATTATGCATGTTCTCCATCACTACTCCTCTTACCAGAATAATATCTCCCAGACAATCGCAACAGACTCTTTAAATTTTTTTGTTTTGCTTATATTTGATGAGAGCTACATCTGGTGTATATCATTCAAACAGTACCAAAGAGAATAAAGTTCAAAGTGAGTCTTTCCTGCCTCCCTATACCCAGTACTCTTGGAAAGTAATCATCATCACCAAATTATTTTGCATCCTTCCAGAGGTACTACACAACAGTTGTTTTCTTCCTTTCAGCCCAGCAGTATAGCCTAGAAATTGTTCTTATTCTTGAGGACAATCTTGGAAACAGCCTGTTTGCCACACCATCCTAATCAAGCTTATTACCAGATTTTTGGTCTTTGCACATATGATTAGTGAAAAATTGCTTTCATAGTGTAGTCTCAATTTATATTTCTATTATACTGAGGAATACTGAACCTCTTTTATGTGATTAACAGCCACTTATACTTGTTCTAGGAATTCTCTTCATATCCTTTGCTTATTTTTCCAGGTGAATTATTGAGGTTTTTTCTTGTTGATTAAATAGGCTCTTTGTTGCTGATAGGAACTGCATATATTTATTTTCACTCGGTTTATGGTAATGTTTCCATATAGTTTCTAATGCCAAACTCTCTCTTTTTTTATTTTATAACTCCAGGGGTTTGCTCCTCACCCAAGATTTTCAACAGCCTCAATTGGTCTCTCTACTTCCATTGTTGCATTTCTATGATATGTTGCCCACATAACAATCCAAATGATCTTTGTAGTTAGTTTGGAGCTTTGGTTTGTCAAGGAATTATGAGTCAGCCATCAATATCTGAACTAAAAGAAACAAAACTAGGCCAGGCACAGTGCTGGAAACCCAACACTTTGGGAGGCTGAGGTGGGGACATTGCTTATACTCAGGAATTGGAGACCAGCCTGGGCAACATGGTGAAACCTCATCTCTCCAAAAATACAAAAATTAGCCAGGTGTGGTGACATGTGCCTGTAGTCCCAGCTGAGGTGGGAGGATCACTTGAGCCCAGGAAATAGAAGCTGCAGTGAGCCGTGATTGCACCACTGCACTCCAGCCTGTGTGACATAGCAAGACCCTGCCTCAAAAAAGAAAATAAAAGAAAAGCAACAAAACTGGATTTACTGTGTACTCTAATAAGGAAAACTATGCTGAGTAGGCACAGTCTCCCCAAGCAGAGCAGGCTGCTGATGCTCTATGGGGCTTTGGGGAATATAGAGTTCAGGAACAGGTGAATTTCAGAGGCAAAAGGGTTTGCCATCATCTGTAGAAGAGTAGATATTCCGGTAAGACTGTTATTAATTCTCCACTGAATGTATTGGAGTGAATCTGTCATTGACTGACTTTGAGAAAGGAGGGGTTTTTCAAAACAAGTTTTATTGAGGCAGTTGATTAATTGAATGGGTTTAAAACTGGTTCTAGGAGTGTGGAAACTTGCTTTAATTCTCAGGGCTTTAAAAAATTATTATAGAAATGTGAAACCTACAGGAAAAAAAAGGTAAAAAGGTAATGTACCCACCAAACTGAGCACCCAGAGGAGGACGCAGGAAAGAGCTTTTTAGTCGGTGTCAACTCCCCTGTGCATGCCTGAGAACTTCTTGGTGGCTTGCCCTTCCCAGGAGTTCAGGCTACCTGGTTACCTCGCCACCCAGCTGCATCTGATGGTTCCCGTTAAGGTTGTGACCTTGTAGTTCTGAGTGTTTCTCCTTATTGAGAAAGGAAGGATGCTCGTTGCAGCTTTTCATATCCTAAGCACAAAAGAAGTCTTTCCTCTCAATTTTAACAGTGCATTAATGGGATATTACCCTTTTCCTTTCAGTTTATCAGCTGTCTTTTGTCTTTATGAAGTTTTTTGCTTGCGTTGTCATGAAAAGGGTTCTTTTTTTAGAATATAGTCAAATTTATCAATTTTTTCTTTTATTGCATCTAGATTTTGAAATATAATTAGAAATCCTTTGCTTGTACCCAGGTTAAAGAAAAATTCACCCATTTTTTTTCTAGTACTTGTATGGTTTCATTATTTAGATTTAGATTCCTGACCCATTTGGAGTTTATTCTTTTGCCTGGTATGAGGTATGGGTCAAACTTTTTATCTTTTTCTAAATGGCTAACCAATTGTTAAGTCCATCTTTGTCCAAGTAATTTGAGATGCCACCTTTATTGTATATTAAATTCCCATATGTGTTTGGGTTTACTTCTGGACTTTCTTTTTGGTTGTACTGCTCTGTCTTTCTTGTCATGCACCAGGACCACAGTTTTTATTTTAGAGGCTTTAGAGTATGTTTTAGTGACTGGTAGAGGTAATCCCCTTTCATAGCTTTTATTTTTGTTTTCCTGGATATTCTTCCATATTTTTCCATCTGAAATTAGTATCAGCTTGCCTAGTTCCATAAGAAAATTTAGTATTTTTTAAATGAACTTTAAAAATTAATTTAAGGAGACTTCACTTTCTAATGCTAAGTCATCTCATACCAAAAAAAAGGGGTGTTGCACTTTTTCAAACTATTTTGTGTCTTTTGAGAGTGTTTTAAAGTGTTCTTCATAAATATTTTACATATTTCTTGTTACATTTATTTTTCTTTGTTGCTTTTGTAAATGTAGTTGTCTCTACCTTTATGTCGTGTTACTGATTATGTATGGGAAGGCTGTTGATTTATATATGTTATGTCCTGCCAACTTACTGAATTCTTCTCTTGTTTGACTTAGTTTTGTTGTTAATTTTCTATGATTTTTCAAGTGTACTATCATACCATCTGCAAAGACAGAGAGTTTTACTTACTCTTTTCTAGTCCTTCCGTCTTCAATTGATTGCTCTTTTCTAACTGCAGTAGTGAATATCTCCAGTTGAATGTTAAATAGCAGTGAAGATAGTGTACATTCTTCCCTTGGACCTGGGATAAATATTAAACAAACAGAAGAGAAAGGAACGCTCTTCCTTGTAGTAGAAAGCCAATCAATCAATGTAGAAGGAATGATGAAAATAGAAAACCACTATTTGCTAGGCATCATCATAATATTTGATCCAGACAGGAATCATCAGTGGTTGCTAAAATTAGTGGATAAAAGTTTGAAGAGTAAATGATATATGCATAATCTCAAAGTAGCTCCTCACCAGAGATTTATTAATGACAAAGGAAAAAACAGTGCAGAAACCTGGCCCACACACGGGAACCAAGTGATCATAGTTAATATTACCAGTATTGAGACAAAGTGACATCACGTGCCCCCAGATATGCACTGAAACTGAAAACACAAAACTCTGTGGTTTACCTAACAAAAGCTCATACCTAAATCTCAGCGTAAGGAAACATCAAACAAACCCAAATGGAAGGATATTATTCAAAATAACTGGCCTTTATTTCTCAGTGTCATAATAGACTAAGGAACTGTGCTGATTAAAGAAGACTGCAGAGACATAACAGCTGAATGCAACACGTGATCCAGGATTTATTTGACTATAGGGAACATTATTGGGACAGTTGACAAAAGCTAAGTTCTGTAAGTAGATAATTTGTATTCTATCAGCATTAATTTCCTGATTTTGACTATTGGACTGTGGTTATAAAAGAAGGTACTTGTTTTTAGAAAACACATATTGAAATATTTAGAAGTCAAAGGATATGTACATATAGTAGATATATATGTATATGGACAGAGAAAGAATAAAACAAATGTGGTAAAATGTTGCCATTTCAGGAGTCTGGGAAGAGTGTATGTGGGAACTCTTTGTACTAGCCTTACAACTTTTCTATAAATCTGAAACTATATCCACCACACTTTGACCTCCTGAAAGTCTTGGGCACCTTTGTATCTCAAACATCTAGAACAGGACCCAGCTTGAAAACTGCTTAAATGAGTGAGTTCCTTACATCAGGAGCACGTTGCACCACCTAGTGGTGTAACAAGGGAAACTTACCTCTGTGGAAAAACCTATTCCTATCCAAATAACGAACTTGCTCATTCTAACTGCATTGACCTATTATTAGCCAAACAAATTGCACTTATTTTATAATCACCAACTGATGGAAAAGTGAGAGCAATTCAGGGTATAAGTATAGGCTTTATCATCTGGGACACAAGGTCACTAGATTGACCAGCCTGGTTTCACAGGTGTGGGGGTAGCTTCAGCCTCTGGAGCAAAGTTAGCCACACAGACAGAAAAGAGAATAGGGTTACTCTCAAAAATCCAAGTTCTGGATTCAGTCTTCATGTGCATTTACTTCCTACCACTCCTCCTGAGTGCTATGTGAGCCAAAACATTCTCTTTATCTTCATCCTTCATATTGGAAGTCAAGCTGTAAACCTCTTCAGTGCCTTCTTTTGTCTCCCTGGTCTACCCCCGCCCCCACCTCTCCCCACCAATAGTGCAGGTTTCTAGTATGGGACAAGAGAGAAGGAGTGTCTGATTCTGCTTGGGAGCCCAGAAGCAGTGAAAAATGAGCTTGATCTAGAAGAATGAAGAAGATTGGGAGTGGGGTTGGAGGGGCAGAGTAAGGGCATTTCAGGCAAATGCAACATCATATACGAAGGCCTTAGAAAGGGATTCAGATTCTCTGAACTTCCACATTAGCTTCATCCAACTCTACATAGAAGATGTGCAAATAAAACCTTTGAAGTCTGTTGAAAATAACCACATTGATTTGAATCATGGGCCTAGACGTTGGCTTACTTCCATATATTGACTCATGAAAAATAGTTTATACTCTCTGATTTATCTGATCACAGGAATGAAAAGTTTGTGTATTATCATGTGAATGAAGTACCAATTTTTAAAGAAAAATATGTACTCTAGGAGTTTAAGGCTGTCTTTATATTTTAGAGCTGAATTGGCAAAACTAGTGGCCAAGATAGTGGGAAAGCATTCACTGAGAGGTCTAGGGAGCTCATGTTCTCACTCCTAAGTGACTGCTAAAAAAATGTGAACACATGGCCATAGAGAGTGGAATGATAGACAGTAGAGACTCAGAAGGGTGAAGGGGTGGGAGAAATTCTGTACTGAGAAATTACTTAATGGGTACAATGTACATTATTTGGGTGATGAATACCCTTAAAAGCCCTGACTTGACCTCTGCATGACCTGTGCATGTAACAGAATTGAACTTGTACCCTATAAATGTTTACAAATTTAAATAAATGAATAATAGGTCTGAAAGAATGTTTATATGCTTAATAAATACTGCTTTTTATTGTACAAACTAGCCCCCACCTTATCCTGGGGGAATACTTTCCAAGACTCCCCAGGTAGATGCCTGAAACCATGGAGAATACCGAACTCCTATGTAAACTATGTGTTTTTTTTCCTATACGTACATACCTATAATAAAGCTTAATTTATATATTAAGCATAGTAGGAGATTAACAATAATAACTAATAATAACATAGAACAACTGTAATGATACACTATAAGAGTTATGTGAATATGGCCTCTCTCCCAAATATTGTATTGTACATACTTGTTTTCTTATGTTGATGCAAGATGATACACTGCCTACATGATGAGATGAAATGAGGTGAATGATGTAGTCATTGTGACAGTTATAAGCTACCATTGACCTTCTGTACTCCTGAATCTATGTAACCATCCCTTACTTGCAGTAAATGACTTGCTATCACTAGTTTTAGGGGATCCCTTGCTGAAGTCTTTATGTAGCTGAATGCTTTTTGGCCCAACATATTGCCATCAATCAGAACACAATTTCTCTTCATGTCTTCCACCAACAAATTTAATATTTTTTCCATTTAACTTAGCACTTAGCACACACTGGATGGCCATAATTTTTTTCAGTTTGAGGTGCAACAGCAAAACTAGCATGAATTTATTTTTCCTTCTTCACAATTTCACAAAAAGAAGATTCATTCTTATCGTAGATCTTAGCAACCCCAGCATATGATTTTTTTCTTTCCTTATTAAGTTGAAGACTTTCACCTTTTCACTTAAAGGGAACACTTTGTGGCTTCCCTTTCACACATCCGAGTTGCCAGCATCTCTACTCTTGCACTTTGAGTCATTTTTAGTAAAATAAGGATTACTTGAACACAAGCACTATAATACTGCAACAGTTGATCTGATAACTGAGACAGCTACCAAGTGTCTCACTGGTGGGGAGTGTGGACAGAGTGGATGCACTGGGCAGAGGGATGATTTCATACTGGGGTGGATTTCATGGTGATACTCAGTATGGCATGTAATTTAAAACGTATGAATTCTTTACTTCTGTAATTTTCCATTTCATTCTTCTGAACTGAGGTTGACTGCAGATAACCAAAACCATGGATAAGGCAGGACTACTTTTGTACATCGAAACACCTAGGAATCATTTAAATTTATTTTTATTCAGTTCCAAGGAAATAATTTGTTGTTTTCCTCATTTGTTTACAGCAAACTTGAGTTTTGAAGGAGCAGAATAAATAATTCCCTGAAATTGCAATACAAATTAATGACTGAACAAAAAGATTAGACAGTAAAAAAAAGCTTCCTTTTATACAGACCTCCAGACAGGCACATTCTTATCATCTGTTTTGAAAACTAATTAAATGGAGATAAATGATCTACCCCCAAAGATACTAAATTGGTATGTTAGGATCAAGAGGAGAGGGACTTGCGTGTTTGGGAACAAAGACAGGTACCATGCCTTGGATGAAAAATGACCCTAAATTGTCCCAAATTTCAAATGCCAATGAATACATTTATGTCCTACAGTATTCAATTTTTAACAAATATATGCCTCTCTCTTACTATGTTTTGTTTGTTCATGCATTCTTCTCTTAATCTGTTTCTATTTTCTTTCTCTTTGTGTATGTATCCAACTGTGTATTCATCCATATGTCTACCTATGTATACATTTATCTGTCTTCAGTTGTAAAAACACACTTGCTGTATTTTTCCTTCCTCATCAGAAGTGAAGGGAGTCAGGAGAGAACAGGTGATAGTATATTCTTCTAATTAAAAAAAAAGATGTTAAAGGATCCCTCCAGCTTGGTAAAAGAAAAGATACATATAAATTAAGCAACAAAAAATAATGTGCAGCTAGGGACAGTGCCTCACGCCTGTAATCCCAGCACTTTGGGAGGGTGAGGCAGGTGGATCACCCGAAGTCAGGAGTTTGAGACCTGCTTGGCCAACATGGTGAAAACCTGTTTCTACTAAAAAAATACAAAATTAGCCTGGTGTGGTGGCGCACGCCTGTAATCCCAGCTACTTGGGTGGGTAAGGCAGGAGAATCTCTTGAACCAGGGAGGCAGAGGTTGCAACAAGCCGAGATTGCGCCATTGCACTCCAGTCTGGGCAACAAGAGCGAAAATCCATCTCAAATAAATAAATAAATAAATAAATAAATAAATAAATAATAAATGAGGTGCACATACTTGTGAATTACATATTAAGAAGGAGAAAGACAAAAGATGAGAACGTATATTATGAAAAAATTAACTAACTTGCTTAAGGAATCACTATGGGAAGTATATATGAGCACTTCCCTTGCAGGTTATGAATTTACTGTCTCGGATCCAAGTTCATTCTTTTCACAGCCTGTGTTTAAAACATTTTCCTTGGCCAGCTGGTACGATATTCAGCTTTGTCAGTAGATGGCGTCAGAGAGACGTCTCAGAAAAAATGGTTTTTCCTCCAGTTCTGCAGCACAGGTGGCTGCTTCTGCGCCAGTCTGCTGTGTTTTTGGGGTTTTGTTTTTTTTTTTTTAACGGAAATTTTTATGAGCCCCACATCTTAATAGAAGAAATAAATGCAACAAAGATACCTTTGAAATTCAAAGTGAGAAGAGGAAAGAGAACATGATAAGAAAAAAATAAAATAAAAATAAGCCCATTGGGATAAAAGCAATGGTAAGGGAAATGTGAGCATTACTCTACAGAAGCAGGACAAATTTTACAATTTGGAAAGTAGTAGGGTTTTCCCACATGATACCAACTCAGCCTTTCAGGTCAATGAGGGACTACTGAAAACAAGGCAGAAATGTAAATCAACACACACCCACGTGAACAGATCAGTGTGAAATCTTGGAGTGAACGAAATTACCAGACTCAAGCATGACTTGTCTGTGAATATTGCAAGATGGCAAAGTTCATGCCTGGTTCAATTCATACACCTAAACCCAAACACATGTGTTTATTATCTGCTTTGGATCTCTTATCTATCCATCTATCTATATACACATTCAGATAACTGACCTGACCCCCCAAATCCCCAAATAGACTACATTAGTATATAGGAACAGTTGGCGTGTGGAAGTCAAAGATAGATGTTGTACCTGGCTCAAAACACCTTCCCCACCCACCTCTACCATTCCTGATTCACCAGAAATTTCTAGTACTAAAAATTTAAATGGTAACTGAATTAGGTCAAAAAATGGCACTGATATGGATGTCAGTTGTTAAAAGTTATCTCTCTGTCTGCCTAACAATATGTCCTGAGAATTGCACCATATCAGTTCATACAGGTTTTCCTTGTTCTTTTTCTTACACCTGCATGGTACTGCATTGTGTGTATGTATTAATACTATAGTTTCTTCAATCACCCTTCTATATTTGCATATTTAGTAGGTTACCAATATTTTGTGATTGCAAATCATGTAATAAGCAATCTTGCAAATATGTATTTTTATGTTGGTGGAAGTGTGTCTTTAGGCTAAAGTGGAATTGCTGAACCAAAGGATAAATGCATATATGGTTTTGTTAAGTATTGCCAAATTTCCTTTTAAAGGGTTGTAGCATTTCACATTATGAAAATATCTATTTTTGGCCAGGCACAGTGGCTCATGCCTATAATCCCAGCACTTTGGGAGGCCAAGGCTGAAGGATCACTTGAGCCCAGGAGTTCAAGGTCAGCCTGAGCAACATAGTGAGACCCCTTCGCTACATAAAATTTTAAAATTAGCTGGGCATGGTGGTATGAGCCTGAAGTCCCAACTACTTGGGAGGCTGAGGCAGGAGGATCACTTGAGCCTGGGAGGTTGGAGCTACAGTGAACCATGATTACACCACTTCACTGTAGCCTGGATGACAAAATGACACCCTGTCTTAAAAAAAAAAAAAAGGAATAAAAACTAAATAAAAATTTAAAAACCTATTTTCCCACAGTCTGACCAAGAAATTGTATTGTTAAGCTTTTGAATTTTTGCCCATTTAAACTGAGACATGTGGCATAGATTTCCAGAAATAGCGTGAAGATCTGTCTACAGTAGTGGATATAAATTTTTAAAGGTAGAAATAATTTGCTTTTTGGACAGATATGTACAACTATTAAGAATATCTATCTTCAGACGTTCTCTTATTTGGGACTTATCAGAGGTAACATCTCTTTCACACTGCCAATAAAGTAGTCTGGCCAGTGGATGTCACTCAAGTGCTACTTTAAGAGAGAAATTTTAGTACATCTCTCTGTTCCTATGTTTTAGGACAATAACTCTTTTAAAATCCACTCCATGTGTTCATTAGATAAATGAGGCAGGAGATTCCTAGGGTTGAGTCCTTTTTTATTTTTTTACTAACCTGGCTTTGTAAAACTAAAAGTCCTTTTTTAAAAGCCCATCACTACTATGCTTAACAGGGGGGAGCTTTTTGAAGGGGTAAAGAAAACCAATTCAGCATGTTCTGATTTAAACAAAGTGTATAGTGGTTTTGATCTGAAAACTAAAATTATCAAAATTAGGAAAAAAATTCATAGTGATAAGAACTAACCATAATCATGTGCCTCTTTGATATATGTAAATATTAACAGCTTGTCACTTTTATCCTTTGATAAAATGACCTACACAGGTCCAGAGAACAAGAGAGAGGCTCTACCTATGCTTCTATAGACCCCTCTCTAGCTGAGGGCAATGACTTTTTCACTTAGAACAGTCTCCAATCATGAAATGCAAATGTTTCAGCTAAGCTCTTGCAGTCCTTCATCTAATACTACCTTCAAAAAAATGATCTTTAAAAGAATTCTGAAAGCACTGATGCAAAAAATATGAGGCCCAGAGAATTCTTTAATTAATTACTCCATGGATTAAAGTACAGAAAATCGAAGGTATTAAACTATCCCTCTTTAATTTTCTTCTGGTCGTTTCAAAAAGCAGGTAATTTTCAAATCAAAAAGAAAGAAAAGGTTAAGTTCACAGATTACAGCTGTGTCATTTGTCATCAATATCACTCATCTGTTATTAAAATTAATTAAATATCATATAGATAATATTTTTAAATAGATGTTTTAACAGTAGAGTCTCAGCAGAAAAACATTAGGATACAACAAAAAAAGTTTTAAGAGTCTTAACAAAAACCACAACAGTTTAATTGAGAATAACCAAACTTCCTATTCTGGAATAAGTTCAATATTTATTAAACATGAGTATGACTAATAAAACTGATGACAAAAGATACACATAGAGTCATTATATCAAGACTTAAATTTATCCTTATGATACCCTTAGCCAGGGGTGACTAAGAAATTATATCCATTCTATATTTTTTTCTCTGTGCTATGGAAGTTCTGCCACATGTTATCACCCATTGGCACAGGCCTGCTTGTGTTGTACAGCCCTTATTCCAGTTGCAAGATGGTCCTGAGTTCTTGGTTATGCTCTTCTAAGGTCACCTGAAGGGCAGTCTTCACAAGGGAGTTCCTGGAAGGGCCCTCTTCCTTCCACTGTGCTTGCTAAATGTTTGCTTCTAATCGCTTATAACTATAGGACTGGCCTTTGGCATTGTGTGTGTGAGGCCCTGTGGCTATTGTGTGTTTCTAACTTGAGCATCTTAAATTTTCTGGCCTTGTCCTTTCTGTTATAGAGGGAGGGATTTTGAAGTTTTCTCTGTGAATATTAGACTGGTGTTTTAAAGGGAAGAATAAATTGTATGGATAGTAGAGGCTTGGAAGAGTTACCACATCATTTCCTTCCTTTTCACTTAGTCTTCCTAGCAACCTTGAATGTAGGAGTTGCCCAGATAAATCACTCATAGTTATTTGAGAGCAATAGCATTTTGCCTAGAATTTTGATAATTTTTCAAAAGCTGAAACTGAAAATCAGTTAAGATTTTCTAAAGGACCCATTGCCATTATAGTCTGCTGCCACATTGCAATTATTATATATATTTCATATATTTTTATATATTTCATACGTATAATTGTATACTAATTGCACGTAGGTAGTAGTAGTGAACACTATTATCATCTACTGATTTGGTTTTCTTCATTATAGTTTTGCTCCCTCTAGATTTTCATGTAAGTGGATTCACAGAGTATGTAGTCTTTTGTGTTTGTCTTCTTTTGCTTAGCATAAATCGTTTGAAATTTATCAATGAATTTCATAATGAATCTTGTGTACATCCATAGTTTATTTGTTTTTATTGTTGAGTAGGATTCCACTCAATGGGTATAGAGCAATTTGTCCATTCACCTGTTGATGAACACTTGAGTCTCTTCCAGTTTGGGCTACTATGAATAAAACTGCTCTCTTAGTCCTTTCAGGCTGCTATAATAAAATACCTTAGACTGTAATTTATAAACAGCAACTTATTGCTCAGAGTTCTGGGGACTGTGAAGTTCAAAATCAAAGCACTAGCAGATTCAACATCTAGTGGGGGCTCCTTGTCTGCCTCATAGATGGCACCTTCTTGTGTCCTCACATGACAAAAGGGTGAACAGCCTCCCTCCAATCCTCTTTCATAAAGGCACTAATCCCATTCATGAGTGCTCCACCCTCATGACCTAATGACCTCCTAAAAGCTACCCTTCTTAATACTATTGCATTGGGGAATAGGTTTCAGCATATGAATTTGAGGAGGGATACAAACATTCAGACTATAGCAGCTGCTAGAACATTCATGTACAGTCTTCTTGAGAACTTAAGTTTTTATTTTTCTTGAGTAGGATTACTACCTGTGAGTAGGATTACTGAGCTGTGTGATTATTTTTCAGGATTGTTTTAGCTATTTGAGGTCCCTTACATTTCCATATGAACTTTAGGATCAACTTGTCAATTTCTGTAAGTATATGTTTAACTTTTTAAGAAACTGCCAACTGCCATGAAAACTGACTTTGGCTTTTTGCATTCCCACCAGTTGCTCTATATCCTCCTCAACATTGTATTGTCAGGTTTTTAAAATTTTGATTTTAGCCATTCTAATAGATGTATAGTAGTATCTCATGGTAGTTTTACTTTGTATTTCTCCAGTGGCTAATAATATTGGTAGTTGTAACCCCTCTTTTATTCTTGAGTTTTAGTCATTTGAGTCTTCTCTTTGTTGTTGGTGGTGGTGGTCAATCTGGATAAGAGTTTGTCAATTTTGTTGATTCAAGAACCAACGTTTGGTTTTGTAGGTTTTCTCTATGGTTTTTCTGTTCCCTATTCCATTTATTTTCATGCTAACTTTTATTATTTCTCTCCTTCTTCTTGCTTTGTGTCTAGTTTCTTTTCCTTTTTTCTAATTTCCTGAGGTATAACATTAGGTTATTGACATAGTATTTTTTTCTTTTTAAACATAGGCATTTAGAGTTATAAATTTTCCTCCAAACATTGCTTTAGTTGTATCATATAAATGTTAGTATTCTGTATTTTGTGTTTATTCATTACAAAACATTTCCTAATTTCTCTTGTGATTATTTGACTCATTAGCTATTTAAAAATGTTTTCTTTAATTTCCATATATTTATGCATTTCCTAAATTTTCTTCTCTTATTTCTGATCAGAAGACATACTTTCTATTATTTAAATCCTTTTCAATTCATTGAGGCTTTCCTTGTGGCCTACTGTATGGTCTGTCCTAGAGAATGTTCCATGTATTCTTGAGAAGAATGGGTATTCTGCCGTTGCTGGGTAAAGTATTGAATAGACATCTGTTAGGTATCTTTGATTTATAGTTTTCCGAGGTTTTCATGTCAACCTATCCTTCCTGATTTTAAGTCTAGCTCTTCTATCCATTATTGCAAGTAGAGTGTTAAAGGGTCCAATTACACTGTTGAATTATTTATCTCTCCTTTCATTTCTGTCAGTGACTCATACTGCCATTCCAGAAACCTCATCTTCTATTCTTGAAGATTTTATGTTTATAATTTCAATGAAGTCCAATTAACCTATTTTTTTGTTTTATTATTTCTATTTTCTTGTGTCTTATCTAAGACAGTCTTCCCTAACTTAAGGTCACAAAACTTTTCCCTTGTGCTTTGTTTTACGATTTTAGCTTCTGTGTTTAATTATGTGATCCAGTTAACTTCTGTAGATGGTGTGACTAAGGGTCAAGGTCCTTTAATTTTTTTTAGACATCCAGTTGCTCCTATACCATTTGTTAGAGATACAATCTTTTCCTCCTCTGAATTACCTTAGTACATATGTAAAAAATTAATTGAAAATATATTTATGGGTCTACTTCTAGACTCTCTATTGTATTCCACTGGTCTTTGTGTCTATCCTTATACCAATTCCACATGTTTTGATTAATGTAGCTTTTTTGTTCATCTTAAAGTTAGGTATATAAATTCTCCCACTTGGTTCTCCTTCTTCAAAAACTGTTTTGACTATTCTATATCCTTTGACATGTCATATAAATTTTTTAGAATAAGCTCTTTAAATTCTACAGAGGAGGTTTACGGTATATGAATAGCATTAAATTCAAACTAAAATTACAGATGGGGTAGTTGAAATAATTAACTTGTAATCAAGCCTCCATCATTTATGTAAGGTTCTGTATGTGGACTGAGTAACAATGCAGAATCATAGTATTGCGGTATAGTGGAGGGAAAAAATCTGAAGCCCTTGCTTGGCACTTGGTTCTGACATACCATCACTTAATGTCCCTGAGTCTTGATTTCTGCCACTGTAAAATATAATTCATTATTGTATTCATTGTTTTCTGGTTACAAATGATCCCAAAATTTAGTGTTTTTAAACAATAACCAATTGAAACTATGTAGAGGAAAAGCACTGTACAACTGGGTGAGCCTTGTGAAAATATAAGGGATTATTATAATACTGAGACTCCAAACTAATTTAAGCTCTCTCCAATTTCAGCCTACATACTTGAAAAAGAGTAAAATGTGTAACAATGCACTCATGGCAGTTTTGAGCAATCATATTCCCAGCCAATATTTAACTAGCAATGTCTCAGGCACACTCCAAGGTGAAATTCTCCCCCAGAGACAGATGGGGCATAAATCTCCCTCATCCCTCTCCAGGTGAGGCAAACTGTGGGATCCCAGTCCTCCTAGAGAAGAAAAGGAAGAGGAAGAAGATGTCAGAAGCACGATGACACAGGAGGAACAGAGGCAAGGAGAAAGGTGACTCATTCATTTCTTCTCCCAAAAGAACTGTTGCTCCCAAGGCCTCCCAGATTTTGTCAAACGTTCCTTCCTGGCTCAAGGATTATCCAAGTTCTAGCCTGGCCCTATCACTAACTTCTGTGTCATCTTGTACAAATCAGCTTCACCTTCCTAGGTATCAATTTCTTTATTTGTAAAATGAAGGAGTTGAATTAGGTCTCTAGATTCCTTCCAGTTTTGAAATTATATGACGCAAAGACAATGGTTGCTAAACCCCTATTAGTAAAACAGTTTTTGGCACACAACTCTAAAACATGTATATTTATTTAGTTTCAAAAGGTATACATGTACCACAGTACCAGTACTTTATAGTAATGATCAGACATGCACACATACACACCCATTCACACACATGTGAAAATTATAAAGGATGACAGTCTTAAATGAAATAAGCAATATTATAAATTTCTTAATTGAGATGTTCCATACATCAATATCAATTTCTCAAACCACAACATACTTTGTCAATAAGGATAGTGAATGCAAATCCATTTTTCAGATACTATCCTTAGTAATAAAGTTTTAATGTGTTGGTGTTTGTTGTTGGGTTATTGCTGTTTTCTTTTATTCTCATGCTTGGAGAAAGAGGCCTACCTCCCGAACCACTCTCTTGTTCATTTGTCTCTGCCATAATATTTAGCTGAGGGTCAATAAGTAACATTTGGTTGGGTGCAGTGGCTCATATCTGTAATCCCAGCACTTTGGGAGGCCAAGGCAGGCAGATCACTGGAGGTCAGGAGTTCAAGACCAGCCTGGCCAACATGGCAAAACCCCATTTCTACTAAAAGTATAAAAATTAGCCAGGCATCATGGTGCACGCCTGGAATCCCAACTTCTTGGGAAGCTGAGGCAGAAAAATCTTTTGAACCCGGGGGAGCAGAGGTTGCAGTAAGCTGAAATCATAGCATTGCACCCCAGCCTGGGCAACAAGAATAAATAAATAAGAAAATAATGCTTTTCCCTTATTCACTTGAGTTCAAAGACAGAGGAATCAGAGAGATGGAGATCAAATCGATAGGCTAAGGCGTTACACTAAATGTGCTTATGTATAGAAAAGACTTACACAGCAGGCCTAAGCTGCTATCCTTGAAAAGACCAACTTGCAAGGCTGGCTGTTGTCTGGCATCTGGGAACTTAGATTTTGGGAGGATTCCCTCCATTAGCAGATAAGAGTGGCTCATTGTGCCTGAACCATTTGTACAAATAATATGGCTTATGCTGACCACCTGCTTTCCTTCTAGGAGCCAGGAATTTGGGTATGTGCTAGATAGAAAGTGCTATGTCATTACTCCCAGTGAAAACCCTGGGCACGAGTCTCTAATGAGCTTCACTGGTTGGCAGCATTTCATACATGTTGTCACAGTTTGTTGCTGGGGAAGTTAAAGGTGTCCTGTGTGACTCAACTGGGAAAGGACCTTTAGAAGCTTGTACCTTGTTTCCTCCAGACTTCAGTCCATGTGCCTTTTCCCTTTGCTGATTTGGCTGTGTATCCTTTCTCAGTAATAAATCATAATCATGAGTATGACTTACGCGGAGTCCTGTGAGTCCTCCTAGAGAATCATTGAACCTGGGAGTGGCCTTGGAGACCTTGTGTCACAGTCTGGTAACACATTCCCTAAAATAAACCAACCCCAAACAGCAGACCTCCTTCTGTTGAGGTATTTAAAAAGAAATCGTTTTTGTCAAACTTCACATTTATTTTTGAAAACAAATATAAACCTACAAACAGTATCTTAAGAATAGTAGCAAGAAACACATTAGCTAGTCAAAGAAAGGAAATACAAATTTATACCTTTGGCCCATGCAGATTTTGTTTCTCCATGATTTCTGGGCTTACCATGCACACACAAGGTGAAAACAATAAACGCTCATAAATTAATACACATTTGGCACGTGCAAAATAAATATGGGATATTTTCCAACATTCTTCACATTTTTTTCTAAAATGTTTACTAAAACACTCAAATTAGCATCAGGGAAATTTGGTGGTTCTTTTCATCATGCTGCCAACTACGTCATAGTTGAAGTAGGTGTATTTTTGTCCAAATTTGCTCTAACACTGTCTAAAAATAAACATTCCTCACTCATTACCATGGACTCATAATTATAAATAATCTTGCTCTGTTAAAAAATTACTTAGAATTTAGACTCTCTTATTTTGATTTATATTGAAGTAGTTCTTGAATTAGTCAAATTATGCCACCCTAGTTGTAACTACCCTGGTGAAACAAGCACGAGACAGACAATCCACATAAAAGTAAACAGACTTCAAGAGAATTATCCTGAGTGAAAGAAAAAAAAAAAAGTCCATCTCAAAAGGTGATTCCATTTACATAGCATTCTTGAAATAACAAAATTATAGAGATGGAAAACAGATTAGTTGTTGCTGGAGTTGGAGATTGGGAGAAGAAGGTGGGTATAAAAAATAAACAGAATATGACTATTAATCAGGAGTACACAAAAATGAAATCCTATATATCATTTATTTTCAAAATATTTATCTTTATACATTTGATCTTTTTCATTTTCAACCACATACAGTTTTCACCTTCAAGGTGACCTTGCTGAGTGGAAAACATAATATCTTTAATACATGAGTTAAATCTAAGATGATGTTCAAATGGACTGCAGGTAACTGTTTATGTCAATAATAAATACAGTAGATTACTTTTAAAACTCATACTTTGGACTTTTTATTACAGATGCAATTGCTGACTTACCGTAAATCAATGTGCTTAAAGTGCCATATGATGTCAAATATTTAGCTTAACAGCATAAAATTGAACAGAAACTGTAAAACACGTTTTATAGGTGCCATAAAACCCTGGGGCTTGAGGTCCTGCTTTTCTGCATTACTCTGATACATCAAGTTCCTTGGAAATTCTAGATAGCCAATACACTTGGGAATCGAAAATTGGCTGTCAGAATTTAACTCACTTAGGTTATTATGACCTCCCGGACAACATCCTCTGTTTCTTAATATGAAGAGAGCACAAGGAGAGAGACACAGGCTAGTATAGGACCGACAGAGAGTTAAAATACTTTATATCCTTTATAATTCTCTTCTGTCAATAACCCATCCTGCTGCATCTGGCCTTCCACCCACCCAACAAAAAATGGGTGAAAAGAGGCTAATTGATAAGGCAAGATAGTAGTCATTGTTTATCTTAAAATGTTTGTTTCCCATTTGGAAACATTCATCCCACAAATTGACTTACTGCTCTGAGTTAAGCACTGTTCTGCAGTTCAGAAATGGACAACACAGGATAGCAGCAATGAGGACATAAAGATGGAGAGAAGTGGGTGGATGTGAGGGGCCTTTAGGTGATGGAAGCAATCATATAAGGTGATGAAAAAGGCTAAGAAAGAGAGGAGGCAAAGATGACACCGAGGTTCTTGGCTTGACAGCTGCATAGATGGTGGTGCTGTTCCCTGAGATGGAGTATGGAGAAGAGCCAGGGACAGGGAGAAAGGGCAGATATATTGAATTTGAGATATCAGTGGGTCTTCCAAATAGAAATTTCCAGTAGCAACTGGTTATATGAGTCTGGAGCTCAAGACCAGAAGGTAAATTTAAAGAGTTAATTGTGGTAAACACCACTGGTTTCTTACCACAGACTATAACGTTCCAAAATAGCACTTTCTTGCTACCAAAACCATCTCTTACCATAGAGGATTAAAATACCATCATCTACTCATTTTCCCAGTCCTTGCTGCCAGATTATGTGACCTGATTCTGAGAAATGGCCCCATAGAAGTCTGATAAGGAGGTTTTGAAATGCCTTCCTTCTGATGAAAAGAACTACATAAGAAGAAAACTACTTTATTTTTTTCCATCTTGGACGTAGTTGTGTGAAGTGTGATGCCTGGAGTTACGACAGCCATCTTGCAACCATGAGAAGATAAGACTGTGGATGAAAACCAATATACCAAGAATGGTTGTGTTAAAAGATGAAAAGAGCTTGGGTCTTGAATATCATCACTGAACACTTCACCAGTTCTCAAACAGCCCTGTCTCTGAACTCTTGTCATGTGAGATTACTAATGTCCTCATTATTTAAGCCACATTAATAGTTGGATTTCTTGTCACATGTAGCTGAAAATATCCTAACTGATACATCAACAAATAAATGAGTAAATAATAAAATAAAATTTCTAATTAAAGAGAAAAAATTGAGCTCTATACATATTGTATGCATGTATCAAAATATCACTTGTACTCTATAAATATGTTCAGCTATTATGGATCCATTTTTTAAACATACAAATTTGAACTCTTTTTATTCTTTTTATGTTTCTGCCAGCAGGAAGTCAAAATCTGAACTTTTTGTGTTTATATGCATCAGTTTTTTAAATGACTTGATGAAATTAAACCTGTTCAGAAAAATTTTAAATAAAAGAAATGAGTAGGCCGGGCACGGTGGCTCACGCCTGTAGTCCCAGCACTTTGGGAGATTGAAGCGGTCAGATCACGAGGTCAGCAGATCGAGACCATCCTGGCTAACATGGTGAAACCCTGTCTCTACTAAAAATACAAAAAATTACCCAGGTGTGGTGGCAGGCACCTGGAGTCCCAGCTACTCGGGAGGCTAAGGCAGGATAATGACGTGAACCCGGGAGGCAGACCTTGCAGTGAGCCAAGACCGCGCCACTGCACTCCAGTCTGGGCGACAGAGCGAGACTCCGTCTCAAAAAAAAAAAAAAAAAAAAAGAGGCCGGGTGCTGTGGCTCACGCCTGTAATCCTAGCACTTTGGGAGGCCAAGGCGGGTAGATCATGAGATCAGGAGATCAAGACCATCCTGGCTAACACGGTGAAACCCTGTCTCTACTAAAAATACAAAACAAAACAAAAAAATTAGCTGGGTGTGGTGGCGGGCGCCTGTAGTCCCAGCTACTCAGGAGGCTGAGGGAGGAGGATGGTGTGAACCCGGGAGGCGGAGCTTGCAGTGAGCCGAGATCGCGCCACTGCACTCCAGTCTGGGCGACAGAGCGAGACTCCGCCAAGAAAGAAAGAAAGAAAAAGGAAGGAAGGAAGGAAGGAAGGAAGGAAGGAAGGAAGGAAGGAAGGAAGGAAGGAAGGAAGGAAGGAAGGAAGGAAGGAAGGAAGGAAGGAAGGAAGGAAGGAAGGAAGGAAGGAAGGAAGGAAGGAAGGAAGGAAGGAAGGAAGGAAGGAAGGAAGGAAGGAAGGAAGGAAGGAAATAGAAAATGGAAGTAAAGGGTACAGACCTCTTGGAAAAGAGATCCAAGGGACTGCATGTAACTAGAAATGGCAGGAGAGACAAAAGATATACTCTGAGGAGAAACAGAAAGGGTGATAGCAAACATGCCAAAACACGTGAAGGTGATATTCCACAGGAGGTGGGTAAGGGTAGCTAGGAGCTGGGAATATTAGCTTTAGAAACACAGAAGTAAAAACTCCTCCTTTAAAATCAAAAAGAGGCCGAGTGGGGTGGCTCAGGCTTGTAATTCCAGCACTTTGGGAGGCCAAGGCAGGTGGATCATTTGAGGTCAGGAGTTTGAGATCAGCCTGCCCAACATGGTGAAACCCCGTCTATACTAAAAATACAAAAATTAGTCGGGCATGGTGGTGCTGGCCTATAACCCCAGCTACTCCGGAGGCTGAAGCATAAGAACCACCTGAACCTGGGAGAAGGAGGTTGCAATGAGCCAAGATGGCACCACTACACTCCAGTCCGGGTGACAGAGTGAGACCCTATCTCAATAAATAAATAAATAAAATCAAAAAGAAATCCAGGAAGAGGAAAGATGATAGAACAGGTATCAGATAATACCAGTTTCTTCTACTAAACTCATCCAAGGATTACAGAAAATTAAGCAATTAAATAATGAGTGAAACTTAATTTTGACTTCAGAATGTCAATAGCATGACTTCTCAAAGCATAGACATATCTGTAAGTGTAATAAAATTGGGAAACATGGCTACATTTGGAGCCCAGGAAGTTTTACTATACAATATTTAGAATAACTGACATTATTTCTCTTTTCTGTTGTTGAAAATGCAACCCTTTCCATTATAAAACCATGTATCTCATGGATCCCTTCAAAGAATGTGATTTTCCCTCTCTATTTATCTCTATTTATCCTTCCAGCCCATTCATTTCTAAGCTTAAACCATCTGCTGCTCACCCTGAGCACTTGGAGAATCTGTTACTTTTCCTCTTCAATTGATGGAACCCAGAAATGAAGGCGGCCAGAGATTAGCACTGAAGAAATGGAAGCAGACAGTAATGAAGTCTATGGCAAGTTAGTGAAGGAGTAAAATAGAATAATAAAAAATATTTTATCAAAAAAAGGTAAGAAAAGAAGGAAACATAAAACAGACAGGTCTACATACAGAATACAATAGTAGACAGTAGAAATAAACTCAACTGTATCAGTTTTAGTATAAATTAACTAAATAACCCAAGTAAAAAGCCAAGACTATAACACTGGATAAAAATATATGTTGCTTACAACAACCACATTTTAAGTATAAGAAACAGATTGAATGTGAGAGGACAGAAAAAGAGTCACCATGTAAATATTCACCACAAGGGAGCTGGGGTAGCTATCCTAATATGAGACAAAGGGGATTGTAATGCAAGAAGTGTTACCAGACATAAAGAGGGTCACTTTATAATGATCAGGACTCAATCCAACAGAAAGATATCACAGTCCTAAATCCTAACACACCCAATAACATAGCTTCAAAATACAAAAAGTAGGAAATTGACAGATCTAAATTCCACTGAGGTTGGGAGGCCAAAACAGGTGTATCACTTGAGGTGAGGAGTTTGAGACCAGCCTGGCCAACATGGTGAAACCCCATCTCTACTAAATTACAAAAAATGAGCTAGGCTTGGTGGTGCATGCCTATAATCCCAGCTTCTCAGGAGGCTGAAGCAGGAGAATCACTTGAATCTGGGAGGCAGAGTTTGCAGTAAGCCAAGGTCATGCCACTGCACTCCAGCCTGGGCAACAGAGAGACACTCTGTCTCAAAAATAAGTAAATAAATTCCACTGAGGGAAGTCACTGATAGAATTCAAGACAAGTCTGAAGAGTGAAACACCACTAATTCTGAATTCATTGTCACAAAACTCCTGACTTGTATGAGTCCTGATTGGTGTGAAGTTGTCTCAGGGACTCAAACGGGGGCAGCAGTTTGATGGTGAGCTTCGTCTAGCCCACTAGATCTCTTGCTCAGTGAGACCTCTAGAAAACATCTCCGGCACTTCATTTAAAGTATTATGGGTATATTATATCCTTAAGTAAGAAACGGTGCAGCCCATCTGCATTTTTCTAAATGAATTCCAATCAGGGTCCGCAGGACACCAGGGCCCTGTCCCAGTCTTGGGATCCACCAACTCCTGTTTTTGTCAAAAAATAAACATAATCTGGCAGCTGCATCTTGGAACCTGGCAGCTCAGGAGTCCTCATCAGACACTTAGAACAGCAAAGTGCTCCAGGATTATGGTCCAAAGGGTCATAAATATGTAGAGAATTTTAAAATGCTAGTTTCCTCCCCAGCAAGGAGCACATCACTCAGTTCTGCTGTGTCATCAGTAGTATCTACCCCAAGAGCTACTATTTCAGGAGGACCATTTATCTCTTTCCATTCTGTCTGCGCAGCAGGCCAGTGCATGCCCCCACAAAACTCACTGCCCACTCTCAAAATCTCAGGCCATAATCTCTGCATTAGAATCACTTTCTCTAGAAACAGATCCCTCTGCTACATTTGCCCAGCTTTAACCTTCAATTTCAAGTTTGCTTCAGAACCCACAACCCAGCAATACACAGTGATTGTCTTTTCTTATTCTACTGCAAGCTTTGTAGTCTAATTTGTACCACAGGAAGAAAATACACAGGACAAGTTTGGTTAGTCTGAAATTTCCTAATTATCTCTACGAGTGCTCAGGGACTCTGGAATGTCATGGGACTTTAGCTTACTGTAATTTACCAGTTGTGAAATCTGTCCGTTCCTTTTTCTTTTCTTAAAATTTTCTTTTATTAAAGAGTCAACAAATTGAGCACTTGATGGGTCCCCTTACATGTAAATAGCCAGACACCTTTAGAAGCCTAAAAGTAAAACGGAACTAATCAAATAGTTAGTGGTTTCTCTACCAGTGTTGGCCAAATTGGGAGAGACAGAGGACCTAGAAATTCATATCCTTCAATTCTTGAATCGGAGAAATTAAAGAAATATAGCTATCATTTAATCCAGCTTCTGTCTCTCACAAAAAAATGGATTGAGTGGCTTGTGCACACCAAATGTCCTAGACCTCAGAAGCTCTAGATACCCAAATCAGGCCCCACTTCCAGTCTGTAACACAGCCCCAGCCTGTAATGCTCCAACTTAGTTGGTCAAAAGAACTTTACGTATTTTATCAGATTCTTCCTCCTCACACCCACTCCGCCAAATATCTCAAGGGAACCCAGGCTGTTACATGATCCACACTCCCTCCTGACAGCCACAACTCCCACTCCAGCCTCCAGCCCTGCCCTGCAGCCTTCCCACCCTTCCCCAGGCCCCTGTCCCCAGCCCTGTCCTCCTTCCACTTCCTGTGTTCCTCTTGTGCAGCTTCTCTCAGACCTAAACACAAACCCACCAGAGTTGTGTGGGAAGATCCCACGGCCCTTCCTAATGCCACCCGGGAGGGTACTGGGATCATGGGGGTGGTTATGGCCTATGGCCCCAGGCATGCCCCTGCCTCTTGTCCTTCATGTCACTTCTTTACCAGGTGAAAATGGTCCTTTTCTGCCTTCAGTCCCCAAATCCACCTGTACAAATTTGCCAGATATGGCAGGCTCTCCGTGAAGGTTTTGGGATAACACAGAGGGAGAAGAGCCTACCCATCAAACAGAACAACCTTGAGATAGAATAGGGTCTGAAGGCAGGGAACCTAAGGCTGTTTCACACTGACTTCACAGAACTAAATTAAAAGAAAAACCCTAACTTTCCATGCCTAAGTAACAAAAGGACCAGAGGCTACTCCCTTTGCAAACCCCCACCTTTTCCGCAGGGCAGATGGGAAACTGAAAATACCTCTGATTGGTGCCAAGCAACCAATCAGATGTTTGCATAGAAGTGTAACTTTATAACTTCACTTCAGCCTCTGACTGGTTGCTGTCCACAGCCAATCAGACTAATTGCGTGCCAAGTCTTCCTTTGCTTGAAAGTGCAACTTTGTAACTCCACTTTAGCCTGTGATGCTAAAGTGAATCTTAGGAGTTTGCATAGGAGTGTGACCTTTGTAACCACTTCAGCCTCTGAGTGGAAATCAACCAGACTGATTGCGGCCACCACTTCATTTAAATGGGGTGAATACCAGGTGGCCAGTGGGAAACCTCTAGGAGGTATTTGGGCGGGAGAAGATTCTGAATGAGAGCCCTTGTGTCCCTATGCTCGGGCCCACCCCAACACTGTGGAGCGTACTTTCATTTTCAATAAATCTCTGCTTTTGTTGCCTCATTCTTCCCTTGCTTTGTGTGTTTTGCCCAGTTCTTTGTTCAAGATGCCAAGAACCTGGACATCCTTCACCAATAGCAACCTGAAATCGAAAACACTAATCACTGTTCTTAGGTCCTTGTCCATCCAAGCCCTGGGGGGTTTCCACTGGCAGTCCTGACCTCAGACTCATCCCACCACCAGTCCCTGAGTCCTCCCCATCCTTCTGCTCTTACCTCTACCGCTTCTCCTTTCCCAGGCCCTTCATCCCTCTCCAGAGCTACCCTGACATTTCAGTTTCATCTTCTTTTATTGTACTGTGTGTTTCAGCAATCTGAGTGTTACTGTCTCCCACTCGTCCTCACCTTTTGGAGAAAGAACCAAAACCAAAAACAAAAAAAGTCAATATAGGCCTTTCAAGATACTCCAAAAACTTAAGAAAAAAATGTTAAGGCTATATTACAAGACCCCAGAAAAACGATGCTCAGAAAACAAAAGCAGTAATTTTTAGCTTAAATTGTACTTTTCTCTTGCAGTAAGTAGTCAGGGAGAGTAAGACTTCCTCTTGGAAAAGTATGCCATGTGGTTCTTGTCACACTGTTGTGCTCCTTAACTCGTTTCACACAAAATTTCCAGCACCATGTTTGAGGGACCCTGATTACTCCTCACCCATGCAGTTTCAGAGCCATAGGAGAGATGCACGTGGGTGGGCAGAAATGGAAGTTGTTAGGAACACAGAGTATTTCTGAGAAATGAACGCATTGATGTTGGGATTTGAAATCTGATTTATCTCTTTGATGATTACGGGAGGAAATTTTATTATAAACAATAATATTAGCTGGCATATACATGGATGTCTGAACTCAGACGATAAAAACTAGAGGATTTTGAGCATCTTGGAAAAAAAACTGTAAATTAATTTAAAGATTTCATAGATGACCTAGAAAATGAAAAGGGGAAGCAAATATACTGGAAAAAGAGAAGGTGGAGGAGGATCACATTACTCCTTAGAAGAACTTTCAACCAAAACACATAACTGGGTAACAAATACCAGGTAATTTTCTTTGATTGAATTTTTTTTCACTTCATTTTCTTTGAAGTGAAAAAAAGTAATTTTTAAATACAGGAAATAACATTTTATGACCGAGTATTCTCTTCAAAGATTCTGGGTCATTTCAAATTTTTAGTGCCTAGAGGATGATAATACTTAGTGCTGTTTGTTTGTGATTTACAACACTTTCATGGCTTAAGACCAAGAATATACACATTAAAAATCATGCTCTGCCTGAATCCAACAAGCAGATGCCCCACCTTCTTTTAAGGAAGAACATGACAATAATGAACGGATAATAGAGTACAAACAAAGACACCCTAATTGCATTTCCTAATGTTGCAAATGTTAATATTGAGTAACAAAGCATCGTTTCTATTAAAGCTGGCCTTCAGCCACTCCCTTATGAGGTGGAAAGAAATCTTTTTACTTTCCCGTAGTTCTACTACTTAAGGGAAAGCAAGTTGACTTTGCCCAGAATTGATGTAAAGAGCATGACACGGAGTTCAAACCATGGTACTGCTGCTCAGGAGAGTGGAAAAGAGAAAAGTTTTTGGCACAATAGCAACCAAGTGTTCAATCGAAATGTTCTATTTCTCGAGCTCCCAGGTAACTCAGCTTCACCTTCTTTCCTTGAACAGGTTAACTCCATTTAGGTAGAATGTGAGTATATAGTATGAGAGGCCAAAAACCCACAGCTATATAAGCAAAATTATCTCCCTCCACTGCCAATTCATAAAAATAACACCTGCCAGATGGGAACAGAATGCTGAAAAGTCACCTTGAAAAGATCAGTGATTTTCAAGCCAAGAAAACTTGAATGTATGAAGCCCCCTAGAAAGAATGTGTCACCCAGGGAGTAATTGGCCCATCGCAGAAGCATGGAAAAGAGGAAAAGGAAGACAGCAGGGGACCGTGTTCATAAGAAAGAGACACAGGATGCTTTTTAAGAAACTTGCATGTGAAAGCAAAACAGACAATATTTAGAAAGAAACTTTTGCTCAATGGGTGGAAATGGGTTAAAATAGGAGCCGTTTGCACATAATTATATTCTAAGGGGAAGGAAGCAATAGAAAGAGAGCAGTTGAAAATGTAAGGAAGAGAGGGAAGAACCAATGTGGGTGAGTGTACATGTTTAGAACACAAGCTGGGAATAGTCGGCTGTGGGAGTCACACTGCTAATAAAACACAGGGACCTGGGGTTTTTGGATCTGGGTGCAACCTGTGGTCTTGCCACTTTCTATCTGAGGGACCTTGTCACCCTGATGGTGAAAAACAAGCATCTAACAGAAGAAAGGATAGACAAGAACTGGGAGGCTGTGATAAGGGAGCTGCATATATCAGCAGTGCAGCAAGTCTGGCTGTTGACATGGTTCTTGGTGAGCCCAAGGGAGCTGGCTGCTGGAAAAGAGTAGAGGAGAACATTTTCAGCCTCAGAAATACCACTGGCCTCTGATGGGAGAGATAGGTGGTCTCAGGGTCCAATCAGTGCTGGATAATTCATTCATTCATTCATTCATTCATTCATTCATTCATTCAGTGAACATGACTGAGGCCTCTCACTTTGTTAGACATTTTGGAAGACAGGGGTCAAAATTATAGCTCCTACTCTCAATGAGCTCACAGCCCTATACTAGAGATGGACAAAGAATCAGTATGTGACAGTTCAGACTAATAAGCGCAACAAGAGAGGGACATATAGGACACTGGGGGACCCCTAAAGGGAGCACGTTGTGCAGAGGTAGAAAGATGGGAATAAATGAGGGGTGGCGGGTAACAGGAAGAGAAGCACTGCGGGAGTCTCTGCAGAGTGTTCACAGGAGGTGCGAGGCTTGCTGTGCGGAAACCAATGGGGGCAGGTGAGAAATGCTGACCCTGAGGGATGAGGGGGCTACAACCATCCCTCCTCTTCACTCTTTCCTGCACCCTAGACTCCAAGTCTGAAACGAAGTTGCCTCCCCAGTGGCCTGGCCTGCCCCCTGAATGCTCCCAAACCAGTATCTTCTTGGGCTAGTCAAAAATGACCCCTTCCCTTCAGCTAGCCATTAGAATTGAAATGAATTCCCACCGCCATGTGAAAGTCTGATTATCCTACTGTTCCCAAGGCACCAGGCTTTTAGTGGGATGCTTTTTGCTGTAGTAGATTTTATCTTCCAAAAATGGCCACAAAATGTTTGTTTCCACATGCTCATCCAGAAACTTTCTACTCCCTCATTAAGAGATAGAATCTATTTCCCTTCCCCTTGAAGCTGGGCTACCTTTGCAACTTCTTTAATAAAAAGAGTTGCTTGGAATCCCCACCCACAGCCCTTACCTCTCTCCATCCATGAGCACAACCCTCTGGGGCTATGCTGTCTCCCATTGCCTCCCTGACTTGGGACTTTGGCTCTGGAGTACACTCCCTCCCCCAAGGACATAAAAAATCTCCACTGCACTCTAGTTCCTGGGCTCCAGCCACTGCCCTCTCCCCAAATTTCTCTGTTTTCTGCCATCTCTGTGGGATCCGCATAATCTGCCTCCAGTGGTTTCTGGGAGTGAACCCAGCTATCTTGCTGAAGGTAGGGTAGGAGTGGATGCAACAATGGGCTGATTGTTATTAATAAGTATGGCAAGATATTATCTTGAGATAATAATCTGTGGGTTTTTCTTTGCTCACTTCCTTGTACAGTGACCAAACAGCCTCCCACAAGAGTACAGTTGGTAAAGAGGGATTGAAAAGAGCCAAAAATGTCAACATTCATATTTGTGACTCTAAAACAGCATCTGAGAATCAAAAAAGCGAGGCTTGGGGCACAAAGCACAGAGACATGTGGACCAGGGATAGGGATGGACAGCCCCATCCCAAAGCCTCCAGGGAGACCGAGGAAGGTGTGCTGGGCTGAGGGAGGGGAGGAGCACATGGTGAGGAGCAAGTCCACACTGGAAGTCTAGGGAGCACCTGGAGCTTTCCCCCATCATCCCCAGGAGCCCCTCAGCTGGCTGCATATTCCCAGAGATGTTTGCCGAGCCCTGACTACATATCCACACTCCCTGAATGGACACACCCTCCCCACTCCAGTGTCGAAGAACTCTCATGAGCCCTGCAGAACTGTTAGGAACACTTTCAGCTCTAAGCAACAAAAGATATGATTAACAGTGCCTTAAACACTACAGGTGTCTTTTTTCACATAACAAGAAGGCTATAAGTGGGTAGTTTGCTGGTAAAAATGCAGTTTATACAGGACCTAGTTCATGAGCTTAGGATTCAACTAATTCTGGAATCATCCCAAAGAATCTATAATTCTGAAAACTTCCTAGGTGATTCTAATTTGCAGTCAGATATGGAAGCCACTTCTCTGAAGTTTACTGAGGCTGCTATACTCTCCCCTCTTCTGAGTTTTCGGAGTCCATTAGCTTTCAGAGGAGTCAACAGTGCTACCAGTGAACACCTGACTAATTTATTCACTCAAATGGTCAGCACACCGTAATCACTCACCTTTTACCTGGCAGCATCAGCTCAGTGAGGGCTGTGAACTGAACCTAGAGACATGAGAATTCAGCAACATTTCCAAACTGGGTAGAATTTCCACAGACTATTTTAAGTGCTTTTTTTTCCCACCTTTCAAGAAAGATGGGGTAACCAGCCAAGTAAACATGGTTGTTTTTGATCTGTTTTGTGTTGCTAAAACAGATTTCCTAAGACTGGGTAATTTATAAACAACGATTTATTTGGCTCTCATTCTGGAGGCTGGTACTGGAATCTGGTGAGGGCCTTCTGGGTATGTCATTTTCTGGTGGAAGGGAAAGAGAGAGTAAACAGGGCCAAACTCATCCTTTTATCAGGAATCTAATCCCACAATAACTAACCCACTCCCGAGATAATGGCACTAAGACTGTCCTGATGACCTCATCACCTCTTAAAGGTGCCACCTCTCAACACTGCTGCATTGAGGATTAAGTTTCCAACACATGAAACTTGAGGGACACATTTAAACCATAAAAATAGTGGGTTGAACATCGTCTTTTGCCTATATTCCCACCCCCAAAATTCACTACAGTATCGAGATTTTGTTAAAGGCAAAAAACAAACAAATAAACAAACCATCTCAAGGATAAGGCTAAAAGAGAAAGGAACAAGTGTGGAGATAGGTAAACACGATGTCAGAAACTGGAAAGCAGGTGGTAAATGATGAGTAACTTAGAGACCAGGCACAGGTTGCAGTGAGGAGGCAGGAGGATAACAGACTGGCCCCAGAGCCCCTGGTAGACATAGAATTGGAGGCCCAGGGACCTCGCCGGTTGTCGGGTGTTGGTTAAAAGGATGTACTAAATACAGCTTGATCCTTTGATCACTTCTCCACTCCATCAGACAAGCACCTCTCTCATCCAACAGAAGATATACCAGAGAAGGGGATGAGGGGCCAGTCAGCATGCCGAATGGTGAAAACAGCCAGCAGCCTTTCACCACTGCATCTGAGAATCCTGGTGACTCAGCTTAGACACATGGGGCGGCAGGCTAGAAACTTCTTCTCTAGAGAGAGAAACTGAGCTCCTCAAAGAAAAGACATAAACAATGACTACTGGGGATTATAATCAAATATACATATTCAGAGACAGTCAAGACAGCACAAAAAGCAGAATAAACTTTCAGGAAAACCATAATTAATATCTTCAGAGAGAGAATATAACTGCATCTATGAAAAAGAACAAACTATTCATACAACAAAAATGAGCTTTCAGTTCTAAAAAATATATAAAAATAGGAAAAAATTCCAATAGAATCCAAACATGCTTTACTGGGAAGGTACTGGATATATTCCACAAAACGAAGGAGCAAATCAGGAAAAAGGCACACAAAGGATTCGAGAGAGAGGGATCCAACTAAGTAGAACTGAACGACGCATCAGAGCAGGATGCCAGTGGGCTCCAGAGGGGATGTGTTAAAAATAAAAAATCAGTTGATTACCTGATGTGTTTGAACTATTAAGAGGAGATTAACACTCCTGGCAATGAGTTGGAGGAGAATTAGGGACAGAAAAATATCAAAACAAGATAATTTTGAACTCCAGGGAGAAAAAGAAGTTGTATAACCAAGGAAGTATTTTCAGTGTACACTGTGTGCCTCACTGGGGAAAACATTTATAATAATCATAACAGTGTTAATTTTGAGTAGTTACTTAATAAAAAAAATACAATATAATTACATTGGAAGAATAGGGGAACAAAAGTGCTCAATCTTCATCTTTCATAGGAGGAAGTCAAAGTTTCTGCCTAATCTGAAAAATCAATACAAAAGCATATTATTTAGATACCTGGGGAAACATGCAGAACTTTCAACTAGCCACGCCAGTTGAAAATGGGACTGGTTTCTCTGATGAGAATGGTTGGGTGGGAAATGGTAATCTGTCAGACCACAGGGAATTTTTCTAGTCAACAAACTCCAGACATTTGTGATTCTTTTCCTCCTTGTTCACTGGGTTCAGCCAAAGTCCTCCCTAGAGGATTGCCAAGTGTAAGCTGTGAGGAAACACACAATGAACTTCATTTGAACTTTGTTTCATCTTTTCTTTTTCTAAGCCAAAAATGTCATAACAAATAGAAAGGAGACAGAGTAGATGCAGATACGTGGGGGTGTTAGTGCAGAGGGTCTATCCCTTGAGCCTTTCTAACCAACACAAAGAACTGCAAGTGGCTTCTCTACTGACCCAATGGACTGGGCATTTCCCACACATTCAAATGAATGAAAGAGTGAACGAACGAACAATAGTCAAGCCCATTATTCTTCATGCGCTGTGAGTGCCTAACACACATTAGGAACTACTCTCCTTGGCTCCAGCACTTCTATCTGATTCACTCAGCGTTTTAATGACCTCTGTGTGTGTTGTTATATATGAAGCAGGCACCACTGATGTGCAAGGTATACTCCCCATCGTCAAAGGTATTACAATCCATTTGGGGAGGCAAAATGTGAATAAAGGAAAATTTAAACCAGTGACCACAGACAGCCAAGTTGTGGGTGCAGAGGAAGGAGCTATTGTGGGTCTGGAACCCACCCCCAGAATGTGGGCCTGGTGTGGAATGGACAAGCTTTCCCAAAAATGGCTGCAAATCCTAGAGTATTTCCCACATATGTGTTCATGCTGAGGATGGGAATATGGGAAGAGAGTGTGACACCAAGTGACCCTTGTTAACAAGTCAACAAAGAGCAAATGCAGTTGACTTCCCGCAAGCATTCTCATGTTTCCCTTGGTGCTTTAACTCTAAGGCAGAGAAATAGTCATTCTCTTTCCTTCTCTGCCAGGAGGGCAGTGGGAGGGGCACTGGCCAGTTGCCTGTCCCTCTCACTCAGAGTGACTACAGAAGTCAATTGATTCCCTACTTCCCCTACTCCCGCCCCCACCACCAACTTTGGGTACTTCTTCCCATTGGAACAATGATTAAACCATTGTCCATCAGTAACTGAGAAACCGTTCCCTGATCTGGACCCCTTTTTTTGGTGTTTTCTAGTGCTGGAATTCTGTGTCTCCTCTCCTGTATCCTCAGGAAACCACCAGGTTCAATGTTGGCCCCATTAGTTAATATCAGAGCAGCCCCTTCCTAGTTGTAGGAGGAGTATCCTAATGGAGGAGAACTCTTGGTCTCACTCTGCAATTGCTCAGACTTCCACGTGTAGAGCCTTCACTAAAGGCATTTCTTTAGCTCTGGCTACTTTGCTTTCATTTACTCATAAAAATATCAGGAGGTGCAATACACTTTCAGTTTTATAAATATTCCTTTTTAGCAAAATGCATACTCTTTGCACTTCAACCTCTCTGACTTTGGGAAATAAGATGACTCTAAGAGGAGCACAGTCTTTAAAAGGCTCCTGCACTCTCTGGGACGGTTACTTCCAGAGACATGGCTGCTTGTGTGCATTTTGGAGTGTTGAGCTCTAACTACATGCATCTAGAACAGATGCACACAGGAGACCCTCAAAAAATATTTTTTAAAGAATAAGAAATTAGGCCGGGTGCGGTGGCTTATGCCTGTAATCCCAACACTTCGGGAGGCCAAGGCGGGTAGATCATGAGGTCAGGAGTTCAAAACCAGCCTAGTCAACATGGTGAAACACTGTTTGGCTCCAGCACTTCTATCTGATACTACTAAGAATACAAAAATTAGCTGGGCATGGTGGGCACGCACCTGTAGTCCCAGCTACTCGGGAGACTGAGGCAGAAGAATCGCTTGAACCCAGGAGGAGGAGGTTGCAGTGAGCAGAGATCACACCACTGCACTCCAGCCTGGGTAACAGGGCAAGACTCCGTCTCTAAATAAATAAATAATTAATTAAATAATTAAAACCTTGCACCTGATAGCTGTAAGCTTATCCTACCACAATATGAGAGAGTGTTGGCAATTTCTATTTTGTAGTCTGTTCACATGGACTTGTCCATCCGGTGAACTTACATAGACTCCACCAATTTGTTTGAGGCTGCCCTGGGAACTTATGCTGATTAACCAAGTGGCTCTATGTTCAGGTGTAGGGAGAAAGGCCTCTCTTCTTGCTCTTTCCAAATGAACTACTTCTTGAGATCAGCACCAGGAGGACAGGGCTTCAGCTGTCATTTTCCATGAACCACGCAGGCCCTCTAGCATGGATTTGGCATGTAGGAAAATCTCCATGAGTGCAGAAAGCAGCTGAAGAAGTCACAGGAAGAAGATCCCCAGAAGCCCTGCCCCAAACATGCTCCATTTAAGGATTCTGTTATGGAGGCTTAACATCAACTATGTGTCAGTGGTAGACAAGACAGATAAAGCTCTGCTTTCAAGGAACCTATAGTCACGTGGAGGAGCTGGAAATTGCAGGGTCCTGTGGAGGCACAGAGAGGAACATGTGGCCCAGACGGCCACAGAGATAGTAACCACTAAATGCTGACACCTAAAAGATGGGTAGCAATCATTAAGCCAACGCAGGTGGGCAAGGAGAGGGTTCTCAGCTAGGAAGCACGAGGTGTCAAGGCCCGTAGATGAGAGATGCTGTGATGTATTTGGGGTAAACCTAGAACAGAGAATGCAAGGGGAGGAAGCAGCCAAAGATAAGGGGAGGTAAAAGATGCCAGGGGAAGATCATATAGGGACCATGTTAGAAGGTTTGTCTTTATCCTGGGAGAAATCGGGAATCACTGAAGTAATTTAAGCAGGGAAGGGATATGATCAGATTTGCATTTTAGAAATATCCAATAGTGATTTGAACCAGGGGAGTGGCAGTGGAGAGGATGAGAAGCAGCAGAATTTAAGAATCATTTAGGAGGCAGAATTTATAGATCATGGAAACTGAATGAGATGGATGGGGGGGGGGGGGGGAGTCAAGACCAAGCTGCAGGTTTCTAGCACAAGCAAGTGGGAGAATGGAGGTGACATTCCTGAGCTAGAGCTCGTAGAAGAAAAGCAGGTATGGAGAAAGTGGGAAGACAACGATTTTATTTCAACTGGTTGAATCTGAGTCACCTGTAGGACATCCAAGTGTAGACAGATGTCCATCACATGGTTGTGCATTTGGGTCTGAATCTCAGCAGAGAATCTGGGATTTGGAAGGCATCAGCATAGAGATGACTATGAAAGCCATGAAAGTCAGAGAGTGGGCAGGGGGTGTAAACTGGTTAGTTGATGGATTAATTGGTTGGTTTAAAGGCAATACAGATAGTTAATACTAGCTCTCCAGCTGAAGAATCAGAGTACATTTCAAGAAGATCAGTTTAACATTCCAAGGCTAGAGCTTAACCAAGACCACACTAACTCTGTTCAAGATCCTAGAGCTGCACTACCCAATACGGCAGCCACTAGCTGCATGTGCGTTCTTAAATTTAAACGAATTTAAATTTAATTTAAAACTCACTTCCTCAGTCATACTTGCCACCTTTCCCGTGCTCGATAGCCACATGTGGCTACTGACTGCCATATTTGGCAGCACAGATATTACAGAACATTTCCATCATCACAGATAGGTCCATTGGACAGTGTTGCCCTAGAGTTATTTGTATTGTCAAAATTAAGGGCTGATGCAAACACCAGAAGCACAGTGCAGCTTAAATTAGCAGAGAAGGGCAGCAAGATGATGCATGTCCTTCCCAAGCCACTCATCACCCAAGAAAAATATGCTTAAACCAGGCACCCCTGCATGCAGCCTGTCTTGTGCTCCAGGAGAAGAAGCCCCTGCAGCTCTACCTTTTGCTATAGACTTTGAGACTGAGAGGAGGCAGCAAAACCTAACCAAGGATGTGACTGGAGGCTTTTGTGGGAAGGAAGCCTCTTAGTGGAGATGAATCTCCGGCCAGCTGATCAAGGATCCCCCTTCCAGGGTTCTAGAGGAAGCAAGCCATGGAAATTCCTTAGGCAGGGTAGAAGCCCTGTGCCCAGTGGCTTGTTGCCAGGAACCCAGAGAGATTCATGTCATCCGGGGGACAGTACTACCAGGGTCTCCTCAGTGACAAAGCACATTCTATGCTTCTTTTCTAAATTAAGCTTTAAAACTTTATTGACAATGTTATATTAATGATATAAAAATTTAGACTCACAGGACATTGGAAGTAATCTGGTTTTCTCCTGACACAGCTGGGAGAGATGACCCTTCCTCTGCTGATGGTCCTCCAGTGACCTCCACTGTGGAGGATTTATAATTTAGATAGACAGATGTGCGTGCGTGCATGTGTGCATGAGAGAGACAGAGAGAATCTCTATTGGTTCTGTTTCTCTGAATACCATTGAATAACACACACAGGTAATATCCAGCTCAACCACGTTCTATTTCATAGCAACATGACAATCCAAACCCGTGCTGATGGATATTTACGCTGTTTGTTACAATGCCACAGTGAACGTTCTCAGCCGTGTCTCAGTGTGTGCAAATGCACTTCTAAAATGCATTCATAGAAGTGGAACTGCTGGATCAAAGGGCATGGACATTTAAATTTCATTAAGTGTTGCCAATTTGCTTTCCAAAAAGTTGCACCAACTTACATGCTACTAACCAGGAATAAGAATACCTGTTTTTCCATGTAAGAAGTGGTTGGTTGGTTGCTTAGTTTGCTGGTTGAAGATGGGCAACACTTAAGCATGCTTAAAACAATGAAATGAAAGACAGGGGCAGGAGAACTAGAGAAAGAGAAGGTTATAGAAAGGGAGAAGCTAGAGGAGAAAGAGCACAGAGTGCAGGTGCAGGGATTCACTCTGGAGAGGAGGAGGGACACTCCTTCCATCACAACAAAAAGAGGAGAATGGGGTGGAGCTAGCAAGTTTGTACGTCTGGTGGCAGGAAGAGGCTTTTATTTTTTCTGAAAGGTAAAAAGGAATGAGTGGCTGCTTAAAGTGATGGTGGAGGAATTGGATTGGGAGTTTGGTGAAGAATAAATATTAAGGTGACTACCGTGAAGAACAGGAGGAAAGCTGACTGGCGAAACGAAGAATGATTTCCAAGCAGCATTCAAGTCCAATCGTTTATTTTTAGCCAAAACAAAAGTTTTCAACAACACTTCCACTCAGTTTCCATCAATCCATCCCTCCCTCCTAACAGAACCCAATGGAGGAGCCACTTGCAGGCAGGCCTCCATCTGAGAATCCCTCAAGACCAGGAAGGTAGGTGGGGACCTTCCCAAGGATGGAAGTTAAGCCCCCACTGCAGGGTTCTTTGTGTACCAGAGGCATCCAGGTTCCCCCAACTCTATAACCAAGGGCCTCTCTCCACTTGGTTACAGAGGCACCTATGGTGTGGTTTCAGGATGTCCTCAAAACATCTCCCCCGTCACTCCTGAAAATTCACCTCAGAGAATGAAGAGTTGGTCCTTGCTTCTTGTTGAGCTGCACAACAGATGTCCACTGCGGCCTACACTCCTTAGTAAGGACTAAGATCTCTTAGTCCAGTCCTATTGTCCAGCCCTCTCCCCAACAGTTCATCCCATACTAACTCTGATCGTGCCGCTGCACTCCAACCTGGGCTACAGAGTGAGACCTTGTCTAAAAAAATAAAATAAAATAAAAAATAAGACAACCATCAATGACCCCCTGGGACAGTGGAACAGGCAGCAAGTGGAAGGACCTTGTAGACAGGTTGCCTATGTGCTGCCAAGGGCAGGTCAGAAGGAGGGAGCCTAACATGCTGCCTTCGCCTTGAAGATCCTTGTTTCACTATTTGGCCCTGCCAACACATAGAAATTAGATACCCACATGTTTTTTCAAATGAACAAATCTAAAATTGTATTTATTTACTTTTCAATGAATTTGAATCCTCCAGTGGTACTGCATCACATGGATTCTGTGCCCAATGGCCTTAGCAGGAGGGTTACTTTGGAACTTGGCACAAATCATGCTGTTCTTTCCTTGGGCACAAGTTACCTTTCCCCAGATGACTCTGGTTTTGTTTGATTTGCGGCCAGGGCCACTGTGTTGTTCTTTGCACATATAAGTACATATCTTTTCCAAATAAAATTCAGTTTCATCTCAGGCATAAACACCTTCAATTTCAAGAACAGTTGTGCTCCCTCTGGTTCAGAGATGCCGCTTCTAGCAAAAGTAGCCTCAGGGCACAGCCTTGCAGACATGTTTGCTGTTTCAGAAGCCCTGTTCTCATGGGCCTCCCCAGGCTCCAAGAGGCAGAAATAATGAATTTGATATCTTTTGATAAAATAAGTATCTCTCATTAGAGAAGAACAAAGTACTCTCTTATACAATGTATCCCAAAATAAACTGTTTTAATTGCTGAATCTAAGATGTAGTGATACATGTAGTCCTAAATCTTACTCCATTTCCTTAAAACTAGCTTGAATTTCCAGAAGGTTGGTGCTCTACTATTTGTGATGAAAAATTAACACTACATACACAAAAATAATAGCTCCACTAATAATTCCACCAGAGAAAAATTACTTCACTTCTCACTACTGAGGTTTTGAAAGACAGCATATCTGTTTACCTGGACATCTTCCTAAATTTCATAATTAATCCTCAAATGATGTATGTAAAAGTTCTGCAGGTCAGTAGAAGGAAATAGAATTGAATTTTATAAAGTATTAAGATTGCTCAAGATACGGCCTAAGGCCATACTCGCTTGGGCTCTGGAGGATCATGTTCTCAGGCAAAGTAGAGTTAGGGTTGGAGAGAACTCAAAAAGGATATGAGGGGTGTAGCAGGATGTGGTCATTGTGATTTCAGAGGCCTCATCCCCCTTGAGTCAGTAATAATTACAATACTGATCACTCATGGGGTACTTTTGAAACCTTAGAAGCCCCTCAAAGCCCCACCATGGGTTCAGTGCACTGGGTTGCTAAGAAAGGTCATTTTTACAAATATCACATAGCCTGATGTGCTCTAAAGTGGTAGATGGCATGGGGGAGAAGGAGCTCCATCCCGAGTGAGTGCTAAGTGTTGTAGTCATACCCTCCTCACTGAGGGTACTCTGCATCCACTCTGCCTGTCCACAATTGACAGCAGGGCAGTCAGTGAGCCTCTGAAGACACAGTCTGAACAAGTCACACCTCTACCTGAACATTTGAATGGCCCCACACCACTCTTAGAACAAAGGCCGAATGCCTAATACTGTCTTTGGAACTTGGTATCTGTCTTAATCCATTTGAGCCACAGTAACAAAGTATATTAGACTGCATAACCATCAAAGAAAAGAAAAAAAACTATCGGTCACAGTTCTGGAAGCTGAGAAGTCCAAGATCAAGGCACTGGCAGATTTGGTGTCTGGTGAGGGCCACTTTCCCATATGCAGGAGTCTTTTCACTGTAAGCTCACATGGCAGAAGAGAAAAATGAGCTCCCTGGGTGCCTTTTATAAGGCATGAATTCCATTCATGCAAGCTTGTCTTAATACTCATTGCATTTGGATTAGATTTCAACATATGACTCGGGCAGGGGAACATTCCCAGCAGAGGGGTATCTGACTCCTGCCCACTTGCCCACTTCACCTTCCCCATCCTGTTCCTGCCACTCTGGCCTTCTATGAGCTCCTCAAGCATTGCAGATGGGCACCTTCCCACCGCAGAGCTCTGCACATGCTGTCCCCCAACCCGGGGCGCTCTCCCTTCCCCACCTCCTTGCCTTGCCGAAACTTTAGGAAGCTCATTTATCTTGACTGGATTGCTTAATGTTAGTCTAATGTTTAAATCGTCCAGTTGAGATAACAGGGTCCCCTTTAGTGCCATGGGTCTATGATTATTCTCTTTTTCTGGAGGACAGAGATGCAAAAGTTAAAGTAATCAAACTACTGTTAAGTTATAGAGAATAAAATTCAAGAGCAAACCTTTACTGTGTTAGGGGCAGAAAATTTGCATGTTAATTATACCCTGTACTGGTGCAGAATCAAGCCAAATGTTACATTTATAAAGGATGGTACAGCACTATGCCATTTATTCATGTGTCAAGCGTATACTGAGAACCTGTGATGTACCTGTGCCAGGTATTAGGAAATAACATAGTAAGCAAAACAGACATGGGCCTTGCCCTTATGGAGATCACAGCTCAGTGGGAGAGGAAGACGTTAATCAAATAATCATACACATAACTGCACAACTGCCTACTGTGATAAATTCTCAAGGGAAAGGTTCTGGGAGAGGGAAACTAATCTGGGTGGGAAGCTGACTGAGAAATAGGCCATTAAGCTGAGACCTAAAGCAGGAGTATGAAACAAGGCAAGGGGACCAGCCAGTGCCACCAATGACTTGCAGGAAGCCCAAAGCCTACCTTCCTACCAACACACAGTGCCCACCCAACACGGCCAGAGCCAAACACAGCTGTGCTCTCCTTCTCTCCTCACATAGACAGAAACAAGTGTGCATCCACACCCAACGCTGGCAAGTAGACATAGCCCAAAAGAAGGAGAAACCCCACATGGACTACACTTCTCCTGTTACCACAATCAACACAAAATTAAACACAGCAGTGCATCTACTCTCTTATTATGACTTCCTTTTTCATTGAACTTTATTTTAGTTGTTCTGTTATAAGTATTATGAACTTTTTACAAGTTCAACTCTTTCAAAGAACTATAATTATGATTTTCAGGGCCACGTTCACATTTCCAAAGGCAAGCGGAAGCTCTCTAGGTCAATGCCTATGTCCTTTCACCATGGCTCATAAACCACTTGAAATCATTATTTTGCTCCAGATCAATCCTGATGTTTTCTCCAACTAAGACAGGAAATCAGCTTCTCTGCAAGGAGCCCTGGCTCCTCATAGAGACCAAATTCTGAGCAGAGGGGGCCGCACAAGAGAGTGAGCAATGGCCAAGCACCCCCAGTACTCTCCTGCATCAGCAGCGGTGCTAGAGTGAAGGTGTGTCTTTGAGGACTTGCATTCTCAATAACGCTCTGATTTAACAGACCATGTTGTTGTAACCTACTTTTCTGATAGGACGAGATTTCATTGACCATAACGTATTTTCTTTTTTGCTCTTTCTTTTCTCAGGGAAACTGAGTCTGAGAGAGCCTGTATGACATGTCCAGGATGCCATCAGCAAGCAGTGGGATGCCATTTCAAACCTGGTCTAATCACAAAGCTCATGTTCTCTCTATTACAAAGCATTTTGTGAAACAGAAGCTACAGTTCTGGTCATTCATTCATTTATCCCATAAATCAATCTTCCTTTACAGCTTAGGACTCACCTTCTTTCCTTCTCTATCCTGTCTCATGGTCATAAGATGATCTAAGTGGGTCCTGTCCTCCCTGAACATGCTGCCAAATTTATTTTAATTTTTAAATATTTGAATAGAGATAGGGTCTCACTATGTTGGTCTGGCTGGTCTCAAACTCCTGGACTCAAGCAATCCTCCTGTCTCTGCCTCCCAACATGTTGGGATTACAAGCATGAGCCACCATGCCCAGCCCACACTGCCAACGATGAGAAGAAAATGTTCCTAGAATGGCATTCAAGGAAAGTTTTCAACAAAGAGCACTTTTATAAATTATTTTTATGCATTAAAGAATTATTCTCTCAGGCAATCACACTGGCTCACACTTCAAGGTCAAGATCAGGATGAGGAGTAGAGGATAATAACAACAGATATCATCTGGGCAGTGTACACCAGCAGAGCAACAGTAAATGAGGATCCAAACCCTGGCAAGCTCCGAATATCAGAATAAATGACCTGCTCCTTCCTCGCAGAACTGGCCTGTGGATCAAATAAGAGCCCAATAGCTCTTAGCCCAGCACCTGGCACAGAGCAAATACTTGGAAAATGCCCACCATCATTGGAAGCATTACTTCTTTCTGAACCACCCAACTTCTTGAGCACCATGTGTACAGTATTATGATTGGAGTTGGAGTTAGTACAAACAAACATTCCTGCCTGTCAAATAGCAAAAATAATGGTTTCAAAAACCACTTTTCTTGAGAGAAACTATTTGTTGTTTTGAGTTAGAGGAAGACGAGCCGGCCTAGTGAGGAGACAGCCAGCGTGGAGGAATGGACCACCTTGGGCTTCCTTCGTGGAGAGCTCCTACCCATCCTCTCTCAATGCCTAAGAAAAATAAACGAGTCAAAAAGCAACTGCCCTCAGAACTACAGTGGATGAAAGTAAATTTAACGGACATCCTTACCAAGAATTAAATGAAATGGTTTAAGCATTTAGGATAACTTGCCTTTATCAAAAGTCAAGGGAGATCTTGCTTTTAGTACATTTTGAAAAAAGACTTTACCTCACCCCAATCCTAATTCCCCCCAATACTGCACAGTTTACTTACTTTGGTTTCTTCATTCAGAGTGATTATACTCCCAAATTGGGGCCTACAAAAGCCTTTGGAGGCCTTCCATCTTTAAGATGGAAGATTAAATAAAATTGCAGTCAGCTCAGTAGAGTGTGGTAATGTTGTAGTGGAGAAAATTAAAAGTCCCTGTCCCACATACTATAAAAATCTTCTTCTTTGAAAAAAAAGCAGAAGGAAAAAGCTAGACAAAGCTGATCTCAGTTTCTGTAGACAATGGCACAAATTGATGATAAATAAGTCCATTCAGTTCCCGTTTTCTCAAATACAGAATAAGTTTGAGGAGACAGCGCTGAATAACCGAATTAATGACTGCAGATAATTTGATAGAATTTTAAAAATATAATTAAAATACATATATAACCAATGTCTATCAAGTTCAAAAGCAGTGTTTGAAATAGGCATACATCACAGTGAAAATCTAAGTTATAGTGTGCAAATATATCTGTCTGCATATATAAGAAACATATACATATAGTTGTATGTATATGTAATTATAATTGGTACATCTCTATCATCAATCCAAGTGTTCATATAGCAATTAGCCTCTCAAATTTCTAATAAATGCAACACAAGTTTTGGAACTCCCTGTGAAGCCCCTCTATGAAAAGGAGGCTAGAAAAATTATACACATAAATATACATTTTCCCTCAACACCATGGATGTCAAGGGAGTTTATAATCTGCCTGCTTCTATGGATAAAAAAGAGTAAGTTTTTCACATAAAATCAAACCCCAAAACCTATTCCACTTAAGGAAATGGTATTCACATTTACATTTTCCCCAGATTATAGGAATCCTCACTCAGAAAATTAAGCTGAGAGCTAGGCAGGGACCCAGAAAGCCCTGTGATCTAACGAAAGGCAACCACCTTGTAAGAACACTGTAAACAAAGTGAGACCTCAAAAATGTGAGATAATGGAATCATGCACCCCACATTAAAGACGTGTTTTTGTCACATTGGAAGCATTTTTGGAAAAACTGAACATTCATAAAGCTTGACCACTGAATGAACATCAAAAGGAATCTCAGTAAATAAAAACTCAATATCATTCAGATCAAGTTCCCAAGCCATAATAAAACACAATTCAAAATCCAAAACAAATAAAAAATGAACCAACAGATTTGGAAAATAAGAAATACTTTTCTAAATATTTCATGAGTTAAAGAATAAATCATTTTAAAAATAACAAAATACTGTATTTAGAAATGGATACCAAAGAAAACTCTACATATCATATGGAATGCAGATAATGCAGAACCTAGAGGAAATAATTCAGATATATTCAAAAAAAAGAAAAATTTAAAAACTAATGATCTAACAGTCAGTTCAAGAAGTCATATAACTAATAAACAGAATGGAAAGAACAAATATAAGAACTGAAATGAATGAAATAAAAAACAAAGATAACTAAATAGATTTAACAGACAGACACAGTAGCTCATGCCTGTAATCCCAGCACTTTGGGAGGTAAAGGTAGGAGGATCATTTGAGACCAGCCTGGGCAACGTGGCAAAACCCCATCTTTACCAAAAATACAAAAGTTAGCTGGGCATGGTGGCAATGTGCTTGTAGTCCCAGCTACTCAGGAGGCTGAGAGGTTGGAGGATTGCTTGAGCCTGGGAGGTCAAGGCTGCAGTGAGCCATGATCATGCCACTGTACTCCAGCCTGAGTGAGAGTGAGACCCAGTCTCAAAAAAAAAAAAAAAAAAAAAAAAAAAAAAAAAAAAAAAGGAAGCTATATAACTAATAAAATGTTAACCCACATTATAAGTATATTAAATCCACATAATTATTATAAATGACTAAAATGCATGGTTCCATAATGAAAATAGACTATTCTATTCAGTTGAATAAAAGGTACAAGAAAAATCAACAACAAAAACAACAATCTTTCAAAATGATATACCCATGTTAGAAACAGTTTGGCAGCTTCTTACAAAACTAAAAATATTCTTACCATATGATTCAGCAATTTTGCTTCTTGGTATTCACCCAAATGAGTTGAAAACTTATGGCCACACAAAAACCCATACATGAATGTTCATAGCAGCTTTATTTATCATAATTGCCAAAACTTGGAAGCAACCAAGATGACTGACCTTCAGTAGGTCAACGAAGAAAGAAATTGTGGCATATCCAGATGATGAAATGTTACTAGTGCTAAAAAGAAATGAGCTACCAAGCCATGAAAAGACATGGAGAAAACAAATTCATATTACTCAATGAAAAGAAGCCAATCTTAAAAGACTACATACTATATGATTCCAACTATGCAACATTCTGGAAAAGGCATAACTATGGAGGCAGTAAAAGGATCAGTGGCTGCCAGGGATTGGTAGGAAGGGATGAAAGATGTTAAAGAATACATCATTTTCAATAGCACAAAGACTTTTTGGGACAGGGTAACTATTATGTGTGATACTATAATGATGAATATATGTCATTACACATTTGTCCAAACCCATAGAATATACAACACCAAGGGTGAACTCGAATGTAAACTATGTACTTTGGTTGATAATGATGTGCCAATGTGGGCTCATCAGTTGTAATAAGTGTACCACTCTGGTGCAGGATGTTGATAGTGGGACAGGCTGAGGAAATATGAGAACTTTCTGTACCTTCTGCTTAGTTTTGCTATGAACCTAAAACTGATCTAAAAAATAAGGTCTATTTAAGAGGGGAAAAAAAGAGCTACAATCTTTGAAGACTTTACAATTGTTTTACTAATCCTTTGAAGAAAGATAGCAAAGATCTTAAATAAAACATCAGCAATCTAAAACTGGCAATGTACTACATTTTTAAATTTAGGATTTATTCCCAGAATGAAACAATGGCTTAACTTCAGAATATCTGTCAATGTAGAAGCTAGCCTAACATGTTAAAAAAGAAAAAATATATAATTATTTCAATAGATCTAGAAAACACACTTAACAACTTTAAAGCCCATTCGTAATTGGAAAATAAACTCTTAGCAAAGTAGGAAGAGAAGGTAAAGCTCATGAGTTCATCAACGATGTTCTCTAAAAGATTACAAAAACATTTAATGATGACACATTAGAAGAATTACCTTACAATTGGCCAGGCACAATGGCTCACGCCTGTAATCCTAGCACTTTGGGAGGCCGAGGTGGGCAGATCACCTGAGGTCGGGAGTTCGAGACCAGGCTGACCAACATGGAGAAACCCTGTCTCTACTGAAAATACAAAATTAGCCAGGCATGGTGGCTCATGCCTGTAATCCCAGCTACTTGGGAGGCTGAGGCAGGAAAATCACTTGAACCTGGGAGGCGAAGGTTGTGGTGAGCCGAGATCAAGTCATTGCCCTCCAGCCTGGGCAACAAGAGCAAAACTCTATCTCAAAAAAATAAATAAAAAAAAAAAAAAAAAAAAAAAGAATTACCTTAAAATCAAGAAAAATTTAAGGATTTTCAATATCATCCCTTCTATTTAACTCAAGGTTTTAGCCAGGAAAATAAGGCCAGGAATAAATACAGAATGTAAAAGGTTTGGAAAGGAAGAAACAATCTTGCCATTAATTGCAAACGCCATTAATTTTTACAATGCTTTCTGTTGTTGGGCAACAATCACAAATTTAGCAGTTTAAAAAACCCACATTTATTATGGCACAGTTCTGTAGGTCAGAAGTCAGTATCACTATACAGGGTATCAGCAGGCTGAAATCAAGGTCGGGCTGAAATCAAGGCAGGGGTTCTACTTCTGCTCTCAGCTGGAGCTCATGATCCTCTTCTAAACTCATGTGGTTGGCAGAATTCAGTTCCCTGGGATGATAGCACTGAAGCTTCCATTTGCTGATGGTTGTTGCCTGGGGCCTGCTCTCGGCTCCCAGAAGCCGCCTGCAGTCCCTTCCCACTTGGCTTACACTGTGACAGCTTACTTATTCAAAGCCACCGGAGAATCTCTCCCTTCAGTCACCTAGAACTGTCTTAAATGGTACAGCATAATAATGGGAGTGACTGACTATCCCATCATATTCACAGGTTCTACTGACACTCAAGGGAAAGGAATTATATGGGGTATGTACATCAAGAGGTGAAAATCTTGGGGGCCTTAGAATTTTGACTACCTTAGTACAGAAAATCCATGAGAGTGTTAAAAACTATTATAAGATGATATTTGGGCCAGGTGCAATGGCTCATGCCTGTAATCCCAGCACTTTGGAAAGCCGAGGTGGGAGGACTGCCTTACCCCAGGAGTTTGAGATCAGCCTGAGCAATATAGTGAGACCCTCATCTCTACAAAAAAATAAAAAATTAGCCGGGTGTGGTGGCTCGTGCCCACAGTCCCAGCTACTTGGGAGGCTGAGGTGGGAGGACTGCTTGAGCCTGGGAGGTCAAGGCTACAGTGAGCTGTGATCAGGCCACTGCACTCAGCCTGTGTGACAGAATGAAGCCTTGTAGACGCCAAAGCTGGAGTACAGTGGTGCAATCACAGCTGCCTGCAGACTCAACCCCCGGGCTTAAGTGATCCTCCCACCTCAGCTTCCCGAGTAGCTGGGACTACAGGCATAAGCCACCATGCCCAGCTAATTTTCTTTTCCATTTTTGTAGAGATAAGGTGGCACTTATGTTGCCTAAGCTGTTCTCAAAGTCCTGGCCTCAAATGCTCTGCCAGCCTCAGTCTCCCAAAGTGCTGGGATTACAGGTGTGAGCCAATGCACCCCACCCAGATATTTTTTTCATGAAACTTTTCACGTACATCCTCAAATTAATGCAAGGAATAAACAGAAAAGAAGAGCTAAGAAAAAAAAATTGAAGAAGAGGAGGAGGAGCAGCAGGGTGAGCCAGAGACTCACTCTTCCAGATAATATGACTTACTACGAAAGCTAAAGATATTAGAAGGACATCATAGCACAGAATGGTCCAGACAGACAGACCAAGGAACACATCTAGGTGCAGTTCCTCACACACATGAAAACTCCATTATTTATTTATCATACTTGCCTCCGATCACTCAATTTAAACATAGCAGCCATTTTCTCCTGGGACACTGACAGGTACACCTGGTACAAATTCTACTTTTAATGTGGTTTACCCCTTTAGGAAAGTTACTTCACCTGTTTTACTTCAACTACTTGATCTATAAATGGTACAGCTGTGGGAATTAATTTTGATGATCTATACAAGCTCCTCAGCACAGCTGCCAGCATGGTGAGCATAGTAAATGGTTGCTATTATTGTCATGGTGGTTTTTATTATTGCAGTTACTACCACTATTTCTTCACTGCTATGCAGGGGTCTGAGTAGCACCTTACCATAGTTAGGCAAAATGCCGTATTAGTTAGGGTTCTCCAGAGAAACAGGCCAAGAGGATAGAGAAATTATTTGCAAGCCTTGGCTGCACTAATTACATTCCACAGACACTTGCAGGTGTGTCCACAGCAGTCAGGGATGCTCTTACAAATGCAGGTCTCCACAAACAGCAGCCAACACAAACCACCAGGTGGAGGCCAGCCAGTACCCACTCCTCCACCTACGAGTACCCCTGCTGGCTGCAGGCCTCATGAGACAATTCTACTAGTTAGGAATGATGACATTGGTTGTTATACACCTAATGACTCTCATGTTCCAGTAGAGTGTCCCCCCTTTTAAGTTCAATTTTACATATTTTTTTTAAGATACTACAAGTTGCAACACAGAATAAACATTTTAATTGGTATGACACTGAACTATTCAAAGAAAATTATGCAATAGAAAATGTAAGAAAACAATGTAGTAAACACTTGGTTACCTGTAACATAGACGGAGATGGAAAATGATAAACTGTAGTTATTTTCAAACCATGTATATATCAGTCTTATTTTATTTTTATAGGATATTTGTTTCTAATCACCTTTGGTTATATTTGCCTGGTGTCTAAGACCTGTTAAGAGTGGTACAGTCTTAGGCCATATGAAGGGTGAGGGGGAAACTGACTGGAAGGAGGCACTGAAGCATTTCTGGGGTGATGGGTGGGATGTGTATCTTGACTGGGGTGCTGATGGCATGGATTATACAATTGCTTAAACTCATGGAACTGCATATTTAAGATCTGGGCATTTCTCTGTAGGTATTAACTCAATTTTTTAAAAAGGTCAACAGGTACAGGGACAAGAGTTAAAACACAAATTCTAAGAGGTTAGAGTTGAAGGTACATCCCACGACTCTATTTCTTTATGTGATGGAATAAAATCTTGAAATATTTAGCAAATTGATCCGAACTCCCCAGGAGTTTATTAAAATGACTGGTGAAAGGAACTGACTCAGAGACCTCTGAGTGGCAATGAGGAGCCAATTGAGGATTAGCCCTTTGCTGGGAGTAAACCACCCACATAATTATAGAGTCAGTGCCTCAATTACCTGTGCTTATTCAGAGTGGTGTTGACCTGGTGGCATCGTAGTCTTTCTGGAATATGCTTCAGCCCCCAAGAGATTTTGATTTTTCATCAGCATGTGTCCAAAGCCTCTGGGGTTACCCCTAAGGGTCAAAAGTCAAAATCCAATTAGATCTATTCCCTGGTAGCTGAACAAGAAAATAGAGATTATCAACTGACAGCTTGATGTGAATCTCAATGGATGTCTCAGGTGATGTGCCCCAGGGATCTGTGCCAAACATTTGTACTGACAATTTGGATGAGGGCACAGAAGGTGTGTTTATCAAATAAGTAGAGGCCACAACACCTGGGCGAGATGACCAATAAGATGGGCCATGGGCTCACATTTCACATCACCTGAAAAGGGACATTGGCTAGGCCCAAGCCAATGAATTAAACTACATTTAAAATAAACTGCCATTAGCTCAAAAGACCAACTGCCATGTACAGGGTGGAGGTGGGAAACCCGACCTGACAGAAGCTTATGGAGAACGCCCTGTGGTTTTAATTGGTCACACATGCATTATGAGCCAGTGTTGTGGACCAGTTGGTTAAAAGTTGAATGCCTTGATGGACAGACCCACAATCTCAACTGACTAATCCTCAAGCTGAAGCTCAAGATGCAGCATGTTCAGAGTGGCGGTGATGAACTAGAGCATGAGCCCAGAGGGGTACCGGGATGGTAGGATATAGATACCTTGTCTACCATAAACATTTTAGGAAATGGCATTGTTCAGCCTGAAAGAGAGTAGACAGTGGTGACCAACCATTCCAGTTTTCCTGGGACTGAGGGAGTTTCCAGACCCAGAACTTTTAGTTTTAAATCCAGGATACTCTCTGGCAGACCAGGAGAAGCTGGCCACCGTAGGTCAAGATGAGAATGAGTAAGAGGTGCCAGGACACATTTGGACCAGGACACAGACTCTGATTTCCAAAGGTTGGAGGGGCTTATTCTCAGTTACGCTACACAGGACCAGGGCAACTGTAGATGTGACCCAGAGGCAAAGCTGGATGCAAGATAAGGCTGGCTTTGAGGCTCCCAAGGAGCTTTCGTGGATGAGTGAGCAGCATGCGCCAGGTCTGCCTGAGAAGGAGTTCATGACTCCCTGAGTACGAAGACCCCTTAAACACACACATACACCAGAAAATGCATCACGGTCAAAACCTCTATGTTCAGGGATGCTTTTAAAGGAATCCATATTCTATCAATCACAACAGTGTCTTCGTACATTTGAAAGTGCTTGAACACATTGTGTGGCAGATGTGGGATTTATTCTTTCTGTACAGAATGCTCAGGCCTCAGTTCCCTTGCAAGCACTCTGAGCCTGCTACACACCCAGTTCACCTTTTGAGTTTTCAGCCTCAGGGGAAATGGTGAGGCTAAATGGTGCCCCAAGATTCCTTTCAACTCTGTGATTCTTTTATCAATACTATTCATATTTTTCTTTATAATGTATGTTGTTTTCCTCTGGTACTTGTTTCCAGTGCTGAGGTGTTCTAGAAACTGACATCAATCAAAATGATAAAGATACAATGTGAAGAGCACATGTATTTGCTACTCTGAAAAATCAAAACTCTAAGAAGAGGCACCATGCCTGTTCTCATTCTGATAAGGAAGGCAAAGGAGGAGAACACAGGGAATAGTAGGCAGAGGAGCCCCATCCTGCAGGAGTCACCAGACAGAAGAGAGTGGGCACAGCAGAGGAAGAGGGGCTTCAACCCCAGCCCAGCCCTGGAGGAGCAGCTGTGTTTGCAGGGAAGGGATCGGGGAGGTTGGTGGAGATACAAGCCATGAGAGCCAGGGCCTTGAAAGTGGACAGGTGCCTAAGGCCTGACCCTAGACACCAAAGACAGAGGCCTGGGGACCAGAGCTAGAGAGGTCAAGAGTCCTGATGAGGGCCAGGGAGGGTGGACAGGCCTGGGTGTGAATCCAAGCTCTACCCTTCCTGGCTGTGTGACTTGGGCATGTTACTAAAACCCTCTGAACCTTAGATTCCTCATCTGTAAAATGCCATGCCAAGGGCTTGGCATCATGTCTGATCTGGAGTCAGTGCTCAGGAAATGTTTGTTCGCGTGGCTGCTAGTCTGCCGATTCTCATCACCGTCATCAGTGGTGGGACACTCACATGTCACTTCCCAGTCACTTCTCTTCTTTCTCAGACTCCGTGCTGATGGAGGCAGAGCCCTTGCAAGTAACAGAAAATCTAACAAACAGGCAGAGTCTAGTAGGGGTTTGTTTTTCTCACATGAGAGGAAGTCTGGAGTTCAGCAGCTGCTGGGGTTGCCACTGGAGAGGCAGGCTCCTGCTCTCCTCCTGCTCCAACTTGTTCAGCATGGAGCCTGCCTTGTAGCACCATGGCTGCTGCACCTCCAAGCCTAGCATCTGCATTCCAGGAAGGAAGAAGGGGAACGGTGAAGGGCAGAGGACAATAAGAGCACCCCAGCTGAGCCACACCTCCTTTTAAAGGTTTTCTCAGAAGCCCCACACAGAACTCTTGCATGCATGAACCAGTAGCAGGTCACACAGCTGCCCCTAGATACAGTGTCACTGGCACAGTATTTAGCTGGGCACATCACCACCCTACATGACCCTTGGATCTGGTCAGTGTCTTAGTCCATCTGGGCTGCTATAACAGAATACCATAGACTTGGGTGGCTTATACAACAGAAATTTATCACTCATGGTTCTGATGGCTGGAAGTCCAAGATCAAGGTGCCAGCAGATTCAGGTTCTGGTGAGGACCCACTTCATGGTTCACAATGCCTTTTTGCTGTGTCCTCACATGATGGAAAAGATGAGGTGTCACTCTTGGGCCTCTTTCATACAGCCATTAGTCACCTCTCAAAGGCCCAACCTCCTAATCCATCACCTGAGTGTTAGGACTGAAACATGTTAATTCGGGAGGAACACAAAACTCAGACCATCACAGTAAGGAAGAAATGGAGAACGGATACTGCGGAAGCAGAGAGCACAGTCTGCCTCAGCCTCCTTCTCTGGACACATCCACTTGTCACTTCTCCAGTTTTCACTGTTACTTGGGGGACTAAAAATCCATCAGTCCTAACAGCATGGTCTGAGTGTGCAGGCTCAAACAGGAGGCTAAGGCCATCAGGAAGAGAGGTGAGTGTGGGCCATGAGGCTGAGCCTTGGCAAGGAGATCTGGGACTCCCAAAGCAAAAGTGGTTACAGTTAGCACTGGGCCCCAGAAATTTGTGTGTATGAAAAGCAGCACAGTTGGAAACAGAAAATGACTGGGTAAGTGTTTTTTTTCCTCAAGATTTTGGTGCAATTGGCATAACTGTTAAAAAGAACATTGTACCAGCCCCTCTGTTCTAAAAACAGAAACAAAATGACTGAAGAATGGTTCAAGAGGAAGCAGGCCTTACACAGAGTGGGTAATACTACATGGTTTGTGTAAGGATTAAGAAATACAAAAGAGCTGGTCCTGGTTGCACAGTGCCTCATTCACCATTCTGACAATTCTGACTCCCTGTCTCCCAGTGACTGGAAGGTATCAGTGATGTACCCACATTAGCCTGGTTGCCTTCCAGGACCTCAAGCCCCAGAGATGAGGAAACACAGAAAGACGGTTTTTCCATCACCTCACCTGCAACTTCCTAAACCAGTGCTTCTTGCAGTCTGGTCTGACTGGCAGCATCAGCACAACCTGGTTACACATCAGAAATGCAGAATCTTAGGTCTATCCCAGACCTACGGAATGAGAATCTCCGGGGGAGAGGCTCAGTCATCTGTCTCAACAAACCCTCCTGGGGATGCTGATTCATGCTCAAGTCTCAGAACCACCAGCCTAGATCATATCTTTTTTTTTTTTTTTCTTTGAGAGGGAGTCTCGCTCCGTCACCCAGGCTGGAGTGCACCGGCGCGATCTCAGCTCACTGCAACCTCCGCTCCCGGGTTTAAGTGATTCTCTTGCCTCAACCTCCCAAGTAGCTGGGATTACAGGCGTATGCCACCACGCCTGGCTAACTTTTGTATTTTCAGTAGAGATGGGGTTTCACCATGTTGGCCAGGCTGGTCTCAAACTCCTGACCTTAGATGATCTGCCTACCTCAGCCTCCCAAAGCACTGGGATTATAGGCGTGAACCATCGTGCCCAGCCAATCATGTCTAATAGCAGGAAAATACTCAGTAAAAGTAACAGGTCAATGGTTTTCTAACACATATCACAGGAGAAATATTAAAACCACTAAAAAGTTAAGTCAGTCTTCTGGATTCTGTAGTATCTAATGTGTTTAAAGAGAGTTTAGGGTATGAGGTATATTAGGAAAACCTTCTATAGGTCTGCAATTAAATCTACAATTTTTAAACTCTAATCACAGCATCTTAGAGCTGTCATGAATGTTATAGCAAGAAATAATTTATTTGCACAAATAGATTTTGTGGCCTGGCGTGCTGGCTCATGCGTGGAACCCTAGCACTTTGGGAGGCTAAGGCAGGTGGACTGCTTGAGCCAGGAGTTCAAGATCAGACTGGGCAACATGGCAAAACACCATCTTTACTAAAAACACAAAAATTAGCCAGGCATGGTGGCACATGCCTGTAGTCCCAGCTACTCAGGAGGCTGATGGGGGGGATCACCCAAGCCCAGGAGGTGGAGGTTGCAGTGAGCCAAGATCACGCCACTGCACTCCAGTCTGGGTGACAGAGCAAGACCCTACGAAAAAAAAAAAAACATCTTAAGAGTTTTTGGTACCAAGTATACGGATAGGGAAAATATGTATCAAAAAGTTTTGCTAATTACTAATTGCTATTAACAATGACCATTGTTACAGCCCTGGTTCTAATGTTAACATGATATCTGTTATGGGCTCCATTGTGTCCCCCCAAAGTTCATACATATGTTGAAGCCCTAACCTCCAGCACCTCAGAATATTATAGCATTTGGAAACAGACTCTTTAATGAGGTAATTTGTTAAAGTAAGGTCATTGGAGTGGGCTGTAGTCCAACATGACTGGTGCCCTTATAAGGAGACAAGGACACAGGCACACACAGAGAAGGGGAAGCCAAGGGGAGAGGTCTCAGAAGAAACCAACCCTGCCTACACCGTGACACTGGACTTCTAGCCTCCAGAATTGGGAGAAAATAAATGCTGTCTGATCTGCCCAGTCTGTGGTATTCAGTTATGTCAGCTCAGCAAACTAATACAATATACGAAAGACTCTGCTCATGATGAGTTTGGGTGTCACCCAGCAGTCACTGCTGTGGTAAGCATTTGTGCTGTTCCACATACCTCCAGCTCTCCGCCTCCTGGAGAAGATGATGATATTGTACTTTCCCATCCCCTGAAGAAGTTAAGCACCACCTATGACATGCTTTTGTCAATAAAAGGTGAGCAGAAGTAACATATATCACTCCTGAACAGAAACTCTAAGGGCCTAAGCATAATTCACCCTGTTCTCTTTTTCCTCAGTTGTAGCAACAAGAAATGCTCCAGAAGCAGCTGCTCCACCAGCCTGCCCTGTGGAATAAGAACACTGACAATGCTATGGTAAAATCCCCAGCCAAGCCATAATAGACTTGTGATGAGAGCAACAAATAAACCTTTTTCATCTTAGGCCCTGAGATGTAGGCATTGTTTGTTATTGCAGCATATCCTAGAATACCCTGACTACCACATTAGTTTACTTACAATTCAAAATAGGAGTCATCTCATTTACCAAATTCCAGACATTCATTTGTTTCATTTAGCTCAGAACAATAAGCATATCAATTAAACTCTGATCTTTGGTGGTTTGGATTTTTTTTTTAACTTAAAATATCTGGTAATAAGGCCATGCATGATACATGCATGATGGTAAGAAGGCACAAGTCTTCTTTCAGAAGGTGGGAAGATGCTACTGAGATTAGCCCAAAGAAAGGACAGCTTAGCAAGGTTCTCTGCACTAGGTAGGCACAGGAAAAAGAGAATAAAACTACAGTGTTTCAAATCGGCAGTTCTCTCTGATTACCATGTAATTCTTCCCACACCCAGCACTTTACACAGAAGAGACTGAGCCAGTTTGAGTGGTTGAGCTGGGACTAGACCCCATGCCTTCTGACTCTCAGACCAGAGCTCTTTGCCCTGTACCATCCTTCTTAGTTCTTTAAGAATCAAAAGATAGAATTTCATTTCAGCCAACAATAGTATCTCCTTATCCTAAAGCCTCATCATAATTCTGATATTTACCATTGAAGAGAAAAACATGTTTACACCAGCATTTGTTTCAAAAAAAAATAATCCAACCCAACTCACCCTGTGCACAGTAGGCTCTTTTCAAGGCTAGGTGTGCTGGGACTTTAGAGAAGCTTCTAAGAGCAAATGCCCATTGCTGGGCTTCAAGGTTTTCCTCCTTTTGCCTTTACTGCCAAGTAGCCACTGGCATGATTCCAGCCAGCTTCACTGCTGTTCTGTTTGGTCTTCCCTACAATTCATTCACTCAGCCCACACCATCTGCCTAGACCAGTCTGCCCCTTGCTGTTCTCGCAACTTGCTGACTCTTCTGAATGCCCACAGATCCAGCTTTTCTGTTTCTGGACTTGAAGATCCACCTACCGCACATTACATTCCAAGGAACTAGGGGCAGGATGGCTGAAAAGAGGCCTGCACCAATCATCCTCCCTGCAGGAGCACCAAATTTTAACAACTAACCACACACACAAATCAGCACTGTCATAAGAACATTCCAAGGAATCAACCAACCTCTGTCTGTATGTATTCATGTATTCTAAGTCGTCTGGGTGATTGTGCTGTCTATTTATTAGTCAGGTGATTTATTTATCAGTACTTCTGTTTGCTCTCACTAGTATACATATGCCCTGCTGTGCACCCTGTAGAAATAATGGTGAAGAGGGGAAAATAGAGTGAGGGCTTTCTAACACACTGTCCTGTTATCTAGGCTGCCACATGTGAGCAGATGCCTTCCTCTGTGGTATGAAGAGTTGGTTGTGCTTTGCCTTGATAACATACTCTATGCAAATTTGACTGATGAACGCCAGTGTCATAAACAGAATTGCATAAATCAATCATTCCAGAAAGTTCATGGCATACAAATATTAACAAGTGTTATGAATTTTCTTTGAAGAACATAAGATTCTAACTATTATTGCTGGAAAAAAAAAAGTTAAAATCATTTATTTCACTCTGTAATGAATATAGCATCTTCTCAAACAGGAAATAAGGTTTATGATTTCAAGCTTTATTTAAATACCCGTTGCTTGGAAAACTAAAACAGTCCCAATTTGTAATTTATTTTACATCTCAGTTTATAGATCACTTAGAAGAGTGTTAATTCATTCTTGGAATGGCAAATGTCCTGTCTTAAGTGACTGATGGAAAAACAAAATACCATGCCAAATTCATCAGAAAATGTATAATTGAGCTATAAATACATTGTGTTCTTAACTAGCATGACATGCCAAAACTGAGGGCTTACTTTGGAAAACTGCAAAATCCAACACATGGGGTACTGACCATTTTTACTTCATTACATTTGAAAACCCATCTGTTGGCAATTATGTGTCAACATGGGCTTCTCAAATCCATGTAATCTAAATTACTTTTAGTTTTAAATGTGAACACATGGCAGGTTTTAAAAGAATTGTTTCATGCCACTGGTAAGGGGAGCACAGAAATGTCTAACACTTCTATTAATCAGCTCAAGCTTAGTAATATTTCTACATCAAAAGTAGTAGAGCAAATAGCCTGTCTCCATTGTGTACTTTGGCCAACAACCAGTATTGAGATCACCAAATAATTTAAATACAGGAAACTTGATGCTTTCCATCTTCTTTAGAAGCCACCAATCTGGTTAGCCCAAATGCCACACACAAATGGTCCTAAGTTCCTGGCTGTTGAGTTTCTCTAGGACTATAGAGTCAGCCTCACAGGGGTCTGAAGTCCAACCAGGCTCCCTGAGATGTGAAGAGAAATGCTCATGTCAGAAACAAGACTTTATCACATTCTTCCATAGCCCTTACGCAAACCAGAATAAAATGAAGCTTTCATTAATGGTGACAGAGACAGCCAGCTGTTCTTCTCTAAGAAATGATCTTTGAGGCCAGGCATGATGGCTCACGCCTGTAATCCCAGCACTTTGGGAGGCCGAGGCAGGCGGATTACCTGAGGTCAGGAGTTTGAGACCAGCCCGGACAACATAGTGAAACCCCATCTCTACTGAAAATACAAAAAATTAGCTGCGTGTGGTGGTGGGCACCTGGAATCCCAGCTACTCAGGAGGCTGAAGCAGGAGAATCGTTTGAACCCGGGAGGTGAGCTAAGATCACACCACTGCACTCCAGCCCAGGCGACAGTGCGAGACTCCATCTCAAGAAAAAAGAAAGAAAAGGAAATGATCTTTGAATATAGTTCTAAATATCAAGTGACTTCTTCAGTATTCTTCTCTTGAAGTGAAATATCTCAACTTACCTAAACACAAAGCCACATTTCCTGGCCCTCAATTCACTTTGCTGCTGTAATCTAAACCCTTAAGTAAATTAGAGTCTCCCCAGTTGTGGAATGTACAAGCAGTACTTGGGTGGGCCATACCTGAGCCTGAATCTCTTCCCTGCTCCCGTGTTACTGACACAATCTCAGCAAGTTACTTAACTTCTCTCTGGCACCCAGTTTAGTCCTCAAACTCGTGGAGATTAAACAAGATTATTCTGTAAGAGAAAGCACATAGCATCATGTCTGAAACACAGCTCCCCAGAATATTCTCTTTCTAAATGAAGTGCTATAGGGAAAAGTCGGTTGTCTACAACTGTGCTGTATGATATAGTTACCATCAGACACCATGTAAATATATGTGGCTATGTATATTTAAATCAACTTAAATACAATTAAAAATTCTGTTCTTAGACTGCACTGGCCATAATTCAAGCACTTGGGAGCCACATGTAGCCAGTGCAGATACGGATCATTGTCATCAGAAAGCTCTCTTGGACAGCGTTGATTACCTTATCCCCTTGGGTGTTAACTTTCAAACACATCCATGTCAGTCTCTACCTAAACTATGTCATGTGAAATCTTTCCTTGGTGACAGCAATAAATGCAACCACTGTTTTCTGTGGCACCTCTTTTAGAAAGAACCTCATCTCCAGTTCCACATCCCCAAAGAATTCAGTCTCACTAGATTCAAGCTGGAAAGGCTTCTTCTTTAACCTCATGGATTCAGAAAACTCTAGTTCACTGTTGCATTGCAGCCCAGATGCAGATTCTAGGGTCCTCTGCACTGCGGTCTTTGCTTCCTGCTGAGAGTCTGATGGGATGTGGGCATAATGTTGAAGGCTCCAAGTACTGGGTCTCACTCCTAAAGCAAAATACCATCGCTGGGGACTCAACACAGCCACATAAACCTCAGGTAGCTTACAGGCACAATATTTAGGACATTGTGAATTCCCCATATGAGTCCCAAGCACCTTCACAGGAGAGACCAGTAAGCCAAATGCTCTAGCAACGCAGCTCGCTCCATTGATCAGGGGCTCTGTTCTTTCTGTGGACAGCTAAGTGCCTTCCTACAAGGGCTTCAGGACAGGCATTATGGGCCCAGGAACACAGCATGGTAAATGTGTAGGTTTACAGGGCTTCACCTAAACAAAAGCTGAGTTCCCCTCAGAGCATGCAAGATGCAGGCCCAAGGAACCAGGAGAGCTCCCTTTTCTCCACCAGCATTCTGGTTCCAAAGCTCTGAGATAAGAATCATCTCAGCCACACCCTATCTTTGGTTAAACAGATTTCAATAGTTAAGGCTGGATTTCCCTATTCTTCTTGCCAACCTCACCCACCCTCACCTCTACAAGGGGAAGACCAAAAATGATTACAGATTCTTATTTTCTTAACTGCAAATAGTTCTAATGAAAGACTAGGTTACAGGGGCTACAAGTAATAGCTGAGATTTTATTTAGTGGCCTAGTAGGTTTCAGTCCCTGCCATTCCTTCTCATCCTTTGTGAAATGAAATCCACAGGTGACTGCATGTTTTTCGAGATTGTATCTAATTTTTAAGTTAATGGCAATAATAATAATAATAGCAATCACTTACATAGCCATTACTTTGTGCCAGGCATTGTCCTAAATGCTTTACGTATACAGATAGTGAGTTGTTTGCACCTCACAAACAACTCAATGAGGTAGGAAGTACCACAAAACACAGAGAGATGAAATAACTCACCTCGGATCACACAGGTCAAGCTGGGCTACAAAGTGGGCAGCCTGGCTCCAAGTCCACTCTCTGAGCCACTGTGCTACCTACAAATGATAACATAAAAGAACCCAAAGACTTAACAGTTAGAGAAAGCCCCTCTGACCCCAAGCATCCTCTCTCTTCCCCTAACCATTGTTAGTCATTTCTGATTTGTCCTTCCAGAGACGGCCTGTGTGCACACCTTTCTAAATGCACATCTAGAAGGAAGAAGCTTCTAGTATCACCTTGGGCAGTCACACTCATGCACAAATAGGAGATGTTTTTATCTTTTCTAATAACTGATATCAACTTTGTTTTCCAAGCCCCTGTGTGAGTGCTTACACTGGTGCGTGCAGGGGCAAGGAGAGAGGAGAAAACAGTCCCAACTAAGGGTACCTTTGCAAAATACTCCATCCACCCCAGTGACTCTGCTGTCTTCTCTGATGTGACTCTCAGCCACGATGTAGGTTAAAGCCTCTATCTCAGGGATTCCTTCTCCTTCCCCAGGGTCTTTTTTCCTCTCTCCCCCTGACCCTGCTCTCCCTTACAGCCTTAGAGAGGGTAGCAGGGCTTGTGGAGCTGAGAGATGATGCTCAAATGGGAACAGACAGTTGTCTAGCCTGGGAGCAGTCACTTCTGACCTGGGGTCATGGCTTGGCCTGGCCCCTGTGGCTGACAAGGCACTACTGCCATGGCTGGGAGTTGCTGGTGAAGGGAAATGTCCCTTCTCCAGCTAGGTCATCCCAAAACTAGTGGACCCTGAAGATATGGTAGTCCCAATGCAGGTAGCAGCTGTGGTGTTCCCAGATTGTGTCTGGCTTCCACCACACCCGGCACAGTCTCCCCACTGCCTCCCACCTCCCACCCCCCAGTACGAGGCAGCCTTAGATCTCTGTGTTTCCTGCCAATACTAACTGCCTCAGCAATCCATTAGGAATTTTCAACCAAACTTATAAAACCACACTCATGCTGGCTTTAACCATGAAACAGACTTACTGGTTCTTACAACAAAGTCTAGAGACAGGGCAGGCTTCAAATGGGTCACAGTCCAGTGGGTTAGTAACACCCCCAAGGGCCTGGTTTCTTTCCGAGCTTCATCTCTGCCTTCCACTGAGTCGACACCATCCTGAGCCCTCTTTCCTGAGGAGGCAAGATGGCACCACCAGCTTCTGGGGCACAGGCTTCCTCTCACACGCACGGCAGAGGAAGCGAGAGCACACACGCTCAGAAGAGCAAGACAACTTCCCTCCAAGACTCCACCAACCGCTTCTCCTGACTTACTTGTCCAAATAGGGTCCCGAGTCTATCCCTGAGCCCACCACAGTGACACTGTCTCTCTCCAGTCAGATTGCCAGAACGGGGTGTGTTCAGCAGCACCGGAGAGACGTGAGCAAAGGCGAAAATCAGAGCAGCATTAGCAGGAAGCAGGGACAGCTGCTGGGAGGCCCCCCCGCACACCTGCGTCCACATGCCCTCACCTGTTCTTGATGTATTCTCAGGGCTTGGCTAAGAAAACCTGGGGCCTGAGGTGCATAGGAACTGGTTCCTGGGCCTTCTTACATTCCACAAGCTGGGGTGGCCAAAGGTAGCCAGGATGGCAGTGTCACTATGCACTTCTTTCTCCACAGCCAACCACCCAGTCTCCTCATGCCCAGTCCTCTCATCTGCCGGGAAGACACATCCCAGGCCCTCTGGGAGGGGTTTGCTATAGACTGAATTGCATCCCCGCCAGTTCATGTGTTGAAGCCCTAACCTCCAATGTGATGATATTTGGAGGTGGGGCCTTTGGCAGGCGATTAGGGTTAGATGAAGTCTAACCATAATTCCTAATCCCATGATGGGATTAGCATCCTTATAAGAAGAGACATAGAGGCTTGCTGCTTCCCTCTCTGCTGTGTGAGCACACTGTTCCAGGCCACGTCAGGAAGAGGGGCCTCAGCAGGAACTGAATCAGCCGGCATCTTGATCTTGGACATCCCAGCTTCCAGTTCATAAGAAAACACATTTCTGTTGTTTAAGCCACCCAGTCTGAGGTATTTTGTTATGGTAGCCCAAGTTGGTCAAGACAAGGAAAATAAACAGCCAATGCCTCTCAGAGCCCTTTCTCTCTGCTCTCTGGCCTCTTTATGTAGTCAAGAGGATAGGAGGGGTGCAAGTACAGCTGTTCAGGGGCTGCTGGATACCTCTACCTAGCATAGGGCACAGGAGCCAGTGCTGCAATATGCTCAGTCAGAACTTAGGTATCTTGGTTCAAGACCTTGTCCCTATTTAAATAACAATACTTCCGAGATGAGCAATGCAGTGAGCCATGATAGCCACTGACACTACAGTATGCATCTGCTCAGCAGCTCCTTCCCTGGAAGTTTCAATGTGAGGAAACATGACTAGGTCCGAGGCAAAAAAGAGTGTGGCAAGGCAAGACTCAGAGAAAGGGAGACAAGCCGGAACTACACAACAAGCAAAGCAGGCTTGCTCTGGCAACGCGGAACCACAGAACTGGAAAGCTCCTGTGGCGGTCTTCCCTACCAGAGGAGAAACTGATTGAAGTGCACTCGGAAACAGCACCTCATTTATTTACTTATTTAGAATAGGTAACATACATTATACACACATGAAAAAAGCAACCCCCACAAAAGACAGCCTATGGTGAAGAGTTTCTCTCTCAACCTCTATGGGCAATTCTTGTAAACCTTCGCAGAGACTGTTTTTGCATATTTCCACATCTATGTATGTTATTTTTTTTCTTTTTAAACAAACAGCAGCATACTACTTGCCCTACTCTACACCTTGCTGTTAACATTATACCTTAGAGATGGTTCAGTATCACACACACTTCAATATACCTCTTCTTCATGATTGTACAATATTCCATTCTATGGAGGTACCATAATTATTCAACCATGAAACACGGGGGTTTTCCCAGCCCTTAACTCTTCATTATTAAAAAAAAAAAATCTGTATTGGCGCCTATTGTGTGCCAGTCACTGTTCTAGGGAAGATAGAGAAGAAAATGAGACATTCAGTGTCACCTCCGTGGAGGAGTTTACAATCCATATGTGGAAATGAACATCCTTGCACATACTTCTTCATGTACATGTGTGAATGTATTGTTAGTATAAACTCTCAAGGTGGAATTGCTGGGTCAAAGCCATATGCATTTCTAATTTCAATAGATATTGCACATAGTCCACCAAACAGGTCATGTCAATTTCCCTTCTCACAGTCTGTACTATCTTTTCATATGATTAAAAGTCATTATAGCTTTATATACCACCAGGTTTCTTAAACACAAAGTAAGTTCTCTAAAATGCTCATGATAACCTGAGCAATGACTAAGGAACTAGGGAACATAATATATCATGACACCCTTGTGGGGACACATCTGCTTCTGTGCAGAGGCTGCAGCAGAACCTGCTGGCTGATACTTTCCTCCCCTCCCATGTGGCACAGTCTTCCAGCAGCCCTGGGCTGGGGGTGGGATATGATGACAGGTCTTTTGGAGAATGTGGTGAACAGTTAGCAATATCACTCCCGACATAGTACGTGGCAAGGAAGAACAATCTGTGAACACACAAAATCTATGAACTGAGAAAAAACAGGGATACCCATGACAGACCAAGGCCTGATTTCCCTCGTATTGAAAGAGCTTCTACAAATCAACCAGTAATCCAACAATCCCACAGGTAAGTGGGCAAAGAATATGGACAGTTCTTGCAAAGGAAATACTCTTGTGTTCCAGAAAATCCCTGTTTATAAAACAAATACTATAATTAAATGTCTACATGTGTTCCTGATCAGCATCAATTTGCCCCCATTGTAACTGCTGTCACTATTTAAAACACCTAAACTTGGAAGAGCGCCCGGAGCTCACACAGCAGCACTTGGTCTCCCGGTCTTTTCTGTCTTCCCTCTTGCTTATGACTTTCCATGATTCTCACTATCTCATAGGCAAGAACTGCACACATGCTGCACAGGCTGCCTGTTGGCCACTATCAGCCATTCCCACCCTTCCCCTCCTCGCCTCAGTGACAGAGGTGGCTACTTCCTTCCCACTAGGCATTATCCCTACAGGGACCCCACTGGGGCTCTGCAGAGATTCCTGGATCCCTTTCTCTGAGTCTGCCCCTTCCACTTGGCATACTTTTGCTTCTGACCTGAGGCTCCTGCAGCTCTTCTGGGAGGGCTGTTCTTGTACTACTGCCCTTTTATGCCCACCTACAGAAAGATTGAAGTACCTGGGTTATCAACAAGGCTGGCTCTTAGCCAGTGGCTGACAGGCATAGAAGAATGGAAGCCCAGATACCCTGCCTGGGGCAGGGACATCTCAGAGGCATCGTTTACAGTTGAGAGCTCCCCTTCAGGTCAGGCTGAAACTACCTGTCATATAACTAGCTGAGATCCTTGCATGGCTATCCTTCTAGCTCCTTATTGAATTCTTCTAGGAGCATTTCTTCTGTGAACAATCTTTGTTTCCGGGCCTGCTTCTAGGATACCCAACGTAAGACACAATCTTCTTCCTTAGTAACAAAATCCTGAGTTTTATTTTGGCATACGGCCACCGTGAATAAAAACTACATTTCCCAGCTTCCTTTGCAACCAAGTTCTTGCCAATAAGATACAAAGCACAAGTGCCCCGTGAGACTTCTAGGAAATCCATAAAGGGAGCCCTGCTGATGGCTAGTGACCATCTTGGACCCTGAGGGCAAGGAGTACACCCTTAGGATGTGGGAGCAGAGATCTGGAAAAGGCCTGGACCTCTAACAACCTCATGGATCTGCCAATACCAACCACAGATTGTCCACCACCCCACCTTTACCCTACAACTTCCCTTATGTGAGAGATAAGTTCCTCTCCTGTTTAAGCCAATGTCATTCGGGTGTTTGTTCCATGCAGTTAAATTTAATCCTAGTTTACAGACCAGACCATTGACTCTGAAAAATGACAGATACTCAGTTTGCCAGCCTCCTTTGCAGCTAGGCTTTGCCAGTGTAACCCAGATGTGGCTGATTTGGTATAAAGGAAGGTCTCAGGGGAAGAAAGGTGTAGGCAGGAGGTTCTGGAAAAGACATTTCTTACTGATGCAAAAAACAAATAGGTGCATAATGTCCAGCTCTCTTTCCACTTTCCACTCTGGCAACCTATTCCCTGCTACCTGCTTTTGGCTGCAGCATGTGAAGATGTGCTGTCTGGAGCTGTGGCAGCCATTCTATAACCATGAAACTACAAGTCCATGGACAAAAAGCCAGCCAGCTGAGGATGGCTGTGCAGAAGGATGGAGAGAGCCTGGGTCTTTCAGAAACTCACTGAGATCTCCCACTCCAGACCAATAAATAGTCCACATTGTTAATCAGGTTTTCCATTACATACAGTTAAAAGCAACCTAACATACTCATGGGGGACAAAGCACTGAAGTAAAATGAGGAAAATTTAATCTTTATAAAACCTGGAGGTGATCATTCTCAAGTCTGCTACTATAACCTCTTGGAGGGTGCTATAGTTTGGGTGTTTTTGTACCCTCCCAAATTCATGATGAAACTCAATTCCCAATGAAAGAGCGTTGGGAGGTGGGGCCTAGAGTGAGGTGTTTAGGTCATAAGAGTGGGTTATCTCCCGCTCTTCCAGCATGTGAGGATATAGTGTTCCTCCCCTTCAGAGGATGAAGTATGCAAAGCCCCACTTTGGAAGGGGAGACAGAGCTGAGCCCTCACCAGACCCCAAATCTGGTGGTGCCTGGATCTTGGACTTCCAACCTCCAGGACTGTAAGAAATAGATATCTGTTCCTTATAAATTACCCAGTCTTAGGTATTCTATTATCACAGCACAAAACAAACTATGGGGAGATGACTGGGTTCTGGGAGGTGATTACCTGTGCTAGGCTGCCTCTGAGGGCAAGAAACAGCAACTCCAGCTTCAAAGAAATGAAATAATAAGAAATAGGCTCCAGGATCAGCTGATTCCTGTGTCCAACAATGCCATCAGGAACCCAGGGCCCTCCCCTCTCTCTGCTCTGCCACTCTTGAAATGGGCTTCATTCTCAGGCAGCCAGCAAGATGGGGGCATGCTTCTGGGCAGCACAGCCAGACCTAACTGGTGCCTATCAAGGGCCTGCACTCTTCCTCTTGGCTTCTCCCTCCAGCTAGACTTTCTTGCTTTTCTTCAAACATGCCAGGTAGACTCCTGCCCCAGCCTCTACATTTGTGTTCCCTCTGCCTACAGTGCTTTTGCATACACGTCCACCTGGCTCCCTCACCTCCTTCACATCCTCACCCAAGTATCACCTCCCCAGAGAGGCCTGCCCTGACCACACCTTTTATGATTAACCACCTCCCAACTTCTCACTTCTTTTTCTGGCTTAATTTTTCTCCCTGGCATGTAACTGCGTCCAACATAGGGCACATTCCCTCGGCCTCATTGACTCTCTGGGCCCCACTTGCCTAGGTGTGCTCCAGGAAGGCAGACATGTTTAAGATTGTTCACCCTCATTACCCCAGGGCCTGGCAGAATAGGTGTTTTACAATTATCTGCAGAAGGAAGGAAAGACAGACAAGGGACAGACAACAGCCAGAGGAAGAAGTGCAGTGAGACAGGATCTTTCCAGAGATGGCACCACATCCATCAAGTCACAGGCTTTGCTCACTATGGAGAACTGGCACGTGCCCAGTCTCAACCACTCACTGGCAAGAAGGGATTTCCTTTAGTCCCACAACAGCACTGGGGTCCAGGTTTGGAGCAGGGGTAGACCGCTGAACAAAATGCAGGATGGAGAAATGGATGGATGTTGGGAGTGCCTAGCAGTACCAGTTCTCCTCTCTGAGCCCTGGTTCTCCAGGGCTTTTTCTCTTGTCTGTGGTTTAAAAACAATGGCTATCTCAGCCCTTCACTGCCACCTGTCTAAAAAGAGTTGCTGCCGGGCATGGTGGCTCACGCCTGTAATCCCAGCACTTTGGGAGGCCCAGGCGTGGGGATCACGAGGTCACGAGTTTGAGACCAGCCTGACCAACATGGTGAAACCCCATCTTTACTAAATATACAAAAATTAGCCGGGCATGGTGGCAGGCGCCCGTAATCCCAGCTACTCGGGAGGCTGAGGTAGGAGAATTGCTTGAACCTGGGAGGTGGAGGTTGCAGTGAGCCCAGATCGCGCCACTGCACTCCATCCTGGGCGACAGAGCAAGACTCGGTCTCAAAAAAAAAAAAAAAAAGAGTTGCCAACACTTGCTGCCTCCATTCCCTGAAGCCCCATCCATGCCTCACCCCGCAGGAATCCGGCTTCCACCCCCCGCCTTTAAATCTGCCTCGCACCTGGGTTATCAATGTATCAATGACCTACTTGCTTCTGAGACCAATGGGACTCTCAGGCCTTATCTTACCCTGCCTTGCTGCCCACTCCTCCCTCCTCAGCGCCTCTCCTCCTGGGCAGGACCTGCAGGTGCTCAGGCCCGTCCCCAGCCACTGGCTCCGTAGTCCCGGGCTCCCTGCTGGTGTCCACCTTCAGCCTCCTCTCCAGCCCCAGCCCTCTGGCGACTTCTCCCACTTCCACAGCGGCTACGCCACGAGGAGCCCCATCAATGCCCGCTGCGACCTGCTCCTTTCTGCGCTGGTCCCCTTTCACCTGCTGGGAAATCACAGCCCTAAGGCTTGGAGAACCCAAGCAGTTTCCCTTAAAACCCCAGGGTTGCGAAACCGCAGGGGAAACGCCGAATCCCTGAACTGGGCTAGGGGCGCGGCGCGAGGTCGCATGGGCGGGCCGCGATCCCTCGAGGGAGGCGTCCCCACTGTCCCTGCAACCCCGTCCCTCTCCCCTCGTGGCCTGGGCCAGAAACACCCGGCCCCGCGCCGAGAAGGCGACGCCGCATCCTGGCACCAAGCCGGGGCAGTGCGGAGGGGCAGACAGAGCCCAACGGCTGCAGGAAGCGTGGAAAGGAAGTGGCCCCACGGGAACCCGAGCTCGCTCCAGATATTCGCCCCGGGGGCGGAGGGGAGGGGCCCACCACGGCCTTATTTCCGCGAGCGCCGGCACCGCCCGCTCCGAGCCCGGGTCTGTCGGGTGCCGAGCCAACTTTCCCGCGTCCATGCAGCCCCGCAGGCAACCGCCGCCCGCTCCCCGGTCCGGGCCCGGGAACCCGCGCCCCACCGCCCCGCTGCTCGCGCTGCTACTGTTGCTAGCCCCGGTGGTGGCGCCCGCGGGGTCCAGGGGCGCCGATGACCCTGGACAGCTTCAGGATGCGGAAGTCCCGCGCAGGCTCCTGCAGCAGGCGGCACGCGCGGCGCTTCACTTCTTCAACTTCCGGGCCGGGTCGCCTAGCGCGCTGCGAGTGCTGGCCGAGGTGCAGGAGGGCCGCGCGTGGGTGAGTGCGGAGCTACGCGCCGGGGCACGCGCCTGGCTGTCCGCGCACGGCGCTGGACGGTGACACCTGGGTGCGCGCGCCTGCCCGCCCAACGGCTGATCTGCCGGGGAAGGTGCGGTGCGCACGACGCCAGGGGTGATCCCAGCTGGGCGGCGCCCCGGAAGTGTCCCAGGGCGTGGAAGGGGCCCTTCGGTGCACAGCGTCCGCAGAAATCTGGCTCGCTCCTTCCAGCATTTATGAGGCCATAGGTTTTTCATAGGGCAGCGCTTTTGACTGCTCCTATACCTGGGAGAGTGATGCTTTGGGAAATTGAGGAACAGGCTGAAAGGGCAAAATTTAATTTTGTCTGGAGGTACCCAGAGTTGGTTGCTATGGGGGTGCTTATTGTGCGCGCGCCCTGCTAGTGACTGCAGCCAACGTTTTGGGCGGGATTTCCAAAATCTAAGTCAGTAGCCATACCATACCGCGGACGACTGTTTCTTGTTAATTGCAGGCCACCACGCTAGGGCTTCAGGGTAATGTGGTTGGAATTTACACATAGACCTGGGCAGAAACCTGCTAATGCTAGCGTCTGCTTTGATCTAATAGAAGTGAGTTAATCGGGGGTCAGTGTTCTATATGAACCGAATGAATGAGAACTTTGCAACCCTTTGGTTGCTGATTTCAAGGCATTGACTGTAGGTATTGTCTTGTGTGTGTGCAGCTACTTTGCGTTCTTCATCATATAGATTACAAAAGTTACAGAACTACATTAAGTCTGTCCCAAAAGCAAAGTTGCTCCTTCTACAACCCCCAGATATTCCACAAGGCCTGCAGACACACGGCCTCAAAGAATCTGGAATTGAGTATCGCATGTATTTAATAAATAGGAGAAGTTTTAAAGCATAGCAGCAGGATTTTCATTTAACAGTGCTGAACACCATTGGAAAGTCCTTCAAAAAGCTCAGCCTCGGTTCTTCAAACCTTATTCCTGCACCCAGCACGGCTATATTTATTGAATGATTAAATCAAATTGTTCCTAGGAAAAGGCAACATGGCCAGGCGCAGTGGCTCACGCCTGTAATCCCAGCACTTTGGGAGGCCGAGGCGGGTGGATCACCTGAGGTCAGGAGTTCGAGACCAGCCTGACCAACATGAAGAAACCCTCTCTCTACTAAAAATACAAAATTAGCTGGGTGTGGTAGTGCATGCCTGTAATCCCAGCTACTTGGGAGGCTGAGGCAGGAGAATCGCTTGAACCTGGGAGGCGGAGGTTGCAGTGAGCCGAGATTGCGCCATTGCACTCCAGCCTGGGTAACAAGAGCAAAACACCCTCTCAAAATAAAATAATAAAGAAAAAGGCAACCTGGCGGGGCATGGTAGCTCACGCCTGTACTCCCAGCACTTTGGGAGGCCGAGGTGGGCAAATCGCTTGAGCTCAGGAGTTGTAGACCAGTCTGGGTAACATGGCAAAACACTGTCTCTGCCAAAAATAAAAAAATTTAAATTTTTTTTTAAAAAATTAGCCGATGTGGTGGTGTGGGCCTGCGGTCCCAGCTACTCAGAAGACTGGGATGGGAGGATCGCTTGAGCCCAGGACCCCAGGACCTGGAGATTGCAGTGAGCAGAGAATGCACCACTGCCCTCCAGCCTAGGCAAGAGAGTGAGACCCTATGGGGGAAAAAAGAGAGAGAGAGAGAGAAAGAAAAAGAGAGAGGAAGGAAGGAGGGAGGGAGGGAGGGAGGGAGGGAGGGAGGGAAGGAAGGAAGGAAGGAAGGAAGGAAGGAAGGAAGGAAGGAAGGAAGGAAGGAAGGAGCAACTTATTCTTGTCACTTTTTTTTTTTTTTGAGACAGAGTCTTGCTCTGTTGCCCAGAGCTGGAGCGCAGTGGCGTGATCTCGGCTCACTGCAACCTCCAACTACCAGGTTCAACCGATTCTCCTGCCTCAGCCTTCTGAGTAGCTGGGATTACAGGCACTTGCCACCATGCCCGGCTAATTTTTCTATTTTTACTAGAGACAGGGTTTCACCATGTTGGTCAGGCTGGTCTCGAACTCCTGACCTTGTGATCTGCCCGCCTGGGCCTCCCAAAGTGCTGGGATTACAGGCGTGAGCCACTGCGCCCGGCCATCTTGTCATCTGTCTTAACAATCCTTGCTGTCTGAGATACAAAAAAGTTCAGTTTTCCTTGTCCAACAGAGCAGTGAGATAATGGAGCTTGAGAATTTTCTATCAAGGTAGGAGAGTAGCCAATGCCCAGAGCCTAAAGAAGGGGCCTCTGAGGATTTGCTCCCTGGTTACCGGGGGCAACCTAGAGAAAACCACGCTCACTCAGATTTCTAACGTACACCAGTTTTCAATCCCAGAGATTTTTTTTTCCCCTTCCAAACCCATTTTAAAAAGGAATAACAGGCCGAGTGTGGTGGCTCACGCCTGTAATCTCAGACTTTGGGAGGCCGAGGTGAGCAAATTACAAGGTCAGGAGTTCAAGAACAGCCTGGCCAAGATGGTGAAACCCCTTCTCTACTAAAAATACAAAAAAAAAAAAAAATTAGCCGGGTGTGGTGGCAGGCACCTGTAATCCCAGCTACTCAGGAGGTTGAGATAGAGAATGCTTGAACCCCGGAGGCGGAGGTTGCAGTGAGCCAAGATCGCGCCAACGCACTCCAGCCTGGGCGAGAAAGCGAGACTCCATCTCAAAAAATAAATAAATAAATAAAAATAACTTGCATTATCATGCACTTAGTCACCCCTTGAAAATAAAATAAGATACTTGACATCCTTCATAAAATAATCAAACTAGCTCTCAAAACCTGAGTGAATGAAGTAAAAATTCCCAGCCCCTGCATTGCTCCAATGAGGACGCAAGGGCTGGGAATTTTATATAAGTTATATAAATCTTAAAGAGGTCTTAAACATCATTTAGTCCAATGGCTTTGGGGAAGGTTATTTAAGTCTTTTCTGCCTATTTCCCTGTTTGGAATGGAAATGATTCATGTTCTGCCAACGATGTCAGGTGGTCTGAAGAGTCATATAAGATGATATGAGTGCCAATTAGAAAGTATAAAAATGAGAGTTCAGGGGTAGTCTGTTCATCCATTAGCTATGTATTGAATGCTTACTCTGTGCCAGGAACTGGGCTAGATAGTGTGGCCTGATTCACATTTAACATAGGGTCATTGGGGAAGGCCTCTTTGAGATTCCTTCAGTTTTGAAGCACTCTGCTGCCTGAGTGAAGAGTGCAGACACACCTACATGGAGCTTTCAGTGTAGTCATAAGAAATTCCTGCCTCCATTATAAGAGCAGTCATAGCATTGGGGAGTAGTAAAACATGGGCCAGGTGCGGTGGCTCATGCCTGTAATTCAGCATGTTGGGAGATTGAGGCAAGCAGATCACTTGAGGTCAGGAGTTTGAGACCAGCCTGGCCAACATGGTGAAACCCCATCTCTACTAAAAATACAAAAATTAGCCACGCATGGTGGTGCATGTCTATAATCCCAGCTACACAGGAGGCTGAGGCATGAGAATCTCTTGAACCTGGGAGGCAGAGGTTGCAATGAGCAAAGATCATGCCACTGCACTCCAGCCTGGGTGACAGAGCGAGAATCTGTCTCAAAAAAAAAAAAAAAAAAGAAAAAAGTGAACCACGATTGATCTCCAAACTCAGGTTTGCACTCTACCCAACCAGAGCATTGTTGGACTGAGTGTTCAGCTGCCACACAATGTCTATCATCCATCCAGAACTGACCCTGAGGGGCGAGCAGGTAGCCAGGTAGGTAGGGGAGAGAAGTGTAGCTCATGGGTGTCCCTCCCCATTCTAGGGGTCACATTATTCCTTTGTAAGATGAGAGGCTGAGATGAAGTCAGGGTTTTTCAAACTAAGAGCTCACTAGGGTTATAAAGTCAGTTTAGTGTGGGATCCGTTTTTTTTTTTTTTTTTTAAACGAAATGGTATAGACTACAAACGATTAGAGTGCATTGCAAAAGCAAGGGTAAGTAGTGTCTCCAAATGTGTTTCAGATATATATGTATGACCTAGGTCATGATGAGAAATGCAGTTCTTGCTGTGGGTTGCAGCTTTAAAAAGTTTTGAAAGCCTTTAGACTAAATGATGTTTAAGACCTCTTCTCGCTCTGAAATTCTTTGATTCGGTGAGCTGTTGGCACGTCAAAGTTATCTTTCATTTTAAAAACACTGTTGCCCTCTGGTGGTGAAATGCAGCAATAGCTACGGTAGTAAATTCAAGGAAGAACTAAGTGCTAGCTAGAGTCGGGTGGAGTGGAGGAAGTGTTTTGTTTTGTTGCTAATTGTAGGCGAGATCACAGACCACGATTTGTGTTCCCTCACTGACCCCATCTGATGCCTCTCTTACCTGGCATTACACTACCTTTCCATAACCAATGAGGCTTTTACTTTTCTAATATTACATGGCATAGCCTCAGGACCCACAGTTGGAGTGGTGGGAGATTTTGGATCGTGCTGAGTGATCTTATGCTTCCCAGGGGTGCCTGGTTCATCCCCACAATGTTTGTCCTGCTCCTGACTATTCGAGGCTGTCCCTTACTTGGAGACAAGTCTCCTCTTGCCACTCAGCAAGTTCTGGGACCACTGGCTCTGCATGCAGCATTTGGTGAGAGGTCGGCCTTTCACTAACATTTTGAGAGACTAGCCGAAATCTTTAAGTGCACACACTCCATAAGAAAGTCAACCCATTCTGGAATCCGCTGTTGTTTAGGAGTTGGCCACTTAAACAAAACACCCTCTGACCAGGTCAAGACCAGTGGTTGGAAACATACTTTAAACAGTTGATCAAAGCATATGGGGAGTGGGGAGTTATGCCCATACCTTAATTGCTTCAATTTAAAATAAAATCTGAAAGTGTACATTTATCATCCATCTTTTGATATAGGGCCAAGGCCATTTAATTGGAGCTCCTTGCAGTCTGCATTAGTCATTTCTTCCATTGTTATAAAGGAATATCTGAGGTTGGGTAATTTATAAAGAAAAGAGCTTTGATTGGTTCATGGTTTTGCAGGCTCTACAGGAAGTGTGGTGCTGGCATCTGCTTCTGGTGAGGCCTCAAGGAGCTTACAATCATGGCAGAGGGCAACAGGGAGCCAGCATGTCACATAGCAAGAACGGGAGCAAGAGAGCAAGCGGGGAGCTGCCACATACTTAAACAACCAGATCTCCGAGCAAGGATTCACATATCACCAGGGGATGGTGCTAAACCATTCATAAGGGACCCACCTCCATAATCCAGTCACCTCCCACCAGGGCCCCCTCATCTACAAATTGGGAAGCACATTTCAACATGAGACTTGACAGACATCCAAACCATATCACAGTCTTTCTAGCAAGAAAACACACCCATGGGGAATCGTTTGTGGTTTGCATTTTTGTTTACTTAGAGTGGAATGAGCATGCAAAGAATACGCCGAACAATCCTCTGCTTTTACTTTTTCTTGCCTAATCTTGGCTTATTGACACCAATTCAACAGCTAAATTTCTAAAGCATTTAACTTGATTTCATGGACATGACGTCTTTGTGTGTACCTGCTCTTCACCAGTTTATATAATATTTACTTATGTAATTAGGTACTAAGTACATCTGATATACGCAAGTTTGGGAGCAAAGCAGCTGGCTTTGGGTAAGCATCAGGCTGGGCCCATACAGGCCACTAGGCAGGAGCCCATGCCCTGGGGTTCAGGCCACCGTGGGTCTGACAGCAAGCATGCAGCCCTGTCCTCTAGGCCACAAGGCAGTTAGGAGAGCACTTACTCTACTAAGAAAAACTTTATTCCTTTGTGACTTCTCAATCTATAAAGCACGTTAATACAACATAATTTATCTAATTACTGCTCTTGAGGTCTCTCTCTCTCCATTAATGTCAATAATTCAGAGGTGATCATTCAGAAGACTAGGAAAGCAAGACATTAAATAGTCCATAGAAACAAAAACTGGAGAACTAAAAAGGCTGCAATGAACATAAAGGGAGAAGATAAGTAATAAAATACTCAAGTGAACTAGTCTTAATTGTCCTGTAAGGAAAGCTCCCAAGGGCTTTTATAGGCATTAGGAAAGAATGGCAGGGAGGGGGATATTTGCAAGATTATACTAGGATCTCTTCAGTGCCCTCACACTGCCCTAAGGATGAAACATAACAATTCTGAAAGCACAGGACAGGCAGGAATCTCTCCTTCCAGGCAATGTTCATGCTGAAATGGCACAGATGTGCCTACAGTCTCCACCCCACCACCCACCACAGCACCCACCCGGTCCGCAGACTCCGATTGCAGAGTCTGGGTCTAGCATGGGGTGGGAAAGGCCACTTAGGCCTGGGGTTAAAGCTTTGACTTTGACCTCCTTGGCACTTTGCCCCAATCTCCTAAGCTAACTGCATCCGGATGAGCTAGCCAGTAGGAATGTTGTTTTACCATTTTTTATAATAAATTGTTTTTAAACTACAATTTTTTTTACCAGCCCACAACATTTTCCACTTGGCTTTCCACATGTGGAGTCATAGCCAAGGATGCATGTAATCACAGAGCATTAGTAATGTCCCACATCAGGACTGGTGGTGGTGGGTCATGATTGTTAACTGCCAGAAGTCTGGCTTGGCTGCAGACTCATCCTTTAAGGACCTAGGTTGTTCTGCTGGAGACTGCATGTAAATAATCAGCGGACAACGACTGACGTTATGAGGCATGGAAGGTTACACACACACACACACACACACACACACTCGCCCAAATCCAGCCTGACCCTTGATCTCACTTGCTGTTAAGCAGTATATCACCCCAGAGATGTACGACACTTATGCAACCTCGGCATTTATTTGCCTTTTTGGATGGTGCCTCAGTTGAAGAATGTTTCACAGAGATAGTCCCACAGTGGTTGGAGACAGTAGCCATAACAAGTCCACTCTGGCTGACTTGCCATGGTTGTTCAGGATGTCTCTACCAGAAAAGTCAAATTACGAAAGGAAATCTTGGCTGGGCATGTTGGCTCACACTTATAATCCCAGCACTTTGGGAGGCCGAGGTTGGAGGACTGCTTGAGCCCAGGAGTTCAAGACCAGCCTGGGCAACGTGATGAGACCCCATCTCTACAAAAAATAGATTAACTGCATGTGGTGGCACATACTTGTAGTCCCAGCTACTTGGAAGGTTGAGATGGGAGGATCACCTGACCCCAGGAAAGCTGAGGCTGCAGTGAGCCCTGATTGCACCACTGCCTTCCAGGCTGGGCTAACAGAGTGAGACCCTGTCCGGAAAAAAAAAAGGGAGTCTTGTACCATGGCCGTGTATGGGATGTATGTGATCTATGGTCATCCCAGGGGCACATGCCCACACAGAATGTGACATTAAGGATCACAGTAATTCTGTATCATTATTGTGTCCTACTGCTGCTATAATAAATGACCTCAGATTTAGTGAGTTAAAACAACACAAACTTACTCACTTATGGTTCTGGAGGGTAGAAGCCTGAAATAGGTCTCCCTGGGCTCAAATTAAGGTGTCTGCAGGGCTTTGTTCCTGCTGGAGGCTCTAGGGGAGAATCCATTTCCGGCTTCTAGAGACCACCTGTGCTCCTTGGCTCATGACTCCATCCTCCATCAAAGCAAGCAGCATAGCATCTTCTGATTATGACACCACTGTCTGCTTCTCACAGGACCTTGTGATTACGTTATGCCCACGGGAATAATCCAGGATAATACCCCCATCTCAAGATCCTTAATCACATTGGCAAAATCCTTTTTGCCATGTAAAATAACATATTCACAGATGCCAGGGATTAGGAAGTGGACATCTTTGGGCACGGGGTGTGGGGGGGGGCATTACTCAGCCTACCACACCCAGTGTCCAGGCTGGCTGTGAGCTCCTGCAAGTATTTACCACTCTGCCCGACATATGCCGGTACCCAGAAAATGTGGCTCTTGCTCCCACCTCCTGTCTTGCTGGCCTCTGCAGCCTTGCTGATCTCACATGTGAACCCACCTGCCCTCTCCTCTCGATCTCAGTACTCGACCATAGGCAGCTTTGTCAAAGCTCTTGAACAGCCAATTTTCTTTCCACTGTGCCCATGTGCTTGCCTATCCCAAATGAGATGGTCAGCTTCTACAGGGCGCAAGGTCTCTTTATCTCTTCATGGCACTAGCACACGGCCTGCTAGAGACAAATATTAGATATTTGTTAAATTAAATGAAGGTAGCTGGAAGGATGCTGAAATCATTGAGGCACCTGGAACAGGGAGACAGGCCAGGACCCAGCCGATTCCCATTGCTCCAGGCAGGAGAAAAGGAGACCTGAAGCCTCATGTCCCGCTCTCAACCAGCCTTTTCTGGTTATCCCTGCCTGAGGCCAGAGGGGACCTGGAGGGGGCAGCTGCCTCTGGCCACTTCCTCTCACTTCCTACCCCAAATGAAGAATGTGGGACCCAGGGTTGGCTGAGAGAGAGGATACACAGTATTCTGGCTGTCCTCTCCACTGCTACCTAGCCTGAGAAAGCAAAGCATTCGCACGCAAAGGGCTCCTTGGGCCCTACTGCCTGGGCCTGATCAGAAGGTAACTGACTTCTGTTCCATAAACTGTATTTGCTTTATCTGGCCTTGCTCGAGAGAAGGAAAATGCAATAAGATGATTCCAGGGTATAATATAATATATTGATGCAGTCTCCGTCTGGAACATAAGATAGCACAGCAATTTCTATTCACAAATGAGTTGTTTACTTGTCTCCAAGCAAGCTTGACTCATAAAAGTAACCTTATAAAATGAAGAAGTTTGCTTTTACTGGAATAGTCTGACATTTATGTTTTCTACCAAATGTGAATGCTGGAGGCAACATTTAGGAGCTCTTAGACCAGTGAGTCCCAAGATGCATGGAGGGAGATTGGAATTACCTGTGAGCTCGTCCCCACCCACCTGCACTGCCAGCCTGAGAACAGGAAATTTAACCTTGTCACAATCGGCACTAACACAACAGGAAGGACCAGCACTTAGCAACCAATGACAGACACCGCAGAGAGGAGGATAAATGGAAAGTGTTTTCTGTAGAGGAGCTTTGGGCAGAATCATGTCTGTGGAGACTCCTCTGTGTGGTGGTGCACAGCGAGGTTTCTCCAGGATACCATCCCTGCTCTTTTATTTGCTCCACATTTTTGTGGTGTTTTGAGAGAGTTTAAAGGGGATGTTAGATCTTTTTTTATTTTTATTTTTTTGAGACAGAGTCTCCCTCTGTCACCCAGGCTGGAGTGCAGTGGCGTGATCTCTGCTCACTGCAAGCTCTGCCTCCCGGGTTCACGCCATTCTCCTGCCTCAGCCTCCAGAGTAGCTAGGACTACAGGCGTCCGCCACCACACCCGGCTAATTTTTTGTATTTTTAGTAGAGACAGGGTTTCACCATATTGGCCAGGACAATCTCGATCTCCTGACCTTGTGATCCACCCGCCTCAGCTTCCCAAAGTGCTGGGATTACAGGCATGAACCACTGTGCCCGGCCAGGATGTTTGATGTTTTACATGTGCTCTTAGAACACATAAATACCTATTCTCTATCCCTCATCAAGTTCCTCGGGTTCATTTCTAACACACCTAATATTTCAATGACTTTACCCAATCTTTCAAATATTGGAAAATATTTAAATATTTTAATATTTCAAATTGACTTTATGCAATTTTGGTGATTTTATGCAATATTCAAAAAAAGTGGGTAGTGCCTAATGTAAAGATAGTACAGACACCTACTGGAAGAAAAATCTTTGATCCATTAACATGAAAACAAAGCTTTGTTGTTTACTATAAACAGCTTTCACTGAAAACAGGACATGACATTGTAGAGTTGCTATTAGAAAGAGCAGTTTTAACTTCTTGGTGCATATATAAATGTCATTATAAAACAAAGTAGTTATCCATGTAACAGGAAGCAAGGAAGGAATTTTCTTTAAAAATTATTTTAGTCCAAACTGCCTTCTTCAAGTGTTCCTTCTGGATACTTTTTTTTTTTTTTTTTTTTGAGTTTTGTTCTTGTTGCCCAGGCTGGAGTGCAATGACACGATCTCAGCTCACTGCAACCTCCACCTCCTGGATTCAAGCAATTATCCTGCCTTAGCCTCCCGAGTAGCTGGAATTACAGGTGTGTGCCACCACGCCCAGCTAATTTTGTATTTTTAGTAGAGACGAGGTTTCTCCATGTTGGTCAGGCTGGTCTTGAACACTCAACCTCAGGTGATCCACCCTCCTTGGCCTCCCAGAGTGCTGGGATTACAGGCATGAGCCACCACGCCCAGCCCAAGTGTTCCTTCTTGAAGAACAGCACATACTGTGTCACCATGGAGTTTATCAGTTGTACCTGCTGAAGCAGAGGGTAGACCTGCCACCTGCACTTTCTAAGGTATCATCATAACCTGATTCACCAGAAACTCCAGGCTCCTGAAGTCAGCACACTTCAAAAGAACACTGCTCCATTTTATCTGGTCCTGATGAGACTTTCAGGCATTCGGAGAGAATTGATGAATCTCCTATTTAGTGGTCGGCTGTATCCTAGTGATTGTCATCTGATCTACATGTCACTTCCTACCTGCACCCCTTAGACCTTCAGTGGTTCCACTCAGCAGCTAAAGAGTTCTCGAAGTGTGGTCCCTGGACCAGCAGGATCAGCATCATGTGGAACTTGTTAAACTGCAACTTCTCAGGCCCCACCCCACACCTCCTGAATCAAAACTCTGGGTGTGGTCTTAGCAAGTCCTGTAGGGGATTAGCGTGGCACACTCAGGTTTGAGACTCACCGCTTTAGAATGAAGTCCCTATAAGTGACGATCTCTAATCTGGCCTGCACCCACCATTGTAACCTCAACCCCAAGTCTACCCTGACTTAATGTGCTAACTGCCCTAGGCTGGGCTGCTCGCTTCCATGCCCTGGCACACAAGCTACCTTTCCAGAGCACCCTCTCCCTCTCTCTTGGCTTTTCTAATCCTAGTCCTTCCTGGAGATGTCCCCACCTGCACTGGGTCATGCTTTCATTTATACCTTGTCTGAAAGGGTCTGCATCCAGGGGCTTCTTCTAAAGTCTCAGATCACCTTTACTTCCATCTGTTATGGGTTGAGGTGTGTCTTCTAAAAAGAAATGTTATATCCAAAAAGTTCTAACCCTCAGTGACTAGGAATGTGACCTTAGTTGTAAACAGAGTCTTTGAAGATGTAATCAAGTTAAGATGAAGTCATACTGGATTAGAATGGGCCCTAAATCCAATGGCTGGTGTCCTTACATAATATTAAGGCCATGTGGATATGCAAACAGACTCAGGGGAAGACCATCATTTAAAGATAAAGACAGCCTGGAGGATCCCTTGAGCCCAGGAGTTTGAGGCTGCAGTGAGCTATGATTGCACCACTGCACTCCAGCCTGCATGAACAGAGCAAGACCCACCTCAAAAACAAACAAACAAACAATAATAGAGACAGAGATTGGAGTGACTCAGTTGCAAAACAAAGAAAACCAAGATGGACAGCCAACACCTGAAACTAGAAAGAGGCAAGAAGGGATTCTATCCAGAGTCTCAGAGGAAGCATCGCCCTGCTGACACCTTGAGATTGACCTTCTGGCCTCCAGAACTGTATGAGAATAAATATCCGTAGTTTTAAGCCACCTAGTTTGTGGTACTTTGTTATAGCAGCCCTAGCACACTAATACACACACCATGCCTGGCAGTCTCCCTTCCAGAGGAAGGTTTGGAGTGGTTCCTGTCCACAGGGACCTTGGTTACAAGCACAGTCCAAGAGCATCCCAGCGCGCTTGCACTCTCTCTCTTTCTCACACACACATTCCAGCAGCCAACTTTTATTCTTCCTTTTCTTAGAGAGGTTGCTGGGCTCTATTTTTCTGGGCAGTTCTGTGCAGTATTTGGGAAGAACAGGGGCTCTGCAGGCCGGTTTTCCTGCTTCCTGTGTTGTGACTTTGGCCAATTCCTTAACTTTGGTCAAGTGACTCCATTTCTTCATCCTTAAAATGGTGATGACAATCATACCTACTAAAGGGCTTTAGTGAATAATAAGTTAGTACATGGGTAGCATGTTGGGTCAGGTGAGGCACATAGTAAGAGGATAACACTTAATCGCTTTTATCATGATTCCCTGCGATGGTGGCAGGATGCTTCATATGTAAGCACTGAATGAATCTTAATATTGATTTGCTAAGGATTTGAGGAACATTTACCAAAAACTAAATAAATAAAATCTAGGGTGATGAGTTCAGGTCTTTGAAGGCATTCCATTGTGCACTCTCTCAAATACGTCTTTGAAAGTGGCCTTTTTCCCTCCAAACTGATGGCAAATCAAACCAAAATCAAAGTGCTGATCAGTCCCTGAAGAGTACATGGTGGAGGCCAGGCGCAGTGGCTCATGGCTGTAATCCCAGCACTTTGGGAGGCAGAGGTGGACGGATCACGAGGTCAGGAGATCGAGACCATCCTGGCTAACACAGTGAAACCCTGTCTCACTAAAAATACAAAAAATTAGCCGGGCGTGGTGGCAGGTGCCTGTAGTCCCAGCTACTTGGGAGGCAGAGGCAGGAGAATGGCATGAACCCGGGAGGCGGAGCTTGCAGTGAGCCGAGATCACGCCACTGCACTCCAGCCTGGGTGACAGAGACTCCGTCTCAAAAAACAAAACAAAACAACAAAAAAAGAGTACATGGTGGTATGGCATACCAGGAACAAGAGGTGGAAGGTATATGGGGAGGGGGATGGGACTGCCACTTCTCACTGACCAGTGGGGCCAAAAATCTCCTGTTAAATAAACATACAAAAAGCAAGGGCCAGGTGCAGTGGCTCACGCCTGTAATCCCAGCACTTTTGGAGGCCGAGGCAGGTGGATCACCTGAGGTTAGGAGTTTGAGACCAGCCTGGCCAACATGGTAAAACCCTGTATCTGCTAAAAATACAAAAATTAGCCGGGTTTGGTGGTATGGTGGCAAACACCTGTAATCCCAGCTACTTGGGAGGCTGAGGCAGGACAATCACTTGAACCCGGGAGGTGGAGGTTGCAGTGAGCCAAGATTGCACCATTGCACTCCAGCCTGGGTGAGAGAGTGAGACTCTGTCTCAAAATTAATTAATTAATTAATTAATTAAAATAAAAATAAAAAAGATTAGCGCATAAACCATGTTGTTATTGGCCCATGATTATGAAGAATTTAGTTCCAGGCTGTAGTACACAAGACCCCTTTTATACATATTTTTAAAAAAACCTTCAGTGAAGAGCTACTAATTGATTCCTTCAGGTTATACAGTCATATGGTCATTTGCTTGCTTCTTCTTATTAAATAGCCCTTTTCTGAAAAATATTGGAACAATATGCTCTGCCTTTGGCTGTGTTTAAAGAGAGGGATTCAAGTTTCCTGATCTGTTTCACAGATGGACAGTTCTGGCAGTATGTGGGGGAAAGGAATGAAATCACCGTAATCTACATTACAGGAATCCTCCTTTCCTCAGGAAAGCTAGAATTGTTGGTCACCTTTGCTTCATGTCAGATTTGGCTGTTTCAAAAATGTCTACTTACTTTTCTCATGGCTTTGAATTGAATGGATTAGCTTTACACCATGTGGCTGTAACAACCTGTTGTGTAAGTCCCAGAGGGAGCATCCCTGGTCAAGACCAGAGGTCTTTATGAGGTGGGTGCCTCCAAAGCCTCACCTCCCCACATGATGCCTCAGTGAACATCCTTGTATGAGTCAGTTTCTTCACAGACCTCCATCACAATTTCTCTGGGATACTTGCCCAGAGTGGTATTTCTAGGTCATAGGGCATTCACACATAAACTTGATTTGACCACGTATGCCAGATTGCATATGCCAGACTGCAGTCGTAAAGCCCAGACCCCACCCAGCAATGGGCCCTGTCCACTTTCTGAGTGCCAGTCTACTAATGGTACTGTACTAACTCATTGCTTATTTAATTTGCATTTCTGTGTTCCTGTAATTACTAATGAGTTTGAGTAGGCCTTCAGAGCTTTGTCAGCATACTTAATACATGTAGGGTGCTTAGAACAGTAGCAGGCAACTGGCCCAATTATTGGGCTACTTGCATTATTCTGTACACACAAGCATCTTTTAAATGACACAATGTTAAAAATGTTTTAAGGCTGCACGCAGTGGCTCACGCCTGTAATCCCAGCACTTTGGGAGGCTGAGGCAGGCGGATCACGAGGTTAGGAGATCAAGACCATCCTGGCTAACACGGTGAAATGCCATCTCTACTAAAAATACAAAAAGTCAGCCAGGCATGGTGGCATGTGCCTGTAGTCCCAGCTACTTGGGAGGCTGAGGCAGCAGAATCTCTTGAACCCAGGAAGCGGAGGTTGCAGTGAGCTGAGATCATACAACTGTGCTCCAACCTCAGCGACAGAGCGAGACTCTGTCTCAAAAAAAAAAAAAAAAAAAAAAAAAATTGTCTTAATGTAAAATGTTGTATTCTAGTGATGATTTCTGATCTTGAATTACCTGCTCATTTTTTACTTTCTGATAGGACTTGGGGTTTGATGGTTTATGACTACTCTCACATGGCTGGTGGGAGGGTGGCCTGCTGCAGCCTGGCTGGGGGGCAACCTGGCATACTTGGTCCACTATATGATTCTCTCCATTTCCACTGTCCTCACCTCTCCCCTGCCCCCCCCCCCCCCAGCCAGCCTCCTACTCTTCTCTGCATTCATTCTGCACAACTCCTCACTCCAGCATCATTCTCCACACTCCAGCTAGGGGGATCTTTTCAAAATCCCTCCTTCTAGTCCCTGGCTTTCCATTTCTCTCAGGACAAAATCCTCTCGGTGGCCTGCAGGTGTGGCTCTTGCCACGCAGTCAGCCGCTTACGTCCCAGCTCCAGCTCCAGTCTTTCTGCCCTGAAGCCCCATGGCCGCTCCTCAGACCCTTGCCAGCTCTCCTCCCCCAACCAAGACCAATTCCTTCTTCATCTTTGGAGTTCAGCTCAAATGTCGCTTCCCTGATCTCTAGACTAGATTAATTCTCCAGCTATCCTTTCATAGCTCTTAAGTCAGCCACAATCAAATAATCAATCCTACAACGCTCTATTTAAGGCCCTCTCCCACTAGGCTGCCTTGAGAGCAGCTGCTGCTGTTTTGCTGTATCTTTCCTGCACCCAGCACAGTACTTGGAATAAGGCAGAAGCTGAAATCATGGAGTGATGTTGAACAACAAGGACCCCTTTATCACAGAACATTTTAAATCAAGGAGAGCCAAAGTTCAACACAATCCTAAAACCACTGGAGAGCAAGTGTGAGACACCGCATCCAGAGGAAGGTGGCCCTGGCTCCCACCCACCCCACACACAGGCCTGTGGCTGTGCACAGTTCATCTCACCAGAGCAAAGCAGCACGGGGCGCTTGTGACTCAGAGGAAGGGAGAAGGGAGAGGCCTTTGTGAGAGATAAAAGCACTGTGTCTTGATACATGATAAAGTACAACCAAAAATATAAAAATTTTATTTTGGATGAAATGTGGACACTTTTAAGAGGCCTTGTTCACTGGGTGCCTATAGGCATATAGGCATATAGGTGAGTCACACCTATAATCCTAGCACTTTGGGAGGCCAAGGCAGGTGGACTGCCTGAGCTGAGGAATTTGAGACCAGCCTGAGCAACACAGTGAAAACCCGTCTCTACTAAAATACCAAAAATCAGCCGGGTGTGGCAGTATGCACCTGTAGTCCCAGCTACTCAGCAGGCTGAGGCAGGAGAACTGCTTGAACCCAGGAGGCGGAGGTTGCAGTGAGTCGAGATCGTGCCACTTGCACTCCAGCCTGGGTGACAGAGTGAGACTCTGCCTCCACACACACAAAACATAATAAAATAAAATAAATAAATAAAAAAGTGCCTCCTTAAAACAAAATAAAGAAATCAAATCAGCAAAGAAACTCTTTAAAAGCACAGACTCCACACCAGCTCAAAGCCCTTCTCACTTTGCCTCCATGTGTTTCCAGAACACTGTTGCGTCAAATCATATCTTAAGTCCTGTATTTAAAATATGCACAATTATATCAAGAATAAGGAAGACTTTAGTGAATCTTTTTGCATAGCATATAACCATGCCCTAATGTATCACTGATGTGAAAGCTGATGTTCCTCAGGATTCTTATTCTACACATCTTCCCTGGGGGGTTGCATCAAATTCCATGGCTTTCACCACCACCTCTGCTGATCCTACTTCTATAACCCTCAGCATTTTTTGAGACATCTCAAATGTCTCCATGTGCCAGAGACTGAACCCACCCAACTCGGCTTCCTACTCCTCATCTCATGAATGGCCTCCGTGCCCACCCCTGCCCACCTCACAGCTAGAAACCTGAGGGCGTCGCTGACTCCTCTGCAGGAGGCTGTACCCCAACTCAACAGGACAGGCAGACTCCCAGGTGTTGAGGTGCACGTAGCAGGGGCGGGGCTAGTGCACCGACCCATTCAAGGCTTAGAACCCACTGGCAAGCAGAAGTGTTGCCTTCTGAGTGTTAGTTGTTTGCAGGTGCCCATGTGGCTGGGAGCGTGAAGGCAGCAAGCCTCAGCCTTGTGTTCCTCCCACATTGGCAGGTACTAAAGATGCTGAACTTGAGGAATCTTTGAGATAGAGGTCATGGGAGCCTTGTCCAGCCACTGTCATGCATGCCTTGTCTAGTCTTTCACTACTCATTGGGTGTTTCAGGAGCAACCTTGATGGGAGACCATGTTATATAATGTCCCCATCCTTGAACTTGGGTCAGTCTCTTGTGTTTAGCCCAGTTCTTCTGCTCTCCCATGCCTGTTTATTTTAGTAATAATAAAAATAGTGAACAGACATTGAAGTTTACCCTGACCCACGCACTGTCATAAGCTCTGTTTATGCCATATCCTACTGTTCACAACACCCTGTGTACTGTGGATATGTTTAACGTTGCTCTTCCAGACTTTGGGATCAAGTTCCAAGTCATCTTCAAGAAAGTGTGGCTTTCCATGCCCTTGCACCCACCTCCCCAGACACCTTTTCTCCAGCTTCACTGTCCTCCTGGAATTCCAGCTTCTACATCCCACTCCCACACCTTTGTCTGGCCAACACTGGCTCCTCCAAGAGTTAGCTTAGGCCTCACCCACTCTAGAAGGCCTCCTAAACCCAGCACCCTCACGCAGGCTGTGCTCAGCCATACTGATCAGCTACACTACAAACCTGTTTCCAAGACAGAAGTAGGTTTCTGGAATTGTGTTCGCAGCCGCCGCCGCGCCGCCGTCGCTCTCTAACGCCAGGGCCGCCTTTCGCTCGCCGAGCTCCAGCCGAAGAAGGGGGGTAAGTAAGGAGGTCTCTGTACCATGGCTCATACAAAGCAGACTGCCCGCAAATCGACCGGTGGTAAAGCACCCAGGAAGCAACTGGCTACAAAAGCCGCTCGCAAGAGTGCGCCCTCTACTGGAGGGGTGAAGAAACCTCATCGCTACAGGCCTGGTACTGTGGCGCTCCGTGAAATTAGACGTTATCAGAAGTCCACTGAACTTTTGATTCGCAAACTTCCCTTCCAGCGTCTGGTGCGAGAAATCGCTCAGGACTTTAAAACAGATCTGCGCGTCCAGAGCGCAGCTATCGGTGCTTTGCAGGAGGCAAGTGAGGCCTATCTGGTTGGCCTTTTTGAAGACACCAACCTGTGTGCTATCCACGCCAAACGTGTAACAATTATGCCAAAAGACATCCAGCTAGCACGCCGCATACGTGGAGAACGTGCTTAAGAATCCACTATGATGGGAAACATTTCATTCTCAAAAAAAAAAAAAACTCTTCTTCCTGTTATTGGTAGTTCTGAACGTTAGATATTTTTTTTCCATGGGGTCAAAAGGTACCTAAGTATATGATTGCGAGTGGAAAAATAGGGGACAGAAAGCAGGTATTGGCAGTTTTTCCATTTTCATTTGTGTGTGAATTTTTAATATAAATGCAGAGGCGTAAAGCATTAATGCAAGTTAAAATGTTTCAGTGAACAAGTTTCAGCGGTTCAACTTTATAATAATTATAAATAAACCTGTTAAATTTTTCTGGTCAATGCCAGCATTTGGATTTTTTTTAAAACAAGTAAATTTCTTACTGACGGCAAAAAAAAAAAAAAAAAAAAAAAAAAAAGAAGTAGGTTTCTGGGAAGGCCGGGCTGGATGTCATATTTCCTTATATCTCCCCAAGGCCTGGCATAGTAGGTGGTGAACAGTGAATGAGTGAATAGACAGACTCGTTTGTGTGCGTGGTGTAAACCAAAATCAGTGCTTCAGCTTAAAACCGAACTCATCTGAAGACTGACAAGGAGCCCTCAGCAAACTGCTCTGTGTGCAGTGCTCTCAGGAATTCCCTCCCTTCCCCAGCAACATCTGTACATGTACAAGTTTAAATATTCCCTACATAAATAACTGCCAAGGAATCCTTTCCTTCCCTTCTCCAGTTTCCCCGCATTTTTAAAGAATCTATAATAGGAATGGATGCTATCCGGTCCATTTAAAATAAAATAATGTTCTTTGGTTATTGCATTTCTATGCTAAGATTCAAAGGAAACTGGTGTTTCCAGAGTCTAACCTTAATCAATGCTATGTGAAGTAACTTCAGCTCTATAAAACAGCAAGTTCCCTTTCCTCTCTAGGAAATATTTCTTTTACTGATTTATCATTTTGCTCTCTGAAAAAAAAGATGGCAAATAATATAAACTTCTTCTGAACAGTTTAAATTGCCATAATGACATAGATATGCATATTCCAAAATATGCATTGGAATCAATTCAACAGTTTTAAAAGGCTACACATTAACATTTCAGAAGTTTAATACTATGCTTGCCTGTAAAAACTACAAAGGGAAGAAAGAGTATAGCATTGGAAGACTTCTTCAGTGTTGGTGATTCATCCTGTCGCAGACTGAAGTTCCACCTCACGCCTGCGCTTGTGGGTCCCCTCTGCCTGTACCGGGCATCCTTCTTCCTGTACATCTGGCATGGCTGCTTCCTTCCTGTCCTGCCGGTCTCCTCTTTGAGATCACCTCATGCCAAGCACCTTCCTATACCACTGCTCTCTTTCTTCACTCATCAGCCCCTGAAAGCATCTAAATTACTTGTTAAGTGTTTGTTGCCAGCATCCCCCATTGGGCTGTGGGTGGCAGGAGGGCAAGTCCTTGTGGATCCTGCTCGCTCATGTGGCACCAGAACAGGGCGTGGAGCAGGCACTGAGGAGTTGGGGATGAAGGAATTCCCTTCAGCTCCCTGTACACACCTGTTCATTTCTCCTTTAACTGCTCTCACAAAGTCACTCCAGTTGGAACGCAACCATTTCCCTTTCTCAACCTCCCTCTTTGTGAATAGGTGTCAAACAAGCAAGCAGAATGGCACAATCAGAATAAAATTTGAGATCTTTCTTCCAAGTAATCACCAATTTTATTCAGGTATAAATGCTACAGCTACCATTTGCGTGCCATGTTATCCTAAAAGTGTGATTCCTGGATATGAAGATGTTTAAGGGAGCTTCTACTATACTAAGATTCAGTTTCTGTGTTCCAGATTAATCCAAAAGAGGGATGTAAAGTTGACGTGGTCTTCAGCACAGAGCGCTACAAACCAGAGGTAACCTGCCACAACTGGCAAAGTATCCTATTAGCAACTGCTATAAATTTGTCTTTGTAAAATAGTGAGAATCTTAATATATAGTGATCTGGAGGTCTGGTTTTGTTTTTTCCTGATTTGGTTCCTATTTGTTATCAAGAACTAAAGAACGGAACTAGGCAAGAGCCCAATATTTAACTACTTCAACTTCATGGTCTTACGCAGGGTTGCATTTAAAACAATCCATATAAGCCATCACCTTCCTCTTCCTTGGGACCCCTGGAAGAGAATTTCACACTCCCTCTGGTATCCCTCCTGGCTCCTCAGAGTCCTGAGAATGACTCACTCTCAAATGCCAACTTATTCTCTTCCTGTCAGATGGTGACATTTCTTGCCAGCATAGCGTGAGACCAACCCCCTGAGCTAACATACACAGAGGCACTCTGTAAAACACCAGCACATGCTCCAGCCATTATTAGCCTCACTACAGCTTTGGCCAAGCAGACCATGTTTTGCCAAGTTTCCTTTTCCCTGTTTTCAAGAAGAGAGTAAAGAGAAAACTCATATAGAAATTAGAGCCAGATGAGCTTCCTTGTGCTGGGTCAAGCTGAAAGGCGGCAATCAGAGCATGGGCGGAGAGGAGACCAGCCCAAATGGCTCTTTGTATTGTGCTGAGAAGCAGCCTGGAGCAGGCAGCATCCAGGATTAAAGTGTTCCCGGGTGGCAGAGTTTCAGGAGTGAAGGCATGACTCCCCAACCCCGTGCTTCTGGAAGAATGCTAACTAGTACTCAAGTTCCAACAAGTTCCAACATGACAGCAGTATGTTCTGACTTTGTTTATTAACCTACGAATTAAAATTTCCTTAAAGCATACAAAAGATGTCTTTGATTGTTAGTGTTGCAAACTGAAAGTGTTAAAGCTAGAGAAATACAATTACTAGATTATTTTCACCAACAATATGCTTCCTTGGATTTGATCCTGTAGATGCATTAAGAGCACAGCCAGCTAATTGAAACATTTCATTTCAGGGGTTGAAGGGCAGTTCTTTTATCCTCCGGCAACGGCTTTGATTCCATGGAGATGTTTTGAGGGGGAAATGGAAAGGAAAATGAAAGGGGGCAGTACCTGGTTCCTTTTCTCTTCTCTGGAAATGGCTTCGAAAACAGAGGAGGCCATGTACTAGCCTCCTTCTGCCCTTTCATAAGCCTCTTCCTGAATGCTTCCTTCACTGTTTTTCTATGTTGCACCAATAATTAACATCTTAAAGCAGTGCTGAAACTCCCTCTCACTCAAAACCAGCACTCACAGGAGGAAAAGTTGCCCACTGGAAAGTGTTTCTTAGTTTTTTGAGGTAGTTTTAGAAATAAGCTTATTAAGCAGATCCAATTTTTTAATTTTTAATTTTTATTTATTTATTCTTTTTGAGACAGGGTCTTGCTCGGTCTCCCCGGCTGGAGTGAAGTGGCACGATCATGGCTCACAGCAACCTTGACTTCTGGGCTCAAATGCAGATAGAATTTTCATTACAATTTGTTTCCTCATGGACTTTTTTCTTTTTATTTTTGGTGGTTGTTTTCACTGGGACTTCACCCAGTTTAAACAATCACAAAAGTAAAAAGAAGATTATTGCCTCAACTACACAAACAGCCAACGAGAGTTGGATTTGGGTAGGGCCAAGACTAGTGGCCCATGAACTTCCTCAAATTCTAGGCACAGTGTTGATATGTGCATTTTTCAGGGAATAGGTTCCCTGGCTTTTACTATCTGATTATGGAATCTGGAGAATTCCTTAAAAGGCGCAAGAACCACTATGCTAGAAATGAGTCATACATCTGATGTCTAGTTGAAGCTCCAGATGTTTCTGGATTGTAAAATAAGTGAGGGAGATCCCAGAATATCCAGAACATCTACATTTAAACATGAATGCAAGGCTGGGGGCAGTGGCTCATACCTGTAATCCCAGCACTTTGGGAGGCCAAGGGGGGAGGATCACAAGGTCAGGAGTTCGAGACCAGTCTGGCCAACATAGTGAAACCCCGTCTCTATTAAAAATACAAACAATTAGCCAGGCGTGGTAGTGGGCACCTGTAATCCCAGCTACTCAGGAGGCTGAGGCAGAATCACGTAAACCCAGGAGGCAGAGGTCGCAGTAAGCCGAGATCGCGCCATTGCACTCCCACCCAGGTGGGATTCCATCTCAAAAAAAAAAAAAAAAAACATAAATGCAAATAAACATTACTGGGGTAGTTGAATGAATCCCATGTGGATGATCGGTGCCCCCATTTCTTCTGGATGAGATCTTGGCATTGAGAGATGAAGTTAGTACAGAGAGCCTGAGTTTCAGTGTTAGACAGAGGTGGGGTCAAGCCCTGGCTCATTAGCTGTGAGACATGGAGTAGGTTCCTCCTGAAACTTCAGCACCTTAATCTTTCAAACTGGAATAAGAGGACCTAATTCATAAGGCAGCATGAAGACGCTGTTGTTATTTTTGTAAATAGGAGCCAGCTTCATCTAGATCGTTAGTAACTTTGAGGTCCACCTAAGCATTATGTTGGTCCACATTAGAGAGTAAAGTGGCCACTACCCTAGAGGTTTCAGCCAAGCAGTGCTCAATGGATGATATTTCTTTGGAAATATGCCCAACATCATTTGATACAGTCACAATCAGAAGACAAGAGTTTAAATGATAGCAAAGAGAAGGACTGTTGTATTCAGCTGTGAGTACAAAAACCACTTTCTATAAAGTAAAACCCACTACCATCTATTGATGCCAGAGCCTGCCTGCTTTGTACAATGAACTCTTCTCAATCTTGTGTGTGCTTGTGTGCACTGGGGTGAGTGGGAGGTGATAAGAAAGTATCCTGTTTAATTCCAAAGTCTTTACTTCAGGAAGGTGAGGGACATTTGGGGAAATGCTCTGCTCGAGTGTTTTTCAAGAATCAGAAACCCAGACCAGCCATCAATGTAACCTGTACACGGCTCATCGAGAAAAAGAAAAGACAACAGGAGGATTACCTGCTTTACAAGCAAATGAAGCAACTGAAAAACCCCTTGGAGACAGTCAGCATACCTGGTATGAATCAGCATTTGGAATTTCTATATTCAGGAATGTATATAATAACTAAATCTTTAATAGAAAGATCATTTAAGTTTTTATCCCTAAAGTGGCACTTTCATTCAGCTGAAGATTGTGGTATCCCTCATAATTTAAACAAAACTCAGAGGTATCATCTTTCTATTCTTCATCTCTAGTCCAATGCAGTAACTCCACCAACAGTATGTATCCCTTTAATCTCCTCATTTTTGAGTCAGGCATGGTGGCTCACACCTGTAATCCCAGCACTTTGGGAGGCCAAGGCAGGCAGATCACGAGGTCAGGAGTTCGAGGCCAGCTTGACCAACATGGTGAAACCCCGACTCTACTAAAAATATAAAAAATTAGCCAGGCGTGGTGGCGCACAGCTGTAATCCCAGCTACTCAGGAGGCTGAGGCAGGAGAGTCCCTTGAACCCAGGAGGTGGAGGTTGCAGGGAGCTGAGGCTGTGCCACTACACTCCAGCCTGGGCAACAAGAGCAAAACTCCACCTCCAAAAAAAAAAAAACTCCTCATTTTCCATCCCAGAATAGGGGCACAGTAAGAACTGAACCCCCCGGTAAGAGGTCAAGGATTTTGAAACAGGATATGCATATAGGGGTGCTGTTTTCCAGGTTGAGTCCAGGAGCTGAGGTGACATCTCTGTTCTTGGCAGTGGCTTTGGAAACTTTAGACGACAGCTTCCAGAGCCTCCACTCTGCTCATCACAGCCTTGTGCCCTAGGGCCGGGTGAGCGCTTTCTGAGATGCTGCAGGGGAGTCATGTTTATCTCATTTCAGGTCAGTAGTTAATGGGCAGTGGTGCTGTCTCTAACAAAGGAGCCCTGCCCTCTGAAGTGACTCAGCTGAACTGAAGCAGAGCTCATTTGTTCCTGCCCTCACCAGAATGTGAGGGCAGCAGTTGAGACTCAGCACATTTACTGGCAAACCCAATTTTCAAAACCACAGAAGTCATCTCTGGCCTTGCTCTTGGGTATTAAGCTTAATGTCTGACCGCAGCAGCACTCATCACCCCACCCTCTCCCACAGTTCACTCATTTGCCCAGATTCTGTGGCAAACCCATGTCAACACTGGAGGCTCTGCAGTCTCCATTCCTGAATGTCTCTGCTCCCCATCGATTTACTGAGATGAAATGTCCTTAAAAACCTCCAACTGGAATACTGCTTCTTGCATTTCTAAAATTCTGAACCCTGAATGATTCTCACATGATAGTAATCTGACAACTCGGATCAAATCCTGTGCTTAGGAATCAAGGGGAGCAATTAAAATCTCATGTTGTAGCAGAATTTGTTTATATTTAGTATTGCTTGAAATAAATGAGGTGATGACTGATACTTACAAATCTATACTTATTTAGGGATTGTTTTCCTTTAGTTGGGAAAATAGGGCTTATCTATACTCCTTCAAACACAAATTTTAGAAATTGTATTGGATCTTTTCTTTGAATATTTGCCACAGGATCATGAGATTTTAGACACTCTTTAACAGCGCAGGTTAACTGAATTATGTTTGGTTAATAAGTCCTGCATATCCATAGGGGCCATTCTATAATAATCTAACTTAATGTAGCTACTGTGAAACTTCAAAAAACTTTTTAATAGAGGGCAACTTTTCATCAAAAAACTTGTAAGTTTTGCTGTCATAGTAAATTCGGCAGACATTTAATGGCGCTATCTATAGCTTGTCTGTGTATGTAAAATTACTTAAAACCAAAAAGGTTTGGTTTTAGATAAGGTAAATTTTCCCAAGTTCAAATCTCAGGGGGGCCGGGCGTGGTGGCTCACACCTGTAATCCCAGCACTTTGGGAGGCTGAGGCAGGCGGATCATGAGGTCAGGAGATTGAGACCATCCTGGCTAACACGGTGAAACCCTGTCTCTACTAAAAACACAAAAAATTAGCCAGGCGTGGTGGCATGCACCTGTAGTCCCAGCTACTTGGAAGGCTGAGGCAGAAGACTCGCTTGAACCCGGGAGGCAGAGATTACAGTGAGCCGAGATTGCACCACTGCACTCTAGCCTGGGCGACAGAGCGAGACTCCGTCTCAAATTAAAAAAAAAAAAAAAAAAAAAAAAAAAAAAAAAAAAAAAATCTCAGCAGATTCCTATTCAGTATTTAATCGATCCAAGGCATTGGACTGTTGTAGTACAATGGATAAGTGAGAAGATCTAATCCATTTTGGAATATCTTGCTCCAAATTTTTCCCCCCCTTGAGTTGTCTGCTTTTTATGAGTAAAAGTTTCACTTCTAATGAATTTGCAAACTTCCTAGTGATGAATCCAAGTATACTACATACAGAGGGCAAGACTGAAGACCTAGGAATAACCAGCTAAAGTTGTGTCTGCCGAAGTGATTCTACAGCAGTGTTGCCAGCACTTATCCTTTCAAATGTTCTGACTATTCACAGTATTTAGTATAACTGATTTATCTTCTAGGGTCATGGGTTTTGATTTCACAAATCTGAACTCACAGCAGCACCATAAGATAGAACATGTGATGATGAGTTGGATCAAGGAAGTTTTCGTCAGTGAAGACAGGAATGATGGGAAACTTCTTAACAGCAAAATAAGCAAAAAAGTTTATATCCAAGATGTTGAATTCAGAGTCTTGTATTACATAATGTTCTGAAGTTCTAATGGTTCAGCTGCTCATAGCAGTGAGGAAAAACAAATTCATTCGTGAAATGCTGATATTCTTGTCAGGAAGTAGAAGTCCGAAACAAGCTTTCTACAATAACATCTGTAAAAATAGTCACAGTCCCCTATTGATTACTTATCATATGGTGACACGAAAAAATGACATTACCAGGTTAAATAAATTATACAGAAAAGCCAGTGAAGAGTACTGAAAAGTCCTTAGTTCCAAGTTTGAAGGCACTTCGATATTAACAGGAAAACATTATGGAACCAAAAAACTTGTATGTCACGTAAGGGTGATATGATGACAATGAAGGGCAACAAATACCTTTTGCTTTATTCTCAACAGGTATTTTCTCCTAGAAGATTTCTCCAAATGCTGAGCCCTCAATGCTGCTATTTATTTCTAACATCTTACTGCACTCCACAAGACAGCTGTGTTGAAGCTTTTCCATTTTGTCAAGGCCCACACCCCGGCCTCATGCACTTTCAAGAGATAGTGTTGCCTCCTGCTTTACTGAGATTGAGACATTTGATTCTTTCATTTCTTCCCACCTCACAAAGTTGCTACATCTTCCCCAACCCTCTCTTTAATTCTAAGATTCCTTTTATTTATACCCTTGGTTCTAGTTTCTCTGGTTCTTTCATAATTTTGCCCCATCAGTATCCTTCCCACCTTTAGAACCTTCATCAACCAGTTCCTCCTCTTGTCCTACAAAGATCGTCAAGATCAGAGTTCTGTTGACCAGTTTCTTCATTGACCCATCACCCCCTCTTTTTCTTTATTCTGTCTACTTTTCAAAAGTAGATTCTATACACATTGCCACATCCTCAAATTCTTCCTATTTGGCTTCTACCCTAGGTACATAAAGGGATCACCCTGATCACCAAAAACCCTAACCAGATCTTGCTTCTTATCCTTCTTGATTTATCTGTAGAACTTTTTTTTTTTTTTTTTTTTTTTTTTGAGAGAGAGTCTCCCTCTGTCCAGTGTGTGGTGGCGCAATCTTGGTTTACTGCAACCTCTGTCTCCTGGGTTCAAGCGATTCTCCTGCTTCAGCCTCTCAAGTATGTGAGATTACAGGTGTGTGCCACCATGCCCAGCTAATTTTTATATTTTTAATAGAGATGGGGTTTCACCATGTTGTTGTTCACGAGGCTGGTCTCCAACTCCTGACCTCAGGTGATCCATCCACCTCAGCCTCCCAAAGTGCTGGGATTACAGGCGTGAGCCACCATGCCCGGCCTATCTGTAGCACTTTACATCATCCACCTTCATGACTTTCTTGACACTGTATTTAATACACCTAATAACAAACTCAACTTGTTTTCACCCAAAACGTTCCCACTTTCTGTCCTACATTTATTTAATGGTATTACTATTCTCTTAGAGTTATCCAGAAACTTTGGTCATTATCAACTAATCTCCTAACATTTAATAACTTGCCATTTCCTATCAAGCCTGCATTCACAAAGTATTTTGGACTAATCTTGTCATCTCCAAATCCACTGTCACCATCCTTCATGCCTGGGCTTCTTCTCCCTGAAACCACCGCACCCGGCAGTCAAAGTCATCTTCCACGCTTACTACTCAATTGCAGTTCATACCCACTCTGGCATCTTTGCAGACAAGGCCTTTCAAAATCTGCTGCCAGTATACTGTATATTCTATCAAGACCACTGAGGCTGCCCCTGCCTGGTGCCTTCCTACCTTCACATGCTTGCTTTCTCATTCAGACCCCACACACATGACAGCAATTCAAGGCCCAGCCAAAATCTCATCTCTGTGAAGTTTCCCCCAACCCTCTCCAGCCCAAAGAAACCTGTCCCTTCCCTGCTGTCCCTCAGCTTTCTGATCCTCCCTCTCTTAAGGAATGTATCAACTATAACCCCACCATGTCAACATGTGGAGGGTGGGGCCCCATCTTGGTATCCTTCACAGATCCCAAGAAATCAATGAATGCTGTTTGAATTACCTCTGAGTATAAACCAGCCAAGTTCTACCAATACAGAAGAGAATTTATGCTAAGGATTACTTTACCCAGAAGGATTAGTTTCCTAATAAGCTTGTTAGTATTCCTCATGTATTGTGCTATTATTAGGCCTTAATATAGTATCCCTGCAAAACTACATAAAACGATGGTTCATGAACAGTCATCTCATAAAATTTGAGCTCCTAAAAGTCACAAACAGTAATTTATTAGTCACTGTATCCCTAACCTCTCACGGTGTCTAATATTGTGTAAGTTTTAAGAAAGATGTTTGCCAAATTTAAAAGATTTTAGGTCCGAAAACAATGCCACAGAAAAAATCCACCTGATTTCTTCACGTGTTAAACAAGAGTGACAGAGATGCTGCCAACACATTGATTAGCTTTAAAGCCAATGACCAGAGAAGCACAAAGATATTTTGGTAGACTAGGAAGCAAAGACCACCATCACACTGACTGCAGACCTAAATCAGAAGGTAAGGTTTGTATCAGTGAATATCAGTGATAGATTTTTCAACCTAACTAAAAATGCTTCTTGGCCAGCACAGTGGCCCTCACCTGTAATCTCAACACTTTGGGAGGCCATGGCAGGAGGACCACTTGAGCCCAGGAATTCAAGGCTACTGTGAAGTATAATTGTGGCACTGCATTCTAGCCTGTGCAACAGAGCAAGACCCTATCTCTTAAAAAAAAAAGCTTCTTAACTAACAAGACTAAGTTAAATTGAATGTCATCTTTGAGTATTCAGTAATGAGTATGCAAAAGTCACTTTAGCTGCTACGTGCGAGACAGTTGGAAGGAGAAGACTGAAATCTGAGAGATTTGGTAGCAGACTGTGGCCATGGTCTCAGGCAGAAGCAGCCCAGGCCTGAAGGGTGGTGGCAGTGGGTTCGGAGAAGACAAGATGGGTCCAAGATACTTTGTGGACATAGGCTTGATAGAATGTAGGCTCCATAGCTCTTATTTTTGCATGTATACAGTACAGCAAATGGCCATTGATTTATAATAGATTTACTCAGTTTGGCAAGTTGAAGAATATAAATCTACATACTAACATAGAAACAGATACAAACAAATCACGTATCTGGCTCAAGGTCTTGCTGTGAGAGAGATGATTGGTATGACTAAGTTTAAACCCTATTTCATTTCTGCAATTTCTGAGATTTTGTCTCAAAAATACATTAATACAAATGTGCTTTTTTTTTGTCTCTTTCAGATAATCATGGACATATTGATCCCTCTCTGAGACCCATCTGGGATTTGGCTTTCCTTGGAAGCTCTTATGTGATGTGGGAAATGACAACACAGGTTTCACACTACTACTTGGCACAGCTCACTAGTGTGAGGCAGTGGGTAAGAAAAACCTGAAAATTAACTTATGCCGCAAGAGTTACCATCAATGCAGTCTCCTTAGACTGAATTCATGTGAATTCCTATTTTCATATCAAGAGTTTTAATCACATTCATTTCAATAAATATTTGAGTTCATGCAATGGGCCAAGTATTTGTTTCAGGGGCTGGGGATACAGTTGCAAACAAAGACACAACGTTGCTGCCCTCACTGAGATTAATTCTAGTGAGAGAAGAGACAGTGAACTAATAAATAAATATGTATCATATGATGGTAAATGCTATGAAAAAAAATTAAGTAGCCAAAGTGGAAGGATCATTTGAAGTCAGGAGTTTGAGACCAGCCTGGGCAGCACAGCAAGGCCCCATCTCTGCAAAGAAAATAAAAATTAGCCAGATGTAGTGGCACATGCTTGTAGTCCCAGCTACTCAGGACACAGAGTTGGGAGAATTGCTTGATCCAGGAGTTGGAGGTTGCAATAAGCTATGATTGCGCTACTGTACTCCATCCTGGGCAACAGAGTGAGATGCTGTCTCTAAGTAAAGAAAAACCAAAAAATGAGGTAGGGAACAGGGAATGCAGGGTATTGATAGAATTACTACTTGTCTGAAGTAAGGCTAATTTGAGCAGAGGTGACTTTGGAGTAGAGGCCAAAGGGAAGTGAGGGTGAGCTGAGCCCTGCTCCCGTAAGGAAAGAGAATGTCAGGCGGAAGGAGCTGAGGCTGCAAGATTCATATCTTTGAGTAAGCAGGAAAGGATATGATCAATCCAGATGATCCCAGGAACACAGAGGGTTCACCTGGAGGGAAACAGCGGTGCAGATACTGCTAAAAAGACAGACGGATATCAAGGTGGGAGTTTGTGGAAGTTGTATTCTAACTGCTCTATCTTCTCAATGAAACAGGAGGCAAAGTCATTAGCTGAGAGCAGGAGAAATAGCAGTGAGGCTGGTGTGGCTGGAACTGAGTGATGAGGGGAGCATGCCAGGAGACAGATCAAATGGAGGGGGGCAAGTGGATAGCATCAGTTCATGTAAGACCTTGCAGACCATTCAAAGAGTCTTGTCTTTCACTCTTTTACCCATTAGAGGGTTTTTACCAGAGGAGTGACACGATCTGACTTACAATAGGATCATTATGGCTGCTTTGTTAAGAACAGACAACAGGGAGATAAAGGAAGAAACAGAAAGACCAGTGAAGTATTGCAATATTCGGCCAGGTAGAGTGGCTCACACCTGTAATCCCAACACTTTGGGAGGCCAAGGCGGGCGGATTATTTGAGATCAGGAGTTCAAAGCCTAGCTTGGCCAACACAGTGAAACCCCATCTCTACTCAAAATAGAAAAATGAGGCGGGCTTGGTGGCGGGTGCCTGTAATCCCAGCTACTCAGGAGGCTGAGGCAGGATAATCACTTAAGCCAGGGAGGCGGAGGTTGCAGTGAGCCAAGATCGCACCACCGCACTCCAGCCTGGGCTATAGAGCAAGACTCTGTCTCAAAAAAAAAAAAGAAAAAAAAGTATTGCAATATTCTAGGCAAGGCCTGGCGGTGGCTTGGACCAGGGTGGTGGCAATGGGGCTAGAGAGATGTTTGGATTCCGGCAGATTGACAGTATTTGCTCATGGGTCAGATATGGATATCAGAAATGAGAGGAATTAAGGATGATTGTTAGGATTTTGGCGTAATTGACTTGAAGGACAGAGTTTTCATTTACCGATTGGGGAAGCTTAGAGGAGGAACAGAATTGCGGGAGAATTATCTTGATTTGGGGCATTCTAAATTCTATAACCAGATAATCTATGTAATCATCTGGACAGAAGAGTCTAAAGTTCACAGGAGAGGTCTCAGCTGTAGTTGTCACCATATAGTATTTAAAGCCACAAGACTGGATGAGATCACAGGTAATGAGTGTAGACAAAGAAGGTAAGTTATGTAAAGGATTGGATCATGGAACACTTCTGACTTAAGCAGTTGGAGATATGGGAAAAGAAAGTATTTCAAGGATGAGGACTGGCTGGTAGTATTAAATGCTGCTGGAGACTCAAGTAAGATGAGAACTGCCCATTTCACTGAGCAACTGGAAGTCAACGAATGGAGAGCTTATCAAAAGCCCTCTCACTGGCATAGTGGGGACAAAAGCCTGATTGAGGTAGGTTCAGGAAAGGATGGGAGGAGAGGAAGTGGACATTCCATCCTTTCAAGAAATTTAGCTATAATAAAGGAGAGTAAAAGGAAGGAAGATGACTACAGCTGGACAATGGGTGGGCACAGGGCTGAAAGGGTTTTTTCTTTGTATTTTTTTTGGTTGGGAGACGTAACAGCATGTTTATATGTTGATGAGGAAAAGTCCGGCAGAGAGAGGCAAAGTAGGAATTGCATGAAAGAGAGGGAAAAGTTAGTTAGAGTTACTATCTTTGAGTAGGCAAGACAGGATGTGATTAATCCACATGATATTAGAAACATGGAGAGTTAACCTAGAGGGAAAGCAGGAAACAGTGGCCCAGTCTAGGAGGGCAGATATCAAAGTGGGATCTTGTGGAAGCTCTATTCTAACTGCTTCTGTCTTCTCAGTGAAAAAGGAGGCAAAGTAATCAGCTGAGAGCAGGACAAGAGCAAAGGTGTTGGGAGTATCAGAGAGGCAAGCTGAACTAATCATAAGCCCCAATTTAAAAAATTTGTTTTGTTCATAGGTTCACCCATGGATGGATCATCAGTGAATATCTTCTGAGTACAGGATTTACCCAGCATTAAGTCATCATTTTTAATGCCAATAATAAAGTTTGGTTTGCTTCCCAAAGACCACATGTATAACACACATCAACTAGAAACCTAGATTTTGTCTTTACTTGTCAAAATGAACATGTCTTTTCCCGTATAGAATGCTTTTAAATAGAAATTACCATCTAATTGATTGTTGCCACATAACAAGTCAAGATACAGTACCAGTTCTTTTGCTAGATAAGTTTCTATCTTTTGCTACAGAAGTTTCTATCTATTTCTGACACACTCTTATCTACCAAGATAACCACACCCTCAACAAGAGGCTTTTACTGCACCTGATTTTAAAGTTAGGGGGAAGAGGTTGTTTTAAGCATAGAAAATGGTGTCAAGATAATACAGAACTAATTGTAGTAAATGTGAGAGGATAACTTAATAGGAATAGAGCAACACATTGAGATAACATGTTTCCCTTTCTTTTGCAGTTGCATATGACACATTTTTACCACTAGGACATACTAGGGTACAAAAAATAGCAGGTGTATTTCTCTCCCATTCTAACCAGTCTTTCATGTCCATCATCTGTCCACTAATATCCCTCAACCAAACTGCAAGTAGGAAAGTGAGGACACATGTGTAACTAGACAGTTAAAAAGCAGAAATGCAGGCTGGGTGCAGTGGCTCACGCCTTTAATCCCAGCACTGTGGGAGGCCGAGGCAGGCAGATCATGAGGTCAGGAGATGGAGACCACCCTGGCTAACACGGTGAAACCCTGTCTCTACTAAAAATACAAAAATTAGCCGGGTGTGGTGGCGGGCACCTGTAGTCCCAGCTACTTGGGAGGCTGAGGCAGGAGAACTGCTTGAACCCGGGAGGCAGGGATTGCAGTGAGCTGAGATTGTGCCAGTACACTCCATCCAGCCTGGGTGACAGAGCAAGATTCTGTCTCAAAAACAAAACAAAACAAAACAAACAAAAACAGAAATGCAGAGGGAGAATGCTCGTTGAGTTAGAGTTTTAGATTTTCTTTTTTCCCCCTGTGATGTCTGGGTGTTAGATAAATAATAGCTGAATATGCAGCTGACTTGCTGGGTCACCCAAGGCAAATCATTTCTCTCTTAGGGCCTATTAAATGAGGACTCACAAAGGATTGAAGTGAAACTAACACAAATTTAAATCCCTGGAGCAATTAGGATATTTGGTTTCAAGGTTGATATGCATTTCAGCTTAGAGTTCTCTTAAAGAAAAGTATGCACATATGCACAAAGATTTTCACATTCTGCCACTGAGTGGCCACTAAGGTCTCCTGTAACCCTTCACCAAAAGAAGCAACACAAGCAACAAGCAATGATTTTTTAAAAGACACTATGAGCAGAAGGTCTAAATACTGCTCTGAGAGACTAGTAACAGGACACTAGGACTGAGAAAGCCAGTATGGCACGGAGGCAGGAAGTGACTGGAGGTGCTCTTGGCCCAAGGTAGCTCAAAAAAAGTATAAAGATGATAATTTTTCCAAAAACTTTCTGGGTGGGAATTACTATCTTGATACTCAGGGCTAATGTCACCTTTTAATCAATGTGTAAAGAAGTACAAGCTTATAAACTCACAGCCCCACATGAACAAGGCTTGAGGGAAGAGTGTGCAAAAAAAAAAAAAGGACTGAAAGGCAAATATAAAGTAAGACCCATCTTACTGGCACGACGCTTTCTTTAGAACTGAAGAATAGATGTCAGTCATTCCCAATACTATGAGGACTGTGCCAAGAACAAGGGATATTTGCTGGCTAGGGAAAAAAATGGGTAAGCCCATACCTTTAGCCTTTAACATGAACTGAGAAAAGTCAAGCTGAGTATTGCTCTAACTCTTATCAATCAGTACCAGATTTGTAAGCACCCCAAACTATCTAACCTGCAGCACATCACTATCAGTCAGCTCATCTTCATATTACGTAGAAGTCTCCATTAGCCAAAGCTACATATAGAAACCATCCTATCTACCTTATCTATTATGCTGAAATCTACTTTTGATAACTTCTATTACTAACTTAAGCCTAATTCTTCCTACTAAAACCACCCTGGTTCTGTTAGAGATCCTTTGCTCCCTTTTGGGGGAAGCAGGGTGGAGGAGCAAGGGGTGGGCTGGGTCATGACCAAGTAAAAGGGAACAAACAAAACACTTCCAGTCTGTCTGCAACAAGATTAAGTGCTGAGGTACCAGGAAATATAACAACAAATCATCATCCATTTGGGCCACAAGATTTGGCACTTGTGATGATCTGAATTGAAGCCAAAAAGATAATTTCTGAATAATATTAAAAATAACGACTTCTTGGCAGAGCTTGACATGGGAGGGCAGTCCGATCTTGGCATCCTTTGCCAGGCTGGGATGTACAATGTCCTCTTCTGCAGTTTTTTAAGAAGCTGTGCTTTTGGTTTGGTTTAAAGGTGGTTCCCCCTAAAGGAGAAGGAATCTATAAAAACATAATGTAAAGGGATGTTTCAATAACTTTATTGAGGAAGTTCTCAATCAAATGATATAGGGTTTTACCAGCATTATCACGACTCACATTTTTGTATTTAAAAATGGGTAACACTCTTCTTGTACTTTTACCAAAATAGTCTGTCAAATGGGGCAGGAATCCTAACATTTATTTTAAGCTCTGCCTCTTTTTTGCCTCACTGGAGACTGCCATGATTTCCTTCCGAAATGCCATTTTCAAAAGCAGAATAAGGCATTGTTCTCAATAAAACATTTTAAGTGTATAAGTAAAACCTATATATATATATATATAATTATTATTATTTTAATAGAGATGAGGTCTCACTATATTGCCCAGGCTGGTCTCAAACTCCTGGGCTCAAGTGATCCTCCCATTTTGCCCTCCCAAAGTGCTGGGATTACAGGCATGAGCCCCCATGTCCAGCCTAAAACCAATTTTTAAATTATAAAAACACATGGTAAACAGTCAAGACTTAAAAAATAGTGCAGACAGCACAAAAGTCTGAGACAAATATTCAGCTGGTGTGGGACATCTTGGGATAGATAACCATTTCCTTCCAAGGTCAAGACAGCCACCAAATGAAGGTCTAACAAGGTTAAACACACCTTCAAAGCAACAATGCCAGACTGATCACCGGAACCTCCAGTAACTGTTCCCTTATGAAAGAAACACTGAATTTTCTCATGAATTCTCTGACTTTGCAGCTTGTGCCTCAGATGTTTGCTTTGAACATTTGTGGGTACACTGTGAGACAGGAGGGAAACTTACTGAGTACTGCCAAGAAAACCATAGAAAATGCAGTTGATTTCTGATTAATCCAGGCCCTCTCCTGTATCATCCCTCCAGACTTCCTCACCTACTGGAAATTTCATGGCTTGTAAAAATCTCCATCAATGTAGGCAAAGGGGAGACAAAACTTTTTCGGGGGAGGGGGGCGGGCGGTGGGGGTTTCCTTTTTTGTATTCTTTAGTAGTCTTAATACAAACCTGGTAATATAACTAAAATGCAAGTGTAGTCACTTGCTGCTTGCAGAATCCAATTCACAAGAGTGAGTGAGGTCTGGTATAAAGACGGTGACTTTATTCCAAAGCTAGCTTAGGGGAAGAAGTATAGGCTCCTGCCTTTAAGGTACTGTTTCCCTTTTGGGACAAAAAACAAGGGCTTTTAGAGGGGGAGTTGGCATAAATGGCATGCAGGTGAAGGAGGGAGCAGTTGCAGGGTCTGTGTGACTCTCTTGGGTGCCTTATCTACCGGGTGCTAGAGCTGGTGCCATTGTGGGCAGAGCTAGATTATAAAATGGCCATTATCTCAAGATACTTGGACAGAGTTCCCTCGTGGGCCTAACTGAGACTGTAAATTGACTGTTGTCTCTTGAGGCCTTCTCCTGGTGGGAGAGAGTTCCAGCTCTTGAGCTTTGAAGTGAGCACATACATAAGCTTGCCATGCAGGGAGTGTCTGGTAAAAGGGAAGGTAAAGGTTATGACTCCATTTCTAAAGAGCTAAGTAGGAAGTAGAGAACAGGGGGAATAGGTGGAAAGAGAAAAGAAACAAATTGTTTTTAAGTAACTCATTCTTTCTCTTAGAAAAATGGAGTACTCAGTTATAGTAGGAAAAGACTAAAATTATAATCCAAATTAAGGTATTTTTAAAAAATATTCTTTCTTCCATTTTTACTAGTGAACAGATAAGCACTCTTGCAAAAACAAAAAAAGGCGGGAGAGAGGAAATGTCAAAAAGAAAATACAGAGTTGGTTTAGTCACTAGTAAAATGTATAGAAACGATGTGAATAAAAGAGGTGAAGACAACTGCCTGCCTACTGAAAAATATCCAATGCGCTGGTTTTAGAAACACTGTGGTATATAGCTTCATGTTGGTATATATGAAGAATGTGGATGTTGGAGTCAGTAGATCTGGGTTGGAATTCCCATTTGTCACTTCCTAGCTGTAACCTCATATTACCTCTCCTGTAAAACCAGGCTCATAATACATAGATCGTAAAGGAGAATTAGATGAGAACGTGTAGAAGGTGCCTAGCATAGAACCCGGCCCATAGTAGGCCTTCTGGAATTACTGGTTGCCCCTCCCCTTGTCTTGTTGCCTGTCATATCAGGGCTAATATATCACCTTGAGGTGCATATACAGTATCGAGATCATTAAGGTTGTTAAAAAAAAATCTCCCTATTCCCACAGACTTCAGTCTCCATCAAAAAAGTTATAAGACATTCAACCAGACTTTCATATAACTCAGTGACAAGACAAAAATGAGGATCCTTGACTTCCATATCTTGAAGCAAAATACTACCAAAAACCCTGAGGCTGAAATCTAAAAGGCAGTAGGAGACACAAGGCACCCATTCAAAACAAGAATGTACTGTATAGTTATTACACTAAATACCACCATATTTATTACACTAACTCTTTTTTCTCCCTCTAGAAAACTAATGATGATACCATTGATTTTGATTATACTGTTCTACTTCATGAATTATCAACACAGGTAAAACATAAAATTGTATGTAGAATTGTTTTTACCATAAGTTTTTGCAGATTATAGTATTTTATAACTCTTATTTCCTAGGAAATAATTCCCTGTCGTATTCACTTGGTCTGGTACCCTGGCAAACCACTTAAAGTGAAGTACCACTGTCAAGAGCTACAGACACCAGAAGAAGCCTCTGGAACTGAAGAAGGATCAGCTGTACCAACAGAGCTTAGTAATTTCTAAAAAGAAAAAATTATATTTTCCAACTTCTTAAAAAGTGACGATACTAGCATAAATCATTTTTCTGGTAAAATAGCTAAGGTATAAATCTTCGAACAATTTGGGAAAGCCTATGATTACAAGTAAAAACTCAAAAATTCAAAGATGTTGGTTTTTTGTTTGTTTCTCAGTCTGCTTTAGCTTTTAACTCTGGAAGCGCACGCACACTGAACTCTGCTCAGTGCTAAACAGTCACCAGCAGGCTCCTCAGGGTTTCAGCCCTAAAATGTAAAACCTGGATAATTAGTATGTTGCAACGGGATCAGCATTTTTTTTAAACTGCAAAAAATGATGGTCTCATCTCTGAATTTACATTTCTCATTCTTTTGAACATACTATAGCTAATATATTTTATGTTGCTAAATTGCTTCTAGTATGTAAACAAAGATAATATACTTTCGATGAAAGTAAATTATAGAAAAAAATTAACTGTTTAAAAGGAACTTGATTATATTTTATGATTTCAGGCAAGTATTCCTTTAACTTGCCACCTACTTTTAAATAAATGTTTACATTTCTAAATAATGAAATGTGTTAAATGTTCTCGTGGAGATTTGTATACAAAGGAAAAACTTGTGCTAAACTGGAATTAAATGAAATGGTAACATTGCTTAACTTAAATTTTACAAATAATAGAACATCTGTCTCACCAGATAAAGCTGTCTGCAAACATGCATCAAAATGAACACTGATGTAACTGAAAGTATATTCAATATTTACATTTTCATTTACAAGGACAACCTGGACCGAGTGTTGGCCTAAGTAATTTATAAAAGCAAGCAGAGTATATACGTAGTACACAGTATGTACTAATCAAATTCAGTGGAGTATCTCCTTAAGGCAGGAGGAATTGATCCAGGAAATGTTGTCATCATTTGCCTCTCAAAATTAGTATCACTTAATGGAATGTTTATGTCAGTGTGTAAAAACCTTGAGCCAGGTTCCGTAGCCAGTAAATTGATTAGGAAATATCAGCCTTAAAATATACCAAAATATTACTTTTAAGTATGCACTTTTAGACAATCAGAAAAGTTTATACTAAAGAAGGCATGAACTCATACAAAATAAAATAAGCTGATCCAGTTTATATATTTTTCTACTTAAAACCCTATGCTTTGCATTTATCTTCCCAAAATCCAGCTGATTTACAATTTAAAAAAAATTTTTTTTAATTAAAAAAAAAAACGGGCTGGGCGTGATGGCTCACATCTGTAATCTCAGCACTTTGGGAGGCTGAGGTAGGAGGATCACTTGAGCCCAGGAGTTAATGACTAGCCTGGACAACACAGTGAGACCCCATCTCTTTAAAAAAGTTTAATGATTTAAAGATTTGTGGCTGGGTGTGGTGGCTCATTCCTGTAATACCAGCATTTTGGGAGGCCAAAGGCAGGAGGATCACTTAAGCCCAGGAGTTCAAAATCAGCCTGGGCAGCATAGTGAAATCCAGTCTTAATTTTAAAAAATACATACATACATATATAAAATAAAGAGTTGTAAGTATTTGGAAGCATTGCAAACAATCATTTAAAGGACACATCAGCTCTCCCACCTATGTGATAATGAAGAGATACTTTTTCTAAATTATCAAAAATAATCCACAATGATTAAATTATGCCAAAATCAAGTGATAGATTTCTGTAACTGAAGTTCCCCAAATGATCTTCAAAAAAAGTCCCAAGAGCATTATAATAGTACATTCAATGTCCTGTGATATTTAATCAATCTTTTAGTGTCACATTAAGGACTAGAAACTTGTTGTTTCAGCTTTCTAGAGTTGGAGCTTTCTCAAAGTCCTCATCCCCATAAATGCATTTTTCTTTTTTCTTTTTGTTTTTCTTTTTCTGTTTGTTTGGTCTTCATTGGGTAGCTATCTTGACTTTGGAAAGAAATGGTTATCTATTCCTGGATGTCCCACACCAGTTGGTTATTTATCTCCCTATGTTGCCCAGGCTGGTCTCAAACTCCTAGGCTCAAGGGATCCTCCCACCTCAGCCTCCCAAAGTGTTGGGATTACAGGCATGAGCCACAAAAGACATTTTTCATTAGTGAGATCAGGCTCACAAACGTGTCCATAATCCAACCAGGTAATGATTCTAAGGTAACCCTTTAGCAGATTTATTACTGTACAATAGATTATGAAGGGGAATTCTATACATACAAATTTACAAACACAATTAACCTAATTAATTTGCAAAACACCCAAAAGTTAAACCAACTAAAAAGTTATCACTATCATCATCAGAACATTTTTTCTTTTCTTTTTTTTTTTTTTTTTTTGAGACAGAGTCTCACTCTGTTGCCCAGGCTGGAGTGCTGGAGTGCAGTGGTGCCAACTCAGCTCACTACAGCCTCCGCCTTCTGGGTTCAAGTGACCCTCCTGCCTCAGCCTCCTGAGCAGCTGGAGCTACAGGCGCGTGGCCACCCTGCCCGGATGGTTTTTGTATTTATAGTAGAGACGGGGTTTCACCATGTTGGCCAGGGTGATCTCGAACTCCTGACCTCAAGTGATCCATCCACCTCGGCCTCCCAAAGTGCTGGGATTACAGGCGTGAGCCACCACGCCTGGCCTCAGAACATCTTTTCTAGCACAAACTCTAAAATTGTTAACTTAATTTTACCAATATTGGTTTCACTAGCTATTAAACAACAGAAAAATCACTTGGCATAAAATGAAAAACTAAATTCCCTACGTCCTCTTTTCATTAAGAAACTAAATTATTCTGAATCACTCTTAGCTAATTACAATTACATACAGCATCACATTCATTTTCCTATCCCTTTAGAACTTTCAGAATTTTAAGACACATAAAATAATACCAGGGATTTTGTCTACATTCCATTTTATTTTATTCATAGTTTCATTTTCTTCTTACCTGAATTATGAATTTTTAGAAGTTAAACAAGTTCTTTTGAAAGTCAGTTGGAAGCTTATTTGCACCTGAATGTTAGTCATTCATGACATCATAGTTTATTACATCAATTTCTCTCAAATTAGAAAATTTTGACCTGTTCTGTGATCTTTCCTAGTTTTCAAAGTACTATAGTCACCTAACATGCTGCCTAAGACCTACTAGAATGGATAAATGAATGAATGCTCACAATAAATTTTCCTTGAATACAATTAACTTATTTCAATGATGCACTACAATGTTATTTGAAGATACTTTCAGTGGCAATTAAAGCTCCAGTTCACTAATTTACAGTTTTAGCAATGCAAATAGCTATCACGTATAAAGGGATACATTCCAACATGTCACGATTTACTCCTACTGGGTTGACTGTCAATTTTGAGACTCACACAGATTTCAAAAACATTAAAATATGAAAAATCCTAAACTTTGGAGTTGATTAAATTTTAGTGATTTTATAACTACACAATCTAAGAGTGAGCAAAGAAATAACAAAAAACAGGAACACTTTTTTTTTTTAAGGTAAAGTTATCAAGCAAGGCATGGTGGTGTGTGCCTGTTGTCCCAGCTACTCTACAGGCTGAGGCCAGACGACTGCTTGAGCCCATGAATTTGTGAGCAGCCTGGGCAACATAGCGAGACCCCATCTCTTTTAAGTTCAGGGGTTCATGTGCAGGCTTGTTACCTAGGTAAACTTGTGTCGTGGGGGTTTGATGTACAGATTATTTCATCACCGAGGTATTAAGCCTAGTACCCATTAGTTGTTTTTCCTGATCCTCTCCCTCCACCCACCCTCCACCCTCCGATAGGCCCCAGTGTGTTGCTCCCCTCTGTGTGTCCATGTGTTCTCATTATTTAGCTCCCACTTATAAGTGAGAACACGCAGTATTTGGTTTTCTTTTCCTATGTTAGTTTGATGAGGATAATGGCTTCCAGCTCCATTTATGTCCCTGCAAAGGACTTGATCTCGTTCTTTTTTATGACTGCATAGTATTCCACAATGTGTATGTACCACATTTTCTTTATCTAGTCTATCATTGATGGGCATTTAGGTTGATTCCATGTCTTGCTATTGTGAATAGTTCTGCAATGAATGTGTGCATGCATGTGTCTTTATAACAGAATGATTTACATTCCTTTAGGTATATAGTAATGGTATTGCTGAGTCAGATGGTTTTTGTCTTAGAAGACCCCATCTCTTAAAAAAAAAAAACAGTTATTAAACAAAAAAAAACAAACTCTAATATCACACAAAGGAATACAATGTGACACTTCTGAATGTCACAAATTTTTCATTTCATGTCTTGGGCTTAAGTGCAGTGCAGGCAATATTTCAGTGGTCTTTAACTTTGTCTGCATATTAGAATCACCCAAAAAATGTTTTATCTTGATCCAGTCAAATAATTTAAATATCTGGGTGTAGGCCTAGGTATTTATTTTGAAGCCTCCCCCAGTGATTCTTCAAGTGCAATGAGGGTTGGGAATCAGTACAGTACTACCTAGTGCTGCTACTATTCTCCAACACAAGCATGTAATATTCGAATTAGCCAACAATTATCCTTCTTGATAGTAATATAAACAACCCTCACTTACGAATATTCTCATTAATTTTTTTCCATGCTACAGACTTTGGTTGGTATGTGATCTTTGCCAACTATAACTAATGAGTTAGAAAGAGATGTGGGTTCTGGTCCTGATCTGTCCGTTTATGAACCTATTCTAATTACTCCACCAGCTAGGCCTGAGTCATTACCTATGAAATGCTGGTGTTGGGTTAAATATCTAAGACCTTTTCTAACACTGTAACATTATAACCAGGATGTTTTACAAATTAAAAATAAGTAAAATTTTTACTTACTATTCAAATTTATCCAGTTTAGTTCCAGTAGTTCTGACTATTCTCAATAAACACAGGAATCACGCTAAATTCCATGAAGGTGCACAGAATGTATTCCTCATTAGGAACAATATTCAAAGTTATTGTGAATGGCACAAGATGCTGATGAAATGCCAAAGCAATCACATTTTTTCAGACCTGATGCTACTGTAGCAACAGACACTCATGGGGGAAATGCACTTAGTGAATAATTGTAATTAAAGTATCAATTTAAAAACTTAGGTTTTGTGGTCTCATTAAAGTTATTTACCTTATCTGTGCTTCCTCTATTACCAAATGGACATAATAATAGTACTTACTCCTAGGGTTGTGTGAATGAAATTGTACAATGCATTTAAAGTATTTAGCAGCCAGCCATGGTGGTTCACACCCATAATCCCAGCACTTTCGGAGGCTGGGGCAGGCAGAGAGCTTGAGCCCAGGAGTTTGAAACCAGCCTGGGCAATATGGCAAAACCCCATCTCTTCAAACAATGCAAAAATTAGCAGGGAGTGGTGGCATACACCTGTAGTCTCAGCTACTTGGGCAGCTGAGATGGAATAATTGCTTGAACCCAGGAAGCAGAAGTTGCAGTGAGCAGAGATAGTCCCTCTGCATTCCAGCCTGGGGGACAGAGCGAGACCCCACATAAAAAAATAAAAATTAAAAAAAAAAAAAAGTATTTAGCAAATGCCTTGAAAACATGTGCTCAATACTTTTTAAAAATCTTTTTTCCCTAGAAACCTGCAAGTATAAAGCCACATCTATAAGTCAAGAAAAGCAAAGGAATTTAAAATCAATTATTTTACTTCTATCATCAGGTAATGGAAAGGACTAGGATCCATCTACACCATCAGATGATTTTTGGATGAAGCAATTCTGAACCGGGTAATAGAACTGCTTGGGAAAGCCCAGCTTTTTCTGGAAACAAAAGATTACCATTTGTTCCTTCGCAATCTCAGTGAATACAATATATGATAAATTCCAAGGAATTCAAATTTAACTAGTATTCATTAGGTTAATGAAACCAACTATAAATTACATTTGATTTAGGTGTACAAAAACATTAAGATGAGCACAAACAAGAATAGTATATGCAAAGGTCTACTTTTCACTTCACAATAGACCACAAGGAAGTAATACTTATACTCCTAAAACAGAGGCAGTTACAAATTTGCAGAAACCACAAACTGAAATAATCAGACATACATAAAACAGAGAGAAATTTGGCTAATATTTTAATATCCCAATGAAGAACCTGAAAAATGCTATGAAGATCATATGGAACCCACTCGTCAACAGAAAAGCCTGCCCATTAATGACACTCCAAGAAGTATCATGGTGTATGCGATTCACTTTCAAGTCTTCAGTAAACTAAAAATACAGAGGTATGAGACTTAAACAGATAATAATGAAAGCAAATATGACAAAACAAATCATTATATGATAAACAACCTGTTAACAAAGGAGGGTAGATGGAAAGTATGTAGTTGTTCTTTGCATTTTTTCAGCTTTTCTCTGTGTTGTAATCTCCTATGATACAAAATTTGAAAAGGAAATGAACATACATTCTAAGCTTAAAAGTATAACCGAAATTAGTCTCTTCTCCCCTTAAATAAATATTAAACATATTTCAGTAATAACTATATTTTATTTGAGGATTTTCAATAAACTATAAAACCAATCAATAGAATTGAGATAGACATAGAATTACCTTTGAATATAACAGAAGCTTCTGAATATGAATAAGAAGGGCTTCTTTTGAAGAAGAGCCCGCTTCCTGGGCTCAGAATTTCTTGTTTCAGCAGCCTGAATTTATTCCACTGGAATCCATCAAAGTATCAAGACCACACAAATTCAGTTAAAGTCAGTCAACTCACAGTAAGCAAAATTAGTTCTTGGCTTTTCCTTTTTTAACAGGAAGTTGACCTGTAGCTTCCAAATACTTATTAATGATGTCTTCTTGTGTGGATGGTAAACATGGCTGATACCTGCAGTACTCCATTGTGTATTCTCCCTTTCCCTAAGGATTTTAAAAAGAGAGAATTTTTTTTTTTTAAACTATCAAGTAAAGTTATGCAAGGTCAAGATTTTATAACATGATCATTGTGTAGGGTGGTCTTTTGAAGGGTGCTACAGTAAAGTTTAAACTTGCCTACCTCTGTGCATGACCGAAGTTCAGTGGAATAACCAAACATATCATTTAGAGGGACCTGAAAACAAACACAGTAGATATTTTAGCATTTGAGAAAATATTCGAGAAAAATACAGATGCACTTTAGCCATTTAATTCCTTTAGATTAAGATTTCTGCTCACTACACTTAGTTAAAAATAATCAAAAGCCAAAGAGAAACATTTTTGTTTTATTCCAAGTGGAAATCCTATTTGAAAATTATTTCATTTGACAGTTGCAACCAGAAACCAAATCTTTCCATTTCATGGAGTGAACACCATTGACAGCCTTCCCTCCTCATCCCCACTCCACTCTGTAGCCCCAGCCCAAGCACTCAGAACTGTTTCTTCTGAGAAAATGTGAATATAACTTTCCTTTGGACACCTTAATGATATGCTGAGAGTAGTGTTTTCCAGGAGGCCTTATGAAATGTAATAAACACTTTCTCCCTTGAGATTTAAGTCAAGAAAGGTATAGGCAAGGGAATTAAAAGGGATAAATTAAAGATAACTATGCAAATAAAGCTAAAATTAGAGAGATAATATACATCTTATTTTTCCTTTTCTTTTTAATTTGTCCATCTATGCTTATCCAAGAAAGAGAGATATATACATCTAAGAAATACATCTTAGATATATATATATAATATACATCTAAGAAAATGACACATTTACAAAAGGTCAAGATAAAATAAATCTTATATTTAACTTCTGCACTTAAGAGTTGCTCTAATAGCATGTTACAGAAAATGCCACATGTATAAAGCCACAAATTCAGCAAGGAAATGCGTCCATTTGCAAAAACAAAAGCTAATCTGGATTTCCTTCTATGGTTAATAAAAGCAGGACTGTCAATGACCAAGAGTACTTACATCTGCATACAGTGTAAAATAGTCCTCAACTCCGTCTTGTCCAGTGATCACCCCATGGCGTCGGTTAATTCCTGCAATTACTTGTCCCTGAAATTCATTTGGAGCTACAATTTCCACAGCCATAATAGGTTCAAGAATACATAATGTTGCATTTGCCACGGCTGGGTTAAAAAAAAAAAAGTTCATTAGTCTTCATACAAACTACAACTGTCCAGATATAAAAAAGGGAGAAAGATGACACTTTCCCAAAGGTACAAACACAAATAGCAAGCTTAAAATATTTGACCTAGACTCATTTTTCCTGTAGTAATAAGTCACTCTTCTAAATAGAAATTCCAACATTTAATTTTAATATTGTTATTTCCATTGTCATATTATTATCCTTAAAACTCATTAAATAGCAGAGAATAATACAAAAAGGTCTTAAAACAACATCTGATCAAGTCCTTTACCATCTAAATTATCCAACTCAGTTAGGTATTCTCTCTGAAAATCGTCAGGGGTAAAGATAATGACTGTTACAAATTTGACCAAGGTAAACCCTTTTTTTTTTTTTTTTTTTTTTTTTTGAGTCTTGCTTTGTCACCCAAGCTAGAGTGCAATGAGGCAATCTTGGCTCACTGCAACCTCCGTCTCCCAGGTTCAAGCAATTCTCCTGCCTCAGCCTCTGAGTAGCCAGGATTATAGGCATCTGCTACCACTAATTTTTGTATTTTTAGTAGAGACAGGCTTTTGTCATGTTGGTCAGGCTGGATAAACCCATTCTTTCTTGTAGTCCCTGGCAGACAGTTATTTTTAATTATAAGAAAATAACTTTTGTCACAGGGCAGGAGGGGACGTGGAGGGTACCCTTCCTATACTCAGAAGCAAGAATCAAGCCACGCCTATGATGTCTTTCCTTTTCTAGTCTGAACAATTTCAACACCTGATTGCGAATGAGAAGACCAAGTTTCTAGTTTTTGCTCTACCTCAAAGAAGTTATATGCCTTTTGGAAAAACACAGTTTGTCCAGGTCTCAAATTTTTTCATCTACAAAATAAGGATTCTGGACTAGATTTGACCATTTAAACACTAAAACTCAGTGCACTTGTATTTATTTTTATCCCGTTTAATATATAACCAAAACACTTCTTTCTGTTACAGTGCTAATGTTTAAATGTAACAATATGGAGAGAATATAATAAAACTTCAAACATTTATACTTAATTTGGAAGTTGTGATAGTGACAAATACTTCAAGTCTCGGGTTTGTTAAATTATCTCCAAATAAAGGCTTTCAGCAAAACACAGAAATGATGACAAGGGTAATATTTTGTTTAAATATAATCACAGGTTTTCCAGAAGTATCCATTCGATTATAATAAACCAAAACTAAAAATCTTTCTTATATATTCACTTAGTGCTTCTTCTAGAGACAGTACAGCTTAACTGCAATAATTATGACAACAAGAATATAATTAGAAATATTTTTAAATTTAAATCATATCCTAGCTCACATCTACCCTCAAATAATTAGTTCTAATGAGTGAATTTTGTTCTGAAAGAGAAATAACTGAACTCAAAGAGGTACTGCAGACTCCTATGCTTCACTGGCTAAGCCCTGCAGAAACCTACATGGACATCTAAATCAGACTAACAATTTTAGAGTGTAGAAACAGTTCTGTTCCTTGCATAACTTCTTTACAACAGCAGAGCGTCCTTGGCTCTAAAGAAATGTAATTAATATGAAAAAAAGCGCCCAGAAGGAGAGATGTGAGCAGACATATCTAGATTTAGTTACACATTATCTAATGTTCTCAACAGGATAAGTAATGTAAAACATCTAGGTTGTGAAAGGGTAAAGGGAAGGAAAGAGGCAAGTATATGGTGTCCATCACTCAATTATTGAGGACAGTCTTTCTGGTTCTATTTCACATCCCCTTACCCTGCTCCCTTCCTTTTAATTCTCTAAATCTACTCCCTGATTTAGTTCCAAATGAATCTTATCTTTACACATGTCTTCCTCTAATCCTATACCATGAGATAAGATTCCAAAGCCAACGCGCCAGCCATTTTTCAATAGCCACATTGCATCCAAGTCCTAAAAGAAATTTTTCCTCCAGCAGATCTGTAGTCAAGTCAGTTTCACCTTTCAGTTTTAGGTTACATCACTGATCAGTCTCATAAACAATATTTAAAATTAGGTTCAAATGAATTCTAGTGTTCATTTTTAAAATCAAGAATACGGGAGAATGTGAACTATTGTTCTTCCAATTTTGATAAGATATAACATATAATAATAGTATACTGTTATAATAACTATAATATCTTACAGTTATAAGCTATTCTTATATTAAGCTCATTTACCAACATTTTCACTGTAAAACTCTAATATGGCATTCAACAGAGGTGTACGTAAAAAAAAGTTGATTTTCTTGCTGAGTGTGGCAAGAACTTCTTTTCACCTGAGTTTTATATTTTTGTCTTTTTTTTTTTTATCAGGATAGAAAAAGCTAATTTTTATTTTTACTTTAAATCTAATGTTTTTTTAAAAAGTTTCAATTTTTAACTGACAAATAATAATTATATAGGCCAAGCGCAGTGGTGGCTTACGCCTGGCAGGTGGATCACTTGAGGTCAGGAGTTCAAGACCAGCCTGGCCAACAGGGTGAGACCCTGTCTCTACTAAAACTACAAAAATTAGCTGGGTGTGGTGGCATGCACCTGTAATCTCAGCTACTTGGGAGGCTGAGGCAGGAGAATCACTTGAACCCAGGAGGCGGAGGTTGCAGTGAGCTGAGATCACACAACTGCACTCCAGTCTGGGCGACAGACAATACAATAATAATAATATACAATAATAATAAGAATAATTGTATATATTTGGGGGATACAGTGTGATGTTTTCAAGATTTTTGTCTTTCAATCACGGAGAAATAAAAATCAGATGAAGAAACAGTAAGGTAACTTATTTCTCATGCTAGCATCCTGCTTGTTTGTATAGTATATCTTATAAAAAATAAAACTACTCAGCCAGCCATGGTGGCTAACACTATAATCCCAACACTTTGGGAAGCTGAGGCAAGAGGATCACTTGAGCCCAGGAGTTTATGAGACCAGCCTGGGCAACAAAGTAATAACCCATCTCTACATAAAATAACAATTAAAAAAATTAGCCAGGCATGGTGGCATGCCCCTGTACTCCCAGCTACTCAGGAGGCTGAGATGGAGAATCACTTGAGCCCAGGAGTTCAAGGTTGCAGTAAGTCAAGATTGTGATACTGCACTCCAGCGTGGGTGACAGAGCAAGACCCTGTCTCAAAAATAGAAAAGTAATCCCAGAAATTTGGAAGGCCAAGGTGGGCAGATTACTTGAGGTCAGGAGTTCAAGACCACCGTGGCCAACATGGCGAAACCCTGTCTCTACTAAAAATACAAAAATTAGCTGGGCGTGGTGGTGCATGCCTATAATCTCAGCTACCTGGGAGGCTGAGGCATAAGAATTGCTTGAAACTGTGAGGTGGAGGTTGCAGTGAGTAAAGACCACACCACTGCACTCCAGCTCCAGCCTGGGTAACAGAGTGAAACTCTGTCTCACAAAAAAAAAAAAAAAAAAAACCTCAATTCAATTATAATCTAGTGTTTTCCCCCTGTACATCTAATAGGCAATCATACTTAATATATATACTATACCTAAATAACAAAAAACTAAATGGTACATATTCAACTGTTTAGTTAATATTCATATACATTTTTTCCACAGGAAATATATATATATAAATATATTAGCTCCAAATGAATCTTACCCTTACACATGCCTTCCTCTAACCCTAGACCATGAGACAAACAAAGCTCCAAACCTAACTCACCCTGCCATTTTTGGATGGTGCATTGCATCCAAGTCCTAAAAGTAATATTATATATATACATATTTTATATTTTTTATATATAAAGTGGCCATATACATTTTTTTCCACAGGATATATTTATATATATTATCTGTATTTTTTATATATCTTTTTCCCACAGTATATTATACATATTATATATTTATATATACTTTATATAGTTTACATATATTTTATACTTTGTTATATATTATACACTTTATATATAGTATATATGCATATATACTTTGTATTTTATATAAACACATCTACAAATATATATACATATATGATATATAACATATATATCCTGTAGGAAAACATATATGGCCACTTTATTTATATATGTATATATATGGCCACATACACCTGTATTTACTTATATTTAAATGTAGGATCAGTTAAAAAGGATGAGGCTCCTTGTTGATTGATAACCATATCAATTATCTGACTTTATGTAACCTCTATTTCCAGGAAAGCTACCAATTTCCAGTAAAGAACCACCATAGAACAATCAGTACTAATTTGTTTTAACTGTACTTTTAAAAAGTATATAAAGTGATTATAACTAATTTGTCAGTTTAAGGCATACTAAAGTGGTAAACACACAGAGGTAAAAACACAAGTATTTTAATATGAGTCATACCTAATAAAGTCTCATTTTGTCATTTTATTTACTGGTTTCCTATTTACACAATCTTCAGACTGTGACAAGATCTCTACATCATAAATTTCAACTGCATTTTTAATAGAGAGCTGATATAAAGGAAACCTCTTTTTCATAACTGAGAAACTGAAACATAAATGAGGAATCAGCAACTCTCCCCAACCACTGCCCCCCACACCTGATCACAGATGCAAAGTGTGACCAAAAATACCATAAAGTTCAAATTCATACAGAATCAATAAATCCTGATCTACAGAATGTTTAGGAAATACTATGATTAAAGTTTCTACTGTCCACTTTAATCCTCTTTGATAAAAGATATTTTGGAAATATTTTGTGAATCATAATTCTACTGTGTAAAGACACTTGTGGACATTACTAATGTATTTTCACATAAAGGACATGGAAAAGATGACAAAGAGAATGGAATTTTCTGGCTTCAGGAAATGGCTTTGAAGTTCCTTTCTTGAATAATCCTGATGTGAAACTGTTATGTTGTCACTAGCTTTTTTTCTCTTAAAAGCAAAGAATCAGATATGTTTGCAACTGCATAAGGTTCTAGTTCATCAGCATTTAAATACAAATATTATTCTGTGAGAAATGTTGACAATTTTAGCAGTTTTGCAAGAAATCTGCATTGTGAATAAGGTTTACCAAATTCTTTCAAAATACTTTGCCATCCTCAAAATGCCTAAAAGCATACGATGTCATAATGAAGAAATTACTTACAAATTTATGGATTTCTTGACATTTGAATAAGTCACTAGAAATAACAAGACTGTGGTAAAGACACCTTTTAAAAATTTCTTAGAATTCTGAACATTTCAGTCTTCTCTATTAAAAACAGAACTTATAAATTATCTATGAATTCAAATACCTGAAAGAAAACCCCAGAGAATGTAAGAGAATACGGCAGTCTTTTAGTTTTGCAAGAAAGAGAACGTAATAATCTACCTTGATCTCAATTCCATAAAGATTCGCCCACTACCTACAATATTCCCTGTGGTGCCTAGGGCTCTGGGTGAAGAAGACTAAAAATAGTGTTGCCTTCTGAGGCTATGATGATCTATCAGGAAAACAGATATGCTAAGGTACCCGGGCACAGCATACCTTGTTTAAGAGCACCTTCTCCTGCTCGGATGAAAGAGATTTCATTAGAATCAACCATGTGGTGTGCTCCATCTTGCAGGACAAACCGGAGCCCAGAGAGCTTGTGACCAGAAAGAGGGCCCTTCTCGCAGGCATCTAAAAACCCCTGTTAATGAATGAACACAACTTCTGGAGAGAGTGGATTTTACTTGCAGATACATTATCAAGAACCCCAAAATATTTGTGTTCAGAAGTGTACGTTTTTATGTGTGCTGTATTTCACCCCTCAAAGGAGAATTTTTAAAAAATGTTTAACAACTTTACTATTGTTTTTTAACTTTTAAGTTCAGGGGTACATGTATAGGTTTGTTACACAGGTAAACTTGTGTCATGGGGTTTGTTGTATAGATTATTTCATCTCTCAGGTATTAAGCCTGGTACCCATTAGTTATTTTTTCCTGATCCTCTTCTTCTCACCCTTCACCCTCTAATAGGCCCCAGTGTGTGTTGTTCCCCTCTTTGTATCCATGTGTTCTCTTCATTTAGCTCTCATTTATAAGCAAGAACATGTGGTATTTGGTTTTTCATTCCTGAGTTAGTTTGCTAAAGATAATGGCCTCTAGCTCCATCCATGCCCCTCCCTGCAAAGGACATGATATTGTTCTTTTTTATGGCTGCATAGTATTGGTGTGTATGTACCACATTTTCTTTATCCAGCCTATCATTGATGAGCATTTAGGCTGATTCCATGTCTTTGCTATTGTAAATAGTACAACTTTACTATTTAAGTTTACTACTGTGGCATTTAGATGAACAATTCCTTGGAAAAGCATATTAGTTAAGGGCATAAGCTGGTTTGAAAGCAAGACTTAAAGTGCTAACAGTCACTTTCTCATAACCTCATCTGCAGGAATTACTCAACTCAATTACTCATAACACATCATAGAGACAGCGTGATCTTAATTTTACAATGAGGAATCAGTGGAAAGGCAAAACTAAGAAACTCCCTAAAAGAAAACCCCCACCAAAATTGGTGTTTATTCACTAGCTGTGTCTTGAGCCCCATACTGCATACCTCTAACTGCTTTGCCTCATTGGTAGATCACTACATTACAGCTCTGGTGTTACAAAATGTCAGTAAGAACTAGAATTAAAGAGTAATTCACGATTTTTTCAAATCTAATTCTTTTAAAAAGAATAGCTTTGTTGAAGTATAACTGATATACAATAAACTACACATATTTAAAGAGCACCATTTGATGAGCTTGCAATTTTTATTAATTCAGTCACTTAACAAATACTTGTAGAGCTCCTACCACTTGTTAGTTTTTCTTGGCAACACAGTAACATGGCTGCACAGATAGCACAAAATATTTCTTGACATTTCAAAACTGTAAGTTATATTTGCTGTAAAAATCTAAGTTCTCCTTCATCTACATTCATCTTAATGGATGTAAGAATTTAAAGTGTGTGAATGACAAAATATTGTCTTGAAATAGAATACATTAATCACACACACACAAAAAATGCTCCACCACTGAAATCAAAACTATAACCTGTTAATAAGATCTTCTAAGTTAAAAGGTTAAAAACAAAAACTGGTCGGGCACAGCGGCTCACGCCTGTAATCCCAGCACTTTGGGAGGCCAAGGCAGGCAGATCATGAGGTCAGGAGATCGAGACCATCTTGGCTAACATGGTGAAACCCCGTCTCTACTAAAAAAAATACAAAAGATTAGCCGGGCGTGGTGGCACGTGCCTGTAGTCCCAGCTACTAGGGAGGCTGAGGCAGGAGAATGGCGTAAACCAGGGAGGTGGAGCTTGCAGTGAGCCGATACTGCGTCACTGCACTCCAGTCTGGGTGACAGAGCGAGACTCGGTCTCAAAAAAAAAAAAAAAAAAAAAAAAAAAAAAAAAAAAAAAAACACAGTCTATGTGAATTAATTAAGGGTTAACAACGGTTTTTTTTTTCTTTTTTCTTTTTTCCATTTTGGAGACAGGGTCTTACTGTCGTCCAGGCTAGAGTGCAGTGGTGCACAGCTCACTACAGTCTCTATCTTCTGGGCTCAAGCAATCCTCCCCTCCTACCTCAGCCTCCAGAGCAGCTGGGACTACAGGTGTGTGCCACTACACCAGGCTAATTTTTTTTTCTATTTTCATTTTTCTGTAGAGATGGAGTTTCAGCATGTTGCCCAGGCTGGTCTCAAACTCCTGGGCTCAAGTGTTCTGCCCACCTCAGCATCCCAAAATGTTAGGATTACAGGCATGAACCATCGTGCCCGGCCTACAACAGTCATAAAGCAAATGACCTGGAAAGCGAACAAAACACCCCTCACATGTGCAAAGCACTTCTCCAAGGAAATGTCACATAGTCTTATCTGATCCTCAATTTTGTGAGGGGTGCAGGTTTAAGTATTTTCTCTCAGTTTACAAATGAAGAAACTGTTCTGAATATTGATTTACCAAAGCATATTAATCAGTAGTAGAAATGAGACAGTAGCACCCAGGTGCTGGGAATCTAAAGAATGATCATTCAGCTACAACAGTACACATAAAACTCTTACAAATCCCTAAGAACTACTACAAATTTTAATTGCTGATTACAATAGAGTAGTTTCAATTTATTAAGAAAAATACAACTATGATTCAGAAACATAATAATTTCCCATCATTGTCACAGCATGGATTTATAGCTCTTTTACTTAATGAACTAGACATTCTAAATCAGATGGAGAGCCTAATAATCAGAGAAACAGGAATGTAACTAAAACAAACCGTGATAGATAACGTGATGGAAGATAAAGTATGATTTAATACGTGATGAACTGCTTTTAGTAAGTAAAAATGCAAAAACGCTTTTTAAAAAATTTACCTTTTCTACAGCAGGCACAAACTGCTTTGGAATATTTGATCCGAATGTTTCATCTGAAAACTCCAATTTAGTGTAGTCCTCTGGGTCCAGAGGCTCCAGGACACCTATTACTTTTCCATACTGGCCTGCACCACCTGATTGTTTTTTATGTGTAAACTCAAACCTGAAAGTGATTTAGGAGAAAAAAAAAAAAAAAAAAGGAGCATTATGTAATTACAAAATAAAGTAACCCCTATTAATTTAAAAGAACACATTTGATTATTTATTTATTATCATGGTCTTTTAATAAAAGTTTACTGTAGATTTTAAAAAGAACCCTCTCTTTTCTGTTTTTACTTGAAGTGAGGGTGGGATATACTACCCAAGGTAATACACAGATGAATTTCACAAATAAAAAAGTAAAAGTGAGTAATTAAAAGAAAAAGGTCAGTCTACGGTTCTTGTTTTAATAACCTACATTCCGAAGACCTTGCCCATTTCCCTGGAACACAGTGTTCTTTCTTTAAATCTCTGTAACCAAAGACATCTACTTGAAAATAGGACCTTTGATGGCTAAGTTAATTTATTCAGATAGTTCCTATTTGATTTTATTCCTTGGGCATCACAGACTCAGGCAATACAAGAAAAGGGATTTCCAAGTGAAATAATTAATACCTGAAAATGATCGGTGGCAAAATGATAGAGACTAACATAAGTCAGTCATTCAACAGACACAAAAACATATTTAAACACAGGTCAGTGTTTACTTCAAACCACTAATGGCAACATTAATATGATAGAATAAGCACTTTACATACATACTAAAGATATGTAAACACAGGCTACTGCTTCACTGGAAAAATAATTTCATGAGTATCTACTGTTTGCAAGGCATTTCTTCCTTTAAATTGAAATCTTCCTCAAGACTACACGATGGAAGAGGCCAGCTGCTTTCAAAATTATTAGCAGGTAAGAAAATGGACATTAATGAGTGTGCATTCCTGCATACAAATCTGACAGTGGTTTGGAAAAAGCAAATATCAATATTTGCCTGTTCTAAGCTGTTAGGAGATGCCAGCTTACAACAGGCAAATTTCCAAAACTGCGGAACGCTCTCATATTCTCAAGTATATACAACGTTTTCTATGAGACATTTTAAATCATGTTTTCGATTTGTCAACAATGTAACATCTATACAAACGTACTCTAGATCTGTGTTGTCTATATGGTAATAACTAACCATGGCTGTTTACATTTAAATTAAAAGATTTCCATCACTGCATCAAGTTCTACTGGGCAGCAATGCTCTAAAGAACCAAATCACAAACAAGTAACTCCACACAGTTTCAGGAACCATAACTGAATTTATAATCGAGAGAGTGCCAAACAACAGAATACTTCTGTGCCAGGCTTATGTTAAGTACCTTATATGGATTGTCTTACTTGTTCTTTACCACAAACCCATGAAGTAGGTATTATTTTTATCACCATTTTACAGATGAGAAACCTGAGGGACAGAGAGACTAACTTGCCCAATGTGACAGAGCATTAAGTGGCAGAGTCAGGATTTGCTCTAAAACCAAGGATCTTAAACATTCTTCTAGAAGGCTAATACAAAAAAGATATAAACTAACTTACAAACGCTGGGGTTAGTTTATTCACTTCAAAAGCTAACAGACGGTGCTACAAGAAGACAGATTTTGCAGTAGTTTTAGAAAAAGTAAAGGTACAAGAACTAAGACTGCCTGACAGGCAGCTAAACAAATGCTGAAGGTGAAAGAAGTGTCACACTATGAAAGACAATTTCATTTTGGCAAAACATCATCTGTCACATTAAAATGAATGTTGATTAGAATTGTTGGGTGGGGAGGGGTTGAGGGAAGAGAAATTACCTATTGGGTACAATGAATATTATCTGGTAGATGGTTACACCAAAAGCCCCAGACTTCACCACTACCCAATATATCCATGTAACAAAACTACACCTGTACCCACTCAATCTATTTTTTTAATCGAAAAAAAAAAAAAATTATGTCAGGGCCACATTGTTTTCAACAACAAAAAATATATATATATGTAAGAATTGTGTTGGCTTTGTTGTTTACCTGAAATTTGCAGATTTGTTTTGACTTCAGAATCATAACAAAGTTGCAAGCAATGGGCACTTCTAGTAATTATGTTTTTAAGAGAGCCTAAATTGGTATGTATACTTTTAAATGCCTATTATCTCACAACCAGTGTTACTAGCTTTGATATACAGAGATGGTGACTGCATTCATAAGGCTTCAAAATGGTGACTTGAGGAAGCTCACATATTGTATTTCTCAGTACTGGTGGTAATACACGAGATGTTAACTAGCGTGAAACCTAAAATTTCATTATCAGCAAAAAGCTCTGAGTTATCAGAATGTACTCAGCCACTTTCCTGGACACTATCAGCAGAGGACCTATTCAAAAACCTCACACACACAACGACAACCTAAGGGGCTGGCTCACAGATACATGACTCATCAAAAGGAAAAAAAAATAAGAGAAAAAAATTCCTCCAACTTCTTAGAAAAGGCCTTAAGAGGAGAACTAACCATTTCATCCTTTAGTTACTTTATAGTTGCTGGCTAATATAACTAGAAAAGATGAGAAATGCTTTATTGCTATTAATTTTTTAAAAAGCTACGTAGTCCAAAGAAACACTGTATTTATAAATTAAAACAGTTTATGAGGAAGACAGTATATTACAAATGCATTTTTGTTCATTTTCTTTTTCAAAGCATCACAACATACAGGCATATCTTGGAGGCATTGTGGGTTCAGTAACAGACAACTGCAATGAAGCCAATATCACAATAAAGCAAGTCACACAAATTGTGTTCCTAGTGATTACAAAAGCTGTATGTTTACACGATACTGTAGTCTATTAAGTATGCAATAGCATTATGTCTAAACAAAAATCCCACCATACGTATCTTAATTAAAAAATACTTTATTGCTAAAAAATGTTAACAATCATCTGAAACTTCAGCATCAGAATTAGAAGTAGGCACTGAAGGTCTGGGAGCCTAGAGGGTCTTAGCTTGATGCTGATGGCTACTGACTGATCAAGGTGGTGGCTGCCGAAGGTTGAGGTGGCTGTGGCAATTTCTTTTAAAATGTTTTTTAGAGATGAGTCTATTGCCCTAGTTGCCCAGGGCTGGTCTCAAAGTCCTGGCCTCAAGTGATCTTCCTGCCTCAGCCTCCCAAGTAGCTGGAATTAAAGGTGTGAACCACTTCACCCAGTCACATGACAATTTCTTAAGACAAGACAACAATGAAGTCGGCCCCATTGATTGACTTTCCCTTTCACAAGACTTCTCTGTAGCATGTGATGCTGTTTGAAAGGATTATATCCATAGCAGAATTTCTTTCAAAACTGGAGTCAATCATCTCAAACCTTGCCACTGCTTTATCAACCAGGTTTACCCTTTGTTATAATTTTAACAATGTTTGCAGTGTCTTCAACAGGAGTAGATCCCATCTCAAGAAACTACTTTCTTTGCTCATCCATAGAAGAAGGAACTCCTCATCTGCTCAAGTTTGAACATGAAATTGTAGGACTTCAGTCACATCTTCAGGCTCCACTTCTAATTCTAGTTCTCCTGCTATTTCCAATACATTCACTGTTACTTCATCCACTGAAGTCTTAAACCTCTCAAAGTCATCCATGAAGGTTGGAATCAACTTATTCCAAACTCCTGGTAATGTTATTTTGACCTCCTCCCAGGACTCACAAATGTTCTTAATGTCATCTAGAATGGTGAACCCTTTCCAGGTTTTCAATTTACTTTGCCCAGATCCATCAGAGGAATCAACCTATGGCAGCGATCACCTTACAAAATGTATTTCTTAAATAATAAGACTTGAAAGTCAAAATTACTCTTTGATCCAGGGGTTGCAGAATGAATGTTGTATTAGCGGGCACGGAAACAATATTAATCTCTCTGTACATCTCCATCAGAGCTCTTGTGTGACAGGTGAATTGTCAATGAACAGTAATCTTTTGAAAGAATCTTTTTTTCTAAGCAATGGATTTTAAACATTCAGTAAGCCATGCTGTAAACAGATGTGCTGTCACCCAGGCTTTGTTATTCCATTTGTAGAGTATAGGCAGAGTAGATTTAGCATAATTATTATGGGCCCTAGGATTTTGACAATGGGAAAGGGGCACTATCTTCAAACTTAGTCACCCGCTGCATTAGCCCCTAAGAAGAGAGTCACAGCCCGTCCTTTGAAGATTTGAAGCTAGGCACCAACTTCTCTACAGCTATGAAAGTCAAAGATGGCATCTTCTTCCAAAAGAGGGAGGTTTCATCTACACTGAAAATCTCTGTTGTTTGACTGGGCATGGTGGCTCATGCCTGTAATGCCAGCACTCTGGGAGGCCGAGGCAGGTGGATCACGAGGTCAGGAGTTTGAGACCAGCCTGACCAATATGTGAAATTCTGTCTCTACTAAAAATACAAAACTTAGTCGGGCATAGTGGCGGATGCCTGTAATCCCAGCTACTTGGGAGGCTGAAGCAGGAGAACAGCTTGAACCCAGGAGGCAGAGGCTCACCACAGTGAGCTGAGATCATGCCACTGCAATCCATCCTGGGCAAGAGTGAAACTCCATCTTAAAAAAAAAAAAAAAAAAAAAAAGAAGAAAAGAAAATCTGTTGTTTCGTGTAGCCAACATCATCAATGATCTTAGGAGATCACTGATCACTACCGCAGCTTCCACATCAGCACTTGCTGCTTCACCTCTCACTTTTACGTTACAGAGATGGCTTCTTTCCTTAAACCTCATGAACCAACATCTGCTAGCTTCAAACTTTTCTTCTGCAACTTTCTCACCTCTCTCAGCCTTCATAAAATTGAACAGAGTTAGAGCCTTGCTCTGGATTAAGCTTTGACAGAGAGAGAGACATTTGATATAAGATGATGGGCAAGCAGACAGATGGTATTTAAAGGCAAAGTCAATCAGAACCCCCAAATCCCAGGAGACAATAATAAGCATGAAACTGGGGCCCAAGTCCAGAATCCAGATTTACTGCGGAACCTACATAAGTGGAAAAAAAGAGACCTCAAGAGTCTCGGGTGTGCGTGTTACTACCAAGTTAAAGGTCCTGGCCGGGCGCGGAGGCTCATGCCTGTAATCCCAGCGCTTTGGGAGGCCAAGACAGGTGGATCACCTGAGGTCAGGAGTTCGAGACCAGCCTAGCCAACATGGTGAAACCCTGTCTCTGCTAAAAATACAAAAAACTAGCCAGGCATTGTGGTGGGCACCTGTAATCCCAGCTACTTCGGAGGCTGAGGCAGGAGAATTGCTTGAACCCAGGAGGTGGAGGTTGCAGTGAGCTGACATTGCACCATTGCATTCCAGCCTAGGCAACAAGAGTGAAACTCCGTCTCACAAAAAAAAATTAAAAAAAAAAAAAAGCTGTTAAAACAGCGCAAAACACAGGAAAAAAAAAAAAAAAAAAGGCCGGGTGTGGTGGCTCACGCCTGTAATCCCAGCACTTTGGGAGACTGAGGCGGGTGGATCACCTGAGGTCGGGAGTTCGAGACCAGCTTGACCAACATGGAGAAACCCTGTCTCTACTAAAAATACAAAATTAGCTGGGCGTGGTGCCACATGACTGTAATCTTCAGCTACTTGGGAGGCTGAGGCAGAAGAACTGCTTGAACCCAGGAGCAGAGGTTGCAGTGAGCTGAGATCGCACTATTGCACTCCAGCCTGGGCAACCAGAGCGAAACTCTGACTCAAAAACAAAAGGTCCCAATCCAGGCAGCCAAGACCTTGGCCAAACCTTGATAGAATCTCCAAGTTATCCTAGCCCAATTAGCCTAAGACCACCAAGGATAAACCTGTACTTCTACAAAGTCAGGTTTATAGACCCATTTCAATGAGGGAGACCACATACCAGAGATAGTGCTTTGTATAAGTTTAGTTTTTAAGTTTATTTTAATCCTTGAAGTAAAATATTCAAAATGACTCAAATTGGAAGCAGGGTGTTACATTAAAACTTCATCATTTTAAGATTAGTAAAGGAGAGGGGTACAGGCGCATTTTTTTTCTCCTGATCCAAATTACATAATCCCCCAATTTAATACTATAGTTTGCAGATTCTCATACTTTGCTTTGGGCAGAACTGGTCCAAAACCCACAAAGAGCTGAGGACGAGAAAGCCTCTTCCTGGACTCTCACAAGGGGAAGGGAAATGAAGGAATCGAATCACTACCTAGAGTACCTGTGCACCTTGCCCTGTCAGGGACACTGCGTGCGGAGTATACGGAAGTTGCACTCCAGTATGCCAGCGAAGCAACCAGACTTTTTTTCCCATGGACAGGAAACTGGAGGCTTCAGAGGCGTCCTATATAAGCGAAGGCCAGAAAGCCCCACCCTGCACTTCTATAAAGGTTAATGAAAGACGCAATCCCAGAGAACCTAGCCCACTGACTCCCTCCCCACACCTCCACCTTCTGCTGGCGGACAGCATGCTGGCCTCTCTTCCAGTAGGAACCGGCAGGCGGAGTAAGGAAGGGGGCTGCTGGCAGTAGCGGGGCGGGGCCTCAGAAGCAGCCAGCCCAGGGCGCTGGGACGGAGAGAGCCTGAGCCCAAGCAGCAGCTTCCGGAGTCGGAAGTTGCTGAGGAAGAAGACAGACTGAAGGAGCTTGCGACTTTTTCGCCTCGGCAACCCGACCCAGCAGCAAGCAGGACGGGCGGCGCTCTGCTACTGGTCCCGTTAAGCCTCAGCAGCCCAAGCCCTGAAGTCACTGCTCTAACGGAATGGAAATCCCGCCGACCAACTACCCAGCCTCCAGGGCAGCCTTGGTGGCACAGAACTACATCAACTACCAGCAGGGGACCCCGCACAGGGTGTTTGAGGTGCAGAAGGTCAAACAAGCCAGCATGGAGGTGAGTTTAGCAGGGGGTGGCGCGCAGCGGGGGCTTCAGGATTGCGCTCCCTCCACTGACCCGAGGTCTCAGCCTTTGTGTGCAGATACTCCGTGCCACCCCCTACCCACCCTCTGTTTTAGGACACACTGCTGGTATCTGGTCTTGAGATATTAAGGTTTCTGAGGGAATGTCTATACTACAGTCTCTGCAGACAGCCCGGGGCTGTTTTCATCTTAAGGCAGAGACAAAGTTTTTACACGCACAGTTACAGGAAAATGGGAAAAGGCTCTAAGTAATGGGGCAGCACTTTCCTTAAGTGTAACCTGTAGGAACCATTCGAAAGACTCTTAAGGCTGCCACGTTTCTCATCTGCTGCTCTGATCTGGACCAACAAAAGCTCCCATCTTCCAAATGACTCTCTATTGCCTACATTTTAAGACAAATCCTTATTAGACCCTTTGACCAAAATGAAGGGGGAAACAAACAGCAAGAGAAACCGACAAAGTCAAACAATAAAAGCACTGTGGGCTGACGCTGGTCTTTAGCCACCCAAACACCACTACCACATGACTGCCTTAAATGATGTGCACCCTCTGCTAAAGGCTTGAATTAAATGTTTAAGGCCTCAGCAATCACTAATGAGGTTTGTTTTCATTTTACTAAAATCCACTGGATTTCAGATTATCCCTTATTTGTCTGACAGAATTTTCACTGCTAACAGTCTTTAAGAGGTGACAGACCATAGATCTTATTTTGAAACTGGACCAGATAACATAATTAGGTATAAATTTTCAACCAGTATCTTGATTTAAAAGTGAAACTCATTTCTTAGTCTTATAAAATTTGTTAATCATTTTGCAGTTCCACTAATATACAAGTAAAAACAATACTTAATTGTATTAAGTATCCAATTGTTCTGCAGTAATCTGCCTCAAAATGAAATTCACGTTCATTGAACACTATTTGGAGGGTACGCTGAGCTTTATGAAAAATCTTTTCAAAGATGACACTATTTGTCATCTTTAGAATTAAACACTGTTTCAAAATTTCTTATGTAGAGACTTTAAAATCACAGATCCAGAGGTTAAAGTCTTTTGATGATTGAAAGTGAGTTGTGCCCAATTTGTATGCTTTTATCCTACCCTTTTGACAGGGGACTTGCTAGATTAGATGTTACATTCATGGTGACATGCCTTTTTCAAGACCTAAGACTTTCACCATTCCCCTTCAGCCAGCCCCTCCAACCAAATGAGATGGATGCTTCTAACAATGCAAGTATAATGTTGTTATAATATTTTCTTGTCTCCATTACATTTGCTTAATTTTAGGATATTCCAGGAAGAGGACATAAGTATCGCCTTAAATTTGCTGTTGAAGAAATTATACAAAAAGTAAGTCAAATTTTTTTTTTTTCTTTGACACAGGGTCTCTATCACCCAGGCTGAAGTGCAGTGGCGGAACATGGCTCACTGCAGCCTCAACTTCCCGGGCTCAGGCCATCCTCCTACCTCAGCCACCCCGAGTAGCTGGGACCACAGGTGCATGCCACCACACTTGGCTAATTTTTGTGATCCTCCTGCCTCTGCTTCCCAAAGTGCTAGGATTACAGGCATGAGCTACCATGCCCAGCCAAAATGTTCTTATTAAATCAAATTTAATTCTAAATATTCCAGATCATCTTTGCTGATCAAATCCATAACACTGATTAGTTTTACCTATTTTTAAAAAGTTGTTGTGAAATCCCTGCCTCTAAAAATTACCATATGGGCAAAGTTTACAAGGATCAGTTATTTACTATCGTTGGGTATTCCTAGGCATGTGAATTATTTCTACTAACCTACACAGAAAAAGACTATATACTTCAGTTCAAATGAATTTCCTTACTCTTAGGGCAATCTGCACTTATGCCTAATATAAATGAGTGAAGTAATTTATTCCCCAATCACTTTCTTACGTCTGCTTTTCTCATTCTGTTTTTCATTGGGTTTTTAGAGAAAGAATGTGCTCTTAGATATTCACAAGCAATAGAATGCCAGCTGATACCACCATTCATATAAAGATCCTCCAGTAATGAAGAAGGGAAATTTTAAAGATTATACACAACTGGCAAATTATTAATGAGACAAACTTCAAAGAAAGGAACGGCAATCTGTACCACAGCCATCTTGAAATTTTAAAAAGCTTGCCTTTCTGTTGAGCATAATAAGGAGATTCATTAAAAGGCATCTGAGCTGCGAGACAGCCATCTTTACAAAGCATAACCCAATGCTATAATCTTCTAATTTTATATCCAGACACAGACTGCTGCATCTGCATTTGAAAAAAGTTCTGTTATTTCAGGAGCAAGGAGTAAGAGTAATGGAAAAACTTTAAAAGTAACCAGAGTCTTGAGTTGGTATATAAAGTCAGACTAAAATCTGGCCTTGCAAGTAGACACCCCATTAATACTGAGATATATTCAGTTTTAAGACTAGACTTTACAAGATTATGACCCATATCATTTATAAGGTATCTATTTTAGGGTACTCACACGGTAAGTATAGAATATTAATAGGCCAGGCCCAGTTAGATACCTCTGAAAACATGCACTCTGAAGTCTAGTCTAAAACAACACCATTAAGGGCCTATGCTTTAAATCATATCTCAAAGATGATAATTAATAATGAATAGCCTTCTGTATATAAGGATCTTTTGCTAAATTTCAAACAGCAAGTTAAGGTGAACTGCACAGCTGAAGTACTTTACCCTTTAATGGGACAAGAAACTGCACCAGAAGTCAACTTCACATTTGAAGGAGAAACTGGAAAGAATCCAGATGAAGAAGACAACACATTTTATCAAAGACTCAAGTCGATGAAGGAACCTCTAGAAGCACAAAATATTCCAGGTATATACATAAATATGGCATGAAAATCACTTGTTTCAACTTTAAAATCAATCTCAATTATCTATGCTTAAAATTGTTAGTTGCTAAGTATGTTAGAAACACGCACGCTTTTGCAAAAATACTCATCTCCAATCTAATCCAACAAAAAAGAGGCCTCAGAAATTTCATAGATCCCTAGCTTAATTAAATTATTTTCTGCACACATTTGAAGGAAACTAAGACATGATTTAGAATTTACATTTTGTTTTAAAAGGTTAATACTACATATATAATTATCATATAAATGTTTCTCCTACCAGACAATTTTGGAAATGTATCTCCAGAAATGACGCTCCTTCTACATTTAGCCTGGGTTGCCTGTGGTTACATAATATGGCAAAATTCTACCGAAGACACATGGTATAAAATGGTAAAAATTCAAACTGTCAAGCAAGTGGTAAGTAGTTTCTATAAAATACACTATTCATGAGGTTAATATTTATCGAAAGTATTGTAATTCATAATTGGATAAATAGTATCCCTATAGTCATTTTGTATTTAATAGCAAACCTGGGATTTCAAAGGGGAGGTCAGTTACAATCAAGATTAGAGAAGGTGACGAATTGTAGGAAGAGTCCAAAGCAACAGTAACTGGTCTAAAAAGTTGTTCGATTTGGCTGAGAGATGCAAACCACAGGCCTCCTTTGCCTCAAACTTGCCTAATAACTGTGCGTGGTTAGTTGCATTCTCTGGGAACATACTGACTAGGAAGCATAACAATAGCAAGGCAAAGCCAAGGATTTCAATGAAACACTTTCTATTAATACAAAGTATCTAGACTGCACTTTCAAAAAGCATCATGGTAATTGTAGCTCTTAATCTTTCAGGTTAGTCAAGTCAGATTTAACTATGATACTTTACTCAAACCCTCTTCTAGAACAAAAAGGTTTAGAGAGTTTTATTAGTAGCAGCAAGATAGAATCCCAGGTGCACAATATATAGTCAGGTCTCTCTGTCCATGGGTTCTGCATCCATGGATACAAACAACTGAGAATCAAAAATATCTGGGGTAAAAAATGGATGGTAGCATCTGTACTGAACATGCACAGGTTTTTTGCTTGTCATGATTCCCTAAGTAATATAACAACTATTTACATAACATTTAGATTGTATTCGGTATTATAAGTAATCTAGAGATGATTTAAAGTATATGAAAGGCTATGCATAGATTATATGGAAATACTACACTGTTTTATGTCAGAGACTTAAGCATCTGTGGATTTTCGTATCTGAGGGGAATCCTGGAACCAGTCCTCCATGGATACTAAGGGACAATTGTAATGACTCTCCTCACCTTTAATCTGCTCTATAAAGATCCTCAAGGCCACTTTTTATGGCAGTCACAAGCAAAGCTGTGCTTTCAGAAGAGGAAAGTCTTGAGTTATAATCCGACATTTAGCTTTTGTGCTCAGCTTAATACAGACTATTTCCCTTAGCAATCTAAGTTTTGTGTTCAACTTAACTATAGTCATGCCATACTGAAACTGTTTTCTTCCTCTACTGTACAGTACAGAAAAAAGCTTAATTACACAACCACATAACTACACTCACTACATTTTATTATTCTCAGGTGTTCTGGTTTTGTTTGTTTGTTTGCCTGTTTTTGAGACAGGGTTTCACTCTGTTGCCCAGGCTGGAGTGTATTAGTGTGATCATGGCTCGCTGCAGTCTCAATTTCCCAGGTTCAGGCGGTCCTCCCGCCTCAGCCTCCCAGGTGGCTGGGAGTACAGGCGCACACAGCCATGCCTGGTTAATTTTTTGTTTCTTCTCATAGAGACGTGGTTTCACTGTGTTTCTCAGACTGTTCTTAAACTCCTAGGCTCAGGCAAGTTGCCTACCTCAGACCCCCAAAGTGTGGGATTACAGGTGTAAGTCACTGTGCCTGGCCTTATTTTTCAGTTTTCAAAAAGAGAATTTCTATTATAAAATTGTATTATTTCAATGTAAACACCCATTGCTACAGTTCATCCCATAAATTATGCTTTTCTGTACAATGGAAACACGAAGGTTCTTCAATAACAAGCTACACTTGGTAATTCTCTTAAGTAGCTACCACAACTTGGAAACTAAAAACAGGTAAACATTTTTTGGGGAACAAATATAAAATCATGATTTTAAAATGCATCTTGAAAGAACACTTTATTTAGTGTAAGAGAATAGATTTTCTGTCACATTAAACTGAAATTCTGACATTCAATTTTTATTTTTACCTAAATGTAAATATTATATTCATCTACTAATCAAAGATGATTTTCAAAATTAAATGTAATTTTTTGCCAATGATATTAAGTTTTAAACAACAGGTTTTTATTTTTTGTCACAGCAAAGAAATGATGACTTTATTGAATTACACTACACCATTCTACTTCATGATATAGGATCTCAGGTAAAGTATAATTTACCTTTATTTGATGCCATTCTGAAAACTGAGACTCCCTGTATTGCCAAAGTATGCTTTATTAATTTTGACTCTAAATCAGAATTCATGTAAATCCAGATAGGCACCATATTTCAGTATATTATAGCTGTAGCAATTTAACAAAAGTACTATTCTTTGCGAAGACTGTTTTATCTCTAACAAAATATAAACCCAACTACGTTTTCCTAAATGTTTTCTGAATTTTATCATGGCATTAATTTTCTTCACTTGCAGGAGATTATTCCCTGGCAAATGCAAGTTCTCTGGCATCCACAATATGGCACTAAAGTAAAACATAACAGCCGTCTGCCAAAGGAAGTACAACTGGAATAAACAAAAACCCTAACGCTGGAAGTGTAAACATGTCTATTAATGATGTATATGCCAATTTCACTGGCATCTAGCTTATGAGGCCAAATAATCCCAAAGTGTCACTTTATATAAATGTCTTGATTATGGTTTAGAACTTTATAGATTCATAATACAAAGTATCCCTATATAAAAATGTCTTTATAACAGTAATAGTGGTATGTATATCCAAAATAAAAAGCTTCAATTTCAGCCTCAAATGTTTAATTACGTTGCATACTTACGGGACAGGGGCAGTAATGGTCTCTCGAAAGGCAACTTTTGGCTTTCCTGTGATACAAGGACAGCCATATTCTCTTTCCATCCTCTAAAAAGAGTGGGGAAAATATTATTCAATTTTTAAAAAATAAACTGAAAGAAAAACTCCTGACCATCTTATATATCTTACTAGCATTCATTTAAATATAATAGATAAATCTTAAATCATTTTAGTATTTTGTAAGGATTAGGTATGTGATACTTAATACAAACTGCTTTTACAGATTTTATATAAATGAATTCTAAGTTACATTGGTTAATTTATATTTACCTCCAATTAATCTACCCACTAAAACGTCACCATTGCTCCATATTATTACATATTCATTGGAATAATATATAAATCTGTTGTCAGGATTTTCTATCTCAACTTCAAAGATATGATCTCATCAAAATTTCTAATCACATATCTTTGTTTTTTACTTATATATCAATACATACAAGACCTTTCCTGGGAAGGTATAGGCCCCACCTTCCTTTCATCTATATTATAATGATCTTCAATTATTGACTTGAGAAGAAATGGCCTGAAGAGTTGGTACAACCGCAGGTTGTCTCCCTAAGGCTTGAACCAGGATTTACCTGACCCAGTTAACCATGACCTGGAGATGGACAGATATTCTTGTTGCAAATCCCCTGAGCCTTGATTCTAGGGGTCTAGAACGTTTTACAAATAAAAAAATTTAGAGATCAAAAATAATTATTTTGTAACACATAGTAGCGGAAGCAGTAGACCACATCTGCATACAAACCAGAGTGAAGTTAGAGACATTAGATTGAGACATTAGATGAAAAACCAGTTAGTTAGAGACATTAGATTGAGAATTATTGACTTTTAACAAAACAGACAGTAATAAATTGATTTTAACTTAACTTCCTTATTATTCATTACCTGAGCATAGATTTCCAGGTGTAATTCTCCCATTCCAGATACAATTGTCTCTTTGTTCTCAGTGTCAAAGTGTACTTTAAATGTGGGATCTTCTCTTGTAAACCTGCCAATACCTTTTGAAAATTTTTCCAGATCGTTCTTCAAAAGAAGAAGAAAATCACTATATGTTTTACTGTGCATCATAAGCAATGGGATTTTAGAGAAAACTTTACTGAATGAAATAAAATACATCAGCAGTTAAGAAATAAAAATGACACACATCTAGTTCTACTCCATTTTTAAAAACAATGTGAGCTTGGATACCGCACAGCCAAGAAAGCAGGGAATAGCTCACTGAAAAGAATTTTCTTTCCATATCAAGATAGAAAACAAGAGTCCAAGACTTCACTCTATGGCCTTTCCTCTTACACTGACAAACTGTCCTTTTGTGAAAATTGCCCATAAAGCAAAAATTGGAAACTGTGTTACATTTTAGAAATCCTATACATAATCAAAGGAATCAGCATGTTTACCAAGACACTATTGTAGATCCAAGCAGGATAGTTAAGACCAACAAATAGGCAAATACCACAATGAGACTTGTCCCTTTCAAAACAGTCTGCTTGGATGTGGTATGATGCACCTTTTTTCTCCTTAGATGCCATGTAATCCCATGTGGTAAGCAAAGTAATGGCCCTCCAAAGATACCCTAATCCTCCCAAATCTGGCAATATGCGACCTTACATAGTAAAGGGGACTTTGCAAATGTAATTAAGGGGCCGGGCGCGGTGGTTCAAGCCTGTAATCCCAGCACTTTGGGAGGCCGAGACGGGCAGATTACGAGGTCAGGAGATGGAGACCATCCTGGCTAACACGGTGAAACCCCGTCTCTACTAAAAAAAAATTCGAAAAACTAGCCGGGCGAGATGGCGGGCGCCTGTAGTCCCAGCTACTCGGGAGGCTGAGGCAGGAGAATGGCGTCAACCCGGGAGGCGGAGCTTGCAGTGAGCTGAGATCCGGCCACTGCACTCCAGCCTGGGTGACAGAGCGAGACTCCGTCTCAAAAAAAAAAAAAAAAAAAATGTAATTAAGGTTACAGACCTGGAGATGGGGAGATTGTTATCAATTATCTAGGTGGGTACAACATAATCATGTGTGCCTTTAAAACATGGAGGAAGCCAGAAGGGTGGATCAGAGGGATTCCATGAAGGAAGAAGTGGCAGGAGATATCTGAAGCATGAAAGGGATTTAACCAGCTGTTGCTGGCACTGAAGATGGAGGAAGCGGGCCACAAGCCAAGGAAGGTGGGTAGCCTCTAGAAGCTAGGAACAGCCCTCAGGTAACAATCATCAAAGAAATGGGGACCCCCTTCCTACAACCACAAGGAATTGAATACTGCCAATAACCTGGGTAAGGAGAGAAATGATCCCATAGAGCCTTCAGAAAGGAAAACAGCATTGCCAATATCTTAATTAATTTAGCCCTTTGAGAACAGTTATCAGTCTATGATCCACAGAACTATAAAAGAATATATTTATGTTGTTTTAAGCCACATGTGGTAACTTCCTATGTCAGCAACAGAAAATTTACATGCCCAGTACCACCAATATTAACAGCTATCATTTACCACACACCTGGAGCTGTGGTATGTGTTTTGCATACGTTTTCTCAAATCCCAACCACAGTGCTGCAAGGCATAATTATCCACATTTTACAGGTGAGTAAATGAGGTACAGAGAGTTTAAGTGACTTGTTCAAGGCCACACAGCTATTGCATGGCAAAGCTGGGACTGAATCCCAGTTTAGTCTTTCTAGGTCTTTTGCCTTTTTCCTGCACAAGCCAGATACTCTCAACTTAGAAACATCATGCCTGCCCCTACTATTGAGACTCATGGAGACTTCATTATTTGATTTAAATTAACTTATTCCAGCAAGCAAACATCTTTAAACTTTTTAATGCATACACAACCCCAAAACACCAAAAAACCTTCTGGATATTGAAGCACTGATTTCCCTCCATTATTGTAAATTATCAACAGTTAAGTGTCTTAAATAAACTCTGAATTTAGGAATGAAGAAGCATGATACATAAGCATTAAGTTCTAACCTTGCATACTTCCAAAAAGAAAAGCAAGCAATTTTAACAACGTACTTGGAATAAACTATGGCATCCTACTGAGGTTAAGATGTAAGGTTCACCTTTCCTCGAGTTCCTGAGAAAATGGAGTAATTTAACATGTCTTGCCACCTCAATTTTCTCTTTTCTATATTGAGAAAAGGTCTGGAAAACCTCAAGATTCCTCAAAATACATGTAGTAGTAGCTGTTAGTGATATATCACACATGACAATTCATCAGAGTATGTTTTGTAATAAATTCTGTATAACAAATCACAAAATGTTCACTCAATGTATGAATAAGTGAATTTCAATATACCACATTAACATGATTGTTATGAATGCCAAGGCAACTTAAGAACAAAAAAATTATGGTTCAAGATCAGACTAATTCCCATGGCAAAGAATGAAAATGCAAAACCTAACCAGGCAATTTTGGATTTATTAAAAGTTAAATTACATCGACCCAATTATAAAACTATAAAGTATAAAATTATCTTAAAAATTATATTTCAAAGTGAAAAACAGTCTTATTTTCAGGCTTTCCATGCAATACTCAGACACCTCAGAAATACCACAAAACCTAGAGCTATATTATAACCTATGAGTCAATTAATCAGTTCAACATTATAAAGTACTTTATAGTGGGGTTTTACTACAACTTAGGAGAAATGCCCCTGATTCCCCCTTTTCAGTTGTTTATGATTTGAATCCGGGAAGTTACACTTACCACTCTGAAGCCAACAATATAGTAAAGAGTTATAAAGTACAGTAAGGTGAATATTTTAACACCATCCATTTCTTCAAATATACTGAGGAGTTATCATTAGGAACAGACTGGTAAATTTAAAAAGAAGATCTCAATACCAACAGAGGAAATAGAGACCATAAGACTGCTGGTTATTACAAGATATCAAGCGCATGGTAGAGAGAGAGGAAAAAGAGCTCAAGTTTTAATTGTGATATACTGAGCTTTAAATCAAACTCCTACCTTGTTAGAAGGCTTCATTGCTATTGAAATGACAGGATCAGGAACATGAATTGACTCCTAAAATATTTTTAAAAGAAAACAGAAGAATTCAAAAACAGACCCACATGGGTCAGGGATAGATTAATGTGCCAATTTACAACAGAACAAAGGATAAATACTAGCCATTGTCTTTAGGCTAGACAATATATATCTTGATCTGTTTTGCATTAAATAAGTATATTAATACAACATATTAAATAAATAAATAAAGCTATCTACTTATATAAGTTCCTCCTTCCCAAAATAAAATTAATGAATGTATTTATTTATCTGTTTAACATAATCACTACGACTAATCCAAATACTGAGATGTGAAATTCTTATTGCTTGGTGGCTGTTGCAATCTTCTAAGTTACTTTATTTAATCAAAATATACTACAATTACTGATAAGGCAAACAGAGAAAGGGCACCACACTCTTCATACCCATGATACCTCATTTAATCAATTACAACTCTGAGAAGCAGGTATTATCCCAATTTTGCAAATAAAGTCACTAAAGCCTTGGAAATAAGGTAAAACAAATTGGCTAAGGGCCAGTAGGTAGCATAGGGCAAAGGTGAGACTCTAATCAAGGCCTATTTGTTTCAAAGCCTTGGTAAGCACTTTCCACAACCACCAATCACTTCATGTTGCTAATGACAAGTACTTAGAGAAGGTCTTATCAATAATACTTAGAAAACATTCCTTTTATCTGGATCTCAAACAAAAATTGTAGAGATTTATGCTTTTTTGTAGTGTCCTAAATCAACAGGTAATACTACACACATTAGAGGATATTATAGACAAAAAAACTAAACTATAAAATCATGAATTCATCATTAGATAGCAGGAAGTATTACAGTGCTAATCTGTTAGAGTTGGGTCAGTACTTATGTAAATGACCCACTGCAAATTACCTATGTACTCATCATACTCTTTCTTTACTGAATTCATGAAAGAGATCACTCTTATGAACAAATGGCCATAATGTAACAGAGTTTGCTCTACTACAGAGGCAAAAAAGGTGAGTGAGTGAAGGGAATTCAAAGACAGGAACTACCTGTGCATGCTCCTCCCTCAGAATCCCTCAATGATAAAAAGGGACTTCTGAGTTGGCCAAACGGCGGACTGTTTCCATAAATCAGACTGTGTAGTTGCATATTGCCTTCTGAGCCTGGTTATGTTCTGTTATCCCACGTCTAGTCTAAATGGTACAGTCTGGTCTCACAAGGGATTGAGGGAACAGTACACTTCCCTGCTACCGAGTTAGTAAGGAAGTAGCACTCCACTGAAACTAGCTTGACGCTAGTGGTAACAATCAGAAATGCACCCCGAGTGTGGAAGCAGGTCTCAGGGTGGAGGAATCAGAGCCACGGTCCAGGTACCATCTGGTGGAGATTTTTCCTTCTTGCTAAACTTGGGAGGATTGTGGATCCTCCAAGTTTTCCTTTTTACTATAGTCAAAACTCTTCCTACTTTTTACTATGAAAAACCAGGTGAGTTAGCTTACAGAGCAGTTGTCTAATTGACATTCAAAGAGCTACAGCCAACATTCAAAGAGCCACCACTAACTTGGTGACTGTAGTACTCAACGAAAACTTCTGTGGTTGTTTTTCTGAAGTATTAAATGCACTACATGAAAAAACAGACTTTTAAAATTCTAGTGATAAGTAGCTTTGAAATTAAATGGATTACCATGGAAAGGTCACTGTTGGCTTTGTTTGTGAATGTGTCTCCACTAGCACAGTCAATGCCAAACAACGCACAGATGTCTCCAGCATATACTTCCTCAACATCCTAAAAAAACAAATAAAACAAAATATTTGATACAAGCAATACAAATAAAGACGTGGTAACTAAAAAGTAACTGTACAGTACACACATTGTATATAAATAAGCATGGTAGAATATCTCAGCTTGAATTGTATAGTGAATTAGCTAGAACCAATACAACAACAATCAACCACGCTAAGACGTATTTTTAAAAGGCCTTCATTTAAACCATATATCAACAGACAAGATTTTACTTTAAACAGAAAACTCATTACCTGAAGGATCTGCAGTACTAACAACACAGTGCCTCAAAGTTCTAAAGTTATTTCTATGGAATTAAAAGGCACGTACTGGCGGGGCATGGTGGCTCACGCCTGTAATCCCACCACTTTGGAAGGTCGAGGCGAGTGGATCACCTGAGATGAGGAGTTTGAGACCAGCCTGCCCAACATGGTGAAACCCTGTCTCTACTAAAAATACAAAAAATTAGCCAGGCATGGTGGCGGGTGCCTGTAATCCCAGCTACTCCGGAGGCTGAGGTAGGAGAAATACTTGAACCTGGGAGGCAGAGGTTGCAGCAAGCCAAGATCGCGCCACTGCACTCCAGCGTGGGAGACAAGAGCAAAACTCCATCTCAAAAAAAAAAAAAAAAAATGTACTATACATGTTGCCGCAGTTAGACAATGAGATTGTGTATGACAGAGATATACCAGGAAACCTGTAAAGGAAGTTCTGAAAACAAAGGTAGGAGAATGGAGCCCACTGTACTAAAAATAATTTTAATTTCTCACAGATGCAAGCAGTCAAGAAAACACAGGAAATCTAAGAACAAAGCATTGGTGCCTCCAAGCTTCCTAGTTTTTGTCCTTTTACATTTACAGTTCATTCACAACAGCTGTAGCTGTGAGTAAACATGTCTTTCTTCAATGGTGACACAGCTGTACAAATCTTCCAGCTCCTGGTCCATGAAACAGCTATGACAATCATTTAGCCTGCCCCCTGCTGCCTATGTCACAAAACAGCAATGCTGTCAGGTTTTGAGACTGACAATTCCTCTTCTAGAAGAAACAAGTTATAGCTACCAAAAAATTCATAAGATTTTGCTTAGACTGATAAATTTCTCCAGGAATATATAGCTGGATTGGGAGAGGGTGGGAGTAGGGGACCAACTCATGCACTCAGTATTCCTTCCAAGACCTAACCATAAGGACTACAGAAGGCTATAGCAGATTCCGAGCCAATTCAAGAATTCAAGGCGTAAGACAAAGTTTATCTCCCAGATCAGCCCCTAAAGCTTTAAATCTTCAGGTGAATTCTGGCCCCAATATGGTCCTGTAGTGGGTTCTACAATAGGAATAAAAGCTCCGGGGTTAAACAGGGCTTTTGTGCCTGCCGTATTTCAGAAAGTAAATAAAACAACGTGGAAAAGTGTGTAAATTTATGATTCTCTTATGTTTAAGAATCACAGTTCCACAGTCTTAAATGCCTATTACATTCTTTGTAATGATAGTTCTTGAGGTAAGTGCTGAATCTTGTATTCTGAGTGTTAGGAAACTATTTCTTTTCCTTAACCTTGGCCCTTGAGAAAATATAACTAATTCACAACTAGTGGTATTTAAAAAAAATGAGTTGTTAACATCTGCTAATTTAGCCTATAGCAAAGTGCTAGATCAGAGCTGCAACACATTTAAGTAAAAAGGAAGAAACTAGGAACATACATTTAACCAGAATTAATTTTCTAGTGGGGCTCAGGATACCAAGAAAGGTCTATTTCACCCATATGAGAGGAATTTCTAACCTCACGATGACCTTGTACTTGCCTCCATCATGTCGGCATGCATGCGAGTCAGCCGTTGCAACCGTACTTTCTTTCTTGTCCTTGTGTTATAGATGGTGTCACCCTTCTTTAGCTCTCCCTGGTAAATGCGAACGTAAGTTAATTGTCCAAATCGACCTACCTAGAAGTCAAGATCGGGTAGGGGCAGGAAGAATAAAAAGAAACATAATAATCAAAGTACTGAGGAAAGCTTCATAAGTCCCTCCGAGTATTCTCTACCAATTTTAGTAATCTATCTTACATACTTCAGTTTATTGTCATAAACTAATACTAGCTTTGAACACAGATAAATGGCTGTTATTCATCAATCTTTTTGGTATCACAATCTAAGTTATTTCTGTTTCCTTTGAAATAAGCTATTAGTATTAGAACAAAATTTTTAAATTTTTTACATAATAAGGAAGTATCTTTTGCCTTCTAACATTATTTTGTAAGTTTAATACAATAAGATATAAAACAAAACAAGGTATAATTGGAAAAACAACAAAGATACCATTAGAAACAGTAGGTGTGTGCTATACATCTAAAATACAATCTCTGATAATCACGTGGAAAATTATGCAAGTAAGAGTTCTGTGGCTGGGCTGGTTGCTCAGGCCTGTAATCCCAGCACTTTGGGAGGCAGAGGCAGGTGGATCACCTGAGGTCAGGAGTTCAAGACCAACCAGGCCAACATGGCAAAACCCCATCTCTACTAAAAACACAAAAATCAGCCGGGGTTGGTGTCGCACCTATAATCCCAGCTACTTGGGAAGCTGAGGCAGGAAAATTGCTTAAACCCGGGAGGCAGAGGTTGCAGTGAGCCAAGAACTCACCACTGCACTCCAACTTGGGTGACAGAGTAGGTGAGACTCTGTCTCCAAAAAAAAAGAGTTCTGTGAAGTGACTGAATATACTAGCAGTGACCAATTCACATATATTTAAAAGTTCCCAGTTCTTACCATGTTAACTGTAGGCTTAACAAAGTGGCAATCGAAATCCCAACATGAAATTTTAAACATGTGATTAGTGATTTTAAAATTCATTCAGAGGTAATAGGTAAAAACAGAAATTTTTCAAAATCTATGGTAATGAGATAAAACTAACCCTGACATCTATAAAAACATATTAAAATGCTTGAAACTCACAAAATTCAGAAACAGCACAAATTAGACTAACCACCCCAAAGAGTACAGTATAAAAATCTAAAGTATAAAATATATCGGTCAATAGATGGTAAGGAAACATGACAAATCAATGGAAACGGAAAAAAGGATTGTGCATAAAGTACTAACTGGACAAATGATACTCTATTTGGAGGCAGAGGAAATACATTTAGATCCTACCCACCAAACCAAATTCCCGCTGAATTAATGATGGGGAAAGAAAAAAAAACATAAAAAAGTAGAAGGAACGAAAGTAAATATTAACAAAATATATACAAATAAAAGGTTTCTAAGGTTAAAAATTAAAAAATGACTAAACGAAAAAGACTGACATATTTGAGTATATAAACTTTAAAGCACTGATTGCTTTTAAAAATCAAAATGTATTTCATCAAGACGAAAGATTACAATAAAAATTTTCATTTGTTAAATCAGTAATGATTTTTAAATAATACTCAATGATGATATTCCTTGAAATAATCCAATACATTAATCTGGAGAGTACGAACGCAATCTGGCAATATAAACCATTAAATATGAAAACATTCTATGCTTTTAACTCAATAATCACTATTCTGGGAATCCTAAGAAAATATTCTTATAGATGTATTTTTAAAAGCTTTACATGTAAAAAATTTTACTGTAATGTTTCTATTTTTCAATCAAAAAAATTTTCCCCTAATTTTGGAGGTAATAAATACATTGTAAAATATTTTTAAAGTAGGAAAAAGCCCCCAAAATATAATCCCATCCCAGAAATAACCACTCTTAACACTTCCAACTTATCTACCACTTTTCCCCACTTAAATTATGAACAGAAGCAACAGCATTTCCACAAAAAGCCCATCCAGTCCCCAAATCTTGGTTTCTAATGCCATTTTACTTAAAAAGGAACCAGTGCTCCTTGGAGAATGGCTGACTCTAGGGCTAAGACACGGAATATACAAGATAAGCCTGGAGCGTCTTGTAGTGCTGGCAAGTAAGGAAGTATTCAAAAAGGCAAAACATTGGAAGATGTTAAAGGAACACAAGAGCCAAATGGGAGTTCCCAATTGCCAAACCCAGTCACTCTGAACGACAAATGACATACTCAAAGTCATAGTCATGATTATAACTCAAAGTTCAAAATACATATACATGAGTCCATACTGATATTAAATAAGTGATTGTCCAAATAAACAAATGAGCAGGGAAGAAAGACAAATCTCCCATTCAGAAGAATTCCAAGTAACTTATGTACATACTGCCCCTTAAGTGTTGGCTTAAGAATTCCCCACCCCTTAAGTGTTGGCTGAGTCAAGTGACTTCCTTTTAAAAAGTACACTATGAAAAGGGGAATAAAAAAAGTACAGTAACTTTATAGCGGAGAAACCTGTCAAACACTCTCTCAGTCAGATGTGGTGATTGAGGTTAGCATTAACAATGATAAATCATGCTGCAAGTCTGTACCTTGGATATGATGCGACAAGAATAACACTTTACCTCGATGTAGTCCTCCTAAAAACATGACTCCAATCTAATCATGTGAAAAACATCAAATAATAAACCCAAATTGAGCGACACTCTACAAAAGAGCTGACCAATACTTCTCAAAAATGTCAATCTCGTGAGAAACAAGAAAGTCTAAGAAACTGTTACAGCCTAGGAGCGCATGAGGAGACATGACAATCAAATATAACATGGTCCTCTGGATGGGCCTTCTGTAGTCCTTCTGTCTAGAGACAGAAAAAGGACCTAGACAAAAACTAAAGAAATTCAAATGAAGTATGGATTTTAGTTAATAATAATATACCAATATTGGTCCATTAGTTGTGACAGTGTATATTAACAATGGAGGAAACTGGGTGCAGGATATATAGGAATTCTGTGGACTATCTTCATAACTTTTCTTTAAAATATTCTAAAATAAGTAAGTTTGTTTCTTTTTAAATCACAAACATCTTTTCATGTCAAAAAAAAAAGCATTTCAATATAACTTTTAAAGTCTGAATAATGTTGCACTATAAGAATGTACCTCAGTTTATTTATCAAATTGTAATTACTGGGCATTTTATTTTTATTTTATTTTATTTTTTTTCGAGATGGAGTCTTGCTCTGCCGCCCAGGCTGGAGTGCAGTGGTGCGATCTCGGCTCACTGAAACCTCTGCCTCCCGGGTTCAAGCAATTCTCCTGCCTCAGCCTCCTGAGTAGCTGGGATTACAGGTGCCTGCCACCATACCTGGCTAATTTTTGTATTTTTAGTAGAGACGGGGTTTCACCATGTTGACCAGACTGGTCTCAATCCCCTGACCTTGTGATCCGCCCGCCTCGGCCTCCCACTCCTGACCTTGTGATCTGCCTGCCTTGGCCTCCCAAAGTGCTGGGACTACAGGTGTGAACTACCGCGACCGGCTGGGCATTTTCAATTGTGTGTGAGATTCTGGTTTTATAAGGTGAGTTGAAGCTAACATTAATTCGCTACCCTTCATTAGTTCCTTAAGACATATTTCTAGAAATGGACCCAATGTTATTTATAACAGTAGAAACCTGGAAACATCTAACAATTAGGAAATTTTAAGCAAATTTTGGTGTATCTACTTGATGCACTGTTATGCTACTACTTAAAATGTTTAAACTATTTATAGAAACATGGACCATTATCTATTGTGACATTAAATAAAAAGAGCAAGACAAAACTATACAGGTAGTATGATTTAGGTAAAAATTTACACTCTTCAGGCAAAGAGAAGAGACTAGAAAGAAATGCACCTAATAACAAAAGAACTATTATGTCAGAGCTTTGGAAATTCTCTATCTGCTCCTTCTACTTTTCCTATTTTATGCATCTTTCATAAAGGTCAGAGTCATTCTGTAATAGGAATAAAGCCAAGAAGTAAAAACATTCTACAGATAGCAGTTAAATACATTAGAAAGCAACTTACCTCCAGTTTAAAAGCCAGGCCTACAAACGGGTGGGAATTGTCTCTACTGGAGTTCATTAGGATTTTGGTTTTCTCTTTTGAGTCACTTAAAATAAAATAAATATAAATCTATGAGATGTAATATTGACATTTATATCACTTTATTTCATCAGGAAGTATTATCTGAGAAAAAGCACATGTGTGGGATATAATTGGTGTCACACATAAGTAAACTTTCACTGAAAGAGATCAATAGAAATAAGTTCTCAGCTGGGCATAGCTATGCCTGTAATCCCCACACTTTGGGAGACCGAAGTGAGAGGATCACTTGAGCTCAGGAGTTTGAGGTTGTGGTGAGCTATTACTGCACCACTGCACTCCAGCCTAGACAACTGAGCAAGACTTTGTCTCAAAAAAAAAAAAAAGTCTTCAGAGCTTAGCTTAGTTACTACATAGTGATAGAACAAGAGTAGACTAAAAACCACAGAAATGGTCTCATAGGGAAAGAAAAGAAAATAATCAATGAGTTTTTTTTTTTGAAGTTTGTTTTTTTGTTGTTGTTTCTTTTTTTTTCTGAGACAGAGTCTTGCTCTGTCGCCCAGGCAGGCTGGAGTGGAGTGGCGCAATCTCGGCTCCCTGTAGCCTCTGCCCTCCGGGTTCCAGCGGTTATCCTGCCTCAGCCTCCTGGGTAGCTGGGATTACAGGTGCACACCACCACGCCCAGCTAATTTTTGTCTTTTTAGTAGAGATGGGATTTCTCCATGTTGGTCAGGCTGGTCTCGAACTCCTGACCTCAGGTGATCCACCTGCCTCAGCCTCCCAAAGTGCTGGGATTACAGGCGTGAGCCACTGCGCCCGGCAGAAGTTTGTTTCTTAAAGTTTTTTTTTTTTTAACAGTATGTCTGAAAACATCTAGTCCCAAATGAGAAAATTTTCTAATGATGTAAACCTTGAGAGATAGTAAAACAAATCATACTTTTAACTCAAAACAGAATATGATATAGAAACTGATATAATAAATATTTTTCTATATGTCAAAACTGTTACCCAAATAAAAACCATGATTGTTTGTAAATTATGAAAAAAAATCACAGACATAACTAGAAGAACCATCCTTAAATTCCTTCACAGTGCATAAATATGAAAGTATTTCTGCATAAACTAAGATTCAGTTTTCAAGACTTACTCCTCCTGATTGAGAATAGCATAGTTCTGAACTTGAGATGGATTTGGGAGGTATTCTAAAACAGCATCTAAAAGAGGCTGAACTCCTTTGTTCTTCAAGGCACTTCCCAAAAATACAGGAGTAAATGATCTTTTCAGAGTAGCTCTTCGAATTGCTATCTACAAAAGAAAACAATTTAATGGTAGTTAATGTTAAAATTACATGTTGTGCTTCAAGTCAATCACAAACAAATACAATGAATTCATACTCCACTCTTTGGAGTGCTGATTCTAATAGAGACTAAAATCAGGTCCCCAATGAACTTAAGGTCAAAATACAAAGAAAAAAATCACTTTCTCCTTCAGGGTGGGAAAGTGATTTACTACAACTGCTTTTGACACTCTTGGAAGCACTAATTGCCACTAATTTTCAATTTGCTAAAAAAAAAATACATATACACATAGAAAATAGACACACCAAAAGAACACTGCAAAGAGTATGCTACAATTGTGTAAAATGGAGGAAAAAGTAATATATATGCAAAACCAAAAGCCTATGGAAAGATATACCAGAAACTATTAACTGGTAACCTGTTTCAGGGATGGGGAAGAGAACTGGGAAGACGGAAAAAAAATAAAATAAAAGGGTGTTTACTGTTTACCTTTGTATACCTTTTAAATATTTAAACCATATGAACATATGCTCGATTAAGAAACATTTATCTTTTTCTCTTTTTAAAGAGCATACACACAGGAAACCAAACAGTACAAATCTCTCATAAATTATAGGTCATGACAGTAGCAGGCTCCAGCTCCTGCCCCAACCCTTAGTGAAACACCATCAATGTGTCTGCTGGCTGAACAGGCCTTAGAGAATATGTAGTGGAGCTTTAGCTCTAGCAGCTGGAAGAGGCCAACAATAGTGCTGTGGCCACAACCAACAAATGAATAAAATGACCTGACACTCTTTGGATAGAAAGTAAAATCAAGTCCCCAATAATTTAAGGGTCCTCAACAACTTTTCTCATTTGAAGTTATTATATACCTCACTTAAAAAAAGTAATATACCATGTCAAGTATTTTTTGAGGAAGCCAATTATGTTAAATAAATGTACTGAGATTTCATTAATAAAGCCCATATATAAAAGCATCACGTCCCCTCCCTACAAAAAACAAACAACTTCTTTTTGTTGTTAATATAAGACTTATTTTGAAAGCACTTGCCTTTAAATCAGAAATCGAGGGGATTTTTTCTTCCAGAAACATCTCACCAAGCTGTTCATCTGAATTGGCAACACATTCAATTAGCTCCTGCCGGTGGTCAGCGGCCACCGCCCTTAATTCAGCTGGAATCTCACCATATCGAACAATCTGACTAAGAAAACAAATATTTTGGTGCTTTAAGGATATTCAACTTGATATATGAAGGACTAATGAAAAAGATATGATTAAGGGTTAAAACATTTTTTTAGGTAAGACAGAGCTCTGATACATTTGTGTTCAAATGGCAAACAAGACTAATGCATACCTTTAAAATGCACACAGAATAGTAGATACATATACTGTAACAGGCAAGTTTAAAGTCAAAGTTGTGGCCGGGCGCGGTGGCTCAAGCCTGTAATCCCAGCACTTTGGGAGGCCGAGACGGGTGGATCACGAGGTCAGGAGATCGAGACCCTCCTGGCTAACACGGTGAAACCCCGTCTCTACTAAAAATACAAAAAACTAGCCGGGCGAGGTGGCGGGCGCCTGTAGTCCCAGCTACTCGGAGGCTGAGGCGGGAGAATGGCGGGAACCCGGGAGGCGGAGCTTGCAGTGAGCTGAGATCCGGCCACTGCACTCCAGCCTGGGCGACACAGCGAGACTCCGTCTCAAAAAAAAAAATAAATAAATAAATAAATAAATAAATAAATAAAGTCAAAGTTGTACTACCAGTAACTGAAGAGCTAAAGCAGTCCACTATCATGAGAAAAAAAAAATCTCTGGTTTTATAATAGACATCACATTCTACTTTTCTGCATATCAAGTTTTACAGAAGATAATGATAAAATATATAACACAAAATCTTCCCAATTTAATGCAACCTGGTTTATCCTTACTCAATATACAGTAAAACACAAGTTCAAAACAATGACTTGACAAAGTATCAACTAAATCAAAGTTTAAACTCTTCCGTGTAGTTTTTGCTGTATTCTAATTATTTTAAAACTGGCAAGCATGCAAAGTAATAACAGCATCCATTTACTGAATACTTATAATGCAGTAAGCACTAAACTAAATATCTGACAAGCTATTTATTTGATCTTCACATATGAAGTAGCTTTTATTATCTGCATTTTCAGATCAACTCACTTACACAGGCAAAGTAATTTGCCCAACACTGTCCTACTAGTAAACAGAAGAGGTAAGATTCAAAGCCAATCTACCTGGGGCCCATCCGAGTTCTTGAAAATTCTATTAATCATATTCTTATTAATCACAACATAACAATCTCTAGCAAGCAGCACTTAGGAAGACCTTACTCTATGCCTTTCCATCTAATAACAGATCATACACTTTTTAACAAAGAATATCCCAATTTGTAGTTTAAAAAAAAGGGTGACTAAATATGGCAGACTCTTCCATCTGTGACATCAGTTCTCCATTCCTCCAGAGGTTGAACAGATAAAATTATAAATAAAATGTTCAAAGCTAAAATGGATATACTTGATATGATATTTAAAAGCAGTCTGAAAATTTTTCAAGGTATTTCTTTTAAAATGGAAATTAATATAAAAAAATAAGCGTTTCAGAAAATACGTTCCTAACTTTAATAAAGACAAAAGAAGCCATTTCCAAGGAAACAAAAAGTAACTCTTAATATTCTAAGACTCCCCACAGCCTCAGATCTTAATTTCAACCTTCCTGGCAAGCTCCCTGCTTCTTAGCCTTTCACGTGTCAGAATCATCTGTGGATTCCTTTCCAAATATACATATAGTAAACTAGGGCTGGAGAAGGGTACATGTACATTAAGAAGCTGCATCTGTGGTTCTGATGTACAACAAAGTTTAAGAGTCTCTACTTCTGACAACAGAAATATGTGCCTTGGTAATTCTGGGAAAGTGGATTTATTCATTCATTTACAAATATTTTTGAGTCCCTATTATGTACCAGGCAGTTGCAGGGGCTGGGACATAGTAGTGAATAAAGTAGGAAAAAATAAAACGAAAAATTCTGCCTTATTGGGCCTTATATCCTAAGGAGTGGAAGGTAAACTTTGCTGTCATCACTCAGTTGTCACATAAAAAGTGAGAGAAATACCTTATCCCCTGGACAGACTCCATCCTTTTCCTGCTAACAAGATGGCTGATGAAGATAAATTCTACAGTTCACTGATCACAATGCCATTCACCAACCTGCCAGACCTGCAATCCCAATTCCATAGCAGAGGAAGGAAGTCCCTCAGGAAGTGCCTGTGGAGAAACTACCAGGCTCCAGAGGTCACTCCTCAGAACAAAGGATCATTTATGACTCCTCACATTGTCTAGATCAATGTCACTCAAAGTATGGTCTGCAGACCTCTAAGAGCAGCATCAACTGGAAACCTTCCAGAAATGCAAACTACGGGCCCCACCCCAATGGACTGATCAGCATCTCTGGAGGCAGAGCTAGGACTATGTCTTTTAACAAAGTCTCCAGGAGATTGTTATGAATGCTGAGGTTTGATAACCACCAGGCAATTGCAGTACTTTGTAGGTAAAGGTCACTCAAAAGCTGATGGACCAAATACCACATCAAAAAGTTACCAATTTACTTCTTGCATTTCCCAAACTACATCTGTACAATTTTAACTGTTTTAACTTATCAATCTTTTTTGTCCATGTAATTATAAAGCAGGAGGAGCAAATATTTATGATTCCTATTTTCTTCCTAATTTTTATCACAATACCCCAGACCTGGCAGGTGCTCTATAAAAGTCCACAGAATGAATGAATAAATGAACAAGTGCAAAAAGTTATAATACATTTACTAACCCAAATTTACTAACCCAAACTGAAGGCCTCCTTTCACCACACCACGCGTGCCATAATGTGATATGAGTTTATTACTCAAAAAATAACACAGTCTCTCTCAGAATAAATACTAAATAAAATGGGGAGCAACAAGGATTAAAGGCATTAAAACAAAACCATCTCAGAGTATTCTTCCAGCCACATTTCAAAAAGACAGTTACTCTGGGTTTGATGAACTTATCCTTTCCTTCTTTTTAATGCTTTTCAAAATTTAAAATTTTAATAATGTATTTTTAGCACTTACCCAAAGTCTCCATCAAAATAGATGGCTCGTTCCTCAATAAGATCTATAATACCTTTAAAATTACCCTCCAAACCAATGGGTATCTGCATAAACGCTGCATTATGATTTAGTTTAGACCTGAAAAATAAAAGTACACTTGTTTACCTTTTTTCTTTTCCCCTAATCCCTTTGAAATGAGTATTTTAAAAAATCAATGGCAGACACTGGAGAACTAAGAAGGGTGTTACCATCAGGTCAGAACAGAAAATATGAAGCTGTTGGGAACAGACTGACAATGTAAGTCAAGGAGCTCAGGAAACGACAACCCCATTCAGGCAACAAAAAGAACTCCAAAATAACTGTTTTACCTTAAGATCCCCAGATACACTGGATCAAAAGCAGAAGGGGGAAGAACAGATAATGGGGGGCTAGCCGGGAAATTAAATAGTAGGATAGTTGAGCCCACCTTTTATTTATTTATTTATTTTTTGAGAGAGTCTCCCTCTGTTGCCAAGGCTGAAGTGTAATGGCGCAATTTCCGCTCACTGCAACCTCTGCCTGCCGGGTTCAAGCAATTCTCCTGCTTCAGCCTCCAGAGTAGCTGGGATTACAGGCGCCTGCCACCACGCCCGGCTAATTTTTTGTATTTTTAGTAGAGATGGGGTTTCGCTATGTTGGCCAGGCTGGTCTTGAACTCCTGACCTTGTGATCCACCTGCCTCAGCCTTCCAAAGTGCTGGGATTACAGGTGTGAGCCACCGCGCCCAGCCCAGGCTCAAAACTGAATAGAAACGGCATTTACTGGCAAAAATTCTCATTGGAAAAGAATATGCTCTAGCTACCACTGTTTAGTCTAGACTCTAGACTCCCATCCATAACTAGGGTTAAAGATCTAAGAATCACCAAGTATTTAAAGGAAACCAAAAGCTTGAAAGAGAAATGTGAACTTAATAAAACTTATCTCCAAGAAGAGAGTTACTAGAGGAAAGAAAATAAAATGTAGAGACTTGAGAAACGATTACCTCTACTGATAAAAATGTTGCAATAAAAGAGAAAGTTTATGAAAATTAAGTACATAATTGCTGAAAAAAAAGTTTTAAGGCAAGCTAAATAACTGAAGAGACACAAATGAATATCAAATTAGTGAGCTGGAAGATCAACCTCAAGAATTCTCTCATAAGCCCAATGCAAAATTAGAAGGAGACAGAAAGAATAAGTACGACAGAAAAGGTAAGACATGAAGGTCAGATCTAGAAGTTTCAGATTTTTATCTGCTTTATAGAAGTTACAAAATGGAAAACAAATAAATGGGAGTGGAGAAAAGAATAAACCAAAGCAATCAAATAAATGCTAAAACAGTGTTTCCTCGGAATTCAGAAGATTCGGTGAAAAAAGTCCATCTATTGCCAAGCATAAGTAACATAAGGACAAAAAGTAAAAACACTTTACCAAAAGTTATAAATATCCAACTAAGAAAATGTTCATTTTCATATCAAATATATCACTTCCATCAGATTTTTTTGTCATCAGACACACCATTCTCAGCCTGTCCACTACCATAAACTTTATACCTATATATCCATCAACTGTGCCATGTGAAACATAAGTATGAACTCTACAGCTACACGTGCACATCTACAAAAGGTGAAAAGTGAAATTCTGACTCTTTTTAAAGCTTTGTGAAATATACAGTATTGTGTAAAATTTAAAATGCTATAAATACTACTGGTTCTATCTGGTACAGAAAGGAAGTGTTACTGTTGTCCTAGAAAATATGTTTCCATCTGAAAACAAGAAAATCTCATCTCTATGGCAAGCTATTTAAGGGCATAAATTAAAATGCTTCAAGGAAAAAGTAAAACCAAAGATGATCTTTTGTCTAAATAAAACACAAGGCATTTTTAGAATCTAGATTGTAACTTCTCTAATAATAGCAAAACAGTATAAACAGACTGTTTTCTGAATTCACCTTCAATTTCCCTAGAATTTAAGTAATATTGTCCCCATTTTACAGAGAAGGTAGCTGATGAGAACATACCACAAGCCAATTTACTAAAATCACTGTTCCATTTACTAAGTAACTCACATAAATACATTTAAAAAGCTAAATTTAAGAATAAAGTTTAATGACAGTGAATTAATCATCCTTCTGGATATAAGGTTTGCTGTCTAGATCATCACATCCTTTTTGTTCATTCTAAGGCTCATTACCTCATTTGCTGCAGGGCCCTGGCTGGGTTGGAGCCCAGTCGGTCCAATTTGTTAATAAAAGTTAGAAATGGAACGTTGTAGCGCTTCATCTGACGATTGACAGTCATGGTCTGGCACTGTACCCCTCCAACAGCACAGAGAACAAGGACTGCACCATCCAACACTCTCAGGGCCCTTTCAACTTCTATTGTGAAGTCCACATGCCCTGAATAAGATGAAGTATGACAGGGTCTTAAAGAGCAATCTGAATTTTTAACATATGCACTATTAAAAGTTTTTGTATCTCTGCTCATCACAAAAGTCTTCTAATTAGAATGTAGATTCCTGAGCTCACCAATACTATTCATCAACCCTTAAGTGGAGGGCCCGGCAAGACCACTTCAAGAAGATACTAGGGCACAGGCACCTTTAAAATCAGCTAGAATATGTAGAAGGCAAGAATCTGCCTACTCACAATTTACTTGCACAAAATTTTCAAGAAAACTACATAAGGATGAAGTGCTCTAGGTCCTAAGTTAGGTTTCTTTAATAGGAATTCAGTGTTATACTTTTGAGTATTTGACACTCAAAAATTAATTGGGTCATAGTAACAGAAAGAACCAAACGCGCTTTTGCCAAAAGAAGCTGCAATAAAACCAAGAATCCAACTCACCAGGAGTATCTATAATGTTAATATTGACATCTTTCCACATGGTGTAAGTGGCCGCTGACTGAATAGTGATTCCTCTTTGTCTCTCTAGTTCCATGGAATCCATGACAGCACCAACTCCATCTTTACCTTTCACCTAAACACAAGCACAGCAATTCAGACTTTCTCTGTTCCTGCATTCCAAGAAAGAAAGAAAACTTAATTGAAATGGAAACAGTTGTCAGGTGCAGGAGCTCATGCCTATAATCCCAGTATTGTGGGAGACTGAGGCAGGAGGATAATTTGAGCCCAGGAGTTTGAGACCAGCCTGAACAACAAAGTGAGACCCCGTCTATAAAAACTTAAAAGAACACCAGAACACAGATACTTAAGCAACTTTCAGATAAGCCTGTCAAAGGTCCACTGTTACCATTGTTTTAATCTTTCAGGTTTATAAGCTTTATTAAATAATGGCAACAAAACAATTAAAATCAGGTTCTAATTCATCCGGAATCAACCATGAATATATATACCTCATGCATCTGTGCAATTCTGCCAGTGTAGTAAAGGACTCGTTCTGTTAATGTAGTTTTCCCAGAATCAATGTGAGCTGAGATTCCAATATTTCGTATTTTTTCATTAGGAATCACCCCTGTTGAAGACCACCGGCAGGCATTCCAATTAACCTGAAAAAAATAAGAGAGCTCAATTCTACGCACCTTTTATAAGAGAGAACAACAGAGAATTAAAGGAGTATGGTGGACATTATTTCTCCAAGAAATCTCATTGGATATGAGATAGCTTGAGAAAGGCACCAGGGGAAACGTTTAAGCCTGGAACTCTTGTAATCAGAGGAGAGACTACAAAAGACAGAAAAGACGTATTCTTTTAAATTAATTAATGAATACATTTAATTTAATTAAAATGGGAGATAATTTTTACTACAGATTTGAAAATACACACTGGGGCAGATAAAATCACAAAGACAGCTCCAAAAATCTTTAATAGAAAATACAAATTTTAGCTTAAATTTAACTTAATTTTTTTCCCTTTCTCCTTTATTGTAGTTCACAGATGACAAATACGTTTGAGAACTTACATGCTCTATGCAGTGGTGCTAATGGCTCCAAAAGATTTACAATTCCCGGCCGGGCGCGGTGGCTCAAGCCTGTAATCCCAGCACTTTGGGAGGCCGAGACGGGCGGATCACGAGGTCAGGAGATCAAGACCATCCCGGCTCACACGGTGAAATCCCGCCTCTACTAAAAACTACAAAAAACTAGCCGGGCGAGGTGGCGGGCGCCTGTAGTCCCAGCTACTCGGGAGGCTGAGGCAGGAGAATGGGGTGAACCCGGGAGGCAGAGCTTGCAGTGGGCCGAGATCCAGCCACTGCACTTCAGTCTGGGCGACAGAGCAAGACTCCGTCTCAAAAAAAAAAAAAAAAAAAAAAAAAAGATTTACAATTCCCTCGAAACAAAAACAATTCATGAAGTTTGTTTTAACTTTACTCTGGGGGCAGGGGATGGGGATCCCTATTAGATGGAATTAAGACACAATATAAACTTTTCCCTATAGGACTGCACTTCCACAATGCACAACTATTTATGCGGAAAGAGAGGCAAAAAAAAAAAACCAAAACCAAAAACAAACAAAAAACAACCTTAGAAAAGGTGGATAAAATATGAAAGTATTTGACAGGTACTTTTAGCTGATTAAACCCCAGGGATACCAGAGAGCAAAACAAACAAGTTAACGAGCTAATGTGCAGGCACGGAGGGGCTTTTCAGCACTGACGCGCGACCGCCAGTATTCGGAGCTGCCAGCCAGGAAGGCTCAGGGGTGTCACTGCCTTCCATGGCCCAGAAGGGACCACAAGGTCTCGGGAATGGTCCCGATTCAGCCTCTCTAGTGCTCCAGTACCTGCTTCCTCTGCCATCCTAGGGAGGCGGGGGCCCTTCCGCGCCCCAGAGCCGCGACAGCTGCGGCTCCCAGCAGTCTCATCGCAAGCACAGAGCACGCGACAACTCCCGTGGCTCCGGGTCGGTTCAGCTGCCGGTAACGCACCGGGAACCGGTCAAAGTCACGCCTGCGGCCAATGTTGTAAGAGCACTTCCGGGGCAAACGACGCAAGGAAAAAGAGAGTGAGGAAATGAAAGAGGAGCAACTGGACTGGAGGCGGAGCAGTGCCTACGCTGCTCGCGCGCCGTCTATCGACTTGGAAGAGAAAGTGCAATCGCTTTGCGTTTGCTCCCAGTAAGACCACACAGGTGTATGGGTGGGGGAAGGGAGTCCTTCTTTGGTCTTCGTCTTCTTTTTCAAATATTACCTCCGTATTAAAATACAGCCTTTAAACATGGTTGTTACGCCTGTAAAGCAATGTGGAGAAGTGTATATAACAGAATTTAAGTAGGTAAAAAGCAAAATTATCTATTACAAATATATATATGTATATATATATGACATGGCCTGAAAAAGAAAGTGGAAAAAATATAGTGAATGAACTATCAATTACAACTACTAACATTTCAAAATGTTGTTATTGTTCGTTGTCAGATATCCAGTCCATATGGAAGACTGCATCCTTGACTCTTCTGCTTGGATGTGTTAGAGGCATGTTGAACTTAATAGGTCCAAAACTGAGCTTCGGATCTTCTTCCCCAAACCTTCTACAGACTTCTCCAACTCATAAATGTAAGCTTTAGGGACTCTAGCCAAAAATGTTAGTTACTTTGACACCACGCTGTGACATCTCTGGTCTAATCAGTCAGCACATCCTGTAAGCTATACTTTCAGAAAAATATCCAGAACTTGGCCGGGCGCGGTGGCTCACGCCTGTAATCCCAGAACTTTGGGAGACTGAGGTGGGCGGATCACGAGGTCAGGAGATCGAGACCATCTGGCTAACACGGTGAAACCCCGTCTCTACTAAAAATACAAAAAAAATTAGACTGGCGTGGTGGCAGGCCCCTGTAGTCCCAGCTACTTGGGAGGCTGAGGCAGGAGAATGTCGTGAACTCGGGAGGCAGAGCTTGCAGTGAACCGAGATCGTGCCACTGCACTCCAACCTGGGCGACAGAGCTAGACTCTGTATCAAAAAAAAAAAAAAAAAAAAAAAATCCGGAACTTACTTCTCCCCACCTCTCAGTACTCTCAGTACTGCCATTTCTGGAAGAAACTATCGTAATAGCCTCGTAACCCATCGCACTGCTTCTATCCTTGCTGTTGTCAGTGGGCCGGTTCAGGTGCTTGACTTCGCCACTCGAAAGAATTTGAAAGCAAGTACAAGTAAGAGTAGGCGAAAAAGTTTATTTGGTTTACCAAAAGTACACTCTGAGAGGCAGAGTGGGCTGCTCAGAGACAGAGAGATAGACAGCCTTTAGTATCTTTAGGGAATTTCCTTTATGGGTGAGGCAGGAGAACAGGGTCTGGAGGCAGGGAACGGAAGGCCCTGCTGGCTTCCTAGAGCTGAATCAAAAGGAAAACCCCACCTCTCCATGCCCAAGTAACAAAAGGATCAGAGGCTACTCCCAATGCATTGCATGGCAGATGAAAAAATGGAAAGTACCTCTGACTGGTCCCCTATGGCAAACAGTCAGACTGGTAGCAGGTGAAGTCCTCATGTGTAACTTTATAACTTCACTTCAGCCTCTGATTGATCATCTCCTGCAACCAAGCAGGCTGGTTGTGGGCCAGTCCTTCATTTACATAGGATGTAACCAAGTAACCAATGGAAACCCTCTAGTGGGTACTTAAGTCCCAGAATAACAGATGCTCTTGAGCTGTGGAGTGTACTTTTGTTTCAACACATCTGTGCCTTCATTGCTCCATTCTTTCATTGCTTTGCTTATGTGTTTTGTTCAATTCTTTGTTCAAACACCAAGAACCTGTATGACTCATAGTCAAGACCCTTCACTGGTAACATGGGAGCTGCACATCCATATTCATAAAATACTGGTAAGTTCAAGTATGCAAAGCTGGACCTGTGGTTGGCACATGTACTCAGGATCTACATGTTCTAACACAGGGGTACCCAACCTCTGGAACAGGGACCAGTACCAGTCCATGGCCTGTTAGGAACCAGGCCACACGGTAGGAGGTAAGCAGTGGGCGAGAACGTGAAGCTTCATCTGTATTTACACCCTCTCTTTATCACTTGTTTTACCACCTGAGCTCTCCCTCCTGTCAGATCAGCAGTGGCATTAGATTCTCATGGGAGTGTGAACCCTATTGTGAACTACACATTCAAGGGATCTAGGTTACACACTCCTTATGAGAATCTAATGCCTGATGACCTGAGGCGGAGCTAAGGTGGGGCTGCTAGTGTTGGGGAACAGCTGCAAATACAGATTAACGTTAGCAAAGAGGTTTGACTGCACATCAATTGCTTGCAGATTCATATCAAAACCATATCAGTGAGTGGCAAGTGACAAAAGCTGCACTGGTGGCAAGCTTTATAGTGGCAAGTGAGTTGATGTACTTTAATTTTACAGCTGCATCTGATGGCATACTTTAAAATCATGCATGACCTGCCCATTATTTTATTTACCAAATCTGTCCACGCTTCCTTCCCACACTAAGCACTTGTCTCAGTCACAGTTTTGGTAAGCCCACAAGCCAACCCTAGCCAAATGAGTAAAAAACAAATGTCACTGGAGAGCTTCTTTGAAAATGGGGACAGACCCAATGATGAGACAATGGAAAACTCTAAGACTGACAATAAAAGGAAAATTGCATTTAAAAGAAAATACCTAGAGCCCTACTTAAGTTGCAGGTTCATTGCAACAGATGATTCACATTCTCCAAGCCTGCTTTGTAAAATATGTGGCAAGCGGCTATCCAACAAACCTATGAAAACCTTCAAAACTGCTTCACCACATGGAGACCAAGCACCCTACATTAAAAGAGAAGCCTTTGGAGTTTTTCAAAAGAAAAAACATGAACACGAAGAAAGAAGCAATTATTGAAGGCCACCACTTCCATCAAATGCATCTGCACTGACAGCATCATTCTTGGTGGCTAACAGCATTGCTAAAGCTAAGAAGCCCTTTGCTATTGGAGAAGAATTGAACCTGCCTGCTGCTAAGGACATTTGTCGTGAACTTTTAGGAGATGCTGCAGTTCAAAAGGTGGTACGTGTGCCTCTTTGGGCTAGCACCATAATTAGAGGAAATGATGAAATAGCAGAGGATATCGAGGCACAATTGTTAGAAAGGATTAATGGGGCTGGGTGCAGTGGCTCATGCCTATAATCCCAGCACTTTGAGAGGCCAAGGTGGGGACATCACAAGGTCAGGAGTTCAAGACCAGTCTGACCAACATGGTAAAACCCCATCTCTACTAAAAATACAAAAATTTGCCAGGCATGGTGGTGTGCGCCTGTAATCCCAGCTACTCAGGAGGCAGAGGCAGGAGAATCTCTTGAACCCAGGAGGCAGAGGTTGCAGTGAGCCAAGATCATGCCTCTGCACTCCAGCCTGGGTGACAGAGCGAGATTCTATTTGAAAGAAAGAAAGAAAGAAAGAAAGAAAGAAAGAAAGAAAGAAAGAAAGAAAGAAAGAAAGAAGAAAGAAGGGAGGGAGGGAGGGAGGGAGGGAGGGAGGGAGGGAGGGAGGGAGGGAGGGAGGGAGGAAGGAAGGAAGGAAGGATTAATAGATCACTCTGGTACAAAATCCAGGTTGACGAATTTACCGAGGTTCACAACAAAGCAACAATGCTTGTTTTTGTGTGATTTTTCAGGAGGATGTGCAGGAGGATGTGTTATGTGCACGTTTGTTGCCTACCAACACCACAGCAGCATAACTAGTCGTCTTTGAATGATTACATAGCAAAACTGAATTGGTTATTTTGTGTCAGTATATGCACAGACAGAGCAGCTGCCATGACTGGATAGCTTTCTTGTTTCACTACTAGGGTCAAAGAGGTTGCTTCTGAATGTGTGTCTACACACTGAGTCATCCATAGAGAAATGCTAGCTAGCAGAAAAGTATCACCTGAACTTAACGTTTTGCAGGATGTGATTAAAATTATCAACCACATTAAAGTACATGCCCTTAACTCACGTCTGTTCACGCAGCTCTGTGAGGAGATGCACACAGAGCACACCCACCTTCTTATGCACAGAAATGAGATGGATTTTTAAAGGTGGATCACTGGCCGGAGTTTTTGAGTTATGAGAGTCATTCCACAGATTTCTTTTATAAAAACAGTCACCACTGGCAGCACATTTCAGTGACACAGAATGGGTCACAAAACTTGCTCAATCGTATGACATATTTAACCTGCTCAATGAACTCAATCTGTCACTTCAGGGGAGAAGGACAACTGTGTTCAAGTTGGCAGATAAAGTGGCTGCGTTCAAAACCAAACTGGAATTATGGGGTGATGAGTTAACACTGGGATTTTTAACATGTTTCAAACATTAACAGAGATTTTGAAAGAGACTAAGCCAGGGCCTTCTCTCTCCTAACTGGTGCATGATCACCTATCTTAGCTTTCGGAGGAGTTTGAGCATTACTTCCCAACCACAAAAGATCCCTGAACTGGGAAGGAATTGATCCATGACCCATTTGTGAATAAATTATTTGTAAATCAACTTTGTCTGTGCTACAAGAGGATCAATAGTTTTGTAGCAGGAAGAGCCATAGACAAAACCCCTCAGACACCAAATTAAAGAAGGAAGGGGTTTATTCATCTGGGAGCATTGGCAAGACTCCTGTCTCAAGAGCCAAGCTCCCAGAGTGAGCAATTCCTGTCCCTTTTAAGGGCTCACAACTGTAAGGGGGCCCACGTGAGAGGGTCATGCTCAATTGAGCAAGCAGGGGGTACGTGACTGGGGGTGCATACACAGGTAATTAGAAAGGAACCGAACAGGACAGGGATCTTCACAGTGCCTTTTTAATGGAAATAACCAATTAGGTCGGGGTCGATCTTTAACTACCAGGCCCAGGGTGTGGTGCCAGGCTGTCTGCTTGTGGATTTCATTTCTGTCTTTTAGTTTTTACTTCTTCTTTCTTTGGAGGCAGAAATTGGGCATAAGACAATATGAGGGGTGATCTCATCCCTTAGTTTGAGATCACAAATAATGGTGGCCTTAAAAGTATGTTTGAGACAACTTCAAAATCTCCATACATTCTGGATTAAAGTCAAGGCAGAATATCCTGAGATTGCTTTAAAAGCATGGAAAACCTGCTTTCATTTCCAACACCCTATCTTTTTGAAGTAGGGTTTTCTGCAGTGACGGCAACCAAAATGAATTATGGAGTAGACTGGACATAAGCAACACACTTTGAGTGTCACTGTCTCCTATCACCCCTAGATGGGACTGTCTAATTGCAGGAAGACAAGCTCAGGGCTCCCACTGATTCTACATTATGGTGAGTTGTATACTTATTTCATTATATATTACATTGTAATATATAATGTAATATATATAATTTTCATTATATATTACATTGAAAATGATAAAATTGTAGAAATAAAGTGCACAATAAATGTGCTTGAATCATCTTGAAACCATTCCCCAACCCTCTACAGTAGAAAAATTGTCTTCCATGAAACCAGTCCTTCGTGCCAGAAAGGTTGGTGACCACTGCTGTAACGGGCATTGCAGGTATCATTAGCATACAAAATCTCTTCCTGGTGGTGTGTTTTTTACTATCAAAATAAGGAAAAAAACTATTATAAGCTAAACCTTGAGCCGAGCTACACATGCAGAACCTGAAAAATTTCTAGCCACCCAGTCCCCCTCCCCCTGCCCCTCACTCAAGGCAGGAATTTGTAGCTAATAGCTTCTTGGGTTTTGATGCTAATTGGCTGGAAATTGGGGAAGCTACAATATGAATAAAGGCTTTTGTTCTCTTTCCCGGCTGCACTGGGTGTCAGGAACTTGTAACCATTGGGAAGCAGGCTGGTATCCTGTACAACTGCTTAGCATTGCCTCCTAAGCTTATTTATTCTGCCTCAAATTCACAACACAGTAACTAAAGGGATACTTTTAAGTCAGACCAGGTCCTTTGTCTGCTAAAGACACTCCATCCAGTGAATTCATTGTTGCTGTTATCTCAAGGAATTCCTACTTCCCTGCCCCTTTTGCTCAAGCCACATTGGCCTCTGGGATGGTTAGTATTGAGTGTCAACTTGATTGGACTGAAGGGTGCAAAGTATTGTTCCTGGGTGTGTCTGTGAGGGTATTACCAAAGGAGATTAACATTTGAGTCAGTGGACTGGGGAAGGCAGACCCACCGTCAATCTGGGTGGGCACCATCTAATCAGTTGCCATCATGGCTAGAATAAAAGCAGGCAGAAGAACGTGGGAGGACTAGACTGGCTAAGTCTTCTGGCCTCCATCTTTCTCCCATCCTGGATGCTTCCTACCTTCATGCATAGGATTCCAAGTTCTTCAGGTTTTGGACTCTTGAACCTGTTGAGGACTAAACTCTGATTTTTTTTTTTTTTATCTTGCCCAAATTCCTATCTAAGGGGTCTGGGGCATAATGCTCCATGCCCTACAAACCATAAATTCTCATCATTGCCTCATTTGGAAAGGCTAATCAGAAACTCAAAAGAATACAACCATTTGTCTCTTGCCTACCTATGACCTAGAAGACCCCTCCCCACTTTGAGCTGTCCTGCTTTTGCTTTGAGTTGTCCCACCTTTCCAGACAGAACCAATGTTCATCTTACATATGTTGACTGATGTCTTATGTCTCCGACTGTATAAAACCAAGCTGTGCTCTGACCACCTTGGGCACACATTGTTAGGACCTCCTGAGGCTGTGTCACAGGCATGTGCCCTCAACTTTGGCCAAACAAACCTTGTAAATTAACTGAGACCTGTCTCAGATATTCAGGGTTCCCATTTTGGTAACCATGAAGGGAATCTGAGTGGAGGTACTGCTGATCTGTAAGATAACATAAATCTTTCTGAGTTCTCTTCAAGGTGTTTAGCCTGTGAACTTCCTTACCAAGGCAAGACGCATCCCACTGCCCCATTGCGGTGGCCTCAGGGACGGGATATCGAGACCCACCCGTTGTGACGAATAAATCCAGACTCTCAGCAACGTGGGGAGGAGAGGCTTGCCAATACCGCGGCGAACAGGTAAACTCTGTGCACAGACCAAGGTAGGAATCGTCGCAGGGGCGACAAAGTACTTCTTTGGTGGTTGGAGGGGGTGGTCGGGGCATTCCGGAGGTTGAAAGTGCTTGAATGGTAACAAGCACTACTGCTGTGCGGAGTGAGTGAGTCCAATCTGCGGTTCCGTGGTCACCTTATATGGCTTAGGGCGACCCTTTGGGGGTCCCATCAGGGATTTATACTGACCCGCCATCGATGCTAAGAGGGAACTGAAACATTCCTGTGAGGGAAGTGGCCAGAGCCGACGAAGCAAAACAAGGGTGCAAGGGACCTCCAGCAGGCGGAGATAGGTGAATTAAGCCTTAGCAAAGCTTCCACTGAAGGATAGGCAAGAGACTGCTAATATGAGGGGTTGAGCCACAAAGAACTCCCCAAATAGGCAAGAGATCCCTAATATGAGAGGATGAGCCACAGCAAGACCCCGCTAGGCAAGAGATTCCTAGTAAGAGCGATTGAGCCTAGCCAGGACCCAGTATGGGAAATATTACAAGCAAAAAAGATGAAGTTAGCAACAAATATATCCCCCTTGATAGTCCCCTAGGTCTCAAAGATATACCACCTGATAGCCGTCTAGGTCTCATGCTAAAAGGTTGGGAAGATAATGAAAGAACTAAACGTAAGAAAAAGCAATAAATGATAAAATATTGCTGTTCTATTTGGACTCAAAGACCTATCCTCAATCCCTCAATCTTCTGGCCAAAGTTTGGGTCAACTGAGGATATACTATGTCAACTTTTAATTCAACATGTAAATAATAAAAGCCCTGTTTCTCAAGAAGAACTGGTCTATGCTCTTTGTTGGAAGCCAAGACCTGTCCTCCCTTTTCCCTTATGCGCTGCCCCTACTTTAGAACCAGTGAGGGAAGGGGCTCAGGGGATCCTGGCAAAGAGAACAGCACACGGGATCCCTTAGGCCACCCTCCACCTAACACCCATAGTCCCCCACCTAACACACCCAACCCTTCCCCTCAGGCCTAGCCTAAGTCCTTCTCACCAAAAGAACTCCAAGCTCCTAATTCGACAGGTGGCTTTTGCCGGGTTGGCAACATCAAGGATCTGCCACAACATGTTGTTGGCGTCATCCAGCCCATAGTACACCCCAGCGGCAGGCAAAGTCCATGCTGCCCACTGGGTAGTCCAAGGTCCCGGCACCATATTGATGGCAGCTCTACAAGACACACAGGCCAGGCCCCAGTCTATGCCCTGAGCAGACTACATTATGGGACATCTGCCTTGCTTTTGCCAGGACCAAGTAATACCAGGCCTCAGCCGCAGCTCCTAGCAGCCAGTCATCTCTGCAGCTAAGTCTCCTGAGGAGGTAGTAGATAATCTTTCAGCTGATATATCCACTAGCATTTATTATGGTCAGGCCAGTGTTAAAAGTGAAAATATCCACTTGAAAAGAACTTTGATTCTTTAAAGTTTTATATTATATATTAAGGTTTTATATTTTATATTAAAATGTGCCACCAGAAAAGAATTACATGTGTATAAGTATCAGGCTATTCTGTTATAAAGGATGGTTTAACATTAATTACTGACAATTCACTTAACCTAGCAAGTTTCTTAATGATAGATCCAAATCTAAAAAGAAAGCACACATGTTTAGATTTATCTGATTACCATACAAACATCTGGCCAAACTTAAAAGAAACCCCCTTCAAAAGTGATTAAGGGAAAAAGAATGCAACAAGTGTTCAGTGATTAATAAAAGTTCCTAGAGAGATAAAATCAAAGTGTTTAATAAGTAGTCTATCCACATTTATAAGCTGTCTGCACTTAGTTAAGCTTTAGAGTATCTGCAAGATCAAGAGAGAACCATCTATACTAATTCTAAATATGCCTTTATGGTGGCTCATACATTTAGAAAAATTCAGACTGAATTAATAGTAAAAGTCAAAGCCTTGTTCATGAGGAGTTAATCACCCAAGTGTTGAACAGCCTTCAGTTACCAGAAAAGAAAAAATAGCTATTGTCCATGTCCCCAGGCACCAAAAAGCCTGTCTTTCAAAAGTCAAGAAAATAACCTAGCAAATCAGATAAGCTGGACCAGCTGCCGTTTCTCCTGTTGGCATTAAAGGGAACTTAGAGAAATGTTATTCAAACCTTTTATAAAGAAAGTCCTATCCCACCTACATTAGAGGACCATTAAAGACCCCAAGCCATGTATAGCATAGTCAAAGTTTATACCTGTATAGGAATTTATACCCTTAGCCAAACAAGTCTGGAGACTTGGCTGCCAAAAATCAAATGTCCTCTGACTTCCTATTACCCTAGTAAGAATCCAAACTACCTCTCAAAGCAATCCAACATTCCTACATACTTGGTTTATTTTCCACTTTCTCTTCCTTCAGAACTCATGATTTTCCAGTACAGGCACTGCCCCTAGAGTTTCCAGGACATTGACAACAGCCTGAGGAGCGAGCCTAGTGCTTCTAACACACTGAAACCATAGTCCAAATAGGAAGAAAAGATGGACCTATCATACCCGAGTCAAGAAAGCACTGCCATCTCTGAAGTCATTGGTGATTATCCAAGATGAAAACCTCCTCAAACTAAGGTTAAGAAAAGTTTAACTCTCTTTCATCTATTCTATTACCCTTTCTTCTTTCCTCATTATATTGCTGTCCTTGTTATGAACGTAACTAGGTCAGACTCACCCCAAATCATTACTTTCGATGCTTGCCTTGTCATGCCTTGTCAAAAGGATGAATACTGGCAAAGATATGTCTCTACTTAAGAAAAATACCTCTGCCCCTTCAGAGAAGCCACTGACCCCCCCACCTTGCTCGTGGCGGGGGTACCAAGGCACCCCAAGTTAGGAGATATGTTCTCAATGGGCAGGTGTCATCCTAACTACCAGAGCACACAGCGGGACCTCCCCATAAGGCTCTACTGACCTAAAATCTTACCTCTGCCTTACGAAAGGAACCACTCCCTCTAATTGTCAATTTGACCATTGTAACCCAGGAACTATCTCTATTAATGCCCCTACCTCCACCAACCCTGCGTCCCCTTTAGAACGCCTGCATGGCTTAGGAGCAGAAGTCAATGGATATGACCATATAGGCTTCTTTAAAATTTGCTTTATTGACCCCCACCTTCTTCTTCTCCATCTGAACCTTCTACCCTACCTAACAACGTTAAAGTAAATATTTTAGAAGTAAAAGATTTAAGACAAATCCTAACATTGAAACAGGATATCAAGATTTAAATGCCTGGTTGAAATGGATTCAATATTCCTACCGCACGTTAAACAAAAGCAATTGTTATGCTTGTGCGCACGGCAGCCCAGAGGCACAGATTGTCCCGTTTCCACTAGGATGGTCGTTCAATCAACCAGGCATAGGCTGTATAGTAGCTCTTTTCCAGGATATCACAGCCTGGGGCAACAAATCATGCCACGCTCTCTCTTTCTGCTATATCCTGAAGTCCAACACCCTGCAGGTCAGTCCCTGAGGGCCATCCAGCTTCCGTTTCCCAACATCAATTTCACCTCATGTCTCTCACAACGGGGAAAATTTGGCGTTCCTTAGAAGCTTAATAGGATGCGGTGAGCTTAAGCCCTTCCAAGAGCTTACCCATCAGTCTCCCCTTAGTCATCCTCAAGCGTATGTATGGTGGTATTGCAGTGGACCCTTACTGAATACTCTGCCAAGTAACTGGAGCAGCACTTGTGCTCTTGTCCAGTTGGCTATCCCTTTCACCCTGGCATTTCATCAACCAGAAAAAGAAAAACCACAACAGCAAAAAATAAGAGAAGTCCCTTATGGGTCTTTTGATCCTCAAGTTTACATAGATGCCATTGGAATACCCCGGGGAGTGCCCGAAAGGTTCAAAGCCTGAGACCAAATAGCTGCAGGATTTGAATCCATGTTTCCATGAATAACTATTAATAAAAATATAGCTTGGAGAGATTACATCTATTATAATCAGCAGCAGTTTATTAATTACACCAGGGATGCTATCAAAGGAATAGCTGACCAATTAAGGCCTACTAGCCAAATGGCTTAGGAAAACAGAATAGCTCTAGATATGTTATTAGCCAAAAAAAGTGGAGTTTGTGTTATGATTAAAACCCAACGTTGTAAATTCATCCCAAACAACACTGCCCCCGATGGGAGCATGACAAAGGACTTGCAGGGATTTACTGCTTTATCCAATGAATTAGCTAAAAATTCTGGAGTCAATGACCCCATTTCAGGATGGCTAGGAAAGTAGTTCGGTAAACAGAAGGGAATCATGGTCTCAATTCTTATTTCCCTTGCAGTTGTAATAGGTGTACTCATTCCCGTCAGGTGTTGTGTCATACCATGCATCCATGGGCTAATACAAAAAATTGTACAAGCAGCACTTACTAAAGCCTCCCTTAGTTCTCCTCCACCTTATTCAAGTAAGCTTTTCCTTTTAGAAGGTCAAATCAAACAGCAAATCCAAGACATGTTATAAAAGTTTGAAGAGAAAGAATCATAAGAAAATTAAAAGGGAGGAATTGTAAGATACAATAAATCTTTGAGTTTCTCTTCAAAGGAATTAGCCTGTTAACTTCCTTATCCTTTGTTCTCAAACTCAACTTTCTCGTTCTTCCTTGCCCCTAATTACCGTAAACAGCCTACCCACTTCCCATCAGCTCTAATCAATAACTAACATCTGTTCTTTTGGTTGCCTGTACCCACTGTTCCCCCGAAACTGCACGTCTCACATGCTCCACCTCTGTACCTCACGTCCCCCTTCCCTTCTCTATTTAGGAAAATATGTACAAGTAGCCAATTGGGTCAGCTCAGGTTGTGCAGTACAACTCCAGCCCACGGGGGAGTGACACAGAGATAGGCACTGCATTAAGGATAAAAACCCTCTGGTCTCCTTTGTTCTCTGTGCACTTGTGATCTTGATTGACCTCAGTGGCACCCTTTGGCAAAAGTAAATTGCCTTGCTGAGAGCATTAAACTTTTGCCTAGGTGCTGTTTTTACTTCACTGCACCAAGCATTTTATATCCAACAGATCTCTGACAAATCTTTTATCAGTGCTTGGTACCAGCATGAGCTAATTTTATGGCTCAAACCAATATGACAATTTGCTGAGGTCTGGGAGCACCCCCTCCAGAGAATCCCTAATCTCCCAAAATTTGGTCAAGATCTAAAGTTTATTTTGCTGTGCAGCTCCTATTTTTGGAGTTTTACTTGCTTCCAACAAGGAAAGAAAGATTTCCTGCTTCCATGATGATGGAAGGCAGGTAACTCCTTTAATAGAGTTTGAGCTTGCTCCTAACAAGAAAGACAAATTTGAGTGTTTTCCTGCTTGTAGGATAGTAAAGCGGTCTTCAGCCTGAGACCCATCCCTAGGTAAATAGCTGAATTGGGGTTTTGTCCTGGCTAAACTTAAAAAGCACTTGGTCTTAATTTCTCCTTACCATTAGAGTGCTCAGTGATCATATTGTTGGGTTTTTGGTTGTGGTTTGTTCTGGTCTTTCTCCCATCAGATTTGTCCAACTCTGCCTGACTTGGTTAAATCCGAGTAAGAATTCCAAATTACGGGTAACAAAGCCTCTCTAATTTGGCTAAAATTCCTCGCAGCTGCAATAGAGGAAAAAAAAAAACACACACACACACAACAAAACAAAAAATACGATGCACTTGATTTCCATGTTTGCTTCCTGTCCTAAAAACCAAATGTTCTTTTATTTACTTTTCTTCCACACTATACCTCCTTCCCCCTTTGCCATCTGCAGTACCAAAAAAAAATCTAGAGAAGGCTTCTAATAACTTGAACCCCTTTAAAGAATTCAGAACAAAGCCACCACTAACCCTTTTTGGTGTGTTCTGTTGTCTTTGTGGAGTTTCAAGAGTCATAGGCAGACTCTTCTTAGCTCCAAAGCTCTTTTTTCCTGTATTGAATGACCTGACCTCTTTGGCTTTGGGTGTACCAGAGATGACCTTGTACTGTGAGAGGATTTGACCTTGGCATATGTAATGGCAGATGAGAACTACAATGTTGGGGTGGCTGTGCACAGTTTACAGGAAGTGGTCTTGGCTGTTTTTTGTTTTGTTTCCTCCTGGGAAGTTGTTGTTTAACAATCCTAATTCTAGTTCAGAGATGCATTCTAAAGGGTCTTCTCTATTGCTTTTTCTCTGAAAATCAATCTTGATTTGGCTTGTTGGTGTACATTTGCATGAGTAACTAACTATTGTTCAATTCATAGGTAAATGAGACACTGAGTTTTCTCAGCTCAGAAGAGAAAGGGCATTTTGTTCCTCCCAGCCAAAAGGCACCCCTGGGTGACTAGGGGCCTCCTGGGAGTGTCTAGGGGGTTGGCCCCTTGTTGGGAGCTGAAAGCCTGAGGGTCGTGACCAGCTCAGCATTCTACTGGAGGCTATATGATCAAACAGCAAACTGTTTATCATGAATGCAGGATGTGGGCAAACTCACATCTGCACCTGCCGCCAGAAGGGATGCTGAGGGCAATCACTCCCTGGCACCATGCTTCTTGAGGTTATCTACTGGGATATCTGGAGCCTACTGTTCAAAGAATGCAGTCATGCAGGCCTGCCCTAAGTAAAGCAGCTGACTGACAACTACCCCCTTCTCCCTATCTGCTTTACTCAATAAATATGAAGGGCTCTAGAAGCTCAGGGCCCTATTCACTAGAAGCAAGAAACCCCCTGACCCCTTATTCCAAATATACACTTTTGTCTTTGTCTTTATTCCTGCATTTGTCCTCCTTTGTTCAGTCCACCAGGGTCCACGGCAGCCCCTCACAACATGCAGTGGCCCTACAGGGAAATCCACAACAAAAATTAATTTAAAAAAAGGTGGCCAGGTGCAATGGCTCACACCTGTAATCCCAGCAATTTGGGAGGCTAAGGTGGGTGGATCACGAGGTCAGGAGTTTGAGACCAGCCTGGCCAACATGATGAAACTCCTTCTCTAGTAAAAAAAAAAAAAAAAAAAAAATCCAAAAATTTGTCAGGCATTGTGGCATGCACCTGTAGTCCCAGCTATTTGGAAGGATAAGGCAGAGGAATCACTTGAACCTGGGAGGCAGAGGTTGCAGTAAGCTGAGATCATGCCATTGCACTCCAGCCTGTGTGACAGAGACACAAAAAGACTTGTCCAGGAAAAGCATATAAGGGCTGATCACCCAACATTTTGAGCCCTCACCTCGGGAGAGAGAAACTGAGACATATAAGGGGTAGAAACAACTCAGTGGTGACACACTGTGGAGTCCTGCCCATAAGCAGCATACATTGATCCACCACACAAAAACTGTAATCCAGGGCCAGGGGGGTTCACACCTGTAATCCCAGCACTTTGGGAGGCCAAAGCAGGTGGATCACCTGAGGTCAGGAGTTCAAGACCAGCCTGACAAACATGGAGAAACCCCGTCTGTACTAAAAATACAAAATTAGCCGGGCATGATGGTGCATGCCTGTAGTCCCAGCTACTCAGGAGGCTGAGGCAGGAGAATTGCTTGAACCCAGGAGGCAGAGGTTGCGGTGAGTTGAGATTGCGCCATTGCACTCCAGCCTGGGCAACAAGAATGAAACTCCATCTCAAAACAACAACAACAACAACAAAACCCTAAGCTACAGCTCAGTTCTCCCTTTTAAGAAGAAAAGTAGGGCCAAGTGCAGTAGCTCATACCTATAATCTCAGCACTTTGGGAGGCTGAGACGGATGGATCACCTGAGGTCGGGAGTTCGATACCAGCTTGACCAACATGGAGAAACCCTGTCTCCACTAAAAATACAAAATTAGCCAGGCATGGTGGTGCATGCCTGTAATCCCAGCTACTTGGGAGGCTGAGGCAGAAGAATCACTTTGAACTGGGAGGCAAGAATGGTTCAACATTTGCAAATTAATAAATGCCATATATCACTTCAACAGAATGAAGGACAAAAACTATTTGATCATCTAAATAGATGCAGAAAAAGCTTTTGATGAAAACTTCAACATCCCAGCATGATAAAAACTTTTAATAAATTGGGTATAGAAGGAAAGAACTTTAATGTAATAATAGCTATATACAACAAACCCATAGCTAACATCTTACTGAATGGGGAAAACCTCAAAGCTTTTCCTCCAAGAACTGAAACAAAAACAAGGATTCCCAGCCTTACCACTTTTACTCAACATAGTACTGGATGTCCCAGCTGGAGCAGTTAGGCAAGAGGAAGAAACAAAGGGCATGCAAATTGGAAAGGAGGGCATCAAATTGTCCCTGTTTGCAGATGACATAATCTTATATATACAGAAAAACCTAAAGACTCTACCAAAAAAACTCTTAAAACTAATAAAGGAATTTGGTAAACTTGTAGGATACAAAGTTAATATATAAAAATCAGTACCATTTCTATTCACAAACAGTGAGGAAGCTGAAAATAAATTAAGAAGGCAACCCCATTTAGCTATAAAAAATAAGATAAAACACCTAGAAATAAATTTAACCAAGGGAATAAAAGACCTCTATAAGAAAAACTGTAAAACAATGATGAAAAAAATTAGAGGGTACAAACAAATGAAAAAACATCCCATGCTTATGGATTGGAATTATTAATACTGTTCAAATGACAATACTACCCAAAGCAACCTACAGATTCAATGCAATTCTTGTTAAAATACCAATGACATTTTTAACAGAAATAGAAAAAAAAATTCTAAAATTCATTATGGAACTAGAAAAGACCCTGAACAGCCAAAGCAATTCTGAGGAAAAAAGAATAAAACTGGAGGTGCCAAACTACCAGATCTCAAATTTTGCTACAAGATATAGTAACAAAAACATCATGACACTGGCATAAAAATAGAAATGTAGACGAGTGAAACAGAATAGAGAATCCAGAAATTAATCCACATACCCACAGCCAGCTGATTTTTGACAAAGCTGCCAAGAAGAGTCATTGGGAAAAGAACAGTCTTTTCAATAAATGGTACTGGGAAAACCAGATATCCATATGCAGAAGCATGAAACTAGACCCCCACCTCTCACCTTAAAAATCAACTCAAAACAGATGAAAGACTTAAATGTAAGACCCTACATAATAAAACTATTATTAATATAAAAAAAATAGGGGAAACATTTCAGGACATTGGTATGGGAAAAGATTTTATGAATAAAACATTAAAAGCACAGACAACAAAAACAAAAGTAAACAAATGCGATTATATCTAACTAAAAATTTTCTGCACAACAAATGAAACAGACTGAAAAGAAAATGTACAGGATAGGAGAAAATGTTTGCAAACTGCTTATCTGACAAGGGATTAACATCCAGAATACATAAGGAACTCAAACATTTTAACAGCAAAAAACTCAAACAATCTGATTTTTAAATGGACAAATAATATGAACAAACATTTCTCAAAAGACAACACGCAAATGGCCAAAAAATATTTGAAAAAAAAAGTTCAACATCACCCATCATGAGGGAAATGCAAATCAAAACCACAATAAAGCATCATCTCACTCCTGTTAAGAGGGCTATTATTAAAAAGACAAACAGTAACAAATGCTGGAAAGGATGCAGATAATTGAATTTAAGATTATCCATGTTGACCAACTGCTATCCCCAAGCAACTGCAGCTAGAAGAACAACATAGAAATCCTTTTTGAGAGAGAGAGAGAGGAAAAAAAAAAAAAAAACCTTCAACACAGGACTAAAGAATTATTGGCTGGGCACAGTGGCTCACGCCTGTAATCCTAGCACTTTGGGAGGCTGAGGCAGGTGGAACAGTTGAGCCCAGGAGTTTAAGACCCGTCTGGGCAACATGGCAAAACCTTGTCTTTACAAAAAATGCGGAAAAAAAAAAAAAAAAAAGCCAGGCATAGTGGCACCTCTAGTCCCAGCTACTAGGAGGCTGAGGCAGGAGAATAGGAGAATCACTTAAATCCAGGAGGTAGAGGTTGCAGGGAGCAGAGGTTGAATTGTTGCACTCCAGCCTGGGTGACAAAAAATTAAAAAAAAAAAAAAAAAAAAAAAGGATTCCCACAGATAAAAGTCCAAGGGAAAAAAAAAATGAGTTCATAGAAAAATATTATAGGCCAGGCACAGTAGCTCACACCTGTAATCCCAGCACTTTGGGGGTTGAAGTGGGCAGATCACCTGAGGTCAGGAGTTTCAGACCAGCCTGGCCAACATGGTGAAACCCCGTGTCTACCAAAAATATAAAAATTAGCTGGGCATGGTGGTGAGTGCCTGCAATCCCAGCTACTCGAGAGGCTGAGGCAGGAGAATCACTTGAACCCTGGAGGCAGAGGTTGCAGTGAGCCAGGATCGTGCCACTGCATGAGACCCCATCTCAAATATACAAAAAAGAGTAGAATAGTGGGTCACCAGAAGCTAGGGACAGTAGGGAAGATGGGAAAATGGGGAGAGGTTGATTAATGTACAAAATTACAGTTAGAAGTTCTATTTATTGCACAGTATGGTGATTATAGTTAACAATAACAGACTGTATATTTCAAAATAACTAGAAGAGAGGATTTTGAATGTTCACCACAAAGAATTGGTAAGTATCTGAGGTGATAAGTATACTAATTATCCTGTCTTGATCATTACACAATGTACACATGTATCAAAACATCACACTGTCAAAATTTAAAAATGAACTTGAATATAACCAAACAATCCAGCTATTCCAGGGCACAAGAAACTTGCTCCTTTAGACTTTGCCTTTCTCACCTCCCACTGCATTTTCAACTGCTGTCTACTTTTTTGCACATTTTTCCCTGTGCTCTGACCACAGCCTTCTCCCAGTGTCAGCCTCCATGTGCATAGTAAAAACAGGCATGGTGGCACCTCTAGTCCCAGCTACTGTCTCTTGTATGTAACTTAGATGTTACTACCATGACCCTGGACTAAAATAATTGGTAGAATGGGCCTGGATGATCCAGAAACTTTAGAGAAAGAACTGAAAAATATGTGGCCATCCATATGGCAAGCCATCCAGTGCCTTAATTTTAGAGAAAATATAAAATGTTGATTACGTTCTTCTTGCAAAGTATGGGAGGCAGAAAACCATTTTGTTTTTCAAAGTCAACTACTAACTTGCATTAGTCTGGTTTCTCTGAGAAGCAGATGCCAAGAAAGGATTAAACGATCAAAGATTTTATTAGGAGAAACACCTGAGAGAGAAAATGGAGGTAGCTAGGTAAGGTTGAGAGGGCCACCAGTCAGTCATACAAGTTTGATCCTGAGTGAAAAAGAGAGGGAAAGAAGAGTTGGTGAAAGCATCCTATACTGCCTTTCACTCTCCAGAAGTTTTGGCAAGGCCACTGGGGAGTTCTTGAGCCAAAGTCAGATATCAGAGTCTGACGACTCTCAGGAACAGACCTATATCCCTGCAAGACTTAGTCATTGACTGGGAGCGGCCCATGGAAAGACCATTCTCAGAGAAAATGCAGAGATGGATCAGACCACAGCCAGTCAACCCCTTTGTCAACTAAAATCCCCTGGAGTTGGCCAGCCAGGTGTAGTCTCCTGGTTACCATCCAAGCAAACATCTGGGCTTTGGAGGAGGAGATTTCTATACATATGTAAAAGAAGAAATTTCAGCCTGGTGTTATCATTATTGATCAGTTCATTGACAGGACAATCATAAGTTCTCAGATCTTCTATGACAGGAGCCATTCCTATGACATATTCCAATGACTAAATGAAGCTGCCCCCAAACTAAAGAGGTTCTCTACAACTGCCAGGAAGCTAGGACTGTGATGTCACTCAAAGGGGGCAATGGACACAAGTGCAGGCCTCTGTTTTAGCTCCTGAGCAGAAATATTCTTGTTCTATGCTGAAGGGGTGGATATTACGTGACTACAATTCCAGAGGTGGAATTCTAAAGGTGATAAGCTGGAATTTACTATACCAACATCGCCATGGCTACAGATAGGGATTGCTATAAGGAGCATGAATATGTAGTTAATAGAGTTTTAAAGACCCTGATAGAAAATGCAAGTAAGATCTTAAATTTACTCTTCACTATCATATCACATATAGGGTTCATGGAATATTCAAAACGTCTTTATTATGTGAAGAATAAGAGCTAATTTTGTTAGATTACAAGACTAAAATAACATGGCTGCCCAGGAGAAAATATTATAATTTCAGTCACATTGGGATACTTAACTTGAAATAATGTGATAAATACACACAGTTTCATGTCTTGCTCATTTAGGAAGAACTAATGATATGACGAGAAATTGCTTATGTTGGAAGCTCCTACAAGATCTGCACTGCTTAAAATATACAGCAAAGCAAAGCAAACCAGCTGCAAACATATGGAAAAAGATCATACTTCATTAATTATCAGAGAAAAAGTCCAAAATTAAGATAAGGAGATAATATTTTACCTCTATTAAAATTTGTAATAATCAAAGTTTGAGAGGTAACATCTACTATTCTCTTTGGGCAAGGGATATGAAACAAATGGACATTTCTGGGACGTTCATTGGTATGACTATAAATAAGTACAATCTTTCTGTAATTTACTAAAATGTATCAAAAATTTAAAAATAGCTATACTCTTTGAATTGGTAACTCTGTTCCCATAATTTATCTTAAATTATTAGCAATAGTTATGTATAAAAATTATATTCATAAAAATTTACAATAGCAAAAATTTAAAACAATCTGAAATAGCAAATATTTGGAGATAAAGTATGGTACATCTATAATTAGACTCTGATGTAAACAATGAAACTGAAGATCATGTTTTCAAAGAATACTTACTGTCCTCAAGAAATGGTTACTCCAAAATGCAAAAAATCAGGATATAATTTTACAGTATTTTGTTTTTAAAATTCTATATATCCACATAAAAGGACTAGAAATGAATATAGAAATCTTTCGTTGTTTGGGGGATAATGGGATAATGGGTATTTTCTATTTTAGCATTCTTCTGCATCTTTACATTTTCCATAATAAATGTAATCAAATAGTAAAGTCGATCATTTTAAAGAATGAAAACAACCTGAGAAAGTTCCAGTTCTTGAAAACACACTGATTCTGGTGAGGCAAAATTTGAGGCTGGAGTATTATGAAAAGTTGTTTTTTTTCTTAAAAATTAACTCTATGCACCATAGAAAGAGGATTAATAATGTCTATATCCCACAACCATATTTGTATGTATGTTTATGATAGTCTATAAACTATTTTAAGACTATATACACAACGTAACTTTTTTTTCAGATTATTTTATTTCCACTCCTTTCACACCATATCATTCTTCAAGTACCAAAGTCCCTAGCTAGTCTTTTTCTCTCTGCTCTAATGTTTAAGAATTATTACCAGAGTTTTTAGCTGTACTTAGTGGGAAGAATACGAAAAAATATGTATGCTCCATTTGTTTAGAACCAGAGGTCACTTCTCTCAAATATTGCTTCATATATTTCAATGCTATGTTATTAGGTATACATAGGCTTAGAATTGATGTATCTTCCTGATCAGTAAATCTTTTATAATTTAGCAGGGTCCCCCTTTATTATCTAGTAGTCACTTTTTGCCTTAAATGTACCAATTTTCTTATGGCTAATATTTGCCATTATTTTCTTATGGCTAATATTTTCCATCCTCTGTCAACCTTTTAATGTCTTTTGAATATGACTTTTGGAAACAGTATAGTGCTAGATTTTTTAAAAATTTGAACTGAAAATTTTTGCTTTTTAATGTTTTGCCACAAATTATATACATATTTACATTTATTTCTCATCAATTTTTTATGTTTTGTATTTACCTTTTTCCTCCTTTCTTGCCTTGAGATTGAATTCATTTTATCTTCTTCAAAGGCATACACTCTATCGATAGTCTATTCTTTCAGTGGCTACCCTATTTTGACAAGCATTCTTAACACAGTCACCAATTAATCATTTATTTTTACCTTGAACCTTAAGACTACAAGGACCTTAGAAAATTTTAATTCTGATGATCTTCCAATTTATATCTATTGTTCCTTATTTTAATACTAGGATTAACATTTCCCAAAAGATCAGCCATTCATGTTTTATAAGTCTGGATTTTTTTTTTTTTAACAATCAGCAAATTACGTGGAAAGTAATTTCATAGATCTAAACACATTGACTTTTCGGACTCTTTTTTTTTTTGAGATGGGAGTTTCACTCTTTTCATCCGGGGTGGAGTGCAATGGCATGATCTTGGCTCACTGCAATCTCTGCCTCTCGGGTTCAAGAGATTCTCATGCCTCAGCCTCCTGAGTAGCTGGGATTACAGGTGCCCACCAACACGCCCAACTAAATTTTGTATTTTTAGTAGAGATGGGGTTTCACCATGTTGGCCAGGCTGGTCTTGAACTCTTGAACTCTTGACCTCAGACAATCTGCCTGACTCGGCTTCGTGGGATTACAGTGCTGGGATTACAGGCCTGAGCCACTGCACCCAGCCTTCAGACTCTTTTAAGTAGGCACAAGGTAAATCACTTTAAAACATCCTGTAACAGAGCACAGTGAAAAAAAAAAACATAGTTCTTCCTGTAGAAGACTTCCAAGAATAAAAACATGGCATTCTCATGAAATTAACAATAATGAATATACAGATGGAAAAAAGCTTCTAATTTCTATTTATTTTATTAAAAAACCTCGTAAACTCACGTAAATCATTGGCTCATAAAAGGAGTGGAAATAAAATATTAATCTTAAAAATAAACCATCCTACCTAGTAAGTGTATACAGATTTTTTTTTTTTTTTTTGAGATGGAGTCCTGCTCTGTTGCCCAGGCTGGAGTGCAGTGGTGCGACCTCAGCTCACTGCAACCTCCGCCTCCCAGGTTCCAGCAATTCTCCTGCCTCAGTCTCCTGAGTAGCTGTGATTACAGGTGCCTGCCACCACGCCTGCCTAATTTTTGTGTATTTAGTACAGACAGGGTTTCGCCATGTTGGTCAGGCTGGTCTTGAACTGACCTCAGGCAATCCACCTGCCTCAGCCTCCCAAAGTGCTGGGATTACAGGCATAAGCCACTGTGCCCGGCATGTATATAGTTTTAAATAGTTTAAATTTACAGACTAACAGTATTAAACACCCATCATAAGAAGTTGTTGCAAACAAATATCATTCTGGGATATAGATATTGACAGTTTTTTTTTATGGTGCAAAGACAGAGTTGACTTTTAAGAAAGAAACAGAACTTTTCTCAGTGCTACCGTTTCAAATTTTGCCTCACCACAATCTCTTTTTTTTTTGAGACAGAGTCTCGCTCTGTCGCCCGGGCTGGAGTGCAGTGGCCAGATCTCAGCTCACTGCAAGCTCCGCCTCCCGGGTTTACGCCATTCTCCTGCCTCAGCCTCCGGAGTAGCTGGGACTACAGGCGCCCGCCACCCCGCCTGTCTAGTTTTTCGTATTTTTTAGTAGAGACAGGGTTTCACCGGGTTAGCCAGTATGGTCTCCATCTCCTGACCTCGTGATCCGCCCGTCTCGGCCTCCCAAAGTGCTGGGATTACAGGCTTGAGCCACCGCGCCCGGCCACCACAATCTCTTAACTGTAATCTGATGTACAGGAATTATACTGTTAAACACAATTATTTATTAAAGGGTGTTTTTAGATTTTACTACAATGATTCAACTTATCATCAGTGTAATGATTTAGGCAAAAGGAAAATAAAGTATGTACTTTATTAAGACTTTGCTCTATTAGGTTAATTTATATAAAGATGTTATTTAAAATTTGTGCCGTATGACAATTTCCCAATGTGTTATGGTATGTTAGTAGTATACTAAAGTATGCCTAAAAGGAAATTTTTAACTAATACATGCTCAAATTTAACAATGAATGAACACATTTGCATTTTATTTTAATGACTAAAGGCATAAAACATAAACTACTAAAATTAACAAAAATATTATATAAGAAATTAGAGAAGTATGAGCATAGTCATATAATTTTACTTATGAAACTGAAAAGAAAAATACTTAGGATTATAGAGTGATAGCAAATTTTGGCGGCTTTTTTCCTTGATAGAAATATTAAACAACAGTTGTGAGTTAAGATTTTATATTCTTATAAACTTCAAACCTAACTTTTATAAAAACAGATTAATGTTTAAATTCTAGAATAAAAATGCTAAAGCTGATTTTTAATGGTACAATTAAAACAGAAACAACTGAATTATTAAGATGTTGCTCAAAAACACCCATCAGCTGTCTAACAAATTTTGAGACAATGTATCATTCTGGTTTGGAGAATACCAAATGTATTTTTCTAAATGTCCCAAAAAAGCTGAGCAGAGTTTCTCCAAGGACTCTCCAGCTCTAGAATGTTAGCCTTGGAGATAGATGAAGCTGTCTGTGGGAAAGGAGAGCAGAAATATGCCACGTTAAGAAGTTAAAGAGAATGGTCAATATGGTATCTGATGAATATTAAGAATGTAATATAGAAAAGATACATTCTATAAAGAAATTATAACCAAAACAATCATGTACATTAGCAATTTAAAATATTTTTCTCTGAAAATGAACTATTTGATTTTTCTTGCCCTTTATCAAAATAATAACTATTTTCTCATAAAAGAGTAACAGTGTAGTTTTGCTTTATTATTTTTAAAGTTTTAATCTAGCTGGCTGTACAACACATTATAAAATTAGAGATAAATTATTTAAACCTTTATTAATATCACCCGAGTACAGTGTTAGTAAAAACTGAGAAATTTTTTAACATTATAATTTCTTATAACTAATTATAAGTGATAGAACTGCTCTGCAATCAATCTTGATAAATATAAAAGAATACCTAGCCAACACAAAAACAGCTGGGGAAGCGAAATCAGCTTTAAAAAATTAGTATGTTTTAAAGAGTTTTATATTAAATAGACTGTTTCACAATGTACTCACATTGTTGACAATCAAAATTTTATTCCTACAAGAGGGACAATATAAAGCTAGGACCTTCATGAACATTCAGGTATCACAAGAAAGTTGCCAAGGACAGAACTGATTTAACAGCAAGAGATTGGTCTTATGCTTATTACCCAGCACCATTATTAACTGTTAAAACAACCAAAACTAAGCAAATCAAATGCATGGCTATTTATTTTTTGTTGCTTTTCACAGATGAGCCTCTGATGTGGAGTTTATCCCCCAAAACATTTGATCTTCTTCCACGTTCAATGGCTGGACTTCGTTGAGGTTTCTCCCTGAGAAATATACATGTGAATATTAATATGATTTATAAAATGGCCAATGGTTTATAAATCAATAAACATGTTAAAAACCACTGTAATATAAGAAAAGTTTTATCTTAAAAGTTCCTTAATAGCTTTGAAAAACAAGGCTGGCCAGGTGTGGTGGCTTACGCCTGTAATTCCAGCACTTTGAGAGGTCGAGGTGGGCGGATCACGAGGTCAAGAAATCGAGACCATTCTGGCGAACATGGTGAAACCCCATCTCTACTAAAAATACAAAAAATTAGCTGGGCGTGGTGACGTGCACCTATAGTCCCAGCTACTCAGGAGGCTGAAGCAGGAGGACTGCCTGACCCTGGGAGGTGGAGGTTGCAGTGAGTCAAGATTGCGCCACTGCACTCCAGCCTGGTGACAGAGCCAGACTGTCTCCCCCTCCGAAAAACCAAAAACAAACAAACAAACAAACAATAAAACAGGAAAAACAAGGCAGACTATTTCAGTGAATTTAAAACAGCAACAGCTGTTTTCCTGAGATAGATTTAACTGTTTATAGTTTAAACACTGTTTAATGTTAACAGTATGGTAGCCACTAACCACATTTATATTTGAATTAAACTAAAATAATTCAATACTTCAGTTTTACCAGCAATGGTTCAAATGTGAATCAACAGCCACATGTGGCTAGTAATTACTACACAGGACAGAATAGATATATAGCATTTTTGTCATTACCGAAGTCATTTCAGAAAATGCCATTGGACACTGCTGGTTAAGAGAAAATGCCACTGTTAGGGCCAAAAATTTATAGGTCACCCATAAAGAGCATGCTTCTCTAAGTGGGACCTGGATTTCCTATTCAAACTTGGCACTGCTAGGTTTTTAATCAGTACATTTTTCAAATGAGAAAAATATCTGTAATTAATATAGGAGCAAGTTTTCAAGCAATTCAATAGAAAATACCAGGGCTCTAAATTCCTAAACAAGTATTTTAGAAGAAAAGATCCTAGCATATGAAATTCTCCATAAGGCTTCTGATTTGCTTGATACTCACTTGTCCACTGCTAGTTCTGTGAAGCCTTCTACCTTCTGCAGCAATTCTCCACTCTCTTATAGCTTAGAACAGATTTCTATTAAAGGTCCGGTGAGGCCTTTCTCTTTAGTGTAACTTCATAGGAATTAGATATTATTATTCATTTTCCCCCAGAGAACCACATTAAACTGTAGCTCCAGGGTATGTACAAAATGTATTTTAAAATCTCTATAATATTTGTTTATTTATTTTTGAGATGGAGTCTTGGTCTGTCACTCAGGCTGTAGTGCACCGGTGTGATTTTGGCTCACCACAACCTCCGCCTCCTGGGTTCAAGCGATTCTCTTGCTTTAGCCTCCCAAGTAGCTGGGATTATAGGTGTATGCTACCATACCTAGCTAATTTTCATATTTTTAGTAGAGACGGGGTTTCACCATGTTGGCCAGGCTGGTGTCAAACTCCTGACCTCAAGTGATCCACCTGCCTCGGCCTCCCAAAGTGCTGGGATTACAGGCATGAGTCACCATGCCCAGCCAGAAATCTCTATAATCTTTAATATGTCGTTTCAGCAAATTTATTTTTCTCAGCTATACTAAAAGGGAATTGTAAAATAAGCTAATGTTCTTGCAAAATTCTTCCAAAACACCTAAAACACATCAAATATGGTATTGCATGTACTGTTACATATTATACCCGTGTCTGAAATTTCATTTACAATTAAATGATAAATTGTGATTTGTTAAGGAAGTTGTTAAGTCTTCCAGATAGAGTCCCTCTCCCCTTAACATATCTCTAGGTATCTTTACCAGTGTGAAATGTATGACTCTATAACCACATTAGAATCTGTTTTACAAGAATAACTACTCCATAGCAAATCAGTTTTCCTTAAGAGGATTTTGGTCTCTGTCTTCTGAGGCATAATTTACTAGTGAATTACTAACCATGCAGTCCTAAACTATTATTGATTTTTAGATATAAATTTAAATTTGTGTGGAATACTCAGTTTTAGTATAAAATTATTACATCTTTCACAGAAGATACTGTGGATACAACTTGGATGATCATCAAAACTTTCTGATAACAGAAATAAAATTATGTAACTGTACTTCAAATTCTTCTTTAAAAACTAAACTATTTTAGAAACAACTTTTACCTTCTTTTAAGTTCTTGGCAGCCAGGATTCTCATGGCCAACACTTCTCATTCTAGTGTTTTCTAGATTGTGTCGTCCTGGTTTGTACTTCAAAACCTCACTTTGCCACTCCTCATCAAAAGCATGAGCATCATCTATGTTAAATAGAAAAATAATGGGAATAAGTATTAAGGTATCAACTGTCAGTAATTGCCTTGCTCCTACATATTTCAGTCTAGTCTGGTGTTTTCATTAGTGTAACCTCAATATAGAGGCAGGAAGCTGCTTCAAATATAAGGATCTTTGATGAGAGTAGTATTTCTTTTCCTGTCTGTTCCTCTCCTATTCCTACTAATGACCTAGTTATTGATGATCTATTTTTTCACCTGCCTGGATATCATATTATTTTACCCAATGGACCAGCTGACCCAATTATAATAACTAACAGTTTTTTTCCTGGGTCATCTCACAGTGAATATGCTCTTCCTGTATATTGTATACTTCTGTGACTAGCACTTCTATTCACCTAACCATCTTTCTATGTAACTTGACCTCACAAGTTTCTGTTGTCAATTTCCTAAGACAGGTTACTCAGCTAGAATGTCAATTCATGCGGTTATGAAGTAAGTAATCTAACTTCCATAGTAGCAACAATAGAGAATGATAGTACTTCTTCTTTAAGACTGCTTTAAAATATTATGTTCCTTCACTAAATTTTTCATCAAAATGTTGATTATTGTGAAATACTCAGTATATATATAAATGTGATAAAATTACAGAGGTTACAATTAAACACAGGTCACAATATCATGGCTTCTATCTTATTGCAAAAGAATAATTTCATCAAACCCCGGCCGGGCGTGATGGCTCACGCCTGTAATCCCAGGACTTTGGGAGGCCGAGGTGTGCGGATCACAAGGTCAGGAGATCGAGACCATCCTGGCTAACATGGTGAAACCTTGTCTCTACTAAAAATACAAAAAATTAGCCAGGCATGGTGGCGGCTGCCTGTAGTCCCAGCTACTCGGGAGGCTGAGGCAGGAGAATGGCATGAACCTGAGAGGCAGAGCTTGCAGTGGGCTGAGATCGCACCACTGCACCACTGCACTCCAGCCTAGACAAGAGAGCGAGACTCCGTCTCAAAAAAAAAAAAAAAAAAAAAAAAAACCAAAAAGGAATAATTTTATCAAATCCCAATGTTAATAGAATTTCTTCCTCCCCCCAACCCAAAACAGAGTCTTGCTCTGCTGCCCAGGCTGAAGTGCAATGGTGTGATCTTGGCTCACTGCAACCTCTGCCTCCCAGGTTCAAGAGATTCTCCTGCCCCAGCCTCCCAAGTAGCTGGGATTACAAGTGTGGGCCACCATGCCCGGCTGAGTTTTGCATTTTTATTTATTTATTTTATTTATTTTTTTTGAGATGGAGTCTCGCTCTGTCACCCAGACTGGAGTGTAATGACTCGATCTCGGCTCACTGCAACCTCCGCCTCCTGGTTCAAGCGATTCTCCTGTCTCAACCCCATGAGTAGCTGGGATTACAGGCACGTGAGCCACCACGCCCGGCTAATTTTTGTATTTTTAGTAGAGACGGGGTTTCACCATGCTGGTCAGGCTGGTCTTGAACTCCTAACCTCGTGATCTGCCTGCCTCGGCTTCCCAAAGTGCTGGGACTACAGGTGTGAGCCACCATGCCTGGCCAGAATTTCTTTTTTAATACAACAATTTAAAATTTAAACACTTTATTATGGAAAAACATTATTCAAACTAGTTTCTGAAACTAGGAGATGAATCCAACTAAATTTTAATATAATTTCATTATTGAATTAATACAATTAATTAAATATAAAAGCTTAATACTGATTTAAAAATTAATAAAAATAATTTAAATTTAATGATTAAATTTGTTAATAAATTGTAATATAATTAAAAACTACAGGGAGAAAGGACACTAGAAGAATGCAAATGCATTGAAGAATAAATATAAAACCTAGAAAAAGAAAAGATTTACTTGAGAGAGACATACATGTAATTCAACATACAACAGAAATTAAAATCTTATCTATACAAAAGCCTAAGTACTGAACAGTACAGAATGATTTAAGTAAAAATTATGGCTTATTTACAATAAAACTTTTAGGTAACCACTTAAAATGTTTTTGAAAAATAGCATCATAAGTGACTTTACAATTATAATGGTAAATTAAAATAAGCACAATATAAACTATATAAAAGTAAAATAATAATTTGAGGAAAAAGCATGTTTATATATATATAAAATGATTAGGAAGAAATACATTAAAACATCACTAGTATTTTGATTTTGGATTATGGATGATTTTTGTCTTTACACTTTTCAAATGTACTTTCTTGATAATCAGAAAAAATATTTAAAGAAGCATTTTGCCAACTGATAATATTAATAACAATTCAAAAGATTCCACTTTCCAAGGATAAAATAAAAATAAGTAATATCCCATGTTGCCAAAAATCACTATAAAAAAGAGCTCTCCTATGAAAGGATGAAACCACAATCCTATTACTTTGACAAGGTATTCTCTACACCTATTATTCAAAAACTACCTCTTATAACATGTTTCTACAAAAAATATTAGTCAACTTTAACTGTTATTTTAACTTTATGAGACAGAATACTATTTTTTTGTGATAACTTACTTTCATTCATATTGATGAACTCCTGGTTGACCTCTTCATCTCCAGTCTTTCTGTTCTTTGACTTTTTAATGACATGAGCTCGGTCATGGATATGATGACCAATAGCCATTTTTTCTAGTCCACTGTCAGAATCTCTCATTGCTTTCCTGGTTTCCTTTATCTGTAAAAATAAAGAAATTTTATTATTATTTAAATATATATAGAATGTATATAACTCTAAAATTCTCAGGGCCAGCTTACCTACTGAGGTATGGCCATAGGTCTACCACTCTCAAAATAATGTGTACTCAGTTCCACTATTAACTTGTGGTAAAACTGTGGTGATAAGTCTCTGATATTTCCTGAACTCCTTAAAATGAAAATGTCTAGAACAAACAGAACCCATACAATTTAACGTGTTTCCAAATTATAATCAAATATTAAAACAAAAGTAGCAATTATAGTTTAATGCCTTCAAGACTGTTTTAGACAATGTAATAGAAGCAAGTTTATCATAGCATTCCTACAAATAAGGGCAACTAATTATTTTTCATGTTGATTGGCTTGAATCTCATCATTCCCACCTATCAACTCTATGGAAGTGTTACTAGAATATTTATGATAGCTACTAACATGATTTACTGGGGGACATCTACAATTATATTCTGTTTACATTTAAGATTGTCACTTTTAGAAAGTTAAAATTAAAATGTCTGAGATTAATTAGCAGAACTACGGCAAGAGCATCATTAAAAGGTTCATCTTTATATGTAAGAACTAAAAAATGTACTACTTCACACTCATTAGATTGGTAAACCTAAATTTTTACTGTAAGTACTAACAAGGAAGTAGAGAAATGGAAACTCACAAGCCACAGTTTGTGGAAGCCAACAATTTCTTTTTTTTTTTTTTTTTTTTTTTTTTTTTTTTTTTTTTTTTTTTTTTTTTTGAGGCGGAGTCTTGCTCTGTCGCCCAGGCTGGAATGCATTGGCCGGATCTCAGCTCACTGCAAGCTCCGCCTCCCGGGTTCCCGCCATTCTCCTGCCTCAGCCTCCCAAGTAGCTGGGACTACAGGCGCCCGCCACCTCGCCCGGCTAGTTTTTTGTATTTTTAGTAGAGACGGGGTTTCACCGTGTTCGCCAGGATGGTCTCGATCTCCTCACCTTGTGATCCGCCCGTCTCGGCCTCCCAACGTGCTGGGATTACAGGCTTGAGCCACCGCGCCCGGCCGGAAGCCAACAATTTCAATCACTGGGATAGTAGCTTGGAAATGCTAGGTAAAGAGGAAAGTACACATATCCTACAACTCAGCAATACCACTCCTAGACTCTTTGTATAAGGAGCCGTATATAAAGATGAATTAGTGAAAGATTAGACTCACCTACATATCTACTGACAGAAAATGATTTAAAAATAATGGTACATTCATATTTTGGATACTACGTAGAAGTTAAAGAAAACAGGGCCACATGTATCAACTAGAATAAATCTCAGAAGCGTATTAATCACAATATATTCATATTTTGGATACTATATACAAGATAAAGAAACCAGGGCCACATGTATCAAGTTGAATAAATCTCAGAAGCATATTACTCAGCAAAGACAAGTTGCAGAGGACACATGCAATATGATACCCTTTATGTAATGTTGGGAAATCTGGAAAATAATCCATCTTTTTATGATAGAAAGATAAGTAATAAAATTGTAAAAACATGCATGAAAATGATAAACTCCAGATACAGGAAAATGGTAATCTCTGAGAAGGGGAGAAAGGGGAAACAGACCTCAGAGGAATGTATTAGAAGCTTTAACTGCCTCTGTACATTTTTGCTTAAAAGGAAAACAAAGCAAGAGACAATTTGAAGCAAATAGAGAAAAATGTTATGATATGACTAAACTGGGTGGCAGGAATATGAGCACTTATTATGTTATTCTCTATATCCTCTCTGTACATTTCAAATATTTCATGAGTTAAAAAATTAATTCACTTCAAATGTAAACTTAAAAATAGACATTATTTCATGAAACAAAGGCTTCTTTTCGTGTTTTGCTTACCTTGTCAACAAGTAAAGGTAATAAACATCCATAGATATTTACATGAAAAAAGGCACCCTCACGGGGGTGGGGGCACGAAAAATCGCCACAAACTGAGTAAATACAGTTGAGTTTTAATGGTTTCCACAGTGAGGACTACCTTACACCCGACCCCCACACCTCCCTCTTGTACGCCCGGCATCATGTACCAGATTAAATTTGAATAGTTAAAATTTGATCTAGACAGTCTATCATCCCCTAACTTTATAAAGCTCTAGGAATGCTTATAGAAAACTTACTCCTCCTGGAGCTCTACGGGTTTGAGTTGAGGCCTGAAAAACCTTTGGTGGTTCATCTCCTATTTTGGAATAAGTCATAACTGAGGAAGAACAAAATGAATGTCCATTTGGATCCAGTGAAAGTTGACCCTAAAGGTAAACAGATTGTAAATTCAGTCGAGTCAAATATAAATAATTATTGCCAGAGAGTTCAAATAAGTAACACTAGCTCTAAGTTCTACTAAGGATACTAAACTACCAATATAGTATAGTCAAAGGGCACATCCAGGTTCTCAAGTGAGAAGTGACTTGAAAAATTACCTCCACCCAAAAAAAAGGCACCCCTAGAGGGTCCTGATGGTCGTCCATTTTAGGTACCATCATCTCACTCTCATTACAAAGACTAATAAGTGACTAATTGAGAGATCCTTAAGTCTTTGGGTGCTTGTGGCTTAGATTTCAATGAAGATGCTATGCCCCCAAACCTGTGATACTTCTATAGTCAGTGGTTGACCCTTGTGCATAATCTTGCCAACGTCAAGCCAATCAGTTAGTTATACATCAAGTTTCATACCTCTTCCTGTAGGTACCAGATTGCTACATTACTAAAACCAATAATGCCCTAGATTATTTGAGCATTCTGAAATGATCCAAATAATTCAAACTGGATGACTAGAATGATATGGGTCTTCTTCAGATCAAATCAAGTGACTGGTTTTGATGTTAATATAGAGAGTACTGTTATAGTACTAGTTTATAAGTATTTGGACTATTAGGGACCTAAACATCATTCCTAAAATTTCTGTTTTCAGAGTTGTTTATAAAACCCTAAAACTCTTTAGATGTTACAAATCCTTTTAGGTAGACAGGTTATTAATAAAATTATGCAAATTCATATAAAATGTTCATTTACAATAGTGACTTTCAATAGAATCAATGTTTTTGAGGTCAATTTTTTTCCAATTTTTAAAAAAATTTTGAAAGTTAACATTATTTTTCAAACTTGGAGGTTATGAACTCAATTTATTATTTTTCAAACTTGGAGGTTATGAACTCAATTTAGTGCATTGTAACCAGGATTTTTAAAACATGAAATAGACTAGAAAATAACTGCATATACTGTAAATAGTATAGTCATTTTTTCATGAAACTTGTGTTTCAAATATATTTATAAAGTATACAAATATTGCTTACTGGGTTAATCATGTAAGATATCTTTTTTAACCACTATGGTTAAAAAAGTGTTTAAAAGCCACTGTGAAATAGAATATACCAAAGTATACACAATGTTCTCAATGCTTTGTTTTCAGTACTTACAAAGTTTCTTTCTAATTTCTGCATATAGTTTCTCATATTTGACACCATTTGGTCCACTGTCTGAAAAGGGCTGACATCTGTATGCTACAGAATATCAGAAAGTATATTATTAACTATAAGTAACAACACAAAAGATGCAAATATATCTTCCAAAACAGCTAAAACATTTTTTTCCAATTCATTTAGTGAAATCTCATGCAGTAATCAACCAGACAAAGACAACTTAAAGAGGATATAATAACAGTGATTAGTTAAGGAGAAAATTGAAGCATACACAAAATCCCAAAGAGACAGCATACAAATAATTAGGGAATTGTAACATTATAAATATATACACACGTGTATATATACACATATATGTGCATGCATAAATACACATACACACCTAATCACTCATTACTCACTTTTTCAAAACACAATTTGGTGTATGTTAAATACTAAGTGATATATTCTTTAGCATATGATAGTTTTCATAATTCTCTTTTTTATCTCTCAATATTCCACCATACAAATAAATAAAACTTGGGTATAAGATGCCAGTGTCACCTCCAGCAGTACCACATGGCTGATAGAAGTTGCCCCTCAAGTAAGTAGCCAGCCTTCCTCTCATCATAGTAGGATCCAGGTGACAGAAGTCAATTCACTTTACTAATAGGCCTTCAATTTGCTGCCTACTGAAGGGTCAGTAGGCTACACCCTTGAAGTATGAGGTATGTGTCTTCAGAAAAACAGTTAAGAATTCCTGTAAACAGTAGTTTCTCAACCAAGATTGATTTTGATTCTCAGGGGACATTTGGCAATAACTATACTCATTTTTGGCTGTCACAGATGAGGAGAGCATATAACTAGCATCTAGTGGGTGGAGGTTAGGGATGCTGCTTAACAACCTACAATGGATAGGACAGTCTCCCAGAACAAAGAATTACCCAGCCCAAAATGACAGTAGTGCTGAGGTTGAGAAACTTTGCTCTAGGAAAATCTACCACTGATTTTAGGTCTTAAAATCTACCAGTGATTTTAGGTTTTATCACTGGAAGACTCACCAGAAAATAAAAGTCAAGCACACATTCCAATGTATTACCCAGTAAATCACCTGTTATAAAACAGAATGAGTTGCTTGGTTTAATGAACTTCTCTGTTCAAGCAAGCGGAGTTCTGAATCCTCTAAGTTCTGTTTGTGTCTCTGCCTTCTATTGCTATTGGATTTTTACAGATATTAATAATGTAAAATAGGTGGGAAAACCAAATTCCTCCTTAGAACCTGCACTTAATATACTAGGCAACAACAAAGGCACATTTAGGAAACACTAATATATAGTTGGGTACAAAAAAGACTGAAGTAGAATTCATTCTGGATTTCAAAGAGGCAAACGCAATTCAGGAAATATTCTGAATATTTGCTTTAACACTAGATTGAGAATCCGTTCTTATTATCATGAGATATGGAAGGGTTAACCCAAAGAAGGAGAAAAAGAGAGAGAGGAAAAGATTAGGCATTTGGGTATTTCTGTCCTCTTCTCAATTCACGTTCAAATCAACCATCAAAAGATGTATCTGCACTTGCTCTGGGGTGACCCAACACACTGGAGTGACAAAAAGTTGGGGTACAAAATGGAGTTGAGACTTCAGTGGGCCCTTAAGGCCTTCAAAAATTTTGTATACGTTCTCCTCTTTCTGCCTTAAATGTTTCCTCCTGACTTTTAGCCTAGTTAGTTCCTTCTCATGATTCAAGTATCATCACCTGAGAAAGGCCACTGCTGGTCACCTGTCTAATCCCTCCTTCACTTTCCCCCACCTCTATATCATTACCCTGTTTCATCTCCTTCAGGGTACTGTGACTATCTGAAATTATTTTGTTGTGTACTACTGTCTGTCTTCCCACTTTATATAAATAATCTCTATGAGGGCAGGGCAATTTTGTCTATTTTATTCACTACAATATCCCCAATATATATATAATAATTCCTGGCACTTAAGAGGGTTTAATAAATATTTGTGGAATGAATGAATGAACAAATTATCTCTAGCTCAGCTCAAATCCATATATCCAACAGTTTACCAGATAAATCTACCTGGAAAACCCACAGATGCCTCAAATGCCAAACACCCAAAACTAAAATGATTGTTTTGACCACCACACTCCTATATCTGTACTGAATCAATGCCTTATCTCAGTGGCATTCCCATCTACCTTAATCTTCATGCCAGAAAAATGGGTGTGATACTCCCGTTCTCCCTCTCTACTGCTCCTTCAACCCTATCAATCACCAAATTCTATCAATTTGCCCTTTTAACTCTCTCAAATGAAGTAATTCATTTTTATCAACACAGACATTACCTAGTAGAAGTAAGCCATCACTAATACTTTACCAAGAATGCTTCAATAGCCTTCTGGCTTCTCTGCCTCCACTATGGTCTCTTCTAATCTTTCAAGAATCTGAACTCTATTACCACTTTGACATAAGTCATCACTGCTTCCTCTGCTCTTAAGATAATGTTTACTCTCCTTACTATGGCCCAAAGAAGTCTCTGGATACCTCTTCTTCCTCATCAATATCTACTGTTCAACTCATACTCCAGGGTTAAGTGATACTAAACATGTTTTAGATCCCTAGCCTTCAGGTCTTTGCACATGCTGTTTCCTTTCTGTTGAACAGTATTCCTTTCCCCTCCCTCCTTTTCAGGCTAACTTCTACTAATCCTTAAAGTTCAGGAAGTCTGCTTGGACTGACCCACCCCACCTCAAAAGGTGCTTTTTTCCATCTGTGCTCCCATAGCATGCTGAACTTCCTGATCATTTTTATTCATAACTCTGTGTTACAACTGCTTTTTTTGTCATTTGTCTTACTAAGTACACTGGTCAGGAGGGACGAATGTTATACCTGTATGTCAAACTTCAAGGAAACAAATGATTCCATTGTAGCACAAAATAATAATTAAAAAAAAAACTCGTTTCATGAGACTGTAGATACAAATGTTCCAAATTCATATTATTTTCTGCTACTCCCCAGAATGCTTTTAGTGTGTTGGAAGCTAGCATCACAGACACAGCACAAAAACCCTAAGAAACAGGTGACAGAAATGCTGGTTGCAGAGTAGCCATTCTTAAGTACAGACAAGAAAAAGCTGCACAGGCAAGGTGGCAACAAAATCCTAGAGAAAGCAGTCAATCTGTGTTTTTCCAAATGTTGTGCTTATCTATCTACAGTTTAGTACTTTTTTAAAAACCTTTTAGAAAGTAATCATAAGCATGTGGAAGTCCCCAACTTTCAAACACAACTATGAGGATCCCTTTTGTAAATCAAGCAAATATTCATCCAATAAAATCTACTTCTTATTTCTGAAGATGAATTTTATATATGTTGAAATGACTTACTTCAGGAAACATGTGCCTAAACTTTTTAAGGTAAGTTTGATACTTGAAACAGAGGTTTTCAGTACTAATATTAAAAAGCCATTATGAAAGTGAGGCTGCAGGCCAATTTAGTCAGCTTGAGTTAATGAAAAATAAGTATTTGTCAGAAAATATTGCTAAAATGATTTGTGTCTTAGGATACGAACCATACCACCAAAACTGCCAAAAGGTACAAGAGAACTCATTGCCTGGAAAAATAATATCCAATTCATTTTGATTATGACATTTACTATACAGAAGTTTCTCAATTTACCAATTAAATGTTTACTGAGTTTCAAATATCTACATTTCAATTGCTGAGATTCATCTTTATTGAAACCCCTGAAGGCTTGTTATCTTAGAACTATTATTCCTGAGGCTGAAAAAGCAACAGAAATAAAAAAGGGAAAAAAGAAAACGGTTATGATATATAAATATCCTGTTTTTTAAAAATTTTTAGTTGAGTATGTTTGTAACCTCTAGCTTTGCTCTAAGGCAAGATATATGAAAATATATTTCAGTTGTAAGGCTTTCGAGATACAATTAAAGGTTAATCTAAGTTTTGAAGGTCCATAGGTAAGATTATAGAAGATTAGTGTTTCCTGGTCCAATAAAGACAATCCTTTGTAGCTTTTGATATGATTTTCAAGTATTAAAACAATGAGTATGGGAGAGAAAGGATATTTCCTTGCCTGTTCTCATTTCAGATATTGGAGGAAATTACAAGGTGAGAAACATATACATAAATATAAAAAAAAATGGTTTAAGTTTTGCTTCTAATATATAACCCTATGGACCTAAAAGTTTTGGTTAGCACAGTGGAATTCTATATAGCTGACAAGTCACTGTTCAAGAATTCACCTTTCCAAAGTTCCCCCCTTTAATATAATAGTGATTTCTATAACAAGAATATGAGTCATATCCTATCATTATAGATATATACTTCTGTAATGATTTTCTTCAAATTCCTACAGGGTCTTCTCACTAACTGTCTTTAAAAAAAGAACTTACAGTCAAAGAATCTTCACCATCATTATGTCCTCTATGATTACGAGCTCTCCCTCTACCATCAGAGATACTGAGCAAGTCTCTTCCAAAGGGTTCAGATAAACTTCTCATCATCTGTGGCATATTTTCTTGGTGTGCAAGAATGGACTCACTGTTGAAAATATACATAATCATGAAAGATTCAGTGTTGGAATTTAAATAGTAAGTAGGCAGTTAAATACTACAAAGAATTATTTTGGGCTAACATGTTTGTTAGATAAAAGAAGAGTAGAAGATAATTCTATTTTATACAAAAATAGAATTATCTCATAAAGATCCACTATTAGATGGTTCCCTACTTACAATGGTTCAAGTTAAGGTTTTTTGACTTTACTGTGGTATGAAAGCACTACACATTCAGTAGAAACAGTACTTCAAGGATCCATACAGCCATGCTGGTTTTCACTTTCAGTATAGTATTCAATAAATTACATGAGATATTCAACACTTTATAATAAAGTAGGCTTTATGTTAGATGATGTTGCCCAACTGTAAACTAATGTATATGTTCTGATGATACTCGGTAGGTTAAGTGTATTAAATGCATTTTGATGTATAATATTTTCAATTTGCGATGGGTTCACTGGAATGTAATCTTCTCATAAGTTGAGAAACATCTGTAGTTATAAATAAAATTAATGAAAACCTGTTTTTATCCAATATAATTCATTTAAAGCATAATAAAAACCACACCTTTATCCCATACTGCATAAAAATAAATATCAACACTCTATAATCTGATATTTACCCTTTTGTCACAAGTCTCATTCAAGAACCTATGTTTTTTTTTTTTTTTTTTTTTTTTTTTTTTTTTTTTTTTTTTTTTTTTTTTTTGCCTTATCACAATGGTTTTCCAATTTTGTTCCAGTTGGACAGTTACTGACCCACTAATCAATTCCTTATTCCTTATTCTAGAACTTAAGGTACACCATGATTGAAGCTCACTTTACCAAGGCAATATTATGCTTTCCTGCAGTCCAATGGAATCCCCTCTCCAATAGTCTGGCCTCCTTTTAGATTCTCCACTTCAGTTACATTCTTCTTAGGTCACCCTTCCCCCTTCTAATTTCAATCCTCTGATGTCATCATAAAGAAGCTAGGAAGTTTTTTAAAACATTTTCTTGGCCAGGCATGGTGCCTCATGCTTGTAATCCCAGCACTTTGGGAGGCTGAGGCAAGTGGACTGCTTGAGGTCAGGAGTTCAAGACCAGCCTGGTCAACATGGTAAAACCCCATCTCTACTAAAAACACAAAAATTAGCTGGGCGTGGTAGCATATGCCCATAATCCCAGCTACTCAGGAGGCTGAGGCAGGAGAATCGCTCGAACCTGGGAGGCAGAAGTTGCAGTGAGCCAAGATCACACCACTGCACTCCAGCCTGGGTGACAGAGCCAGACTCCGTCTCAAAAAAAAAAAAAGGAATTTTCCTTGCAGCTCCGGCTCAGAGGAAGCTTAAAAATTTTGTCTTCTGCTTGTAAGTCCAAGTAGAAAGAGCTTTTCCTCTGAATTTCATAGCATTTATATATATAAACCTATTCCAAAAGACCTCAGATTTACTCATACATTACCTTGGAGCTTAAAAAAAGTATAATTGTTCCAAGTGTGAGTTTAAGATTAGCAAACTGCTTAACTGGATTTGTGCTTGTGTGTATAGACAGATGTTTTCATTTGGCCTTGTTTAGGCATAATTTACATTCAATGAAATTTACCAATTTTAGTTGCGCAGTTTGACGAATTTTAAAAAGTGCAGTCATAACCTCCACCATAATTAAGATGTAGAACATTTCCATCATTCCAAAAAGTTCCCTCGTCTCTTTGCAGATAATTACCTGCTCCGAGCCCCAGTTACCATGAATAGGCTTTCTGTCATTATAGTTTGGTCTTTTTCAGAATTCATATAATGGAATCACATAGTATGTCATCTTTTGTGTCTAGCTTCTTTCCCTTAGCATAATGCTTCTGTAATTCATCCATGTTTTTCCCTATTTCAGTTCATTCAGTTTTATTGCTAAGTTCATACATATATCAATATCATAATCACAAAACTGTCTTTAGTTTTTGGCTACTATGAATAAAGCTACTATGAATATTTATGTACTAGTCTTTGTGTATAGATAATTTGTCTTAAGTAAACACCTAAGAGCAAGGACTGCTGGCTTGTATTAGAAGAGTATGTAAATTTTATAAAAACTGTGAACTGAGAGTTACAGTTGCACTGCATTCCTGCTGAAATGTGGGATAATCAGATGTTTAACTGTAGCCATTTGAGTCATAGTGTCATAACATCTCATTGTGGTTTAATTTTGTATTATTTGTCATTCATATATGTTCTTTGATAGAACTGTCTTTTCAAATACTTTCCCCATTTTTAAAAATCAGGTTATAAGAGTTCTTTATATATTCTGGACACAGACTTTTATCAGATACAGGTTTTAAATTTTTTCCCAGTCTTGGACTTGCCTTTTTCATTCTCTTAACATGAATGTATTCAGCCAAACAACCATGAATCTTTGTCAGGTCTTCAGTTTTTACCACATTTTGCTAATGTGATTAAGGATTTTCAGATGGGAAGATTATCCTGGATTATCCCAATGGACCCAAGGTAATCACAAGGATCCTTATGAGAAGGAGATAGTAGCGTCATAATCAGAAGATGTTACACTGCTGGCTTTAAAAATGGAGGAAGAGGCCAAAAGCCAAGGAACACAGCAGTCTCTAGACGCTAGAAAAGACAAGGAAACAGATTCACCCCTAGAAACTCCAGAAGGAATGTAGCCCTGCCAACACCTTGATTTTAGCCCAGGGAAACCCATTTTGGACTTCTGATCTTCACCGTAAGACAATTTGTTGTTTTAAGTTTCTAAATACGTGGTAATTTGTTATAGCAGCAATAGGAAACTAATATAAGTTCTTAAATTTTAATTTTAAAATATACAAAAGTCTCACTCCTCTTTTAGAGTATAAGTTCTTCTAGACTAGGAACTGTATCTTCATTCATATTACCAACCTCTGTGCTTGACACACAGTATACATTATAAATGTTTATGGAGGGCTGGGTGCAGTGACTCACGCCTATAATCCCAGCACTTTGGGAGGCCGAGGTGGATGGATCACAAGGTCAAGAGTTTGAGACCAGCCTGGCCAACATGGTGAAACCTCATCTCTACTAAAAGTACAAAAATTAGCTAGGTGTGGTGGCAGGTGCCTGTAATCCCAGCTACTCGGGAGGCTGAGGCAGGAGAATCACTTGAACCCAGGAGGCAGAGGTTGTGATAAGCCAAGATCGCACCACTGCACTCCATCCTGGGCAATAGGGTGAGACCCCATCTCAAAAAACAAACAAAAAACATTAAAAATAAATAAATAAATAATGTTTATGGAATTTGAACCATCCTATATATCAGATAGTCCCCCTAACATTTCTTGGCAAAATTACTAACTATTCTTAATTAAAGGCTCACCTTGGTGCTTTCTACAGAGAAAAATCTCCACTGCAACCAATACCTGCAGTCTTGAAGTTCTTCCTTAGTGACTTTTGATTTCAGGGGAGGGGAAACTCCTATTTAAACTATACTTGGTTTTCTCTGGCCCAAGTATTTTAGTACATGGGACTTACATGTCCTGACAATAGTTCCAAGGGCTTCTTGTGCTTCAGTTTCAGCTGCTGCAGAGTAAGAACACCTGTATATCTGAGAAACTACACCCTCAAATGAGGTTTACGCCATAGAAGCTTATGTCTTAATTGAGGCCATCCTGAATGTGGTCTCAAAATTTTGCAAATATCTATAAATATCTGTTTCTTATGATGCAGAAACAGATGTATAAACTTTTTGTAGATTTGTAGTTCATTTTCCTGTCTTTAGATGAAACCACCAAAACTGATGACTTAGAATGAGGGCAGTTTTAAATGTGTTATCCTCGTATTAGTTATCTATTGCTGTTGTAACTTAGCTTAAAACAACATTTGTTATGTCACAATTTCTATTGATTAGGAATCAGGAGCAGTTTAGGTGGGTAGTTCTGACTTAGGGCCTCTCTGTAGGCTGCAATGAAGTTATCAGTTGAGGCTTTAGTCATCTCAAGTCTTGACTGGTGGAGAATCTACTTCCAAATTCCTTCACACGGCTGTTGGCTAGTCTCAAAAATGTGCTTCTAAGCTCGTTCAGGTGGACCTCTCCACAGTGCTGCTTTACATCATGGTAACTTTCTCCAGCGTAAGCCACCATGTGTGAGAGAACACCTAAGACAGAAGTCATGCTGCTTTATTTATTTATTTATTTATTTATTTAGAGACAGAGTCTTGCTCTGTCACCCAGGCCGGAGTGCAGTGGCGTGATCTCAGCTCACTGCAAGCTCTGCCTCCCAGATTCACGCCATTCTCCCGACTCAGTGTCCCCAGCAGCTGGGACTACAGGCACACGCCGCCACGCCTGGCTAATTTTTTTGTATTTTTAGTAGAGATGGGGTTTCACTGTGTTAGCCAGGATGGTCTCGATCTTCTGACCTCGTGATCCGCCCGCCTCGACCTTCCAAAGTGTTGGGATTACAGGCATGAGCCACCGCACCTGGCCAAGCCATGCTCTTTTAAAAATGTAATTTTGGGAGTGACATCTTATCTCTTCTTTTGTATTCTGTTTATTAGAAACAAATGAGTAAGTCCCAGCCCATGTTCAAGGGGAGATTACACAAAGGCATGAATACCAGGGAGTGGGGATCACTGGAAGCTATCTTAGTAGCTGTTTACCACACATAAATATGTGGGTTCATTAGCTTACCAGAGACACATATAATCAAGTTTATAATATTCTTAATTAAGTTCAACAATATCAGTATATTTTGCAGCACGCCATAAACAAATATTGATATCAGATGATATTAAGGTAACAAACTTTCAGACAGGAAATTCAGAAGGTACATTAGAATAATCAACATAATTTATTCTTTTTTAAAATTTGTAAAGAAATAAGTGAATGAGCTACAAGGAAGTAAAAGACACATACAGATGACTATTTGAAGATTTTTCAGTGCTAAAGGGAAAAAGATAATAGCTTGAGTATCAGGAAAGTTTTGGGAAGAGGGAGGTAATGTGTATGAGAAGCCTTTCTTCGCTAGATTAAAACAGTTCTCCTTGGCATAGATGTCATAAATTCTGATTATTTATTTAATTTTGTAATCTTTCAATAGTCTCAGAAAAAAACTCAAACATTCCCTTGAATTACAACAGGAAATAATAGTTACAAATCAGCCCATTAGTATAGAGAGAATGCTGCCACTGGGGTGGATCCTTCTTCAACTGCTGATGCTTTCAAGATCTCTTTTTGACTTGTCCTAATTCAAGCTTGTATTCTTCACGCTATCACTCTTCATCATCATTCATAGACATACCATTCAACATAATAGTGCCAGGTTAATAAAAAGCTGTATTTTAACAGCACTTCCAACTTCTGAAACTATGTTACGTAGACTGGGCAGTAAGAGCTGGATGGTTTTTCTAGAAATTGCTTTAAATACTGTTATTTTTAAGGAACATATCTGTGGTAAGCAGAATGGTTCCCCTAAAGATGTCTATGTCCTAATCCCCAGAACCTGTGAATATGTTACATTACATGGTAAGGGGGAATTAACATTACAGATGTAATTAAGATTGTTGTTCTGGTAACTTTGATTAGCCTTGATTATCCAGGAGGGCTCTTTTAATTAAAGATCCTTTAAATCTGGAAGAAGGAGACATGAAAGTCAGAATGATGTGATGATGCCTTTTTCCTTCCCTTCACCTGTGCATTAAAACTGCAAGGATTCCCTTGACCTTCCAACTACTGAAACCCAAAGGTCATTCCTCTTCCTCCTTGAATTTCAGCAGCATGTATCTCTAACTTTGATGTATCTCTAACTTTGAACTCTGACTGATAAACTTCTTAATTGTTCCTTTTCCTTCTTGCCCTTTACAGAGCTTCTGAGTGTCACAGATAGGTGTCTGGTGTCTCAAAACGTTGATACTCTCAGCCTTGGGGCAGCCAGTGAGGACTGAGCCCTGGAGCTGGTTACTTAAGCTCCCATCAGTGTCTGTCCCTTCTTGAACCCCAAGTACATGGGCAAACATCTTTTAAAAATGAATGACATTAAAATGTTGAAAGTACTGCCCCCTAAAGACATGCTTTCTCCAGTTTTAATCCGTTATCTCTTCTCTTCCCTGTCCTCTAAGGACTACTTCAACTTGAACATGCTTAAAAAATCACTAGAGGTACTTATTAAAATTACAGATTTCTGAGACATACACCTGGAATTCTGATTCAGTATATACTAAGCATGGCCCATTAATCTCCATTTTAGCAAGCATTCAATCTATTCAACAATATTGTCAGGAATCTGCATTCAATTTCTTCTTGTTTTAATGCAAACTGTCTCCTTTATTTAACGAACACTTAATGAACACATATATAAAAGGCATAGTTCCAGGTAGTGGGGATACAGCCCTGAACTTTAGAGGTCTAAAGCTAATTTTCAATGTCCTATTGGTCAAGAAGTTGGTATACTTTCAAAGTACTCAGAATATAAATTACAAATAATGATAAAGCTATGATTAAATATTTACCCTTTTACATTCTAGTATCTCGAAACCTTATTATATTTCCACATTTTTTCCTTAGTCAGCTTTTCCTTTTCATGTCTCTATTTCTATTAAAGGCACAACCATTATACTCCAAGTCATCCAGGTTCAAAACTTCAGGTATGAGCTATTTGGGAGTTTTTAATCTGTCCTGTGCTAGCTCCAAGAAATGGAAAAATGGTGAGAAACAATTCCATTGAAAGAATAGGGGAAGAGATAGTGCTCTAGAGTTCAGTCTCTTTCCATCAAGAAAAGTTGAGGATGGTTTACTTCTGAATTACCACTGCTTCTTGTATCTTATAATAATAATCCTTCCTGGATTCTAACATCTAGTAATTTGTACACAGTAAACTCTTAGTATCTTATGTCTAAATTCATTTCATACTCAAACTTAAACAATGGCTTGTTTGGGTATATAAATCTCCATTATTTCCTCTCAGTATTTTGATAATATTGCTCCATCATCCTCTTACATCTAGTGTAGCTGAACAGAAATCTGATAACAATCTGGTTCTCATTCTTTTTAAGACATCTACTCTCTGGATGCTTTATGGTTATTTTGTTTATATATATTTAAATGTATCAAAATTGCATTTTCATGGGTCCAAGTGTAGATAAAAAAAAATTATCCCAACAACCACCAAATTGCCCTTTTCTTTTTCTTTTTTCTTTTTTCTTTTTTTTGAGATGGAGTTTCACTCTTGCTGCTCAGGCTGGAGTACAATGGCACAATCTTGGCTCACTGCAAGCTCCGCCTCCCGGGTTCAAGCAATTCTCCTGCCTCAGCCTCCCTAGTAGCTGGGATTACAGGCATCTGCCACCATGCCATACAAATTTTTTTTGTATTTTTAGTAGAGATGGGTTTTACTATGTTGGCCTGGCTGGTCTCTAACTCTTGACCTCAGGCAATCCACCCACCTCAGCATCCCAAAGTGTTGGGATTACAGGCATGAGCCACCATGCCTGGCTTAAATTGCTCTTTTCAATCTGAGTTCCAAAACAGTTCAGTCTTTCATTAATTCTAGAAATTGTTCTTAAATTACTTCCTTGGGTATTCACTATTACCTTGTTTCTATCTGTTCGCCTTCCTTGTCAAACTTTTCTTAAAGCATATTTTTCTCATCCTCTGTGATTCTGTGTTGAATGTTGGAAGAAATACCTTGGCTCAATTTCCAAGCTTATTAATTTACTCGTTGCTTGTGAACATTCTGCTTAACTCATTTTCTAAACAAATTTAATTTTCTGTATCTCTGGTTCTTCGTTAAATGGCTGCACTACCCTCTGACATCTCTAAAGATAATATCCTCTCCCAACTCTGAAGGTATGTCTTAGTTAATTTTTGTGTTGTTATAGAGGAATACCTGAGGCTGCGTAATTTACAAAGAAAAGAGGTTTATTTGGGTCATGGTTCTGAAGACTGACAAGAAGCATGGAGCCAGCATCATCTTCTGATGAGAGCTTCAGGATGCTTCCACTTATGGAGGAAGGTGAAGGGGAGCCAGTATGTGCAGAGATCACATGGTAAGAGTGGAAGCAAGAGAGGGGTGGAGAGGTGAAAGGCTCTTTTTAACAACCAGCTCTCTGGGGAAGCAATAAAGCGAGAACTCACTTACCACCTCACCCTACCCCCAGGGAGGGCATTAATCTATTAATGAAGGATCCACCCTCCCATGACCCAAACACCTCTCATTAGCTCCCACTACCAACATTAGGGATCAGATTCCAACATGACATTTTGAGGGTCAAATATCTGAGCTACAGCAAGATCTTTTCTTTTTTCTTTTCTTTTCTTTTTTTTTTTTTTTTTTTTTTGAAGCAGAGTCTTGCTTTGTCGCCCAGGATGGAGAGCAGTGGCATGATCTCGACTCACTGTAACCTTAAACACCCAGGCTCAAGTGGTCCTCCCACCTCAGCCTTCTGAGTAGCTGAAACTACAGATGTGCATGACTGTGCCTGGCTAATTTTTGTATTTTTTGTAGAGATGGGTACCACTATGTTGCTCAGGCTGGTCTTGAACTCCTGGGCTCAAGCAATTCACCCATCTTGGCCTCCCAAAGAGCTGGGATTACAGGTGTGAGTCACCACACCTGGCAAGATATTTCTCATATATTCACATATTTAACATTTTCAAGGTTGTTCTTTCCTTCTTTAGTGTACAAATTGCTATCTAATTTCCCTTCACTGAAGAACAACTTTAACATTTCTTGTTCTGTAGATATGATTGCAATAAATTCTCTGTTTTCTTTTACCTGAAAATATTTTATTTCATTCGTAATTCTTAAAGGAAATTTTCACAAGATAAACCTAGGTTGGCAGTTTTTGTTTTTGTTTTTCTTTCTGCAGATGTTATTGCTTTATCTACTGGCCTCTTGCTTTTGGTGATAAGTCAAAGGTAATTCAAATGTTTTCCTCTTGTATCCAGTCAATGTATCATTTTATCTGACTGTTTTCAAGATTGTTCTTTTTATCATTTGCTTTCAGAGGTTTGACTATGATGAACTTAAGCATGGTTTTCTTCATATTTATTCAGCTTAGGTTTACTTACACCTTCTTAATTCTTGAGAGTTTTATCTTTTACCATATTGCGTAATTTCCATTATTATTTTTCAACTAATTTTACGCCATTTCTCTCCCTCTTCTCCAATTACACCAAACATTAGACATTTCAATATTTTCATATAGATTTCTAAAGGGTTTTCCCCCCAATTATTTTCTGGTTTTCAGATTAACTTTCATTTATCTATCTTCAATTTTAATGACTCACCTGTCATCTCCATTTTGCTGTTAAGCCTATCCAGTGAATTTTCTCTTTCAAATATTGTATTATTCTAGACCAAGCTTGTCTAATCTGTGGCCTGTGGGTCACATGCAGCCCAGGACAGCTTTGAATGCGGCCCAAGCCAAATTCATAAACTTTCTTAAAACTTTATGAGATTTTGTTTTTCAGCTCATTAGCTATCATTAGTATTAGTGTATTTTATGAGTGGCCCAAGACAGTTCTTCCAATGTGGTCCAGAGAAGCCAAAAGACTGGACATTCCTGTTAGACTTTCTATGGGTGGAGGGGTATATACCTAAAAAAGTATACATAAACACACACACACACACTTTCTCTTTCTCTATGGAGATTCATTATCCTTTCATTCCTTGCAAGCATATTTTCCTTTACTTCACTGGGCAAAATTGTAACGACTGCTTTAAAATTCTTGTCTTTTAATTCTAATATACGGGTCTTTTCAGGATAAGTGTCTTATTTTTTTATCTAGAGAATGGGTGACATTTTCTTGTTAAGTAATTTTGGGTTGTATCCATACATTGTGGATATTATGTTGTATAGGGTCTGGATTTTGATATGTTCCTCCAGAGTGTTTTTTAAAGTAGGTAATTAATCTGGTTGTCCTTAAAGGTCAACTTCTGTCTCTCGTGTGGTAGCTCAAATCTCCATTTAGTTCATTTATCCTTATTAGCTGAACTGCTCTGAGTCTGTCTTATGTGTATGTGGTTAAGCCTTAGATAGAGATTTGTACAGAATTTATTCACAGTATTTGGTGCTCACTGTTCTCTGGCTTTCTCCTTTTGGGGACTCCTCTCCCTCCCTTTCCAGCGACTGTGGTTATACTGAACTCTGTCTTTGGTTGTTAGGTCAAAAAGACTTTAAAGGTCTTCAAACAGTTCTAGTCACTCTACACGTAAGAGTTGGGGCCTGCCTTTAGGCTAGACTTGTCTTTCCTTTTGTTCAACTGTTGAGACCTCTCCAGCAAGTATCTGCTTTTTGGTCATTCTCTAATGTCTTCTCCAGTAAGTTGTTTTTGTATTTCATCCTGGGCTTATAAAGTTAACTGCAAGACAGCTGGTCCAGTTGGAGCTCTGTTGGTCACAGCAGAAATGAAAAGTCTCCTCAAGATTTTAATTACACTGTTTTCTATAATCTTCTGTTTCATTAACTTTGATTCCTTAAGTGTTGGTTCTTCTGTTTGGTTAGCATAGCTTCTGTCTTTCATGGTATCAGTTTTTATAAAATGTTTGAAATAATATATTTAGAATAAAATAAATTAATGAATGTCAGGAAATGAATAAAAGTAAAGCTACTTCCATAGATATGAATTGGGGGGAGTAGCTGTATGTGTACTTGATCCTACAGTTTGGTTCAGTATCTGAGACTTCCATTTTCCATCTCTGTCTCTCAGACCTTGTATTGCCCTTTTATTTGTTTTTTTTTTTGTTGTTGTTGTTGTTTTTTTTTAAGTAGCTTTCCTGCTTTTACATGCTTCCCAAACTCTTACATTATAAGGGTGAATACACTTACATCTTTTTTCTATCAAATTAGCTTCTCTAGCTAATTTTCTTGTTCTTCCCTTTGTTTCTTTCCCTTTTATTTCTTTTTTAAACAACATTTATTGTCTCACAGTTCTGGAGGCTGGAAGTCTGAGATCAAAGTGTCAGCAGAGTTGGTTTCTCTTGAGGCTTCTTCTCTCCTTGACCTGCAGATGGTGACCATCTCCGTGTGTCCTCACATTATCCTTTCTGTTGGTTCCTTTATTTCTCAGATTCCCTGCAGCAAAATAGCACCTGGGGGCAATAATCTATCATCCAAAAGGGAAGTGAGGGGAAGAGTGGAGTGACTGCAAATTAGTTCTTCCCCTGTCATATACAGCCATTTTCAACTACTGCTTTAAACTAGCAACACAAAGGAGAAAAGAACATTTTGCTGCCGGAAATTACTGAGCAGACTTAAGGCCAGAAGGGAGATACAATTGGGGGAAAGGGAAGAAGAATATAAGAGGTCAATTGGCACTCAATCCATTAAAGTGTGTGTGCCTATTATTATTTGAACAAACTGTTCTCTATTAGATCCATTAGGAATAAGAAAAATAAACGTGTTCATTTTACCTTAAGTTATTCTCTGATGCTCTTGCTTTCTTTATGTACATCAGTTTCTGACTCGTATGATTTTCCTTCTCTGAAGAACTTCTTTTAACATTTCTTGCAAGGTAGGTCTACTGTCAACAAATTCACCAAATTTTTGTTTGTCTGAGAAAGTCTATTTCTTCTTGACTTTTAAAGGATAATTTTGCAGGGTACAGAATTCTAGGTTAGTGGGGTTTTTTTTCCCCCCTCTCAACACTTTATATATTTCATGCCATTCTCTTCTTGCTTGCATGGTTTCTGCAGAGAAGTCAGACATAATTATTTTCTTTGTTCTTCTACAGGTTTTTCCAATCCCCCCCGCCCAGCTTCTTTCAAGATTTCTTCTTTAATTTTGATTTTCTACAGTTTAAATATGACATGCCTAGGCTTAGTTGTTTTTTGTTTGTTTGTTTTGCATTTATTCTGCTTGGTGTTCTCTAAACTTCTGAGATCTGTGGTTTGGTGTACGATATTAATTTGGCGCTAATTCTTAGTCTTCATTTCTTCAGATATTGCTCCTGTTCCTTTGTACTCTGGTACTCCCATTACACCTGTTACACCTTTCGTAGTTGACTTACAGTTCTTGGATATTGTGGGGGGTTTTTTCAGCCTTTTTTTCTCTCTGATTTTCAGTTTTAGAAGTTTCTACTGTCATATGCCCAAGCTCAGAGATTCTCTCCTAAGCTGTTCATAGTCCACTGATAATCCCATAAAAGGAATCCTTCATTTCTTTTACCCTTTTTTTTTTTTTTTTTTTTTTTTTGGACACAGAGTCTCCCTCTGTTGCCCAGGCTGGAGTGCAATGGCATGATCTCGGCTCACTGCAACCTCTGCCTCCTGGGTTCAAGCGATTCTCCTGCCTCAGCCTCCCGAGTAGCTGGGATTACAGGCATGCACCACCACACCTGGCTAATTTTTGTATTTTTAGTAGAGACAGGATTTTGCCATGTTGACTAGGCTGGTCTTGAACTCCTGAACTCAGGTGATCCATCTGCCTTGGCCTCCCAAAGTGTTGGGATTACAGCCAAGAGCCACCACATGCTGCACTTCTGTTACAATGTTTTTAGTCTCTAGCATTTTATTTTATTTTTACAATTTCCATTTCTCTGCTTATATCTGTTCTGGCATGTTGTCTGCTTTTCCCATTAAAGCCCTTAGCACATTAATCATAGTTTAAAAACATTCCTGGTCTGATAATTCCAATATTCCTTGCTAGAAATATGGTTTGGATACTTGTTCAGTTTCTTCAAACTGTTTTTTTTGCCTTTTAATATGCCTCGTAATTTTTTGTTGGAAGTAGTACATATTTACTGGGTAAAGGGAACTGCAGTAAATAGACCTTTAGTAATGTAGTGATAAGGTGCTGGGGGAGGCAAAGTGTTCTGTATGCATAAGATTAACTCACAGTCTTTTGCTTAGCCTGACCTTGGGTGGTAAACCTCAGCAGTGTGCCTTAGTCCTCCTCCAGTGTGATCAGATGGCTGGAGGAGCTGGAGTTGGGTATTTCCCTTCCCCCAGGTAGACTGGGCTTTGGTAAAAAAGTTTCTCTTGACTGCAGGACTTGCTAAGAAAAATAGAACGCTCTGGCATATTTAATGGTTACTTTCCATCCCCCTCTGTTCTGCTGGAAGCATGAGAAGATTTTCTCCAATATTCACTGTGAGAACGTGGTAGAGCTCCTGCAGGTAAAACTCACAAAATTATGGGGGACCATGGAGTTTTTAACTCTGACACTTGTCCACTCTGAGTCTCCAGTAATTTGTCAACTACAGGTCAGGTTTTCCAACTACCCTCGCAGTGGTTCATGAGGAGGTTTCTGTACCAGTTAAGTTGTGATTCTCTGGATCTGCCTATCTCCAATTATGGGGGCAGAGATTTGCCCTGTGACTTCATTTCTCTGCTAGATACAAGAAAAGTTGTTGTTTTCTCAGGTTGTTCAGTTTTCAATTTGTTACTAGCATGAAGTGGTAACCTTAAGCTTCTTACATTGAATATTGTTATTATTTTGAGACAGAGTTTCATTCTGTCAGCTGGAGTGCAGTGGCATGTTCATGGCTCACTGCAGCCTTGACCTCCTAAGCTCAATCGATCCTCCCACTTCAGCCTCCTTAGCTGGGACTACAGGCATGCACAGCCATTCCTGGAAATTTTTTTTTTTTTTTTTTTTTTTGTAGAGACAGGATTTTGACATGTTGCTCACGTTGGTCTTGAACTCCTGGGCTGAAGCAATCTGCCCGTTTCAGCCTCCCAAAGTGCTGGGATTATAGATGTGAGCAACTGTGCCCAGCCACATACTCTTGTAGGATTTTTAATATGAATTTTTGTCTTGAGGGGCAAAGGAAATTTAAGACTATCATTCCTAGATTTCCTACCTGTTAAAAGTTTGAGAATCACTATTCTAGCAGAATTATATGCAATGAGCACTATGAAGAAGTTGTGACAATTTATAAATTAATTTTGATTTATAATCTCAGTGTGTACAGATCAATAGTACACACTGAGCAGCTCATGTTTTAACACACTAGAAGGCAGAAAGGGAGCTGTTACGTGTTTTCCAAAATCAAATCATGAAGAACAAAAGTTACTTTAAAATTAAGAATTCAAAATTTGGTGTATGTATCACTTTACTTTTTTTTTCCCACCTCACAAAATCTTTTCTTTTTCCTTTTTTTTTTTTTTTTAAGTTCCAAGGTACATATGCAGGATGTGCAGATTTGTTACATACGTGAACATGTGCCATGGTGGTTTGCTACACCTATCAACCCATCATCTAGGTATTAAGTCCAGTATGCATTAGCCATTTTTCCTAATGCTCTCCCTCCCTCGTCCCCACTCTACTTTCTATTTGAAGGTACAGAGTTTCAAGTAGTTCTAAGATGCATAAATGAGTTACCTATGGAACATTTTCTAACTCCTACCTCAAAAACACAGATTATTCTAAAGTATTTGTTACACCTTTACAGTATGTTTGAAATATTTCATAATAAATATAACTGCATGAGGTTAAAGGATTTCATACCATCTGATGTTTTAAAATAGGCATTTCAAAAGGAGGTCCTTTTGCTTAGAGCTCCAAACTCACTGGACATTTACAGCTTAGAGTATGGTTAAAGTATGGAGACTAAAATGCTTGTTTCCATTAATACACACTTACTTAAGAAAACCAGTCAACTTTTCCTTTAGATATGTGGATGTGATTTGACTACAATGAAGAAAAGTATTTCAAGAAATACTAAATTTGTTCTTTGAATAAGGAAGTGCTAAACAGCTATTACTTTTCTACAGAAACAAAACTTAGTAAATCAATTTTTCTCATTGCATTATAATTGGGCTAAAAATTAATCAACTAAATATGGCTCATTTAAAATTTGCCCAGGTTTTTCTTTCTTTATATAGAGGTAGGGGAATATTTAAATGTTTATTTGAATATGCGTATGTTCAGCAAATGCTAAAAATTTTATTTTTTTGAGTGACATGAACAAATGACTGCCTGTTGGAAGATGCATTAAACAAAAGTGAGCCTATAGTTTGGTGTTTGCACCTGTCTGAACCATTCAGGAATAAATCTGGCTGAAACTTCTAGTGAATTTAATTCATGTCTACCCAGAACAGCAGCTGCTTGGAGATATGGCTTTAATGTTTCTTTTGTCCAAGTTTGAATTCACTTTGATCAAAGCTAAAAAAATCTCTATGGTAGCACAGAGTTGTTTTAACATTTTTAAAATTAACCTAGGCTTTTCTTCTCAAATGAAAAATTTTAGCCCATTCATAATGTTCTCTTTTGAAAATAAACATTTCATTCTTCTAGGAAAATAAATTGGAAATAGGTTTTAAAAAGCCCATACTATACAAGCTAGTCATTTCTTGTACACAAAATAGTCTAAGGTAATAATTTGAAAATGTTGTTAAACATTTATGTGAGAAGTATGCTTTGTATGTTCATAGGATGCAATATTTTGCAGACTCTAAAGTCACGCTTTAGTGAATATCTAAAGACTAGGAAAACGTTCATGGTATATGTTGCAGAAAAGCACTGAATAATTAACCATAAAGTGTGGTCGAAATTTTGGAAAATAAAAATCCACATGTGGACATTTGAAACAAAATACATCAAAATAATGAGTTGTATTATTTCTGCTACCAAACTTTCTATACTTTGCAGATTTTCCATGAGGATGTATTTTCATTTAGGTCAAGAAAAATGTACTTTTACTTACTATGATAATGACTATATACTACCTCTTTTAGAATTGCTGACACAAACCACAGCCAAACTGAATAAACTTTGGTCTCAAACATACTTTTTCTATTCTATATTATTTACCTGCAGCATATATCACGAGCTAGCAAAAATAAATTGTTGCCTACTTCCCCTTCAAAAGCGTTTATGTTTTAACTCTTAGATTGATTCCAGGTCACTTGGGAATGATTTCAACGTAGTGTATGTACGTATGTATGTGTGTTTAAGGGCTGGTAATGTCTCCCTTTAGAACAATGTTTTAAAAACTCTCTCTCTCTCTCTCTCTGTCTCTCTATCACACACACACACACACACACACACACACACACACACACACACACACTTATTCTGCCTAAGTTACACTTCTCTTTCATCTATGTAAGAATAAAGATACTTGTGCTTCTAAGTAAAGAGCATTACCTATGACATAAGGTTCTCAGATAACTGACATGGCAGGCTCATTCATTAAGGGAAATTCCTCCCTTCCACTATACATGGTAGTGGCAAAAGCTTAGCCAGCAGATGGTTATGGTTCTCTTGATCGTAAAGAAATGTTCCCTAGTTTCAATGAGGTCTATAAGGAAAATAGAACAGAAGATCCAAGTTTTGATACTAGAAATAATGCATGTAACATTTAAAGAAGGCTCTTGAGGGTAGGGGCCAAGACATCTAAAAATTTAAACGAGAACCCACAGGGTTGGGCCTATAGTAGAAACTGAAGAAATACTTAAAGAATGAATTACATTTCTATTAAGCAATTCTATTTTTCCATTGTCTTGAAGTTCAAAGTGTTGGTGTGGCAGAAGCCTTTGATATCAAAAGAATTGTGGAAATGATTATGCTCCCCTGATATTTTATAAATATTTCGCTCCTTTTTCGTGGATATTTACAATATTAATTGGCACAAGTAGGCATTATCTTCTGGGTACATGCTACTGTATGGCATTTTTGACCAAGCAACCATGTCCTAGTCATGTTGTGTTCCCTGGCTCCTAATTCAGTGGTGTTTACCTCATGAACCAAAGAATGCCCCAAATGAATAGTATACCTTAGTAATCCTTTCAACTCAAGGCTTACAGTGTCATTCTTTCACATATGATCTTATAATTTGCAAAGTTCATTTATAAGAAATTTATATATCAAAATATTCCTAAGAACAATTATAGTAGGTAATTTCACAGTAGGTATTCAGGGTCTTAGAATAAAGTGGGACCTTGAGAAATCAGTAACTTAAATTTTAGCTGAGTATTCTCAAGCTACTTTTATTAACAAAATGTTTACAATGAGAGGTATACATGGGAGAATATTAACTAGTCAAGTTGTGACAATTTGGCAAAGACTCTACCTCAGACTGTATGTCTGAAACAAATATTTAAGTATTTAAGTAGTAACCTTGAATACTGTTTCCAAAAGCTTAACAAGGTGGTTTTATTTCCTACAATGAGAATGTTTTCCATCAATAAAAAAGTTAATCCACATCTTGTACATAGAATACATTCACTTTGAACTCCACCAGTGGATAGGACAAAGCAATGTCCTTTAATAAATCCAACTACTTCCAAGTATAAAATAAATACAAATTTGTAAAAATTTTTAAAATTGAGATTATACATATAAGGAGACAGAAGTAACATCCTGTGAATACATGCAGTATTTTAACCAAATACTGGTCATCAGATATATGATGCTCATATGGAGAGTTGAGAGGCTTAAAGAAGAGACAATAATTTATGATCAAACATTAAGGTTGGCTGGGCACGGTGGCTCATGCCTGTAATCCCAGCACTTTGGGAGGCTGAGGTGGGCACATCACGAGATCAGGAGTTCGAGACCAGTTTGGCCAACATAGTGAAACTCCGTCTCTACTAAAAATACAAAAAATTAGCCGGGCGCGGTGGCGGGTGCCTGTAATTCCAGCTACTCGGGAAGCCAAGGCAGGAGAATCGCGTGAACCCGGGAGGCAGAGGTTGCAGTGAGCCAAGATCATGCTACTGCACTCCAGCCTAGGTGACAGTGCCAGACTCCATCTCAAAAAAAAAAAAAAAAAAAAAAAAAAAAAAAAAAAAAAAAAGAATTAAGGTTGACAGATTTGCCAGCCTGCTTCTGAGCTTTCTATCTCCAATAGGTGGTAAGTGGTAACATAGTTATTATTTGTAGACTTGCCCGATTCGAATTACATTTTTGTAGCTCAGAAGATTCAGAGTTCCTGTTTCGTATCAAATAGAAAATTCTGGACCATACTACATATTTATAAACTTTCATACTACATAATCAATGTTTTTTAGGGTATAGAATGCCAAAACCATTTAACCTCAAAATCCTCTTGTCTATACATATTTACTTAACAATATGCATATTGTTAGCAAATACAGATGTGAGAGAAAGGTAGTATTCTTGAAAAAACTGCATGCCAGGAAGTGCTAGCTTTTAACCTTTGTGTTTTTAACCAAGTAACAGATATTGTTTAAGAAAGTATATCTGAATATACTGTGATGTAAATTTTCAATGAAATAACTTTAGCCTTGAGACATAATAAGATACCAAAGTTTAAAAATTCCAAGTATGGAACAAAACACCAAATTTTAAAATATCACTTTTAACATTTCCTTTTACTTTTCTGAAGAAACATTTAAGATGCACTGTTATAAGGTAAACATTGAAACTGAATATATTTGAATTCAAAACTACAGATTTTAATTACTTTTTACTTAAGTATTTTAAGCAATTAACAATTTAACCACAGCATCTTATCAGTCTCGTACTTAGTAATTCTATTTTTATATCAAAGAAGTGTATATTTTTGGTCCATTTCTGAATAATTAGTAAATCAGTAGAGTTTGCTTATATTGAATAACCTTGATTATGAACAATATAAGCAACTCTAATGGATTATTTAGAAAATGGTAATGTTCTGATTAGAAAATACCAATATCAACAATGTTATTTGTTGAATGCAATTGATAATTACTTTCAGCAACCAACTAAATACCAGATTGACTACAAGAAAGAGAATAAAGGACACCAACTCACCATTAAACAATATTTACTCTTTTCTATGACCTGACACAATGTTAGCAACAGGGATAATATTTATATAAAAGAGAGTGAGCATGGGCTATGTGTTTCACATTTCTATGTTCCTTAGGTCTGGGGATGATTCATTAAGGAGTTTGTCACTTTTATGAATTCTTTATGTTTGACTTAAGAAATGGATACTCATTTTGTTTGGGAGTTGAGGTAAAAGGTGGGAGGGTCAAATCGATTACCTGAAATAAACATAAACTCACATTCTTTTTCTCCCTTATCCCCAAAAGTGTGTTAAATATAATTCATTGTGGAGAAAAGAAATTGTTAAGTGTGAATCAATTTTATAAAGTCAACTGTAATATGGTGATAATGAAAGATGGTAGTCTGTAAGCAGAGTTCTGGCCACTGTTTTGGATATTTAAAAGGTCTATGCAAAAGCTTTGTGATGAATAAAGGAGACTAGGCTTAAAAAAAAAGTTAACTGCAACAATTTTACCTTAAATTTGTATGATATGGCTCCCTGCATTTGAAAAAGGCTATAGATAGTGATAACTGAAAGAGTAACTGATGGTCCTTTCCATCCTAAGCATGGAGGAAGAGTTCTTCTGTATGCTTACTATTTGTAGTCTGTTACTATTTCTGACCCTGACTCTTAAATTCATTGCCTTTGCTCAGAAAGAATCACCCAAGAGTTTAAATTACACTTCCGCTAGACATTTTTTAAAGAACATATTATACTTACTACACATTCAGTTTTGTTAAGGATAGAATCCTTAACTATAACAATGAAGGATATAAAACAACTTTTGGTATAATCAAGGATATAATACAACTCAAAAATTGTCGATCATAATCTTCTTAGCTGTTACCCATTGTATGATGTCATATTTACATATGAACGACTTCAACAGCTCAGTAATCTATGGATTTGTAGTATTGTGATTCTCTGGAAAGCCAGAGCTTATATAATACAAAATAATAAAATTGTGGAATATTCTCTGGCTCAAATATTCTTTTTTTTTTTTTTTTTTTTTTTTTGAGACAGTGTTTCACTCTTGTTGCCTAGGCCGGAATGCAATGGCACGATCTTGACTCATTACAACCTCCGCCTCCTGGGTTCAAGTGATTCTCCTGCCTTAGCTTCCCAAGCAGTTGGGAGTTTGCGTCACCATGCCTGGCTAATTTTGTATTTTTTTTTCTTTTTTAGTAAAGATGGGGTTTCACCATGTTGGTCAGGCTGGTCTTGAACTTTTGACCTCAGGAGATCCACCCACCTCAGCCTCCCAAAGTGCTGGGATTACAAGTGTGAGCCATCATGCCTGGCCTCTGGCTTTCCAAAGAGAGAATCACAATAATACAAAAATTTAAACTTGTTAAAATAACACTGTCCATATCCCAACAGCTCCTAAACAAGTTAACTAAAATGGCACAATAAATTTGCCTGAGTTCCTGTATGCCTTAATAAATAATCTTCAGAAAAAAACATTATTTATTTTTCTATATTAATCATTTCACTTCCCACTGTTCATTATCTTTTTAATTATTAATGTTATTTTGCTTTAAATCAGTACTAACACATTTAAGTCAATCATTTATTTAAACAACAACATTGGCTAGGCACAGTGGTACATGCCTGTAATCCCAGCATTCTGGGAGGCTGAGGCAGGCAGATCACTTAAGCTCAAGAGTTTGAGACCAGTCTGGGTAACATGGTGAAAACTTGTCTCTACAAAAAAAATTAGCAGGGTGTGGTGGCTCCCTCCTGTGGTCCCAGCTACTTGTGAGGCTGAGGCAGAAGGATGAGCGTGGGAGGCAGAGGCTACAGTGAGCCCGCCCCTGCACTCTAGCCTGGGCAACACAGTGAGACCCTGTCTCAAACAAACAAACGAACAAACAAACACAACACACCCCCCACAGATATTGTTTGATATTGTTTGATGTGCAATAAACTGTTATTTTAAAACCTTTTTAAAAAATGCTCTCCAAATTGCAAACCTAGAAAATTTAAGGGATCAAAATAAACTAGACATGAATTCAAAATTCAAACTGGCAAAAAACACTTGGGCTAAAAAGTATCACAAATTTCCCCCCTTAGGGATACAACTAGACTATGTCAATATGTTTGTAACAATGGCCAAAGTTATAATTAAGAAAAAAAAACCCAAAAACCCACTACTCAAAAATAAATCATAGTGAAACTAATTTCTGGATGTCTTCTTCCTAGGGCATCACATTAATTCACTGGGAACCTTCATAAGGCAATGAATGGCACTTGCTTACCTGAGGTGTTAAACACACACCCGCCCCCTGCGCCCCCCACTATCAGCTCCCTGTACTATTTTTAGTTTTGACAGAAAGAGGAGTCCCTTCACAAACAAGGTTAGCTCTGTAACAAAGCGAGCAAAGAAAACAGTGCACTTGGCAACGTCCAACAACTTCGAAGAGAGAGCACAAGTCTCCAACTTTGTTGTGCTCTCATAGGCACATTCCCCACTCACATGGAAAATGCTGTTTTAAAAACTTCCCCTTTTCAATGAACTGTCATGCTATAAAATATTACCTGCTCCTATTTGCAATTTTAAGGGGAGCTATAAAATATTCCCTGATCCCATTTGAAATTATGTGAACATAATTCTCACCATAAGTTTCACCGAGATGGCAGTTGTCACCTGCAAAGCCCTTGCAGGGGCAAAGGCCAACTCTGCACATAGGAAGCCATGGCGGACACCCAAAGTCCGGCCAAGTGGAGAGCAGCAGGCTCCTCGGGAGCGTGAGGGAGGGAGGCCACTAGGACTTCTTTCCACCTCTTGCTCCCAAATCCTCCTCCCTGCATCTGGGGCCCTCAACTCTCTGTCTACCTCATGTCTTCAACCCTCCTCCCCCCGACCTCACACCCCCAAACCCTCCTCGCATTGCACGCCATCAACTCTCCTCTGTCCACCTCACACCCTCAACCCTCCTACCCCCACACCTCATGCCCCCAAACCCTCCTTCCTCTGCCTCATGCCCCCCAACCCTCCTCCCACTACCTCTCTCTCTCACCCTCAACCTTCTTCCCCCACCTCACGCTCTCAACCCTCCTCCCACATCACGCTGTCAACCCTCCTCCCACATCACGCTCTCAAAACCTCCCCACCAACTCACGCCCTCAACCCTCCTCCCCAACCCTCTTCCCACATCTCATACCCCCAAATCCTCCTCAGCCCCTAAATCCTCCTTGTCCACCTCACACCCTCAACCCTCCTACACCCTCCTCACACTCCCAAACCATCCCCAACCAACTCATGCCCTTAACCCTCCTCCCTGCACTTCAAGCTCTCAACCCTCCCCCACACCTCGTGCTCCCAAACCCTCCCCCACCTCACACCCTCAACCCTCCTCCCCCTACCTCACGCCTTCAACTCTCTCCCTCACCTCATGCTCCCAAACCGTCTCCCCACCTGACGCCCTCAACCCTCCTCCCCACACCTCGCGATCCAAAACCCTCAAAACCTTCCTCCCCCGACCTCATGCCCTCAACCCTCCCCCACACCTCATGCTCCCAAATCCTCCTCCCACCTCCCACCCTCAACCCTCCTCCCCCTACCTCATGCCTTCAACTATCCCCCATACCTCAGGCTCCCAAACCCTTCCCCCACCTCACGACCCAAATCCTCCTTCGTCCATCTCACGCCCTCAACCCTCCCCTCTCCACCTTACTCCCCCAAACCCTCCTCCTCCCACCTCACACTCCCAATCCTCCTTCCCCCACCTCACGCTTTCAAACCCTTCCCCAGCCTCACGCGCTAAACTCTCCTCCCCCCACCTCACGCTTTCAAACCCTTTCCCCGTCGCACGCGCTAAACTCTCCTCCCCCCACCTCACGCTTTCAAACCCTTCCCCAGCCTCACACGCTAAACCCTCCTCCCCCCACCTCACGCTTTCAACCCTCCTCCCCCCACCTCACGCTTTCAAACCCTTCCTCTCACCTCACGCCCTCAACCCTCCTCCCCCCACCTCACGCTTTCAACCCTCCTCCCCCCACCTCACGCCCTCAACCCTCCTCCCCGCACCTCATGCTCCCAAACCCTTCCCTCACCTCACACCCTCAACCCTCCTCCCACACCTCACGCCCTCAAGCTCCTCCCCCCACCTCATGCTGTCAACTCTCCTCCCCCCACCTCATTGCCTCAACTCTCCTCCCCACACCTCACGTCCCCAAACTTCCCTCTGTCCACCTCACGCGTCCAAACCCTCCTCTCTTCATCTCATGCGCCCAAATCCTTCTCTTACCTCTCTCACACACCCCTAACTCCTCCTCTCCCTTCCCTCCCAGGGCTCTATATCCTCGTCTCTTTCAAACCTCCTCCAGAGTTACCCCGAATTCTCTCTCGTCCTCTAAAACTTCCTTTTCCCTTAAAATAGGTCCCCTCAAAATTCCTTAATTCCCGCGCGACCGCGGACTCCTGGCTCCCATAACTCACGAGAAGAAGGGGTCATCCTCAAAACTGCTGCTCAGCATCCTGAACATTCTGGCTCTATCTTGGGCGGCGGCAGCCGCGGACAGATTGGAAAACCGATGTTAACTAGCCGCGGCCGCGACCAGAGCCTGCCTCCAGCACTGACGACGCCTCACTCGCTGCGCAGGCGGTGCCCGCCGGGAAAGGAGGTGCGTGACGCCAAGGTGCTTTCCTATTGGACATTGCTCTGTGACGTCGCCAGGACGAGGCGGAGAGCAATGCGCGGCTGCCCTGGCAACCACAATCAACACAGTGGAGGCGAGAAGTTTGGCCTTGCGCCGGCCGGGCAGCTTTTCACCAAGGCTCCGGTGGGATGGGATAGCTTGTTCTCCGGGCTGCAGGAACCAAAACATTAGACCACCCTTTCTGTGACCTTGGGCATGCCGCCGTCAGTTCCGAGCCGCAAGTCTTTTTTTTCGGGGAAAATGAAAAGGGGTCAAGATTTGGACCAGATGACACCCAATGTCCCATTCAGCGGTCGCATTCTGTCATCCACAGGAATTAGTCCTGTATCCGAAACATTCTCTGGTAGTCAAAAGCTGTGAACAAATAATGAGAAAAAAAAATGTGCAAAACGTTTTTTAGTACAGTTAGCAAATAGTTCTTGAAGGAAATGGGATGAAGCCTATCAGATTTCAACAAACTTTTTTACCTCTTGTGAGTTTGAAACTCAAAGCAATAATGTTTCCCAAAGTGGGAAACGCTTAAGTGATATGTAGACCTAGTATTAAAAAGTAAACGAGAAAGCTGCTCTCTTTTCGGTTGTCTTTCTGTGTCTCTCTTTCAAAGATCAAGTCTCACTTTGATTCTGATATGTTTTTAACACTTCTCCAGCATTTCTTAACAGCAGGATTCAGGCCTGCAGCAAGCAGCCATATCCAACTAAAATTCCACTACTATGTATTTTTGTTTGCATTACATTTAGCAGGGAGCTTTCTATTTATGGCAAGGAAACTGATTTTAAATTTAAAGCAGTGCTACACATTAAGAGCTAGCTTTTGCATTTTTAAGTGAAAAAGTAACCTATCGAATAGAACAGGTGGGATTTGGATATGGTGGGCCGGGGGGTTAGGCAGAGCAGGGGAGGGGAACATCATGATAGTGGTACTCAAATTACTACGTTTTAGAAAACACTATCACGGGGCCTTTCAGGAGCCTGGAGACAGATGGAGGAGAAAACAGAAGAGAGATTAAGTAAGGAGAAGAATGGTAAGAGTTTAAGAAAAGAGAAAATACATCTTGCATGTCCACCCTTAATTCAGTGGGCTCCCCAGCTTCTCTACAGGGCTGCCTTGCAGAGATAAAGGGGCATCCATAGCTCATCAGGGCCCCCTGGGATCAGGCCAGAGGGGTGGCACTTTGCCAGCATGAAGAAGTGTGCAGGGCCTGATTTGGAGGTGACAGGAGTAGTCAGGGTTTATTTTGAGAGCTGGAAATTTAATCCTTTGGACCTTTTACTCCCCACCCCCCTTTTTTAGCCAAGTTCTCTGCCAGCTTCCTTCCCCTGAGACTAGTAGCACGAGGTAGGGCAGACTTCACAGCCCAAGATGAGATGGCACAGCCCATCCAGGGAAGAGGATATTTTCTTTTCCTCTGAACTCAGAATAAAACTCTGAGAGCATATATACAAAATTTCTAAAATTTCTAAATAAATTTCAAGGCAAACAAAATTGTTTTACAAGACCTTAAATTGTTTTCCTCTTTAAAATAGTACAAGCACAAGATGTGAAGGAGGCCACACTTAAAAAAAACTTGAAATGGAGTAAGTTATGTGATAAAAGATAGTATTAAAATAGTTCTGGATTAAGGCCAAGTAAATTTGTAATGTTACCCTCTAGTTTCTATGGGAATTTTTTAAGAATCATATTGTTACAAAAGCTTTAGTCCAGGCACAGATTAGTTAGGGAATTAGCTGAAGCCTGTGAAAGCAGTTTGGATCTAATGACAAATGCAAAAAAAAAAAAAAAAAAAAAAAAAAAAGTAGGGCACAGGAGAGTTGGCACTGAAGAGACCTTGACATCATTTTCAGAACTGATGGGTAAGAGGTGGAAATTAAAGAAAGGGTGGGTCAGGAGAGAATGAATACTCCAGCATGGGAGGAATAGAGAAGCAGAACAGGACTGAGAGGAGAGGGTCCTGGACTTGGCTGTAAATATCATCGTAATAGCTAATATTTTTTGAATGTGTGCCAGGCACTGTTGTAGGCACTCCATATGCATTGCCTCATTGAATCCTCATTAACAGTTTTATGTAGTAGAGATGGCTCTTATCCCCATGTATACATGATACATTCAAGACACAAAGAAGCTGAATAAATTGCCAAGGTTCACACAGCTAGTGATTGAACTGAGCTGGGTACCTGAAGCTTTCCTCGGTGAGTACTGGGTATATGGTATGTGAGTCATGAGTCATACTTAAAAGATGCAGGATGAAAGCTGGTAATCATTTTTCAAAATCACGCTGACAAGCTAAGCGGACCCAAACTAAAAAGTACAAAATTCAGTGGGAATATATTCAAATCACATAAATTCAATTCCACAAATATTTATTGAGTGACAACCCAGTATTGGGGACTGATCTACAATCTTAGGCATCATTGAAAAAAATGGACAAAAATCTCCTTCCTGGAGTTTATGTTCTTGTAAGGACAGACTCAAAATAAACAAAATAGAAAACAGTATATTGTAAGGTGATAAGTGTTTGGCAGAAAAGTTGATCAGGGTAAGGAGTATGGAGAAGTGCAACTATAAATAGCAAGTTTTGTGTATGCCTTACTAAGGGGAATTTAAGCAAAGACCCATAGGAAGGAAGTGGATGTCTAGTGGAAAAGCATTCCAGACCAGTGAAATCCTAAAGTAGCATTTGAGCATTTGCCTGGTATATATAATGTACAGTTCTACTCACATGTCTTAAAACTCACCTTCCGAGTGAGGAATGAGATGAGCCAAGTAAATTGAAAAATTGCCTAATAGTATAATAGCTCTCATTTACACTTCATATGTTCCAAGCATTGCACTAAGTGCTTCACATATAATTCACATATAAATTTCTCATTTAACCTTTATAGCAACCATGTCTAATATTATGTTTGTCCCTATATTACATACAGAAAAGCTGGAACCCAGAGAAATTTGATAATTGAATTTTGATAATTGATTTGAAAGTTGATAATTTGATTAAATTTTAATAATTAAAATTCGATGTCACTCAATTCAAACCCAGATTTGTCTTACTTCAAAGCCTATATTCTCACTACCATCCATACTTTGCCTCCCTATTTTAAAAATTAACTATTTATGGGGCAAATATGTGCAGTAAACACTTTTACATATATAATCTGTAACTACACTGTTGCCTAGGTTTCATTTCGAAGGACACTGACTAAGGAAATACGGAGAAAAGCATGAAACCCAAGCCAAGTCTGCAACTCTATTAAAAACACCAAGACCTCAATATGTAAGTGATTTCATGTTTCTTTCATTGATTTATCAAATACTTATTAAGGACTAGTAATATCCCAGACATTATTCTAGACATTGAGGTTACAAAACTCCCTGGCCTTTTGGAATTTACATTCTAGTGGACAGCTCTTTCCCCAGCTAATTTTACAAATACTGTTGTTACACCACCTCAGAATTTTCATAATGTTTCTGAAGACATTATCTCATGTGCCCAAAACAAAATCAACAGGCTCTTGAGTGCTGAACTTTTAACTTAATTATAGCTTTCCAGAGCCATGAGTACTAGGCCATTACAAACACCTTTACCACAATTAAGTTCAATGTGTCTAGGGTTTCGTTGTCCTAATCCCTTTGTCTTAAACAGTGCATAGAGGTCCTCTGAGAATGAGATGCCACAGCAAACTCACAAGGGGTTATGGGACAAATTTTGAGAGAAACTTGGCATGTGTTAGACATTGTGCAATGTGCTAGTTTAGGGCAGTTCATGTATTTCAATATTAGATTGCACTACATTGTTTTAGATGATGTCATATCATTGGAAAGGTAGGTTTTTGAAAGTTACTATGATGAAAATGAAGTGCCTGTCAATGTGTAACAGTGAAGATTGGCGGCAACATTCAGTCTGTTTCTAAGATTTGAAAAATTGTGCTGTGCTAGGCAGGCACCCATCTGTTAGTATGATTATTTAAGAGTTATACAAAAATATGTTTCTTTCAATTTTTGTGCATTACTTTTTGAAGTTACTAAGTTTTTAGGTCAGAAATATGCTGTTTGTATCTAAATTATACAACAATGGACCTATTCAGTATTTCTTTAGACCTAGGGGGCACAATGAAACAATTACTGACGAACTAAGGTCTCATGAACTAAGATAGTTTGGGGACCTCTCTCTAACCCCACAATCTTTCTTTCAAATTAAAAAGAAATTTAAAATATCATGCATTCATTTTCTAAGAAATATATGTTTCATTTTATTTTTCATGTTTATCTTCTTTCCAGTCAGCTGACTTACCAGTCCTCTAATAGCTTTGCTTTATATCCTTTTGAGAGATGGGAAAATGGTGCATAGCAATTAAGTGACCTATAAGAGCACAGATCCCAAGGTCCTCAAACTCCCAGTAGGGCTGCCTCTAGTCCATATGGCATCTTTGCTGAAATTAGGAAAAGTGCCTCCCTCTCATGATACTTCTATTAACGAGAAATTTGTCTTAATAAATATACAAGGCTGTAATGTATATGATTTGACTGGTGCTCGCTTAGGTGTTGTATACATGTCCATGGCAGCGCTGTTCCTAATCTTCAATTCTTTCCACTACATACAAGTTAATTGAGTGCCAAGCTTCATCCCCAAACTCATGTGCAAGAAATGTAATTTTATTTTCCTGCAATCAACCTTAACTTACCTTCTGGGTTTACATTCCACTGGGAGTCATTCCCATTTCCTCTTCCAGAGAGACAATGCCAAGGTGTAGTTGGTTGCTAGCCATGCTGCATTCCTAAAGTCATCTTTATTGCCCTCACTGGGTAGGGCCAAGGGCACTAAACATCTCACTATGTGTGGCACAGTCTGGCACAATGAATTGTCCTTCCCTAAATAGCAGTCCTCTCCTTTTAAGAAATACACTCTCTAGAGCAAATGTTTCCTCCAGTGAAGCAAAAATTTAAAGAAGAATTGAGTTAACAAAGGAAAAAAGTGGCAGACTTTTAAAGTCGTATTTACTTTTGCAACTTTTATCTGTAGATGTGTATGCCTATGACTAGTGGTTTATTTTACACAAATTATAATTGAGGCATATTTTAGTTTGAAAACTATTGAGTAAAAACCACTTTTGGGGGGGTTGGTAACAACAGATCGGCTTTAGCGAAAAGATGCTAGAGGCAAGAAGCTGGAGCCTTGGGCCCTGGAGTTGGATCTTAAAATTCAGGTGATAGTGAGGGAGTTGTAAGAATTCAGGCAGTATGAGGGTCTATGTAAGCAGAGGAATGTTCTGTTTCAGTGATGGATGGGCAAAGGGGGTGAGGATGACAGAAAAATCTGGAGAGGAAGTCAAGATCTGCTACTGGATCATGGCTGAGCCAAAGATTATACTGTTGTTTAATAAGCGTAGGCAAAAGTTTTGGCCTTTCCCTCATTTCTTTGATGTATATCTTTGAGGCTTGGATACTTAGGGATGTATTTCATAATCTGTAAAAAATAATCTTTTACTTTCTACCATAAAGACACATACACATGTATGTTCATTGCAGCCCTATTTACGGTAGTAAAAACATGGACTCAACCTAGATACCCATAAACGATGGACTAGATAAAGAAAATTTGGTACATATACACAATGGAATACTACACAGCCATAAAAAAGAATGAGATGGCGTCCTTTGCAGCAACATGAATCCAGCTGGAGGTCATTATCCTAAGGTCATTAATGCAGGAACAGAAAATCAAATACTGCATGTTCTCACTTATAAGTGGGAGCTAAACATGAAATACACGTGGACATGGCCGGGCGCGGTGGCTCAAGCCTGTAATCCCAGCACTTTGGGAGGCCGAGACGGGCGGATCACGAGGTCAGGAGATCGAGACCATCCTGGCTAACACGGTGAAACCCCGTCTCTACTAAAAAAACCCAAAAAAACTAGCTGGGCGAGGTGGCGGGCGCCTGTAGTCCCAGCTACTCTGGAGACTGAGGCAGGAGAATGGTGTAAACCCGGGAGGCGGAGCTTGCAGTGAGCTGAGATCCGGCCACTGTACTCCAGCCCAGGCGACAGAGCGAGACTCTGTCTCAAAAAAAAAAAAAAAGAAAAGAAAAGAAAAGAAAAGAAAAGAAATACACGTGGACACAAAGAGGAGAACAATAGACAGTGGGGCCCACTTGAGGTTGGAAGGTGGGAGGAGGGTGAGGATTGAAAAACTACCTACTGGATACTATGCTTATTACCTGGGAGATAAAATAATTTGTACAACAAACCCCCATGACACACAATTTATCCATGTAACAAACATGTACCCCATGAATATAAAATAAAATTTGAAAAGAATAAATAGACACTCACCTCGGTGTCTGCTGCACCCGCCGCTTCCTCTCCTAGGCCACGAGACCCAGCAGCTAGAAATTCAGCATGTCTATTCTCAAGGTCCATGCCAGGGAGATCTTTGACTCTCGTGGGAATCCCACTGTTGAAGTTGATCTCTTCACCTCAAAAGGTCTCTTCAGAGCTGCTGTGCCCAGTGGTGCTTCAACTGGTATCTATGAGGCCCTAGAGCTCCGGGACAATGATAAGACTCGCTATATGGGGAAGGGTGTCTCAAAGGCTGTTGAGCACATCAATAAAACTATTGCGCCTGCCCTGGTTAGCAAGAAACTGAACGTCACAGAACAAGAGAAGATTGACAAACTGATGATCGAGATGGATGGAACAGAAAATAAATCTAAGTTTGGTGCGAACGCCATTCTGGGGGTGTCCCTCGCCGTCTGCAAAGCTGGTGCTGTTGAGAAGGGGGTCCCCCTGTACCGCCACATTGCTGACTTGGCTGGCAACTCTGAAGTCATCCTGCCAGTCCCGGCTTTCAATGTCATCAATGGCGGTTCTCATGCTGGTAACAAGCTGGCCATGCAGGAGTTCATGATCCTCCCAGTTGGTGCAGCAAACTTCAGGGAAGCCAGGCGCATTGGAGCAGAGGTTTACCACAACCTGAAGAATGTCATCAAGGAGAAATACGGGAAAGATGCCACCAATGTGGGGGATGAAGGCGGGTTTGCTCCCAACATCCTAGAGAATAAAGAAGGCCTGGAGCTGCTGAAGACTGCTATTGGGAAAGCTGGCTACACTGATAAGGTGGTCATTGGCATGGACGTAGCAGCCTCCGAGTTCTTCAGGTCTGGGAAGTATGACCTGGACTTCAAGTCTCCCGATGACCCCAGCAGGTACATCTCACCTGATGAGCTGGCTGACCTGTACATGTCCTTCATCAAGGACTACCCAGTGGTGTCTATTGAAGATCCCTTTGACCAGGATGACTGGGGAGCTTGGCAGAAGTTCACGGCCAGTGCAGGAATCCAGGTAGTTGGGGATGATCTCACAGTGACCAACCCAAAGAGGATTGCCAAGGCCGTGAACGAGAAGTCCTGCAACTGCCTCCTGCTCAAAGTCAACCAGATTGGCTCTGTGACCGAGTCCCTTCAGGCGTGCAAGTTGGCCCAGGCCAATGGTTGGGGTGTCATGGTGTCTCATCGTTCTGGGGAGACTGAAGATACCTTCATCGCTGACCTGGTTGTGGGGCTGTGCACTGGTCAGATCAAGACTGGTGCCCCTTGCCGATCTGAGCGCTTGGCCAAGTACAACCAGCTTCTCAGAATTGAAGAGGAGCTGGGCAGCAAGGCTAAGTTTGCCGGCAGGAACTTCAGAAACCCCCTGGCCAAGTAAGCTGTGGGCAGGCAAGCCCTTCGGTCACCTGTTGGCTAAATAGACCCCTCCCCTTGTGTCAGCTCAGGCAGCTCGAGGCCCCGACCAACGCTTGCAGGGGTCCCTGCTAGTTAGCGCCCCTCACCCACCGCCGTGGAGTCCGTGCCGCTTCCTTAGAACTTCTACAGAACCAAGCTCCCCGGAGCCCTGTTTGGCAGCTCTAGCTTTGCCGTCGTGTAATTGGCCCAAATCACTGTTTTTCTTGCCTTACTTTCCACCCAGTGTCTGGAGTCATGTGAGCCTCGTGTCATCTCCAGGGTGGCCACAGGCAAGATGCCCGGTGGTTTTGTGCTTAAAATAAAAAGCCTCAGTGACCCAAAAAAAAAAAAAAAAAAAAAAAAAAAAAAAAAAAAGAATAAATAAAATAATGATTTAGTTAAGTGCTAATTTCTATTCAGTAATAGTTCCTGTTTAAAAAGTATCTACTGGGCTGAATGCGGTGGCTCACGTCTGTAGTCCCAGCACTTTGGGAGGCCGAGTCAGGTGGATCACAAGGTCAGGAGTTTAAGACCTGCCTGACCAATAAGGTGAAACCCTGTCTCTACTAAAAATACAAAAATTTAGCCGAGTGTGGTAGCGTGTGCCTGTAGTCCCAGCTACTTGGGAGGCTGAGGGAGAAGAATTGCTTGAACCCGGGAAGCAGAGGTTGCAGTGAGCCGAGATCATGCCACTGCACTCCAGCCTGGGTGACAGAGCAAGACTCCATACCCCCCGCACCCCCCCAGAAAAAAAGAAAAGAAAAAGAAAAAAAAAAGTATCTACCAAGAGTTTTGTAAACTTTTATCCCAACTAATTCTCTCAATAATGCTATGAGGGAGGCATTATTTATATTTTGCATGTGCCAACACAGAGGTTCAGGTAGGAGAAATGATTTTTAGCTTGTATGGTTCAACTGTAAGTGGTCTTCTAGCTGGTGAGTGGTTTAATGTGAATTCTGATCCAGACCTGACCATTTTGAAGGCCATTCCCTTCTCACTGCACGCATAGCCAACTCTCATGATGACAAAAAGGCCTTGATGTTGTGGAATTACGTAAATGTAAAGCTGCTGGGAGAATCCAAACTTAGGTTGTTTGGTTTAAGTACATAAAGAAGTTTTCAATTTTCCTGAAAAACGAAACAAACAACACTGAAACTGTCATTCAATGAATAAAACAAAGGTTATTACTTTAAAGACAAATAATTTGAATGGCAATGTCAAATATAAATATACCAATTATTTTGGTGACAAAACTCCAAGTTTCCACACAGCTCATAATGGATTCATGAGCAGTTGATGAATGAAAGTCCACATCCAAAGCTTGCTTAGTCTTTACAATTTACGTTTTAAATTGAGGTGTAACTTAAACATGATAAAGTCTACTACACTTCAATGTATAGCTCAATAGCTTTTTACATATGTGTAAACCTATGTAAACAACACCCAGTTGAAGATATAAAGTATTTCCAATACTCAAGAGAATTCCCTTGTGTTCCTTTCCCATCCATGTCCCTCTAGGGTAACCAGTATTCTGAGATTTCTTTCTTTCACTTAACATTATGTCTGCAAAATTCGTCCTTGTCATTGTGTGTAGCAAGTTTATTCTTTTTCTTTGTTGTATTCTAGTATATGAATTTGCCACAAGTAATTTACCCATCTACCGTTGATGGATTTTTGAATTGTTCTTTTTTTTGGCTTAAAACACAAGGCTACTATGATCATGCTTGTGTTTTTCCTGATTAAGTTTTAAAAATCAACTTAACATTCAGCTATTCTTGAATCTTATTATTGAGATTCTGAAACATTTTTCTACAGACAATAATTTTATAAGAAAGATTTTTGTGTTGAGTCAACACCTTGATAGTTGCTACTGTCTTAGAAACACTTCTTTTAAAAAATAAAAAATCTTAGAATTATAGAGTCTAAAACAAGTTGAATAGTAGAAAGCACTCTTCAGAAAATACTGTTGAGGTCATCTGTTCTCAGGAACACTTTAATGTGGCTGTCTAGAGCGCTATTTTTAAAACCTTGATAAGATTTGAAGAGAGTTCACACTGTAATCTGGAGGCCCCACTGCCAAGGCAATCAATTGAAGTCTGTTCAGAGGACAAGTAATTTTGGAAAACATTAAGGACCTGGAATGACTTCGTCTCTTTGTCATATGCTTAGATGTCTTTACTATTTGAAATTGGAGGAATAATTACAGAAGAATTGTTTTTAATTTCAAGAAGCTAGAAAGGACACAATAGTCATTATAAGGCCATGTAAGTTTTAATGCCATTTGTGATATATATTCTGGGGTAACAAGTTAAGGGGAGCTGCGGAATTGAGAATGCGTGGCTCCAAGCTATACCTGATTTCCTCCCAATTCGTATCTCCCAAAGACCTAGAAATTCCCATGGGAAACAGCCTCCAGGAAGGCTCACACTGCTGAATGGCACTGGCAGTCTGTTGGGAGAAATAAGACAGCTGAGGCCAGAGGTTGCCAGGCAGGGGGTGGGGGTGGGGAGTGGAGAATGCTGGGGTTTGCTGCAGGTTGTTAATAATAAAAGCTAAAACCTGTTTGTTAGGCACATTAATTCACAGCAGTTTTTTTTTTTCTTGAACTCCAAGTTCCAGGGTACATGTGCAGGATGTGCAGGTTTGTTAAATAGGTAAACGTGTGCCATGGTGGTCTGCTGAACAAATCAACCCATCACCTATCCTCAGCAAACTAACGCAGGAAAAGAAAACCAAACACCACACGTTCTCACTTGTAAGTGGGAGCTGAATAACAGGGACACAGGGAGGGGAGCAACACACACTAGGGCCTGTTGGGGGTGTAGAGGGAGGGAGAGCATCAAGATAAATAGCTAATGCATGCAGGGCTTAATACCCAGGTGATGGGTTGATTTGCATCCTTTAGTTTTTCTTCCTGATGCTCTCCGCCCCCCCGCCCCCTTCCACCAGCCTCATTGTGTGTTGTTGCCCCCAACGTGTCCATGTGTTCTTATCGTTCAGCTCCCGCTTATAAGTGAGAACATGTGTTGTCTGGTTTTCTGTTCCTGCAATTCACAACAGTTTTATTACTATTTTACATAAGCGAACACAGGTTTTAGAGAATTAACTAATTTGCCGAAGGCTGTATTGCCGGAAAGTGGAAGAACTAGGACTGGAACTCAGGCTGTCTGACTGTAGAATCTGGGCTCTTAATCACTGAGTATAACCTCAGCTGGGACACTCACTGGCTAACACACAGGAGACTAGCTGTCTCCTTCACCTCCAGTTGAGGGTAGGGCTTTACCTAGAGTTGGAGTCAAAAACACAACACCAATAGGGATCAGGGAAGTAAAAATGTGAGGCAAGTGAACTAGGTAAGATGATAAGGAGAATAAGAATTAATTATAATAATAATGCCGGGCACAGTGGCTCACACCGGTAATCCCAGCACCTTGGGAGGCCGAGGCGGGCAGATCACCTGAGGTTGGGAGTTTGAGACCAGCCTGACGAAAATGGAGAAACCTCGTCTCTACTGAAGATTAAAAAAAAAAAAAAAAAAGTAACTGGACATGGTGGTGCAGGTCTGTAATCCCAGCTACTTGGGAGACTGAGGCAGGAGAATTGCTTGAACCTGGGAGGCAGAGGTTGCAGTGAGCTGAGATCGTGCCATTGCACACTCCAGTCTGGGCAACAAGAGTGAAACTTCGTCTCAAAAAAAAAAAAAAAAAAGTTAATAATAATAAAAATAAAAACTAACATTTGTTGAGTTTCTACTGTGTGCCAGGCACTGCTCTAAGTGCTTTACAAATTTTAACTCTCTTAATCCCCCAAATGATATAATGAGATAAACACTCTAAGGATGGCCATTGTATATAAGAGGATGATACAGGTCAGAGAAGAAAAACTGCTTGCTCAAGGTCAAACAGCCAGAGGACCCCAGCTCTTATCACTGTGCTGTATATTCACAGGAACCTGGCATGGTGGGCACAGTCGGGCACTGAGGCAGCTTGCCTCCAGCAGGAGGAATATTGCTACTCAGCTCTAGATGATTGCCCTGAAGAAATTCATGCCCACTGGTAATATGGAATTGTGTATGAAATCTAATTTTTTAAAGTTAACAATTAATTAAAAACAAAATAGCAGGCCAAACAAATCTTTGGGTGAACCTGGCCCATAGACTGCAAGCCTGTGATCTAGTTAGAGTGAGTTTTCATGGCATGAAAGAGACACATGATCCCGGTAACATTCACATACTGCCTTTTGAGTGTAACTCAAAACTATGTTGATGGCAGGTCTTGTGTTGTGAGAGCTGAGAAGCAAAGCGCCCTGACTCCTAGCAGTAGGCCTTTGTGAGTGGACACCAGTTACCAACCATATCAATGAAGAGTCATAGTTTAAAATTCCAGGGCCATGAGAGAGTTGTTTTATTTCTGCAGGATTTTTAGATTATAGATTAATTTTTTCATTTGGACCACAAAAGGTTAGCACAACTTTATCAGGTTCTGGGTATTACATTACCCTTTTAATTCTCTTTACTCTGTCTTAAAATAGATTGACATCATTTTGGTCTCTGCTTTAAAGTGCCTGCCTTTCAATTTCTTATTTATGAAGACAGTCCTCCCTGTATAGCTTTGCAAAATTAGACTCTAATAATGTATATAATGAAATATCAAAAGCCCATATTTCCATATAAAAACAATCTATTAAACTAAAGGTGACTGCTTCCAAATTTTTTTCTCATAATATTAGTCATTTGTTTACTTGTTACTTGTTTTGTCACCTATTGTAGAGTCATAGGTGTTAAACAAAAAACTTACTAGGCAATATTTTTAGGAGAGTCTTTCTTTTACCTTATTTTTCTCCCCTTTATATATAAATATAAAGGTTTGAAACCTTTATATTTATATTGAATATGTACTCTAGGTTCTCAGGAAAAAAAAATGTTTAAGCATTTTATTAGTCTCTTAGGGCTGCCTTAAGAGAGTACCACAACCTGGTGGCTTAAAACAACACACATTTATTCTTTCACAGTTCTGAAGGTTAAAAGTCTGAAATCAAGCTGTTGCAGGGCTGTGCTTCCTCTGGAAGCTCTAGGGAGGAATCCTTCCTTGCCTCTTCCTAGCTTCTCATGGTTGCTGATACTTGGCTTGCCTTGCATCACTCCAATCTCTTCCTCCGTCATTACGTGGCCTTCTCCCCCGTGTGTCTCTGAGTCCAGTTCTCCTTCTCCTTATAAAGACACCAGTCACTGGATTTAGGACCCACTCTGATACACTATGACCTCATCTTAAGTTGATTATATCTGCAAAGACATTATTTCCAAATAAGGTCATATTCACATTTTTCATGTGGATGTGCATTTTAAGGGAGGGTATTATTTAACCCAGTATGAGTATCTATTAGTAACTTGCACAAAGATAATCAGAATAGCTAGAGAACAAAATTATCAGTGTTAACTGTTATATAAGACTTGCAATATGACCCAACAATCACCTGGCAAACTTGAAAGTATATGACTTTACAAAATTTTACAGTATGCATTGTAGAGATTAACCTCATTCCTTCTAACTTCTTACCTGTTTGTATTAGTCTGTTTTCACACTGCTACAAAGATCCTACCTGAGACTGAGTAATTTATAAAGGAAAGAGGTTTAATTGACTCACAGTTCTGCATGACTGGGGAGGTCTCAGGAAACTTACAATCATGGTGGAAGGCAAAGGGGAAGTGAGGCATGTATTATACGGTGGCAGGCAAGAGAGAGTGAGGGGGAAAGCGCCAGAGACTTATCAAACAACCAGATCTTGAGAGAACGTACTCACTATCATGAGAACAGCATGGGGGAAACCATCCTCATGATCCAATCATCAGTTCCACAGATCTTTAGGGCAGGGGCAAAATGTCACCACTTTCTTTGCTAAAGCATAGCAAGAATGACCTTTACTCTAGTTCCCAGTAAGTTCCTCATCTCCATCTGAGACCACCTCAGCCTAGACTTCATTGTCCATATCACTATCAGCATTTTGGTCAAAGCCATTCAACAAGTCTCTAGGAAGCTCCAAACTTTCCCTCATCTTCCTGTCTTCTTCTGAGACCTCCAAATTGCTCCAACCTCTGCCAGTTACCAGTTCCAAAGTTGTTTCCATGTTCTTGGATATCTCATAAGAATGCGCCACTACCTCGGTATCAATGTTCTGTATTAGTCTGTTTTCACACTACTATAAAGATACTACTGGAGATTTCAGGAAACTTACAATCATGGTGGAAGGCCAAGGGGAAGCAGGGTATGTCTTACATGGTGGTGGGTGAGAGAGAGAGAGAGAAGGGGGAAGTACCAGACACTTATCAAACACCAGATCTTGTGTGAACTCACTATCATGAGAACAGCATGGGGGAATCTCCCCCCACGATCCAATCACCTTCCATCAGGTCCCTCCCTTGACATATGGGGATTACAACTCACATTACAATTGGAGGTGAAATTTGGGTAGGGACACAGCCAAACCCTATCACTATTCTACTTTCATTCCTTCTTTTGTCCCATTTTATCCGCTGGCTTGCTGAAATTTCTGTTTTATCTGGTCATATTCTATGAATTTTGATAAAACACCTGGAGGTTTTCTGAAACAAAGATTGGTAGGAATAAATAAATAATAAAATAACCACTGTTAATTTTATGGTAATGTTGAGATATTGGCCTGCTTTTGAGAGCAAATTTACTATGAGATGCTTGCTAACATGATAAAGTACCAGTGTAGATCTCAAAGTGAAGGCTGTAATTGCCCAGACCTTTTCACATTAGGTATCTGCATGAGTTATAACTCTTTTGTGAAGATAAAAAGGCTTCTGCAAGAAATTGCCCCAGTGCTGTAAGGACTGTCAGACAGGAGGGCATCTCAAATGAGATTAATGATGTTTGCCTTAATATAAGAAAATTTAGCATAACCAAGATTACAGATTCTGCAGAAACCTGCCAGCACTCATTTATTTTGAATAAATATTATTTTTAATTAAAGTCCTAAGGTAGGTTATTCCTGAAATAATGAGATGTACAGTGATTTCCTTTGGGAATTAATGTTCTTTCTTAATTTTCAGTCATTCTGATGATCACAGCTCATTCAGTCTTACTCATGGCAGTCAGCTTGGTAGGACACACTGATTTCCAGCTAAAGGCACTAATAACCCTGTATTTGTTTTTCATGGCACTCTCATTTTCTAATTATATTTGTCATTGAACCCAAACACTCTTTATAGGTATGTCCCTCCATAGCAGTATATAGTGAGTTGATTCATAAAATTAGGAAATCACTCATGAAATAAAATTTCATAAAATAAAGGGAACATAAAATCAGAAAATTATAGTATCGTTATTTTAACTATTTTAAAAATTGGTTCTGCTTCTTTGTAAGGCATTTTGCTAGGTGTTTTATGCACATCAACTCTAATCCACATGAGAACTCTGCATGACAGAAATTGCTATTCCTATTTACTAGATCATGACATGGAGGTTCAGGAAGTAGCTTGCCAAAATTTAGCTCTATACCTCATGTTTGTAGCATGTACACAGCATTTATATGAACATCAGTATTTATCAGTATGTGGTTCAACCAGATTTTCAGGGATTCAACAGAGTTGGTGTTTTGGTTACTGTTGTGTGTAACAAACTACTCCCAAAACTTTGTGGTATAAGAGAACCATTTTATTATGCTGACAGATTCCATGGGTTAGAAATCTAGCCAGGGAAATGAAGATGGCTTATCTCTAGAGCCTCAGTTGGGAAGACTCTATGGCTAGAGGGGTTTTCACTCGCATGTCTGGTGGTTGATTCTGGTTATTCGTCAGAAACTCAGTTGGGACTGTTAGCTAGAACACTAAAATCCACACTGTCTATAGTGCGTGGGTTTTCTCAGGATGTGGCAGCCTCAGAGTAGGTGGTGATCTTATATGAAAGCTCAGGGCTCCAGGAGTGAGCATCTATCTTAGTCCATTTTCACACTGCTTATAAAAACATACCCAAGACTGGGTAATTTATAAGAAAAGAGATTTAATTGACTCACAGTTCTCTCCATGGCTGGGGAGGGCTCATGATCATGGCAAAAGGCAAGAAGGAACAAGTCACACCTTACATGGCAGCAAGGAAGACAGACAGTGTGTGCAGGGAAACTCCCCTTCTTAAAACCATCAGATCTTGTGAGACTTACTCATCATCACAAGAACAGCACAGGAAAGACCTGCCCTCATGATTCAATTACCTCCCACTGGGTCCCTCCCATGACACGTGGGAATTGTGGGAGCTGCAATTCAAGCTGAGATTTGGGTGGGGACACAGCCAAATCATATCATTCTGCTCTGACCCTCCCAAATCTCATGTCCTTACATTTCAAACCCAATCATACCTTCCCAACAGTCTCCCAAAGTCTTAACTCATTTCAGCATTAACTCAAAGGCCATAGTCTAGCATTAACTCCAAAAGTCCACACTCCAAAGTCTCATCTGAGACAAGGCAAGTCCCTTCCACCTATGAGCCTGTAAAGTCAGAAACAAGTTAGTTATTTCCTAGATACAATGGGGGGTACAGGCATTGGATAAATGCAGCCATTCCAAATGGGAGAAATTAGCCAAAACAAAGGGGCTAAAGGTCCCATGCAAGTCCAAAATCCAGCAGGGCAGTCAAATCTTAAAGCTCCAAAATAATCTCCTTTGACTCCATGTCTCACATCCAGGTTGCACTGATGCAAGAGATGGGGTTCCATACCTTGGGCAGCTTTGCCCCTGTGGCTTTGCAGGATACAGCACCCTCCTGGCTGCTTTCATGGGCTGAGTGTCTGCTTTTCCAGGTGCACAGTGCAAGCTGTCATTGAATCTACCATTCTGGGGAATGGAGGATGGTGGCCCTCTTCTCAAAGCTCCACTAGGCAGTGCCCCAGTGAGGACTCTGTGTGGGGGCTCACACCCCACATTTCTCTTCTGCATTGCCCTAGCAGTGGTTCTCCATGAAGGCACCACTCCTGCAGCAAACTTTTGCCTGGGCATCCAGGCATTTCTATACATTTTCTGAAATTTAGGTGGAGGTTCCCAAACCTTAATTCTTGACTTCTGTGCACCCACAGGTCCAACACCACATAGAAGCTGCCAAGGCTTGGGGCTTGCACCCACTGAAGCCACAGGTCAAGCTGTGCCTTGGCCCACTTTAGCTACAACTGGAGTGGCTGGATGCAGTGTATCAAGTTCCCAGGCTGCACAGAGCAGGGGTGCCCTGGGCCCCACCCACAAAAGCATTTTTTTTCTCCTAGGTCTCTGGGCCTGTATTGGGAGGGGCTGCTGCAAAGGTCTCTGACATGACCTGGAGACATCTCTCCCTTTGTCTTGGTGATTAACATTTGGCTCCTGGTTACTTATACAGATTTCTGCAGCTGGCTTGAATTTCCCCTCAGAAAATGGGTTTTTCTTTTCTATCACATTATCAGGCTGCACATTTTCTGAATTTTTTTTTGCTGTTTCCCTTTTAAAACTGAATGCTTTTAACACCACCCAAATCACATCTTGAATGCTTTGCTGCTTAGAAATTTCTTCTGCCAGATACCCTAAATCATCTCCTTCAAGTTCAAAGTTCCACAAATCTCTAGGGCAGGGGCAAAATGCCAACAGTTTCTTTGCTAAAACATAGCAAGAGTCACCTTTACTTCAGTTCCCAACAAGTTGTTCATCTCCATCTGAGACCCCCTCAGCCTGGATTTCATTGTCCATATCATTATCAGCATTTTGGTCAAAAGCATTCAACAACTCTCAGGAAGTTCCAAACTTTCCCATATCTTCCTGTTTTCTGAGCCCTCCAAACTGTTCCAACCTCTGCCTGTTACCCAGTTCCAAAGTCACTTCCACATTTTCGGGTATCTTTACAGCACTGCCCCACTCTACTGGTACCGATTTACTCTATAAGTCTGTTTTCACACAGCCAAACCATATCAGCATCCCAAGAATTAGGCACAAACCTTTACTGAACTAGCTTTGGAAATTATGTTGTGTCACTTTGGATGTATTCTGTTGGCTACAACCAAGTTACTAAGATTGACACAGAGTCATGTAAGGGGACATAGATGTTCACCTCTCAATGGGAGAAGCATCAAAAATTTGCAGACATGTTTTATAACACCATTACAGACAGTATCAACTCTACTATATATTGTTACTTCTTGGTGCGGGGTTCTTATCTAGTTCCTTTTTTTGACCCACTTTCTCTCCAGCTGCTTCCTGATTACCTATTTGATTCCCGGGAAAATAAGAAGCAAGGAGAAGCTCCAGGCAAATGCACCTCTATTACCAGCTAGAGCTTCTGCCACTAATTTCTAGCTGGTCTGCTGCCTTGATAAGTTGGCCAGAGAAGAATAGAAACAGCCGCAGACCCTTTTCAACCTTTTCTCCGGAGGACAGAGGGAGCCACATTATACCTTTTGTTTCCCATAGATCATTTCTCTTGGCTCTTCAGGACCAAGTGCAGGCTGAAAAAATTCCTATTTATTGCTTCACTCACAGGAGTTCATGCACCTGGTATCTAATCCTTTGTAAATTAAAAGATTTGTTGATAGGAAGCATCTGCTGGTGGAGACTGAAATCATGGCTCAAAGAATGGTTGGTAAATATAGAATTAGAGTAGAATTAGCCATTTCCATGTGGTTAGAATATAAGATGAATGAAAGGCTTTTTTTTTTTTTTTCTTTAAAGGAGGAAATGTTTAGTTGAGTAAAGATGTAGAAACTAATTAGATTGGCAAGGAGGTGATCAGGCACCAGAATTAAATTGATGATTTGGTGCCTTCTTTGCCTTGAGCCCACTCCTTAAGAGATCACACCATTATGACATAAAGTCAAGCTGAAACATTCATGCCAGATCTCTCTAAATGGGATACATTCAGTTTCAGAGAGGTACTCTTAACTGACTAGCATTGACTTGGAATAGAGAACGGAGGAGTAATGATAATTAGGAATTCTCAGGGACTATATGTAGTCGTTCACTTCATGTTCGAAATGTTTCTACATAAAGCTATTCTTGCTATTACAATATAACTTTGTGAAAAGAGTGCTTGTCTACTAGCCTTAGAAGAGCTAGGAAAGGAATTATGCCACCTAGCAGTATTCCATGAGTTAATGGAAATTTGAATTGGTAGATGTGCTAGGTGGCCAGATTCTTTTCCAGGATTTAAATATTTTCTAAAGCTTCATAATTATCAGGGTATTTTCTGCTATGGATGAACTGAAATACTATCTTTCCAAATATCTCTTGCAACAGGAGAGCAGTCAGTTGACTCAGTTGTAGCCAATGAGGTATAAATTTTAATATATATATATATATATATATATCTTCAAATTTTAATTTTGGAATCACCTTAAAGGGAGGCAGTGCATTCTTCACAGCTAGAGCTTCAGCAGCTATCTAGAACCATATGGTGGAAGCCACTTACTGAGACCTGTGAAACAAGAGCCCGGGTCCCTGACATATGAAGCCACCATACCTACCTTAAAATGTCTTTCACTTGAGGGAAAAATACATCTTTCTTACGTAAGCCACTGTTCATTGTTTCTGTTGTGTTATCAAAACTAATTGATATACTTAATTAATCCTAAATGACACAATGCCTTTGAAGATAATTTTATCAGCTTTGGTCCCAGCAGGAAAAGATGACATACTCAAAACTTTAATGAAGTCATTATATACAGAGATGTGGGCAGGGTTAAAGGAACCAATTTGGGAGTAGTAGCTACAAGAAACTATTTCAGCACCTAGGTCTGAAGAGGTATAAGGAGGGAGCTGTTGATTCAACATGGTGAGAGCTGTATCCTTGAGACAGAGGCTAGCCTACAAGGGTTAGAAAAGTAGCCACACCGGCCCAGCACGGTGGCACATGCCTATAATCCCAGCACTTTGGAAGGCTGAGGCAGGCAGATCATTTGAGGTCAGAAGATCGAGACCAGCCTGACTAATATGGTGAAACCCCCTCTCTACTAAAAATACAAATATTAGCTGGGCATGGTGGTGCACACCTGTAGTCCCAGCCTCTCAGGGAGGCTAAGGCAGGAGAATCACTTGAACCCAGGAGGCAGAGGTCACAGTGAGCTGAGATTGTGCCACTGCACTCCAGCCTGGGGGACAGAATGAGACTCCATCTTAAAAAAAAAAGAAAAAAGAAAAAAGGCAGCCACACTGAAACATGGCCCCAACAGATACCCAATTCTTTCTCCTCCCTCCTTTTAATTTCCTGACAGTCCCTCCCATTGGCCAAATGCAACCAGAAGCCAGAGGGCAAGGGAAACTGGGTGATGCAGTCTGCGAGTCAGCCTCTTGGGACACTGCAGGGAAAGAGGAGTCCAGAGTGATTGTGAAGGGATGATGGAGAATACTAGCATATATGCAATTTATCCTAATTACAAATTGGCTTTTTAGCTCTTTTTTTTTTTAATTTTTTTTTGGAGACGGAGTTTCACTCTTGTTGCCTAGGCTGGAGTGCAATGGCGTGATCTCGGCTCACTGCAAACTCCACCTCCTGGGTTCAAATGATTCTCCTGCCTCAGCCTCCTGAATAGCTGGGATTACAGGCTAATTTTTGCATTTTTAGTAGAGACGGTTTTTCGCCATGTTGACCAGGCTGGTCTCGAACTCGTGACCTCAGGTGATCTGCCTGCCTCGGCCTCCCAAAGTGCTAGTATTACAGGCATGAGTCACCACACCTGGCCCACTTTTTAGTTTTTAAGTGGCTTGAAGAAGAGACTGATATAATCTTAATTTGCATGAAATCACATAATTTGAAAGTTTATTGCTGCTGTTCATTTATTGTTTACTAGTTTAGATGTGAAAGGTACATACCCTATGGCTCAGCAATTCCACTTTTAGGAATCTGTGCATCCACTAAAAAGAATGAGGCATATAGCTGTACTGCTTTGGAAAGTTATTCAATGTATATAACCAGGGAAAAAAGTTAACTGCAGACCAATATGTTTCTCATGGTCTGAAACCAGTATGTTGTTATGGTCTGAAAAGCAAGCTCATGTGTAAATATCTCTATACAGATGTATTTGTTTAGGCATAGTGCAAAGTTGAGAAGAACTGTTCAGAATGGTCACCTGGTCAGGAGAAAAACAGCAGCAGCAGAAAAGGAGGGGGAGACTTTCTTTACCTTACACAGTTGGTTGCCTATGGATGACTTTCCTTTCATGTTTTTTAGTATTTTCCAATAAAAAAACCCAAATCACAAAAATATGGAAGATCTCACTTAAGAAAAAGCTTAATTCAGGATATAACTTTCATTTTGAATATCCTTTTATCAGGCAGTTTCCTCTATATAAGGTTAGCAAATCAGCAGATTTACTAAAGTACATGTGGCCATTTGGTAGCTTGGATACTTACATTATATAATTTATAGAAAAAATATAAATATTGAGAAAAATTTTAAGTACTTAGCAGAAAGATAATTACTTTAGTAAAATGTTGGTCAGTCCTATTTAATTTACAAATTCCATATTAAAACTGGAATCCAATATTTAAATCCCAATTGAAGACATTTAAACATTAGATTAAAAAAGAAATTCCCAGAGTAAAAATACATTTCAAATCTATGCTGCCTTTGTTAGTAAAAGGACAGAAATTTTTGCCACAGATTGTGGTAATTCTGAAACAGTTTTTTCAAAAAATAAGAGAAGCAGCATATATTTTTATAATTCTTACTTTCAAAGATCTCCAAGTTCTGTGTAAATATCTTTCCAAGGAAGTAATAAATCAATTGAATGATTTCTCTGGATAATTATATTGCAGTTATTATAGTAAGGTAAAAATACTTAAAAATTGGAACTTCAAGTTAAAGACCTCCAAAAGAAACAGAGTCTCTGGCATTCTCTAGGCTGTGGTGAACCATAACCTGTTATCAATCACTTGTCACCTTCTCATATTGTTAATTATAAATAAGATATATTAAAATTCTCTGAGCACTTTGCTGAAAATGGGTAACATGACCTTTGAAACACAGGTATGATTATGGGATAACAAGTATTAATGTGAAAATACATTTTTCTTAAAGGTTAAAGTGTTTTTGATGGAGTAGCTATTAAGTAATACAGGGCTTGAGCTGCTACTTATGCGTTATAATAGGCATATAAAAAATTGTTTTTTGGCCAGACGCAGTGGCTCACGCCTGTAATCCCAGCACTTTGGGAGGCCGAGGCGGGCGGATCATGACATCAGGAGATCAAGACTATCCTGGCCAACACAGTGAAACCCCGTCTCTACTAAAAATACAAAAAAAATTAGCCAGGTATGGTGGCAGGCGCCTGTAGTCCCAGTTACTCGGGAGGCTGACGCAGGAGAATGGTGTGAACTCATGAGGTGGAGCTTGCAGTGAGCCGAGATCGGGCCACTGCACTCTAGCCTGGGCGACAGAGCGAGACTCCATCTCAAAAAAAAAAAAAAAAAAAATTTGTTTTTTAAGAAAACATTTCAAGCATGAAATGTATATATCTCAGACATTATAATTTTAGATGAACTTCCATTTTCACCTCGTGTAATTAGACTGCAGATGATTCAAATATACAGCATTTTGAGAAAAAACTTTTTTTTCAAATTGCTAATAAATCAGTTATCATCTACCTTATCTTCTCTGGATCAATTAAGACTTACCATAGCAGAAAAAGTGAAGAGAAAAGCTATAATATGGTCAAACAATCTAGTTATATAATTTGTTTCAAAAATCTACCCAATCTTTAATATAGTCATTCAATCCATTGTGCTATTTTAAAAAAGATTCGTTTTTCAATTACTTATGATTTTCAATTCAAGTTTATAACACAATTTTCATAGAACATTTATAGAATCACAGACTGCAGCTATGAATTTTACTCAAGACATGGGATTTTAGCAGTTCATTTTATTTATTTATTGTTTAGAGAGAGGGTCTTGCTCTGTCACCCAGGCTGGAGGGCAGTGGCATAATCACAGTTCACTGCAGCCTTGAACTCCTAAGCTGAAACAATCCTCCTGCCTCAGCCTCCAAAATAGGTGGTACTAAAGGCATGCACCATTGTACCTTGTTAATTTTATTTTTATTTTTTGGAGATGAGGTCTTGCTGAGAGGTGAAGCCAGCTGGATTTCCTCGGTCGAGTGGGGACTTGGAGAACTTCTCTGTGTCTAACTAGAGGATTCTAAATGCACCAATCAGCACTCTGTGTCTAGCTAAAGGATTGTAAATGCACCAATGAGCACTCTGTAAAAACGCACCAATCAGTGCTCTGGGTCTAGCTGAAGGATTGTAAATGCACCAATCAGCACTCTGTAAAATGGACCAACCAGCACTCTGTAAAATGGCCAAACCAGCACTTGTAAAATGGACCAATCAGCAGGACATGGGCAGGACCAAATAAGGGAATAAAAGCTGGCCACCCGAGCCAGCAGCGGCAACCCTCTCAGGTCCCCTTCCACGCTGTGGAAGCTTTGTTCTTTCGCTCTTCACAATAAATCTTGCTGCTGCTCACTCTTTGGGTCTGCACCACCTTTAAGAACTGTACCACTTGCTGCAAAGGTCTGTGGTTTCACTCCTGAAGTCAGCGAGAGCACGAACCCACCAGAAGGAATAAACTCTGGACACATCTGAACATCTGAAGGAATAAACACCAAACACACCATCTTTAAGGGCTGTACACACTCAGCGTGAAGGTCTGCGGCTTCATTCTTGAAGTCAGCAAGACCAAGAACCCACTGGAAGGAATAAATTCCGGACACATTGCTGTTGCCCAGACTGGTCTGGAACTCCTGGCCTCAAGCAAACCTCCTGCCTCAGCCTTTCAAAGTGCTGGGATTACAGGCATGAGTTACCATGGTAGGCCTAGTTTTTATATATATAGTTTTTGAGACAGAGTCTTGCTCTGTTGCCCAGGCTGGAGTGAAGTGGCACGATCTTGGCTCACTGCAACCTCCACCTCTCGGGTTCAAGCAATTATCCTGTCTCAGTCTCCCAGGTAGCTGGAATTACAGGTACCTGCCACCACACCCAGCTAATTTTTGTATTTTCAGTAGAGACAGGGTTTCACCATATTGGTCAGGCTGGTCTTGAACTCCTGACCTCAGGTGATCCACCTGCCTCGGCCTCCCAAAGTGTTGGGATTACAGGCATGAGCTACCATGCCCAGCACCTCCCTAATATTTTAAAAGATTATTATAAAGGGAGCCTGAACTATACTACGTTTTTTACACTGTGAGATAACAAGCCTGAACAACAATACAAGATGCTAAGGAGAGAGGGTCAGTTCAGTTCATCACTCTCTCAGAACTGCACTGGGATCATTTTGCCATTCCTTCTCAAGACCTAAAAATAAAACGATTACATTGTTGATTTTAAAGTGTTGTCTTACTCTATTCGTAGTTTTTATTTCTTGAAAGTTGACCTATAGCTTTGGAAGGACAGCAATGATAGGTGCCAGTTGGTGGACCCAGAGTGGTTACATCAACAAATTTTGAAATACTTATACAAAAAAAGAGTCAGACTAGAAAAATTCTGGGCAAGAGTAGGACTAATAAGATCCCTGCTTAAATTCCAGCCCCACTGTTTAGTTCCTAATGCAATAGAGAAGGCACCACATACAGTGTACTTCCCTATGACATCCAAAAACCTCTGTCAGCTCAGAGCCATTTGTAGATATAAATCAGAGAAACCAAAATAATTTGGTTATAACATTTATTTATTTATTTATTTTTGCACTGACTCCAAATAGCTTGAGCAATTTAAATAAACAGACTGCTAAATAGATTTCTTATTTAAGATGGGCTAATTAATTCTTCATTAAAACATATTTATTGAGACCTTCTCTATGTCAGGCATTAGACCAGATTCTGGGGAAACAATAATAGCCAAAATAACTTGGAAATATATCATGACAGCGTTTTCTTTTAGAAAAAACTTACCAAATAGAGTTGAATATATTAATCAGTGTCCATCCCTATGATAAAAGGTTAAGATGATTACAGACTTTACAACGTGTTCTTTCTTATATCCATTTGTATTCTTGCTGTGCTCTACTGACTGAAATGTTTTCTTATCAAGAGGACTTACTTTTCCATTATTCTATAAAGGAGTTACAAAGAGTAAGGCTTACAGGAGGGCATTAAAAAATTGTCCAAATAATCCAAACATTGTATCAGTTGAGTAATGACCAAGAGTTGATTTAAAATCTCTTGTAATACTCACAAGGAATTTTGGGGTAGGGAAAGGAGGAAAGGAAAGAGTAACATGGGCGAAAGCTTTGGGATAAACTCTATCTAGAGTTTAGTGGCTGAAAATGTTCTATGTCTTATTTCATTTCTAGTTTTTGTTACTATCTTATTTGCTCACTTAAAGATTTTCACTTGATGCACAAATCAAAGGAAAATCTGGGGAGGGACCTAACCACAGGCAAATGAATTGTGTCTTTCAGTTCCAAAACGATGTTTTCTATAACAGTACAGAGTAGAAAAACAGAGTAAAGGAACACACAGTGGTCCACATGGTCGTGCAAGCCCTTATTGGCAGATGCAGTTCTTTTTTAGCAGCACTGAAAGTCTCTTTTCAGTTCCATTGCAGAATCTGTTGTCTTGGCTGACAAGTGGCAGTACGCAAGATTGTTGATGCTTCTGGCCAAGTCAAGACTTATCTTACTCAGCTTATTCTCCGCAAAAATAAAGAAATAGAGAGACAGAGGGTTACCAGGTACCTGAAATTTTGCCTGGATTTTTGATAAGATTGATTGAGCAGGGCCACTTGGGTATTTCATGAGAGGGACTCTGTTCAAAACTGCAGTAGTTCCCAGTCTTCTAGAATAGCTATCAGGAAGATATATGTGGGTGACTGGGAGTTCCTGTGGCTCCAGCTTTCTTGTCCTTCAAGACTCAGTTCGATTGTGATTTCTTCCATGAAGCCTTCCTTAATTTTTTAACTTAATTTCTCTCCTTTGCAACCAAACCCTCTCCTCTGCCACTAAGTACTATATCACCGACATTTACATGTCTGGGCTTCATAACTATGCCTCTTGAGGGCAGGATCTCTACTGGATTCAGATATGCATTCCTCAAGCACATCTTACTGTGCCCAGCATGAAGTAGGTACTCAACATGATATTAATGAATAAATGGGTAAATCTGACTGTGAAGAAGACCTGAGATTTCTCAAGTAAGTAGATGGTAGGTCACTAATTGCAGAGCAAGTAAGGTTTCTTATGACCTTGGCAGGGAAGAAGAGCAGGGAGGGCTGAGGAAATCGCTGGAATGGCAACTACTGACCATGGTAGCTCAAGAACACACATAAACACATTTAAGTTGGAGTATAGCAACTATTTGTTCCACATTTCACTAAGATGTCTATCATGTCAAATGTTCCCTTGGCATAAATAGCAGAAGTTTCTATGAAGGGCTTTCTTTTATGTCATTTTACTGAAAAATCAAAGTAGGCAGGTCTGCAATTAGTATCATTTCACATGTTAGGATGATGAAGCAAAGGAGGTGAATGATTCAAAGTATTCTGTGCTCATATCTTTAGCTCTTTGCCTCCTCTTAACTAGAGAGTGCCAGGAAAAATGCTCTTATTTCATTTTCCTTGAGAATATACTTAGTTGTCAGAAATGAAAACTTAACCTGTATTATCAGTATCCATCATTTCTGAAGAAATCAATGTTTCATAAAATACTTAAGGTCTCATGTACATCCAAATTATTATTAATCAAGTGACATGAAAGGAATTACTCTGTTTTATAGACTCACTATAAAAGTATATTAAAGAAGGCTAGCTTGAGTTAGGCAATATGTTTGATCATGTTCTATGCAGTCCTTTCCATGAAATTTGATTTGGCTTGTGTGGTAATATTGTGGTCTTTGATAGGCATGCAGGTAAATGAAGTTAATAATATATAAAAATGAATCATGTAGAAAATCAGGGAGGAGGGAAGTAGTCACTGAATTCCCGTAGGGACCATAGTTTGGTTCATTTAAAAAATTTGGTTTTCAGCTGGGTGCAGTGGCTCACGCCTGTAATCCCAGCACTTTGGAAGGCCGAGGCGGATGGATCACGAGGTCAGGAGATCGAGACCATCCTGGCTAACACAGTGAAACCTTGTCTCTACTAAAAACACACACACACACACAAAATTAGCTGGGCGTGGTGGCAGGGACCTGTAGTCCCAGCTACTCGGGAGGCTGAGGCAGGAGAATGGCATGAACCTGGGAGGCGGAGCTTGCAGTGAGCTGAGATCGCGCCACTGCACTCCAGCCTGGGTGACAGAGTGAGACTCCATCTAAAAAACAAACAAACAAACAAACAAAAACTCAAAAAACAATTCTGTCACAGTACAAGCTTCTGTATTTGGGGAACTTGCCATAGAGGAACACTGGTATTAAATATACTTGAAGTAGACCAGATTTTCACTGTTTTATAGATAAGATGATGAGGGATATTGAGAAAACTGCCTAGCCCAGACCACTAAAATATACTTTCCAATAGGGTGGTAGTACTTCTATAGTTTATAAGTTATTACAAAGTATGAAATAAAAATATTTCATAAACTGTAACCCCTTTTTAAAGTCACTAAAATTGTATGCATCTATATTAAAAACCACACAAATCTCAGTTCATTTGGGGCACTTTTATTTGCAGCTAAGGAAAAAGGAAACTAGCATCTATTTAGAATGGGAAAGCATGTTTGTATGAAACCAAATGTTTCATCATCACTTATTTTCTATACTCTGTGCAATTGAGTGTTTTATATTTTTCATTTTCAACAGATTTGAATTTTAATAGTCCCAGAAATATAAAGAAGATGGCATTAAAATGTCCTATATGTTGGCAGTCCTACCCTGAAGACTTTTTGTGCTTATCTTGTGCTCTGAGCTACAGTTTCACAGAGACTAAATTAGAGTGACTGGACAACAGGAGAAAATAGAAACAGGAAATATTCATGTCAGCTGTTAAAAACCAGTTTTGTAAAGCAAGGCCTAAAAGTCCTATCTCTGGCATGTTTAGTATGGAACATACAGTTGATTGTCATTCAGCTACTAGAGAAAGGTATTCTACAATGGCAGACAGCCTTATCAAAACAATTAGCTGGTTTTCCCCACAGGGAATAGCAGTGGGTTAAGTAAGATTGAAGTGAGAGCTCTTATCGGTTTTCTCAGAAATGATTTCTCTATCATAGGTATTTGGCCAACTGATTAGGTCTAGCATGAACATATGATTTTTAAAATGAGCTGAGATCTGCTAACATGATGCAAGGGAGCATCTAGTAGAAGCTGATCTCCAAGCAAAATCATCAATTTCAAAAATTTTTTTCTTTCAAAAAAATTTTCAAAAATTTTTTTCCCCATCAGTTTCAAAATTTTTTTTTCCCATAAATATGTTCTTTAACATGCACATTCTGCTTATATTGTTTAGCGTGCTTTTCATTGTGCCTAAACATTTGCAATATGGTGAAATAAAATATTTAAAAATGGTTGAATACCATATGAAAGATGAAATCTCATATTTATAGCATGTAATTCAATTCTCATGATTGCACTAAGAAACACTACTGTGTACCATTCATTTTAACAGACTTATTTATGATTAGCTTTATTAACAGTATAACATTTTCATGCAATCTTAAATTTTATGTTTTAATTTTCACAATGTTTGATTTAATTCAAATCAACAAATATTCAAGCCTACATGAGAGACAAATGAAATGAGACTACCTTTATATATAATCAGAAAAATCCTTTTAAGAGTAAAAAGTTAATATTGGGATTTAAAAACCTCAATTTCCAATGTTATTGCTGACAATCCAATCTAACTATATGTATATTACTTAGGCCACAGGACTGCCCATTAGTCTTTCTTGTCGGAGAGCAATTAACCTCTTGAACCATTTTTCCTCAGCATCAGCTTTCTCGATAAATAACTGAAATAAGAAAAGAAAAAGAAAAAATGTTACTGTCTCCCAATAAGTTGAATTTGACCTAATATGACAGAACCCACCTTTGTAGAATATACCTCTCAACACAAGATTTGGATATTGTTTAACTCTTGATGACCTCTTAATTGATGACTATCTATTTGGAATTACTAATGCTCAGAAATTCTTGGATTAAAAGAACTACTAGTATCAACACCATTGGTTAACAATTTTTTACCTTATATTTGTGAAGTTTATTTCCTACAACTTTTCCAAAACACAGCAGAATTACACCATTTCATAGAAGACAGCAAAGTACGATGTTAGTGATGTGCTCACAGATAATGAACAAAGTAGAGCTAAGTCAGAAATGGAACTTTTAGTTCCATTCTCATGGAACACTTCTCATGGTGCTGATCAATTCAGCTAAAAAAAAAAAGGGAAAAAATGCTTCTCTTCATCTGTTTTCCTTAACTATAGACAGAATACGTTTACAAGTTAGGCAACATGAATTGGACCCTACTGTATTCAAATATAGGTAACAGTTCTAATGGCCTGGGGGCCAGATGCCTATTTTTACTAAGAGAATATGAACCTGTTTCCTCCAATGGTCTTCTTGGTGTTAGCAAAAAAGGATAACAGTTTGAAATAATTTCAGTAAATTAGACTTCAATTGATATTCGTAAAGTTTAAGGATATTACATTTGGATGGGCCAGGGAATTGTCATCTTGGTACTTGATAGCAGTAGGGATGCTGCTGGGATCTATCTCTTTTTCAGTACTGGGTGGATCGGCAACTGCTGATGCTGGTCCTGATGTTGAAGTTGCCTGTTTCACTTCACTAGGTTCCACTGACTGAAAGAAACAACACATATTAATTTCAACACAATACACAATTAGAGTTTCACTTCAATAATATTTCTGATTTTGAGTAACAACTGTTCAATTAGTCTCCTTTGAGATGATACCCATCTCCAAAAAGGCCCTACTTTTTGTATTTGTTTGTTTTAGAAATACAGTTGTTTTATTTTTATATTTGCTTCTTTTAGGAATAATTATATTTAGGAATACAGTTATATATATAGAAATAGAATATAAGAATAACTATATTGTATTTGTTTTAGGAATAACACAAAAATGCTGAGAAAATGCTCATCATTTCTTATGATGAGCATATTTTTCTTAAGAAATTGGTACTTATGTGCCTATACTATTGAGAGATACATTATTTCATATATCTAAATTCTATTAATCGAAACAAGCTTACAACAAATATCCAACATTTAGTTGGCCTCTTTAGGTATGAAAAGTAAATTCAAAGGTTATCTTTAAAAAAATAGCCTTATTGAGTGATAGACTTCATATACCATACAATTTACCCTTTTAAAGTACATAATTCAATGGCTTTTAGCATATCCACGGAGTTGTGCAATTATTACCAGAATCAACTTTAGAACATTTTCATCATCCCCCACAAAACCTCATACCATTAGCAATCATTCCCCATTTATTCCAACCTTTCCATTCGAGGTAACAATTAATCTCCTTTCTGTATGGATTTGCCCATTCCAGACATTTCAGATAAAAGGAATCATACAATATGTGGTCTTCCATGACTGATTCTTTCATTTAGCATAATTTTTTTGTTTTTGAGACAGAGTCTTGTTCTGTCACCCAGGCTGGAGTGCAACGGCGTGATCTTGGCTCACTGCAACCTCTACCTCCCAGGTTCAAGTGATTCTCCTGCCTCAGCCTCCCGAGCAGCTGGGATTACAGGCGCACACCACCACGCACACTCGGCTAATTTTTGTATTTTTAGTGGAGACAAGGTCTTGCCATGTTGCCCAGGGTGATCTCGAACTCCTGTCCTCAAGTGATCTGCCTGCCTTGGCCTCCCAAAGTACTACGATTACAGGCGTGAGTCACTTGCCCAGCCGCATAATGTTTTTAAGGTTCATCCATATTGCAGCATGTATCCGTACTTCATTATTCTTTATTGCTAAATAATGTCCCATTGGAGGGGCAGAGCAAGATGGCTGAATAGGAACAGCTCCAGTCTCCAACTCCCAGCGCAAGCGACACAGAAGACGGGTGATTTCCGCATTTTCAACTGAGGTACTGGGGTCATCTCACTAGGGAGTGCCGGACAATTGGTGCTGGTCAGCTGCTGCAGCCCGACCAGCGAGAGCTGAAGCAGGGTCAGGCATTGCCTCACCTGGCAAGCGCAAGGGGGAAGGGAATCCCTTTTCCTAGCCAGGGGAACTGAGACACACAACACCTGGAAAATCGGGTAATTCCCACCCCAATACTGCGCTTTAAGCAAACGGGCACACCAGGAGATTATACCCACACCTGGCCGGGAGGGTCCCACGGCCACGGAGCCTCCCTCATTGCTAGCACAGCAGTCTGTGATCTAACCGCAAGGTAGCAGCGAGTCTGGGAGAGGGGCGCCCGCCATTGCTGAGGCTTAAGTAGGTAAACAAAGCCGCTGGGAAGCTCGAACTCGGTGGAGCTCACAGCAGCTCAAGGAAACCTACCTGTCTCTGTAGACTCCACCTATGCGGACAGGGCACAGCTAAACAACAACAACAAAAAAAGCAGCAGAAACCTGTGCAGACGCAAACGACTGTCTGACAGCTTTGAAGAGAGCAGTGGATCTCCCAACACAGAGGATGAGATCTGAGAACGGACAGACTGCCTGCTCAAGTGGGTCCCTGACCCCTGAGTAGCCTAACTGGGAGACATCCCCCACTAGGGGCAGTCGGACACCTCACACCTCACAGGGTGGAGTACACCCCTGAGAGGAAGCTTCCAAAGGAAGAATCAGACAGGTACACTCGCTGTTCAGCAATATTCTATCTTCTGCAACCTCTGCTGCTGATACCCAGGCAAACAGGGTCTGGAGTGGTCCTCAAGCAACCTCCAACAGACCTATAGCTGAGGGTCCTGACTATTAGAAGGAAAACTATCAAACAGGAAGAACACCTATACCAAAACCCCATCAGTACGTCACCATCATCAAAGACCAGAGGCAGATAAAACCATAAAGATGGGGAAGAAGCAGGGCAGAAAAGCTGGAAATTCAAAAAATAAGAGCGCATCTCCCCCTGCAAAGGAGTGCAGCTCATCGCCAGCAACGGATCAAAGCTGGTCAGAGAATGACTTTGATGAGATGAGAGAAGAAGGCTTCAGTCCATCAAACTTCTGAGAGCTAAAGGAGGAATTATGTACCCAGCGCAAAGAAACTAAAAATCTTGAAAAAAGAGTGGAAGAATTGATAGCTAGAATAATTAATGCAGAGAAGGTCATAAACGAAATGACAGAGATGAAAACCATGACACGAGAAATACGTGACAAATCCACAAGCTTCAGTAACCGACTTGATCAACTGGAAGAAAGTATCAGCGATTGAGGATCAAATGAATGAAATGAAGCAAGAAGAGAAACCAAAAGAAAAAAGAAGAAAAAGAAATGAACAAAGCCTGCAAGAAGTATGGGATTATGTAAAAAGACCAAATCTTCGTCTGATTGGGGTGCCTGAAAGTGAGGGGGAAAATGGAACCAAGTTGGAAAACACTCTTCAGGATATCATCCAGGAGAACTTCCCCAACCTAGTAGGGCAGGCCAACATTCAAATTCAGAAATACAGAGAACACCACAAAGATACTCCTCGAGAAGAGCAACTCCAAGACACATAATTGCCAGATTCACCAAAGTTGAAATGAAGGAAAAAATCTTAAGGGCAGCCAGAGAGAAAGGTCGGGTTACCCACAAAGGGAAGCCCATCAGACTAACAGCAGACCTCTCGGCAGAAACTCTACAAGCCAGAAGAGAGTGGGGGCCAATATTCAACATTCTTAAAGAAAAGAAATTTAAACCCAGAATTTCATATCCAGCCAAACTAAGTTTCATAAGTGAAGGAGAAATAAAATCCTTTACAGATAAGCAAATGCTTAGAGATTTTGTCACCACCAGGCCTGCCTTACAAGAGACCCTGAAGGAAGCCCTAAACATGGAAAGCAACAACCGGTACCAGCCATTGCAAAAACATGCCAAAATGCAAAGACCATCGAGGCTAGGAAGAAACTGCATCAACGAATGAGCAAAATAACCAGTTAATATCATAATGGCAGGATCAAGTTCACACATAACAATATTAACCTTAAATGTTAATGGACTAAATGCTCCACTTAAAAGACACAGACTGGCAAACTGGATAAAGAGTCAAGACCCATCAGTCTGCTGCATTCAGGAGACCCATCTCACATGCAGAGACATACATAGTCTCAAAATAAAGGGATGGAGGAAGATCTACCTAGCAAATGGAGAACAAAAAAAAGCAGGGGTTGCAATCCTAGTCTCTGATAAAATAGACTTTAAACCATCAAAGATCAAAAGAGACAAAGAAGGCCATTACATAATGGTAAAGGGATCAATTCAACAGGAAGAGCTAACTATCCTAAATATATATGCACCCAATACAGGAGCACCCAAATTCATAAAGCAAGTCCTTAGAGACTTATAAAGAGACTTAGACTCCCATACAATAATAATGGGAGACTTCAACACTCCACTGTCAACATCAGACAGATCAATGAGACAGAAAGTTAACAAGGATATCCAGGAATTGAACTCATCTCTGCACCAAGCGGACCTAATAGACATCTATAGAACTCTCCACCCCAAATCAACAGAATATACATTCTTCTCAGCACCACATCACACTTATTCCAAAATTGACCACATAATTGGAAGTAAAGCACTCCTTAGCAAATGTAAAAGAACAGAAATTATAACAAACTGTCTCTCAGACCACAATGCAATCAAACTAGAACTCAGGACTAAGAAACTCAATCAAACCGCTCAACTACATGGAAACTGAACAACCTGCTCCTGAATGACTACTGGGTACATAACGAAATGAAGGCAGAAATAAAGATGTTCTTTGAAACCAATGAGAACAAAGATACAACATACCAGAATCTCTGGGACACATTTAAAGCAGTGTGTAGAGGGAAATTTATAGCACTAAATGCCCACAAGAGAAAGCTGGAAAGATCTAAAATTGACACTCTAACATCACAATTAAAAGAACTGGAGAAGCAAGAGCAAACACATTCAAAAGCTAGCAGAAGGCAAGAAATAACTAAGATCAGAGCAGAACTGAAGGAGATAGAGACACAAAAAACCCTCCAAAACATCAACGAATCCAGGAGTTGGTTTTTTGAAAACATCAACAAAATTGACAGACCGCTAGCAAGACTAATAAAGAAGAAAAGAGAGAAGAATCAAATAGACGCAATAAAAAATGATAAAGGGGATATCACCACGGACCCCACAGAAATACAAACTACCATCAGAGAATACTATAAACACCTCTACGCAAATCAACTAGAAAATCTAGAAGAAATGGATAATTTCCACTTAACACTCTTCCAAGACTAAACCAGGAAGAAGTTGAATCCCTGAATAGACCAATAGCAGGCTCTGAAATTGAGGCAATAATTAATAGCCTACCAACCAAAAAAAGTCCAGGACCAGATGGATTCACAGCTGAATTCTACCAGAGGTACAAGGAGGAGCTGGTACCATTCCTTCTGAAACCATTCCAATCAATTGAAAAAGAGGGAATCCTCCCTAACTCATTTTATGAGGCGAACATCATCCTGAAACCAAAGCCTGGCAGAGACACAACAAAAAAAGAGAATTTTAGAACAATATCCCTGATGAACATCGATGCAAAAATCCTCAATAAAATACTGGCAAACTGGATCCAGCAGCACATCAAAAAGCTTATCCACCATGATCAAGTGGGCTTCATCCCTGGGATGCAAGGCTGGTTCAACATTCGCAAATCAATAAACGTAATCCAGCATATAAACAGAACCAAAGACAAGAACCACATGATTATCTCAATAGATGCAGAAAAGGCTTTTGACAAAATTCAACAGCCCTTCATGCTAAAAACGCTCAATGAATTCGGTATTGATGGAACGTACCTCAAAATAATAAAAGCTATTTATGACAAACCCACAGCCAATATCATACTGAAGGGGAAAAACTGGAAAAATTCCCTTTGAAATCTGGCAAAAGACAGGGATGCCCTCTCTCACCACTCCTATTCAACATAGTGTTGGAAGTTCTGGCTAGGGCAATCAGGCAAGAGAAAGAAATAAAGGGTATCCAGTTAGGAAAAGAAGAAGTCAAATGGTCCCTGTTTGCAGATGACATGATTGCATATTTAGAAAACCCCATTGTCTCAGCCCAAAATCTCCTTAAGCTGATAAGCAACTTCAGCAAAGTCTCAGGATACAAAATTAATGTGCAAAAATCACAAGCATTCTTATACACCAGTAACAGATAAGCAGAGAGCCAAATCAGGAATGAACTTCCATTCACAACTGCTTCAAAGAGAATAAAATACCTAGGAATCCGGCCGGGCGCGGTGGCTCAAGCCTGTAATCCCAGCACTTTGGGAGGCCGAGACGGGCGGATCATGAGGTCAGGAGATCGAGACCATCCTGGCTAACACGGTGAAACCCCGTCTCTACTAAAAAAATACAAAAAACTAGCCGGGCGAGGTGGTGGCGCCTGTAGTCCCAGCTACTCGGGAGGCTGAGGCAGGAGAATGGTGGGAACCCGGGAGACGGAGCTTGCAGTGAGCTGAGATCCGGCCACTGCACTCCAGCCTGGGTGACAGAGCAAGACTCCGTCTCAAAAAAAAAAAAAAAAAAAAAAAAAAAAAAAAAAAAAAATAAAAATAAAAATAAAATAAAATAAAATACCTAGGAATCCAACTTACAAGGGATGTAAAGGACCTCTTCAAGGAGAACTACAAACCACTGCTCAGTGAAATCAAAGAGGACACAAACAAATGGAAGAACATACCATGCTCATGGATAGGAAGAATCAATATCGTGAAAATGGCCATACTGCCCAAGGTTATTTATAGATTCAATGCCATCCCCATCAAGCTACCAATGAGTTTCTTCACAGAATTGGAAAAAACTGCTTTAAAGTTCATATGGAACCAAAAAAGAGCCCGCATTGCCAAGACAATCCTAAGTCAAAAGAACAAAGCTGAGGCATCACGCTACTTGACTTCAAACTATACTACAAGGCTACAGTAACCAAAACAGCATGGTACTGGTACCAAAACAGAGATACAGACCAATGGAACAGAACAGAGTCCTCAGAAATAATACCACACATCTACAGCCATCTGATCTTTGACAAACCTGAGAGAAACAAGAAATGGGGAAAGGATTCCCTATTTAATAAATGGTGCTGGGAATATTGGCTAGCCATAAGTAGAAAGCTGAAACTGGATCCTTTCCTTACTCCTTATACGAAAATTAATTCAAGATGGATTAGAGACTTAAATGTTAGACCTAATACCATAAAAACCCTAGAAGAAAACCTAGGTAGTACCATTCAAGACATAGGCGTGGGCAAGGACTTCATGAGTAAAACACCAAAAGCAATGGCAGCAAAAGCCAAAATTGACAAATGGGATCTAATTAAACTAAAGAGCTTCTGCACAGCAAAAGAAACTACCATCAGAGTGAACAGGCAACCTACAGAATGGGAGAAAATTTTTGCAATCTACTCATCTGACAAAGGGCTAATATCCAGAACCTATAAAGAACTCAAACAAATTTACAAGAAAAAAACAACCCCATCAAAAAGTGGGCAAAGGTATGAATAGACATTTCTCAAAAGAAGACATTCATACAGCCAACAGACACATGAAAAAATGCTCATCATCACTGGCCATCAGAGAAATGCAAATCAAAACCACCACGAGATACCATCTCACACCAGTTAGAATGGCAATCATTAAAAAGTCAGGAAACAACAGGTGCTGGAGAGGATGTGGAGAAATAGGAACACTTTTACACTGTTGGTGGGATTGTAAACTAGTTCAACCATTACGGAAACCAGTATGGCGATTCCTCAAGGATCTAGAACTAGAAGTACCATATGACCCAGCCATCCCACTACTGGGTATATACCCAAATGATTATAAATCATGCTGCTATAAAGACACATACACACGTATGTTTATTGCGGCACTATTCACAATAACAAACACTTGGAATCAACCCAAATGTCCCTCTGTGACAGACTGGATTAAGAAAATGTGGCACATATACACCATGGTATATTATGCAGCCATAAAAAAGGATGAGTTTGCGTCCTTTGTAGGGACATGGATGCAGCTGGAAACCATCATTCTCAGCAAACTGTCACAAGAACAGAAAACCAAACACCGCATATTCTCACTCATAGGTGGGAACTGAACAATGACATCACTTGGACTCGGGAAGGGGAACATCACACATCGGGGCCTATCATGGGGAGGGGGGAGGGGGGAGGGATTGCATTGGGAGTTATACCTGATATAAATGACGAATTGATGGGTGCTGACGAGTTGATGGGTGCAGCACACCAACATGGCACAAGTATACATATGTAACAAACCTGCACATTATGCACATGTACCCTAGAACTTAAAGTATAAAAAAAAAAAAAAAAAGACATCAAAAAAAAAAAAAATGTCCCATTGTATGGATCTACCACATTTTATTTATCTTTTCATCAGCTGATGAACTCAAAGGTTGTCTTGGAGCTCCTTAAAATATTAAAATTCATATATATAAAAGTTTGAAAAAAAGGTACGATGTATCTTTGGAAAAAAATAAAACTCTAGGATTTCTTATACCATCATGCAAACAATAGACTCCCAGTTCATTCCACCTTTACTGAATGTTTACCAGGTGCCAGGCACTGTACCAAGCGCTGGGGACACAACTAAGAAATCATTGCTTCTGCCTTGAAAGAGCCAGCAGATTACTGCTCACTTAGTTACATTTCAATGTCTTCTTCCCTGAGAAAGAAGGCCAGGGAGTGACTGAGTAGCAGCAAAGTTACAGGGATAATATGAAGTGGATTAGATGAGAAACTGAAATTAAAAAGTAAAATTAAATAAAAACAAGAAGAATAGGAGATTAATTCTGTTATGTAGCCTTTTTTATACCCATTTGTTCCACACCTATTGTTTTTCAATTTCCATTTATTTCAACTTATCTACTTCTGAACACTTCACTTCTCTGAACAAAGCCAAAAACAGATGTCATTAAGAAAAATATACACAGGATAAAATATGCCTAAATTAAATTGTTCATAGGTTAATTTGTTTTAGAGTTGGAGATACATTTATTTAACCAGTATTTACTGAGCACTACTAATTGCTAAGCACTGGGTACACAGGCAGAGTCAAATAGATATGGTCCCTGTCCCAAGTGGCATTTATATGTTGCTAATGGAGTTGACAGATTATAAACAAATAAATTCCAAAATAGTGCATAATCACAAATTGTAGTATGTGCTATAAGGAATATACAAGGTGCTGACAAAGAATGATGAGAATCAGGAAGGGAAAAACATCTACTTTAGATTGGGTGGCTAGGGATGGCTTCTCTAGGAGGTGAAATTTAAGCCCTGAAGACTTAGAAGGAGCCAGGCAAGTGAAGAGGAAGAACAGGTCTCTGGTCAGAGGGAAAAGACAAAGATTCTGAGAGAGAAGAGCTTGGTGTCTTTGAAGATCAGAAAAAAGGCCACACGGGCTGGTGTGTAGTGGGCAAAAGAGACAGTGAGGGGGCGGAGCAAGATGGCCGAATAGGAACAACTCCAGTCTCCAACTCCCAGCGCGAGCGACACAGAAGACCGGTGATTTCTGCATTTTCAACTGAGGTACTGGGGTCATCTCACTAGGGAGTGCCGGACAATCGGTGCTGGTCAGCTGCTGCAGCCTGACCAGCGAGAGCTGAAGCAGGGCGAGGCATCGCCTCACCTGGAAGCGCAAGGGGGAAGGGGATCCGTTTTCCTAGCCAGGGGAACTGAGACACACAACACCTGGAAAATCGGGTAACTCCCACCCCAATACTGCGCTGTAAGCATACAGGCATTCCAGGAGAATATATCCCACACCTGGCCGGGAGGGTCCCACGCCCACGAAGCCTCCCTCACTGCTAACACAGCAGTCTGCCGCGATCTATCCGCAAGGCAGCAGCGAGGCTGGGGGAGGGGCGCCCGCCATTGCTGAGGCTTAAGTAGGTAAACAAAGCCGCTGGGAAGCTCGAACTGGGTGGAGCTCACAGCAGCTCAAGGAAGCCTGCCTGTCTCTGTAGTCTCCACCTCTGGGGACAGCGCACAGCTGAAGACCAACAGGGGAAGTAGCGGGAGCCGGTGCAGACGCGAACGACTCTGTCTGACAGCTTTGGGGAGAGCCGCGGATCTCCCAACGCGGAGGTTGAGATCTGAGAACGGACAGACTGCCTGCTCAGGTGTGTCCCTGACCCCTGAGTAGCCTAGCTGGGAGAAATCCCCCACTAGGGGCAGTCTGACACCCCACACCTCACAGGGTGGAGTACACCCCTGAGAGGACACTTCCAAAGGAAGAATCAGACAGGTACACTCGCTGTTCAGCAATATTCTATCTTCGGCAACCTCTGCTGCTGATACCCAGGCAAACAGGGTCTGGAGTGGACCTTAAGCAATCTCCAACAGACCAACAGAGAGTCCTTCTGACTGTCAGAAGGAAAACTATCAAACAGGAAGGACACCTATACCAAAACCCCATCAGTTCGTCACCACCATCAAAGATCAGAGACAGATAAAACCACAAAGATGGGGAAGAAGCAGGGCAGAAAAGCTGGAAATTCAAAAAATAAGAGCGCATCTCCCCCTGCAAAGGAGCGCAGCCCATCACCAGCAACGGATCAAAGCTGGTCAGAGAATGACTTGGACGAGAGGAGAGAAGAAGGCTTCAGTCCATCAAACTTATCAGAGCTAAAGGAGGAATTACGTACCCAGCGCAAAGAAACTAAAAATCTTGAAAAAAGAGTGGAAGAATTGACAGCTAGACTCATTAATGCAGAGAAGATCATAAACGAAATGACAGAGATGAAAACCATGACACGAGAAATACGTGACAAATGCACAAGCTTCAGTAACCGACTCGATCAACTGGAAGAAAGAGTATCAGCGATTGAAGATCAAATGAATGAAATGAAGCGAGAAGAGAAACCAAAAGAAAAAAGAAGAAAAAGAAATGAGCAAAGCCTGCAAGAAGTATGGGATTACGTAAAAAGACCAAATCTACGTCTGATTGGGGTGCCTGAAAGTGAGGGGGAAAATGGAACCAAGTTGGAAAACACTCTTCAGGATATCATCCAGGAGAACTTCCCCAACCTAGTAGGGCAGGCCAACATTCAAATTCAGGAAATACAGAGAACGCCACAAAGATACTCCTCGAGAAGAGCAACTCCAAGACACATAATTGCCAGATTCACCAAAGTTGAAATGAAGGAAAAAATCTTAAGGGCAGCCAGAGAGAAAGGTCGGGTCACCCACAAAGGGAAGCCCATCAGACTAACAGCAGATCTCTCGGCAGAAACTCTACAAGCCAGAAGAGAGTGGGGGCCAATATTCAACGTTCTTAAAGAAAAGAATTTTAAACCCAGAATTTCATATCCAGCCAAACTAAGTTTCATAAGTGAAGGAGAAATAAAATCCTTTACAGATAAGCAAATGCTTAGAGATTTTGTCACCACCAGGCCTGCCTTACAAGAGACCCTGAAGGAAGCCCTAAACATGGAAAGGAACAACCGGTACCAGCCATCGCAAAAACTTGGCAAAATGTAAAGACCATCGAGGCTAGGAAGAAACTGCATCAACTAACGAGCAAAATAACCAGTTAATATCATAATGGCAGGATCAAGTTCACACATAACAATATTAACCTTAAATGTTAATGGACTAAATGCTCCAATTAAAAGACACAGACTGGCAAACTGGATAAAGAGTCAAGACCCATCAGTCTGCTGTATTCAGGAGACCCATCTCACATGCAGAGACATACATAGGCTCAAAATAAAGGGATGGAGGAAGATCTACCAAGCAAATGGAGAACAAAAAAAAGCAGGGGTTGCAATCCTAGTCTCTGATAAAACAGACTTTAAACCATCAAAGATCAAAAGAGACAAAGAAGGCCATTACATAATGGTAAAGGGATCAATTCAACAGGAAGAGCTAACTCTCCTAAATATATATGCACCCAATACAGGAGCACCCAGATTCATAAAGCAAGTCCTTAGAGACTTACAAAGAGACTTAGACTCCCATACAATAATAATGGGAGACTTCAACACTCCGCTGTCAACATTAGACAGATCAACGAGACAGAAAGTTAACAAGGATATCCAGGAATTGAACTCATCTCTGCACCAAGCGGACCTAATAGACATCTATAGAACTCTCCACCCCAAATCAACAGAATATACATTCTTCTCAGCACCACATCGCACTTATTCCAAAATTGACCACATAATTGGAAGTAAAGTACTCCTCAGCAAATGTAAAAGAACAGAAATTATAACAAACTGTCTCTCAGACCACAGTGCAATCAAACTAGAACTCAGGACTAAGAAACTCAATCAAAACCGCTCAACTACATGGAAACTGAACAACCTGCTCCTGAATGACTACTGGGTACATAACGAAATGAAAGCGGAAATAAAGATGTTCTTTGAAACCAATGAGAACAAAGATACAACATACCAGAATCTCTGGGACACATTTAAAGCAGTGTGTAGAGGGAAATTTATAGCACTAAATGCCCACAAGAGAAAGCAGGAAAGATCTAAAATTGACACTCTAACATCACAATTAAAAGAACTAGAGAGGCAAGAGCAATCACATTCAAAAGCTAGCAGAAGGCAAGAAATAACTAAGATCAGAGCAGAACTGAAGGAGATAGAGACACAAAAAACCCTCCAAAAAATCAATGAATCCAGGAGTTGGTTTTTTGAAAAGATCAACAAAATTGACAGACCGCTAGCAAGGCTAATAAAGAAAAAAAGAGAGAGGAATCAAATAGATGCAATAAAAAATGATAAAGGGGATATCACCACTGACCCCACAGAAATACAAACTACCATCAGAGAATACTATAAACGCCTCTACGCAAATCAACTAGAAAATCTAGAAGAAATGGATAATTTCCTGGACACTTACACTCTCCCAAGGCTAAACCAGGAAGAAGTTGAATCCCTGAATAGACCAATAGCAGGCTCTGAAATTGAGGCAACAATTAATAGCCTACCCACCAAAAAAAGTCCAGGACCAGATGGATTCACAGCTGAATTCTACCAGAGGTACAAGGAGGAGCTGGTACCATTCCTTCTGAAACTATTCCAATCAATAGAAAAAGAGGGAATCCTCCCTAACTCATTTTATGAGGCCAACATCATCCTCATACCAAAGCCTGGCAGAGACACAACAAAAAAAGAGAATTTTAGACCAATATCCCTGATGAACATTGATGCAAAAATCCTCAATAAAATACTGGCAAACCGGATTCAGCAGCACATCAAAAAGCTTATCCACCATGATCAAGTGGGCTTCATCCCTGGGATGCAAGGCTGGTTCAACATTCGCAAATCAATAAACGTAATCCAGCATATAAACAGAACCAAAGACAAGAACCACATGATTGTCTCGATAGATGCAGAAAAGGCTTTTGACAAAATTCAACAGCCCTTCATGCTAAAAACGCTCAATAAATTCGGTATTGATGGAACGTACCTCAAAATAATAAGAGCTATTTATGACAAACCCACAGCTAATATCATACTGAATGGGCAAAAACTGGAAAAATTCCCTTTGAAAACTGGCACAAGACAGGGATGCCCTCTCTCACCACTCCTATTCAACATAGTGTTGGAAGTTCTGGCTAGGGCAATCAGGCAAGAGAAAGAAATCAAGGGTATCCAGTTAGGAAAAGAAGAAGTCAAATTGTCCCTGTTTGCAGATGACATGATTGTATATTTAGAAAACCCCATCGTCTCAGCCCAAAATCTCCTTAAGCTGATAAGCAACTTCAGCAAAGTCTCAGGATACAAAATTAATGTGCAAAAATCACAAGCATTCTTATACACCAGCAACAGACAAGCAGAGAGCCAAATCAGGAATGAACTTCCATTCACAATTGCCTCAAAGAGAATAAAATACCTAGGAATCCAGCTTACAAGGGATGTAAAGGACCTCTTCAAGGAGAACTACAAACCACTGCTCAGTGAAATCAAAGAGGACACAAACAAATGGAAGAACATACCATGCTCATGGATAGGAAGAATCAATATCGTGAAAATGGCCATACTCCCCAAGGTTATTTATAGATTCAATGCCATCCCCATCAAGCTACCAATGACTTTCTTCACAGAATTGGAAAAAACTGCTTTAAAGTTCATATGGAACCAAAAAAGAGCCCGCATTGCCAAGACAATCCTAAGTCAAAAGGACAAAGCTGGAGGCGTCACGCTACCTGACTTCAAACTCTACTACAAGGCTACAGTAACCAAAACAGCATGGTACTGGTACCAAAACAGAGATATAGACCAATGGAACAGAACAGAGTCCTCAGAAATAATACCGCACATCTACAGCCATCTGATCTTTGACAAACCTGAGAGAAACAAGAAATGGGGAAAGGATTCCCTATTTAATAAATGGTGCTGGGAAAATTGGCTAGCCATAAGTAGAAAGCTGAAACTGGATCCTTTCCTTACCCCTTATACGAAGATTAATTCAAGATGGATTAGAGACTTAAATGTTAGACCTAATACCATCAAAACCCTAGAAGAAAATCTAGGTAGTACCATTCAGGACATAGGCATGGGCAAGGACTTCATGTCTAAAACACCAAAAGCAACGGCAGCAAAAGCCAAAATTGACAAATGGGATCTAATTAAACTAAAGAGCTTTTGCACAGCAAAAGAAACTACCATCAGAGTGAACAGACAACCTACAGAATGGGAGAAAATTTTTGCAACCTACTCATCTGACAAAGGGCTAATATCCAGAATCTACAAAGAACTCAAACAAATATACGAGAAAAAAACAAACAACCCCATCAAAAAGTGGGGAAAGGATATGAACAGACATTTCTCAAAAGAAGATATTCATACAGCCAACAGACACATGAAAAAATGCTCATCATCACTGGCCATCAGAGAAATGCAAATCAAAACCACAATGAGATACCATCTCACACCAGTTAGAATGGCAATCATTAAGAAGTCAGGAAACAACAGGTGTTGGAGAGGATGTGGAGAAATAGGAACACTTTTACACTGTTGGTGGGATTGTAAACTAGTTCAACCATTATGGAAAACAGTATGGCAATTCCTCAAGGATCTAGAACTAGATGTACCATATGACCCAGCCATCCCACTACTGGGTATATACCCAAAGGATTATAAATTAGTCTACTACAAAGACACATGCACACGTATGTTTATTGCGGCACTATTCACAATAGCAAAGACTTGGAATCAACCCAAATGTCCATCTGTGACAGACTGGATTAAGAAAATGTGGCACATATACACCATGGAATACTATGCAGCCATAAAAAAGGATGAGTTTGCGTCCTTTGTAGGGACATGGATGCAGCTGGAAACCATCATTCTTAGCAAACTATCACAAGAACAGAAAACCAAACACCGCATGTTCTCACTCATAGGTGGGAACTGAACAATGAGATCACTTGGACTCGGGAAGGGGAACATCACACACTGGGGTCTATCATGGGGAGGGGGGAGGAGGGAGGGATTGCATTGGGGAGTTATACATGATATAAATGATGAATTGATGGGTGCTGACGAGTTGATGGGTGCAGCACACCAACATGGCATAAGTATACATATGTAACAAACCTGCACGTTATGCACATGTACCCTAGAACTTAAAGTATAATAAAAAAAAAAAAAAAAAAAAAAAAGAGACAGTGAGACACTGCAGGCCAGAACTTGGGGTATTTCTTCCTTAACACAGCCACATCGCCACTCTGCATGGGTATCACTTCCCAGCACCAGAGCAGGCAAGTGACCTCAGACAGAAAGTCGGGCAACTGTGGGGCTCACCTTTTATTTCCCTTCTCCAAAGGATCACCCTCCTGAGCTGCCTATTGTTACATTCCTAAAAACAATGCCTCACACATCTTGTCAAATTCTATAGCTGTTTATGGTGGGAGGGCAAATTTGGTACCAGTTATTCTGTAATGGTCAGATGGTCAGTAAAGTCTAATTATTCTTGAAAAATATTGTTTTGGCTGCTGAATGGGTCCTGGACTAGAGAAATGCAAAAGGAAAATCAGGAAGAACAACCAGAGGGCTACTGTAATAGTTAAAGAATGAGATGATGATTTGGAATTAAATGGTGGCTGTGGATTTTTGAGAGGAGACAAGTTCTGAGCTATTTTGGGGATGATGATATCGAGATCCACTTTTTTTTTAAAGGCATGTATTTTATTCAATTAAAATACTCTATTTTTTCGTTTTTATTCTAATGGAAGCTGATCAGCATTCATAGGAGAGATACATTCCCTTGTGGACAAAAGGGCTAGATATCTGAGGGACAGATATCTGGACAGTCATGTATGTTTAGGAATTCTTACAAAGTAAGAGAAATCTATTCTACAAATTGTTTTCAAATGTTAAGATGCTTATGACTACTAAATCTAACAACTAATGATGCCAATGTTAATGATAATATTAACTTTTATAGATATTTGAATATTTATTCAATTTGTTTTGGCAGCTTTATTGTTATATTTTGGAGTCAGTAATTTTTTTCACCAAGTCTCAAACATTTGTATGTCTCCAACACACTGTGCCTAGATGGTTTGTGGCCCTAAGTGATGTTATACTGACCCTTTTTACAACTAAGGACATTTAAAAAGCCCAATATTCTGCACAAGGGCAAGTGGGTAATATGCTAATCCAAGAGGTTCAAGACATTGATTTTTGGTAGTCTACACTGCCATACGGAGGCTGTAAGAGTGTGTCATTCTGCATATCTTAGCCATGGCGTGATAGGGCTTAGCCGGGAGACACTATCCATGTTAAATTGCCTTAAACAGATGTGGAGTGCTATTATTCTAGTTATCAAAGATGTGGATACCACCTCTTCAGGTAGCAGAGATAAGATTATACCATATAAACCAAGCAATCTCATCTTGTTTTTATCTACACAGTACATTAATGATTTCTTTGAGAAGTACTTACATATAATAGAAGGTGAAGCTCTCAGAGGTTAGATCAGAGATGGAAGTTATTGTTTAATAATGGGCAATTAAAAATTTGTAGAGAGAACCACTAATTGCTACTTTATTTAAGTGAGAAAAACTGCAAGATAAAATTTTCCCTTGACTATCAAACAAAACCTCAAAATGGCTACTATCAAATATCTGGCTTTGAGTAGCACTGCCACCTGGTGGTTTAGTTTGTAAAAATTAGTTCTAAAATCTACTTCAAAGTAGGCCAAAAGACCATGCTGCATAGGGTTATTTATCCTTCTTTTGAACATAGGTGGATATCTGCCAGATACAACAATATTAGGGTTGAATAACTCATACTAAGTTTGAAAACAAGATGCATCTTCGTTCCTCAATGATATATCAGGGACTATCAGATTCCCTCTTTACTCAGACAAAAGAAATACGATTTCAGAGTTGAACTAGTTAAATCAATATGTGTTGCAGGAGACACAGTGTCTAGCATGTCACTGGTAATAGCCACTTTTCTGGTAAAAGCTCCCTAGCTTAATTAGTGGAATTAACACAGCTAAACAAAGACTGTACCAACTGAAGGGGTGGCCAGCATACAAAAGCCTTTTTTTAAGGGATACAAACTTTATATCAAAGTGTACAAAACTGTCCAGGAGAAAAATACGTTGAAACTAGGGTCATGGGTAATTCAGTCCTCAAGTGAGTTAATCCTTGCTATGCATCAGGGATAGTCCATCATATCTTTCCATGATCTGGATAAAAGGGTCCACAAGATAATTTACCTCCTTTTGCTAAGAAATCTCCTCATAAATAATTCAGCTTCTTGGGCATCCTGAATCCTCACCTTATATTGCAGATACAGATATTTTAGAATCTAGGCAGGGATATCACTTTCTAAAGTAATAAACTGTCCCTTTGTTCTATATTTCAGTCAAGTGTGAATTTATTCATTGTTAGACTGTCACTGATCTTCTGATCATTCTGAAGTGTAGTGACTAATAAAAGTCCAGTAAGACTTCAGACTATTGTATATTCACCAAGATAAATGCCACCTTATGAAGCTTTCTAGCATATTCTCCTGTTAGCACTACTTCCTACCTTTCAATGCATGCTTTGTTGGAGGCATTGAATTGAAAATAAGTAAAGGGAGAAATTAACAATTAGTACCAAGTGAGAAAAAGTTGTTTAGTAGAAAACCTAGTGTATTGACTGTGGAAGAATAAGCATTTCTACATAATTAAAATGCTAGTTTATCATAAAAGAGTCCAATAAAAACTGGGTGTCAGGGTAAACTTCACAAACAAATATAAGGAAAGCAAGTTTTAAAATAAATTATAGTAATTCCATTAGGATATATGAATGGCCTTATAATATGTAAGAATAAGATTAAATAAAACAGGCAACTACATTTATGAATGTTCAGTTCACGGCCCCAATTTTTTTTAGGAGTTGTGCTGGCAAACTACCAAAAGTTCAAAGGAAATCAACAAAATGGCAACACAAGGACCACAGATTATCCAGGGCTATCTGGTCCTACGCCTGACATGTAGTATACGCTCAATACATCTCTCCTGAATAAATTATTTGAAAAAGTATGTGGTAATTGAAAAGACTTTAATCTCACTAATAACAAAAGAAGTGCTAATGGAAACAGGCCAATTTTTACCTATTAGGTCAGTAAACATGACAAACCTGATAGGATTGGGTGCTAACCAAGGTATCTGTGGGAGGCAGTTATCTCTTTGAACTTTTGGGTAGAATTTGAATTGGTAGAATATTTTCAGAGGGTGACATGGAAACATGTATTAAAACAATGTTAACCTTTAACAAGTAATTCCATCTTAAAATTTTATTTTAAAAAGATAATAAATGTGAACTTAAAATCTCTGAAGTTAAAACTACTTACTTGATATCAGAGGAAAAATAACCGTCAGGAGACATCAACAGGATATTATACAGCCATTAACACAATTTATGGATGGATAATATTTTAGAGTGTTAATTATAACCATATTTTCATTAGATGAATGTTATTAAAGAATATATATATTTCCGGCCGGGCATGGTGGCTCACGCCTGTAATCCCAGCACTTTGGGAGGCCGAGACGGGGGGATCACGAGGTCAGGAGATCGAGACTATCCTGGCTAACACAGTGAAACCCCGTCTCTACTAAATATACAAAAAATTAGCCGGGCGCAGTGGCGGGCACCTGTAGTCCCAGCTACTCGGGAGGCTGAAGCAGGAGAATGGCGTGAACCCGGGAGGCGGAGCTTGCAGTGAGCCGAGATCGTGCCATTGCACTCCAGCCTGGGCGACAGAGCGAGACCCCGTCTCAAAAAAAAAAAAAAAGAATATATGTATTTCCTAGGATACCTTTTCCTACAATAGAAACCTAATTCCTAAAAGCAGTCCTACCAACGAATGAAAGAATAAAATATTCAATGGAAGTAAAACGTCAGTCAAAGCTCCTTTACCACAGTCAAATAAGTGATAACCATCTGGGCAAAGAATGAAGATACATGTGACAATATGGGTATTAGTTTTTATTATTAAAGCCCTTTTCTAACTTTTCTCTAGCAATGTCAATTCAAAAAGTAGATGTACACATTTGAAAAGAAAACCGTGTATGTTAAGAAATGTGCATTACTGTTATAGAACTATTTTGTTGACATATTATTTTGTCTTCTCGGTGAATTTAAAAATAAAAATGACATCTGACACATTTTATAGTATTTTTTATACAAATTAAACTTGTATTAAAGTGATTAAGTGAGTCTCCCTAATTTGTTTTCTCTCTCTCAGCAACATGGCTGACACTCTCTTGCTTTACTTCATCTATCAGAAGAAACACATGTAAGTAAAATCCATTAATAAAGCATCTCTTCAGATAGAATCCAAAGGTTTACTCATAATGGGTGGATAAAAACTTACCTTTTTGACTTCTTTACTTGATCTGAATGTCTGCTGAACAAAAGAATCACTTTCAATAGCTTCAATTTCTTTCACTCTTTTTACTTGTTCTACCAGGGTGGGTTGGTCTGAAAAAGAGGGTATAATGTCAGTATATTTTGGTGTAAGCATGTTAATAACACTATACCTAAGCAATGTTCTTTCTATGAAGAAATTTTACTACTTATGAAATTTAATTGGATAAAAAGACATTATAAATTAAGCTACAACAAGAAACTCTTGGCCGGGCGCGGTGGCTCAAGCCTGTAATCCCAGCACTTTGGGAGGCCGAGACGGGCGGATCACAAGGTCAGGAGATCGAGAACACCCTGGCTAATATGGTGAAACCCCCGTCTCTACTAAAGAATACAAAAAACTGGCCGGGCGAGGTGGCGGGCGCCTGTAGTCCCAGCTACTCGGGAGGCTGAGGCAGGAGAATGGCATAAACCCGGGAGGCGGAGCTTGCAGTGAGCTGAGATCCGGCCACCGCACTCCAGCCTGGGCGACAGAGCCAGACTCCGTCTCAAAAAAAAAAAAAAAAGAAACTCTTTTGTTTTGAGATCCACAAATACAACATTCCTATGAATTAAGACTCATACTCAAAACCTAAAACACTGCTAAGAAGGCACTGCTATAATGATCTCAGCTAATCTGGTGGGGGGGGAGCTTTTTCTTAAACTTTAACATTTTATCATGGAAATACACATAAAAGTGATAAGGGCACAGTGAATCCACCTGTACGCAATGCTCAGCTTCTATAACCATTAACTTTCTGTTATTCTTATTTAATCAATCTATACCCACCTCAATTTTTTTGGGTGGATCTGATATATTTAAAAGTAAATCTGAGGCATCATACCATTTTATCCCTAAATATTTTAGTAGGCATCTCCAACAGATAAGAACTTAAATAAAAAGAACAATAACTTGACAATTTGCACAACTAAAAATATTATCTATAATTCCTTAATTTGAATACATCTATACATATTCCATATTTAATTTTCACTGATTGTAAAAAAGTCTCTTTATAGTTGGTTTGTTTGAAATAGGATCCAAACAAGGTCTATACATTGCACTGGGTTGATAAGTACCTTAAGTCTCCTTTTATCACTTACAGTCCACTGCCTTTCCCTTTCATTGTCATTTATTCACTGAAGAATCTGAATCATGTATCTTGTAAAATTTCTAGATTTTGGATCTGGTTGATTTTATTCTCATGATATTATTTAACATGTTCCTCTATTTCCCATGTTTTGTGTAAACCACTAGTGAAACCTAAAGGCTTAATTACATTAAGGTTCAATTTCTTTGGGTGAAGAATACATCATAGGTGATGCTGTGTCATTCCTATTACATCATATCAGGATGCACGTTTCCTACTTTTAGTGGTTAAGATTGATCAGTGGGGACGAGGTGAGTCAGTCTGACCCCTTAGAAAGTTCCCCATCAATCTTTCACTTAGCAAATTAGCAACACTGTTTGTTGCTTTGAGCCATTATTTCATTAGAGGTTGTAAAATGGTGATACTCTATCATTCTTCCTGCATTTATTAGCTCTGATTCTTCTATAATGAAGAACATCTCCTCATTGACGATTCAGTGACTGTGAAATACAGCCTATATAGGAAAGTCACAATAAATGTTTGATTCTTTCCCTTTATCAATTTAGGTCCAAAGGTGACCAAAGATGGTCGTTATGAATTCATGAATATTTGTTTATTTAATGTACTTCAGTCCATGGTAGTCATTTTCTTATTTTGATGCTTCAATTGTTTCATTTTTGGGTAGTGGGATCCTCTTGAAGTTGATTCCTATAGCCTTTCAATATAACCACCAGTAGTTATGGCTTAATAAGAGTTGTAGGATCATCTTGAACAGTTTCTGTCCCAGACCTGAAATCAGCCATTTCTCCAAAGAACTCAGGCTCTTCATAATGGAGAATAACATTTATAGACAACAATCTGGGTACTAGGGGTATTCATTGTTACTGAATTGTCAATGCTTCTGAACTTCTTCAGTACGTGAGATACAAAGTACATGCTTTTAGAAGGAAACAGTTAATATGAGTTTATGCTGATACTACCAACCAAATTAAATATTTTAGGATCTTAAAAGTCTTTTTTTTTTTTTTTTTTTTTTTGAGACGGAGTCTCGCTCTATCGCCCAGGCTGGAGTGCAGTGGCCGGATCTCAGCTCACTGCAAGCTCCGCCTCCCGGATTTACGCCATTCTCCTGCCTCAGCCTCCGGAGTAGCTGGGACTACAGGCGCCCGCCACCTCGCCCGGCTAGTTTTTTGTATTTTTTAGTAGAGACGGGGTTTCACCGTATTAGCCAGGATGATCTCGATCTCCTGACCTCGTGATCCGCCCGTCTCGGCCTCCCAAAGTGCTGGGATTACAGGCTTGAGCCACCGCGCCCGGCAAAAGTCTTTTATTTTATATTTGTATATCTTTTTTCTTACTCTAAAAATCTTAGGCTCTAATGATATGACCAAAAGTATTTGTTTTTCTTAATATGTATATGTATTAATTTCAAAATAACAGGACAAACATTACTATTAATAACAAGATGTACTAACACAGCTTAAAATTTTGTTATGGTCTTTGACCTTAGGATTTATTCCACTGCTGAATGCTAAAATACTGTGCTCTAAAGTCATGAAATAATTCTCTGCATAATTATGCTATTAATTTGATATACAATTAGGTTTATTTGTTTCAGTTAATTGAAAAAATTTTTCAGGTCTTGCCTTGTGATTAATGTTCATTTTTTAGTTGCAAAAAATATTTACATGATTCTAAGGTCAAAATTTAAAACATAAGTCTAGAATGTCCCTAGTTCTCACCGCAATCTAGAGATAACCATTTTTACTAAGTTTGTGTTTATCCCTCCATTGTTTATTTTTGAAAATATAAGTATATTCTTTTCTTGCTTATATAAAATTAGCATACTATGTACTACTATGTATATTACCTTTTTCAATTAATATTTCTTCACTTTTACTCCACAGCAGCTAAGTGAGTTCTGCATTCTATTTTATAATAGAATAGCATTCTATTTTATAGTTTGATGATAGTTTTTTCCACTAATGCCCTATGGATGGTTAGTTGTTTCTAGTCTTTTGCTTTCACAGTTACAGCTTTAATAAACAGCCATGTGCATGTGTAATTTCATATTTTTGTATTTTCATATTTTTATATTTCAGTTTTTTTCACATGCTAGCTGGGCAGAAAAATGTAACATAATGACTTACACCCTTGCTGTTTAAATTCATTTTAAGCTGATGTGAAGACATAGTTGAATTAGGAATGATTGTATACTCAGCTAAGGGACTTAAAAATTTTGGGATTTAGGGTTCATGGAGAATAGTCACATTTACTTAACAATAGTAATAAGTGGTTTGACACGAAGGTGGAGTTTTTTGCAGCAAACCAATTTTTATAGCAGCTTTATCCTTGAAAGGTTTAATGTTGTTATAGAGAGAAATATAAAGAGTATTAAAGGAAAATTGGTTTCATAAATTAAACAAAAATATTATCTGACAAAATCTTTGTCTCAACTTCTGACCAATCACAGTTTATAAAGGTATAGTCTTGTGCAACTCCAGTCTATTTCTGGGAAAGATGGCTCTTATGAAGATGTGTCCCTGACAGCTGAAACCAGTCTTTTCTCTTGTGAGAAATAACCACATGAGAATGAAATGCTTGGAAGTAGCAGCCACCACAGCCAATACTCCCATCTTTGGAAGAATATATCTTTCCACATAATAAAACCAAGCACTATCATAGTGCCATGTAAGAGTAAATAGTCCCACATGCTTTATACAATGAAAGCTCCTCTAGATTTTAATTATGCAATGTACTAACTGAGCATGTGAAATGAGAGAAGATTCTTTGCCCAGCTAATTTATTAATATTAACACATCCCATACAAGCAGATAAATTTTTTATTAATTACATATATAATAATGTTAATATGGCAAAGGAAAGTCATAATGGGTACTAGTCTGTACAGTCCAACTTTAATGTCAATATGATAACTACTTTTGTCTGTATAGGTCTTAGTTAATTTCACTGGAATTATTTCAGTCACTAATTCCCAACAAAAAGACATTATTTCTGACTTCAGAATGATGTCTCATGTGAATGAAATGCTGGACCTCTTGAATTTTTTTTCTAAACATATTCTCTATTTGAAATTGCAAAGGACATCATTAGTATTAAATGTCAGAGGTGACCTCACAAACAGTACTTGATGTCTAAAGCTTGCAGTGTTTGTAGCTTTAAATTTGAACATACAACCAGCTCCTAATACAGATAAAAGTGTTATCATAGAGGCTTGCCAAAGCCAGTATGCTTAACAAAATAACATTGGAAAAATTATAAAGGAAAGAAGGAGAAAGATTACAGAAAAACAACATTATCTTTGTGCTTCTTTAAAGATCACTTCAGAACTAACAAAGTGACAGAGCAGATAGGAGAAAACCAGTCTGCCTTACTCACAATATGAAAATACATAGCTTTTTTTGTTTCAGTTTGGGAATCATTTTATTGGTTGTAAGCGCATGTTAAATTAAAATTTGAAAGATTCACAGGAGATTTACATTTTCGGCTTTACAGTAACTCAGCTCTCTCCTGTATGAAAATAGACATAAAAATGTTTTAAATTGCTTCTTACTCAAAATTCTAATGTCAATGACCACAAATGTATGTCTTGAGTATAACCCTGTCATTTTGGGAAGCAGAATAACACACATCAATAATATACATTACGTTGTTTTAAATTCAGTTTCTTAAGTTATTCATGTCAATTTGTCATTTAACAATTTTGTGTCAATTTTAAGATTGGGAAAATGTGATTTAAAATGTATTATGGTTTGTGTGTGCTGCATAAATGCCCAACACATACAGTATCTTGTATTCATTAGCCATGAAGTAAAATTAAGACAAGTAACAAAGTTACTGGGAGAATTAATATAGGGTATTTTAAAACATTTACATGGTAAACATGAAGGAAACATACCATTACTACTTGATGATTTTTTAATAAACATATCACTGGTAAATAAAATAACTTCCATATGTTGTTTGCCAGATGTTAACGGAAGGGATAGATACTTCATAGTAAAATAAAAAATAATAGACTCAGAAAGCCAAGTCATTACAGACCACAACAATCAATACTTAATTCAAAGTATAGAAAATCATTTTCCTTTTGTGATGAAAAATTAAAAAAAAAATTTTATTAGTTACTCTTGATGTTTATAGTATAAAAATTAGGCTCTCCTGCTTCTTCAAGTTATATTTGACAATCAATTTCACATTTTATAACACAGAATTTTCTTTAAAAATACCAAATGTTATACAAATTTTAAAATTAGTAAATAAACATGACAAGGTCCAATATCAATCTTCATTTGAAAAGAAAATTTTAGTCTTCATACTGCATTTGTAGATTACAAACATAAATCTATCTCCTCTAATAGCAATGCCGGGCTAGGAACTGCAGATGGCACTATTGCCCCAGATGTGATCATGACAAGTAACAACCAGCAACTTCAACTGACTCCTTTGAAATATTAATATTTTATAAATTTTCCCAAAGTTAAAATGCATCTTATGTTACAAAAAATTTGGGTCAGTTGGCCCCACAGTTACTGAGTTACTTATGTTACTATTCCAGGAAAAAAATATATACTAATAGTATTGTTACAAATACATAAATAATACAAAAGATTATCTTATTTTCATATTAAATGAGCTCAAATTTTAGTCAAGAATAAAAACATTTAAAAAATTCCTTCCTATGTTACAAGACAGATAATAAAAAACTTTGAAATGTAAAGTATTTTTAAGTGCTTTACAAGAACAACAAAAAAGCAAACAATAATACATTTGTATGGTAAAGTTGACTATTCAATTAAATTTTTGAACAAACAAAACATCTCATAAAGGTTACTTGGAATTCTAAAGTTTTAAATTTCTCATGAACACAGGTTTCAAATAAGTGAGCACATCCAATTGTTTTCCCTTTCAAAACAGTACATTTTAAATGTTTCTTTTAAAACACATACAAGGCAAGCATTATAAATCCATCCAACTCCAACATTTTGAGGTTGTTCATATTGTCGAGAACAAATTTCCAGAACTGATATACACAAATAATTTAAAAGATGAGAAAACTTCTTAAGCGGAATAGGGCTTTTCTGTTAGTTTTCTGGAAGCTTATGCTACAGGACCATGTTACATATGCCGACAAGGCTCCTGAAGTGTCTCTGAAAGCAACTCCACTTTGGATGGGATCCAAGACAAACTCACCTTAAACTGCTTACTATATTAGATTAAGTAATAGGAATAATGTTAATGTGACTGTACCAATGAAGAAGGATTTCTGTTAAATATTTTAATAAGTGAAAGTGAACCGGGCATCAGGCTAGGCTTTATTAAAAACAAAATCCACACTTAATGTCTCATTCAGCTCTTCTCACCTGGAATGCTCTCACCTTCTCTTAATCCCCCCTGTCATTTAAGGCCATGCCTAATGCCCACCTTGTGATGATGCCACCCTTTGCCACCTGTGAGTAAAAGGGCCTCTTGCATAATTCATTTGGCTTTTGGCATATGCTGCCTTGCAAATCTCTTCTTCAATGAAAGCTTCTTCTCCCCAGCTAGAGGGGACATACCTCTTTGTGTCACCTCCAGAACTTAGTGGAGTGTGCTCTATTATTTAGTAAGCAGTCAATAAACATTTGTTGAATAACTGAAAATCAAAAGGCAGTAAAGTTACCATTAAAAAATAAAACTTCATGGAAGAAAATGTCAAATTATATGAAGTTTTTGTAACTTAAAAAATTAAATGTCTTTCAGTGGTGAGTTTTAAGGGCTCTGGGTTTAGGCTATCTGGGTTAAACCCTGTTTCTGCTATGTACTAGTTGTGTGGCTTTGGGCAAGTGGTTCAAGAGTGTCGGTCTCCGTTTTCTCATCTATGACATGGAGATAATAATAGCCTAAACATCATAGGATGGTTAAGAGATTCCCCCCTCACCTCTTCCCTCCCTCCCTCCATCCCTCTCTTTTCAAATAAGTGAGCACATTCAATGTACCAGGCATTGTTCCACTAGTACATTGTTCCAAATCCATACTAGGACTTGGAAATGAATAAGAGTTTCTTCCTTCATGAACTTATGTTTTAATGAGGGAGACAAATAATAAACAAGTAAATAATATAGTATCAAGGAAAATAGAGCAGGCTAGAGGGCTAGAAAGGAGGAAAGTAAACTATTTCAGATGGGGTAACCAGGGAAGAACTCTCTGACATGGTGGTATTTCAGAAGGCAAAAACGATATGAAAAAGCAAGACACAAAAATCTGGGAGATGATAACCTGTGCTCTGCACAGGGATAGGGAAACATTAAAAGCACTTAAGAAATGGTAGCAGATATAGGAAGCAGAGCATAAACAAAAGTGCTAATTTAATAACAGTATTAAAGACGTGGAGGTTGGCTAAACAGTTCTTATATAAATCTGTATATTTCTGACAGTATGGTTTATAATAAGCTGGCAACATTTTTGAGTTCAGGCAAGTAGAAAATGGCTTTAGCTCATACATCTTCTGGTAAACCTGTGGTGTGCCAGGATGTGGAAATGACAGGAGGAGGAGAGAAGGAGTAAAAGCAGTGGAGGACAGGCCTGCGCACATCTATGATAAGGCACAAAAGGTTCAGCTGAAGTTTATCACCCACCAAGAAGACACTGGAGTCCACTGTGATTCACTGAATGCTGTGGGCTGAGTAGGAAAATGGTATTTTGCTGACACATGGTTACCCAGGCTTCAATGGCAGAAATGGGAGATCTTCTCACTTCCTAATGGATGTCTTATAACACAAACTACCCAAAATGACAGTTATGTGGTAGAAACCATGTTTTAAAGCAAACATGTTTTGTTCTGGTGTATGTATGTCCACAGTAATTTTTGTTCACATCATCGATATATGTAATACCTTTCCAGTGGGGAAGGTCATAGAAGTGAATTTTTCATTTAAGTAATTGTTTAAAAGGCCAGATGGGCTGTTCTGGTAGCAGAAGTAAGTAATAGTAACAGCAATAGAAATTTAAGGCACTCTGTGCTGAGCACTTCACATGGATTACCTCATTTAAATATTATGACAATGAGGAATAACACTGTTATCCTCATTGTAAAGATGAGAAACTGAAGCTAATAAGTAACTTGGTGACGGCCACATGGCTAGTTGGTGGTAGAACTGTGATTCAGTCCCTGAATTGTGACCTGGTCATTATTTTCCAGTCAAATGAATTCTTTACCCACTCCCGCCAAGCAACAATTTATTTTTTTCCCCACTCCATCCATTTATAATAAATAATAAATATTCTTGGTATTGTCCTTATTCTGTATTTTAATGCTTACTCATTCAGTAAAATACAACGTAGCTTTATTTGTAGGGGAGAGATACATATATACATGCATATATACATAAATATATATAATATTTTATATAATGTCTTACTCTTCTGGCATTATCTTGAACTAGATTACAGATGTGTGCTTTCAGAATTTCAAATGTGAAACATTTGAAATTTTTAAAGGGATATATATCACATCTAGAAAACCTTTATAAATGAATTAAAAAAATAAAGTTTCTAAAAACCTAGCGTTTTTTTCCCTTAAGCTTGCAAACAACCTAAGCAGGAAACTGTCACTTTAAGTTGCTCTTTATTTACTGTTCAGCAATTGTTACAAAAAATAAGAATGGTTTCCATGAATTTGGTTAAACCAACAACCACTAAATAGTCCCAAAATACAGACTATTGCCTTATGCTTATTGCAAATGTAATCAACATTGGTAGTCAAATCCACTTTAATAGAGTGGTAAGAATTCATAATCTCAACAAAACTAAAACTACTGGAAGTTTTCTCATTTTAATAGGGTAGGAAAAAGGAATATAATTTGATGTACACCAGATTAAAAGGTCAGAATACAGATTCTGCAGTTGCTGTTTGCTGTCCATTTTAATTCTAGAATCCTTATCGAGTCTAATTAAAATTCTGTAGATGGAAGAGTTGTACGTTTCTAAGGAACCTGCAGTGAATGCTGTCTGCCAGCCATCTCTGAACACCCCATAACCACACACAACTCGCCTGTCAGGAGAGCTAATGCAGACATCGCAGGGCACACACATTTGTCACTGTGGCTAATATCAGAGATACGCAGCTCTTTTTTCTTAGCACACAAAAGCAAGATATGTAATTCAATGCTCAATTTACTCTTGTCTCGCAGGAGATTTTCCCCCACTAATTGATAGAAATTAAGCCATTAATCAAGCCACTAGCCATCATTCAAACCAGGAAAGATGAATACAAACTTTCATCATAACCACCTTCCCCATTTTAGTGTTCATTAGCATTAATTTTTAATGCAATTATGCTATTCTTTTACGCTGAGCTCATAAATTACTGCTCTTTTGTTGCTGGCTGGCCTTGTAAAATCCAAACTAATGCTTTGTGCTCTGATCTTAAAGTCAATTACTAGGTTCTTCTATCTTTTATATCTTTGCATCCCCAATAACCTTTATATATAAAGAACATCCATGACTGACTATGCCTGTTTTTTTAATGCCTCTACATAAATCTCTATGAATATATAAATGTAGTCAAATGTGTCTAAAATAAACATATATATACGCATACCACATACATTACAAAATACAGACATTAATATAAAAATAAGATCTCACAAATTCATATTGAAGCTCAGGTTCACATATGAAGATATTGTTATGATTTCTCATGATAAAAACGTACTGCATTATTGTATTGAAATTATACATTTTATAATGAATCAGGGAAAAGAGAATATTAATAGTAGCTAATTATTATACCTATTTGCAAGGGTGGAACAGCTACTAAAAACAGAAATAATAACTTTGAATTTCAAAATCCCTTAGTTCTTTACCCAGGTTTACTGTCTCATGTTTAAATCCTTGTTTTTAAAAAATTGTGTTGAAACTTGAAAATCAATGAGAAGGAAATGAGGAATATTAAAAGACTGGAAAAATCATTTATCTAAAAGTGTGTTTTTGTAAGCACATATAATACCTCCAGAGTCTTACATTTTACAAAGTGGATGTATTGGTTTATTAGAGGATGGTAGTAAAACGAAAAAAGAGGGTTTCCAGAAATAAATACTGAACCCAGAGGCAACATATCTACTTAGTTCTCTATTCTACAGAAGGCAACAAGATGTATTCTCCTTATATTCCCCAAAAAGCATTGATTAGGGTCACTCCTATGTGCAAAGGAGATTAAAAAAAAAAATCTCCAACTCTCTTCTTGCATCATCCCATTAATGTCTTTGCCTCTGTTTGCAAGTTTTTATGTCTGGCCACCCACTAACTAGAGAAAGGGTACATGTATGGCATTAAGATTAATGAACTAAAACTTACTGGAAGATGTCAGCAGTGCTGATGTTGGTGCCAGCCCAGTCACCTTGGAGTTACATAGTTGCAACCTACCCCTAACACCATGGGACTGGGAGTATATTCAGAAGTGAGGAGTATATTCAGAAGTCTTTTACCAAAAAAAAAAAAAAAAAAAAAAAAAAAAAGATTTTGATTTATTAACTTCTTAAGATATAGATACGGTGATGACTGACTTGAATTAATCTTTTATCTCCTCTCATGGTTCTTTACTAGTTTTCATCTTTAATAAAAAGTCCTACATGGATTAGAAGCAGTTAGGCTAAATTCTATAATGACTGGATTTTCTGAACCAGGGGACTTATTATGCAAGGAAAAGCAGACAACTTAAGTCCAAGTCTTTTCTGATCTGTTCTTTTATGATGTCAGAAGCAAATGGATACCTAACATAATTATATTTGAACAACTGGAACATCAGTCAGTATAAAGTTATGAGTTCTAATACCTCTTCTTGTAAGTATATTATGTTTGGGCTCATAAGTTTAGAGAAAATAGTTTATGGTCCCATGTGCCTTAATTTCTCTGAACAGAGCTAATAACAATACTGGGGTTCAGAAATAGGAAATTAATTTAGTTAACATGTATTTATGCCAGGTGCTAGCTAGGTGTTGGAGATTTCTGGTTGAGATTTCCAGTTGCTCTCTCAGAGTTCATTGGCAAATCAAACTAATTCTTATTTAGAACTTTTATTTGCAAGCAGTTAAGATCTGACTGTACAGTGGGTAGGAACAGGGATTTGTTGTGCTTGCAAAGTGCCTTAGCATGTTTCACTTGATCCTAATTTTTGGTAATAAGTAATATACCCATTTCTAAGTTTAAGGTATACTATTAGAGCTAGAGTTTGGATATGAAACCAAGTCTTAGTACTTCAAATATCCTCTATGCTTCCCATTGCACTAGGTTGCTCTGTAGCCTTTCAATCTCTGATAACCTTACATGATTAATAGTTATGATTGTACGTGCTTATTTTATCGATTTTATATACAATTTTGATCCTTTAAACAGAGGTGGGATAGGAAGGATGGTAGAAGATGTGAGATAATGTTAATTTCTCTTTTCTAAAAGCAGAGTATTTTGTTATAATATCAATAATGAAGTGCATCATATAAAATCATAAGCTTTAAGGAAACCACCAAATACTTCAAATTGCACTTAAAGTATTAGCTTTACTGAAGTATAATTTATCTATAACTGTGCCTATCAAAGCATACAATTTGGTGAGTTTTGGTACATGTTAATCCTGTGTTACCACTACAACAATCAATATATAGAACACGTCCATTGTTACCAAGAATTTTCTTGTGTGTCTCTACAGTCAATTTCTATCTCTGCCCTGACCCCCAGACAACGACAGATCTGCTTCCTACCACTTTAGATTAGTCTGCATTTTCTAGACTTTCATATAAATTGCATACTCTTTCATGTCTGATGTCTTTCACTCAACATAATGTTTCTGAGATAAATCCATGTTGTTGGGTACATCTGTGGTAATGCTAGTAGAATTCTATTATATGAATATCTGCAATTTTTTAAATCCATTCACCTGCGGATGAACATTTGGGTTGTTTCCAGTTTCTGGCTTTTGAGAATAAGTTTGCTGTAACATTCAGGTACAACTCTTTGTGTGAACATGTTTTTATTTCTCTTGGATAGTAAATACTGCCCTAATACTGAAATAGTTGGATTGTATGGTAGATAAACGTTTAACTTTGTAAGACACTGCCAAACTGATTTCCAAAATAGTTATACCATTTTATGTTCCCAACAGCAGTGTAGAAAGAGTACTGGTACTCCACATCTTCATCAACAGTTGGCATTATCAGATTTTAACTCATAGCCATTCTAATTGGTATACTGTATTTCATTGCTGTTTTAATTTGCATTTCTCTGATGACTAATGATATTGAGCATTTTCTTCATAAGATTATTGGCCATCCATTCTTTTCTGAATGAGCTGTTGAAATCTTTTCTTCATTGTTTAATTGGTTGTTTCTCTTATTGAGTTATGAGTTCTTTACATATACTGAATTGAAGTCCTTTGTTAATACATATTGCTAATATTTGCTTCCATTCTATGACCTGCCTTTTTGTTTCTTAATGGTATCTTTCAAAGAGTAAAACTTTTTACGTTTAAGGAAGTATAATCTACCATTTTAAAAAATAGTTTGTGCTTTTTGTGTCTTATCCAAAAAATCTTTGCCTACTCAAGGCTGCAAAAATTTTCTTCTAGAAGTTCTATAGTTTTAGCTTTGATAATTGGGTTTATAATACATTTCAAGCTCATTCTTATGGGTCCTGCATTTTTCTGCTATGAAACTAAAGCTAATTCTTATGTATGATGTGAGGTAAGGGTCAATGTTTCTTTTCCTCAGTAAGAAAATCTAGTTTTTCCAGTAGCATCTGTTGAAAGACTTTCCTTTCCCAATTGAATTGCCTTGGTAGTTTTGTTGAAAATTAATTGATCATATACGTGAGGGTTGAGCAAGGTCTTTCTACCCTGTTCCATTGTTCTATATAAGGGGTCTTAAAAAGTTCATGGAAAATGTACATTATAGAAAAACTATATGGATTTCAATTTTGTTTGCATCAAAATAAACTGGAATGAACTTGTCATAACACGTCTGAATAGGATCTAGTTTGAGGGACTAAGAAGGATAAGACATCAGCTTGAAAAGAGCCCTTATCAGAATATCAGTTCTGCAAAAACTGAAGCAAGAACAAACATTAAATTTATAATGAAGCTTGGGTGAAAGAATGGTGAAATCATTGATGCCTTTATGATAAGTTTATGGGGACAATGCCCCAAATAAGTCAGCAGTTTACAAATTATTTTAAGAAGGGATGAGATGATACTGAAGGTGAAGCCTGCAGCAGCAGGCCAGGCACATGAATTTGCAAGGAAAAAATTCATCTTAATTGTGCCCTAATTGAAGAGGACTGATGATTATCAACACAAACAATAGCCAACACCACAGCCTAAACCACAACTCAATTGGTTTAGCTTACGCAATTCTGACTGAAAAATTAAGGTTAAGCAAACTTTCCAATTGATGGGTGCCAAAAATGTTGTGCCCAGATGAGATGCAGACAAGAGCAGGGACTTCAATGGAAATTATTAACAGGTGAGATCACATTCTTGAAATAATTGTAGCAGGAGATGAAACATGGCTTTGCCTGTATGATGCTGAAGACAAAGCACAACCAAAACAATGGCAACCAGGAGGAAGCGGTCCAGTCTAAGTAAAAACAGACTGGTGAAGAGCAAAGGTCATGGCAACACGTTTTTGGGATGCTCAAGGCATTTTGCTTGTTAACTTTCTGGAGGGCCAAAGAACAATACTTATTGAGAGTACTTTAAGAAAACTGACCAAAGCTTTAGCAGGAAAATGTCTGGGAAAGCTTCACCAGAGAGTCCTTCCCCACTATGACAATGCTCCCGCTCATTCTCCTCATCAAACATGGGCAATTTTGTGAGAGTTTTGATGGGAAATCATTAGGCATCCACATTACTGCCCTGATTTGGCTCCTTCTGACTTATTTTGTTTCCTAATCATAAAAAATCTTAAAAGGCACCCATTCGTCTTCAGTTAATACTGTAAAAAAGACTTCATTAACATAGTTAAATTCCCAGGACCCTCAGTGTTTTAGGGTTGAACTAAATGGCTGGTATCATTGCTTACAAAAGTGTCTAGATCTTGATGGAGCTTACATTGAGAGATAAGGTTTATATTTTTTATCTTTTAATTAAAAGTGAATTTTTAAAAGTTCCCTTATATGTCTATCATTATAGTAATATATAGTCTTGATTAGTGTAATTTTATATAGTAAGTCTTAAAACAGGGAGTACAGACATCTAACTATTCTTTTTAAAAGTTGCCCTAATTATTCAAGGTTGTTTTCATTTCACATGAAACTGACTGAGTAGAAACTTTGCTCCTACTACTTTATGTTGAAATTTAGCATTAGGATGCAAAGTATTATATATAATACGATTTAATTTCAGAAATAAGTTGAAATACAAATGATTAATAAGAGACTTTTCATAGTTTGCTAGGTACAACACTTAAAAAAAAGCCTATCACTGAAACCAACTTTAAAAATAGTATCTGGAAACGGATCAATTTACAAAAATGCTATTGCTCACATATAGATACTGCTATTGCAAATCTTTATTTCTTCTAATTTTAGAGCCAAAGTTGAGTCATGTTCATGTTACTTTATACAGGAGTTGCCACATAAGAACATAATGGTCTAATGACTAAAAACAATGTTGATGCCAAGTTTTTTCCTTTTTGGTCAATGAATGTAGTCTGGAAAACATATTCAGGTGTCACTGATGACAGAAAAATCAAAAAGGAGAATAAAGAATGAAAGACTAATAAAGAAGGCAACTTTTCAGGATCTTTAAAGAACTTAGGGTTAGTATATATTTTTAAGAGTCTGAACTGTGAGGGAAAATTCTAACTGTCCAGGGAAAAAAAAAATGAAGCATGGAGATCTCAAATCAAATGAATGAATAATCTCCACTCCTCAAACCATTATTTAAGAAGTAATATACATATGTATACTAAACTGTGTTCTGAAATCTGCAATTATAATCTCCCTTCCATTTGGTCATCATTTTGACACTATTTTATCCTCAGTTCAGCTTTTTCTTTCTAAGAAATGCAAATAATATTCTTGGCTTTTAATCAAGACAAGCCCTAAATGCCATATTATCTTTATTATGAAAGAAGGGTAGGGCTGGATGCAGTGGCTCATGCCTGTAATCTTACTGTTTGGAAGGCTGTGGTGGAGGAATCACTTGAGCCCAGGAGTTCAAAGCTGCAGTGAGCCGTGATTGTGCCACTGCATTCTAGTCAGCATGACAGAGTGAAACCTGTCTCAAAGGGGGGAAAAAAGTATACTAGGCCTTGTGTATTTTTGTATGTTGAAATACAGTTGGCCAAGCTGTATCAAGGAATATATGATTATTATTTATTGCTGCTTATTTTGGAGAAGCCCGAAATCTTCACAATGTTATGAAAGTTATATGATAAGTCAGAGCTATGAATTGTATGCAAAGCTAATTTTTTTTCAATTAAAATATTCTGGTGAGATAGCCTAATGATTTCATTTTAAAAATTCTGCTTTAAGAAAAAAAAGAGTAGCAAACTTTTCAGCTGGAAATCTCATCAATAATGATTCTACCTTTTATAAAAACAGAAAAGTTTCTTTAATCTATTTCTAATACATTATCATATCAATAAAGTAAATCATTCTAGTCCCCACATTTGCTAGATTAAACTGAGAAATATATAGAGTCATTCAGATATAGGAAGCATAGCATAAACAAATAAATAAAGGAATTAACAAATGGGAAATGAGATTATAAATTTTAGCCCATTCCTCAGCACCTTTGAAGGAAATCAGCTGTAGGAACAAACAATATTATTATTAACCATTAATTTGTTTTTACTAAGTGTTTTTTCATGACAAATACAATGCTTTAAGTCATAAAATTACAATATAATAGGCAACTCCAGCTCTATTTACAAGTGAAGTAAGTGACTGAATATTAGCGCTCTAAGTTCTAGCTCCACAACTAATGACATAATCTTAGGCAAGTCTTCACATTAAATTTACATCCTTTTTTTTTGAGTAAAGATATGGTGTATACTAAAGTGCAAATATGACCTCTGGGCAGAAGTGGCACTTCAGCAGAGGTGAGTTTGTTACTCGTAGAAGAAAATAGGGCCCTGAAGCATTGAAAAACTTGGACAAATGAAAAATCCAGAGGATGAGGAACTGATAGAAAGATCAGGATTGTGTGCTAAACCCTAGGGATAAGGCAGGACAAGGGGTTCCAAACATGTGAGGCAGTAGAAGGAAGGAGAGTAAGGAGACAACAAATAGAACATGTACAACAGTCTTGAGCTTCACATGGAGATCTGCTGGTGACTAGTGTGGAATGACAGTGGCTCTGAGGCATAATCTCTAACCATAACAACATAATTTCTAAGCAATCTATTAATATTTCACTTATTTTAATTCTTATGGAGTCATAACATTAACTACCACCAATAGGTGACTAGTCTTCTAAAAATATGTGATCTTTGGGAAAGGGGAGATGGTAGTGGCAATCATTCTGCTATGTCTCAAAATTTGGGCAGAAAATGTATTAACCCATACAGATGGAGAAATCTGCAAATGTCTTAAGGTATGTTTACCAGTTTGTAGTATCTGTAACTACATAACCAGGAAATAACCAGAGAATACTAGCTATGTTAGATAAGCATGCCATTTCAATCCAAGCAAAAAATACGGGAATAAAATTCCAGCCCATGAAGACTAAGACTGATTATAAATAAAAATTTTATATATATATACCCACATACATAGACATGCATAACACACTTCTAGGTCTACTTAAACTCATTTAATAATCACAAAACTATCACATAACAATGTCAGCAATAAACATAAACCTTTGAAAATGAAACCACTGCAAATCCACGATTAATTTTAAACATTTCAAGAAGAGTTTTTACAGGCTGACTCAGGGCTTGATCCTGTCAGCTAGATGGACACAAGAGGTCAATAATCCAGAAGCAATAAGACAGTGATTAGGCAGACAGTAAAAACAATTCCCTGGAAGCAATTACTGTCCAACACATCAGAAAGTCATTTGACCCAAATACTCAGGAAATGGATTTAAAAGATAATTTTCAGTGTTTCTCTGCTGCCCATTTCTCAAAGTCTTCTATAGTAAACACAGCCAAAAAGCCAAGCACTACCTTAAATAATCACTGACTGCAAATAGTCTGTTCAAAAGTGATGACTACAAGAAGGATTCTTCTAAATAAGACAAGTTTAATTGTTCCTCCATGTGCTAATTGCTAGGAGAACATATTTATTTCTTTGTGTCTGTCTAGTCAGAGACACCGTAAAGGTGTAAGCTTTAAGAAAACCTGATCTTGTCCAAAAAGTTAACCACTCTAAAATTTTGCTACAAAATAGAAATGGGCCAATTTAATTTTCCAAATTAAATTTGGAAAAGTGGAAGATACTTGTTTATCTCTTCTAAGAATTTCTAGAGAGTATTTAAAAGCTACTTTTGACTGTCCTTGAAACTACTCAAGGCTGACCTTGATAGAAGGATTCTATTTCTATTTCTTCTCTAGTCCATCATTCAACAGAAGTGACCACTTCTTCATTCTTGAAACACTTTTTTGTTTCATTTGGCTTCCATGACATCATACACTTCTGGTTTTCCTTTTCCTCACTGGTCACAATTCCTCATTTTTCACTACCAGTACCTCTGAACATTAGAGTACTCCAATGCTCAATGTAGGCTCCTTTCTCTTCTTTACCTATATACTCTCTCTAGGTAACATATAGTTATAAATACAGTTTGTAGGCTGGTGGTCCTCAAATCTTTAGCTTTAGCCTTAACATCTTTCCCAAACTCTAGACTCATATGCCACATCTTCAATTCCTCTCTCTCATCCCTTAAATTCAAAGCATCACTTTTAATTGGCCTCTTACCTCATTTAGAATAAAGTTCACATTTTATGCTCTTACTTACAAAGCCTGGTATAATCTGGCTCCTGCTAAACACTTCAACCAAATTTCTACCCCTTGCCAAACTGGCCTTCTTCAGGGTTCTTAAGATTTGAAACTTATTTTTTACCTTATAATCTTTACAGAAGCTGTTTCCTCCATCTAGAATGCTCTTCGGATGGCAAGTCCCTCCCTGTTATTCAGATTTTAGCTTAAATGTCAGCTCCTTAGGGAGACCTTCCCGGAGCACTCAAGTCTGAACTAGCCACTGGTCCCTTTCTAGCACAACAGATAGTGAAGAAAACAGTGGCCACTCTCTAATACAAGAGACAGTAGAGAAGCCACTGGTCACTCTAATGTAAGAGAGTAGAGAAACCAGTTACTTGTGAGGCCATTACAGAAGTCCAGGCAAGAAATGGTGAACACCTAGACCAGGGTTAGCACAGGTGACAGAGACATATTTGGGATGTAGAATTAACAAAAATTTGTGGAAGGTAAGAGAATTATGAAAATGAACGCCAATTTCCAAGTTTCTGGATCGAGCAACCAGATAAATGATGGTTCATTCATTAAAATGAGAAAGACCTGAGTGGGTGGAGTTAAGAGTTCAGTTCTGAAGATGATAGCTTTGAGATGACTATATGTAAAAAAAAAAAAAAAAAAACAACTCTTCAAGTCTGCAGTTCAGAAGAGAGAGCTTGTACTTAAGATAAAAATTTGGAAGTAATAAGTACACATATTTACACTAATGAAAAATGATAAATTCACTTGAGAAGAAAAATACAGAGATAGAAAAGAAAAGGACTGAGTTCCTGTAAACACTTGGAAATCAAGAAGAAGAAAAGGAGACAGAATGGCCATGCTGGTAGAAAAACCAGATTCGGTATTATGTAATATAAACTGAAAAAGGGGGTGTTTCTGAAAGAATAGTGTGGTCGGTTGAGTTAAATACTGCTCAGAGTTTGCAAGTGATTAGAAAAATTATACTAGATTTGGAAAACTAGAGAGTATTGGTGATTTTGACAAAAGCAGTTTTAATGGAATGATGTTAAGTAAAATTGCAGAGGGATGGTGGTTAAATGAAGACTTCTGTTTCCTAGACTACGGAGGACATGGATATAAATTAAATGATACTTTTACTGATACTTCTAAATGATACTTCCATAACAAGAATATTAAATATTTAAAAAAATCAAATTAAATGTATTGCTGAGATCACAGGAAGTTAAAAAAAATCTATGACCCAAAATGAAGAGTTACAGTAGTCCTTTAACCCATAAAGAAATGGAATCATTTGACAAAAAAAAAAAAAAAATCTTTTATAAACACTGTACTCAGAAGATTTACAGAAAAGTTCTATCAAACATTCAAGGAAAAGATAATTTTGATGTTACACAAACTGACTTCCTAATTCATCTTACTAGGCCAGCACAATCTTGCTTTTTAAAACCCAGTCAAGAACAGTACCAAAAAAGGTCACAGAAGCAAATCATGAATGCAGATGCAAAAAGGGTATGGGAGTACAGGCTCTCTCTTCTGAACTCCAGACTTAAAAGACTCTTTTTTTTTTTTTTTTTTTTTTTTTAACATATAGTCATCTCCAAGCTATCATCTTCAGAACTGAACTCTTAACTCCACCCACTCAGGTCTTTCTTGTTTTAATGAATGAATCATCATTTATCTGGTTGCTCAATCCAGAAACTTGGAAATTGGCGTTCATTTTCATAATTCTCTTACCTTCCACAAATTTTTGTTAATTCTACATCCCAAATATGTCTCTGTCACCTGTGCTAACCCTGGTCTAGGTGTTCACCATTTCTTGCCTGGACTTCTGTAATAGCCTCACAAGTAACTGGTTTCTCTACTCTCTTACATTAGAGTGACCAGTGGCTTCTCTACTGTCTCTTGTATTAGAGAGTGGCCACTGTTTTCTTCACTACCTGTTGTGCTAGAAAGGGACCAGTGGCTAGTTCAGACTGAGTGCTCTGGGAAGGTCTCCCTAAGACTAAAACTATACACACACACGTATACATGTACATATGCATAATTTATATAAAAATAAATGAAATCAAATGGTTTAAAACAGGTAATACACCATAACCATGTTTGATTTATTCTAGGACCTCAAATTTAGTTTAACATAGAAGATATACTAACATATTTAATAACATTTTGGGATTAAAAGAGAAAAATTAAACTGAAAAAACTAAAGTCAGCTGGGTGTGATGGCCCATGCCTCTAATCCTCACTTTGGGAAGCTGAGGCAGGAGGACTGCCTGATTCCAGGATTTCCAGACCAACCTGGTCAGACCCTGTCTCCACACACACACAAAAATAATTAGCTGGGTGCTGTGGTACACACCTATAGTTCCAGCACTTTGGGAAGCTGAGGTGGATCACTTGTATCCAGGAGTTCAAAACTTCAGTCAGCCATGATCATGCCACTGCACCCTACCTGGGGCAACATAGCAGGACCCTGTCTCTAAAAAAAGAAAAAAGTCTAACAAAACTTAGTATTTACTTGAGATTGAAACAAAACAAAAAAGGAAGGAAACATCTCTGATCTGAAAGAAAGGGAATCCACCAAAACAAACACCACCCCCCATAAAAAAGATAAAGCAAGTAACATACTCAATTGTTAAATATTCAAAAGCAATACCTTAATGATCACAAACAGGATGATGATACTAGCTAACCATTTCTATTAGGTACCGGTTACTGGTGGTTGCAGTCCGTGCAATAAGATAAGAAAAAGAAATAAATGACATAACAAGTGGAAAGGAACAGATAAAAAGAGAAGATGATTGTTTTTATAGAAAACCCTAAAGTATCTACAGATAATTTGTTAGGTACAAAATCAATACTCAAAAATCAACTTCATTTCTATATAGCAGCCCTGAACAGAAAATGTAATTTTAAAAAGATAACAATATTAACAGCAAAATACATAAGGCAACTAGGAATAAACTCAACAAATGATGTGCCAATTCTTTAGGGAGAAAATTGTAAAAGTTTATTAACAGATACTAAAGAAAACCTAAATAAATATGCAGTGCCATTCCATGCTCCAGGATAAAAATACTCAATATCACAAAGATATCATTCTCACTAAATCAGTCTATGGAGTCAATGTAATTTCAATAAAACTCTTACCATTTTAGTTGGTCAATTTATTTAGTTAATCTATTTAATGAAACCTGAAAACCTCATTCATATGGAAGAACAAAGACTAAAAATAAACAATTATTCATGTAGAAGAAAAACCAAGTGTGGGACTTGTCTTACTAGATATGAAGACTTAAAAATCAATACCAATACAGTTAGAAAGGATGAATAAAACCTACTATCTGATAGGACAACAGGCTAACTATAGTCAGTAACTTAATTGGACATTTAAAAACAGCTAAAAAAGTATAACTGGATTGTTTGTAACACAAAGGATAAATGCTTGAGGGGATGAGTACCCCATTCTCTGTGATGTGATTATTATGCATTGCATGCCTGTATCAGAACATTTCATGTACCCCATAAATGTATACACCTACTATATACCCATGAAAATTAAACATTAAAAAAATCAATTCCAGGTGGATTAAGAATTTAAATGGGAAATTCTTTGGAGAATATGCTTATGACCTTGACTTAGGGAAGAATTTTCTGAAACAGGACATAAAAAATATAAAATATAAAAGGACTAATAAATTTGAATACATAAAAATTAAGACATACGAAGAGAAGATATCCGTAATACATATTAATTTACAAAGAACTAATAAAAGATAAACCAACAGAAACATGTAATTAAAACCTGAATAAATATGTCACGGATAAAGGAATACCAATGACCAATACATACATGAGAAGACGCTCAACTCCATTAGTAATCTTGGAAATGACCTTGCAAATCAAAGTCAGATAACATTTTATAGTCATCGCACTGTGGCAATGAAATCACACACTGGCAACAATCAGAATGTCTGGAAAGATAAAGTATGGCAAGGATGTGGAGCAACCAGAAATGTTATGCTATACTTAGGAGTGAAGACTGGCATCAATCACTTTGGAAACAATGTGGCACTATGTGGTGAACTGAAGATGTGTGTACTTTATACCCCAGCAATTCTACTCCTAGGCATATATGTACCCTGGAGAAATGCTTGCACGTGTATACCAGGAAAGAGGTATAAGAATGTTTATGTTTGTAATAGCAAAAATCTGAAATAACCAAATGTGCATCAAGAAGAGAATGAGTAAGTTTTGGTATAGTCTAAAAATAGAATATTATACAATGGTGAAAATGAATAAACTACAACTATAGACATTACTATCACTATGGTATACCATAATGTTGAACGGAAAAAGAAAGCAAGTCATAAAAATTTATATACGATTTTTTACTTTATAAAATATAACATCTTTTAATTTTTTAATTTGTTAAATATTAATGTAATATCTTTTAAGAGATGCGGCCTTGCTATGTTGCCCAGCTGGCCTTGAACCCCTGGGCTCAAGCGATCCTCCCACCTAAGCTTACTTAAATTTGTAAAATCAGAAATACATTTCTAAAACTAAATGTTATATTATTGGTAATACACACAGATGTGGTGAAAGCATACGGAGAAGCAAGAGAAAAATAGGCATAAAATTCAGAATAGAAAAGATTGAAGAATTTTGCAAAAGAGTTTTCATTTTTCTGTATCTCAAGTTAGAAGTTGTGTGCAGGTGTCTATATTACTGTTATTCTTTATGCCCTTTACATATCTTATAAAGAGGCTTTTGAATGTATGTCATACTTAATAAAAACAGTTAAAAACTGAATGAGGTCAACAAGTGGGTCTGGGACTGCTGGAATAATCCATTTGTAAAATAATAGAGTTGGATCTTTCACATCCTACACAAAAATGAACTCAAAACGGATCACAGATCTAAATATAAAATCTAAAACTATACAACTCTCAGAAGAAATGACAGTAGTAAATCTTTGTGATCTTAGGTTAGGCAAAGCCCTCTTAAATATCACACTATAAGCTGAAGTAACAAAAAATAAACAGATAAACTGAACTTCATCAAAATTAAAACCATCTGTGCTTCAAAGAATACAATCAAGAAAGTAAAAAAAGACAACCAACAGAATAGGAGAAAATATTTGCAAATCAGGGAGCAGAGGTGGGAGGATGGCTTGAGCCCAGGAGTTCAAGGGCAGCCTGGGCAACAGATCAAGACCCCATCTCTCAAGAGATATTATTGTACATCCTTCTTGTGATGACGTGAGATGATAAAATGCCTATGTGATGAGACACTGCAAAAGCTGATCTGATAACTGAGACGGCAACAAAGTGACTAATGAGCGGTAGTGTATACAGTGTGAATACACTAGACAAAGAGATGGTTCATGTGTGGTGGTGTGAGATTTCATCACATTACTCAGCACAATTTAACACTTATGAATTGTTTATTTCTGGAATTTTTCATTTCATATTTTTGGACTACAGTTCACTGTGAGTAACTGAAACCACAGAAAGAGAAACCACAGATAAGGGGGGATGAGTACCTATGCATTTTCAAAAAAAAAAAAGAGAAAAACAAAGTGACATTCATTAGGTATGACATGTATGACACAGACTTTAGTTCTGTATTGTGGACAGTTAAGAAAGAAAAATGGGGGTTAGGAAATAGGTATAGAGAGAGGGTAGAGAGACAAATGTGACATAAAGAGACACAAAAGGGATGAAATGACAGGAGGGAGAAATAAGAAGAAAAAAAGAGAAACAGAGGAGAAGGAAAACGAGTCAGATAGAGAGATAGGAAGATCTATGGTCTTGTGACTGGATGCCAGACAACTGATCATCATAGCCTTCAAACTGGCTACAGTTCTTAGAAGCAAATTCGAAACCATTTAAACTATTCTCATTGAAAGACTAATTTTTTTTTTTTAAAGCAAAACCAAAACCCACAAAAATCCCTAGATTATTATTATTTATTTTTAAAATTTAATTTTTTTTTGGAGACAGACTCTCTCTCATTCTATTACCTACGCTAGAGTGCAGTGGCATGATCATAGCTCACTGCAGCCTTGATCTCCTGGGCTCAAGGGATACTCCCATCGGAACCTCCTGAGTATCTAGGATTGCAGGCGTGTGCCCCCATGCTGGGCTACTTTTAATTTTTTTAGTTGAGATGGGGTCTCACTATGTTACCCAGGCTGGTCTCAAACTCCTGAGTTCAAGCAATCCTCCTGCCTCAGCCTCCCAAAGTGCTGGGATTATAAGAGTGAGCCATCGCACCTGGCCAATGCCCTGGATTAGAAACTGAGATATTGGCTGGGCGTGGTGGACCAGGCCTGTAATCCCAGCACTTTGGGAGGCCGAGGCAGGCAGATCATGAGGTCAGGAGATGGAGACCACAGTGAAACCCCATCTCTACTAAAAATACAAAAAAAATAGCTGGGTGTGGTCGCGGGCGCCTGTAGTCCCAGCTACTTGAGAGGCTGAGGCAGGAGAATGGCGTGAACCCGGGAGGCGGAGCTTGCAGTGAGCCGAGATCGCGCCACTGCACTCCAGCCTGGGCGACAGGGCTAGACTCCACCCCCCCCCCCCAAAAAAGATAAAAAAACCTACCCTGTGAGCCCCGACCAATTTTTTAAAATACTGATATATAATAGTTGTACTTATTTTGGGGTACCTGTGATATTTTGATACATGTATACAATGTATAATTATCATATTAGGGTAACTGGAATATTTATCACTTCAAACATTTTTCTTTGTGTTGGAAACATCAGAATTCTTCTCTTCTAGCTATTTTGAAATATATAATAAATATTACACTTAATTATAGTTTCCCTACCATACTGTCAAATACTAGAACTTATTCCTTCCATCTGTTATTTTTGTACTCTTTAACCAACTTCTCTTCATCCCCCACCCTTCTCAGCCTCTGATAACCATAATTCCACTTTCTACCTCCATGAAAGATATGGTTGACTTCTTATCTTTGCCACTGGGACTAGTGCTGCAATAAACATGAGGGCGCAGATATTTTTCCATAGATTGTTTCCTTTTTGGGATATATATACACACCTATATATATATAATTCCTGGCTCATATGGTAGTTGTACCTTTAGTTTTTTAAGAAACCTCCATACTGGTTTCCATATTGGCTATATACTTTACAGTCCCACCAACAGTGTATGTGGGTTTCCTTTTGTTTGCATCCTTGCCAGCAACCACTAATTTTTGTCTTTTAACTAGCGGCCATTTTAAATGAGGTGAGATGATGTCTCATTGTGGTTTTAATTTGCGCTTCCCTGATAATTAGTGATGGTGAGCATTTTTTCATATACTGTTGACCGTTTATATGTCGTCTTCTTTTCAGAAATGTCTATTCTGGTGTTTTGCTCGATTTTCCTTTTTTAAGTTACATGCTTTGGAAAAGGCTGTACAATAAGAGTCTCTATAAATACCCACCTCCCTCCTTTTTAAAATTATTATCATTATTATTATTATTTTGCTACATTGACCATGCTGGCCTCAAATTCCTGGCTCCATGTGATACATACTCCCATCTTGGCCTCTCAAAACACTGAGATTACAGGCATAAGCCACCATACCTGGCTTTTTGGCTGATTTTTAATGGAATTGTTATTATTATTATGTGCTCTTGAGTTAAACATTTGAGTTCCTTACATATTTTGGTTATCAATCCCTTCTCAGATGGATAGTTTACAAGTATTTTCTGCCATTCTGTAGCTTGTCTTTTCACTTGGTTGACTGTTTCCTTCGCTGAGCAGAAGCTTTATAGGTTGATGCAATCCCATTTTTCTATTTTTGCTTCTGTTGTCTGTGTTTTTGAGGCCTTACCCCCAAAATCCTTGCCCACAACCGTTGTCCTGCAATGTTTCCCCAGTAGCTCTAACAAATTTCTTTGTGATTTTTATTTGCTTTTTAAAGAAATGTTTGTAAATCTCTGCATGATAAGACCTCTGTGCTTGGTGCACATCATTTTCCTACATGGATCACTTGGTTTCAGCCATGTTAAATTTCATTCAGTTTTCAATTCTCTGAAGAACCATATTCTCTTGTTTATAGGTTTCACAAATGCTGTTCCCTTTACTTGGAACATTCCTATCCTTTTTCCCTTTCATCTACCTAGTTCTTATTTATTCTTAACCCTCAGTTTACAATCTACTTTCTTCCTTGAACCTATATAAGTCTTACTAGAAACCTTCTACGAACTTCTACAGCATGCAAAACTTCCTTTCAGGTTCTTCCTTCAGCCTGGAATATCTATCATCTAGTTTTTCAAAATGAATTTTACTTCTGCAAAATTCAGCTCAAATGCCACTCCTTATGAAACCTTCCCAAAGTTCTACTAAGCATTTATTCTCCTTACATTACAGTTTTACAGAGTTTCTCACCCACTAGATGATATAATACAGAAGAGCTCTTGTATGTACTCCCACAGTATTCAGCCCAGAGTAGGGAATCAGTAACTATAAACTGGCTCCATGAATGAACTTGATGAAATTAATCCTAGGGTGAAAGAATGCTGGCCTAAGAGTTAGAGCCCTGCTTATATCAAGAGAGGGCTAATCTAGGAATACCTCCAGGGTGACAGGTGCTTCCAACTAGGTGAAAGGATCACAATTACAAGCAGTATGAATCCCACAAAAGACTACTTCATAAAAAGTGCTGCAGTACCTATGAAAGTCATAAATGAAATAGTATACTATAAAACAAATTGGCAGTGACCTGGTAATAGATTTTGACTGAATTGATTATTCACTGACAGTACTCAACATAGTCCTGCAAATGTATCAACTGTGTAATGAACAACTATTAAGTTTATTGATTTTCTGATTTCCATTGATAACAGGCCAAAGCTACACATAAATATCTGTGTTAGTAATACACAAGAACTAACAACTTTGACAAATGAAACCTCAAAAGCCTAAACAGTCCAAGTTAATAAAAATTTGAAGGCCTAATGTCAGATCTAAAGGACATACCTAACAAATGAATCTAATACACTTAATAACTAGTAAAGACAGTCTTGATCATCTCTTTCCTCTCATAGACTTTAAAAGGTTTCCTTTATCCTACTGGTGAGATTATTTCATAATAGGTATGCTTTCTATATCCTTCAACAATCAAGATTTTGTATTTATATAGTCTCCAGCTAACATTTGGATACACTTGCGAAAGTGCTTTCATATAGTTAGTTCTTATAAAATCTCTGTGAGATAAGCATTGTTTTCTTCATTTTTACTTCAAGAACTGAAGTTCAGTGAGGTTAAATGATATGACCAAAGGCCACTCAGTAAGTAGTAAGTAGACCACTCAGTACCCAGTGAGTAGAAAGACCAGTGTGTAAATCTAGGTCATACAATTTAAAAAGTAATATGAAATAGCAAAGGAACATTTTATCCTACTCTTAACAAATTTTCAGTGCATATTACCTTAAATTCATTGGTTATACCATTAAAATATTTTCACAGTAGCCTGATCTGATCATGGCGGACAGGAGGCAGAACTAGACTGCAGCTCTAACCTGGATGGACACAGCAGCATTACGGAGGCTTGCATTGTGAATTTTGGCTCCAGAATGACTGCAAGAACAAACCAGCAATCCTGAGAGGACCCACAGAGCTGATGAAGGAAGCTGACTGCTCCTGCAGGACCTGGGAGACATCCCAAATACTGTGAGTGCCCCAACTGTGGAAGTGAGAATGGGTCCTCTCCCGAACACACACCCCCACTGGAGAAACTGAAGGTCTGTTTGCAGGAGAAGTTTCTGACTTTACCTGGAGCTGAGTCAATTTAGAGAGCTGAGTGAAATACAGGGGTAAAGGAAGCAGCAGAAAGGCCCTGGGAGTTCAATGGGTGCCCAAGAAGGACATTCCTGCCTGACACCACAGGAATCCACTGGGAGGGTGGCCAGAGGAGCTACGGGGAAAACACCACAGGGAGAAGGAAATCTCCAGCTGAACTCTGTACAATTTGAATGGGATGGGAAGCCTCCTGGCCAGAACTCGGGGCAGGACGCAAATCCCATGTGCAGACTCCACAGTGGGGGAAGAACCAAGCCCTTTTCTTTCGCTGCTGGAAGACGGGTAGTCTGGGGCAAGTTCTCAAGCCTGGCTCGCCCAACACCTGGAAACAGACTCAGGGCTGTTGTGGGGGCGTGGTGGGAGTGAGACCGGCCCTTCGGTTTGCATGGGAGCTGGACGAGGCCTGTGACTGCCACCCTCCCCCACTTCCATGACACCCTGCATGACTCAATAGAGGCAGCCATAATCCTCCTAGGTACTCAACTTCATTGACATGGGAACCTCACCCCCATCTACAACAGCAGGCGCAGCAAGACCTGCCCAAGCAGAGTCTGAGCTCAGACATGCCTAGCCCTGCCCCCACCTGATGGTCCTTCCCTACCCATCCTGGTTGCTGAAGACAAAGGGCATATAATCTTGGGAGTTCTAGGGCCCCGCCCACCACTGGTTTCTCTCCATACTACCACAGCTGATGCTCTCTGGAAAGTGCCACCTCCCAGCAGAAGGCCAACCCTCACAAAAATGGAACATTAAACCATCAAAGCTAAGAACCCTCACAGAGTCCACTGCACTCTCCCAAAACCTCCACTGGAACAGATGCTGGTATCCACAGCTGAGGGACCCATAGATAATTTACATCATATGACTCTGTGCAGACAGTACCACCCCGGCGCTGGGTAGACTCGCTGGGGGGGCTAGACCTAGAAGAGAGACAACAATCACTGCAGCTCGGCTCACAGGAAGCCACATCCATAGAAAAAGGGGGAGAGTACTACATCAAGGGAACACCCCATGGAATAAAAGAATCTCAACAACAGCCTTCAGCCCTAGACCTTCCCTCTGACAGAGTTGCTTTTCTGGTTCCCTCTCTAACCAAATGAGAAGGAACCAGAAAACCAACTCAGGTAATATGACAAAACAAGGCTCTTTAACATCCCCCCCCCAAATGACACTACTTTACCAGCAATGGATCCAAACCAAAAAGAAATCCCTGAAATCTTTTTTTACCTCAAAAAGAATTCAGGAGGTTAGTTATTAAGCTAATCAGGGAGGTACCAGAGAAAGGCAAACCCAATGCAAGGAAATCCAAAGAACAATATGAGAAATGAAGGGAGAAATATTAAAGGAAATAGCTTAAAGAGAAAACAATAAAAAATTCAGGAAACTCGGGACACACTTATACAAATGCAAAATGCTCTGGAAATTCTCAGCAGTAGGATTGAACAAGGAGAAGAAAGAAATTCAGAGCTCGAAGACAAGATCTTCAAATTAACTCAATACAACAAAGACAAAGAAAAAAGAATAAGAAAAAGAACAAATCCTCCAAGAAGTCTAGGATTATTTTAAATGACCAAACCTAAGAATAATTGGTGTTCCTGAGGAAGAAGAGAATTCTAAAAGCTTGGAAAACATATTTGGGGGAATAATTGAGAAAAACTTCGCCAGTCTTGCTAGAGAACTAGCAAGACTTTGTGCTAGAAGCACAAAGAACACCCAGGAAATTCACTGCAAAAAGATCATCACCTAGGCACATTGTCATCAGGTTATCCAAAGTTAAGACGAAGGAAAGAATCTTAAGAGCTGTGAGACAGAAGTACCAGATAACCCATAAAGGAAAACCTATCAGATTAACAGCAGATTTCTCAGCAGAAACCCTACAAACTAGCAGGGATTGGGGCCGTATCTTCAGTCTCCTCAAACAAAACAATTACTAGCCAAGAATTTTGTATCTAGCAAAACTAAGCATCATATATGAAGGAAAGATAGTCTTTTTCAGACAAAAATGCTGAGAGAATTCACCACTAGCCACCGCTATTAGAACTGCTAAAAGGAGCTCTAAATCTTGAAACAAATCCTGGAAACACTCAAAACAGAACCTCTTTAAAGCATAAATCACACAGGACCTTTAAGACAAAAATATAAGTTAAAAAGCAAAAACAAAACAAAAAACAAAGTACACAGGCAGCAAATAGCACAATGAATGCAACTGTACCTCACATCTCAATACTAACATTGAATGTAAACGGCCTAAATGCTCCACTTAGACGATACAGAACTGCAGAATGGTAAGAGCTTACCAACCAACTATCTGCTGCCTTCAGAAGACTTACCTAACACATTAAAGACTCACATAAACGTAAAGTGAAGGGGTAGAAAAGGCATTTCATGCAAATGGACACCAACAGTGAGCAGAGGTAGTTATTTTTATATCAGACAAAAGAAACTTTAAAGCAACAGCAGTTATAAAAAGACAAAAAGGGACATTATATAATGATGAAAGGCCTTGTCCAACAGGAAAATGTCACATATATGCACCTAAAACTGGAGCTCCCAAATTTACAAAACAATTACTAATAGATCTAAGAAATGAGATAGACAGAACACAATAATAGTAGGGAACTTCAATACTCCACTGACAGCATTAGACAGGTCATCAAGACAGAAAGTCAACAAAGAAACAGTGGATTTAAACTATAACTTGGAACAAATGGACTTAGCAGATATATACAGAACATTTTGACCAACAACCCCAGAATACACATTCTATTCAACAGCTCATGGAACTTTCTCCAAGACAGACCATAAGATAGACCATAAAATGAGGCTCAATACATTTAAGAAAACTGAAATTTTATCAAGCACTCTCTCAGATCACAGTGGACTAAAACTGGAAATCAACTCCAAAAGGAAGCTTCAAAACCATGAAAATACATGGAAATTAAATAACCTGCTTCTGAATGAGCACTGGGTCTAAAATGAAATCAAGATGGGAATTTAAAAATTCTTCAAACTGAATGACAATAATGACACAATCAATCAAAATCTCTGGGCTACAGAAAAGGCGGTGCTAAGAGGAAAGTTCATAGCCCTAAACACCTACATCAAAAAGACTGACAGCACAAACTGACATTCTAAGGTCACACCTCAAGGAACTAGAGGAACAAGGAAAAAACCCAAACCCAGCAGAAGAAAGGACATAACCAAGATCAGAGCAGAACTAAATGAAATTGAAACAAAAATATACAAAAGATAAACGAAACAAAAAGCTGGCTCTTTGAAAAGATAAATAAAATTGATAGATCATTAACAAGATTAACCAAGAAAAGAAGAGAGAAAATCCAAATAACCTCATTAAGAAATGAAACAGCAGATATTAAACTCACACCACTGAATTATCTTTTGTAGTTCATTCAAGGCTACTATGAACACCTTTATGTACATAAACTAGAAAACCTAGAAGAGATGGATAAATTCCTGGAAAAATACAACCCTCCTAGCTTAAATCAGCAAGAATTAGACACCCTGAACAGACCAATAATGAGCAGTGAGATTGAAATGGTAATTAAAAAAATTATCAACAAAAAAAGCCCACAACCAGAAGGATTCACAGCAGAATTCTACCGATATTCAAAGAATTGGTACCAATCCTTTTGACACTATTCCTCAAGACAGAGAAAGAAGGAACCCTCTCCAATTCATTCCATGAAGCCAGCATCACCCTAATACCAAAACCAGGAACAGACATAACCACAAAAAGAACAGTACAGACTGATATCCTTGATGAACATAGATGCTAAAATCCTTAACAAAATACCAGCTCACTGAATCCAACATTTTGAAAAGATGATTAATCCACCATGATGAAGTGGGTTTCATATGAGGGATGCAGGGATAGTTTAACATATGCAAGTCAATAAATGTCATACACCACATAAACATAATTAAAAACAAAAATCACATGTTCATCTCAATAGATGCAGAAAAAACATTCAACAAAATCCAGCATCCCTTTATGATTAAAACTCTCAGCAAAATCGGCATACAACGGACATACCTCAATGTAATAAAAGTCATTTATGACAAACTCACAGCCAACATAATACTGAATGATGAAGAGTTGAGAGCATTCCCTCTGAGAACTGGAACAAAACAAGGATGCCCACTCTCACCACTTCTCTTCAACACAGTACTGCAAGTCCTAGCCAGAGCAATCAGACAAGAGAAGTAAATAAAGAGCATCCAAATAGGTAAACAGGGAGTCAAACTGTCACTGTTTGCTGACAATATGATCGATTACCTTGAAAACCCTAAAGACTCCTCCAGAAAGCTCCTAGAACTGATAAAATAATTCAGCAAAGTTTCTGGATACCAGATTAACGTACACAAATCAGTACTTTTTCTATTCACTAACAGCAACCAAGTGGAGAATCAAATCAAGAACTCAACCCCTTTTACAATAGCTGAAAAATAAATAAAATGCTTAAGAATATACCTAATGAAGAAGCTGAAGACCTCTACAAGGAAAACTACAAAACACTGCTGAAAGAAATTACAGATGACACAAACAAATGGAAACATCCCATGCTCATGGATGAGTGGAATCAATATTGTGAAAATGATCATACTGCCAAAAGCAATCTACAAATTCAATACAATCTCCATCAAAATACCACCATCATTCTTCACAGAATTAGAAAAAAAGAATTCCGTTTTTTGGTTTTTGAGACGAAGTCTCGCTCTGTCCCCCAGTCTGGAGTGCAGTGGCACAATCTCGGCTCACTGCAAGCTCCGCCTCCTGGGTTCACACCATTCTCCTGCCTCAGCCTCCCGTGTAGCTAGGATTACAGGCGCATGCCACCATGCCTGGCTAATTTTTTGTATTTTTAGTAGAGACAGGGTTTCACCGTGTTAGCCAGGATGGTCTCAATCTCCTGATCTCATGATCTGCCCACCTCGGCCTCCCAAAGTGCTGGGATTACAGGTGTAAGCCACTGCACCCAGCCAGAAAAAAACAATTCTAAAATTCATATGGGACCAGAAATGAGCCTGCTTAGCCAATGCAAGATTAATCAAAAAGAACAAATCTGGAAGCATCACACTACCTGATTTCAAACTATACTATAAGGCCATAGCCACCAAAACAGCATGGTACTGGTATAAAAATAGGCACATAGACCAATGGAACAGAATAGAGAACCCGGAAATAAACCCAAATACTTCCAGCCAACTGATCTTCGACAAAGCAAACAAAAACATGAAGTGGGGAAAGGACACCCTTTTCAATAAATGGTGGTGCTGAATCCTCATCTCTCACCTTATACAAAAATCAACTCAAGATGGGTTAAGCTCTTAAATCTAACACCTGAAACTATAAAAATTCTAGAAGGTAACATTGTAAAAACTCTTCTAGATGTTGTCTTAGGCAAGGATGTCATAACCAAGAACCCAAAAGCAAATGCAATAAAAACAAAGATAAATAGTTGGGACTTACTTAAACTAAAGAGCTTTTCCACAGCAAAAGGAACAGTCAGCAGAGTAAACAGACAATCCACAGAGTGGGAGAAAATATTCACAATCTATACATCTGACAAAGGACTAATATCCAGAATCTGCAAAGAACTCAAACAAATCAGTAAGAAACAAAACAAAACACTCCCATCAAAAAGTAGGCTAAGGACATGAATAGACAATTCTCAAAAGAAGATATACAAATGGCCAACGGATATATGAAAAAATGCTCAACATCACCAATGATCAGGGAAATGCAAATCCAAACCACAATGCAAGACTACCTTACTCCTGCAAGAACGGCCATAATAAAAAAAATTTTTTTAAAAATAGAAGTTGGCACGGATGCAATGATCAGGGAACACTTCTACACTGCTGGTGGGAATGAAAACTAATGCAGCTGCTATGGAAAACAGCATGGAGATTCCTTAAAGAACTAAAGGTAGAACTACCATTTGATCCAGCAATCCTATCACTGGGTATCCGTCTACCCAAAGGAAAGGAAGTCATTATATGAAAAAGATACCTGCACACTCATGTTTATAGCAGCACAATTCACAAGTGCAAATTGTGGAACCAAACCAAATGCCCATCAATCAATGAGTGGATAAAGAAACATTATCTATCTATCTATCTATCTATCTATCTATCTATCTATCTATCTATCTATCTATCTATCTATCTATCTGATGGAATACTGCTCAGACATAAAAAGGAATTAATTAACAGCATTTGCAGCAACCTGGATGACACTGGAGACTATTATTCTAAGCGAAGAATATGTTCTCACTGATACGTGTGAGCTAAGCTGTGAAGACACAAAGGCACAAGAATGATACAATGGGCTGGGCGTGGTGGCTCACGCCTGTAATCCCAGCATTTTGGGAGGCTGAGGCAGGTAGATCGCGAGGTCGAGATCGAGGCCATCCTGGCCAAAATGGTGAAACCACATCTCTACTAAAAGTACAGAAATTAGCTAGGCATGGTGGCTTGCGCCAGCGGTCCCAGTTACTTGGGAGGCCAAGCCAGGATAATTGTTTGAACCCGGGGGGCAGCAGTTGCAGTGAGCCGAGATTGCACCACTGCACTCCAGCCTGGGCGGCTGAGCGAGACTCCATCTCAAAAAAAAAAAAAAAAAAAAAAAAGAATGATACAATGGACTGTGGGGACTTCGAAGGAAGAGTGGGAGAGGGGTGAGGGATAAAAGACTACAAATATGGTGCAGTGTATACTACTCGGGTGATGGATGCACCAAAATCTAACAAATCACCACTGAAGAACTTACTCATGTAATGAAATACCACCTGTACCCCAATAACTTATGGAAGAAAAAGTAGGTACACTCCTAATGGTGGCTGCCAGGGGCTATGGGGGAGAGGGAAGGGGGACTTATAGTTTAACGGGTATAGAGTTTCAGTTTTGAAAGATGAAAAAGTTCTGGAGATCTGTTGTACAACAGTGTGAATATACATAACACTACTGAACTGTATACTTAAAATGGTTAAGATGGTAAAATTTCTTATGTATTCTTTTACCACAATTAAAAAATATAAATTAAAAAATTTTTCATAGTATATATTCTATTTTATATTCTGCTTTTCATCTCTACTTAACCTTCTCTCTTTTTTCCCATGAGCCAAATTTTTCATTTGCTTATTTTTTGTATTTGAAGTACTCTTCAATGACATCCTTGGCCAGAGATTCTTTGCCATAGTCCTTAACTACTACACAATTGAAACCAATGACTTTATAGGGTTTTCCCTCTCTGAGGCCGCCAACAAGACATACACAGGCTCGTCACAGACCACAGCTAGATGCAAATATGTAAAGATGGGCTCGGAACTTGTCTAAGGCATTGGCAGCTTTGCAAATTCCACATGCTAAGCCATCGTGGATGAAGGCAGTCTTCAGCATGTTTTGTAAAACAGTATTCATGTCCATAATGCCACAAGGCCAACTCTGGGAAAGAGTGGTAAATTTCCAGAAGACTCAGGCTATCTCAGTGAATGCTGTCTTTTCATGGGTCCCTATTACTCTTTTACTATAATGAAGATCTATTCCAGTGGTTCTCAAAGTTTGGTCTCCAGACCAACTGTATCAACATCACCTGGGTGTACTTGTTAGCAAGGCAATCTTTAGTCCCTATCTCAGACCCCCTGAACCAGAAACTCTGGGAGTGGAACAATCAGTCTCCAGGTGATTTTGAGGCACACTGAAGTTTGAAAACCACTAGTCTATCCTGTTTAAACAGAAATCTGATCTCCCAAGTATGCAAAAATATGACAAATACATAAAATCAAAATTCGGTTCTTCAGAGGAAGAGTAACTACTCATGAAGTAAACTTTATGCCCCAGTTGTACTGCTAGATATATTTCATAAAGAATGTAATACTAATATTTAATATGCAGGGCAAAAAAAGCTAGGTAAGAGGAGTAGAGGGGCACAAATACCACAAAAGAAGAGATCATTCCCCAATAATTTCTCTTTTATGTACACTTGTACCTATATAACATATGTGTGTGTGTATATATAGATATATTATATTTCATATTATATTTGTAATTGTATTTTGGTATTAGAATTACTCTTATTTAAGCCAGGCATCAGCAAACTTTTGCCGTAAAGGGCAAGACAGTAAGTATTTTAGGCTTTGTAGGCCATACAGTCTCTGTCACAACTATTCAGTTTTGCTGCTGTAGCACAAACGCAGCTATTGACAATATGTAGACAAATGAGAGTGGCTTTTGTTTCAATAGTACTTTATAAAACTTGGTGCTGGGCTGGATTTGGCTGATTGGTCTTAGTTTGCTGACCTCTGACTTAAGCTGTCACTAAAACATATTTCAATTACTTGAGTTTTCTGAGTGACTGTGGGCGGTGTGTGCATAACCAGAAACTAAATGTTGCATAAACAATTCACACTGGAGGCCGGGCGTGGTGGCTCATGCCTGTAATCCCAGCACTTTGGGAAGCTGAGGTGGGTGCATCACTTGAGGTCAGGAGTTCAAGACCAGCCTGGACAACATGGTAAAACCCCGTCTCTACCAAAAAATACAAAAAGTAGCCAGGCATGATGGCACATGCCTGTAGTCCTAGCTACTCAGGAGGCTGAGGTGGAAGAATCGCTTGAACCCAGGAGGTGGAGGCTGCAGTGAGCCAAGATCGCGCCCCTCTACTCCAGCCTGGATGACAGAGTGAGACTCTGTCAAAAAAAAAAAAAAAAAAAAATCCCCAAAACAAACCCAATTCACATTGGAGATGTTGCTTTATATGAAGAAAATTATGTAATGTGCAAAAATGTTTTGGTTGGTAACAGACTGCCTATAAAATATACAATGGTGGTTCCATAAGATCATAATAATGGAGTTGAAAATTCCTATTGCCCAGTGATGTCATAGCTACCCTAACATTGTGGCACAACACATTACTCATCCAACTGTGGTGATGCTGGTAGAAACAAACAAACAAACAAAACAGTGCTGCCAGTCTTATAAAAATATAGCACATACAATTATGTAGAGCACATAATACTTGATGATAAATGACTATGCTACTGGTTTATGTATTTACTATACTGTAGTTTTTATCGTAACAGCCTCAGGCAGGGCCTTTGGGAGGTATTCCAGAAGAAGACATTGTTACCGTAAGAGAGGACAGCTCCATGCATGTTATGGCCCCTAAACACATTCTGGTGGGAGAAGACATAGAGGTGGAAGATGTTGATATTGACAATTCTGACCCTGTGTAAGCTTAGGCTAATGTATGTGTTTGTGTCCTAGTTTTAACAAAAAAGTTTTAAAGTTAAAACAATTAAAAAAACTGAAAATAGAGGAAATGCTTAAAGAATAATGGTATAAAAAAGAAAACATTTTTGTACAGTGTCTAATATTTGTGTTTTAAATGTTATTGCAAAAGAGCTAAAAAGTTTTAAAATTTAAATTTAATTTAAAGTTTATAAAGTAAAAAAGTTACAGTAAGCTAAGGTTAATTTATTATTGAAGAAAAAATGCTATCTATACATTTAGTATAGCCTAACATACAGTGTTTATAAAGTCCACAGTAGTGGACAGTAATGTCCTTGGCCTTCAAATTCACTCACACTCACTGAGTTGCCTAGAGCAACTTCCAGTTCTACAACTCCATTTATGGTTAAGTACCCTATATAGATGTACCATTTAAAAAATCTTTTATATCATATTCTTACCACAGCTTCTCTATGTTTAGAGACACAAATATTTACCACTGAGTTATGACTGCCTACAGAGTAACTAGCTGTACAGGTTTGTAGCCTAGGAGCAATGGGCAATACCATATAGTCAAGGTGTGCAGCAGGCTATACCACCTAGATTTGTGAGAGTATACTCTACAATGTTTGCAAAATGACACCTAATGACATTTCTCAGAATGTATCCCTGTCAATAAGCAGCATGTGACTGTCTAATATTGAAGTGATAAAATAATTTCAGAAATTTCATTGCTTAAGTCTTTTAAACTACCCTCTCCTCCACTTTTATTTTTGTAATCTATCTCAGGTATGTTTATACTAGTTTTAAATCTTTCTTTTTTTTACTTCCTTGGATATTTAGAAATTAAACTAAATTTGGCCTGAAGGATGCCTTCATACTCAAGTCCTTATGTAACTAACTGGAACCTAACTTAGTAGGTAAAGTAACCAAAAGCCTAACATAAGGATATACTTATGTAACAACCAGCTGAGTCTCAGCCTATCACAGTAGCTGAGCTTCAGTTAGTCACAGATGGCCAACTGATCAGACCACGTTCAAATGAATCAAATGCTGCGTTGTAAACAATCAGGCTGTTTCTGTACCTCATTTCCATTTTCTGTCCATAAATGCTGACTGCCCATATTGTGGAATGAAGCTCTCTGGCCCTCTTCTGGTTTTGAGGGGTGCTTGACCTGTGAATTATTCTTAGTTCAATTGAAGTATGCTAAATTTGACTAATTTTGTTTTTTAACAGTACATCAAAAAATCTATTTTCTCCAATTTGGCTCAGGCATAGAGCATTTCTTTAAAAAACAAAAAGCTGTTTTAGAAGTAACTCTAAATGGAAGGTATGGGGCACAAAATATTTCCTATTTTTCTGTTTCCTAAATATTCTCTATCTAGTCTCCCCTTTCCCTTCTCACCCTGTAACAGAAAACAAACTAAAAGTCTAAACTTCAAAACATGAATACAGGACCTGATTACAACTGCTTCGAAGACTTCTGTTGGGGAGAATAAAAGTTTATTGGCGCCTCCAATGCAAGGTGCTCAATAATTGCTTAGTTGTGAACAATGACCTACTGCTTCAACTCAGTAGATGATGATTAGGGCTTCTTACAGCATTTGTTAAAAGAGATTTGACAAATCTCACTTTACTTCAATCTGCTTCCTCCAATTCTGTGACCTACTTAAGATCCCCACTTCCCCTCCAGTAGAGTTAATTAAAATACTAAGACTGCCTCTTTCGGCTTATTGCCGAAATAAGGCTACTATCTGTCCTTCTAGAGCACTTTTCTCTGACAGAAATGGCCACTTTCCCAAGCAAGATGACATTTAGAGCTCCTTTCTCTGCACCACAGTCTTAGAAATACATTTCTCCCCTTGATCTGGTTTTGCTTTTTTCCCTTCACTACATTTCTTCTGGTAAAGGTTGTCTGTGTGTGTTGCAGGGGAGGAGTGGGAGCAGGGTGGGGATAGAAAGGAGATGGAAGAGAATAAATTCTTAGTTGTAGAGTTAAGACAGCAATGAGACAGCTAAACTAGATTATGATCTTTACAATTTCTTACAGTTCTAACATTTTATGACTTTACTTAATTTAAATAGGAAAAAGAGGAAATAAAATGGCACCGAGAAAAATAAAATGTAAATTTGAGGAGTGAGAACAGAAGTCAGGATAAAGCTCAATTAACCAGAAGCAACTGGCACTTTCCTTCAGAGGAAGTGGCAAGGGGAGAAAAATCAAGAGAATTTCTCTACCTCCCAGCCTATTTCTGGACAATATTGGAGGACAGAAGATGTTTAGAACAATTTCCTATACCATCTGCAGCTATTCAGAGAATATTCTGTAACTAAAACAGTCAAATAGTAGCTTTGATCAGATTTCTTCAAAACTGTCTAATCTTATAATAGGAGTACTGTTTGACTGAAAATACATTATGGCTTTAAAAACTGTCTTAGGTTATTACTTAACACTTAGGAAAAGCTTGTATTACATATATATAACTTAGAGTGATATGGTTTGGCTCTGTGTCCCCACCTGAATCTCATTTTGAATTGTAATCCTCACGTCTCAAGGGAGGGACCTGGTGGGAGGTAATTGAATCAGGGGGGTGGATTCCACCATGCTGTTCTCGTAATAGTGAGTGAGTTCTCATGAGATCTGATGGTTTAAAAGTGTTTGACAATTCCCCCTTGCTCACCCACTCTCTCTCTCCTGCTGCCATGTAAAACATGCCTTGCTTTGCTTTTGCCTTCCGCTATGATTGTAAGTTTCCTGAGGCCTCCCCCAGCCATGTGGAACTGTGAGTCAATTAAACCTTTTTCTTTATTAATTACCTAGTCTCAGGTAGTTCTTTATAGCAGTGTAAAAATGGACTAATACACACAGGCCTAAAAAACTCATAAAAATGCTACTGAGATCTAAAATATTCTCTTTGAAACATCACCTTCCTTTTCATATTCTATAAAAAAAGGCAAAACCTCTGGATAAAGAACATTCCACTCAGAATGTTCCAACCCATAGTATGATGTGTCAAAAGTAAAAGTTTTCTGTTGATACGTTCTATAATCATACATGAAAATTATACTGAGTTATCTTTACTTTCATTATTCAGCATGTAATTTGATAATCAAAGATAATCAAACATGTGTCCATAAATATTAAATTGTTAAACATTCAAAATGGCTAACTTAATTTAACTAAAATTTTCAGTTAAAGTCCCCCTTTACCGGGTGTCAATCAGTTAAAACATAAAATTTTATTACAACAAAGCCAATTATACCAAAAGCCTTAACATTCTTCATTTGGGATCCAAAGAGTCATATCTAACTCAGGCAAGAAACACCAAAACAAAACAAAACAAAGCAAAATCCTGCCTCTCCAATACTCTTGGATAATTTTGTAATAGACTGAGTGATCTGGCTGTGAAAGTCAGTTCAAGTTTATATCATTCCATACATAAGGTACCATGAACAATTTCTGATCACTAGGGATCCACATGAAGAACACTTCTCATTTTTACATTTGCCAAATGAAAAATCTTAAATGGGCAAAGAAGTTTTCAGTGAATGTACTGCTTTAATTATGATTTTATTTATTTTACACCTCTTTCTTCTGGGCTATTTCCTAGTAGACAACAGGAAATGAGATAGCTACCATATAAACCACATTAGCTGGGAAAACTATGATAAAATTATCAGTTTCAGTTAATATCAAAATAGGGCAGCAAAAGATAATTATTGAAAAGCAAAAGTTTTATGTAGTTTAAAGTACTGACCTCATAAATATCAGAATAATAAATGACATCTCTACTCCCTCCACAAACTATTAGAAAAATTTGTCTTCAATTGCTAAAATTACACTTGGTAAATCTGTTATATTACATTAGTGTTTAACACTGCTGTTAATCTTTGTCCTTTTAAGTTATAATAGCAATGCATTTAGTAGCTGCACAATCTTCCCAATCTTAGCAGTATGTGTATAATACGAACACTAATCAAGATCATTCAGCAGGTCAGCAGATTAAGATCAGGGTCAGTTTCCATGTCTTGGGCTCCAAGCACAAATTTCTCTCCATTCACCTACATATCTATCACATATATTCTCAACATTGTCCCATATCCAAGTAAATATATTAGGAAGTGTAATGTCTACTTTATCTAAATTAAGTAGATAAAAATGATGGCTCTACCTTATTTGATAATTCATTCTTAATTTGCTTTTAAAAATTTAAATACTACTAAATGGAATAACTATATCCATAAATATACAAATAAGATAATAATACTTTACATCACTACATACTACTTTTATTTTCTGCACATGGTGCCAGTTTTGCTCCACTTTAAATACACAGGATAATTTAAATAATTGCACTAAGAATAATTTACCTTCTTTTAATCCTTTAAAAAAATTGAAGGGGCCAGGCACGGTGGCTCACGCCTGTAATCCCAGCACTTTGGAAGGCTGAGGCGGGCGGATCATGAGGTCAGGAGATTGAGACCATCCTGGCTAACACGGTGAAACCCCATCTCTATTAAAAATACAAAAAATTAGCTGGGTGTGGTGGCGGATGCCTGTAGTCCCAGCTACTCGGGAGGCTGAGGCAGGAGAATGGTGTGAACCTGGGAGGCGGAGCTTGCAGTGAGCCGAGATGGCGTCACTGCACTCCAGCCTGGGTGACAAAGTGAGACTGCGTCTCACAAAAACAAACAAACAAAAAAAACTTGAGGTAGGAAAGAAAGAGATTTTCATAGAAAAACAAGCTACAGCACTTTGCTTACACTGTAACTAGTTCAGTTATATTTATTCAGTAACTCCCTTTATGTTTTTTCAGCACATAATGGATAATGTTAGTTGTTCTGTGGTAAGAAAACATTTGCTTTCATACATTATCTCAATATTCCCTAGTTCAGAAACTCAACTATATTATCTTTCAGAAGATTAGTAAGATACTAATCCCTTTTCCTGTTTTACTATCAAATCATCTAAAATTTTACTCTATTAGAAATGATACTATAAAAGCTACAACAATGTATTCCATTGCAGAACAAAGTGTATAATTTATTTTTAAGGATGACTGCATTTGACCCTAGGTTAATAACTCAACCAACAATATTTTACGTATCTTTTGTATAACATATATCACACTAAATTTGAAGATAAATTAATTTGGAATACTAACCATGTTTTTTTTACCAGTTTGTTTCCATATATAAAAATAAACTATAACTTTATTTTGTATTGTTCTATATCCATTCATAATTTGTCCCACATTTTTTCTTTATAAAATGTCAATAAAAAGATTAAGCATACATATACAAAGATTGTAGCTAATGCCAGATGTTAAGATAGTCTCTTGAGGCTCCAGATTCCACACCAGGTGGTTGAGCTAGCCTAATGAAGCAGTACATGCTTATGTGGGATACCAAGGGTGGACATGGAAGAATCTGCTTGCATTTGGTTATTTATGAAAGTATAAAGAAAGATTTGAAATCAAAGTAAAAATGAAATTAAATCAAAGCCTTCCCATTCACATAGCAGGGTTTTTCTAAAGTTTTAAAATTTGTTTTCAAAGTTAAGGCTGAAGGAAAAAACCTTTTATGTATGCTTTAGTGACAAGATAACAAAACTATTTCCAACTCCACTACCAAGTGAAGTGGTAACAATGAAAATAATAAACTTTAAGTGGATTAAAATACAAGCATAATTTCTTAAAACTTAGCATGTTTCTTGTATTGAAAGACTTAAAAATGTGAGTTCAGGTTAGTGCTATTACAACAAAACTTCAGTAAATGGACTGACCATAAAGCACGACCTTAGGCAATAATAAACCTGAGAGCATTTTAATATATTTCCTTATCACCAAGTGAAGCACTTTAAGTTATTACAGCTAGGCCGCATGACCTCATGCAATTGAATCATGCTAGAGCCAAATAGACTAATGTCTTTGATAGCAATTAGATAAAGGCGGGATGTTAACTTTTACTTTAAGAAGTGTTAAACAAAGGGACTCATCTCCTGGCTTAACTTAGTTAGAAATAAGCTACTCATTTAACAGTAGAGGTTAATATGGGAATGGCCTCTTTCACCTGTCAAAAAGAAAATTAATTTTATTTAAAAAATTATCAGGGAATTTTATTTCTTTAATGGACCCTTTGCTAGAGTTTCTAACAACATCTTGACATACTCTAATTTCTAAGCAGCTCTTCTTTAATGTCTAAAATTTCCAATATGGTCAGCACTGGTTGAGAAAAAGCATCCTCTTTTCAGTCACAGTCACAAAGAATTGCTTGTCTGAGCTGAACATGGATGGCTGGTCACAACAGAGAAATTAAATGATAAAACAGTACAACAAAATAATGTGATACAGGTACTAATATCATATTTCATCAAATCTAAGATGCTATTAATTGTAATACACAATTCTTTTATATAACAGTAAGAAAAATGCTGTCAATTAAACTGTGGTACAATACTTTCCTATTATTTAGAATTTTTTATAGTTATTAAAAGAGTTCTTTCAGACATAACAGATTTTTAAAAATTATATGTCACTCTTGCACATATATAAAAAGACAAGATGAGAGAAACACATTTTCTAGGATAGTTGTAAACCTTCACATTTGGAATATAACTCTTGTGACTGTCATTTAAGGGTTGTCAGTGTCCATGTTTTTGTGCACAATAATCTCTTTGCCATCAAGGATATTTGTGTGGCAGTCTCTGTTGTGTTCCATTATTGTCTCTTGGGTTTTCTTCCAAGTTACTGAAACCCATTCAGCCAGTTTTTTTTTTTTTCTTCTTTTTCTTGAGATGGAGTCTTACTCGTCTCCCAGGCTGGAGTGCAATGGTGTAATCTTGGCTCAGTGCAACCTCTATTTCCTGGGTTCAAGCGATTCTCCTGCCTCAGCCTCCTGAATACCTGGGATTACAGGCACCCACCACCACGTCCGGCTAATTTTTGTATTTTTAGTAGATATGGGGTTTCACCATGTTGGCCAGGCTGCTCTCGAACTCCTGACCTCAGGTGATCTGCCCACCTCAGCCTCCCAAAGTGCTGGGATTGCAGGTATGAGCCACTGCTCCCGGCCCATTCAGCCAGTTTTTCATTCAGGCACTTTTCTGACTTTATCAGAAGGTACCAGTGAAGGTTTTCGGATCACAACACGGGGATAATATTCCTTCCTCAAGTGATCTTTAAATGTTTTCCTGATAGCCAGTTGAGGACTTAGTTGACCTTTCATGTGGCCAGGAATAACAATCAAGTTCATTAAATAGATAATAACATCAAGAGTCATAGCTACTATCTGGCTAACAGTGATTTTAAGATGACATTAATTGTAAGATGCATCTTGATTTCAGACATGTTTAAAACATGTAAAAAATAAAAGGTGTGTCATAGTATCAAAGAAGTAGGGTTTGCTATTTTTCAGAGATCCAGAAATATTCTGATCGGAAATCATGGCACTTTCAAAATTATAAATTGAGTATTTAAATAAATCACTTACTGGTTAAAAAAGAGTGTGATTCAATATAGACACATGACTACATATTCATTCTTGCAGTATGTGGTAAATCATGTTTGTAATTGGTTGGCTCTACTGCTTAAAGCAGTTGTTTCCAAGTGTTTATCTGCGCAACAGTATGGAATGAAAATAAGAATCAGCCGAGAAACTTTAAGAACATACACAGGTTCTTGGGCTGACTCCTCAAAATTAGGAAAAATATAAAGTGTTTGCCATCGAGATATTTTAAAAACAACCCTCAGGTGATTCTGATGTATGCCAGGTTTGGGAAGCACTGGTATAGTTACATGTTGCTGTGGAAGATCCAGATCCAATTGCTGTGTGGGCTACACTAGTTAGTTGTAACACAGTAAAAAGAACTCTGAGTATAACGCTAGGAAAACAATTTTCCAGTGCAATATCTACCATTTATTAGCTGTAGGACCTTAAGGAAGTCACTTAACTTGTCCAGTTTCTTTGTTTATAAAATAAGAATAATACATAATTCACAGGGTTGTTGTGGAGCTAAAATCAGGTAACCTATGTTTTGGTTCTAGCACCAGTAAAGGCATTTAATATAAACTTAAAAAATGTCCTCTCACCTCCCCCACCACCTATATGTTTACTCCGGGCTTGTTCATACTGACAGATTTGAAAAATGTAAGCAATTTCCTCAAGGCATTCCCCAATTCTCTCACTGCAAGTAATCTCTCCCTTCTCACAAGCAGTCTACCAGCATTTCTTTATTGGAGCTTATTTCTACTTTGTTTTATACGTGTTTATGCGCATGACATATTCCTCCCCCTCCCCCTCAATAGGCTGCAAACTTTTTTAGAACAAGAAGCTTGCCTAATTTATCTTCACAGCCCTAGCATTTAACATGGTGCCTGGAACAGATAGTGGGTTTTGCCAACAGAAGGATGTGAATGAAATAGCAAGGCAGTGATCCAGTTTCCATAGTGACCTCTCCCTTTGAACAACCATTAACTGTAAGAGGTCAATGCTGCTCAGTCAACACTAGAAGTCAGGTAAGGGACATTAGAATGTGATTTATCGATTAGTCATTAGGTCAACTAACACCTACTTGAAGGCTGGGAGAGGAATGAACATTTAAAAGAGTAACACAATATATTTGCATTTTCTTAGTCTGAAAATATCTGTAGTGGTCCTAAAAAACGGATGAGGATGTGGTAGAGTATTGCTAAATACTTAGAGAAATGATAATCTGTATGGCTGTTAAATAAGCAAGCACTTTTGATGAAACATCATTTTTTCTTTCATACTTACAGATAAGCCTTTAAAAATCATGCCCAACTAAATTATTTTAAATAGTATATGAATATTTTATATGCATATGACTGCACATCAATCTAGGTAGAAAATTCTTCTTAAACTTAGAAAATGTTCTGTAATTTTTCTTGCTTTAGAGGAAAATGTCTAAATGAAAACTGTAAGTCAATGAAAATCAATTATCTAATTTATTAAAGTCAACCTGTATTAGAAAGTAATATTCTCATGTAAATTTATTACACAACTAAAATAATTAACATATCTTTCTAAATGTAACTCTGAGATGGCAGATTCACAAATGTCAAAAAAGTAGTAAGACAGTCAGTGTCATATGTAGGAAAAAATAAAAACTGTAAAACTTCCGAGCTCAAATACTGATAAACCAAATGGAAGAGAGATTCCTGAATGTCAAGTGCAATCTAGCCACACGGGTTTTAATTCACAGGAAAAGACTTAATCAGAGGCAGAACTGTGGTGTTATACATTGCCTTGGTGCTAGTGAGATAACAGATGCTATGAATGATCTTAATATATTCGTTTTATATCCTTTGTGTTAGATTTTAAAAGATATATTGAAGTAAGCTTGGCTTTGTGTATGTAATAAAATATTTGCTTTTAGCACCATGGTTTTGGAGGGATTCCAATGTTTATCTTATTTTAGAAATAAAAATATTTTAATATTAAAACTATGGAGTAATTTCAGTGATTCACCAAAAATACAACATACAATTAACTTGGCAATTACGACACATCCAAGTAGACTTTTTAGTACACAAGATATATAAAACAGCCTACAATCTTCATTCTTAGGTTACCAGAAGAAAACAATTAGAATCTTTCTGGAATCATAATGATAAAGGAAGAAAAATGTAAACTGCTAACGAGTAAATATTGAGGAACCATAATGAAAAATGATAAAACTAGTTGGAAAATGGGCTCTGTAGATCTAGGACCAGGTTAGATTTGTTAAACATTTTTTTAAATATTTAGCTTTCATATAATAGACTAAGAAAAACTGGCATGTAGAGAATCTGCATCTTATATTTTATGTTCTAACAAACATATTTTCCTGCTATACCTGGAAAAGCTAAACCTAGAACCCTTTCATTTTATTGAAGAATTATGGTAAGTATTCAGTCAAGTTACAGATGAGTTTTTTCACCATTTTTAGGTTTAAAGTTCACCACAATTAGGTATCTCTTTATGTATACTCTTATTTTTTTATAATTAGTAACTTCTAGGAAATAATATCATTTCGAAAAATTGTTAGAGTCATAAATTATTTCGGAATCATGCTTGAATATTTGATTTAAAAATGTCTACCTTTCAAAAGCACAAAAATATACTGCTGCCAGAGAACTGCATGCAAAGATTAGAATGTATACATATATTTAAGACTAGTATGCATAACTTAATCATAATTTCTTACATAATTCTTACAAGACAGGTTATTTTTGCATTTTACAGACCAGCAAATCCTCACAATGGTATATGTGGATTTCACTCTATGTTTTGAACATCCTATATTCCAATGGTTTACTTATTTTCATTTAAAAATGATAGTGAAATTACCTTAATAACCAATAACATCTTTCGTATTTGCACTCATTTATTCTTTCTGCCCACGTGGGCTTCACTTCTAAGTCCATTCAAAATGATGTTTTCCAAGCATGTGCCACATGACTTGTTCATATAAATGAAGCAAATTAAACTGTCTCCACATATATCCTATCACATTTGTAGCCCTGATTTCTCTCTTTAACACGTGGCCAAGACACCGTATTATCTGCCTGCAGAGGTTGACCTCAGGATATTAGATTCTGCCACATAGCTCTCTTGTACTAAACCGAGGGGAAACACTTAATCACCCCTGCCTTTTCAGGAAAAAATCAACTTTAAATTTGCCATGATGAAAAATCAATAAACCAGTAATTGCTTGGCTTATCATTGCATGGAGGAACAAATTGGGAAGCGAAGCTTAGCGTCCACACAGATTTCAGTGAGACACATGGAGTTTCAGGATCACTAAGCTAGAAAAGGAAAAGGTCTCAGAGTGATAATTAAATCTACTCGTGCTGATTTTTTGCCAAATTTATTTCCCAAGAGTATATAAAAATGTTTCACTGCTTACTAGTCAGGCGTAACTAATCAAATCAACATTACACCAACATATACAAGAAAGAAAAAAATGCAAATTGAAGACTGTAGGCATCAGAATAATACATTCTTGAGAATAAAATTAATATAAACTTACTTTTTAAATGAACAAACTTAAATTTGTCTTTTAAAAAATTACATTTCTTTCTTTGTTCTATAAATACCTATAAACATTTTTATTTAATCAATGAATACAACATTGTAATCCATAATCCCTTTAAATTGTAAAAGTTTTCAAGTAAGCATCAATATTTAAAGATAAATCTGACTGTCACACATTAAATATTTTTCATTCCCACAATGATCTGAAATTTTCAGCTCATTTCACATGGGTTCTCTATTCTTTGCTAATGCAAATACATGCTATCACATCTAAATTAGTCCACTATTCCCATATATTTTTACCATATTCAATGGGAATTACCAGATCTGTTGTTTAAATTAGGTTTTATACTTAAACACAGAAGATCTATTGTCTATAAAATAAAATAAGAAATACCTATCATCCTTGCGACAAGGCAAACACACCAACTGAAAATATTAGAGAATGTTTAGTGTTTAAAAAATTACTATCACTAATAGACCTAATTTAATGCAGTAAATTAGCATAGTTCCAATGGAAGTGCAAATGTAATCACACTCAAACATTCATATTAAGAGGAAGAAGGAGGATGAGCTTTTTCTTTTTCTTTTGTTGAGAATGATTTTATGTGTGTCCTTCAAATGGCTACTGGGACTATGATAATTAAAACATTTAAAATAGCACAAGCCCCCCAGTCTCTAATCTGAAGCTCAGGTCAGCTGTCTGTAGATTCTAATTTGTCCTCCATTTGTATTCATGACAAGAAAATACTGAATATTTAATAGCAAACCAGCAGGAGGGGGTATTGTGGACTTAGAGGTGAAATAATTTGATTTCTGTGCAGATTACATGTAACATCCAACATCTAATCTCATACCTGATTTGGCAATACAATTACAATAAAAATAATGTAAGGACGCCATAACTATAAAGTGGAGAATTAAAAACTTTTTTTCATGGGTTGGGAAAGAATAACTTTAAGTATTACATTGTTTGCTATACTTCTAAGGCTACCTTTCCAATAATAAAGATAAAAATAACTTACAGAGTATGATAGCTGAGGATGACGAGATTTCTATTTTCTTTTATGGCACTGGAGGTTGCATCTATTTTATCTCACTAAAGAGCAGTGAGGTTTACAAATAAAACAAAGGGATATGGAGGGAACATTAAGAAGTCTTCTTGTCCATTCTCCTGCCTTTAGGCAGGACTATATTGAAACAGAAGCTTTGTTTTGATCTAAGATAAACTTCCATCTGTTGAAAAATCCAAGGGCTGTTTTAGGGGAACTGATTGCTTCTTAAGGTGAAGAACAATTAAAGTAAAAACTAAAAGTTGAAAAGTTAACTTCTTTATAACATCATAGATTTGAGATTTGATTATAAATGTTACAAAACAAAAATTGAAGAATATTTGCTGGATTAAGATTTATGTTACATAGGCAAAACAGATTATTGAACATAATCATATTAAAATATGCATAAATGAAAATACATTTTAATTCTATAATTTTCAATTTGGTGTTAATTTATTTATTGGATAAGATCCTCAGCAATGTTATTAACTTATCTGTTTTTTCTTCTGCTGAATGGTAGCTTTCTCTGTAAATGTGAATTTTATCAAACTAATTTGTTAATTCACTATTAAAAAGAATTTAATAATTTCAATAAAACTATTTTTATTGATGGGAAAAACAAAGACAAGTACATTCAGACAATAAATCAGTTTAATGATTTTATTAAACTGCCTTTCTAGATTAAAAGGATCAAGTTCTGCATTTTCAAAATGAACTCTTTACTCTGAGTTTTTAGGATTCCTTATGGAATCATAATCTTTCATTTTCTAATTATTACACAAATCACTCTGTGCTAGGTGCTGGGCAAACCAAAGTCTACACACAGAAATGGTCTTTGCTCTTTAGGAGCTCACATTCTAGTAGAGCCCACATTATTATTATAATTTAAATGACAAAAAGCAGAGGAGTTCATCCAAATAGAAAATGGAATAAGAGTATAGAAAGAAAAGCAGTACACTGTAAATATCTTCAAGAAGCTTTTAACATTTGTTTGTATACAAATTCACATTTAAAATAACCTCAATTAGGTTTTCAAATTACTTTCTTTTGCTTGATTCCTGTCTTCTTTCAGTTTGTGACACAGCCAGTCTGTGAGCTGCTGTGCTCTACCTCTCTCTTTCAGGAACTGGTAACTTAATTTAGCTGATATGATTAAAAAATAAAATTTCAATGCTGTTGACCAAACTGAATTCCAAAAAATTTCAATGATGTTGACCAAACTGAATTCCAAACTCACAGAAATCTCCCAGTTATGTGATATAGTTTCTGTACTCTTGTGTGATTTGTGTAAATAATCAATTTGTGATTCAATTTCCCAATTTTTTGAGATGAGAGAACACTAAAAAAATCACAAAGTTTATTCAGTGATTGCCTATGATCTGTGGTTTAGGGTTTAGCTAGGCAAACAGAACAGTACAGGGTAACCTGGATGCACAGAGCAGGATCACTGACTCTAGCTTGATGGGGATTAGGAAGTGATGGGCACCAATAATAAGGCTTTATTTAACACGTAACATGACTTAGGCATATGTTGAATAAAGAACAATCTATGCCGATTAAGGAAATTGGTTTCTGGGGCTGAGTCAGATGACAATATAAACGACACTACTTCCTAATGGCCCACAAATCAGCCCACCAGAAAAAGCTCAGCCACCTCCTATCCTCACATAGCAAGGTGGTTTTCTGCTTCTTCTGCAGGTCATTTCTGAAAGCTCAGGCCTGTCCTTCCTTTCATGTTCTTATTTGAAAATCTTAATTCTGTTGAATTAGACTCAGAATAGCACTATCAAGAGTCTCTGTTCCCTTTCCCCAGAGAGATTCATGTGGTTCTTATGTGAATATACCTGTGATTGCATATTCACATAAGATTAGTGAATATTCTGGATAGTACTTTATGAAAATGAATTAAACAATATGTTTAAAGACATGCCAGTGATGGCCTGTAATCAGTCGCAAATTTAAACATAACCTAAGAAAGTTTAGAGAAAAGTACAAAATTTTTGTTTATTTTGCAGGGGAAGAGAAATTACGGTAGTATTCTTTATGTGTGATAGTCACTTTCAAGGTAAAATAAATCATAGACAAGTTCATATAAAATGCACATTGAATATGGTTTCAGTACACTGCAGGTATGTCCAAACGTCAGTTACTGATATGCGGGCCATGATGTTTGTAATTTACCTAATTTCCATCTAAGAGACTATAATATAAAAATTAGAAAAAACCAAATTTCTCATTCAGAGCACTTTCTAACCAAAAGTAAAAAGTATTCCTTCAAATACAGCTTTTCACTATATGAAAGATCTGTGAAATGTCTTTTTGACTTTAAATATATTAAATTATAGATTAATTAAATGATTAAAGACTAAATAACTGAAAAAAGAATAAAACTAAAAACATACACTTAGTTGAGCTTCTGAACTTTAGGGCATTTTATATTCTTTTTAAAAAAATCCAAAATAATTTGTATTAATTTGATAGATCACTATTCTTCCATAAAAATTGCTTCTAAAACTTTTAAAATAGCACAGATTTCTTTAAACTATAGCTAGAATTTTACTCTATCCAAATATACTAACAGATGGAAAACTTTAATTTTTAAGGGCAATAAAACATCATTTCCTATTTGTATGACCTTGATTCCTTTCATCCCCATGTAGTTTTGTATGCTGTGGGAAGTCTGCCTGGTTCCAAAGGTGAACACTCAAGCAAATGCATGTGAAAGACAGACTTGAAGGTGTGCTAAATGGTTACCCTTGAATTTTGTTTCTCAAATAAAAACACTGAAAGCTTGAGAGCAAAATCTGTACTTTTTAAAATAAAGAGAAAATGAAGGGCAATCAAGATTTCTGGAATAGTATTTGGTATCTATTGCCTCAAAATCTGTTAGTAATTAGGCCAATGTTAAGGGTATGATGGATCAGTTAAATTAGCCATTTAATACCTACAGGCAATATCACAAACATGACTACTCAAACAAATCTGTGCTGTTTATTACAAAAAAGCCTTGTAAGTTTAGTGTAGTGACATCATTAGTGGAAAAATATTATCATCAAATATTGAAAGTAACTTTGAGTAAGCTCAGCATTTCTGTAGGCATTTGGAGTCATATCTGGTGAACAGGTGGGGTATCAAGCTTGTTAAATGGTTTTTAGTAAAGTAAAAACAAAATCAAAATTGGGTGGTGCTATAGTTTATTGCATGTCTTGAAAACTGACTCCATTGAAAGAGACAACAATAACTTGGGTATGTTAAACCAAACTCATTTGGAAAAAATATACTATTTCACGTTATTAGCTACAAAATGAATGGAACAGGGCAGTGGTTCGCAAGTGCCAATCTATGGGTTGGTATTGGCAGGCTGAATAACAATCATTGGGCTTATCCTGATTCGTTTGTTCTGGGAATCAATATATCCATATATTATTTTATATTATATTATTTTATTAATATTAATTTATATTTTATATTATTTTATATATTTAGATATATTATTTTAAAACATTTTGAAAATACTATATTTAAAAGCATAATCAAGATATTAAAAGCATACTCAAGATATCAGAATCCTCAACGATATTCTGATCAATGTGTCCACAAGGCAGTAACTTATTTTATTTATTTGATATGCTTTCATTATTCCAACAGATTTAAAAAATCTATCATCACTGGTAAATTCCAAAAATACACATACAAAAATTAATCCACAATAAAATGCCATATGATGTTGACATCTTCCCTACATGTCTGTTTTCTTTCAGTTGGTGACACAGCCAGTGTGAGCTGCTGTGCTCTACCTCTTTCAAGAACTGGTAAATTTAAGGTTGTAAGGTTTTTTTTTGTTTGTTTGTTTTTCCTTGTATCTTAAGTCAATAACCTTCTATATATTAATGAAAACAGCAGTACTCTCAACTCCTTTCTCTAGACATATTTCTTTTGGTAAACACCTGACTGATAAACTATTACTGAGGACTTCAAATAAATTGAAAAGAAAATACAGAATTTCTGGGATGAAACCGACCAGACTTCTTATTCACAATCATTTCTACTAACTAGGTTTTCCTGGCCACTTTAGAAAATTTTCCAAGTTTGACCATATTAGTTTAAGTTACTGCTGAAAAAGAAATGATTGGAGTGAAGGGAGGGGGAGGTTATAAAAGTGATATGCTATTGTAGATAGACAAGGCTGGTCTTACAAATAAACAATAACTCATGACATGGCTCTACACTGATACTAAAGATGGATGTTGAAACAAGAAAACTATAACTTAATTTGGGGGGAGAGGAATAAGAGTCAGAATTCCATTTTTGCTTGATGTTTATTTAAGACAGTCTCAATTCATTATGTCTGAGAGTTTAATTTATCTAGTTTTAGTATAATAAATTAGGCTTGTTTTACTCTCTACTATCTCTATGAAGAAATCACCATTATTTTAAACATTCATAGATGTAGGATAAAGACAAAACCCACATGATCATCTCAACAAGACACAGAAAAAATTTTTCAAAAAGTCCAACATCTTTTAAGAATTAAAAAACAAACAAAAAGAAAAAAAAAAAAAACCCAAAAACCTAGGTCTAACAGTGTAAAATGATTGTGATACTCTAGTGAAAATACTAACTTACAAAATACCAAAGTGGTAGGAGTAATAAGATGCTATATAATCCAAATTCACTAATGCTGGTTTGTAAGATATTATAATATTTGCACTTTATTTTTTATTATTTTTAATATTTAGAGACGGGGATTTCACTCTGTTGCCCAGGCTGGAGTACAGTGCTGAGATCACAGCTCTCTTATTTTGAAGAATTATCAAGCAGATACAACATCAAACAATTTGAATTTTAAGAATACAGATGTGCAAGAATGCAACTTGTTAAAAAAAAAAAAAGAAAACAGGAAAGTATCAACTTCGAAAGGTATTCATCTTTTTACTTTAAGACTTTGCTCAAAGGTTATATTATCACAGGGCTTTCATATATATATACACACACACACATATATATATATACACATATACACACACATATATATAAATCCCTGCCCCAACCTATCCCATCGTCATGCTTCATTGTTCTCCTTGTGACCTGTCATCATTTCATACATTACAGGCATACTTTGGAGATATTCTTGGTTTGGTTCCAGAATATCACACTAAAGTAAGTATTGCAATAAACCCAGTAACATTTATTGTTTCCCTAGTGCATATAAAAGTTACGTTTCCACTATAATGTAGTCTATTAAAGTGTGCAATAGCATTATGTCTAAAAACCAACGTACGTGCCTTAATTTAAAACATACTTTATTGGGGGGTGCGGAGCAAGATGGCCGAATAGGAACAGCTCCAGTCTCCAGCTCCCAGCACCAGCGACACAGAAGACAGGTGATTTCTGCATTTTCAACTGAGGTACTGGGTTCATCTCACTAGGGAGTGCCGGACAATTGGTGCTGGTCAGCTGCTGCAGCCCGACCAGCGAGAGCTGAAGCAGGGCAAGCCATCGCCTCACCTGGGAAGCGCAAGGGGGAAGGGAATCCCTTTTCCTAGCCAGGGGAACTGAGACACACAACACCTGGAAAATCGGGTAACTCCCACCCCAATACTGCGCTTTACCAAGGGTCTTAGCAAACGGGCACACCAGGAGATTATATCCCACACTTGGCTGGGAGGGTCCCACGCCCACGGAGCCTTCCTCATTGCTAGCACAGCAGTCTGCGATCTAACTGCAAGGCAGGAGCGAGGCTGGGGGAGGGGTGCCCGCCATTGCTGAGGCTTAAGTAGGTAAACAAAGCCGCTGGGAAGCTCGAACTGGGTGGAGCTCACAGCAGCTCAAAGAGGCCTGCCTGTCTCTGTAACTCCACCTCTGGGGACAGAGCACAGCTAAACAACAACAGCAACAACAAAAGCAGTAGAAACCTCTGCAGACGCAAACGACTCTGCTGACAGCTTTGAAGAGAGCAGTGGATCTCCCAACACAGAGGTTGAGATCTGAGAACGGACAGACTGCCTGCTCAAGTGGGTCCCTGACCCCTGAGTAGCCTAACTGGGAGACATCCCCCACTAGGGGCAGACCGACACCGCACACAGTGGAGTATACCCCTAAGAGGAAGCTTCCAAAGCAAGAATCAGACAAGTATACCCGCTGTTCAGCAATATTCTATCTTCTGCAGCCTCTGCTGCTGATACCCAGGCAAACAGGGTCTGGGAGTGGACCTCAAGCAATCTCCAACAGACCTACAGCTGAGGATCCTGACTGTTAGAAGGAAAACTAACAAACAGGAAGGACACCCACACCAAAACCCCATCAGTACGTCACCATCATCAAAGACCAGAGGCAGATAAAACCACAAAGATGGGGAAAAAGCAGGGCAGAAAAGCTGGAAATTCAAAAAATAAGAGCGCATCTCCCCCTGCAAAGGAATGTAGCTCATCGCCAGCAACGGATCAAAGCTGGATGGAGAATGACTTTGACAAGATGAGAGAAGAAGGCTTCAGTCCATCAAACTTCTCAGAGCTAAAGGAGCAATTATGTACCCAGCGCAAAGAAACTAAAAATCTTGAAAAAAGAGTGGAAGAATTGATAACCAGAATAATTAATGCAGAGAAGGCCATAAACGAACTGACAGATGAAAACCATGACACGAGAAATCGTGACAAATGCACAAGCTTCAGTAACTGACTCGATCAACTGGAATAAAGAGTATCAGCGATTGAGGATCAAATGAATTTGAAATGAAGCGAGAAGAAAAACCAAAAGAAAAAAGAAGAAAAAGAAATGAACAAAGCCTGCAAGAAGTATGGGATTATGTAAAAAGACCAAATCTTCGTCTGATTGGGGTGCCTGAAAGTGAGGGGGAAAATGGAACCAAGTTGGAAAACACTCTTCAGGATATCATCCAGGAGAACTTCCCCAACCTAGTAGGGTAGGCCAACATTCAAATTCAGGAAATACAGAGAACGCCACAAAGATACTCCTCGAGAAGAGCAACTCCAAGACACATAATTGCCAGATTCACCAAAGTTGAAATGAAGGGAAAATCTTAAGGGCAGCCAGAGAGAAAGGTCGGGTTACCCACAAAGGGAAGCCCATCAGACTAACAGCAGATCTCCTGGCAGAAACTCTACAAGCCAGAAGAGAGTGAGGGCCAATATTCAACATTCTTAAAGAAAAGAATTTTCAACCCAGAATTTCATATCCAGCCAAACTAAGTTTCATAAGTGAAGGAGAAATAAACTCCTTTACAGATAAGCAAATGCTTAGAGATTTTGTCACCACCAGGCCTGCCTTACAAGAGACCCTGAAGGAAGCACTAAACATGGAAAGGAACAATCAGTACCAGCCATTGCAAAAACATGCCAAAATGTAAAGCCCATCGAGGCTAGGAAGAAACTGCATCAATTAACGAGCAAAATAACCAGTTAATATCATAATGGCAGGATCAAGTTCACACATAACAATATTAACCTTAAATGTAAATGGACTAAATGCTCCAATGAAAAGACACAGACTGGCAAACTGGATAAAGAGTCAAGACCCATCAGTCTGCTGTATTCAGGAGACCCATCTCACAGGCAAAGACATACATAGGCTCAAAATAAAGGGATGGAGGAAGATCTACCAAGCAAATGGAGAACAAAAAAAAGCAGGGGTTGCAATCCTAGTCTCTGATAAGACAGACTTTAAACCATCAAAGATCAAAAGAGACAAAGAAGGCCATTACATAATGGTAAAGGGATCAATTCAACAGGAAGAGCTAACTATCCTAAATATATATGCACCCAATACAGGAGCACCCAGATTCATAAAGCAAGTCCTTAGAGACTTACAAAGAGACTTAGACTCCCATACAATAATAATGGGAGACTTCAACACCCCACTGTCAACATTAGACAGATCAACGAGACAGAAAGTTAACAAGGATATCCAGGAATTGAATTCATCTCTGCACCAAGCAGACCTAATAGACATCTACAGAACTCTCCACCCCAAATCAACAGAATATACATTCTTCTCAGCACCACATCACACTTATTCCAAAATTGACCACATAATTGGAAGTAAAGCACTCCTCAGCAAATGTACAAGAACAGAAATTATAACAAACTGTGTCTCAGACCACAGTGCAATCAAACTAGAACTCAGGACTAAGAAACCCAATCAAAACCGCTCAACTACATGGAAACTGAACAACCTGCTCCTGAATGAGTACTGGGTACATAACAAAATGAAGGCAGAAATAAAGATGTTCTTTGAAACCAATGAGAACAAAGATACAACATACCAGAATCTCTGGGACACATTTAAAGCAGTGTGTAGAGGGAAATTTATAGCACTAAATGCCCACAAGAGAAAGCTGGAAAGATCTAAAATTGACACTCTAACATCACAATTAAAAGAACTGGAGAAGCAAGAGCAAACACATTCAAAAGCTAGCAGAAGGCAAGAAATAACTAAGATCAGAGCAGAACTGAAGGAGATAGAGACGCAAAAACCCTCCAAAAAATCAATGAATCCAGGAGTTGGTTTTTTGAAAAAATCAACAAAATTGACAGACCGCTAGCAAGACTAATAAAGAAGAAAAGAGAGAAGAATCAAATAGATGCAATAAAAAATGATAAAGGGGATACCATCACCGACCCCACAGAAATACAAACTACCATCAGAGAATACTATAAACACCTCTACGCAAATCAACTAGAAAATCTAGAAGAAATGGATATATTCCTGGACACTTGCACTCTCCCAAGACTAAACCAGGAAGAAGCTGAATCCCTGAATAGACCAATAGCAGGCTCTGAAATTGAGGCAATAATTAATAGCCTACCAACCAAAAAAAGTCCAGGACCAGATGGATTCACAGCTGAATTCTACCAGAGGTACAAGGAGGAGCTGGTACCATTCCTTCTGAAACTATTCCAATCAATTGAAAAAGAGAGAATCCTCCCTAACTCATTTTATGAGGCCAACATCATTCTGATACCAAAGCCTGGCAGAGACACAACACAAAAAGAGAATTTTAGACCAATATCCCTGATGAACATCGATGCAAAAATCCTCAATAAAATACTGGCAAACCAGATCCCGCAGCATATCAAAAAGCTTATCCACCATGATCAAGTGGGCTTCATCCCTGGGATGCAAGGCTGGTTCAACATACGCAAATCAATAAACGTAATCCAGCATATAAACAGAACCACAGACAAAAACCACATGATTATCTCAATAGATGCAGAAAAGGCCTTTGACAAAATTCAACAGCTCCTCATGCTAAAAACGCTCAATAAATTCGGTATTCATGGAACGTATCTCAAAATAATAAGAGCTATTTATGACAAACCCACAGCCAATATCATACTGAATGGGCAAAAACTGGAAAAATTCCCTTTGAAAACTGGCACAAGACAGGGATGCCCTCTCTCACCACTCCTATTCAACATAGTGTTGGAAGTTCTGGCTAGGGCAATCAGGCAAGAAAAAGAAATAAAGGGTATTCAGCGAGGAAAAGAAGAAGTCAAATTGTCCCTGTTTGCAGATGACATGATTGTATATTTAGAAAACCCCATTGTCTCAGTGCAAAATCTCCTTAAGCTGATAAGCAACTTCAGCAAAGTCTCAGGATACAAAATTAATGTGCAAAAATCACAAGCATTCTTATACACCAGTAACAATCAGAGAGCCAAATCATGAATGAACTTCCATTCACAATTGCTTCAAAGAGAATAAAACACCTAGGAATCCAACTTATAAGGGATGTAAAGGACCTTTTCAAGGAGAACTACAAACCACTGCTCAGTGAAATAAAAGAAGACACAAACAAATGGAAGAACATACCATGCTCATGGATAGGAAGAATCAATATCATGAAAATGGCCATACTGCCCAAGGTAATTTATAGATTCAATGCCATACCCATCAAGCTACCAATGCGTTTCTTCACAGAATTGGAAAAAACTGCTTTAAAGTTCATATGGAACCAAAAAAGAGCCCGCATTGCCAAGACAATCCTAAGCCAAAAGAACAAAGCTGGAGGCATCACGCTACCTGACTTCAAACTATACTACAAGGCTACAGTAACCAAAACAGCATGGTACTGGTATCAAAACAGAGATATAGACCAATGGAACAGAACAGAGTCCTCAGAAATAATACCACACATCTACAGCCATCTGATCTTTGACAAACCTGAGAAAAACAAGAAATGGGGAAAGGATTCCCTGTTTAATAAATGGTGCTGGGAAAATTGGCTAGCCATAAGTAGAAAGCTGAAACTGGATCCTTTCCTTACTCCTTATATGAAAATTAATTCAAGATGGATTGGAGACTTAAATGTCAGACCTAATACCATAAAAACCCTAGAAGAAAACCTGGGTAATACCATTCAGGACATAGGCATGGGCAAGGACTTCATGTGTAAAACACCAAAAGCAACGGCAGCAAAAGCCAAAATTGACAAATGGGATATGATTAAACTAAAGAGCTTCTGCACAGCAAAAGAAACTACCATCACAGTGAACAGGCAACCTACAGAATGGGAGAAAATTTTTGCAATCTACTCATCTGACAAAGGGCTAATATCCAGAACCTACAAAGAACTCAAGCAAATTTACAAGAAAAAAACAAACAACCCCATCCAAAAGTGGGCAAAGGATATGAACAGACATTTCTCAAAAGAAGACATTCATACAGCCAACAGACACAAGAAAAAATGCTCATCATCACTGGCCATCAGAGAAATGCAAATCAAAACCACAATGAGATACCATCTCACACCAGTTAGAATGGCAATCATTAAAAAGTCAGGAAACAACAGGTGCTGGAGAGGATGTAGAGAAATAGGAACACTTTTACACTGTTGGTGGGATTGTAAACTAGTTCAACCATTATGGAAAACAGTATGGTGATTCCTCAAGGATGTAGAACTAGAAGTATCATATGACCCAGCCATCCCATTACTGGGTATATACCCAAAGGATTATAAATCATGCTGCTATAAAGACACATGCACACGTATGTTTATTGCGGCACTATTCACAATAGCAAAGACTTGGAATCAACCCAAATGTCCATCAGTGACAGACTGGATTAAGAAAATATGGCACATATACACCATGGAATATTATGCAGCCATAAAAAAGGATGAGTTTGTGTCCTTTGTAGGGACATGGATGCAGCTGGAAACCATCATTCTCAGCAAACTATCGCAAGAACAGAAAACCAAACACCACATGTTCTCACGCATAGGTGGGAACTGAACAATGAGATCACTTGGACTCGGGAAGGGGAACATCACACACCGAGGCCTATCCTGGGGAGGGGGGAGGGGGGAGGGATTGCATTGGGAGTCATACCTGATGTAAATGACGAGTTGATGGGTGCTGACGAGTTAATGGGTGCAGCACACCAACATGGCACAACTATACATATGTAACAAACCTGCAGGTTATGCACATGTACCCTAGAACTTAAAGTATAATAATAAAAAACAAAAAAACAAAAAAACATACTTTATTGCTAAAAATGCAAATGATCATCTGAGCCTTTAACGTGTCATAATCTTTCTGCTGGTGGAGGGTCTTGCCTCAATGGTGATGGGTGCTCACTGATCAAGGTGGTGGTTGCTGAAGGCTAGGGTGGCTGTGGCCATTTTATATAAGACAACAATGAAGTTTGCTGCATCAACTGACTCTTTCTGTCATGAAAGAGTTCTCTATAGCATGTGATGCTGTTGGATAGCATTTTATTTATTGTAGAACTTCTGCTTTCAAAAATTGGAGTCAATCTTAAACCCTGCCACTGCTTTATTAACTAAGTTTATGTAATGCTCCACAGTCTTTGTTGTAATTTCCAGTGTTCACACTGTGTTCACCAGGAGTAGGTTCCATCTCAAGAAACCACTTTCTATGCTCATCCATAAGAAGCAACTACTCATTTGTTCATGTTTAATCATGAAACTGCAGTCACTTAGTCACATCTTCAGGTTCCTCTTCTAGTTCTTCTCCTATTTCCAACACAAAGGCTGTTACTTCCTCCACTGAAGTCTTGAGCCCCTTGAAGTTATCCATGAGGGTTGGAAACAACTTCTTCCAAACTCCTGTTAATATTCCTATTTTGATCTCCTCCTATAAATCACAAATGTTCTTAATGGCATCTAAAACAATGAATCCTTTCCAGCAGGTTTTCAATTTAATTTGGCCAGATCCATCAGAGGAATCACTACTTATGGCAGCTCTAACCCCACAAAATATATTTCTTAAATATTAAGACTTGAAAAGTTGAAATCAGTTCTTTTATCCAGGGGCTGGAGAACAAATGCTGGGTTAGCAGGCATTATTCTCCTTGTACATGTCAATGTGCATTAATATTTTTAAAGAAGTCTTTCCTTCTGAGCAGTATGTCTCAACAGTGGGCTTTAAATATTCTGTAAACCATGCTATAAACAGATGTGTTGTCATCCAGGCTTTGTTGTTCCATTTATAGAGGACAGCAAAGTTGGTTTAGCATAATTCTCAAGGACCCTAGGATTTTCAGAGTGGGAAATGAGCACTGGCTTCAAACTTAAAGTCACCAGTTGCATTAGCCCATGACAAGAAGTCAGCCTGTTCTTTGAAGCTTTGACACCAGACACTGACTTCACCTCTCTACCTATGACAATCTTAGATGGCATTTTCTTCCTATAGAAGGCTGTTTCCTCTGCATTGAAAATCTGTTGTTGAGCGTTGCTGCCTTCATCAGTGATCTTAGCTAGATCTTTTACATAACTTGCTGCTTGCTCTTGCACTTTTATATTATGAAGACTACTTCTTTCCTTAGACCTCACAAACCAAGCTCTGCCCACTTCAAATATTTCTTCAGCAGTTTCCTGACCTCTTTCAGCTTCATAGAAATGAAGGGAGTTAGGATGTTGCTCTGGATTTGGCTTTGACTTAAGGGAATGTTGTAGCTGATTTGATCTTCTATCCAGACCTCTCCAACTTTCTCCCTGTCAGCAATAAGGCTGTTTTGTTTTCTTATCATTCATATGCTCACCGGAGTAGCCCTTTAATTTAAATCAAGAACTTTTCCTTTGCATTCACAACTTGTCTAATTGTTTGGCACAAGATGCCTAGCTTTCATCCTCTCTGGGCTTTTGACATGCCTTCCTCACTAAGCTTAATCATTTCTGGCTTTTGATGTAAGTGAGGGGCATGTGGACTCTTCCTTTCACTTGAACACTTAGAGGCCGTTGTAACACTTATTGGCCTAATTTCAACATTGTGTCTCAGAGAATGGGGAGCCTCCAAGTGAGGGAGAGAGAGGAATAGCCAGTCAATGGAGCAGTCAGAACACACACAACATTTATCTATTAAGTTCGTTGTCTTACATGGTTGCAGTTCATCGTGTCCCAAATCAACTACTATAGTAACATCCAAGACCACTGATCAGTCATCACAATGACAGATACAATGAGCATGTTTAAAATATTGTGAGAATTACCAAAATGTGATGAAGAGATATGAAATGAGCATATACTTTTGGGGAAAATGGCACCAATAGACTTGCTCGATGCAGGGTTGCCACAAACCTTCAATCTGTAAAAAAAACATAGTTACCTTCCAAGTGCAATAAAACAAGGTATGTCTGTATGCATTTACTTGTTTGTTTATTCATTATCTGTCTCTTTCCACTAGAATGTGCACTCCATGTTTTGTTTTTTACGTGGCCCAAGATTATAACAATGCCTGGCATATAGGAGGTGGCTCAATAAATATTTGTTGAAGAAAATGAATGATTAACAATTGTGCTGGGCATGGTGGCTCATGCCTGAATCTCAGCACTTTGGGAGTTTAAGGTGGGAGGATCGCTTGAGCCCAAAAGTTCAAGACCAGCCTTGGCAACAGAGTGAGACCTTGTGTCTATAAAAAAATAAAATAAAAAAGTTAGCCAGGCATGATGATGCTCGCCTGTAGTCCCAGCTACTCTGGAGGCTGAGGCAGGGAGGATATCTTCAGTCTGGGAGGTTGAGGCTGCAATGAGCCGAGATCATACCACTGCATTCCAGCTGGGCAACTGAGCAAAACCCTGTCTCAACCACCCCTGTCTCCCCACCAAAACAACAACTGTGATAAATGCTATGAAAGGACAGCATAAGTTACTACAATAGAGCATCACAGGGAGATTTGATCAAACTATGACATAAGAATTCAGTTCCTCTGCAGATACAATATTTAAGGTGAGGCCTGAAGGACTGGTAGGTATCAGCTTGGCAAAGGAGAAGGGCTAGAATTAGAAGTGGAGCCTGAAGATATGACCGAATGGCTACAATTTCATGAAACTAGAATGAATGCTTCTTACAGATAAGCAGAGAAAGTGGCTAAAAGGACTGACTCCAACTTTTTAAAGACGAAGTTCTGCGATAAACAAAATGCTATCCAACAGCATTACGTGCTATAGAGAAGTCTTTCATGATAGGAAGAGTCAATCGATGCAGCAAACTTCATTGTTGTTTTATTTAAAATGGCCACAGCCACCTGAGCCTTCAGTTCCAACACCTTGATCAGTGAGCAGCCATCACCACTGAGGAAAGACCTTCCACCCACAATAAGATTATAACTTGCTGAAGGGCTCAGATGATCATTTGCATTATTTAGCAATGAAGTATGTTTTCAACTAAGGTATGTACGTTGGTTTTTAGACATAAACCAACGTGGAATGCTATTGCACACTTAATAGATTCCAGCATAGTGTAAACAAAACTTTTATGGGAAACAGAAAAATTAGTGTGACTGGCCTTTTTGAGATATTTGTTTTATCGCGGTGGTCTGGAATCCCCAGTGTCTCCAAAGTATCTGTATTCTAAATCATCATGAAGTCAGATTTGGCTTCATTATCAAATTCACATTTACATGAATTCCATTAGTGGTTAGTGATTTGTGTTGAAAAATAGTGCTACAAGGGAAGGTACTTCTGACCTAGCTTAATAAACTCCAACCAAAGCTGTGAAGATATATATCACCTACACATATAACATATCACATAAAAGCTGTAAATTTACATTAACTATAGACTTAATAGATAATAATATCCTAAGTAAGAATACTTAATCTAGAAGCTCACAGTTACTTGCAAGGAAATGATCTATAATCAGTTAAGAAGTATTTATTGCGTTCTTATAGTATGCCAATTTAAAGAAATCTAGTTGCTTCTAATTTTGAATTGCTTAACTTCATTTTATATTACTATATTTATTTACATTAAAAACTTGCCTAAAACAACTCCATTGGCATGTGAAGTAATTTACTATCTTCAGTTTAAATATAATCATAGGTGAAAAAAGGACATTTCTCATCCTTTTGTATTTACAGTATGAGAGTGATTTGGGTAAGGAAGAAACATAGTAGAAAACTACTTCAGAGCAGTGTTTTTCCAACTGAGCGTCATGACCCATTAGTGGGTTGCTTTTGTTTTGTTTTGTTGAAGATGCAATAGAATCAGAAAAAAAAAAATTGGAAATGGATAAGTATTATTTTGTATTTTTTCAGGTTTGTGTACATATGCATATGTGTACTTGACTGCAAAGTATAATATACCTCTTGTATGTTTTGTATTTAAAAAACATGATGCTTTAGAGGTTGAAAGAATATTTGTGAGAATATTTTCTTTTTTCTAATAAAACGCAATTTCAAATTATTTTACAGAGAAGACATTATTTTCAGTCCTCAAAGTAGGTGCTGTTCAGTAGCACTTCTGACCTGTGAAGTTCTCAAAAATGATAATGAATAAAAACAATCTTATCTTGGAATTATAAAACAACTTGGATTTAAAAACCAACTTGATATACGGTAGTTGGGAACAAGGGCTGGGTGTAACTAAACATAGTAAAAATTACTAAGGTACCTACAATGTTGCTGTTACATAAAGTTTTTCCTTTTCAGTTATCTATATTTTAGTGCTTTTTAAATAATTGCTTGCAGAGTGACTTATTCTTTGTTTACATAAAGTATTTTTTGTCATTTCACAAAGCAACCATAATGTGGTATTTTCCTAAAATGTCTTAGTATATTTTGGCTCTGAAGCCTAACAAGGATACATATTAGGACTTTGGTGTTTACTCTGCCAGCGTTAGAAGCACTACAGCTGGGCTTAATCCAAATCACAAGCAATAATGTCTACCTTGGTTGGATAGGATTCAATAAGACGAAGTATTTTTTTTTTTTTTTTTCTTAAGAGACTAGAGAGCAGCTCTGGACTTGAGAGACTTCTTTTTCCTTAAGAGACTTAATCACAGCTCACTGCAACCTCAAACTTCTGGGCTCAAGTGATCCTCCTGCCTCAGCCTCCTGAGTAGGTGGGATTACAGATGGGCACGACCATGCCTGACTAACTTTTTTTTTTCTTTTTGAGACAGGGTCTCACTATGTTGCCCAGGTTAGTTTCAAACTCTTGGGCTCAAGCAACCCTCCTTCGTTGGCCTTCCAAAGTGCTGGGATTACAGACGTGGGCCACCATGCCCGGCCTGAAGTGCTTTTTAAAGACTATCGCCATTTCATATTATGATGATTCCAGGCAGCTTTTATCATGTTCCCCACATTAGAGTCGCAGTGAGGTTAAGTGATTTATTCGGTCACAGAGCTAGGAAATGGCAGAGCTGAGATTCTGAACCTCATTCTGTTACTTCAGCTAAAGGAAGCTAGCTAGGGCTATTTCTAGTAGAGCACAATTGATTCCTTAGATTGTACTAGCTTCTCTAAGTTACTCTCAGGACTGTACACCTGTGGGCATTCAATATGTATGTCAGCTTCCTAATGTTTAATTTATATTGTAAGTATCTGATTGAATAGAAAGCCTGTAGCTTTGAGTTGGTCTTGAAATTTGTGTTTGTAGAAAACAATATATTTAAATCAGTAGGGAAACACATGGTAGCCAGTCACTGGGGGCCTAATGATGATTAAATAGGTATCAGTATATCTGCATTTCATGTACATAAACATCTTACTGAAAATAAGTAAAATGCGATCTAAACTGGTTTCAATTCCATAAAGAGTATAGCTCAAAGTGTATGAAGCAAAAATATTATGACTTCGCTATTAGGAAAATAAGGAAGGATTCCTTGCTTGGTTAAAAAGTTAAAAATGAATTAACACACAATTACTGGAATCGCTGAAACTGAGAAACAGGTTGATGCTATGTAATATGGAATAGGAAAAACTGAATCTAAGGGAAAGGTTAAAAGTATTTATCAATCAAGTTCTTGCAGACATATAATCAAGGGTATTATAAAGGACAAATCACTGCTGAGGGAAGTAAGACAGATGGCTAGGATAAATGACTGAGTGCTCTTGAGTGAATTTTCTTTTTCTTTTTTCTTTCCTTTTCTTTTTTTTTTTTTTTTACTAAATAAGAACTTGAGGAAAATTATGCAATGAAGCAATGTATTCAGGCTAAGCAGATTTTCTTCTTAAAGAAAACAGTACTCTAACATTAGAGTTAATGCATTAAAAAACTATAGAAATATTTTAAAATTATGACAGATGTATTGATAGAACTATTAAATGTGATACACAGGAAACACAAATTTCTTAAAGGGACATTTTAAATCTTACAATAGAACCACCTAATAAAGTAATATAAAGAAGGGGGGATTTTCAAACGTTTAAATCTAAGAAGGAAATAATACTGCATATTACAATGAGTATCCAATTCAGGATGAGGACTAGAAAGGACAATCATATTACTTCTGTTTAACCTACTTGGATCTACATGCCAACTGCAGATAAACAGTAATTCCTAAATGATGCTCTCATACCTGCTAACTTCTCCTTTCAACTTCACTCCTACTGTCTTATAAAGGATATCCAGAAGGAACAAAGGGTCTTAGGGTCTATGAGTCTTAGGTGATGAATCACAGTGGAGGGAAAGAAGGGATTGTAACAGTTCTCTCTCTCTGGATGTGCTCAGACTCAGTGCTAAGTGTGTTTTATGCTAGAAACTACAAAGCACGGGGCCAGTCAAAACCTCAGAGAAAGGAACCTGAGAAACTAGATGCTTAGGTGTGGCTCTGGTCCAGACTTTTAAGGCTGGATGTGGAGGACACACTATGAATATCTTACATTGACCAGGCAGTCTGCAGGGAGAAAAGCAGATAGATTATGCAAAAAGGACATAGACACCCTGACAAAATGTGCCTCTAACTGGAGTACCTCACCTATTGGGTATCCTGGAAACTCAAGTGAGGCAACCTAGTACGGATCTAGATCTAAGTTAAGACAGGAAAACTTGACAGTAAGCAGCTTCCTAGGAGCTGGAGGGCAGGCTCCAGAAAGGAAGGCAAAGGATAAGAGAGAGAATTATATTATTTTTGAGCACGGATTCTAAGGGTTGTGATTTATGCAGGCTATTTAAAGAGAAAAATATGTACTGGAGTCTGATTGCCTGGGTTTGTATTCTGGCTTCACCACTTATTAGCTACAGAGCAAGCTATTAAGCACTATGCCTTTGTTTCCTATCCTCCCTATTGTACAGGGATAATAGCACAACCCATATAGAGTTCATGATGATTAAGACAGTTAATATGTAGAATACTTAGAACGTTGTCTGGCAACCACCTTGCCTTTCAGTTACTAGTACTCTTTACCTCACCTTCACTGAAGGATTATTAAGAAAGAAAAAAGAAAAATGAATTAAGGCTAATCTATTTTACTTCTTGTCAATCAGCTCTGGCAAAAGATTTGATGAATTTAAACTTAAACAAATGAGACTTGAGGATTGCTCTGTCTTCACTTGAACTGCCTTTTATTATGTTCATATTTTCACTGTCCACCATTCTCATGAATAATTTAGAAAGGGCTGCCTAACACTTTTGGAAACAAAAATATTTGAAGTAAAAAAACTAACAGATGGGTAGAGCTGTTTTGAATAAACACAAGGGGAAAAAGAATTCAAAAGCTACTATACTTATACCACAAATAGGAAATTCATATTAGAGAGAAGTCAAATGCAAAGAAAGACTACTGTGCTTACAATGGATTTAAAACATAATTAGCACCCTTAAATGCATACCAAATTAAATATAAAAATACACAGAAAATCTAAGCAGTTATGCTAACGCATTCAATAATAGAAATAGAAGAAGTTAAAATGTTTTTTAATTATATACAAGTATAGTTAGAACATTTTCAAACACATACAGAGAAAAAGAAAGTCAAAGTCAATTATTTATTAAGTCAAAGAATAAGAAAGAAAAGAGTTGAAAGATTTAATACTATTCATTTTTCCTAAATTATAATCTAGAATTAGAAAAAAAGGGACATTGTATACCTAAACTTTAAATATTTAGTTGACTTTTACTGAAAGATATAACATTCCTATAACAATCAAAAATTAGTGGCTCAAGAAAGAGTGAGCACCTATCACCAATGTACTAGCAATATTTACTAAGTGGAAAAATCAACTGAACTATGTAAGGACCATAAAGTGCACTCTAAATGGGCCCCCATTGTTGAAAGGATGGAAGGCAAAGTAGTCATCCTGGACCAGTTTTGGTGTGCAGCCTGACTTTTATTTTGGATGCAATACTTGCAAACATAATTATGTTATTGATTTAAGAACACTCAAAGGAAGAATGCATAATATAATGAATTTGCATGGCACAGATCTTGCTATGCTAATACAATAGGTTTTTTGAGATAACAGAGAGTGGATAAAGGGAGCTGGGTAGACAACATTTATCTACATTTTCGCAATGCTTTCAACTCTGTATTGCATATCAGCATGCTGAGAAATTAAGAGATGAATTGTATAAATGATGTGACAGAGTGAATTACTAGTGGCTTACAGACTGAAAATAAAGGATTTTTATTCTTTCAGATACAGAAATATATACACACATACATACTGTTCTAACTCAGGTTTCAATTTGCAGTTAGACTATATGAAATAAAATAAATGTAGCTTATACATTAATTACTTTCAGAGAACTGTTAATTTGATAGCATTCAAGTATCTAGACAACTCAAAAGAAAAAAAATTGGAAGCAAACAACAACAACAGAATCTGGTAAACAGTTTAGCAAATTTTGACAGTATTTGGACATTCTTTGGTTTAATTTTGCATGGTCTAATTCATTAGAGCAATAGCTTAATAGGTACGGGCCTGTCTTAGAAAAGCCCTTAACAAAGTTTGGTAATACTTTCAATGAGATTATTTGGAATCCCATTGCAAGCTCAAAATAAGCTACTTAACATGAATTTAAAAGAATAAAGGGAAATTGGTCATTGATTTATTCATTCATCATGCAACAATTCAATAAACTGAGTTTCTACTATGTGTCAGGCACTGTGGATACTAAGTTCTCTATAATCCTGTAGTTTATACTCTAGTTAGTATGCTAGATTTTTAAAGATGCTAATTAAAACAGCTACGATTGGAGGAATATGCTTTTTCAACAATTCTCAGGA